>NC_091822.1:86250000-88650000 GCF_038994185.2 Dermacentor albipictus
CGCAATGGACTTGCAAATAATTCAATCTTCTACTATTTACATCCCCCTACGTCATTTTTTTTTGCCTTTCTCGATTCTTACAGCATAAGTTGCAAGCCAGCGGTTATTTTCTTCTAGAGGTAATTTGAATGTCAGACTAATTTTCTGCAGTCGCCAATAGTAAGCAGTGCTCAGAATACAACGTCGTTTAGCAGATGTTGTGCGACCAAATTCCTGGAAAGGAAAAGACATCAAGCCACTATAATTGTGTCATATGGCACGAAACAACGTGGGTAAGAGCAGGACAGAAAACAGCATCACAGCAATACACCTGTATTGCGTTAACGGGATTGACTCTTTGTCAGCAGTTTCTTAACTTTTTCACACTCCCTAACCCTTAGCCATCGTTGAGTGCACTACCGTTCTCTTAGCACTCATTCCGTCCCTCCAACAAAGCACCGCATTACATGACCTGGCTTCTAAACCTTTTTAACTTGATGCTAACAAGAACACTAGTTACATCGCTATGGCCTCTAACTCTTGTTCGACGGAGTTACCCCGCAAACTGCTGTCAAAAGCAAACTACATGTAAGAACGCAGGCTGGTTTAATGCATATATTGCTACAGATACAAATGAAACGCATTGTCCTCAAGCCATTCACGACAGTCTTCAGGTTGCTCACTTCCCTACTTCACACCAATAAGCACACATTCGCAATGCACGTCAAAAGCACAACATGTTACGATACATAGGAGGCCTCCACTGCAGATGCAGGAGCGGAGCACTTCGGACATTGCGGAATGGCTTCGTATAGCCCAAGTACAAATGATGGCTGGTGTAACAGCCGCCTCGGCCCGTTTCGCACGAGAAAAAGATTGGGGAGAAGGAGCCGACAGGCGGGGGAAGGGAGGCGGGTCGAGAGAGCATGTGTCACGATCGCAGGATAGATTTTCTGGCAACGAGAATAAAGCGAAGGTCAGAGAGAAGGCAAATGATCACTGAGGGCGAGAAAGTCGGCATTGAGGTCCACAGGAGCATTGCTGTGGTCATGGCCATGTGCCTGCCTCCCTCACTGAATCGTGGCGTCTACACGTGAGGACTGAACTAGACGAATCTGCTTACAAGCACGCAGCGCGTTCGAGCTGCCTAAGAGCACTGAAGCTGCCCATATAGATGTGGGCTTCGTTGACGTTAGGAAAATTGACAAGGGCTCCGAAAGCATCGGGCATAGGCTGTAGCCCACATTAACGTATGATTTTTTGAGACATGAGTTCCTGCGGGATGCCGTGTGATCTAACAAAGACACGTTGATTAACAAAGACGAATACAAATAGTCTTTTTAAGCGTGAGACATCTTCGGATCCAAGCTACCCACACAGGCCCTCTCCAATTTCAACTAACATCTTCATGTGTCTGCCACACTTATCATTTATCGCTCAACTGCTTGCTGCACGGTCCTTAGCTTCTGCTGTATTATTATTATTATTATTATTATTATTATTATTATTATTATTATATGCTTCAGGCCCAGCACGACCCATGTATGGGTGGGTATATGAACAAGTTTTGTTTCCATGAACAAAAAATTTACATAATAATGAGCAGTGAAAAACTTGCACGATGAGAATAAAATTCAATGGACGTTGTTTACAACGTAATCAGTGGTATCACAACACAGCGCACATGATATTTTGTGCATTATTGGCATGAGAAATCCCCGACGGAAAATTGGAGTGCTTGAGCATAGCGACTTAAGGGTAGACGAATCGCTTTGCAGTGATTCAGCCTCGATACGAGCTTAATATGTTTATGCACATAATGAGATCTCGTTATTTTAGTTTCTTCATTAGCATTAACATTTCAGCGCCAGGGGTAAGCGTTCGAACAATGCACCCATCTATTGCATTTGCCTTTCCGTGGAAATCAACAAGCAGCCTAATCTACTCAAGAGTACGTGCCTCTCTTTCTGTGCCTGAACTGGATATTTATCCCGGTGAGGTGCAACGTATCGCTTGTGCAAAGCTGAATTTCACACTTAAATTCTTCAGCTAAGCGCAGGAAACTTGACCCATAGTCTATGGTAGTGTTTCTGATGCGCTGAAGCAAATTTGCAGTGTTTGACAATTCAGAAAATTTATCAACAAATACTAATTATTATACCATTAGATGTTCGCTCAAACAACATTTTATTGTTTCTTGTACCAAAGTTCTCTGCTTGGCCAGAAATATTAGTGCACAGTTTCCCTTTTTTTCATTTATCTGGAACTTTGCCTGCACTTCCAGAATAGCCAACTTCCCAACTTTTGAATTTACGTCAGAATTTTCAGTGAGAAAATTACGTCTTGTAAAGCCTGTTGAGGAAGGACATGATTCGGTTATATCTATCAGCTTACCTTTAGCTAAATTATTGATATCGCGTATAACAAAGCAATTGAAGCATGGCTGGGTCTAGGGCGTGTTGGCATGCGAATTTGAATAACATTCTTTCGCAAGCAGACACGGACAATAGGGAGAAGTATCAAAGCATATTAAAGCGCATAGTGATGTCTACGTCACACTAGCTGTCCCTGTCTGTTTGCACAAAAATGTTGATAAAGACAGACACGTCGCAAAATATGAAAGAAACTCACGACACTACTCGCTTGCACGCCACAATCGCAGCTCTGAGATCGTGCATGTATTATTGTTCATTTAAATCAATGTTCTAACGCTGAAACGGTGGTGGGACGACAACACAGGCAAAACTCACGCCAGCGATGGCTCAAAAAGACTTTTTTTTCAGCCTCCGTCGTAACCGACTGCGTAGTGTATCGACCGTAAACACTACAATTTTAATTAGTATTTACGCAGTTAAAAAAAGATACCTAGTTACAGCTTGACTTGATTGTACCTTTAGTTATATCATTGTTACTGATAATCAGCACTTTAGTGTCCTTTACTTTCATAGCAGAGCGAGAGTTGCGACTCTAGCAGCCTTGGTGCGTTTACGTAGCATACTATACAGCATATTGGCCGGCCGCCTGCTCCTAAAGGCGCATATGTAGTCCGGCACTCCCAGTGTTCCAGGCAGCGGCCGACGAAGTCGGATACGTAATGTCGGCGACGTCGGGATCACCGAAAATTACGTCACGTTATAGTTCAGCACGTTGCACATGGCTCACAGCAACGTGGCGGCTAGCTATCGACAGAGTGCACAAGTGCGGGGTGAGCAAGCGCTTTATATCGTTTGGCGAAAGCGCACACTGGGCACCACGCTCACATGGGTGCACCTGGACCGTAGGCCAGGTGCTGCCGACCACCCAAATTATCGCGTGGTACGCTCGGGTCTAGCGACTTTTGCGTGAGGTCAGCGTGGCCTGCGTCTGCTTTAAGGTACGTCCTTACTTGCGGAAATAAGCGCGCGCGAGGTGGCGGGCTTAAAAACGCGCGCCGCGTTTCGACAACTGCGCTTTCGCGGTCGCAGAAAGCGGAAGGCAGGCGAGAGTTCGCGCCCTTTATCGAGGTGCCTCGGGAATTACAGCGCGGGAACGAAGCCCGCCGAGAAAACGCGGCGCGCGCGCCGATCGGGCTCGCCGGTGAGAGCATTGGCCTCACCGTACACGTGGCGACTTCGGCGCCTCTGATTGGCTCTCTTGGGTATGCGGAAACGCAGCACCGCGAAATAATGGTTCGGGATCCATGCTCGCGCGGCAGAGAATTCTTACCGCGAAAGCGCCTCTCGCGGCGTGCGTTTGTAAGCGCGCCGCCTTGGGCGCGCTTATTTCCGCAAGTGAGGACGTACCTTTACATCAGTCTATATTCGCGCCTTAAGACTGCGCACTATACGCCACGTCTGTGGCTTATTCAACATTTGTGATGGCGTGCGCGGAGTGAGTTCACGGCGCATCATGGCGCTCGTAATGGCCACCGAGTATGGAAGAATAGGTTTTGGCCCTCACTGACCAACCACTCTGTAGAGCACTGACCAGAGAGTGTACCCTGTAGTAGAGGCAGCTCCTCTCCTGGTTGGACCCCCCGCGCTGCAGCGTCGCCGCCCTGTGGCTGTCCCGACCATTCAAGCCGTCCCGTTGAATTGAACACAAAGTGATACTATTGGGTGTCAACAGCCTCTGGAACACTTGGGCAACTTGTCCACTAAAAACAAGGTTGGCGCACACCTGTGAGCGAAAATATGCAGGTCACAGGTCCGCCAAAAGAAAAAAATGATGAATTTATCCTTGATTCAGACGCACAAGCTGAAATTGGCATATGCGCTGGGAAGTTTGCTATGCCAAGTATGGACAGCGCTCCTGAATTTTAAGCTAGAGTAATAGCGTAAAATAAAGTCGGCGTTATCTCTGAATCCCTGATTCCCAAAAGCCACGACCACTAACGATCGAGCAGCACCTGCTGTAGCGCCGCGCCTGTTTGGTGGGAGGGGCCCCTTGTAGCACCACCTGTCGCTGTTGAAGGAATGTACAAGGAGCAGCGAACAGTTACTGGGTGCGTGTTTGGCGCGGGTGTGAACACCAAAATTATTTTGCTTACACAGTATGGTCATGGTGCTGCATGAAATTGTGACGATAATGTGCCAAGAACGGCGGCATCGCATCGAGGCCATGATACGTCCCGACACATGAGACGAAGGCTGTAATTGGTTTCCTCGATAGCAGAGAGGCACGCTGCTATCCAGGTGTGTGTGTGTGAAAACTTTTATTGTAGTGAGGTCCGGAGGCTCGACTTGTCAAGCCAAGGCGGGCCGCTCCCACGTTGGCACTGTCAGGCCAAGCCTTTCAGCGACATCATGGGCCCTCTGGACTGTCCTTAGTTGGTCCTGAACAATGGGCTTTGAATCCTTTTCTCCCACTGTGTCCATTCATCAACGAGGTTGGGGAGAGTCGCGGGACACCCCGCCAGCATATGTCTGATTCCAATGATGCCGTTACAATCATTGCAGTCCATCTTAATCTCCCTCTCTGGATATATTTTATTAATGGTGTACGGTGTGGGCTATGTACCCGTTTGCAATAAGCGCAGTGAGACTGCCTGAGCCCTGTTCAGTTTTGAATGTGGCAATGGGAATTGTCTGCGTCCTAAATAGTAATGTTTGGTAACATCATTGTATGTTCTTAAATGATCTCTAGATTCCCTGGCTTGATGGTGAACGGCTCGGTTGTGACTGTCACGGTTAGCAAGTCCTTGCTAACCTCTTTGAGCAACCTCATTGAGGTTTACCCGAGTCTCGTCCACTTTCCCCATTGCGCAGAAAACCATCGAATTTCAGTTGTCATAATCACAATGTTTTCAAAAAGTTTAGCTGCAACTCCAGCTACGTAGCCTTTATCAAAACACTTTACAGCGGATTTCGAATCACTGTAAATGAAGGCCTACTTATTACTCCTGATGGCTAGAGCAATTGCCGCTTGTTCCGCCACCGTGGGGTCCTTGGTAAAAATAGTGAGAGCGTCTTGCACCTTCCCTTGATAATTTGATACAATGGCCGTATAGGCTTCTTTACCTTTCCCCCAGGCAGCATCAACTATAGCTGCCAGTTGGTTCTGCTGCTCTATTTCCGTCAAGAGTGCTTTAGCTCTTGCCTTTCTCCTTTCGACATTATATTCTGGATGCACGTTTCTGGGGAGAGGGTTGGTTCTGATCTTGCTCCTAACTTCAGTCGTTAATTCTACTTCAACCTCTATTGGGCTCCTTGACGTATTCAGTTCTGCACCTATTGCCTGTAATATGTTCCTGCCAGCTCGTGACTTTGTCAATCTTTCGTGTTGCGCTAGCTGTTGGGCCTCCACAATTTCTTCCATTGTATTGTGCACCCCTAGACTCATGAGTTTGTCGGTTGCAGCGTTACTGGGTATCCCTAGGGCTACTTTAACGAGCTTCCTGAGCATCACATTAAGTTTGTTATGTTCTGCCTGCTTCCATTTGAATAATCCAGCCACATAAGTGAAGTGACAGAGAGCAAAGGCATGTATTAGCCTCAAAGCGCTGTCTTCTCCTAGGCCTCTGTGTCTATTGGTAATTCTCCTTAGTAACCTAATGGCTTCATCTGTTTTATTCGAGATATGTTGTATTGTTCTATAGTTAGTATTGTTTCCGTCTATGTGATACCCAAGAACCTTGATTTTTTCAACTAGCCTGATTGCGGATCCTTCATGAGTGTATAAGCACACTCTTGGCTCATCTTCCGGAATGTAACCTCTTGGTTTACGACCTTTTCTGCAATGTTTAATGACTAAGAGTTCTGATTTGGCTGCCGAGCATTTCAACCCCATGTCTTTCAGTGTGTTCTCTACAACGTATAGACTTTCCTGTAATCTGGTCTCTGTCTGGCCTACATTGCCCTCGGCACTCCATATGGTTATGTCGTCGGCATATATCACATAATGTGTACCCTCAATTTTCTCCAGATTTCTTGCAACCTTGGACATTGCTAAATTGAATAGCATGGGTGAGAGCACAGCCCCTTGTGGAGTGCCCCTATTTCCCAAACTCTTAGCTCCTGATTTAAGCTCACCCAGCATGAGTTGTGCAGTGCTATTTCTAAGAAAGTCCTTAATCATGTTAAAAAGTCTCTTACCTAAACCCATCTCCGAGAGAACGTCAAGTATTGCCTTATGCTTTATACGATCAAAAGCTTTTTCCACATCCAATCCCAAAAGAGCTTTTGTATGCGCTCGGCTGGCCTGTATAAGTTGATGTTTAATCAGCAGCATAGCATCCTGAGTTGACAGCCCTGAACGAAAGCCGATAAAGTTGTATGGGAGGATCTCGTTCTGCTCAACGTATTTCGTGAGTCGATTTAGGATGACATGTTCCATAGCTTTGCCGAGACATGACGTTAAGGAAATAGGACGGAGGTTGTCTATAGTGAGTTGTTTGCCTGGCTTTGGTATGAGGATAGTATTGGCTACCCTCCATTCCTCCTCCACCCTCCAGGTGCTGAAGGATTCATAAGCACGAAATGGGCCCTTTGTATGCGGTCTTGATCAGGCGTGCAACTGCAATATTCAACGTCTATCCAACGCCTCAAACAGTAAGGAAAACAGCGCATGCAAGGAATCGACTTTTCTGCGAAAGATGTTGCAGTGATTATGTAAATACCGAAGAGCTTCATGGGGCTGCTAGTGTTAGCTGACACAGAACGGGACACCGGAGATAAATGAGCACGGCTTGCGTCCTACAGTGGAATTTCATAACTGATAATGATGATCTCTGCGGCACGTTTGATCTTACTCGCAAGTGTCAAGGTGACATGCTAATAGGCTAAAATGAGAAGCAAAGCGAAGTGAAAACTACCTCCATTTTCTTTGCAGCCCGGGTGGTGTCAAGACGACTATTGGAAAAAGACCTGAGGTCAGCGTAGAGGAACACATGGAGGTACGAGCCATAGAAATCAACAGTATTATTCATACTAGATTCTGATTCATAATTACCAATTTGTCAGTATTCGTCCATTATGCCTAATTATGCTGCACGCTTCCAATGAATTTCTGCTCCATTTTCATAAGTGTACAGTCACGTCCAATATGAGCCACAGCACGGTACGGGCGGCCGAACGATATCCACAATTGCATAGCACTGCTAGCATGGGGAACAAATGTTTAATAAATAGCTTTACGGCTATAACAGCGTTTAGTTGTGCCACTTTATGCATGTCGACTTCGCTGGATACTCCCTTGAGGCCCGTTTCTACCACGGACCCCATGTTTCGGTTCATATTGGACGTGATCGTATATGCGTTAGGTAGGGACCATGGTTAAATGTTATTGCATTTACCCACTTAGGGTGTATTCTCTGGCTGCATTATGTACGTCGCTCACAAGTGCGCAGGCAGCTACTCCGATTTCAGTTCGCTGGCAGTTACATACCATTACTTGGAGCTTGTTGCGTGAAGTAGCGTTGAGTTTCGGGTAAGGATATTCGTACATTATCTGTGAGTATTTAATTTCTTCGCTAATCTTGTCCTGTTCGTGCCCCTTGAGGCCTTATGTGTGGAGTGTTGTGCGGGTCAAGATGCGGTACGCAGATTCGCTTTACCTGGTTCATAGGCTGTTGTAGCCATGGCTCATGTCCCCCGTGCTGTTGCCATACGAGTCCAAAGATCCTGATGTAGTGGCGACAGCCATGTGAGGTTTCGTTAAATCACGGGCAGTTTAGGCTGTTTTGCGATTGCAGTCGAGCAATAAAACGCAGTCAGCCTTTTCAGGTGAGCACGCGAGGCCAAGGCAGCGGATGTAGCCATGGATCGCATGTAGGCTATCCGGGATAAAACTATGTTGTTCAGCTGGCCTGCCATCAGTAAACAATAGCGTTATGTGATTCGCATAAAGAGACTGTACAAGGTGTGAGATCTTGTCAAGTTTGGAAATGAGGTGCTGCATTTCGAGGTTAAAAAGTCTGAGTCATAGGATGGAGCCCTGTGGCGTGCCTCATTGAACGCGGCATTGGTCTGACAGTTCCCTATTCGGGCCTACAAAACGCACATTACGGCCACTTATGAAATCCTCCATATAGTGAATTATGCGCGTGCCTGGGTATGAAGGAGCGAGTCCATCGATGATGGTTTGATGAAGGCCATCGTCCATCGTCAACTTAATGTCCTGGCCACAACAGTCCCAATTGGCGTGGAACTAGGCGTTGAAAAAGATTTCTGGTGCCCTTTCAGTGACATCTTGCGCACATACATCTCGAGTGAATCTTATAAGAGTATGGATAAGACTCTTATGAAAGTCGAGATACTCATTTCAGCCTAGTCACCACAAAATTTTCTATTAATTTGTACACGCAAGAAGTTAACAAAATTTTGCAGAGGTTTGCTGGACTGATGGGATGCGTCTCTGTATTGAGAAGCAGTACGGCGTGTTTCACTTGAGCGAAATCTTTAAAAAATATGCAAATGCTACGTAGCTGGACAGAACCAAGGTAATGTTGTTTGCCGTCTCTTGGAGATACTCAGATTATTTGTTGCATTCCGCATTATTACATAATTAGTTCTGATTATTTAAATAGATTCTCATCTTTTATAATTAGACAAAAGGTGCTAATAAAAAAATTGTAGAGCAACATGTTAAACTTTTGACACTGCTTTCTGTTGCTGAATATGTGCAATATAATGTGTTTTTCCGAGCGTGGAAGCCCGCGAATACCTGCAAAATTGCCGAGCGACTGGGTCCTCGAGGGTCCTTCACGTTCCAAAAAAACACTTTTGTGTAGCACGTATTGAGCAACAGAAAGGTGTGTCGATAGTTTCTCGTGTGACTCTGCCATTTTCTGAATAATATTTTTCATTTAATTATAATAACTGAGAAGTATTTTAAGTAATTAAGCATGATTATCTAATTAGTATTAATTGCGTTATTACCTTGTTTCGGTCCACATACGTGGCATTTGCATATTTTTTTTAAAGTTTAGCTCAAATTACGTGAAACACCCTGTAAATGGGCATATTTCCAGCCCTAGGAAATGTTACTGCACTCCCATGCGCTCTTATTGATCCCGAGGAGGCTCTCCAGTCGCTTGTCAGGCAGGGTACGGATGATGGCTTAGTGAACGCGGTCAGGTCCTGGAGTTGTGTTGTTGCGTAGTTCAAGTAGGGCACATTGCAGTTGCACTGTAGCGAACGAGGAGTAGGTGCCCTAGTCGGAGGTTTGACCAACGGGCGGAATGGGCGGTGGATTGGATAACTGGCACAAATCTTTGTGGAGCTTCTCAAAAACCTTCGTCGCAAAGAAACCTCGCGGAAATTGATAATTTAAAAGCGCCCGGCGAGGCCGACGTTCTAGCAGAAGAGACCACAAGAGCTGGCGAACTCGAGATGTATGAAGTCGTCCGTTTATGTTTTCGCAATTCTCCATTCAAAGTAGATTGCCCAAGTTGGCGGTTTAAATTTCACTTTCTTATGGAGGAGCGTAAATAGTGCGTGTTACCCAGTTGTTTTTCTTGTCTTTCAGACATATTCCCTCGAGATTTTTTGTTTCTTTTTGGCCCATGGGGCTAGAAGGTGTAGCTCGACACCAAGATGGTCTGTGCTTGCAATTATCTTCTTGTTCTTTGGATCCTTTGGCATGAAACGATGTAGTACTCATGGGGTGCCTCTGGAGAATGAGCTATGTTATATACTTTTGAGTAATCGTTCAGGTGGGTCTCACGGTAGTTCTTCACAAACTGGGTACCGACGCTGCCCAAATGTAGAGGAAAGTCCGAAATAGAGCTCGCAGGGAACTCGGTACCACGCCATGTCCTGGT
This sequence comes from Dermacentor albipictus, assembly GCF_038994185.2. NCBI lineage: Eukaryota > Metazoa > Arthropoda > Arachnida > Ixodida > Ixodidae > Dermacentor > Dermacentor albipictus. The sequence goes on from NC_091822.1 coordinate 86,260,220, forward strand.
TCATGTCCTGTTGTTGGGCTGTGTCAGTGGGCGTGGGTTTTGTGGTATCGCTGAGCAAGGTAGCAAGCAAGAAAATCCTCCTCCTTTCCACACTGTGAAAGTGGATGTACAGCGAAGCTATTGCCGACGTTAGGCAAGCACAGCCGACGTTTGACAAGTTCCACCACCACAAGGAAAGTACGTCACGCGCACGCACGTGTGGCAGAGCAGCATACATCTTCATTGTACAAGGCCCCCCCGCCAAGCGAAAGTGCCTTATTGTAGTATTTGAGTATTTTCAAAGGAAACTGCGTCAGAAAATTCGTAAAGTACGACTTACACGCAAGTCGCAGAAATCATAGCATCGGATCGTAATTCGAATGCCCGAGAAAACGTAATTGTGTTACCCGGAAAGTCAAACATAAAGTCCTTTTCCTGCTGCCGTTTGAGATCTGTCTGGGTGGCCGCGCCTCTCGTTGACGGATTGGCGGTACTGTTTTTGGGTGAGTACGAGCCCACGAAACACCGACCAACTAGAGGCTTACAGCTTCGCTTTAATGATGCTAGCTGAAGGTTCTGGGTTTCCGGCAATGCGGCAACTTCCCACGTAGCATGGGTAATTGCCCCATGCTGCGTGGGGACTGTCGAGATGTAGAGTGAGAGTTGTTAGGGCCCATTCAGAGCAAACGGAGCTGCAGGGGGGTCCAAGTGGTCTGCGAAGGGGTCCAGTAGCATTTCAGCATGGTCAACTTGTGGTCTCCCAGGTTGTTAGCATGACGTGCTCGGTATCCGTAGTATTGACGAGAGGCGTCACGGACATGTGCGAGTGGAGGTATATCGAGTCAGATGTAGCAGAAAGAGGTATGGATTGTTTCGTCCACAGGGTATTCCCTTAGTAGAGGGATTTTGAGGTGATTCGACCACTACAGGTATCTTGTTCTTCGTGCAGCGCATGCGCTGCGTTTAAGAGTTACCTAATGTTCGGGCTGAAATTCCCAGTAAATGATGATTTTCTCTGGCTTTTTGTTTTATCTGGACTTTGCGTCTGTACAGATGCTCGTGAAAAAGAAAAGTGCTATACACGCGCTGGGACGACTGGCTACACCGGAAGAAATGGCCCACTGCATCGCCTTCCTGGCATCCGATGACTCGGCGTTCATCACGGGAATCACGATGCCCGTCGACGGGGGCTTCCACCTTCTGTCCAGCGTGTCGGATCCCGCCCCATCTTTGGACACCGAGAAGACTGCGTGAGCAGCCAAGAGTGTAGCCTTGCTCGACAGTGCCTGTACTGCCCGGGTACAGTGCAATAGCTAGGGAACCACTGCCAACTTCATTTTCCAAAGAAGCCATCTGTCTTGCCGTTAACGCAATTTTCTTGCGATAGCAATTATACGGACACTCCAGGCGCATTTTTGCGTCGCCGTCGCCATGATGTTCCGTGTAAAGTCCAAGAGCGATAACACCGTATGCGCGCGTCGTGCGCTGTATGTGCGGGTGCAAGTAAGCTTGGGAAGCTGACCATCGCGGCTAGATATGGCGCGCACGAAGGAAGAAAGCGGAGAGCAAGCGCGTCGTGTTCCGTCGCGCGAAAGGCCGTTAGGGAATGGGAGGGAAAGATGGGGCGGCGTTGTGCTCCGGGAGCAACTGCGCATTTCGCGACCGGGTGCAAGGCCAGCTAACGGTCGCGGCTCAATCTCGCGCGCCATACATGGAGGAAAGCGGGGAGGCAGCATGGAAGAGAGGGTGAGTGCTTAGACTCCGCCAACAAGTGCGTAATTTGCACGGCCGCGTGCGCGCTATGTGCTCGCCGCTCTTTCGTTGGAGAGATAGACCGCACGAAAATCACTTTGCTCGCAGCTCCTGCTACGCTTGCTCACACCAGCGTTTTGACAGCGAGTGTCTGCTATCGCAATTCGTGTCCCAATTTTTCGGGCGAAACTGCGATTTTTTTTACAGTGGAGCCCTTAGAACCTCGCTGGGTTTCTCTTGACGTTCGCAGCTTCGCCTAGCTGGGGGAGAGAGAGCTGATATAGAGTGAAAGCAGAGTGTAAAGATAGCGTAGCACAGCATAGCAACGCGGCGAGGGTAGGTGGAGCCTAGCGGGGGAGCGGCGCCGCCGACACATGGTGGTGTGACGTCATTGCTCTCCGATAAAAACCTGCGCGCTCGCTTCGTAGGTCCTCTTTCACGCAGTGGAAAAAATTATGCGTGGCTCTGCTATCGTAAACAGCAGACAGCAGCGGAGCTGGGGGAAGCTTAGCAAAAGTTAGAGTAAGTGTGCGGTTTGCCACTACTTTACTGGCCTTCCCCAGCTCGACTGGTCTCCGGTGTTTGCGGTAGCAAAGCCACGCATAAATGTTTTGATAGACTGGGGCTCTTCAAAAAAATGTACTTTTGGTCTGTTTGAGACTCAGGATTAAAAAAAGGAACTGATACAGCACTTTACAAACCAAGTAAATGTTAGACAAATAGTTCTCTCTTCAAAGGTGAACCTATCAGAAGCGTTAAGTGGCATGGCGGAGGAAGGGCATACTACGTAGCATCTTCGTTGAGCATTGTACGCTGAAAGGCCAAATAAACATATGTGCAGTGTGACAATACGTCTTGATTACCATGTGCCGGAAGTTTAGGGGATGGTCTATTTTTGTTCTATTGCGATTAGCAAGCTCCGGGTGCTTCACACCACTCCGGGGGCCTAAGTGCCTATCTATCTGCTAGTATATAAATGTATCTAACCATTTTGCCGCCAAGGTGGTTCACTGGGTAGGTCATGGTCGAATGTTGAAAGCATCGGGTTGCTGGGCTGAAGGAACAGGGTTCGGAACCACTGTCGGGCCAACTTGGTTCTTTGGGTATGTGGCATGTATGTGCCACTTTTGAGCGAACCTCTTTCACGTCGACGTAGTCACCAGAGATACGAAACTGGGTATGTGACATTGGGTATGTAACGCAGTTCAGTGCATCTCTTTGACGCCAACTGGGAGAACTCGCAATGTTCCTTTCGGTATGCGCAGCTTTTCAACGAACCCATTTGATGCCAACTTGGGTATCTATGTGCCACTTAGTATACATGGCTAAACGGTCTTCTAGCGCAAAAAAAAGAGTTGTTTAAATTTATTCCGCTGCTTTGTCAGAAGATTTCACCCAAACTAGTCTGAATGTTTATTCACGCAAGCGCCACACGCGCACTTCGTGGCGGCGCTGCTGAATGACGTAGCGTGTTTAGCGGGAAGCGACAGTAGCATGCGGCTACACACACGCGTCGTACATAAGGTGCCTTTGGGGCGGCATTACAACTTGTGGCTGCATTGCTTTAATGCTAATCGCAATAAACTCGGCATTCATCATGAGATGTATTCTGGTGGAATTTTTTTTATTACAAAGGTATCTCGTGCCCTAAGAGCTTGACTTGCTTGTGTGCGCAAAGATAGGAATGCATTCATGAATTTAACCGCGCCATAGAAAATAAATAAGTCGAAGCGTATACGGCATAGTCGCCACATTTCAAATGTGTTACCCAGATTTGTCTTACGTGTAATGCTATGTTCAGACTACGTTCGTAAGGCACCGAGTTTTCGTAACATGGGTAAGCGGAAGCGCAACAAGCGTATGCGTCTAGTGCAGACTGCGAACGTAAGGGTACCAACGTGCGCAATTCACGCAAAAATCGTGGGTGAGGGTGTTAAGGGTCGGCAACACTTACGACTGTGATATTACGACCGTTGCGAAACAGCCAATGACCGATAAGCTTTCAGTTTTCAACAACCGGTGACGACACTTCCGTCCTCCCGTCTGCAGACAGCTCCAGGCGCGGGAAGTGCCATTCCGCCATTCCGTGCGCGCGATTAGGTTGACTGTGTTCGTGAAAATTTGTGCAGTGCGCCTTGCGAGACTGTTTTCAGTTCATCTAGTTTATCCGCCGAGGAAATCGATGGCCGCAGATACTTGCTCCGAACTTCGATGAGTGGTCTCACTAGGTTTTCAAGGAAGCGGAACTGCTGGGGCGACATGCGCATGAAGTTATGAAACATCACAGCGTCACCAACCCGGAGCTTGGCGAAAGGGTTGTGAAAATGGCCGTCCACGGCCCTGTCGAGAAATACTTGCCGCTCCCAAACTTACGGATAGAAAGACATGTCTCAGGTTTGGGGAGATAAAATCGGAAGTCGTTAAATTGGGTTGCTGTGGTACTCCGCAGGGATCCGTACTCTCGCCTATGTTGTTCAATCTGGCGATGTCTAAGTTGGCGAATGGACTGGACACTGTCCAGGATATTGGCTATTCTATCTACGCGGATGACATTACTATATGGAGTGTTGGTGGTAGTGATGGAGAGCTTGAGGCTAGGCTGCAGCAGGTGGTAACGCTTACGGAGGAGTATCTGGGTCTCATGGGGCTCAAGTGCTCCTCTAAAAAGTCGGAGTTGTTGATCTTCAAATCTAAGAAGCTAGGTCGTAGGCGGAGGGGTTGGGTACCGGAAGTTGAGCCTTGCATTACAATTCATACAAGGGAAGGGTCGGTGATACCCAAAGTTGAAGCAATCAGGGTCCTGGGTTTTGTACTTGAAGCGAACGGATCGAACATTAGAACCATTCAGCGTATTACCAAGAAAACGGAGGAGGCCATAAGACTTATAAGAAGGATCTCTAATAGGCATAGGGGTTTAGGAGAAGAAGGTGCGATGCGCTTAGTTCACACATTTATTATGTGTCATTTTTCGTATGTGGCAGCTATGCTAAATTGGAATAGGGGGGAGAAAAATAAATTGGAATCATTAATCAGAAAAACCATCAAGGCTGCGCTTGGTCTGCCTATGACTACGTCAAACGATATGTTGTTACGACTGGGTTTGCATAACACTTTAGATGAAATTGCTGAGGCTCAACGTACCGCACAGAGGGAGCGGTTGCTAGGTACACCACCGGGTAGGTATATATTAGAGTCAATTGAAGAATCGGTGGCTGTGTCGCACGATAGGGCGCCCCTACACGAGTTGAACGTGAACCTTAGGGCAAATATCATGGTTCGTCCATTTCCGCGGAATGTGCACCCCGTGCACAATGTAGGGAGGCGGGTCGCGAGAGCGAGGGCTTTGTTGCGAGAGGCAAAGGATCAGGAGGAGGAGTCTGCGTTTGTTGACGCCGCATGGATTAATGGTAAAAATGCTTATTCGGTGGTGGTAGTAGATGGCAAAGGGAGCGTTAGAAATGCTGCTTCCATTTATACCAAAGATCCGGGGGTTGCTGAACAGGTGGCTATTGCTCTAGCACTAATTGATTCTAGAAGAGTTTTGGTGTTTAGCGACTCGCGATCTGCGATTACAGCCTTCTCGAGAGGACTTGTTGCGGAACCGGCTAACAGGCTGCTGCAGGGTAGGGATATCACTTCGCATACCGTTACTTGGTTCCCGGCGCACATGGGGACAGTGGAGGGAGCCACGCGTAACCTCAACGAGGTGGCGCACAGAGAGGCACGAGGATTAGTGTGCCGTGTACTCCCTGAAGGGGCTGGATCTCCCGCTCCTGACTACAGGGACCAACTGTTAACCTACAACGAAATCACCAAGCACTATTACTTAGGGCGCAGGGCATTCCCGTTGCCACATCCTAAATTAAATAGGCCGCAGGCGGTTACATTAAGGCTTCTGCAGACACGGACGTACCCTAATCCTGTCATCATGAATAAAATTAATCCGGACTGCGGGGTTTCAGTCTATTGTAGTAAGTGTGGGGGTTTGCTCGATTTACAACACATGCTGTGGCGCTGCTTGGCGTTGGCCGGTGATGGTTCTCGAGGTGAACAGTGGTGGCAGCGAATGCTGCACAGTGAAGTGCTGGCGGACCAACTCAGGGCTGTCCAGAGGGCCCGTGTGATAGCAGAGGGTCTCAGCCTCTCTGTACCGACGTGGGAGTGGCCCGCATCGGTCCCAGACTGATCCCTCAGGACCGAAATAAAGTTCTTCATACCCATACCCAAACTCTTCTGCGTCGCCTTCGTCGTCTTTGTGCGATTGAATACATGACTATAAGTTTGTTTTGAGCGTGAATTTCTTCGATCACGGCCAGCGCTCGCATGTTGACAGGAACCTTATTGGACCGCTGGTGACGTCGATTCTGCAGCTCCAAATTTGGTTGGCCTGTTGTAACATCCGTAATTTACGCAGCAGTAAATGTGAACAAAGGTGCCGGCTTAACTGCCGTAACTTTTTTACAGCCGTTACGTTCGATACGCCGAAAGAGCTGTTACGCCCGTTACGACCGTAGTGTGAACATAGCTTTATTCAGAAGGAGCCAGATGGAAAGACAAATAAACTCTTACAGCATCATACCGCTCGAAGCAAAGTCATTTCCCGCCTGACTCCAACAACTCCAGAAACAACAACCAACAACTCCAGAAAACCTGAGTAGGATTGTACGTCGAGAACTCGAGGCTATAGCATCCATTGCTCTTCAGGAAAGTATGTAATAAAACAATCTCACTCCTATTTCACTAATTCCGGCAGTGCACTACAAGCAGGTCGTGAATGTTGTCTTATCCGTCTTTTCTAACGGCAGTGCTGCTCGCAACTCAGTCTCCCCAGTCATCGCTGCTCCTACGCCAAACCGCACCTTCACAGCGTGATTTGCAGTGCGAGGCACTGAACTGCTGAAGGCATAATACCGAAGGGTTAGCGAAAGACGGACAAGCACGCCACGCTCTCCAAGGGCTATTTTCTGGACATTCCGCCATTTTCATGGAGACGTCACGTAGGCACCACGCAAACAAAATGGCACTGATCGCCCCGTTGTGCTTTCGTAACGTGACCCAAACTTGAAGTTTTGCCTAAGAAACTTAAATGAAGGCACTGAACCTAATGTTCTTGATAAAGCAAAACAGTTTTCCTCCTCAGTAAAAATAATGCAGCTAGCTCAAAGCGTACGATTATTCCGTCGAAAACGCTTCTCGCTTGCGTCGTCTGCTGCGTACAGGACGTCGTATGTTTCATTGACTTGGATGCGTGTCCCCGGGAAATGGAATGAGTCACCGTATATTGGCGCCAACGCGTTTGTTTGTGCCTTGAGACAACATACGCGACCTACCAGTGGCGATGAGCGCACGTTCTAGGCCGCATTATAACAGGGGTGAATCTCCACATGGCTGCCCATTGGCTGTTTTTAAGAAGACGCTCTCTTTACGCTAGTGCCAAGGTTCCCTTCATTTACGGCCCTAGCAGGAAAGCGATACTTTGGCACAATGGCGGCGCACACGATTGTTTACGTTGTCATGGCGACAGGAACAGGAGCCGTGCGGCGTCTCCTCACCCTAGCGCTCTTTGTTTTTTTTTCTTTTTGTTTTTATTATGACGACCCACTCCACTCCTTCTCCGCCCTTTCTCATGCCCCTCTCACCTTCACTTTTGCTTTATTCTTGCCTGCCCGCAGCGCATATTTTATTTTTATTTTTTTATCGCACGCGCGCTACCCAAGGCATTGTTTGTGAATAGGCGCATGGAGCGCCGTGGGTTCTTTATGCGTTAACACGCACGCAGTCTTGTCCACACTTTGAGTATGCCAGTATATTCCAGAACATATATAAGTTCCACTTCCAACACAACAGATCTTTGGCCTCGTTTTATTGACTTCCGTTTCCGAAAAGAAATATTTTCACATAACTTGGTATGATACACGCTCAGAAAATGAGCAAAAGGGAAAAATGCATAGCATCTACATGACTACTAAACAACTGAAGTCTTCACACACAGTTAAATAACAAAAAAATAAAACTCAACAAAACGCGAAGGCCGTTTCATGTACACACATATAAAAGATTTTTATGTAATGCCCTAAAGACCAAAGTGTAGAAGAGCTTCTGATAGGCGCACTGAGAGCTTCTGATATACTGACTGAAATATTCCACAAAACTGGACGACGTGTATGACATAGTCATGACAACTAAACAAACAGATAATTCACTGGTGATGGCAAAATCAATGACACTCAAAATACCTAAATAATAGAGTAAAAGGCTAAGATTGTTTTATTGATAGCCATACCAAGGGAAGAAAACAAGATCTTACTTATGAACTAGCACAAACGTATATTAAATGCGTGACATGTTCATTACCGCTGAAGAAAATGAAAAGGATATAGCAGAACAAAAAAAACAATGTACCAGCAACGGAAATACACATTATTACATTAATTTACACTTCGCCACAACTTGAGTAATGGTGGCGAGGCGCAGCAGAAGGTAGTCAGCCTTTGCAGCACAAAGGCCTATTCTTCAATCAAACACCAGGTGAAATAAGCCACTAACATGACTTTTCTTTCACCAAGAATGCAATCCTTAGAAGTAAAATTACGTCACTTAAGACACTAAGTCATACTTACTGGGCGCTCCTTTGTGTAATAAACACGTACTGCAAAATCTACATATAGGACACTCGCACTGATCATGCTTTCCAGAAAAAAAGAAGCATATCATACCTACACATCAAGGTCATTCAGGCGCTTTTCCCATCGGCAATTACTGAGATAATAGATAAACACGAACAGTAATTTTTCAGCTCTTAGTACGTTTGTAGAACGGTGACACACAGAAAAAGTACTGAGGGCGGAATGGAAAGCTGAGCGAGTTACTGAAGCTGCAAAACGAGACTTGGTACAGAAAAAGAAGTCATAGACCAGATGACAATGAGGAGGAGCATCTATTTGTCAGCTTTCTCTACTGGTAAGAGGGAAGTGTAGCACAATCAATGCGCAACGACGTACGGAGTCTCATGGAGCACACACATGCACAGGGCCACCTGCACATCAAAATAGGATTTAACCGCTCTTTCTACGCATGCGTGAGGAGCAGTGGTTGCGAGAAGTTAATATGAGGACTTTCGGACCTTGAGATTTGTCTTCGCCTAGGTACTAAGAGGAAGAACGTTGCGTGTTCCGTTCGTCCGTTGCCGAGCTAGCACCACGGAATCGACAGAATACGTGGCGAGGAAGCGGTGTTCAAAGTGAGTTTCCTGCGGCTTTCGTTCTTTTTTTTTGCGACGGTAACATATTAAATTCTGATAGTCGCAGGGGGATACGTTTGGAAGTCGGGTGCCTTCTCGGACGACTTTAATGGCAAAGCATTACATCGTGCCTATGCATAATTCATTGTGTCGTTGAGCGTACCGCACACTTCAGGAGATTCGCCCTGGAACGGAAACAGTTTATGAGTCCAACTGTTTTTATGTGAAAGTAAGAAAACTGAATGTCGCTAAGCATTTTAATAGCCGTAGATAATTCTAACAGCTGTACATCACCACTGGCAAAGCATTAGGCCGCGCCGACGCTTCGTTGAATTGGAACACATTTCGTATCCTGTATCTTAATGTTCGCAAAATCTACGTCACCATGCAATGTTTCATAGCTGTACATAGACGCTTGCCAAAGCGGTACAGGAACATTGAACGGCTACGCGGTACAAATTCGTAGTTGCTCTGAGGCACGTGCGTGCTTGTATATGATGAAGGAGCGCGTACCGAATTCCCGTTACATTCTTGTATACAGAGCGTGCTAGGTTGGCGAAATAAGCTCTGAAATCATCACAGCTAGGTCCTAAATATCTCTCAAAGCCTGCCAGTACATTTATTAGGCATCTCTGCGTGTACTCCAGGGACTACAAGCTCAGGCCCTAAGGACGTGTCTCGGTCTTCCGAGGTGTGCGTCTACAGCGGCAACGATCGTCATAGCTCGAGATCACCCAATATCAACGTACTTGGCAACCGACGCTCTCAGGGCGCATATTCGGCACGTGGCACGATTACCTTCTCACCATCTTGCCGCTCTACCCACAGAAAGGCCACACACAACTTTCAGTCGTTTAATTGATGCCAATCGCCCCTCATTGCCATCGAACTACATGCCTGCAGCAAGACCATACTTACCTTTATGGTGCCTGCACAGACCTGACATACGCCTCACCATCCCAGGAATCATGAAGAAAGCCAACATGTCCTCGTTTGCCCTTAAGCAGGCCACGTTAGAACATTTACATGAGGTGCACAGTGGCCGCGTACACGTTTACATCGACGGTTCAGTTACATCTGCAAGCGCAGCTGCCGCTGTGCTGATACCAAGAAGATCCGTCAAGATACAGCTAAAGACGTCACATGTATCATCAACGACAGCTGCTGAACTCGTAGCGCTGCGTGCGGCTCTTCATTTTATTAAGGAGGAACCATCCCAGGCATGGTCAATCTTCTGTGATTCCAAGGCAGCCCTACAGAGTGTACTCTCAGCACTGCGCCATGGATCACATAACCAGCTCGCCGCAGAGATCAGAGAAGTCCACCATCGACTAGTTGACGAAGGGCACGATATAATATATCAGTGGTTGCCTAGTCACTGTGGCATACATGGCAATGATCGAGCAGACGCAGCTGCCCGATCTGCCCATCACGACGTCAACTGCGTTGCCATTCCTCTTTCGAGAGCCGACGCAGCGAAAAAACTTGCCACACTTGCGCGTGACCTGACATTAGCCCAGTGGAATTCATCCGATTTCACAAGTGCACGCCTCCATACTCTAGACCCTAATTTACAGCTCCATATTCCGTCCGAGCTTCCACGACGTGACTGCACCCTTCTTATCCGTCTATGGCTTGGAGTAGCATTTTCAAATGCCTACTCTTTCCTTATCGGAATGGCCAACAGCCCACTGTGTGACTTCTGCGGGTGCAACGAAACGATCGAGCATCTTCTTTGTCAGTGCTCTCGTTTTAACCCACAAAGAACTGTCCTCTCAGCCACCTTAGACAAACTGGACAAGCGCCCTATGACAGAAGACAAGATCCTTGGAACCTGGCCTACGCGAACATCAGCGCGATCCGCTATGAAGGCGCTGCTGCGATACTTGAAAGACACGGGACTTTCTGACAAATTGTGACAGTACACTGTGTGGCGCAGGACTGTACGGTGACACTGCGTAAGACTAGGAATGCTTTTGCGGGTTGCTTGACAGTGCCCACAGGAATAGTTCGTGTGTACGTGCGTGTGTGTGCTTAGGTTTTTTTTTCCTTTTTTTTATCCTTCTTTCTTTCTCACCTATTGCATCCCCTTTCCCTTCCCCCAGAACAGGGTAGCCAACCGGAGATAATCTCTGGTTAACCTCCCTGTCTTTCCTTTGCCTTTCTCTCTCTCTCTGTGTGTGTTTGTACTGTGAATGGGGACGTGACGGCGTGCGCCGCGAGTGTCGCACTATATCCAGCGACAGTGGCCCCTTTACACTCTTGGTATGCTTCCCCGCAATACATTGCGTATGCTTGACGGCGTAACCTTGAAGCGTTGCGGCAAAGCTAACAGTAGAAAACCGTCATGGCGCAGCGTTCGAGCCTTCTTCTCAGTAACTGCGGATCGAGAACACTAACACGTTCGATAGTTTTTCGTCGATATTTACACCTACTTATTGAATGAAAAGGATAATGTACGCATGTGTCCGCTAGTAGAAGATAGATAAAAACTCTGGGCACTTGCCGTGTGTAAAAAACGGGAAACTTTATGCAGACGTCCGTACTCCTGTAAGAAACTGCAGTTCAGTGGTGACTCTGTGGAGCTGGACCCGGCCTTTTGGAAACACGGCCAGCTCATGAGTCCCTAAGTAGGAGCTGAAGAGAACACTCTAATGCTGACATATAGACCTCATTCTTAGTGCTTATTTTGTGGTTAGCCATTGACAAAGGCATTTCACTAAATACTGAGTCATAATACGCAGCCCTTATGCGGCAAACAGGATAGCAAAAGGTGAGAACGAGATGAGGTGGCACTCCCTGAACCTGTTTATTGAAATCGTGTTTATTATTTGCGTAACGTCAGTTTACTCTCTTTGTTAAGTAAAAACTTTGCTCTGCTCTTTAGTCTTTCTTGAATCTGAAATACCTGCCTGAATGCATGTGTATGATAGTTTGTCCCCAATCATATTTAATGGTACATTTAGCTTCGAGATAACCTACACACTTCCCAAACCACAAGATACTACAGGTAGTTCAGTCCAAGTGAGCACTGCGAATTCAACTATTTTTATGAAGCAGCTTGCTCTTGCTGCTCGCAAGGCTAGAACAACAGCAAAGTGATTGAGTCGTCCATTTGTGGAGCATATTTTTCGCACATGCTGTACAGTGTCAAGGCCTGTGCAAACACTTGCAGAAACCACAAGCTCTTGCCCGGCATGCGTGATGCATGATCGTGTGTCCATCATCTTTTTCTCCGTGTTTTTTTTTCACCCTATGCCACCACACCCACCTTTTCTTGTTTTGTTTTTTTTTTCATGTAAGAACCTGCCAATGCGGTTTCCTGTGCTTTCTCCTTTTGTGAGGTAGTCGCTCGCATGAAGTCTCTCTTGCCTAGGTTTACGTCCCGATGACCTGATAGAGCTGCCATAGACAATTTCATCCCACGGTATTGACTCTCCAGCATATCAAATTAAAGGAATTGTCATTTAGTTTTTCTTTCCTTTGGGGAAGGTCTCTAACTCTGTGCGATGAAATTTCACTTTGGTACCAAACAACTGATCATACTTGACAAGTTGTTTCCAATGTCTACATTTTTGTACATCAGAAGTTCACACAGTTGCTACATGCCTAAAAAAACTTCAAAGGTTTTATTTTTTATTTATTTTCTTTATTTATTTGCAATACATCCCAGAGAGAGAGAGATGGGGATATAAGAAAGGCAAGGATGGTAACCAGTTACGCTGGGGGAAGGGAGAAAGGAGAGAGAGAGGGTATAGAGACATGCACGGACAGTCATTGAGTTAAAGACGCTTGTGCAAACCAGATGTTTTCAGAAAGCAAATAAGTGCATTCACCGCCTTCTGAGCCGATGATCGGCGAGGACGGTGCTCTAGTACTGTCTGTTCACTAAGAGGACGATTGTCTAGTTTTCTCAATGCGTTGGACAGAGATTGTATTTGTGCTTGAAATTGAGGACAGTGGCACAAGAAGTGGCCAATGTTCTCCTCGCATCCACAAACATCACATGTAGGACTATCAGCCATTCCAATTAGTGCTCAGTAAGCTTTCGTGAAGGCCACTTCAAGCCACAACCGACACAGAAGAGATGTTTCGCGTCGGTGCAGTCCGGACGGAGGTCTCAGTTCCAGTGAAGGTTTTAGTCTTTGCAGTCTGGTGCACCTTGTAAGTGTAGTATTCCACTCTGCTAAGGAGAGCGTGTGTGCTAAATTGCGAAGCTATCTCGCAGCGTCGCTCCTTGAGAGAGGGATGGGGACGCAGCTGTCTTTTTTGTTTTATGTCCCAGCTGCCTTATCTGCGTCATTCCTAATGATAAAGCTGGTATCCATTGAAATTAGATATTGCGGCCTTGAATCGCAGAGGAAGCATTGAGTGTAGGGGCACAGAGTAGTAAACAGAGTTATGTCAGTAGACAACAAATAAAAGCACTGACGTGTTATCAATGCACTATACAGATCTAGTCGTTGTATAATACAACGGAATGTCGAATCCTTAAACAATCTTTAATGTGCCTGCCCAGTTATTCACACAAGTGGTTATGGTCAGTGGTCGTGACGATGGCCTCGGGAAGCTCATTCCGAAGTGCAATGGCGCTTGGTAGTGCAGATGAATTAAAAGCTCGAGTGCTTCCAGAAATGCACTTGATGCTCAGGTCGTCATGTGCACGTGCGAGGGGAAATTGTCAAGTGAAGAGACGATAGGATATGAACGTTTTTACAGGAATACAGTAGACATAAAAATGAGACAGCGATGGGTATCCAGCGGCTGGAGGTCAAGTTCTTGTTTAAGGTTAGTAACACTAAAATGGCAGTCGTAGTTTGATTATATAAATCGAATAGCACTATTCTGGATCGACTCTATCTTAACAGGTACTTCTGATGAGGAGACCAGGCTGCTGAAGCGAATTCTAGCTGCAGGCAAACAAAAGTCATATGGCCTAGCTTATGTAGATATGAGTTAGAATTATGCAAATTATGGTGCAACAGCCAAGCGTTTAGATGCCTTAGCGCAAATGATAGTTATGTGTTTTTCTAGGAGAAGGTAGGAATGATCCTACGTAGGTGTATGAAGAAGGAAGGTAACATTGTAATATTTCTAGAATAAGGGTGTCTAGATGAAGAGTGCTTAAGACTGAACGAAACTACCTTGTTTTTGTTAAGGATCATTAGCCATTTATCAAACCAGGAGTTACTGGCATTAAGAACCTTTTGAAGTGTAAGATGGTCATCCGCTTCTTTATTAACCTGGTAGACAATGCATTCATCGGCACAAAACCTTATACTGGAAGTTATGCTAGCGTTAATGTCAATGTAAATTAAAAATAGCAAGGGGCCCAGGACACTACCCTGTGGTACACCAGATAATACGTCACAAAGGGAAGAAGAGATGTTATTTGCGACTATGAATTGAAGGCGACACGATAAAAAAAGTATCTGATCGACAACAAAGTAAACTGTGAATTCCAAGGGCTAAGAATTTTGCCATAAGACAGCAATATGCTACACAGTCAAACGCATTACAGTTGTCTAGAAAGATGCATACAGTTTGAAGGTTATCGTCCATATTGTAATCTAGATATGTTGTTAATTCAAGTATTTATATTCCGCACGATAAATTTTTCCAACATTCATGCTGAGTAGTGAAAAAGAAATTGTTGAACTGGAGGTGGTTGTAAAGAGGCATGATTAAATAATGTGTTCGAGAAGTTTGCAGCAGATACACGTCAGCAAAATGGGACAGTAGTTTTCAGCTGCCTCTCGACTTCCATCTTTAAATATGGGAGTGAACTCAGCAATCTTACAGTCAACCGGTAATTGTCCAGATGTTAATGACTGCTTAAATAACTGGAATAATAATTGACCTGGAACGTAAGAGGTATTTTTCAGTATTTTAGAATTTATGGTATCAATGCCAGTACATGTAGATAGCTTAAGGTTAGAAAACAGAGACATTATGCCTTCCATCAAGATTTCAATCAGCTCCATAAAACGAAAGTCTGTTTCGAGAACAGATAGCACACTGGAATTATTTTCTCGAGTGAAAGCACATGACACGAAACCAATGAGTTCTGATGCATACTCTTGGTCAGAAAGTCCTGTTAGGCCATCGCGTTGTAAAGAAACACTGCTGCCCACGCCATTGGGAGCAATCGTTCTCCAGAACTTTTTAGGGTTAGACTTCAAGAGAAAAGCACGTCATGCGAGTAGGTTATTTCTTCATTTCTAGCTGTTTTTATAGCCTTACACTATGCTTTTAAATATTCTTTGTATTTTGCCCCAAGAGGACACAGTTTGGAGGTGATTTGCGCAGTCATAAAGACGTTTCTTTTTATTTCTTACATCTCTGAGTTTTTGATTAAACAATGGGTTTGCTTTATCATTACTTACTTTAGTTAAGGGAACATACTTGTCCACCAGAACCGAGATTTTGTCTTTCAAAAGAATCCAGTTGCCATTTACAGAGCGAGACGAAAAGTACAGAAATGTGTAATTGAAAAAGACCTCTAACTCAGCATCCATTTCATTAAAGCTGGCCTTGTTATAGCCATGTATTTTTTGACTAACTCCTGAAAAAGTAAGCGGGATGTTAAGTTGCAGCCTTAACATATTAAGATCACTAAAGCCATTGATA
This sequence comes from Dermacentor albipictus, assembly GCF_038994185.2. NCBI lineage: Eukaryota > Metazoa > Arthropoda > Arachnida > Ixodida > Ixodidae > Dermacentor > Dermacentor albipictus. The sequence continues at coordinate 86,275,821 of NC_091822.1, forward strand.
TGTGAAATCGGCCTCACGGAATCAGGATCGTTAATAGGAGATCGAGGATGTTGTAACCACGAGGGGGTTGGTTAACGACTTGAAACAAATTGTAATCGAAAGTTAGGGTGATAAAATATTTCATAGCATGACAAGAGGTGCCAGACAATATGCAGAAAGTTAAAATCACTGAAAAGATATTTTTGGCAGAACAGTGTTTAGCCGCCAGATATATACTTTCCCTGCGCTGACCTGAAGGACCAGAATCTGGCGGACGATAGTAATATTGCCCCTAGTAATATTTGTGTGGACGGTGGTGAACATGCGACCCAAACAATTTCAAATGCCGAGTTTGTGTCAACAACTGTAGATACCATCTTCTTGTTAACTGCAATGAAGACGCTGCACGTCATTTTTCCATTCGATCGCGCCGGTATGTGTTGTACTGGTTGCCGCCTTCAAAAACTTTTTTGTTATGTATTTCGGAATTTAGCCATGTTCTGTTAGTACAAGAATGTCAGAGCAGCTATCTTCAACAAAAGAGCGCAGTAGATTACGTTTAGGCAGAAGACTGCGTATGTTAGCAAATGATAACTGAAGCGGATATTATAACACCGAGGAATGAGGTTTGTTGTTCACGCGTAATCATTGTCTCTTCTGTAGCTATATGGCATATGAAACGACTGTGTTAGATGCCTTACACTATGTATAAGTTTTATTGTGTATGCGTAGCTTATGAACAGTTAACTTGAAGGATTTTATCTCTGCCTTTGCGAACATTATCAGAGTTCTTCCTTTGAAAAGTAGGCAAGTTGGAACCTATCCATTCTTGGGCTGCGCCCGCACAAACGAAACACAAGAAAGAATACAGGACAAGCACTGGTCTAACAACAGTGTAACAACTTCACAGCATAATAGGTCTTATTTCGTACTTTTGCCACTTAATTCTGCATTTAATGTCGATTGATCTTGTTGATCTGGAAAATGTTCGGCAATACCTAAGTTACGACTTAGTACTAAGCATGAAACCATTCTTTAAAACCATTGTGTTGTCTGTCCACTTGCGTTATCACGCCACAGTGTCATTTTGATCTGGCCTCTCTATCGGAAATACAGTGCTCACCCAGTAAAAACTTAGATATGACGAGGACATAACCGCACACCCTAGCCATGCAAAGTTGAAACCTCAGTGACTTGTTCAAGCGAACTGCTTTTGCCTATACCTTTTTTCCACACTTCTTAGTCTGTTTAAAAGCCTTACCAAATATCGTAGTTGCTGACATTTCGGAAAATGTTCGCTGTCACGTGACCTGAATTGGTGATGTCAGACAGTGTAAGTAAAAGACAGCTTGAAACTGCTACAATGGTGTTGTACCGACCTCTTCAATTGCCGCGATGGCCAATTTTTCGGGAAGCCGTAGTAGTAGTCAGAGGAATGGCCGAGTCAGAAGGTCATTTATGAAAGCTCCATCCAAATGCTGCAAGACATTTTACAGCAGGCAGGCCGGCATTGTTGGTCACTTTTTGATCCTCTGAGCTAGTTCCATATCATCTTTTCATTGCATTATTCTTCATTATTCAATGCTGTTTCTTGGTTATTTCGATAGTGGCACAGGCTTTCTTAAGAGCCATTGCTTCAATAGGTGTTTCGCAGGAAGGGGATTGTTGGTTGTCTATATCTGCTTCACACTCAGAAAAATCCTGATGTGATGTTTTGCCAGCTGGCCTACATGACACGTTGATTCAGACGCTTATAATTAAAAGGCAGTGTTTTTGGTTTTTAGTGCAGAAAGTCCAGTCACTTTTTCTATTAAAATTCCCTGAACATTACTGTTCCTGGTGTCCTATCATTTCTGTGAGCTTGAGATATTTGACAGGCACTCCTGTTGTGTACTTGTGCTTGTGTCTGCTATGGCATCAGAGTAATTAGTTCCTTTGCTTTGCACAATTCAGCCAACCATCATCAAACAAACCTTCACTTGGGTACTAAGCTCTCCATGTGACTGCACTAGTGCAGAGGTATGTACCAATGACATAATGCTTGTTGACTGGGATGACAATACATTAAGATGCAAAAGTGGCAAACAGGTTGAGCATACACATCGAGAATGTTGACACTTATGCTGATGAGTACATCCAGAATCTCATAAGTATTATGAGCGTTCTTGACATTTCTTTATTCTTAGCTTGAACAGTTCCTTAATTGCCCTAACCTAAATGGTGTAATGAGATGCTGATATTAATCTAGCAGCTTTTCTCTGGATATTTGCAGCTGCTTGCTCTTGGATAAGGTTATGAATCTAACTAATGTGTATAAAGTAGCACTGATTTCTTACATGTCAAGTGAAGTAATATGCTTTTATCAGTGTTAAGTGTCATTCCACAGCACCATGCAACAATATTAAGCTACTACACAGGTTAGTTTGAAACGTGTTGAATGTGCTTTGAATTTAATGTTACCCCCTCTTCCCTTTTTTCGTCTTTATTTTGTGCATGCCTCCTCGAGCAGATGGCATTAAGCAACTGCCTGCTAACATCATGCGCCTTCGTGACTTATACGTGGTTATGTACTTAAAGAAGCGATCAGTAAAGAAATAGACCTCAGTATCGCATGTGGGACCGTCGTCTTGTTTCACTCGTAGCTTCTCGGCAGCGTAGCTAGGCTAGTACCAGCATATTAGATTGCCGGCATCGTCCCGTGTTCGGCAAAGCACACTAAGTAGTGAATGCTTCGCCAGCAACGGACGCTTTTGCCGTGACAGCGTATTGAAATACTTGCTGCAAACTATAGCCAACTAGAATATTCCAGTTCACTATAGTGCAAACTGATGAAAAAATAGTTTCTGTTTCTGTTTTCTACGGCTCGAAGCACTACCTGCTTCCTGTAGGAAAGGTGTCATGGCAGCTTCCTGTTTGACTTTCGAAGGGGAAGTAGATGAGGCTCGAAGCTTCCTTGTGCTGTTATTCATAACGCAGTCGGCGCTACGAATATTTTGGGAACCTCTAGAAAGTTTTGCATCGATACTTGTGCCAATCTTTTCATACGCCTTATACCGAGAGGTAAGCAAACAGTCACTGTTCCTTGCGCCAACTTGCCGCGACCTCCGTGGCAAAGCCAGTATCTACGTTAATCTTAACTGACGACATGATTTATCGGCATACGGCTCCATATGACCAAAATTGTCCTTCCTTCAGGGAATGATGAAAAATGAAATTCAAACCAGAGTTATTGCTTCAGTTCTCGTTTGATTTCAGTTCGCATCGTCCATTATTTGCTTAGCATATTGGCTTCATTTGATTGTCTGAGAAAATTGTCGCCATCTCACGCGCACCTCGCCATCGGACAAGTTTGAAGGTGCGTGTGCTGTTTTCGCTGCCTGTTGAAAGTCCGCATGAGGTGCGCACAACATGTTCATCAGGGTATTCGTGCACATGTGTGTGGACTTGGTAGTGTCGATGCAGTTTCTTGTAGTATCGATGTAGCTGCTTGGTAATGCCGATGTGGTTTCGCTGGTCAACACAAGCTTGATAAGAACTTAACATTGGCCTAGTTGGTATTTGCTGCGTATCATATTGACCGCAAATAAGATGGCGACAGAGGGAGAAAACACATAAACAGCACGGGCGGTACGGCCCGTGCTGTTTATGGGTTTTCTCCCTCTGTTCCCGTCTTATTTGCGGTCAGTATGATATACAGTGAAAGCTAGTTAATTCGAACTTCAATAATTCGAATTTATGGATAATTCGAACTGTACGATTTGGTCCGGCCAAGCTTTACAGAAGTCTATGTATAAAGAAGTCCGTTAATTCGAACACGAGAAGGTTCCCTCACGGATAATTCGAACTACGCTCGTCTGGCACACGGCCACAGAAACGCGCCTACAGCCTACACACAAGGCTGTATTGCCTCCGAAACGGAGAGAACGGCGAGAGAAGGCAAAATCGGAAAAAAATCTAACCGACGCGGGGTCAGCCAGAAGGCAGCGGCGGCTGCCGCTTCTCCGTTCTACGTAACCTCCGAGACTTCTTGCCCGCTGCCAATCTCGGAGGCTTCGAAAATCTTGTACAGCTGCTAATGCTGTGCGGAGATGCTACGGCAAGCGCCAAAACACAGCGAATGAAGTACGTCGCAGCTGCGCTTGCAATCAAGAACCCACGAATCAGGGCCTTCGCCACCTTCACATGTTCAGCATCATTGTCTCGGCAGTCTTCATCGGTTGTGCACCTCTGTTTTCAGCTTAGGAGGCATCGGCCGTCGCGATTCATTGTGATGGTGTTAAGCCTCGGCTAACGTTCGTTTCATTGGACATCGGTGGTGTGGCACAGTCGGACCAAGAGCTTCGACTCGAAGATGGCGTGTGCCCGCGGCACACGCCATCACTTTCTGACTCGCCAAATTTCTGACATGCCCTACTGCTTCCAAATCGCAGTGTGCTGTTGCTCTCCTTCACTTTCGTTAGTTCGAACTTTCGTTAATTCGAACTGAAGCGACTTCCCCTTGCGGTTCGAATTAACGAGCTTTTACTGTACAAGCTTGATGCAAAGTACAGTAAGGTGCCCAGTTATTCTATTTCACAGTCACACAGCAGGTATTGTTGAGTTGTTCTCAGGCTGAAATAATATTTGCGGATACTCACCTCCTGTAAAATTAGTGGTAGCACAGCTACAGAGAGCTGGTGCTGACAAATTAGATGACAGCAGGTTGGTGTAAGGTAATCAATGCCTAAAGTGCCACAGTTGGTGCTAAAGGTTGTTTCTTTGTTGATACGCTAGTGTCTAGAACAGCCTATCGGCTTCAAGATGGTGTTAGAAAAATGTATGTAGTGATGCTCTCGACCAGTACTTGTGCAGTGATAGTATATGTGGACAAAATGGATGTATATCGGTAGCAGTACTCAGACTTGATGTTCTAGCTTTAAGCGCAAAGACTGTTTAACAACCACAACTTCCATATTTCCTAGAATTTCTGGAATGGTGTGCATGTGTGAGCACTATTCATGGTCACAAACCATCACTCAATCGCTAGTGTCTGTGGGCTGTCACGTATGTTGTGCTATCATTGTTGACGTCACATAAGAAGAAAAAAAGCCACAGGCAAGACCAATCAACCTATTAGGTGAGAGCATTTTTTGGCTCTTCAGACCTAAACACCGAAAAGCACTCTTTCAATGCTAGAAAACTAAACTCCACATTTCTTTTCTTTTCACCTTTACCTGCTTTATGAGCTATGGACGATTTTCACTGGTTTTCATTAGCCCAACACGGAATGTCTTCAAGACCTAGCAACAGTAAACACTATGCTTCACAAAGGACCCTGACACCGAGCAATGACACTCTTGTGTGCTAGATGTCCGTATGTCCGTATGTTACTACGCCGCCTCATTTTCCAGAGCACACTTAGAGCAAGTTTTCAGCATCACTGCTGATGTCCTAATAATAAAAACTAGGGAATGTGACTGGCGAATTTTTAAAAAAATGATTGTTAGTAAAGATAAGCAATCTGTAAAGGGCTGGAGAGGACACAATAAATGCGTCAGGTCAGCTTGTTCTGAATACGGTATCTGTGCAATGTTATCACAGTTCAGGATAGCAGCCTCCAAATAGTTGGTTAATATTGAGTAATTCAGCAATTACTTTCATAGGGCAGTAATTGGTAGCTGTAATCAATTATATTGTTGTGTGAGGCGATGAGCAAAACGAGAACAAGGGGAAAGCTTGTTCTCAAGTTGCTTTCGCCTTGTTCTCGCTTTGCTCATCGTCTTCAATTTCCATCTACCGACTTCCACCTCCTTTCCCTGGATTGTTTTGTGAGGTTATTGTAATTGGTACCCGCCATGGTGGCTTAGCGGCTATGCTGTTGCGCTGCTAAACACGAGGTCGCGGGATCAAATCCCGGCCGCGGCCACATTTTTATGGGGGCGAAATGCGAAAATGCCCATGTCTCGTGCATTGGTGGCATGTTAAAGATCCCCAGGAGGTCAATGTTAATCCGGAGTCTCCCACTACGGCGTGCCTCATAATCAGATCATGGTTTCGGCACGTGAAACCCCAGAATTCAATTATTTGTAATTGGTTACGTTTTTTTCTGTAACATGTAGAAGCCTGCCTATAAGCCTGTGGCTTAAAAGGGTGCTGAAACGCTTTTTGAAGATAATAAGAAAAGATTGTCCTGCTGGTAATGGGGCTCCTGAATACATGTGCGCTAAATATTATTGCACTGCATGCAGAAGAGAAGTTACAATCTCGTGTTGAAAAATAATTAAAAATCGCTTGCTCTGATTTCGCAATGTCGTCATGCATTGTCATCGCAAGTAACTGCATCCACAACAGTTATTGGCTGATTTTGCAATAGCAAGAACATTCTCAGTAATTACTTGTGAGTACAAGTTCATACACATATGCACACCCTTCCAGATTATCTGTAAAAAAAAGTCTTTAAATGTCTGTCTCCTGGAAAACGTATGGGTATATGGCCTGCTTCAAATGTGACGAACATGGCCAAATGAACACATGCAATAGATTGAATTATGTTGATTTAACACACAAGACCTCTGCCTTTGTGGTGGTCCCTCTGCCTTTCCTGGTGGTCCCTCGAGACAAAGGATGCTTCACCGGCAGACGTGCAACTGTGGAGCGCTATTCCCACTTCGTCGTTTTCTCAAGGCCAGGACGCTAACAACTAAATCAGCGTCACTCGAGATTAATGGTGAGCCAACTATGTTTGTACCTTCGGCTGTTCACCACCCAGAGCTGAGAAGCTGGCCGTCATGGAAAGCCCTTAGTTGATGAAAGGGAACAGTGTCGAGGACTTCTGTCGCAACTGCATAGACTTGAGGTTCCTAAATTTCCACGTGGCTGCCTCATATGACGGGGCGATCTCACAATGTTAAAGGCGGGGTTAATAGTCCGATGTCATGAGCGGGCTGTTACAAATGGTTCAACAGCTGTGATTGACCAAGAAGAAGAACAGTGAACCTCCTCGACGAGTTCAAGGGTGAAATGAAAGGGATAAAAAGCAGAGCTGGAGTATTGTGCGCTGAAGCAGCTACAAAAAAAATTTTCCCTAGTATCAAGCCATGGAATTCCCCTCCCAGTTTTGTACCTTGAGGCCATGGTCTTGTCCTGCCTCCTTAGACACGCATCATGCGGTTGATGTGAACTTTGTGTCACCACATCTCTCTCTTAGACATTTCATCTCCCTACTGTCATGATGGCAGTCTCAAAGAGTTTACATGGATGCACTCACATTTTCCACAGCGTGCAGTCGCTGCAGCTTACTCCCTGCACGTGTCTGTAATGCAAGAAGATGAGCACAGCATAGTGCTAGAACTATTAACGCTTCTGCTACCAGAAAAGATATGTATACTGCACTTATTTTTAATGTGAGAACGCCTGCACATCCCATAAGCTGCTATCACCACTATAACATTGTTAACCTTTGTCGTATTCCTTGCCCCCCTCACCTGCTGCTTCACACTTCTTACCAGAGCCAACCTTTTAAAGAAATTCGTTATTCCCTTCCTTTCCTCCCATTCATGCGCAGATGTACATGTACAGACAACAGCTTTAGCAGATGATTTGCATTCTCAGGCGGAAGTGTGTCATTGGTTTCAAGAAACATCTACATTTCTGACTTATTTATTTTTACTATATTTATTTCTGTATTTATTTCTACAAGTGAGCAAATTTGTATGTGTGAGTAGGCTATTAAATATAAGTTTAATGGGGCTGCTTGTTTAATGCATTCCTGAAGATGCTGCGTGGGGAGGCCGTCTGATTGTTGCCTTGAGTTACATCACTCGCCCGTTCTGCCTACAATGAGCAAAGTCAGCTAAAAACACAGGAAGTGCTGACGCTGTGATCCCTTGACAATATAGATGTTGAAAACGCAATAATAAATTATCCACTTTACGCAGAGAACTTAAATCTCTCTCGATGATCAGAAGGACCTACCCTACCAACTCGATGCACTTGTACACAACCTTCAAAATTGTTTCAGCATCCCTTTAATTCTGTGGGGATGGCACATACAAGCAAGTGTGGATGCACAGAACTGAATTAATCAACAAAGGAGATAATATTTTATCAGCGTGCCCTTCTCGCAATAAAATTAGTAGGTGATAATGGTTAAGAATCCAGCACATGCTCCTTCCTCAAAGCTCATGTCTATCCCTCTCTGCTTAAATAAACAAGAGGCAGCGGGATGGGGGCTATGTTGGCGAGTAGACGCCACCATGCCTGTAATGCACACAGCTCGAAAAACTGTTGCAAGGGTTAGTGTAGTCCGCGACATTAACCAAGCCTGAATGCGCCGTTGGAAAGATGAGATATCTTAGCATTGACCTGGCTAAATAAACGTACATGCCTAAATAAATTCAAGGTGCACAATGAACACATCCATACATCAAGGCTTCAGAACCCTTGCACAAATGAAAAGAGAATCGCAGATGTATGCCAATCTCAGCAGCTTGTACATCAAGTAAATTGAAATTTATAAAAAAGTGCTCACCCTCTTTCGCCCTATGGATCTGCGCTTGCAACTGTTTGAAATATACCCAAGACTTTGCAAACGCTTCGCTATATCTAATGCGATTCCTTCGCATTACCTGATCCTTTTTATATGCTTCAGTATATTGTAGCTTTGAACAGATACCAGTATTTTGCCTTTAAAATCATAGAAACCTGAGCCCTTTCTGTAAGGTCGCTCTGATTGTTCGGGTTCTTAAGTCTCACGAATCGGCCTCGTGCTTTGTGTATAGAGAGGGGGTTCACTTCCCCCCATGTCAGCCGGGCGACAGTTGCTGTGTTATGCGGGGTCACAGGCAACGCGCGGGGTTGGGTGACGCGTCGCGGCAGGTGCCAGGCGGGCGTGTGCCGATTCCTGGGAGTCAGTATTGTGCGCACGATGTTGGCAGTCCGCCGACGGGTCACACAGACCAGCCTTGAAACGAACCGCTGTACAAAAGGTATTGTGGGTCTGGCGCCCGAGTCCCTGACTAATTGGAGGCGCCGCCGAGGTTAAGAAGGGCTTAGCAACTCTGACTCCGTGCCGCATGCAGTGAGCATGGACCTAATCCTCTACGCCTCCGGAACGTAATCGCCAGCCTTGTTGTTGGGTGCGACTGCCTGCGTGGTGTCTAAGACCAGCTTACCGTGCACGCTGTAGGAATGCGGTGCACATGTAAAGAGTGCATTCGCACGACGGCGTCTTGGAAACACGCACTCAAAGAACTTTGTCTTGTAGACAATAAATTTGAAGGACAAGGAGGGTCATCCGTCTCCCAGACGGCTAAACTTTGAGTACAGCGGCACTTCGTGGTGCCGGTGCCCCTGCTTCCGAGACATTTGCAGCCTAGACGCCGTTGGCATTTGAAACGGTCTGGCGATAACTTGTTCGGGCCTGGCGTGTTTTGCTGAGCCGGTCACTCACTACGGAGAAATGAGAGGGCAACGGAGTTTTGGCGAAGAAGGAAAAGAGCTTTGTTTTCCAATATGTTTATTTTTAAGAGTAAGCCCATCCCTGTAGGTTGTGGCTTAACAAACGGTTGACTCTGATTGGCAACTGAACCTGTGGGACGGGCCAACGGCCCTACCGCCTTTTTTCTTTGTATATTTGGGCTATAAAAATCGGGACGACATGCTGTCCCTGAGACTTGGCTGAAATCAGGATTGCTGATAGATCAGTGAGCCTCCGTACTATGTACGTTAAAACGAGTCTGGGCTCTAACAGTCATTGAGACAGTAGAAGAGTGAGACTTTGTTTCTCAATTGTTCAAGTTTGTAATGTATTTGTTTTACCTGCCATGTATATAGAAAAGTTCTCGTATAAATATTTCTTGTACATCTGACCTCATCGTTTCCTGCCTGCGTTTGATCAACCACTGCCGATCATCGTCCGAGAAGCTTCAAGTTCCAACGGTGAAGCGAGGACGGAGAACGAACGAAACTTTACTCTTTCCTTACCAATAATTTCTTCAATGGTATCTATGATTTCATTAAGAGATGTCGTGCCTTCTGGGAAATTGAACCCTGAGGTAAAGTGGTGCGTCTTAGGGGGCAACAGCAGCATAGGTTTCGACGCCATTCTCGCAGGACCATTCGAAGGGCTCGCAATGAGGGGCTGAGACCCTCTAGATTACCAGTAAGAGAGATCCCCTCCATCCCATGGACACTGAAGCCAACGCTGACGAGACACTAGCTGTACATGGAAGCTAGTTGTGCAATTTTAGCCAGAAGACCTATATGCGATATGTTTGTCGATTTCGGCCCACCGGAGCTGGTTAAATACGACGTCAGAAACGAGCCAAGATAAACGCTCAGATAGCATGTTTCACTGAGGCATATGCAAGGTAACTTTCATTCTATAACTCTTCATAATTACATTTCAAAGCAAATTCAGGGATTCTGATGCAAGCTACAATGCTGGTTCTTTAATTTACATTCATTACCGGGCACGCAGCCACACTTTGTCGGCCTTCACCACTGTGAGTCCCCCTTAACAGCTTTGCTGTCAAAACTAATGAGGCTGCAGAGGTGGTGCAGTTGCAAGAGAAAGTGTGCATGCTCTGGGAGAAAGAAGACTGACTGTGATTGGCTGGTATGTAAAAAAGTAATGCAGGCATGAGAAATAAGTACCCGTTGGCAACAGCAAATAGTTTGAAGCCAGGTCTTCACCTTGTCTTTCCCCTTCCTTTCATTTGTGCTGTTTTATTCAAAGTAGCTGGCTCAAGCCTGTTGAAAGATCAGCCAAACAATGTCCGCACAATCCTTTTACAGCTGGACATGTGGCACGGTTGTTTTCACTTCAACTGGCAAAACAGCTTTTGACATAACGAGACAATGCTTCAACAAGGTAAATTGAGCTACTTGGTGATTTCATTGCAGACAAAGCCACACTAAGTGAGACAGGATTTAGTAATATCATAAGAAGGTTTTAGTAAGGTATAGATGCAAGCACTGACTAATAAGTACTAGTTTATTAGTGAAAGAACAAGTATATAAACAGAACAAATTGAAAAACAGAACTGGTGATAATAAATATGGTACCCACGTGAAGGCCACTTCCACGTACATCAAAGAAGAGAGACAATACCTTGCCACTTCGAAAGTAGAAAGCATACACATGGTGTCAAAAACTATTAGGAGTATAAACTTTATTTTTTCGGGTAGTTTTGGGTGGTTTGTGAGTCCCTTAGTCCTGGCCTCCACTGGTCTCTGCAGTTCGCTGGGCTTGCTGACAAGAGCTCTCTAGATCTTCGCTAGCAAGCCAAACCTCCCACTGTCTGTTACTTGGCACTTGCATCGTAAGGGGCAAATTGAAATTTGGAGGCCGTAGCTCGCACGTTCACGTTACGTGGGCAAGAGTTGGCCACTCCCTGTACCAAAAACACGTATTTTCACAGAGTGGAGGGTGTATCTTACTGAGTATTTGGAACGAGGAGTGAGGGAACCGGGCGCCTCGGTTCACTTTTTTAGAGCGCAGCTCTTTGGCGTCCGTTCCTGGGTTTCGCGTCGGCGTTGTCGTCGGCGTTGTCGTCGGCCTCGTAATCAGCTCGCCGACGAATCTGCTCCGCCGCCGCGCATGCGCGCTGTCGGCTCTCCGGGCGAGGGAGGATGATGGAAGGGAGGAGGAGAGACTGTGGAGGAGGGCTGGCTACACAAATGGCTCTTTGGCGTCCGTTCCTGGGTTTCGCGTCGGCGTTGTCGTCGGCCTCGTAACCAGCTCCGCCCCCCTTTCATCCCCCCAGCGCTAGCAGCGACCGACTGATACCGCTTTCATGAGTCCGCTACCGCACTCACGAAAGACGTCGTGCACTTCCTGCAACTCGCATTAACCGTCCATCGATCCACACCGATGTTAGTAGTGGGGGACTTTAATGTTGACATAAAGACAAACAGCAATTTCCTAACACTTATGCGGGAGAACATCCCGTTCCTCTCGCTCGTAACGCGTCCCACGGCTGTGACAACCTCGCGAGGCACTTGTATAGATATCGGCTTTGAGAATCAAGCATTGGTGTACCAAGTCGAACATATATCAGTCTATTTCTCCGACCACAAAGCTTCCTTCATGACTGTCAAGAACTGTTAGTGGAGTCTTTGTTAAAGGAATACGTGTGAAAAATAAAAAAAAAATTCTGTGATAGCGCATACATGTGTTGCTCGATTTCTTTGCCTCAATCTATCGAAAAGGTGAAACAGCTTATTTGCTGCGCTCAAATTTCGCATTAGGAAGTAACGTAATCGTCGGTAATTTTTTCTCTTTCGTTACAATAAGACGGTCCTGAATCTGGCAACATTGATGCCTTCAGGCAGCATTTGTGGGTTGCCTGACCAGTTGCCTTCACTCAAAAGATCACATACTTGCGACGCCTGCCGCAGAAACGATGTCCCACATCCGACGCCAAGATTTGTGGGTGGCTAACACTCCAAGGGTTAGTTCTAATAGTAAAACATAAGTACCCTACCATGTAGATGAGAAAATGGCGCCGTGGTAGCTCAATGGGTAAGAGCATCGCACACTTAGCGAAGATGTGGGTTCGGATCCCACCTACGGCTTGTTCTTTCACGGACTTTTGTTTCCAATAATTTATCATTTGTTTAATTCACTTAGTAAGTACATGTTTTCCCCTATGTTGTCCTTGGTGTCTTTGTTTATTGGCTTCTTTTGATATGAGTATTTTGAGGTATGAAAATGTGTTAGTCCGTATACGGCGCTAGTCTCTGGCCTGTTCTCCCGTAGGGTAGGGGTATGGCCTGATGTACTTTTGTCTCTCTTTGGTTTTCGAGAATATTGTGCGGGTGGATGGGGGCTCCTCCAAAGGACCGATTGGTGCTTGAATGCTTATCCCTCAAGCAATTCGATCCACCCTCTCACTTCCCTCGAGTCCAGAGTGCACCAGGCACCACCTCATCGCATGGTACATTTCTAGGGTGGCGCCTAGAGTTCTGTGAATTTTGTGTGGGCTGATGCCCGTCATGAACAAACGGCATGCTGCCTGGGAGTCCGTCATTACCAACGCAGATTGTTCTATCACCTTTGCATCTCGAAGGATCAGTGCTATGGCTACTGCCTCCGCGGTGCAGGTCAAAGGGGTCCGAATGCAGGCCAGTATTGCTGTGGACTGATTGAGGGCCGCAATTGTGAAATTATCTGTTGCCACTATATGCGCGTCAATGAACTATATGTCTGGATTGCTTCCATATTTGTTTTGTAAAGCCTTTAACCACACTTTTTTTCTGCTTAGGTGGTGTTCAGTGTTCATATTATTTGGGATTGGTGGAGCTAGAATTTTCTCTCGTGTTTGTCTGAGTAGCATAACTGTTGGTTCTCCGCCGTAGTGCGCTCTCAGGAGATCTTCCAACTTTTGCAGCAGGGCCCTTCCTTGTTCTGTCGAATTCGGACGTTCTCTGTGTGCCACAACCACCACCGCGGCGTGTTCTTCATGTGTTGTAAATAAGAAGTCTCCAGCCTCTCAGTGCTTGTGTTTTTCGGTAGCCCCGCGGCAGCCTTATACACTGACCTCATTATCGAGTTCACTTTGGTCGTTTCAGCATTATTTAGTTTTTGAAAGGGGAGGCGCTAGGTCACCTTCCGTATAAAGAATGCTTGCATGAGTCTGACCGTCTCTGCTTCTTTAAAGATTCTTCGTTGTTTTGCGATCCTGTGGATCATTGGCGCCACATTCATAGTAGTTTGTTTGAATGTTTATAGCATGCGTGATACCTTGTCGCCTTCTATCTACATGCCTAGTATTCGGAGTTTTTGTACCTCTACAATTGTCTGTCCATACATTATCAAGTTTGTGTCCGGGTGCTGAGTCCTCCTTGAGTATTTGGCTTTCACTGGTATGTATTACCATTTTTCCGGTGCCCATTTCATGCCCTCCTCTCACGAAGTGTTCCACTTGCTCAATCGCCTTCTGCAGTGTGTCCTGTTCTACCCCGTTCGAGCCTCTGGTTGTGCATTACGTGATGTCGTCTGCGTATATGACGGGCCCTAAATTTCGGTCCTCCCCGAGAGCTAGTGCCAATTTCTGCATTCCTATATTCAAGAGGAGTGGGGATAGGATGGCGCCTCGTGGAGTTGCTTTGTGAGTTAGTGGGACGTGTGTGGATCTCGTTGACCCTATATGTATCGTTGCTGTTCTGTTCGATAAGGAAGATCTTATGTAATTGTATCTTCGTTCCCCACATCCATTTTTCTCAAGTTCCTCGAAAATAGTTAGGTGGGAGATGCTGTCGAAAGCTTTTTTTATGTCTAGTGCTAGGATTATTCAATCCTCGCCTCCGTTTGATGGGTTGAGTGCTTTCTCTTTTAAGAGTAGGAAGACGTCTTGCTTTGAACTGTGTGGTCGAAAGCCGAACACGGTGTGTGGAAAGACTCCCCGATCTTTATTTTCCTGCTAAGGCGCGTTTGGACTACCTTATCGTAAAGTGATTTTATGCATGAAGTGAATGGTATAAGTCGTGGATTTTAGATGTTATTGGGTTTTGCGGTTTCGGTACGAAAATTATGCTAGTTTCCTTCCATTCGCGTGCCACTGTACTAGGGTTACATACGTTTTCGTTAAAAAATTTGTTAGTTCAGCTAATGTGTTGTGTTTTACGCTAAAAATGATAGCGCTCGTTATTTGATCGCAACCTGAAGCGGTGTTCTTCTTGAATGACTGCCGCTGCATAAACCTCTGCCACCGTTACGGGGCCACAGAGTTTGTCATTTTTTGATGCGCCAGTACGTCCGCGAGGCGGCATCCGTATGTGACGTCTATTCTGTGTCAAGGTAAGTCTTCTTGCGGTGTTCTACGAGTTCCGCATCTGTTCCCTCTAACTTATTGCTTATTTGTCGGAGGGTAGTGTTCACTACCATTTTGGGTTTTGTGGAGCCCACCATGCTTTTCAAGATAGCCCATGTTTTTTGGCGTGGAAGGTGCCTTGTGAAGAGTCACAAAACTAAAGCAAAAAACTAGTACAATCTAAGCTAAAGAAAATGTGTTTTTGTATAAACCATGATTCTTTTCCACTAAATGCAGCTGGTGGCTCGCTAGTGTAGCTGTCCTCTTCCGTTTTAATATAAGGCCTCCTAGTATTTCCATTGTGTTCTGGTTGTGCTGACTAAACAAAAGCAGTATTTCTCTATTTAAATGGCATTCACATTTCCTCTTAAGCGCCGGCAGTTGCCCAAAAAGCATTCAAGGATGATAAGTGTTTCTTTAACTGTGCATTAACATAATGACCAATTTGTTCAACATACACAAGTCCACAAGACATTCGCAGCCGTAAACAATGCCTGTTGAAAACTGACAAACATGAAAATTGCCTAGCCTATCGGAACACAGAATGCAACCTGTATTAGGACATAGCCTTCTTTCTACGGCAAGCCAAATTCTGACCAGAGTTTCTTCATAGGAATTATAACCATATGCACACCCAGTGCCGTCAATTGCTTTCCCGGCACCCAGAATGACTCCTCAATCTGCCCCTCCCCTCTTCTTCCTCTTGCCACTCCCTCATATTTTTAAAGCATGTATTGTAGAGTGAATATAAAATAACTTAAAAAGGCAATACACCAATTCTTGCCTACAACTCAGCATTTATATTTACCTTTTATGCCCTACTAACAATTCAACTTGCTGTTTTTCTTGGGACTTTATTGCGGAATTTTGCGTTTTCTGCAGTTTCAGGCATTGAAACTGCAGAAAGAAGAGGTGCTTTTCGGAGCCCTACTGATTCCGTGGCCCGGCGGCGTTTTTTTTTTATGTAGCTGGGGACCTGCCACCGCCTTCGGTTTCTACGTGGCAAAGGGACGCGTGCTGCCCCGCACAATCATTGCTTATGCCGGATATCAACGAACAGCCGCCCACTTTGGATCCGTTCATTCATCTGGCCTGGCAAACGCCTGTATCAACTGATACAAGGGGGGTGGAGGCAGTACTTAAGCTGTGCTTCGACGGACTGCTGCCGGGGCGCGACATCGGTGTCGACATGAGCTTACCTTGTCTTTTTTGCACAGGTTCGTTACGGAACCCCTGCATCTTTTTACCGTTGTTCTGACCGATGTGTGATTGCGGTGTCGTGCCCCGACAGTCTATCGGAGTACGTGAGAAAATGTATCAGTTTACGTGCTTTTGCCTACCGTGATTTCTCTGGATTACGTTTACTTCTCTCCGGGGATGTCGAACTAAAGCCTGGCCCTGATCCAGAAGCTGGTGGTACTGAAGGAAGTGCTAGTATTGAAGGCAATTGTGCTATTGTCCATGGCTTGAGCAAGGGCAGACTCATTTTTTTTGTCCGAGCTTGAAGATGTCAAGAGAGAACAGCCTGCTCTCGCTCTTTCGCTACAAGAACTACAGAACACAGTCGCTGTTCGTCAATGTGACCTACTTTAAGCCAAAAAGGAGTCCTCAGAAAACCTGCGAAAAATGGTCGAAATTAAAACGTTTCTTGAGAATACAAACAACAGGTCGCACAGAAATAACTTGATAATTTTTGGCCTATCTGATTGCGAAAACGAAAGTTGGAGAGACTCTGAGAAAAAAAGCCATCCCATTTTTTGAAACTGAGCTCGAACAGACTATCAGAACAGAAGATACAGAACGTGCTCATAGGCTGGGAACGTTTCATGAGGGAAAGAACTGGACAATTATTGTCAATTTCTGTAGATTTAAAGTTAAGGAAAAAGTTTTGTAAGGTCAATACAAGCTGAAAGATAAGGAATGCGCGATTCGAAAGGATTTCAGTCCTGCTAACAGATATACATGATTAAAACTGACTGAATATGCTTTAGCCACGAACCTCTCATTTAAGCTATGTTTCGATAAACTGCACATGGGCAACAAAATCGTTGGCTATCATAGCGAAAAAAAGTGGTAACCGAAATAATAAAATAGCTAAAGGTCAAGCATTGTGCAGAACCTAAAACCTTGCGTACTGGCACGAAAAATAACACTTCTTCTTACCTTACACTTAATCTTTTTGTTAGTTAACTGCCGAAGTTTGAAAAATAAGGTCGATGAGTTTGCAGCTTTGCTTTCCGCTGTCCAACCGCACATAGTGATCGGAACTGAACCCTGGCTTCATGCATCCATCGCCAATAACGAGGTGTTTCCGTGTAGTTATGATGTTTACCGGTGTGACAGAAACACACATGGTGGCGGCGTTTTCCTTCTCCTTGATGAGTGCCTTCAGAGTACTGAACTCCCTGCTTCTTTAAATCATTCTGAATCCGTATGGTGCAGGGTTAGAATGAGCATTGGCAATTACCTCGCTGTTGGGTCTTTTTACCGGTCTCCTAGTTCTTGTAATCCGGAATCATTTACCGAGCTGTCAAGCTTTTTAACTACCGTAAATACTGAGTATATACTTGGGGGTGACTTTAACATGCCTGCTGTTGACTGGGTTAATGGCAAACCTGTGTTCAAAGACTCGACTGCCCTATCTCTTGCTTTTTCAGAGTTTATTATAACTAATGACCTAACCCAATTCGTCTCCGAATGCACGCGACGAGATCATTTTTCTGCCAGCACTTTGGATTTGTTTTTGCTAGCTCTGAGTCATTTATCCAAAAATGTAGCTGTCATCCCTGGTATCAGTGATAACGATTGCGTTGTTGTCACGTCTAGTGCCGCTTCAGTTAGACCAACCCATCAATATCCTAGAAATGTTTTTTTTCTACGACCGAGGGGATTACATGCCTTTATCATGAGAGCTTTCAAATTTCTTCCCTATTTATGAGGTCAGCCCGTCAGTGGACATAGGTGAAGCTTGTATTCTTTTTAGAGATAATGCAAATGCTTTAATTGAAAAATACATACCTTCCAAACTTTTGACAACTAGGAGCCGGAAAGATAAACCTTGCATAAATAAAAAAATTCGCTCGCTAATTAACAAAAAACGCCGCCCGTATGCTTCGTATATAAAGACTCGCAATCAGTCTGTTTTCCATGAAATGCGTCACGTGAACTACAAAATTAAGCAAGAATTAAAGGTAAATAAAGAAACTTAGATTTCATCGCTTGACGCAAAGTTGAGGCATAATCCTAAAGAATTTTGGAAATTTGTTAAAATAAATGGTACAGTGGGCACCACTGTCCCTAGTTTATCAGATGGCGAGAAAACAGTGCTTGATGATTATGAGAAGGCTTGCTATCTGAATTCCTATTTTAAAAGTGTTTTTTTTTCTGAGACGTACACTGGTGAACTGCCTGAAATACAAGAAATATTCTACGAGAATATGTCTATGGTTACTGTCACATATACCAGTGTTCTCAAGCTTATTTCCGATCTGAACAACAAATCGGCTGTCGATCCTGATGACATTCCGTCGCAGGTATTAAAATCCTGCTCAGAAGAAATTGCGCATTTTTAGTAGCTCTGTTCAATAAATTATTAAATACGATTTCATTACCTGCAGAGTGGAGGCAGCCCACGTCGTTCCTATTCATAAAGACGGTTCCAAAAGTCTACTAGAAAACTACAGGCCCATTTCTCTAACATGTGTATGTTTCAAAACAATAGAACACATTATATACAGTGCTGTGATGAAACACCTTCAAAGCAATAATTTCATTTCGAATGTTCAACATGAATTCAGGCCTGGGTTGTCATGTACGACTCAACTGGTAGAGTTCTCCCATGATCTCTTTTACTCTTTTGACCTTGCGTTTCAGGTAGACTGCATATTTTTTTTTTTATTTCCGGAAAGTTTTTACCACGTTTCTCGTGCATCGCTTTTACATAAATTATCTTGTCTCGGTATACACCCTGCAATAGTAGGTTGGATTAGAAATTACCTGTCAGGGCGAACACAGCGTGGTTTAATAAAGGGCACTAAATCAATACCTGTCGCCGTAACCTCTGACGTGCCCCAAGGGTCTGTTTTGGGACCTTTGTTATTTTTAGTCTTCGTAAATGACATTGTCCACATTCTAGAAAGCAAAGTGAGGTTATACGCTGATGATTGTGCCATATACAGGAATGTCGAAAATGATTGTCATGTTAGTAGTTTGCAGAATGATCGAAACAAAATTCATGCTTCGTGCATTAAGTGGGGCATGTCATTGAACAGTGCTAAATGTCAGCTTGTGTCATTCACCCGTAAACGCTTTCCTGTGGGATCAGTGTATGAATTGGACCGACTACATCTTGAAAAGGTCCAACACTACAAATACCTCGGGGTCCATTTTTCAGAAAATTTAACATGGAACATACATCATCATCATCATCAGCCTAGTTACGCCCACTGCAGGGCAAAGGCCTCTCCCATACTTCTCCAACTACCCCGGTCATGTACTAATTGTGGCCATGTTGTCCCTGCAAACGTCTTAATGTCATCCGCCCACCTAACTTTCTGCCGCCCCCTGCTACGCTTCCCTCCCCTTGGAATCCAGTCCGTAACCCTTAATGACCATCGGTTATCTCCCCTCCTCATTACATGTCCGGCCCATGTCCATTTCTTTTTCTTTATTTCAACTAAGATGTCATTTACCCGCGTTTGTTGCCTCACCCAATCTGCTCTTTTCTTATCCCTTAACGTTACACCGATCATTCTTCTTTCCATAGCTCGTTGCGTCGTCCTCAATTTCAGCAGAACCCTTTTCGTAAGCCTCCAGGTTTCTGCCCCATATGTGAGTACTGGAAACACACAGTTGTTATACACTTTCCTTTTGAGGGATAGTGGCACCCTGCTGTTCATGATTTGAGAAGGCCTGCCAAACGCACCCCAGCCCATTCTTATTCTTCTGGTTATTTCAGTCTCATGATCCGGATCCGTGTATCCGTGTAAGTAGATGTATTCCCTTACCACTTCCAGTGCCTCGCTACCTATCGTAAACTGCTGTTCTCTTCCGAGACTGTTAAACATTACTTTAGTTTTCTGCAGATTAATTTTCAGACCCACCCTTCTGCTTTGCCTTTCCAGGTCAGTGAGCATGTATTGCAATTGATCTCCTGAGTTACTAAGCAAGGCAATATCATCAGCGAATCGCAAGTTGCTAAGGTATTCTCCATCAACTTTTATCCCCCATTCTTTCCACTCCAGGTCTCTGAATACCTCCTGTAAACATGCGGTGAATAGCGTTGGAGAGATCGTATCTCCCTGTCTGACGCCTTTCTTTATTGGGATTGTGTTTCTTTCTTTGTGGAGGACAACGGTGGCTGTGGAGCCGCTACAGATATCTTCCAGTATTTTTACATATGTCTCATCTACACCCTGATTCCGTAATGCCTCCATGACTGCTGAGGTTTCGACTGAATCAAACGCTTTCTCGCAATCAATAAAAGCTATATATAAGGGTTGGTTATATTTTGCACATTTTTCTATCACCTGATTGATAGTGTGAATATGTTCTATTGTTGAGTAGCCTTTATGGAATCCTGCCTGGTCCTTTGGTTGACAGAAGTCTAAGGTGTTCCTGATTCTATTTGTGATTACCTTAATAAATACTTTGTAGGCGACGGACAGTAAGCTGATCGGTCTATAATTTTTCAAGTCTTTGGCGTCCCCTTTCTTCTGGATTAGGATTATGTTAGCGTTCTTCCAAGATTCCGGTACGCTCGAGGTTATCAGTCATTGCGTATACAGAGTGGAAAGTTTCTCTAGAACAATCTGACCATCATCCTTCAACAAATCTGCTGTTACCTGATCCTCCCCAGCTGCCTTCCCCCTTTGCATAGCTCCTAAGGCTTTCTTTACTTCTTCTGGCGTTACCTGCGGGATTTCGAATTCCTCTAGGCTATTTTCTCTTCCACGATCGTCGTGGGTGCCACTGGTACTATAAATCTCTGTAATTCTATCCATACTATAGTTCCTGATGTCCGCTGTCTTACGCTTGTTGATTAACTTAGAAAGTTCTGCCAGTTCTATTCTAGCTGTAGGGTTAGAGGCTTTCATACATTGGCGTTTCTTCATCAGATCGTTTGTCTCCTGCGATAGCTTACTGGTTTCCTGTCTAACGGCGTTACCACCGACTTCTATTGCGCACTCCTTAATGATGCCCATGAGATTGTCGTTCATTGCTTCAACACTAAGGTCCTCTTCCTAAGTAAAGCCGAATACCTGTTCTGTAGCTTGATGCGGAATTCCTCTAGTTTCCCTCTTACCGCTAACTCATTGATTGGCTTCTTGTGTACCAGTTTCTTCCGTTGCCTCCTCAAGTCTAGGCTAATTCGAGTTCTTACCATCCTATGGTCACTGCAGCGTACCTTGCCGAGCACTTCTACATCTTGTATGATGCCAGGGTTCGCGCAGAGTATGAAGTCGATTTCATTTCTAGCCTCACCATTCGGGCTCCTCCACGTCCACTTTCGACTAACCCGCTTGCGGAAAAAGGTATTCATTATCCGCATATTATTCTGTTCTGCAAACTCTACTAATAACTCTCCTCTGCTATCCTAGAGCCTATGCTATATTCCCCCACTGACTTGTCTCCAGCCTGCTTCTTGCCTACCCTGGCATTGAAGTCGCCCATCAGGATAGTGTATTTTGTTTTGACTTTACCCATCGCCAATTCCACGTCTTCATAAAACCTTTCGACTTCCTGGTCATCATGACTGCATGTAGGGGCATAGACTTGTACCACCTTCAATTTGTACCTCTTATTAAGTTTCACAACAGGACCTGCCACCCTCTCGTTAATGCTATAGAATTCCTGTATGTTACCAGCTATTTCCTTATTAATCAGGAATCCGACTCCTAGTTCTCGTCTCTCAGCTAAGCCCCGGTAGCACAGTACGTGCCCGCTTTTTAGCACTGTATATGCTTCTTTTGTCCTCCTAACCTCACTGAGCCCTATTATATCCCATTTACTACCCTCTAATTCCTCCAATAACACTGCTAGACTCGCCTCACTAGATAACGTTCTAACGTTAAACGTTGCCAGGTTCAGATTCCAATGGCGGCCTGTCCGGAGCCAGGTATTCTTAGCACCCTCTGCAGCGTCACAGATCTGACCGCCGCCGTGGTCAGCTGCTTCGCGGCTGCTGGGGACTGAGGGCCGGGGTTTGATTGTTGTATTCATATGGGAGGTTGTGGCCAAGTACTGCACCAGGGTCGCCAATCCTGCTCTGGTGAGAGAGTGCGTTACCGGTTCTGGTCGCCGGGATCAGGCCGCACTCCAGGCCTGTTTGTGCAATTTTCTCAACACACGGTTTTTTTTGTATTTTCCGGTGGAGAATAGCGCGGCACCGGGATTTGAACCACGGTCCTCTTGCACGGGAAACAGATACTCTACCGTCCCCGCAGTAGTTAAATTAAAAAATTAAATTATGGGGTTTTACGTGACAAAACCACTTTCTGATTATACGGCACGCCGTAGTGGGGGACTCCGGAAATTTCGACCACCTGGGGTTCTTTAACGTGCACTTAATTCTAAGTACACGGGTGTTTTCGTATTTCGCCCCCATCGAAATGCGGCCGCCGTGGCCGGGATCCGATCCCGCGCCCTCGTGCTCAGCAGTCTAACACCATAGCCGCTGAGCAACCACGGCGGGTCCCGCAGGAGTTGTACGCCTCATTTAACCTACAGTAGTGCCCTATTTGATCAGTCAAGGTTGACCAATCTGAGATCGGTTATACCGCACGGATGGCACTCGACTAGAGAACCTGGTATTTATGCCTTGCACATGTGTCGTCATACCTAATTGAGGATGTATATTTTTTAAGAGGGTTCCCGTACAGTCATAAAATAAAGGAAAAGACATTAAAAAGAAAGAAAAAAATTGAAAAAAGGGAACATGACAGGTGATTTGAACTCATGACCGTTGGATGTTGCCCGGAAAGATAGCTCAGTCGGTTGGTTCGTCAGGCCCCAGGTCACTTTCAAGCGCCATAGCTCCTGCTCCGATCCTCATACTTACGTGGAAAGGGACTAAGCGTGGGAAAGGGAAAGGGATATAAGGGAAAGGGATATAAGCGTGCGTGGCTATGATACGCACACGAAAAACTGCATCAAAATAGTTAGACTTGAGGGAAATCTTCGTTAACAAACGATAGCACAGCAATCAGCATTCGAATATAATTATACCCCTAAAAATAATTGTAAATATTCATCTCATCTATGGGATCTAATGCGCGCGCTGTTGCTTTGTCTCTGCGAGTAGTAGTTAAAAGAGCCAGTTTAAGGCGATATAAGCGTGCGAGGCCATGATACGCACACGACAAACTGCCTTAAAATATTTAGACTTCAGGGGAAAGCTTCGGTAACAAACTATAGCACGGCAAACACGAGAGAAATTATTGAGACATGGAAAATTCCCTTGAAATAAATATGGTTTGCGAAACAAATGCTTGTTATTATTGAACCTCTTAAAAGATGAGGGGGGAAATATGCGCTCACCGAGAGGGCATCGTCAGCACGAGACCACCACCAGGCACCTTACTGAGATGTGGGGGGGCTTCGCGGCCGGAACGAAGCCTCCCTTCTCCGCCGGCCAAGAGGGGGAAACGCGCTTTCCGATCGCTCAAGGTTGCGCGGACTTGTACAATAGTATAGCTCTAGCGTCTAGGAAAAGCTTAAAAAAGGTGCGAGGGCGGCACGCATAGCGTGGGGAGCTAGCCGCCAGAATAGCTATCTCAAGGACTGCTGCTGACGAGGGCGAAATACCTTCGTGTAATTATAATAACCCTAATAGGGCTACTTTCGAAAGAACAAAAAAAAGAAAGGAAACGGCCCAGAAGGCTACACTACGAGAGCTATGACTGATAATTTTCTATATATATATATGTATTCATCTCATCTATGGGATCGCATGCGCGCGTTGTTGCTTTGTCTCTGCGTGTATTAGTGAAGAGAGTTAGTTTAAGGGCGGACAAGAATGAAGGAAAGGAAAGCAAAAATGCAGCGCCGTGGTTTTAAAGCACACCCGTGGTAGAGAAACGGAAGGCGATATAAGCGTGCGTGGCTATGATACGCACACGAAAAAGTGCCTCAAAATAGTTAGACTTGAGGGAAATCTAGGTTAACAAACGATAGCACAGCAATCAGCATTCGAATATAATTATAACCCTAATAATAATTGTAAATATTCATCTCATCTATGGGATCTAATTCGAGCGCTGTTGCTTTGTCTTTGCGTGTACTAGTTAAAAGAGCCAGTTTAAGGCGATATAAGCGTGCGTGGCCATGATAGGCACACGACAAACTGCCTTAAAATATTTAGACTTGAGGGGAAAGCTTCGGTAACAAACTATAACACGGCAATCAGCACTCGAATACGACGAGAGAAATTATTGAGACATGGAAAATTCCCTTGAAATAAATATGGTTTGCGAGACAAATGCATGTAAGTATTGAACCTCTTAAAAGATGAGGGGGGAAATATGCGCTCACCGAGAAGGCATCGTCAGCACGAGACCACCACCAGGCACCTTACTGAGATGTGGGGGGGGCTTCGCGGCCGGAACGAAGCCTCCCTTCTCCGCCGGCCAAGAGGGGGAAACGCGCTTTCCGATCGCTCAAGGTTGCGCGGACTTGTACAATAGTATAGCTCTAGCGTCTAGGAAAAGCTTAAAAAAGGTGCGAGGGCGGCACGCATAGCGTGGGGAGCTAGCCGCCAGAATAGCTATCTCAAGGACTGCTGCTGACGAGGGCGAAATACCTTCGTGTAATTATAATAACCCTAATAGGGCTACTTTCGAAAGAACAAAAAAAGAAAGGAAACGGCCCAGAAGGCTACACTACGAGAGCTATGACTGATAATTTTCTATATATATATGTATTCATCTCATCTATGGGACTAACTAGTGGGACTAACTTAGTGGCATGCATACTGAATACTTAACCTTAAAATCATCTCGCATGCTAAGCCTTGTTCGACGCAACTTTTATAAAGCCCCCCCCCCCAGAAAAGAACTGCTTTACATAACAAATTTTTGTCCAGTACTCGAATACGCTTGCCAGGTATTGGACCCTCAAAGCTCTAAACTTATAGAAAAGCTTCAACGAATCCAAAACCGCACTGAAAGATTTCTTTCTGGTAACTATAACTTCCGTAGCAGTATTACATTAGTTAAAGAGGACCTTTGTTGGAACACACTAGCACACCACCAATTAACTGCAAAATTAGAACTTTTATTCCAAATTTACTGCGATCTCACAGGAATAAATAGGAGCTTGTGCATTTTCCCTCCCCACTTCATCTCTAAACGATGTGATCATGAGCTGAAAGTTCTTGAAATGCGCTGTTGTATGGATGTCTACTGTAATTCATTTTTTGCGCATGCTTCCGCACTCTGGAATAGGCTTCCCAATAGCACTGGTGAATGTAACACGTGTTCAGAGTTTCTGTCTTTATCATCACGCAGTCTGCCGTAGTATAATATCATCCCGTTCACTTTATGTCATTTCGCTGGCATTGTGCTTCATGCGATAGTGTACCCTTTCCATTTCTGTGTTGCAATTTCGCACCGCAGCTCACTCAAGACCATTTTGTCGTCAAGGTGACTCATCGATGTTACGTATTTGTTACTTTTACCACCTGTGCTTAGCTGTTTTTAAGTTTCTGTCACTAAGTTTTGTTCATATTCCTCCAATTGTCCCCCCCCCCCCCCCCTGGAATAATGCCCTTATAGTGCTGCAGGTACTTCTAAACATAAATAAATAAACAAATAAATATAATGCAAAACTAATTAGCGCTGCTGCGTGAACATCTTGCTTTATGTGTTTCGGCAGGAGTCAAATGATTGGGAGCGCTTGCTTTAATGGGTGTCTCTTAATTTCCAAGATTTATTGCACCTGTTGTATGAAACAAGTGATAAATTATATTCAGTCGTCGATCACGCAGACTTTCCTATGTAAATTAGCATACATTAAATAGCCCACCATTTATACCATTGAGAATACAGTAGCAATTTTCCAGAACTTTCTAACGAGCTTTCTGGTCTTCAAGACATATCTGCTCATGGAAGCACGACGCTGAGCATGTGTGTGCAATAGTTAGTGGCAAATTTAGCAAATAGAAAGAGACAATACATTTAACAGCCAGCGTCGCTTTATTCCAAAAGTAGGTGACAAGAGACTCTTGGATTTGTAATTTCTGTTCCCCAGATGCTTTTGTTCATCATAACCAGCCCAGTGTGATGTCATTTTTCAGCGTCAATGCTGATGTCACTGTTCTTGTTTTTCAGTGTTCTAAACTACGATGGGCAGCCCAGCAAAATACTGAAAAAGTGAAGTAATAAATGGACAAGATGTGCATATTGGGAAGAGTTGTTTCTTAGAATGGGGGAGGGGGGCATCTCTTAGACAAGTTTCACTCTTGGTCTATTAAACATTATCTTATAAATTTGAACAAATATAAAGCCACATTATTCAGAGCTAGAAATCGAGCTCTTTCTATCAGCGCTACTCTCATCTTAGGACGAAATACCATACACATTACAAGCACAGTCAAAATGATGGGAGCACATTTCCAAGAATTTATGTTTTGGGATGCTGACACTGAGCATCTGCCATGTAAGCTTGCCCGTGCAGTTGGAATCATGAGAAAATTTCAGTATTTATTATCTTAAAAAGCAAAGCTTGCGTTATACCATGCGTTATTTGAATTGAAATTCAAATGGTGTGAGGCAGTACAACACAGACAAGCATCATGAAGCTCTCGGTTATGCAGTAGAGTGCGCTTAGAGCAATTTCTGCTGTGCCTTACAGAACACATTATGAACCACTGTTTACCACCTATCACGTTGTCCGCTTATCCAAAATGTACAGTTACTATATTTTACAGGTTGAACACGGCATATTATTTTTATCCGAAGTTGCTAACCTCCACACCAACACTCATTACTACCCTACACGACACCATGAATACTGGTCTGTGTCTCACCCACGCATGAACTATGATTTTCAAACTCTAAAATATACTTTGCCTTCTTTATTAAATTGACTTCACTTATCTTACACCTCGACCAATGAAATTTCTTATAATTCTCTTAGAGACATCTTTCGTTAATTTTTCTTCTCTTGCGCATTGCCTTGCCACTATTTCTCTCTTGTTTTAACTAAATGTCTCCAATGAGACGGTATTGCATCTGTTGTGTGGTTTATTTTATGCTGCACCGCGTGTTCTTTGTTTTTGAGTCTTCCTTGTAAATGGATTTGCCCTGTACTGTCCGTTTTTGTGTGTACTCCTGCACCAATGTAAGATGGGGGAAGGGAACACTGCCAAGCTGCCAATCGAGGGCTTTTTTTACCCTTCTCCTCAGCCATGTAGCTGTGTATGCATGCCTGGAATAAAGACTCAGACTCTGAGGAAATGACGCCTGAAACAATGCAATAAATATTCTTGTTTTCAAGCTTTGTGAGTGGTCGCAACAGCGTTCTAGCTACATTTAAAACAAATTATGGTAGTTTACGTGCCAAAATCACTTCTTTATTATGAGGCATGCCGTAGTGGAGGACTCCGAAAATTTCGACCACTGGGGTTTTTTAACGTGCACCTAAATTTAAGTACACAGGTGTTTTCGCATTTCGCCTCCATCAAAATGCGGCCGCCGTGGCCGGGATTCGATCCCGCGACCTCGTGCTCAGCAGCCTAATACAATGGCCACTGAGCAACCACGGCGGATTCTAGCTGCATTATCACCAGGATCAGCAGGTCATCAGCACTAAATGATCAACAAATCCTGACATTATACTAGCTAGTAACTGCCTTGCTCAAGGTGAACAACTGAACTATTTCGTGGTGGGAGTGATTGGAAGCTTCAATGCTGAGCCACAAGCTATTTTGTTTCAGTGACCTAGAAACAACCAGCATTAGTAAGCTTTGTCTTGTGGTGAAAATGCGTGTTTTCTGGTAAATGACTGGAGATGCATTTGCCCATTTAGAATCTAAACAGCGAAAACTCACGGGACATTGAGAAGATAGTTCAACATTATAGTGAGTGTTGCAGTTAGGACGAGCACGGCAGCTTCCCTAGCATTCTTGTTCTGTTTATTGTTTCAAAGTTAGCTTGCTGCCTTGGTTTAGGCATTGCACTCCTGCACCATATTCGACCTCACATTAGGTGTTCTTGTTGCCCCTGCGTGGAACCCCATCGTTAGCGTGAGTATATTTTGCCACACACAAAATAAATATTAAGTCACATGTCAGTGCCGTGTGTGTCTCGTTTCCTTTTCCAATAAGTTTGCACTGTTTTCTTTCTAGAATACTTTGTAGGAACTAGGCCATCAAGAAAGCCTTTTGCAAATATCCTATTGTTATTTGTTGTGCACAGCCCAGTTTGTCAGTCTACCTAAATGTATCATGTTTTCAACGTTCTGCTTAAATTCTACAATAATTTCAGTATTGTGTACTCTTCTACAGGTCAGCACCACTGCATATTTCATGTGAATAAATGTTACTATGCAGAAAGTGTTCGTTGTTTTACTTGAAGACCAAGCAATTTAAGTGATTATGCATGTCCTGACAAGGTAAAGTTAATAAAAAGTGACTAAACATATATTTCAAAGAACGGTTATATATACACACACAATATACTACAGGTAATAACTACATCAATCTGCATGCCACCACTATAGGTCCCATGACCAATGTGACTTACCTGCTCTAAGCAGTACAAGCTATGTAGAGCTGTAAAACCAGCCAACCTTTACTCTGTCCAGTTCAAGTTCCTCTTGGTTACATGTATGTAAACTAGAAAGCTTTCTACAGTTTTATGCTGAACATTATGAAAGGTTGCCCGACACTGGCCTTGCAATCTTCACAGGCGTATAGCTTATCTGAAGACACCATTTCTGTTAGCAAAAGTAGGTAAAAGGTTAATAAAAACCCAAGTATATACATTGCTGTAAAGGGATGCACCTTCGCTACATTGTGCAATATGAATATGGCTTCCCAAAGGGATGAAGCCAGTGTCACGTGCATGTACATTGCTAACCAGCTGCAGTGGCCTCATACCGACACAGGCGATGTGCAAAGACATCCGTGTGCTTGAAGACAGGCGCGTGTAAAGCACCACAGTACAATAACAACTGATCTTCCTGTATACATACACAGCGTCATTGCTGTCACTACAATGGTGATATTGCTACGGGGTAGTATTCCCAATGACCAAGAGCCGAGCAGGAAGAAGAAGAAGACGACGATTGGAAGCTAGCGCGGGCTGTTGCCTCTTGGTCAACTGCGGCGTATAGCCTTGTAAATAGCTTTTCGTCGGTGTCTTCCTACGTAACATATTTGGTGGAGGTGGACGTTCCCTGTACCTCGTCACGGAGCTTCGCAGTGGACGGTACGTCGAGCCTACCTTCATGGCTCCCGGCGACGCCAACCCGACACCACCGGCTCCGACACCTGCTGCCACTTCGACGACCTACATCACCCTCTCCGCTCCCCGTGATCCTGGCGTATTCTCGGCAAAAGATGGGGAAGACGTCGAGGACTGGATCAGCCTTTACGAACACGTCAGCCGCAATAACCGGTGGGACCCAACTATCATGCTCGCCAACGTCGTCTTTTACCTCGGTGGCACACCTCGAGTTTGGTATCGGACGCACGAAGATGAGCTGACCAGTTGGGATTCGCTTAAGCAAAAGCTTCGAGACTTGTTCGGCATCCCCTACGGTCACCAACTTGCCGCGCAGAAGGCGCTTTCCGGTCGTGTGCAGACGTCAACGGAGCCCTACGTCACGTACATTCAGGACGTCTTGGCTCTATGCCGCAAAGTTGACGCACACATGACTGAGTCCGACAAGGTCTCCCACATCCTCAAAGGCATTGCCGATGACGCCTTCAACTTGCTCGTATTTAACAACGTCGCGACGGTGGATGCAGTTATAAAAGAGTGCCGCCGACTGGAATTTGCTAAAAGCCGACGTATCGACCAACAGTTTGCCCGTCTGCCCAACACCCCAGCGACATCTTCCTGTGCCGACGCTCCTCGTCCCAACAACACTGGCGATGTTACCAGGATTGTCCGGCGTGAGCTCGAGGCCGCCTATCCGGCTGCGTTCGACTCCGGCCCCTCCAATGCACCTGCAGTCACTGTTTCCCTGATCCAGGCAGTTGTCCGCCAGGAGTTCGCCAACATGGGTATTCACACCATCTGCTCGGCCCATCGCCCTGATCCCCACCCGGCATCTTCGATTCCACCCCGTCCCGCACCTTCTTACCCACCACGTTTCCGCAACCCCTCTGAATGGCGCACTGCCGACGACAAGCCAATTTGTTTTCACTGCCATCGAATTGGGCACATTTCTCGGCACTGCCGCAGTCGCTGGAGTTCCCTGAACCAGTCTACATCTACTGCCTACTCTCGCCCCCCAGATGGCCTTTCTCGTCGCTATGCTGCCCGCTCAGATAATGCCGCCACCGATTCTCCTGCGCCGAACCGCCCCTATTCTCGTTCACCTTCGCCCCAACGACGACAATCTCGCTCTCCCCAGCCCCGTCGTTCCTATTCGCCGACTCCCTTCGGACGCCGCTCTCAGCCGGAAAACTAGACGATGCAGCGCCTCGAGGTGACGCTGCATTGCTCCCTATGCCGCCAAATCCTCTCCTGACGTTGCCCACTCATCTGAACCTTCTTTACGTGCAAGTCGACGGTGTTCCTGTATCAGCTCTCATAGACACTGGGGCGCATTTGTCGGTAATGAGCGCGGATCTTCGTACCCGGCTGAGGAAAATAATCACGCCCGCCACGACGCCTGTTGTCCGTGTCGCCGATGGCGGAACAGCCCCCGTCATTGGTATGTGTGCCGCCCGCGTCTCCTTCGCCGATCGCTCCACTACCGTGCTATTCACAGTCATCGCTCACTGTCCCCACGACATCATCCTCGGCCTCGACTTCCTCTCCGCACATTCTGCTCTCATCGATTGCTCCGCCAGTACTCTCCGCCTCGACCTGCCTGTTCTGGATCCCGCTGAACAACACCTTCCTCGCCTCAGTTCCGTCGACTTCGTTCGTTTGCCACCTTCGGCACTGACTTACGTTGACTTCGTGTCATCCCCACCAGTGCTCGACGGTCACTACATCGCGGCTCCTATGCAAGACGTCCTCCTCACACACGGGATCACACTACCTCATACTATTTTATCTATTACGGCGAGTTGCGTCTGCCTGCCAGTGGTCAATTTTGCCTTGACGACACAAGTGCTGCCACGCGGGATGTCTCTGGCCCAACTTTGCTCATTCGAGGATCACTCTGTAGCTTCGATTTCAGTAGATGACAATTCAACCGATCCTCCTCTACCATCGCAGTCGGCAACTTGTACCATCGCCAACCTACAGAAAATGATTGCACCCGACATGCCGTCCGAGCACGCTCGTGCGCTCTACCACATTCTCATGTCCTACCAAGATATTTTTGACTTTAACGATCGTCCTTTGGCCCAAACAACAGCTGTTAAACATCGCATTAATACCGGAGATGCCCCTCCTATTCATCGCCGCCCGTATCGAGTATCACCGGCTGAGCGTCAAGTGATTCACACCGAAGTTCGCAAAATGCTTGCCAAGAACATTATTGAACCGTCACGTAGTCCATGGGCGTCACCGGTTGTGCTGGTAAAAAAGAAGGATGGCTCATGGCGCTTTTGCGTGGATTATCGGCACCTTAACAGGGTTACCAAAAAGGACGTGTATCCCCTACCACGGATTGATGACGCCCTTGACTGCCTCCACGGTGCTCGCTATTTCTCCTCTATTGACCTTCGCTCTGGCTATTGGCAGATTGCCGTGGACGATCTCGACCGCGAGAAGACTGCCTTTGTGGCACCCGACGGTCTTTATCAATTCAAGGTGATGACGTTCGGCCTATGTAATGCTCCTGCCACTTTTGAACGCATGATGGACTCCCTTCTTCACAGTTTCAAATGGTCCACATGCCTGTGCTACTTGGACGACGTTATAGTATTCTCCCCAACATTCGCTACGCACCTCGAGCGCCTCTCAGCAGTCCTGGACGTTTTTCGGCGAGCCGGTCTGCAACTCAACGCATCGAAGTGCCAATTCGGCCGTCGCCAGATTACTGTCCTTGGACATCTCGTTGACGCGAACGGAGTGCAACCGGACCCAGGCAAGATCCATGCTGTTACGCACTTCCCTGTTCCGAAGTGTGTCAAGGATGTGCGCAGCTTCATCGGCCTTTGCTCGTACTTCCGCCGTTTCGTCTAAAATTTCGCGGCCATAGCACGACCACTAACCGAGCTTTTGAAAAAAGACGCCCCTTTCCAGTGGGGCGATAACGAGGCCTCTGCATTCTCGCTTCTCATCGATCTTCTCACAACGCCTCCCGTTCTGGCCCATTTCGATCCTTCTGCGCCTACCGAAGTCCGTACTGATGCCAGCGGTCACGGTATTGGCGCAGTACTGGCACAACGCCAGCGTGGCCACGACCGTGTTATCGCTTACGCCAGCAGGCTCCTCTCACCCGCGGAGCGCAACTATTCCATCACTGAGCGTGAGTGTCTGGCCCTAGTTTGGGCCGTTGCGAAGTTCCGCCCATACTTATATGGCCGACCCTTTTCCGTCATCACAGACCATCACGCGCTTTGTTGGTTGTGCTCATTGAAAGACCCTTCAGGAAGACTTGGTCGCTGGGCCTTACGCCTCCAAGAATATTCGTTCTCTGTCACCTACAAATCTGGTCGACTACACAAGGACGCTGACTGCCTGTCTCGCTACCCGGTAGACGAGCCTGACGACGCCGACAGTAGTACCGCCGACGGCATTTTCTCTGTGTCTGCCTTCGCTAACATCGCCGATGAGCAGTACCGAGACCCATCGCTGCGAGTACTCATCGAGCGTCTGCGCTCTACACCTACCGACGCATCCGTTCGCCGATATGTCCTCCGGGGCGGCATTCTGTACCGAAGGAACTTCCTCCCTGATGGCCCTGATCTTCTTCTTGTCGTGCCAAAACATCTACGACAGACTGTGCTCTTTCAGATGCATGACGCACCCACTGCAGGACATCTTGGCGTAACCCGCACGTACGACCGCGTCCGCCGCCGCTTCTGTTGGCCTGGTCTTGCTCGCTCCGTCCGACGCTATGTTGCTGCCTGTGATCCCTGCCAGCGTCGGAAAACGCCTCAGGTGCTACCTTCCGGTCATCTCCAGCCGATCCCCATCCCTGTGGAACCATTTTTTCGTGTTGGATTAGACCTCCTCGGTCCCTTTCCCACGTCATCCTCTGAGAGCAAATGGGTAGCCGTCGCAACTGATTACGCCACCCGATACGCTATCACGCGGGCTCTTCCTACCAGTTGCGCCACTGACGTCGCGGACTTTCTCTTGCGTGACATTATCTTAGTGCATGGCGCCCCGCGACAGCTGCTTACTGACCGTGGTCGTAACTTCCTCTCGAAAGTTATCGCCGACATTGTGCGTTCCTGCTCTATTCAACACAAGCTGACTACCTCATACCATCCTCAAACCAATGGCCTGACAGAGCGCTTAAACCGTACTCTTACCGACATGCTGTCCAAGTACGTTTCGAAGGAGCACCACGACTGGGACGTTGCCCTTCCTTACGTCACCTTTGCTTACAATTCTTCCCGGCACGACACCGCCGGATTTTCTCCATTTTATCTACTCTACGGTCGCGAACCGACCTTGCCCCTTGACACGGTACTTCCTCCTGCTGCGACCTCAACAACCGAGTATGCGCGCGACGCCATCGCCCTCGCCGATCATGCACGCCAGCTTGCCCGTGCTCGACTGACGGACTCGCAAACCACGCAGCAGCGTCAGTACAACGCCCGCCACCGTGACGTACAGTTTTCGCCTGGTGCACTCGTGCTCCTGTGGTCGCCCTGTCGTCACGTTGGACTTTCCGAAAAGCTCCTTTCGCGATACACAGGGCCCTACCGCGTGCTGCGCCAGGTGACGCCTGTGACTTATGAAATTGCTCC
Source organism: Dermacentor albipictus (assembly GCF_038994185.2). Classification (NCBI taxonomy): domain Eukaryota; kingdom Metazoa; phylum Arthropoda; class Arachnida; order Ixodida; family Ixodidae; genus Dermacentor; species Dermacentor albipictus. The sequence continues at coordinate 86,309,646 of NC_091822.1, forward strand.
TGTGAGCTCAACCTCGTCATCTACTCTGGCGTCTAGTGATGTCGTGCACGTCAGTAGGCTCAAGAGCTACTACACTGCTTCAGAGTCCAGCCTTTAGTCGCTCCGGGACGGCGCTTTTGCCGCCGGGGGTAGTGCTACGGGGTAGTATTCCCAATGACCAAGAGCCGAGCAGGAAGAAGAAGAAGACGACGATTGGAAGCTAGCGCGGGCTGTTGCCTCTTGGTCAACTGCGGCGTATAGCCTTGTAAATATACTTGTAAATAGCTTTTCGTCGGTGTCTTCCTACGTAACAATATGATGAGCCGGGATGCCATCATCCATCCTATGCATAAACTGTCCCAATTCAAATAGCGCGAGACTCGACATAAATGTGTTGTGCTAGCCATTTCCTTGTTTGAATATGCTGTTCAGTCTGTGCATGTTATAGTACAAGCATACCATCAAAGCGGCTGAGCATTGTAAAAATAAATTGCACTGCATTGCTTATTTAAGCATGCTAACATTTGTGCCATAAATTTTTTTCGCTCAAGGGCTTTTGCTTTATGTGGGGACCTACAGTGTCAAAGTAAATGTCTAGGATTATTCTACAATGTGGAGAAATTCACTTTTCTACAGTAAGGAAGATTACTAAACGATATTAAATCACCTAGAGGGTTGCACTTGGTGTAGTAGGCAGAGGGTCTGTGCTCGCACATTTATTGGTGCGCAAGGGGAGGCCTGACTTTGATGCAAGAAGGGACTAAAACCAGGAACTCGCATGCCGACTTCACTGCTTTGTCTAAGTGCATCTATACAGTGGAAACATGTCATGCTTGCCAGGCACAGTGCTATATGGCATGAAAGGAAGCAATTGCCACAGCACGCACTTTTGCTCATACGTCTGTGATGCACCAAATGTTTGTGCCAAATGTGAGCCTCAAATGAATTGTTCAGGCACTTGCCAGTGCACGGTGATACACGTGCACAGAAGCAAGTGCAGTTGCAGCTGAAGAATACACTAGTAGCAAGAGTGAGCATAAGGAGGAGTTAAGTGTCTCTTAAAAATAGCTGAATTCGCAGTGCTCCCCTGCACTGAACCACGTTTATTATCCTGTGATTCTGGGTGTCGGCTACCTCGAGGTGAAATGCACCATTAAATCCGATGGAGGACAAACTCTGACACACATGCATTCTTCCAGATATTCCAGATTAAGAAAAGCCTAAAAGACCAGAGGAAACCTTGTAAAACTAAAAATGGCAACTTTAATTGATAAATCAAAGGTTGTTTCAAGTAAAGAAGCACCTGCACCGGCAAAAGATGTAAGATGCAGTAAAAGTTGGACTAAAGAAAATGAGTGCACTGACGTTACACAAATAAGAAACACGATCTCACTATACAGATGAAGGCAGCGCTGCCTCATCTCAAGCCATCGTTCTCACCTTTTGCTCTCCTATTTGCCACATAAGCGCTACGTATTAAAACATCCCCTCAATGTTTCAGTGCAATGCCTTTGTCACTGGCTAACCAATAAAAAGGTATATATACCAGCATTAGAGTCTTCTTTTCAGCTCCTATATTAAGACTCATGAGCCGTCTCTGTTTCCATAGGGCAGGATAAAAGCTCCAGAGGGTCACCATTGAACTGCAGTTTCTTACAGGAGCATGGACGTCTTCATTAATAATGTTTCCAATTTTTTACGCACTGCAAGTGCCCAGAGTGTTTATCAATATTTTACTCACGGACACAGGCGTACGTTATCCTTTTCATTCAATAAAGAGGTGGAAAGATCGACCAAAAGCTATTGGACGCGTTTGTGTTTTCGATCCGCAGTCTCTGAGAAAGTTCGAGCGCTGCACCATGTCGGTTCCCCTATTGTTAGCTTCGCCGCAGCATACCAGTGTTACGCCGTCAAGCATACGCAATGTAACGCGGTGAAGCATACCAAACGTGTAAAAGGGCCACTGTTGCTGGATATAGTGCGATACTGGCGGCGTTAGCCGTCCCGTCCACTGTCACAGTACAAACACAGAGACGCCTAATAAATGTACTGGCAGGCTTTGAGAGATATTTAGGACCTAGCTGCGATGATTTGAGCGCTTGTTTCGCCAACCTAGCACGCTCTGTATACCAGACTGTAACGGGAATTCTTTACGCGCTCCTTAATTATATACAGGCACGCACGTACCTAGAAAGTTAGAAAGTTAGGTGGGCGGTTGAGATTCAGAAGTTCGCAGGGACAACATGGCCACAATTAGCCCATGACCGGGGCAGTTGGAGAGGTTTGGGAAAAGCCTTTGCCCTGCGTTGGGCGTAGCCAGGATGATGATGATGATGATGATGATGATGATGATGATGATGATGATGACGACAACGACGACGACTTACGCGCCTCAGAGTAACCACACATCTGTACGGCGTAGCTGATTAGTATCTGGTACAGCGCAACATAGAAAAGAAGAAACAAGCCTAGCCGTCGAAATAAAAGACCAGAGCGCAGCAAACTCACCTCGGACACGGCATCCTCGCCACGCATTCTGTCGATTCTGTGCTGTTAGCACGGCTATGGACGAACGGAATACACGAGGTTCTCCCTCGTAGTGCCTAGGCGAAGACAAATCTCAAGGTGTAAAAGTCCTCACATTCACTTCTCGCAACCAGTGCTCCTCACGCATGCGCAGAAAGAGCGGTCCAATCAAATTTTGATTTGCACGTGCACAGGGCCCAGTTCGTGTACAGGGTCGCCCTTTATGAAAGAGAACATGCGAGCACGTGCACTTTGCTCTGCGGAGACTGCTTAGAGCGCCAGCAACAGGCAGCAAGGCGATGCACGTCCGCTTGTAGCGCCATCTATTGCTGGCCAGAATAACCAGACAGGGCTGATAGGCTGTTTGCCCATCGGTCATGTGGATGCGCAAAAGGCGAAGCCTGCAACGTAGCGTCTGCTTCTAGCAAACCGCGTTGGGTACGCTAGCACACTCGAAACGTGGAAGGACCAACATATACCCGCTAGTTAATAAGCACTCCCAGCGCATTTTAATACGTAAGGATTCTTTGGCGAGTACCGCAACAAGATCTATCCGCCACGTCAGAACTGTAATGCTTTTTATCTGGACAAAAATGCTTAATGTACGAAGTCACGTCATTTGATCATTAGAATTGCGTAAATGTAGATGATTGGTAGCTTTATAAGCGATAAAGAACAATTGCGAAAAAACGTTATTACGGGGAGTAACCATATGTACACATAGGGTCCACAGAAAATGCATGGGGAAGCCTATAGTAGCGGTGGGCCAACTTAAGTTAGAGCTAGGGCAACCTAAATATGTGGTGGGCCAACTTGAAATTCGGGGGTGGGCCAACTTGAAATTTGGGTGTGGGCCAACATGAAATTTGTGTTTGGGCCAACTTGAAATTTCGGGGCAGGCTTCTGGAAACTTTGACAACTCCAGCAGAGTTTCTGCATACTTTTTTTTTGCAGTTCGGAGCTCTGGCTCCCCACTGTTGGATACGGACCCTTTTCCTGGCACCACTCAAGTATCCAATCGCCGTCGCATTCCAATTATGGTGCGCCGGGGCGAGTCTACCAAGTTGCCGGACCCGGCAGACAGGTTGGCGACCCCCACCTCATGCGCAGCACGTCGAGTTATTATCACCCCCCTCCTGCTTGACTCTTCCCGGAAGTGCAACGGGAGGCTGGCACGGTTCCAGTAGTTGATCTTGGTCCCGAGCATAGCTGTTTTGCGGCTCTGGAAGGTCGTTCGGGAACAACCCATCTCCTCCAGCTGAGCGCTACCAGGTGAGGAGGCGACGCAGGAGGAAAGTCAACCCTCGGACAATAGAGCCCTTGGAGCGTCCCCATTGGCCGAATCTGACGGCACTTGCACGGGCGCCTACCATTGGAGAAAAATGATGACACCGGAGCTGGCTCGATGATTGGCCGAAAATGACGTCACCCCGAGAGGCCGAATGGGTTAAAAGCGAGAGACAGGGAGAAGAGTTTTTTTTTTCGTTCTTCTTGCCACAGGCCGCAGCGTCCGATTTGCTGCCGGCCGTCAATGACTTTATAACTGTTGATTATTTTGTGTTATTACTGTAAATATTTTAAATAAACTTTCAGTACTCAAAATCCTCCTCAACGTCGGCCAACTCCCGCACTTAACGGCAACATCTAATAACTGGTGGTAGCGGTAAGGATAAACCTTCGTCCGAAGAAGTCCTGAGGAACCGGGGACAGCAGACCGATGAACTGGATGGCATGGTGCTGCATCCGTGAGTGAGAGCGTGGTCTTTCCTTTTGATTCGCCAGATTTCAAATTATGCGTACTTATTTTGATCGTTCTAGGAATCGGGAATTTTTTGCATATTTTCTGTTTGCACTAACGATTCAAGGGAAACTGTTCTAACCACCAGTCGGGGCAGCTGCCATGTATCTTAGAAGGTTGACGAGTTCAGAATTGTTGTTATTGTGCGACGAGTTGGGAGTTGAGGGGGACGAAAAGATGAAAAATCCGGCTATCCAAAAGGCCATTCAAGATAGTGGCAATGACGATGAAAGCATTAGGATTGCTTTGGAGGTGGTACAAAACACACGGGAGCGTGAGCGTCAAGAACGTGAGAATGAGCGTGAACGTAAGCGAGAACGGAAAAAGCACGAGAAACAGATGGCAGAGCTACAGGTTGGACTTCAGAAATCGCGTCCAGAGGCGGGCAGTAAAGGGAATAACCGTAGCACATCAAGCGAGGTCGAGCCATGTCGGATGGACCAGTGGATGAAACCGTACAAGGTTGGAGAGGACATGGTCTTATTCTCGGTTCATTTCGAGAGAACTTGTTGAAGGTCTAATTTTGCTCAGGGAACCTGGTCACAGTGGTTGGTGTCTTTGTTGCCTTGTGAGACAGCAAACGTAGTCGCAAGATTTACGGCGAATCACGCGGAAGACTACGGGAAAGTAAAGGCAGCACTGTCGAGGAGGTGCGGAATTTCCCCGGAAGCATTTAGGCGGCGACTCAGAGTAGGGAGCAAAAAGAGCGACCAGGGCTAGTCAGAGTTTGCGTACGGGTGGAAAACAAACCTTGTTGAGTGGCTTAAGGGCGCCGAAGTCTACGAAAGTAGAGACACAATTATAGAGTGTATTTGTCTCGAACAATTCTACCGCAGCCTTCCACAGTCAATGAGGTTTTGGGTTCAGGATAGAGATGCCGTACACACGGTAGATAAGGCGGCTCCCCTAGCTCATGAGTACGTGATGCGACGAAATCTCACTACCGACGACGAACGTTCAAATGGAAGGTATAAATCGAGGAGGTATATTCACCACAAAAAACAGACACCGGTAAAATCTACCGAGAGGGCCGGGTCGATGAAAAAAACTCAGGAAGGGAACAATGATAAACGAGATAGCAGCCCTTCGAGGAGGGGACAAAGAAAGTTGATACGCGAGAGTTCGAAAAGAGACGACCGGTGCGATGTTATAAGTGCCAGGGCCTACGTCACTATGCCTAGGATTGCAAAAAAAAGCCGGTAGTGCTTTCCTACGTGGGCGCAAGCGAGGAATGCTTGGAGCTTCTCCGTCCATACGTCCAGGAGCTGCGGATTAGCGGGAAAACCTGTAAGGTATTAAGGGACAATGGAGCAACCATGGGCCTAATTCACCTTTCTTTAGTAAACGCCGAGGACTATACAGGGAAGGTAACTTGGATCAAGTCAGTGCTAGAGGAACACAGCGCATGTCTGCCAATAGCACGAGTGACAATTTCCGGTCCTTTGGGAGAACTAGACACAGAGGCAGGCGTTTAGAAGGCACTACCTATAGACTACCCGCATCTTTTTTCAAACCATTCGAAGCGTTTGTTACAGGAGCACGGTCACGAGTTCGGGGAAGGAAAGGTGCAGGCATTAACCCGCTCGCGAGCACGACAAATCGCAGCTCAGCTGACCGAGGACCCCAGCGTAGCTGTATTGGAACGCCAGGAAGCACATTCCCTAGCAGAACCTCGGACAACGGATGAAAAAGAAAACTGTGTGGCCGCAGAGGTGCCAGTTAAAATGATCCCCGTAGAAAACTCGCGCAGCGAAGAAAGTTCGTCAGTGGAAGTAACAGAAAGGGGGAGCAGCTCTGCATTTTCACCTGCCTCTGGGGGCTTTGACAGGCTTCTCCAGGTGAACAGCGAGTCGCACAGCGCGGAGCAACAGAGGGACCAGACTCTGACACGTTTACACTACAACGCGAAAGAGGGCATACCTAGGCGCAACGTTACCATCCACGAAAAGGGAGGACTACTGTATAGACACTACCGAGATCGTAGGGGCCGTATCCTCGATCATTTAATCGTTCCGGGGAGGTATCGGGCGGATCTCCTGACTTTGTGTCACGCAAATGGATTGTCGGGCCATCTAGAAATCAACAAAACGAAGGAGATGCTCTTGTTAGAATATTACTTGCCAGGATGTTTCAAGGATGCGGAAAATTATGCAAGGTCCTGTGACGCGTGTCAGCGACTTGGGAAGCCGGGAGATAAACGCAAGGCACCTTTAAATTCGGTTCCCTTAATCACGGAGGCATTCCGTCGCCTGGTGATCGACACATTCGGGCCTTTGTCGCCGAGCCGGTCAGGGTGCAAGTACCTTTCGACCATGCTCTGTCCTGCGACAAAATCTCCTGAAGCGATTCCTTTGAAGGAACTGAGCTCGACCGAGATAGTCGACGCTCTGTTGTCCTCGTTTGCACGAATGTGTTTACCTGCAAAGAGTCAGGCTGACCAGGGGACGGTGTTTGCAAGTGCATTAACCACGACGTTCCTAGAAAGGTGTGGTGTGCGGCTTATACACAGCTGCGTGTACCATCCACAATCAAACAGCGTTGAGAAGCTGCACTCAGTGCTTAAGAGAGTGTTGCGTACATTGTGCCGTGAACACAAAGCACACTGCGAGGACTGTTTACCCGCAACCCTGTTCGCGTTGAAGACGGTCCCACATAAGGCAACGAGATTCACTCCTTCCAAGCTGGTATACGGTCGGACGATCCCTTCCCCCCCTCGGAATGTTAAGAGAAATGCAGGAAGGAACAAGGGAAAGCCAGACGGTGGTGAGTTACGTTTTAAAATTGCTGGATCGATTATGTGTCTCGCGAGAACTGGTTTTAAAAAAGCCAGAAGAGGCCCAGGAAACCGCGAAGGCGTACTATGACACAAGTTCGCGTAGGAGAACATTGAAGGTACGCGACAGGGTCATGATCCTAAGGCCTTCACAAAAAAACAAACTTGAGGTACAGTGGGACGGACCTGTAAAAGTTACCCAGAGGATATCAGAGACTAACTAAAAGAATAAGTGAATCATTTACCACCGCAATTCAATGAAACCTTATTGTGGAAGGGAAGAGGTTGTGAACATGGTAGCAAACGCGTCTCAAGAAGTCGCGGTCGAACTTCCAGTTTTGGCGACAGTGACAGATGCGGAGCGCTCCATAGAGGACAACCTGAATCTGTCTGTAAACCAACTGACTCTCGAGGCCGATCCAGTAAGCAGCCTCTGGAAACTCTTTGAGGAATTTTGCCAATGCTTCAGTAGCCGGCCGGGGAGAATGACGCGCATTACTCGTGAGATTGAGTTGACATCAGACAAGCCCGTCCAATCCAAACCGTACAAGGTGGAACTTCGTCAACGAGAAATAATGGAAATAAAGATCAAATGAATGCTTCAGTTGGGAATCACTGAACCACCAGACAGTGATTCTCATAGAGGGGAGCGGGAAAGAGCCGCGTTCATGTGCGGACTACAGCAAATTGAATGCGATTACAAGGTACCAACTTTACCCTATACCAAACATAGAAGAACGAGTTTAACGGGTGAGCGGAGCCCAGTACATTTCAAGAAGCGACTTATTTAGTGGGTACTGGTAGGTGCCCATGTCGGAAAGCTGAAGTCGCTACGCAGCATTCACTTCCCCGCTTGGCACATTTCGACCACTAAAGTCAAGTTTCGGGCTTAAGAACGCACTGTTTAGCTTTTCCAAGCTGATGGGTATTGTTTTGAAAGACCTACAAGATTATGCGATCCCCTACTTAGATGATTAGCCCATCTTTTCCAACAGCTGGAACAATCACATGGGGCACTTAAGGAAGGTGCGGGCACGTCTACGAGACGCGGGTCTCACGGTAAAGCCCGAAAAGTGCAGCTTCGGGTGTTCGCAAGTTACCTACCTAGGGCATGTCGCAGGACAAGGAACGCGGCGGCCCTCCGAACTAAAGATAGGGCTTATCAATATCTTTCCTGAACCGCGAACTAGGACGGATGTCAGAACCTTTTTGGGGCTCGTGGGATATTACCAGCGGTACATTCCAAATTTCTCACAGGTTACAAGCCCCCTGACAGACACCCTCCGAAAGGGAGAGCCCAAGAAAGTTCGATGGAATGAGAAAGAAAGCGCATTTCAGCACAGGAAACAGGTTTTGAGCTCAGGACCAGTGCTTCGAACCCCCGATTATTCGAAGTAATTTATCGTACAGTGCGACGCTAGTGACAGAGGGTTGGGAGTCGTCCTCAGCCAGGTTGGCGAAGACGCGGAGGAGCATCCGGTACTGTATGCTAGCCGAAAATTAACGTGCAGCGAATAGGCGTAGAGCGCTTCCGAAAAAGAATGCACCTGCATAGTTTGGGCGGACCAGAAATTATCTTGGTATCTGTACGGAGCGAAATTCACATTCGAGACCGACCACTGTACTCTGACCTGGCTCAGACACATGTCCCCTAATAACGGACGCTTCCTCAAATAGATTTTAATTACCCAGGAATATAACTTCACCGTCCGTTACACAAGGCGCAAGTTAAATGGGAACGCAGATGGTTTGAGCTGGTTGTTTCGGTAAACCGACGTATTACCTTCCTTCCTTTGTCTAACCAGGTAAAAAGTGTTATTATGGGCTGGAAGTCATACTTGTAGTTTCTAAACATTGCTTGTAAATAGTCATAAAGGTCGTTTTCATTAATTCTTTAACTTTCCCGTTTCTTTTGCAACGACAATATCACTCTGCCCTTGTCGGCATTCGGGGAGATATGGAAAGCTGTTTAGAAAGCTGGTTGGAACTGCTTTATCAAAATTGGGAAAAGAAAAGACAATAGGGTTGATTTTGACAGAGTAGTAGCCTGGCGAGTCAGGGGTGAAGAGCCTGCGCTTGCACGTGGTGCAGCGCTATGTTGTTTCGTTGGTTTTGTGTACGTTCTCCCGTACCCGGGATCCAGAAATTAGTCCCATGAGGCTCGTCACTAATACACTACATGTTCCATCAGCATGCCTCATGGCCACCGAATTGAGTTCACCGGCCAGTCCGAACTTCTGGGGCGAGGAGGAGCTGTTGGATACGGAAGCTTTCCCTGGCATCACTCAAGTTCCCCGACCACATCCAATCACCGTCGCATTCCAATTATGCTGCGCCGGGGAGTGTCTACCACGTTGCCGGACCCGGCAGACAGGTTGGCGACCCCCACCTCATGCGCCGCACGTGGAGCTATAGTCTCCCCCCCACTGATTGACTCTTCCCGAAAATGCAACGGAAGGCTGCCACGGTTCCAGTTAGTTCATCTTGGTCCCGAGTAAAGCTGTTTTGCGGCTCTTGAAGGTTGTACGAGAAAACCTATCTTCTCCAGCTGAGCGCTTCCAGGCGAGGAGGCGACGCCGGAGGCAAGTCAATCATCGGACAATGGAGCCCTTGGAGCGTCCCCATTGGCCCAATCTGACGGCACTTGCACGGGCACCTACCATGGGAGAAAATGATGACACCGGAGCTGGCTCGATGATTGGCCGAAAATGACGTCATCCCGAAAGACCGAATGGGTTAAAAGCGACAGACAGAGAGAAGAGGTTTCTTTTTCTTCTTGTCACGGGCCGCAGCCTCCGATTTGCTGCCGGCCGTCAATGACTTTATGCCTGTTCAATACTTTGTCTTATTACTGCAAATAGTGTACATAAACCTTCAGTTCTCAAAATCCTCCTCAACGTCGGCCAACTCCCGCACTTAACAGCAAGATGTAATGCCACTTAATCCACAGCCTGAATATACATCACCTGATTCGGAGTGGTTTAGGAGAGAAGTGAACTCATCTGAAACTTTAGCTTAGCTAAATAAACGTAATTATTTTATTAGGCAATTATTCAGTCGGTTATTTTTAGAATGATGACGTTCGCGCAATTAATTAATTAACATTCGTTAAAGTTATACCAGAGGCGTGTGTATCTGTAAATCTTAATTAGGATTACTTAGTACGTATTACTAACCTCAAGTTACCCATAATTAGTCTTGATTAGGCTCCATTGATACAACCTTAGTACCTCTTGACTAGTATAAGAATTTAACATATATTATACCTAGCCTCACTTCCTGATTACCCTCACTTAATCGCCGTTACGTTTAACTAAACGTATCGTGCATAATCTTATTAGTCTTTATTAACCTTAAATACACTTATACCTATGTTTACTCACCATACATAGTCATAATCATAAATATCAGTAGTCATACGTAGTCATAAGGCATCCTGATATACCCCTCCATAGGACCTCACGTATACCTATGCACGCGGTGCATACCAGACAAACGGATGGACGGACATATTCTGGTGGAAGTAGCCCTATAATGCTTACGCTTTAATTTACGTACGCCGGGAGTACCTAATAACTACCGGGCGTAGGTTGGCGCTTACACGCTTCCAGGGCGCTTGCGTACCCAACGCGGTTTGCTAGCAGGAGACATTGCGAAGCAGACTCCGCTCCTTGCACAACAGCCTTGCGAATGGGGGGGTGTAGAAGGGGAGGCATACCAGCTAATTTTAGCAGCCGCTTGCCTCTGGGCGATGCCTGGTTATTCTGACCGCCAATAGATGACGCCATAAGCGTACGTGCTTCTCCTCGCTGCCACTTGCTGGCGATCTAAGCAGCCTCGGCTTACCTCGGCTGAGAACGGGTACAGTGAACTAGAAGGCTCTCTCTAGTTCAGTGTAGCATGGGCCACGCGCTCGCGTGTTCCCTTTCTAAAAGGACCACCCTGTTCATGCGCTTTATGTACTTGGGTCTACACGCTCACCTGTTGTATTTAGGCACTCAGAAGAACCTTTCAGGGCTTGTTTTTGAGAATTCGTGCACCACTGCACGATGCACGAGCGGTGCGAGTCTTGAAACGGGTGGAACATCGCGGAGCACAAACACATAGCTATCGAGGGCCATGAAACTGCCCCCGCTGGTCAACGCACAGCAGCGCACGCTTCCCTATAACAGCAGAAGACGGAACATGAAACTTCATGCAGCGGGCTAAGCTGGCACCGTCGAAAGCGAGCGCATTGTGAGGAAGGGCAAGGGGAGGGGAGGAGAGACGCGAAGCGAAAGGGCACGGCCTCCTGGATCGGCGCGCCCGCGCGCGCCTATATAGGAGGCCGTGCAAAGGAAGCGGAGTTGCTTTCCCGCCTTCTTGATGGATGGCGCCAATTACCTCTGCCGGCACTTTGGGAGAACTTCAGAATGGCTTCAGAATAGGTAGGCGCTTAGACGATAACTTATTTGTTCTTACTCAGTGTATTGAAATATCAAAAGTAGAAAGCAGGCCGTTACATGTGGTCTTCTTAGACATTACAGGAGCCTATGACAACGTAGACCGCAACATTTTGTGGGATATCCTGGAAGGGGAAAGCTTAGGTGACGATTGTCTACAGATTGTGGGAGAGAGTTACCTAGAAAATACTAAAGCCCCTCAATTTTCCAAAAGTAGCGCCATTCTTAGATCTTTCCGCCACCCGCTCACCCAGGCGCTTCCGCCTCCACTTCTCCTGTCGCCGCGGCCTCCTCCGCTCCCGCATTGGCCAATCTGTGTCACCTGAAAGCAGGCCCCGCGCTTTTGTATATTTTTTTCTTTCCGGCGCAAAGCAGGCGCCGCGCTTTTGTATATCTTTTCTGTCCAGCGCGCTGCGACCCCCATTCTTGGGCCTGCGCGACGAAAATACGGCAGGCGGTTTGAAGGAGCGCGGTAGTTTTATACAATGTGTTAGGGCCGAGTGCTTAATTGCGATGCCGTGCTGCTGCGCCTACGGTTGCCACAACAGACCCAGTGACGGCAAAAAGCTTTTTGCTTTACCATCCGCCGGGCGCAACGCAAAACGAAGAAAAGTGTGGATTCACAAGATCGGGCAGCTGACTTTGAGCAAGTGGCAAAGAACGCGCGGGTTTGTGAAGTAAGGGCCACGGCTCCTCCAACCTCCTCTTTTGACGCCCGTGTCCAGTGCATTGGGGGCGCGTTAAAGAACCCCAGCTGGAAAAAATTTAATCCGGAGCCCCCATTATGGCGTGCCTTATGAGATCGTGGTGTTGGGATGTAAAACCCAAGAATCAACTTTTTTTCTGTCTTGTGTGCCTTGACTGTTCCAGTTAACGCAACACTGCTTCCTTGTGAAAACTTACAACGCAAAAGAAAACAGACACACGTAGTATACAGAGATAAAATTAACACTTCAACAAAAGTGTTGCTGGTGCCAATGAGGGGAGGGGGATAATTATTTTCTGAACCTCTTTCCAGTTGTCCCATCAAGTTGCTTCTTTTTTTTCTATCAAATTCTAACCATTTGCACTGTAATATATAAATAACGATTTCATATGCTGGTACGTTGTTCAAATTATCTATACCGCCTATATGTGAAAACGTTGCTCATGGCCACCACAACCTGTGCATGAGCTACGTAAATCTGTAAAAGGCGCGGAACAGAAACGGCCCTGCTGCCAGGCATTGCTGACCGCAGACAGTCGGAATCTCTCACGCGCCGGCCGAACAAAAGCATCCTGCAGGTACGTAAATTAACCTACGAAACCACGTGCACATACTTTCACGCTGTCAAAACCTTAAACTCTGGTAATTACACGCGTGTCTGAGCACACCGCGTGCTTGTGTCGTGTTTCAGCAACACGAACTTTCAACGTGCGCGCGCTTTACGCCTTAAATACGCCTTGAATAATGGTGCTTTTCTCTATTTCTTCCGCAAATCCGACACGACATTCTTAAGGCCAGTTACCGACTGACAAAGCAAGATCTAGTTTGAAAAAACTGCTCCGCAGGACTCGAACGAACTTTTCCGCGGATTTCCTCCCGTAGCGTGTTAGCCGTAGTCTGCTACGGCAGGCCCACCACCGGCGGCGCCACCGTCGAGGCCGCGCCGAGCGGAGGAGGAGGGAAGTGAATGGCGCTACTTTGGAAGATTGAGGGGTTTTAGAAAATACCGTTTGCGTTGAATGGGAAGGCATGAGGAGTGAGGAGAAAGTTCATATCAACAAAGGACTGAAGCAGGGGTGCCCTTTAGCCCCACTGTTGTTTATGATGTCAATCGCGAGGATGGAGAGGGCGCTAGATGAAGTAATATCGACTTCAATCTCCAATACAAACAGGCGGGTACAGTAGTAGAGCAGCATCTCCCAGGTTTATTTTATGAGGACGACACTGTGTTGCTAGCTAACAGGCAAAGTGATTTGCAACGTCTGGCTAATATGTGTGGACAGGAAGGCAACAATTTAGGTTTGAAATTTAGTGTTAGAAAATCAGGTGTTGTGGTATTCAATGAAAACAGTGAAGAGAAAGTGGCGATACAGGGCCAGGAAATACCTCGGGTAACAGAATATAAATACCTAGATACATTGTTCAGCGAAGGCAACAGATATATGGACACATAGGAAAAAAACAATAACTGTGAAGGGGAAGAGAATTGCAGCAATAATGAAGCACAGAGCGCTAGGGGGATACAAGAGGTACGAGATGCTCCGAAGTATGTAGAAAGTTTCAATGTTTCCAGGACTTACTTTTGGAAATGCGGTTGTTTGCTTTAAATCAAGTGTACAATCAGGACTCGATGGCAATCAAAGGTCAGTTGGTCTCCTCGCATTGGGCGCTCACGGGAAGACTACAAATGAAGCTGTGCAGGGTGATATGGGCTGGACTAGTTTTGAAGTGGGGGAAGCTCGCAGGAAAATTGAGCCGGAAGAACGACTGAGGAATATGCAAAAAAGTAAATGGGCTGAGAGAGTGCTGAGGTATCTGTACAGGAGAAACATTGATTAACAGTGGAAGAAAAGACCTAGGAATCGTACCAGCAAGTATGCGGCCTGTAGGGTGGGTAACACAGCAACAAAGAACGTTAAGGGGAAAGTCAGAGGGGCTGAAATAATCTCATGGGTGGCGGCAATGGAAAAGAAACATGCCATGAGTAACTACTTAGGAGAAAAAAATTAAATCACGAACGAAACAATTTATTATATTTCAAAGGGAAGCTCATTACTTTTCGAAGCGAGATAGGGAGGGATGCCTTAGAACACGCACCTATAATGCGAGATATAAGATGGAAGAAGAAGCATGTGTTTGCTGCGGTAAAGCTAGGGAAACTATGGAGCATGATGTATCAGAATGTGAAGACGTCTCCACAGCGGTCTATTTACGCACCGCTGGCCTCATTGAAGCCCTTGGGTTCAGCGAGAGCGGTGCAAAAGCAAACCTGTCCGCAATAGGGATCAGTAGGAGGCGATAGGAGTATTGGTGGTAGAGAAGTAGGGAAACGACAAAAAACGGAGACGTACAAGAGAACAGTTCGCAATAGGGGATCATAGAATTTGGTTGTGGGAGTTCATAGTGTTTTCTCTTTCTTTTTTTATTGTTTCCCCCACCTAGATAGGACATTAGGCAGTACAATAGCATGAGCTTGGTGGCGCAACCCACCGCCCCGTTCCAAAGGGGACGCTCATAACACCCATCCATCCATCAACCTACTGCCACCGGAGGGGCGGAGTTTCCGAGGCCGAGCATTATCGCTATTTCGTGAAACACAAGAGACTCAGCCCGACTCGGTTACCAGAGAAATGACCGAGTACCACCGATAGCGTTGTGCGCGCGCCAGAGGTATCCACTTGCGCGACGCAAGCGCCAGCGCTGCCATTTCTTGTTCACTCCGCCGCTTATCCGCACCACATAAAAAAAATTTCGAGGAGCTGCGTTGCCTGGATTTCATTTATATAAATGAAAAATCCGCCGTTTTTGTAACCGCTGATGATGTGAAAAAGTCACTAATCTTGATTGCACTACAAACACATCAAAGTGCAAGAAGTCGCAGAAGGTTTGTAATGTTCCACCAATATTAGTTCACGTACGCGTTTTTTTTTTAGGATTGCCCAAAACACAATTTCCAACACCACCCTAGAGCGACGCACATACTAAGAAGATTTATCATCGCCTAAAACGACGGGGAAATGCGGCGATACGCATGCTTCTTGAACACCACTGCGTATGGCTGCTCATTAACTTAATTCGCGCGACTCGGACCCATGGAGGTTAAAGAATAACTACTGGAGTGGAGGCGATGTTCTGACGCTGAAGCCGCACAGGCGCAGGATAAATCTATAAACAAACGATAAAAAATGGTGAAGCGCTTTCCGCAGACGTCCCGCGAGCTAATCAACCACTTTGGTTAATCATGGCTTATTTTACCAGTCACATACTTATCTACGTGTATCTCTGTATTACTGGTTTCAGTGTCAATATTCAGCAGATATCTTCATTATAAACAATCGGATTTATTTTCTAATTAACCCAGCATACAATAGCAGAGGAAATCACTTCATTTGTAAGCGGAGATCACCGGACAAGGCTCTATTTCAGGTGAAGGAGGAGCAAGCATTGGCTTCACCTTTCCTGGTAAGAGGCTCCTAAGAAGCCAGCAGTTTTTCATCAACCTTTTTGGTCGCACCACACATTATAGCGGAAAACATCTGCAATGGCGACCCAGCGCTACCCGCCGGCACAGCGCGACCCACGCATAGCGGCCGTGGAGCTGCCAGGCGTGTCGAGAATACACCCTTACAAAAAAAATTGTTGAAAGGTTATTGAAATATCATTGGTCAACGTCAACAAATGACCTTGAAAGATCATTGGCGAATTGTTGAAACATCATTGAGGAAATTGTTGACAAGTGTTGATAATTGGCCCGCGACATTTTGTCGAAACATCATTGTGGCCTCTCAATTTGAAAGATCGTTGAAACTATGGTGTATTTCACTCTTGAAAGCCCATTGAAGCAGTGTTGAAGATGTGTTCTTTGTCAATGTTGAAAGCCAATTGAGGTATTGTTGAAATGTGTAGTTTGTCAATGTTGAAAGCCCATTGAAGCATTGTTGAAGCTCAAAATTGAAAGCCCATTGAGGTATTGTTGAAATGTGTTGTTTGTCAATGTTGACAGCCCATTGAAGCATTGTTGCAAATGTGTTGAGCCTCAAAATTGAAAGCCCATTGAGGTACTGTTGAAATGTGTTGTTTGTCAATGTTGACAGCCCATTGAAGCATTGTTGCAGATGTGTTGAGCCTCAAAATTGAAAGCCCATGGAGGTATTGTTGAAATGTGTAGTTCGTCAATATTGAAAGCCCATGGAAGCATTGTTGCAGATCTGTTGAACATCAACACAAATTACGTTGAAAGCCCTTTATGCCCCACTGGGTATTTAGCAGTTTAAACCTGCACTTACCTTAATATACTGCTGAGCTATGTTGCATATAATTACCTTTGATGTCACGGTGGCATGTCTGCTGTGAGAGGATAAGGATAAAATTTAAATACAGGCATTTTGTACCGCAGACCTCTGTCACCCTGGGCTCAAAAGCATGCTCCTAGATTGCCTGTAATAAACCATATTGTAAAACTGCTAGCAGTACTGTTATGCCACTTTTTTCAATTGTCAGAGTGAATGGTCCTCCGAAAAATCAAGAGTGCTGAGCTGATGCAGACAAAAACCATTTTTCTAGGTGAACTGTTTATTTGTAAGCATCTGTGTAAATGTACAGCCATTTGTAGTTTGAGATCAGAAACTTCTTAAAAACTATCGCACAGTACAAACTTCCTGCAGCTTGACACCATAACAAAATTGAATACTGAAGATGTAGTCAGTGTGGCTCTCAAGTAAAACACATTTCCCAAAAGAAATAAATTTTAAAAAATAAATGCCTAAATAAATAAATGTACAAGCAGACTGACATGACTGTAAATAAGAACACTCAAAAAAGGTACTTGCTTTCTCTATTAGGTAGCCAGTGGTACTATAACCATGGCACAATTTGCTTGTGCCCACAGCACTCAACTGAGACCTGATATGCAGGGTGGTTATCTTTAAGTTTCATGGAACTTATTGAAGACTGACTGTTGCAGCTAACATAATTCTAGATACAGAGTGCCAAACATTACTTGCATGAGAAACAAGACACCATAGTCAGCTGATTAACAAAAACTCAGTTCCTAATAAAGTTTTTACGAATTGTAGCCAGTAATTTTACAAGGTGTATGCACTTAGAATGAATTTCCAGAATGACACTAGTAACGAGACACATGCCATCAAACTGGCTGTAGAAATGCACTGCTATGCATCGAAGTACAAAAGTAAGCGGAATGCCCTTGTATTTCTCTCACATTTATGGAAAAATATCGAAACTGGTGTCATCCTGGAAATTAATTTCAAGTGAATGTCTTGCAAACTCACTGGCTACAATTTGCAAA
This sequence comes from Dermacentor albipictus, assembly GCF_038994185.2. Taxonomy (NCBI): domain Eukaryota; kingdom Metazoa; phylum Arthropoda; class Arachnida; order Ixodida; family Ixodidae; genus Dermacentor; species Dermacentor albipictus. The sequence goes on from NC_091822.1 coordinate 86,327,178, forward strand.
CTGAAATATGTGCTGTGATGTTATAAGTGAATTAATAAATTTATGACAATCAGTTTAATGTTTCCATTTCTTGTGCTAGTAATGTCCACCTCTGAATAATCCAGCTCAAGAACAAGAATTATGCTACCTGGCAGACAACTTAAATATCTGTAAAACTGAAAAAGGATCACTGTACAATCCTTATTTGTTGGTTGAATGGTGTGTGCCAATTTCAGTAAACCTTACATACTTTTGAAACATGGCAATCACAATAAGTGATGCCTATGGGAGCAGTTTATTATGCCGCATTGCTGTTGCATGATCCAGTTGTGTTTTCTGCCATGATAACGTTGCTGCGCAGGTAATTCCATATCAAGCGACTTATTCATATTGACTGCTTCAGATTTGCATATGAAACAAAGACAGCTATTAGTGATGTGCTGGAATACAGCAAGGTTACTCCTTGTGCGAGTTCCATTTCAATTTTATTCGCTGCCACAAAAAATAACGAAAGAATTCAGAAGATATGGTTTTATGCAAACATGAAAGGCACATCATTGCCATTACTGGAGATGTTTTGTTGCATATTAAATTTAAGCCGACCTATACCTATTCATTTTACTCATGTATTTTAGATAGCAATAAACCATTTTTACAAAGTTATGTAAAATGCCGTTCTTACTGAACTCTGGAAATGGCACAGATGCACTTGCAGGTATGCAATTCCATGCCGAATCGACAAGCATTTTTTTCACACCGCACATAAATCTGAAACATTGCCATATGTTTACTAGAGTTCAAAGCTTGTTACCCACTTTTATTTATTTCTGCCAGATATTTTGTAGCATTTTAGGTGACAGTTTAGTTTTCCTGTTCAGCTGAGCTAGAGGCATCAAATGTCCTCTAGCTTTTCATTTTTTTTTTCAAATGCCTCGAATACTTTTTTTTCAAATGCACATTGTATTGATCGAGGCCTTCAAATGGTGTGCGTGGAAATATGGTGAAGTGATGCAACTGCCAAAATAGCCAATTTTTCAAATATTTGCATACTTCAATTGCTTTTGGCACCGGCAAAAATGAGTCAAATTGCAATCCGTTAGTTTTTTTTTCGTAAGAAAAAATTCACAGGACAGAAATTAAATACAGAATGGTAGCCCAAGTGACATAGTATAGCAGAAAAATATATGAAGCTCTGAAGGTTCAGCTGATCGCCTGTAAAAAAAAATTCTAATCTTTTGCAAGAAGCTTCATGTTCAAGGAAAAAACAGCCTTCGTAGTTGGCGAAAAAATGTGATACATTATTGGATAGCTCTACATGTCTGCTAAGCATGTGTGAAGTTAAAAAAGTCATTTTTAAAAGCGAGAAATTCCTTTTTGAAATTTTGTCAGCACCGACTTTTCTCTGATGTGCGCACAGCTTGGTGGCCGGGAATGCAGACGACAAAGCTGGCTTCGTATGCACAGATGACAGATAAGCGGTGTTAGGGTCTGCATTTTATTGCTAAGGGACACATGCTCTAATGCAACGAGGCTTGTGTTTGGTGTGGGCCAGGTAAACCATACAGCCATTGCACATAAAATATCAATACGAGGTCTGTTAGAAGAGTATCCGACCTTTGGCTGAAGAAAAAAAACTGGCATAACTGAAGTGCTGGAAACCTAATCACCCTCAAAGTAGTCTCCTTGGGAATCCAGCTACTTCTCCCAGCGGTGCTGCCGTTGTTAGAAGCATTCCGAGAAGGCTTCTTTCCAAATGGACTTTAGCTCAGCTGTCGTTGCAGCCATAATGTCTTCTCTTGTCTGAAATCATGCTTGTTTCAATGGCCCCTTGATTTTGGGAAACGGCCAGAAGTTGCAGGCCGCCATATCAGGAGAGCAAGGAGCCTGTCGAACTACAGGAGTCTGGTTTTTCGCCAAAAAAGTCTGAATCAAGTGCGAGAAAAACATTGTCTTGAAGGATGTGCCAATTTCCTGTTGACAACTTCGGTATCTTGCTCCATACAGCATCACATAGGCCATGGAGGACATCCCTGTAGTAGTCTTTAGTGATTGTTTGACCCTGTGGTGTGTATCCGTGGTGTACCACACTGCGGGAGTCAAAGAAAGCAGTCAGCAACACTTTGACGTTGCTGCACACTTAGCAGTCTTTGGTTGGTGACGTGGAATGCTTCCACTGTAACGACTGGGATTTGGTTTCCAGGTCGTAAACATACACCCAAGACTTGTCACAAGTGATTATGGTGTTCATGAAGTTGGGGTCACTGTTTGTGGAATCCAGCATGTCTGCGAGACTTCAACACAAAGTTGCTTTTGCTCCACCATGAGCAGCTTGTGAACGAATTTTGGCGCAACTCTCTTCATGGCCAAATCTTCGGTGATAATGGAATGTGGATAAAATGTGCTGATGCCCACCTCTTCCGCAATTTCTTGGATAGTTACACGACGGTCCCGCATCACCATGGGGTTCACTTCGGCAATGACCTGGTCATTTCGGCATGTTGATGGCCGACTGGAGCGTGGCTCGCTCCCCACCGATGTGTGGCCGTCTTTAAACTGGTTGTACCACTCCATAATCTGTGTGCTGCTCATAGCACAGTCACCGAAAGCACTCTGAATCTTCCAGATGGTTTCCACTTGGCTGTCGCCCAGTTTCTGTCAAAATTTGATGCAGTAGCACTGCTCCAGTCGCTCTGCCATTTTCCTTGCGATAAAAAACCGACGAGAGCACCGTACTACCTTATTCAAACGCTGCGTCCCAGCAATTCACGCTATTGGCAGGTGGGAAAAAATTCATGCATGCGCACAAAGGTTCAAGGGCGGCTGATGAAAACGCGCTTGTATCATATTCATCAGGTGTTCGCAAAAAAAGGTTGAATACTTTTCTAACAGACCTCGTACGTAATAAATATGTGAGGGAATCCTGCAGTGCTAAAAGATATGTTTCATGCAGTTTAGAAAAAGAAATATCAGCTATTATGTAGACAGTAAATCTATAAAGAGCACTGATATTGTTCATACAAAGCATCCTAAAGGGCATGTCGCATTGCAATGCAACATAGAGGGAGCAGGACACTTTGTGCCCTGCTCCCTGAAGCCCAATGATGATGCAAGTAGAAAACACCTTCATAATTAAGACTGAAAACCTACATGAGTATGAACAAATTCTTGTGGTGTTGTTTGCTACCACTGTTTCAGAGCTGGAACATGCTCAACTATAAAAGTCATATGTGCCATGTTCAGTCTGATGTGGTCAGACACCATTGGCGACCACTTTTTGCGTTCATGTTAAAAAAATACGAGCTGAGACTGCAGCAGCAGCGCTTGACGTCACCTGCCTTCGTAATGATAAAAAAGGCAAGTCAGTTTGTTGAGTAGTTCTTGTGGCTAATATATTAACAACCTTTCCTTGCTAGATGACATGGCTTCATATATTTATGCTATATTTATGCTGTATGTGTGATCCACAAAGGAACATTATAAAAAATACCTTATCGCACTTAAAGAATAATCACTTTTTGTTTCATGTCACATGCATAGCAGACATGTACGGCTGTGTAATGATGGGTGACATACTTTTGTGCCAACCACCAAAGCTAATTTTTTACCTTCAACACGAAGCTTGCAAAAAATTTCAACGTTACAGTTTTTTTAGCTGATCAACTGAACCCCCAAGGCTTGAAATATTTTGCTGCTATCCCAAGTCAAGCAGTCTGATTTTATATTCATTTTGTGCCTTCTGTATTTCCCTACGTTAGAAGAAAATTCAAACTGCAAATTTTGGCAGTCACACCACTTCAGTCTCTTGACATGAACACCACCTGAATATCTGGATCATACAATTTCCCTTTCAGAAGAAACGTGTATCAGTGGCTTCTAGCTTAGCTGGGCAAGAACAATAAATTTTTGCCAAAATTCAAAAAAATTTTTGTGAAGGAAAATAAATGGGGAGCAAGAGTTCGGAGCTTCAACTATATCTGTGATGGCCAAAAAAACGCTGGTTGGTTGCCCTGGAATTACTTAAGAGTATGTATGAAAGCAAATTTTCTCAAAAATTTTCTCGTTGTACCTACTCAAAATCAAGCAAACTTGAAATGGTTTGCCATAATGGAACAGTTCTTGAGAAAATTGTTGGGTGGTTTGGCATGAAATGACTTAAGCTACTTAAAAAATATATTAATAAGGAAACACTATCCTTACTGGAACCATATCAAAAACTAACATAAAAATGTAGTGAACTATAACAAAGCACAGCACTTGTATTCTGGATTGAGCAATCTAATGTGGGCTTCTCAGGAGACTAGCATAATTAACATAAATAAAATTAACATAAAAATGTCAAGGCATAGGAAGGCACAACATTTGTATGCTCATTTGAGAAATCCAAATTGGGCCCTTCAGGAGACTAACATAAAACATAAAAATGTCGAGAGTTACAAAAGCACAACACTTGTGTTTTGGTTTGCGCTGTCCAACTTGGGCTCTTCAGAGGTGAAGGGGCAGGGGCAGTTGCTTCAGGGGCAGGGTCCCATGCAAGAAGCGAGGCCAGAGTTCTTTACATAGGGCATGTTGGTACCAGGAAATTTGCGACACGTGAAGCCTGCAAAAACAAGCCAGAATAAGTTTTAAAAAGCAACTTCCACATGCAAAAGAATGGCATGCAATATGCCCTTGTTACAATGAAATTGATTTATGTATTCGTGTTGCTTTATTCCAATTTTCCATGGGTACAGCTTTACAGCATGACCATTTAAATTTATTTAGTGTGGCACAGGACTCCACTAAGTGTCAAATGCAGGAAAGGGCAAAGAGGAACAAAACACTGTAGCAATATAACTTTATGAATATCTTCAATGTCAAAGATGTGAACTTTGCTTGCTGATAAACAAAATGGTGAAAAAAATTCATGTCGTTCATAAATAAACCTGAACTGACAACTAAAATTATTTCTTGTAAGTTTCATAATTAAAATGTGCAGCACTTCACTGTGCTTTTCCATGCTCCAAATACAATAGTGTCATGTCACTATAATTGAGTGTAGCTTCATTTGATGTTAGGTTTCCTGAGTTCACATGCAATCGAAACGTACTTCTCGCCTTACAATGACTTAGGATTTTCCACATTAAAGAAGACACTGCTTACAGCAAAGTATGTTTTCTTCCTCAACGACTGAATTACTGTTATAATGAGGATTCCGTGTAGTTGTGCGCCAAACTGCTTAGCATGACACATGCAGAATGTGACAGATACGAAGAAATGCTGTCTTTTAAGAGCCATATGCCATAGGACTGACTTCTTTAACCCTTTTAGGGTTCACTGCCATACATCTGTCACTGTGATGGAACGTTCTGAAAAAATTTGCCTTTTCAGAACAAAGTGTTGCCTAGCCTCCCACTGGAGGTGCTGCAACCTTCCGAGACTTCTAGAAAATATTCTTATAGTGCTGTCGCTCCTTGGGTTTCTCCCAAACTGATTTTTCACTTAGCTCCTTGGTGTCTGTCATTGCACTAATTTGGGAGTGCTGCCACAAGTTTCCGTAAGTTTCATTACAGAAAAAATTATGCTGCTTTATCCTGCATAAAACAATAAAACATGTAAAACTGCAAATACTGAAATGGTATTGCCACTTTATTGTTATTTTAAAAAATTATTTACCAGTTTATTTTCTCGGAAAGTCGCCCTGAAGAACTTAAATCTGCAATAACAATATTAAGGATGTGCGAAAAGTGATTTTTGAGACTGAACCGAATAATGCCAGAAACAAATCAAATATTGGATAGCTTCTGAATAATGAACAGCTGATATCACAATTAATATAAGATGAGGTTCACATACTAGTATTCTTAAAGTTAGCAAGTTTCCGTCATTGTTATGTTATGAAGAGCTGTTTATTAAAGGCACAAATGGAGCAGCAAAAAGTTTCTTCACATGCACAGGACTCTTCAGTAAGCATGAATGATTGCTGTACAGCCTCTAAAGTACAGCTACTTTAGTAATGTAGCCTGGTCTGCTATTCTTACAAGTTCTTACGTTTTACGTCTATACTATGTTATTGGAGGTGAAAATTTACCGTACTTTGGCTCAAATCTCATGTTTTATTGGTGTTTCGAAATATTAGAATAATACTCACATTTACAAATAGTGACCATTCAAAGACTAAATTGAATAGGACACTATTCAAGTCGAAAGTTTTGAGTATGTGCACACTACAAAAGATATATAACTCCTAAATTAGAGGCATATTTCTCCCCAAAATGTGATCCTCAACGGGCTAAACAAGAGCGACAGAAAAGCCCATTCATCTTTTTGATAAATTTAAGCCCATAATCTACTTGGCAATGGTTCATAACCATGTTAACAGGTAGGTGAAGTAAGGAAGCAGGAAACAATTCTAACAATTTCAGAATGGGAGTAGTGGACATGTCCGATGGTCTGTAAGAAGCTTTATACATTAGGCCCCAAGAGCCTATTCTCCATTTATTGAAGTATATGAGGAAAAGCCACATAAATATTTTTTTCTTATCTTAGAATACAAAGTGATACAGTGCATGTTAATAAATACGAGTCATAGGTTAGGTGCTTAGAATAAGTAAGCATCCACTAAACATAGTACTGTTGACTGTGAAGCTGGCAACTCGGTCCCTGTTGTTTCTTTGATTGAAACTACCAAAAGAAAATTGCCACAACACTCAGGTTCCCTCTGCTGAAAGGTTGCTGTCTCGGATCACATGGACCTGCTTCAAGATAGGAGCAACTTTGATTTGATGTGGTCTGTTAAAATTGGTGAAACTACTGTTTCACATCTCAGAACATGGAGAGCTGTTTTGTTTTGATTTCTGCAATTTGGTGAACGTGCTCCTGCTCGAGCTGAGCAGTAACCACACTTGAGCATAGCTTCTCCGCAATTCGTGTATTAACACTTTCAGGCTACTTAACCATGTCCTCCATGCCAACAGATTTGGAGCGTGCTTCACAGACAACTATTCCTTGCAATGACAGCCAAGTAGCACTGCTAATGCACAAATGCAGCTCATTTTATTTGGTGGAGATGCTAAAAACTTTCGGCAGTGAAGGCAGCTTTTAAATTTGGAAGCGTTTGAGTATGGCGGCATTAGGCACTCAAGATCATATGAACAGTCATTCCAAATGGTAGGCTATTGTAGCACACAACTGCACACACAGGCTACATGAAAGTCGTTTGTTATGCCAATGGCAAGTTCATAAATTTAGAAAAGAAATGTAAATGTAAAAATGCAACCGGAAAGGGTATATGGTACTTGCCTATAACAGCACTGACCCTGATGGGGTCAAGAGCCTCTGTTGCCCCTTGGTGTTATTTCCAAAGCCCAAATGGCCCATGAGCTCCTCCTCTGTGAACACATGGTGAAGCAAGGCCCTTGCAAACTTTCCTGGTCCACCATGGCAGGCCATGGTAAGCTGGGCCAGGATAACCTTCTCAATGTGCACTCTTACAGCGTATGTGAACCTGCATGTTCAAGTAAATGTTAGCAAAACAGTTTTAAGCCTTTCAAGTACATTCACACAACAGCCCTACTGCAAATCAATTACAAAAGTACCTGTTGCAAATCTAAAATGCTAAACTTGACTTCTTGCAAGCTTCTGATGCTGTCTGGATGCCCCATGTTTCAGAAAAACAATCCAGCACAAACAAGAAAAATAAACCAATGTATCCAAACATCTAGTACTTGAAAAAGGGGAGCACCAGCGAAACACAAATGACACGCACACAAGGAAATGGCATTAGACATGGACGGACATTGGGACGGACCAGCGTTCGTCCCTGTCTAACGCCTTTTCCATGTGTGCGCGTCCTTTGTTTTGCTGGTACCCCCCTTTTTCAAGTTCATCATGCACCAACTGGCCCAAGAGCTTGCGCTAATGCACATCTAGTACTATTTATTGTGATTACCATTCTTGGGATACTTCATATTTTCAGGTGTTTGTCTCGATTGTCCCATCCATTTGTGTGAATATGTAGCCATGGTCTAATGGGGAGATTGGGCTGCTATGTTGAGGGAAGAGTTCAATACCAACCGTTGGAACAGCTTGGGTGACTGGGTAGGTGACCCTGGGCATATGCCACTTTTCAATGAATCTCTTTCACGCTATCTTGAGCAGATGCTGCTGTTTGTGTTGGCAAGGAGCATTAGGAGCTCGAAGTGGGACATGATTGTCGATCATTACTAAGATTACCACTACACATCACGTTCGCTTGCTGTGCTCCAGAAGTAATGCGAGATTCCACTCCACTGTATGAAATGTACATAAGCCGCAAGGACAGTAAATTAAATTAATTCAATTAAACCTCAATTAAATTAATCTACTCGCAAAGCACAGGCTGCACAAGATCACGGAGTGAACTCAGAAGTTTGTGGACAGTCAGTTGATGTCCATGTCAAGGACCTCTAGGGAGACTCGGTCATTTCCTCGATGTGCATCATCGTGCCGTCACACATTGTATTACAATTCTGTCTCGTACCACTAATAGTCATCACGTATCGCAGAATTCAAAATATAAATAGACACTTATATCTACTGTTTATTTAATCTTTACGGAAAATACTTTGAGCATGAGTTTTTGCAGAGATCATGAATTCTACCGCTTAAAGGAGCACTAAAGTAAAATTAAATTAATTAAATTTTGGAGTTTTAAGTGCCAAAACGACAATCTGATGTTTAAGCTTGTTTCACATGCAAGCGATTCAGCGAATGGAGCGAACAGCGACGCGGCGCTGCAAAGCTTATCGCAAAGTTTCGTTTCATATGCATTGCCGCCGTGCATTTTCCGCTGCTGCGAATAGCAATGTTGCTGGCATAAAACACAGGACTTTCAGCCAGTTTCGGTAGTTTGCGACTACCAACATAAACATTGCTTTGTCCCTGCCTCTCAAATTTTTATTTTATAAATACATATCCTGCGCTTAGCAATTAAACAATTCGTTGAAAAGCTCTCTTGGCATGTTGCCTGTACCAAGTGTACCAAGTAAATAAACATCATCCTATGCGCAGGCTTTCCAGCACTAATCCTCCGCTGGTCACGTGTCGAGGTGGGTCGTTCGGAAGCAGTGCTGCCGCTCTGCCGCTGCGATGAAATTCCAACTTGCCCGAACCTTGCCGCTCCCACCATTGAAACTGATTTCTGCGGCGCGGCGGCAGGATTTGCAAGCATTTTCGCTTGCATGTGAAACAGGCTTTAAGCACGCCATAGTGGGGAACTCTGGATTAATTTTTACCAAATCAGGCTGCAAGGTACATGGGCAGTTTTGTATTTCACCTCCATCAAAATGCGGTTGTTTGATCATGTGACCTCGTGCTTAGCGGCGCTGTGCCAACACCCCTAAGCAACTATGGCAAGAAAGCACTAAAGAGAAAAATTATTTTAGATGTATCTGTAAATGACCTTCCTAGAATTCAAGAGATTCACTCGTACCATGACAAGAGGGTGAGTAAATTGTAAAAGCAGCAAGAGGAAAGATTGGTGGCAGTGCTGCCTTGAAGTTACCACACCCGCTTGCTGTGACGTCATGGATTTTGATGTCTGTTCAGGTGCAGCAATTTTTTTTTACAAATAAAGATGTTCTTCATTGTATTCCAAAAACTTAAAATAAGAACCGTCAGGAACTTTTACTGAAACAATACAACCAAAGTTTGTAAAAATACTTGAAATCCACGATGTGACAATGAGATGTCAGCACGAAGATTTTGGGGCGATACTCAGAAAATTGAACGCTGAGCTTTATTTTCTCTAATAATCAAGCAATTACCAAGAAATTTACAGAAGTAGATATTTAAAACGATGCTTTATTTTAAATTCATTTAAGGTGTCATTAGTGTCCCCTTAATACAAAACAAGGAATGCACTTAGCTGCGTAATAGGTTAACATGCATCACTGGTTCTCATTAAGGTAGGATTATCAGTATAGCAATGGGCATGCACTGGCTACTCCAGAGGGGAGCCCTGCCACTTCCCCTCAACCTCCCAATTTCCAATTTTTTTTTTATGAGCAGTGATGCAATTTCTGTATCCTAACGAGGCATAATGCCAAGGAGATTCATGCCATGCTGGCTACAGTATGTGGTGACCGGCACTTCACACCGTCCAGCTCGGCATCAATCTTTCTGGAATTTGGCCCTTGAAATGCAGAAAGCTTTGATCACTGCTCGTTCTTCAGCCAACTTTCTCAAAGGGTGCTGTTGCTCTGGTTTGATACCTCTAGCAGTGCACTACTGCATGACATAGGTAAAACTAGGAAGATGTGCACTCACGTAGACCACTAATGTCCACACTGTTTCTGAACACCCCTCCCATATCAGGCATATACCCTGAAGAAGGCACATTCTATCTTTAATATGTTCACAAGTGACACTGAAATTCACTCCCAGTCCCAGTGCAGTCTTTCAGCTGAGTGCTTAAAGGCACCATGTCTCCTAATGAAGGCACTCTGCACCAATTGATCACTGGAGCAAATGCCTTGCAGTTGCATCAGCAATGTTGTTTTTTCTGCTTCCTGCAATACATTTTCACGGCATCACTGTATTTGATCATGGTGACGTTACAGAATGGATGGCCAAAGAATTCACCTTTAGCATTCCAGCTTGGGTGTCTCTCAGCTCATTTTGAATCTGAAAAAAGATGTCAGTATTAAAATGTGAAGCCACAATGCAGCAAAATCAACAATCAAAAGAGCTACATGGACCATTAGGCTGACATAAATAGACGGATACAAATGACTAGTCATTGAATACACTAAAGTGTGGCCGCTCTTGCCAATGGCAGTGTGAGCTTGTCAAATAATTTATTTCACATTCCTCTATTATTTCAAAAATTATTTCCATGCATCTACTGAACTGTTATGGCCACATATTAAAGGATGCTCCTTCATATAAAACCACAGTGTTGCATTCTTTTACTCCCCGTCTACCTGATGCTACTGAAGTTTTGCTTACTCTCAAAGAAAGAATTTCACAGAACTGCTCTTTCGACAATGCATTATTCCAAGCTTGTGGCAAAGCGTTGTCATTTAGTTCACAACTATGCGCTCCCCTTTCAATCTGTTCACTATTTAGTGCTCGGATTCAAAGCAAAAATAGCTTTTCGACATAACTAGCTACTTCTATGGTCACAAGAAACAATGCTAATTATTGATGTTTATGTTGCCGATAACGTATACATGCCGCCTCGAAACCCAGTGGGACGACAAAGCAGATATGCCAGGCATCTCGTTCCTCTACTGATTTTAAAATTTTGTTAAATCAATCACTTACTGAAGTGCGAAAAGCTGCAATTTCACGAAATTACGTTATTTTGAATGTTGTAGGACCTGGAGTGACATGAAATCTGCCTTTCCGTGAATGCTAAGAGCGCCTGCGCGAGGCCGTTTGGGGCGAAGCACTCGATGGCGTCGAACGAAGATGAAAAAAGAAAGCTGAATGCGCGCGAACTGGTGGAAAACAAAACACACGCGGTTAGCAAGGCGTATAACTCGATGATTTCGCAGCACTCTGTGGCATCCCCCTCTATTGTATCTCACGTATCGCATAGAATCACATGTACACCCTTCAAATTCTTTATTATTATTGCGCGACAGCCTCCTCTGTGTTTTCCGATCGCGCGAACATCGGCCGCACGGCGTGTCAGATAGCAGCCTAGTCACTCGTTCCTGAAGGGAATTCAGCGCAACAGAATACACTTTCGCCGATCCCACCGCCCCACGCCGCTACAAGCTCGCTCCCACGTCTTGTACTAGCGTGGCGCAAACGAAATATCTTCCGATTACAGTACAGATCGGATGGTTTCACGTCGCATTGTTTTGCGCTCATTAATAAGGCTAACTCAATCGGTGCTCGAATACCGTATCAGAAATCATGGCGTACAACATGCCCTGTTTTAGCTGGCACCACATAGCTGCCTTACGTCACCACAAGCGGAGTGTAAAGTTAAACCAGGACAAAGCTCCATGTTATATACCACGAATCTAGTGCGGTACAACCAATTCTGGCAACGGAAAGATAGTGCTAGGAATGAAAACTAGAAAAGAGGCGCACGGAAAACACGCACAGGCGCTGAAATTCCCCGCAGGCGCGGACGAACAAGGGGAATTCGAAACACTAACTCACCTTTGATGTCGCTGAGTCGGAGGCGATCATGGCGATCTTCGAGGCAACAAGCCCATAAAAAGCGAGCAACACGCAGGAACATTCCAAAGATGTCACAGCGAAGCACACAAAGAACGCAGAAAACGCAGGAAATTTTCACACAACCGGCATGCACGATCACGCCGGAATGCTACAAGCCTTAACAGCGCAAACGCGCAATCATACATGTACACTCATACAAATACACGCTTATATTATCATAAATTGTACCATTTGATAACAAATTCTGTGATGTCATGTTATTACAGAAAAATTGTAGCGCTTTGGAAGTGTATAAAAGTTTTTTGCTTCACTTCTTTGATGAACTACTTTCTTTGGCGCAGTAACGCAGTGCACCGACCGGAGCTAATGGCATGCGCGGGAAAAGGCGCCAAATTCAAACGTCGCAAACGCCGTGCTAATGTTTCCGCGCACAGTTTTCGTCGTTTGTATTTAAAAAAAAAAAAAGTAATGCGTGCCGCAACCATGCGAACTGAACTATTGGCCACAAAAGTACAGAAACGTCGCTGTTTGTGCTTCTTATTTCGACGTCATGGCAAACTGCAGGCGGTCTGTCGTCCCATTCTTTAAGCATTTGTGCGTGTGCTTCTGCGCTGTGCGAGTTGTCACCGAGAACGTATAGCAGCGCAGGTTGTGCTTGGTGGCCGAGCAGATTCCCAACACATTCGCCAGCACCCCGTCTAGGTCACAGAGAAGAATTTGGCCTCCATGTGAAATATGAGCACCATGTTGTACATATCCGCCAAGCTTTTCATTTCGTTCTGTAGCGCGCTAACGGGTAACATCTAAGCTAAATTACTCTGTAAAAACGATGTTCACTCCTTTCTCCGCCGCACCCGCCGTGGTGGCATAGCGGCTGAGGTGTTGCGCTACTAACCCGAGTGCTTGGAATCTAATGCCGGCGGCGGCGGCTGCATTTCGATGGGGCTGAAATGCAAAAACGCCCGCGTACTGTGCGTTTAACCTGCACCAAATTTGGTGCAGGTTAAAGGACCCCAGATGGTCAAAATAAATATGGAGTTTCTTACTACGGTGCGGCTCATAATCAAAGCGTGGTTTTGGCCCGTCAAACCCCAGACTTGAATTTTGTTAACGTTCCCCGCCACCTTGACCATATTTAACATGGAGGCATGCAATGCCGTTTCCTAACACTCAGCCAGGGCACTGGCCCCTTATAATGGACGCCGATAGAAATGCAGCATGCGTCCAATCATCGGTTGTTTATCACTGCTTGTAGCGACGTTTGTCTTCTCAAACTATATATATATATATATATATATATATATATATATATATATATATATATATATATATATATATATATATATATATATATATATATATATATATATATATATGCAGGGTGTTTCTGCTAACTTTAGGCCGAGTGTAAACTCTACGCCCTCTATGACGACGCGACTAAATGCATGTTGCTCCCTTTGGTATGTAGCGAGTCGCGCTATTTCTATATATTGCTTAACTGGCTAATTAGTCAAGGATAATTAACCAACTTCTGAAGCAAGGAAGTTGAGAAGAAATTCCAATTAGAAAGTTGCAGAGCAGTTGGCAACACGTCCGAATAAACAGTTTCTGTCTTTTTATCTGTTAAGTATTAGTGTTTTCCAGCTTACTGCGGATGCTCGCAAAATACAAAAAGCACCACGTGACATGCCCGCCTGCGAGTCGTGATTGCACGGCTCCTAAGCCTTCTGCGCACAAACGAAAACATACCATTTAACCGGTGTGAACACCCGTCTGCTTATCGCCATCATGAACCGCAGCGAGGGAAGCACGTCGCTGGCGATCAATACCACAGCCAACGCCTTCGTCACTGCCCTGTCGCCTTTTAAGCGGCAACACACCCTGCTCGATCGTATGCTCGTTTGGGAGCGCTGCACGCACGGCGCGCAAGCGGGTATGTCAGGTGATATTTTTTGTATTTCTCGGGCATCCGCAGTAAGCTGAAAAACACTAACACTTAATAGATAGAAAGTTAGAAATTGCCTAATCGGACGTTTTGCAAAGTGCTCTAGAACTTTCTAATTGGAATTTTTCGCCTAACTTTGTTCATTCAGAATGGCTAATTTTCTTGACTAGTTAGCTACTTAGGAAAAATACAAGAATAGCGTGACACGTACAAGAGTGAGAAACATGCATTTGGTCGCATCGTCTTATGGTGCATCGGCATATTTTTAAACTCTGAGTAAAGTTAGCTGAAACCCGTGTATATACGTCTATGGTTCAAGTAACGTGAAACAACACCCGGTATATATGCAATGGTGATCAAGTGATCAGTAAAGCAACATATATGTGCAAAAGACGCACACATACATATGTGCGTGTGTTTTTCACATGTACTTCGAAACTCAATATTGCTCGTGACTCAGTGTTATTCAACAATAAGTTAACAGCATTTAGTCAACGACTTTATTGTTGGAAACTACTCAACAATGGTTCAATACTCAATACTTTTCAACAATACGTCAAGAGAATTTAGTCAACGACTTTATTGTTGAAAACTACTCAACATTAGCTCAATAATACTCAATACTATTTAACAACATATCAACAGAATATAGTCAACGACTTTATTGTTGGAAACTACTCAACAATGGCTCAATAATACTCAATACTATTCAACAATATACCAAGAGAATTTAGTCAACGACTTTATTGTTGAAAATTACTCAACAATGGCTCAATAATACTCAATACTATTCAACACTATACCAACAGAATTTAGTCAACGACTTTTTTGTTGTGAACTGCCCAACAACTTTACTGTTGAATTAGTGCTCTGTGGTTTCAATAATTGTTGAGGTATTGTTGAAAGGCTATTGAGTCAACAGTTCGTCAACAATATGCCAACAACATTTCAACAGTCATTTTCATAAGGGCAGCCCCAAATCCAGCCGAATGGCGCACGCCTGAAGACTGGCCCATCTGCTTCTCGTGCTCTAGGATTGGACACATCTCCCATAGAGTAACATAGTAAACGATAAGCGTGGCCACTCGAGCCATATCGCGGCGGAGCTCGAGGTTCCCCGGTTCGGGTAGGCGTCCCTACGTGTTTCTTTTTAATCGTTTTTTTTCTTTCTTTTTTTGCTAGTTGCAACAATGTGCTATTGTTTTATATTATTCGCGGCGCCTTCAGGACACCAACGCGTCCACGGGACACCGAAAGTGGAACTCGGGCTGGTATGTGGATTGAGGCTCGTCGAGGCCTCCACGTGCAGCTCCGCGACAGCCGAAATTGGCCGCCCTGCTTCCACCTTTGTTGCTCCCACTGCCCCTTAGGTGCCTCGGAGATCCTGCGCTGCCGGCTTTATTAAATCTCAGCTGCTCTCCAGAGGCCTCGCCTTGCCGGTTACATATGCCCTCCTGGAGCAGCTTATGTCAGGAATTCAATCTATCCTCACGACGAGAAAAGCACCCCACGACTTCTGCAACACAAGGCAGAATCCCTGCCGGAAAATGAAGTGGTTCGTTAAGAAATGCGGCCTATGAACACGTCACTGGATGCAGACGTGACATTATGCTAATGTATTCAAGAAGATTGCGCGCAACTGCTTCTGGGAAGTATATCTGGTTACTTTTCGGCACTCTCATTCCGCACACTTCAGTCGAAAAAAATTTTAATTACGTACCGCTTCTGCACCTGTCACTCGGAGCCGCGCCGATGAATGTGTAGAACTAGACATGAAGAGCTTGGCACCAGGATTAAAGTATTTCTTGTAATGTCCATGTTTCTTGCGTTTCTTCAGCGTCTCAATTACTCTATTGCAAGTCGTGTCACACTTCACCTACCACATGATTTAGGGGCTGGGTAACGACACTACAGGAGCAAGCATGGTAAACACGCGACCGATGTAGATGTTGGTTTTTCTTTTGCATTGGGTCGCCGCTGACACAGTGGAGATGAAAGGCGCGGTGAGCCCAAGAATACTAATAAGATAAACTATTAATAAACAATTTACATTTTATACCTTGCTCCAACATGTTTTAGTTTATTTCTTCACCCACAGTGCTGTCATATCGTGTCATATATATATATATATATATATGTCATATTACATCGTGAACCCTTTTGCAATTACTAATTGCTGAAAACTGTAAATATAATTATGTGTCAAATAGCTATATATATATATATATATATATATATATATATATATATATATATATATATATATATATATATATATATATATATATAAGTCAGAAGAAGGGGGATTAACCAAGGGGCCCGATTTTTATAGGTCATATCATGAGAAGCCAACAAACATTGACACCAAGGACAACATAGGGGAAATTCCTTGTGCTTAATGAATGAAAATAAAGTAACGATCAATTATTGGAAATTTAGGTGGATGAAAAAACAACTTGCCGCAGCTGGGAACGGAACCCACAGCCTTCGCATTTCGCGTGCGATGCTCTACCGATTGAGCTACCGCGGCGGCGTTTCCTCAACGACTTTCTTCGGTATTTATGTGTACTGGTGCAACCCTGGGAGTGTTAGCCAGCGCCACCACTCACAGACATTGGCGGCGGACGTGGAACGTCTTTTTGCCGCAGGCGTCACCAGAACGTGATCTTTTTTGGGTGAAGGCAACTGGTCAATAAACCCACATATGCTACCTGAAGGCATCAGTGTTGCCGGATTCGAGACCCTTGTTACGTAATAAATGAGAAGAAGGGGGTGTTACGTTTCACCTCCGACGTGCGGTATAGCCGGCGCGGATGCAACGGACGCCGGGGCTTCGTTCACAGCGGCGGACATTTTGGCCAGTTCAGTGCTGCCCCAACGCCTCCTGCCAAGCGCGTCCAGGCATGTTTCAATGCCACGTGTCTTCGTGTGCGTGCGTGTGTGTGTGTGCATGTTGGTGTCCACGCTTGTCAAAGCGCGGCAGCCGGGGAGAGGAGCTCCCCAACTGTGAAGCGAGGAGGTCTGATCGGCGCCGGCCCGGCGGATACGTCACTTCTTGTCACAACGTGTCCGTGCGCCGCCGTCACGTGCGCCTCTTCCGAGCGGTTCCTTCTTGCCCTCGACTCCGAAGTATAAAAGCAGCTGCACCCGGACGCCAAGGGAGAAGCTTCGATTTATTCAGTCGATTAACGTGGTCTCCCGTTTCCCCACTTCGGTCGACCTGACCGGCCGCTCTTTTGCGATGCTAGAATAAACAAGTTGTTCTGTTAGCAGTCGACTCATGCTTTGCCAGGGCCTTCGGATGCTTCCAGCTGTGCCCCAGGCCGCCAGGCCAACGCTACCCTTGGGGCTTGCGACCCATTTGCAACAACTGGTTGCCAGCGGTGAGATCGCGACAACGGAGGCCAGCCGCGAAGATATGCGGTCGACTCTATGCTGAGCAGCACAACGACCATCCGGGAGCTGTGCAACGAGCCCTGTGTGATGACTGGTTGCCTGCAGCGGAACGACTGCGCTGAATTTTTGGCTGCGAGGTTTGGTGAGTGCGGGACTTTCTTCTTCTGAGTTTTGCCAGGTTTTGTTAGTGTCAGAAACAGAGCTGGTAATTGTGGTTGTCGTTGTCGTTACTGCCGGGTTAGTTTGCGGCAAGACAATAGTAGGCAGTAGAGAAAGCAGCATTCAGAGCTGCCATGGATTGGAAGTCGTTGCGCAAACCGAAATTGCTGGAGCTTGCAAGACAGTTGGGTCTGGATGTCTCAGAAAAACTCAGAAAACCAGAACTGCTAAGGGCTATTCTTGAGTTAGAAGCTGAGGATGATAAGCAGTCGGAATGCCTTGAGACCATTGAGGAGAGGGAGACGGCAAAAAGACAGGAGCGCGAACGTAAAGATCAAAAAGAGGAGGAGCGCGACCGTCAACACGCTTTGGAAATGAAGCGTCTCGAGGTAGAGATGGAACGCGCTCGTAATGGAAGTAAGGCACACGGTGCAGGAGAACGAGTATCGTTCAAACTGACTGACCTGATGCGGCCGTTTAAGCTTGGAGAGGACATTGGTTTGTTCCTGGTTAACTTTGAGCGAACGTGCCAGAAGCAGGGGTTCTCTCGGGAAACGTGGCCACAGCGCTTGCTCACTTCGTTACCCGGCGAGGTGGCCGACGTAGTCGCTCGCTTGAAGAGAGAGGACGCAGAGGATTTCGACCAAGTGAAATCGAGTCTGCTGAAAAAGTACAGGCTGTCAGCGAAGGCATTGCATCGGAAGTTTCGGGAAAATGAGAAAGGCAGAAGTGAGTCATATATAGAGTTTGCCTACAGGCTTATGTCAAACATGCAGGAGTGGCTCAAAGAAGATAAAGCGTTTGGTGACCACGAGAAAGTTCTGCAGTGTTTCGGGCTGGAACAGTTTTATAGTCGGTTTCCTGAGAACGTGCGGTACTGGGTCTTGGATAGGCCAGACGTTAGTATGGTGGCTAAAGCCGCCGAGCTAACCGAGGAGTGTGTGACGCGTCGGGCTCGCGGAGCTAAGGACGGTCAAAAGGGTGAATTTGGCTCCAAGTTTGAGAGGCCGAAGTTCACACGCATGAGAGCCAGGGGAGACACGTAGTGCGGATGCGAGTGAAAGCAGTCCGACCGAACGTAAGGAGACGGCGACAGCCGAAGCCGAACGCAGAAAGCGGTTCGAGACGAGGCAAGCGTGCGTGTGTTATACGTGCCAGAAGCCGGGTCACTTTTCGGCGCAGTGTCCAGAAACAAAAACAGATGTCGTGCTTTTGTCATTATGCAGTACTGACGAGAACATGAAGCTTCTCGAGCCTTACATGCGAAACCTCCTCGTGAACGGGAAAGAGTGCCGAGTGCTTCGTGATGCCGCAGCTACAATGAATGTAGTTCACCCCTCTTACGTAGAACCCGATATGTTCACGGGCGAGTGCCCATGGATCAAGCAAGCCGTGGAAGCTCATAGCGTGTGTCTGCCCGTAGAAAAAGTGCTTATTGAAGGACCTTTCGGAGCACTTGAGACGGAGGCCGCAGTGCCATCTATGCTGCCCCCCACCCCTCACCCCCCAGTACCCGTACCTATTTTCGAACAGGTCCGATCACTTCCTGCGCGAGAAGGGGCTTTTGTTTGGTGAGGCTAGCGTTCAGGCCTTAACCAGATCGAGAGTTCGGGAGCTCGCTGCAAAGGTGGTAGTTGCGGGGACGACGTTGTCGAACAATGAGAAAGGGCCGGAGGTGCAGGAAGCTGATATTGAGAGCACGACCGAACTGAATAAAATTGAGCCTGTAGCGTTGAAGGCACCAGATACTGGAGGGGAAGTGCCCGACACGGGAAAGGTAAAATAGCTATCTGCACATTTGCTCATCGCACCAACGTCAGATGGACTTAATAGGTTGCTAAATATCAGCCGGTCGGCTTTGATAGCTGAGCAAAAAAAGGATGGCAGCCTAGAAAACATGCGCTGCAATGTCAAGGAACGTATCGCCAAGAAAAATACTCGTTTTGTGGAAAGAAGTGGGGTCTTGTACCGCAAGTATCTAGACCGCAGGGGAGTGGAGTTCGATCAGCTGATCGTACCTCAGTGCTACCGTCAGGATCTGTTGTGCTTGTCGCATGGAGGTTCGTGGTCCGGTCACCTAGGAGTTAAGAAGACTAAGGACAGTCTCTTGCAAGAGTACTATTGGCCAGGGTGTTTTCGTGACGCAGAACACTTTGTGAGGACATGTGACACCTGGCCCCTGGTGGGCAAACCAGGGGACCAATCGAGGGCGCCGTTGAAGTTGGTACCTATCATTACGGAGCCCTTTAGACGGCTCATTATTGATACAGTGGGACCTCTGCCGGTAACAACCACGGGGTACAGACACATTTTGACTGTGATCTACCGAGCGACAAAGTTCCCTAAAGCAGTGCCGCTTAAAGAACTCAGCTCAGTTGAAATAGTCAATGCGCTACTGTCCATATTTGCGCGAGTTAGTTTTCCTGCGGAAATCCAGTCATATCAGGGCACCGTGTTTACTAGCGCTTTGACGACAGCCCTAATTTCTCGAAAGGTGTGGGGTAAAGCTGTTACACAGCTCAGTGTACCACCCACAGTCGAATTCCCTTGAGAAGCTCCACTCCGTCATGAAGCGCGTGTTGAGAGCATTGTGTTTTGAACAACAAACTGACTGGGAGCTGTGTCTTCCTGGGGTGATGTTTGCATTAAGGACCGCGCCGCATGCGGCTACGGGGTTTTCGCCAGCTGAGCTGGTGTACGGTCGCTCACTGCGGTCTCCGCTTCGCATGCTTCGAGACTCGTGGGAAGGCAGGGGCGACGACCCAGTCGTGGTGGAGTGCGTGCTTAGGCTCCTCGAACGCTTAAGAATGGCACAGGAGTTGTCAGGTGAAGCAATGGCAAAGGCCCAGCAGAGGGCCAACGTTTATTATGATAGGACAGCCAGGGCCCGTCGTTTCGAGGTGGGCGATGAGGTAATAATATTGCGCACATCGCTAAAGAACAAACTCGACGTGCAGTGGGAGGGCCCAGCACGGGCTGTTCAAAAACTGTCGGACGTTAACTACGTGGTGAGTCTGCCAGGAAAACGGAAAGCACAGCAAGTTTACCACTGTAATCTGCTCAAACCCTATAGACATGTGAATCAGTGGTGTGTATGATGGTAAACGTTCCCGAAGAGCTTCCGGTCGAGCTTCCGGGACAAGGCTCAGTGACGAACAGGGAAGACACCGATCAAGTCTTTAGTGACTTAATCAGTAAAGCACCGCTTTCGCCTGAGCAGAAAACCGAACTACACCAGCTCTTACTAGAGTTTCAAGTTCAGTTCTGTGAGAGGCCTGGTAGGACTTCTGTCCTTACTCATGAAATAGAACTTACCTCCCCAGAGCCAGTACGATCCAAGGCGTACCGGGTGCCAGCCCGCCAGCGCAATATTATGGAGGCTGAGGTAAAGAAAATGCTATAGCTCGGTGTTATTGAGGCGGGTGAGAGTGATTATACCTCCCCTTTGACTTTAGTTGAGGTACCGGGAAGAAACCTCGTCCTTGCGTCGACTACCGCAAGCTTAATTCCATCACTAAGGATCAAACTTATCCGATCCCTAACTTCGAGGACCGCCTTGAGAAAGTTAGTAGCGCACAGTTTATTTCCACCCTAGATCTTGTCAGGGGTTATTAGCAGGTTCCACTTACAGAAGAGGCTAGTAGGTATGCGGCGTTCATTTCACCAATGGGAACATTCCGTCCTAAAGTTTTGAGTTTTGGTTTGAAGAACGCGCCATACTGCTTTTCAACACTCATGGACAAAGTGTTGCGGGGACAGGAAGAATTCGCTTTACCGTATTTAGACGACGTAGCGACATTCTCCACATCCTGGTCTGAGCCTATGGCACACTTGCGGGCAGTGCTAACCCGCCTGCGCGAAGCGGGCTTGACAGTCAAGGCTCCCAAGTGCCAGTTAGCACAGGCCGAGGTTGTCTACCTCGGTCACGTGATTGGACGGGATTGTTGCCGCCCCTCTGAAATAAAGGTGTCCGCTGTGCGAGAATTCCCGCAACCGCGCACGAAGACCGATATACGGTCGTTCTTAGGTGTCGCCGGCTACTATCAGAGGTACATCCCCAGGTACTCTGATATCGCGGCTCCCCTGAAGGATGCTCTAAGAAAAACAGAGCCCCAAACAGTCGTCTGGGACGAGACAAGGGAAAGAGCTTTTAGCGCCCTAAAGAGCGCCTTAACACGCCAGCCTGTGCTACGATAGCCAGACTACACAAAAGGGTTCGTTGTTCAGTGCGATGCTAGTGAGCGAGGCATGGGCGTTGTACTGTGCCAACGGGAAAATGGAGAAATGGCACACCCCGTCCTGTATGCTAGTCGTAAGCTGACCAGTCGTGAGCAGGCGTACAGCGCCACCGAGAAAGAGTGTGCGTGTCTCGTGTGGGCCGTTCAGAAATTGTCATGCTACCTAGCCGGCTCGAGGTTTATCATTGAGACGGATCACTGCCCTCTCCAATGGCGCCCTCTCTGCCCACTCTTCCCAAAATGGCCGCCTCCTGCGCTGGAGCCTCGCTTTGCAACAATATTCCTTTGAGGTGCGTTACAAAAAGGGGAGTCTCAACGATAACGCCGATGGCTTAAGTCGAGGCCCCTGACGTAGGAACCAGCCTCAAAGTTGTTTGTTACTGATGTTTTTCTTCCTGAGGCAGGAGATTTAAAATTTTGCTTTTGTTTAGTGTTTCAAAGTCATGACGTGCTTTCTAGTGCAATTTCCTAATTTGCGGACGCGTTCTGAGTGCTGCTAGACTACTGTAAGGAACTAGGCAGTAGTATAAAAGGGGAAAGAACCAGGCATGGCTTAGTGAGGCTTGTGTCGTGCTTGCTGACTGAGCGGTTGAGTTTCGGCGTAGTTCTAACGCTTGCTGGGAACGAGAACAAAAAAAGGGCAACTCTCCCGAAGTCACTTTGCAGTGTACTGTGTGAACCTGAACGTGAAAACGAGGCCTTCTCGGCGCGCTGCGCCCAAGAAACGCCGAGGGACGACCGACTTCGGTTATGAGCAGCATCGAGCGACATCTCTCCGGACAGCGGATGCAGTCCCCTGACCATCGGGATCTCCTTCTCCCGGCGGGGCGGTCTGTTACGTTTCGCCTCCGACGTGCGGTATAGGCGGCGCGGATGCAATGGGAGCCGGGGTTTCGTTCTCAGCGGCGGACATATTGGCCAGTTCAGCGCTGCCCCAACGCCTCCTGCCAAGCGCGTCCACGCATGTTTCAATACCACGTGTCATTGTGTGTGTGCGTGTGTGTGTGTGTGTATGTTGGTGCCCACGCTTGTCAAAGCGCGGCAGCCGGGGAGAGGAGCTCCCCAACTGTGAAGCGAGGAGGTCTGACCGGCGCCGGCCCGGCGGATACGTCACTTCTTGTCACAACGTGTCCTTGCGTCGCCGTCACGTGCGCCTCATTCGAGCCGTTCCTCCTTGCCCTCGACTCCGAGAGTATAAAAGCAGCTGCCCCCGGACGCCAAGGGAGAAGCTTCGATTTATTCAGTCGATTAACGTGGTCTCCCGTTTCCCCACTTCGGTCCACCTGAGCGGCCGCTCTTTTGCGATGCTAGAATAAACAAGTTGTTCTGTTAGCAGTCGACTCATCCTTGGCCAGGACCTTCGGATGCTTCCAGCTGTGCCCCAGGCCGCCAGGCCAACGCTACCCTTGGGGCTTGCGACTCATTTGCAACAGGGGGTTATCCGAGGGGCCCAATTTTTATGTCATATCATGAGAAGCCAACAAACACTGACACCAAGGACAACATAGGGGAAATTACTTGTGCCTAATGAGTGAAAATAAAGTAACGATAAATTAATGGAAAGTAAAGTGGATGAAAAAACAACTTGCCGAACACTCCCAAGGTTCTAGTAGTACATATAAATATCCAAGAAAGTGGATGAGAAAACGCCGTCGCCGTAGCTCAATTGGTAGAGCATCGCACGCGAAATGCGAAGGCTGTGGGTTCGGTTTCCCCCTGCGGAAAGTTGTTTTTTCATCCACTTTACTTTCCATTAATTTATCGTTACTTTATTTTCATTCATTGAGCACAAGTAATTTCCCCTATGTTGTCCTTGGTGTCAGTGTTTGTTGGCTTCTCATGATATGACTTATATATATATATATATATATATATATATATATATATATATATATATATATATATATATATATATATATATATATATATAACAACGGTGCGACATTTTGCCTTGACAGACATAAAAAACTGTTTCCATAACAAAACATAAAACACAGGGTGGTTAGAGCAACAATGTGTCGCGTTGGGACAACGCCACGAAGTTCATCACGAGGCTTATCTTGGTGCGCGCTTAGTGCTATCGGTTTGTCGTTTCCATCGTGGTGCTACTGCGCGCGTGGAGCGCGGAACCAGTCATCTAGGGAATGATAACACATCGTACGTAGTACATTATCAGGATGACCGCCTATGTGCGGTGGTTATACTTGAAGACATCAGTGGCTTCAAGGCTGACGATAATTTCCGGACAACATTTTATAACATCAAGTGGACCGAGGGCGGCGAAGAGCACTTTTATCGCGCCAGAATTCAGCTCATCGGAGGTAAGCTTGCTAATTCATCCAAACTAGCTGCACCGTTTTATTTCATTTTTTCCTGCGATCTTGAGCTGGATGACAGCATAACGGCGCACTGAGAAAGCAACGCGGAGTGTCGACTGCGCGTTGACTGCCGTGTGTGTGTGTGTGTGTGTGTGTGTGTGTGTGTGTGTGTGTGTGTGTGTGTGTGTGTGTGTGTGTGTGTGTGTGTGTGTGTGTGTGTGTGTGTGTGTGTGTGTGTGTCTGTGTGTGCGTGTATGCGCGCGCGTGTATGTATATATACAACGCGTGCGTATGTATATAACATATAGCACATGTGCGAATATGTCAGTCCGCGCCGCCCTTCATCACGCTCGTATGCTCCTCATGTGTTTGATTGCACGAAAATAATCAATGGTTCAAATAACCTCAGAATGCAGTGTGGTAATATATCGCATTGCTAATTCGCACGTGCTATAATGACACGTGTACTTATCTTTCGCGGGCGACCATGTTTGGCCGCCTAACAAATGTTATCGCGCAGTGCAGGACTCGCCTGCATGTAAAAGATGTTTCTGGAATGTTATCGATGGTTCCGTCCACTGTCTCTCACTGCAACTTGTGTAATCTCATTGCATGTATGAGCGACGCGAATAGTGTAGAACTTTGTGGAAGACACGCGGGTCCCATCGGTTAATTTGGAACATTCGACGACTGATCTATAAAAGCCGACGCGCTTGACCCGCTGATCAGATTTTTCGACGATCGCCGACTGTGTTTGCCGCTCTCGTTGTGCTATCAGTGTAGCCCGTTTTGTGGGCACAGGTTCGCCCAATAAAATCCAGTTTTACCTTTCTCAGTATTGCTACTGTGTTCTTAACGTCACCACCACGTGACAATATATATAGTTCGAAAAGAATGCGAACGGCGCCTAGTCGCGGATAGTTTCCGGGCTGAAATGATTGTGCGTGTACACATTTGATAAGAAAACAATTAAGGCTTTTGATGTTATGTACGTGGCTATGTTATGTACGTATATATATATATATAGTTCAACGCGCCCGATCAGCCAGCCTCGATCCGCAGCTGCAGACCGCATATCAGTGGTCGAAAGCAGCACAATATTGCCTTAAATGCTATTGTTCGTTTCGTATGATTTGTGCTGTTGAGCTCTGGATGTATTTCCTATTCGGAAATTTTTTTCAGCCATGTAACCATAAAACAGATGAGAAATTGGTCACAGGCTTTGTGCGCAGTGTCACCAGCTCGCAATTTTTTCCCCGGATCTGCAAACGTATTTGACAAATTCTCACACGTACCAAGCAACTAGTCGGAATGGATACTGGCTAGTTCCCTTAATTGGCTTACTTATATCCTTGACCTGTGTAACAGCTTACAGTTATGCTGCTGAAAATGCGATCATTTCAGTGTAAACTCTGTTTCTAAATGCTTGACGAATTTTATGTATGCGAAACGTCATATATATAATATCATAGCATGTTTTTAATTTGAGGACCTTTATATAGCTAAAGGGTGTTCCATGTTTTGTACACTACTGCATGCTACTGGCACAGCATCAGCATAATAATTTGGTATTGTTTTTCGATTTTCATAGACTGAGGATGACCTCAAAAGAAAGATGAGAAGTGGGCACTTAGTTAGAGTCCGAAGAATCCTCAGTAGCAGCGATAGCGAAGAAAACGAGACGGACGTCGCAATGCAGGTAAGTATAATTTTTCGTTTAGTGGTGACATTTCTTTGGTGCTTGCGAATGAAGAATGACGTAGTATCCATGTGCTGGTATTTGCTTCTCTTCACAGTCGATAAAGGACAAAAAACGTGAAAGGCGCAGCAATATATTGTTGGAGACACTTGCTGCAAAAAACAAAAAAAGCTTACACAAAAAGGCTGCACAGAGCCAAAAACGCAACTGACAGCAACCCAGGAAGAAGCGACCTGCCTTAGCTCGACAGTTAAGCATCAGGAAGAAAAGCTTAAAGAACTCGGAGCTCTAACTAGAGAGCTGCAGCGAAAGCTGCTGGAATCATTGGACTGCATGCAAGGAGAAGAGCTCTTCTTTGGTCTGCGCGATGAACACAATAGAAAGCAATCATTAGGTATTGCCGGTAGTATACTCGATTAAGAAAAAGTAACCATTGTTCTGATGCTTTTTCATATTTCACTTGGTGCGGCCAATTCATCACAGTAACCGCAGTTAGCGTTGCCAGCAGCATAGACACCACAGCACATTAGAAGACTGTCGCCGGGGAAAGTAAACGCACTTCAGCTACCTGATACCGTATGCAACTAGTCATTTATGAGTTTAGGAAGAAGAGTTTATTCGTATTCCTTCCCTTAAACAAGTGTTTAGCTCGTATGTTCAGTTTTTGTTGGGTTTTCTTTGAATTTGTGGTTTGTATTCTTTTACAGGCTGACATTGGCAGCGGGGTTAAAATAGCGAGCTCTGCTTGGAGGCGCATACAAAGAAACACAAAAGACTATGTTTGGGAAAGGCCTTTTGACAGCGCTGTGGAGTCCAGCAGAGTTGCTTGGAGGGTCTCTGCAAGTTAACTGCAACTTAAGAAATTTCGTCTGGCTATTTTCAATCTGTTCTCTGATCATCTTTACATTCTGTTTTTTTTTTCTTACACTTCGCAAGAAAGCACTGTCCACGCTTTCCTGACCGCCTGAGGAAAGACCCACTGTCGCCATTGAAAGTGTCGGTTATACGTGGTGAGTGAAGAACAGATATGTCATCACGTCTAATACTTCACAACGTTATTTACTGGGTTTGGCCAGTGAAACTGCTCATTGTGTGTATATATTTACTTTTGTTTCACAGAATGCTACAAGGAGCGGCTTCAAAACAAAAAGGCTGGTGGCCGAAATGATGCCTGGGGCATTGAAGCAAATGAACCGCTTCATTGTGGAAAAGATAAGCGACATTGAGAGGATGGCCAGAAGGTTTGAAAGCTGGTTAATAGCATGGTCACATTTCTGGTCGGAGTTGTGAAGTTGTAGAAAAATCATTTTGCCTGTGCATGTAGTGTCCACAGTACTATGTATATGCATGACAGTACCCGGATCATATTTAACTGCCCACAAAAATTGTCTGCAATTACCTTCTTGGTATTTAGGGACCAACTAAATTTTAAGAAATCGTCAGCACTTTTGTCATTAGAGAGCTTTTGCCATATTTTGCATGCGCTACAAATTACAGTGGCTGCACATTCATTTTGCCTTTTATACCTACAGTGTCTCGATCAGAGCGACCAAGGAACTGCCACAAGAAGGACAGACCATGAGAACCAGTAGCTGAGCCTATCAGCAGTAGTATTTATTTCTTTAATAAAATTTTCCTGCTTCCATTTGTTTGTGTACTCCTTAAATTTCGTGTTTTGTTTATAGCCAATTAGTATTGACCGTATTGCCCATTGGTGCAATTGGTCATTCCAAACAATTGGTTCAAGACAGTTGGTGCCCATTGGGTGCATTGGTCATTCACAGAAAAACCAATTGGTCACATTCCAGTTGGTCCATTTGGTCCAACTGTGTACTAATTCACGATTGGAAATTTTCCACTTGGTACCAATTGCAAATTTCCCAATCGGAGTCAACTTTTTTTTTTACTGGGTATCGAGTGCTCCACAGGAGTTCCACGGCTGGAACTCTCTCCCTTCTCCAATGATGTCGCTGCTCACAAAGCCCGCCTACGCTCTGTTGAGTTTCTTCAACTACCACCACAACCCGTTATGTACGCGAAGCTCTAATCCTTTCAGCCCCTACCCGATGGTAACTACGTTGCCTTCATTGTTCCTAAGGTCGCCATCACACGCAATCTCGCGCTCTCCAACGCAATGTTGACAGCTACAAACAGCCGAACCTCTTTTCCCATCCCAAATTTCCCCGCGCCATATCACTAGCGCATCTGACCTCACTGGCCAACCGTTTAAGGTTTCCGCTCTGACAACACACAGCCTCGTGAGGATTTTTCACCGCCGTTACCACTGACAGGCACATCTTACGGCCGCTTCACACGCATGATATCAAATGAATTTGATCCAGCACAGGCCGCCCTTCGTCTTAGTATCGTACCAGGATATTTTTGCCTTTGGCGACAGTCCTTTGGGCGAAACCTCTGTCGTTGTCTATCGCATTCATACCGGTGATGCCAGTCCTATTCGCCGACGGCACTCTCGTGTCAGCACCCTACCTTGCGGTTATACAGCAGGAAGAGGATAAACGGCTTGGCAAATGCTTAAAATGGTCCTCCTGAAGCGCTTGCGCCTCGCCCGTTGTACTTGTTAAAAAGAACGATAACAGGAGGGCATTGTGTGTTGTCTACCACCGTCTCTACCAAATTACGAAGAAGGATGCGTATCCTCTCCTGCTTATCCATGAGGTGGTCAAGTGCTTGAACGGTGACTTCTCGTTAATCGACCTGCGCACAGGATACTGACAAATAGCTCCGGGCGAGCAAGGCGGAGAGAAAACCGGCTTCGTGACTGCTAATGGCCTCTATCGGTTTGAAGTGATCGTATTTGACCCATGTAACGTTCCTGCTACTTTCAAGCACATGATGGGCTCCCTTCTTGCAGGCTTTAAATGGTTCATGTTTTTGTTTTTTTAACCGGGGCGATGTTTGCTTTTTGTTTTGTTTTTTCGCTACCTACGAAAGCCATCTCACTCGCCCGTCCAGCGTACTTGATGTTCCATGCCGTGCTCACATTCAGCTTAACTCCCCGAGATATCGCTTCCGACACAGTAAAATCTGCGCACCCTGCATCAAAATGCGTACGGTCGCACGCATCCGCGCTCCAAGGGTCTCGTCTCGGAGGTAAACGCCTGGACTTCTCGGCAGCGCCACTAGATGCTGCAGCGTGTCCAGAAAAAAAGCACTACAGAGGCCAGCGAAAGCCCAGTGGCCGCATGGTTCATTTCGCAGTGCAGGCACTGCGAAATGAACCATGTGGTTCAATAATTGTCAGGTAATTGCCCACAAATTTGCTCAACGTACTGCACAGCTATAGAACTTATACAAATCAGAACATGCAGCCGCGTCTTGCGCCAAGCGATAAAATTCCAACAGTGGTTAGACGCTGAACGCATGTCACTGGAAGAAAAGTAGTGTAGTACAATCGCCTTAAATGTTAATTGAAGTATGGTGCGCGTCGCTCAAGTAGACCCAAGACTGCACGGCGGCGCAAACATGCCAGAAAGTCGAGAGCTAAACAGTTTTCCAATTGTTGGAATTTATTAAATGGATATTGCATCTGTAAATGCAACCGGGCATCCTTGGACCCTCTTCCACCACGGTTGCTGTATCGGATGGAGCTAAAATTAAACACGACTGTACGTTTGTCTTGATGGCCACCAGTGTCTCTTAATTTTCTTCTTTCAGTTTTAACCTTGGGCGGCCAAGCTACTTGCTGCAAAGCTCTCATCCTAAAATTTTGGCATGAAATTTTCCATTTTAACGCACATGTCCGGGTTGCTAGATCTATTTCAATCTACACGCCGTGGTTGCTGAGTGGCTTTGACGTTGAGCTGCTAAGCACGAAGCCTCGGGATCAAATCCCGGCCGCGGCGGCCGCACTTCGATGGGGACGAAATGCAAAACGCCCGTGCACGATGCAATGGGTGCATGGTAAGGAAACTCAGGTGGTGAAAATTAATCCGGAACACCCCACTACGGCGTTCCCCATAATCAGATGATGTTCTTGGCACGCGGGACCCCAACATTTCATTTTTAGCACAAAAACTCGTTGCTTTCTCCCTGATGATATCCAACTGCAGAGTTATCAACCCGAGCGTCCTGGTGGCGGTGGACCTCCGTAAAGCTTTTGACACTGTGACGCATGAGGCAATCATCGAGGCAGCTGATATGCACGGAATCACGGGCCGCCCCCTCAACTTTGTGCATTCCTTCCTTCAAGATCGCACTTTTTCCACACGGGTCGACGGAGACGTCGGGAAGGTTTACCCAAACATAGTGGGAGTCCCACAAGGCTCCATACTATCACCCCTCCTCTTTAATTTGACTATGATAGGCCTGGCTGAGCGACTGGAGGCTATTTCCGAACTGGGCTTCACAATTTACGCAGATGACATCACGTTATGGACTGCATCACGACCAATTGATGAGCAGCAGGAGATCCTGCAGGCGGCATTTGACGTTATTGACGACTACCTGCCACAAACTGGCATGCGGCCATCTCCAGAGAAGACAACCTATGTGGTGATCCGAGGTTCAACGCAGCACGAAGCAGCCCGCGCAGGCAAAACGCTGCAGCGAACAGAAAAATCAGTGCGCGTTCTCGGGATACCTATTGACCGCACAGGCACAGCGGATGCATGGCTCGCAGACCTTCGTCGGACATGGCACAACACTTTTCACCTCATAAAACGAATCTGTTTCCGCATGGGCGGTGCTGGTACCGACGTATGCCGAAAGCTTGTTAGTGCTTTGCTGACATCCCGAGCGATATACGGAGCGCGCTGTTATGACCTGCTTGCTCGGCACTGGACGCAGCTACAGGTACTCCACAGATCAGCTCTCCGTGTTATCACAGGGCTCCCGAAACACACACGTGTCGAGGAGCTACATCGCTATGCGAAGTTGCCTACCCTCCGTGCAACCATCGAAGCATCGAAGGCAGGACACGAGGAACGCCTGAAGCACACTAGACAAGGCAGGACTCTACTGGCCTACATGGGAAAGGATATATCAACTTTGCCACAACTGCCATCCGATATCTCACCGTGGGATGACATTGCTGTCGTCGACACTACACCAACGCCCCGAAACATGGGTGCCCAACATACGCGCCGCCGGGCAGCATTCGCTGCGCGTCATGTGCAGACATTGGCAGACGCACCGCCAAGCCATGAACAAGTGTACACTGACGCAGCTTTCGACCCACGCACCAACGAGGGAGCAGTCGCCTACCACGTAGTGGGTTCTTGTGAGACACATTCTACCTTTACAACTGCTGATGCTGACGACCCAACGGAACTTGAACTCCGCGCAATAGTCTGGGCATTAGATAGAGTTTCAAGCACCACGCAAGCAAAACACATCGATATATACACCGACTCTCAGTACGCGCTGCATGCCTGCAAGTCGCGCCACACATCATCATCGGAAGTACTCCTCGTCAAGCAGGCCTTCAGGTGTGCGGAAGCCCACGGGGTCACTGCAACACTTCATTGGATCCCTGGTCACCAGGGCATCGAGGGAAATGAGAGAGCCCACGACGCGGCGCGCGCCCTTCTTTCCAACCGCGTCGTCTCCCGGGATCCTTCAGAAGCTCTCACAACCGGCACAAGTACCACGACAAATGGAGCCCCGTATGAACCCGACAGAGCTCTGAGAGCAGCAGCCAACCGACGCAAGAGGGAACTCCGTGCGAGTGTGCCCTCAGACCCAGACCCACTTCCAGCGGGTCTTCCCAGGTCGGGGCAGGTGCTGTTGCATAGGCTCCGTTCTGGCTTCGTCCTCACACCGGATGTGCTGGAACGGTGGCGACAGTACCGGCCACGCCGGGAAAGACGCCCTCCATCTCCGTCTCCCAACTCCCTTCCATCGCAGGAACCCGGCCATCCCACAGCCTCCGCGGACCAAGAAGCGCTCCAGACGCCACAGAGGTGCCCTGAGTGCGACATGGCTACGCGGCCATCCGCAGCCCATCTGTTTTGGGAGTGCCAGCGACACGCTCAACAGCGAGACCACCACCTGAGGGCGGTGCGAGTGTCGTCCTACGAGGAGTGGATTAGACCGGCAACTGGATCGATGGATTCTGACAGGGCCATTCTGGACTCGCTCTTGGCTTTCGCCAAGGACGCGCAGCTTCTAGGACGGCTCTGAATACGCCTCCCCCCTCCTTTTCCTATTCCCCATTATAGGCCTTCGCGCCATCCTTTATTAAATAATATTTTGTCATCATCATCAACCATATCGGCACCCGCCCCCCCCCCCCCCACCACCCCTCACATTGCGGGGACGCCAGCGGCCTGCAAATGGTCTGGCGACGGCCCGCCTGCAGCGCGTCGGCAGGAACGGGGTCATCGGGAGACAGAAGGTTTTGCTGTAACACTGCAACGGCCCTCCGATAAAGCGGCCACCATGACATTTCTTGCTGCTCATTTTAATGCGTCCTGCTCTCTTTTCTGTGTTTTTCCCTTTTTCAGAGAACATTTTGTATACTCGCTGAAACAAATGTTCAAACAGAGTTGCGTGTTTGAAAACCTGTTCACGTAGCAGATGAATTTGTCGGATAAGCCCGGATGCCAGCGCCAGTACCAGAACGGCGCATCTGTTTACACCGACACGCCAAGGCTTGTAATTCACTTCATGTATAGTAGAAGAAATGCATCAGTTATATCGGATAGTGAGAAACGTCGCGAAACCCACAACTCTACTCATAGGGAAGCGTAACCCTGAGTCGCGCTTGAATGAGCGTCAAGGTCCTTTCGGCCATGTTATACCTTTATATAGCAAGCCCTGCCTTCGACAATGGCTACCAGGAGACACAGACGGGCTGATCTTGGTAGCCATTTTTCGCTCGTCTAATTCTTCATTATGCATAGTTTGCGTGCTCGCTAAGGTAATGTTATACGAAGCTCTGTGCGAGTGAGGGGGGGATAGCCGCTCGTTAGAGTGAAGTTCTCCCGCGTAAACGCCGATGCCACTGCTGATAATATTGGCCATCATTAAAGCCTATATGCAACAAAATTTCGGCCACGCAACGAATGTTGGAGTCCGACTAAAGTAATAGGTATACTAGTGATAGCGGGCAGGCCATAGGTATACAGGCGTGCAATAAGAGCGATTAAAAGCTCTGGGCGAGCCATACACTGAAGTTCTCGTTGAGTATTATCGGCAATGTCATTTGCTGTCGGCTGAAATGGCTGGGCAAAGAAATTTCGTCACTGCCAGGACACTGAACAAGACTCACAGGAGTTGACCTAGAAGGCTGTGGTAACGTTGGCTGTGGTAACATGTCACTACTGTGCAGTAACATTTGTAGTCTTCCGTTTAATGCCCTTTTAATGGACGAGGGACAAAACACTGCAATTTCTATAAACTCCACGTTGTGTCAGCATTCTATAAAACAGCGCACATCCCACTGTGCACACAAATCCCCTTCATCACTATCTTGCATATGAAATCAGGCCACAGCTTTTATGCACTGGACGCAACTCAATCTCTTCCGTTAGCTCAGCACCGAAACGAAAGCAGGCCAAGTAGACTGTGACGCAATTACTGCATCCTGGGCTGCAGTCGATGTAATGGACACTGGAAACCATTGAGATATTTGGGGCCCTCTAACGTAAAAACATTCCAATATGCTTTTATTCTAATCTCCTGACGTCAAAATTGAGTAACCGCCGACGCATGTATCGGGCGCTCACCCGCAGGGTTGTCTCAACAGACCAATCAAACGCTCTCCTCGTTCTTAGCAGGCCACTTTTGTTTCCTTGAAAAACTAATAGCACTGCCTACACTGAGCGACTTGTCTTATCTAATTGGCTCACAAGAGGCGAGAAGCACGCTCCATCAGAGAGGGATTCGATGGGGCCAAGCCACTGTAGAGAAAATCGATAACCGGATAAAGAGGGTGGTGCCGGCGTCTTCGATTGTTCCGCCTTCCCTTACATAGCTTGCGGTGGCTCGTCGACAATCGCGGCGGTATGCAACGGAAGCTTCAGAATGACGCTAAAACGGATCCTCAGCAAAAAAGAGTTGGCAGAACGAGGTCGTAAACGTGCCGAAAGTGCTCTAAAACGTTACACGGCTATGTAAAAAGCTTTATTACACACAAATAAACCCAAGCTCTCCGTCACGTGCGAGTAGCCAGTGCCTGAAAGATTGGCGGCAGACATCTTTTATTCCTTGCAGAACGGGGCAGCCTGCGGCTATCAGAAGAAAATTCAGTTTTGCTCGGCATATTAACGCATCTTTAACGCGTACACGTCACTACTTTGACGCGGTGACTTTTTGCGGTTTTGTGACGTCGCGTGACAGGCAGGTGAAGTAGGTGCAGCACGAAAACTCTTGACCAATAGCCGAGGGCTAATCAAGAAAAGGCGTCGAATCAGAAATAACTATTTTTCTTTTATTCGGTCAAATCATGCATAATCAGTGCGTACACGTCATATCAGATGGACAACTATCCCGGTTTTCGTGACGTCGCGTTACAGACAGGTGAAGTGGGGGTGGTCCAAAAAGTTTTTGACCAATCGCAGAGGGCTCATTGCAGAATAAAAATTTAGAATAGTATTACGTTATAGTGCCCTTGGAATGCATTGACATAAATAATGAAGCACTCAAAAAGCATTGACGCGTCTAACTACCCGAGACTTAGGTTTCTGCATTTGCAACTGGCACACGGCACATATGGAGGACATGTGGCGTCATGGCCATCTTACTGAGCAGCCGGAGGGCCAGCTCAGCCAACGTTCAGTGCTGACCCTGGTGCTTTCGCTACAATTCAAGGAGACGCCCAGTCTCGGGCAAACACGGCGTCGCCGTATAGCTGGTCACCTCTCAGCACCTTCGTGCTGAGGAGGCTCGGCAAAGTACTTTCCCTCTGGGCTCATGCAGCGAAACAACTTGCTCTGGCGGCACTCGCACGCAGTTCCGTCACCCTCAGCTGACGACTACATGTCACGGTCGGTGGAAGTCTGCCTCCTGAACTTTGGTCTTTAGCAGTGTTGTCATCTGCTACTCTTCCTCCTCCTGCGCGCACCAGCAAAGATGAATTGCGAATCCCGCAACCCTACTTAAACAATCTATATGCCCCATCACTGCCATATGTAATAATCGGATATGAAACATACAATCCCATACAAAAACCAGTTTTTCCTATATGTCATATGGCGTTATCAGATATAGGAGTTACGGGGAATACGTGTTTTTTTTTTCAGTGGGGCAGGAGCACAATATGAAGGTGTCACTCCCCTCGAACTTAGGTGATAGGTGAGCGCTGTAACACCAGCCGGACAAGCCTGATACTAGCTGACACCAGTTGCAGTTGACACCAGCCGGAAAGCCGAAGTCACTTCATTGTGCGCCCGCAGTGCGTGGTTCCAAGACACACTATAACTTGCTGTAATACGGATTTCGCCATGGCTGAGGGGAAATCGGAGGCTTCTTCAAAAGGTTGGATGAGCTCGGGCTGTTCCCCCGATGGTCTCAAAGTAGCCTGGCGTGAAGCCCAGGGCAACTGCAGGTCCCGGGACTTGAAGGTGTTACTCGGCAGTGGCGCAAACCGCACGCAACTGCCCGTACCAGTAAAGTGTCCAGACTGGACTGCTTGGCGGACTGAAACCAGTGTATTTTATGGCAGGCCTCCAGCTGCTCAAGAAGTCTGCTGACCTTGTTGACCGCTGTCTCAGGATGAAGGTCTCTAACTGGGCCATCAGCGACGGAAGTCTGCAGCACTTCTGCAAAGCACCCTAAACCTTCCACAAAGAGTGGTCCTATGTTCTTAGAGTCCATGATCAGCAGCTTGCCTAGCAAAAGTCTATAGTCACCATTGGGCCTTCAGCCTAGCGCCTGCTGTCCCTGGTGAAGTGGCACTTTGTTCCCATTCCGGAAAGCCGGAAGGAGAGGAGGCACGTGCGCAAACGGTGAACAACGACCACCGAAGCGTACACAGAAGCATGCGCCATCAATTGTTACACGCTCTCGGCTGGGTAGGCGCCAACAAAGCAGCAGCGGTTAGGAACACGATGCGTGTACAACCGCAAGGTGAGATTGAAGTGCGCCAATCCACGTACACCGAATGTGGATACGAGCCTGATATCCTTTGTTGGGGCAACACTCGGCAATCTCCAGCAGCAGCATGGCAAGCTGTAGCAGCGACCAGGCAACAGCCCGTAGACCAGCCGCGATGCCGTTGACTGCCCGCAGCTTGAGTCCAGCGGGTTAGGTAGGCATCGGAACTCTCGCCTGTCCACCATGCCTGGATCAAGCAGGTTACCTGCCAGCAGGCTGACTAATGCGCCGGTCTCTTACTGCTCAAGTAAAACTCTTGCTTGGGCTAGTTGGTTCATGCTTGAAGTAGGTAAAGGCAAGGCGCAGAAGACCAGGACTTAGGAAGAAGAACACAAACGACAAGACGGGCGCGTTCTTCTGCCTAAGTCCTGGTCTTCTGCGCCTTGCCTTTACCTCTTACTGCTGCCGCTGGTCTACGTACTGATTACAATGGAAGGACGATTCTGAAATGATAGCAATTGTATGACGACAGCGTGACAACAGGATGACGATGACTGTAGACTGCAACGGCCTGACGGCGACTGCATCACGATGAAGTAGTGCCAACGTTGGCATGACGATACCGTCATGATCATGACTGAACGACGACAGTACGATTAGGAGGAAATTACGAAGGAATGACATCAGTGGAACGATGGAGGCGGTACAATTACAACGGTTTAACTAGAATAGGGCGATGATTTTGAAATGATGATGACGGCATCTACAATAACGTTACAATGAACTATGACGACGATGTCGTGACGACGACGACATAAAGAGTCAGATGGCGAAACTGCAGTGAAAAAGATGTAACCACCATAATGGCATCATGACTACGGTACAACGATGACTGTATCACGGCAATGCAATTACAACGGCGGCGGGAGGAACAGGAGGATAGAATAATTTTTTTAATGAAATGAAAAGACGGGTGACGAGAGCTTCCGCTTGCATGTCGCCAGAGTGAGGAAACCCCTCAGTCTAGGCATTCTACGCCTGCAGCCGCCCACCAGCTGCTCCTGGTCACGCGGGTTTGAGCTGGGCAGAACAGCCTCGCACTATTAGGGGGAGGGGTTTGCGATTCGGAAAATGTTGGGAGCGTTGGGGCAAGCCTAAATGGTATGGTACTGCGAGGCACACTGTCCAGAGTGCGCACACCTGTGCGGGTATAAGGTGGATTGTATGCCGTAAGAAAGACTTGAGGGAGCAGCCCTCACTCGGGAGAAGGCAGTTGCCCGGCAGAAACTGCAAACAAACGGCGGCGGGAGTGGTGCTCCGGTAGGCGCGCGACTACGCACTCGGCTGCCTCAGTGCTTCTTTAGAAAGCCGGCGAACACTCGTGCTTCGGAGGTGAGCGCAGTGGCTCCAGCAAGAACGCTATAAAGCGTCCTTTACAGCCCGAGACCACGATCACAAACACCTAGCCGACACATCGACTAAGAGCAAAACATTCCAGCTACAGAATCGTAACCGTCTTGTGAGTTTTCATTTTCGTTATTTGTCAGCAACAAGCCCATTAGAAAACACGACAGTCAAATCTGCCTCTAGCTGGGCATCCCTGTGCGGCTGGTACGCACAATAACGGAGAATCATGCTTTGTTTAGTCTCAGAGGCGAATGGGAAGAACCGAGCCGGGACAGGCACACATGGTTTTTTCGGGCTCTGGCCGAGCCTGGGCGAAAAAATAAAGAGGCCTCCGCAGTGCTCGAGTGCAGGGGGCACGTGCTGTGAAAAACGAACACAACAGTGCTGGGCTTTCTGAACTAAAGCATAAAATCCAGATGAATCAGGGACTATTGACCTTACCGGGAGAATATCAGGTCGTGAGTCGACTCTTGCTGGTATGACAAAGAAGTCCGACACGGCTGCAGACGACGCAAATTACGCCGACTGGAAGACTCAACAACGAAGGCTTAGCCTGTCACACCAGCAACAACGTCTAGCCCGAGCCCAACTTGTGTAGCGCTGGCGATTCGGCTGCGCAGCTCTCAAGCCGTTTGCTTCCGGGTGATATGCGGTGGTACATTCATGAATAACGCGGCATTCAGTGAGAAGTTATTGAATGACATCGGCGAGAAAGATGTGGCCTCGGTTGCTAAGGAGTTCGCGGGGAGCGCCGAGATGTAGAACGAAGCGCTGAAGCAGGAAGGAGGCAACGTCACGAGCCGTCGCGGCAGGCAAAGCGGTCGTTTCTGCATACCTTGTGAGGTGGCTTATAGCCACAATGGCCCAACGATTGTCAGCAGCTGTGTGTGGCAGATGCCCGTATAGGTCTATCCCAACCCGATAAAGGGGTCGCTAAGGGCAAGGCAAAGGTTGCATTGGTCCAGAAAAGCGGCAATGATCAGGCTTGCGGCGTTGATAGTGTGTACAAGAGCGAATGTACTTTTGCACAAAGGTGTACATACCACGCCAATAAACCCACGACGTAGCCTGGTGTAGGTCTTGAAGATACCAGCGTGTGCGCACTGAGGATTGGCGTGGAAAGGGGCGCATACATCAGCGTGGAGATGCCGGATTATTATTAGCAGCCATTTGCGACCATCCGGATGATTCCGTCGCGGATGGCGAAATGCGAAGCTTCTCGGCGTAGCACCCGAGATGGTGGGCGTGCAGGCGTATCAGAGAGGTGATCTATCAAACATGAAATCCAGGAGTACTTGCGCTGTTCCAAAGTCATGTCGACAGAAGCTAGCGGAGGAAGTGTATCGTCTAGGACGGAGATAATGACAATGTCGGCGTGTAGAGGCGAGCGCGAAAGAGCATCGGCATCGGCGTTCTTCTTGCCTGAGCGGTAGACAACACGGATGTCGGGCTCTTGGAGCCCCAGTGCCCACCGGGCTAGGCGGTCGCGGGGATCTTTGAGGTATGACAGCCAGCAAATTGCGTGGTGATCGGTAACGGCGTCGAAGAACCGGCCGTACAGGTATGGACGAAAATTCGTTATGGCCCAGATGATCGCAAGGCATTCGTTTTCCGTGACTGAATAATTCGCTTCATCTTTCGTGAGAGTGCGGCTCGCGTAAGCAACAACATATTCTTGGTAGCCAGGCTTTCGCTTGGCGAGCTCAGTGCCAAGACCAACACCACTAGAATTGGTATAGATTTTGCGTGGGAGCAGTTGCGTCGAAATGGCGCAGTATCGGTGGTGTTGTGAGCAGCCGACATAGCTTCGCAAAAGCATCATCGCAAGCCGGGGATCACGCGAAAAGATTGGGGTATCCCCGAAGAAGCTCTGTCAGCGGTGCCATAATAGAAGCAAAATTTAGAATGAAATGGCGGAGGCACGAACAGAGACCAATGAAACTGCGCAAGCCCTTTAGAGACCTGGGCCTCGGGAATTCTTTAACAGTACGTAGCTTAGCGGCACCAGGGAGAACGCCGTCCTTTGACAATACATTTCCGAGAATGGTCAGCTTGCGTGCCCCGAAAGTCACATATTTTTCAGGTTTAGTTGGACGCCAGCATCACTGAGACAGCGTAAAACCTGCTCCAAGCGATGAAGGGGAGTAGGAAAGTCTGGTGCAAACACTGTTACCTCATCCAAATAACACAAGCACGTGTTCCATTTGAGGCCTCGGAGAATGGCATCCATCATACGCTCAAATGTCGCGGTCTCGTTGCAAAGGCCGAATGACATCACGCGAAATTAAATTTGTATAAGCCATATGATGCGATGAAAGAAGTTTATGGCTTATCGCCTGGAGCCATAGGCACTTGCCAATAAGCAGAGCGTAGATCGAGGGAGGAACTCTGAACCTTCTAAGCATTCTAAAGCGTCGTCGATCCGCGGCAAGGGATAAACATCATTTCGGGTTGCTTTGTTTATATGGTAATCCATGCAAAAGTGAATCGAGCC
Source organism: Dermacentor albipictus (assembly GCF_038994185.2). Classification (NCBI taxonomy): domain Eukaryota; kingdom Metazoa; phylum Arthropoda; class Arachnida; order Ixodida; family Ixodidae; genus Dermacentor; species Dermacentor albipictus. Next base: position 86,366,968 of record NC_091822.1, read on the forward strand.
ATCCTTCTCTTTAACTAAAACAACTGACGATGCCCATGGACTGTCAGGCGGTTCAATGACGCCACGCTATTAGCATGTCCCCTACTTGTTCATCAATGACGCGGAGTTCTGTCGACGATACATGGTATGGTTGCTGTCGTGGCGGTGAGTGAGCACCAGTGTCAATTCGATGACATACAGTCGTCGTTCCACCCAGAGAAGTGCTATGGCTGTCAAAAACAGGGCGAAATTTGTCGAGGAGACGGAGAAGTTCATGGCGTTGCTTGGAGATTAAGGCGTTGTCGATGACGTGGCTGAAAACGTCTTCAGGCGATGTGGCAGTTACCGGACCATAGTAGAGGGTGTTGGCCTCTGACGATCCAACAGAACGTTGCTACGTGGTAACGGTGTTGTAAGGCTCCACAGTGCCAACACATACGCCGCGAAGCAACGTAATCGGGAATATGAAGTGGTTGTATAAAGGAATGTGAGTCGGACCAGCTTGAAAGCGAAGCAGCCCAGTTGGCAGTGGTGAGAGGTGGTGAGGAGCGAAAGCAGTGGAAGGTGTAAAGAGTACGGTAAAGTAGGAGGCAGCGGAACAGGATACAGGTGCCAGAATTGATGTATGCCGAGCTATCTGGATGTCGTTAGTGAGGGACAATTTGGCGCAGGAAAGATAAACGTCGTCAGACATGGCATTGACGGACGAAGAGAAGGCGACTTCTGCACTGGAGCAATCAATGAGAGCCTTGTGACGGGAGAGAAAATCCCAAACCAAAATAATATTGTGGGAACAGTGGGGAAGAACGATGAACTCTACTATGTAGAGCACTCCCTGAATTTCAAATCTGGCAGTACAACAGCCATCGGTTAGACGTGCTGTCTGTGGCCATGCGGAGTAATGGACCGATCGCGAAGAAAGCCGTTGTGACTTTTCGTATTAACCCGCCTAGTTTTTCAGCAATTACAGATAGGGCGGCACCTGTGTGAATTAGGGCAAGCACAGAGAGATCTTCAAGAGCGGCATCAATAATGCTTGGTTGCGGAAGAAGAGGCTTTGAGCTTGTCGACGATGACGCAGTTCTTGTCTCGGGAACTGTGCCGCTAAGTTTCTGTGTCAGTTGTAGAGGGACATCAGCGCATCGGGAAGAGCGAGCGACGACGGGGAGAAGTACAACGGTGGTCAGAAACTGGTCGAAGGCTTGGGCGGGGAAGTTGTAATTCGCTGTCAGGAGCGTAAGACAAACGATGGTCGTACGCAGCTGTGCGTGATTCGTCACGTGGCACAGGCGTGCAACGTGTCCGGGAAGACCACATAAATAGCAGATGGACCGATTGTCAGCTGTGCGCCAGGGATTAATTACTCGATGGGCTAGTGGCGATTGGAGGCGGAGCTCGGAAGTCGGTGTTCGTGATCCTGCGACGGCTCTAGTCAACGGCACGGTGACCAGAGGCGCCCGCTCCTGTGGGAGGACCTCGGACACTTGTTCTTGTATAACGTGTCGTAAAGTCGGACTAAGGGACGAAATTGAACACGGCGCGTTGGAGATGAGGGAGAGGCTGGCGAGCAACTTCTTGCCGCATGAAAGCCTTGATATGCGAGAGGAGGGTGGGATGTCGAAAAGGTCGGATTATGCCGGGCAACGATTCCTGATGTGGAACAGGGTGACGCGGTTTGCGAGGCGTCGGGGGAGCTCATCGTAACTTTGGCACAGCTGAATAGCTTGGGCAACCATAGAGGGGCTCTTCTAAATCAGCATCTGGAAACGCGTCCTCAACGATACCTTTCAATATATGCTTGATTTTATTACCCTCGGTCACTGACGCATCGACCCGTTTACAAAGGTCTATGACATCTTCGATATAGCTGGTAAAAGTATCACCAGGTTGTTGAGAGCGGCCACTGCAGATGCTGTTCGGCACGAAGCTTTCGAACAGCAGTGCGGCCCAAGACCTCGCTGAACTTTGTCTTGAACACAGTTTAGCTTGGGATTTCGTTTTCATGGTTCCAAAATCACAAGTGGGCAATTCCGGTGAGGTAAAGGGGGACGGTGGTTAATTTAATGATGCCATCGCATTCGTTGTTCACACTGACGCGTTCATAAGGTGAGCGCTAGTCATCAACGTCCTGGTCGTCAGTGCCGCTGAAGATGGGAGAGTCCCGCTGACGGAGTGTGCCGGGCCATACGGAGGACTCGGGAGGAGGTGGTGGTGAGGTCGTGGTGGTTTCGGTGGTCATGATGGCAGGGAGAGCCCGGCAGCGCAATTCTAGGATTACAGAAGACCCAGGAAACCTCCACCAATTATGACAAGGAAGTCAGACACGGCTGTGGACGACATGAATGTCGCCGACTGGAAGACGCAATAGCGTAGGCTTAGCCAGTCACATCTGGAACAACGTCTAGCCCGAGCCCCACTTGCGTAGCGCTGGCTATCCGGCTGCAATGCTCTTCACGACTCACTTCTTCTCCAATGCACTGGCTTCAATTTTATCGCGTTCTACACTCCTGCCTGGTTCTTTCCTTTCGCTATACTATAAGGTGTTCAATGAATAAACGGAATCTGCTACGTTAGCCCCATGGCCTTGGCGTTGCGCTACTGAGGTCGAGATGCGGGTTCCATCCTGGCTTCAGCGACCACATTGCAATGGCAGTGAAATGCAAAAGCGCTCGTTTGCCGTGCATTTGGTTCGCATGATAGAACGCCCCCACCCTCCACCCCTTGGGCTCAAAATAAATCCAGAGCCCCTCACTACAATATGCGTCACAATCCAATGGTGGTTTGAGCACGTAAAACCTTGTAATAAATTATACGAGTAAAGGGAAAAACCCTCACATGCTTAAGAAGATTACGGACCACTGAATTTAACGTTCTTGCTTCCAGAATTCCTATATTGCTCTATAAATTATCAGATGTGATCGGAACCACGGCATATATATTTAAAAGTTCGGGATTCCACCATGGATGGTCTCTTGAACACCGCCATGGCACACGACTCGTCCGCTGTTATATGAATTCGTATTGCAGGCTGTCAAGGCATGGTGACTCCTTAGAAGCAATACTTGAGAAAGCGTATGTCATTTTTATTGCACTTGCTGAAGTTTACAAACCAGTGTGATCAAAAGCGAACGCCTAGCAATAAGGGCGTCTAGATTTAAATAATTTCATAGAAGCCTCCCACCACCGGAGAACTATTTGACTGTAATTACGTTAAAAACTGCACTGACGGAGATTTTCCTCGAAAAATATTAGTCACACGTGTCAATTTAGAAATGAAGGGGTGCGCTTAAGCCACAAGTACTGTCGATGTATGGACGAAAAGCTCCAATAGCCAACTATAGAGCCAAAACCTGTAATACATTCTGTTCGGTTTCATTCCCAAGTTAGAAAAAACATAACATTCCGGTTCATCAAAGGTTAATGCAAAAATAAAAAAAGCTTTTTTGTTTAGTTTGTCTTTGACACCTTGACTGCAAGACCGCACGCCGACGTCAGTGCGTCACAAGTTAAAGCGCCTCGACCAACCTATGTGCCGCGCACATTAGATGTGACTAATTTGTAATATTTGCGGAAACAAGCTTTCGTCGGGACATCAAAGTTCGTCAAGTGAATGGTGCTGTTAAAGCAGCACAATTTAGTAAAGAGGCCGTAACAGTTGTTGCCTTGTGCCAATTGCTCTCTATTTACGGCGATTCTGTAGCACTCGGTGTCACGGGAGTGGTACGACCAAAGCGTGCGGTCATGGAGTTCTTTCTTCTAGCCGCCGTGATCTATTGAGCCGTTAGCATTCTTTTATGTTTAGTAATTGTCGAACAAAACCACAGGCGCGAACCTCAGACATTCGCGCAGCTGTACGCCAAGCATGCCGGCGGCATAGCAGTCAACGCTCTCTGAAGCGTCCCTGTACCTGGCTACATACCCGCAGCAGCAAAAATCTGCACATGTAGAAAGCAGGTTGATTTCAACGCAGCCGAACAGCGGTGGTGCAGGTGAAGGTCGGACAGGAAATCGTGCAGACCGAATATCCGCACGTCGCTTCGTCGAACACCCACGATAAAGTACTTCCGGTCGGTCGCTGTCCCTAGCCTTGGCTTCTGCCGCGCTAAGCGCATTCGCGAGGGGCACATCTACAGAAGGTTTTATCGTGCCCGATGCGGGCACATCTGTATGTCAGGATGGGGAAAACGCTATCTAATGGCAAAAAGCCGCGTAGCTTCTCGTCGGCTATAATGCTTCGTCCAATTCTGTAATGGCTTCACCGTCTTCTCTAGAGTACAATAAAAGGGGTTGAATTAGTGCATTGTACCAATAAAGCTGTTATTGAAAAAATGCGCAGGCAGTGAACCCACCAAAGTAGTCCGTTCTTTTTTTAGCCAATGTAACGAGGCTAATTCTGTCGAACTCTTTCGACAAGTCAATATAAATTCCTAATGTATATATTTCAATTCTAATGCATCCAGTATGATTTCTTTTTTGCAATAGTAGGGCACTTTCTGTTGAACGCTGCTTTGTGAAACCAAATTGAAAATGTGGCATAAGGTGGCGCCTGTTAAGAATGACATTAGTATTTTATGTATTAGTTTTTCAATTACTTTAAAAAACGCCGACAGGCTTCAAATGGGTCTCTATTTGGATATCCTATTGTTTGCCTGCACCTTTGAATATAATAGAAACTGGCTATCTGAGTATGCTTAGAAAAAGTGCCTAATGAGAAGATTAAATTATTTATACGTTCTAAAGCAAGCGTTAAAATATGAATAACATGTCTAATTAGCCAGACTTCGTGGCCGTCTACGTCACCTACTGTTCTTTAGGGATATAAAATCAGCCGTAACCTCCTGTCTAGTTACAAGAAACAGAAATCCACTTTCATTCATTTATGTGCCCATGAACCGTCTAAAATTATTGCATGTGAGCTCTATTCAACGGACGTAAAGAATTCATGAAAAACCTTGACAAGGTCATCACCAGTAAGGGTGCGGTTGTCCACGGTAAATTTATTCGGGTATGTGCTGCCGTCCTACCATGGATAAGGAACGTGCTTAATATTTTCCAGATGGCTGCAGATGACTTCTGGCTCCTTCAAAGTGAAACATGTTACTGAAATATTCAAGCTTATTTTTCCTTAAGAGAGAATTTGTAGTATTTCTGTGTTTTCGAAATGTCTCGGAGTCTTCTTTGCCGCTAGATTTCAAAACGTGCTCGCAAAGCGAATGTCTTTAGTTTTATAGCTTTCAGGCACGCTGAAGTAATCCAAGGTTTCCTTGCCTTGCGTGGGTGCTTCCTTATTTTCCGCGGAAAGCACCTGTTATAGGCTTCTATAAAAATTCCGACAGAGACATCATACGCGGCGTCAGCGTCGGCTGCTCAGAAAACGGCGTTTCATTATATCTTGGATGCGCAGGCAGTGCATATAACAATAGTGGCTGCACATATGTAGGGGAAAGATGTCGGAGGCTGCTTGTATCCTTAAGTTGAAATCGTTTATCGCCTAAAATTAAATATACAGGTAACTTCTGGGTGATGTGTGTTTTAAGGACAACCGAGGAAATAGGTGCATTTTTGGCATTTGTCATGATGGCGTCAATGAAATGTGCTGCAATGAGCGTGAAATGGAGTGGGTTTTCTTACACTGCTCAATAATATGTTATATTCCATGATATTGCAAAGTGCGACACCTCGGGCCGTGACGGTTAACATGTAAATGCTTAGATCACCGCCGATAATAGTAGTCGTAACCATTTTCTTTGGCCCACCCCAGAAAAGTGTCTAAAAACATAAGAAAGGCGGACACGTTGCATTCAAGGGGGCGGTATGTCACAGAAAAAAACTTCACCGACGATTACGATACGTTCTAAGGCGAAATTTAAGCACAGCTTTGTGAGTGTTTTCATTTTAAGATATATTGGTTGGCGCGGACAATCTGGCTCGCGCGGACGATGCAGACGGAAGCGAAATGTGGCGCGACCGCCTCGTTATTCGGGAGATCGCGAGAACTAGCGCGTGGGTGACGCGTGGGCGCGGTTCATAGCACCCACCACAGACAGATCCCCATGACGACGCACGCTACTCCGGCGCCATCCCGTAGCCATCGATGCCGCAGCGCACGTCTTGGGATGCACCACACTTTTCTTCTCACGCTTTCGCCGTACCCTCCTCCTCCACTTGCCGCCTGATGCTACCGCTGCACCCTCCTCTTCCGCTTTCCTCCTCGCGCTCTATCCGCTCTCGCCACTTTTTTCATACCCCGCTGCGCTCCACCTTCGTGCTTTCATTCGGTCCGCTCGTTCGCTCGGTTACATGGGAAACGCGGACGCTCGACGCAGGAACGGGTACCTAAGAGCTGAGCTCTAAAAATTTCCGGACTGCATTTCACAGTCGTCACCTCATAATTGTCAGTAACCACAGAAAGAGCCTTAACCATTTCACACTCAAGCTCATCCTTCACTAAAAGCATAGCACCGCCTCCCATCTCACCACCCCTGTTCAACAAACAAGCCTCATTACGGATAAGAAGGACTTCAGACTCGTAGCGATACCTAGGTTTCGGTCATCACGATCACGTCGGAGGAGAATCCAAGCGATTCGAGCAGTGTCTTTATCTGGTGTGCCTTATTCCTTGTTCATTGTGCGTTTATATGAAGGAAGGGAACGGGGTGCTGTTAGTTTGAGAGAGCAATAAACTACACTCCTGCGGCGTTAAAGAACCTGCAGTCATTTTGATTACTTTTCTTTGTTTTTGATGAAACGGTACCAGCTTAAATAATCTCCTCCAGGCTGCTTTCAATTGTTATCTTAAGCACCCTCGACATCTCATCCTTTCGGAATAAGCCTTGCCCCCTTTTCTCCAGGAAAAGCTCCATTTTGCTTTCTGCTTGCGTGCAACAATTTGTTTAAGTACCTTTTTCAACTGTGGCCATAGGTGTTCGTGTACGTACTCGTATGCAGTAGTCGTTCCTGGGCAACCAACATCAGCTGTCGCTAGACTCACCTTTCTCGCCTTCTCTAGTACGCTGTCGCCCTTTGTTAAACAACACGACATGAAGGAAAGAGCGATATTTAGTACTTCAATATCAACTGTTCACCCTCCACGACAGGGAGGCTTTTCACTTCAATATTTCGATTTCGCGAATATTGCTCTAGAGCGGTAGTTCCGCGGTCACTAATGAGAACGAGCTCCTCCAGTTGGCCACATTCAGTGGCGAGAGCATCATTTTGAGCTTTTGGCTCACCCTTTTTCATTTTCAAACCCCATGCGCTTGGTCGAAATTTCTTCACCCTCCTGATTTGAAAATTCAAGACTTATTTTCACATCACGGATTTCTTTGCGCAGCTCTACCTCGATGGCAGCCCGCATGTCACGAAATTCTTATTCTAACTCTTTGAAATATTTTTTTTTCATTTCGGCTGGCGACATGACGAAACACATCGGCAGCAGTGGCGTGGGCAACAAAAAATAACCAGCAAAGGAACAGTGACTGCACTGACCTGAAAAGGCTGTAGTCAGTGCCTCAGTAAGCTGCGCGCAGATCCGCTGCTGCTGCCAAAGAGTGCATTAGCACACCCGGCGTAGCTCCGATCGAAACAGTAATCCAGGCGGCTTTCACAGCGGGTCACGACAAATCACGACCGCGATGATCACCGCGGTGACTTGCCTTCAACATGTAATGCATAGCAAAGACTTGTTGCCAACGATGTGTTGTAGGCCTCAGCTTTACCGAAAATTGAAAGGTTCTGTGCCTCAAAAGATTTAACGTAGCCGTCAAGGACTGGAACCCTCTATTTCCAAAAGTGTGTACTTGTGTGCACTTAATAGAACACCAAGGTATTTGGTACCACCACAGACCAGTCTAGCTATTCTAGCCAACGAAGTAGGTGTACAACACTATGACCGAAACCACAGACTGAAAGCGGAATTCACTGAGAACTTACGAACAAATTTTGCCGTAAGAAAACCCTTACTAAACAAGCGCAGTTACAAAGCTATAACTATTTGCAAGATCAGCAAGCTTGCGATGCCCGGCGCTGCAAACACAAGCGCTGTAGTCGAAAGAAGTGCGTGCGTGTGTGTGTGTGTGTGTGTGTGTGTGTGTGTGTGTGTGTGTGTGTGTGTGTGTGTGTGTGTGTGTGTGTGTGTGTGTGTGTGTGTGTGTGTGTGTGTGTGTGTGTGTGTGTGTGTGTGTGTGCGCGCGCGCGCGCGCCAGTGGACCTGACGTTGTTAAGCGTTGGAACGCGCTGATGCGGCCGATTGGCTAGAGGCCAGAATTGATAGCCGAGAACCACGCCTGCTTATATCAGTTTTTTCATCTCAAAGTGCACTGCACAGTTTTACTGCATAATTGTATTGGGCGTGCGCTCCTGTAGAATCCAGTAACATTAATTCTGTGCTGTGAACTACTGTTTGATGTCTGATCGACGGTGTTTCTTTGTGCGCGCAATAGCCTGAATTTTCATGCTCATCACGACACACTACTGGGTCGTAGCAAATAGAACTGTGGTGTCCGTCCCCAACAACCGTCAAGTTAGTCATTGATGTGTGCGGAGCAGTTCTAAAGTTGCAGCTCTTTCTCGCTCATAGGGCTGAGGATGAATAGTTTTCCCAGAGCTTTTAATGCAACATAAATACTTCTCCATGCGACATTAAAAAATGAAAAAGAAAACCAAGCGTTTGTAATACCAAAAATCTTGCTGTTGTACAAATTGCTCTCGTTTTCCGAGTTGTAAGCCTTAGCCTTCTGTTAAATTACCCAACCCGACATGGTTTCTTAGTGGCTATGGTGTTGGGCTGCTAAGAACGAGGTCGCGGAATTGAATAGCGGCCATGACAACAACATTTGCATGGGAGCGAAATGTGAAAGCACCAGTGTGCTTAAATTTAGGTGCACATTAAAGAAGCCCAGGTGGTCCGAATTAATCTAGAGTCCCCCACTGCGGCGTATCTCGCAACCAGGTCGTGGTTCTGACACGTAAAACACCAGAATTCAATTAAAGAACTTATAGTTTCAATTCAGCATTAAGTCGAAGTGACGTAGTGTCTGTGCCCCCGGTTATGCTCATCCTGTTGTCTACGGTGTGAGCTAACCTATGCGTACGACGTACGGCAATCCTGTCTATGATATGAAGTGGGATGAGAAATTCCATCCAGCCGGCGACGGTGTTACGGTGCTCCGCGCCTGCTGCGTGGTAGTCTGGTTAACATGAGGGCATGAAGAAGCCGGCCACAGTGGCCTCGTATCGCGAAGTAAACAATGGGAAACGTGCAAGACGCTAAGCGATGTCGCTAAAACGAGTCGTATCGGCAAGATCACCATTTGCGCCGCTCCAATAATGCTGTCTTTTGTGCTCTCACGGCAGCTTACTTTTAAATCACCTCATACACAGCATCTGGACGAAGCTACGACATCTGTGTGTATTTAGTCGTCCAAATGCATATCGTATGGATTGTACTGAAGGAGTGAACGAACTTCACAACAAAGGAGCGGTGCTTGCAGGATTCGGCTGACAACTGAAAAAAAATTATTTCATTTATGTGTAACTTTCCTATTTACGTTCAGCCACAGGGCACGTCCTTGCGACCATCTGATCCGCTTAATCTCTGCCTCAGTGATAGTTCCGGCTTTACGTGTTCTGATTATCACAGGAAAGATGGCAAAATAGTTCTCAAGAAAGCGGTCGGACAAGGCGACACAATCTCTTCAATGATGTCACGAAATGCTCAGAAGAAATACTCATGTTGTTAGACTTGTAGGGATTAGGAGCTATGATCAGATGCTAATATATCAACAACCTTCAGCTTGCCGATGACATTGTCCTCTTCAGCAACGCTGGGGAAGCATTGCCACAATTGACTGAAGACGTTAACCGAGAAAGTATAACTGTAGCTTGAAGAATAATGTGCAGAAGACAAAGGTAATGTTGAATAGCCTGTCGATTGAACAATAATTCATGATTGACCGTCAGCCTCTAGTGTACAGGAGTAAGCTTATCTACACGTCATTTACTCACAGGGAAGCCTGATCATGAGGAGGAAATTTGCAGAAGATTGAAAATGGGTCGGAGCGCATACGGCCGGCATTGCCAAATCATGACCGGGAGCTCGCCACTGCCGTTAAATAAAGGTAAAATCATTGCATTCTACCGGTGCTAACATATGGGGCAGAAACTTGGATGCTAACAAAGCTTGAGAATAAGTTAAGGACCGCTCAAATAAGAGATGGAACGAAGTATGTTATCTAGCGTTAAGAGACAGGAATAGAGCGGTACGGATCAAGAGCAAATAGGGGTAGCGGTAGATGGCATTAGGAGGGAAAATTGGAGCTGTGCAGGCCTTATAATTCGTAGGGCAGATGCCCATTAGAGACAAATCGTGGGTGCTAATGGAGAACAAGCGCTGTCTAGAAATGCACAAAATTAGGCGGGGTGATGAAATAAGGAAATTTGAGAGACAACATGGAAAAAGCTAGCACAGGCCAAGGGTAATTAGTGATCGCTGGGAGAGGCATTCGTCCTACAGAGAACATAAATATACGTAACATCTTTATGAGGGCTAGTTGCTTCATATTTATAACTGAGGTTGAACGGCACAAATAAAACAAGGACACGAGGAAGCAAATACCCCAGACAAGCGCTGTTACTTTACTGCCAACTGGAAGTTTATTTGAAATTCCCCAGCCATTTTATACCTTTTCCAGCGTAGGCATGCGTACACCAGTCGCAAACATATGTGCGAAATCGGTTACATCATAATCTTTAATGCAAAAAAAAGCTATTTCTTTTTCCGACAAGGCAAGAAAGAGAGCGCTTGCACATTTATCCCCTTCCTTTCTAATGTAATAAGTCTCTATTATTTCCCTTTCCCTCTTTTTCTTCGTGTCCTTGTTTTATTCGCTCTGTTCGACCTCAGTTCTAAATTAATATAATCTGACGACGTTTTACATCCAAAATTTATCCGGACTTTTGAAGCACTGTTGCTCTAGAGACACAGTTAGCTTCCTACTGCGAGGCCGCATTCGCATGCTTGCAGAATGGTGCCTGTTACCTCTTGGATGCCACCACCTCCTTCTTGTCCTCGTGCTATATGTGCAGTGACTGCTCCGAACTATCACCGCGTCAGGGATTGGGCGGGTCAGATGAGTTGCGAAGACGTGCCCTGTGGCTGAACGTAAATATGAATGTTACACATAAATGAAATATTTTTTTTTTGCGTCAGTGTCGCAAGATGCCCGAGTGCTTACTCACAGCTGGAACAATTCATTGAAAGGAAACAAATATATGCACACAAAAACGGAGTAGGATGGCTAAGCATGTGTTTCAAGGCTCACGTTTCTTGATAGTTAGGACTTCTTTACCTTTTCTTACTTTTAATGTTGCCTTTCAAATTATTTAACCCGTGAGCCTTGTAACGCACGCTCAGCCATCGCACTCTGTTTTTGTGTGCATATATTCGTTTCCTTACAATAACATTTTCCAATTGTGAGTAAGCGCTGTGGCCTGTCCACTTTCTTCGTTCTCGTCTTTGTGAGCTTTTACAGTTTCAAGATGCAAGTAAACCAACTAGCCCAGTTATCTATTCTATTAGAGTGAATTTTTTTGTCATAATTTGGAAGAATCGGTATAGCTACGGCTTCTTTCAGCATTTCTCTTTTACTTCTGCTTTCATAGCTCTCCGTACCTGGACAGGCACTCTACAAATTTTCTGACGTTTCGACAGGTCTCCTCGTCGGTTGGCGTTCCACGACATCGTCGACCAGCACTTTAGACGGCACCGGCTGCCGCGAGAGCTAATACTGAACTTATTCGCACCATTAGAACCACACCTGCAACCGCTTAAAGCGCGATCTCATACTATACCGATAAACAAGCGGATGCTGGTTGCCTTGTCCTGAGGCCATATGAACTATTTTTATGCACCTTTTTTTTCAATTTCATAATTAGTACCAAATTGAAGACATGTAGTCGCTTTGTGATATTGTGGTAGTGGTGGTGGGGATGTTAATACAGGCCGGGTTTGCAGCTTGGCAGACCAGGCCGGCAGTTGCTCTTCGTCTCATTCTGCGCCAAGTATGTCACCACGTACCCATCAGTCCTGTCTCACGTCTATATATAACGTCACGTCTATTCACGTCTATTCTATAACGTCATTTGATGGTGGGGTTCCCAAAGTCGCAGTTAGCATATAGTGCAATAGCAATTTAGTAGACAGTTAAAAAATAACTATAGTAGTTTAATCGGCCCTAGAACTCGTAAATATTTGCTTGCTAACTAAATTAACAAGATTGGTGTCACGCGCGCACAGGCAAACATAAGCACATATCACCCGATGAGTGCCGACACTAGCTGTCAAAACGCTGGCGTGAGGTCTAGCGGCAGCAGAAGCCAGCGAATTGACTGTGGCGCTGCCTCTCACTTAAGCGCGAACTAAGCGGTGAGAACACAGCGCACGCGAAGCTCTGAGGCCTTGGTGCACCTGGACTCTGTACTCAACGCAGATAGCTTTCAAGATGCGGCCCGCGCGGCCGCGCTCAGTCGCGTTATACAGTGCCAGAGTAAAACGCCGCCGCCCCACACACACACCCCGGTGCCTTGCGCGCGGTGGAAGACGGCGCGCATCCTCCCAGCCTATCTCCCTTGCGCACGCGAGATCGAGTCACCATCCTCGTCTTACCCTCGCACACTTAGACTCGCGCCTACAGCATACGGCCCGTGGACTAGGTGTGATCGGAATTGGACGTTATACGCAACATCTCGGAGACGCTAACGCCGACGGCGATGCAGTGCACCTAAAATATGCATATAAGTGCTGTGGCTATAATGAAAATTTTGACTGTGTGTCAAGAAAACGCCGTTACAGAGAGTTAATGTGTGCGTTGTTCCCGCCACTAGTTCACCGCGCAAGATACATTGGCCTTACAGGACAGAATCTACTAGCTCGTGTATGCAAATGCATTTGCACCATCTACAAAAACGTTCTCTTTTAAATTCTATTCTGATATCTTGTCTAACAGGACTGAACTTTTATTTTCATTTAACATTTATTTTCTTTTATTTCATCATTCACCATTAACACTGGAGGGAGTCCCGGAGTTAGAAACTCTGTTAGCTGGACCTCTTATTAGAAGCTTAACAATATAGTAATTAATACATTATGGCAACATAGAAGTGACAGACATCACATTACATTAAGTTAATGAAGGACATGAGCAAATACAAGAAAAGTGCTTATAACAAGTAAAGTCCAATTCAAACACAAGCAAATGAAATAGGTAGTTCGTATCAGCAAATAAAAATGTAGTAATTGACACCTTAAATAAACATAGCAATGACATATATCAAAGCACACGAGGTTAATGTAGCAGATAACTAGAAAGAGAAATGTGCTCACAGTATGTAAAGTACAAGTCTAATATAGGCTATGGACCGAAAAACTTGTAACTTCTCAGAAAAAAGTATGAAAGACAACGGGGGACAGATAGACCTTGCGACGTTCAAAAGACATTTTCGTGACAACAATGATTTACACTTGTGTGATATACCCGAAATAATTGAGCCACGACCAGCATACGTGTTTGTTCTCATAAACTGCAGATGAGGTCGTCATAGGTCGTGATGTGCGTAAAGTGTGCTGTTGGTCATCGCCTTTGCATTCTCGCATTGCAGTGAGAATGCAGATCTATTTTCAGAAAATCGTGCAGAAGTAGCGGGAGACCGGCCTCACAGACTAACTTGCCGAGTCAGTTAAGAACTCCTCCCAGCGCTGGATCACAATACTCGGACGAAATGATTTAGGCAACGGCATCGCGCTGGTATACACCGCGATTGAATAATCCGTTGGTCCGACCACTACGGCGTGCACATGCCCGAGCAGCCCGGCTTGATTGTGCGCCGAAGGCCAGAAATGTAAACAAGACAGCAGAATCTTCCCCGACAAGATGGCAGAGTAACGCCAACTTCCGGCGTCACTGAGCTCCACAAAGAGTGACGTCGGGGCCTCTTTTTAGTTTTACTTCCTCCATGGGCCCAATCCAGTTTGCTCTCAGCGCTCTCGCAAAATTTTTCCACACGCGGCGCTTCAACGGGAGTGCCGTCCGGCTCACTCAACCTTGTTCTAGTGCGCTCTAGTTTCAGCAGCCCGCGTGGATGCACTACAGTAGACCACCTCGTGTCACCGAAAGTATTCTTGCGGACGAACGAATCCGCGAGATGCGGAAGGAGCCTATGGCCACAACTTGTGTAGAGTTGATTCTTGCACAGCCGTGATACCTCGCAGCAACCGGGAGCCGAGACAAGATGACTCGCTGAAAGCCGCAGCAGCAAAGAAGGATGAGTAGTGGGTCGGAATGAGCGGCCAAATTCTGCAAGCAGTCGTCTCCCCAGTATTTTTCTTTCTTGGATGTATTCAGGACAACGCGGATACAGAGAAAACAAATGTGTGTACTTCAAATCGATGTTGAACCAGTCATGTCTCCTACTTGTTGTAGAGGAGGGTTGACCAGGGATTTTGAGTGCAGCTCATGACTACTCTTGAATGTTCTGGATGTATGAGCGGTGCTCTGCGCCTTCCGCTCGGCGGAGTGTAGGTCAAATCTAATTTTCATCTTCTTACAATCACCTCTAAATAAGCGTACATAAAGTCTTTAAAGCATATTTCACAGTTGGAATGAAGAAACGGCTACAGGGTCAAAAGGTGAAGGATCACGAAGCTCATATAATCGGCTTGAACAAGTAGAAGCTAAAGCGGAAAGGCACATTAGTTTTCTTATTACATAAAGGCGAAGGCCACTACATATCCATACAAGTTTCAGTACACGAGTACATAAAAGTACAATACAGTACAAACGTGAAGGTATCTGCTGTCAACAAATTGTGATTCGGCTAGATAAACTAAAATGCAACAATAATAAAAAAACTTTTAGCGACACACGAGCACTAACGCACACAAGAGGGGAAGAAAAGATCGGGCATCAAAACAAATGCGAATCACTGCACAAAATCGTCCGTATTATTTTGAGCACATATCCATACTAATAAAAAAATATATATCTTCATGTGCGATGAAAGCAGTCTCTCACTAAATGGTCACGGTCTAAGTATCATCCGAGTGAAAGCGCATGATTTCCCGAACCAGAAGGTTGGCTTTGCTGTGCTTATGGGGCAGTTTAGTAACACGTCGGCCACAATGCTGAGGCAAGCACTTTGTTATATGCAAGCATTTCATATTTAATTATGGCATAAATAATGACAGTGACTTCGATTAGTCGGTACTCAACCGCCCTATTCAATTTTTTAAAATTTTCTGGTTGATACGTCGACACTCACACCACTCCCTTCGTACACGCCATACACGAACCCATGGAGGAATGTTAGCACAGCTGTTATGTTAAAAGACGAACCTACAAAACTGCATGCGCGCGCGGAGTTGTAAATGGCTCACTGATACGTTGCCTTTTGTAGCGTCGTTAAAGTTTCCGGTCAGCAGTGTTTGAAGCACATGCGATAGAGCCAGACTCGTAAACGAAATGGAACAAGTTACCAACCTATGGCGTGCGGCTTCAAAATCTGTAGCATACTGGGAAAGAGGATAGGGGTGGAGCATAATGCTGTATAAAAGAGGAACCACCGCAAACGCTTCAGTCGACGTGGAAAGGACCAGACGTACGCGCTGCTTCGTCTACGCCTCTGTGGTACATTAAGGGTTCACGTACACTTTAGTGCATAATGCCGGACCTAAAAGGAAAAGTGGCCATCATAACCGGTAGGTTCTGATAATTCATTGTACTTAACGAGTAACATACCAGTGCAATTGTATTAGCGTGCAGCCTCTATTTATGCATAGTCCATACACCTGGACATTACGAGGCAACGCGAAACATGGCTCGCACATAATATGTCACATAGTTATGAGGCTTTTAAGTGTTTATGTATACCACGTCAAGACTTTGTTGAGAAGGCACTCTAAAACAAAGGTAACGTGGTGGATAATAGTATTTTCTTTTTTGGTCAAAAACTTGTATTCTGCTGTGACTCACGCGTAGTTGATTTTTTGACCAGTTTCAAATAGCCAGCTATATTGTTTAGCAGCTAAGTTTAATCAAGAATACAAATTGGAGCGCGTGAAGTCGGCAGAAAAAAAGTGGGTCTACCGATATATATATAATTTTTTTGTGGCAGCGAATCAAGCCTGTACATTGAATATATGATAACTGCTGGCGGGGAGGCGCCGTATGCTTAAACATTCCGAGAAATAGCTGCCCCAGCACCTAGTATTTTGTAAGCTTAGCCAAAGATAATGCACGTTTATGACGACCACAAACAGGCATGTGGAAAAGAAAACAAGAACAACCAAAAGAGCGCAAAATTGCGCAGATCCAAAGGTCATGTTGTGGTTTATGAGAAACGAAGTCTTCGTAAAGCGATTAATTAAGTCTTAAAAGATTGTTCATCTTCTGCACCGCGTTTTGCACCATAACGATGACAGACCGGCCCCGGCAGCACGGCAAGATCACGCGGCCCACGTGACCCACACGGCCGCGGATTACAATCTCTGAAATATCGACTCGTTTTGCTCGGCGAGAGAGCCACCAAGGAAGCGCGCCACAAGGAAGCAAGTCTAGAAAATCGTACTATAATAAAAAAAAATCCGCGCTTGCATGCGGATATATATATATATATATATATATATATTCACACACATATATATACATATACGCGCATACACACATATACACACATATATATATATATATATATATATATATACATATATATATATATATATATATATATATATATATATATATATATATATATATATATATATATATATATATATATATATTGTAGGGAGGACACATATGCACAGGTTCTT
Source organism: Dermacentor albipictus (assembly GCF_038994185.2). NCBI lineage: Eukaryota > Metazoa > Arthropoda > Arachnida > Ixodida > Ixodidae > Dermacentor > Dermacentor albipictus. The sequence continues at coordinate 86,383,811 of NC_091822.1, forward strand.
GTTTTGCCCAATTCCGTAGTGGACAGAGCCCATCAGAATCATATCCATATGGGCAGCGCACATAAGGCTAAATATAAGCTGAATCGCTATGTGAGTGCTGTCCTGCGTATAAACTATACACCAACACAGCCGGAACAGCGGCACTCCGCACGCACAGTTGGGAATAACTCTTGGGGAGTTTGCAACGAAATCTTTGCTTTAAAGGGAAAATTTTTGCCGTAAAGCAGTGACAAAATAAAAATTATTAAGCGCTTCTTCACATATAGTAAGTTCGTATGACATTCACTGAAGCAATAGGCACAAAATTATATGGTTGTACGAAGTTCCACCGGTCGCTGAAAGAAACGAGTCCTTCAAACCAGGTAAGGATTCCCAAATATTTTCTATAGTAATGGTCGTAGTTCGGGGGCATAGTTTATCTCTTGGTTGACCGCACCAACCCGCCGCCATAAAGACACGCGCGAAGTCGTACTGGGACGCCTTGCAAACGGCACTTCAGCATGCTGTGCTAGTAGCGGGAAATGTAGTAGCGGTAAAACCAGTTTCGTTTTATACGGGGCGTCGCAGCTAACTTCACAACAGGGGTTAAAAGGATGCCCAAGTACTCCAAGAGTGAGCGAACAAGTGTATGCACTTGGCTATTATATGGAGCAAGTCGTACTACTTTCTTTTGCATTCTGCTCATTCGCACAATTAGTCAAGATTTTTTTTAACCAACATCCCAAGTAACAACTTCAACGCAAAACTGCCACCGATAAGGTTGTACAGTATTTTAGTAATAATCTAATTCCCAATCTTCTAATTTTCTATAGGTTACGTAATCATTCTTTATTCAACATTATCAAGAAAGCCCGCGGAATGGGAAAAAGAGCGCATGACATGCCCCCTTGCGTGACTAATGAGCGACTTCATTGCATTGCTCTAAAACGTGCCGCGTATGGACCAACCGCGCATTTAGCCTGGTCGGCTGATCGCTTTTATGAACCCCAGCGAGTAAAGCAGATTACTGACGTAAATCAAGCAGCCAGTGCCTGCGTCGCCACCCGGTTACTTTCCATGCGTGTTTTCGTTCATACGCGCCACACATTCAATCAAGGTGAGCACGCGAACATGTCACGTGCATTTTTTTTTTATATTTCAGCGGCTTTCTTCAGGACGCAGAAATAATTTTTACGTAACTAGCAGGACCATAGAAACTGGTTAATTGGATGTTTCGTAGGACGAACAACTTTCTCGTTGGAATTTTTCAGTTAAAGTTAATAGTTCGGAAGTTGTTTAACATCGGTAAGCATCTTCCGTGTACGAGCGTTGGGGTGCGTGGCGCGTTTTATTGTACTATTAATTATATGAACACTTCATGCAATTCTTCTGCCTTTGTCCATAATTACACATGAAATATCGATATATTTAGTCTTATTACCTTTTCTAAAGAACATTACATTAAATGTACCCTTTCCTTTCGCGTCATAATTTGAACGCCAGGTTGTGAAGCATGTCTAGGCGTGCTCTTGTTGAAGTCATAGAGACTGCTGCGCAGAAGCAGCTGTATACTAAAACCTCAGGTTAGACAGCTTCACTTGGGGGAACGAAGTGTAACGCAGCTGTGCACATCCTGCCTGCTTGTGCCATAGTTTTCCCACATGTAGTAGGGTCATTCCACTCCAAATAAACTAGCGTTTCTCTACCGTCACAAATATATTTGAAAAAAAAATGTTTCTTCGAGTTAAAAACTCATTCTTCCCGAATCCTTTCTAGCATTTTGGCTAACATTTATTATTCTTGCCAAGCCAGGAGATATCAATGAACTTTCTTTTTCAAAAGCACATTGTAGGATCCAGACGTTCAAATCGTGTTTATGGCAGGAAAACACACTGATGCGACTGCCAAAATAACGAATCTTTCAAATATTTGCACACTTCGAGTGCTTTTTGCACCGGCAAAAGCCGGTAAGATTGCAAAGTTTTAATAGTTTTTCTGAGAGCACAGAAAAATATAGAATGGCAGCCCGGTTGACGTAGAATAGCGAAAAAATATATGAAGCTCCAGCCAATCACTTGAAAAATAGCTGCAAGGTTCCATGTTTTTTTTTTGCAAAAACCTTCGTTGAGACTAAAGGTTCCAATTGCCAATCTCAATTGGCAATGGGAACATTTGCTGCCATGCCCAGCTTGCCTTGCTTTGTACACTATTGCAAGTATTCTGAACCATTACGAAGGGCAAACTGCAGAGTTTGTCATGCTGCCTTCGATTCTCTTAATATAGCCCAGCGATGAGGTGGCTATGGCAGCACGTATTTGACGGCAACTTGAAGAGCCTGTAGTCATGCTCCTGTCAAAGTCGTTATGTGACAGAGTGCAAACTGCATTGCAAGGGGATCCGCTGGTATAATCATGGCTGCGGTAAAGCCGTTGGAACTGGTGGAACCGTCTGTGTAAATGTGAACGCGGTCGGAATAGGGCGCGTTTAGGAGAACACAACCACTTCAAGTGCTAGCGGCGACAGTTATGCCTTATAAACACTCTCAGGAACTCAGAGGCACACCTAAGATCGCCGGGGACACCACAATGCAGGGTTCTGGACGCTTCGCAGGCTTCAAGCCAGAGCGCATCGAGTCATAGTGACTAATCGTAATACAACAGCATGGAGTATGCGGTCTCTGTGCTGGCAACAAGCTACACATTGTGATTGGAGTCGTGAAAGATGTCGAATGTGTGCTCCGAGAGTCTCAGTGGTTATATATGTGTGGACTAGGTACTCCTGCCCAATGATAACTGTCGCGTCAGTTGATGAATATCTTCGGAGAGCAATACATATCCATAGTGCAGGGGCTTCAATGCTCTGTAGCGTGCGGAAATCCCTTTTGAATGTGTTGGACAATACGCGAAGGCTGTAGCTCATAGAGAGCGAGAGAGAATAAAACTTTATTTAAGATCCAATAATATATCATCACCTAGATGCTACTCAGCCGACATGCAGCATGTGGGGTCGTCAGTCCAGACCTCCCCCAGTCCTCCCCCAGACTGCGCTTTTAATTTCCTTCAGGGAGCATATCGAAGTGTCCGGTCCCGTTGACTTTCAAAATGTCACTGGCCTATCTGTTGACAATTTCGTTGAAATGCTAAGATTTTATCTCTCTTATACCCTAGTTGTTGTTGACCAGGACACTTTTGTGCAAAAAGATGGTGTCTCCATCGGATCGCGCATAGCGCCTCTTTTAAGTGATTTCTTTTTATCTGTTGTTGACAATTGTATTTTATCTTTACTTTACAATACTTTCGTAGCTAAGATCTTTAGGTATATCGAAGACTTTCTGGTTACGCTGAAAGGTGTGAAGCCTGAGGGGAGTGGTTATACTGATAAACACTTTCCAGGTGTTTTTGAAAAGCGTGTAGTAGGTCATAAGTTCCCACATGAGTTGTCAGTAGATGGTCTGCTACAATTCCCAGATATCTGTATCCTTGTAAATGTTAGTTCCATTTCGTGGACCTGCTCTCCTACGAGCAAGAAGCCCTTGCTTGACTACCGTTCGGCCCACTCCAAGTTACTAAAACAACGCATATCTACTAAGTTCCTGAAAGCTGCTCTCGTTAAATCTTGTGTGCACCAGGTTTCCCTCAGCTTTCAGCAACAAGCAAGCCGTCTGGTAGGGCCGGCTATCCCGATGACACCTTGGTGTCAGTCACCGAGAGCCTCTTTAAAGTGGTAAAAGCTGGCCCGGCAGCCGCTCAGTGCAATAACGCACGTTCCAGGGGGCGCCCTGTGGCCGTGCCATACGTACACGGGGCGTCTCCACACCTAAAGAGGTGGCGAACAAGTGCGGCGTGGGTGCTGTTTTTAAAGCGCTACTCAAGCTCGCAAGAATGTGCAGGCTGGTAAACAGCGCCGGGAGTCAAGGTGTATTCGCTAAGGACCATGTCACCCGCTTTGTTGGCTGTAATGTGGGAGTGGTTTACAAAATTCCACTTCCCTGCGGAAAGTGCTATATCGGACAAACAGGCAGGTACCTGAATGACCGGCTTAGGGAGCACCGGAATGCTGTAAATGCTCTGGCAGGCGCTGGCCACTTTGCTGACCACTGCCGTAGAAGTACACGTAAATGCTCCCCGTATTTTCATAACACGCAAGTGCTCAGACGGTTAGCCAGACAGTTAGATAGGGAAATATTTGAGGCATATTGCATTTCAAAAGCTGCTGATGAATGTCTAAGCGCTCCATCACTCGCACTCACTGATAAAGAGGAGTTGTACCTTGAGAAGTATCTGATCAATGCTTTGTAATGGCTTGCTGTGGGCGCCTATCGGCTTCGTTGCGCATGCGGTTTTCTCCTGCGTGGCACATTCGTTTATGCGTCCGTCTGCGCATTTATTTGAGCATACGGTGGTTTCTTGCATGTTTTCTTTTCTGAATAAAACTTGTCAGTTGAAGTCTAGCGCTGTGTCCTGTCTCAACTTCTTTTTTTTTCGTTAGTCGTGTTAGCGCTAGTAACTATGTCAGCAAATGTGTGGAGAGAAGGCGGTCGAATGGCTAGGTGGCTAGAATGGGAGGGCAGCTGACAGCCTCCATGAACAACTGGCACAGACTGCCCATGAGCGAAAGCGGCTGGCTCCGCAACCTAGAGAGCAGCGCTTCTCTGCATGGTCCGTAAAGCAGCCTACCAACTTCATGGGTGCCAAAATCTAGCAGGAACAGGGACAGGTCATGGCCTCGCCCAGAGTATCAGCGATGTGTTAGCTAGTCGGCAGGCCAAGGATCATCCGGATAGCTTACCGGAGCTCTAGCTGCATATGATACACGCAATACCGTGGAAGGGCCTCCAAGAGGGAGGGAGGGGGGGAGGGGGCAGTAGAGGAACATCTGCATGGCCGTAGCGGCGTACAGCCATCCTTTGTCCAGTCCAGTACAGTGCATCCTCTGTCAAGGTGCAGTGATGTGCGCCTTTGCCACTGGCGTGCACAAGTGCCTTGTCCTTCTGAAAGACCCAAGTACGTCACGGCTCAGTTCCGAGAAATACAGTGGGTTGGCTGACCAAGCCTCCGTCTTCATGGACGAGATAGAGAAGTCCACCGTCTAGAAGTGGAGATCTCTCTGTCGTGGAGCCAAACGCAGTGTTTGTCCTTGTAGTTATTCTAACCTTGCACACGCCGGCCACGCATGCGGCATTAACACCTGAACAACACGACGGCAGCAAATACGACAGCACGAGCACGTCTCGAGTGTCCGAATATATGATATCGCAACATATACGCTAAAGTGTGTAGTCATGCCAGACATTCGAAGGAAGCGCACCAACCTTATGATAGCGATCGGCGAGGCCACTCTTGTAATACGTGACTCGTGCCGGAGAGTGATGGCAGCTTGTAATACTTGACAGTCTGCAATCGTTGCTATATGAGAAGTAGTAGTATATGTCAAAGCAGGGGCAACATGCTACGAGTGATCGCGAGTCGTTGCATGCGAGAGTGCCGCGGATTCTTTCGAACTGTCACATTTTACGGCTGCCGTATTCGGCGTGGCCTCAGCGTCGGCTCCGCAGGGCTCTAGAGAGATTTGTCATGCTCTGGAAGCAAAGGTGTGCGTCATAGGCAGCGTTAGTTTGTCTGGAAAGCCGTCGGTGGTGACAGCGACAACGCCTGACAATTTCATCGGATTCACTGCAGGAGAAATTTTTATGGCCGTTTTCTTCAGAATAATAAAATCGTCTTTAATTCGAGGACAATATGTCGAAACGGTGTCGTGAGAACCAGCTCGCGCACTTCAATACGATTGCATAGTAGGAGCCTACTCTCTGCGATTCAGATCACAGGGCGCACACACAATTGAGTTTGTAGGCACAATTGTCTACTCTAAAGGCACACGCTACACTGAATTGGCATCCAAATGCGGGCACTGCTTGTCGTAAGTGGACAACTTTCACAGGTACGGAAATGGAGTCACCCTTAAATATGATCTTCCCACAGTGCATGTTCCAGAGATGGCCAGCGTGCGCCAAGACTCTCCAGCATATATAGCGAGGAGCCCATCCCATTCAAACACCCACTGAAGCAGCATGTCCAACATGTACAACATGGACGCAGTTTGTAACACCCTGGCTGATCACTACACGAGCACAGGTCACAACATTGACCGACTATCAGCAACTATCGTGCCAGAAGTAAAATCACCATCAATTCGCTCAATGCTCGAATCATTGCATACTCATGCTACAGAACATAATCTAAATCAAGCGCCTAGCTATATTCCAGAAGTACACGTGTATACGCAAAGTGTGGACTTCATCGTTTTCACAGGTACATAATCATCATTGTCACCTTCCATCAGCGTCGTTATGCAGGGTCATTTGCGCATATTCAACATTAAGCGTTCGGTCTGCCTCCGCCCCTCGCAAGCTACGGCTTGCGAGGGACGGCTTGCGAGGGCGAGGGGCGGAGGGGCAGTACACTGCTTATCTTAGCGCCATTTGTTAAAACCTGTAGGGCTTGGCTTTAATCAATCGCTTCTACTGCGAAAGAGGACACGGTCGAGTAGTTCAATGTCAATTTATTTTTTATTTTCGCGGAGTGAATGTTATTAAGGCAAAATCCTTAAATGGCTCATTGGTCCAAAAATTTAGTCTGGCGTTATGGCACCAAAATTGATGGGAGCGCAAGCCACAACCATTGTTGGGAGTCGAACATACGACTTTTCGTGTTAAGGTTATGTTAAATAAGGCAGAGTTAATTAACATATTGTTCATTAAGGCACTCGAACCCTCGATCTTTTGTGGAAGTTAAGCTCACGACCATTGATGTTAATAAGGCAAAGTTATTTAAGGCATAGCTAATTAAGGTAGAGTTCATTAAAGCACTCGAACCGACGACCTTTGGTGGGAGAAATCAAGTAATAGGAAGTAACAACGCATTCTAATGAGAATGTCAAGTCACTTATTGAATGAATGAGCAGGCTTTTGCCTCCACCCTCTTTAACGTATGCTAATGCGACTGTCAACTCCTTAACCTTTAGAAAAGTTCACGGACACTTGACCCCAGTGACTACCACCTCTACGGTGATAAATACGTATCTTGTTATTCCTGTTGCTCCCCAAGACTTTGTTCGCCGCTTCAGTGATGTGTGTATCTACGCACACAAGTGAAGTGGTCAAGTGCTTCTTGATACTCACCTACCTCACACGCTTGCTGTGCCCACGGCCATTGAAAATAACACAGCGAAAAGCATTGAACGCAGTCAAACATTCTTTCTAAAACAGAGCATCTTTAACAAGTACTAGATACCGCACCGAATAGTCACGCAGTGCAACAACTTGTTTCCGTTATTCGTAACGATTATTGTTTATGTATTACATGCTTTACTCTTTGGTATAAACTTTTTTAAACAGGGTTGAAGTACCTCAGACAGGCTGGCCAACGTTTCGATAGGTGGACCTATCTTCGTCAAAGGCGGCCTCGTCATCCTCGGCGTGTTAGTTTTAAAGGGTTAGTGCAGTGACGTCACGTGCGGGTGTTGTCGCTGGCGGCTGGTTTTAAAGAGTTTTGTATTTTGTGCTGAAGCTCAACGTTGACTTTCATACTCAGTACGTGCATTATTTTAAGTCTGTGTAATTTGTCATCTGTTTGCATGCTGATCATACTCTACATCGCGGGCGCTTGTGTGTGTTTGTGACTCTGTTGAGAAACTCGTTGTGGTGCGACCTGCATTTGCCCTCTATATTTATATGCTCGTGGGTATATAAGACTGTGTTGTGGATTTCTGGTCCTATGACCTTGTCCCTTTTCACTTTCTTACTGCATATGTTTATTTTAATATTGTTGTCCTTGTTTTGCGAAAAGAATAGCCGTCACCATTATAGGGTGTTTACATCTGTCTTTTATTAACATTTAAATAAAAAAAAACGCTGCACGTGCTCATCGAACAGCCCAGAATGATCGCGTCGGTTCACCGCTTGCGCATTTGCGGGTTAATTTTAACGATCACCACAATACCACAAAAAGTAGGTGAGAGCCCTCAACAATGTCAAACATAGCAATCCTAAATAAATAACGATTTTTGCAATTAGACTTCGAAAAGCGGGTGAACTCTGTGGCAGCCAGCTTCCCAGCCTTCTAGTCACCTTCGTGAACATTTCTGCACTATTCGGTATCCACTGTGAAGGGTCGAGTGTAAGCTAAACATCAGATTTCAAAATTCTAATGAGTCTTTAGGGGTTCCCATTCGCAGCTCCAGCTCTCCATATGCATACCTCCTACTACCATAAGAAGCCAACAAACACTAACACCAAGGACAACATAGCGGAAATTACTTGTTCTTAATAAATGAAGTAAAGAAAGATAAATTAGTGGAAGTGAAAGTAGATGAAAAAACTTGCCGCAGGTGGGGACCGAACCCGTTACCTTCGCATTTTGGATACGATGCTCTACCAATTGAGCTACCGCGGCGCCATTTCCCCATCCACTTTCTTGGGTATTTATGTTTCCTAGTAGAACCCTGGGAGTGTTAGCCAGCGCCCCCACTCGCAGACCTTGGCGACGGATGTGGAACAACCTTTCTGGCGCAGGCGTCACGAGAACGTGATCTTTTGAGTGAATGCAACCGGTCAATAAACGCACACATGCTACCTTAAGGCATCAATGTTGCCGGATTCGAGACCCTCGTTATGTAATAAACGAGAAGAAAAGGGGTTAACCGAGGGTCCCGATTTTTATTAGTCACATCATAAAAAGCCAACAAACATTGACACCAAGGACAACATAGGGTAAATTACTTGTGCTTAATAAATGAAGTAAAGAAAAGATAAATAAATGGAAATGAATGTGGATGAAAGTGTCTTCCATTGTTTTTTCATCCACTTTAATTGTCATTAATTTATCGTTACTTTGCTTTGTTTATTGAGCACAAGTAATTTCCCCTATGTTGTCCTTGGGGTCAGTGTTTGTTGGCTTCTTATGATATGACTAATAAAAATCGGGACCCTCGGTTAACCCCTTTTTTTTTTCTTGTTTATACCTCCCACTAGTTCGCCCTGATGCAAAAGTAGCCATATGTTTGCTAAAGCTTAGTTATTTGCACGGCTATGCTGGGCAACCTATGCTGCGCAGCTTTACGAACAAAAGAAGCTATGAAGGGGGACGCTCACACCCAAGCTAACGTGCACCTCTCCGCGTGCGCGATCAATTACATAGAGCCTTTTCTCACCCCAAGTTTTGTTAGGGTAACTTTTTCTCACATTGTGCTCCCCCGTTGTGAATGACAGGTGCCTCGGCGGGCGTGGGCGAAAGCACAGCCAAGCACTTCGCCTCCCTCAGCTGCGGGGTTGCGCTGACTGGGCGGAACACGGCTAATCTGGAGCGAGTGGCTGAGGCTTGCTGTGCAGAGGGGCTTCCCCGAGACAAGGCAAGTAGCCGATGACGCCAAGATGAAGGTTTATTCACTCAGATCAAGAAGCCTAAACTGAAGAACTGCCCAGAACCCAGCGACATCAACCTCAACATTGGTTGGTCTCATCGCGACTGCGAACGGTGATTGCAGGTTTAAAATCAACAAAACAGAACCACTGCAAATGAATGAGTCATGATCGGTGTTTATTGGGAAAATATATCACAATGTGTAAATAATTTATTAACACCTGCAATAATTGTTTGCAAGGTGACCGAAAAAATAAAAGTTAAGAAAGGCGTAAGGACATTTTCTTCATTGTTTTTTACTTTATAATTTAACATATATATAAGACGCTGAGGTTAGGTATAATATTCAGCCGGATGTCACAAAAAGGCGAAGTTTGCTGATGACACTGTTTTTTTAGTCACACAGAAGGTATCTCACCAAAATCACTCATGCCCATTAGCATCATAATTCATGATGAATTTACTAATGTGCAAATATCTAAGTGACTTACAATTGCAAGACGAAGAACAATAGTTTCAACTCATAGCTAATTGCTTGAAGCAGTCAAGCAAATACTTATGCTGCAGAAAGCGCCACAGTAACATCGGACGGCGTAAAACATGCAACTAAGCGACGAAAATTATCTAGGCAGTGCATCCTAGGTATTCTCAAGCCATGAACGTCACCTTACCAGTCTCCTTCAAAAGAGTACTTAATAATTACCGAATTCTATTACTACGAAGCTATGAGGCCGAAATCTGAAAGACGATGGCGAAACTTGAAGGGAAGATAAGAACCCTGCTACAAGCATTGAAACGTAGAATCACAGGCGCAACGCAAAAAGACACGAAGACGGTGATGTGGCGTACAAACGAAGGTGACTCATATTTTAGCTGGCTTCGCATTCTTGCTAATATCAGTATTTATGAGTGCAGTTGAGCAATTGTTGTAGCACATGGGGCAAATAACTGGTAGTCTACGACGACACAAATCTAGGTGGTGTTATGAGAATGGGAAATTTAAGGCGTGAGATTGTCAGATCACGACATGTAGAAGTAACTTGAGGCCTTGAGGTCAATAAGATAGACAGCCCTTCTTCAAAGTATGTAAGGTAGGCTATTGACAGTTAAAGCATCATGCGTGTTGCTTCGTATTATGGACATATATAGACATGGTTAATACGACGGTTGATTAACTTATACGCCACCCTTTGTATCCATAAACTGATCAAGTCCTAATATTCAAGGAGCAACCACCATTTCTGACACCTTTGACTTCCGATTGGCCCTTCACAGGTCATGTTGCTCACTGTTTTTGGAAGAAAACGAAAGCTTGAAAAAATGACTTTCCGCTTCTCAAGATGACGAAGCACGACATTAAGAAGCGCAATTTTCCAAAGAATGTATTTTTTTCTTAGCAGCACATTCTGTTCAAACGAAACAATGGGATAATATATATGAAGTTAGGGCGACGATAACAGCTATTGCTTCTTTTAACAATAAGCATGCAACTTGCAGCTTTTTTGTGTATCATAGCTTGTCCCTCGGGTTGATTGCTTCCTGCATGAGGTCGCAGATTTTGTTTCATTAATCCTCGTTCCGATCAGGGAACCTGAAGAACTCTGATGTACCTACAGCTAGAGAGAGAGAGAGAGCAAGGACAGGAAAGACAGGGAGGTCAATGAGACGAGCACCCAGTTTCGTACCCCACACTGGGGGTGGGGAAAGGGGCATAGAAAGAGGGGAAAAGGGAGAGAGTAAGCATTGAGTGCAAGTGGGAAGGACACTATAAAGGGTCTCTTATGCCGGTGCACTTCAAGTATTGTACTAATGCGCGAACCGCTTTTCGTGCCAGTGACGGGTGTGGCCACGGTCCGCGTATCTTTGACTCGGTGAACGGTCATGATCGGTGTAAAGTTACCCGCAGAGAGAGGCGTTATACATCGTAGAGAGGGCAGGCACACAATAGGTGTTCGATGGTTTCCGCGCACCCACAGGAGCCGTACACCAGGATCTCATCCATTCCGAAACGAAAGGAGTCGGCGTTCGTGAACGCCACTCCCAACCACAAGCGGCACACCAAGGTTGTTTCGCCGTGGGAAAGGCTAGATGGAAGTTGTAGCCGTAGCATGGGGTACAGTTTATGTAATCGGCCATTGAAGGTACTTGAACTCCAGATAAATTTTGACTTTTTGCTCGTGAGTAGGCGAAATTCTCTGGCAGCGTCCGACCTCGCCAAAGGTGTCGGACGCGTGTGGGTATCTTCGTGGGCAGACCGGGCAGCCTTGTCAGCAAGGTTGTTGCCGACGATGCCACAGTGAGCAGGAATTCATTGAAAGATAATGTTGTGCCCTCTTTTCAGAGCATGGTGGTGCACTTCGCTGGTGTCAGATATCATCTGCTTGTGATTTCTGTGATGTCATGCAGAAACTTCATACTGTGAAGAGCTGCCTTAGAATCACAAAATACGACCCATTTCTCTGTTGGCTCTTCGGTGACGTACGTCTTAGCGGCATGGAGAGCTGCAAGTTCTGCCGACGTAGATGTAATGAATGCGACAATTTTAATCTCGCTGTAACCTGCTTACTGGAACGACGAATACGGCAGATGAGCTGGTAGGTGAGGTCTAACCATCGGTATATATATATAACGATCGCATACATATATATATATATATATATATATATATATATATATATATATATATATATATATATATATATATATATATATATATATATATATATGTGTGTGTGTGTGTATGCGGTCATGATACGTCTGCTGCAGTAACAAGAGCGTAAGTTGCTTCAGAGCCTGCGATGGATCATTGGCCTTGCTTGTAATTACAGGAATAGCAAAAATAACTTGAGGCTGCCGCAGGCACCGCAGGGGAGATGAAGGCTTCGCCACCCGTGTAAAAGATGGCGGTATGCACTCATGATGAGCGCTAATCGCTCTTCAAAAGGTCTCTTCAGGTCTCTCGGCTGGTAGGGAGGCTAAATGATGGTCGGCGATCCTTGACAGATGACGAATGTGCGCTCTGAGAGAGTCGACAGCTACATGTGTCTGGATCATATCGTCTCCCGTGATGGCAATTGTTGCTGCTGTTGAGGTGCACCGAGGCAGCCCTAAACACGTGCGTAGGGCTTGACCTTTTATGCTCTCCGATGCTCGAAAGTTCGTACGATTGACACCAAAGAGCACCAAGTGGCCAAAATTTATTCAGAGCCCGGCACTACGGCGCTTGTCCTAACACATGTGTCGTTCCAGGACATGAAACCCCATAAATTTAACGCGAACAGAGACACTGTTTATCTGCCATAAGATCAGCTGCAAACGCAGTGTCGTCACTGAATTTATTATAGACGTAACTGCTTGTCTGTCGCCGGTGAGCGTGGAAGTCATTGTTATGGCAATAAATAGGAACTGCTTTAATGGCATGAATACGTCGACGAGTCGGTCACCAATAATCATTTAAAAGAGTGGAAATATACAGGAATTTTTTGTCTTAGTGCAATGGTCTACGCCCCTTCTGAACCCCAGACTAACGTTTGTAAACATAGTTTTCCATCACGAATTTGTGACATGGCAACGCATATGTAACTTGAATGACGTCTGCATGCTAATATCTGACTGTACAAAGCTTTTCCCCAATATACGCGGCTCTAACACTTGAAATTCCCTCATTGTCGGAGTTTGTATGGTTAGTTCGCATCCGAAATTTGGCGACTCAAACATAAACCGACAATTTCGCGGCATCTCAGGAGGAGCAGACGTTTATTGTTTAATCCTCTAAATGGTCAACCCTGGTAGATAGAGCAATCTCTCCAGAGCCAAGGTTTCGATAAGAGAACTTGCTTTCGCAAGTGCATCAACAGCTTTCCTCTGCAGAAAAAGCAACCGTTTATCTCACGAAGACAGATTGTCTGATTGAAATGTGATTTCCACTTCATATCCTTTGTTCTAGCAGTGCTTGCCACTTGGATTAAGTTCAAATCTATCTTTTTTTTTCGCACAGCCCATGTATCTTAAAGAACGTGCCTGGGACTAAAGGCATCAGCCTGCCTGACATGATCGCGGTACCTGTGAACACTCGTGTGATGCAGGGCTACAGTCAAAGCAACATACACCGCAATGGCCTATCTATATAACGGAACCACAGACTTTTTTTGGCAAGAGGCCCTGAAAAAGAAAAGAACTGAAACTGAAACCATAAGATGTGTTCGAATATAAACATGCGGCCACGTGGAGCATAAGAAACCCAGCACTCTACAAGATTTCGTGATGTCGCATCACCATAGGGCCCCTTGTTCATAGTACGCAACTCTATTTGGCACGGAGGCGAATCTTCGTGAGACACGCAAAGTGCCTCGAGCGGCCACTTTGCGTGTATTCGCGGGCTGCTTTGACTCTCGGAAATACACTTTTATGCAGCACGTATTGAGCAACAGAAAGCTGTATCGGGAGTTTTTCATGCGATTCTACAATTTTCTCATTGACACTTTTCATGTAATTATAATATTGGAGAAGTTGATTAATTAACGAACAATAATTATCCAATTATGGGAATTAAAAAAAATATTTGAGTATCTCCAAGCGACGGCGAACATTACGTTGGTTCTGTCTAGCTACGTGGCACTCTAATATTTTTAATCTCTGGCTAAACTCAGCTGGGATACCTCGTATACAGGTATTATTATTATTATTATTATTATTATTATTATTATTATTATTATTATTATTATTATTATTATTATTATTATTATTATTGAAGGACGCTGACAACGAACACATCTTTTGACAGTGTAACGATTTATTCTTATTCTTTTATGAAGTAGTGACGTTTGCAAGTACCGCTGCATGGCAGTCGGGAATCCCACAATATTTACAACTTTACTGTGAACTACACAATTATGAAAAGTATATGAAACTCGGCGTATAATGTTAGAGTCGTCTCGGTGGCTAATTGGTACAATTTGTTTCGGGATACTTTCGAGCAAACAGGAGTAACGGCCGTTTTTTGTAGCATTATACCCTCCGTAGACGGTCATGCATTGACAGCAGACGAGAATTCTGTAACGTTTACAACTTCACTGTGAACCATCTAATTACTATAAGTAAATTAAACTCGGCGTAATAATAGAGTCGTCTTAGCGGCCAATTTCAGCATGATTTTTTCTGACTAACCTACATTAGAGATTAAAAGCTACAGAGAATTCGCGAGAAACAGGAGACGAAAGTTTTTTTCGTGTCGATGCGAGGCGTAGGCGGACGGTATATAGTTATACAGTTATATAGGTATATATAGGTATAGAGGTATAAGTATATAGCTATATAGGTATATAGTTATACAGGGTATCCAACGCAGCTCTTGCCAAGAATTTTAAAGAAGTGGTTAGCCGCAGCTCAATGAAACCAACGGCATATGGCTTGCCGTCATGTGGCGCTCCTGAGAGTATGCTTTTTATATATTCCGCTTAACTAGGTAATGAACTAAGACGAATTATGAAAAATGTTTATTATTCACTTTAGGGCCAAGCGCACTTAAGTGCGTATCGTTGTGATGTAGGAGGCGTTCAGAAACGACCGGTCCAATTTTTTGTGGCAACGCACTAGCTGCGTGGCGATTTTTTTCGACGATTAAAGAAGAGCCGCGAAATATGAAATAAAGCCGCGTGACTGCGCTCGTGCGCTATCGTACTGCAGCCCTCTCAATCGCGGTTCGTGGGAAAGAACCGTGGGCGCGGACAGTGACGAAGTGAGCGGCCGCGGCTCTATAGGCATCGGCTTCGCAGTGCGTCAGCATCGTCGGTGGTGGCCACGGAAAAGGAAGCGCCGTCGTCCGTGATAAGCGTTAGGCTCGACGCACGGTCGAGGGCGCTGCAATACGATAGCGCAAGAGCGCAGTCACGTGGTTTTACTTCATATATCGCGCCTTTTCCTTAAATGCCGAAAAAAATCGCCACGCAGCAGGTGTGTTGCCACAAAAAATTCAATAGGTCATTTCTGAACCCCCTCTACAACACAACGAAACGTATTTGGCCCTAAAGTGAATAATAAACATTTTGCATAATTCGTCTTGGTTCATGAACTAATTAAGCGGAATATAAAATATACTCTAAGGAGCGTCTCATGACGGCAAACCATATGCCGCTGGTTTCATTAAGCTGCGCCTAACCACTTTCTTTAAATCCTTGGCACGAGGATACCCTGTTACAGCTTCGCTGTAAAACTCGCGTGTGAAACCACACGGCGATCCTGCGACTGCGCCGTCATTCATAGTGCCGTGCCTTATTTTACTAAATTTAGTCACTATCTTGTATTTGACAGACAATCGAAACAGAACTAAAAGGTACTTATGTATGCGTTCAAGTAGTGAAATATAGTAACAATTAATAGCTGTTTTAACCTCACTGTACAGGAATAGCCGCATCTTTATAATCAGTGCATGTATAGGAGAAAGTTCAGCTCCACAACAGCGGCGCCAACAGAATAGGCAGAACGCAAGGCGGACACCAACAAGAAGCACCTTGCATGTAGCGGGACTGAAATTGCGTTGTGCGCTCCTTTCATGTGTAGTAGGAATGTTCTGTGCGTTTCGTGCAAAAAAAGAAATGTAGCATTCAGCGGCAACACATCATCAGTTCACTGCAGTCAGGGCGTTTCATTGCTCACACCGAATCGCCGCCGTGTACATATCAATGCGCGCCGCCGACCACCCATCCACACCAACGCGGCGACGGCGATACCACCTGTATAACCCGATCTCGCGGCTAATAAGGCTCGAGGCAACGTTTCGACAAGGGAGGCTTACGAGACAGGTTCCCTCGACGTAGGCTCCAGTCTGAGACAAGTTACTCATTTGAAAACTGCTGATCACAACATACTAAAAAAGCAAGGGCCTTGGTTTCCCTGTTTGCTCTTTTTGTTGATCAGTCTGGTAACTTCTGGTACTTGTCGGATTCACGCAACTGTGCGAGCGCTGTGCACTTTACCTGGCCTGTCGTGACACTGCGCTTACGTTACTATTATTTTGCGTTTTAATGCTTTCCAGGTTCTTGTCGTACCCGGTGACCTAACGGTGGAGAAGGAAGTCGCAGAAGTGGTGCAGAAGACAGCCAAGCACTTCGGCAAAATTGACATCCTGGTGAGTTCGATGTTACGGGAACGGCTACTAAACCCCTTAAAGCATGCCATCCTTAGGCAGTTATTACCACGCAGGAAGAGCAAGAAATATATGAATTCAAAACAGCGACGCTGAAGGCAAAGTTCCTTACAAATAATATTATTTGATTGAATGTTTGCTGAACGTTCGCAACATAAGCAACGTATTCGGTGCATGAAATAGCGTGAACTCTTAACGTTTGTCTTCATCACTAGGCGGTGAAGAATGTATAGAACGAAATCGTGCTAAGTATTACTGAAAATGAATTATAAGTATTTTATTTTGCTTCAGTGCTAATTCCCCTGTGTCTTATACGTCACATACGAGCCGTCAGTGACCTGAAAATGTAGATACGAGAGCGAAGGCGAATACCTCTTCGTTACCAGTACTAGTTCCTTGGTGACAGGAATATTAACTTGCGTGGAAGGTCATGTGTACGCTTCTACATATTGCTATGCCTTTCTTTTGATGTCAACACAATCCAATAATTATTGGACTATCCATGTAACATCACACTCGAACGCCTCCGCCAAAAATTAGAAAAATTATTCTTATTGATTTTTTTTCACGCCAACCGAGAACCTCATGGCTCTACACGGGCGCTTATTTACTACTTCATCACAACCGAGTCGTATTGCCTGCAAAAGAAAAGGAAACAAGCTCTGACCATACACACCGAGATCATGAAACGGTTTTACCGAGTCACGTTAAGGGTACCATCAGGAACTATGAAATAAGCTTCTTTCGCGATTGAAATTGTAAAGCACCCAGGGGCAGTTCAACTCAGTTTGGTCTCGCTTCGTTTTTCTTTACTGGGTAACACTATGCTAGCCATCACCAAAGCTATCGCCGCTGGCCCAAACTCATGTACAAAATTCGCATAATAATTGTTGGGTTACCTTTCGAGGTAGAGTGATAGCGACAGAATGGGCACGAGGTAAGAAAGAAAACAGACGATCGCGGACATAAAACTGGGTTTATGATTTTGAAAGAGTTCAGTATAAAGCATACAAACGCTTTGTATCTTTGTAGCCGTGACAATACTATGACACTCTCTTGCATGATATATAGCTTTTTTTTCTTTCTTCAGTAAATGTTCTAAAAATGTTGTAAGGCCGCACTCCTCTATTTGTTTGCTTCCCTTTTGTCCCATATTGTCGCACAGGCTGTGCCAGTGCATCGGTATAAACTAGCCCAGCTATCAACCCTATTAAGACAGGGTTTCGCAGGAAGATGGAGGCTTCAAACGGACAGTAGTGGTCGAACAAGATATGTCGCTACAGATTATGGTTCGACTAATGCTATTGTTTTAGCCTGGACGAACGCAAGTCATCTTGTCTAAATGTTGGCTAGAAATGTCTTCTTTGAACACTGTTTATCATGTCGACCCGAGAATAGCACGAAGCTGCAGTAGTATCCATGCGAGCTTTTTTTCTTGTGTGTGTGCAGATTCTTGCTGCTGTCGGGTAGATGGCAGTATTTCCTTGTAATTGAACGTTCTCCACCTTCCTGATTTCTGCAGAAGGTATTCTTTCGGACGGTGTGCTTAATAATCCCTTGCAAGAAAGTAGCCGCTCATCTGCATGGTATATACGTTATATACGAAGGGCGTGCGTTTTCGAAGGCTATTATTATTCGAGTACAACAACGTACACGGGCCTGTTACTCTGTGTAATATCGAAGTTATGAGAAGTTGTGACTGTAAAGTCAGTCAGTATAGGTATGTAACCATTCTAATTCGCTTCCCTACGGTTGCAAAACATGGCTCATGCTTGGCCAAAGGTGGACGGCACCAGTGCAGATATACGTGGTGGAAGAGAAGAGTAAGATGATATATTTTTTTAGAATAATGGCAGGGAAGCTTATATGCCCACACTACAACATTGTTAAACTGATGGTGCTGCCATGAACCAAAATAGTGTGGAATGGGCCATGAAACCACGACTGCGCGGCATCGTTACAGCATAATATTTGATACGATACCTAGGTCTGATCACCGCGTAATGACAACCACTGAGATTGTTGTTATTACCGTTATACTATACTTGCATTATCAGGTCTACTGCATTGACCAAGTAAGTTAGCGGCTATAGGATGAATATAGTGAATTTAAAAAATACATTTACATCTTTGTAATTTTTTTAAAAAGTCACAGTGACTGTTAAGTTATGATGTTGCCATTTCATTACGCGCTTTTTATTACAGGTGAACAGTGCTGCAATTCCTGTGGTAGGATCTATTCAAGGTGCCTCGATGGAAGACTTCAATAGAGTGTGGGAGACGAACTTTCTCGGTCCGCTCTGCATGATCAAATACGCAGTGCCATACTTGCGTCAAACGAAAGGTGCGGTTTACTTAGTATTCAAGACAACGCTATCGCTCTGCGGCTAATGTGTTCTTCGATTTGCAAGCGGTGGTGCATTATACGAGAAGCTGCGCAGTACATTATAAGTCATTTACTTCAGCAACCTTATTCTAATTTTTGCATAGTGAATACAACTATACTCAGGTGATATCTAATAACTAGACATACAAGGCTTTCGTGCTTACCTTACAAAGCTATGAGCTTTCAATTCATCTGGCATTTGACCACAGTACATTCTGCCGGTTGTGCACGAACTGTAATGAACTGTAAGACCAATGATGTACTGCATCCAATACTGGTGCTGTGTGATAAAACAGTAATCAATGTTTGTGAGTGTCTGTGTGCTGTATTTTTTTTTTCAGGTAACATCGTGAACATTTCTACAGTCTCATCGTTAACTGCGGTAAGCGACTACGGCAATTTTCACAGCCCGCTGTTAATATATAATTAGTGTAAGTGTTAGCGCAAAATTTACAAACACCCAGATACACGAATAGAATAGGCGCCAACTTCCCACTAAAGCTTAACGCGAGATGTCCTTAATATATGCAGCAAAGCAGACAAAAAGGAAAGAAACAACGTAACTATCAACTTGATCGTACCGAACGGTGTGCGTTAGGACGCGCTTGTTACGAGGTGCCCTGAAGAAAATGTATTTATTTGGCAGATAACAAAGGCGACGGTGAGCTGACGCATTCATAAAGCCCATAAGTATAGGCTTTAAGGCCCTGTGTGGACCCTACGCCCGTCCGATCGCGATACCATGTGTTTAGCTAACAACAGCAGCCATGGCGGAGATGAGATTACGTCCGTGGCTTTCAATCGGACGACAGTCCGGGGAAGTAATAGAGGGCGTTCAGCACGATCGCTGAGTTTTGTGCGGCTTTGAAGCTTTTAGAGTTGTCAACTAACTACTTCTACCTTTGGGAATTACAAAAGGGGCCACCCGCTCAACAGACTGCATGCTTACGGCGGTAAGGGCATTGAGTGCAGCGAAAGTGAAGTGCTCGGGGCACAAACACCTCAGAGTTCGGGGAGATTGCATGAGGAACTCCTCATGCAATCTCCCCAAGCGAAGGACTTCCATTATCAATAAATAAAACGTCAACGTCAACGTGGCAACGTCAACAGTAAGCAGCAGCCAGACATTTAGAACCTGTGGGCGTAGCAGTTGGCAGCAGATGTGACCACGTTTTTTTTATTGCGCCTGCACTCGAGACATAGGTATGCTGCTAATACTACTACCACTGGGCTGACGCCAAGTAGCACGATTATCGTTAATATTGCGCCTACAAAAAAATAGAAAAGAACTACGGCTACTCCTAAATCTCGCCACGACTACTACTGCTGCTGCTGGAACTAATGTTAATCACATTGGCTTTGACTGACACATCCGTCATCTCTCCCGACAGGTACAGACAACCGTGCCGTACTCTGTCGCCAAGGCAGCCCTGGACCACTTGACTCGATGTGCTGCACTAGGTGAGTGCTCTCTTGGGAGTGGGACATGTTCGCTGGGAGAGTCGCCAAATACAGTGAACCAGTTGTCAGGGCGCGTCGTGTGCACGAGTGCAAGTTGGTACATCTCGTGGTCGTCGCACGGCGACAATCATGGTGCGTTCATGGCAGCGCGACGTCCTTACTGCCGCCCTCGGCTTTTATCCCCTCGACGCATCGAAAAAAAGCACACTTCGTTGATATGAAGTGCGACTGGCCCCTTTTCGTATGCTTGGTAGTGCGCGTTTCGCAACCTTTCCTACTTTGCTCGTTCGTGTGAAACATGGAGGCCGCTTTCAAGATCGACCAATCAGACAAAACTGAGATTTATTTAAACAATTCGAAGAAATGCGTACAAGATAGCTGGAACAATAACCTTATGTGGCTAATGACGGAGCCCTGCGACTTCGAACGCCAGCCGGGTAATCTTTCATTGTGCTAGGCCAAGCAACCGGACAACAAGTTCGAAAAATATTTACGCGGGATTTGAAGCCATGTGCTTGGAAACCATACTTCAATAGTGATCACCAGCTTTCGAGGGAGCTGTGAATAAGTGTGTGATGTCGCTACATTGTCATTCACGATTGAAAGCATTCGTTAAGTACCTTTAGCTTATCGGAGGGTGACAGATATCCAGGATGTAGCATTATAATAACAGCGCCCATCAATTATAATCCAATCATCATAGTTCTAGAGAGACCTTCAGCAGGCACCCTATAAAGTAAGCCTATTACAATCTGTTTTTATTCCCATCTCATGACGTCAAATTTACGTAACCACCGACGCAAGCAACCGGCGGTAACGCACAGTGTTGTTTTAAAAGCCCTATAAAACTTTCTCCACGTTTATGGGATGTCACTTTTTTTGCTTTCAAAGCGAATAGCATTGCCTACATTGAGCAAATTTTCATGTCGAATTGGCTGAGAAGAGGCGAAGAACGCGATCAAGTGGAGAAGGCTTTGATGGGGCCGAGCTAGCATAGTGAAAGTATATAACCGGATGAAGAGGGTGGGCCCGGCGTCTGCCATTGATCCGTTTCCCCTCAGCTTGCGGTGGCTGGTCGAAAATTGTGGCGGCGTGCAACGGAAGGTAAAAATGCCGCTAAAAGGGATCCTCAGTAAAGAAGAGTTGGCAGAGCGCTGTCGTATGCGCGGCGAAAGGGCTCCACAACGTTGTACGAAAAGATGTTAATTATATGCAAATAAATCCCTACTCCCCGGCCGTTCCGAGTAGCTAGCGCCTGAGCAATCGACGGGCAGCCAGCTTCTATTCCTTTAAGAACGGGGCAGTCTCCGGTTATTCAGAAAAAACTCAGTTATTTTCGGCATAGTACTGAATCTTTAACGCGTACACGTCATTTCGACGAAGTGAGTTTTCGTGGTTTTGTGACGTCGTGTGATAGACAGGTGAAGAGGGCGCAGCCC
The DNA here is from genome assembly GCF_038994185.2 of Dermacentor albipictus. NCBI lineage: Eukaryota > Metazoa > Arthropoda > Arachnida > Ixodida > Ixodidae > Dermacentor > Dermacentor albipictus. The sequence continues at coordinate 86,405,636 of NC_091822.1, forward strand.
GAAAACGTTTGATGAACGGCAGAGTATTTTGGCGAAAAAGGCGTCGAATCAAAAATAATTATTTTTCTTTCGTTCGGTCCAATCATCCATAATCAGTGTGCATACATCATATCAGATGGGGTGTTTTCGCGGTTTGCGTGACGTCGCGTGAGAGGCAGGCGAAGTGGGGTGTGGCCCGAAAATTTGTTCACTTATCATGAAGAGCTGACTGCAGAATTGGAATAAAGAGTTTGGAATAGCTTTACGTTATAAGGCCCAGAACTTATTTGCCATATTCAGTGCCTCTGCGTTTTGACTTGTCGAAGAGTTCGGCTTCGTTCTTCGTTCTGCTAGCCTCCTGGTTAGCTCAGATAATACAACGACCACTTCGAAAAGCTGTTCTTCTCGAGTTTGATCCGCAGACGAGGCTGGATTTTCCTTCAGCTACTAAGCTTTCTTAGAAGCCTGTATAGGCTCCATTTGTAGCCTCGTGCTATTCCCAATTGGTTAACATTTCCCTTTCAGAGAATTCACATGAATCGCGTATACGGAGACACGAAAGGGGACACTGCTTATGTTCTTAGATATCTGTTGCTCGAGCGTAGCATAATGAGGCCCCATTCATCTCCCCACCTAGACTTTATTAGTGTCATTTGTTCTATTCGCATGTCTCGCTAAATATCATTTTAAAAATATTGGGGGATACGTCTACTAGGGGATGCATATTCGGGTTAAGGAAAAAATCGCAGTTTCGCGCGAAAGGCGAAGCATCGCCTGCGATAGCAAATTAGCAGACAGACATAATAAGTAAGCATAGTAGTTTTCATCGGCCGTAAACGTGTAAACGCTCGCTTACTAGCTAAATTAACAAGCATGGTGTCAGCATGCGCAGGCAAACATGCACACACCATACTCGATGACCGCGGACACTCACTGTCAAAACGCTGACGTGAGGAAGCGCGGCAACAGCAACGAGTGAAGTGACTTTCGTGCTGCCTATCGCAACCACGCAAACTGAGCAGAGAGAACACGGCACGCGCAAAGCTATGAGCCGTATGCTCACCTAGACTCTGCCTCCAACGCAGATCGCTTTCAAGATAAAGCCCGCACAATGGCGATTTACGCGGTTGCTACCGAAGCACAACCCCCTCCGCCTAACCTCCCCTCCGGTTCCTTGCGCGAGACGGAACACAGAGCGCTTCCTCCCCGCTTTCCTCCTTTGCGCGCGCAAGATGAGCCGCGAATGTCGGCTCACCCTCGCGTGCTTTCACTCGCACATACAGCGTACGGCGCGCGGCGACGGTGTTATCCCCCTGGACTTTGTACCGAACAACACGGCGACCGCGACAACGCCAGCGAAAATGCGCCTAGAGTGTCCGTGTAATTTCTATTGCAATAAAACAGTGGCCGATATATCCTTCCATGCCTCAACGACACTACAGACTTATTTCAAGAAGTAAGTATTGAACTTCAATGAGAACATATGCGATATGTTTTGTTTTTATGTAGACGACAGTATCACCGTGATAAAGGTTTCCCCATGCGGCAGTCTACAGATGAGAAGCAGCTACTTACCACTGTCTCATGATCGCGCTCAACTGAAGCGCCGATACGGAATGCAGCAGCCCCTAGCAGGCGTAAGACGACTGTGTTTGTGCCTGTAGTTCTTCAATCCACTCCAGAATCACAAAGCCCAAGTAGCACTGTAAGCGTCATATATGGCCACTGCGGCCGAACGTGTCGACGGCATCCGCTCAACAGCTCAGGAGAATTGCCATGCTAAGCTAGCAACCTAACCGATCCTCGAAGGATGAATCAGGTGTTTCACTGAACGCGACTTCGTGGGAGCCGCGTGCAGGAACTTTTGCATAGAGCTCCCAACAATTTAATAAGTTACCCTGCTCGTTAACCTGGTAAGAAATGATACATGGTGTATGCTTTTCTCAAGTAGGGTAACTTAATCTATAACGCCCCTAAGAACTGTAAGTGGAGTACTGTTACCACTGCATGGAGTATGCCGAGATATTGCCTGCATAGTATGATGATCGATCACAATTCTCTGAGAGTATTCCCCGGAGTGACGAAACCGTCTATCGTACCTGCCACGGAGAAAGGTTTTGGGAGCCCTACTACTGTCCCTGTGAACAATCTGGAAGCCGCTTCAAATGTCGACCTAACGAAATGTTTTAGTATCACGTGGCATGGCAATCACTTTGTAGTTGTGGTGCGTTTGTTTTGCGTGAGCCCGGTAAATTCAGAACGGTACATGTCCATGTTGAAGCAAGATATGTGGCTTTCCGTGTCCACTAGTAAGGACATCACTCACCTACCTTTTACCGAAGATGGCGCGGCGCACTTCCGCTCATTGAACATTCAACCCTCGAGGGCCTAGTGGCGACTTTCGCGAGAATTTAAATGGTTACGAAGATCCTTGGGTAGGTAGCTCGAAGCGCCAATGCGATATCTTTTCAAGAAGACCCTGCCGCAGTCACTGCGTAAATCTTTGCATGTGCAAATAATGCTTGTTTCAATACAATAAATCGGCCTATACATTAACAACGGACACTGATTTTCCAGCTAAGACAGCAATGCGCTACTGCACACCAGATTTCTGTTCAATTCTCCTACACATCCTTAAGCAAGCACTCTACTTTGTTTGTTCTTTTTATTTGCATTCTTCTGTGGTTGTGTGTTGTTACCAAGAGTCCGGCATCGGGTCGTCGTCATTCGTTTAAGACGGTACAGGTTTGGTGCAGAAAAACTGCACAGTCATTCCTACGCTCGCGGGACACGTAGTGCAGGCCTCTTGCAGAGGGTGAGGGCTGTTTTTTTTTTCTCGTGCAAGAACGGAACGGCACTGAACTGGAGTTCACAAAGGGACAGGGCGAATCGAGCGGTGCTAAGGATCCTTTGTTAAGAATACCGAGACATGACTAGGGCGCACAAAAAAGGGGCCCTGTAATGTAAAGCTGTTAAAAACTTTTCTATTCCAATTCTGCGATCAGTCATCCACGATTGGTCAAAAAATTGCCGAGTCGCTCCCACTTCGCCTGTCTCTCACGCGACGTCACAAAAACCGCGAAAACGCCGCCCCATCTGATATGATGTCTGCACATTGTTTATCCATGATTATACTGAACGAAAGAAAATTACTTTTGATTCGACGTGTTTTTCGCCATAATACTCTGCCAAGGATCAAACGTTTTCGGGCTGCGCCCACTTCGCCTGTCTGTCACGCGATGTCACAAAACCGCGAAAACTCATCGCTTCAAAGTGACGTGTGCGTGTTAAAGATGCACTAATTTGCTGCAGAAAACTGAATTTATCTTTTCAACAGCCGAAGAATGCCCCGTTAAGAAAGGAATAGAAGATGGCTGCCTGCCGATTGCTTTGGCAATATACTCGTAACGGCTAGGGAGCATAGATTTATTTGCGCATAATAAAAAAAATTTCGTGCCACCATAAGGTTATCGAGCCCCTTTGGCACATATATTACATCACTTTGCCAACTCTTCTTTGCTGAGGATCCGTCCAGGCGGCATGTTTAACGTTACGTTCAACGCCGCCGCGATTTTCAGCCACCGCAAGCTAAGTAAGCGGAAGCGGGCAGATCGCAGAGGCCGACACCATCCTATTAATCCGGTTATCTACTTTCACTGTGCTGGCTCGGCCCTATAGAACCCATGTCTAATTGAATGTGCTCCTCGTTTGTTTTCAGCCAATTCTATAAGAAAATCTGTTCAATGTAGGCGATCCTATTCGCTTTGAAAGAAACACAAAGTGACCTCCTATAAACCAGGAGCGCGTTTGATTGGACTTTTCAAATAACGCTGCGGGTTATTGCCAGATGGTTGCGGCAGTGGTTGCGTCAAGAGATTGGAATAAAAACAAATTGGAATATGTTTACGTTAATGGGCTCAATACTGCAGCCAGAGGGCCCACACCTGTCAAACATACAACGTCACAATGAGTGTTCTATATTGCCAAGGCTACAATGAGACATTTTATTTTATTTTCGTTTTTTTTTCAGAGAATGCTCCGTACGGTGTGCGCGCGAACACGATCAAGTAAGCGCACTCTTTTTTGAACGGGTTTTCCTTTGTGTTTCAAGTTTCGGCTACCTACAAGAAAATAGCGCAGTTACTGCGCAATGTTTAGTGCGGACAGCAGTGTTTTATTTCATCTTATAAGACTCTAAAGGTGGTTTTGCTTTACGTGAAATGCATGAACACCACACCGAATAGATATCCCCCTGCGCTACATCGCAGCTCCATTGTAGCTATTGCACGGCGGTAACACTATACACCAGCTCCATGACTACTGTTGATTAACCTTGTCTTGCCTATAACTGGAACAACGCAGCAGCCAATAACTAGTGTTTTTCTCATGTGTAAACTAAGCTACAAGAGGCAGTTAGAGAACAACAAAATCGGCTGGAGGCCAAGGTGGTGCGGAAGCTGTCTAACTTCCAGCAAGAAACGTCTAGGAAATAATTATTTCAGTTGACATTACTTTCGTGTTTTTCATTTCTTCCTTTTGCCATTCCAACAAAAGAAAATGTCAAAACTAACATCAACTCCCACGTACTATTCATGCATAATTTTGATATAGTTCTCAATGTGTGTAGCCTGAAATTTAGTATTAGGAAAACAAAACAAGATGATTTTAATAATGTTGCAGGACCGAAGTCTGGCCACCTATATATCACACTCTCACCTCATCGCAATAATAAAATCATCGGATCACGTAGCTGTTCGAATACACGCGCGTATAGAAAGCTCCCAAGTCAACTTCGCCTAATATTTAACACTGTGCCGCTTCACAACGGGACATAGCCACTTAACGCATGTCTGTAATAAAATAGCAATTTGTAGAAATTGGTCGGAGTTCGGAGTTAACGGTCTAAAAGCAACGCAAAGCTGAATTGCGGGGTAAAAAATTAAAATCGCGGGTAAATGAAAGAACTACAGCCAAATGAGCTAATCACCTGAATATTTTTGTTGAAAGAGCACCAAAGAAGTCGAGTGGGTTTTGGGAAACTACATCGCTGAGACATATCAATTTTGGCCGGATAAAGAATACGGCATCAACGTTTAAAAATCATTGCTGGGTAGGAAAAAGAAAACAACGCAGGAACAAAATTCAGAGATTGCGAAATAATTAGTACACTGGTTCGAAAGCGCGAATTATATTTCACGTTAAGACCTGAACGTTTACTTTATCAACTGTCACCATGTTTCTCACATGACTTCTGGTAGTTCCTTAGCCCACGCTTCTATTTTTCTTCCCCCATATTGGTGCTTTGCGCTCCTCTTGCAAAAGTATTGAAATGCATGTTTTTTTGTTTCCGCTACGGAGCAAGTTAGGCTATTTTCTTTATTCCACGTATTTGTGTATGTAACCCCAAGCACCAGCGGCACTGTACGTTCTGCCCACTCCAGGAGGAAGGCCTGTCCCTACAATGTACAGTTCCACGTTTGCGTCGACCGGCTGCACACTATGCTAGCGAAATTCCTTGAATAACCACGTCACCTAATCTATTGCCATTCACAAGTACTTGCCCATTTCCTTAGCACTCATTCTGTTACTGGAATAAACAACCAGTGAATGCTCACTTGTCTAGCCCAACTGCCCAAGTGGCCTGTAAACCTCCCTGAAATTGGCTGTGCTGCCCAACTGTCTAAATGACCTAAAAAGAACCTGAAATACCCAGTTTTGGCCAACTGCCCAAACTATCTGAAAAATGACCTCAAATGACCTGTTCTGCCTAAATGAGCTGCCCAAATCCATCTCTCAATCAAAGCATAAACATGACTTACCAGCGGTTTTCAGTGTCCCTTAACATCCCCCTTATTTCCCGTTCCGTCATTCGTCGCACGGTTGTTCTTTTAAACTGCGATTTGTTCGTCCAGATAGAAGTTTTAGCACGCTAGATTCGTGCAGTAAGATTTCACAGATGATATACCCTCTGTTTTTAAGGCAATCGACGAGCAGCCACTCACAACTTCGCAGTACCTGCCGTACTGTGCATTCAGGAAAACTTCGGAAACTGTACGAGTCCTTACGTTACAGCAAAACTTCCACCGAGAAAGTTTTAAAGCGTTCCACCAGGCATCACATTAAGCAACACCCCGGTGTTTTGCGTGGGTCGTCAGGCGTTCGTCGGTTTCCCGCCTGAGGGGCACGAGAGCCCAGTTCCAGCAAACTGGTTGTATGTACGTATAGTGTAACAGAAAAGCTTTGGGCATACAATGAAACGTGGTCAGGTGCACGATCACTCATGTCTGTTTTTCAACATAATCCCCATTCAGCGTCATCGACTTTTTCCTCCGGTGCTACAGGCACATCATCCCTTCCGTGTAGAATGTTTCATCCTACATGTCAAAAGCCTCCTCCACTGCAGAAATTACGATTACGTCATAGTGTGATAAAAAGTGAGCTCCAGATAAGTGTTGCTTGAGGGTAGGCAAATAATGAATGCTCTGAGGGAGCCAAATCTGGCGAAAAGGGAGCGTGTGGAAGCAACTGGAAGCCACATGGCTCAATGGCAGACATTGCAGTGGTGGACTTGTGCGCTGGTGCATTGTATCGGTGGAAAAGCACACGCTTCTTCTACGTTACAAGCCGTTTCGCTTTGATAGCCTCCCGCAAACGCTTCGATTATGTAGCATGATGTGCTCCGTTCACTCTTTCACCCTTTTTGAAGTACTCAGTCAGGATGACATCCCTCGCATCCCATAAAACAAAACTATTAACTTGCCAGCTGATGGGATTGAATTGAAGTTCTGGAGGGTAGGGGAGGAGGGGTGTTTCCACTTTATTCATTGTGTTTTGAACTCTGGCAAAAATTGTGTGCCCATGCTTCTTTCATCACGAAACCGTTGATAAAAGTGACAGGGTTAGCCTCAATGAAGGTCACGTTTTCGGCAGACTTGGCATGTCTCTGGCGTTTGTCTTCAGAACTTAGCATTTTCGAGATGCAATGGCTTGACACCTTGCTTACGTACAGTAGAAATGCTAGGATGTGTCCGACTCACTCCCGGGACATCCCCGCATATTTTGTGATAAAACGTTCTGTCACACCCCTTTCTACAATTACGATATCCTGGATTGCTGGGATGTTTCCTTCAGTTCAAGCCGCTGCTCGCCTTCCACAGCGAGAGGCACCATGAACCGAAGAGCTCCCCCTCTTAAATTCTGCCACCCACATTCTCACAGAGAAATAGGATGGATAGTGTATCGTATCTGGCGCAGCGCTGGCTTCGCATCTATGGCAAGTGTGACGTGACAGATATCGGTATCGCCCATGACACATTGTGGTGAGGGAACACACCCTCTCCCACTTAGTGTATATATACACGGCTGTTGAATAAACGGGGCGGCTTTCCGCTCCCCTTGCTTGGAGCCCCTGGTCATGTCTTGCCTGCGGCACCGCTCGATACATGGTGTCAGAAGTGGGGTCAACGCCGACGTCCAGTCTTGGTGAACCGAAGATTATACTACAAGACCAGCCCCATGGACTTCCTGAAGCCACCAGGCCCGCTGAGCTCGGCTGGTGAAATTGCCAAGAACTGGCAGGCATTCAAGCAAAGGTTCGAATTTTTCCTCGCCGCGTCAGAACAGCCAACCGGCAAGACTCGAACGGAATCATGCAAGACAGCACTTCTGCTGAGCGTTGCAGGCGAGGAAGCCATCGAGATCTTCAACACGTTCAGCTTTGGCGAAGACGAGAGCAGGAATGACTACGCCACTGTCATTGCGAAGTTCGATGCATATTGTGCGGCTCAGCAGAACGAAGTCCATGAGCGCTACGTTTTCCGTACGCGAGTCCAGGCTCCTGGTGAGCTTTTCGAACCTTTCTTGCGAGACTTAAAGAACCAGGCACGAGCATGTAACTTTGGCTCCCAAATGGACGCAATGATTAGGGACCAAATTGTTTATGGAACTAACGACGAGAAACTTAGAGAAAGGTTGCTACGGGACACTACGCTGAATTTAGTGAAGGCTGAGCAGGCTGCTAAAGCAGCTGAAGCGACGGCAGCGCAACAAAAAGTTTGGGCACGAGACGAAAGCCACATTGACGCGATCCGTAAGGAACAACCAAGTAAACAAAGTGAGTTGCCCAGGCATTACAAGTGTCCTAAGTGCGCACGTATGCACCCGCCACGAAGGTGTCCTGCATTCGGGAAAACATGTCGCAAATGTCAACGCCCCAACCATTTCGATATCTGCTGCAGACGATTTGCCGATATAGGCGAACTTCAGGGCGGTGAAGATAACTTTGACATTCTGGACGTGTCAAGCTGCGCACCAAAGCAACACGACTGGACAGTTGTCGGCCAAATCAAGAACGTACCACTTGAATTCAAGGTCGACACAGGAGCGCAAGCAAATCTACTACTTTTCGGTTGCTACCGTAAAATTCGCCCGAAACCGCCCCTGAAACCAAGCAGCGCGGTGTTACGTTCGTATGGCGGAGGGGTTATCAAGCATGATGGCGTCATTTGTGCAGAATTAGCACTAGGTGACCGTTGCGCCGTCCTCGACTTCTTCGTGGTGTCCAAGGGGCATCAGGCCATCCTGGGCTTACAGGCTAGCGAAAATCTTGGACTTGTGTCACGCATACACGCAGTATCTCGAAACAGTTCCGAGGAAGTCGCAAGAAACTTTCGCCACTTGTTCACAGGAACCGGGTGCGTTGAAAGGGTCTATCGAATGGTTCTACGTGACGACGCCACGCCAATCGTCCAAGCAGCCCGACGAGTGCCGCTGGCCCTACAGGAACCCTTGCGAGAAGAACTGGGACGTATGGAGCGCGCGGGCATCATAACCAAAGTCACCGAGCCCACAGACTGGGTAAGCCCATTGGTCATTGTTAGAAAGAAGGACGGGAAAATTCGAGTATGTATCGACCCCAGGAGGATTAATCAATGCATCAAGAGAGAACATTACACAATGCCGCGAAGAGAAGACATAGAGGCAGAGTTAGCGGGCGCTACAGTTTTCACCCGTCTTGACGCGAACTCTGGTTTTCACCAAATTCCGTTGGACAACGAAACCTCCCGAATTTGCACCTTTGCAACGCCATTCGGGCGCTACAGATTTCTGCGCTTACCGTTTGGTATAGCATCGGCGCCTGAGGTATTTCAGAAAACGCTAAATGAAATTGTTGAAGGCCTTCCTGGGGTCAGAGTATACGTTGATGACGTACTGGTGTGGGGGTCGTCGAGACAGGAGCATGACAGGCGCCTGGAGTCGGTACTGCAAGCAGCAGAACGCGGCGGTCTGACATTTAATCCGAACAAGTGTTCCATTGGTGTCGGTAAAATCGAGTTTCTTGGTGACGTAATTGACCAGGAAGGCATCAAACCAAGCCCGTCACTGACAAAATCAATGATTCAAATTCCACCGCCGACCGACAAGCTCGCAGTACAGAGGATGCTAGGAACCGTGAATTATTTCAGCAAGTTTATGCCGTCACTGGCCCAAAGGACGACGCTCCTCAGAAATCTTATAAAGCAGAATACTGCGTTTGACTGGACGCCTAATCACGCTGAAGAGTGGAAGCAGCTTTGCGAATGTTTAAGTAGAGCGCCTTTACTAGCCGTGTTCGATCGAACAAAAGCAACAAAGGTGTCATGTGATGCATCGCAAAACGGAATCGGCGCAGCGCTATTGCAGTGCCACCAGGATACATGGAAGCCAGTCGCGTATGCCTCGCGGGCACTTACAGAGTGCGAACAACGTTACTCGCAAATTGAAAAGGAGGCCCTGGCGTTGGCATATGGATGCGAGAAGTTTAACCATTTTGTCTACGGTCGGCCGTTTATTCTAGAAACTGATCACCATCCCTTGATCGCCATCTCGCAGAAGGCCATTGGCGACATGCCCCCGAGGTTGCAGCGTTTTTTCCTGCGCCTTCTTCGCTATGACGTAAAACTTCAGTTCACACCAGGGAAGCAACTGCTTCTCGCTGACATGCTGTCACGTGCAACAACCGGACCCATCACGGGAAACGACGTCATCAACGACGACACTGAAGTGCACGCAGTAAGTGTTGTTTCTTCACTTGTCACCGATAACACCTGGAAGAGGTTGGCTACGGAAACTAGTCGGGATGAAGAATTAAAGCAAGTTCTTGTGGACTTGGCGGCAGGAAAAGCACTCCAAGGCCACTGGAAATCTTTTGAAGGAGAGCTTTCTCACGTGAACGGAGTCCTCTTAAAAGGGTGCAAAGTTGTAATTCCGGCTACGATGAGGAAAGAAACTTTGGAACGCATTCATCAAGGTCATCTGGGCATCAATAAATGCAAATCACGGGCCAGGCATCTTGTCTTCTGGCCAGGAATAAACCGTGACATAGAAACTTTCGCACAGGCGAGTTCTGCATGCAAAACGTACGCGTACAGACAGCCCCAAGAGCCGTTACAGTTGCGCCCAGTACCTGATAAACCGTGGCATCGTGTCGGCATCGATATTTTTGAGCATGGTGGACGGTCATACCTGTGCGTCTACGACGCATTATCAAACTTTCCTGAAGTAGAGCTGCTAAAAGATACTACCGCGAAGACGGTCATTGAAGCAACAAGTGCAATTTTTGCTAGATACGGCATACCAGTTGAAGTTTGTTCGGATAATGGCCCACAATTTTCTAGCCACGCTTTTGCTGCGTTTGCCCGAAGGTACGACTTCATCCACACCACTTCCAGCCCTCGGTACCCCCAGTCCAACGGTCTGGCGGAAAAAGGCGTGCAAGTAGTTAAGAGGATTTTAAAGAAAAGCACTCAAATGAATCACGATTTTTGGCTTGGTCTTCTTGCCTACAGATCTACTCCAATGGAATCCGGACCATCACCTGGCGAAGTACTTCAAGGAAGACGACTACGGACAACGTTGCCCGACGTCCGGCCCTGCCCAGGTCGCAGCGTACAGAAGCATCGTCAGACCGACCGTTGCAGCCGACGACTACCACCACTCAACCCCCGAGACACGGTACGCATCAAAGAAGGGGAGTGGGCCACCAAAGGTCAAGTCGTTCAAGCTGCGACATATCCCCGGTCGTATAACATAATCACTGAGGATGGCAAATTCCTGCGGCGCAATCGGCGACATCTGCTGCCTACAAGAGAAGCTTTTCGACAAAGAGGCCTTTGTGACTCTGAGGAAGACCTCCGCCAAGGGGCTGACGGAAGACCTTCACCATGCAGCAGCAACACTGTCGCCGAGTCACCGGCCACAACTGGCCACATTCCCGCCTCATCCAACGCTCCTGCATGCTTGCAGCAGAACCAAGAACCTGCGTTCAGAAGGTCAACCCGAGAGCGAAGGCCCCCACAGAGGCTTACTTATAATCGAAGCTTTGTGCAAGTTCCCTAAATCGCGTTCTCAATATTCATTTCTACTAATGTTATTTCCTCTGTTTTTTTTTGCTCCTTTGAAAGAAAAGGGGATGTATCGTATCTGGCGCAGCGCTGGCTTCGCATCTATGGCAAGTGTGACGTGACAGATATCGGTATCGCCCATGACACATTGTGGTGAGGGAACACACCCTCTCCCACTTAGTGTATATATACACGGCTGTTGAATAAACTGGGCGGCTTTCCGCTCCCCTTGCTTGGAGCCTCTGGTCATGTCTTGCCTGCGGCACCGCTCGATACAGATAGGATGGGGCATTCTTTCCTAATATTTTTGTCACGTCCTGGTGAATGTCATAACCACTCATGCCTTTTTTAGCAGTTATGGATAACTGCACGTTAGCTTATTTTATCCACTTTTTGAAGGAGGGTTCATTTGCATTTCAGTCTTCAATATCTGACACAAACAATAAGCTATCAGCGAGAAATGTGATGCGAGGCCTCGTAAATGCATATACTATGAAATACAAAACTAATATTCCGCTCAGGCAAATGCATCCTAGTCGGGCAGAGTTTTCAGTGACTCGCATAGTAGTGCACATTGACCAACCGTATGGCAAGTGCACCTCCGTAATAATTGCGACATAAAACAGGCATATACAACGTCGGATTATGAATAGAATAGTGCACAATATGCTGAACGGATTCTTTTTATTTATTAAATTTCGTTCTTTGGGCTACCCCGTTCTTAAACCACTGGTTACGTGTCAATGATTATGTTCTGATGCTTGGCTGATTAGTTAGGATGAGGTATGTGCAACTGTGAGACAGAGGGTATAAAAGCCACAAATTTGTTTAAATAGGTGTCGCCCACAAGCATCACACATCGTCTTCATCCTCCTGACAAGATTGCCTAGACGCCTCAAGCAGTGTATCCGCAAAACTTGGGGTTGGCAATTCGGCATAGCTTGCGAATGGTGTAATGCGCCAACAGTAACTTTGCGTGCAATTACATGATGCATCGTATTTAATGGCGTAGCATTTCATTAGTCGTTTCACTACATGTTTTCACCGTTTAAAACAGGGCGCCCGGTGTTGGCGCCGCGGCAACGACGCTGTGCTGCTAAGCACGAGGTTGTGGGTCGAATGGGTGGCATTCGATGGGGGTGGGGGGGGGGCGACGAAATGCAGAAACGATCGTCTACCGTGCTTTGACTGCACAATCAGGTAGAACCTTACGTAATCAAAACTAAAGCGGTACCTACCCAGGGACTGGTGATACAAAGGCACGAAATGCAGAAACGATCGTCTACCGTGCTTTGACTGCACAATCAGGTAGAACCTTACGTAATCAAAACTAAAGCGGTACCTACCCAGGGACTGGTGATACAAAGGAACCCGATGGTTGGTTCCGAACTTTGTTCGCTCAATTCAGCAGCCCGAGGCTCTATACCCATTTGACCATGAGCTACGCAGTGACCTAAGTTGGCGTAAAACAGGTTATCCGCGCCCAAACACATAGACATATCGCAAACTTGGTGAAGTTTTCTAGGAATGCTAGTGGAGTGGTTTACCTTAGTCGAATGACACCAATGTTATGCTGTTCGTAGTCTTTTGCGGTTATTGAGAATGTTTTCAAAGGGTGAACAGTTAGCTAATTAGTTAGGCCTAATTATGCAGAATTTTAAATATTCCTTGTAGAGCAAAAGTTGTATTTCAAGAACTGTAGGGTACGTGTGCCCTGAAAAACTCAATGAAGCTGTTTCCATGACGTTATATATTACGTGGTCCTTTTCCCGGGCTTTGAAAAAAGCATTCGACGTACGAAAGAAACTAACATGCACGTGCTATGTGCACGTCTATCTTTGCAGCCCGGGTGTCATCAAGACGCTGATGATGCTGAAACCTGGAGTCAGTGTAGAACAACACATGGAGGTACGTACCGAGATAGAAAAACGGCGTAAATAGACTGCAGTCATCCTTCTCCATAATAGTAGAAAATGCCGTGACCTTCAAGTTGATTCCTTTTCAGGATGTCAAGACAAGCCTGAATCACATCTTCTTGTACTTGAGTGGTCAATTTAAAGCCTGATAGCAAATTTATTTATTTGCGTCATTTCTGTATCTAGAATACGTATAAGCTTGTTGTGCTCCACCTTTAGTCGTCATCGTCGATTAAATTATCATTAGCCCAATTATGTGCACACCAATACAAATTTATCTTTGCCAAAGTTATCCATCCTCTCAAGCAGGACCAACGCTGTTCCTGCAGTTAACGATTTTTCAATACGATGCTCACAGCAGCTAAATCTCTGCTGCAGCCAAATGTTTCTACTTTCTTGGTAACCGTCCCTTTTTTCCCATGGACCACCGGTTGTCAGTTCACGTGGCACATGTCGTGTTGCAAACTAAGACAGAAAACGAGCTTGTTTTTCATTTTAGCTATTATTGCGAACTGTGGCATGTTCCCTGATTAGCACTACGTGCTTCTATCTGTTAGCGGTAAGTCTATACTTTTCTATCGGTGAACACCTCCCACACACATATATCTGCAGTGTTCCAAAGAATACGTTATCTAAATTTTAAAAGCAATGCAGTAAGGGTAATGGAGGGCTTTTAAAGCGAATCTGTTAGCCTCTAGTCGGTCAGGACTTATCGCGGCGGCGTCCTCACCGAAAAAAAAAGATCTTCAGCGATTGAAGCGAGAAGCGCACATATTATTTCGTATCAGGCATACAACACAGCTTTACATTCGTTTCAATAAAGAACAAGCATAAAACAAGGATGCAAAACACGTAATTCATAAAGCGCTCCTGCTGACAATGCGAAGCACGTGACACTACCCGCATACGTTTCCCGGTAAAGGTTGCTATTGCGCAAGCTGCCGTAGTGATGGAAGCTTGTGACGTGGGGAGTGACGTCACTGGCCTTTCATATATAAAAACCCCATCCAACGACTGATTTCATTGTTCTTGCTGCCCCGCTACGGGTGGGCATCGTATAAGTTAGGACTGCATTATGCAAAATATAGGTGAGGCGTGCAGACAGGACACAAGAGTAGAGAAGTGGACAACACGAACGCTGACTATCAACTGAAGGGAGCACTGAGGCGAAAAGCACTGAGGCACTGAGGCCTCAGTGCTCCCTTCAGTTGATAGTCGGCGTTCGTGCTGTCCACTTCTCTACTCTTGTGTCCTGTCTGCACGCCTCACCTATATTTTGCATAATGAATCCTTATCAACTAGCTCAGCTTTCTGTCATTTTAAGTTAGGACTCTCGAGAAGCAGCATCAGTACGAGGAGCAGCAAAAGGGGAAAAAAATGGCAGTACGACGAGCGGCGGCGTGCTGTCGCTGGTCGTATTTCCGTGGAATTTCAGCACACGGGAAGACCGGAACTCCACACTCACCTGTCACTGAATAAAGCACCGAAGGAGTATATATATATATATATATATATATATATATATATATATATATATATATATATATCCGCACAAGGGTCCCGTTGCAGTCTTGGACTTTGGGACCCTCGTCTATATCTTGTATCTTTCCAATGCATTGTATATAAAGAATAATAAACTGAAACTATATATAACGGGAAGGCAGGGATATTAACCAGTCGAGATACCGGTTGGCTGCCCTGCGCTGTGGGAAGGGAGAAGGGAATAGAAAGAAGGGAGAGAGATGGGGCTAGAGATACGTGCACGGGCAACACTACAGAGTCAAAGGCGCTCGCACAAGCCAGATGTCCTGAGAAAGCACAAAAGTACCTTCATTGCCTTCTGGGCTGATGCGCCGGAGGCAGAATTGAGCAATAAAGCATTGCATGCCCACCTAAGCAGTTGTAACGGTGGTGTTTAACAGCTTTGCTGGACATCCACTTCCGCAGGGCCGCGACGGCGTGTCAATTTTTTAAGGTGACACGCTTATCTGGTATATGGGCATTAATAATATTGAAAAACTCATTGATTCACTACCTAATCAACCGATGTTCAGCATACAAACTTAATCTATTACGTTGAGTGTACAATTCAACCGATGCTTTGAAGCCTTCACGTGCTCGATGTCCACCCTAAAACAGATGCACACCTTGAAGATAGTCTTGAAGGCTCAACGCTGAAAGTTTGCCCGGTAATGACCACACGGATAAGCACATTGCAACGAACGTTTCAGACACTCCGTTCAACAAGGCGTCCCATCATATGCTCACATAGGAATGCTGCGCCGCACGAAAAAAAAACATAGTATATGTACAGGAGGCACTACCAATTAGATAAGAGAGGCATGCCTACATACCAGAATTCATAGTAAAATATTTTTGCGCGCACAATTGACAAGGACACCGTGAAGGGGGACACACAAATATTGTGCGCGCAAAAATATTTTACTATGAATATGTACCAACTCGCCCAACTATCAGTTCTACTACATACTAGAAATTTCTGACTGCCTTCAACTTTGACATAATTGTCCCCGAAATCTGCGATGAAACACATCAGTCCTCCAGGTAGTTTTGTATGGCAATGCATAAGGAACAGCTTCCTTGGAGAATCAGAAGACGCAAGTGCCTTTCACCGCTTATGGATAAATGTCGAAGCCGCAACGCCATTTTTGATACTTTGAAGCTTCCCTTCTTTGACTTGTTAGATCTAATTGGCCCTCTCAGATACTGGCATGGCGGGATGAGACATTGCATGTCCAGTATAGCTCACCTGGTGCTAGACTCAGTATCCGTGCTAAGGGCGTGCACTGATCTCAGGCTGGCTTAAAATGGACCTTCAAGCAAATAATTTTAGATAATAATGGAACTCGCTTGCTCAGAGGTATAAGGAGCATTTATCGCAAATCTCTTATGTTCACCGGCACGAAGAACATTACGGCGTCGTCTAAAAAATAATCGCTCTTACCCTGTACAACTGCACCATGGCAGTTGTCGCTGTAATGTATCATAGGCCGCAAAAATAAAACTCCCTATTTCCGTCGTTATTCAGACAGTTACGCCCAGCAGTGCATTCCGCTGCGCAAGGATATTGCCTGTGTGCGCCTCGTGCCTTCGACGGTGCTGCAAATGGCTTGTGATATGGAGCATGACGCACACCGACCTATCTAACACGCGAGTTTGATATCAATGGCTACAAATGTTTATTAGTTGAGCTTTTCATTTGATCTCTAAAACCGTAATCTCACCACCCAAGAAAAAGAAAACTTTGTCCCCATTGACAGTTGATCTTACCCCTAATGAAGAGGGTTTCAACCATGGAACCAACGAAGCATCCTTCATACGTAAAAACGCATATACGCATATAAGGGTGTTAAAATTGTTTAGCGCGCTATAATTGCAATGCCTATGTGAGATGAACTTGCCCCACTTATCTTCGTCTCCCTTTTGCGTTCTTTCGCGCAGCATTTGGAGAAAGCGACCAGTTCTGTGCACCCGCTCGGACGAGTGGCCACACCAGAAGAAATCGCTCGTTGCATCGCCTTCTTGGCGTCCGACGACGCCAGTTTCATCACGGGGGTCACGATGCCAGTTGACGGGGGCGTGCTCCTCACGTCTTCCGTCTCGGGTCCCGCCCCGTCGGCGGCGGCCAAAAAGGCTCCCTAAGAAGCCAAGCACGTAGCCTTGCTTGGCGATACTGGTGGTACTACAAGACGCTCGAAAAATAAGAGCGGAGTTGCAGAAAACTCTCTTTCCGGAGAAACTCACCATACAATATTTGACTACATTTTTTAGAGACCTCGCACTCTTCGAAGGAGTATGTTTGCTTTCTCGACAGAGCATACGTTCGTTCAGATTAGGTCAAAGCGTAGTGAACAGGGAGCGCAAAATTACTCCAAAATGTCGTTCATTGTTATAGAGAGGCAGTTTCTACAGCACTAAAGTGGATACCGGTGTTCCATTAATTCTCGCAACCCAGGATAAAAGACAGAATTATGTTGCAGGTAGTCTATGCTCTGTTACCTTGGCTATATGGTTTCGGTGCTTTCTTATAAATAAAGGCTTGCTTTTCTCTTATGTTTGTCCTCTTATAAAACCAAGCTTTCTTAAGCTATCCCGCAATTTGGCACGGTTGCTGCCACTTGGTCTGTATACCTCCCCGCATACTTATGTGGATATATATACAAGCGTTGTAGGTGCGCCGCATACAAGGCCAGTTCGCGTACCTATATATCATGGAATTTATACCGACAAAGCAATGCTACTGAGCCCACCTCTCTTCTGTATAATAAAAACAAAGTCATAGTTTCTCCCGAAAGGCGAAGCATCAATTGCGGAAGCAAATTACTATACAAATGTACAAATTATCAAGGATGTTAGTTTTATCGACCCTACAAAGATTTCTTCACATTCGCTAACTAAATTAGGAAGCATGATGTGACGCGCGCACACGCACACATTTCATTACGAGTGTGCCTTCAATATTAATGGAACACGTCATTTATTCGGATATAGCCAAGTTTCTAACCTCTGTTGACTTCTTTCACCCGCAGCAGCATGGATTTCAAGAAAGTATATCCTGTGAGACCCAGCTTGCCTTATTTATTCATGACATCTCAAGCATCGGTCACAATATTCCCATAGATGCCTTGTTCCTGTACTTCGAGAAAGCCTTTGACAAGGTGCCAGACAAGCGGCTATTCCGTCAGCTCTCTCACCTAAATCTTAACCCCTCTGTCTTCGACTGTCGGTGTGACTTCCTCACAAACAGGAAACAGTTTCTCTGTACTAATGGGCATGCTTCCTTGTTAGCACCTGTTATATCCAGTGTTTCTCAAGGCACCATCCTCGAACCATAACTTTTTCTTATTTTCATCAATGACCTACCTAGTAACATCTCCTCCTGTATTCGCCTATCCGCAGACGATTGTGTCATCTACCATCATATCCATAGTTTCCATGATAACATTTCCCTGCAAAATGATTTACAAATGGTTAAAACTGGCGTAAAACTTGTTTAACGTCTTTAAATGTCAAAAAGTTTAAAAGATCTCCTTCCACCACCGAGCTTCCTACGAAGCGCATTAGTACGTCGTTTCTGGCTCCGAGTTATCTTCAGCGTCATCGTATAAGTACATGGGCATCACCGTATCTCATAATCTCATCTGGTAGCATCATATAGCAAGTATAACAAAGGAAGCTAACCGCGTCCTCGGCTATGTCCAGCGTAACCTTAAGTTCACCCCTTCTCACGTAAAACTGCTAACGTACCAAACATTTGTTCGTCCCGAGCTGGAATACGCACGCGCAATTTGGGACCCGCTTCAGATAGCCTACAAAAAGCTCTTGAATCCATCCAGAACCGCGCTATTAGATTTGTTTTCTCAGATTATCCTTACTATGCTAGCGTTACTGAACTAAAACATAGAGTTAGGCCCAAACAATGAAACGTTCCTTTCCTTCGAGCGCTTCCTAACCTTACGTGAGGCCTCCTTACAGCGAAGGACCGATGGAGGAAGCAAGCATACTCTGAAAGCTCCCTTCACCCGTCCTCACGTAAGGAGCGGTTGCCGCCATGCCTGGGTTCGAGATTATCTCTTAAAAGCTTTAGGCGAACACCAGAACACCCCTATTCAATAAAAAAGGTTGTATCGTCGCACAATCTCTAAGTTGATGAGCTAATATAGAGAAGCGTGGACGCTATTTTTTTGTTTTGTTTACTAAATCTAAAGAAGCAGTGCATTACAGTGCGAAACTTGATGTGCTCCAGCAACGCTGGCACGCCGGCGTCGTGCAACGCCTAGCAACGCTTCCATGCCGCACGCGTGACTGAAACGAACGTGCCTGGCAAAACGTACCGTGCTCGCGCTTCTCCGAAGGTGGGCGACAGCACGCACGCGCAAGCAAACGTCACGTGGTTAAGCAGTGAGGCGAAGTGCTCGTTCAGGGCCAGGAGCGGCGTAAGGACGCATGAAGGTAGCTTGGCCCAAACAATAAAACGTTCCTTTTAGGGGTGTGCGAATATTGAAATTTTCGATTACGAATCGAATACGAATAAGGCGAAGAACTCTCTTCGAATATCGAATCGAATATCGAATACATGTGTAGTATTAAAAAATTGCAAGAGAGGTAACAGTAGCTTTATTACCCTTTTAAAAATAACATTGCATTTTACAAGGTTGCTTCAAATTAAAGAGGTACTCAATTATAGATAATGGACTCAGGTAATGCCCTCAGTCAGGTAAAACGCTTGTTACAGATTGTCGTGAAGGAAAATTACCTGCTCAATATGGCCAGAAAGTAAACGCTCTCTATGCACTGTCACATTTCTACCGGTAGAAAAGACTCTTTCACTAGGAACTGAAGTGGCAGGGATCGCTAAGTACTTCCGGGCGAGTGCACTTAAAAGCGGGTACCTGAAGCGGCCAATGGACTGCCACCACTCACAAGGATTCATGCCCCTTTCCAGAAGAGGCTTTTGCGCGTAGTCTGTAACTTCCCTCTCAGGGACAGATGCCAAATGTGTCTTCTCTTTGTTCATCACTAGATCGTCAAAAGCATTCCATACACTCGATGCCACCAGTGGACACGAAGTCGACGCTGGCACGGCGGTGTCCCCACGGTGTTCCACGACGGCTTCCTGGAGCTCCCTTGTCACAAGGTTTTTCAGCCAGATCATCTGACCAGATGCCTGATGAACTGTGGCCATAAAGCGCGGATCAAGAAACATGCCTAGGCTGGCCACTTCATCAAATTTCCACTCCGCACAAAGAGCCTTGATACATTTTGAATCAATGTTAGCAAACCCTGAGTTGCCTTTGCAACCTTCAAGGCAATGGGGCATTCCAAAAATAATTGGAATTATAAAGCTTGGTAAAAAAGAAACCGAAACTGATCATGTCTCAAATGCCTGAAGCAGATAGACTGAAACAGAGCATACAGATAATGGCAACTCAGGGTTGCAAAGGCAACCCTGAGTTGCCTTTGCAACCTTCAAGGCAATGGGGCATTCCAAAATAATTGGAATTATAAAGCTTGGTGAAAAAGAAACCGAAACTGATCATGTCTCAAATGCCTGAAGCAGATAGACTGAAACAGAGCATACAGATAATGAGCGGATCATGCGAAGTTCTCAGTTAATAAACATGTTCTTAGGAGAATGCGGAGCAAGCATACAATTGGTTAATTGCTCAATTATTCGCAGTCTATCCGAATATTCGCCGTTTCCACCGTTATTCGGCCGTCCTCGGATATTCGTGAATTTCCGAACATGCATTTCTCGAATCGAATACGCTTCGAATATGGAAAATATTCGATTCGTATTCGAAATTCCGAATATTCGAACACCCCTAGTTCCTTTCCTTCGAGCGCTTCCTAACCTTACGTGAGGCCTCCTTACAGCGAAGGACCGATGGAGGAAGCAAGCGTACTCTGAAAGCTCCCTTCACCCGTCCTCACCTAAGGAGCGGTTGCCGCGTGCCTGGGTTCGAGATTATCTCTTCAAATCTTTCCGCGAACACCATTATTCTATTAAAAAATGTTGTATCGTTGCACAATCTTTAAATTGAATAGCTAATATAGAGAAGCGTGGACGCTTTCTTCTAGTTTCGTTTACTAAAGTTAAAAAAAAGTTGCGCATTACAGTGCAAAACTTGATGTGCTCCAGCAACGCTGGCACGCCGGCGTCTTGCAACGCCTAGCAACGCCTAGCAATGCTTGCATGCCGCACGCGTGACTGAAACGAACATGCCTGGCAAGACGTACCGTGCTCGCGCTTCTCCGCAGGTGGGCGACAGTGCGCATGCGCAAGCGAATGCCACGTGGTTAAGCAGTGAGGTGAAGCGCTCGTTCAGGGCCAGGAGCGGCGTAAGGACGCATGAAGGTAGCTTTGGAGCTACCTTATGCTGAGGAAGCACCAAGGAAGCCTTCACCGAGGGCCCCTCAGTAAGGAAGCTTTCAGAGTGACATAAGGTAGCCTCACCCCAATGAAGGCTTCCTTAGTGAGGTAAGGAAGATTTCATTGTTTGGCTTCTTATGCTGAGGAAGTACCAAGGAAGCACCAAGGAAGCCTTCACCGAGGGCGCCTCAGTAAGGAACCTTTCAGAGTGACATAAGGTGGCCTCACTGCAATGAAGGCTTCCTTACTGAGGTAAGGAAGATTTCATTGTCTGGCCCATAATCTTCCCAGTCTTGAGTCACGCCGAAAAATAGCGCGCCTGTCCCTCTACCATTTACCACTCGCCTCTTGCTCGCTCGATTATCATACCTGCTCATCGCCTTTCGCTCCGCAACAGTCATTCTAAAGCTGTGTATCCACCACCTGCGCGCACCACTGCGCATCTGAACTTATTTTTTATTCGAACAGCGAATTACTGGAATCATCTGCCCACCAACGCTGCGCTCCAATCCTAGCCACTTCAAGTCATTCATCGAAGACCTGACGCAAATGTAATACCCATCCCTCATGTAAAACCCCGCACCAGGCGTGTTCGTGGTATAAATAAATAAATAAATAAATAAATAAATAAATGGGATTCGGCTGTCGGGACGCTGACATGATGAAGAGCAGCAGCAGTGACGAGCCCTTCGCGCTGCATGTCGCTTCAAACCGAACTGGGCCCACGAGGCCACAGCGAACACGAAGCCATCAGCTATAGCGGGTTGCCTATCATTTGCTCGCACCGCAGATTACCTCCAAGATAGCGCGCGCTCGGCCGCCCTCACCCGGGCCATGAGCATCCGCGGCCAGCCGGAGTAGAAGCGTGCTAACCTTCCCCCACTTTCCCTGCTGGTACGCACAGACTGCCTCGCTGGCCTCGCTCCCTCCGTAGCGCGCGCGGCAACACAGCAAGGATTCCCCCCTCCTCCCTTGCGTGCGCAAGATAGCTCTCTATAGATAGCTCTCTATCAGCAGGATTATCGGAACAGTCTTGCCTTACATTGTCCTCTCTCCATCGAGACATCAATAATTGTTGTTGTGTCTTATGTATGTAAAAGAAACGAACATTCGGGGACTTCAAATGGTGAGTCCTCGAACCGAATAACAGCGACTATTCGAATCGATTTGTATTCAAAATTTCGAATGTTCATTCACCCCTAATTCAATGGCTTCTTACATCTTTCTGAACTTCTATTTTGCTATCCTATTCTTTTTCAACTGGGTAGGTGCCACTTGACGCTTGCATTCTCATTAGTAACGCAAGATTCCAGAAAATACGCTCACAAAGAAGTAATCAGACAATATTAATACAAGCTCCAGCAACGAACCGGCCCGACTTTCCACCTTGATAGCCGCCGGAGGCTCCGTTTTGCATTGCACAGAATTTCGGTCGACGATGTTGGGCCAGTGAGCTCACCGGCATATGTTCTGCGTATTAAAACAATACACCGTTATATAAAATGTGGATATGCAATGTTGATTGAGAGGTACATCTGAAGCATTCAGACCTCCTAATAAATTAGCTCATGTTGTACAACTGCTTCATCGATTTTCTCAAATCTCTCATATATATATATATATATATATATATATATATATATATATATATATATATATATATATATGTTCATTCTTGGCCAATACCCCAGATTGCGCAGGTGCCACTGTGAAATAAAAGATATCGAATCCTCAAGGGTATTTAAATATTTGTCGTCTTCCTGTGCATACACGTCTCATTACTATCTTTTGTTGTTGTTGTTGTTTCCCCGACAAGCTTCAAAGATCACCTTCGTCTTCGTCACATGGCCGCGTCAATCAATGTTTTGATCTGTACATGCGCCTGACTTAGAGCTTTCATTTCGGAATATTTTGCGAGCAATGTACTGCATCGACATAATCATTGCATGAGGTCAAACTTGTGACTTTTGTAGCGCAGAAGCGTAAACAGTGCAGCAGAATGAGCGTTGAATAGGATGAAAATAAATACAGTTGTACACACAACATTCAGTAAATTGAGTAGCATATATTTAATCGCTTAATTAAAGCTTCAATTCACATGGCTCCCGCTATGTCATCCAAATATGCTATTACATTTTACACACATAGCTCTTATAGCGTAATTGTATCTCCATTCGAGCCGTCGTCGATGTTAGTAACATCGCGTTAATGAACAGGAAGTACGGCGCCAGGGCATGTCTCTAAATAGTACCAAGCTCAACGAGAATAACGAATTCCGCAACGCGCCGCATGGCATTATAAGATTAATTTTTCTAGCATACAGCCTTTTTTTTTTTTGCAAGGAAGGTGTCATTACCACTATACGTGGGGAACGATGTCCATAGCATCCGCTCCGAAAGTCGGTGAAAATTTACTAAGAAAGCCATTGCAGCAGTGAGTTACGGCACAGTGATGCATTGCAAAATAATGTCGAGCTTCTGAAGTTGAAACTTGGCGAAAATAAGGTGTGTCTGAAACATGCAGAAAAAGTTAGGTAAAAGCCTTAAAGCAGAGCATGCCAAACTTCAAGTGCATTTATCGGATTTCTCTTGCAGTCGTTTGTTTTTGTAAAATTTGTATGCATAATGTCAATGCTAAGAAATCATTACACTTTGAGCAAATTCATTCCTTCTCGGTGAAAGCCATCCTGCACCCGCAGTTATATATCAGACTCAGTTTGAAACTTGGCCCGAATTCCGCGGGAACCGATGGAAACGGGCAACAGGGCGGCGATACATAGGATATGCGGGTCTCCAACTCATTAGACCAGTTAGTCTTACAGAAGCGAGGCCCCTCGAGTATTCTGTGACAGTCACGTCATCGAGGCAAGTAATCTCGCGCTGTGATGCTTCCATTATTCTTTTACGAAACCAGCAAAGAGCAAGCTGAAAAAAAGCAGATGAGGTTCCCCATGAAGATTTTAGCGCCTCGCTAACTAACTCTGTAGTGTACGTCCACGTCTGGTGCACAGGATCTCGACGAGCACATTGTGATAGAAAGCATATATATCGTCTGCACCATCTGCATCTGCGCCGAGCGGTCCTTGAACTGGCGCTCCGAGACTGCCAGGCTCCCAAAAGGAGGCTGCTTCGGCCACACTCTCGTATAAGTGATTACATCATACAAGCCTTGGAGGACGATAAAGGGACTTGCAAAAGCCTTATCTCATTTCTTTCTTCAATTAGAAATGAAGCATGAAAATCTCACGAAAGACATGTCGCATGTTACTGACACAAAAGTAAACATATGTCGGCAGTCTATGAACTTCACCAAATCGAAATTTGCAAAATTCAATGGTGCTCTTTTGTGTCCCGAAAATGCGCAGTGGGTTATGACGGAGACACTTTCAAAAAATGTAACGAAATTCCTAAAAGATGTAGCTGAGGCTAAGCGCGAGAACCAACTCACCAAAATAAAGAAAAACATAAGGTATGTTCATGACTCGAAAAAGAAAACGAAAAAACGCATTGACATTTGCAACTACACTCGCAAGATCAACGTGGCATCCCTTCGAAGACCGCTGAAAATCTTGCGGCAACTGTTTCGATGGGGGCAAAATGCGAAAACACCCGTGTGCTTAGATTTCGGTGCACGTTAAAGACCCCCAGGTGGTCGAAATTTCCGGAGCCTTCCACTACGGCGTGCCACATAATCAGAAAGTGGTTTTGGCACGTAAAACCCCATAATTTAATCTTTAAGCTCTCTCTGGATAAGCAGAAATAACAGTGGAATCGTTAAAAGTCAACGACGAGGTTGTATTTGAGGAAAAAAGATAGCGTAAAAGAGAACCAGATGAAAAAGGAACTGGTGCTGACAAATTTCCACTGCAAGAAATCTGAAGAGAAATTTTTTAAGTACAAAGTCACGACGAGGTACCCGTTAGGTTGGTTTATGAACTAGGACCAAAAGGTAAGGAAACTCTGTTGAAAGCCGCAGAAAAAACCTTCAAAAATCGACAGATACCAGACAGTTGGCGAAAAAGCAGAATGAAGTTAATTTATAAGAGTAACAGTGGAAAATATTGAATTGACTAATATAGACCGTTGACCATTACATCGGTAATATTGAGATATACAGATATACTGAAGCACAGTCCTAGACCAGAGATCTCCGACTGGCAGATATCTATCAAGGCTTGAAGGTACCGTGCACACTGTGCCACCACCGCTAGGTCACCCGCAAAAGCCAAGGCCGGCAGTTTGTTGTTCTCGTCTATCACCGAGGCGGTGTAGCTGAGGCGGAAGACGAGGCCTGAGTTCAAAAGCTTTCTCTCAGTGCTGGAGACATAAACGATGTACAGCAGTGGCAACAGCGGGCAACCTTGACGAAGACTCCCGACCACTCTGACAGGCTCGGACTCAACAGCCACAAAGTGCGCCGTGGCGCTGTTCCCCGTATACAAACGTAGGACTATTGACAACAACGCGTCCTGCAGACCCAAAGCGGCAAGGCAGTCAAACAAAGGTGCATGCGGTACATTGTCGTATGCCTTATCAATGTAGAGGAAGCAGCATAGCAGAGACCGTCCCTCGCACCTAGGAATTTCCGCGCATTGAGTGAGGATAAAGATGTTCTCCAGTCGGCGACCCGAACGAAAGCCGTTCTGTAATTCAGTCAGCACGTGCTTAGTTAGCCTCTGCCCAGGCACAGACCCAGTCCTTCAGCCCTCGGACGAACAACTAGTAAAGAACGCTTGTGACCCTGATCGGTCGGTAGCTTTGGAGAAACTGTCTTTTTTTCCTTGCTTGGGGATAAACGTTATGCGGCCCTACTGCAAGTCCAATGGGATCTGTGTGCCTCGAAGGATGCCAGTCAACTGAGCAGCAAGTTGTTCCAGTGCATTAGGCCCCAGGCTCTTCACTAAACGTGCTCGCATACCACCTGGTCCAGCAGATGTGCGTGCGCTAAGATGCACCAGACCCCGATCCACCATCCGATTGCTCGACCTCGCAATGTAGCTCTGTCGACCCACAACTGCTAGCGAGTGGAGGAGCTGCAGGCAGTGAGTTCTCAGAGTCCCCATATTTAACATTCTGCACACCAGGGGCGCCATACATAAGGGTCACGGGCTGAGTGAGGCGCCCTTTGAGATCTGTGATTGGCTGGCCGGTCACCACATTCTTGAGCTGTACAGGTATATGCGACACCTTTTCTCTCCTTTCGAGTGACCTCACATATAGCCAAAACTTATGGGCTTCCGGCTTGCCCTCCTCTCGTAAAGCCTGCATGAGCTGCAGATTATGTCGGGCGACCTTGGATTGCGCCAACGCTTGCACCTTTTGTTTGAGATACAGCTATTGCACCCACGTAACTGTGGAAGCGTCTGTATCCACCATTTTGATGGCTTTGCGGTGCTCCCAATTAGCCTTGCGTCTTGTCTGCCATGTCTCCTCAACCTCACCGTCCGACCATGGATTTGTCATCGCACGTGTTGACCGTATGTAAAGAACCGTGTGGCCCTGCATAACAGACGAGAGGGCAGACACATATTCCTCACAGGTAGTGGCCCGTAGCCTTTTTTTCACTGGCCTCAAAGTTCGTGGCGACCGCCTCGATGGCCCGGCTTGGCAAGTATAGGCAGGATTTCCACTGTCTTTTGCTGTTAGGGTCATATCAGCCTCAGTGACTAAAGTCGAGCCTTAGCCGATTGTGGTCATTACTGCGGCTACACGTGCCTTCCTCCTCCATCATGCACCTATTCAGACAGATTCCAAGCTGGGGTGAGAGAAGGGCATAGTCGATGGTTGTGCTACTGCCACGAGCACACCATGTGAACTGTCCTTCACAGTGTGGTTCAAGATTTGCAGTCACAAGGTCTAAATAATTCACTAACCTTAGAAGGAGCTTGCCATTTGCATCAGTACGGCCACATAGTTCACTCAGATGGCCGTTTAAGTAGCCAATAATGACGAGCTCCTTGCCTCCCCGCAGCCTTCGTGCGTCGTTGCTGACACACTCCATAAGCTGCACATTTTCTTCATCGAGACCTTACACTGACAGGTACACAACACACACTGCAGTGCTCACGCCAGACAGTTTCCCAATTACCCTAAGGTGGTCTCTGCAGTCCTCCTCCAGGTGTTGCCACTGAAGCCCGCGACGTCACAACAAACCAACCCCTCCCTCTTTGCGACTTTGTGTAGATCTGTTCGGGCCCACCTAGCCCCACACTAACTGTATTGGGGGCTCTTCAAGGTTCCTAAGGTGTGTTTCTGCCACTGCGTAGACAGAAAGCTTTTCTAACTGAAAGTACCATATAATTCCACCCCTTTTACTCCCGACGAGCCCCGTTGAGGTTTAAGAACCCCAATCTGAAACATTGCGACTTCGAAAGGGGTTTCTTTTTGCGGGTGTGTTGCCTGACCGGCCCTGTGGCCCTTTGTACGTTGTTGCTAGACTGTATCACCCTGTATTGCCGTGACATTTACGTAGGGAGCTGTGCGATAGCTACAAAGCGTGTTGTCTGGCGCTTGCCATCTGGGTCTGGTACCACTGCTGGTCCATGTGTTGGCACACTAGGTCGCCAACCATGCGGGTCATGTCGAATTTCACATTGGGCGGCGGCATTGCACGAGATGGAGGAAGTGACTGAGGCGTTGCCGAAGGTGGCATGTGGGATACTGGCTGAGGCAGCATGGCCTGGTCTGTCGGGCACACCATCGACGGGCTCAGGGAGGGTTGCGCCAAGGAAGCAGCTTGCACTGGTCTGTACCGGCTGAGCAGCTAAATCCAACGCATCGGCACCGGTGGTTGACACTGGGAAGCACAGGAAACTGTGGCCGCACCTCGACTGATTTGGCCCCTTTGTTCCGGCGTAGGAAGAGCAAGTCGCGTCTTCAAGTCGCGAGCAAGTCGCGTGCTGAGAGAACTCTGTTACAGGCTTGAGGTAACCAATCTGGGAGCCTGTGGGTAGAGGCACTGTGACGCTGTGACGGGCACTTTCCCAGTTGGATAATTTCTTCTCTTGGGGTGGCTAGGTTGGGAGCTGCGCTCTCTTCTTCCCCAAGTCCTAAAGAATGGCGAGCTGCTTTCCTGATGTAACCGGCAATTTGATGTGCTGTGTGGGCAAGGTAGTGACCTCCGTCCCGCGCGAAATGTCCCTCTCCTTCCTGCACTCGTGTGTTGTCCAGGAACTTTGCACTGGCAGAGGCACACAGCTTGATAATTTGCGAGTTCAGCATGACTGCTCGCGCTTGTACCTCCTTGCCCCGCGTGGACACCCCCCGGTAGAGAGCAAACAAAGAGCGCTGGTGCGTACGCGGTCCCAATTTCTTGGATAGCTGCAGAAACATCGGATTGGGCTTCCTTAAGCACATCATGCCGTGCCTAGTGCAGGGGTAATAAAGGGGGTGGGGGTGGTATTAGTTAATTGGCCGTGGTGGCGAAGCAGCAACCAGTGCGCATACTTGACTGTAGCGTGTCTCGTAGAGGAGGCCTTCACGCTCACCTTATTCCCCAGTAGACGTCGAAGTGCCGCCGTCACTCGGGTAACATTGCCGTTGCCCAGCAGCAATTCCTCACGGGGTGCGTCCGCCTGGGTAGGGTCCTTGCGATGCTTGCAGCTGTCGTTCTGCCTGACATCACTGCTGTCATCAGTTGTGACCGGTAGGGGACGTCTTGTTCGTGGCCAGTTAACCGCGTGTCGAATTAGTGACGTCTTCCTGTGAAGACAGGCTCACTTGTGACTCACACACGGAGAAAACTCATCCCCTTCATTGTCTCGACATCCGTAGATGTATATTTTGATTCCAATTGCACTTGGGTGTCTTTGGTATGCGGTTGAGGACCATTCTCCGCTTGTTTCGCCGAACTAGACGTTGTGCCTTCGATACATCTTGGCGTGTCAGCTTGCGTTCTAGGGGTTTCCTCCAAGGAACAAACGGGCGTTTCCCGCCCTTGCATGTCTTTACTTGGGTTCGACGTCTCCGCATCATTCTGCAGGGGCTGCTCCGCAATCCCCGGAACTTCGGCTCGCACCAGCTGCAGCGTATCGCGCAGTGCCGCCATCTCAGTTTCTGCGCCGTACAATTTCTCCAGTAGGTTTCCCACCCCTACTCTGAGCCTGGTCACTTCCGGTTCCGCAGCCTGTACGCTCCCAAGTAGGCTGTCCGTCCGAATGCACGGCTTGCACATGAAATCCTCTGCCGCGTTCGCTGCTTCAACATCTTCGAAAGTTGTTTAATCGAAGTAAAGCCACTTATCGCACCTGTCGTAGCGCACCAGTGACTCATCCGCTGGCTGCCTCCCTCTGTGATGCTTCGCCATAGCGTTTGGAGCAGTTTGAAATTCGCGGCGCCATACCAACGCCACCTCGCGCTGGGTGGGTGGATGGATGTATATTCTAGTACACTATAATGGATGCATAGAGTTTCCATGGAGTTTCCTAGGAAACTCTATGGATGGTTGTATGGATGGATGGATGGACGTATGGACGGATGGACGGACGGATGGACAGACGGACGGACGGACGGAAGGATGGATGGATGGATGTTATGAGCGTCCCCTGTAGAACGCGACGATGGCTTGCGTCACCAAGCTCTTGCTATTATACTGCCTAATTTCCCTACCTAAGTTAAAATAGAAAAAAAGAAAAAAAAACTTTATGAACTCTCACAACCAACTTTTCTGACCCCCTATCGCGAACTTTGCTTTTGTAGCTCTCCTTTTTTTTGTCGCTTCCCTACTTCCACCAGTCTTCCAATCGCCTCTACTAACCTCTATCGCGGACATGTTTACTTTTTCAGTGCTCTCGCTGAAACCAAGGGCTTCAAGGAGGCCAATTGTGCCTATATCGACCGCTGGACAGACGTCTTCACATTCTAATAAAGCATGCTCCCTCGTTTCCCTAGCTTTAGCGCAGCAAGCACATGCTTCTTCTTCCTTCTTATATCTCGCTTTATATAGGTGCGTGTTCTAAGGCATCCCGATCTCGCTTCGAAAAGTAATGAGCTTCCCTTTGAGTTATCATAAATTGTTTCTTTGCTGATTTCGTTTTTTCCTCTTCAGTAGTTACTCATGACAGGTACCTTTTCCATTGCCGCCACCCATGAGATTATTTCAGCCTGTCTTACATTCCGCTTATCGTTCTTTGTAGCTGTGTTGTCAACCCTACAGGCCGCATACTTGCTGGCAAGCTTCCTAGTTGTTTTTCTCCACTGTGAGTCAATGTTTTTCCTGTGCAGATACTTCAGCACTCTCCCAGCCATTTACTTTCTTCCAGATCCCTCCGTATTTCTTCATAATAATTTTTACTGTGAGATTCCCTCACTTCAAAACTGGTCCAGCCCATATCACCCTGCACAGCTTCGTTTGTAGCCCTCCCGCGAGCGCCCAATGCGAGGCGTCCCCGACCTCTGGTTCCCGTCGAGTCCTGATTGTAGACCTGATTTAAAGCAAACAACCGCATTTCCAAAAGTAAGTCCTGGAACCATTACACCTTTCCACATACCTCGGAGCACCTCGTACCTATTGTATCCCCATAGCGTTGTGTGCTTCATTGTGGCTGCATTTCTCTTCCCCTTCACTGTTATTGTTTTTTCCTGTGTTTCCATATATCTATTGTTTTCATTTATTCATGTACCAACGTATTTATATTCTGCTACCCGAGGTATTTCCTGGCCCTGTATCGCCACCGTCTGTTGACTATTTTCAATGAATACCATATAACACCTGATTTTCTGACAGTAAATTTTAAACCTAAATTGTTGCCTTCCTGTCCACAGATATTAACCATACTTTGCAAATCACTTTGCTTGTTAGCTAGCAGAACAATGTAATCCGCATAAAATAAACCCGGAAGCTGCGGCTCTACTGCTGTACCCGCCTGTTTGTATGAGAGATTAAAATCGATATTACTTCCTTCTAGCGTTCTCTCCATCCTCACCATGTACATCATAAACAGCAGTGGGGATAAATGGCACCCCTGCCTCAATCCCTTGTTAATATGAACTTTCTCCTCGCTCCTCATCCCTTCCCCATTCAACGCAAACGGTATTTTCTGGGTAAATCTCTCTCAAAAGCTGTAGACAATCGTCACTCATGCCTTCCTCTTCTAGAATATACCACAAAACGTCGCGTTCAGCGTTGTCATAGGCTCTTGTAATGTCTAAAAAGGCCACATATAACGGTCTGCTTTCTACTTTTAATTATTCAATACTCTGAGTAAGAACAAGTAAGTTATCATTTAAACGCCTACGTATTCTGAAGCCATTCTGAAGCGCTAACAATGGAATGGTGCGCCGTCTGGTGTGCAATATGTCGGCGCGTCTGGCTCTGAAAAAGCCAAATGAAGAAAGGCTTATCCGCTTAGAGTGGGTGCCTAACAAGTGGGGGTGTGTGCATGTGTGTGCTGCAGCCGGTGGGAACCACGCTCACAAGGGCGCTTCTTGGCGTGCTCTTTCTGTGTAGCCATGAAAGCTGAAGACGTAAAGCTTTCGGGCGGCAAGCCCAGCAGTGTCGTGCTTGCGGACATACAGGCTGTGAATGCGCTAAGTGCTGAGCAATTCTCTCACCTCGTCGAAGCTACCTGCCGCACGTCTACGGTGTCAGCGCCGTCGTCGAGTGGCGACGTGAGTTTTCTCCAACATTCATTTATCTTAAAAGCAGGTGCAGATTATCGTTGATTCTGCCGCTGTGTTGTCGCATGTGCACAGTACATTTGATAGTATGCCTTGTGAGATGAGGACGATGCCCGTTTGAGCTAACACCGTGTCTTTGTGACGTATTATCAATCCACTGCTTTCATAAGAGAATTTTCACTTCCTGACGTTAACTTTTTGTTTAATTTCTTCTCTTGTCTTGCTTCGCCATGAAGATGCTTCAATGTAGCCGATAATTTGTCGTGATATAGTATATCATACCCTTAGGCATTACCACAGAAATTTCGGGCGCATTGGGCTGTTGTGTACTGTAGATTATGCCACTCTATGCACCGTGCCGTGCTGTCTGCGACACTCATTGTTGTCAGCATGTATTCTAACCTTCACTGCAAAAGAATAAAATAGAATAATAGTAATAAATAGTTGCTATGATAAATTAAATTGCGGCTGTCACTAGCTAGCCTGTTACGAAGCAGCCGTATCGGGGCAAAATTTTAGAAATTACAGTGCAAACGACAGTCAAGTACCGCTTGATTATACGCGCGTTTTCATTTGTAAATATTATCGAAGCTTCATTGATTTCATAACTACCTTATGAGCTCGCTCGTTTTGAAAAATGGGGCTGCATATGAAGTCTACATATTAACAATTTCCTTGATGCAAGAACTTTACCCGTGTGATTTCGGGAATTTCTGAAAATGATGCTGCATAAGATCTAATGACTGCAACCTGTCGCTATGACCGAATTGCTGGAAAAAGTTTACTCATGTTAACCACTGTTTTTTCTCTCACACACCTGTTTGCATTGTCCATCTTCTTTCCCATCCAAAACTTCGAATTCTCTTCTCATGCATGAGAGCCAATGGGAACTTGGACATTATTTGAAAACCATTACCAAGTTCCTTATATGCCTGTAAGCTTTGTAACTGCTTTCAATGCCAAGGAAGACTGCAAGGCATATTTGTTTTTTTTTGTAAATCATAATAGCTCGGTTACAAAGTCTAAAACAAATAAGGGATCACATGATGTGAAGGCCTGCAACGATAAGTCTGACAAAATCATACATTTTAGTATTATGTTGCTAGTAAAGTGGCAGAATGTCACCTTCTGAACGCATGTTCATACATGCACAAATGTGCAGAATCTTTTGAAACTGTTTACTGGATAGTATGGTTATATTGGCATACTTGTTTCCCACCTTGTCCAATCATTAGTATTGAGTATATTAACAAAAACCTTCTACATTCCAATCACTCCATGATCAAGCATGAAAATAGTGCTAGCAGTTCTACTGCATATTAATCAAATGACACACCCCAGCATATTAAATTCAGTTCTCTTCATTCCTACATTTCGTATACGAAATAAATAAGCTAAACAGAAACAAAAGGCTTGTCATGTGGCCGCTTGAAGGGGTCCCTGTATCCTTACGGGAAAATGTTGGCAGATATGTGATCAAGTTTACATATGTACAAATAGAACATGACTTTAACTGAAATCCAGAATGAGCATCAAAACCAAAAGATACATTCGTACAAAAGGCAATGTTGACACCAACTACTTTGCTTTTATGATTGACTGTTGGGCCAGTTGGTAATGGGCTATAAATATTATGTTGAGGGGAAAAAGTTCCAGGGAAAGAAGAGGTATGATAGATTCTCAAACCTTTTTGTCCTGTCCGCTTTCCTTCTCTTCTTTCTTTCACATTTTTTCCTCTCTCTGCAGTGGCCACATTGGCTGACTTACTTCTGCACAGGAACACATCTCTGCACCCCCCCCCCTTCCCACCCCCAAGAAGAACTTATGGCAGATCCAATGCTGTTGTTGCAAGCTATGTAGGAAAGTGGGGCATTTTTGTCTAATTTAACTGCTTTGTATCAAAAGAGACATGATATATTTTATTTCAGAGTTGAATGATCGTTAATACATTCTGCCTTAAAGGGACCAACATCCACCTGAATTGCATCCCTCATTGCATTGTGGTGCACCTGAGCATTTTTTTAACCACTGTTTCTAACCACTTTTGTACGCGCATGAGTTTATGAGTGAGTACCCCGAGTTCTGTGGTCTCCCTGTGAGATAGAATATGCCATCAACTAGTGTTTCACCATAAATAGGTGCATAACTTGCAAAGAAACTTCTTTGAATCGATTGAATCGAATAGACATTAATAATAGCACTATTATCATATCCTGCCACTGAGCTTGGCTTGGCTAAAAAAAATGCCTTGACATGTGTATGGCCAAAGCAGTTGGACAATAAACCACAAAAGCATGTAGCCATTATTGTAGAAATATTTCAACATTTCAGAAAAACATGAAGCGCAAGAACATTGACTTGACAAACAAAATATGCTTTCCCAAACTAGAGCCACACTTGTCTGCTTTGGACCAATGCTGATGCATAATTAATCACACTCACCTGTCAGCATGTTTACAGCGTATGACTACATCCTCACTGCAGATCAAAACGTTCTCACCAAAAATGTTTCATGGCGTTAAGCACATTACCACTGTGTGACTGGACACTCTGACCAGTAAGCTTTCGATTGCACTAAAAAAAAATGGGCATCATAAAAATTCGTTGTCAGACCCTTTAGTGGCAAAAACAAATCAGCTCAAGCATTACTGAACAAAACCATTTTACATCAGTTTAAAAATATAAAATATATAGAAGTAATTTAGTTTTGACCACTTCGGGATATCTGTTGATGAACCGTATTCATGCCAAGGACGAGTCTCACTCATCTTGATGTTTCCTCCAAAATATGTGAGAGAAGAGTTGCTCGTCAAGAGATTTCCTTTGTTCTCCCGAGTACCACGGACAAGTGGAAGTCATTTCATATTGGTGCCAATGCTGCACTATTAAATGGCACCAGCTTCCCAGAAAACTAATTTTCTGGGGGTATACTTGGCAGTAACAAAGCGGGCGTTGGGCTACCCTGGATTTTAAAAGTGGCAGCACAGAGTGACGTAGCTGCAGCAACAATGGCCTTTCCAGTGATCTAATTGTGTTTTTGGATGTTTATTCACATCAAGTAAACAATTAGACCTGGAAAGTTCCAGTAGTCATGTTCTGAGCTTCAACTTAGTAACTACTAAATTGCACGAGAGATTAAAAATCTCTGGCGACCTCTCTCGCATGGATGCGGCTTGACAAAAACGCTTTGCTGCAGGTGCTATTGCGATTTTTTTTCTACACTGCACCAGGAATAATGCATCTCATGGAGAGTAACAAAAGTATGCTTGACTTCTATACCAAGAAATATTGCGCTTCATGTGCAGTGTTTCTGTTGCCTTGCTTATCTGCAACTCATAAAGATGAAAAAATATTAGTGACAGTAAAAGATATAAATTGACAGAAAATAAGAAATGACGTGCTGATATTGCAATAATGTAAGCTAAATGAAATGAATCGGTCATGAAAAATTTTCGGGAAATTGTGCTTATAATAAAAAAGGTTGGTAGGGAAAGGGTTGAACAGATAATCACGGAGGTGGCTCAGAGTAGAGGTAGAGCATCGAGTTCTTGTACTTAAAATCCTCAGTTTGGATGCTCATCCAAGTTGCTGCATTTTTAGGCTTGAAATGCCACCTGAATCTACTAAAGAAAAAAGAACTGCTATGCTAGTCCAGGCACAACTAAGTTGGAAAGGCCCACTGAGCTTCAGAAGAACACTTCAACAGAGCAGGAATTGGCCTTCCTGGTGCCGTACATGGCCATTACTTGTGACTCTTTCTATTGACTGTTACTGTCACTTTCCACCTGATGACCCCACAGCCACCCAAAGAGAATAAACATGCCGTTGGCGCACTCTGAAAGCATCAATATGATGCCTGCCACCCTTCTTTGCCTGCTGTCCCATGCCTGGGCCGCTCCAAGTGCCATGTGCTTGGAGAGCCAGGCACCATAGTTCACTAAAGGCACTTGACTGTCAACTTTCTACTGCAGCCTTCATGGCCCCACCTCATCGCTGGCTCTACAGGCCTAATGATACGTAGGAACACGTATGAGTATGGCACAGGCCTAACAGCTCCCACCTGCAATAGCAATGCTCAAGGTTGGACAACACGTAAGTCCTGCAAGTGCATGAGCCAGCGTACTCCTTCTACCAGCACATCGTCTGCACCCCCTGGAAAACTAATATACCTGCCATCACAAGGCTTGTTCCTTATTGAAATTCCACCCTGTAAGCTTAAGTGCTCACTTGGCTAACTTCCCAATTAGACAACACAGAAGTTTGCATTGTCCTCAGTCGTATTTTGCCCGAGAGTATCATCACACTTTTCACCTGCTATACGCCTTCTGTAAACTCAAAGCTTCTGGCATTGGATCCTTTCACCATCCCAAACTTTCAACAAGCTGCCCAAGTCTACCAAGCCCTTCCACTAGGGGTGTGCGAATATTCGAAATTTCGAATACGAATCGAATATTTTCTTTATTAGAAGCGTATTCGATTCGAGGAATGCATATTCGGAAATTTCCGAATATTCGAGGACGGCCGAATAATGGTAGAAACGGCGAATATTCGGACAGACTGTGAATAATTGAGCAATTAACGAATTATATGCTTGCTACGCATTCTCCTAAGAACATGTTTGTTCACAAAGAACTTCGCATAATCCGCTCATTATCTGTAGGCTCTGTTGCAGCCTATCTGCATAACGCCCGTGAGACATGATCAGTATCGGTTTCTTTTTTACCAAGTTCTATTCCAGGACTTTTTCATAACGATATATGACGTAATTTCGTGTGTATATATATATATATATATATATATATATATATATATATATATATATATATATATAATGTTTTACATATGTATATATGTAAAATAGGAGGTTATGGAATGCTTTTGACGATCTAATGACAGGGAGAAGACACATTCGACATCTGGCCCTCAGAAGGAAATTGCAGCCTATGCGAAAAAGCCTCTTCTGGAAAGGGCCAAGGATCCTTGCGAGTGGTAGCAGTCCATTGGCCGCGTCAAGTAGCCGCTTTTAAGTGTACTCGTCCAGAAGTACTTGGCCATCCCTGCCACCTTCCTAGTGAAAGAAGCTTTTCTATCGGTGGAAATGTTGTCACAATCCATAGAGGGCGCTTACTTTCTGAACATGTTAAGCAGTTAATTTTCCTTTACAATAACCTGTAACAAGGACATTACCTGACTGAGCGCATTACCTGACATTACCTGAGTGCATTACCTATAATGAGTGCCTCTTTAACCTGAAGCAGCCTTGTAAAATGCAATAAAATTCTTAAAAGGGTAATAAAGCTATTGTAACCTCGTTTTGAACTTTTTAATTCTACACACATATTCGATATTCGATTCGATATTCGAAGACTGTTTTTTGCCTTATTCGTATTCGATTCGTATTCGAAAATTTCAATATTCGCACACCCCTACCTTCCACCCAACACCTGCCCAGGAGTCGTGCATCTTATTGCATCGTAAACTTTCTCAGCTGAACTCACAGCAACCTTCTAGGATCTCGCCTTAAGTACCTTCACTGCTCTCATGACGGGCTTGATGCACACCATCCTTTTCACATTTTCTGGATCCCACATTCCACTATGGGTGAACTATCAGGGCGTGATGGTGCACTGTGCCCCACACAAGCCTCGTGCACAGTTCTAATGTCTGCTGTGTCCTTGGTCACCATACGTATATTTATCCTAATATTGCAGTTCTAAAATGCCTCCCATGTGGACTCGCACTCACTTCGCCTGACCAACCTCATGACACAGGTGGCCCCCTTTGTGGTAGGGACCACTAAGCTGGAGATCTTTGCTGCAAAATCCAAGCAGCCATGAACCACGCCCTCCATCAAGCGGAGTATGCACACCACCTACCATGCCTCCATCAAAGATGCCAACTATGTGGAATAGCCATCAGTTTGGCAACAATCTATGCCCCTGCCTACCCAGCTTACACTGGCGGTATCCATCACCAACTCCTCTGTCCCCGCTGTAACACTTCACTGAACCAAAAATATCAGCCCCACGAGGAGCCACAGTGCACCCCATATCCCCTCCAAAATTCCCCACTGCTTGCACAGTGGACCAAGAAGCCAGGTTGCCTCTATCTCACAGGCTGCAGCAGAATTCCCCTCTCGGGCAAGTCAACCAGGCAGTCATTCTTTAGATTTCCCTGCCCCTCACCCCATCATGCAGCCAACGGTCCCAGAATCCCCATGAAGCAAAATGTGACTACCGTAGAAGAGTTAACTGCTGGGATAGTTGGTGATCTTGCATACTGAAAAAATTTTGCGCAAGAAAACAACACACCCAAAAAAGACGACGGCACCATGGGCGCTACTTCAACTGTTTAATAAGGGCGAAACCAC
Source organism: Dermacentor albipictus (assembly GCF_038994185.2). NCBI lineage: Eukaryota > Metazoa > Arthropoda > Arachnida > Ixodida > Ixodidae > Dermacentor > Dermacentor albipictus. The sequence continues at coordinate 86,443,792 of NC_091822.1, forward strand.
TTGACATATATAGCCCTCCAAAGCACTGCGCATGCGTACAAGGCAACATGGAGTACAAAGTTTTATCAGAGTAAGCACGATAGAAACTTCAGCTCAGCCTCGTAAAGAAAAATCGATGTATCACTAACACAGTTCAGACCCACTTTCTTGATGTAGAAGGCTTCCAATGTTTCACGCGATGTCTGATGCCTGCCTCTATCCAAAATGCTCGCATCGCGGAACCGTGGAAAACAATCGGTGCAAGCCCTGCAGTGATCCACACGTCGCTCACCTTCATTATTTTTTATGCCTTTTGCATGTTCCCTAAGCCACCGTCATTTACACAACGCCCCGTCTGTCCAATGTAGGATTTCCTGCAGGCCAGAGGAATTTCATATACGACGTTTGTGGCACACATTACGAAACGCTGGCCATACTTCTCACAGCCAGGCATTTGGCTTTCGCAAGTTATGCGACGGCTTAGCTGGGCAAGCTTTTGGGGAGTGGAGAACACCACCGGTTCCATACATCCATATCCCATACATCCATAAAGTCACGCACAGCCTGAAAAAAGTGGCTAACCGGTATAATTTACCGGTGGTGTTCTCCGCTCCCTAAAAGCTTGCCCAGCTATGCCATCGCATAACTTGCAAAAGCCAAATTGTGAAAGCCAGCAGTGAAACTGCTGGAGACTTGCGGGCAAGCGAGGGCGCCTCCTGTAGTACATTGCACTGCAGACTTTGCCACCAAATGCAATTTTTTTTCGAAGAACTCGCTCAACTTTTTTTTGTTTATTACTCTATTCATCTCCCTTATGTATCAAAGGATCTTACGTCAGTCAAGGTAGTGTACACTCTCTCCTGACTCCCCATTCACTTTATTTCTGCCTCTTCTTGTGCCCCCCTTGCTTTTCCTACTCTTGTACACCACTCGCACCCTCAGCACCACCCTAGGTGATTCATTTCACTTGCACCTTACTCGCCTGTTTTCCCACCTTATCACCTTACTACCATAGGTGACTTTAACACCCCACGCAAGGCCTTGCACTATTGGAATAACACCCCCCAAAACACTCATCTAAGTACTCCTCTTGACCATTCTTTCCTTTTGGACTCAGACTCTCCCACCCATTAGGGTAACACAATTCGAGGAAATAGAATCCCTGTTCTCATGTTCATGCATAGTATCTTAACAGCAAAATGTAGCAACGCCCACGTTTCTCAAAAGTGTCTATGAGCAGGGTGCACAAGTGAGCTGGTTGGCAACTTAGCATGGTGAAGAAACATCAGAAAAAATGGCAGAAAAATGGGACAAAAGCTAGATTACATGAGATACCATGCTAACAATGGATGTTTGTTTACAATATTCATACCAGATAGCAGGTGAAAAATTAGTAACAGGGTAGGAAAACTGAACTAAAACCACCCTTGAGTGCACGTATCTGCTGTTAATCTCTTAAGATGTGAAACCTCTTTTTTGCAAGGAACGATTGATGGTGTGCTTATTCATGACGATGCCTTCCTATTTGGCACCTCTCGAACCTCATGCGTATTTTGGTCTCGGTAAGTGGCTAAAATTCCTATGCTGATGCAGGCATTTGTGCATGCACTTCTCTGACTGCATAGAAGCAGCCACAGGATAAGGGCACTTCATATACCATGTCGTTCTTGCAAGAAATGAAGCGTGGTGGCTGCAGGCGTTGCTTTCTATACCATCCTTCACAATGTCATTGCCAATCACATCACCATCTAGTCCTACTCAGGTTCACCAGTAGATATACAAAGTTGCCATTGCTTCTACTTCAGCTGCCACCCAAACAATCAGGCTAAATGTGCACTCCTCTTTGTCCACCACCTTTAAGGGCAAACCCGTTCCACAATGCTATTGCTAGATTGTAACCCCAGCCAAGTAGTGAACTCCCTAAAAGCACTAATTTGATGGCAAAGCTTCTTTGATTGTCTGGAACCATTCTGTGACAAGGTGAAAAAAATTGTACACCTCATGCACTGCAGGCCTATGTGAATCGGAACTTTGTCTTCAGGACATTCTTTTTCTACCTTGCTTTAGCAAAAATTGAAGTTTCATCTGCCGTTACCACGGGCTGATTACGAGGCATGTCGTAAGGGGGGACTCTGAAATAACTTTAACCACCTGGGGTTCCTTAACATGCACTCAAATCTAAATGCACAAGTGTTTTTGCATTTCACACCCGTCAAAATGCAGCTGCCATGACTGGGATTGAACTTGCGACCATGTGCCCACCTCTGCAATGCCTCAGCCACTGCTACTACAGTGGATCTGTTTCACTTTTGCTACCAGCTCCCTTATTATTGTTACTTTGTTGGCGAGACCTAAATCTTACGCTCGTAACACCTTTATACAGAAAACAGTGCAAATTGCTTTAAGCCTCCCGATCAGTGTCAGTAACAGCTGCTTAACTGGGTGCCCATATCACCACTAAAGTAATCCTAACTCAGTGTTGCAGCAAGGAACTTAACCTCGGCACTGGGATACCACATACTGGCAAGTGTCGGCTTTCCCATCTCTACTTCTCCCCTACTTTGTTGCAGCACTTTCATCATTCTATGTTGCACTGCTCCGGATCGTGCCATTCGCCCGCAACAAAGACCGTAATGTGCACGCAGAGTGCCACAAGGCTCATATCTTCTTACTATGAGCATTTCATCCACACTCATCCAAATTGCTATTTCTGCTACACTGACGTTGGCATCTTCATTCTCAATTCTACCCTGGTGTTTCTCTGAAACCCCCTGTGCTCAACCATGAGAGGGAAGTCCTCTGTTTTACTGACGCCATGCTTGCCGAACTACACACTGTCATAGCTGCTTGCCTCCGTGTTCCCCCATCCCACTTGGCCTGCCTATCATTTTCATGGATTCCATGACTACATGGTGACTCCTCTTACAAGCTGAACTTCCTACTTTTCTTGTAAACTCTCTCCAAACTAGTCTTCTCACACTTGTTGAGATTGTGTGGTTACCTACCTGATCAGGCAGCACTGTTGGAGAATGCAGTACCTGTCTGATACTCTTCACGATGCTCCTAAATTTACTGTAACCGAGCCTACAAGATCTTAAACCTTCTCCAATTTCTGTCCTGCCCTATTGACTTAACCACTGTGTATTCCCACCTCTACAGCCCAGCCTTTGCCGAGCGCAATGCGCCCTTATGGAATGAGACAAGCTCGGTCAGGCTTTCTTTTTCTCAAAACATCTTCACACATTCATGGAAGAACCTCTTCTCTCATGCCACAGCTACGGTGGTCATCCTATTGGCTCTTGCACAATATGGTAGTCAAATGGGATTTGGCTCTTGCAAAGCATGAAGTACTTTGACATTGATTGGCTTGTTTAAAAGGAAAATTGAAGTTGTTGAAAGGTTAAAAAACAATGATGTTCATGGGATAAAATGAATACAGAGCTAACTGGTAGATAGATATAAAAAAAAATTGAGAAATAGTACACTGAACAACTGTTCAGATGCTCAAAGTCCCGCTTGTCGAAAAGGCATTTGTTGGAGGCCCAGAGATCCATGTTACGTGCAAGGCATAGTGTCTTGTAACCTGTAATATCATTTACATTTTCTGCTCAGTCAACTGTTTCAAGTGCAGTACAGCATTTTTGTGAGTGCCAGCAAGTAATGAGAATACAAAGTTACTTACTGGCATGTTTCGAAGTTGGTCTCACCATTCACTGGCAAGCTAAACGATTCACAAACCTATGGATTGGGTGCATACTTGTTTGCAAGTTAGTCACAAAAATATAAATGCAATAAATAAACATGTTTTCCTGTTTCCCAACCACATCACGTTTCTGCTCTCCCAGACCTTTCAGCTGTAGTCTCCACATAGCTTTTGTCTCCCATTTGTAAGTCGGCGCGACCATGCTGATCATTAGTCATAGTGGCCACAATAGTCACCTCCTTATCATCAATTTGTATGCTACTACCTGCAGCCCCAAAAAAGCACAGGACACAATTGGTTCAACAGCAGCGGCGGTTACTGTCGGAAGACCCGTAACTATTTGTGCAAACATCAACTGTAGACGACTGCCATTTTCTAAAAAGGGTTGAAGCTGGGTGCTCTAGTGTGCATTTTGGCCACATGATGAAAAAATTAGTGCGACCCCACAACAGTGTCTGTGGCATAGCATGCATACAACCACCTTCGTTGACTCTGGAAAGACCACCGTCTGGGAAAACGTGGAGGTCACCACTTACAGTAACCAGTGGCGTAACAATGGTCCTGCCTTCCTTTTCATGCTGCCTCCTTAACGTCTACCAACCTACCCCTATATATGGCTTTGTTTGACTCTTGCCAGGTCCATGCAGGCTGAGCAGCACCTGGCCACCTTCATTGCTGATGTGATGAGAGGTTGCGCAACAGCACCTGGGACTGAGGTACCTTCCCACAAGTGCTGCTGTTATTTCTTAACAATTTGTCTCCCTCTCTTTTCTGTAGCCACCTTCAACTCCAGTCGCACCTATAGTGGCGTTTCGTGGGACACTGATTACGTGGTGATAGCAAAGTAAAGAAGAAGCGACACAGCAATCCTCTTTGTCCTCATGGAGCCCACTTCCCATAGGCTATATTCTGCTCGGGGTTATGTAACCATGAGTAGTTCAAGCACTTCTTTTCTACCTACTGATCTTGCGTTCTCGATCTACAACAGATTTAGTGATGGCAGTGAGATCTCAAGAGGAATAAAACATTTCAACTGTGATGAAACGTGGAGGGACCCATCAAAGTGACATCATCAGACAACATAGCACCATTGGTGGATTGCAGCTTGTTTGGAACGGCACTTGAGAGGCTTGCCAAGTTTTCCCATATCATTGGCAGTATGAATGCCTGCACAGAAGATTTAAGGCCTTTGTAAGTGCTGTCAACGTTGATAACCCACAGAATGTTCGTGTGTTCTTGACATGCTTCACCTCACTGCAAGTATACCAATAATACCACCAGAGTGCTACAGAAGCACTACAAGCTTGTCACTGTCACATAATGATACAGCTTCCAATGGCAGCAATCAAGGACATACCAAAATTATTAGGAATTTCTTCTTGAACTAAACAAGCTAACAGCAGCATGCAAGTTCAGAAGTTTCCTCAAAAGAGCTCTCAAAATCAACTAATATTGGCCCTTTGCAGCAAGGACGTCTCATGTCATCTGCTGTATCTACCGGACCATGAGGCGACGTGAGAACTGGAACAAGGCATTGCTTAAAAAAGAAGCCAGCGAATAAGTTCACACTAGTGACAACAGTGGAGGCTGCTGCTTACAAACTAGCGAAGTTACACAAAGAGGTGCACTTACAAAGGACCAGGAAGATTTTTCATGTCTGACAACGAGCATTTTGCTGAGGCATGAAAATTTTTGAAAAGTCACTGTTTCAAAAATTGAACCAAGGCCAAACTGATTAAGATGTATTGGACAAAACTCGCATTTTGTGGACAAGAAACAGCACAGGCAAAATTGTTAGCACTGGGACATAACCAAAGAATCAAGACAGACATCTTTTGTAGTAAACCAGCATATCAGTGAGAAGGGCTTAGCAGTCTAACATTGTAAAGGGAATTTTGGAGTAGTGTTCCAAATACCGAGCCTTTCGCAATGGTAGTGCACTTAGTCATGTAAACTCATTTCCTGTAAAGGTTCAACATTGCGTACAAGTTGATGTGTATACAGTGCACTCTGCCACACCTTGGTACTCGTATTAACTCAGCGTGAGTTGGGCTTGAAGATGTCAACAATTGGACATGATTGGTTGTCAAAAATAAGATTGGACTGGTTGGAATTAATGTCTGTAAGGCTAGAGTAGTTCAATGTGCCTTGCCACAAGTTCAAAAGGAATTGATGTCTTATATTGCAAAGCACAGTCATTAGGTCACACCCCTACTAATTGTGCCGAGGAAGGTGACTTGCATGGGTTTTACTGTAATTAGAGGGTGTCTGTTAATTTCTGTTTAGAAGTGGATCATTGCCCACTGTATCTACCATAGCACTGTTTTCATCGCTTTCATCTATGGTTCAGGATCTCTCCTAGGCCTACCTTCCAGTTTGGTTTGATGGGTGAGCCCAGGATCTTCTGTGGGGAACTCTCTCACGTTTGTTTTGATTTCGGAGAACATGGCGAAACATGGCGCTGTGGCCCTGTTCCATGTTATCATGAACCACATTTTGCAAGGCATTCCGGACACTACAGGCCCCACACGTAATGCGTAATTTCAGATAAAAAAAATGTGAGAATGCTATAAAAGAACAGAAAGAACACTTCAGCGGCTACAAGTTCGTGGAATTTGTGTTAATGCTTCATGAGGCGCAACAGTGGCAACAACCTCGCTGTCTGATAAGTCAAGATATGTTGACACATTACTGTCCACGTCTTGGAACGATTCTAACTACACAGCCTCGGTATTACCTAGTTGCTCCAACAACTCTGTCAGCACGCTGTCACAGTCGTTTGCACTCTCTTTGTTTGCGGCATTCCTTGCCTGCACAACAAACTTGAACGAAACAGTTCTCCACTGTAGTGGAATCCACCAGCTGCCACGAGTAGGCTAGGAGGTATATTGCACCTAGCATGTCGATGCAGTAGTGCTTGTCGCACTCCATTGCTAGCAGCATTCTGGACAGCAAGTTCTTCCTGTATGACTGCTTGACTGAGCTAATGATGCCCTAGTTGAAGGGTTGTGCAAGCACCATGGTATTTGGCAGACAAGAATAAGAATCAGGTTGCGCTCAAGTTATCCAGCACAATGTGTGCGAAAGCGTCGTTGAGCACAAGGATAACTTTTTTTTTTTCCCCACAAAACACTGGTCCAGGAGCCGCACATATTCCTAGAAAAGCTTTACCGTCATCTAGGCCTATGTGTTGTTGCTTCTGTACATGACACCCAAGGGCAGTTGGGTGCCTTTAAAGCACCTCGTGTTCTCATACCAGTCGATAACAAGCAGTGCCAGCTTTTGGCCTCCTGTTGCATTGACCACGAAAGCGACTGACAGCCTCTCTTTGTCACACTTGCCGCCAGCGCAGTTTTTGTCTTTGAATGCCAACACTATTTTGACCCTATGAAAGAGTGCCGACTCGTCCATGTTGAAAGCGCTTTCCATGGCATAGCTAGCTAGAGTTTCCGGCAGCGGCCCATTCTGCCATTCTGCGGCACCTTCGTAGTACACGTGTGCTGCCTCTCCGCACACCACCCTCGCATTTATGCTGTGGCATACTTTAACCATTGCTAGCCAACCGTTTCTGCAAGGAAAGTTCTTGCAGTTCAGTTGGCTAGCAAATATTTCTGCCCTTTCAGCAAGCAGGGGGCCATTGACTGGTAAGTTCTGCACCCTGGATTTTTATGCGAAGCATATTACGAGGGCTCAACCCAGCTCCTCAGGCGCGGCGGTGACCATGAAATCACGTGACACCGTGACGTCACAACAGAGGAGAAGTGGCTTTGGCTCAACTCTTGCAAGACGGGCTGGGTGGGAATCGAACCAGGGTCTCCGGAGTGTGGGACGGAGACGCTACCACTGAGCCACGAGTACAACGCTTCAAAGCGGTACAAAAGCGCCTCTAGTGAATGCGGTGTTGCCTTAGAAACGCGCTGTTTCTAAGGCGTGCGTCTCTTGCTCAGGCGCACATTTCGTTGCCGCGCCGAACGCTGCTTTGCTCGACGCTCACCGCGTCCAATGCGGGGCGCGTAGTCGCTGCCCTGTAGCCCATTGTCTTACACCCCTTGGCGGGTCGACGGGAATGCTGTCGCGTTCCACTCTTGAAGGCGAAGAAGTAATGCATGAGTTGTTTCTTCGTCTAGCCGAACCAAATATAGCCAAGCAACAGCAGTTCACCAGGCTAAACAGTGGTTCAACAACTAAAATAAAGGCTAGTATGCTTCGCATCCTGGGCTTAACCTTACCTAAGCCACAGCCATTTTTTTCAGCCACAATCTCAAGGCCTCTACAATTTCAAGAAAGGCTGATCCCCTCAAGTGGCACCTCTTGATGCTCTATGCAGCACCGCTCCTTAGCTTTTCTCGGGCTTTCCATTTGCTGCAAACACTTGTCAAAGACAGTCCCTATGTACACGTAACGGCGGTATTCATTGAATTGTTATTCCAGTTTCAATGCTATGAAGGATGTTCAACTTCTCCTTCATGCTGAGCATGTGATTCTTTTGTCCATTTAGTTTGGCATGACTCTGTTTCTCCAGACAAAACCCAGCAAAAGGTTCAATCGATGCTGAACCGATGAAATATGCAGTCACCACTGAACCACCACGAACGACACCACATTGATGACACACGTGCAATAGGCAGCGCTCGATTAACTCGATCTGGTTGCAAAGCAGCAAAAGTATGGACAAGTCAGAATGGAAGGTTGAGGGTTGCTACGATGGGGCTATCAGCTACGCCACGCTATTTGCACTTGGCAACTCGACCTAAAGGATAAAGCCCCATCACCGACATGGCGTTGTTGATACAGGGCGTCGATCAATACTTGCGAGCACTGGTTTAATTTTGGTTCCTGCATTGATTTTCATTTTCAGTAGTAACACACAGGCTACAAGCCCTCATTGCGGCACAAACTGCTGTTCGCCACACTGCGACTTAGTGAAAATGGTACTCGCTAACCAGTACGCATTCTACGAGACACTACCCCACCCTGTAAGCGGTCAGTCAATACATTGGTTTGAATGGGGGCCCGGCCAGGGAAGTGTAGCAACTGCGTCTTAACCGTAACTACATTTTAAGCCGGTACGTATTAGCGAGGTTTTACTGTAATGGTTCAGAAAGCTGTACCCCCTTGAGCGATACGAAACGGAACACTGAAACTGCCTTCGAGAGATCACAGTGGCTAAATGCAGATGTCAAGCACAAAAGTGATCAATGACACCGTATGTTTAATTGGAACACTCCCTGTTAGAAACCGACACATCAGATTGGAATCCATGCATCATGAGTAATTGTTGCTTAAACACAAAATGAATTCAATTCGCTTCTGGCACTATATATTTCGTTCATATTCGCTTCAGTCTCAGGAACTACACTTTGCACAGCCCTACCGTTGTGCATGCTCACCTGCCTAAATTTTTGAGAAATCTCAAAGCACTTCTGGATCTTTTGAACTTCTATGTGGAGTTTTTGCCCAAGACAGAAGAGAGAGAGAGGGAAAGAAGAAAAGCAGAGAGGTCAGTAAGACGCAAGTGTCTGGTTTGCTACCTTGCACGAGGGTTTGGGAAAAGGGCGTTAGAAAAGATGGAGGAGGAGCAACACTACTTATGTCATTGCGCAACTTGCTGCGCAAAGAAATCGTATGGAGATATGAAGTATGGAGATTATGAAGATGTGCAAATATTGACGTATTGAAAAACATGTGACATACCTGATTAATTGAAGCAGGCTAGGTGACTGTGACCAGAACCCGGTGACTAGAACCAGCAATGCACTCCCTCACCAGAGCAGGATTGGTGACCCTGGTGCAGTATTGGCCACAACCTCCTATATGAATACAACAATGTTCAAATCAAGAAAAAGAAATGGGCATGGGCAGCACATGTAATGAGGAGGGAAGATAACAGATAGTCATTAAGGGTTACGGAGTGGATTCCAAGGGAAGGGAAGCGTAGCAGGGGGCAGCAGAAAGTTAGATGGGCGGATGAGAATAAGAAGTTGTCAGGGATGACATGGCCACAATTAGTACATGACCGGGGTAGTTGGAGAAGTATGGGAGAGGCCTTTGCTCAGCAGTGGGCATAAGCAGGCTGATGATGATGTGACTGTTTGTCACCGTCTCATTTCAAAGAAAAATCATCATCATCAGTAGCATCGTATCATGTCGTTTGACACACGAAGTGGCATGGGCGCTACGTATCGTCTATATGTACATACTTTGCATTGCGGTTCCATTATATTTCACCAGTGTCCTGACATGTAGCATTTAAATATAGTAGTTGCATGCTGCATCAAGCTGGACCTCGTTAACTCAAGTAGGCTAGGTGACTATTTGTCACCACCTCTTTCAAAGGGGATGCCAATAAACCATCATCATCATCAACAGCATTGTATCATTCCATAGGTCAAGGAATGCGACATGTGTGCTGCGTAGTCTGGGTACCTGTGTTTACTCTTTGGCACACATTGTGGTGCCTCCTCGTAAGGAATGAAACGCTGCTGAAGAAGCAAATCGTAGAGCCAGGCCCACGACTGCTACCAGGCAACGTCGGGCTCAGCAGACCTTTGTGGAGAGAGCAGGATAAGCCCGAGTTCGCCGTCGACGTCGGGCAGACTGTTCTGATCGTTCTCGTGAAAACAATGCAAAGAGACTTTGCTGTGAAGACCCTGTAGTGTGTGGTGCCAAAAATGGAACTCCTATGGAGCCGCTCGTCCAACATAACGCTATGACTGTGCTGCGTGTGTCACGCATGCCTGCGACTTTTTTCGTACCACTTGACTAGACTAGACTCCGCATTTCCATACATTGTATGCATGATTCCAATGAATGTACGCACTGTACGCTTCACTTGGATGAGTGCTTGTAGCCTGTGCGTTACGAGAGAGATGAACCTTTGCATTTTTTGCTTGCTTTGGGGGCATGAGCCATTGCTAATGAGGATAGTTTTTGTACCATTGGATCGGCGATGCATTCTTTTTTTCAAGGCCATCGGGGGTGTGAGCCACTTAAGGCTTTTGGCTTAAAAACAAGTGATGCCACTGCCCGAAAATTTCTGCGCTAGCTGGCCATGACACCACAGATTTTGATAGCCTCTCCTCTCTTCTAGTTAATCATTTGTTAGTAAAAATAGGCTGCATCATATTGTTAAGAAACTGAAAACTATGCTTAGCAAGTTTCAGGACCATTTTCAGGACCAAAATGGCTAAGAAGGAAGGAAATGCTTCAAAATTCTCGACGTTGCTTGGGCATACCAGCACAGAGGTTTCAGCACTTCAGGAGTAATTGCCCTTTTTCTGCTACATTAATGAAAATGTGATCATTGTTACCCGATATAGAGTTGCTCATTTAGTTTTCGTTTAATGTGCTTCTAAACCAAGTGCACTGTTGTTCTGTCCCAATCGGAATGCAGCTGCCATATTGAATCTGGTACTCACATGCAGCAGCACAGTGCCATATGCACGGCGCCATAGTAAGCTATGCAGCTTTAGCATAGCATAGCACAATGCAAAGCATAGCATAGCAAAGCACAATGCACGGAGCCATAGTAACCTATGCAGCTTTAGCATAGCAAAGCACACTGCGTTGCATAAAGCCTGTTTCCGAAAGTTAGTTTTACCTTAGTACGATTGTGCCATGCGGTTAAGCATACGCAAATGTAGTGCGGTGAAGCAAAACAAGTGTGGGAAGGGGCAATTCTTATGGGACACATTATGTTGAGACGAAGCGCAAAAAAAAAACACACAAAAATAAAACACGAGGACAAGAGAAGGAAACGAAGACGCAGCGCTAGTTATGTAGTACCAAGTAGCCCACCAGTCTGTTCTCTTGAACACAGTATGTATTTCTTAATTATACATGCATGGACCCGTCATCTCCTGTTACAGTAGGAGCACCAATATGCCTAATAAGTGTTCTAGCAGGCCATCAGAGCTATTTCGGATGTGCCTGTGGCGATTTCAACCCATGAGGGCAATAAAAGAGATGCATTCTTTTTCACGGCCCCTAGGGAGTTTGAAAAATCGGACGTTGACTACAACTGACCAAGAGGATGCTTGAAATAGACCGTGGGGCGAACGCGCGGCAGAGGGAGGACGAGAACACAAAGGACCTACGCATTGAGGAATGAACAGGAAAGGAAGCATGCCATCGCTTCTTTCAAGGAGCTTCAGCTCAAAAAACAAAGTGGTGGCTGACGCCGAGATGCAGGTGACCATCATCCAAACCAAATAAACACTTAAAAGCAGTGAAACGCAACATTGAGGCGTTGTGCGCTGGCTGTGTTGAGGTTGACTTTCCAGCTGCTGAGAGAGAATCTCACTTGTTACAAAGTTCGGGCCTCATACCAATGAGCTTGCGATAAGTTGATAGGAATAGCTCACATTTGAATATATTTGCTTCTGTATGCATCTCCTTTTTATTCATATTTGAGAATGCTCGACTCAATTTGCAATGGGTTTTACCATTTTTTCGAGGATATCTTATTCGCTGTGCATTTTACTAACACCTGCCTTCTGTTTTCTTTTGGAGCAAAACAAACGCTGCTCCTTACTATTCAGACTGGATTAAGTAGTTTTTTTTACCATGCTTGCTAGAGAGTGAAAGCTTTGGGCGACATGGGTGTCAGCCCATCTTTACGTAAAACAAATTTCCGGGTCACTCACGAAATTTTGCAAAGGCACTCAGGGAAAACCTGGAAAACTCGGAGAATTTGGAAATGTCAACTTGTTAGACACCCCGATTTGACTTATTGTCCTGCGCAACAATGGTGACAGCTTTTAGAAAGCAAACAGGAGGCTGGTTGCAATGGTAGCTCTATGGTAGAGCATCACAAGCATATTGTGGAAGATGTTGGTTTGGCTTTCCCCTGCGGCAAATTGTCTTCCTGTCTATTTGCATTTTTTTTATTTTCTATGCTTCACTTGACAGGAACAGTTAGCTTCCCCCTGTCCTCTTCCTGACTTCATTGTCTGTTGACTTCGTATGGTTGTAACAAATGGAAAATCGAGCCCTTAGGTTTCCCATTAATGTTATGGCTCATTTTAGACTACAGAAGTGATTCAGATGTGTCGGGCAACAACAGTGGCATAGTAACCACACATGCACTGAACACTGCAGGCGAGCAGTAGACCTAGCAGCGAGACCCTGTCCCTCCTGCTGTCCGAGGCGTCGCGACATGGCTTAGACGCTCCTCAGCTACGCCAGAGCCTGGAGAGCCTCGGTCTGGACAGTGCCCGTGCAGCCACCCTGGCCGATCGCTGGCTGGCATCATCTGCTGCTGCGCCACAGGTACCTGTGTCAGCATGCACTTTAATGAGTATTCCTGCATTATTTTTATTCAGACCTGAAGCATAACAATTTGCTGTTTATCTTTTGTGTTATTTTGTGTGTCAGTTGCAGAGTTCCAAGCCTTGCAATGAACTGTGCTCCTCAGAGGTACATGTGACAGCGTTTTGTGCACATCTTAGCGGCGTGTGTGTGCATTTGCACTGTGTTAAAAGGCTACGTAACAGGTCGATTTTCATGCTGTAATGAAAGCCATTTGGAAAAAGCCTTCACTTGAAGAATTGTTGGTCTCATTATGCAATCTTCAATCACCCTTTAATGCTGTTTTTCGGAAATTCGTGCCATACTGAATAAGTGCGGCCTATGTTCTGGGAGTAAGTTTTCTGGCTCAAGGGCCGGTGGTCACACATTCGTGACAATTTTTGACCGCAAACAGGTGATGCCACCTAGGAACAATAGCGCGAGTCTGCCAACCATTGTTTGCAGCCGCCATCGGCAATGTGCTCACACATGCAATGCCAACTATTTTCTGCAGCTTTTGTGAGCATAAAGAAAGTCGGTTTGTGGTTCCAAAATTTTCTTTCAGTAGGTTCATCATCATCATCATCATCAGCCTGGTTACGCCCACTGCAGGGCAAAGGCCTCTCCCATATTTCTCCAACAACCCTGGTCATGTACTAATTGTGGCCATGCCGTCCCTGCAAACTTCTTAATCTCATCCGCCCACCTAACTTTCTGCCGTCCCCTGCTACGCTTCCCTTCCCTTGGAATCCAGTCCGTAACCCTTAATGGCCATCGGTTATCTTCCCTCCTCATTACATGTCCTGCCCATGCCCATTTCTTTTTCTTGATTTCAACTAAGATGTCATTAACTCGCGTTTGTTCCCTCACCCAATCTGCTCTTTTCTTATCCCTTAACGTTACACCTATCATTCTTCTTTCCATAGCTCGTTGCGTCGTCCTCAGTTTGAGTAGAACCCCTTTCGTAAGCCTCCAGGTTTCTGCCCCGTAGGTGAGTACTGGTAAGACACAGCTATTATACACTTTTCTCTTGAGGGATAATGGCAACCTGCTGTTCATGATCTGAGAATGCCTGCCAAACGCACCCCAGCCCATTCTTATTCTTCTGATTATTTCTGTCTCGTGATCCGGATCCGCAGTCACTACCTGCCCTAAGTAGATGTATTCCGTTACGACTTCCAGTGCCTCGCTGCCTATTGTAAATTGCTGTTCTCTTCCGAGACTGTTAAACATTACTTTAGTTTTCTGCAGATTAATTTTTAGACCCACTCTTCTGCTTTGCCTCTCCAGGTCAGTGAGCATGCATTGCAGTTGGTCCCCTGAGTTACTAAGCAAGGCAATATCATCAGCAAATCGCAAGTTACTAAGGTATTCTCCATTAACTTTTATCCGCATTTCTTCCCAATCCAGGTCTCTGAATACCTCCTGTAAACACGCTGTGAATAGCATTGGAGAGATCGTATCTCCCTGCCTGACGCCTTTCTTTATTGGGATTTTGTTGCTTTCTTTATGGAGGACTAGGGTGGATGTGGAACCGCTATATATGTCTTTCAGTATTTTTACATATGGCTCGTCTACACGCTGATTCCGTAATGCCTCCATGACTGCTGAGGTTTCGACAGAATCAAATGCTTTCTCGTAATCAATGAAAGCTATATATAAGGGTTGGTTATATTCCCCACATTTCTCTATCACCTGATTGATAGTGTGAATATGATCTATTGTTGAGTAGCCTTTACGGAATCCTGCCTGGTCCTTTGCTTGACAGAAGTCTAAGGTGTTCCTGATTCTATTTGCGATTACCTTAGTAAATAGTTTGTAGGCAACGGACAGTAAGCTGATTGGTCTATAATTTTTCAAGTCTTTGGCGTCCCCTTTCTTATGGATTAGGATTATGTTAGCATTTTTCCAAGATTCCGGAACGCTCGACGTTATGAGGCATTGCGTATACAGGGTGGCCAGTTTCTCTAGAACAATCTGCCCACCATCCTTCAACAAATCTGCTGTTACCTGATCTTCCCCAGCTGCCTTCCCCCTTTGCATATCTCCCAAGGCTTTCTTTACTTCTTCCGGCGTTACCTGTGGGATTTCGAATTCCTCTAGACTATTTTCTCTTCCATTATCGTCGTGGGTGGCACTGGTACTGTGCAAATCTCTATAGAACTCCTCAGCCACTTGTACTATCTCATCCATATTAGTAACGATATTGCCGGCTTTGTCTCTTAACGCATACATCTGATTCTTGCCAATTCCTAGTTTCTTCTTCACTGTTTTTAGGCTTCCTCCGTTCCTGAGAGCCTGTTCAATTCTATCCATATTATACTTCCTTATGTCAGCTGTCTTAAGCTTGTTGATTAACTTCGAAAGTTCTGCCAGTTCTATTCTAGCTGTAGGGTTAGAGGTTTTCATAAATTGGCGTTTCTTGATCAGATCATTCGTCTCTCTCGATAGTTTACTGGTATCCTGCCTAACGGAGTTACCACCGACTTCCATTGCAGACTCCTTAATGATGTCCACAAGATTGTCGTTCATTGCTTCAACACTAAGGTCCTCTTCCTGAGTTAAAGCTGAATACCTGTTCTGTAGCTTGATCTGGAATTGCTCTATTTTCCCTCCTACCGCTAACTCATTGATCGGCTTCTTATGTACCAGTTTCTTCCGTTCCCTTCTCAGGTCTAGGCTAATTCGAGTTCTTACCATCCTGTGGTCACTGCAGCGCACCTTGCCGAGCACGTCCACATCTTTTATGATGCCAGGGTTAGCGCAGAGTATGAGGTCTATTTCATTTCTAGTCTCGCCGTTCGGGCCCCTCCACGTCCACTTTCGGCTATCCCGTTTGCGGAAGAAGGTATTCATTATCCTCATATTATTCTGTTCCGCAAACTCTACCAACTCCCCCCTGATATTCCTAGTGCCTATGCCATATTCCCCCACTGCCTTGTCTCCAGCCTGCTTTTTGCCTACCTTGGCATTAAAGTCACCCATTAGTATAGTGTATTTAGTTTTCACTCTACCCATGGCCGATTCCACGTCTTCATAGAAGCTTTCGACTTCCTGGTCATCATGACTGGATGTAGGGGCGTAGACCTGTACCATCTTCATTTTGTACCTCTTATTAAGTTTCAGAACAAGACCTGCCACCCTCTCGTTAATGCTATTGAATTCCTGTATGTTACCAGCTATACTCTTATTAATCAGGAATCCGACGCCTAGTTCCCTTCTCTCTGCTAAGCCCCGGTAGCACAGGACGTGCCCGCTTTTTAGCACCGTATATGCTTCTTTTGGCCTCCTAACTTCGCTGAGCCCTATTATATCCCATTTACTGCCTTCTAATTCCTCCAATAGCACTGCTAGACTCGCCTCACTAGATAACGTTCTAGCGTTAAACGTCGCCAGGTTCATATTCCAATGGCGGCCTGTCCGGAGCCAGTGATTCTTAGCACCTTCTGCAGCGTCGCAGGTCTGACCGCCGCCGTGGTCAGTTGCTTCGCAGCTGCTGGGGACTGAGGGCCGGGGTTTGATTGTGTTGTTCATATAGGAGGTTGTGGCCAAGTACTGCACCAGGGTGGCCAATCCTGCTCTGATGAGGGAGTGCGTTACCGGTTCTGGTCACCGGGATCAGGCCACACTCCAGGCCTGTTTATGCAATTTTATCAACACGCGGATTTTTTTTTTTTTTTAATCCGGTGGAAAATTGCCGGCACCGGGATTCGAACCACGGACCTCTTGCACGCGAGGCGGGTGTTCTACCTCTACGCCACCTCTGCAACCTCAGTAGGTTACATCCCAGAGATTGTGAGGGGTGTGTAGTGAGCTTGAGAATGCAGTTAATTCTAGCATTACTGCCTTGGCTAGGGCATGCCACAAATTCGCAACATTCAGCATTTGCAGCACTAATCAGCTCTAGCAACATTTGTTCAAAAACCAGGAAAGTCCTTGCTTTTTGGCAGGTAATAGATGTTAGGTCTTTCTACGGTGGGAAGGGGCTCCACGCATGCTTTCTGCTGGAGGATATAAGCGATGGCAACTGTCTAAGAGGAATAAGAGCAGTGCGAAGTCGGTGCCTGTAGCAAGCAGTAGCATAGCATAGCAAGGAATTTTTTTTTTTTCTCTGAGGTGAGGGTCACACATTAGACTGCGGTAGGGGGCATGGTAGGCAGGTGTTGTTACAAGTCATTTTGTACACGGCACCCCTTGTACACACAACTTTCAGGGGTAAGGGGGGTGGCACAGAGCGATGGGAAGGCACATGCTTGATGTGCCCAACCCCCTGCTATGCCACCTCCCTGTAGCGTGCATTAGCACTGGCTAGCTGTCAACAGCACATGCCAGCCATGCAAGGGACCAGGGTGCAAGGGAAGGGATAGAAAATTTATGATGTATGGAAAATGCAATGTTCACCTCTATCTGAATAGAAGTGTCAACTGTTTTCACTATATTCAAGAGTCATAGGTTACAAGAAAAAGTCGTAACACCTATTCATGAACTATGTGATCATCTTAAGTGTGAAATAAACAGTTTTGCACAAGTCAAGCCAGAAACTGCCTCAGGCCAATTTTTTTCTTGCGATATGTGTGATACATTTCTTGGCCTTAGTACCGGACATCGCGAATTCGCATCATACCCCAAAGTTCATAGGAATTTCAGTCATCTGACAAAATATTTGTGGAATTCGATTGTGAGGTCTAGATGAAGTTAAAATTTCCTTCAAGAACTTGTTCTGCCAGGCCTTTAATAATTTAAGCAAAAAAGGGTTAATGTTTACATATATCGATTCCTGCTTCTGACTTAATAGCACTTAAAATGAACCTTGCTGTTCGTGTTTATAATTTGTACATATAGGAAGAAAGTTGTCTGCTACAATAGACCCATCGAGTAGATGAAGCAGATTATTTTAGTACGAAAACCTTCTTTAAACATGCTGTTGTATTGTTGTATTGAAAGAAATGCTAGTGTCAGGCATATGCTTATGCATTGTTCATGTACTGAGAAGCATGCTTCTAAATTGCTGTTTAATGGAACACTGAAAGGAAAAGTTATTCCATCTCTATCTGTAAATTACCATTCTGCAATACCAAAAACAGCCACTCATGCCACAAGAGAAGGTATGACAAGCTAGGCACAAAAACAAGACAGGAGGCTATGGCGCCGTGAAGTTCCCACACCAATTTGCCATGATGCCATGCATTTGGCGGCGTCTCCTCAGGACTAGTTAATTCTCTTAGTGGTAAAGATGGAGCTATATTTTACTATAAGTGAGCAAGAGGCTGAACTTTGCCAGTTTCAGCAACTTTTACTGAGCCACAGTGGCCAAAACTTTATAGGTTATGCGTTGTAGAAACAAAAAATGTAAATAAATAAATACAACCAGAAAGTTCGGACATATTTGTGATAAAATTAATGGCCATTCCGGTGCCCAGGGAGTCAGTTTCAATGGAATAAATACAGTGCACATTGCCCGGATTGGTCAGTGTGAAACCTGCCCAACTGCATGCGTTCTTGTGGGGACTGTGCGGTTATCACAATACTCTACTTAATGTCCCTTTAAAGGGGCACTGCAATAATTTTGAACATAGTGTTGCGGCTCGATGTGGCATTTGGGCCAGGAATACACCAGGCCCACTGATGAGTACATCCGGTAGTAGGAATGAAAGAAGAAGGGTTCATTTTACATTATTTACACTGTCTCCAGATAGGGAAGCTCACTCCTTGTAAGAGCGTACTAAATGTCTGAGTTCACATCAGGGCACATCGGCACACCCACTACACCATCTCCGCTTTTAATGCCGTCGTCTTCGCTGAGTGACCAGACTAGGGGATCTGATGACTGTATCGCGGCCTATTGCAACCGTCAAATCACTCACATTATCCCGCCCATGATATCGTACCATTCCGCCAAACTCCGCCTCTGATGTTGTACCTTCTCCTTCGCATACTTAGCAGCCTGGGAATACAGGGTCTAAGTTGTTCCCTTGGTAGCATTCAATGTTGGCCCTTTTCATCAATTACATGTAGTTCAGGTTCTCAGGTTCAGGTAGAGGGGTCTTTTGTTGACCCGTTAACAGTTGGTGTCAGCGCTGCGTTGACCTCTGGATTGGCGCTTATAAATGGGTGGGGCTGCCTCGTGGTGAACGTCTAATTAATGCCCTTAGCCGTGTTGAGACGTAGCAGTGGTAAGAAATTAACAAGCTGTAGACACTGCTGCTGGGAACATGCGAGCAAAATATTAGTCTCCTGCGTGCAGCAGGGAGCCAACAACCTCTCATAATAGATCACTTGCACTCTCTTGTGGCTTTTGAGGCCCCGTCTCTTTTATTTATTTGCTTACTTATTTATTTATTTCCAATACCCTCAGGGTATAAATACGTTACAGAGGGGAGGGGCATACATAGTAAAAGTGAACACGAAAAATAATAACGAAAGGAGCGAAGCATTATACAGAATGCAGTCAACGACTGAATTTTCGGACATGCCTGATATTTTGGACGTCTTCGCGGCACTGCCACGAGCCCCATAGAATCAATGTATAAGGACATCTGAAGTTTCGGACGCTCGAACCTCCTGCCGTCCAATTTTCCGGACTTTTTGACGCAACGGAAGGTCCTTTGGATCCTCGCGCAGCGCCCTTGTGAAGGAAATCGACTTGCAGCCGAAGCATATCACCGCTTTGAATTACAACTAGCCGAATCTAGCCATCCCACACCGATTTGGTCTGGCCACGCTGGCTATGTTCATCGCTGCACTTTTGCCTCCGGCGGAGTTTCCGGAGCGGCGCCATTTCGTTTGTTTGCGCAGGCCACGTTTTGGCTAGCGTGCTGTGTGGTTGTGCTGTTGTGTCAGGTGTGCTCTGCGACACTAGGCCTAGGTGCTTCGATGCTCGTCAGCGAACTCCACTGTTCATAACTTGAGGATTTCGCTTGCCTTCGATG
Organism: Dermacentor albipictus; assembly: GCF_038994185.2. Classification (NCBI taxonomy): domain Eukaryota; kingdom Metazoa; phylum Arthropoda; class Arachnida; order Ixodida; family Ixodidae; genus Dermacentor; species Dermacentor albipictus. The sequence continues at coordinate 86,463,691 of NC_091822.1, forward strand.
GCCTCCACTCCGTCTTCGTCGTCCTCGCCGATGGTATTGAAGCGCAGAAAGCAGTACCATTGGTTAACGATGGAGAAGAACACCGCCATTATTAAGCAAGTCGTGAGCACATGTACATAATAAACCGGCAATCGGCTGCATACACAGTTTTTGAACGCCTATTTTTATAGCCACTTCACTGATGCTTTGGCAGGGTTTCGGAAGCCTGGTACTTCGCCCTTTACCTCTAGATCCGAGAAAAAAAGAAAAGAGGTGCGTTTTTTTCCATGCATTCATTCTTTCGGCCTGCCTGAATTTTCAGATGTTTTTACGTGCCCTAGAGGGTCCGAAAAATTGGTCGTTGACTGTAATTACATACTGCTGTAAACTACACATGACAAAGTAATGTATCCTACTACAATAAGTTCGATAGGGCATTTTTAAAGGGAGTTAGATCGGCTGTATCCGTTATAAAGGCAGGTAAGTGATTCCAGTCCCTTGCGGTTCTGGGGACAAATGATTGTGAGCCTGCAGTAATTGAAAAATATGGTGTGTCAACCTTATGGGGATGATCACAAGCCAGTGTGAGATGGTGCTGGTATGATTAACAAGGATCGAAGAGCGGGTTTGTGGTAGTACGTTTTGTAAAGAAGACAAATGCGTGACTGGTTTCTACAGTTGGCTAGGGAAGGAAGCTCAAGAATAGCTTTGATTTCTGTGATGCTGGCATTGCGATCATACTGTATTTACTTGCGTAATGATCGCACTTGTCAAAAAAATTGATGCAAATTTAGGGGTGCGATCAAACGCGGGTTAAACTTCCCGCGAAAGGAAATTTTTTTTCATCCCGCGTTTGCTGCGGGATGACAACAGGTCAACAAACAGGTGGCTGCCGCTGTATGTAGTGCGGGACACCAAAACAAAGATGGCGGCTGGCGGAACGCGCCGAATGTGATTTTTTTTCTTCTCTCGAGTACATTACGTGCATTGAAACAGTTTCTTCCATATCAGTAATGAATAATATCGTTAATATCGGCAAGTTTGCGGCAATAACGTAGCCATGTCCATTTAGAGGAGACAGAAACAGATGGGCGCGCTTAGCTGCCAGTGACATAGAAACACATGGCTGGCATGCTGCAGAAACTGCGGCATCTGTCTTCACTACTATCCTAATATGGCATGTTTCCGCTAAGGGTGGGCGAATATCTTAGCTGTGTTACAAGCGTCAGCATATGAATAGGGTACACTTCTAACGTATCAGTGTTAACGTGGCTACTATTGTTGCCGCTCGCGATTTGTTGTGTGCCTACGAGTGCAGATAAGAAGACTCGAAAGGCGCCTTTTTTGTTGTTGTTGACCACAACCTTTATAAAGCCTACACATAATAAAGGCAAGTTTTTCAGTACCTCTTTTTGTGATGGAGGTGCAAAACGTGATGAAAGGAATGAAATGGGGCATCTGCTTAAGAATGTTGGGTGCATGCAGACTGCTTGGTTTGTCTTGAAGAGTCGTTCGCGTAGCATTCGACAGATGGTAAGCGCGATCATTATTAGTGAGACTTGGCACACGACATATGGCTGCGGCAAGTTCGGGGTGCGATCATTACACTGGAAATTTAAAAAATCGAATTTTGACGACAAAATTCAGAGGTGCGATCATTACGCGAGTGCTATCATTATGCAACTAAATACGGTAGTTAGCTGAAATAAAGTGGGTGGAGCGATTTTGCACTGCCTCAATGCCCTGTATCAATATTGGCCTCGAGCTCCACCACTGGAAAAGCTGGCGCCACCGTCGGCGTGACGTGCTAGGAGGGATCACGTGGGCATAGCGGCCGCGTCGGCTGCTTCGGGAGCGCCGAAGCGAGCAGAAAACGAGTTTCAATTCCCTCGTACACTGCGGTCCTCATTTAGTGGCGAAATTTTCCCGCTTCGAGTGTCTCCTTTACAACGTTTAAAAGCACTGCAATAGGTAGTGGCTGCCTTTGAAGGCGCGCAACATGGTAGGCTGCTGCTCGGTGCCACAATGGCGGATGTACGCAACGGGGCCCGCAGTCAGCCTTATTCACACGTAGCCGCAGGACAAGCTGCGGGAACTTTGGCTCGCGTAATATAAAACCGGCAAACATCGGCTACAACTCGGGTATGCAGCAAGCGACGCGAGGAAGATTTCTGCTACGGCGCCCGGTCTGCGATGCTCTGAAAACGCGCAGTGAGACGCTCGCCTGCCTCCGCTGCCCGACTAATGTCATGACGGTTTGGTCTATGAACTTGTCGATGCTATAGATACTGGCAAGTTGAGTGGAGTGGAAAGGCAGCGGTAAGAAGCACATTTTAAAAAAGCATGGCATATGGTCATGTTTGTGTAATGAATTAATGCATGCACTGGATTACAAAAAAGGAGCAGCGGGAAAGTGCACGCTGAGAACACCGATAAACATACAGTGCGACGCAACTCGAGAAATAATATTGAAAGGTCAAAGAATTTAGAAGAAAAAAAAAAGATTGAATCGTCGCGACGGTACAACACAGTCCCCGTAGGCGTCGAAGTCTCTACAATGAAGTTATTTTTGAACAGCTCTGATAACACCCACGCAACAATGGTTGCTTGTATACTGTCAAATGCTCATATTCTGCGGCCTAAAGCTCATGGCATGGTGCGAAAACGCCCGCGCGGTGAAAGCGAAACAGTGCGCGGACAAGCATCCAGACGCGCCGGTCGCTGGGAATCTGCGCGATCACTGCATTGAGGCTTCGTTCTATTACGCTCCATTTAGTTATACAAACACTATAAGAACATATTTCACAAAGCTTGCTCTCAGCGTTTACCTACCTTTCACGCAAGAAGCCGGTTCGGGAGACTCCATCGCGGCGACCGCGCGCAGTGGCGTTCACTGTACGCATTCGGTAAAGAGACAGCGTCTGTAAACGATTGTGTGCTTTCAGTTTGCCCAAGATTATTATTTAGACGGTAAAAAACTCTCGTTTCGAAAGTACTTACAGAAATGTCCGGGAGAGCTCGCGCGTGGTGTTTTCAGTGAGCGCTGACAGCAAAACCTATGAGGAGCGTGCCGCCTGATCCCTCACTACGCCAGCGAGGCGCTTCCGCTAGATGGCGACTCCGTAACTCCTCGCCGCCAATAGAGTGATGTTAAATTCCACACACACAAAGCGTATTCAAGCTGGGGCCGAACACAGGTTGTATAAAGTAACAGTTGAAGTGACAGCGGGTCAAGGTAAGCATTTTTCAAGTAACCTAAGGTTTGGTTTGCTTTAGCTATTAGTCAAGATGATGTTTACGTGATAAGTCATTCCATATGTGAACACCAAGCTAGCGATAAGAAGCTGTGGTTTGCCGAAAGTTAAGAAGGTAAAACGGAAAGATAACATCACGCCTAGTTATGCGCATGCTTTTGCATTTAGCATCGTTTAATTCCATGTCACTGAGCACGTGCTGGTGGGCGAGTTGGTTATACGTGATTACAAAGGCGCCAAATAAAAGAACAGACGAAGGAAGGAGACCCGAGACTTGCCTGCCCGGTTGTCTCATGTCTCCTTCCTTCGTCTGTTGTTTTATTTGGCGCCTTCATTGTAACTTGAGAGGAGACGTTCAGTTGAGGTGAAACAGAAAAAATAAACATTGTGCTCTTCATATCTTAATTCTTATAACGTTCTTTCCAAAAATTTCGTACTGTATTATATTTGTTGAAAGGCATCATACTCGTCCTAATGTCTTTCATAGGTTAGAGAAGGTGTTTCAGGGCCCCTTTACGTTGCAGCAGTTCACTCAAAATGGCACCTGTAGCTTTAGGTATCTAAGATAAGTCTGAGCACTAACATCTCCACATGTGTCAAAAGGTATTTCTTCAGGGTCTCAAATCCGACAACATTGATGCCTTCAGGTAGCATACGTGGGTTTATTGACCAGTTGTCTTCACCCTAAAAGATCACGTTCTGGTGACGCCTGCGGCAAAAAAGACGTTCCATGTCCTCCGCCAAGGTCTGTGAGTGGTGGTGCTGGCTAACACTCCCAGGGTTCTACTAGGACACATAAACACTCAAGAAAGTGGATGGGAAAATGACGCCGCGGTAACTCAATTGGTAGAGCATCGCACGCGAAATGCGGAGGTGGTGGGTTCGATTCCCACCTGCGGCAAGTTGATTTTTCATCCACTTTAATTTCCATTAATTTATCGTTTCTTTATTTCATTTATTAAGCACGGGTAATTTCCCCTATGTTGTTCTTGGTGTCAGTGTTTGTTGGCTTCTTATGACTTCATTATATTTTGTCACGTACTTGTTCAGCGTCATCTAAATGCACTGCTGAACATACAAATGTGCATTTTACTACAGGCTTATCCACTCTTAGGTTGAACATGTGAGCAAGTAAATGCACTGTGTTCAGCGTTGGTGCAGCGAGCACAGCTGCACATCAAAGCGAATGTGCATATTTGATGCCTGTAGCTGTGGCTTCATGTCTTCTGCTGAGACAAAATGAACTTCACTCCCAACGATATGTGGATTGTTGCTGCAAAGCCAGCTTTGTATTTGCACATCGCATGTAAACAGCAAGCAGGCACTTAATGCTGAGCCAGTTGAGCTTAGTCACAGTTCTTCCTTGAGGGAACAGGATTTGGTTCCTTTCAAGAGCTGCTGAGGGTGATAAAAGGGACTGAATCATATTTCCTCTACAGAAAAAGCTTTCTAGTACTGTCGATGCAGTTCATTATCTGAAGGAGGTGACACCACTGACCTTTTACATGCGGTTCACAAATGCAAAAATGGATTCGCCTCGACAGTGTGCTACTGAGAATGAATCTCGCTGCAGGCTTGGCTGGTCCAAACAATGTACCAGAGGACACAAAGCCACGCCTCCAGGCGTCACCATACTTGTGCAGGTTTTCTTTGATGCACATGCTCATCCTAAGAGAAGTTCAGTTTGTACTCTGCAAAGCCAAATCGGTTGTTAGTGGCCAGTAAACATGCAGTGCTCGATGTGACCACTCAATTTTACGATCATGACATTCACCTTTTTACCATGTTTGTAGCACAGGCACCGTTTGGTAATAAGCACGGTATGGCATTAGAAAAGTTACGGGTATAGAGATGGAGAGAATTTAATGAGAATTAATGGGGAATAGATGATACAGAAATATTTGGCGTCTGTAAATGCTGTGACGGCTGCAGCTGTGTGACTGGCAACCTTTCTCAAGAAAAAAGAATTCCACCATAGCTTTTGCATTGCAAGAGGTGATTTTGTGCATGGCCAAAGTGCCATCTTTGCCCACAGCACCTATGTAACACTAAGGCACCAATAGCAGTACCAAAGGTAGTATTTGCTGATGAGTATACACAAATGTCCATTTATCGTGGTGAAATATTGCCTCGTGTTGGCGTCAGTTCGGTGGCTGTTTGTTGGTGTGCATAATCGGAATGCTGTATCCTTCGTGATGGTCTATAATTAAACCACGGAAGCACAGCCCCATACCACCGCCCAAAACCTCACATTTTGGGTAGTGCTGTTGGGTACCTGAAAGCATGGAAGTTGCATCATTGTACCGGCAAACTTTTTATCAGTCGAGCTGTATGTATAGTGTTGAACCACACTGACGTGTTTAGTGCTTACATGCGATTTCCCCGTTTCCATTTTTGGCACTCAAAATGGAAAGTGCAGGAAATACTCTACTGAGTTGCACATTTTTTTACCACACTCTTAAACAAATGTAGAGCCTTTGGGGCTTATCTTGCCACGCAACAATAATCGTCATCTGTCTTGTCCGCATTTATTTTCTTTAATGCTGCGAGCCCGATACTTCCAATTCACAATCGGCATGCACACTATCAGCATGACAAAGCATTGTCGAAAGGAAACTAGCAAGCCTACTGTTTTCAAGAAAGGAAATGCAACCAAGACAGATGACGATTATTGTTGTGTGGCAAGGTAAGCCCGAAAGGGTGTAAATTTGTTTGAGTGTAGTAAATATGTGCTTATTTTGTTGCTACAGCAGTTCTGTTCAGCAGTTCGACTTCGCCCAGAGGATTCTTTTCTGACTGACTGAAACCATGCAGCATATGATCAGCCCAAGCCTCAGCTCTAGCAGCATCAGGAGCCTAAGCCCTCACGGCGGTTTTTCTGCAACACTTCAGGTGCTCAAGTCATCTGCTAAACATAACTCGGGTGTATGCTGGTGGTAATGCAGGCACCTAACTATTTTTAAATGCTTCTGGCGTGTTGGCAGACATGCTCGCAATGCCAAGGAACTGGGAGCCCACACTTCGGTGACAAGTCACAGCACATTGAAATAGTCGACAGTGAGCAAACCAGGGCTGGAGCCAACATTCTGAAGAGGGGGCTTGTCTTTGTCAGGGCCCCCTCGTAGAAACATTGCCTACATGCTGAGGCTTCCCTTGTTCACCTACTGTCAATGATTTGTACAGACAGCACAGGTGCTGCGTTGCTTCATCGGTGTTGTTTTGTTCTTTCAGTGTTTTACTGTTTTTCCTTTCAGCATCTGTGTTGTCATGTCTTTCATGACAACACAGCTACTCTAGCTTTCTCAGCATTTCTCACAGTTTCTCCCTGCGTTCTAAAGCTGGCGACAATTTTTTAAATGTCCACCAGTTGAATGTGCTTAGTGAAAAAGCAGAACCTAGATCTTTAGATCCATTTATATCGGCTTCCTAAAAATAAGTGCAATTTGTATATGCACACTGTGAATCCTGTGAAGGTAACCATTGCATCATCATGGTCACTGAGCTCTACGGTCATAGAGCCAATTTCAATCACTTGCATGTAGATTTTAAATAATGAAGTGCATTCTAGAAGGCTATCTTTGAAGCCAGTTTCCTTACTTTGAAGTTGCTAAGATGTCACCAATTGTTTTCGTATTGTTACAAAAATGTCGCCGGTCACTAACATGAAAAATTTGTCACTAAACATACAAAAAAGTTGCTAAATCTAGTGATAGAATAGCTAAAATGGCAACACTACTACTGGGTAGCAGAAGTCAATCTCAGAGGCCATGCTTTTATCATACAGCAAAAATGATGGAAGCAATTAGGATACATCACAGCCACCATATTCTGGAAACTGCTCATGCTGAGAGGCCTTGATGAAAGCAACTTGGCATTCTTTTTTGAAAACCAGGCATGTAGCAATGTCATGTTACATTGAATGATCCAGACTGTACAATGCTATGTTGCAGCTAAATTTGCACAAGAACAGAGCAGTGGTAAACTGGATATAAGTTTTTTTATGTGCAGAGAAAAATATTAACGTTTCCATATGTGTAAAGGTTTTATGTTGTGATGTATTATTTGATTACAGCAAATAGAGGTGCATTCACTTGGAATACTTTGTCAGTCAACATTCAGCACTATATAATTCATCTATTTAGAAACCTTAGTGCTAACTTAGTACTAATGCTAGCAGCAAACACTGGTGTGTGGGCAGAGAAAGTTTTGCTTTAATGAGAAATGCTTTTGTCTTGGCAGGTGCGGCCCTGGCAGCTACGGGACGTGGAGTGGCGTTTCGGAGTCACAGTGGCCAGCTCGTCACAGGAGCCACGAGGCAGCTTTGTGCAGCTTCGTTTGGCTCTAGCGAATGGACAGGACGTACATGTTGAGATGAACCTTGCTCAGTTCTACTCTTTGTGCCATGAGATGGAGCAGGCCAAGCTCACTCTGGAGGCCTTGCGTTGAGATTCATTCCACCGAAGCTTTACGAGTTGCAATTTACGTGCTGTAGTTGTAACTGATTGAATTATATAAATAATAGCCATTCGTCTTGTGCCCTGCTTGCAATGGTCTTTGTGTGCAGTCTTTTTGAATGGTGTGTAATACGCAATGCACAAACTGAGTTTAGTTTCAAGCAAGTTTTACAAAATGGGCATGCTTTTCACGTTATACTACTTTTGGAACACCTGGAATCATCCATACCCTGTGAATAAAAATAAAAATGGTTGAAGCATCAGTTTATCTTATTCAAAAGGTGTTGCAGCTTTCATACTAAGTGTGAAATCAGTAATGTCGCGTGATACGACCTGTGATACATGGAACAGGCAGCACAAATGCAGAGGAGAAAAAAAAAATACCTGTTCACTTGATTTGTGATAGTTCACTCTCGCTGCAGCTTAAAATTTTAGTTGCAGTTAAAATTTCTCTAAATTGCTCTACAGCAGTTACAATTTGTTCAATGCTTTCTTTGTCCTGGCAGAAAAAAAAAGAGAATTTTGTCTGCATACACTAACATGTTAATCTCCTATCATAGCATGCTGTAAACACAAATGACCTGCCTTGGTTGCTCAGTGGCTATGGTGTTGGGCTGCTGAGCACGAGGTAGCAGGATCGAATCTCGGCCACGGCGGCCGCATTTCGTTCGGGGCGAAATGCGAAAACACCTGTGTGCTTAGATTTAGGAGCACATTAACGATCCCCAGGTGGTCAAAATTTCCGGAGACCTCCACTACGACATGCCTCATAATCAGAAAGTGGTTTTGGCACGTTAAACCCCATAATTTTTTTTTAGTAAATATTTTCCTTTAAGGTATTTGCTAACAAATGTATTTAGGCTGTTAATGTCTTGGCTTACTACAGTGAGCAGCCTTTAGATTATCATCTTATGCTTCACGTACAGTTTACTTCTTGAACATTGCATCACTGCTCGGAGAAAGGGAATTTGCAAATTGCTCACTTAGCGCAACCACAAGCGAGCTTTCGCATCAATACCACTTCCTGGTCGTCTAGTTCATGACGTATTTCATTGATAGCGCAATAAATATTTTTCAGTTGTCTAGGTTACGAGATAAGCTTGACAGCGGGGCTTGTAATTCTGGAGTAGCTGCCTCACATGCAGTACCTGCTGCACTACAGTGGGGGTACAGCTACGCCATTTGTGCCTCCTGCAATTCTACTTCCTTGCACCTGGCTGCACCCACTCAAGTGCCGTTTGTGCCAAAGTGTGGTATTTTTGCTTGCCTTCACAGCAGTGGAACAATTTCAGTAGGGGTATGCAAATACTGGTATATGTATGCAAATGAAATAGTGAAGGGTAAAATAGTTTGATTTGTGAACTGATTATCCGTTGCCACATTATTTCGAATATTCAGCGAAAACCCCAAAAATGTCGGTGCCTTGCACGCAGCCTTTCCACAGCATTTGATCTTTTTTGGTCCAAGTAATAATTGTAATAAATATATAAATTCTGGAGTTATACATGCTGAAGCCAGGAACTGATTAGGGAAACAGCGACGAAAGCAACGATTATGTAAAGAATGATAGGGTGGGGTAAACATAGCACCTATTAGCCACTGGAAGGCATGCACATCGTATCAGCAGGCTAATGCTTAGATTTACACGTTAGCACACACACTTCGGAACTTTCTGTCAACACGAACTTCTGCACAAATGTGGTAGTTTCTGGCTAGTTGCCTCAGGTTGCGAATGGTACTTCAACGGTTGTCGAAAACCTGTATGCATAATCTCCAAATCTGATTAGCCTCTAATAGGAGCATATTAGCAGCAAGATTTCTGTGACAGCTTGAAGCCCATATTACATCGGCCAATGACTAATTTCCATCACGGGCACACTGCCCTGGCCATTGGTCCAAATCGGCACTGCTTCGTCAGGTCAGGTGTCGGTGACTAAAGCAACGATTTAGTGCCGAATTGACTTGTATCTATTTGCAGAATTTGCATGACACTCAGAAAGCTGACAAACTGCCCTGCAACAAAAGCGAATGTACGAGATGCTACTGTTCCTAGTTTCCGTTGCCATCTTTTGACGTTGTACAGTGGTAGCATATTTGTTTGCAAGTACCAGCCTGAATTTGTCTGCTTTTACCCTTACTGCTTCTAGGCTGACCTGTTTCTTCTTGACCAATTTTGCTCTTTATCGCTTCAAATTGAGGTGAATCCTAGCCCTCACTAACCTATGATCACTGCATTTTATCCTACCTACCACTTCTACATCCTGCACTATGCTGGGACCAGCAGAAAGTATGAAGTCAATTTCATTTCTACATTCACCATTAGGGCTTTTGTAGGTCCACTTTCTGTTGCTACACATCCTGAAAAAGGTGTTCATTATTCAAAGCTTATCCCTTTCTGCGAATTCTGCCAGCATCTCTTCTCTAGCGTTCCTAGAATCGACGCTGTAGTTGCCAATTGCTTGTTCACCAGCCTGCTTTTTCCTCACTTTTGCATTGAAGTCGCCATTACTACAGCATACTGGGTTAGCACTTTTCTCATCGCTAATTCAACATCTTCATAAAACTGATCTACTTCCTCATCACTGTGACTGAATGTTGGAGCGTAGGCTTGCACTCCCTTTAATCTATACCTCTCATTAAGTTTGATTACGACTACAGCTACCCTCTCATTAATGCTGTACAATTCGTCAATGTTGCCCGCTATGTCCTTATGGATTAGGAATCCTACCCCGTATTGCTTCTTACCTAGTAGAACTCTATAGCAGAGGACATGTTCGTTATTCAGCAATGTATAAGCCTCACCAGTTCTAATCTCACTAAGGCCGATGATATCCCAAACAATGTCTGATAGTTCCTCAAAGAATCGTGCTAAGCTAGCCTCATTCGTGAGGGTTTGGGTGTTAAACATTGCATGGGTCAGTTTCCATTGGTGACCTGTCCAGACCCAGAGATCCTTAGCACCCTCTGCTGTGTTACAGATGTGACCGCCGCCTTTGTCAGGTGCTCCACAGCTGCTGGGGACTGAGGGCCTAGGGGTAATTGAGTGAGTCATTTTGGAAGGAGTGGCCAAATACTGCACCAGGGAGGCCAATTCCTGTTCTGGTGAGGCCTTGTCTTGATGATTAGTGGGCCTTCCTAATTTGGTTGTACCTGGATTAGTATAGCCCCACTCGCTCTTCGCATCTTTTTGCCGGTGTCGGGTGTCGCTCCAAGCCTGCATATGTAATGCACTAGAGGAGGTGAATTTTCAAGGTCACCATCGTCAAAAAAAAAATATATATATATGGAAAAAGAAAAGAAACTTTAATAGAAAGATTCGAACTTCCGATTATGGCAACCGAGCATGCATCCGATATAGCCCAGTCAGATAATCCCATAGGTGGCGAGGCTACCTTATCGCTAATAGAACAGAGAGAGATGATGATGACATAGAGCTAATGAATGAAACCGTAACTAGGCTGGCTTCAGAGGCATCAATTGAAGTGGGAGGCAAGGCACCAAGGCAACCAGTAGGCAAGCTTTCCCAAGTAACAAAAGACATAATGAAGAAATGTCAAAGAATGAAAGTGTCCAACTCAAGAGATAAGATAGAATTTGCAGAAATGTCAAAACTGATCAACAAGGCAAATATAAGTGATATTCGAAACTGTAACGTGAGAAAGACTGAAAAAGCCGTAAGAAATGGATGCAGCCTGAAATCAGTGAGAAAAAAACTTGGCATACGACAAACCAAGATTTATGTACTGAAATATAAGCAGGGCAATATCATCAGCAATCTCGAAGGTATAGTAAAAGAAGCGGAAGAATTCTGTACTGACCTGTACAATACCCAGAGGAGCTAGGATACCTCCATTAGAAATAGTAATGGGCAGGATCCAGAAACTCCTCCTGCAACTAGCGATAAGGTCAGAAGGGCCTTACAAGACATGAAATGAGGAAGAGCAGCTGGAGAAGATTGGATAACAGTCAATTTAATCAAAGCTGGAGGAGACATAATGCTTGGAAAATTGGCCGCTCTTTATACGAAGTGTCTATGGACTGCAAGGGTCCCAGAAAACTGGAAGAATGCAAACATACTAATCCAGAAAAAGGGAGACGTTAAAGAATTGAAAAATTATAGGCCCATTAGCTTACTCCCAGTATTACATAAAATATTTACCAAAATAATCTCCAATAGAATAAGGGCAACACTGGACTTCAGTCAACCAAGGAAAAGGCTGGCTTCAGGAACAGATACTCTACAACGAATCACATCCATGTCATCAATCAGGTTATTGAGAAATCCGCAGAATACAATGATCCTCTCTATATGGCTTTCATCGATTACGAAAAAGCATTTGATTCAATAGAGATACCAGCCATCATAGAGGCATTGCGTAATCAAGGAGTACAGACTGCTTATGTAAATACCCTGGAAGGTATCTACAGAGGTTCTACAGCTACCTTAATTCTACACAAGAAACGCAGGAAGATGCCTATAAAAATGGGGTCAGACAGGGAGACACAATCTCTCCAATGCTATTTAATGCGTGCTTGGAAGTATTCAAGCTATTAAACTGGGAACGCTTAGGAGTAAAGATCGACGACGAATATCTCGGCAACCTTTGGTCTGCCGATGACATTGTTCTATTCAGCAACAATGCAGACGAGTTACAACAAATGATTGAGGACCTTAACGGAGAGAGTGTAAGAGGGGGTGGGAGGCTAATATGCTGAAGACAAGAATAATGATAAATAGCTCGGCAAAGGAACAAGAGTTCGGGATCGCCAGTCGGCCTCTAGAGTGTGCGAAGGAGTATGTTTACATAGGTCAATTAATCACAGGGAACCCTGATTGTAAGAAGGAAATTCAGAAGAATAAAAGTGGGCTGGATCGCATACGGCAGACATTGCCAGCTCCCGACTAGAAGCTTACCATTATCATTGAAAAGGAAGTTGTACAATCAGTGCATTTTACCAGTGCTGACATATGGGGCAGAGACTAGGAGACTGACAAAGAAGCTTGAGAACAAGTTAAGGACCGCGCAAAGAGCAATGGAACAAAGATTGCTAGGCATAACTTTGAGACAGAAACTGAGCGGTTTGAATCAGAGAGCAAACGGGTGTAGACGATTTTCTAATTGACATGAAGAGAAGAAAATGGAGCTGAGCAGGCCATATAATGCGCAGGTTAGATAACCGTTAGACCATTAGGGTTACAGAATGGGTACCGAGACAAGGGAAACGCTGTTGAGGACGGCAGAAGACTAGGTGGAGTGATGAAATTAGGAAATTTTCAGGTGGTAGTTGGAATCAATTGGCGCAGGAAGGGGGTAATTGGAGATCGCAGGGAGAGGCCTACGTCCTGCAGTGGACATAAAACAGGCTGATGATGATGATGACAGTGGCTGCATGTTCTGGGCAGCATTCATATGCACACATTGGTCTCTTGTTAAGCTTTGAGCATCGTTATTTGGCATAATACGCATTTTGTGTATTGATATCGCTTTGCCTTTCGCTTTGTCTGGGACCTGCAGGCGCCGGAGCCCATAGATGATGATGGATAAGATCAAATGCACTTCAGGCGCCCATCACATGACTACAACATCCCCCCAAAGTGTGAGGTGGAGTTTGCCTATGAACCCAGTGAAGAGATGCAGTGTCAACATCATAGTGTTGCTTGGAAAAGTACTGTCATTGCTCGGCAAAGTAGTGTCACCCAAGGTGAAAGGCGGTGTCGAGAAAGAACGTTAAACACAATGTGCGTGAAACAGTACTTTAATGAGAACTCCGCTAATAAAACTTGGCTGAGAGATGGCAATATGGCCGGTTTGTCGTCTTGCATTGTTGCAACCTAATAAGGAGCAACATTACACTCGGATCAAAAGGTGGCAGCACTAAACTCTGCAACATGGCTCATCGACACACAGCAACAAGTAATGCTCTCATGTTTACACATATTTGCTTAGGTGCCCCATAGTTCTTGTTCTATGCCTGTTTGCACCATTTGTTCTAGCACAGTTGTAATTTTTTGTCTGTCTTACACCTAGCCCATAGCTTTGTTATTGTTAGCCTACAAAACTATGTAACTTATGCAACAATTAAATTTTATTGTAGCCATATTGTGACACGCTGACAATACGTTCTAAGCTTGGTCCGAAGAAGACGATGCTCTAATCAACGCGCACTGTCCGTCATCTTGTCATCTGCTACAGTTATTGTAATTACCGTGTGAAAATATTTTTTCTTTTACCCCCGGCACATTTTTGATGGAGGTTGCGGGATCAATATCAAGACTGATTTACGCAGCGGGCACTCCTTAGCTGCATCTACAATGCCAGCAAGGATGCTTCGGGCACTTCGGCACCCATGTCCGCCATCATTCTCGCACAACCCCGTGACCCTGGAACCTTTTCTGGCACCAACAACACTGATGTTGAAGATTGTCTTCAACTATATGAGCAAGTGAGCACCAGCAACCACCGGGACCAGACCGTCATGCTCCCTAATTTGATATTTTACCTTGCATGAATGGTACGGATCTGGTTTCAGACCTACGAGGAGGAACTTACGATAGTAGGATACAACCTAAAAAAACAGCAGTTGGCAACCAAGGCACACAGACTGCATGGGATTATGTTACTCTGCCAGCCAATTACAGAAGCAAACACAATCGTCATCGCGCGACCTTTTCAAAATGGCGTCGTACTTCCGGGGCATCTGCTTTCTTGTCTTCATCGGCGAAAGTGGTGAAGACTGCAATGAAGACGTGCATGTGCAATGAAAACGTGCAACAGATATGGTAAAGTGTATGGAGTCTGAGAATTGCACTTTTCAAAAGTCTGCGATACAGCTCATTTCACTGCTGAGCCCATTTTACTTGCGAAACTTCACTGCCAACTGAAGTGAAACTTGACAATAAGTTGCAGCGATGCAAGTGTTTTATTTCAGTTCAATAAAGAATTAGGCTTTTATTGTTTAATATAGACGAGTGAAAACGTATAAAATTAAGCACCTATAATTTTATTTTTGTGGTTGCTGTCTTAATCAGCTGACAGGAAAAGTTTCAAGTACGAACTATTTGCAGCCTTGTGGAGGAACAGTGGCTGGCAGTTATGAGGGCATGGGCGGGGCTTCACTGCAGACTTAAGTTGTATCCGACCATAGCTGGGACATTTGTAAACAGAAGCTCCAGGATTTGTTTGGCAAGCCTGTTGGATGTCAGGGCGCCGCCCAAAAAGATATCGCTTAGCGTGTCCAGATGTGCATCGAGTCCTATGTCACATACATCCAGGACTTGACATCCAGAAAGTGGATCCAAAGATGTCCGAACCAAAGTCGCACGTGTCATTAATGGCATAGCTGATGATGCCTTCCACTTCCTTGTGTTTTAGAATTCTTCCACTGTGCTAGCCATTGTTACTGACTGCCGGCAGTTTGAACAAGCCAGGAGTTGATGCATTACCCAACCATTCCCTGCCTTCCCAACACGGCTGCTATGTCCACATGCAAAGACCTCTACAGTATGCCCGCATTCAATCGCTCTGATGACATCATACACATCATCCGACATGAAATAGAAGCCTCATCTCCTCTTCCGACCCCAAACCTTGGCCCCAACAATTGCCAGGCAACCTTTTCACTGATCCAGTCCATCATGCACCAGGAACTGGCCAACACTGGCTTGACCAACATCTGCAAAACTAATCGGCCTGACTACACTCTTCGAGCACTGTCATATGCAACCGCAACCTGAATGCTCCTACGCGGTATCGCAACCCGGCCAAATGGCGCACGCCAGACAAGAGGCCTATGTGCTTTAGTTGTGGCCGTATCGGCCATATTTCACACCGCCGCCGCTCTTCATGGAATACGAACCCCTGGCCCTGCCTCCCATGGCCCTCATGCTGCTCCTCGCCTCCCACCACAAACACAGCCAGTAAATCCTGGCGACACTTCTCCGTCCACACAATCTAACCACTTTCCTTTGCCACATCGCTGCTTCTCCGATCTCTCCCATCTCGTCAATCACCGTCCCTTAGCTCCTTCTGGTGCACACTTCCAGAAAGCTGGTGCAGAAAACGGGTGCAGCATCTGGAGATAATGCTGCCAAAATGACCTGATGCAAAAATCCTCTTCTGACCTTGCCCGCATATCAGAACCTCATCAAAGCGAATGTGGATGGTGTACCTGTTACAGCTCTGATTGACACTGGCGCGCATGTATCTGTGATAAATGCTCAGCTTCAGAATCGTATCAAGAAAGTCCTCACTCCTACCCCGTCGCCTGTGGTCTGAGTCGCTGACAGTGGAACACCAGCTGTTATTGGAATGTGTCCGACTCGCGTGAGTGTTGCCGGACATCATAATTCTGTTTTATCTTCTAGAACACTGCCCTCATGACCTGATCCTGGGACTTTCTGTCGGCGCATTCCACCTTGATAAATTGTTCTGCTGGTGTTGTGCAACTCGCTCAACCTGTTAGTAT
This sequence comes from Dermacentor albipictus, assembly GCF_038994185.2. Classification (NCBI taxonomy): domain Eukaryota; kingdom Metazoa; phylum Arthropoda; class Arachnida; order Ixodida; family Ixodidae; genus Dermacentor; species Dermacentor albipictus. The sequence goes on from NC_091822.1 coordinate 86,479,844, forward strand.
TGACTAACCCAACAGTGCTCCAATATGGCTATGTTCCACAGAGCTTGTTCGCATCCCTCACCATGCCCTTACCTACCTAGGTGTTTCACCTGTTCCACCTGCACCAGACAGTGACTACATCGTATCCCCTAATCCGGATGACCTGCACTCGCATAACGTCGCTTTTCCTCACACCATCATTAACATTACGGACAACACGTCCTGCCTTCCGCTTGTGAACTTTGGACTTTGTACACAAGTATTCCCATGCAGAATATCCCTGGCGCAAATCATGCCAGCCTGAGACTACCACATTTTGGCTTTAACTTGTAACAGCTCGTTGTGTGTAACTCTTGCTTCGCCTCCTGCCCCTTCAGACTTGAATGCCCTAACAAAAATGATTGCTCCCGAACTTCCGCCCCAGCATGCCCAAGAACTACGTTGTCTCCTTGCTTCATACTAGGACATATTCGATACTGGAGGGCACTCTCTACGAAAAACATCTGTCATAAAACATTGAATAAACATCGGTGACGCGAGCCCCATCCCTCGGCGACCCTACTGCATCTCGCCTTCTGAGCGACACATTCCAACATGAAGTTGACCAGATGCTTTCTCGTAACATTGTTGAACCTTCTTGCAGCCCATGGGCATCCCCTGTTGTACTAGTTAAAAAGGACAATAGTTGGCAATATTGCGTGGATTTTCGCCACCTCAACAAGGTAACAAAGAGGGACGTCTATGTGCTACCACGCATTGACGAAGCCCTGGATAGCCTGCATGGAGTACAATAGTTTTCATCCTTAGACCTTCACTGCAGCTACTGGCAACTTTCCATCGATGACATGGACCATGAGAAAATGGCTTTTATTGCTCCCGACAGCCTTCATCAGTTCGAAGTGATGCCTTTCGGTTTATGTAATGCCCCGGCCACATTTGAATGAATGATGTACGCCCTCCTACACACTTTCAAGTGGTCCATCTGCCTCTGTCACCTGGACAATGTGATTGTTTTTTCTCCGACTTTTGCGATGCACCTCGAATGCCTCTCGACAATCCCATCTGCTTTCTGTCAGGCAGGGCTACAACTAAATTCATCGAAGTGCCACTTCGGTCGTCGAGAAACTTCTATGCTCGGACATCTCATCGATTCTTCTGGTGTACGCTCTGATCACGACAAAATACGGGCACTGAAAGGCTCTCCCGTCCCAACTTGCGCCAAGGACATTCGCAGCTTCTTGGGCCTCTGCTCCTACTTCCGTCGGTTTGTTCGAAATTTTGTGGACATTGTGCACCCTTTTAATGAGCTCCTTAAGAAAGACGCTGCCTTCATTTGGGGCCCTGAGCAAGCTGGTGGTCTTACCGAGCTGATTAGGCTGCTTACCTCCCCTCCCATTCTTGCTCACTTTGATGTGTCAGCTCCAACAGAAGTCCATAGCAATGCCAGTGGTATGAACTTCTGTTCTTGTAGCGTATTGAAGTTATCTTGGCACAGAAGCAAGGGCGGGAACGTGTTATTTCCTATGCCAGCCGCCTTCTTTCTCCTGCTGAGCGCAAGTACTCTTCACTGAACGGGGGTGTCTGGCTCTCGTTTTGACAGTTGGTAAATTCTGCCCCTATTTGTACAGCCAGAAATTCACAGTCATCACTGAACACCACACTCTGTGTCGGCTTTTGTCCCTGAAAATTCCTTCAGGGCACCTTAACTGCTGGGCACTGTGCCTTCAAGAATGCAACTATTCAGTTGTATTGGGAACAAGGACTGAAGGAGTCACCATCTGACGGAAGCGCCTCCCTTGCGTAGTATGAGGGATCATGTGGCGCGCTCCTCACAGGTTTGGCTTACGGCGCTCAATAAAAACACCACATGGCAGCCCATCTGGACATTTCTGTAAGTGCTCTCAACACGAGGGAAGTTCTTTACTATCGAAATAATAATCTCGGGCAAACTGAAAGCACAGAATTGTTTACAGACGCTATCTCTTTACTGAATGCATACAGCGAACGCCACTGTATGCGGTCGCCGCGATGGAGTCTCCCAAACCGGCTTCGTGCGTGAAAGGTAGGCAAACGACGTGAACAAATTATGTGAAATATGTTCTTATAGTGTCTGCATGACCAAATGGAGCATAACAGAATGAAGCCTCAATGCAGCGATCGTACGGGTTCGCAGTGACCGATTGCGCGTCTGCATGCATGTTTGCGCACAATGTTTCGTTTTCACTGCGTGTGCGTTTCCGCACTGTGCAATGAGCTTAAGGCCACAGAATATGAGCATTTGACAGTACACACCAGCCATAGTTGCGTGGACGCTATCAGGGCTGTCCGATAATTCCGTTATAGAGACTTCGACGCCTACAGCAACTGCGATGTGCCGTTGCGAGAATTCATCTTTTTTTTCTAAATTCTTGGACGTTTCAATATTTCTCAAGTTGCGTCGCACTGTATGTTTATTGGTATTCTCTGAGTGCGATTTCCCGCTGCTTCTTTTTCGTAATCGAGCGCGTTGATAACACAAACATGGCCATATGGCATGTCATTTTTGATGTGCTTCTTACTGCTCCCTTTCTATTCCAGTGAACTTGCCAGTATCTAGCGTCAACAAGTTTATAGACCACACTGTCGTGACAGCCTGGCAGCGGGCACGTGCGAGAATATTGGTGCGCGTTTTCTGCTACTCGCCGAACATGGCGGACTCGGCGCCATAGCAGAAATCTTCCTTGCATCTGTGCTTGCTGCATACCCGAGTTGCAGCGGATGGCTGTTTGCCGATTCTAAGTTTCGCGAGCCAAGCTTCACGCAGCTTCTTGTCCTGCGGCTATGTGTGAATAAGGCTGACATCGGGCTCCATTGCGTACGTCTGGCACTGTGGCACCTAGCAATAGCCTACCATGCTGCACAACTCCAAAGGCAGCCACAACCTATTATAGTGCTTTCAAATGTTGTCAAGCTGACACCCAAGGCGGGAAAGTTTCACCACTTAACGAGAACCGCAGCGCAGGTGGGATTTTAAAGTTTCGTTTCCAGCTCGCTTCGGCACTTCTGAAGCAGCCGACGTGGCCGCTGTGTCCACATGATCCCTCATGCTACGTCACACCGACGGTGGCACCAGCTTTTCCATTGGTGGAGCTCACCCCCAATACAAGACTGGCCAGTTCCATCAAGATGCGGATTGCTTGTCGCCCCATCCTGTCAACTTGCCTGACGTTTCTGTGACTGGCATACCTGTCACCGTTCTCTCTCTGGCTGCTTTTCGCGATATTGGATCAGAACAATGTCGGAACGCCTCCTTACAAGGCCTTATTCAGCGGCTGACTTCAACAATGCCCAATCCTTCCCTTCGTATTCTTGAATTTCACGATGGCATATTGTACCCCTCTAACATGCGTGCATACGGCCCTGACTGACTTTTTGTTGTGCCTGAGCATCTGCGTCAGGCTGTTCTTGCCCAGCTTCACGATGTACCAACTGCCGGTCACTTCGGCGCATCACGGAATTATGACTGCGTTTGTCAGCGCCTCTTTTGGCCTGGCCTATATCGCGACGTCTGCCACTATATCGCTACGCGTGACCTTGGTCAACGACGCGAAAAGCCGACCACACTCCCTGCTGGTCGCCTTCAACCAGTTGACGTTCCATCCAAACCATTCTTCCCTGTAGGCGTTGATCTTTTAGACCCTTTTCCTACATCTGCTCCTCACCGACCGAGGCTGCTACTTTCTTTCTAAAGTTGTCAGTGACATTCTGGACTCATGCACGACTAAACACGAACTTGCTACTGCTTAAGATCCACAAACGAATGGTCTAACCGAGCGGCTCAACTGAACCCTTACTGACATGCTGTCCATGTATGTGACCATCGAAACTGGGATGTTGCATTGCTATTTGTTACTTTCGCCTATAATTTGTTTTGCCATGATACTGCAGGCTTCTCCATTCTTTCCCTTGTTTGCATGGCCGCGACCCTACTATACTTTTCAACATCATTCTGCCTGCTAGTCTGAATTCCACATCAGAGTACACCCATGAAGCCATACTCGTAGCACAAGAAGTGCGCCATATTGCCCAACGTCGACTTATAGAGTCTCAGGAAAATCAGCGGTGCTTATACGATACCCACCATCGACGCCCATTACACAAGGGGCACCCTGGTTTTCCTTTAGCCACTGTCATCGACGCATTAGCCTCTCGGTGGAGTTTCTTTCATACTACTCTGGCCCTTACTGTGTCTTGCGTCAAGTAATCTGACATCCCATACGAAATCGCCTCTCTTGACCCAACCGTGGCTCAGTATCGCTCCGACTTGATCCACATCGCATCCTAAGTCGTATCACTACTAGACTGCCTCCTAACAAGCACTGCGCCGGTGCTTCAGCCACCGGGGGTCATGTGACACGCTGACGAAGAAGACGCTCTGATCATCGCACGCTGTCTACCAGTGTCAGCTGCTACGGTTATTGTAAATATCCCGTAAATATATTTCTGACTTCTTTTATCCCTGTAACAATATGTAACATAGGTTTCATACCTATTCAAATACAAATGCAGCATACCATATGGTGGTATACCGCCTGTGAGAAGACAAGAAGCTCAATTGGCTTTTGCAGCGTTTACCGATTGTGCAGTAATAATAAGCTGCACCAAGTTGCTACACATTACTGCTGCACTGCTTAAAGCATTTCAAGAAGGCCAGTTTCTTTGCTCTAATGCTGCTCCAAAAGGTTGGTGTGGCTGCTCCTAAACTGCTACAGAAAATCTTTTTTTTCCTGCTCCAAATCCTGAAGTGACTGGACCACCACTAAAACTGGCATGTATAGCTCTCTACTGTTTGTTTCGGATGTGCACTGCCCCTTCTATTGAGTTCCACAGTGGCGGCACCTTGCAACTGTTGTCATTTAAGGCTTGTGTAAGCTAACCAGGGTGTGACAAAATACCTACGAAATATTTATTTGCAGCATTCAACACAGTAACATAAACCAACCTGCGTATGTGCACTTTTCACTTGTTTGTGTGGCTTGGTGGAGCAGTAAATTGTGCTGTTTAATACAATGCCATACTTTGATAAAAATAACACAAATAACAGCGCAATTGCAGAAATAGAACAGAGTAATACTGCACGCAAGTGTCATTCTGAGATCACATACCATCCTATGGTTGCTGTTGTAAGGATGTTACAAATATGCCACCATGGTCATTAATTGGCGGAGTAAGACTCTGACATTAGAGATGCTGTATTGGAAAGCTCCGGATTCAGGTTGACCACCTCGGGTTCCTTAACGTGCTCCTAAATGTATGTAGAATGCTTTGGCATTCCACCCCATCGAAGTGAGGCCACCGGGGCTGGGCATTGTAGCTCCGTGCTTGGACTTGGCGATAGAATGCCACATCCACTGAGCCACTGCATTTAGTCTTAACGATCAATGGTTCAGAAAAGGAAGCAAATGTGCTTTCTGCAGTATGCACCAGTAGCTTGGGTCTCAAGGCACAGGCAGAAAGTGGACGGGATCAGTGTCAAAGACAGTGGTAGGCTGTAAAAAGAGAAAGGAATGTTATTTGATAGTATACTACTTTGCAGATGATCTTATGCGCATTGGCATTCCACAACTGAAACCTGGCCTCATGTATAGGCCAGGCACATGTCAGTAAAGAAGTCGAAGCTCAGGGCCATGGAGGAAACGTGGTGGTAGTGTAAAGGAGTTTATTTGAGATAGAAGAAAAAAAGTGTGCTCAATGTTGAGAAGCTTCTATTGAAACCCATACATTCAAAACAAACGTTTTATGAAAAGTCTGTAGCGGGACACTTGACGTGTAAACGGCATGATATTGGATAAAAAAAAAAGGACAGCCCCACCTTTGCATACTGCTTGACACTTCATTTAATATTGTACATTTGTACGAGTTCATACAGATGCTGTCGTGAGCAATGTGAAAGGAATCGCAAGAATTGTTTTCAACGACAATTAGTCATACGCATAAATTTGAATCTCGCATCTTAATATTTTGCTGATAGCTCTGTCCTCAAAGAGTTGGTCACATTGGGCATTTTTTAATGCAGGGCAAGTGTGTTTAGCAACTACAGCCTGTCGATAGCACTTTAGGTGTTTCCTGACATATTGCTTGAGAGAAAAATAACCATGCACTACAATAAAATGAAGGCACACACATGCCTCCAATCAATTACAGATAAAAACAAAAAGCTCTTTCATGAATCAGAACCAAACACAGACCCTCTGGTCTAGAGAAGAGCCCTGTACAAAGCAATAGTCTTGTTTGCTTTTCAATAGCCGAGGTAACATTAATCTAGCGAGACATCATGTGGAGTAAAAAAATGGCTGCTTGCTCGCGCATACTTATTGCACTGCATCATATGCAGCTGCAAAAGAATCATCAAAAGGGGAGCAATCACAGTGTCTGTGACTTATAAATAAAGGTTATGGTATTCTACAGTAAATGTAATATTTGAGTTCGCTAAAGTATTCAGCTTCCCAACCAGCAATGAACCACAGATAATGTAGGTGTTATATAAAACACTCTGGCATAATAACGTTATAAAAGTAAGACGGATGCTTTTGTGTATGGCCTGCTAGTGCTAAGTGTCAATGATGGTAATATCTATCTTGCAGTGATATGTTGTAATAATGTGGCTATGTAAAGAGGTGTAAAGCATAAACATGGTGTCCGGATTGGAGGAAGACCAAACTTATCTCAATACAGGTACATAGTTTCTTCTTTAAAAAGAAAAAAATAATTTAAATTTTACATTGCTAACATACGACAAGATTCACTGATTTACATGCATACATACAGTGAAAAAATAGAAGTTTATTGTTATTGCTTGAAGGAAAACAAATGCACATCGTTTTAGTGGAATCTGCCATTGCCATGCTAGTTTCGTTCACACTATGAACAAATTTCAGCATTGTTGAAACAAAAGTTATTTGTCGGTTCTTTAGTGTCATACTGGTAAGTGGTAGTTTTGTTTGCATATTATAATTCCTTATTTAAGGAAATTAAAGAGTTAGGCAAATTATTAATATAAAATGGCAAAAAAAGGGGTTCGAGGAGTAAACTGCAGAATTTTAATACTATATGAAGTTTTTAGTGTGGAAAATTACTCCTTATATGCGATCATCTGTTTCCTATGGCAATCTCTGTATTTATTGTAATGGGCGTGCCAATAAAAAGTTGCCTCATGCAAAGTATATGGCTGAGTTCAAAGCTTTAATTAAATGGTTAAAGATTGATCCATTAGCTTTCAGGTATCAATATTTATTTTTATTCTGTCAGCAAGAGCAATCACAGCGGTGTTGGATGAATGTCTACGACAAGAACAAAACTGTATATATTTGTTAAGTAAAACTTTTCAAGGCTGTTTGAAAGGCGACATTCAGTAGTTTTTTTTTCACAACTTTACTAACAAATGATAGTGGAGCTAGATGTAAAGTGTTTTATGAGAACCAGTAGATTAAAGGCTAAATAATGGTCTAGACCAGTGGGCAAATAATTTTGTCAATATCTTTACTGTAGCTTGCATGAATATTACCTAAATGAGCCACTTCTGCAAATATGAGATTAAGAATTGTACTATGCACCTCGCTTGGGAGTGCTGTCAGGAGCAAAAAGAAGGGATATGACATGTACATGTGGAATGTTATTACATAGGAACTACACAGCACATAGAATAGGTACTGTGATTCGCTGTGTCCAGAGGGCAGACATGCATTATGCTGCATGCTAAGGTGCCGTCTTCACTACCTGTGAGTTTGCCTGTGCATACTCGCAACTGATCCATTTATAGGAGCGTCGGAAACTTAGCGAGAAAGCCGAAAATTTAGGAAAATTTAGTCGCCTAGAGACAACGTTGCCTTATTTGCATTCTTAGTGACATTTTGTTGACCTAAATAACCAGTCAATAGACCACGTAAAATTCCTCAAGAGGCTAACTATATTCAATGCTTCCTCTCCATTGCATCCCAAGGGCCTCCATATATGTGAGCCCACTTTCCGCTACATCTGAAGACGCACTGAAGGGCTTATTAGTGACATGGGAGAACTGTAGCTGCCTTTCCAGGCAGCATGTTGCGAAATCTTTCTTTTTCTTTTTCATACTGTGACCACTGACTTGCCACCATAGGAGATAAACTAAAGCTAGTTTCAAACATATTCAGATGTCGTGGAATAACCAAAGCAAATAAGACAAAATTACAAAGGAGTTTTTACTTCGTAACTTATCGGCAAAAAAAGTGTTTTCGTTCTGGGCAACGGCCTGACGACCATGTCCGGAAAAAGTTACTAGCACTGATTAATAATTACTAGGTAACACTTCGTGTGAAGCAGTATAAAGCATGTGGAAAATAAAGAGTGTCATATGCCTATGGAAACGGAATGCAAATTCATGCAAATGATGACGTCTACAAGTAATACGGGTAGCTGAAATACTGTGCCACGAAACCAATGCGCTGCCTGCTGGTACTAATGATGATGTGTGGTTTTTTGTGGCGCAAGGGCCAGGTTTGGCCAAAGAGCGCCATGACAAGTGGTAATGTTGACGGTGTATTATGAAGATGTGACTTGGCTGTAGAGTGGCCTAAAAATATTCGCTGTAAAGTGCGTAAAATCTACGTACTATAAAATTATGGCGATGACTAATGAATACTATGAACATTAAAATCCATCGTACAAGAATGATGCAAAATATAAAATGTATAAGATGGTAACATTACTTGGAGCACTGCTGCCTCGCCAGAGCCCTTGAAAACAAGGGTCTAGAGGCATGTGCTATACCAAGGAGCTATCACAGCGGCGTCCTCTGAAGAGAGGACCCGCTATTAACATGTAGGGCTAAAAACATGCAAGACAACATCTTTCAGAAAACTCAGGACTGCGTTGGTGTCAAATAAAGGTTCTTGGCCGAGTAACATAACAGGATGAAGGGGGATGCGCTGCCGGTAGGCTAAGGGAAAATGTTTCTTTCTTTCATATTCGGCTTCCCGACACTCCAGGAGGACGTGGAGGACGGTCAGCCTCTCCCCGCATCTACCGCAGGTTGGAGGATCATTTTCAGTGAGTAAATAGTTATGCGTGCCAAATGTGTGTCCTATTCTCAGACGACAGAATAGGACATCTGTTCGGCGTGATTTTGTTACAGAGGGCCAGAATCCTAACTTTGGTTTTATCACGTGGAGCTTATTATTTGTTTCCGCGTCCCATAGGCGTTGCCAGTGGTTCCGTAGTTTCCTCCGTAAGAAGGGCTTCAGATCTGTGACAGGAACTGGAGCAGTGGGATTAGCAGAAGGCCGTACAACTGACGTGGCCATCTGGTCCGCCAAAACATTACCTTCGATGGTCCTATGACCTGGCACCCAGAATATAGTCACATGCTGGTTAGATACATATGCTTTACATAAGACGGAATAGAGTTCAATTATAACAGGATTTTTGTGCTTGCAGAACGATATCAAAGCCTTCACAACACTTAGGGAGTCCGTATATATAACTGATTTTTTCAGTTTTGATTTCCTTATATGCTTCACGGTCGACAATATTGCGTAGGCCTCTGCTGTGAAGATACTAGTTTCCGGATGCAGTACGTCGGATTCCGAGAAGGATGGCCCGACGGCTGCATAGGACACCCCGTCATGTGACTTCGATGCGTCTGTGTAGAACTCCGTGCAGGAGTGTTTGTGCTGGAGTTCCCGGAAATGCATTTGGATTTCAATGTCTGAAGCGTGTTTTGTAACTTGCATGAAAGATATATCGCATTGTATGAGCTGCCACTCCCAAGGAGGTAGTAGCTTGGCTGGATGCATTAGGGGGAGCTCGAGGAGTGGGACATGCATTTGATCACTAAGCTCCCTCACACGCAGCGAGAAAGGCTGTCTAACGGAGGGACGATTGCGAAAGAGTGTAGCATATGTCATGTCATTGATGGTATTAAAACAGGGATGTTGTGGATTTGAGTGGACTTTCAGAAAATATGTTTGGCTAATGTATGTTCTCTGCAGATGAAGTGACCACTCATTTGATTCTACATATAAACTTTGTATGGGACTCGTTCTGAAAGCGCCTGTGGCCAGTCGGATTCCTAGATGGTGGACCGGATCTAGCATCTTTAGCGCGCTCGGGGCTGCAGAATGATAGATCACGGCACCATAGTCTAGTCGTGATCGAATGAGGCTCTTATAGATATTCATTAGACACTTCCTGTCACTACCCCACGTAGTCTGGGATACAAGTTTCATTATGTTCATTGTTTTAAGACATTTTTGTTTAAGATATTTAATGTGGGGGACGAAAGTGAGTCTGTAGTCAAGTATGACACCCAGAAATTTGTGTTCTTTGTTTACAGGTATCTGTTGTCCACGCAGTTCTATGAAAGGATCTGGGATAAGTCCTCTCTTTCTTGTAAAAAGAACACAAGAGCTTTTGTTAGGATTGATCCTAAATCCATTCCTGTCTGCCCACGTTGACACTTTGTTCAGGCCATGCTGTACCTGTCTCTCGCAGACTGCGAGGTTACAAGATTTGAAAGCTATTTGAATGTCGTCTACGTAGACAGAGTAAAAGATGGCGGGTGGTAGTGAAGCACGAAGCGTGTTCATCTTCACGATAAAGAGGGTGCAGCTGAGCACGCCTCCTTGGGGTACACCCGTTTCTTGCGTAAAAGGACGTGAGAGTGCATTGCCGACTTTTACCCGGAAGGTACGATTTGACAGATAGCTTTTGATTATATTAAACATATTACCGTGGATGCCCATTTCTGACAGGTCTCTTAAGATTCCGTAACGCCACGTTGTGTCATACGCCTTTTCCATATCGAGAAATATCGATAGGAAGAACTGTTTATGTATAAATGCGTCCCGGATATTCCCTTCAACACGCACGAGATGATCGGTTGTGGAGCGCCCTTCTCGGAAGCCGCACTGATAAGGATCAAGCATTTTGCTCTGTTCAAGGAAATGAATGAGTCGCCGATTTATCATTTTTTCGAACACCTTACAAATGCAGCTTGTGAGGGCTATCGGGCGGTAACTTGCCACCGAGGAAGGGTCTTTGCCTTTTTTCAAAATAGGGACTACAATGGCTTCCTTCCACGCGGATGGAAGGTACCCTGCATCCCAGATGGTGTTGAAAAGTGTAAGTAGTGTAAGTTGCGTGTCATTGTGTAAGTTTTTGAGCATTTCATATAAGATTCTATCAGATCCTGGTGGGGAACTCTTGCATGCGCTCAAGGCCGCTTTCAACTCGGCAGCACTAAATGGGCAATTATAGGGTTCATTCTGTCGGCATTTATTGATGAGTGGCTTGCATTCTTCTATTTCTTTATATTTCAGGAATGATTGCGAATAATGGTTGGAGCTTGATACACTCTCAAAGTGCTCCCCAAGTGAGTCTGCTTGTTCAAGCAGGGTATCGCCTTGTGGGTTCACCAGGGGGAGTGAATAAGTTTGTCGTCCTCTTATCCTGTTAACCCTGTTCCAGACCTTCGATTCCTCAGTATAAGAGTTGATGCCCGATAAAAACTTTTGCCAGCTTTCTCTTCTGGCCTGCCGGCGGGTTCGCCTGCCTTGTGATTTTACTTTTTTAAAGTTAATAAGATTCTCCGCAGTGGGGGAGGCGCGTAGCAACCCCCACGCTTTGTTCTGATTTTTACGTGCGATCCTACAATCGTCGTTCCACCACGGGACACGCCGTTTGCAGGATAGACCATTTACTTGTGATATACATTTAGATGCGGCATCTATTATGAAGGCTGTAAAATATTCGACTGCAGCGTCAATTTCTAGCGAGGACATGTCATCCCACGAAATACAAGATAGAGTTCGAAATTTTTCCCAATCGGCAGTGTCAATTTTCCACCTAGGAGCCTGTGGTGGATATTCCTTTTCTTCGGGTGTTCTAAGCAGTATTGGGAAGCGGTCGCTTCCGTAAGGATTGTTGTTAACTTGCCATTCGAGTTCAGACAATAGTGACGGGGAGACTAGGCTAAGATCTATTGAAGAAAATGTTCTGTTTGCAAGAGAATAGTATGTCGCTTCCTTCTTATTCAGTAGACAAGCACCAGAAGAGAAAAGGAACTGTTCAACAAGACGTCCTCGCGCATCTATACGAGGGTCGCCCCACAGGTAGTTGTGTGCATTGAAGTCGCCAAGAACCAGATAAGGTTCTGGCAATTCATCTATAAAGGACTGAAATTCATGTTTAGTTAATTTGTAATGTGGGGGTATATAAAGCGAGCAAATAGTGATGAGTTTGTTTAGCAGAACAGCTCGCACCGCCACTGCCTCAAGGGGCGTACGTAGCTGTAAAGATTGACATGCTATACTTTTATGAGTGAGAATCGCCACACCACCCGATGATGCGACGGCATCATCGCGATCTTTGCGAAACGTAACATACGTACGGAGAAAGTTTGTGTGTTTGGATTTTAAGTGTGTTTCCTGTAAACACAGCACTTTTGGATTGTGTTTATGGATAAGTTCTTGAACATCATCAAGATTCCTAAGTAGACCTCTGACATTCCATTGAATGATTTGTGTATCCATATTTTAAATTTAATTGGTGCTGTGTTTACGGAAACGGAAGGGATGTCTTAGATTACAGAGCCCTTTCGAGGCCCTGTAACCGGGGTTTTGCTCTTTTTGAAGCGTTCGAGGGAACCTCGCCGCTCCTTAGGCGCCTGGGGCGCCTTGGGCATAGTTGTAGTGTCCATTGCCTCTTGGGAGGCGCCGGACACGTGCTCTTGTGAGCGAGAAGTTACCAGGGAAGGTCCCGCCTTGGAGGGCAAGACCCCTGCGCCCACCAGCCCGGAGGTCGATGGGGTTCCCTGGGGGATTTGGCTGCACCGGCCATTGCCAGCACTGGAAGGGACCTGGGAGGTTGAGGCAGCCTCGGCTGCGCCCACCTTCGGGGTCGATGGCCCCTTTTCCTCGGTTGGCGGAGCAGCGCTAGCTGCAACCACCGTGGGGGCAGATGGCGTAACTGCCGACTCACTGCGTGTGGGTCGGACAGTCGCCGGAGGCCGTTGTGACGCTGCCCCCTGACGCGCCACTTCGGCAAAGCTTTTCTTTGGCAGGTATGCTACCCGCCTGCGTGCCTCTTTGAACGTTATATTTTCTTTTACTTTTATAGTTACTATTTCTTTTTCCTTCTTCCAGGAGGGGCACGACCGCGAGTACGCGGCGTGATCCCCGTCACAGTTCACACAGTGGAGAGAGTTATTACATGCTTCAGTGGCGTGTTCAAGGGCACTACATTTCGCACATGTCTGGCGGCCTCGGCAGCTCTGCGAGCTGTGGCCGAAACGCTGGCATTTGAAACATCTCAAGGGATTTGGCACGTACGGTCTTACACGAAGCTTGATATACCCGGCCTCAATTGACTCGGGCAGGACACTTGAATTGAAGGTGAGTATTATGTGTTTGGTCGCAATTTCTTTACCGTCTCGCCTCATCTTGATTCTTTTGACGTTTATGACATTTTGTTCACTGAAGCCCTCCAACAGTTCAGCCTCAGTGAGCTCTAGCAAATCATCATCGGAGACAACGCCACGGGAGGTATTCATCGTGCGGTGCGGGGTTACTACTACTTGGGTCTCCCCAAATGATACAAGTTTAGGCAGTTGCTCAAATTGTTTTAGGTCGCGGAGCTCCAAGAGGAGGTCACCGCTAGCCATCCTTGACACCTTATATCCTGGGCCAAAAACTTCGGTAAGAGACTTAGATACAAAGAACGGGGAGATTGTTCGCACTTGCTTAGCTGGTTTTTCTGCGTGGATCACATGAAAACGGGGAAAATTGTGGACTTGGCGTCCGAAAAACTGAAAAACTTCTTCGGTGCGCCCTCGTTTGTGAGGGCGATCAGGTAGTTGAGGAAAAGCATGTTCCATAAGTAATGTTGGGTTTTCGGCCGCGATGCCGACCACCCACCATGGAGCCCAACAGGGGGACGTGACAGAAGTTGCTGCTAGAGAAACCCTGCCAACGCCAGCCGTACATCGCTGCTATAACCAAATACAGCATAGCCAAGGCTGGCTAGCTACACAAGGTTAACCCTTGCCGCCGGGAAAATAGGAAGTGAGGAGAAGTGATGAGAAGACAGGAAAGATGAAAAAGGCGAGAGAGAAAGACGAAGATTGGAGAGGAGGACAGGAAAAGGCGACTGCCGATTTCCCCCGGGTGGGTCAGTCCGGGGGTGCCGTCTACGTGAAGCTGAGGCCAAAGGGGTGTGTTGCCGCCGCCGAGGGGCCGTAACGGTCCAAACACCAGGCATTGGCTCAACCCCCAGGATCCCCTTTTCCCCGGACACGGCTGAGCCGCGCACGGCTACACGCGGGAGGGTCCAAACCCCATGTGCTCGGGTCCGTGGTGTCGCAACACACCAAACGCCTGCTCACGCAGACGCCCCTGCGGGGTGCTGGTACTAAACACTTGTGAGCAGATCGATACGTGTCAGCCGCATCTGTGCTGGCATAATCAGTAAACGAGAATGCTTAATTGCAATGGGTATAAGACTGTGCAAGATGGCGAAGAGCTGTGGGCACTACTACTCTGCAACCCTAGACAACATAACCCTCTAGCACTGAGCACTCTTCAATGTGATGGGGACACAGCTGCGGATTATGACATGGTCGGGTACTCTTTCGCCAGCATGAGCACATTGCCGACCACCAGTTCTTTTCTCTGGGCAGCCAGCTAGTGGAAGGCAACTGAGGCCATCAGCATTTGCAGCTCTGTTCCCTTACGATATGCCAGCTGGTACATGTAAGCAGCAATTTAGTGTCAAAGCCCAGCGTAACAGGTGCAGTGAATGTTGCTGAGGGATACCCTTATCATGGCCCAACAGACCCAACAAGGGCTTGTGGTCGGCAAAAATGTCGAGCACGCGTCCGCCCCAAGGCAGGTTGCGAACGTAGTTCCCGCACCTACTAGGGCTCCCCTCGCGGCGGCGAGCGCGGAACCGGCAGGATACGACCGGCCCGCTTGCGTTCGGAAAGCCTGTCTGTGCACTGTTTCGCGCGTAGCTGTTGCCTTTTCTGAGCAATGCCGAAGTGCAACCCGAGCTGTTGCGTAGTGGGCTGCAATAGCACGTACACCAACTCACGAGGAGCAAAGTTTTACAGGTTTTCAAGCCGGCCGTATGAAGCAGAACGGCGTCAACACTGGATAGCGCTCGTCCGACGGCATAAGCTGTTTTATGTCCCGGCGTTATGCCAAGTGCGTTAACGCTGAATTCTTTGCTTTTACAGCAATATGGCAGCAACGGGACACCTGCAGCGCGTACCAGGATATGCAGCTAACAAAGTAGTTTGTTTTCACACTGTACCGCAGTAAAGCTGTCGAACTCTTTCCCATTCCTCTCCCATTCAAACAGCGCTAGGGCTTGCTGAGAGATTTGAGGAGGGGTTGCAGCTGGCTAAGCTGGCGTACAGCCTTCTGCGCCCAGCATATCAACTAAGGGGCAGTTGATGATGGTGATGATGATGATGATGATGATGTGTGGTGTTTTATGGCGCAAGGGCCAGGTTTGGCCAAAGAGCGCCATGACAAGTGGTAATGTTAATAATAATAATATATGGGGTTTTACGTGCCAAAACCACTTTCTGATTATCAGGCACGCCGTAGTGGGGGACTCCGGAAATTTAGACCACCTGGGGTTCTTTAACGTGCACCCAAAAACTAAGTACACGGGTGTTTTCGCATTTCGCCCCCATCGAAATGCGGCCGCCGTGGCCGGGATTCGATCCCGCGACCTCGTGCTCAGCAGCCGAACACCATAGCCACTGAGCAACCACGGCGGGTAAGTGGTAATGTTGACGATGTAATATGGAAGCTGTGACTTGGCTGTAAAGTGGCCTAAAAATAGTCGCTGTAAAGTGCGTAAAATCTACGTGCTATAAAATTATGGCGATGACTAATGACGAATACTATAAACATTAAAATCCATCGTAGAATAATGATGCAAAATATAAAATATATAAGATCGTAAAATTACTTGGAGCACTGCTGCCTCGCCAGAGCCCTTGAACCACAAGGGCTTAGAGGCATCTGCTATTCAAAATAATGATCACAGCGGCATCCTCTGAAGAGATGATGATGATGTGTGTTGTTTTGTGGCGCAAGGGCCAGGTTTGGCCAAAGAGCGCCATGACTGGTGGTAGTGTTAAGGATGTATTATGGAAGATGTGACTTGGCTGTAAAGTGGCCTAAAATAGTCGCTGTGAAGTGCGTAAAATCTACGCGCTATAAAATTATGGCGATGACTGATGACGGATACTATGAACTTTAAAATCCATCGTAAAAGAATGATACAATGTTTAAAATATGCGAGATGTTAAATTGCTTACAGCACTACTGCCTCGCCAGAGCCCTTGAACCATAAGGGCCTAGAGGCATCTGCTATTTAAAATAATTATCGCAGCGGCATCCTCTGGAGAGAGGACCCGCTACGAACATGTGGGGCTAAAAATATGCAAGACAACATCTTTCAGAAAGCTTAGTACTGCGTTGGTGTCAAATAAAGGTTCTGGGCCGAGTAACATAACAGGATGAAGGGGGATGTGCTGTCGGTATTCTAAAGGAAAATGTTTCTTTCTTTCATATTCGGCTTCCCGACACTCCAGGAGGACGTGGAGGACGGTCAGCCTCTCCCCGCATCTACCGCAGGTTGGAGGCTCGTTTCCCGTGAGTAAAAAGTTATGTGTGCCATAAGTGTGTCCTATTCTTAGACGACAGAATAGGACCTCTGAAGAGAGGAAGCGCTACGAATGTGTGGGGCTAATAACATGCAATACATCTTTCAAAAAACCTAGGACGGCGTTGGTGTCAAAGAGTGGTTCTGGACCAAGTAACATAACAGGATGAAGGGGGATGTGCTGCCGGTATGCTAAGAGAAAATGTTTCCTCTCAGATTCGGCTTCCCGACACTCCAGTAGGACGTGGAGGACGGTCAGCCTCTCCCCGCATCTACCACAGGTTGGAGGCTTGTTTCCCGTGAGTAAAAAGTTATGTGTGCCAAAAGTGTGTCCTATTCTTAGACGGCAGAAGAGGACATCTGTCCAGCGGAATTTTGTTACAGGAGGCCAGAAACCTAATTGTGGCTTTATTACATGCAGTTTATTATTTATTTCTTCGTCCCACATGCGTTGCCAGTGGTTTCGTAGTTTCCTTCTTAACAGAGGCTTCAGGTCTGTGACAGGGACTGAAGCATTAGGATTAACTGCATGCAATGAAATTGATGTGGCCATCTGGTCCACTAGAACGTTACCCTGGATGGCCCTATGGCCAGGCACCCAGCATATAATCACATGCTGGTTAGATACATATGCTTTACATTACACGGAATAGAGTTCAATTATAACAGGATTTTTGTGCTTACAGAACGATATCAAAGACTTCACGACACTTAGGGAGTCTGTATATATAACTGATCTTTTGAGTTTTGATTTCCTTATATGCTTCACGGTCGATAATATTGCGTAGGCTTCAGCCGTAAAGATACTAGTTTCCGGATGCAGTACGCCGGATTCCGAGAAGGATGGACCGACGGCTGCATAGGACACCCCGTCGTGCGACTTCGATGCGTCTGTGTAGAACTCCGTGCAGGAGTGTTTGTGTTGGAGTTCCCGGAAATGCATTTGGATTTCAATGTCTGAAGCGTGCTTTGTAACTTGAACGAAAGATGTGTCGCATTGTATCAGCTGCCACTGCCAAGGAGGTAGCAGCTTGGCTGGATGCATTAGGCGAAGCTCGAGGAGTGGAACATGCATTTCTTCACTAAGCTCCCTCACACGCAGCGAGAAAGGCTGTCTTACGGAGGGACGATTGCGAAAGAGTGTAGCGTATGTCATCTCGTTAACGGTATTATAACAAGGATGTTGAGGATTAGAGTGGACTTTCAAAAAGTATGTTTGGCTGATGTATGTTCTTTGGATATGAAGTGACCACTCATTCGATTCTGCATATAAACTTTGTATGGGACTCGTTCTGAAAGCGCCCGTGGCTAGGCGGATTCCTAGATGGTGGACCGGATCTAGCATCTTTAGCGCGCTCGGGGCGGCAGAATGATAGATCACGGCACCATAATCTAATCGTCACCGAATCAGGCTCTTATAGAGATTCATTAGGCACGTCCTGTCACTACCCCACGTAGTCTGCGATAGAAGTTTCAATAGGTTCATTGTTTTCAGACATTTTTCTTTAAGATGTTTTATGTGTGGGATGAAAGTGAGTCTATTGTCAAGTATAACACCTAGAAATTTGTGTTCTTTGTTTACAGGTATCTGTTTTCCACACAGTTCTAAGCAAGGATCCGGAACCAGGCCTCTCTTTCTTGTATACAGAACACAAGAACTCTTGTGAGGATTGATTTTAAATCAACTTTTCTCTGCCCACTGTGACACCTTGTTCAAACCATGCTCTACCTGTCTCTCGCAGACTGTGAGGTTGCAGGATTTAAAACCTATTTGTATATCGTCTACGTAGACGGAATAGAAAATAGCGGGTGGTAAAGATGCACGAAGCGTGTTCATCTTTACGACAAAGAGCATGCAGCTGAGTACGCCACCGGGTACCCCAGTTTCCTGCATAAATGTACGCGACAGTGCAGGACCTATTTTCACTCGAAATGTACGGTTCTCTAGGTAGCTCTCTATAGTATTTAGCATATTGCCGCGGATACCTAGCGCGGAAAGATCGCGCAGGATTCCGTACCGCCAGGTTGTGTCGTACGCTTTTCCCATATCCAGAAATACAGATAAGAAAGATTGCTTGTGCACGAAGGCATCGCGAATGCTCGCTTCGATGCGCACAAGATGGTCGGTTGTAGATCGCCCTTCCCGAAAACCACATTGAAATGAGTCAAGCATTTTACTGGACTCTGGGAGATGCACGAGACGGCGATTGATCATTTTTTCAAATACCTTACAAAGGCAACTTGTCAGGGCTATCGGGCGGTAACTTGCCACTGAGGAAGGATCTTTGCCTTGTTTCAAAACCGGGATCACAATGGCTTCTTTCCATGCAGTCGGGAAGTATCCCGCAGCCCAAATCGTGTTGAAAATTGTGACTAGTGTAACTTGGGTGTCTTTATGTAAGTTTTTGATCATTTCATACATGATTCTGTCAGATCCCGGGGCAGAGCTCTTGCATGCGCTCAAGGCAGCTCTCAACTCGGCAATGCTAAAAAGGACAATCGTATGGTTCATTCTGTTGACATTTTCTCATGAGTGGCTTACGTTCTTCTATTTGTTTATATTTCAGAAAGGATTGCGAGTAATGGTTGGCACTTGACACGCTCTCAAAGTGCTCCCCAAGTGAGCCCGCCTGATCTTGTAGGGTATCTTCTTCTGTGTTTACCAAAGGGAGTGCATGTGCTTGTCGCCCTCTTATCCTATTGACCGTGTTCCAGGCTTTCGCCTCATCTCTGAACGAGTTAATACTCGATAGAAACTTCTGCCAACTTTCTCGTCTGGCCTGTCGGCGGGTTCGCCTGCCTTCGGATTTTACTTTTTTAAAGTTGACTAGATTCTCTGCAGTGGGAGAAGCGTGTAGCAACCCCCGCGCCCTGTTCTGTTTTTTACGAGCGATCCTACTGTCGTCGTTCCACCATGGGACACGCCGTTTGCAGGCCAAGCCTTTTACTTCTGATATGCATTTAAATGCGACATCTATTATGAATGCTGTAAAAAAGTCGACTACAGCGTCAATTCTTAACGAAGACAGGTCAGCCCATGAGATACTAGTTAGAGATCGAAATTTCTCCCAATCAGCTGTCTCAATCTTCCACCTAGGAGCGTATGGTGGATATTCGTTTTCTTTATATGATCTTAGCAGTATAGAGAAGTGGTCGCTACGGTAAGGGTTGTCGGTAACTTCCCATTCAAGTTCAGGCAGTACAGACTATACTAAGATCTATACTAAGATCTATTGACAGACTATACTAACTATACAGACTATACTAAGACTATACTAAGATCTATTGACGAAAAGCATCGGTTTGCAAGAGAGTAATATGTGGCTTCTTTCTTATTGAGAGGGCACGCTCCAGAAGAAAAAAGGAACTGTTCAACAAGGCGACCTCGCGCATCTATACGAGAGTCGCCCCACAGGGAGCTGGGCGCATTGAAATCGCCAAGAACAGCATAAGGTTCTGGCAATTAATAGATCAAGGAGTGAAATTCATGTTGGTTCAGTTAGTAATGCGGGGATATGTAAAGGGAGCAAATGGTGATGAGTTTGTTTAGTAGGACAACTCGAACCGCCACTGCTTCAAGGGGCGTTTGTAGCTGTAAAGGTTGACACGCAATACTTCTATGAGTAAGAATCGCAACACCACCCGATGATGCGACGGCATCATCGCGATCTTTGCGAAACGTAACATACGTACGGAGAAAGTTTGTGTGTTTAGATTTTAAGTGTGTTTCCTGTAAACACAGCACTTTTGGATTATGTTTGTGGATGAGTTCTTGCAAATCATCAAGGTTTCTAAGGAGACCTCTGATGTTCCATTGAATGATTTGTGTATCCATGTTTAAGGTAAATTTGTGCTGTGTTTACGGAAACGGAGTGGATGCCTTATATTACAGAGCCCTTTCGAGGCCCTGTAATAGGTGTTTTGTTCTTTCTGAAGCGTTCGAGCGATTCTCGACGCTCCTTAGGCGTTTGGTGCGCCTTGGGGACAGGTGTAGTGTCCATTGCCTCGTGTGAGGCGCCGGACAAGCGCTCTTGCGAGCGAGAGGTTTTCAGATGAAGTCCCGCCTTGGAGGGCAAGACCCCTGCGCCCACCAGCCCGGAGGTCGATGTGGCTCCCTGGGGGATTTGGCTGCGTTGGCCGTTGCCAGCGCTGGAAGGGGTCTGGGAGGTTGGGGCAGCCTCGGCTGCACCCACCTTCGGGGTGGATGGTCCCTTCTCCTCGGTTGACGGAGCAGTGCTAGCTGCAACCGCCGCTGGGGCAGATGGCGTAACTGCTGACTCACTGCCTGTGGGTCGGACAGCCGCCGGAGGCCGTTGTGACGCTGCCCCCTCACGCGCCACATCGGCAAAGCTGCTCTTAGACAGGTATGACACCCGCCTGCGTGCCTCCTTGAAAGATATATTTTCTTTGACTTTGATTGTCACAATCTCTTTTTCTCTTTTCCAGGACGGGCAGGCGCGCGAGTATGCGGCGTGCTCGCCATCACAGTTGACACAATGTGGAGTCTTCTGGCATGTTTCGGAGGAATGTTCAGTGTCACTACACTTGGCACATGTCAGCCGGCCTCGACAGTTCTGTGAACTGTCGCCGAACCTTTGGCACTTAAAGCATCTGAGAGGATTGGGCACGTATGGCCTAACACGAAGTTTGATATAACCGGCCTCGATGGACTCGGGGAGGACACTTGAACCGAAAGTGAGTATCAGGTGTTTCGTATTGATCTCTTTACCGTCTCGCCTGATCTTAATTCGCTTAACATTTATGACATTCTGTTCACTGAAGCCCTCCAAGAGTTCAGCTTCAGTGAGCTCTAGCATGTCATCGTCCGAGACAACGCCGCTGGTGGTGTTCATGGTACGGTGCGGAGTTACTGTTATTTGGGTCTCGCCAAATGAGACAAGTTTCGGCAGTTTCTCGTACTGCTTTTTATCGTGGAGCTCCAAGAGAAGATCACCACTTGTCATTCTCGACGCCTTATATCCTGTTCCAAAAACTTCAGTTAAAGACTTCGAAACAAGGAACGGTGAAATGTTACGCACTAGTTTGTCTGGGTTTTCTGAGTGGATCACATGATATCTAGGAAAGTTCTGGACTTGTCGTCCAAAAAACTGAAAGAGATCTTCGGTGCGCCCTCGTTTGTGAGGGCGATCAGGGAGTTTAGGAAAAGCGTTTACCATGAGTACAGTAGGGTTTTCGGCCGCGATGCCGACCACCCACCATGGAGCCCAACAGGGGGACGTGACAGGAGTTCCTGCTAGAGAAACCCTGCCAACGCCAGCCGTACATCACTGCTATAACCAAATACAGCATAACCAAGGCTGGCTAGCTACACAAGGTTAACCCTTGCCGCCGGGAGACTAGGAAGTTAGCAGAAGTGAAGAGAAGACAGGAAAGTTGAAAAAGGCGAGAGAGAAAGACGAAGATTGGAGAGGAGGACAGGAAAAGGCGACTGCCGATTTCCCCCGGGTGGGTCAGTCCGGGGGTGCCGTCTATGTGAAGCCGATGCCGAAGAGGTGTGTTGCCTCCGCCGGGGGGCCTTAAAGGTCCAAACACCCAGCATCGGCTCAACCCCCAGGATCCCTTTTTCCCCAGACATGGCTAAGCCGCGCACGGCTACACGCGGGAGGGTCCAACCCTCGTGTGCTCGGGTACGTGGTGTCGCAACACACCAAACGCCTGCTGACGCAGACGCCCCTGCGGGGCGGGGCAGTTGAGATCAACATTTTTGAAGACGTGGTTTATGGAACCTCCTTTGCACGCACTGAAAAATCGCAACATAAAAGTATCGCACTTTCAGTAATTTGGGCGAAAATATTTTCCCAGCGTTGTCTAACACAACTGGTAAGTTCCTCACCTTTATTTGTGTTTGGGGAGAGCAACGTCAGAATACCTCGGGTAGGTCTTACGAGTCGTTCGTACGCCCCACGTTCCTGGAAGAGATGTTTTGGATTCGCATTTGCCGTCCTGTATGTACAGGGAAACTACCGCGGCGTCCTTGTACTTCCCTGCGAAGCCAGCACGGCAATCGCAGCTCCCCGCTAGGATTTTTCTGCTGTCGCCGATCTTCAAGAATCAATGTCACCTATAATTTCATGCGTTCACACCGTAGATAACGAAGTAACTTACGCTGAGCTTCACGAATCTCGCTGGTGCGTTATGTTTCGTTTGCGGAATACACCTTGCAGTCACTTCGATCAGTGCGAGTTCAACACTTTCCTCACGTCGTAGACGTGCCCCACTTCAAATAGACGACTTCCTTTCTCTGAATTCTTTTCACGAAAAAAGCTGTCAAGATCTTGTAATTCCCGAAACCCGGTTAAAATTAATATCGGCACGCTGTTTGTGCGCCATCGCTACCGTTTGATAGGGCGCCAAACACGCAGCGCAAGCTGCTGACGCCGTGAGTAATCCTACCGCATTCGCGCAACTATTCGTCAGATGGCGCTAGGGGTCGGAAAGACAGGGCGCCGCCTAGCACTTGCAACGTGCCCATACTGGTAAAACTTGGTTACTGCAAATATTACAGCCAATGCCTCTTTTTCAGGTGACTGCAGTTCCTTTCTGCAGGCGTCAGTCGTCTGGACGCGAACGTTCTTGCCCGTTATACTCCGGTATCTAGCCTGTGAGCTAACACGGCTCTCACACCATAAGGCGACGCATCACAACAAATGAGGAGCGGCCAATTAAGGTTGTAGTATACCGCGCTGATGCTGATATAAGCTGTGTCTTGCTTTTGGCGCAAGCTGACTTTTGCTCTCCACCCTACTTCCACGGTGTGCACTTCTCTAAAAGTTCGTGCAAGGGTTGGAGTGCTGTCTAGACATTCGGTAGAAAGATTTCGTAAAAATTTATCAGGCCCAAGTAGATCTGCAATTCCTTGATATTATTTGCTTCGGGTGCCTTGAATATAGCATTTCACTCTCTGATTCGTAAACTTATTTATTTTTTCATGCGCCGATAACCAGTCTCTGTGATGTGGTTATAGGTTGTGCAAATAATTTAAAGTTGCTGTAGAGATAACTATTTTTATTCATTTCTTCTTTCCTCTGTGTTTTTACGTTGATGCACTACAAATAATTTTATTCCAGTTTTGTTTTTGTGTTGTATTTACATTTATGCACTGTTCTTCGCTTCACCGATGTAACCTTTACCCCATGTAATACCCTTCCTAGAGGACCTCTAAGGTTATTGTGAAATAAATAAATAAAGCCTTGCCAGGTGCCACTCGCTAACCCTTGGCATCAAAGACATGCCCAAGGTATTCCACACTTAGATGGAAAAACAAGCACTTGTTCAACTTCAGCTTGAACCAGGCTTTCTGCATTTTTTTCTCAGTGCTACCTCCAGGTTCCGCTGGTGCTGTCTTGTGGAGGACCTGGTAACAAGTATGTCATCAAAGTACACCACCGTGCCTTCGCAACTTCGTAACAACGCCTTCATCTCCCTTTGAAAGATGGCTGGTGCCGAGGCCACACCAAACGGCATCCTGTTGTAGCAGAAAAGGCCTTTTTTGTGTGTTCGTAAAAACGAACTTTTTTTTGCACAGCATCTATCTGCTGATAGGCGTGTCGCAGATGTAGTTTCGAAAATGTCTATCTCTCCGGCTAACTTCGCCCATACTTCCTCCAGCTTCGGTATGGGGCACACTTCAGTAATGACAGCCTTGTTGAATGTGAGTTTGAGATTGCCGCAGATACTGATTCTACCATCCTTTTCTTAGCACCGGCACGATGGGCACCGCCCATTCCGATAACCGAACATGACTCAGGATGCCCTTTTGCTGTAACCGCTGAAGTTCTGCTTCTGCTAAATCGCGCAGTGCAAACGGTACATTGCAAGCTCTGCATAATATTGGCTACGTTCCCTCTGACATCTTTAGCTGGCCTGCACGCTAGGGAAGCCTCCGATGGTCATTGCGGTGCCAGAAGCCGGCGCATCAGTTTGTTGGTTGCCCACAGCCACTCAAGAACACGGCTCTGGGTTTGTCTTCTGCAACGTCATTTGCAGTAACACAGTATTCCGAATGCTCCACATACTCTTCCCATTCCTGGCCGCCTTCTCCGGTAAATGGTTTCAGTTTAGGCATACTTGCTGTGCGGTCATAATCCCATCTTTGTTGCCAATTGATAACCAAGCTGAACAGGAATAAGTGGACGTTTTTTCATACACGTAGCATCACGTAGAACGCTCGAGGTAGCTCGTTGGCCACTGGCTAATCCTCGTCGCTGTTTGCCTCCTTGTAACGTTGTTGCTGCCATGAACAGCGCCACCACTGGCTCGTAGCATTACTGCTTCATCGGGGCCATTCGAGAAGGGCCTGGGGGCGTGCGCTATACAAAACGCTACCATTGCAACAGTGGCTTTAATTTTTTGGGATACAGCAAGCATACAGCACACAGCAAGCGGACATCATTAAAAAAATCTAGCACTGATTTCGTGCTGAATAGTGGTTCATTACAAAAAAAAACGCTCATGCACCTCGTACAGATTGTAAATCAGCGAAGCTGAAATGTGCGGCACCGATGTTTATCGCATGGTTAATTGCGACCGTTTAGTAAACTCTTATTCAGTTATTGGTTACGTCTTCGTGTTTCTTAATAAGGTTACGCACACGTTTGGCATGGGTTTATCACAGTGTTTATTTGAAATGCCGCACATTGGGGCTTCGTATAATCACCATCATGGAGAGGTGCAATGAGCAATTCATTGTGTTAATCCAGCGGGTTCATCAAAGCCTTTCTGAATTATTTGTGTTTCGTAATTAATGCGTCAATCATAGTGTTTATGACTTGGTTGTTTGTGCACTGCAGTTAACAAGTGCCACACCGGGGCCGCACATTTCATTTACCTAAAGAGAGGGACACATTTTTGGGCCTACTGCGAAGTCAAAGAGAGGCTCCTGCGCGTGTGCTCTGCTGCGAGAGAGAAACGACGTCACTATCGGCGTAGCCAATGGCGCACCGTACCTCCCGCCGGAGGGTTTTTGTGGTCGGACCGCGAACGTTTCCCCCAGGCATATAAAGCTTCGCTGTAAAAGTATTTCTTTAATTATGTAATTATGATATTGTCTTAATCCCATCCCCCTCTGTGTCCCTTCCCTGCAATAATACGTAGATTTCTATGCCTAGTCAACGATAAATTTGTCCGTCCGTCACGTAAAACGAATGTTCATAGCTCCCTGAACAGTGGTTCATACCCCCGCAGTAGGGTTTCTGTGGTCGGACCACGAGTGTTTCGCCTAGGCATGTACAGCTTTCCTGTAAAAAAAAAGTTATTAGATGAAGATGGACAGGTTGTCTGTACTAGAGGAAAGTGTTTTTTGCCTTTCAGCGTCTGCTTCCTGGCACTCCAATAAGACATGGATGACTCGCCACATTTACCACAGATCAGAGGTTCATCGCCAGTCAATAAGCAGTTGTGTGTGACGTACGTGTGTCCTGTGCTCAGCCGAGTTAAGAGGACATCGGCTGTCCGTGATTTCGTTGTTGATGGTCAAGAGCCGAATTAAGGTTTAATTAGGTGAAGCTTGTTGGAGGTTTCAGCATTCCAAAGGTGCTTCCATTAACTTCTTAATTTTCTTCGCAGGACAAGTTTCAGATCTATAGTTGTGACAGCTATGGGAGCGTTGCGAGGTTTCGTGGCTGTAGATGTAACAAGTTCATCGGCAAGCACATTCTCCTTAATTCCTCTGATGCAAGGAAACCAGAATATAACGATACGTTGTTCAGCAGTGTAACTAGTGCACAGAAGCGAATGGACTTCATTAACTGCATGACTTATGTGCTTTGTAGTGACAATGAAAACTTAACTACGCCTAATGAATCTTCGAAGATAATTGCCTTCTCTAAATTTATATGTATGATATGCTTTACGGCCAACAATAATGCATAGGCTTCAGCCGTAAAGACGCTCGTTAGTGGGTGCAGAACGTCTCATTCCAAAAATGATAGTCCAACTGCGGCATAGGACGCGCCCGCATGTGACTGATGCATTCGTGTAAAATTCCGTGCACGAGTATTTCGCTTGTAGTTTACGAAATGCATTCGAATTTGGTCTTGTGAAGCGTGCTTCCAGACTTGTACAAATGACGTGTCACATTCTACGATTTCCCAGTGCCACGGCAGTCATGGCCTTGCTGAGGTCTTTAGACGGTGTTCTAGAAGCGAAACACCCATTTCTTCACTAAGCTGCCTAACACGCAGCGAGAAGGGTTCTCTGAATGTTGGGCGATTATGAAACGGTGCAGAGCACGTCATGTCATTTACAGTTGCATAGCAAGGATGCTCAGGGTTCGAAAACACTTTGAGGAAATACGTAAAACTAGAGTGTGGCCTTTGCAGTTTAAATGACCACTCATTTGATTCCGCGTGGAGACTTGGAACGAGACTTGTCCTCCATGAAGGTGCCTGTGGCCAGGCGGATCCCTAAATGATGAAAAGCATCCAGTATCTTTAATGCACTGTTTGCGGCAGGGTGATAGACAACAGCGTCACAATTCAAACAGGATAATATGAGGCTCTTGTACAGGTTTATTACACACTTCCTATACGACGCCATGTTGTGTGCAACAAAACTATAAGAATATTCATTGTTTTTAAGCATTTATTCTTGGTATATTTAATGTGGGTTATGAAAGATAGTTTGAAGTTGAGTATGACATCCAAAAATTTGTACTCCGTGTGCGGAAGTATGCGTTGTCCATCGATTTCAATATCAACATCTGGGACCAGGCCTCTCCGCCTTGTAAAAAGGATGCAGGAGCTTTTCTGAGTATTTAGCCTAAATCCGTTTTCATTACCACATTTTGACACCCTGCTCTGGCCAAGCTGAACCTGTGGCTCGCAAGTTGCGAGATTACACGATCTGAACACTATTTGCACACCAGTAACGTAAACTGAATAAAACATGGTACGAGGAATTGATGACCGTAATGAAATCATTTTTTACCATAAAAAGTCTACAGCTTAGTACGCCACTGTGTGGCACCCCAGTTTCCAGGAGAAATGGCCCGGAGAGAGCATTTCCAATTCTGGCACGGAATATGCGGTTTGACAGGTAGCTTGGTATAACATTAAGCATTTTTTGGCGAATATCCATCTCCGACAAATATCGCAATATCCCGTAGCACCACGTCGTTTCGTACGCCTTTTCCATATCGAGAAATATGGACAAAAAGTACTGTTTGTGAATGAAGGCATCACGCTTGTGTGCAGAGATGTGGGTGTAACAAGCTGCCACGGATAAACTGATAGGCCAGTGACGCAGGCATCGACTCTGACATTTAGTTGTCCTCTCTGTTGCTCCGCCAAAATCAAAAGACATGGCTATTCACGATAGCGCGTTTAGGGGCTTCAGCGGGCGCGCTTGATTTTTGACGCGTCCGCCATCAGCTATGCAAGAAATGCGGCAACAAAAAAGTTGTAGCGAGAAAAGATCATGGTTTGTTTTGAAAGAAAGCCGAAGCAATAATTGACAGTCACTTAAGTACCCTTATGTGATTTGATTGCGAACGCATTTTGACTTCTCTAAATAATTGGTTGCATTCATGATACGTGTCATCACACATCGTCACGTGTCCTTCACAACTCTACCTTAATTAACTTTAATCCACATTGCTCTAACTTTTACAAAACTTAATTCATCTGATCCATTTTAGTCCACCTTCATTCACTTTACTTCACCTTAGTTCACTTTATTCCAACTGAAGTCACCTTACTTTAACGTAAGCCAGATGGCTGCGACGTGACATGTGCAGTGACGTACGCTCTAGGCATGCCTTTAGTCAGCCAGAACCGTGGAGCCACTGTAGCTTCGGGGAAGCGTGATCCTCTCGTACCCCGGAGGCCAGGGTTTGATTCCGATTGAAATGTAGGAAATGTTCTTTTCAATGGCATTATTTCTTTACTTGCAGGAAGCTCCCTGGGGAACATATATATATATATATATATATATATATATATATATATATATATATATATATATATATATATATATATATATATATATATATATATCAGGGGTGTAGCCAGGGGGGGGGGCTTATGGGGCTTCAGCCCCCCCCCCGAAATTTTTTCGTGCTGTCCATGCATCGCCGACCAAAGCGACCCCCGGCGCCGGAAATCACTCTGGATTTTGTCTAGAATGTCTTTTTGACGCTCGAAAAGACAACTCGGGCTGGATTTCGTGGCAACGCCCATACACCGGCAGTCACATAAAGCCAAGCAGTCCCATCCGAGCACAAAGTTTGAAGCGCACTTTGATTGTGAGCGGGCTCCCACGGCATCTCACTGAGGCCACGGAATCTATGGAGCGCGGATATCCATTGCGAAACTTTATAGGTATAAATCTCATAAGCTCTTGATGTGAAATGTGCATTGACATTTCCAAAGTTGTGCTTTAAATTTTCAATTGCGGAACTTTGTGAGTTTATTGTTGTTATAAACATTTGACGCCAAAGGTCCGTTGACTTTTCTAAAGTCTTACATCGGAACATACAACGAGACAAGCCAAATCAACACACTAGCAGACGAGTTGACAAAGCACGCAGCGAGGTCCAATGAGACGATGCGTTGGGGTGGTTCATTTGTGCCGTCATGTCACATAAAAAATGTCACCATTTTTTTTCAACCTACGCCAGAACATCCATGTCAAGAAACTAAAGCCAGCCAAAGTAACTACGTTCTTATTTATTTTTTCTACTTTGACTTTTATTCGCCGAGGACACATTGAGCCCCTTCAATTTTTTTTTGTTCTCGCTACCCTACCCGCGGGCTGCCAGAGCGAGCCAGAGCGCATATGTTTTTCTCGTATGGCCCCGACCACCGCGCGGTGCACTTCGGTGGGCGTTCGGTTTGCTCTGGCTGAGTGGATTTTCACCTGACAGAGTTTTGGAAGATTTCTGGATAGCAGGCGAGAAAAAAAAAACAATGGTCGCTCGCCGCCAGCACTGTGGGGACTCTAAGGATTGCATCGCGTTCCTTGAGCGGAACCTTTCCGGAAAGTCTTGTTTCGCCGGTGTAGGATACTGAGCAGTATGCGTATGGTTCTCAGTGGGCCAATCGTCTCATGTTTTCTTCGGTATTAATTCCGTAGCCCCATTAGGTGCCCGATGTAGGCATTCGATTCTGGCCAACATAGTTTCCTATGCGTTCTTTTTTTCATTTCGGTGCCTCCGCCCCACAGAAAAAAAATTAATTGTTGCGGCGCAGCGAATTGTCGCATGGTGAAAGTTCGATTTTGATACTTCTTTTGCGGAAAGTAATGGGCGACGGCACGCTTCAGTTTCCGGATACGTTTATTATATCATTGCGAAAGCAATTATATGGACACTCCAGGCTCATTCCTGCCGTCGCCGTCGCCCTCATGTTTCGTATAAAGTCCAAGGGTGATCAAATCGTGACCCCGCGCTGCATTCTGTATGTGCGAGTGAAAGCGTAGGAGGGGAGGTGGAATGGGTGAGCCGACTGTGGTGGCTCAGTCTTGTGTGCGCAAAGGAGAAAAGCGGGGAGCAAGCGCGCCGCCTTCCGTCGCGCGCAATACATCGGAGGGAGTGGATGGAATGGGGGCGCAATCTAGGATTCTGTGAATCTATGATTGTGCAACATGTTTATTTGCCTTGTTTCACGCATTACATACAGTTACTTTTTCTTACATACACAGACTCATTGGAGACTTATACGTATACTTAAATATCTTGTTGCGAGGTTTTGTGTATACATGCAGTGAACTTTGTTTCCAGTGATACTTTTTTGTCCTTTATCAAGCCGTATTTTCGCATTTGTATATCCCATTGTATCTGCATTTCTAATGTACAAGGGCGAGTCAAATGAAAGTGCGCCTACCCTAACCTCGCAATAAAGGTTCGGTTCATACGGTTCATACTGCGAGGCATGCGCGTAGGAGAACGGCATGTCTCATTTACGCAGGTGTGAAGATAACTGTTCTTTAATGCTCTCATACACTGGGTTGAATATGGTTGCGTCACATAATGGACACTTCAAAAGTTGAACAGCTCGGTGTCGCGAAGTTTTTGACAGCTAAAGGTGTTTCCAAAACAGAAATTAATCGCCGTATGGCTGCCGTTTACGTTGAACACGGCATTTCATTGACCACTGTGAAGCGTTGGAGCAAACGGTTTAAAGGACGTTGTAAAGACCTTCCAAGACCGGGCCAAAACCATCGTGCAATCACCCCCCACACAATTTCAAAGGTTCATGGGCTGATGAAACAAGAACGGAGGATAAGCATCGATGAACTGGCAGACCGTCTGAACATCAGTCACGGTTCGGTTCACGCCATAATTCATGAGCTTCTCGGTTATCGGCTCTTTGGTGCGCAATGGATCCCCATGATTTTGATCCATCGAGAGAAGACGGAGAAGTTTCGCGCTGCCTTGACTCATCTGATCGGGTATCACAATGAGGATAACGACTTCTTCTTTGCATTTGTGATCGGGGACGAACCTTGGTGCCACTACTACGAGCCTGAAACACGGCGGCAAAGCTTACAGTGGAAACATTCGAATTTACCAAGCCCAAAGGACGCAAAGGCCATCATTTCCGCTGGAAAGGTGTGGTTGACTTCTTTTTGGTCGTCAGGGTCCATTACTGATAGAATTTGCTAAATCTTGAGAGGCTATCAATTATTTCCGATATTGTGAAACGCCAGAACAGCAGTCGCAATCAAGAACGAACAACGTGGAAAATTGACGAATGGGGTCATCTTGTTCCACGACAATGCCTGTCCCCACGTCGCTTATGGCGTTAATACAAAACTGGCAAAGTTAAAGTGGAAAAAGCTGCAGCATCCGCCATACAGCTCAGACCTGTCACCTTGCGACTTCTACATTTTGGGGCAACCGAAAAAACAGCTCAAGGGAACCAGATACAGACTTTTTGAAGCAGCAACCCAAGGAGTTTTATAAGACGGGAATCACGCGACTCGTTAGTCAATGGGACAAATGTCTAAATTCTAATGAAGACTACTTTTAAATAAAGTACCCCGTTGTTGGCTCACATTCATTTGACTTACCCTCGTATATCTTGCAGAATTCCTGCTTTTTATACGTGCCCTCTGTTGCGACTATGATTTCGGTGCAATTACTCACGATACACGACCGGTGACAGCTGCTCCTGCGTAATACATTAAAACAAATTACAGCGTCATTGAGATTTTTCACTGGCCATTGCATATATACAAGAATGTAAGCACGGTTCTTGAATGAAAAAGTTTCGTTAACATATTTGTCCTCAACTTGTTCAGTTCATTGCCTTTTAATTTTTCATATCAGTGGCACGCACTGCTTTCCTGGTTTTGAACTGATATAGTTCTAAAGTTCGTGTGATATTTTCTTTACTTAAATAGACAAAAATATGGAAGCATTGATATCAGTTATTTTGGGCAAAATTTTTGGCACGTACGAGTATATTCTTTTATGAAAAAATACATATTGTTGTAAATATGGTATCAAACCGCCGCGTCATGTGCGCGCTGTCAATGCGCAGGCGCCAAGTTCTTTTTCTATGTTCACTCCCCCTTTTCCCTTTCCCCTTTCGCTTTATATATACGTGCATTAAACACCTGTGCGTTGTTCTCGGCTAACCACTGGGTCGTCAACGTCTCACTTCTTACATGACGGCAGCTACGTTACAGTGGCGACGAGCCAGGAAGACACCCACGCAGTCAAGGTAGAACCCGACGCTAAGTACCCGCAGACAGCCGTACCGCTGACCACGATGGCCTCCCACATGCTTCCGAACTTCGACGACGTCGCAGATAAGTGGAAGCCTTACCTCATCAAAGTGGAAGCGTATTTTGAAGCTAATGCCATTTCGGATTCTACTAAGAAGAGGGCACTTCTAGTGGCTGCACTTAGCACGTCGACGATCCAAATCCTAATGGGAAGGATAGCACCTGCAAAGCCCAATGCCCTAAGCTATGACGAAGTAGTCAGGGTGTTAAATGACCACTATGACCCAAAACGCAACGAAATCGCTGAAAGCTTCCAGTTTTTCAACCGCTGTCAGCAGGAGAATGAATCCATTCATGATTTTTTCGTTGCAATTCGGCGCATAGCAGACAATTGTAATTTTGGCGACTCGCTGAGCAGGCTACTTCGTGACAGAATTGTCTGTGGCGTGCGTTCAAAGGCCGTGCAAAAGCAACTTCTGTCAAAGAAGGAATTAACGCTGGAGGAAGCGGAGTCGATAGCAATAGCCGCTGAAACTGCCGAAAAAGACGCCAGGACAATGTCCGTAGACGTACCGCCTGTGCTTAAAGTGGAAGCGCATCGCAAGCTACCATCGAGATCAAGCACGGAAAGCGCAGGGCGACTGGAGTGCGGAAGGTGTGGCAGTTTTAGACACGACAGCAACAGCTGTCGATGGGCTAAAGCCCTATGTTACTCTTGTGGTCAGAGGGGTCACTTGGCAAAAATGTGTCGCAGCCGCAATGGTAACGGTGTTCCCAGCAATCGGAGAGTCCATCACGCGAAAGCATTGGCGGTGGAAGACGCCGTTTCAGAAGAGGACAACAGCGATAGTGCGCACATCTGGACGTTGGCGTCAGCACGAAAGAATGCTCTTCAGCCACCAATTAGGCGTACGTTTAGTTGGGGAGGCGTGGATTTATCCATGGAAGTAGATACTGGTTCCCCGGTGTGCGTAATATCGCGACAGCTTTTTGATAAACATCACAAACGCTGGCCAAGCTTGAAACCTTCACACGTGCAGCTATCCTGCTACAATGGAAGCTTACCGGTGGTGGGCGAGCTTCAACTTTGTGTGAAATACTGCGATATTTCCGTTAACTGCGCCCTTGTAGTGCTAGACTGCCCCGGACCAAGCCTGTGCGGCCGAGATCTGCTAATGCTCCTGGAACAAGTGGGCGTTCCGGTACTACAAGTGACGGGTGAAGGCGAGGCCACGGCGGATCAAGTGGACTGTCACAGGATCCATGCCATCTGCGACACATACCAGGACGTTTTCTCAGACACCTTGGGGTTGATCAAGGGACCACCAGCCAGCCTCCTGCTGAAGGGCGACGCTGTTCCCAAATTCTGTAAGGCGAGACCTATTCCATATGCTCTACGTGACAAGGTATCGCAAGAAATTGACCGGTTAGTGTCGCTGGGTGTAATATCGCCAGTCAAGCATTCGAATTGGGCGACGCCCATTGTACCCGTTCTGAAGAAAGATGGGTCGGTCAGAATTTGCGGTGATTTTAAAGCTACTCTAAATCCTGCTTGCGCCACGGAGCAGTACCCACTTCCGGTAATTCAAGATATCTTTGCGTCATTAGGAGGAGGCCAGTTGTTCAGTACGCTCGACTTGCGGGATGCTTATAACCAGGTGCTTTTGGACGAGGACTCTCGGAAGCTTTGCGTTATCAACACTCACAAAGGCCTGTTTTGTTACAATAGGCTACCGTTCGGCATTTCCTCGGCTCCCGCAATTTTCCAAAGAAAACTTGATACCATACTATCTGGGTTACCTGGCGTTCAGGCTTACTTGGATGACGTTCTAGTCGCGGAAAGGGTTGAAGACTGCGGAGCTCGATTGCAAATGGTGTTAGAACGGTTCAGAGAACACGGTGTGAAGCTCAGATACGATAAGTGTAAATTTAGCCAGCCATCTGTCTCTTATCTTGGGCATCGTATTGATCGTACCGGCCTTCACCCAACTGAGAAAAATGTAGATGCTATCATGAATGCCCCTAGTCCCCAAAACCTAAGTGAGCTGCGTTCGTTCCTTGGTATGCTCTCGTTCTATTCAAAGTTTTTGCCGAATATGTCCGATACACTGTTCCCATTGTACCAGTTGCTAGAAAAAAACGCACGCTGGCAGTGGAAGTTATCACAGGAATCTGCATTTCGGAAGGCAAAGCAGCATCTTAAGGACGCCGAGGTACTAGTGCATTTTGATCCATCGAGGAAACTGAAGTTGGAATGTGACGCATCCGCTCGTGGTATAGGCGCTGTTCTTTTTCACACAATTGGAAGCACCAACAGACCAGTCGGGTTCCGTTCCCGAACCCTGACAAAAGCCGAAAGAAATTATTCTCAATTAGAACGTGAAGCACTGGCACTTGTTTTTGGGGTGCCTAAGTTCCGGGATTACCTTTTAGGTCGAGAGTTCGTCCTCGTTAGCGACCACCAGCCACTTCTAGGACTGCTGAGGCCCGACCGCCAGACGCCTGCCATGGCTGCAGCTCGCATCCAACGCTGGGCCCTCTACCTGGGAGGCTACCGTTACAAGCTCGAATATGCTCCGGGAAGGCTGCTACTGAATGCGGATGCACTGAGCAGACTGCCTCTGCAGGGCTCCGATCTCGTCACGGAACCTGATCCTGAAGAGTACGTATTTTGTTTGAAAAGTCTGGATGAAGGGATAGTCACAACACGTGAGCTGAAGGAGCTCACGGCCAATGACTCAACCTTAGCTCGCGTAAAGCAAAACGTGTTACACGGGTGGCCGAAAGGCGCAGAACGACTTGACCCTTCCTTGGCTCCCTTTGCTGATCGCAAGTTAGAGCTATCTCTGGCACACGATCTCGTCTATTGGGGACACCGTGTCGTCATACCTGTCGCAGCGCGTAAGCGCTTGCTACAATTATTGCATGAAACGCATCAGGGGTCCTCGGCAATGAAAACAGTTGCGCGGTCCTTGTTTTGGTGGCCAGGAATAGACCGCGAAGTAGAGCGCACGGCAGCTCAATGCGAGAACTGCATTGCCAATTTGCCTATGCCACCAGCGGCCCTGCCGCTAAGTTGGCCTCAAACGCAGGAGAGATGGTCGCGGGTTCACGTCGACTTTGCAGGACCAATAGAAGGTAAAATGGTTCTCGTGGTAGTAGATTCCCACACTAAGTGGATAGAAGCAGTGCCGCTGACCCAGGCTACTTCGACAACCACCATTGACTGCCTACGGGATATATTTAGCCATTTCGGGGTACCAAGAACCCTCGTATCCGACAATGGAACTCAGTTCACCAGCCAGGAATTTGCAACGTTTGCTGACAGGAACAACATTACACACCTAAGAACCGCACCCTATCACCCGCAATCAAACGGAGCGGCGGAGAGGGCAGTACGGACAATCAAGGATGGTCTCCGGAAGATGCGACGCGGAAAGCTGGAGCATAACCTTACACGTTTTTTGCTTAATTACAGAAGGACTCCCCAGAAAACCGGAAAGTCGCCATCGGAAATGCTGCTGGGGTACCAGATACGATCGCGCCTGGACACCTGCTTCCCTGCGGCGACTGTGTCTAATTCTAAAGAGGAAAACGACGAGTGGTTGCCTCCAACGGACTGTAGTGTACATGTCCGCAACTACGGGTCAAATGGTAAATCGATACCAGGACGGGTAACAGCGACATCGGGAGGACGGATGATCACAGTGGAGACTCCTCAAGCAATCGTGCGGCGTCACATCGACCAAGTGCGCACCCGCACTGAATCGTCTCCAGATGAACCACCAGGAACCGACCCAGGCTTGATCAGCAGAGACCGTACTCAGGGCGCACCTCCACTCTGCCAAGAGCCATCCGCGAGCCCCGAAGACGCGGGAGAATCTTCACCCCAAGAAGCGTTTCGAGACCTGGACCACCAGATACCTGTTCCACCACTCGTGGCATCCGGGGCAGACCAAGTACCCATGCAACCTGTTCGACGCTCCACAAGATCCCGCAAACCAGTGCAGCGTTTTTAAGAGGGAAGAAATGTTGTAAATATGGTATCAAACCGCCGCGTCATGTGCGCGCTGTCAATGCGCAGGCGCCAAGTTCTTTTTCTATGTTCACTCCCCCTTTTCCCTTTCCCCTTTCGCTTTATATATACGTGCATTAAACACCTGTGCGTTGTTCTCGGCTAACCACTGGGTCGTCAACGTCTCACTTCTTACATGACGGCAGCTACGCTGCCGCTGCTATGTTACACATATTGTATTGTTTTGACTGTGCGTAGCGTTAAAGAATTCGTTTGCAGCATCTTTGGCAATGACAATGCAGTTATTATTCATGGATTTGATCCCTTGACAAATTGTTTAAGAGGAAGCCTTAGCTCGGGCCCAATCCGATGCGGCCTATTCAAATACTTGTAAAACGCAGAAACGCTTTTCTTAGAAAATCCTGCTAATCGCTTTTGTTGAAATTCGTTGTATTTGAGAGAGAAAGCTAAATCCTAGTTCTGTTGGAAACAACTTCGATTTAGGGCCTGAATTTTGTTTAAAATATTTTGAAAAATTAGAAAGTTTGAAAAAAGAGAAGCACGACGTTTACAAACTAATAGCTATGCATGAAGAACAGACGTTGTGGTTCTGTAAACGACATCTATTATAACAGTCAAAGCGGACAAGTTTGGTATCTGAATTTATCTTACGTGAATTGGTTACGTGGTGTACAAGGGTTCTGCACAAGCCATATTTCCACAACACTAATTTTTTTTTTGAGATTCATGTGTAACATATTCATTTTGTCCGCTCTAGATGTACTATTAGATCCAATTCACAGAATTGTGATATCATTTTTCATTGTTGAGTCACGGAGTTTTAAACATGATAGTTTCGTTTTCTGAAAATTTTCGATTTGGCCAATTTTTAATAAATAATTGACCACCTAAATGAAAAATTCGAAACCAGTAGTCACTAGAATTAAACTTTTTCTTTTAAATGCAACAAACCTCCTCAAATTTGGTGAAGTGGTTGCAGGGAAAAACGGATTCTCCTTCTACATGTATTTAAATAGGAGCACCCGAGCTAAAGCTTCCTCGAACAAAATTTCTGGCTACGCCACTGGCCCCATTTATATATATATATATATATATATATATATATATATATATATATATATATATATATATATATATATATATATATATATATATATATATATATATATATATATATATATATAAAGTAAACATAAATAAAGTCTGCCATCTGGATTTGAACAAAATACCTCAAGCACGCAAGCCTCATAGTGTAACCATTGGTCCACAAACACTTTATTTAAGGTCTGTCCCAAAACATCCCTTAATTTTTTGATAAACCATGTATTCAATATCAGTTTACAATGTTTTCAAAACTTTTTAAAGTATTTTCCCCCATGCTTCGATGCACCGTTTCCAACTCTTCATCCAGTCATTGAAGGCGCCCTGGAAGCCGTCAACGGGAACCTCCTTCCGTGAGGTCGGTGGAAGTGCTTTTACCCTCTCCAGCGTCCCATGCCGAGATCCTTGCAGGGTTCTTTTGATCCTTGGGAACAAAAAGAAGAGCGGTGGTGCTACATCAGGGCTGTACGGCGGCTGGGGCAGCGTTGCCACACACATTTTGGCCACCAACTTGCAGAGAATGAGTGCACTGTGGCTTGACGCACTGTTGCAGTGGAAGATCCAATTGTCACGAATTGCTTTTCGGAGCGTCGAACCCTATTGCGCAACCGTTTGCGAACTTCACAGTAAAACTCCTTGTTGACTGTTTGTCCCTCTGGAACGAATTCATTGTGAAGCACACCTTTCTTAGAAAAAAACACAATGAGCATTGCACGTACTTATTGAGGCTACTGCCTCAGCAAGCGGAATAGAACACCCTTGATGCCTCGCCGATTCCCGTTGATCGCGGACTCGTAATTTTAATTCGGAAAGGGACAGTAGCGCAAGAACACAGCGTAAGCGGCACACATGCGGAAAACATGCTTGTGGAGCTCCTTCCCAATAGAACACGCAACCACAGCGTATTTCTCCTCAACGTATATAGTAATCCGGCTCACTCACGGGCTCGTTTCCTCTCTCTTTTCCGAGGGGCGCTTGCCTTGGCGGGCGCAAACCCGTTTCTGGTCGGGGGAGATTTTAACGCCCCGAACGAGGCCTGGGGCTATGGCTACACTACCGCCAAAGGTCGACGCCTGTGGCAGGACCTACATGATGCCGAGTTAACTCTTATTACCGATCCCACGGCGCCGACCCGCACGGGCACCTCTACGGCACGGGACACGACACCAGACCTGACGGCGGTCCGTAACATCCCTCAAGCAATGTGGCGCAATACCTTTGAAGATCTCGGTAGTGACCACATGATCATAGAAACACGAATTCCTCAAGCGGGTACACCCCCTTTTCCTAAGCTATTCAAATGGACTGACTGGGACAAATTCCGAAAGCAGCGAGCTGAACAGAGAGGTGAGGAGAACATCGATGACATCGAGGCATGGATGGAGACGCTCAACGACGACATGAACAAGGCGACGCAGACGCTCGCACCCGAAGTCCAGGTTGACAAGATCGACAGCCGACTAGCCCACCTCTGGGAAGCCAAGACGTCACTAAACGCAAGATGGAAAAAGCAAAGGCACAACCGAAAGCTTCGTAAGAAGATCGCACATATCAATCGCCAGCTGGAAGAACATTGCCGGACCTTAAGCCGCCAACAGTGGTATGACATCTGCAACGCGGTCGATGGGCAGCTCCACAATGGCAGTACGTGGCGCCTCCTTCGTCACCTCTTGGGGGAAACGCAGAGCAAGTCTGCTCAGCAAGCAAACCTGCAACGCCTTTTGCACAAGGAACAGGCTACCACGAGTGATCACCAGCTCGTGACACGCCTGCTAGCCAAGTACTTCCCTCAACGGCCCGATGTTCAACACGGAGATTACACTGGAGAGACAAATGTGACACTCGATGAAGAATTTCACGAGTCAGAGATCCGCGCAGCTCTCCACGACCTTAATGGCAAATCAGCACCCGGTCCCGACAAGGTTACGAACAAGACTCTAAGAAACCTCGATGAT
The DNA here is from genome assembly GCF_038994185.2 of Dermacentor albipictus. Taxonomy (NCBI): domain Eukaryota; kingdom Metazoa; phylum Arthropoda; class Arachnida; order Ixodida; family Ixodidae; genus Dermacentor; species Dermacentor albipictus. The sequence continues at coordinate 86,519,297 of NC_091822.1, forward strand.
GCCTCGATAACCGCTCTTACGGCATACATCAACAAATGCTGGCGAGCAGGTTGCATCCCAGAGGCGTGGAAACGCTCTAAAGCAGTCCTGATACCGAAGCCAGGCAAGCCGTCCAGCCTCGATCACTTGCGGCCCATTTCCCTCACATCCTGCGTTGGCAAGGTGATGGAGCACGCGTTCCTCTCTCGCATCAACCACCACCTCGAGGACACTGGAGCCTACCCACCCACTATGGTGGGCTTCCGGTCACACCTCTCCACTCAAGACGTCATGCTCCAGCTCTACCACCAGATTATCAATGACCCAACTAGTGGCAACCGGGCCATCCTCGGTCTAGATTTGGAAAAGGCATTTGACAATGTAGCACATGCAGCAATCCTGAGCCGCATAAACAAGCTCAACTTGGGTGAGCGAAGCTACAACTACGTCAGAGACTTCCTGTCGCGCCGCACAGTCACCCTCGCGGTCGGCAGCATGACATCCGACGAACATACACTAGGAAGCACCGGCACTCCTCAAGGATCGGTCATATCCCCGCTCCTTTTCAACCTCGTTATGCTGGGTCTCCCGGCCTACCTTGACCAGATCGATGGCCTCCATCACGCCTTGTACGCAGATGACATCACCCTGTGGGTCAACAAGGGCAGTGATGGTCAGATAGAATGCACCTTACAAGCAGCGGTCTCTGCAGTCGAAACCTACCTCCAAGACACAGGTCTCCGACTATCTCCACTGAAATCGGAGCTGCTCGTCTACCGTTCGCGCCGCCGGTCCAAGCCTACAGCCGAATCGCGCCAATGTGACGACATAATCCTCTATACGCAAGACGGCTCCTGCATTCCCCGAGTCCCGAAGATACGCATCCTAGGCATGCATATAACAGCCAACGGGTCAAACATAGAAGCTATTCGCAAAATCGAAGGCAAGGTTACAGCGGCTACCCGTCTGATCAAACGCATTACAAACAAGCACACGGGCATGAAGGAGGACAGTGTCATGCGCCTCATACACTCTTTCGCAATCAGTCACATCACTTATGTGGCTGCCTTCCACAACTGGAATGTCACTGAAAGGGAGAAAATCAACACCCTTATACGCAAGACTTACAAGATCGCCCTTGGCCTACCGGAGTCCACAAGCACTGCTCGTCTGCTACAGCTGGGGGTATACAACACGCTTGAGGAAATTGTGGACGCGCAAAGAACCTCTCAACTCGAACGCATGTCTCTGACAGCCACGGGCCGCTACATCCTGCAGAAACTCGGCTTCAACTACCACGTCCAACACGGTCAGAAACAGGTCATTCCACCTGACCTCAGCGACACGCTGATTGTCGCCCCTATACCTCGAAACATGCACCCCGAATTTAATCGGGGCCGACGCCAGGCCCGTGCCAAGGCACTGCTGCGCTCCTTGGGTGGAAAGAGGACTACGCGCTTTGTAGACGCCGCAGAATACACACGAGAACACCGGTTCACGGCGGTAGTCGTAGACGTTAGCTCCCGGCTTACGCACGCGTGTAGTGTCGCAACAGAATGCCCCGAAACAGCAGAAGAGGTAGCAATTGCGCTTGCGCTTACCGACCCCCTCTGCGAGGTAGTTTTTAGCGACTCACAATCCGCAGTTCGCAACTACGCGCGGGGGCGCATTTCCTCCGAAGCTCTCCAGATTCTAAGGAAAGCTGGTCGACAGCACTTAGATAACACCGCCATCATATGGTTTCCAGCGCACGTCGCCACCCCCACCGATGAGGGCCTCATTAACTTGAACGAGGTAGCACACCGCTCTGCGCGAGAACTGACCCGCCGCGCAGAATCGGAGACCGCCTCTTCGAGTTCAGAAGTGCTGGCTCAAAACACGCGAGAACGCCTGGTCAGGTACAATGACATCACCAAGCACTACCAGGTAGGCAGGCGGTTGCTGCCCCCACCTCACCCCATGCTGAAACGTCGCCAGGCAGTCATCTGGCGACAATTGCAAACACAAACCTTCCCCAGTCCGGTGCGATTGCAGCACATTTTCCCCGCGCAATACCCGACTGCTCTTTGCAAATTATGTCAGGCAACTAGAGCGACGCTGTCACACATGTTGTGGGAGTGTCGGGTTACATCAGCTACAATGGCAGTAGCTCCGGAGGCTCTTGCGTCGAAGTGGGCCGCCGCTCTGCGCAGCTCCAACCTCAAGACACAAGAATGGGCTGTCCAGCAAGCCCGAGAGGCGGCGACGAGGCAAGGCCTCGAAGTCTCCTCATGGGAGACCTTAGCCCGGGTCGTCAAATTTGCCGGATTCAGAATAAAGTTGTTTCCATCCATCCACCCTTGAGAATTGTTCTTGTGCAAGAGACGTTTAGTCTATGTCAGCGCCCTATTTCTACTACCCAGCAGGAAGGAGTTGCATTTCATACTGCGTCGCGTCAATATTTTGCACCTGCCTATACTTCGAAGGCCGTTCTAGGAGTCGTTGTTGCCCATCCAACCCGTGCCTCATAACCACCGTGGTGGATAGGCCAAGACATGGATGGACATTCCAACCTATAAGAACAATAAACTTTCAGGACTACTATTAAATGCTGTTGACATGTGAAATGACATTAAGATTAAAACAATATAATAGCTGCAAGAATCAAGTCATTAACTAAAAGCGCACAAAAAACGAGAAAGATACAAATTTAACAACGCATTCGGCTGTACTTCATACGAAATTCCTCGCCCACAAAGTAAACATCCCTGTGGCTGAATTCCACGGTAGAGGTGCCAAACGAAAAAGTACGAGTGCCATCCTAAAACTTGCTAAAAATCAAGTGGAACGGTAAAGCTGGCTGCTAGCAGTACTGTAATTTCTATAGTGGTTTGCTGTTGACTCTAGGGAGCTTTAACTCGGGAGCTCATATATAAATACATGGGAAAGGAGAAATCAGGTTTCTGAGCAACTACGGCACCAGTATTTATTAGGGTTGTTTCATTAAAAATTAATTTATTGACTGTGAGAAGCAAAGTCTTTAGATAGGCCTTGCGCGAAAATTAGTGGGCGCAGTCGGCTTGACCTAAAGATGATGCCAAAAAACTTCACATATGATTACAATATTCTTTAATGTGAAATTGTAAGGAATGAAACTAAGGTCTGAGTCTAGTATGATACCTAACAAATTGTGTTCTACATGCACGCGTTCTCCATGGAGTTCGATACTGGGTTCTGAGACCAAGCATCTCCTTCTTCAAACAAGACACAGGACCTCTTTTGTGGATTTAGCTTAAACTCATTATCACTCACCCTATTGATGATGATGATGATGTGTGGTGTTTTGTGGCGCAAGGGCCAGGTTTGGCCAAAGAGCGCCATGACAAATGGTGGTGTTCACGATGTGTTATGGAAGATGTGACTTGGCTGTAAAGTGGCCTAAAAATAGTCGCTGTAAAGTGCGTAAAATCTACGTGCTATAAAATTATGGCGATGACTAATGACGGAGACTGAAGATTAAAATCCATCGTAAAAGAATGATGCATTGTTTAAAATATGCGAGACGTTAAATTGCTTACAGCACTACAGCCTCGCCAGAGCCCTTGAACCACAAGGGCCTAGAGGCATGTGCTTATTAAAAATAATTATCGCAGCGGCATCCTCTGAAGAGAGGAAGCGCTACGAACGTGTGGGGCTAATAACATGCAACAAAACATCTTTCAAAAAACCTAAGACGGCGTTGGTGTCAAAGAGTGGTTCTGGACCAAGTAACATAACGGGATGGAGGGGGATGTGGTGTTTGTATGCTAAGAGAAAATGTTTTTTTCTTTCGGGTTCGGCTTCCCGACACTCCAGTAGGACGTGGAGGACGGTCAGCCTCTCCCCGCATCTACCACAGGCTGGAGGCTCGTTTCCCGTGAGTAAGAAGTTATGTGTGCCAAAAGTGTGTCCTATTCTTAGACGGCAGAATAGGACATCTGTCTGGCGGGATTTTGTTACAGGAGGCCAGAAACCTAATTGTGGCTTTATTACATGCAGTTTATTATTTGTTTCCATGTCCCACGAGCATTGCCAGTAGTTCCGCAGTTTTCTGCGCAAGTAGGGCCTCAGATCTGTGACAGGGACTGCTTCGGTAGGATTTACAGAATACGATGCAATTGATGTGGCCATCTGGTCCGCCAGAACATTACCTTCGATGCCCCTATGTCCGGGCACCCAGCATATGATGACATGCTGGTTACATATATACGTTTTACATAGCACGGAATACAGTTCGTTGATGACTGGGTTTTTGTGCTTAGAATATGACATTACGGCCTTCACAGCACTTAGGGAGTCCGTATATATAACTGATTTCTCGAGTTTTGATTTCTTTATATATTTTACAGCCGACAGCAGTGCGTAGGCCTCAGCCGTAAAGATGCTTGTTTCCGGATGCAGTACATCGGATTCCGAGAAGGATGGGCCGACGGCTGCATAGGACACCCCCTCGCGTGACTTCGATGCGTCTGTGTAGAACTCCGCGCAGGAGTGTTTGTATTGGAGTTCCCGGAAATGCATTTGGATTTCAATGTCTGAAGCGTGTTTTGTTACTTGCATGAAAGATATATCGCATTTTATGAGCTGCCACTCCCAAGGAGGTAGCAGCTTGGCTGGATGCATTAGGCGAAGTTCGAGAAGTGGAACATGCATTTCATGACTAAGCTCCCTCACACGCAGCGAGAAAGGCCGTCTTACGGAAGGACGATTTCGAAACAGTGTAGCATATGTCATATCATTGATGGTGTTAAAACAGGGATGTTCAGGATTAGAGTGGACTTTCAGAAAATATGTTTGGCTGATGTATGTTCTCTGCAGATGAAGTGACCACTCATTTGATTCAACATATAAACTTTGTATGAGACTTGTTCTGAAAGCGCCAGTGGCCAGTCGGATTCCTAGATGGTGGACCGGATCTAGCATCCTTAGGGCGCTCGGGGCTGCAGAATGATAGATCACGGCACCATAGTCTAGTCGTGATCGAATGAGGCTCTTATAGATATTCATTAGACACTTCCTGTCACTACCCCACGTAGTCTGGGATAGAAGTTTCATTAGATTCATTGTTTTCAGACATTTTTGTTTAAGGTGTTTAATGTGGGGGACGAAAGTTAGTCTATAGTCAAGTATGACACCTAGAAATTTGTGTTCTTTGTTTAGAGGTATCTGTTGTCCACATAGTTCTAAGCAAGGATCTGGGATCATTCCTCTCTTTCTTGTAAAAAGAACGCAAGAGCTTTTGTTAGGATTGATCTTAAATCCATTCTTCTCTGCCCACTGTGACACCTTGTTCAAACCATGCTGCACCTGTCTCTCGCAGACTGTGAGGTTGCAGGATTTAAAACCTATTTGTATATCGTCTACGTAGACGGAATAGAAAATAGCTAGTGGTAAAGATGCACGAAGCGTGTTCATCTTTACTACAAAGAGCATGCAGCTGAGTACGCCACCCTGGGGTACCCCAGTTTCCTGTATAAATGTACGCGACAGTGCAGGACCTATTTTCACTCGAAATGTACGATTCTCTGGGTAGCTCTCTATAGTATTTAGCATATTGCCGCGGATACCTAGCGCGGAAAGATCGCGCAGGATTCCGTACCGCCAGGTTGTGTCGTACGCTTTTTCCATATCCAGAAATACAGATAAGAAAGATTGCTTGTGCACGAAGGCATCGCGAATGCTCGCTTCGATGCCCACAAGATGGTCGGTAGTAGATCGGCCTTCCCGAAAACCACATTGAAATGGGTCAAGCATTTTACTGGACTCGAGGAGATGCACGAGGCGGCGATTGATCATTTTTTCAAATACCTTACAAAGGCAACTTGTCAGGGTGTCAAGAATGGCGAGCCGCTGAGCAAGATTGCCACCTTGCCACCCGATTACGACAAGGGGTGCAAGACGCGCACCTCTCCCTCTCCGTCGCTGCAGCTGGGAGGCGTTCAAAGAAGCGGCCTTTGTGCTGAAAACCCGCTTCCTTCCTCCAGCCCCATCGACATTGTGACGGGACGAGTTCGGTGTGTGGACAATGATTCCAGAGTTCCCCAACGCGGAGCTGATTTGACACGGCTGGACAAGCTGCCGTGGGGACGACGTATTTTGGAGCGTCTCACGCTTCGGCCTAGCACGGAACAACGAGCGACCCTCGATCAGCGCCGATAGTTTCCCGGAACGGCACCCCGCGCGGTTGCCTCTGTGTACAGAGCGCGGTTGCCTTTGTGTACGAAAACTGGTCTGCAGAGCAGCGGCGAGTTGGTGATGAGAAAACGAACAGTCGCCGCGTCGTAGGACCGGCGCATCGAGTGTATAAAAACTGTGGTTGTGCGAATGCTGAGGACACTTCTCTTGAGCAGTCATGTTAGACTGAGTCACTTCTCTCATGCAGTCATGTTGGACTGTTACTCTTTTTCTCAAGCAGTCATGTTAGACTGAGTTAATTTCTGTAAATAAACCCTTTTTCCTCGTTCTCGATGAGAAGCAGTTCTTCACTTCATCAACGATCTCAGCGTAAATAAGTTGGACGACGGCATGGGCCAGCTACCTTCGAATTCATGCCGTACTCCAATCTTGGCAAAGGACCACGGACGATGGGATTGAGCCCCCAATCCTGACAAGGGCTATCGGGCGGTAACTAGCCACTGAGGAAGGGTCTTTGCCTTGTTTCAAAACCGGGATCACAATGGCTTCTTTCCATGCAGTCGGAAGGTATCCTGCAGCCCAAATGGTGTTGAAAATTGTGACTAGTGTAACTTGGGTGTCTTTATGTAAGTTTTTGATCATTTCATACGTGATTCTATCAGATCCCGGTGCAGAGCTCTTGCATGCGCTCAAGGCAGCTCTCAACTCGGCAATGCTAAAAGGACCGTTGTATGGTTCATTATGTTGACTTTTTCCCATGAGTGGCTTACATTCTTCTATTTGTTTATATTTCAGAAAGGATTGCGAGTAATGGTTGGCACTTGACACGCTTTAAAAGTGCTCCCCAAGTGAGTCCGCCTGATCTTGTAGGGTATCGCCTTCTGTGTTTACCAAAGGGAGTGCATATGCTTGTCGTCCTCTTATCCTATTGACCCTGTTCCAGGCTTTGGCCTCATCTCTGAACGAGTTAATACTCGATAGAAAGTTCTGCCAACTTTCTCGTCTGGCCTGTCGGCGGGTTCTCCTGCCTTGGGATTTTACTTTTTTAAAATTTATAAGATTCTCCGCAGTGGGGGAGGCGCGCAGCAACCCCCATGCCTTGTTCTGATTCTTACGAGCGATCCTACATTCGCCGTTCCACCACGGTACACGTCGTTTGCATGCCAAACCACTTACTTCGGATATGCATTTTGATGCGACATCTATTATGAAGGCTGTAAAGAACTCGACTGCAGCATCAATTCCTAACGAAGACAGCTCAGCCCATGAGATACTAGTAAGAGATTGAAATTTTTCCCAATCAGCTGTCTCAATCTTCCACCTAGGAGCGTGTTGTGGATATTCGTTTTCTTTTGGAGATCTTAGCAGTATAGGGAAGTGGTCGCTTCCGTAAGGGTTGTCGGTAACTTCCCATTCAAGCTCAGGCAGTAAAGACAGCGAGACTATGCTAAGATCTATGGAAGAATAGGTTCTATTTGTAATAGAGTAATATGTGTGTTCCTCTTTATTCAACAGACAAGCACCAAAAGAAAAAAGGAACTGTTCGACAAGACGTCCTCGTGCATCTATACGAGGGTCGCCCCACAGGTAGTTATGTGCATTGAAATCGCCAAGAACAGCATAGGGTTCTGGCAATTCATCAATAAAGGACTGAAATTCATGTTTGCTTAATTTATAATGTGGGGGTATATAAAGTGAGCAAATAGTGATAAGCTTGTTTAGCAGAATAACTCGAACCGCCACTGCCTCAAGGGCCGTTCGCAGCTGCAAACGTTGACAGGCTATGCTTCTTTGAATTACAATAGCGACACCGCCCGATGATGCGATAGCATCATCGCGATCTTTGCGATAAGTGACGTGCTGTCGAAGAAAATTTGTGTGTTTTGGTTTTAAGTGTGTTTCCTGTAAACACAGCACTTTTGGATTGTGTTTGTGGATGAGTTCTTGTACATCATCAAGGTTTCTAAGGAGACCTCTGACGTTCCATTGTATGATTTGTGTATCCATATTTAATGTAAATTAGTGCTGTGTGTACGGAAACGGAAGTGATGCATTAGATTACAGAGCTCTTTCGAGGCCCTGTAACCGGGGTTTTGCCTTTTTTGAAGCGTTCGAGGGAACCTCGCCGCTCCTTAGGCGCTTGGCGCGCCGTGGGGATAGGTGTTATGTCCATTGCCTCTTGTGAGGCGCCGGACAGCCGCTCTTGCGAGCGAGAAGTTTTTCGGGAGAGTCTCACCTCGGAAGGCAAAGCCCCTGCGCCCACCTGCCCGGAGGTCGATGGGGCTCCCTGTGGAATTTGGCTGCGCCGGCTGTTGCCAGCGCTGGGAGGGGCCGGGGAGGTCGAGGCAGCCTCGGCTGCGCCTACCTTCGGGGCCACTATCGGTACTGCGGGATCGCTGCGTTTAGCGCAGGTTGCCGCCGATAACTCTTGTGGGGCCGGCAACCCAAGGATAGCCTGGCCGGTTTGCTGGTTGGATGGAGTAGGCTTACCTACTTCCACCCTGGGGGCAGAAGCCAAAGGAGCCTGCTCGCTGCACGCGGGCATGGCACTTGGCATTGGCCGCTGCGACGCCGCCCCCCGACGCGCCGCATCAGCATACGGTGTGTTGTGGAAAGGAGAGCACCTTTTACGGGCTTCCTTAAACGAAATATTTTCCTTGACTTTAAGGGTGATTATATCTTTTTCTTTCTTCCAGTTTGGACAGGAGCGTGAGTAAGCGGGATGGTCACCACTGCAGTTCACACAGTGAGGTGTGCCACTGCAGTTGTCGGAGGGGTGGCCCTGCACTCCACATTTTGCACAAGTTATTTGACCACGGCAGCTCTGCGAGCCATGGCCGAACCTCTGACATTTGAAACACCTTCTAGGGTTGGGGATATATGGTCGAACATTTAATCTGATGTATCCTGTTTCGATAGTTTCTGGCAGTGTGCTGGATGCAAATGTTAGGATAAGATGCTTTGTGGGGACTTCCTTGTTGTCTCGTCTAAGTATAATACGTTTTACTTCAGTGACATTTTGTTCTTTCCATCCTTCCAAGAGTTCAGCTTCTGTCAAGTCTAGGAGGTCTGCCTCTGACACGACTCCCCGTGAGCTGTTCATTGTTCGGTGTTGTGTAATAGAAATTGGTATGTTACCAAATGTCACAAGACTGCCAAGCTTTTCGTACTGTTGTTTCTGAGGGATCTCAAGGAGAAGGTCCCCGCTAGCCATTTTCGTTACCTTATAACCTGACCCTAAGGCTTCGGTCAAAGATTTTGCTACTGTGAATGGAGAAATAAATCTAGCTTGTTTTTCAGGACTCTCACTGTGTACTACGTGGTATTTTGGATAGGTCTCTTTCGTGCGGTTGAAACAAGTGCTTAAGTCTTCGGTGCGCCCCCTCTTCTGAGGGTGACGATCAAGTAGGCGGGGAAATGCGGGTGTTCCCATAGTAATTTGAAATGTTTTCAGCAGCAATGGCGGCCACCTACCATGGAGCCCAACTTGGGGACGCTGCAGGACTTAACGGGTAAGGCTACAGGCGCCAGCCGTACACTGCCACTATAACCTAATATATTATACCCAAGGGAGGGCACATACACAAGGTTAACCCTTGCCGCCGTGGAGATAGGAAGTAAATGGAAGAGAGAAGAAGACAGGAAAGATGATAAAGGCGAGAGAGAAAGACGAAGATTGGAGAGGAGGACAGGAAAAGGCGACTGCCGATTTCCCCCGGGTGGGTCAGTCCGGGGGTGCCGTCTATGTGAAGCAGAGGCCAAAGGGGTGTGTTGCCTCCGCCGGGGGGCCTTAAAGGTCCAAACACCCAGCCTCAGCTCAACCCCCAGGATCCCCTTTTCCCCAGACACGGCTAAGCCGCGCACGGCTACACGCGGGAGGGTCGGACCCTCGTGTGCTCGGGTCCGTGGTGTCGCAACACACCAAACGCCTGCTTGCGCAGACGCCCCTGCGGGGCACTCACCCTATTGGACAGTTTGTTCCCGCCTAGGTGAACTTGTTGCTCACAGATTGCATGAGTCGAATGGTATCTGAAGTCATCAACATATGCAGAATAAAATAAGATCCGTGGAATATACGAGCGTAAAGAATTCATTTTAATAATAAAGAGGGTGCAGCTAAGGTCACCACCCTGCGGCACTCCGGTTTCCTGTAAAAAATGCCTAGACAAAGTTTTTCCAATTCCCACGCGGAATGTCCGGTTAGAAAGGCAGTTTTCGATAAATTTGAACAACTTTTTACGGATTACCATTTTGCAAAGGTCTCTGAATATTCTGTAACACTAGTTAGTAGTGTATGCCTTTTCCATATCGAGGAATACCTACAGAAAGAATTGTTTCTGAATGAAGGCATCGCGAATATTCCCGCCAATGCGAACGAGATGGTCATCAGTCGACCGGCCTACCCTAAAACCGCACTGGAACGTGTCAAGAGTTTGTTAGATTGCAGAAAATACAGAAGCCGGCGATTATCCTTTTTTTTCGTAGAGTTTGCAGAAACAACTCGTGAGAGATATTGGATGATAACCTGTTTACCCTGTTTCAAAATCGGGATGACAATGGCTTCGTTCCAAGCAGATGGAAGGTACCCTGCAGCCCATATAGCATTGAAAATTGCGAGTTGCGCCATTTAAGTGTCATTGTGGAGTTGCTTAATCATGTCGTAAATGATTCTGCCAGGACACGGTTCAGAGCTCTTGCATACGTTCAAGGAAGCTATTAGCTCGGCGATGCTAAAATGAAAGTTATAAGGGTGATTCTGCGTGTATCTACGGTCGAGTGTCTTGAGTTCGGCAATGTCTTGGCGTTTGAGAAACAGGTTTGAATACAGGATCAATCTGAAAACACTTTCGGAGCACTCGCCAACAGCGTTGTCCCGGTGTTCTAAGCTGTTTACTTGTTCATTGACCAGCCGTAACGGATACGTTCCTTGCCCCTTTTGCCTTTTTAGGCCACAAGATGTCGTGCCAAAGAGAAATCTCTCCCAGCTAGCCCTCCTGGCCTGTCGCCGCGTCCGCGTTCCCTGTGATTTTACGAGTTTAAATTCTATGACATGTTCGGCAGTCGGGGAGCGACGCAGTACGCCCCACGCTTTCTTTTGTTTCTTTTACGCGAATGAGCGGTCCTCATTCCCCTAGGGGACCCGTCTTTTTACATTAGAGGCAATTTGTTTGTGGAAATAATAGCTACAAAATACGCTAATGCGCTATCAATACTAGAATTGTTAATAAAATCTCGTGGTGAATAAGTTTAATCTTTAATGAAACTTTTCCAGTCAGCCGACGGTATCTTCCAACGCGAGGCGTGGGCTGGACTGACATGTTCACGCGTTGAGCGCAGCGTTACAGAAAAAGGGTCGCTCCCAAACTGATTATTGACGACATTACACTCTATGTGAAGAAGAAGGGTTACAGTGTCAGTTGCTAAATTTATGGAAGAAAAATCATGAGCCATTCCACTCTGTGAACGTGGTTGACCAGCGAGGCTGTTTAGCACACGACACGGAGGTGACACATAATTTTGAACGAAGGTAAAAACTAATTTATTGTCTTGATCAGAGGTCATTACAATCTCATTCTTTGATAATGTCAAATCGATGCACGTACGCCGCTGGGTGGTCGGTTGGGCCGCATCGGTGTAACATCGCAAGGGATATGTCTGCAACAGGGAACGCGTAAATCGCTCCCTTTTTCGGTACCGACATGCCCATATTGAAATCACCGAGAACAGGGGTAGTGTTATCGTAGCTAATTCACGCAAAGTGAGTAGCCATCAACCTTACGGGATTATGAGTAATTGCATTTCTTGCTTGCTTACGCGGGTATGAGCCATTGATGATGACAGTTTTCGACATGCTGTTCTGTACGTTGTACGCGTGATCAGAAAGAATTTAAGCGCTGTTCGCTTCACCTTGCTGAGTGCTTGTAGCTTCTGCCTTACGGGGCTATGAGCCATTGCATTTTTCGCTTGCGTATGGGAGCATGAATGCTTAGGAGGTTATGAGCCATTGATCATGATAGTTTTTGTTTACGGAGAACAAAAATGCACGGAACCCTAGCCATATACAGCTTCGCCGTAATATGAATTGTGGTGGATGTTGTAATAGGTGCTCTGTAATAGGTGGTTTTATTAAAGAGGTGCACGAGAGGCTACCAGAAAATTTTCTATAAGTCGTCTTCTGTCATCACACCGGGAGTCTCCACGCAAAGTGCTTCTGTGGGGAGACTTGAACGCTGAACAAATCTGCACGCTCAACAAATAACAACTATAGCCACAGGAGTCGAGGACGAACTTTGCAAGTGGCCGAGTGGGGATGTAGTGAGCTTCTAAGTGTAATGACGAAAGAAATACGGAAATGGAAACATGATCGCTGGAAAGGAAATAAGAAACCGAAAAGCTGGTGGAACAAGGAGATACGACAAGCGCTCGCCGAACGACAGAAAGCGTCTCGAGAGCACAGGCAGGCAAAGAAGGCGCAGTTACCGCAGCATGAAGTGGCCAGTAAATGGGAAATATACCGGCAGAAAATGTCTATGGTTCAAATACTGGTGCAAACAAAGATAAAAGGTGAAAGTGAACGTTGGTTGTCAGAAATGCGTGAGAAAAAGAAGGCCGCACCTAGAATATTTTGGAACCGCATAAAATTATTAGGCAGGTAGTCAACAACAATACAATATCCTAGACTAAGATGGAAATAAACTGGAAGGGAATGTGACAATAAATTACTTCCGAAAAATAACAGCCGAATCTTTCCAAGGGAATGACGAGGTTGTATTTGAAGAACAAAAAAGAGCATGAAAGAGAACCAGGTGGAAAAGGAGCTGGTGCTGACAAATGTCAACTAGAAAAAGCCGAAGAGAAAATGTCTAAGCTTACAGCCACAGGGCTAGACGAGGTTCCCGTTAGGCTGATTAATGAACTATGGCCAAAAAGTACTAAAACTCTGGTGAAAGCAATCGAAAAGGCTTTAAAAGATAGAAGAATACCAGACAGTTAGCGACAGAGTATAATTAATTTAATTTATAAGGATAACGGGGAGAAAGGTAGAATTTACTTGCATAGACAGTTGGCCATTACATCGGTAATATACAGGTTAGCGATGCAGGCAATCAAATTAAAGCTGCAAGCATGGGCAGAGCATAATGGCATTTTGGGAGAACTTCAGAATGGCTTCAGAATAGGTATGCGTTTGTATGAAAACTTATTTGTTATTACTCAGTGTATCGAAATATCAACAGTAGAAAGCAGACCGTTATCTGTGGCTTGTTTAGACATTACAGGAGCGTATGAAAACGTAGGCCGCCATTTTTTTGTGGAATATTCTGCAAGGGCAAGCCTTAGGCGACGATTGTCTACAGCTTTTGAGAGAGATTTACGTAGAAAATACCGTTTGCGTTGAATGGGAAGGGATAAGGAGCGAGGAGAAAGTTGATACCAACAAGGGACTAAGGCAGGGGTGCCCTTTATCCCCACTGCTGTTTATGATGTACATGGTGAGGATGGAGAGGACGCTAGAAGGAAGTAATATCGGGTTTAATTCCTCATACAAGCAGACGGGTACAGTAGTAGAGCAGCAGCGTCCAGGCTCATTTTATGCGGACGACATTGTGTTGCTAGCTAACAATTAAGCAAAATGTTTTGCAACGTCTGGCTAGTATCTGTGGACAGGAAGGCGAAAATTTAGGTTTGGAATTTAGCGTTAGAAGATCGGGTGTTATGGTATTCAATGAAAACAGTGGACAGACAGTGGCAATACAGGGCCAGGAAATACCTCGGGTAGAAGAACATAAATATTTTGGCATATGGATAAACGAAGGCAATAGACATATGGAAACTCAAGAAGAAACGATAACAGCAATGTGGAAAAGAAATGCAGCCATAATGAAGCACAGATCGCAATGGGGATACAATTGGTACAAGATGCTTCGGGGTTTGTGGAAAGGTGTAATGGTTCCAGGACTTACTTTTGGAAATGCGGTTGTTTGCTCGAAATTAGGGGTACAATCAGGACTTGATGGCAGCCAAAGGTCAGTGGGACGCCTCGTATTGGGCGCTCAAGGGAAGACTACAAATGAAGCTGTGCAGGGTGATAATGGCTGCACTAGTTTTGAAGAGAGGGAAGCTTGCAGTAAAATTGAGTATGTTGAACGCCTGAGGAATGTGGAAGAAAGTAAGTGGGCTGGGAGAGTGTTCAGGTACCTGTACAGGAAAAACATTGATTCACACTGGAGGAAAAGAACTAGGAAGCTTACCAACAAGTATGCGACCTGTAGGGTGGACAACACAGCAACAAAGAAGGTCAAGCGGAAAGTCAGAGAGGCTGAAATAATCGCATGGGTGGCGGCAATGGAAAAGAAACCTTCCATGAGTAAATACTTAAGAGGAAAAAACGAAATCAAGAAAGAAACAATTTATGATAACTCAAAGGGAAGCTCATTACTTATCGAAGCGAGTTCAGGATGCCTTAGATCATTCACCTTTAAAGCGAGACATAAGAAGGAAGAAGAAGCATGTGCGTGCTGCGGTAAAGCTAGAGAAACGATGGAGAATGTTTTATTAGAATGTGAAATCTGCCCAGCGGTCGATTTAGGCTCCGATGGACTCCTTGAAACCTTTGGGTTTAGTGAGAACAAGGTGAAAGTAAACATGTCCGAGATAGAGATAAGTAAGAGGCGATTAGAAGATTGGTGGGGAAAAAAAGTAGGGAAACGACAAAAAACGGAGACGTACAAAAACAATGTTCACAATAGGGGGTCAGGAATTTGGTTATGGGAATTCCCCGTGCGTTTGTTCTTATTTTTTTAATTTTTTTTACCTAGGTAGGAAATAAGGCAGTATAATAGCACGAGCTTGGTCACGCAGCCCACTGCCCCGTTCCAAAGGGGACGCTCATAATATCAATCCATCCATCCAGCATGGCGCATACGCAGTGAAATCAGTTCTCGCGGCAGTTACAAGTATACAACGCCGAAGTCCTCAGTGGAGAGCCATCTTATTCCTTTGGGAACAGGGCAGTCTCTGGCTGTTGAAAAAATAAAGATAGGTTTTCTTGGGCGTTTTAATGCATCTTTAGTGCATACATGTCACTTTGATGTGGTAAATTTCCGCGGTTTTGTGAGGTTGCGTGGCAGACAAGCTAACTTGGCGTGACCCAAAAACATTTTTGCCAATTACGTAGGTCTATTGGTGGCAAAGGTGCAAAATCTTAAAGAAATATTTTGTTATGCTTATGTTCAGGCTAATCATGCGTAGTCAGTATGTACACGTTATCTTAATATGAACAGCTAAATTAAATCGTGGGCTTTCACGTGCCAAAACCACTGTCTGATTATGAGGCACGCCGTAGTGGGGGAGTCCGGAAATTTGGATCACTGGGGTTCTTTAACGTGCACACATCTAAGTACACGGGTGTTCTCGCATTTCGCCCCCATCGAAATGCGGCCGCCGTGGCCGGGATTCGATTCCGCGGCCTCGTGCTTGGCAGCCCAACACCATAGCCAGTAAGCCACCACGGCGGGTTTCGTCACCGATAAGCGATGTGGACGTGGCCCTAAAAGTGTTTGACCAATTGCGGCGCGCTAACGAAGAAAATTGGATAGAAACAGATTTAAATAGCTTTGCGTTATAGCGGCCATGGTCAACCCTCATCACGTGAGTCCTCTCAGAGTGAGTCCGGAGTGCTGCATCAATCGCTGAGCCGATGTGCGCGCGGACGACGTTTCGTTCAAGCCTCAGAAATTGTGTGATTGCCGTAGAGTTCAGCGCGAAAGGAAATGTACTACTCATGCCACTTGATAGCACAACAAACGGCTGCGTTCAAACATCTAGTACACTGTAGCCTAGAAATTTGATGAAACCGATGTTACTGCAGTAATAGGGACCGTAAGCACGTGTCGCCTACAGCGCATTGAAAAACAAGAAGCACAACATTGAAGCCACTTGACGAAACAGCGGAAGCGGCGTACCACAACCGGCGCCGCCCCACTCCTTCGTAACGGCGAGCGTTGAGGAGGAATGAGAAACATAAATATTGCTCGTGGAGTATCTATACGCCTCGTAGAGGAGCTTCTTGAAAAACTATTTCGTTAATATATTCGCTGAAGGCATAATAAGTGTTCCCAGGTGTTTTTGAGGCCTCAAAGAAAAGTGGTTCAGGACGAATATACTTTATTTGTTCATAAGCTTTGTCTCATCCCAGTCTTGACCAATTCTATCTAGATCGTGGGTATGAGCCACGAGCTAAGAGCAGAAAAAAGAAGAATAACGCATCGCCATGCAGTACACCGAGGCGACCGACCGTCGCAGCCGTTGTGCCTGGGCGACACGCCACTGGGAGCCGTGCGTCATCGCCTCGTCGGTGGTTCTGGGCGCCGTCCTGGGTTTGTCGCTACAGGGCCAGTCTCTAAATCAACGGCATCGCATGTACATCGCCTTTCCTGGAGAGGTGTATGCAAGGGTATGCGTATGTCGCTCGGGATAAGCGCACTCATTCCACAGAGCGAGATACCCCCATCGTCATCACGACTGAAACCCATAACATATATATAGGACATTCACTTTAGTCGGTGCGGATTTTAATCGCATTATATTCAGGCACGAGATTTCCCTCAGTTTGAGGAGAGAAAGAAGAAAATTAGTCGAGAAGAAGCAGGCCAGCCTAGCAGTACACAAGGGCATTACCAAGTCGTGAGCGGCACCTTACCGCTAACCTTCGAACAGAGTATAATATCGTTGCATTATACTAGTACTAACATATGTAACAGAAACTTGGGGGTTACCAGATAAATTGATATGCGTAATCTTGAGAGAGGAAGACTGCGATGTGGATCAAGCAGTTTTAAAGTATTTAAAACTTCCTTGGTGTTAATTAGAAGGCCAACAGGAGTATGCGAAGAAATGGAGTTGAGCAGGCCATGTGTAGAACACTTAAGCGTAGGTCTGTTAGAATTACAGGTGATTATGAGGGCAAGAAAAAAGCAGTAGAGGTCGCGTCAGAGGAATATAGGTGGTGGAAATTTGCAGGCATAGGATGGAATCAGCTGACTCGAGACAGGCGTGATTACAGATCGCTGGGAGAGCCGTTCGTCCTATAGTAAACGTAAATTAAGCAGATAATGCTAATGAATCTGAAACGAGCACAGTCAGCAGCAAAAGTTTGTGCACTACGCCATGGTGGCCCAAACTGTATCTCCGCGCTTTCGAAGCCGAGGGTGCTGCTGAGTACATAGTTTCAATGGAAGTGTGTCGCGTTGCGCTCGCAATCGTGCCGATTGTTTCGTTGCAAAAATGGCGCTTAACATACGCGTAGACACGATACCTCTCTGGTTCGGCAGCGGAATGAGTCGATCTTAAAGGAAGCTTCTAACCATTTAGCAAAAGTAAAGTACCCTTTCCTACCTTTTCACTGATGATACTCAGGAGCCAGAAGACCATGGTGCAGAATCTGCCGCAGAATCGCGGTTTTGGGGACGATGAGGAAGGTATAAAGATGACACAAAGAAACAGCACAAAAAAGATGCGAGCGCAAGAGCATGGCATTTACGCCTACGATCTATACCTCTGACATTAGCTGTCAGGTATGTAGAAGGCCTGGAGACGCCATTCGGCACTAGCTCGCATGGTCCGTCAACATCTTCCCTGGACTCTGCATACCACGTGGTATGGCAGCACTCCCATCGCGGAGGTTTAACAAACAGACGTGCTGACGCTCGTAGACTCTTCGTTCACCACTGTCACGGGGAAACACTCTGTTTGTATTGACGAATATGCATGCTGTGGTTATCTTCGCATGTTGTGGTTCCATCATAGAAGTTTCGAGGGCCGATCTTGTCGAAAGAAATCAATGAATGGCCGTTGCTACCTTGGAAAACTCTGTAACAGGGCACAGCGGGAACGATGGCAAACGAGAAGAGCGCGAAAAATTCGAATGCAGAGAACGATAGCCAATACAGCCAACAGCTGCTTTGGCTCCTTCCCCGTTCCAGCGTTGGCCGGTCTTTCACCGCCGATACAGAGGCGCCGATGCGCAGGGTGCGCTCTCTCGCCCGAACGTTCGTCGCCACCCATCAATAGAGAGCTTTAGGTTAGGGGACGCAAGCGGCTTGCGTACGCAAGAACTAGGGGCCACGGTACTGCGCATGCGCGGAACCGCCTGCGCATGCGCAGTACCGTCGCCCCTAGTACTTGCGTGCGCAAGCCGCTTGCGTCCCCTAAATTAAAACTCTCTATTATCTATCGCTCTTTGAAACACGTGTGCTGTCGCGAGAGAGCTTTGGGGCGATTGAAGATTAAGGAGCTGGGGCGGAGCGCGAGGGAAGGACATCCCTCCTATTCTGTCGCTGCCCTCTCCCCCTGTGATGGCTAAGGAAGATGGCCCCATTGGCATGGAACGGATGGCAGGGAACGCCGGCCCTCCCGCTGCTGGAGGCATCACATGTGTAATATGGCTTATATGTAGAACCACCTGTGATATACAAAGCGCTCTAAATGTGCCTGTTGCGTGCTGTGTGCCCATATTCAAAAAATAGCTCATACGCTAGAATTGCTTCGCAAGAGAAAATTCCGGACAATCCCTATGCCGGACATATAATAGCGGAGGCGACCGATAATGCCAATGAACGCTTACCAACAAAAAGTTATAGGAATTAACAATACGGCAAAAAATTATATATAAGGACCGCGAAAGGTTTAGTCGACGATGTTTTTTTGTGACTTCGAGGTTGAAAAAATAGTAGTGCAGAAACCATTCGCTATGGTTGTCAATGTAAGCGAATAGCCTAGCGCTTCTAAAGGGTTAGTCACTTCATTAAATTAATGATGCACTTGAAGGCTTACATTAGAGTGCAGCTCTTAAGCCCCCGTTTCTGCGTTGAGCGCCGGCGTCGTCAATGTAACCGAGCGAACGAGCAGAGCGAGGGATGAAACGGCGAACACGGAACGGAGTGAAGGATGTAAAGCGAGGAGATCTCGAGGAGGAAAGCGTAGGAGGAGGCTACAGTGAAAGCATGAGGCGGAAAGTGAAGAAGGAGGGTACGGCGAAAACGTGAGAAGAAAAGCGCAGTGCTGCTCTATGGCCGATGGTTCAACGATTTGTTCAACTTATCTCTGTGCACTGATGTTTTTTCTTGCCATTGCAAGCTGCCAGTAGTTGTCCCTGTATTTAAATCCGGCAATGCTTGTCATGTAAATAATTTTTGACCAGTGTCACTTATTTGTTGTATTGGAATTTTTTTTGAAATGGTACTGTACGAACGCGTGAGGTCATATTTCAAACAAACATCTGGTTTTTGCAACACCGTTATTGAAAAGAACGATCCGTTGAATCAAATTTATGTGCCTTTCATGGATACAGTAGACCTCACGTGTTTAATCGCGGTCAGATAGACACAATCTACTTTGACATGGCTAAGGCTTTCGACACGGTTCCCAATCAGGTACTTTTGATGAACATTGAAAAAGTACGGGCTAAATTTGTCCCATGTGCTGCAAATGGCTCAAAAGCTACCTTGGCAGCTGTCGTAATCTGGACAGATCTTTTGGCTGTGTGTCCGACGAATTTGTATCTTCATCGGGAGTGCCTCGAGGCTCCAGCCGAGAGCCGTTGTTGTTTCTAGTTTTTATCAATGATTTCCCCCCTGCATGTCATGAAATCGAGGTTCTTGTTCTTTGCAGATGATTTAAAACTATTACGTAATATTGAGAACTTAGGGTACTGCCGCCGTTTGCACGCTGACATTGGCAACATCGAGGAATGGTGCTTGATGAATAAGCTTAAACTGAACAATAAGAAAATTTGTGTGTTGTCATTTACTAGAAAACACGACACAGTTATGTTTAATTATACTCTTTTTGGCAGAAAAAATATCTCGTGCTGCCCATGTACGAGACCTTGGTGATATTGTTGACTCTAGGCTCGATTTCCAGTTGCGTGTAGTATGTATCATGACATATTTATGTTATTTCTAGGTTAACAAAAAAATTTACTCTCCTGCAGCCGCCGCAGTGGGGTGAAGGCGGCGGGAGGAGGCGAGGGCTGTGCTTCCCGGGCGTATAGCCCATCCGAACCCGAGCTGCGCAAAGCTCTTGCGCGACAGCACGCGCGTCTCAAATAGCTGTAATAGCTGGCCTTCGGCGACGTGTATGCACCGAAGCTCTGTAACACGAGAACACACGCACTCTCCGAATCGGTGCTTTTTGCATCGATGGTGAGACCGGCCATAAAACGCCGATCACTAAGTAAACAGACGAAATAGTCAAAGTAATTCGATTTCAAATTCTTGCGCAGCGATTGAAGGCAAGGTTTGCGGAGAGCTGGGAAAAGACCATTGTGATTTGAGAACTGCGGTTTCTTTACTGCATGCCTGCACTGTATGGCGTATCGCATACTCCTTTTTTACGTAAGGGTTTTCGCCGGAGGATGAGGACCCTTTTTGATTGAACGGTTGCAACATTATAAATTGAAAGGTGCGCCTCTTGTCTGCCTATCAGAGGTGACGCAGCTGCAAACCTTTCTTTTGAATGCATATATGTGAGCGCGGGGAGATAAAAGAACATAAGGCAAAAAGATTGCGGAGGAGTTCTCTGTCAGCCAAAAGAACTCGATAATTGTGCACGTCAGTGTTATCCATTTCCCTTGAGAATGCGACAGTGCTTCTAATTGAAAGCTCTTTGAACCTGTGCATGCGCAGGATGCTTTTTGTATCCATTTCGTTCTTGTAAAAATTGTCAGTTGTTAGAAAACGCCCTGGCTGATTTTCTGTTGCGCTTGGACCTCCGTTCTGCTGTGAACAAAATGTGCCTTAGCCAACTCGTCCAGCTCTATATCTTGCTGCAGCGCAACGATGTTTGCCTGACTCGTCGCATCTTCCACTTCTTTTTCTCCGTACATAATACATTTAATTATATTGGCTACAATGGTTCGTTAGAGTTAACGGGAACATGCACATGAGGAGGTCCAAATTAAAGAGGCGGGAAGCTCGGATTAATCGATTTTCTCGACTTGCGTGGCGCCAAGTTTAAGGAGGCTTGTCGCATTGAAAATAAACAAAAAGGTACCGAATTTACAACGCATTTTTCTATTTACGCCATTAATCTTGGAGCAAAAGATTGTTGAAGATAACAAAAAGTAAATAAAAGTGGAGAGCGAAGTTCACGACTCCGATACTGCACCCCCCCCCCCCCAAAAAAAATAAGTAAGGAGAAAGACAGTATGGCGATTATTCGGATACGATCTAAAGCGGATAAACTGTACAGACAGCTATGATATATCTATCACTGATGTTTCAGTACGACAGTTGCGAAGCTTCCATAGACATTGTAGCGTAATTAGTGAACTCGCATGTCGCATATGTCCGCTTCAGGTGCTCCAGCAACTGCTGTTTACAGCGCTAAGAGACCTGAGCTACAGATTTGTAAGCATTGTGCTTCGATTTCTTGAACACCAGTTTCTGGCGCTTTCTCTAGAAAATTGAGGCTTTCAATAAAATACTCCTCTTTGCTGCCTGTAAAATTTACATTTCTCTCTGAAATGTTATAAATTTCATTCAAGGTACGACTCAGAGGTCGTCAAGCGAAAGCGTTTCGGCGTTTCAGGTGCATCTGAATGGGAAAATGTGGTTTCGCCTTAAAGCAAAACTTAAAGTGGCAATTAAAGAGGAACACCAAAAAGCTTAAGACTAACAAATAATTTCTTCATAAGATTGTTACCATTAATTTTGCTGTAATTGGTTCTATATTAGAACAGAAAGTGGAGGTGAATATTCACTTTTGTTTAGAATTGCGCTCCGAAACAGGGCCGGTATACGTCAGTGTGATGTCACGGATTTCACAGTATCTTCTCGCAGCTAGACCGTCGCGGTGCAGCAAAATGTTGGAAACTTACTAAGCACACTTGTCTCTTTCAGAATATAGTGCAGTCCATCTCTGCCGACAAGTATATGCCCGAGTAGGCGGCGTCGTTTCCCTTCTTTCGCCCTTGCGTGTTTTTTTTTTATTTCTGGCTTACCAGGCGTGCTCTTATATTTTTGCGTGTATTGTGACCTACCACTCCTGTAATAGCCCAAAGTTGGGCTGACAGTATCAATGAATGAATGAATAGAAGTCTATCTTAAAGTCTGTGGTATTGTAGAAAAGTAGAGGTCGGCGAATATGAACTCTATTTACAATACAAATAGCAAGTATTCAATGTAGAATAGATAGTCAAAGCATACGCATAAATTTACAGCAGGAATATTCATTTTAGTATATTAAGGTACCACAGCTGCACTGACTACTGCAAAAAAAAAAAAAGGTTTATAGGGACAAAGGATCAATTCTTAGTATAAGATCACTAACCTGCATTGAAAGAAAGAAAGACTGGCCGAATAGCCTTTTTAAAACCTTCACAGCCTAGTTGCAACAAACTATATATTAATCCAGGAATGAATGCCTGCTTAATGACTAGCTTTATAAAAGCACACTGTACAAATGGCTGCCCAAGAAAGATCGAAAGTCGTGGAAAAAGAAAGGAATAAGACGCATAAGGGGGGTTGCGTGTTTGACGCACATGTAAAAGGGCACGTTGCAAGAAAAACATCACTTGTTGCAGCGTATAACAGGAAATTGCTTCCATGACTAGAATGCCAGAAACAAAAGTTGACAGTAACTTTAGCATACGTTAAAGAGGATGAAGGCGAGAGCCTGCGCGCTCACGAGGCATTCATTAAATTAATCGACATTCTCATTTGAATGCGTTGTTGCGTACTTGTAGTTATTTATCCAATCAAAGGTTATGGCTTCAAGTGTTTTAATGAACTATATCTTAATTAACTTTGCCTTAATTAACTTGGCCTCAATTAACACGAAACGTTACGGGTTCGACTCCCTCCAATGTTCGTGGATTCGACCATCAACGGTGGTTTCATCAGTTTTGGTGTCATTGAATTTTGGCCCCGCCAAAGGTCGGCTGCCACCAAAGGTCGTGGGTTCAACTCCCACCAAGGGTCCTGGGTTCGAGTGCCTTAACTCTATCTTAACTGTGCCCTAAATTACCTTCGCATTAACAATAGAGTGGTGGGTTCGAGTGCCTTAATTAACCCTCTGTTAATTAACTGTGCCTTATTTAACAAAACAGGTCGTGGGTTCGACTATCAATGGTGGCACCATCAATTTTGCTGACACTGAATTTTGGTCCCGCCAAAGGTCGGCTGTCACCAAATGTCGTACGTTCGAGTGCCTTAATTACCTATATGGCAATTAACTGTGCCTTAACTTCGCCTTAACACAAAAGGTCGTCGGTTCGACCATCAAAGGTGTCACAATCAATTTTGGTGACATTGAATTTTGGTCCCGCCATAGGTCCAGGGTTCGACTGCCTTAACATCAATGGTCGTGGGTTCGACCATTGATGTTATATTAGCATCACGAGCTTTGGTGGGACCAAAGTTCGTGCCACCCACGAGCTTTGGTCCCACCAAAGCTCGTGAGTGGCACCATCAATTTTGGTGCCATAACGCCGACGGTCAATTTTTCGATAACCCCGGACAACGGATTCTTCGACCCATGAGCAACTTAAGCATTTCGCCCTAAATCACCAAGCACAAACATAAATCACAGGCTGTCACGCGGGCTTCCACCGTGTATACTGACAGCATTGCTTGCATAACCCATTTTGTTTCTGCACTACTTCGAAACTTTTTCGCTTTGTATCGCTTCTTCCAGCAAAGTAATTTGTAATTGTAATTTACGATACATTGTTTAGCAGACGAAGAACAGTAAGAAAACTTCAACATCCGGTTTAAAGAAATTCTGTGGTTTTACTTGCCTAAACCACGATATGATTATGAGCCGCGTCGTCGTCCGGGACTGTGGAATAATTTTGACCAGCTGGGGTCAAAATTTACCGTGCAATCAATGCGCAGTACACGCACGGTAAACCGACGTTTATGCTATTTGCCCCCATTGAAATGCAGCCGCCGTGGCCGGGATTTGATCGCGCGCCCTGGGGCTTAGCAGCTCAATGCCAAAGCCACTAGACTACCATGGCGTGTAACGGCCATAGTTCCTTTTCAAATACGAATTCTTAAAGGGGCCCTGAATCACCCATCGTGCTTGGTGAAGTAACATATAGTCCGCGGGTAGCATACACTGCTGTTAACGTCTCAGCCTAGTACACCTTTCTCTCAAACGTTCTCTTCTCAACAGACGACTCTATCCTCACTCCCATCCGGACGCTTCATTTTTCCATCGGACGCTTTATTTCATTTCCTTACACGGCTGCTTTTGCCCAACAGCTGCCATCAAGCTGCGGTCGGCTACATGGCGTATACCGCGGCTACCGCGGTGTGCCGCCACGAGTCCACTGGCTATGCGCACTGGGGCTCGCTGAGGACAACCGCGTTATTTGGCTTAGGTTTATACCCCTGCCACACGGACATAGAAAATGACATTAACTGGCGAATGCCTTAAACTTTAATGCCATTCGCGACGCATTGCGTTCTGGTAATTCACTGAGCCGTCAAATGCGTACTCTCGTTCCCAATGTCTCCACAGCCTGACGAGACTAAATGGATTCTTAGTGAATAACAATTAATATATTCACTTCGCTTTAAATTGTTATTTTTCGCGGCGTAGTGCGTTCTTACAATTGTAACAACTCACTTGGCCGTCGAATGCGTGCTCTCGTTTCCAAGGTCCCCGCCGTTGCCGGAGTGACCACATTCTAACGATATTAAGCTAACTTGTAGATAAGAACAACTAATGTATTCAATATATTTGTTAAGAAGTTGTTTATTTTCGTAGACATGAGCAGGCGATCTTGCCCCTACATATGGCTAGAGCACTAATCGTGAGCGCGTTAGCCAGGGGAAGCTGTTCGATTGCACGGCGGCGGCTCCCTGCCTTGTTGGCCTCATACTGAAGCATTCGGATTCCTCGACAATGTTTGGCTCGAAGAAGCACATACGCCAGAACAAATTTAAAATTCTCCAGGATCGCTTTTGAAAGCTTAAAAGCTGTGAGAACCATTTATTCAATTTCAATGCTTTGGCTACATGCACTATGGATCGGCTGTCGAGCTAGCTTTCGCTTCAAACAGTTAACGGCTGGGTGCAAAAATGACCTTCCTGAAGTAAACTTCCGGTAAAACTTGAATTTTACTTGAAGTAAACTTCAAGTAAAATTAATGTTTCTCACGCCATTTCTTAAACATCTCCTTCATAGATAACTGTTTCTTTTATTGTGGTATAAACTTTTTTAAAACAGGGTTGAAGTACCTCAGACAGGCTGGCCAACGTTTCGATAGGTGGACCTATCTTCGTCAAAGGCGGCCTCGTCATCCTCGGCGTGTTAGTTTTAAAGGGTTAGTGCAGTGACGTCACGTGCGGGTGTTGTCGCTGGCGGCTGGTTTTAAAGAGAGAGATTACAAGAGGGAACAGGCGCTGCCGTCCGACGTCTGTGAGCCTCATTCTCAAGACGAAGGGACAAGAGCGTGAGAGTGGGCACGCGGGGAGGAAAGAAAAGAAATAGAAGCAGAAAAAAGGGGAAAAGAAGGAAAAAAAAGCAGGGGGGTGCCAGGGCCGTACCAAGACACAACAAAGGGGGGGGAGGGTGAAAGAAAAAGAAAGAGAAAAATGAAATCTTTAAGAAATATGGGGGCTTGGGAGCGTGTTGGGGATGCGAAGGGTTAGGAGGTAATCCGGGGGAGTCGTTGGCGGCATGTTTTTGAGGCATTAGAACGGCCGGTCAAGCAATAGGTCGAGTAATTTTGAAATAGTTAAAGTGGCGACGGGGAGTCTGCGGTGCAATGGTGGGGTGACTGAAAGGCAGCGGCATGGTCTTTCAAGGGGCACTGCCCCACGCGCTTAACGTAGGTGTCGTTACGGCGGCATCCAGAAGACAGTCTAGATAAATATGTATCCTTTCTAAATTCTGTTCACCCAACAATAAAATTCACATCAGAATCCTCAACTGAGCGCATAAACTTTCTGGACACAACAATATACATTGACAATGGTGAACTAAAGACAACGCTGTATAGGAAACCTTTCGACAAACAACAGTACCTAGAATATACCAGCCACCATCCCAGACATTGCAAACAAGGCATCTTTAAAGGCCAAGCCACACGACTACGTCGCATTTGCGTTGAAAACCAAGACTACATAGATAGACTCGATCACCTTAAAGAAACGCTATCAAACAGGAACCACCCAAACAGTGACCTTCAAACAGCTTACATCGCTGCAACCAAACTTGATCGAGCCGAGGTCCTCAAGCCCCGCCCGAAGATCACAAGAACAACAACGCCTCTTCTTACTACTAAATTCTCAAACGCACTCCCAAACGTGAATAACATCCTAAGTAAATACTACCCGATTCTCACCAGCAACCAGAAACTTAAGAAGATTTTTCCCGACCCTCCCAGAGTAGCCTACAGACGCAACACTAATTTTAAAGATGTTCTTGTGCACGCCAAACTACAGAAAAAGAAGAAGTTGGGAACCAATCCCTGTGGTCGCCCCAGGTGCTCTACATGCAAACACATTCAATCCACTACTACAGTAAAAAGTACAGCGTCGAATTACACACACAAAGTAACTTCGGCTTTCACCTGCACATCAAGCAATGTAGTCTACTGTCTAGAATGCGCCGCTTGTAGCAAACAATACATAGGTGAGACCGGACAACAAATCAATACAAGACTCAATGGTCACCGCGCGGACACAAAACACAATTTACCCAAAGCAGTAGCCAGCCACTTTAATGAACATGGACATATGTTTGACAAAGCAAGGCTCTAAAGCAAAGCAAGGACAAAGCAACCAGCCGCCAGCGACAACACCCGCACGTGACGTCACTGCACTAACCCTTTAAAACTAACACGCCGAGGATGACGAGGCCGCCTTTGACGAAGATAGGTCCACCTATCGAAACGTTGGCCAGCCTGTCTGAGGTACTTCAACCCTGTTTTAAAAAAGTTTATACCACAGTGTGCCATTCCATCTGCCAGCCCCTTTCTTGTTTTTGTTTCTTTTATTGTATTACGATTGGCAAACAAACTTAACCGTTTCACTGCAGCTATCGCCATCGCAACGTTTAATGTCATTAAGTATGGGCACGTTGCAAGTGCTAGGCGGCGCCCTGTCTTTCCGACCCCTAGCGCCATCTGACGAATAGTTGCGCGAATGTGGTAGGATTACTCACGGCGTCAGCAGCCCGCGCTGCGTGTTTGGCGTCCTGTCAAACGGTAGCGATGGCGCGAAACAGCGTGCCGATATTAATTTTAACCGGGTTTCGGGAATTACAAGACCTTCATCGCTTTTTTCGTGAAAAGAATTTAGACAAAGGAAGTCGTTTATTTGAAGTGGGGCACGTCTACGCCGTGAGGGAAGTGTTGAACTCGCACTGATCGGAAGTGACTGCTAGGTTTATTCCGCAAACGAAAAATAATGCACCAGCGAGATGCGTGAAACTCAGCGTAAGTTACTTCTTATCTACGGTGCGGACGCATGAAATTATAGGCGACATTTATTCTTGAAGATCGGCGACAGCAGACAAATCCTAGCGGGGAGCTGCGATTGCCGCGCTGGCATCGCAGGGAAGTGCAAGGACGCCGCGGTAGTTTCCCTGTACATACAGGACGGCAAATACGAATCCAAAACTAATCCAAGAACGTGGGGTACGAACGATTCGTAAGACCTACCAGAGGTATTCTAACGTTGCTCTCCCCAAACACAAAAAAGAGGATGAACTTACCATATGTGTTAGACTACGCTGGGAAAATATTTTCGCCCAAGTTACTGGAAGTGCGATACTTTTATGTTGCGATTTTTCAGTGCGCGCAAAGGAGGTTCCAATAAACCACGTTGTCAAAAATTTTGGTGATCTCAACTGCCCCTTCGTTGATATGCTGGGCGCAGAAGGGTGTATGCCAGCTCAGCCGGCTGCAACCCCTCCTCAATTCTCTCAGCAATGGGAGAGGATTGAGAAAGAGTTCCACAGCTTTACTGCAGTAGAGTGTGGGAACAAACTACTTTGTTTGCTACATATCCTGGTACGCACTGCAGGCAGCGGCGTAGAAACGGGGGGGGGGGGGAGGGGGCGTGGGCCCCGGGTGCAAAGGGCCAGTGGGGGGGGGGGGTGTCATATACGTCTGGAGACACACGGAAATTGTTGATATCCTCGCCTTCCTCGAATAAACCGGGGGGGGGGGGGGCAGAAGACCTGTGGGCCCCGGGTGCCAGACGACCTAGCTACGCCACTGACTGCAGGCGTCCCGTTGCTGCCATCATTGCTGTAAAAGCAAAGAATTCAGCGTTCTAACGCACTTGGCATAACGCCGGAACATAAAACAGCTTATGCCGTCGGACAAGCGCTATCCAGTGTTGACGCCGTTCTGCTTCATACGGTCGGCTTGGAAACCTGTAAAACTTTGTTCCTCGTGACTTGGTGTACGTGCTGTTGCAGCCGACTACTCAACAGCTCGGGTTGCACTTCGGCATTGCTCAGAAAAGGCAACAGCTACGCGCGAAACAGTGCACATACAGGCTTTCCGAACGCAAGCGCGCCGGTCGTATCCTGCCGGTTCCGCGCTCGCCGCCGCGAGGGGCGCCCTAGTAGGCGCGGGAACTACGTTCGCAACCTGCCTATGCGCGTGTAGCAGCAATCGAAATATAATGATATTAAGAAACTTAAGGTCTTAAACTTTTAATGGCATTAACCTTGCCCGCGTGGCACGGGTGTTAATTGTCGTAGGCACCAAAATTAGAAGTCGTGGCGTCTACGTTAACATCTAAAACGAAATTTGAACTGCGAGCCACGGTGAAGGCGGAGCGTTGTGGGCACGCCTCACTGCGCTCTAGCGTTCGCAGTGCAAGGCATAGAAGAAGGAACAGGAGCACAGCGGAGGCCGTGTTTGATTGCCATTAACTCCGTTTCTGCTGAATGCATTGACGTACTGTTTGCGGCAAAGTATGTCTGAATAGCCTAGTTTCACTTCAAATCCCTTTGTCCTTTGGAGGACGCTTAAGCTTCGCGGAACGCGATAGCATTCAAAAATTTACGAGTGCTTCTCACGCTTCTCGGTAAATGGGGCGTATGTAACCGTAATGTTTAGCTGGAAACGCCTGCCGCAAACGCTATGCACGAAGGCGAGCTTTGTGGTGGAACCAAGACCTCTTGTGTGGACCGCGATGCGGCGGAGGGGAGCGCCAGCTCAAGTAATGCAAGGAATCGGACGCGCCACTCTGGCCCCCAAGACACCAATCGCGCCGGCGCGCGCAATATGGCGGACGCCGCGGCCGGTCTATGAACGCTGCTGTCGGTTTGTGTGTATGAATGGGTTTCTTTGAGTTTTCACGTAATATAATTATGCTTTCTCATTTATTCGAATTACAATTCGAGAGCTATTATGTCTTTACTTTGTTTGCAATCGTAGTTTACAATTTTTCTACGTATTTCAGCTTCAGAATTTCGATTAGTTCAGTCAATTTCTTGCATCAGGTGGTTGGCCTGGGTATACGTGGTCGAAAATCTTTTTTTGCCGATGCGACGTGCGACGCCGCAATTTCTGCGACACGCGCTCCTTAACGCTTTCGCGTTACACGCGTTACAATGCCACCATAATGTGCAATATTCGAGTTGTATATTGGAAACTACAAATATTCGCCCTCCCCTATAGAGGAGTATATCTACTGACACAGCCTAAATAATTTTCTCGCTAATGTCCCTTTAAAGCACGTCCACATAGCGTAATATCGTTCGCGGCAAAACACCAGCATTGGCGTGTTCACACGTTACACTTACGACCTAGCGTCTCTGCGGCCGCGACAGGCACATGACGGATTAGTTTACGGCTGCAATCGCTGCGGCTGTGATCAGAAATGCCGAGAGAAGGCGGTAGTTGCTCGCGGCGATTGAATCGGTCGTTCCTCATTGATCTGCCCAATCGGTGGCGAACTGAACGTCACAAAAAATGACTCCGAGTTCCATTCGCTCTGCGGTAGAAAAATTTTGCCGGTCGCTTCTTTTCGCGGAGCTTTGCCTGCCCCCTGCGGAATGCCGCGAGCGCTTTTCGCGCCAGTGTGAACGTACCTTAGGCCATTCAGTCAGGCGGTCCACATTTGTGGACGGACCTAAATTACTTCTGTTTTACTTCTGAGTGATATCTATCGTTACAAACAGAGTAGCGCTTTGGTGAAGGTACTAACGTGTTTTCGTGACGTTTGGCGTGGATCATTTCAGTATAGCAACCTCGAAATACATATATTTTTTTCCTTCTTGAATTGCTCAAGGTCAAAAATATCTTGTGCATGTAATTCGAGCGGGTGATTCAATCCTTTTTATGAAGAAACATAACATGACTGGCTTTACAATATTCAAATGTTTAGTTACTCTGTCATTATGATGACTCATCATAAAATGCACAAAGAGTCATCTACCACCTTGATTTGCTTTCAGTGGAGTCTCGGGCAGCCTGGCATATGTCCATGTTTCACACATGCATTGATAGTCGATCATCCTTCGTGACTGAAGGGGTTAATTAAGTAGGCTTCATGTCCTCCTGCGAGTATCGTGACCGCAGAGGAAGGACAGTGGTGTGGTGCCACACTGCAGATGCTGGCCATGCTGTTCGTGCCGCTCAAGGTGTCCTGCATCGTGGGCTCCATCGGGAGCACCTCGTACCGCACGGGCGGCAAGATGCTGCGCTGCGCGCTCGCCTACTGGGTGCTGAGCGCCGCCAGCGCCGCCGCGGTCGCCTTCGGCACCACGCTGCTCCTGCGCGCCGTTCGCAACGAGACCGCCTCGTCGCTGCAGCTCAGCCCCGCGGCGCCGCTCAACGTGACAGCCCTCCGCACCACTGACCTTGCCATGGACATGATTCGGTGAGCCCCGCTGTCGAGCGGCGTTAGCGTGCTGCAAACGCTATAATAATCGCTTTTAACGGCGCTGATTTGTCCCTTGCCTAACACTCCTTTGCTGCGAAAGCAAGTACACGGACATTCCAGGCGGATTTACTCTGCCGTCGTCGGCGTCGCCGTGAGCTTCCAAATTAATACAAAGTGCGACAAGATCGCGTCCTCGCGCCGTAGGCTGTAGGTACAAGGGAAAGCACGCGAAAACATGCGAGTTTTTCATGTTGCTCCTCAATTTTCTCATTGACACTTTTCATCTAATATTAACATCTGGGAAGTTGATGAACAAATTAAGACGAATTATGCAATTTAGCATAATAAAAAAAAAGATAATCTGAGTATCTCCAAAGGACCGGCAAACAATACCTTGGTTCTGTCGATCCAGCTACGCGGCATTTTCATATTTTCAAATCTCGGTGCGTGATAGTTTGGGACGTCCTGTATATACAACGTGACAATATCGTTTCAGGGGCCTGTTTCCGGCGAACATCGTGGACGTGTCCATGAAAACTTGGCCGTCGAAAGAGGCCCCGCGCGTCAGCGAACTCTGGGCCGACGAGTCGCGCAAGCCGTGCTCGCAGCGGTACCAGGAACGCGACAGCGGCGCCGATTACGAGAACCCGCTCCGGCGGGTGAGCGGCCTCGGCCTCCTGTCGTTCACCGTCGCCCTGGGCTTCGTGCTGGCGCACAACGCGGACGACCGGAACGTGTTGCTCAACTTCTTCATCAACCTGAGCAACGGCATCGCCTCCATAAGCCGGTTGCTGTCCTGGTTCCTGCCCTTGGGCCTCATGTCGCTCACGGCCGACGGCATCCTGGAGGCCGCCGGGAAGCTGCGCTCGGCGCCCAGCGTGTCGCTCCTGCTCACCTACTCGCTGAACGTGGTGGTGGCCGTGCTGGTGCACACGTTCATCGTGCTGCCCCTCATCCAGTGGCTCCTGGTGCTGCGCTGGAACCGCGGCATGGTCGGGTTCATCGGACAGGTGCGCGGACGCGCCATCGTTGCGGCACTGCGATTGGTCCCCACGAGGGCCTCGGTTCCTGGTCGAGCAAATCAAACGCCTCATGAATCATTGCGCAGAAACGTAACCCGATATGCACACTGTAGGGCTGTGTGTACTTAGCGTTGACGCCCGTATATGTAGCTTCCGTACAGGGACAAGCACTTTTCGGAAATTCTTGATCCCTTATAAAGCACCGCCCTTCCCACCCATCGTCTTTTGTTTATCGGGTTTATTATCCAAGGAAAAAAAAAACGCTACAGCTGTCACATGTACTATATCTCAGAAAAAAAAAATAACCTCGAAATTATTATACGCGCATTATTTCGAGAGAGCGTTATGATCAATCCGCCGCTATTGCTCAGTGGCAGATGAGCTCTCCTGCTGGGCACCACGTCGTGGGTTCGATTCCCGATCGCAGGGATGACATACTGACAAGGGCGGAATCAATAATAATAATAATAATAATAATAATAATAATAATAATAATAATAATAATAATAAATGGCTGTGGCTTAGGTAAGGTTAAGCCCAGGATGCGAAGCATACTAGCCTTTATTTTAGTTGTTGAACCACTGTTTAGCCTGGTGAACTGCTGTTGCTTGGCTATATTTGGTTCGGCTAGACGAAGAAACAACTCATGCATTACTTCTTCGCCTTCAAGAGTGGAACGCGACAGCGTTCCCGTCGACCCGCCAAGGGGTGTAAGACAATGGGCTACAGGGCAGCGACTACGCGCCCCGCATTGGACGCGGTGAGCGTCGAGCAAAGCAGCGTTCGGCGCGGCAACGAAATGTGCGCCTGAGCAAGAGACGCACGCCTTAGAAACAGCTCGTTTCTAAGGCAACACCGCATTCACTAGAGGCGCTTTTGTACCGCTTTGAAGCATCGTACTCGTGGCTCAGTGGTAGCGTCTCCGTCCCACACTCCGGAGACCCTGGTTCGATTCCCACCCAGCCCGTCTTGCAAGAGTTGAGCCAAAGCCACTTCTCCTCTGTCGTGACGTCACGGTGTCACGTGATTTCATGGCGACACCGCCGCGCCTGAGGAGCTGGGTTGAGCTCTCGTAATATGCTTCGCATAATAATCGGCCTCCATTCCACCCTGTGAAAGTGGATGTACAGCGAAGCTTGTGCGGAGGCTAGACGACGCTACGCGCGCACCGCGCCGTTGTCAGATGCGGAGTACTTGGCGCCCGGAGGTGCCGCGTCCCAGAGCTTTCGTGTACTCGTCGACCGCCACCACAAGCGACATTCGTCGGAAGTGCAGCATTTATCCTCATTCTTCTAGGCCGTCCGCCAAGCGCAAGTGCCCTATAGTATTAATGTTTCAAACTAAATTGCGTCACATAATGCGCAACGCAGGACTTGCACACAAGCTGCAGGTATGATAGCTCCGGACTTATTCGAACATACGATAAAACATAAATCTGTTAAGCGGAAACTGAAAGACAAAGCCCTTTTCCAGCTGCCGTTTGATTTTTTGGGCCCTCCGCCTGGCGCAAGTGCGTTATTGAACTAATTGAATTTCTCAAAGTAATGTGTGACAGAAAATTCGTAAAGTATGACTTATGCACATACTACAGACATAATAGCTAGCATCGGAAAGTACATTGAACGTAGGAGAACATATAATTGTGTTACCCGGAAACTCGAACATAAACCCCTTTTCCAGCTGCCGTTTTTAGGGTGAGCACGCCACGATGAATCTTGACTATACTTCGTTTCACAAGCTGTTTGCAGCGTTGTGCAAGGTAGGGGTGGATCAGGATGGATATCATCAGAAAATTGTGTTCCTGCGCCCCTCTCGCCCTGTGATAACAACGGCTGGCTCCATTTATGTTAAAAGCAGTGTACTAATATTTAGCTTTATTTTTGTAAGGTGGCGCTGGTGTCAGTTTGATCTTTTTTTTCTTTTTCTTTTTTTGGAAGGACGACGCCCGTTCCTTAGGGACTGGCCCATTTCTTTTCCTGCACACGAGGAGCCAAAATTAATCAGGAGCCCTCCACTACGGCGCCTGCCATAGCTCTTTGGAATAAACGAGAAGAAAGCGGGTTAACTGAGGGGCACATTTTTTTATTAATCATATGATGAGAAGCCAAAAAACATTGACACCAAGGACAACACAGGGGAAATTACTTGTACTTACTAAATGAAATAAGGAACCCGCGGTAGTTCAATTGGTAGAGCATCGCACGCGTAATGCGAAGACATGGGACCGTTCCCCCCCGGGCCAAGTTGTTTTTTCATCCACTTTCATTTTCATTAATTTATTAATTCATTTAGTAATCACAAGTAATTTCCCCTATGGTGTCCTTGGTGTGAATGTTTGTTGGCTTCTTATGATAGCTCATTGGAGACGTTCTCGTTCTCATTTTCGCTGCACTCACTGCGACAGTACTGAATGATCTCGACTTGTGTGAACACAAGAGATCAATCACGCTATGCCTTTAGAGGGGCTAACAATTCATCGTCCTCGTCACATCTATGTGATGTCCTTTTTGAGGCTGCTCATGCGCGGCACTTTATCCTATACTCCACAGAATGATATAGCGCGTTATCCATAACGATAGCACTAACTAGTGGTGGTTGTGGACGAAGTTTCTGTGAGAACCACTTCTCGTACTGGTCTCGGTTCATTTCGTGGTGGTAGTAGCCCGAGCTCTTAGCTCGAAAGACTTCCGCAGCGCCTTCGACAAAATCGCGTTCGTTGCCGCAATGCGTCACAATCAGTCTGCCGCCTTTGCCACTGGGGTAGGCTGAAGACCAGTGGAGAGTCCGGATTGACGTGCTTCGCGGAGATAGACCTCTTACAGCCCGCGACATCCTCGATACCAACGTCGCGCGAGACAACGCCCTGCCATACATACAACTTAGCGAAACACGCAGAAAATAAAACAGATACGAAACAGACGAAACGAACGCGCTGGACACGAACCCACCTAACTTCGTACACCTTTCTTCGTTCGCGTGTTTTCCTGAATTGTGCGCGGCCAGTAGGAACGCGAGCTGCAAAAAATGGCTGTGGCTTAGGTAAGGTTAAGCCCAGGATGCGAAGCATACTAGCCTTTATTTTAGTTGTTGAACCACTGTTTAGCCTGGTGAACTGCTGTTGCTTGGCTATATTTGGTTCGGCTAGACGAAGAAACAACTCATGCATTACTGCTTCGCCTTCAAGAGTGGAACGCGACAGCGTTCCCGTCGACCCGCCAAGGGGTGTAAGACAATGGGCTACAGGGCAGCGACTACGCGCCCCGCATTGGACGCGGTGAGCGTCGAGCAAAGCAGCGTTCGGCGCGGCAACGAAATGTGCGCCTGAGCAAGAGACGCGCGCCTTAGAAACAGCTCGTTTCTAAGGCAACACCGCATTCACTAGAGGCGCTTTTGTACCGCTTTGAAGCATCGTACTCGTGGCTCAGTGGTAGCGTCTCCGTCCCACACTCCGGAGACCCTGGTTCGATTCCCACCCAGCCCGTCTTGCAAGCGTTGAGCCAAAGCCACTTCTCCTCTGTCGTGACGTCACGGTGTCACGTGATTTCATGGCGACACCGCCGCGCCTGAGGAGCTGGGTTGAGCTCTCGTAATATGCTTCGCATAAAACTAGTCTGCCTTTGCGCACTGTGCACTGCATAGAGCGACACGAGAACTTTGCGTCGATCCAAGCTGTGGTATAATATTCAGGAGTTTGAATTCACAGCGGTTCTCGTTAGTGGAGAGTTTTAGAATAGGGGCCCCAAGAGTTTGGGGCCCCGAGGAGCTTTACGGTTGTTAGCATTGGCTACGCAGAAGAGAAGAGTTTTGGAATAGGGCTTTGAGTTAGTGGATAGCGTCTTTCCTTAGCGGCGCCACTACGGCGTAAAAGAAAAGCTATTACAAATATTAAAATATACCATTTTATGATAGGAATAGTAATTCGGACTTTCGTGTTATCGCGTTTAATTATAACTTGGAAGTTATTCTAATAGCAGCAAGCAATTAGTTGCGCTAAGTTTTGAGTAACCAACTTTACGTGCCTTCACCACCCAGGTCAAGCCGTGTTAAGCCTACAAGACATGAAATCGACAATCGAATTCTCATTTAGCGGCGTCTAATGAATAAATCTTCATTACATAGATTAGTTGAGAGAAAGCAATAACCGCAGTCACTTCTCCTAACTCATGAACCTCACGCGTTACCACCAGTCGAGCCCAGTTTGATGCCAGGCTGGAGCCGTCGCTTCAATGGGTGCCGCCATGTGCGTTGGCGCAAACCTTTTGGGGCAGCTTTCGGGGCTCCCACTAAACCAGTGAACTAGCATGCCTGACGCCAAACCTAAACGCAGTTTGCGTCTCCCACATGCGCCGTGGCTTCGACGCTATTTCATTAGAGCACCTATTCCATAACTCTCCAGTAAGTGCATTCTGCCCCTGGCCAGCTGCCTTTTCTCATCATGTGTCCAGAATTAGGATTGTAGTTTGTTCTTACAAACAATTTTAAAATAAGAGCTTATCGTGAGTACGGGCCCCCGTTTGCAGACATACATAATTGTTGGCTCTTCGGCGAAACGTTTCGCGCATATCCCAAACAGCATCAGCTAATAAAGCGCGAGACACACGGTGCGATTTGGCGCGTGATCCGTCGTATGACCATTGGCACCAACTGCCGCAGCCGACAGACTCCCAACAGCTAGTTTCCGACAGCATGTGGCGTCGGATCGCCGCGCGCATGCGCGACCAACTTGCTGGATGTCAGGGTTACGAGGTCTTCGGGAGAAATAGTATAGCCGAATATTTTCGAAAAGTAGCCAAAAAGTCGCCAACTGTGGGGACAATTTTATTTGGTAGACTAAAAAAAAAAGCATCCATGGTGAGACCAACCGACCAGCAAATGTCGGTTTTTGACGAAATAAAAAAAGAAAACGCGGAGAAAAAGAAAGAAGAAAAAGAAGCAGAAAGAACAAAAACAAAATATCCGGATTCCACGCACTGTGGGGAGTCGATTTAGGCGAAGCTTTGTATACGGTTTGCTTTGGTCGATGATAATCAGTGGCGATGCTGGCGGCGAATGTACAATTTCTTCAGCGTCTAGTCCAATACGGGAGTGGCGAGTTGCACCACTGCTGTTTGCCTGTGCAGCCCACAGAACACACAGGGAGGCGTGTTTGCTTGAGGCGTCGTTGTGCGTCATTGTTCACAATCTGTGAGAGGGTTGATCATTAGCATTGCGTCGCATGGCACATCGCATGGTGGCAGAAGCGTTCAAGTTTATTTGAATTATGGGGCTGTACGTAATTCAATTATTTAATTATAGATATAGGTATACATTCTACACATACATTAGCGATCTGCACCACGTTTCGCTTCGTAGAGAAGACGCTCCCGTTCCGCGCGGCGCTCTTTTCGGGCCTGGGTGTCCTCGACGCTGAGTGCGCGCTTTGGGGCCATTTTGTTCATGCGTGTTTAGGTATTCCTTCTGCATACGTGGCCAGCACGCTGTTGAGACACCAGCTCCAAGCGCTCTCTTCAGACTATGGGCGATTGTAATGTTTACCCCATCACAACCCAGCACGCGACCTCCGCAGCCCAGCAACTGCATTTTAGTCGCATAGGAAAGCAAGGACAGAACGTGCCATACGCGCAAGCTGTGAAAATCTTCGCAACACGCTCGTCCGTCGTCTTCTCTGTCTTTGTCCCTGCTATATTGCGCTAGTCTTTTGAATAATGATGATACACCAACTAGCCCAGCTTTCTGCTTTGATCGCTGTTAAAATCTGCCGCGGCGGTGCCAGTCGGTATGCGTAAGCCCCCTCAATAAAACTACAGGTAGCGACATTCCTCCTCGCGCGGCCTCTCCTTCTCCTGGTCTTCTCGACGCTCTCACTTTCTCTCGTCGCTCGCCCTCGCAGTTTGGTCGTTCGCTCCTTGGCGCGCAGGCTTCGTCCATAGAACTACGCGAGGTGCGACATTAAAAATTGTTTTTGGGTGTTTGTGCATTCATTTTTACTGTATTCAAGGCTTGTTTATTGTGTGATGTGCTAGGACCGATGGTGAAACGCTTTCACTGAAACTGGCAGAAGCAGATGAGTTTTGGGCTTTTCTTAGCACAGTAAATGCGCACTTGTTTTACCGCTTCGGGTTGGCTGCGTGCTTCCAGTTAGAAGCCTTTTGAGGCTAGTTTCGTGGACAAATTTATTTAAATGTCGAGTTCTAGCACACAAATCAGAGCTCTTTGTCTCTCGAATAATGCGTATACGTGATGTACACGACGTTCATATACCTGCACGAGCTTTAGTTGAGTGTTACGTCGTCCGCTAGCAGTGTACCTGCAGGCAAAAACACTGCCGTGACTTGCACAGATCACGCCACTTCATGAGTTATTTCTATTGCATTCATCGGATTCTTACATTGGCTTCCTGAAGACACTTGCCCGGCGTGAAAGGGCTGCGATGAAGTCAAGGTTTCGGCGGTACACGCGAAAGGCGATGCGTTTGCATGTGTGCAGCACTATGTAGCTGCTGATTCAACAACTCGAACGTTTGCGCTGCTCGAAGTGCGTACGTGTGTAATTGCGTGTACCCAGATTTTGAGAAATGCTAATAACAGCATCGATAATGCTGGAGGCAACGTTTATGAGGAGGTTGGTTTTTTCTTAAAGCCGTATGAACGGGTTATACTAATTTAAAGGGAGCTTTGAGGCGAGTTCTATACTCCAGACAATTTTTCTGCCACATGATCAGATGCTTTACTTCGTGCGTCTGGTCTAGTATTGCTTGCGACACATCCCTTTGTGTGTGGCTTATTAAGCGAAAGCCTTAGACCTCTGTTTCAAGGTCCCGTTGTGAGCTACAGAAAATATCACGTGACCGAAGGAAGGCGGGAAGCGAACCAAAGCATGTGCAGCCGCGTATAAGAGATGATTAGTGATTACCAAAGTAATGATTGATTAGTGATTGGATTGTTGTTCATGCACCCTAATCCACCCCAATCGGTCTTAATACCCTTTCATCAGCACTTCACCTTAATCCACCATAAATCCGCCTTAATCCTCCTCCACGCACGTTAATCTTTATTCATGCATCTTAATCCTTAGTAATGCACTCTAATCCACCTTAATCTTCTTTAATACACTCTAATCAACCTTAATTTTCCCTAATCCACCTTATATCAACCACTAATGATTCATTAATTACTTTGGGTAATCATTCTCTTATACAGGGGTGGACATGCTTTGGGTCCCCTCTGGCCTTCCTTGGGTCACGTGATACTTCCAGTTTACAACGCGACCTTGAAACATAAAGATCTAAAGGCTTTCGCCTTAAAACTTAAAAAAAGCTCAATTTTGACTAGTTAACGCTCATCACCTACAATACTACGGGGATACTTGCCACTAATTTTTTCAGGGCGCAAAGCAGAAT
The DNA here is from genome assembly GCF_038994185.2 of Dermacentor albipictus. Classification (NCBI taxonomy): domain Eukaryota; kingdom Metazoa; phylum Arthropoda; class Arachnida; order Ixodida; family Ixodidae; genus Dermacentor; species Dermacentor albipictus. Next base: position 86,558,710 of record NC_091822.1, read on the forward strand.
CAATAATACTGCGCTTCCGACTGAATAACAACAGTTAGCGACGTGCGAAGTGATGGAGCCGCCCCAGAATATGAAGCATACTAAGGACAACCGCAACAAAAACGCTGGTGAGCAGGCCGGAAGAATGAAAAAAAATGCAGCATTACGGGATGCTAAGCTACGAGCTATAAGAAAGACTCCTCAGCTCGGAAACAACGCTGTTCTTTGTCAGAACATAGTTGCTTCGGCCAATGTCATGCAGCCACTGCTTCCTACGCAAGCCGTTACGCTTTCGTTGTGGTATCATAAACACGGCATAACCATCTTCAGGCTTCTTGCTGCAGTTATATGCGCAACAGCCCGGCATAGCGCTAGCACATAGACCAGAAACACTGCGCACAACGTCCACTACGCCGAGCTAAAGCGCCGAGCCAGCCGTGCTCAGGAGGAAAATGGCGCGAACGAAAAAGAAAAACACAAGCAAAACTCAAGATCCGCGCGTTTCCAAGGGCAACGGCAGGGAGACCAATCGTCGTGCAGAAAAACGGGGGCAAAACTGGTCGCCGCGGGGGAACGCGCAAGGGGCGAGGAGGAGGCGAGGAGGTCGCGCGGTGGCGGCAGAGTTCAAAGAGTGTCGCTACTTTCAAATTATCAAGGGACTTTAGGGATGCGCTGAGGCGAGCGCCATCTGGTGGTGCTGCAAAAAACCCAGCGGCGCGCGCGAGCAAGGCCACAGCAGCAACGCCTGGAAAGTCGGGAGGAGAGGCTAGTAAAGCTTCGCTTTAAAATCGCTTCCGTCCTAGTGCAGGGCGCAAAAGCATATAGCCTTTAAGAGTAGCTTATTCTTTTTACTCAGAGAGAGCTGTAGCACGCCACCCATAAGAAACTCAACGGGCCCCTTCAATTACCCGTCCCTGACAGTCGCGGACTGTCCGAGGCGGTGCTTTCAGCCAATGAGCGTTGCTATGAAGCTTCTCGGGCAGTCCTGGACAGCCACGGACGACAGATCGAAGGGGCCCCTTTGCCACATAGCGGTTATGATGAGTTACAATCTCCTGGACTTGCTTCAGGCTCTTCAAATGCACAAGAGCATGGCCTTAGAGATGTGGCTTTTAGAGCTGTTGCTTCGAAAGCGCCGAGACAGGGAGTACGGATGGGACACTACCTAAATCAATTACCACCTCCAAAAGTCGCCAGAAAGTTGAAGTTGCAAGACGATATTCGGTCGCCGGGAGCCTCTAAAGGTATCCCATTTGTAGAGAAATCGCCAAACCTGGCAACCCTGCCAGTGGATGTGGTCACATCGGCTCGCACGACTGCCGCGTATGTCGGGCGGCCGCAGCAAATGACACCGTCGCTAGCCGGTTCGTCATGGTGACGTGGAAGATCCGGTGGGGTGGGGCGGGGCCGGCAAGAAAGTTCCTCGCTGCTCCGATCACCCCGGTTGCTACCTTCTTTTATTTTCCCCACTCTAGCCGCTCGTTTCTTTCGCAACTGACAGCTGCACAGAAATCGGCTACAATTTTTTTCTGAAACGAAATAATTGATAAAATAAGTGACCCTGAAAGTGTGACTGTTATAAAACACTGCGCGAAATAGTAAATCGTTGTCGTCATTTCGCCTTGCAAGATCAGCGCAACTGCATGCCGCAGCAACAGTATATGCGAAGCGGCTCGTGTAACCGGCGTGTTTTCTCATCGCCATTAATGGAGTCGGGAAAACTGATTGTATTTTCCCTTAAAAATGACATTAGTGTGCAGACATCACCCGCCGTGGTTGCTCAGTGGCTATGGTGTTGAGCTGCCGAGCACGAGGTCGCGGGATCGGATCCTGGCCACGGGGGCCGCATTTCGATGGGGGCGAAATGCGAAAACACCCGTGTTCTTAGAGTTAGGTTAAAGAAGCCCAGGTGGTCGAAATTTCTGGAGTCCTTCACTACGGCGTGCCTCATAATCAGAAAGTGGTTTTGGCACGTAAAACCCCATAATTTTATTTAAGTGTGCAGACATTGATTCCCTTGACGAATATAGGCGCTTTGCTACGAGCTGCGCGGACGCATTGCAAGCCTCCAAGCGATGGCCGAGTCGCCTGGCTCGCACTTCGTTACTGTCGCTGCCGCGAAAGCCAAATGTATTGTAATTTAAGCGCGACATAATTGTGTACACGTTGTGCTGATCAATATAGGCGCTTTACACGGGCTACATACGGCCATGGTCGCAAGCGCCACCTGCCTCGATCGGATCCAAGAGCCTCGTGAGCAAATAGGCCTGCCACGTACTAGTCATAGCGGGCTCTCGGAGGAGCCGACAACCCGGACGGCCTTGTGGAAAATTTGCCGCTGGCGTGAAGTGCTTTTATTGGTAACGTTTGTGTAAAACAAAACGGCACTGCAGAGACGTTTATTTCCACTTTCTTTGCAAAACTCCGACGTATTGCGAGCGTCCACGCAGGGGGCTGGGCGCCGTTCTTCCGTTCATACCATGTGTCCTGAATCGCCGTACGCGGCATATTGGACTCGGACGCGTCACACGACGGATTGCGCCCGAATTCGCATCACGTGTATCACGCTCATCGCGTGTGAAGAATGCGGTCCGTATGGCAATAGCGTTTGTTTGCCGGACGCCGCGGTAAGCACGTTACAGAACCGCACAAGTTGTCTCATATAAACTTGGGCGCTTCAGCGTGCAGATACTGAACCTCTCTGTAGCCCTTTATTCTTTGAATGCGCTCAACAAATATTGAGTGTTGGTCGATGAACACAGTCAACAAATCGTGCCACACGGTCGCATGGGATATCACCCGATCTGCTGAGGCGCCCGCCTCTGCCTGATGCCTCCTTCGTGCTGTAAGCGCAGCAGTTATTTATGTTAGCGCTACATTTATGCACTGTCTTTGACATCACATTGATCGTATTTCTCCGCTCATATGAAACTAGGCTTTGAACCTCGCCGTGTCGAATGCGTTACTTCGCTTTGCATTTCCCATGTCGTGCTCGTAGCCTTTTTCGTATAGGCTAGAAGTATTGTACAAATTAAAAGAAAACGAATAAAAAAGGTACGCGCTTCTCTATACGCAGACGTACATGCCGCTGGTGGTGACCGCGAACACGCGGTCGATGGCAGCCAGTCTGCCCCTCGGTGTGTCCGTGCTGGAGATGAAGTGCGGCCTGGACGCCCGCGTGGTGCGCACCGTGCTGCCCTTGGGCATCGTGCTGGGCCGCTCGGGCAGCGTCGCTCAGCTCGCCGTGTCCGTGCTCTTCCTCACGCACATACACAGGGTACGCTGCGAGAGGAGAAACTCGGCCGCGCGCTGTCCGCGAGTTTCTCTCTTGTCGGAAGAGTATAGTCGTGGCTCGTGCGTTCAAGTCCTATCTGATGGTGAAGTGCTCCATAGATGCTCCATAATGCGCGCAAACGTCCGGCGTCTGCGCAAGTGCCACGCGCCGCTGTACCTACTAGCAATTGTAAATACACGGCCGGGCCGACCCGTGGCGCAGGTGAAGCAGGCGTTAGCACTCTCTATAGGTGGGCCGACCCCGAAGATAGTGCACTGCCGGGCCGACTTACGGCGGAGGTGAAGCAAGCGTTAAGCACTCCCTATACGTGGGCCGATCCCGAATATAGTGCAATGCGGGGCCGACCCGCGGCGGAGGTGCATTTCGCCATTAAGGGGCCCACATACACAGCTACGCTGGTCATCCTTCTTCACAGAGTGGAAGGGCACTGAGTTTTTCAATGCCCGTGCCTCAAAGCTCCGGCGCCCGCTATGAGAAGGGAAAGCAAACCACTAAAGCATGTACTGACACCTGGCGTAGCAGGAAGAAAACTAAGAAACCACCCAATACCGTGGTTTCATACAGTAATTACTAGAGGGAACTTTGGCACTGCTGTCTACAGGAGCTGCAATCGGGGCGGTTCAACCAGCATGGGAATTATGTGAAATACATGGATTTGCCTATACTTCGTCCTTCTGGCTTCAAGCGGCTTCGTCACTTTGTAAACTTGTTATTTTCAACAAAGTACCGCATAATAAATAATTAAATAAACATTATCAAAACTGTCCGGCGGCAAGATTCGAACATAGGACTTCTAGCACAGAAGCCTAACATTGAAACCATGACGCCAGAGACGCGTGCGTCGAGAAGCGGCATAGATCGTCCTTATGAATTTCTCGCGGGCAAGTCAGCTCGTTGAGACATTTGACGCGTTTCAACTGGCCCACCTCGACAGGCTGAACTGCTGCAATTTGTGGTTGTGTGTGTTCGCAGTGAATGTGTCTCCAGTTGCGAGTATGCCGATCAGTGCATATCATAGCGACAACTAAGCCATTGTTTCCATCGTTACTAAGTGACAATGAGTGATGCAGTAAGTTTACCTCAGGTTTTCTTAGCACGACATTTATAGCTCCGCTGGTAATCCACCTTCGCAGGGCGGAGTGGCCTTCAATTGTTATTCCTAACTAAAAAAAAGCATCTTTATACAATTCAAAAAATAATCTTGCCGACTTAAATTTAGACTTTAGGACTTGTATGTATGGAAACTTTACGCGTGTTCGCTTATTTTGTTATAAATATTAGTTTAGGCCGCTATATAACGATAAGAATTTTACTTATGGAAGGCGTTGTGAATACCTGCCGAACATGAAACTCGCTGACACGAAACATTTCGCATGTGTAGCAGAATAGTTGAAGCTAAACATTTCGACAGAATTGCCTGTCTGGTTGGGAAATTGATTAGAACTTGAGACTGACTCCAACCAAATAACTGAATTTTATTAGCCCGACGTTTCGGAGCCCATTCGGCTCCTTCTTCAGGGGGTTGTTCTTCGGGGGGTGGCGGTGTGCCGCTTTTAAAGCGTCTTTTTTGAAGAAAGGAGGGGGGGGGGAACACGGGAGGTGGGGAGACACTCCACAGACGGAAAGGTGGGGGGGAACAAAAGGAAAGGGGGGTATCACCCGATCTGCTGAGGTGCCCGCCTGTGCCTGATGCCCCCCTTTCCTTTTGTTCCCCCCCACCTTTCGGTCTGTGGAGTGTCTCCCCACCTCCCGTGTTCCCCCCCCCCTCCTTTCTTCAAAAAAGACGCTTTAAAAGCGGCACACCGCCACCCCCCGAAGAACAACCCCCTGAAGAAGGAGCCGAATGGGCTCCGAAACGTCGGGCTAATAAAATTCAGTTATTTGGTTGGAGTCAGTCTCAAGTTCTAAGCAGAATAGTTGAAATAAAAAATTACTTTGTGAAGACAGTAATGAAACAACACAAGAATGACAGTGAGATGAGATTGTGACACTGGCCTTCTTTTGCACTGCGTGGGTCGGGATTCTTTGCGAACATTCAGTAGACACTCTTTTAGAAATTACAAGCGGATAAACTCTTAAGTGCGGTACAGTTTCTTCTAATATGCAATTATATTTTATTGTGTGAGTGTTTTCGAGAGATTTTTTCTTTCTATCGCTAGTTCATAAGCGTTTATCTCTCTCTCTCTCTCATTTTTTTGTCGAATATATCGGAGTCAATTACTCAGTCGTAGCTCGCAACGAGGTACGTGCTGTCATTTTTTGCGCCACCTTTTTCAAATAGCTATTTTCACAGCAACTTTGTTGTTGAAGGGCATGTTGGTTTGCTGCAAATTAAGAAACACAAAACGAAGAAACAAAGATGACTGCCGCCCGTGCGCCGTCTATGTTCTTGCCTTTTGAGTGTGTCTTAATTTGCGCAAAAAAAAGACATGTCCTTCAACAAACACCAACTAGGCCAACAAGCGGTTCTGCTGAATCTTTGTTGTTGACTGTGAACCAACTCACCCGGAAAACATTTGTCTGTGCTCTGTCAAGTACTGCCGTATAGAACCATTGTTCCTATTTTATTCGTATGGAACTATGGCTCATATCTGTATATGTGCACGGTACAACAGTCTAGCGCCCTAAAGATAAATCTGGTGCTTCACCATGAAACGTCAACGAGACTTCAATGACTACTACGCTTTCGGCTACACACTGCCTTTGTCGAAACACGCGCTCAAATTCTTTACTCACTGTTCAGCAACTCGTCTCCTTTTCTTTGCTCCATTCCGCTCTCTTTCTTATTTAGAAAGTACTATGACAGGCATAAGTTACGGTGTAAGTGCAAGTCGGTCGGTCGGTCGGTCGGTCGGTCGGTCGGTGCAAATCTGCTGTAGTAGTAGTAACCGGGAGGTTATTTGCAAGGATAGGTCTGCTTATTTGTACTGGGGGAGCAGCAAGCGTTGTCTTCGACACGAAGAGAAAATTGTTCATCTGGAAGCGTTGGTTCGAATCTGAGGCGTGTCGTCGTCGCCCGGTGCTAATAAATACTCAGGTGCTTCTATCATTCTTTTTTTGGGGTGCTGCTAGTAGCCCTTCAAACCAACGTTTTTAAATATACTTAGTTCCCAAACTCCGAGGCGCGCCCATAGGCGGCCCGCTACGATTCCTGCCACCGCGGCGCTGCGGTTGAAGGTTGAGCGATAGAGCTGGCAGCGTCTACTAGCGCGCCGCAGGTGCGCTTGCCCCGAGTGCCGGTAAGCATAGCGCGTTTAATTTTGTTTGTTTCTGGATATCTTTAACTGTTATGTTTTGTTTAATAATCCATTAAACAGTTTCTAGCGCTGCTCTTGCAGCAGTAAATGCATGTGCACATTCATATCTCCTAGCTTCCGTGGAGGTATGTGGCGTTCTAACGCTGCGTTTATTGTGGCAGCTGTCACAGCCACGTACGCTTGTGCTCAGCGGAAATACTTACCAGTACCCATTATGTTGCTTGTGATTTACGATTCAAGGCCTCAACAAGTACTCGCTATCTTTGCGGAGGCGGCGTGGATGATGAGTTATCAGTAATGCACGCCGATATGAAACAAGCTACACGACTCCGTACTTTCACTATTTGATGCTTGATACTTTCTAGAGCAAATATGTTGTTGTCGTACTGGCAATGCAAACCATCCAGCAGCTGCACAATGCGACTTGCTGTTGGTAAAGGCAGTACCTTCATTTCTGACAAGGTTTTATAGCATTTCGGGTCGTCAGCCTAAGCAGTAAGCAAATCATAAGCCATTCACTAGTGTACCTATGCCCATGGGGTGATTTCGCTGCTTGTTGCATGACAGCCATGCGAATTCACATTTCTGAGCCTCAGGCAGGCCTTTCAGGATGTCATCAAGAGCTGTTGTGAAATAATTCTTAAACTTCACGGTCAGGCGACCTACTTCAGCTTTCTTGCGTTCTCTTGCCGCTGTGGCACGAACTAGTCGTTTCCTAAGCTCGCTAGTTGCTCCGGGAACCTTCTTATTTGACCATTTTGAGAGAGCTTTCTTGCTTAAAGTTTTTGTCATGCACAGTGTACACACATAGTACACACTTTCCGCTCCGCACAGGTTAGAACTGAGCAGTTCTTCTGGTACAAACTATTGCCACTTCCTTCAGCTTTGGTGGAACCACCAGCATCATTGTGTGTGCATCCACGGGAGAAAGACATGTCCGCGATTTGCAAAACTGCTTGTACGTCTTCTGAACAGATTGGGACGTCAACAGGCGATTTCCGCCGTTTTCCTTTACCGGAAACGATGTACGTCAAGTCCTCCTTCATCACCGCACTCCTTAGAAAGAGTAAACACCTTCCTGCATTCCTGCGTTATAAAACACGACTTTTCGGTGCATCGGAAGTTCTTCCAAGATCACCACGGTCCAATTTGCGGCAGCCGCAGTGACGCACAATTCTGAATAACGTACGTCAGTAAGGCGAGAGTAGGTCTCTGTGGCGGATGCAGCCTTCTCCGCGTTCATTTCAGTGAGCTCACAGAGCACTGGCACCGAATGGCTGACGACTCTGCACCTATTTCTCGGCGATTTCCGCCTATTGCGCACAACAGACAGCTTGGCAAGTTTGGAAAATACGTTGGCACAGCATCGTGCCCACGATCCGCGCTCCATCTCTACGACGTTGCCGTTGATAATGTGCCGGTACGCTTTCAGGATATCTACAGGCTGAAAGTAGGTATAAGAAACTATACACATTTTCCCCAACAGCTTGTCTGCTCGGGGAATGGCTGTCACCCACTTTTGAAGAAACTCGGGGTCACTTGGAGGGCCAAAAAAGTGCCGTTTTTCTTTGTCTGGCCTGTGCCCACTGGTACAACCGGGCGCAAAACAAGTCGGCATGCTGAACGGGTGGAATTAAGCGCACCTTACCGTACGATGAATCACTGTGCTTCCAGGAAGTAGAATACTTGCAGTTGCATACTTCAGAATTGCCCACAAAAAGCTATGGACTAGTCACAGCCGACCTTGTTCCTTATCCCACCGTCGTTCCTCATGCAGATGTCACAGCGCAAAGAGAACACGCATTGCGCGAGACACAAGCACGATTCACACGCGCGTGCAGGACAAGAGACTGCACACCACGAACGCCGCAAAAAGCAGCGCAAGCTTCGACCGCAGCGCTCTCACACCGCCTAGGGACAAGTCGCTCCCGGCTCCGCAGCTGCAGTTTGGAAACTAAGTATACTTAAAAACGTTGCTTCAAACTGCAGGTGAACCTCGAGGGCTGGGAACTGGTGGGCGCCGGTGCAAACGCCATTGTGGCCAGCCTGACAGATCATGGAGCTTCGCCTGAAATGGTCAACCTGCTTCTGGGAATTAGAGGCTACAGCGAGCCACTCGTGGAGGCTGCCAAACCGCTCGTGTGCGTTTACTCGCTCCTTCGACCTGGGTTTCGACCGGAGGTGTTGAAGCGTCGGTCGGTGCGTGCTGACGAATGAAGATGAAAATGTGCGCAGGTTATGTGTGCTCTCATAGACGTCCTCTGGGGGGGGGGGGGGAGGAAAAGGGGAATGTAGGAGGATTCACGCACGTGCGAATCCCCGCGAATCTGAACACCAGCGAACGTCGCGGCAAAGAAATCGCTGCCGCTGCAATATGTCCTGCAGTTGCGGCGAATTTTATGGATAAATGCAAGCACTCGCTATTCTGCCAAGAACAGAATTCGACACGTTAGGGCGACATCTAGCCATTGCTGCGAGTGTAAGACAATAAGCGAAGTTTTAAAAAATATGCAAACTAGCGTATGATTAAGAGGAAACACAGGAAAGCGATGGTACAGTTTAGAAAAGAAGGACCAAGTGGAGCTTGGATTTCTATAGGCATTTATTGCCGCGTACGGCAGAAAATGAGTAGTTATTCAGAGCGACACGATCGACACAATAGGAAGTGAAACGAAACAGAACTGCTGCGTTTGCACTATAACGAATAAGCCTGTTCATGGGTGTCGATCATGATTTGCTGCCCAAGACGCGATAACTGAGCAGCGTTAGAAGAGGTCAATCTACTACAACGGACTTCGTAAAACTGCAGTAATAATGACAGTTTGCCGCGTACGATTGTCGGACAGTGATGTTCTAGTACTTGGCACAGTGCGACGCTCTTAGCATACTGGATGCTGTGGTAGGAGCTTGAGCTTACTATTGTGAGCTTTCAATTGAGCCCGGGATATACCAGGTGTTCAAAATTAAGTTTTACGAGTTTCTTAAAGTTAGGCACGCGAAGACCATTTGTGCAAATAAGGTATGTGGCCAGGGGGACACAGTGAGATCATAATTGTCCCTGTCAGCAGCCCCATTAACTACAATTTATTTAGAAACATTTTGCTGACTGCAGTAAGTGGGTAGGTTTGTATTGAAAAGTTAAGAGGCATTCGTGTTTCTACACAGCACCACTAGCAAGAATCCTTCTAGCGTATCTATGCTTCGAGATATCCGACTCCAAATTTTAATTGTCGTTCACATGATTATGCACGCAAGAGAGTGAGGATCGGCGCAAAGCTCCTCCCTGATGTGACGCTGCTGTTGCGTGCGGCGTTTTGTCTGACAACAGGGCGACATAGGCACAGATGATAACTGTTCCCCTTCCCCTCTCAGCTGGCGAAATCAAGATATGACAGGGCGGTGTGCGGTGCAGTTGTTGCTCTTGATTTCAATAAAACTTACAATACTTGGAAATCAGCGGTCATTTTACTTGCGTAGCCCAGGCAAGCACCATGCCCGCGCTCGTCTAGTCACCATTACGCACAGGCAATAGCCTCCGGCTTCTCCGCTCGCGCCATTATCTCGGCATGGTAGCTGCTGCCACCGTTACAGGCTTCGCGGTCGCGTGTTACGACAGCAGTTCCAGGTTCTTACATTTTTTATTTCGCCAGCCGAGAAGGGGAGGGAGACAGTTATCAGCTTCGCCAATGCCTCCGCCCTGTTAAAATACGACGAATTTTTCTTGAACTGCGAGGCTTTTCTTTCCAAAATACCGTATGGGTTTCTTTTGTAGCAATTGCTACGATTGAGTGGATCTCATTTTCCCGTGATTAATTACTTCTCTCAACCTTGCGGGTTTCCACAGAACTATTACGTCAAACTCTTGTCTTTGCTTCGAGTTGTTGACAAATTCGATTTCGTCCTGCCATCTGCTAGCCATTTCGTTCGCTCAGATAGCAGAGCTGTTGCCCCGGAAAGGCGGTGGTTCCGGGTTCGGGTCCCGGGTCCGAGTCCCGGACCAGGACGAATTTTTCTTGAACTGCTAGGCTTTTCTTTCCTAGTACCCGTATAGGTTTCCTTTGTAGCAATTGCTACGATTGGGTGGATGTCTCATTCTCCCCTGATTAGTTACTTCTCTCCACCTTGCGGGTTTCCGCAGAACTATTACGCCAGAAACACGACTGCCTCTAACTTTTTAATACAGACCAACGCCTCCTCTATCTGTTTCAATGCCAGCCAGATGCGGCGGTTCCGACCGTTCGCCACCCTCTCCTATCGTTCTTTCCTACTCTCCCCTGTAGTCAAGCGTTCGCGCCTGCTTAGCGGTCGTGGGGGAGAGTACCATCTGGGTGGCGCCCCACAGCGGAAGTCGGAGCAAGACTGACAGACACGGCATAACCTGACATCTGACAGACGCAGGGTCTACCGCTTCTCATCGGGAACGGCGGCGGCGCGCGCTCACACGCCCCCGTTACGCAAGCAGACGTACCTAAATTAGCCGTACCATCTGGGTAGCGTCGCATCGCGACAACTTACTGAACTAAGGCGCACCAATGGCTCCCATTGGGGAGCGAGCGATTGTACTGGCATTGAAAAAATAGAGGACGCGTTGATACAAACATAGACAGTTACTGCAGTCAACGAAAATATTATATTTTACTTAATTGGACTGCTGACAGCGATAATTATCATCTAACTTTGTGTACCCCCGGCCATACAACTTATTTGCACAGGTGGTCTTCGCGCGCCTCCCAGTGCCTAGATTTAAGAAAAGCCTAATTTTGAACACCCAGCTTACAGACGCAGAAAGAAATGGCAGTATATAAATAAATTTTGAAAGGTACGATTGAGAACAATATTTCGCAAGTGAGATGTGAGCCCCGTACCTCATTTTCAGCAACGACCTCTAGTGGTAACACTGCTAAGCTCTATAGCAAGCCTTATAGTGCAAGAGGTAGCAGCTAAATAGCATTCAATCTAGTGTAGCGTCCACGATTTAACACAATAACGAGAAAATACCGGCTATCAGATGTTCAGCTGTACTCCCGTAACAAGATATTATTGTATAGACATTTATGTGAAAACGACATTTTCGTTTGAAGGATATAAAGTATGATACCAAAAACGGTGTCTAATTTTGTTGATAAACAGCAGACAATCCATTAAAAGACGTGTCTTGGTAAAGCCTTCTTAACTGCCAAATTTCGACCATATATTGCTACCGTAATCTTGGGTTATTGGATATCGCCCTTAACTGACGTACCACCCATTTTCGCCATATGTAGTCAAAGAAATGCTAATATACACATAACTGAACCGCAAAACTTTATTATAGGATTGGACAACCCTGCTCATTTGAAAGGGCCCAATCCGCACAAAGAGGTCGTATATAGAGTTGTCCGTCACGCGGAGGCAAGCATCAATTTGCGCATCGCAAGGAGACACCTGCCTGACGCAACAATTAAGCGTTAATTTTTGAAGGATGAAGGGGTCGTGCTGCAGGCTCGAAATTTTCCTAAGGACATGTCGGCTATCGACTTCGACACTCCCGTCGTTCAGCACTTTCGATGTGGCGTCAATTAGAACAGATTTAACATGAAAGATTAGTTGCGGAGTGTATAACCACGTAAAACCTGCGTGAGCGTTTTCCTCAGAACAACTCTCACGAACCGTAACCACGCACTACGCAGTCAGCCTTGGTCTGCGGTTCGTGCCTCCTAGAGCAGTATTTATGAAGAAATTCAAACAGTAAAACATAAAAAAGTAAGTTGACGGTGGTAAAAAGCTCGTAATAAACTGCGCGCCAAAACAAAGATAACCTATGGGATCGCAATGCCATGATAGCACCGTCCGTTTGTTGCAGATGCAAAGGTGGAGAAATATTTGATTGAACCAAGATTGCTGGAAATTGGAGAATTACAAGATATCAAATTGGGAAAGAAGTCTCGCAGCCAGGGGCTCTATTGGGCCCTTGTGACAGGAATCTACAAAAAAAACAAGGAGCGGCAGAAATTGAATTGAAGCATAGAAAAACAAGCATCAGTTAATATCAGGACAATGCGACAACACTAATATATAAAGGCTGCATCATTTAGGAAAGGAAGACATGTATAGAAAAAGCTATCAAAAACGGCATGAACAGCAAAATCAATGAATTTTTGAGGTTTTATGTGCCACAATCACGATCTGATTATGAGGGAACAGTATTACGCAGAAAGATGAGAAATTCTGAACTTAACGAGAAGTAATTCAGTGTGAGAACGTATGTATTCCTGAGAACAGTAATATTTGTACCACGCACACCCTATCACAGTACATTGCAATAAAAATCAAAAACATCCGAGCATACCTCAGCACTTTTTACGATTTGTGAGTGCGAAAGAATTAATGTCCAATAGAATGCCGCTGAGCGATCCCTCGAGTATGAACGCCTTCAGGACAAGCGTGCGCGTCGAGACCCTTGTCGCGTTTTGATTTGGCCTTTCCTAGGCGCAGTTAGAACGCAGGCGAAAGCTTGCGCTGACAAGGAATGCGCGCATGCATAACACGTGCCTCCGAGATCGAGGATGACGTGGCGTTGCGGCGGTGCCCTCTCCCTTCACACAACACCTGGCGCGCTATCGCGTACATCACGTGCTCGCTTTCGCCCGCTCTGCTCCGTCGAGGCGCTCTCGTGACGTGGCGTCACAGCCAATGGGAATTTACTTGCCGTTTCGCTGCTACATAAGACACACACCGGATTTTTCGCTCAATGGGCCATTTGACGCTTTCGCATCAAAAGCTACACCTGCGCCAGTGAAAGCATTTCCTATCTTCGCTAAACCAGTTCTGTCCCAACACGGTCCAGGGAACTGAGCTGCCTCTTCTAATCTATCTACGGCCCTTTTCGGTACCGCCTTGCAAGATTTGTCGCAGAGTTTCGAATCAATTACATGTCAGACAAGCGATTTTAATTACAAAAGAAGTGCACGTTTCAACACACCCGACTAACAATCAAGGGAATTAGAATGGAGAAACGCAAGCTTAAGAGGAAGCTTTAGCTCGGGTGCTCCTATCTAATTACATGTAAAAAGAGAATTCGTTTTTCTCAGCAACCACTGCACCAACCTTGACAAGATTTGTTGCATTTAAAAGAAAACTTAACTTCTAGTGACTGTTGCTTTCGAATTTTTGATATAGGCCAATTTTTTATTAAATATTGGCAAAAATAAAGACATTTAAGGAAATGAATTTATCAAGTTTACAACTCTGGTAACTTAGCAAGGAAACACCATGTCACAATTCTGTGAATTCCCTCTGATAGTACATCTAAAGCGGACAAACTTAATATGTTATGCATGAATCTCGAAAATTTTAGTAATACGGAAATACAGATTTTGCAGAGCCCTTGTACAGAACGTAACGATTTCACGTAAAACATAACTGGACACAGCAAATTTGTCCGCTTTGAGTGATCTAATGGATGCCGTTTACAGAACGGCGATATCTGTTCTTGATGCCGAGCTATTAATTTATAAACTTCGTGCGTCTATTTTTCTCAAACTTCCGAATTATTCAAAATTCTTTTAACAAAATACAGGCCCTTAATCGAAATTAGGCTCCCAATAGTCACTTGAGTTTGACTTTCTCTCTCAAATGCAACAAATTTCATTAAAATCGATCCAGAGGTTTTCTCAGAAAAGCGTTTTTGAGTTTTACATGTATTTGAATAGGCCGCGTCGGAGTTGCGCCCGAGCGTAAGCTTCCTCTTAATGACGCAGCACATTCTTGTTCTGCATAAGCAGGGCTTAACGACAGCGCCTGGAGGAGCACCGGACAAGGCGCACTTGATTTCTGTAAAGACATAATCCAATCGTACCAGTACACAGTGGTGTCTTAGCAGGGATACTCTAAGCGGTGCGTAAAGAGGGATACTCTATGACAGATTAAAAAACTTCGAGTACAAACTGGTGACAATAAATGTCTCCCATCGGTGGACGTTGAATGGGCCTGAAATGTGCAATGCATCTTCATGTGGCATTGATATTATTGCTTCTCAGCCACGAAAGCTTGTCGGTGTTCTGAATGAAACCGAATTTCCTTCTTCTCGTAAGAGTGCCTTTTATTGATGAAGTTGCGGTAAGTGATGAATTGAAGTCGAATAAGAAAGACGCTTCGGAGCGTCGTACGGGTTTGTTGGTGACACCAAAGAACCTGTAAGGGTGTACCGGAACGCCTTTGGCTTTAACATTCTTTGCCTCATCCCAGGCACTTTGGTGTCGGTAAGTAGGTAGGATCCTGTCCCACCTCGTAACATAAAAAGAAAATCCATTAATCGAAGTGCCCGAAGGTGGTATCGAGTCTCTCGACTTCGAGTACCGCAGCCGGACCCACTAACCGTCTGGCCACAATCACACGCATGGTTTTTCTCGTGCACACGCCACTAGCTCTTGGAGATGAATGGCGCGGGCATCACGTCTCATACCACTATAGATAGAGCAGGTGGGCGCGCACTGGATAGCATTCGGCTGCCGAGTTACCCACCGTCTTTCCTATGCGTGCACGAGTGGTTTAGCGTGTCAGTTTCTCTCCCATTCCCGCCTCGGGGCATCTAACGCTTTGAGACTCTCTGTAGAACTGTACCGCCATCGGGATCGGTGCGGATCGTAACAGAACAGGTCTTAATGGTTCTACGCACAGTAAAAAAAAAAAAATGCCGTCGCCGTCCTACTAGCATCGTCATCGCATTGCTTCTATTTGGTAATTCTTTAAAGAAAAACGGCGCGGGATGGCTAGCAACCTCCACAAAATGCTTCGCATAAAATTGATTCCCGCAGTGCGTGGGATCTGTAGAATTGTTTCGTTTTACGTCGTTTATTTTCTTTGAATCCCGCGGCTGTGTGTACATTATGTCTTTGTCTGTTATTTTTTTCTAGCCGGTGGCTCACCACAATGGCCGACGCCTACTGTAACTACGTGGCGGCTACCGTCTGCTTCGATATTGTGCACGAAGATCTCTCGGGCGATGACGAGTGCGCCATTGATGAAGGCTGACCTGTGTCGTCTGTACAACGGGACAAACCGTTGCTCTACAATTGTTGCAGTTTTTGCATAATCCTAATCTGCTATGCGTATGTCTTAAGCTGTGTACATAAGGATTGAGCGTGTTTTATTTTTATTTGACCTTTTCTCTTTGCGTTCAAGCTCACTATTGGAATCGTGTATTTTCTTGTATTTCTATATATATATATTACTTCATTGTTCGGTTAGTTCTGCTATTAATCATGCTTCAGACATTTGCTATGCGCGGCGGGTCCCAATTCAGTCTCTCATTTTCTCACCTCCTTCTGTATGTAGAGCAAAGAAAACAAAGTAGCATAATAATTTTGATTACGATTTTGCCAGTGCCCTAGCGAGTACGTCAGCACAGGGCAGTTTTTAAAGCGAAAGCTTCACTGGCCGAGAACTTGTGATTTCGCCGTGGCGGTGTTCCAAGGAGGCGCATGACGTCAGAACACGCGCCTCGCCGCGGATATTTCTCTCTCTCTCGCTCCCTAGTCACTACTGCGCATGCGCCACTGGCAGCACCGAGCCGCAAGTGTTCCGCCGCTGCGCCGCTCCTTTCCGTCGCCGCCGTTTGGTATGATGTCACACCGCGTTCCTCGTCGTTGCGCTCGCCTCCGCTTGCTTCGCCAGCTGCGTCGCATGCCTGATAACATGTTGGAGGATTGAAAAGGAGAGCTCGCGTGCGCTACAACCACAGTTGAAGCGGTAGTATGGACGGCGAAAATTCTGATAAGCAGGAGGAGGCCTGCAATCGACATCGGAAGATGAAGGGGAAACGAATCGCCCAGGAAACAGAGAAACAGGGCGTCGAACGACTGGCTAAACGCCGCAACATAGCTAGACAAGCAGACTAACCTGGACTTGCAATCAAGATTAACCAAGGCTAACCATGCTATGCCTTGGCTTTCGCTACGTATATCCTGGCATAGCCAAGCTAAGCCATTGTCAATTTTTTTTAATGGTTTTGCATCGTTGCTGTTACTTTCGTTTTTTTTTTCGGAGTGTCTTTTATGTGGAAGTAAAATTCCTCTACATGTGCACGCACGAGCCACTACTGCCTCTGCATTGAATTCTACGCCGTACATATTGCTGCAAACTAAATATCTTGAAAGAATTGTGCGAGCAAAGAGGACAACGTATGTGCTTCTAAAGTAAGTCAAAACTTGCGTGCTTTGATGATTTTCAAATAAAGCGCTCGCACGAGTTGTCATGGCTCATGCGCAATGACTGTTGTTTCTATCGTGCACTGCCTCTCGTTGCACTTGAAAGTTTTCAAGATGTAAATGCTAGGCACAGCATGCTTCCACACCATTTATATTTTAAAATAATGTATGTACTGCCGCCAATTGAGCTGCAGTGTGCTTTGGTCTACCTCTAATATCATCGCCCCATTAAAATTTTCATACCGTTTTGTGCATTGTTAGCTAAGTACTAGAAGTATGGACGCGCAGGCACTTAAACGGCTTTTAAGCGCGTTTGAGGTTGCGACGAGGCAAACGCGTTGCGAAGGCCATGCTAATGCGTGCATCAAGAACGCCTCGTTCGAAAAAAAGTTGGCTGCGGCTTAGATCAGGTAGCCATGCATGTGCAAAGCGAAAGCTTGGCTTTAGCCTGGTTAAGTCGTGGTTCCACTTCGTTAACCTTTGATGTAGCTGTAATTACTATACTTAGGTATATAACCATCGTTAAGACAGGTATAGGCTGTTTCACATGCTGCGACTGCAACGACGAAAATCGGTGCTGTCGCACGCGTCGCAATGCGATTTTTAGAGGGCTCATTTCACATGATTGCGATTTCAACAATGCGACTGGTGCGACGCCCAGGGTTGCTTAGTGCCAGGTTTCGTGGCACACGCTGCATAATTCTTTTATTGTAGTGAATAAAACGTTTACACTATAATATTATTGACTTCTATTGATTATAAGCAAATAATATGTACGTTTACTCATTTAAAAACGTTAGTTAAGATTTGTCTTGGGGTGCGCGACGGCGGTTACTGTAGTTCAGTGCGACATCGCGCACGTAAACAGCTGTTCGCAGGTGGTTCAGCGATGTGTGTTGTCTTATCTACCTTCTATGACCGTTTCGTTCTGCCTGTGCTACAACAATCTGCAAGATGACCTATCGACAAGTTCATATAGCTACCCTCACCGTATATGCAGTATTCGGAATTCGGCTGCCACGAAGTTGTCGTGTCAGCCCAACAAGATCCTCGCGCTACCCGTGCTCGGCGTCAGCGTCTAGAGAAATGATGCGTGTATATTGCCTGTCATTGCGCATATGTGGTGCCTGCTCCTAGCCATATTCTTACGCCAAACGCAACAAGAAGCACCAACCCGAACGCCCGCGTGTGCCCCTGAACGAAGCCTCAAACGATCTGTGTGATTACGACGTGGAATGAAAATTGTGTTGTGAAATTCAACCTTAGCGCTAGCCTGGTTAGTCCATCGCCGTGCTTGCGTTGCGAATATATATATGGGAGCCCCCTCTCAATATTTCTAAAGGCGCAAAAGCCGACGCATGAAATGTTTCGAGCACTTACCGTCACTTTTGTAGAAACCTGTACGTTGTAACATAGCATTCTAAAAGACACGCTTCTCGTCCACTTTGTTGTCCCGTGTCTCGCGCTGGTAGTATACTCGGAACTTCTAACAAGAAGACCATGTCAGTACGCGCTATTCATAATGCAGGATCGTAGGCCCACGGCAGGCGCACTTGCCGTAGAATTTTTCAGCTTTCTGCTCAGCCTCGCACGCCTCTCACGGTTAGCCTGTTTTGTGGAAATAAATATTATTATTATATTATTAATGTTATTAGATATTATAGTTTCTTCACTGTAATTTATAGCAATCATCCAGATTTCTTAAGCTAGTCATGCATTTAACCTGTATTAGATCAACATTGTTACGACATGCTTATGGGAGTCATTTCAAACTAGATTGCTCAGCCAGAGAAAGTACAAATGCAAGCCTCAATGTTTATTCCAATTTGGTATTCCTAAACATTATATTGACAGAATTTTATGCCTGCTTGCATTTCCTGCAATTCAATGTTCAGAGCTGGAAAAACTGATTCCTTTTCTTGCTGTTGAATGGCTGCTTCAATGTCGATAGCAAGCTATAATTGTTCATTTAGAAAGTGTTAAGCAATGACTATATGTCTAAGCTTATCAATGCGTCTTTGTTCCACGAACACAATTAAGTTTTCTCTCTCCCTCTCATTGACAGCCATGGAATGAAACCGTTCACTTTCATAAGTATCAGGATGCAAACATTCTGAAATTTGTCCTGAACATTTGTCTGCGTCCTATAGTGTGCATGTTTGTATTAAGTTCTGGGGTTACAATCGCAGTGATCTACACATATTGTTATACTGCAACAAACAATTTTATTTCACTTTGTTTTCAAATCTACAATGTGGCCATGCAGTAACGACTGCATTAATAAGCAAAAAAGAGAACTGCAGATTCAGTGTACGTGTTGGAATCTATGCGAAGTGGAGTTTTTGTCAAGCGGTCAATTAAATGCTGTTAAAGTAACTGCGATATATACAATTTGTCTTATTTTCAACAATCCAACTTGTCATCTTTTACAAGGTTTGCTTATGCACCGCATAGGTCACAACCTTAATGTCATGTAATCTTTATGCATTACACTGTTCACAAACCATACCGAAACGCAAATGGCAGTTAATGTAGATGCACGCTGCGAGACATCAGCACAGTGACGTTTGTTGAGCAAGGAATGGTGCGAGGTGTATGCAGATGAATGAATGACGTGCTTATGTACTTATTTATTTATATACCTCGCAGGCTGCAAGGTGGGAGTATTATGCAAGGGGGAATAAAAAAGTTGTTACAAAAGGAAGGGCAGAACATTAAGAAAAAAACCAGCAAAAAAAGCAGTACCACTACATTGCACCAACTAGCCCAACGTGTTTTACTGGCTCAACATTATACAATACTTAACAAACAATAACAGAAAAAGTTACTGCCCATGCACCCTGTACAGACGGTAAACCAGCGAAGCCGAAATGTGCAGCCCCGGTGTTTATCACTGGGTTAATTCCAATGGCTTATTCAAGTCTTTCTATATTATTGGTTATGTCTGTGTTTCTTAATGAGGTTATGCACATGTTTGGCTTGGGTTTATCACGTTGTTTATTTGTAATGCCACACATCGCACTTTGCAAGATCACCATCTTCGAAAGTGCAATGAGCAGCGGTTCGTTGTGTTAATCCAGGTGGTCCATCGAAGTCTTTCTTAATTATGTTACGCATTTGTGTTTTGTAATGCGTTAATCGTAATGTTTATGACTTAGTTATGCACTGTAGTTACCAAGTGACACACCGGGGCTGCACATTTCATTTAATTAAATACAGGGACACATTTTTGAACCTATAGGGAAGTCTGAGAGAGACTTCTGCACTTACGCTCTGCTGCTAGAGAGAAACGACGTCACTATCGGTGCAGCCAATGGCCCGCCACACCTTTGCTGCAAGATAATTATGACATCATGATCTTGTCTTAACCCAGTCCCACTCTGTGTCCCTTCCTTGCAATAATGCGTAGATAAATGTTTATGTGTTAAATGCATAAGCATTTCTATGTCTACCCAACAAGAAATGTCTCCGTCCCTCATGTAAGACGAACAATGGCTCACAACCCTCGTAACAATGGCTCATACCCCTACGCTAGGGTTCTTGTGATCGGACCATCTAGGCATATACAGCTTCACTCTAAAAAGAATTAACACCTTTCTGCTAGATACCAAGATAATCTCGTGAGGTGTACTAACAAATGAATGTTTATTGACCATGCCGAGTAAATGCTGGTCGACAAGCAATAAATCGAATTTACACAAAAAGCAGAAGCAAGATCTGATGCGTGTCGATACAAAGCTCAACAGGAAACGCATCCATCTCTGAAAGTGTAACAGCGGCCATGCTGACACAAGATTCTCCCAGTGTATTTGCATCTACAGCATCCATAATTTCTCTAGGCAGCCGATCTCCACAGAATGCTAGCTTCTTCCTCTACAATGCACTCTCCACATCTGAGCGTGCATTGTAGAGGAAGAAGCTAGCATTCTGTGCAGATCGGCTGCCTAGAGAAGTTACGGAAGCTGTAGATCTAAAAATTCTGGGCTAATCTTGTCATCACGGCCTCCGTTAGAAATGGATGCATTTCCCGTCAGGAAATGCACATGAATTTTTGCTTCTCCTTTTTGTGTATGTTCAGTCTATTGCTTGTCAGCGAGAATTTACTCGGTGTGTACATTAAACTTTTGATTGTTAGATCATCACGGTTTTCTTCTTTGTCCTATGTGTTCTTTGGTGCCATTTGCAGCCAGGCTATTCGTTCTTTTTTTTTTAGACTGCAGCAAGTCACTTTAATGGCCCTCATGATACCTTATAAAATCTTTTATTTCGCCAATGTAGCAAGAATGTACAGTGTGAAGCAGTAAGAACAGGGTATGCTAACTTCTAATTAAAAGGTTTATTGTGAAAATGCAGTGATCTATAAAGGTTACCACAAAGTAGTACAGCAATAAAACCTGATGAGGACTAGTGCTTGATGAAACCAAACATAAAAGCAGGAAAGGGGGAAAATACATATAGATATACAAGTCCAGGGAAAAAAAACAGTGATCACTAAGTGTGCAAGTGGCTACCTTCCAGGAAACTCATTTTTTTCCCAATGGCATGGAACTGGAAGAATGTGCTTGCATTGCATAAGCAAGCTGTCAGTCTGTCTACTGGAATAACAACAGTGTTTCTTGAAAGGTGCTGGCATGCAGGATTGGCAATTGTAATTATTTTTTCCTGCACTTGGAATTTTTCTCTATTTTCTTTCTGTAGCATTTTTATTTATGTTTGGCTGCATCAAGCACCAATTTTTATCTATCCTTCAAAGATGTCTTTCTTTTTCTGGGGAAAATTCGGGAAAGGCAGGAGATGGAAATTCAAGACGATGAGCAACATGAGAAAAAGGTGAAAGTAGGAGCCAACGTTTCTACACGTGGACCTTGAAGAAGACAAGTCCACTTGTCGAAACGTTGGCTCCTGCTTTCACCTTGTTCTCGTTTTGCTCATCGCCCTTTTACAACTCGCCACATTTTTACAAATGAACCTCAGTTGAAAGTTAGTCCTCATCCATATCTAGTGTCATCCTGTTGATACTGCTTCATGCTATGCACTCTTGTAACATTTGTGTGTGTGTGTGTGTGTGTGTGCACACGCGTGGATTTGGATGCGAGATCGGGCCCTTGGGCAGAGGTATCATTCATCTCCTGTGCAGCCTTATGAATTCATTAACTATACTGCAACAGAAATGCGATGGACAGGAACGAAGTGAACACACAGAGCGCTTCGTTCTTGTGTGTTGTCTATCTGTTGCACTTTAGTTAATAATGAATACACACAAACTCATCTAGTTTTCAGTTATTATGTCAGGCTTATAAGCCCGCTTGTGTCCTGGAATATCTGCATGGCTATGTATCCTGTAATTTAATTTCTGGCCATGTGCTGGCAAGTCGCATGTTAATCTCCTGATTTTCCTGTCAATCTTGTGTGATGTGCAGGCCCAGACAGTTTCTGGTGAATCCATGCAGGGTGTTGTGCAGGGTGTAATCTGCATTACAAGTGCTGCTTTGATTGCTTTCCGTTCAGCTTTTCGTAGGTTGACCTGGAATGGTACTCACTTATATGGCGTTTAGTTTTATGTAGTGTCATACTACTGTTACACTGCTATTGCCAGATCAGTGTACTATATGTGCCTTATGTTTGCTTGTATCTTCATGACTAGCAACCTCCTCTGTGTGTTTGGCAGTTGCATATAGTCTCCTGGCCTAATTGTTTGCCCCCATATTCCATGCTATGGGCCTGTTGTGTTTCAAGTTCAGGTACTCCCGAGGTTGTGTTTCTGAAGGGAGGGGTAGTCGTCTTTGCATCTCATATGCTAGCTGGCATAGTATCTTGGGATGAGGTTCTGAGCTCTTGAGACAAAGAATTTGTGCTGCAGGCTGCAACTCTACCCTGTCTAGGTGCTTGTTCGTTAGCTCTTTCTCATAGAGGTCCTCAAGCATGGTACAGTTGGAAAAACCTGTTATTACTACCCGATGCCTGTATTCGATGAGTTGTCTTTTTTGTGTGCTGCTGGTAATTCATACCGTACTATACCTTGGACACAAGCACAGCATCTGCGATTTTCTATAGTATCCGCTCGCCCACCGCCGTTATTTCGAGATTATTCTTTTCACCAGGTGTGGAAGTTGCGTCCAGGCATTGCATAATTGTTTCACCCACATGCTGGCTCTGCCGTCATGGGCTTACACTAGCTGAGGATTTGTTGATGTTGACTTGCGGGCATATTTGTCCAGCTATGTGGATCACAATGTGCAATCTGGGGTAGTTCTTGATTTTAGTCTTTCTTTTTTTTCTGACGTCGATATGAGCTGACTTATCAGAAAGCGAGAGGCCAGACTAGCCAAGAAAGTCTGCAGTGTTGTCGAGGGCTTGTTGCATCATTCTTGATTTCTGTATAAGATAGCTTTCCCACAGACTGTAATACACCATAGGCTGTAGTGTTTCTTGTAGTATGCCCGTGTTGTTGGTGTGTGTGGGCTAAACGTACCTCCAACTCTCACCTGGAATTTTCTGTCTTTCAGAAAGTAAGTTTAAGTGCTCTACCAGAAATGTTTTTGCTCATCGTTCCTCTTATTAGAGCAGCATGAGGTACTGCTGTTAACCCTTTAATGACGAGGCATATAAATACCGAGAAAACATGTTTATTGTTCTATCTAAATATGCAAACCACGTCAAGAGTAAGCATAATCAACAAAAAGAAAAAATATTTTGCAGAAGCTTTTCAGCAATAGAGGGAAAACTCCAGGCAGGAAACTGGAAGTGGGCTTCACCCCAATGAAGCCACCTAGCTTTATTTTCAATTTGTATAGACAGCTCTTATCATATGTGAACCATAGGTGCCCATTTCATTTGCTTTACATCAGATGTGCGACACCACTGCAGCTGCATACGTTGCATTGGCCTGTCTCCTCCGAACTTGCTTGCACAAGACAGTGAGTCGCGTGCCAAACTTCTTCCTCGTCCAGTGTTCCTGCTCTAAACCAACAAATGACGCTTGCTGCCTGTCATTCAGTGTTGGCCGAAGACATTTAGCTAGAAACTTCGTACTCGATACTTAAACTCGACAAGAAAAAAAATTCTTTTTTGGTGTGTTGCCCGTAGGCAACACTCGTCAATAAAGGGTTAAAAGCCTCTTCACTCTGTTCATTCTTTCATAAGCGGTATTACACAATGTCCTGCAATAAAGTTTCTGCTGCTTATGGCCCACTCATATCTGCCAGAAGGGACAACTCTAGAAAAAGGTTTTCTTTGTGCTATGTGTGTGACGTAGTATGAGCATTCATGCCTTGACATTTATACATCTGTAGAACCAGCTTCTTGACAGAGTACTTGCTATACCTGATCATGCTTACTTGTGCAGTGCTGTTGAACAATACATGTTGATGCAATGAATATTTACACACTTGAATTATCACGAAAGATGGTTTTTTTACAATTCTGCACTTTGCTTTCTATTGGTGTTAGATTTTGCATAAGCATGCCCCCCGTGCAATAGCATTTTGAAGTGCAAGGGTTCAATAAAAGGTGATGAACTAAATCTAAGTGCAAGAGCTTTTTTTCGCACCTATGACTCCCATCGAAATGCGACTTCCATGGCTGGCAAATCAATCCCTCGCCTTGTGTTAGCAGCAGAATACTATAGCCACAGTGGCAGGTGAACAAATTGAAGAACAATATTTCTGTCTATAATTTTTTTTCTTGCCTGTATGTAAGTAAAGTTTGGAATAAGTTTGTCATTGCAAAAAAGCCCAGTTTGTGTTATTTTATTGAATAAACCACATATTGTGTATTGTTGAAATGCAGAAATTTGTTCTAGAATCCTCAGGTGATATATGTTCTTGCAAGTAGCATGGTATTTCATTACTTATAAAGATAGTAATCGCAGCGGATATCGTTATATGGGTTTACACACTAATATATGTGACCACAAACTTATTAGAAACTTACTAGAAACATGTAAGGCATGAATGTTTCTGCACACTTGATCAGCTGTGAACGTGCAAGAACTGCTTGTACTGGCTGACTTCACTGCACAGTGTTGATTTAGTTTTCTTCGGCGTGTCGTTTTATACTGTTTTATCCCCACAAGAACAGGCCGTTTGCCTGCTTTTCGCATTGTTGCACGAGTTCTACATAATTGTGCAGGAGGGTACGTTGTCACTGTATTTAATTAATCTACTAGCTGTACAGTTAATTACCTTGCAGAGCAAGTGTTCATACAGATGCAGTAAGGATACAAAGTCCGCAACATAGTCAATGTTTATTGGTTTCTGTGCAAGAAAAAAAAATTATCCAGAGAAGAGGTGCAACTAAACGTGCATGTAATATTTTTATTCAAGCCACGGATTTAATGCTATCGCAGCAAACTCATTACGATAGCCTACACTTTTGCTCTGTCAAATTTAATAAGAGGCAAGATAAGCTTTCAAGATGCATCGGGAAATTCGTGCTTGAAAACCGACAAGAAAATGCAACTGAACGGTACCGCGTTCAGCGGAACGTTGAAACTTCGGGTACTTTGCTGTCTTGTCATTTGCCCTTGCCGAGGTTGAAATAATTCAAGCTGCTCCGTAAGCGCGATTTTTGCATGCTACTCAAAACATTGTAGCGACCTCGTCGTCTGCTGGGGATCGAACACCTCCTAGCACTGACAACTCGCAAAGGCGTACGAAGCAAACGTGAAAATGCACTTCATTTGCTGTGCAGAGTGTCAACAAACGCATAGAAATCGGAGAATGCAATCTGCGGTACAAGTTTTTTATTCTCCCTTCGCGTACGTACCGAATTCGACGATCCACGTCTCCGCGTATTGCACTTGTCGATCGAGACGCCATTTTCCAAAACAAACCAGCGAAATAGCTCCTTTGGCAGCTCTCCGCGCAATTTCGACGGAAAATCGCAGCGATCGGTGCGACGGTGCGACTGTGCGACCAACCGGTTGGTCGCAGCCGAAAATCGGGGGGACGGCACTGCGACTGCGATTTTCATCGCAAACGACGGAAATCGCACTTCCGGTGCGACGAAAATCGCATCATGTGAAACAGGCTTATGACGACTGTGCCTAGGTCGGTGGCTAGACATGACTGTGATTAGGCTTGGGTCGACACGCATCGTTCGACCGTGCAACCCGTTATGCCACAGGGACGGCGCAAGTGCTACACATGTAAATAGACGCCGCGAACATGCGCAGCGTAGAAGCACAAACGGACAGGGCTTGAACGCGGTCGCTACATTGATCTCGACAGTGCAACGCCTGTTGCATTCCGGACCCTCTCTAGTGAAGCAACTCGCCGGGCGATATCCGCGGGGTGGTCAGGCAGCTTGGCAACGACCTCTCAAAGCCTCCCGCTCCGTCGCAACGCTCTGAGAAGACTGTCCGTCCTCGCTCTCACGCATGGCTAAGCTCGCACGGACTAGGTGAGCGCGGCGCTCCTCTAAGCCAGGCGCGCGGCGAGTCACGTGGTTAGGCGGCGACCCAGGTGCGGAGAGCGCATGCGTTAAGACGGTGGCGGAGCTTGGCGCGGAGAGTCACGTGATGCATTGCCAAGGCTACAGTGCAGCTGCGATCAAATGAAGGCCAACTGCTGGCGACGCCGAAACGCGCCTCCACGTGGTTAGTAAAGCTTTCGCTTCAAAAAGAAGCAGTGTTCTTGGCGTACACGTCACGTAGGCCCTTACCTTCGATGTGGGAGGATACCGTACAACACGGCCTTCGAGTGCTAGACTAGGAAGTAAGTGCTCAACGTTCTGGTCCTGGCGTTACCTGCGTTCCAGCGTTGTCGGGTCTGTTATCCACTTTGTTCCTATAAAGCATCGAGAACGTGCAGCAAACAGAGTTTATGCAATGTACGAAGTGAGTTATAAGATCATTTTTATGTATATTTATATTTTTTTATTTTTATTGCCAGCCCCAACGGGCAACCTAAATGCACGCTACAATAGAAGTTCGTTGAAGTGCATTCCGCAAGAAAATGCCACCTCTGGAGCATATACAAATCATTGATAGTGTGAAGTAGTAGTGACGGCGATAAAAGCAGCAAAACTGGGTGGGACGAAACTAGTTTTTTTTGATTAGGTGAACCTGTGCCGGCAAAATAGGCTGCACTAAAAACGGCGATTGCGGCGAACACAGCCGGCGATCTTCGAAAATGTGATCTGCCGGCCAAGCGCGTCGGCTTTTATACAAGAGTCCTCGAAGGTTCCAAAGTAATCGCACCCGCCGTGGTTGCTCAGTGGCTATGGTGTTGGGCTGCTGAGCACGAGGTCGCGGGATCGAATCCCGGCCACGGCGGCCACATTTCGATGGGGGCGAAATGCAAAAACAACCGTGTACTTAGATTTAGGTGCACGTTAAAGAACCCCAGGTGGTCAAAATTTCCGGAGTACTCTACTACGTCGTGCCTCATAATCAGAAAGTGGTTTTGGCACGTAAAACCCCATAATTTAACGTAATCGCTGGCGCCCGCGTCACATGGGTGAATCTCCGCATGGCTGCCAATGGCTGTTTTCGAGCAGGCGCTCTTTCGACGCTAGCGCGAAGGTACCCTTCAGTTACGGCCCTAAAAGGAGGGCGATGCACTAGAAAAATGGCGGCGCACACGATTGTTTACGTTGTCATGGCAACAGGAACAGCAGCCGCACGGCGCCTCCTTTTCCTAGCTTTTTCTTCTTGTTTTTCTTCTGCCGACCCGCTTCGCTCCCTTTCCCCCGTGCGGACACAAACACGGTGTCTTCCGTGTGGACGCCTCCGGCCCGTACTATGGGGGTTGGTGCACGGCCGCAGTCGTCCACCAAAGCAAGGCAGTAAACGGACTCGCTTTCCGTGCACACACCATTACACATGCGGAGGTGGTTGCCATCGCGCTAGCCGCCGCAGATCAACACTCGCGGGTCATCATCACCGACTCGTGGGGTGCTTGCCGCAATATTGAGCAGGGGCACATACCGTACCTTGCCTACAAAATTTTGCAAAACAGCGACTATCTCGGTGCCCCCTCGCACCGTACGATTATCTGGACTCCCGCTCACACGGGCCTCGAAGGAAACGAGACGGCCGATGCCGTCGCCCGCGCGCTCACTTTCCGGGCATCATCTTCGTCCCCCACCGATCCGGACCCCGAACCCAATCCCGCCTATACTTTCAAAGAGATCGTTCAGCTCTACCAATCTGGCCATGCCATCTATCCCAAGCCCTGTAAGGGCCTCACTAAGGCGCAGGAGCGCATTCTCTTGCGCCTTTACACCAAAACTCTGCTGTGCCCGGCAGCCTTAAAATACTTTGACCGCGCTTGCATGGGGGAATGCCCGCACTGTGGGGAGAAGTCCTCAGACATGTTCCACACAGTGTGGGCATGTCAAAAAACCCCAAATCTAACCCCCTTACCCAACCCTTCCCGGGAGGACTGGGAGGCAGCCCTGCTCGGCTGCTCTGACCTGACGGCTCAACGGGCCTTGGTCGAGCAGGCCCGGGCGGCGGCCGACGCCAATGGGCTTCCGTAAGGGGGAGCCCACCTAGTGCGGGCGCAAAACTTATGTAAATAAATGTTTTTCAGACAGACAGACAGCGCGCGCCGCTTACTTTTTTTTTGCCTGTGCGCGTCGCGTTCTGCTTTTTTAAAATCGCGCGCAACGGCACACCACGCGCCAGCGCGCAAGCAATGCGCGTGCTACACCGCGCACTGGCATTGCTTGCGAGCTGGCGCGTGGTGCTCCGTGGGCTATGCGATGGCACGCACGCAATCTTGACCATACCTGTACCAGCATGTGCCGGGATATAAAAAAAGTTCCACTTCCAACACAATAGATTTTTCGTCTGGCTTTGTTGACTTCGTTTCCGGAAACAAATATTTTTCTTATAACGTTGTGTGATACACGATCAAGAAATAAACAAAAGTAAAAAAAAAAGCTGAACGTCTTGACGTATGCAATTATTATGATGTTCCCTAATTTCCCCCCACCCATAGAAGCATCTTCAACCACGCATAACAACTTTTTAAAGAAACGATAGATGTACGAAGCAGAAGAGGCCGGTGTGATAGGGCTTATCTGTAAGGGTACTAAATATGAAAACGCGATCGGCAACACTTACGCTCAGTTCACTTCTGAGCACAGAACATCGCGTAGTACGACCACTTCTACTCCCAGTAACGCTGCAACACATCGCACATACATGTCACGATTTGTAGTTTGCAAAGGCACTTCATAACAGCAGAGCACAGCTCGAACGTCGCGGTCACCACGGCGCATCGCAGCCGGCAAAACGGCTCACACGCAGTATAGCACACGCAGAATGGCAGCGATAACGAGGCGATAAAAACTTATCGCTACTGATCGTATCATTACTTCTGAAAGTTGCGAAGGGCTGGCGTTCACCACTCCGCGGCAACGATCCGCATACACAGAGCAGAAACCAAACGTGTACGCCGGGTGCGCCAATCGGACGCTACTTATTTCGCCACGCCTTGAACGTGTGTGCTGCTCAGAGTGCACGTGTATGTGATGGAGTTCTCGTCTGCGACGCACACGCGAAGCATGGCACAAGAAATCACGAAGTCGACGGCTTCAAATGTTTCTTCCGACGCTCTCGTAAACACAACACACACTTCCTGCGCTCCGTCTGTTTCTGTTGGCGATCGCACGCACTGATGAGGTCTGGAAGGGTACACCGGCTTGCTGCTTTCCATGACTATCTCCGTGGGTGCCAGATAACTCTAGTAAAAATCACAAAAAGCAGAAAAAATATACTGTTTCTGACGCGGCTGTAGCTTAGGCCTTAGGTCCCCGCTTCGCTTCGAGCACGCGCCATGTTTGCTGTGACGACAGCCGAACCATCCGCCTCGGACCAGCCAATGAGAGACGAGCAGGCGTGCGGACGGGAAAGTTGCTACCGCACCTCGCTCACCAGTAGAGAGCCATCAGCACGCGGGCGGATGAGGGCGGAACGGATGGGCGGATTAACCATGTACGGGCCCTTAACGAACAGGGGCCAGCCGTAAAGACCACCAGCCGTTGGCGCAACCATTGGGCCAAGGTGGCCCATAAAGCGAAAAAAGAAGTGGCCAGGGCCGCGAGCGGGAAGACGTGACCTTCTAATGATGCTGACAGTAACGTCGTTTCACGTTATCGTTGTTGCCGTGTTTGCAGGGCTACTGGAGGTGGCAAAGTGGGTGGCGTCGACGGCCGCATCCTCGACGTCCTTATGAGGACAGGAGGGGTCCTTGTTTCCCTCCCCCCCGCAGTTCTTCCCCGATAGCGAGGTGCGTACATTGGATTTAAAAAAGTGTTGTTTGTGTGACCTGCTGTGGCCTCACAAACTTTCAGCATTACATTGTAACACAATATTGCAAAATGTTTTAAGCCCTTTTTTTGTGCAAGTGACAATATAGGTTATGTACTCTGAGCAGCAACTTGTGTACATGATGCGCATTGCACACACTGCTCGCAATGTCTGAACACTACTCTGACTGCAGGACACAAGTTCAGAGGAAGCTGCAGGGCCCAGCGCTTCCCGCAGACATCCACCAGCGACAACTGCCTTCGTGGTGTCGGGCCCTGCAGCTGTTGCTGCGCCAAGTGGCCTTACACGTAAGGCAGTGACCTAGATTTTGTAGTAGCATTGTTGTTTGCAGTTGCTGTTATTACCTTTGTGTCCAGCATCCAGCGCTTATTCATGGAGGAGAAATGCAAGACTACAAATGACATTATGTTTTAATAGAGATTCCTTGTGATTCTTATAGGTTACTGCTACCAGCAGCTTTCTGTGGCATCTTTTGCTCTAACTACCTGTTTTGTGTATCATTATTGTAGCTATGCAGCTATAATGACATTTCAAAGTGACTGGTTAGGACAATCAATCTGTGTAGGTCGGATAACAGTGAATGAGCAGTCTTTGCTTTTGCCTTGCATGAAGAGCCACCCGCTACCCCCCAGGTGCTGCGGCCTACCCCCCAGGTACCTCAGCCTACCACCCAGGTGGCGCAACCTACCACCACCCAGGTGCCGCGGCCTACCACCCAGGTGCCGCAGCCAACCGCGCAGGTGCCGCAGCCAACCCCGCAGGTGGCGCAGCCTAGCCCCCGGGTGCCGCAGCCTACCCCTCGAGAGCCACGGGCACCCCGTAGACAGCCCAGGCAGCAGGAACTCGATGGTGCCGTGGTGACGGCTACTGCCGAATACGTTCGCCAGGGCCAGTTAGCGGAAGCCAGAGCTCAAGAGGACGCCCGCTTCCGCCAACAACTGCTGGAGCAAAACCGGCAGGTATGTGTAAGGCCACAGATGTATATTTTTTTGCGTATGAAATTGATGAGCATATGACCTCTCTAAAAATTATATTAATCAGTGAACAAGTATAACGTTAGTTAGTAAGTAAAATGGGGTTTAATGGCGCAAAAGCGGCTGAGGCTATGCTGCGCCAAACACGAGGTGTTTTAAAATCAAGTTTATGCAGGAAAAGGCTTTGTTAATCTATATTTTATGTAAAAATCCAGTGTCGTGTAGAAATTTACGGACGTCACATAATGGGACTAGCGGATCATCACCTAAAATTAGAGCAGGCTGTAAAGGTATGTGTAGTTGATATAATTTGTGCAAAAGTGTTCGTCTGTGTGTTTCAGTCTGCGTACATGTGAGTAATATGTGCATAACTGTTAGTGGCTGTTGACATTTCTCGCATGTTGGTGTGTCCTCTTTGGTAAGTAATTGTGCGTGAGGTGTGTGTGCCCAATGCGTAGTCGGCATAAAACTACTTCGATGAACCGCTCCTGATGATAGCATGACTTCCACTCGCCAACTATGGGTTTCGTGAGATGTAGCTTGTCGGCATAACGGTCCCATTCGCGTTGCCATTTTACCGTGAAGGCTTTTCTAATTGCACGGATGCTATCATTATATGGGAGTTTCGTGTTTGTAATATCTTTGTGCGCTGCCGTCAATGCACATCTATCAGCTGCTTCGTTACCTGGTATCCCAACATGGCTTGGGACCCAACAGAAACGAATTGACCTCCCGTATTCGTTAAGCACCAACATGTTTAAAATGTCTCCTATCAGGGGTTCACACTCAGATTTCAACTGTAGAGCCTTCAGTGAGCTTAAAGAGTCAGTGTATATGACTGCATGTTTCTGTTAATCAGTTATAATCTTTTTAACAACAACCCAGATAGCGTAAACTTCAGCCGTGAAAACAGAAGCGTGTTGTGGTAATCGAATACTTGTTTCCCAATTTTCCGCTACGGCCCCCACACCCACGTGATCTTTTGTTTTAGAGCCATCAGTGTAATATTGCATGTTATTTTGATATTTGTCCTGAAGTGCACGAAATTCTTGTATAATGTGTTCGTGTGGGATGTCTCTTTTCTTTAGATGTGTTAACGTCCAATCACATAAGTGTGTGAAATCGTACCACGGAGCCAACCGTTGTGGTTTCTTGGCAACCTGGAGGACTTCGTGGGGAATGTCATAATCCCGACAGTATTACTGATACCGCAGGACAAGTGGCCTAATCATATTCGGTTTATTTGTGTAGTGTAAGCGTGTGTTGCATTGTGTGAGGATGTTGTAGCATATGTGTTGGGGTGATGACTGAATTTTGAGTACGTAGGAAAATGTGAGGAATGCTCTGCGCTGCTGTAAGGAGGGTTCATTACACTCGACGTATAAACTTGGAATAGGTGAAGTTCGGTAGGCACCACTTGCCAGTCGCAGTCCAAGGTTATGTACCGGATCAAGTCGATGGATGTAGGACTGTCTGGCTGAACCGTAAACCACGGAGCCGTAGTTTAAAAGGCTACGCACAAGAGACCGGTAAATAAGTAAAAGACAAGTTCGGTCGGAACCCCAGTGCTTAAGAGACAGAACTTTTAGGATATTCAATGCTTTATTTG
The DNA here is from genome assembly GCF_038994185.2 of Dermacentor albipictus. NCBI lineage: Eukaryota > Metazoa > Arthropoda > Arachnida > Ixodida > Ixodidae > Dermacentor > Dermacentor albipictus. Next base: position 86,591,293 of record NC_091822.1, read on the forward strand.
CCTTAATTTTTAATGTTTTAATGTGGGCTAGGAAGTTTTTTATCAAAGATTACTCCCAAGAATTTACATTCATGTTTTACCGGCAGTGCGACATCATTCAATTTTAGAAGCGGGTCTGAGTACAATCCTCGTTTTTGCGAGAATAGCACTGTAACGGTTTCTTGAGTAGAGAAGCGGAAGCCATTTTACTCAGCCCACTCGGTTAGTTTATTAATTGTTATCTGGAGCTGTCTTTCACATGTTTGTAAGTTTGAGGCGCGGCACGCTATTTGCAGATCATCCACATATATCGAGTGCATAAGAGGGGGGGATGACTTTGCTAACAGAGTTCATTTTTACTATAAAGAGTGTTGTACTTAGTACGCATCCTTGTGGTACTCCATTTTCCTGGATGAATATACGTGACAGCGCCGTTCCTAAACGCACCTGGAATGTTCGGTCCGACATGAAATCGGCTAGACATTTGAGCATTCTACCTCGGATTCCTAAATCTGCTAAGTCCCTTAAGATACCAAACCTACATGTTGTGTCGTAGGCCTTTTCTAAATCAAAGAAAACAGTGAGACAATATTGTTTGTGTAAAAGGGCCGCACGTATCTCGTCTTCTAGCCGGACTAGGTGATCTGTTGTGGTGCAACCTTTCTTGTATCCACACTGATGGTTATCTAGCATGTTCTCTGTTTCAAGGATGTATGTCAATCTTATGTTGATGATAGCTTCATAGGACTTTGCAAGACAACTTGTGAGTGCTATGGGTCTATAACTGGTTGCTGTTGTGGGAGGTTTTCCAGCTTTCAAGAACGGGATTATGATAGCTTTCTTCCACTCTTGCGGCATTTTTCCCGTTTCCCAGATTTTATTTAAAAAAACGAAGCAAGGTTTCAACTGCATTAGGAGATAGATGAGGGAGCATCGCGTAATGTACCCTGTCCGGACCAGGTGCTGTTTTTTTGTCAGTTGTTAGTACTCTATTGATTTCCGGTAGTGTTAAAGCGGCATTATACGGTCTTTCTGAACTTCCTGTGGTCGGAAGCTTTAGTTTTTCTGTTAATTGCTTATGTTTTAGAAATGCAGCTGAATAGTTTACTGAGCTTGATATAGTATGGAAGTGTTGTCCTAATATGTCTGCTTGTTCGTCTATATTTTTTTGCGTGCCTGGAGGTGATAGTATGGGGATAGTGTAAGAAGCGTAGTCGCCTCTGAACTTACGAACCTGATCCCACATTCGTTTGGATGTTGTTGAAGTATTTATAGACGAGACATAATTTTTCCAGGACTGTCTTTCGGCTTGTCTGCGTGTGTACCTGGCTTTCGCTTTTGCTTTTTTTGAAGGAGAGTAGATTGTCTTGTGTTGGGTATCGCCGAAAGATACCCCACACTTAGTTTTGTAGTTTTTTTGTTTGTGTACATTCCTTCGTCCACCAGGGTTTCAGGTTTTTTCTTAATAAGCCAGAGGATTGTGGGATTGTTTCTGCTGCTGCAGCAAGTATACAGGCGGTGATCTTATCATTCATTTCATCTATGGTTAGCTCATCTGATATGTTATCCAGACTGGCCTTTTCAGTAAAGAGAGGCCAGTCTGCTAGGTGGAGTTTCCAACGGGGTGGTCTTAATGGTATGGTAGGAGAAGGAGATTTTCTTTTAATAATAGCAGGCATATGGTCACTACCATAGGGGTTGTCAATAACACTCCATTAAAAATCGTCAAAGAGAGATGGAGAGCATAGTGCCAGATCTAAGCAACTCATAGTGCCTGTGCTTGGGGAGTAGTAAGTTGCCGCACCGGTGTTTAAAAGGCATATGTTATTTGTTAGGATAAAATCTTCAAGCGTTTGACCCCTGGTGTCAGTTGTTTGACTACCCCACAACGTGTTATGTGAATTAAGATCACCGGCTAATAAAAATGGTTCGGGTAGCTGGTTTAAAATTAACTCTAGGTCTCTTACGGTAAAATATAAATGCGGCGGTATGTATACTGAACAAATGGTGATGGTTTTGTGAGCTAAAACGGTGACAGCAACGGCATCTATGTGAGTGTTAATGGGAACTTCTCTGGCTGCTATACCACCTGGCAGGACAATGGCTACACCACCTGACAGCCGGTTCGCCTGAGTACGGTCGCGCCGTACAACAGTGAGACCTTTCAAAATGTTTTTGTGTTTTTCGCCTAGGTTTGTTTCCTGTAAACACAGGGCTACAGGAGAGAAGTTTATTAATACGTCTTCAATGTCACCTAAGTTGTGTAAAAACCCTCTACAATTCCAGTGGATAATAAAAGCCATTTTAAAATGGAACGATAAGAAATGGCATTACGGAAAAATTAAGAGGTGTGGTATAGGTGACATGGATTTAAAAAGGCTAATACAAATGAGCGATAACCTTTAGGTTAACGCTTTCTTATCTTGAGTTGTTATTGGGATTTTGTCCCTCTTACCACGCTCGAGAGAGCGCTTATCCTTCGGTGTCAATGACACCTGAGTTTTTGTGTCGACCTCCATCGCTCTCTCTGAGGCGCTGGAGGACCGAGAGTTAGGCGCCGAGACACGTGCCTTGGGCCTTGGCGTTCGTTTGATTTTAGGGCCCTGCTGGGCTGGTGTCTGCAGGGCCGTCGAACAGGTTGGAGCAGTACTGACTGCTTCCACCACGGGGGCGGGAGGAGTCACTGCGGCACCACTGCGCGTGGGCTCGGAGGACTCCGGAGGCCTCTGTGACGCTGCCCCCGCCTGCGTCACTTCGGCATAACTTCTTCGGGGACGGTACGACAGTCTTTTTCTGGCTTCGAAGAACGAGATTTTTTCTTTAACAGTTAGTGCTATAACTTCTTTTTCTTTTTTCCAGCAAGGGCAGGACCGCGAATAAGCTGGGTGATCTCCCTTGCAGTTAACACAATGTGGCGAAGAAGTGCAATTCTCTGATTGGTGGTCGTTGGAACTGCATTTAGCAGAGGTTGTTTGTCCTCGGCATGCATGTGAAGCATGTCCAAATCTTTGGCACTTAAAACACCGTCTGGGATTCGGGATATACGGTCTCACATTGACTTTGACATAACTTACATCGAGTGAAGTAGGCATTACGCTTGTTCCGAAGGTGAGTATAACATGTTTGGTGGGGATTTCTTGATCGTTTCTTCGGATTACTATTCTTTCTACTTTGGTGACATTTTGTTCCTGAAAACCTTCCAGCTATTCGTCGTCGCTTAAACCAATGAAGTCTTGTTCAGATATTACTCCCCTGCTTGTATTAACCCTTTCGCTGTCGGACCTTTCTGGCCGTGACGCACCCCCAGTGTCGGGTTGGTTTTAGGGAACGAGCATAACAGGGAATGAACATAGCAATTTATGTTTGATTATAATTGGTATACAAATAACATAGTCAATGCAATATGCACATTTCAGTGTTCTGCAGCTGTTGTTAGTAAACATCATCATCATCATCAGCCTGACTATAAAATCCGTTCAACATCCGAATCTGACGATGCAGAACCCTCTTCCTCGCATGCGACTCTGTCCGAGTTCGAATCCGAGCTCGGCTCGTATTCTGAATCGGAATTGAGCCACCGCTCCAATGAGCAGACGAAGGTCCCGCGCGCTCAGCCATCCGAAAGTAACCGCGCGCAGGGAGGAGGATGCGCTTTCAGTCGCCCGCACAAGAGAAATGGGACGTTGCGTGAACAAGACAGAGGGAAATGGAAAAAGGCTAAACAAAGTTCGAAGGGCTTTATATTTACTGCTGCAAGTCGGAAGCGAGGGTGCGGCGAGAGAGCGAAAGCAGCAATCGAGTCACTCTTTTCGGAGAGGCAACGGCACGTGCGCCTGAATTTGACGCGCCGTAGCAGACACACCAAGAGAAGAAAAACAAAACCTTCAAACCAGCGGAGAAGGCAGAAGAGGCAGAACAACCCTTGAACCCATAACCACACGCGCGCGACGCATGATACAGCGAACGCGGAGCCACCGCGCCACTCAGCAAAGAGAAAGTGGGGAGTGGCAGTCGCACCGTACTCTTCACTACATGGACTTGGACAGGTCGGGGCGAATATACGAACTTGTAGAAGGAGTCAACAGATAGCGTGGCCAATCCAGGAGCGCCAGCTTTGCGCTCAGGCGCGAAATTTTGAACGCGCGATAGAGAACGTACCGGTACGTCAGTGACATGTAGGGGCGGAAGCACGATGACGTACCCGTACGTCCGTGACAGCGAAAGGGTTAAGTGTTCTGTGGGCTGAAATAGTCACTGTCGCTTCGCCAATACTGGTAAGTTCAGAGAGCTTATCTGCTTGATCTTTGTTATTCAGTTCTAGGAGGAGGTCCCCGCTAGACATTTTGGATGCTTTGTATGTTGGTCCGATTTTGTCTTTCAGACACTTCGCTACCAGGAAAGGAGAGAGTTTCCTTACCGGAATGTTGCTTTCACTATGCACTACATAGTACTTTGGAAATGTTGGGGCGTTGCTTTGAAAGGAAAATTGAAATGGTACTTCGGTGCGGCATCTCTTCAGACGCCGATCATAAACAACAGAGGCTTGCGCTGCCATAGGAAAATGTGTATGTTCGGCAACAGCACCGACCGCCCACCGCAGAGCCCAACGAGGGGACGTGGCACAGCTTGTGTACAAGCCTGCACGACGCCAGCCGTACGCCATCACTATAATCCAATATGGTGTACCCAAGGTAGGATATCCACACAAGGTTAACCCTTGCCGCCGTGGAGAAAGGAAGTAAATGGAAGAGAGAAGAAGACAGGAAAGATGTAAAGTGAGAGATAAAGACGAAGGTTTGAGAAGAGAGAGACAGGAAAAGGCGACTACCGATTTCCCCCGGGTGGGTCAGTCCGGGGGTGCCGTCTACGTGAAGCAGAGGCCAAAGAGGCGTGCTGCCTCCGCTGGGGGGCCTTAAAGGTCCGAACACCCGGCATCGGCTCAACCCCCAAGATCCCCCTTTCCCCGGACACAGCTAAGCCGCGCACGGCTACACGCGGGAGGGTTCAACCCTCGTGTGCTCGGGTCCGTTGTGTCGCAACACACCAAACGCCTGCTTGCGCAGACGCCCCTGCGGGGACAAGTATAACGTATACGTGTAGTCCTGTGGTGATATCTTGTACACATTCGCGTGAGATAACATGTGTAATTATCTACGCAATTATGTGGCAAAAAGAAAAAGTGGCGTTAAGTTCAAGGAAGCAGGTATAGCAATGTAACACACCTTAATGGAATGCGACGGCACAAGTTTGATGGGCCAGAAAGATATTTCCAGTGTTTGAATACACAATGACAAGACAATAGCCTGCAAATGCGGATGAATGCAACACACGAAGGCCTTGTTACTGAGCTTCTGTAATTAAACTAATTACACATCTTTGCTAACAGCACCACGAGGCCCACATGCAGAGCCTGCGGCAGCACCACGAGGCCCACATGGAGAACCTGCGGCACCTTAGGGAGGAGGTGGCGGGAATGCGGGAAGTGCAGTCGCAGCGCCTCGAAGTGCAGCGGCAGCGCCTCGAAGTGGCGCGTCGGTCGCGCGAGACCAACGAGCGCCTGCTTCAGCTGCTGCTGGCTGCACTGGAGCATGGTGGCGGCCAAGCCCCTCCCCCCTCTCAGGCCCCACATAAGTAAAGGAAGCAAAGGTAGCATAGGCAGGTTGCGAACGTAGTTCCCGCGCCTACTAGGGCGCCCCTCGCGGCGGCGAGCGCGGAACCGGCAGGATACGACCGGCCCGCTTGCGTTCGGAAAGCCTGTATGTGCACTGTTTCGCGCGTAGCTGTTGCCTTTTCTGAGCAATGTCGATGTGCAAACCGAGCTGTTGAGTAGTGGGCTGCAACAGCACGTACACCAACTCACGAGGAACAAAGTTTTACAGGTTTCCAAGCCGACCGTATGAAGCAGAACGGCGGCAACACTGGATAGTGCTCGTCCGACGGCATAAGCTGTTTTATGTTCCGGCGTTATGCCAAGTGCGTTACAACGCTGAATTCTTTGCTTTTACAGCAATTATCGCAGCAACGGGACACCTACAGTCAGTGGCGTAGCTAGGTCGTCTGGCACCCGGGGCCCATAGGTCTTCTGTCCCCTCCCCCGGGTTTATTGGAGGAAGGCGAGGATATCAACAATTTCCGTGTGTCTCCAGACGTATATGACACCCCCCCTTGCTACGCCACTGCCTGCAGTGCGTACGAGGATATGCATCAAACAAAGTAGTTTGTTCCTACACTGTACCGCAGTAAAGCCGTGGAACTCTTTCCCAATCCTCTCCCATTCAAACAGCGCTAGGGCTTGCCGAGATTTGAGGAGGGGTTGCAGCCGGCTGAGCTGGCATACACTCTTCTGCGCCCAGCATAACAACGAAGGTGCAGATGAGATCACCAAAATTTTTGACAACGTGGTTTCTTGGAACTTCCTTTGCACGTACTAAAAAATCGCAACATAAAAGTAACGCACTTCCAGTAACTTTGCCGAAAATATTTTCGCAGCGTAGTCTAACACAACTGGTAAGTTAATCCCCTTTCTTTTGTGTTTGGGGAGAGCAACGTTAGAATACCTCTGGTAGGTCTTACGAGTCGTTCGTACGCCCCACGTTCTTGGATGAGATATTTTGGATTCGTATTTGCCGTCATGTATGTACAGGGAAACTACCGCGGCGTCCTTGCATTTCCCTGCGATGCCAGCACGGCAATCGCAGCTCCCCGCTAGGATTTGTCTGCTGTCGCCGATCTTCAAGAATCAATTTTGCCTACAATTTCATGCGTCCACACCGTAGATAACGAAGTAAATTACACTGAGCTTCACGCATCTCGCTGGTGCATTATTTTTTGTTTGCGGAATAAACCTAGCAGTCACTTCCGATCAGTGCGAGTTCAACACTTCCCTCACGTCGTAGACGTGCCCCACTTCAAATAGACGACTTCCTTTCTCTAAATTCTTTTCACGAAAAAAACTATGAAGATCTTGCAATTCCCCGAAACCCGGTTAAAATTAATATCGGCACGCTGTTTCGCGCCATCGCTACCGTTTGACAGGACGCCAAACACGCAGTGCGGGCTGCTGACGCCGTGAGTAATCCTACCACATTCGCGCAACTACTCGTCAGATGGCGCTAGGGGTCGAAAAGACAGGGCGCCGCCTAGCACTTGCAACGTGCCCATAGGCAAGGAATTTGTAACTTATCTTAAAATTTGCTGATGTATTAATGATATGAAGGGCGAATATTGCTAGTTTGCAAATAAATAATTGCTGAAGTCACCCTTTAATGCAACCATAAGTAGCATAGCCATTGCAGCATGAATTTTTTCTTCAAGGTTTACTTCAGCAATAAGAGCGTGCAAACCATCAGGCTCACCTGCACAAGTGCCAGTAGGCTTAGTTATTGTCATGTTAATTTAAGCACGACGCCACACTGCAAGTGTTTTACAATTTAAACCTTGTCGTCGAATGGTGAAAGTTTCAGGCCTTAATATAATGTCGAAAGCAACGTATCAATATACACAGCAAAAAAGAATAAAGAAGTTATGAAAATTTCTTGCCTATGCTCCTTCTTTTAATTTGTAATGTTTATTTTTTGTTTGTTGCATATGCATATTTGTTTGTGTCACTACGTACTTAGCTGGAATGTCTCTTTTCTTGCACATCTGTCTCATTATCAAACATTTTGTTGTCATTCAGTGATCTTTCAGGTTGTGATACATTGTATATTTAGCCCTAGTGGTGCAATTTGTGTGCAATATTTATGCAGTTCGTCTTACTGAATATCAAAGTATGATGTTATGGCTCTTTGTGTTTCAGAGCGCCACAACTGCATGTTCCTTTCACATGTAGTGATGTGATAAATACTCGGTTGGCGTGTGATTTAAGCACCTGCTCATTTCTGCGTCTGGTGCAGTTTAACCCAGTTGTTATTACTGTGTACTTGTGCAGCCTACAACAGTTTTTTTAAACGATGCATGCCGTTACCTGTGATATATTATGATGCAAGAACAATGTGATCCAATATTTATTCCAACGTGTCTGTGATATGTTGCATAATGTCTCTACTACAGAGTACTCATGATTCTCACACTTCATCAATGTAGAGACTGTCGCATGTGATGTGTACATGATGATGTGTGGTGTTTTATGGCGCAAGGGCCAGGCATGGCCAAAGAGCGCCATGACAAAGGTAATGTTAACGGTGCATTGTGAATGATGCAGGCAATGAATTAGACAATGAATTCCTACATGCGATTGCCGCGGCCGGGATTTGATCCCGCGACCTCGTGCTTAGGAGCGCAACACAATAGTTACTAAGCCACCGCGGCAAGTAAGTCTTGTTCCTTCCTTCGACCTCTGTCAACTACATACGTTGTTGAAGAAAACAATGAACTGCTACAACAACAATAATAATAATGATAATAATAATAATAATAGTTACGTGTGGGGTTTGTTTCAATTAACATTCCTTAATGCGAGCAAGCATTCTCCTTTTGAGAAGTATAAGAAATTGGAGTTGTATTCGTTCGTGGGAGGTTGCGCCTTCTGATGATGAAATAGGAAAATCCGGCTTTTGTTCTTCTTACCTGTCAGGGATTAGCCACTGGTCTCTACTAAAACAAACTTTAGCTTGTTGCTGGTAGATTCACTCGGCTTTTCTTAAATGTGTGATTAGGCTGCGCATCAATAGAGGACCACCGCTCTTCAAGAAAACACGACGTCACCGCCATTCAACAAATACGAAAAGAAGTAGAGCGCTCGAAGAAAAAGCATAATGAAGAAAAGGCAGAAACGTTTGGCCATTTTCATTAAATATTGAAGCAGAATAATTAATTTTCGACTACTACCGAGACTGAGAAGGCGGCAAGCTAAAATACGAAGAACCCGCGGACGCCAGCTATGGTAATGAAGTTTCGTTGAAATCATGATGCAATAAAACATAACATTGACACTTCTGCTTCAAGAAAGCCTTTGAGTACAGGGCTGTTATACGTGAGCTAAAAATTTCCTGGCCAAATGATTTCGAGAGTGTCTCTTTCAGCTAAAAACTCAAACTAGTTTCGGATTAAAAAGCGGGCGAAGAGGAATAGTTTCGCTATATGCGGAAATGAAATACTTTTCCTCTGTGCTTCCATTGAATAAGAACGTGCAGGACTGTGAGATTTTGGCCGCACTTACTACAAGTGGGAGGATACCCCCCAGTCAAGAGGTAAGAGTGAGTGCCGTAAGTGTGTCCTATTCTTAATCGGCAAAGGAGCGCTTCGTTTTATCGTGATGTTCTCTCCGATACCCAATATCCTAATTAGGGTTTGATCAAGTGCATATTATTTGATATCTCAGCATTCCACTATTGCTGCCAATAGATTTTGAGCTTGTGACGCAAGTATGCTTTAAGATCTGTGGCTGGGATGGGTATGTTTATGTCCGTGTCACTAAAAGCTACTGAAGTAGCTTTCTCGTCAGCAGCTTCGTTGCCCTTTATGCCACAGTGGCCAGGTACCCAGCATAGGATGATCATTTGTTTAGCACTATAAGCTGAGCATAGCAATGTATACAGTTCATTAAAGACAGTGTTTTTATGTTTACGTACATTCATAAGGGCTCACACTACACTGAATGAGTCTGTGGACACTATAGCCCTATAAGATTCGTTTGCCTGATATGCTTCACTCCAGAGAGTATTGCATATGCTTCCGCTGTAAAGATACATGTATGTGGGTTCAATGTACCGGATATTAGGAATGCTGGTCCTAGTGCTGCGTAAGCAACACCAGAAGAAGACTTAGAGGCATCTGTGTAAAATTCAGCAGAAGAATATTTCTCCTGAAGCTAAAAAAAATGTGACCCTATGTGTGCCCCAGGTGCACGTTTTGATATTTCTGCAAACGAGACGTCCCATTCGATAGACTGCCGCTCCCACGGCGGTGGAAGCCGCGCAGTTGCCATTATGATGTTCTCTAAAATCGGCGCACCTGTTTCTTCGGACAATGCTTCCAACCGAAGGGACAGAGGAGGTCTAGTGCCTGGGCGGTTACGGAAAAGCCTGGCCGTAGACAGGTCGTAAATAACTGAATGGCATGGATAATGGAAATCTGATTTCACTTTGAGGGCGTATGAGAGACTTAAATATGTTCTTTGAAGATGCAGGGACCATTCGTTAGATTCAGCATACAGGCTTTGTACGGGGCTAGTCCTGAACGCACCAGCAGCAAGACGGATACCCAAGTGGGGGACGGAATCGAGCATCTTCAAAGCACTAGGCGTCGCAGAGTTATACACAATGACTCCGTAGTCAAGGCGTGACCGTATAAGGCTTTTGTACAAGCTCAAGAGGCATCGTCTGTCACTTCCCCAAGATGTGCGGGACAAGAGCTTCAGTAGATTCGTTGTCCTCAAGCATTTCATTTTCAAATATTTTAAGAGTGGGATAAAAGTTAGTTTGGAGTCTAAAATGAGGCCTAGAAATTTATGTTCATGACTAACAGATAGCCGTTCTCCATTAAGATCAATAACGGGCTCCGGTATTACCCTTCTCTTATTGGAGAAAAGAATGCATGTACTTTTCTCAGGGTTTAGTTTAAAGCCGTTCTCACCTGCCCACTTAGACAACTTATTCAGGCCAAGCTGCACTTGTCGCTCGCAGATACTAAGATTACATGATTTGTAACCTATTTTGATATTATCATCGTATACGAAATAAAACATTGTACGTGGTATGATAGCGTGGAGCGCATTCATTTTGTCAAGGAATAAAGTACAGCTCAGCACTTCACCTTGTGGCACACCAGTCTCCTGAGTAAATAGACGCGATAGGACATTACCAATACGAACATGAAATGTGCGGTTGCACAGATAACTTTCAATCACCTTTAGCAAGTTGCCTCGGATGCCCATTCCAGTTAGATCACGAAGAATTCCGAAACGCCAAGTAGTATCGTTCGCTTTCTCCATGTCTAAAAATACTGATAAGAAAAACTGTTTGTGCACAAAGGCGTCCCGGATGTTTGTCTCAATACGGACAAGTTGATCTGTTGTGGATCTATGTTCCCTGAAGCCACACTGCAAGGGATCTAGTATCTTGTTACTTTCAAGAAAATGCACCAAGCGACGGTTAGTAATTTTCTCAAAAAACTTACAATGGCAGCTTGTTAGTGCTGTAGGCCTATAGCTACTGGCCAAAGACGGGTCCTTGCCCTCTTTCAGAATGGGGATTATGACTGCTTGCTTCCAGACTAACGGGATATAGCTGGCAGAGAATATGGCGGTAAAAAGAGAAAGGAGTGTTTTGTGTGCTTCGGGATGTAGGTGTTGAATCATCTCGTAAATTATTCGATCGGTTCCAGGAGCTGATTTATTACAACTATGTAGTGCATCCTGAAATTCTGCCATATTAAAAGGACGGTTGTAGGATTCATTACTCTTTCCTTTTAGGTCCAGAGGCCGTCTCTCAGCTTGTTGCTGGTATCTAAGAAATGCATCGGAGTAATGCAATGAGCTAGAAATGTTTTCAAAATGTGCCCCTAAAGAGTCAGCTTGGTCCTGAAGAGTATTTCCTTGCGTGTTTACTAGCTGTAGAGGATGAGTTTGCCGACCTTTGATTTGGTTTGATTTGATTCACTCTGTTCCAGGCTTTTCGTTCGTCAGTATAAGAGTTAATGCTAGAAATATATCTTTGCCAGCTCTCCCTTTTGACACGGCGCTGCGTTCTTCTACCCTCACTCTTTATTTTATTGAAAATTATCAAATTCTCCGTAGTTGGAGAGTCTCGAAGGTTGTTCCAAGCTTTATTTTGATTTCTACGCGCTTTTTTGCAGTCGTCGTTCCACCATAGAACACGTCGCTTACAGGACGATCCATTTGTTACGGGGATACATGTTGACGCCGCATCAACTATGAACGCCGTGAAATATGCCACTGCTTATTCGATAGAAAGATTACAGATATCATTCCAAGTTAAATATGTCAGTTCCCTGCATCGTGTCCAGTCGGCACAATCGACTTTCCACCGGGAGACATGTGGAGAGCACTCATCTCCTTTTGTTAGTTTTATGACAATGGGGAAATGATCGCTCCCGTCGGGATACTTAATCACGTTCCACTCCAGATGCGGCAAGAGTAAACTCGATGCAATGCTTAAATCGATAGACGAAAATGTTCTGTTTGCGACACTGTAAAATGTAGGTACTTTCCCATTAAACAAGCAAGCATCTGTAGTGAGGAGGAAGTTTTCAACTAAGCGTCCTCTGGCATCACAACGACGGCATCCCCAAAGGGTGCTGTGTGCATTAAAATCGCCAACGACAATGTAGGGTTCGGGCAGTTCATAGATAAAGGTGTGAAATTCTGTTTTTGAAAGTTGGTAGTTCGGGGGAATGTATACAGAGGTAATTGTGATCAGTTTATTAAACAGTACCGGACTGCAACTGCCTCTAGAGATGTTTTAAGCTGTAGTTGCCGGCAAGCAACACCCTTATCTACAATAATAGCACACCCCCAGATGGGGCAAGAGCGTTGTTGCGGTCTTTTCGATAAACGGCGTACTGCCGGAGAATGTTCGTGCGTGAAGGATTAAGATGCGTTTCTTGGACACACAGCACCTTTGGATTGTACTTATTTAAGAGTTCTTTAATGTCGTCTAGGTTGTGGAGTAAACCCCTAACGTTCCATTGTATTATCTGTGCATCCATAATATATGTGTTTTGTGCTGTGTGTCTAAGAAATATAGATTAGATTATCTCACGAGACCTTTCCAGGCCCCGTGAAATGAGATCTCTCCATCTTCCGGGCGCGCTCGAGGGAGCTGCGCCGTTCCTTCGGCGTCTGAGACGCCGGATTTGTGCTCGTATCCATCACCTCGTCTGAGGCGGTGAATAGTGCCTTCGCAGCGCGCACGTTCGCGGGGGTGGTGGGCCTATCTGCACGCGCAGTGGCCTTGGGTCCAACAGGCTCGAGGGTCTGCTGGTCCTCCTTTGTGGGGGCCGGTAGAGCGCTGGCTGTTCCAGCCGAGGGGGGCTGATGGCGTGACCGCCGTCACACTCCGTGCGACTTGGGCGGCCGCCGAAGGATGTAGCGCTGCCCCCCGGCGCGCCACATCGGTGTAGGATGGATAGATTGATTGATGGAGAAGCGTTTGCGCGCCTCTTGGAAGGAAAGGTTCATTTTTACTTTGATTTCGATGATTTGTTTTTCTTTTTTCCAGGAAGGGCAAGAACGGGAGTACTCTGGGTGATCCCCGTCACAGTTAGCACAATGGGTGGTGGAAGTGCAAGTGTCGGAAGAGTGCTCGTTTGATGCACATTTTGCACAAGTAGTGCGCCCTCAGCAGCTTTGCGAACCGTGCCTGAACCGCCGACACTTGATGCATCAGCGTGGGTTAGGAATGTATGGCCTTACCCGCAGTTTGCAGTATCCTGTTTCTATTGAGTCTGGTAAGTTGCTAGTTCCAAAAGTGATGATTATGTGCCTGGTTGGTATTTCTTTGTCATCTCGCCTTATTTTTATCCTTGGTACTGTACTGAAGGCACTGGGCAATGGGCATAGTGCTTGTGAAAGTGAAGACAACGAGAATTGCTGGCTTTCCCGTTTCGCCATTGTACCGACCTGCTTAAGCCTACCGCTACAACCTAGGACTAGTGCTGCTAGGCAAGCACCCCCGTTGTAGTACCTTGACGACGTTCTGCTGTTGCCATCCTTTTAATAATTCACTTTCGGTAAGTTCGAGAAGGTCATCTTCCAAGATGACACCACGCACTGTGTTCATCGACCTGTGTCGGCCTACTGAAACGGGAATGTCCCCAAATGCTACAAGTTTTGAGAGTTTGTCATATTGTGGCTTGTCGCGAACTTCGAGTAGAAGATCGCCACTTCCCATCTTCGTTACTTTATAACCTGGGCCTATTGCTTCAGTGATAGATTTGGCTACACGAAATGGTGATATCATTCGGACTGTCTTCGTTTCGTACTGACTGTGGCCAATGTGGTATTTAGGAAAGGACACTTTCGGTTGCATAAAAAAGTTGAATTGTTCATCGGTGCGCCCCCTCTTCAGGGAGCGATCAGGCAATGGGGGAAAAGCTTCTGCCATAAAAAATTGGGAAAATTCGGCGGCGATGGTGGCCACCCACCACCGAGCCCAACAAGGGGACGCTACAAGATTGGAAGCCTGAAGACGCCAGCCATGCATCGCCGCTATAACCTACTATAAAATACCCAAGGTTGGATAATTACACCAGGTTAACCCTTGCCGCCAGGAAATACGGAAGTAAAAGAAGTGAAGAGAGGACAGGAAAGATGCTAAAGTGGGAGAGAAAGACGAAGATTCGAGAGGAGGACAGGAAAAGGCGACTGCCGGTTTCTTCCAGGTGGGTCAGCCTGGACGTGCCGTCTATGTGAAGCCGAGGCCGAAGAGGTGGGTTGCCGCCGCCGAGGGGCCTTAAAGGTCCGAACACCCAGCATCGGCTCAACCTCCAGGATCCCCCTTTCCCCAGACACGGCTAAACCGCGCACGGCTACACGCGGGAGGGTCCAACCCTCGTGTGCTCGGGTACGTGGTGTCGCAACACACCAAACGCTTGCTTACGCAGACGCCCCTGCGGGGATGTGATGTGTACATAAACAAATATATGTTGAAGGCTGAAATACAGAAAGGTGCAGTTTTCCTCGAGTGCCTTTATTTACACTTCGCAACCACCTTTCTAGTGCTAGCTTGCACTGTACAAATATTACTGCATAACATTGCTGAGTTCTGCTATACACAAGTGAGGTCACTTTGTTGAAATCTATCAACTGCTCGTGCGTGCACACACTTCGCTGGAGCCACAGCGTTTGACATGTCAGATGACCAGTTGGACGGCATTTTCGTCACTCGAAAGGAACTTTGCCGTTGTTGCGAGACAAAATGGTGGAGGACCTAGAAGCTGCGCGTGCAACAGCATGTTCCATGGAGCGGAAGGTGTGACGTGCACTGTACATCTTGGCTTTTGTGAGCTTCTCTGTGCTAGTACAAAGTGAGGAGACAGGCGCTTATGTCCATCAATGCGTAAGGGGATACGAGTAAAAATAAAAATTCTGCAGGCTGCATGCATCTAGATGACGACAGCAGCAACAAGCGAATTGTGGCAGACACTTTGAAAATGCACTTATTTTTAGCTTGCTTTCAATCTCATATGTCACCACTAAAGATACTGTTTCACTTACTATAAATGCCGGCTTTACATAACCCTTCACTACACAACCTTTATGTACCCGCCGTGGTTGCTCAGTGGCTATGGTGTTAGGCTGCTGAGCACGAGGTCGCGGGATCGAATCCCGGCTACGGCAGCCGCATTTCGATAGGGGCGAAAACACCCGTGTACTTAGATTTAGGTGCACGTCAAAGAACCCCAGGTGGTCCATATTTCCGGAGCCCTCCACTACGGCGTGCCTCATAATCAGAAAGTGGTTTTGGCACGTAAAAGTCCATAATTTAATTTTCTTAACAACTTTTACATTTCTCAACAAATCGTGAATGCTTTGCATTACGCAGACATCAACTACAACTTGGCATGGGAAATGTATCTGCAATTTCACAGCATGAAAGGCACAATGCAATCATTTAAAACTGTGCATGCACCTAGCGAAGCTGACGCTGCTGTTGACGTCGCAGCTGCCGCCGCACACTCCTCAGATAACGCATGTGCAGCGCACGGGTTGTGCCAAACATGCCAATCACATTGTCGCTAACAGCCCGCCCTCTCAAGTAGTGCTTTCTAGACCCCGTGTTTCGGGGCAGACTGTTTGGCATGGGGTCGCCGTTGTTGGCAAGCTCACTACTACTTCCGCTGCTGCTGTCGTCATCGCCTGATTCTATGTCGCCTTCAGAAAGGCGAAGGTTGTGCAACACAGCACATGCCGCGACAATGTTGGCTGCACGTTCCCGCTCGTAGAGGAGGGTGCGATATCGCTGAAGACAGCGGAAACGGCTCCTTAAGAGCCCAATGCACCTCTTCACTACGGAAGGCATGGCGGCATGTTTTGTCTTGTACTGCCCCTCGGCTGTGTGCGCTGGAGGATGGCCAGGAACTGGGGTCAGGAGCCACAGCTCCAAGGGGTAGCCACTGTAACGTGCACAAAGATGGAAATAGTACATTGAGTACTCCACTGACGAGAGGCAATAGTCAACTGAGGAAAGCTACAGCATCATTCAACAAAGGTAGACTTCATGGTTGCAAGTGCCAAGTAAAAACATGAGTTGAGCATGCCCATACCCGACACAAACTCTTAGCCCATTTACAAGTGCACTACTCGGTGCCTGCCACAAACAAGAAATCAACACTTGTTGGTGCTATCAATGACAGTAGTAGCAGTAGCACTAATGTGTGTTCACTTCTGCTTCTGGCAGGCACTGGGTGCAGTTAGCACTAATACGTGTTGCTTTCGTCAGCTGGAGCCCGGACTGCCCAATAGTTCGGGGCTCGACGAGACTTCTGCATGTCGCAGTATGCGAGCACCCTTGGCACGCTCCGACCTCGGCCGTTTGAACACAAAGACCGTTCTGGTTCCAGCTGTGATCTACGCGCTGCCCGTTGGGGGCCCTAGTGTTCCTCCGCCATCCACTTATAATTTTGGGTGCTTTCCCGAGGCCTCCGTTTGTCGGTTACATGTGCCCTCCTAGCACTTAGAAAAAAAAAATCGTATCCATCGTCGCGACGATAAAAGTGCTTCGTTACCTCTGCAACAGCAGTCCGAACTTTGCCTTATGTTTTGCCTGGATGTTTTTTCATACGAGTACATGCGAAGTTGTGACTGTACGAAGAAAAAAAAATGTTAACAGGAAGCTTTAGCTCGGGTGCTCCTATCTAAATACATGTAAAAGGGGAATTCGTTTTTCTCGGCGACAACCGCTGCACCAAATTTGACGAGGTTTGTTGCATTTAAAGGAAAAAACTTAAAATCTAGCGACTGTTCGTTTCGAATTTTTCAGGTAAGTCGTTCATTTTTTATTAAAAATTACCAAAAATAAAAAATCTGCAAGAACCGAAACTATCCAGTTTACAACTCTGTAACTCAACAATGAAAAATGATGTCGCAATTCTGTGATTTGCATCTAATAGTACATCTAAAGCGGACAAAATTCATATGTTACATATGAATATAAAAATGTTTAGTAATATGGAAATACAGCTTTTGCAGAACCCTTGTAAGCAACGTAACAAATTCACGTAAGATGTAAAATGACATACCGAATTTGTCCGCTTTTATTGATCGAATGGGTGCCGTTTACAGACCCGCAATATCTGTTCTTGATGCAGAGCTATGAAGTTGTAAACGTCGTGCTTCTATTTTTTTTTCAATCGGTCGAATATTTGAAAATTTTTTAAAAGAAAATCCAAGCCCTAAATCGAAATTTAGCGCCCTACAGTCACTAGAACTTACCTTTCTCTCTCAAATGCAATAAATGTCATTAAATCGGTCCAGGGGTTATCTCAGAAAAACGTTTTTGCGTTTTACGAGTATTTGAATAGGCGGCGTCGGATGGAGCTCGGGTGCTGTATTTAAATACATGTAAAAGGAGAAATCGTTTTTCTCGGTAACCACTGAACGAAATTTGACAAGGTTTGTTGAATTTAAAAGAAAAACTGAAAATCTGGTGACTGTTGGTTTCGGATTGTTTATTTAAGTTGTCAGTTTTATTAAAAATGGGCAAACATCGAAAATTTTCAACAAACAAAACTATCCAGTTTACAACTCTGTAACTCAGCCACGAAAATTGATAATACAATTCTGTGAATTGCATCTAAAAGTACGTCTAAAGCGGATAAAATTGATACGTTACACACGAATCTCAAAAAAATTTAGTAATATGGAAATGTAGCTTTTGCAGAACCCTTGTAAACAACGTAAAAAATTCACGTAAGATATAAAATGACGTATCGAATTTGTCCGCTTTGAATGATCTA
Organism: Dermacentor albipictus; assembly: GCF_038994185.2. NCBI lineage: Eukaryota > Metazoa > Arthropoda > Arachnida > Ixodida > Ixodidae > Dermacentor > Dermacentor albipictus. The sequence goes on from NC_091822.1 coordinate 86,609,191, forward strand.
ATGGATTCCGTTTACAGAACCGAGATATCCGTTTTTTTTGTGCAGAGCTAAGAACCTGTAAACTTCGTGCTTCTATTTTTTTTTCAAGGTTTCAAATTTTTGAACATCTTTTTAACAAAATTCAGGACCTATCTAAAGATTCCGCTACCAACAGTCACCAGAATTTCACTTGCTCTCTCAAATGCAACAAATTTCATGAACTCTCTGACGGTCGATTTTTTTCGCCAGATGCGACCACCCAGGGTTGATTTTGTTTATTGCAGATTCCAATTCTTCTTAGGGAGTTATTTCGAAAAAAGTTACCGTAATTTTTTAGGGTGACCGTAAAGTGAGAAAAAATTATTTTGCGTTGATATATAAGTACCCTTCATTCATGAATAACAACAATAAAAAGGAAATAAAGATAGGAAGTGAAAATTTTATGCATTGTTATAGTTCCAAGGCTTTTCTTGAAAAGGCGCACACGAGAATATTTCGCAAAGCTCGAATATTCCTGCTCTTACACTAATATGTACTACATCCATAGCGTCATCGAACTGCATAGGTGATCATACTCAAGAAAACTGGTTGTGTGCCCTTCAAAAAAGCGGAACGCGTGACAAACTTTGGCTAATCTTCATCTTATCGTTAACCAGAGGCAGGTGTCCCGCAGGTGTCCAAAAAAAAAAGCACCGGAAATGCATGCACGGCGGCATCCTTCCTATGCGCGACCTGTGAGCACTAAACGAGTGAGAGACAGGCGGTCGCCCTTTGAGCGATTAGCAACGAGATAGCCATCAGTTTTGCAATCGCAAGAAGCCGAAACCGCCTGCGGAACAAAACCCGAGCCGCCGCCTGCCCGCGCGCTCGCCAATGCGCAAGCGGTACTATATAGACCGTTTCAACGGGCGAGGAGCATAGGGCGCGCGGAGAGCCTTTCCTCCTCTCTGGTTTGGGCGATCCGGCGCGGCGCTGCTTGACAGTATTGCTGTCGCGTGCTGGGGAACGATTTCGAGATGTTTTAGGTCTATCTTTGTGAAATTTACGCCATGTTAGTTCATATAAGGTCGCCAGGGAAGCCTTTCGGTGCATCAGTAACTATACTGCAGGCAGAAATATGTCTTGGGGGCGCAATAATGTGACGCGCGTAGTCAGCCGCGGTGTACGCGCACTATCAGTCGCGGTGCGTCTATGTGTTGTTTACTATTTTACTTTTATCAATTTTAATTCAGCAAAGGAAACCGGCGTCTCTGTATTACCGGCATGAAATGGTAAATCAGCTTACTGTGTGATCGATTGGCGTAGGGAGTAAAACATAAAACAAAAGGGCATGCTCGTGCACGGCCAACCTAGGGCAACCACGAAACATTTGAGCGGCAAGCGCTATCAAATATTTGGGATACACTGGCATCGTGCTCACGCATTTCAAGTCTAGTGTGCTTGAAATTACCATATGTCTACGCTAGCCTTCCTGCATGAGGCTCATGGCGCTGCTCAACACAGCGATCACTGCGGTTGGTGAGCCAGCACGATACATATTTATTTCAAGAAACCCCTAAAGGCCCTCACAACGAGGGTATTACATAGGGGGGTGACAAAAATTCTACAAACATCCAGAGAAGCGTATTCAAGGAATAGGCAATAAGAATAAAAAAAACAGAACAACACTCAATGAGACATAATGAAAAAAAAACGCGACATAGTAAACAGAACACAAAAAAATGTATATATATTAAAAATCAAACACATTGCGGTAACGGAACAAAACTAGAAGAAAAGTAACTCATCACATTCATTTTTTAGAAGTTCATGAAATTTGGACGCATTGATTTCAGTTGCGATTGAAGCAAGCAGCTGGTTCCACTCAATAATTGTTTTGGGTATGAATGATTTCGCAAAAGATGAAGTGCGGCAAATGATGCGTTTGATCTTGAAAGGATGGTCACGGCGTGGAAAGACCGGCGATGGTGAATGAAATAAATCTTCATGAAGCAACGGATGATGGTAAATTTTGTGAAAAAGTGTTAAGCGAGCAAGTTTGCGACGATGGGAAAGGTTATCAAGACCAGCACGAGCCTTTAACACTGTGACGCTAGTGAAACGTGAGTAATCTGAAAAAATGAAACGAGCAGCACGGTTTTGCAGGGATTCGATGTTATCTATGAGGTTTGATCCGCGTCCCATATGGCTGAAGCGTACTGGATTTTCGGTCGGATTAGGGTGGTATAAGCAAGTTTACGCACAGGCGCTGGAGCGTGTCGAAGGTTACGTTTTAAGAGGCCAAGAGAACGGTTCGCAGCTGCTAAAATCAGATCGATGTGATAGTTCCAGGTTAAGTCGGACTGAAGGTGAACCCCTAAATATTTGTAAGTAGAAGCTGTCTCAACTGTTACGTGATTAATAGTGTATGCAGTTGGGATGCGGGAAGAGTTTCTTGTAAAGGAGACCACCTTTGTCTTAGAGTGGTTTAGCATCATTAGCCACGATGAACACCAAGTGTTAATTGACTCGAGGTCAGTTTGTAAAAATTGGTGGTCAGTTTCACATTTAATGGCTCGGTACACAACACAGTCGTCCGCGAACAGTCTGATTTAGGAAGATACACAATCGGGTAAGTCATTAATAAATATTAGAAAGAGCAGGGGACCAAGCACGCTCCCCTGGGGTACACCGGATATGACTTGAGCCATCGAAGAGTTAGAACCATTAACAGCTGTGAACTGAACGCGACATGAGAGGAAGTCTTTAATCCATGCTAAAACCTGAGGGTGAACATTGAGATGCGATAACTTGAGTAGTAGTCTATGGTGGGGCACCCGATCAAATGCCTTAGAAAAATCGAGAAACAAAGCGTCGACGTGAAACCCGGCGTCTACTAAAGTAAATAAGTCGTTAGTAAATCCAGCAAGCTGAGTGTCGCAAGAAAATCCCTTGCGAAAACCGTGCCGATATTTCAATATGATGTTGTGATCTTCAAGATAATTAATGATATGGGTGTGTATGACATGTTCAAGGAGCTTTGAGAAGGTGCAAGTCAATGAAATGGGTCTATAGTTTAGGGGATCAGAGCGGCTGCCAGATTTGAAAATTGGCATTACTTTAGCTACTCGCCAGTCATGAGGGATGCAGCCAGATGATAAAGACTGAGAAAAAAGTGCAGAAAAGACTTGAAAAATACTCTGAGATATATTTCGAAGTATGTTGTAGTTAAAGCCAAGCGGGTCGGTGCTTGTAGTATCTTTAAGGTTATTTAATAAAGAAAGAATACCATCATCACTTATAACTATAGAGGGCATGGAATAATCGTGAACTGAGTGCTAAAGAAGGGGTAATGACTTCATGAGTGAAAACAGACGAAAAAGCGTTGTTAAAGAGTGGAGCAGAATGGGCATCATCCAGCTGATCACCATTGCAATTTGTTAAGGATGAAACGGGGCGTGAATGTGGGTGAATTACGCTCCAAAATCTTTGGGGATTATTAGATAGCATAGTGGGTAAGACGTCACTGAAAAACTGGCGCCGGGTGGCTTTCAGCATTCTTTAGTAATCCTTGTCGCTTTTCCTGTAGGTTTCCCACGTAGTTAATAGGTTGTTAGCAACTGCCTGCCTATACAAACGCTTTTTCTTTTTATTGGCTCTTCGCAGCCGCTCATTGAACCAAGGCGCTCTTTTACTGCACCTAATTGAGATAACCGGTATGAATCTTGTAATGAGGTTAAGTAGGGTTGTTTTGAACAGCAACCCGTTCTGTTCAATGGAACGGAAAGTACATTCGGCTAAGAACCGCCCAGAAAAAGTGGTTAATTCGAGATTCATCTGGTCAAAATTAGCCCTGTTATAACACCTGATCAGCTTTGAGGTAGTTTTCCTCTCAAGCATTCGGTGATTGATGCACCCGGTAATGATGTCATGGTCAGGAAGACCACTAAGGTCAAATATTTTAGAAAAAGCATCGGGATTATTGGTTAGGATCAGGTCGAGAATGTTGGCAGAGGTACCTATGGATCGCGTGGGCTTTGTAATGAGCTGAGTTAGCTGAAAATGTAGACAAGACTGCAGAAAAGCGTGCGCATCCTTATCACTTGGTGAGACAGATAGAATGTCCCAATTGATACTGGGGAAATTAAAATCACCAAAGATAATTAGGACGGAATTTGGAAAACGCGTACACACATCAGTCAGTAGGCGACAAAATTCGTCAGCAAACCCATCGTTGAGGCCTGGTGGACGGTACAACACACCAGGAATAATATTTGTAGTAATGCACTTTATCGAGATGAATATACATTCCAGAAAAGAGGAAACAACAACTGGTAAGATAATGAGTTCTTGCTTCGCTGCGATAAGGACGCCACCTCCTCTCCTGTCCTTTCTGTCACATCGAAAAAAATTAAAACCTGATTCGCATGAAAGGATGTTATCGTCGGCAATATAATCGTTAAGCCACGTTTCAGACAGTGCTAATATCGAGGCTCCAGTGGAGTCGATAAGGGAGGAGAGGGCAACACTTTTCGCCGTAACAACCCGCCGTGGTTGCTCAGTGGCTATGGTGTTGGGCTGCTGAGCACGAGGTCGCGGGATCGAATCCCGGCCACGGCGGCCGCATTTCGATGGGGGCGAAATGCGAAAACACCCGTGTGCTTAGATTTAGGTGCACGTTAAAGAACCCCAGGTGGTCAAAATTTCCGGAGTCCTCCACTACGGCGTGCCTCATAATCAGAAAGTGGTTTTGGCACGTAAAACCCCAAATATTATTATTATTTCGCCGTAACGCTTCTGATGTTAGTGTATAGGAAACACATCTTATCTAAACACTTCGGTCCCGACAATGATGATGGTGCACGATCGGAAGCATCATGGTGACTGATTGTGTCATTCGGTAGAAGACTCGGACACACGCACAGCCCGATTGCCAGTGGTATCCCAGAGATAAACATCATTGTTCACACGAAGTTTATTGAACGACAGACGAATGCGGTCCCCCTCCCTCCTTATCGTTTTGGAAAACTGCCACAGTCCACGGCGTTTCAGCCGAACTGCCTCAGAGTAATCGCGTGATATACTTAAATTAGTGTTCTTTAGTTTGTAGCCAAGACTAAGGACAGATTCGACTTCTTTTTCATTATAAAATTTAGCAAAGATGGGTCGCTTCTTGTCTGTCGAAAAACGTCCTAAGCGGTGAGCTCTGGCAACGGAGGTAACAGCAATGTCAAGCTTTTGAGAGCTAAATTCCCTCCCATGCCGCTCTGAGTTTTCCCAAGGCTCAGCTGCATCGCTGTCATTAATGCCAAAAAACAACACGTTTGACCGCCTTGAGCAATTTTCCAGGTCGTCCACCTTGTCCTGAATTTTAGAGATGTCAGTATTTTCATTAGAAACAGGCTGATTAGAAGGTAGTGTTTCAAGTTTGGACTCCAATTCCGTAACCCTTTTAGTTAACAGTTTAAGGTCGTTCTCGAGGGTGACGTGGATGTGCAGGACCTTATTTATAGACTCAGAAAGGCTTAAGTTGTTCGCTTCAAGACGCTGAACTGTTGCTGCCACGGCATCAAGCTTATCTTCTTGCGCTTTAGTCATAGGGCCCGGGTTTACCTCCACGTCACCCGCGAGAACTAAAAGGCGCCAGAAGTACAACACAGCCGCGCGCACATACTTCACATAATGAATTACACCAGGGGGCCACGACACCGCAAAGAGACGAACATTGTTGTCCCGGTAACACTTAGTTTCCAAATAACTAACGTGTACAAGTGTTCTACGTGAGTAGGGATGCATAGCAGCAGTGTCGTGGCCCACGGTGTCCGCAGGAATCCCTCCTTTTTCAAGCGGCCAGATAAGTGACGTGGCCCCTTGTTGCCCGACGAACATGGTAGAGGCTTCCAGCGTTGGCGAGGCAATGTGATGCAGGCAACCCAAAGGCGGGCAGCAATTCGCAGACGGTTCCGTTATGAAGCCGCTGGTATCGTTCATCCAAACGTTCATCATGGGCCCATCCAGACAGCGGGGTCGACTCGGTAGACTGTCCAGGAAAAGCAGCAGCAGTACCTGTACAAGTGTTCTGCGTGAGTAGGGATGCATAGCAGCAGTGTCGTGGCCCACGTGATGTGGATGTGTATATAAGATGTTCACATCTATGAGATGTGAACATATATAAGCTGTGTGCTTCGGCATTGCCTTTTTGGCCTGTATGCAGCCATAATATATGAGAGGATTCGCATAAAAAGAATGCGATGGCTATTTTTGAGCGCAAAATTTCCGTAATACGTGTGAGTGCGTCGTAGAGAACTGAACGAACACAACCGAAAAAAAAATTCGGTTATCATCCTCTTTCTCTAAAAAGCAAGAGAAATGTTTATAAATATGTAACCGCTGATGCCGTATGCTGTCAAGAATGGCGAGCTACGAAACAAGATTGCCACACAGTTACGACAGGGCGACACGACGCGCACCTCTCCCTCTCCGTCGCTGCAGCTGGGAGGCGTTCAAAGAAGCGGCCTTTGCGCTGGAATCCGCCGCCTTCCACCCGCCCCATCGACATTGTGACGGGACTAGTTCGGCGTGTGTGAACAATGATTCCGGAGTTCCCCAACGCGGAGCTGATTTGACACGCATGGACAAGCTGCCGTGGGGACAACGTATTTTGGTGCGTCTCACGCTTCGACACCCCGCCAACGCCGTCGTCGGGCATCAGAGCGCGGTTGCCTTTGTGTCTGTAAACTGATCTGCAGAGCCGCGGCGAGTTGGTGATGAGTAAACGAACAGTCACCGCGTCGTAGGACCGGCGGATCGAGTGTATAAAAACTGTGGTTGTGCGAATGCTGAGGACACTTCTCTTGAGCAGTCATGTTAGACTGAGTCACTTCTCTCATGCAGTCCTGTTGGACTAATACTCTTTTTCTCAAGCAGTCATGTTAGACTGATTTAGTTTCTGTAAATAAACCCTTTTCCTCGTTCTCGATGAGAAACAGTTCTTCACTTCATCAACGATCTCAGCGTAAATAAGTTGGACGACGGCATGGGCCAGCTACCTTCGAATTCATGCCGTACTCCAATCTTGGCAAAGGACCACGGACGATGGGATTGAGCCCCCAATCCTGACAACTGGCTGACAGCGGTGAGATGGACTTTGCGACATGGCGCTGTATCTGCGGTGAGTGCTTGGTTTTTGCTTTGACTCTCTAAGCTTCATTTTGTGGTTGTTCTGTTTAGAACAGTAGGGAAGCTAGATTGTTGTGTGTTAGCTAGGTTGTGTTTTACTAGCTAGATTTAGAGAGCAGAATCAAGGCAGTAAAGCAGCAGTCATGGAATTAAGGACACTGCTGAGAGACGAGTTGTTGATTGTTGGTGAGGAACTGGGCCTAGATGTACGTAAAGAAATGCTAAAATCAGAATTATTGCATATCATTTCCGAACAGGCCAGTGAGGAAGAAGTTGAACTGGGGTTTGAACTTCTGAAAAAGAGAGAAGAACGAGAGAGAAAAGAAAGGGAGGAACGCGATAAAGAAAGGGAGGAACGCGATAAAGATCGCGAGTTAAGAAAAATGCAACTTGAACTTGAAAGCAAACGTTTGGAGTTGTCTCAAGGAAGTGAAGGCGCTCTGGGACGATCAAGTGAGGCAGAATCATACCGCATGGACAGGCTATTAAAGCCATTTGAGGTCGGGACCGACATAGGCTTGTTCCTAAGCAATTTTGAAAGGACTTGCGAAAAAATGAACTTCGGCCCGAGTACATGGCCACAGCGGTTGCTGTCTATGTTGCCGTGTGAGGCAGCGGAAGTAATCGCCAGACTGAGTGTGCAGGATGCATATGATTATGCAAAAGTTAAGGCTAGTCTCCTGAAGAAATACCGCCTTTCAGCCGAAGCTTTTCGGCAAAGGTTTAGGAGCACAGGCAAGAAAGATAGCGAGGGCTATCCGGAGTTTGCGTATAGCTTAAAGGCCAACCTAGTCGAGTGGCTTAAAAGCGCGGAAGCGTACGACAGCAGAGACATGATCATTGAATGCATGTGTCTAGAGCAGTTTTACAAAACCATCCCCCAAGCTGTGAAACTGTGGGTGCAAGACAGAGGTAATGTAAACACTGTGGAAAGGGCGGCTGAATTAGCCGAAGAGTACGCAACCCGTAGAAAATTGAACGCCGAGGAGGGAAACTGGGACGGTCGAAATGGACCGCGGAAACCATTTCCGTTCAAAAAGGGTGCGCAAACTAGACGATCCGAGCCTGTAGACATGGCGGAAAAGCCCGCAGAAAAGAGCGAGGAGAAACTTAACGGAGAAACCGCACAAAAAGAACAGAAAAGAAAATTCAAATCTGTTAGACCAATTCGCTGTTACAAATGCCACAAACTGGGACATATAGCTGTAAACTGCGAGAAGTCTAGCGTAGTTTTTTCCTACGTGGAGGAAAAAGATGAGAATATGGAACTTTTAAGTCCATATCTCCACGACCTGCAAGTTAACGGAAAACCATGCCGAGTGCTAAGAGACAGTGCCACCACGCTGGACATTGTCCATCCGTCTTACGTGATGGTAGATGACTTCACCGGAGAAGTAGCATGGATAAAACAGGTTGTAGAAGAACACAGCGTGTGTCTGCCCATGGCCAAAGTCAAAATCAGTGGACCATTCGGGGAGCTAGAGACTGAGGCTGCAGTTTCCAAATTTTTGTCACTGCAGTATCCCTACATCTTTTCGAATCGTTCGAATCAGTTACTGCGTGACAGAGGGCTCAAACTGGGAGAGGGCATAGTACAGGCATTGACCCGAGGCCAAGCTCGTAAGATCGCGGCGCTTTCGGCTGAAAATGCTCAAGCTCCTCCAGCGGAAGCAGAAAAGGGAATAACTTCAATACCCGAATCCGAGCTAGGCCCGAGGGACAAAAGAACAGTTGAGGAGAGCCTGCCAGCTGACCAGCTCAATGAGAGCGTAGCACTAGAGTGTCAGAGTTCTAGCCTACAGGAAGAGCAAGCAGACGCGCTCACAAGCGAGACAGGGTCGTTATTATCACCGGCCTCAAAGAACTTTGATCAACTCTTACGCGTGGATAGAGAGTCACTGGCAGCTGAGCAAAAGAATGATGAGAGCTTAGCTAGATTACGTGACACAGCTAAAGAAGGCATTGCTAGGCGCAACGTAACGATACATGAGAGAGGAGGATTGTTGTATCGGCATTACAGAGATCGAAAGGGTAGGATTTTAGATCAGTTAGTCATACCTACTAAGTATAGGGAGGACCTTTTGAGTCTTTGTCATGGAAATGGGTGGTCCGGCCACCTAGGCATAAACAAATCAAAGGAAAGATTGCTTATGGAATACTACTGGCCTGGCTGTTTCAAAGATGTAGAAAACTTTGTAAGATCATGCGACGCCTGCCAGCGTTCTGGTAAACCAGGAGAGACTTGGAAAGCTCCACTGAAGGTAGTGCCCTTAATAACAGAGCCTTTCAGACGACTTGTAATAGACACGGTAGGGCCTCTTCCAAAATCAAAATCAGGCTACAGGTACTTGTTTACCATGCTGTGTCCGGCTACCAAGTTTCCAGAAGCAATCCCTTTGAAAGAGCTCAGCTCCACCGAAGTACTAGACGCGCTTTTGACAGTGTTTGCACGAGTTGGGTTTCCAGCCGAAATTCAGGCAGATCAAGGGTCAGTATTCACGAGCGCACTGACTTCCACATTCTTGCAAAAGTGCGGGGTAAAGTTAATACACAGTTCTGTCTATCACCCTCAGTCAAACAGTGTAGAGAGGTGGCATTCGGTGCTTAAGCGAGTTTTGCGTGCGCTCTGTTACGAGCACAAGGAGGACTGGGAGAACTGTCTGCCGGCAACTTTGTTTGCTTTGCGAACGGTTCCACATGAAGCAACAGGGTTCTCACCAGCAGAACTAGTGTATGGGAGGACACTCCGTTCTCCACTGAGAATGTTAAGAGAGATGTGGGAGGAAAGAGGGGAGAGTCCAACCGTGGTTGGATACGTGCTAAATTTACTGGAACGGCTAAGCGCAAACCAAGAAATAGTCGGAAAGAACAGGGCAATAGCTCAAAAGAACGCCAAAGTCTATTACGACAAGAATGCGAGGCTTCGTACGTTTAAAGTCGGCTTAACGATGAAAGCGGAAAAGTGTAGGTTTGGTTGTTCACAGGTTACTTATCTGGGCCATGTTGTCGGTCAGGACATGAGACGGCCGGCTGAGCTGAATATAGCTACGATTGGAGAATTTTCTCAGCCGCGCCCGAAAACGGACCTTCGTTCATTTTTGGGACTTGTGGGGTACTATCAACGGTACATTCCGAATTACTCGCAATTGGCAAGTCCATTAACAGACGCCCTCCAAAAGGGAGCACCGAGTAACGTACACTGGGATAAGGACAAAGAAAACGCTTTCCAAAGTTTGAAAACGCTGTTGGTTTCTCGCCCTGTGCTTCGCGCGCCAGACTACACAAAGGAATTCATAGTTCAATGCGACGCAAGCGACAGAGCTATGGGCGTGGTACTTAGTCAGGTCGGCGACGATAACAAGGAGCATCCTATCCTCTACGCCAGCCGTAAACTAAATGTAAGAGAGGAAGCCTACAGCGCTTCAGAGAAGGAATGCGCTTGTTTGGTTTGGGCCGCCCAGAAGTTGTCGTGTTACTTGTACGGAGCGAAGTTCATCTTCGAGACCGACCACTGTCCTCTGACGTGGCTCAATCAAATGTCACACAAAAACGGCCGCTTGCTCCGATGGAGCCTCACTCTCCAAGAGTACAACTTCTCCGTTAGATATAAGAAGGGAAAGTTGCATAGCAATGCGGATGGTTTGAGCAGGCTAAATTGAATTCTGCGTTTGAGGGTCCCGCCTAAATTTTAGGGTTACTAGTGTTAGCTTTTCTTTAGGCGAAGAAAATCCCCTCTCATTCAGCAGAATTCCCTCCATTAATTGCTGAATTTGTCAGCAGGAATTTGCTTCAGAAATTGGCATAGTGAAATGTAGCATTTTTTTTGTTTCTGCACTTATGTTGTTGTTGTTTTTTTGAAGCCTAGCGAGTCTAAAGTGAGAGCCAATGCACGTCATCTCGGCGCAGAGCCGTGTTGTGGGGTTCATTTTGCAGTTGCCTGTCCTTGTTGGATGTTTTGGGGCGGTGACATCAATGCACAAGTGGTCGCTGCGAGCCAAGACATCAATCCCCCCCCCCCCCCTGACCAGCAGCCGTTCTCTTCCTGCCTAGCGGTTATCAGCGCTAGACAGTCGAGACTTTCCGGGCCATGGAGGCGCTGTCAAGAATGGCGAGCTACGAAACAAGATTGCCACACAGTTACGACAGGGCGACACGACGCGCACCTCTCCCTCTCCGTCGCTGCAGCTGGGAGGCGTTCAAAGAAGCGGCCTTTGCGCTGGAATCCGCCGCCTTTCACCCGCCCCATCGACATTGTGACGGGACTAGTTCGGCGTGTGTGAACAATGATTCCGGAGTTCCCCAACGCGGAGCTGATTTGACACGCATGGACAAGCTGCCGTGGGGACAACGTATTTTGGTGCGTCTCACGCTTCGACACCCCGCCAACGCCGTCGTCGGGCATCAGAGCGCGGTTGCCTTTGTGTCTGTAAACTGATCTGCAGAGCCGCGGCGAGTTGGTGATGAGTAAACGAACAGTCGCCGCGTCGTAGGACCGGCGGATCGAGTGTATAAAAACTGTGGTTGTGCGAATGCTGAGGACACTTCTCTTGAGCAGTCATGTTAGACTGAGTCACTTCTCTCATGCAGTCCTGTTGGACTAATACTCTTTTTCTCAAGCAGTCATGTTAGACTGATTTAGTTTCTGTAAATAAACCCTTTTCCTCGTTCTCGATGAGAAACAGTTCTTCACTTCATCAACGATCTCAGCGTAAATAAGTTGGACGACGGCATGGGCCAGCTACCTTCGAATTCATGCCGTACTCCAATCTTGGCAAAGGACCACGGACGATGGGATTGAGCCCCCAATCCTGACAATGCTTGGGCCATGCGCTATATAGAACAAAGATATCTGTAATCCAGCACCTATGTAACTACTGCTTAGGACGCTCGCGCAGTTCGTATACGGTCGCATTGCTGGACAAGCTTAATTGAGACTGCAAGGTATGCTGCTATTACTAGCCAAAACTATTTTATTCATGGGTGGAAACCTCATCCATCCAACCAAGTGTTCACGCAATGTAACCTGCAGCGAACACTTTGAGCGCTTGTCAAAGTATAACAGCACAGCTCCTATCGCAGCAGAACGGTACCCACGCTGTTACGATCGTCGCGTATGTTTCATGGCTCCTAAACCGCAACTTAGAAATAGAGGATAATACTGCAATAAGGTCACATTAGCGATTGAAACATTCAGAAATACACAATTGGTCTCCGAGGCTGATTGTAGGCTCAAATATGCGCGCACACATGGCGCTGCGTGTTCCGTCCACCTCAACGCCAGCAGAAATTCCGGCCATGACACCGTAAACCACTTCAGCACGTCTCAGAGAACCGTTTACCACGTAGAAGACGCACGTCATACTAAACAGACCCCACGACCACGAAAACAAACGCCAAAACCTGCCGCTGAGTGTACACCTGCCATGCAAAAGACCGCTTTCATCCAAACCAGTATGGCGCTGCTCATAGGCGGCGCCACTGCGTTCACAATATGGCGGCGCCTACGAAAAAACGGTCTATAGACGCGCGGGAGCGAACTAGCGCTAAAACAAACCATGCAGCGGAAAACGAGAGAGGGTGGCACGCGAAAAATATTCCCTGTATTCCTCCATAGTGGCAGCGCATGACAGAAAAGGAAAAGTTAGGAAATTGGCGCGCTTTTTAAACATGCAGACGGTGCCGAAAATATACGACATCGACCATTTTGGAGTTCGTACGCGGCGCCCTATATTTACGTCATTGACCCTCAAAGGGCTAAAATCGGTCCAGGGGTTATTTCAGAAAAACGTTTTTGCGTTTTTGCATGTATTTAAATAGGCCGCGTCGGAGTTGGGCCCGAGCTAAAGCTTCCTCTTAATGCGACCTCCTAAGCAGTTAGCCGGTTGAGTGACTGTACACGGTCGTTGGTTTCAGGCACTGGATCCGACATTCAACGAATATGTTGACCTCACTGCCGGTGACAACATACCTGATATGGCCAAAATCGTTGTTGACGCCCAACAGGAAAGCGTCGCTGAAGGAGCACCATCATGTTCATCATCACAGGTAAATTTCTTAGCGGAACGTTGTCACTGTAGTTAACTAAAAATGATTTTTTTTAATATTTCACACGTTCGCGAGCTTGCGCTAGTTTTACTGATGAGCCGTTTTTCTTTTTTAAGCGTCATATAAGGTGCCTCATTAATATTCGGGTTAGTGACACGAATATAAAGCTATTTTATTTTCGCCTGCTCGCGGTGCTAGCTGGCACTTCACCTTGCGCAAGAGCGCCGCGGTAGGAGTTGCCACTGAGCACTTTATTGTGGTTATGGTCTAATAATTGCAACCTTGAGTAAGACGATCGAGGCTGTCCCTCAGGCACGTTATGCGAATGGTCTTCACAAAGTTGCGCGGTGCACCATTGCGTAATACGTGAAGGACATTGCCGTGTTCGATTGTGTCGCGGGCATTTCTGAAGTATCTTCAAGTTCTATAACCATGATATGCGTCAGGGAGGTTGAAGCTATTCTCACCGACCGTGACAAAAACATCGTCAATCGTACTTTTACGTTATCTTGTGACTGGGGATCGCAGGAGTGATGAATGATGCGCCCTGCGGCCATTCGCTTTTATACGTCATTTCCTCATTCATTACTGCATCCCTTCGCGTTATTTTAGTTTATTTATTTTCACCTTAAAGGCCCGGTGGCATTACATAAGGGAGGGCTTTAATCCTTGTAATAATGTTAAAGCAAATGTACAGAACAGTAAAGAAATAACAATAAGCAAATACAAGCCGGAAACAATTGTGAAAAAAGGGGAACATCGTGTTAGAGTGAGGGTAGGTGGGATCGGTAATTAAGCAGTGTGGTTATTTAACATTTCGCAGAACGTTTTACGGTCAGTGCATGATACGATATCTTCTGGGAGATGGTTCTAATGGGTTATAGCATCGGGGAACAATGAAGTGTTCATGGCAGATGATAGGGTGTTAATGTTTGCTATGGGACGACTGTGGCTTAAGCGAGAGGACGTACGTAAGGGTGAACTTAACAGGGTATGCCTGGAGTGTGGATGGTAATAAAAGGTGTGAAGCAAGCAGAGACGAGATATGATCCGGCGGGAAGCAAGTGATGGTAGTTCAAGTGTAGTTAGTTAGTTTAGTGCGGTTATGCTGGTATCACAGAGTAATCGGAAGTTATAAACCGAGCAGCGCGATTTTGCGTTGCTTCTATGTCATAGGTTAGATATGATTGGGAAGGGTGCCAGATAGATGACGCATATTCTAACTGCGGACGTACGAATGTTACATATGCTAGCTTTTTTATTTCTGGTGATGCGGCTTTCAGGTTGCGTTTTAAATATCCAAGAATGCGTGAAGCATTATAACAGATGGCGTCAATATGAGTTGCCCATGATAGTGTCGATGTCATGTGAACGCCAAGATATTTGTAAGACGGGCATTATTGATAGGAGCTGAATTTATGATGTAGGTGTGACTGGTTAAGCTGTGGTTGCGGGTGAATGACAGAGCTTTGCATTTAGTAAGGTTACGCGGCATATACAATTTCTCGCACCATACTGCGATGGGATCGAGATCCTCTTGTAGTGCGGTGATATCCATGGTCGCTTTAGTTGCTCGCAAATACGGCTTGTGTAATAACGAATTCGTTGCTAGTAAATAAAACAACGTTTGCAAGCTCGAAAATGACAAAGGAAAGTTGGAAGGGCGCAAACTGTTGTTAGCTATGGTACCTGCCACATAGCGTTAGCACCAGCTGACTCGCAGAGAGGCCTGATATGTTCCGCCACTGCTAGGCGCATCGCTTTCTCTGTTATTGTGGTAGCAGTTATGTAGAAACTACAGGCGAATTTTCACCATTGTAGTTTCTGTGCCATAAGATCATATCGCGCCCTGCTCGCCGTAGTTTAAAAGCCATGTTTTTTGCCGCAATTGAACACACAAAAGGAAGACACATAAACACAACACAGGCGGCAGAAAATATTGTGTTTGTTCAATTTCGGCGAAAAACATGCCTTTTAGCAAGCACCAACTCGGCCAACAAGCAGTTCTGTCGCCGTAGGTTGTGGGAGCGAAGGTGAGCCAAGAATCTTTGATGCCCGCCCAATATTGGAGGTTACGTAATAAAGTGCATGCGTGGTAGGGCCAGGTGAGCGCGCGTTATTCCTACACCAGCAGCACGCCCGCACCCTATCTTGAAATTCTGAGGTAGGTACAAAGCTTGGTGCGCCCACTCGGCTATTATCTGCATTACGCCTTCACGCGCCCGTAGTGCTGGAGGTGTAGTAACCTCGGGTTTTTGAAGACTCATTGAAGGGATAGGCAGCATAAACATTTCCACCGCTCGGTTCGCGCTATTCCCGCCAGTGTTGTGACAGTGAGTGTATGCGTTCGAGTGACATCTGTTCATCACTCTTAGAACTGTAGGGAGTGTAGCCAGAGCATAACGACTGTGTTACTCTCGCCAGAGTTCTGTTACTCCGTGTAAAGCCGGCGCGGAGTTGGCTGCGGGACTTGCTCTCTCCGTGAAGGTAGAGTGAAATAACCTGCGTGCTCCCTTCCAGTTAGGTAGAGTTCCCGGCTCATTCAACTCTTCCGCCAACGTAGCGTAGATGGGGCCGTACACTCCGTCCTTGGCAGGCAGAGTACTATCGATATAGTGTTTTAACGGCGCTTGAGGTGAAGATGGCGCACAGGAATGCGTACATATACTCTTGCCTGTCCAGAAGTGTGTGTTGTATATATATATATATATATATGTGTGTGTGTTCGTGTGTGTGTGTGTGTGTGTGTGTGTGTGTGTGTGTGTGTGTGTGTGTGTGTGTGTGTGTGTGTGTGTGTGTTGATGCGCTACGTGGCCGTTGTGCTCGTTGCACGCATGCATGCATCGAACGGATGATGTAGACATCGATCAGTCGGTCGTCTGATTTGCTGTTTCCACTCATGCTTGATGTCACAGCGAATTTTAGAACTAAAGAAGAAAGTTTAGCTTGGGAGCTCATATCTTGGTCGCTCAGGAGCCCGAAATCAGTGTCACAAGTCAACACCGCTGTATAGCGGCGAAGCCGACTTTAGAAACCCAGCACTATAGATAGATTCGTTTCATCGTTGCCGCTGATGTGTGCGATAAAGGCTGTGAAATCAAACCTTCGCACATGTTGTTTTCTTCGAACACTTCTAAAATTTGCTTGATGGGAATCTTGCGTGTATGTGTTTTTAGGCACAAGCATAAGCTAAACATCAAATTAAGCAACCACGCCATATATTGGAAAACCCAGTATCCAGTGCGCCGGATTATGGGCCCAGTGTCGCGCGCTGGATGCTGGGCAGGCGCGGCGTACTGGGAGGCGCTGACTAGTGATGCGAAAAACAGCTCTAGCGCGTTAAATACGCGGTACCTGGACACCGTACATATATTTTTGAATACAGAAAGAACAGAGAGTGTTTTAGTGCATTAAAAAATTATTAGAAAATAACAGAGCTCCGACCAGGATTCGATCGTCCAACCAATCGACCCCAAGCTCGGTACTTTACCACTGCGCCACGCCAACAGATGAACACGCGCTGATAATTTACCATGTCAAAGTCGCGAAGCAGTTTTAGTTTCGCAGAGCTACGCCTCGCACAGACATGGTAGATGCACTATCGCCCAGCAACAAACCCACGCCTGTACTACAAATAAAGATTTGCTGTCCGTATTCAGTAGCATGCTCGGAAGTGCCACAACATCGTTTTTCACTTGCAATTGGTATTTTACCTTCGGAAAAAGACCTAAGTGAACCCCCGACCCGGGACGCTGTAAGGGCCGTTACTGCCGATTTCCATAGCCATTTCTCGTTCTTCAAGCGTGGGATGTGCAACGTTTTCTTAGTTCAGTGGTGCCTTTCAGTCAACATGTCTGTCTAGTCATATATCTTCTTCAGTGAAGCGCAGGCTTCGGCGCGGCACATATACCTGTGTTTATTACGCGTCACATCGGCGGTCATCGCTACTTGTGCTGGCATTGCATATATAGACATGGAAAAATTGTTCATTTAAGAACACCGATACGAAAGCTGAAATATAGAGTGATTTATCCTTGTTAGACTTCCTGATTCCTGAGCCTAGACGGGCCGATAGCGTGCGGACGGACTCGGCGGATACGCTAGGCCTAAGCTTCGGTGGGCACCGATTCGGCGCGGGTAGCTGGCGAAAGCTCAAATGTGTGTATTTGAGCCCCAGAACCTTTTTTAGTACAATGTGAAAAGTGGGAGCGCACGAATCACCTCAGCTTTCTTATCGGTGCGATAATAGCGGTAGCCTTTGAAATCGGGGTCCGTTCGCGCGCGTCTGAACGATTTCTGGATTTCATGTCCAGTCCACAACGCTGCGACAACGGCGACAACTCCCAGTCATATGTTACGTGCAAACTACTAAAAAACGCGGCGTCCGCTGCGTTTGCGTGGTTTTGTTCAAGGATTTAGCTATCCGCCCAGTCAAAAGGGAAAATGCAAAAAACGAAAGTGATCTTCAATGTCAAAGGTGCATGAATAAACAGGCCAGCTCGCGCACCTTTATTCCAAGCTGCGACACAAAATAGAGTTTTATGACACCAAGATATAGCGTTATTTAGGACAAGAGACTAGTATCAAGCGATGAAATTGTATAAAGCATTTAATATTCAGCAGCACTCGTCCTCGCGTACTGGAAACAAGCGGCACAGGCACAACTAGCAGTTTCCTGTGCGCCGCAGCGTAATGGTAGTGGAACCAGCGCCTCTTCCAGTGTGACTCAGCTCTTATCCAGCTTACTCACCGGTGTCCCAGCGAGTGCCAGTGTGCCCAGTGCGATCCAGTGCCAAAAAACAGGCTGGTTTCACACACTGGAAGGCACTGGAAGACGCTGGTTTTTGCAATAGGGCGTACAGTACATAAACACCTCAATATGAGGCCCGAAACCGCAGTTGCCTGTGCTACGCGCTTTGCCACTTCCTTGTGGCATTTTAATACCTAATTGTTGAGATCATATAGAAAACTGTGTGCCACCGTCTTGTGCGCAAGGGGGATTTCGTTTAAATTTGCAAGAAGTTGCACTCATGCCGAAGTGACGTGTTGTCGCGTATGTATACACGGCTCCACATGACTGTAATAGGATGTGTTACCTTCCACTGAAGACGAAACCGCGGTGCCGCTATTTACCTTGCATGCATTGGCCAGCAGTAGGACGTTGTTTATCATTGAAAACTGCACAGTTAAACACGCAACGATCGAGCATAAAAAGATCGTCATTCGTCTTTGTTAATCTTATTCTTACGTCCGTCCCGCATTTACATGCGTAGTTTTCAAAAAAGGCAACCGTACCAACATGACTAGCTGTACATAGTTTTGATGCACAAATCCATGAGTGTAACCGTAAGTGCAGTGCTGGTTGTTTACTCAAAAAGTAAGGATGTTAATTGTGTTGTGTTGTGTTTTATGGCACATAGGCAACTAAGGCCATCATGCGCCAAGCTCGAGGTATAGAATTTTCCGTGTAATTTTATACAAATATAACTAATCGTCGGTGCTGTTGTGTGCTTAAATAGTTAGAGTTACCTCATGATGGAGTAAGAAAAAGTAGGAACAATTGGTACTGATAAAAACTTTTAAAGGAGGTCGGGTAACCTCAGCGGCCATCCTTGCCAGAGCAAGGATCTCGAGGCTCCTAACTAATCAAATAAAGTCCTCAGCCTTTTTCTCAGGAATGAGAAATGGCTGTGGTGTATGAGGTGAAGTACTGCGTCATGATTTACATACTTTTAAGAAAACCAGCTTCTGTTAAAAATCTAAAAACGCTAGACATATCCACAATTGCATTATCACTCAAGAGCAGTGCTGGGTGAAAAGGGATGCATTGGTTATAAAATGGGGAAAAGCACTTTTTCCGTAGCTTTTCCAGATTACAACATGAAATTAAAATGTGATTGATTGTAAGTTCATCTCCGCAAGGGCAGATTGGTTTGTCTTCTTTCTTCAGCAGAAAGTTGTGTGTAATGTGTGTGTGACCTATACGGAGACGGCAGATAATGACTTCCTTGAAACGCTTCTGGTGCACGCATGACTTCCATTCACCTAGAACTGGTTTTATTAATTGTAGCTTGTTATTTAGTTCGCTGTTCCAAGTGGACTGCCATTTTTTCCTTGCATTACTATGCAGTAAGTTTATGCAATCTCTATAGGGCATATTTATATTCTTAATTTGCTTGCCGTAAGCTTGAGCAGCGCACGAATCCGCTCTTTCATTGCCTTTTATGCCGACATGACTTGGTACCCAGCAGAGCCTGATGTTTTGGCCTTGAGCTGTGGCTGCTGTAATGCTGTGTATGAGGTCTCCAAGCAGAGGAGCCATTGCATTTCTAGAATGAAAGGCCGTGAGTACACTCAGTGAGTCTGTGTAAATAACACTGTTGGCGAGTCTCTCATTTACTATTTTTTCTATGGCTACACAGATGGCATAACTTTCCGCAGTGAAGATGGAAGCACACTGTGGAAGTCTTACTATTTTATTCCAATTCCCCTGTACAGCTGCGCTTCCTACATAAGCATCTGTTTTTGAACCGTCTGTGTAAAAAGCTGCAAAATTACTGTACTTTTCTTCAAGTGTGAGGAATTCTTGTATTATATGTTGTTGCGGAATTTGTTTTTTACGGAAGTGTGTTAGAGTGAAATCACAGATTTCAGGAAAATTGTACCATGGCGGCAGTGGACCTCGCCTTTGGGCAATGTTTGGCAATATGTCCAGCATGTCGAGGTTTTGGCGTATCTCTTCGAAACGTAGGAGGAGTGGCCTAATAGCTTGCGGTTTGTTGTTAAACAGTGTTCTTGATGGGCACTTTGTGGCTATGGGGTAACATAGGTGTTTAGGAAGCGAACGGATTTTTAGAATGTACGAGCATGTGAGCATGGCTCTTCTATCTGTAAGTGATGGCTCATTGGTTTCTACATGGAGACTGCTTATGGGTGATGTTCTGTATGCACCAGTGGAGAGACGCAAACCTGTATTATGTACTGGATCTAGCTGTTTCAGGTACGATGGTCTTGCTGACCCATACACTATACATCCATAATCCAGGGTAGAGCGTACTACAGAGCGGTAAATTTGTAAGAGACAAGTCCTATCGGCTCCCCAGTGTTTTCTTGACAGCACTTTGAGTATGTTCAGCGACTGAGAAGCTTTCTTTTTCAAAGCATTTATGTGAGGCAGGAAGGTGAGCTTCCTGTCAAATGTTACACCTAGAAATTTATGTTCATTTTTTACGGGTAGATTTATTTCGTTCAGGTGTAGGGTGGGATCTATTTGTATGCCTCGTCTGAGTGAGAAAAGAATGGCCACCGATTTCTGTGGGGAAAAACGGAAACCATTTCTGTCTGCCCATGTTGCTAGTTTGTTTATTGTTAGCTGTATTTGTCGTTCGCATGTTGATATGTTCGAGGATGTGCAAGCTATCTGGAGATCATCTACATAGAGAGAATACATAACGGATCTTGGAATTATTTTCCTGATAGAATTCATTTTTACAATAAAGAGTGTTGTGCTCAAAATACATCCCTGAGGTACTCCATTTGCCTGAATAAAATTCCTTGAAAGGGTTGAGCCAAGGCGGACACGAAATGTACGGTTAGACAAGAAGTCCTTCAGGCAGTTCAACATCCTGCCGCGGATGCCTAGTTCAGCCAGGTCCTGAATGATCCCAAACCTCCACGTTGTATCATATGCCCTCTCTAAATCGAAGAAGACAGATAGACAGTGTTGCTTGTGTATAAAAGCTTCGCGAACAGTGTTTTCAAGACGGACAAGGTGGTCGGTGGTGGAGCAAGCCTTCTTAAAACCGCATTGATGGACATCTAGGAGCTCCCGGTCTTCTAACACAAATGTTAATCTGATATTCAATAGACTTTCAAAAGACTTTGCTAGACAGCTAGTCAGAGCTATGGGCCTATAGCTGCTAGGAAGGGTGAATGGTTTTCCGGGTTTTAATAAAGGAACAATAATGGCCATCTTCCAGGCTTCGGGAAGTTTCCCCGATACCCAAACTTTGTTAAAAAAAATTTAAAAGTGCTTCCACAGCCGGTTCAGAGAGATGAGCTAACATATGATAATGAATTTCGTCTGGGCCAGGTGAAGTTTGCTTACCAGCGGACAGCACTCTATTTATTTCCTGAACTGTAAGTAAGTTAATATAGGGTTCATTTGTGCCGCCACTTGTCGGCTGTCTTTGTCTTTCAGCTGTGTTTTTGTATTTCAGGAATGATTCTGAATGGTGAGATGAACTGGAGACCGCAGAAAAATATTCACCCAGAATATCTGCCTGTTCTTCTATATTTGTCTGTGTACCAGGGTCAGAGAGAAATGGAACCGTGAATGGGGAGCAGCTGCCATTTATCTTTTTTACCATCTCCCACATTTGTTTTGACGTAATTGTGCTATTTATTGAGGACACGTAACCTTGCCATGAAGTTTTTTCTGCATTACGGCGGATATACCGGGCTCTTGCTCTGAACTTTTTGAACTTAATGAAATTTTCCTGCGTTGGGTACCTACGAAAAATTCCCCAGGCTTTGTTTTGTCTTCTTTTTGCGTCTCGGCATTCTTGTGTGTACCAAATTTTGTGATTCTCTTTTACTACTCCTGAAGACTGAGGAATTGCCAGGCGTGCAGTGGTTAAAATACAGTTGGTGATAGCTTCATTCAGTTCGTCTATGCTTAAATCATCTGAAACTATTTTATCTAAGCTGGCCCTTTCTTTAAAAAGTGCCCAGTCGGCTAAATGTAACTTCCACCGTCGTGGTTTTGTTGGGATGACTTGTGGTGGAGAGGTTAGGCTGATTAATACAGGCAGGTGATCGCTGCCGTATGGGTTGTCGATGACATCCCATTTAAAATCGCTAAAAACAGAGGGTGAACTAAAAGACAAATCTATGCAACTCATTTTTCCCGTGCTCGGAGAGCAGTATGTACTTTTGCCGGTGTTTAGGAGGCAAACATTATTACTTAAAATAAAATCTTCTAAAATACGGCCTCTCGCATCAGTGTGTGCACTTCCCCAAAAACCGGAGTGGGCGTTGAAATCACCAACAAGCAGGTACGGCTCTGGTAGTTGTTCTAAAAGGGTTTCTAAATCATTAAGTGTTACTGTTAGGTGTGGCTCAAGATATATATTGCATATTGTCATCGTCTTAAAATGGATGACAGTGACAGCAACAGCTTCGTATTTGGTTTTAAGTTTGATTTCTTGGGTTGCAATGCCAGTCCTAATTACAGTAGCAACACCTCCAGACAGTCTACTTGCGTGTTCTCGGTCAGACCGAAAGACATTGTACTTGTTTAAAATGTTTTTTTTGTTTGGGACCTAAGTTGGTCTCCTGTAAGCATAAAGCCACTGGGGACAGTGTGTTTAACAGTTCTTTTATGTCACTGTAGTTATTTATTAGTCCTCGGCAGTTCCACTGTATAAGGAACGACATGTTTGATGAGTGTAGTTAAAATTAGGATGCTGGTTTTCGGGGTGCCAATACTGGGGTTTTTTTTCCGCTCCAGGGAGCTGTGCTTCTGCTGCAGCAGAGGCGAGTTTTGTGTTATGTCCATTGCCTCACTAGAGGCTCTGGACTTCCGCGGTGAACCCGCGGGTGTACGGTTTGTAGGCCTCTCTCGACTGGGGGAAGCCTTGCGGGTGGCCGACTGAGAGGCCGGCGCGTCTTTGTTCAGAGGTGCCAGAGCAGCCTTCGCTGCGTCTGTCGGGGGCGGGAGTGGCCCTGCCTCAGGCTTTGCCTGGGCGGTGGCCGAGGCCTGGTGTGGTGTGCCGCCCCTGCGCACCACATCGGCGAAATTTGTTTTTGCTCTGAAT
Organism: Dermacentor albipictus; assembly: GCF_038994185.2. Taxonomy (NCBI): domain Eukaryota; kingdom Metazoa; phylum Arthropoda; class Arachnida; order Ixodida; family Ixodidae; genus Dermacentor; species Dermacentor albipictus. Next base: position 86,632,191 of record NC_091822.1, read on the forward strand.
TGAAATGTTGAGGGGAGTCGTTTTCGTGCCTCTTGATACGTTATGTTTTCCTTCGTCTTGATCGTTATGATTTCTTTCTCTTTCTTCCAGATCGGACATGATCTCGAGTACGCGGGGTGGTCCCCTTCACAGTTCGCACACAGTGGTGCAGCGGTACAGTTCACAGATTCATGAGCATTTGATGAACATTTGGCACATGTTTGGCGGCCACGACAGCTCTGAGAGCCATGGCCGAATCTTTGACATTTGAAACATAGTCTCGTATTTGGAATGTATGGTCTTATAGTTATTCTAAGATAGCCTACTTCTATGGATTCGGGGAGTTGGCTGGAGGCAAAGGTCAGGACTATGTGTTTTGTAGGTATTTCCTTGTCATCCTTTCGGATTTTGATACGATGGACTTTGGTGACATTCTGGTCTTTCAGACCCTCCAACATCTCTTGTTCAGAAAGGTTCAGGAAATCGTGCTCAGATATTACTCCTTTGACTGTGTTTAGTGAGCGGTGTGTAGTTACAGTAACCCGGACGTCTCCAAAGGACACTAGGGTTGGGAGTTTCGAGTATTGTGCTTTGTCTCGGATTTGGAGGAGTAGGTCGCCACAGGCTAGCTTCGTCACCTTGTAGCCAAGGCCCAGGGCGTAAGTCAGAGATTTTGATACTATGAAAGGGGACATTTGTCGAGCTGGTTGATCTGGATCTTCACTATGTATGACATGATACCTGGGGAAATGTTCGGTTGTTTTTTGGAAGCATTGGGAAGTAATGTCCTCGGTCCGCACTCTTTTTGGGGTGCGATCATTTACTGAAAGAGGTGGAGCCATAAAGTGCGTTTAATGTTCGGTCATGATGCCAGCCGCCCACCATGGAGCCCAACAAGGGGACGGGACAGGAACTCGCAAGCGAGTCCAGCCCACGCCAGCTGTACACCTCAACTATAACCAAATATGACACAACTCAGGGTAGTTGGTCAAACAAGGTTAACCCTCGCCGCCTATGAAAAGTGAAAAAACTGAGAAGAGAGGAGGACACAGGAAAGTTGTAAGAAAGAAGATAGGAAAGTGAAAGGTGGAGGGGAGGATAGGAAAAGACGACTGCCGATTTCCCCCGGGTGGGTCAGTCCGGGGGGGCCGTCTATGTGAAGCAGAGGCCAAAGGGGTGTGTTGCCTCCGCCGGGGGGCCTTAAAGGTCCAAACACCCAGCATCGGCTCAACCCCCAGGATCCCCTTTTCCCCAGACACGGCTAAGCCGCGCACGGCTACACGCGGGAGGGTCCAACCCTCGTGTGCTCGGGTACGTGGTGTCGCAACACACCAAACGCCTGCTTGCGCAGACGCCCCTGCGGGGAGGATGTTAATTATTAATCAAGGTAAATTAAGATGTTTTATAAAGGTCTTCGTCTCCTTTAACTGAGTTAAGGAGGGCTTCTCACGCATGGTACATAAGCACGTATGTCGAGCAGGTATACCCTCCCTGTCGTTGCAAGAACATATGTGACTCGGAACATGTGGAGTTCGGTGCCGTCCTGCAGTCATTACATTTGTTTAGTCTTTCTGTTCTGTCGATTCACAGTTAGAACTGCAATGAACATTGAAGTGTGCATCCCTCCTGCTTACATGTTCATGGGCTGACTGAGGCTTTTCAAAGGACTGAGACCTTCCACAGAAATCTGCCGGGCTGCCCCTTCCCCAAATTGCCCCCTTAAGCCATGCATAAGCCATTAACTATGACTTCCCAGTACACAATTTTGTGGTATATATAATTAATTTCACAGCAACAGGCTACAAACTTGACTCACACAGCTTTACTGCAAGAAAATTGCAGTTCTTTTATTGAAGTTGGACACTGCTATGCATATAGTGCTACATCCAGCTGCCTGCATGTGCTTACACAAAAGAGATACCTCAAAAGATCCTTTGATTTCATACATACACACGTGCCTCGCAGCCATGCACAGAACCAGGGGGGTTGCTCACACATGTCTTGACCCCTGCCCCTCAAGATGAGTGTATGCTCAATGCCAGTGTACGACATGTGACAAACTAGTGGAGTCCTTATTCCCACCTATTACTGTCCTTTTGCTTTGAAGAGACAAGAAATGTTTAATGACTATTCAAGAGAACCCGCCAGCACATTGAAACTCATCATTATCATCAATCACCATCTCAATGAGACCTCCACCCCCTTTGAAAAAAACAACCTACATCTATGCCTGATCTGTGCCTATATATATATAACACATTATTCCATATACAAACAAGACACAAGTTCAAAGGAAATGGATGCTTGAAGTGATGAGCAGTAGTCGAACAAGAAATGTCACTTAAGCCTAAATTTCCACAGGAATTGTCTTTGCCAGGGCAGCAACTGCTTTCCTTAGCAGCATTTCTTTCTACTCGCAGCTCACTCTTGCCACGGGAGTGAGCTGTGTGTACATAACCCTACTGCTAAGGAATGCAGTTGCTGTGCTGACGAAGACCTTTTTCAAAGTTGTTTTCAGCAGCATTTCTTGTTCGATTGCTGCTCCCCGTTAGGCCATATGGCAACCATAATTTCTAGTGAACACATTTCTGTATGTCTAAATAATTTTTGTATGTGTTGTGTAATATATTGATAAGTCTAATAGGTATTTACATTAGCATAGTGCAATTGTTTCTTAGTTTAATTGTTGCTAGTCTATTAGGAACTTGCACTGATATATTTGGATTGACAAAACACAGATTTCAAATTTATTTGTATCTGTGCATATAGAGTGTGATAGCACTTGCTGATAGACTCTAACAGAAATACACATTTGGTCCAATGCCAGTGTAATAAGACTATTACGGACAAAATAAACATTCTACCCTTGTAAGTCACAGTAGCAGACTATGATCCTTCATACATGTGTTAGAATTTGCATTGAAGGTGGATTAAGTGCCCCTATAGGTTTTGATCGGGCACCACATGCTAATTGGTCACTAGTTGAGTAATATATTGTGAAACATCAAGATTGTACTACCACAATGGCAATGACTGTGTAATATTCTACTTTTACATTTTGTGCCACTGAATATTGATCCTCCTATTTGACGTGAAAATTTCTTTTCGTCTGTTTATGTGATTATTTGCATCCAGTGCATTGCTATTGTTCTTCTATGGAGCAGTATAAGCACCACATTAAGGTTAAAAGAACAAGATGTGGCCATTGCTGTTAGTGACGAAATATAAGTTTTTGCAGTCAGAGTCGTCATGCAGGTTAGTGTTATAACATCACCTTTTGAAGGCCAAACTGCTGTATTCATCACAACATGCAACATTGATCTTCCAAAGACAATTTATATGCATCACTACGCAAAGACACCTACATATATATTGAACCCACAATGTAGGAAAAATATATCCAGTTCTCGCACACAGGAGTTAACGTAACTAGACAGAATCAGAATCAGTTTTTATTCATGACAAAATGATGATAATTACAACATATGTATATACAGAAGGAGGTCCCGTAGTTAGAAACTGAAATGGGACCTCCTGTGCATGATGACTAGAATTAATAATACATACAACAATGGCAACATGAAAAATTTACAAACAAAGGTTTTAAGAGACAAGGCATAAATGAACAGAAAAGCAGCATATGTAAGTATTAAGCAAAAAACAAGGCTTCGACTTAGTCAACGAAAGGTGAAAAAAATAGCTAAAAGAAAGAAAGTGAAATAATATATATATACACATATATATAAGCCGGAAGGAAATCAAGAGACAAAGAGAAAGTTAATAATACAACTCATACTATACTCAAATGGGAAAGTCAGAGGAAGTTAAAAGAAAATGCTTAAGTTCAGTACGAAATCTGTGAGCTTTGAACAATTTTAAAGGGAATGGTAATGTATTCCACAGAGATAATGCTGAAAAGTGTAGTGATTGCTTACCATAGTTGGTGCGAACTAAGGGCAAAATGAAGTTAATATCTTCAGCAAATCTAGTATTATTAGTATTAGTAAGGGATGTCTTCGGTATGATGGTTACTGGAATATCATTGTTTAATGCCCTAAAAATAAATATGGCGACGTTATATTTAACAAGGTCAGTCACATTCAAAATATAATGTGCATGTAACAGCCGAGTTGCGCTAATGCTACGAGGTGAAAATGTTATTAGCCGAATAGCTCGATTCTGAATGACTTGCAACGAAGTTAGGTGACTGTTATAAGTGTTTCCCCATGATTCAATGTTATAGTTAATATGAGAATGAACAAAAGCATAATAAAGCGACATGAGAGTAGAAAATGAGAAATATGGTCGTGCTTTGATTAAAACGCGTATCCCGTATGCCATTTTCTTTTTAACATTAGCAATGTGAAGGTGAAATTTGAGATGGCGGTCAAATTCCACACCTAAATAGGTGCAATGATCAACTGCATTGATTAGGTGATTGTTGATTGAAATAGACTGAAGGAGCTCCGGCGATCGCTGATGTGAGGCAAAAACGACAAAATTGGTCTTATTATGGTTAATCTGTAGCTTATTAAGTTCACACCATGTGGAAATTTTCACGAGATCTTCATTGAGCTCGCGTGTTAGTGTTGATATACAATTGTTAGAGCTAAATATAGTAGTATCATCGGCGTACAGAATACACTTCGATGAGGAGAGGCAACTGGGCAGATCATTAATATAAATTAGGAAAAGTAGAGGACCTAATATGGACCCCTGTGGTACTCCAATGTTAGTAGTAGCTTCTTTAGAGTAGTACCCAGAAATATTAACGACTTGTTTTCTATCTAGTAAGTAGCTGCGGATTAGAAGTAGAGGCGGACCAGTTATTCCGATGGCTTCAAGTTTAGCACAAAGAATTGTGTGATTAATTGAGTCGAAGGCCTTGGATAGGTCAACGAATATAGAGGCTGCAAATTTACCTTCATCAATTGCTTTTTTGAGATAATCAGTAAGAGATATAAGTGCCAGATTAGTTGAAAAGCCTGAACGAAAGCCGAACTGAAAAGGGGAAAGAATACTAAATTTGTCTAAATATTTTGTTAAACGTTTTTCGATAAGTTTTTCAATAACTTTATTAAAAAATGGAAGAATGCAAATGGGTCTATAATTCCGTGTAAGCGTGCGATCACCTTTTTTGAAAATGGGAATGACTCGACCACGTTTGAGTTCACGTGGAAAAACACCGGTTTTAAAAATTAGGTTAATGATAGCTGAGAGGACGTTAGCGATATGTTCCGCGATCATTTTAATGTGGTAAGCATTAATATTATCTAGGCCAGCACTAGTGGCTTTAAGGGTTTTAATTACTAAGATTACTTCATCAGGTGTTGTTGGAAAAAGGAAAAATGAGTGAGGTAAGCGCTTAAAGGACATGTTGCAGCATGAATCAGAATCAGAAGTGCTATTGAAGAAAGCATCACAAAATGCATTTGCAATATCAAGCGGAATAATGTATTCCATGTCATTGTGAATGATGCTCGAAATGACTTTCTGAGAGTTATGGTTTAAAAAGGTGTTGACTATTTCCCACTTTTTCCTAGTGTTATTACCACATTCTATAATTTTTTGTTCGTTATAATTCCTCTTCGCATTTCTAAGCTTTGCAGAAAGAGAGTTAGAAAATTTTTTGTAACGGGCAAGTAGTTTAGTATTGAAAGGTTGCTTCTTTGTTTTTTTATATAAATTTTCACGAGACCGCATAGCTTTCAGAAGGCTCTCTGTAAGCCATGGATTTTGTGGCAATGATACTTTTTTTCTGCATTTTATTTTATGAGAGTGGGAGTTGAAATGCGATGAAAGTGTGGTTAAAAATTGCGAAAAACATTTTTGAGGTTCATTAGACGACATAACTTCTGACCAGTCAGTTTCAGTTACGCTTGCAAAGAACATCTCTTTGTCAAGTACAACTTTGTAGAATGACGTGTTAGATAAGGCTGAGTGATTGCGCAGGCGTAGAACGATAGGAAAGTGATCAGTAATATCGATAGTAACAATTCCAGCCTCAGGTGGATCTGTTAAGTTCAATAATGCATGATCAATTAAGGTACCATCAGCAACGTTAGGACAACGAGTAGGGAGGGAAATTAAACATTCATATCCAAAACTGTGGAAGATGCTTGAATAACTAGAAGAATTAGATGAATTGGTATCTAAGAGGTTAATGTTGATATCGCCCATGATTATTGCATTACAATTAGCGTATGATATTTTTTCCATGGTTAGATCAAGCGCACTACAGAAGTGAGTAACTAAAGAAGAAGGTGAGCGATAAATGCAGCCAAACACTAAGTTCTTGTTGCCTATACTGAAGACGGGGGAATCAAATTCAACAAACACAGATTCACAGTTAGTAATATTCAACTCCAAATCTGGCCGTCGTTTATATGGAATGTTAGATGAGACAAATATAGCTGAACCACCGTGATTACTAATTTCTCTGTGAGAATACTCAGAAGTGTATGAGTTAAAGCAGAATAGGTCCTTGTCATCATTACTAAGCCAGGTTTCAGACACACATATTATTGAAAAGGTATTGTTAAGTGTCGAAAACAGGTTCTCAAAATCATCAAAATGCTTGCGGAGACTTCTAGCATTGAAGTGAATAATTGAATGGTAGTCGCGTGACATGAATTTATTCAGCGCAGATGCTGACAGGTAAGAATCCATGGTGGATGGTAATGATATTAAGAGTCAGAATACAGGCAGTTAGTTGAAAACAGAAAGGTCGGACTCATCAGCAATGCGGCAAACACGGCTTTCATTTGTCTTTCTGGCCTTAATCTGACAATTATCCGTCCACAGGTGCTTCCAGTTATTGGCTTTCTTTAGCACTAGTGCTTTGGAAAAGAGTGCCTTATTTTGTGGTGACAAGTGGTCATTAACAAATATGGGAAAGTTGTTGTCATATTTGCCGATGTCATTCAGGCAGAGCCTTGCCTTTCGTGCCTTGCCGATAAACTCATTCTTTTTCGTTCGAGAACAGAATCTTGCAATTAAGTTTTTCTTACCCTTATCTTTAGTAGCGACTCGGTGAACAACATCGATATCAGCAGAAGTTACGGGACAACCAATTTTCCTGCCCACTGTCTCCAAAACTGCAACGCAGTCCTCGTCCTGTGTACAAGGGATACCCCTGATCTCGATGTTGTTAATGCGAGAGTACTGGTCAAGCTCGGAGACCCTGCGGGAAAGTGAACAGTTTTCCATTTTGAGGGCTTTATTTTCTGCCACGAGTGAGGCCTTTTCACCGTGCAGCTTGTCAACCAGATCGTTCAGAAACTTAAGACTGGACTCAAGGCTGTCCACGTGCTTTTTTAGCTCCAGCACGTCAACGCCAGATGTCTTCATGTGAACGAAAATCTTCTCAACAATGCGATCAGTCATATGATCCGATTGATTAAGAAGTCTTGTTTCCAGTTCATCGATTCTCTTAGCGAGCTCAGCACAGGTGGGCATGTCTAACAGCACTAAAAAAACACTGAAAAACCTAATGCAAAGATACAAGTAGCATAAAACAGTTCTTGGCAGCAGCGTCAGTAACAGGAGAATAACAAAAACGACAGATGCTGTCGTAACCAACCTGTAGAAGTAGAAACGAATGCGTGAGCAGATGCGCAAGCACTGCCGCTGCTGCCAAGACTGGTCGACAGCAGACGAAGGTGGCCTTTATGTAGCGATGCCGGGAGAACCGAGCACCGCCTGGTGGTCTTCTGTGAAGATGCTGCTTGACAAGATAGCTTCCTTGATGGCACGTGCAGTCGAGCCAGCCGAAATCGGGTGGTCTTCAGAGAAGAACTTGCTTAACAAGATGGCCTGTAGAAGTAGAAACGAATGCGTGAGCAGATGCGCAAGCACTGCCGCTGCTGCCAAGACTGGTCGACAGCAGACGAAGGTGGCCTTTATGTAGCGATGCCGGGAGAACCGAGCACCGCCTGGTGGTCTTCTGTGAAGATGCTGCTTGACAAGATAGCTTCCTTGATGGCACGTGCAGTCGAGCCAGCCGAAATCGGGTGGTCTTCAGAGAAGAACTTGCTTAACAAGATTGCCTGTAGAAGTAGAAACGAATGCGTGAGCAGATGCGCAAGCACTGCCGCTGCTGCCAAGACTGGTGAGTCTGCAAGGAACATGCAAGGAACTGAGGAGTATGCAGGAAGTGCTTATGAGGGTGCGGTATGCACAGTCCATTACAATGCAACCCACCACAGTAAACTATTTACAAACCGATAAACATAACCCTTTAAACAAATCATGGTATGTGCATGTTGTACCTCAAAAAAGTCTGCACTGACCTCTTGCAATGTAGACACCGCTAAATAAGTGGTTTACATTTTCTAATCACATTTATTTACACTTAGGCATTGTTAATAAGACTTAATGCAAGGCCCTCACTACCTTTAGTAACATTATACTGAAGCAATGTGTCATCTTTCAGTTAGTAACGCGTCTTAGATAAAAGCCTGAACAAAGAGTGAGAATTCCCCGGACACTAATGCCTCTGATTGGCATTACATGTATAAACAAATGAAACTGCAGGATGCCAAAGTGAACGGGAAGCTTTATCTGCTTGAGTTATCTATATGCACACACGTCACCTCTGTTAGTACATGGTTATGCCTGAATATTCTAACCAACAAAAACCATCTTGAAATGTCTGGTATAAAGAGAGAGATGAAACTTTGTTGTCACTCACCAGATTCATTAGCTGATGGCCTCAGTCAAGGCCATCTCAGTGATCCTATGTAATGACGATAAGATGCATGCGGTATTGTATTGATGCTGGAGTGGGGTAGAAGTAATTAGCCTCCAGTCTTGAGGTGGGAGGGGTTGTAGAAGTAGGGAAATGGGATAAGATAGTGTAGGAGGTGGAGGATAGCATATATCCACAGGATATAATAGGTGTTCAGGCAGTCACCACAGTGTACGCATGGAGGGGGAGCTTCTGTAAGACCTCAGAAAAGGTGAAGACTGGCTTAGTTTGGGAGGGTCTGTCTGTGCCTTGTGAATGATGGCGCCTTGTTGATGTGTGGATGTAGGACAGGAAATAAGTGCCATGAACACCTGTATGGATTGTATTGTATTGGGTTTTATGGCGCATAAGCGACTTTGGCTATCATGCGCCAAACACATGGTATAACTTATTTCAAAATTGGGTATCCTCAGCGAGGTCCTTGTCCGGACAAGGCCTCTGAGGAGCCCAACAAACCAAATGAAGACCTCAGCCTTCTTCTCAGAACTGAGAAAACGGGTGAGGTGCATCATAAGATGCGTGAAAAAACCTGGTAATAATTTTTAAGATTAGTAGTTCTGTGATACGTTATATTTCGTTTAGGATCGCTGCGTCTTTCAAAAAGCTAAAAACAGATGAAGTTTCTACTAGTGGGTTATCTCCTAAAAGCAGACTGGGATGGAAGGGAATCCGTTCATTGTAAAATACAGTAAAATGTTTTTTCCTTAGCCGTTCGAGTTGTGTGCACGAGAATAAAATGTGATTTACAGTGAGTACATCTGCACATTTCTCACATAAGGGTTTGTCTTGTTTTGTCAGTAGAAAGTTATGTGTTAGGTGTGTGTGTCCGATGCGCAGGCGGCATAAAATTACTTCTATAAAACGTTCTTGATGCCTGCATGATCTCCATTCTCCGAGAATAGGTTTTACTAAATGTAGCTTGTTATTTTCTTCGTTATTCCATGTACGCTGCCATTTTTCTTTAAGCTTGTTTTTTACTAACTTCATGCAATCTGCATAGGGTATATTTACAGTACTGACATTCTTATGGCAGGCTTGAGCGGCGCACGCGTCAGCTCTCTCGTTGCCTCTAATTCCTTGATGGCTTGGTATCCAACAAAGCTTAATTTCATGTCCTTGCGTTTGAGCGGTGATTAAGTTATGGATTACATTTCCTATTAAAGGTTCCCTTGCGTTTCTGGCTTTCAGTGCTGTGATTGCACTAAGCGAGTCCGTGTAGATAATGCTGTTCTGAATGTTCATCTCAACTATTTTTGATACAGCCACCGAAATGGCATGACATTCGGCTGTGAAAATTGACGTGCACTGAGGCAACCTGACTACCTTTTCCCATTTATCTTGCACTACAGCACTTCCGACGTAAACTGATGTTTTAGAACCGTCAGTATAAAATGCTGTGTGTTCTTTGTACTTTTTGTCTAGCGCCAAAAATTCTTTATTAGATGTTCACGTGGAGTTTGCTTTTTATGAAATTGTGTCAGTGTGTAGTCACCTACACTGGGAAAGGTGTGCCAAGGTGGTAGTGGTTCGGGTCTCTGGGCAACATCGGGCAGTGTGTCTAGAATACCTAATTCCTGGCAAATTTCTTCAAATCTGAGAATAAGGGGTCTCGTCGCATTCGGTTTGTTGTTAAAAAGCTGCTTAGACGGGCACTTCGTAACTATGGAGCAGCAGAGATGTTTTGGTAGTGAACGTGTTTTTAGGACATATGCACATGTGAGCATGGCTCTTCTATCTGCGAGGGCTGGTTCGTTACATTCGACATGTAGGCTGTTTATGGGTGATGTCCTGTATGCCCCACTTGCAAGGCGCAGACCTGAGTTATGAACTGGATCTAATTGCTTCAGGTAGGACGGTCGAGCTGAGTTGTATACTATGCACCCGTAATCGAGGCAAGAGCGAACTATACTGCGGTAGATGTGTAAAAGGCAGGTCCTATCAGCCCCCCAGCGTTTATGTGAAAGCACCTTTAATATGTTTAATGATTGGGACGTTTTCTTCTTCAGGTTTTTTATGTGCGGCAAGAAGGTCAGTTTTCTGTCGAAAGTGATGCCCAGAAATTTGTGTTCACTTTTTACCGGCAATTCCACTTCGTTCAGGTATAGTCTAGGATCTGGGTGTAGGCCACGTTTGAGTGAAAAAAGGATGGCCACTGTTTTCTGTGGGGAGAACCGGAAACCATTTCGGTCAGCCCACGTTGAAAGTTTATTTATTGTTAACTGCAGTTGTCTTTCGCATGTTGTTATGTTTGAGGATGTGCAAGCTATCTGAAGATCGTCGACATAGATTGAATACATAATTGACCTTGGGATTGTTTTACTGATCGAATTCATTTTAACAACAAAAAGGGTCGTGCTTAAAACACTCCCTTGGGGCACTCCATTTTCTTGAATGAAAATTCTCGACAGGGTTGAACCGAGGCGTACATGGAATGAACGGTTTGACAGGAAGTCTTTTAGGCAGTTCAGCATCCTGCGACGAATGCCAAGTTCAGCCAAATCCTGAAGAATTCCGTACCTCCAAGTTGTGTCATAAGCTTTCTCTAAATCGAAAAAGACAGCGAGACATTGTTGTTTGTGTATAAAGGCTTCACGGACAGTATTTTCAAGACGAACCAGGTGGTCTGTTGTGGAGCATGCCTTTTTGAAACCGCACTGATGGACATCGAGAAGCTCACAGACTTCTAGCACGAAGGTTAATCTCATATTCACGATACTCTCAAAGGATTTTGCGAGGCAGCTGGTGAGCGCTATGGGCCTGTAACTACTGGGAGAGGTTGGTGGTTTTTCGGGCTTTAAAAATGGAACGATGATGGCCTTCTTCCAGGCTTCGGGTAGTTTACCCGATACCCACACGTTATTAAAAAAACTTAAGAGTGCTTCTATGGCAGGTTCAGAGAGGTGGGACAGCATTTGATAGTGTATTCTGTCAGGGCCGGGTGCGGTCTGTTTACCAGCGGACAAGACTGTGTTGATTTCATGAACTGTGAATAATTTATTGTATGGTTCATTTGTATATCCACTTGTAGGGAGTCTTTGTTTCTCGGCTGTGTTTTTGTACGTAAGAAATGATTCTGTGTAGTTTGATGAGCTGGTAACTGTTGAAAAATATTCACCTAAAATGTCTGCCTGTTCTTCGATGTTTGTCTGTTTACCAGGGGCTGTTAGAAAGGGAAGTGTGAAAGGGGAGTATTTACCATCTAGCTTTCGTACCTTCTCCCACATTTCTTTTGATGTGGTTGAGCTATTTATGGAAGTCACGTAATTTTGCCACGAAGTCTTTTCGGTTCTACGACGGATATATCAGGCTTGTGCTCTTGCCTTTTTAAAGTCTATGAGATTTTTCTGCGTGGGGTACCTTCGAAAGTTTCCCCATGCTTTGTTCTGTTTCTTTTTTGCTAATCTACATTCTTTTGTATACCAGGTTTTGTGGTTTTGTTTCACCACTCCGGAAGATTGAGGTATGGCCAGGAGCTCGGCAGAAATAATGTAGTGTGTGACAATTTCATTAATTTCATCTATACCTAAATTATGTAGATCTATTTTTTCTAAGCTGGCATTTTCTTGAAACAGCGCCCAGTCGGCCAAATGGAGCTTCCAACGTTGTGGTTTTGTAGGAATGATTTGCGGAGATGATGTTAGGTTGATAAGAACAGGTAAATGATCGCTACCATACGGGTTGTCCAAGACATCTCATTTAAAAGCAGTAAAAACAGATGGCGACGTAAGTGACAAATCTATGGAGCTCCATTTTCCTGAGCTTGGAGAGCAGTATGTGTGTTTGCCCCTGTTGAGTAGGCATATATTATTACAGAGAATAAAATCTTCTAAAATACGGCCTCTAGTGTCCGTTTGTTCGCTTACCCACAAACTGGAGTGAGCATTAAAATCGCCGACTAACAGATATGGCTCTGGTAATTGTTTTAAAAGGTCTTCTCAGTCATGGAGTGTTACTGTCAGTTGTGGTTGGATATATACGGAGCATACTGTAATTGTTTTAAAGTGTAATACAGACACTGCAACGGCTTCAAATGTAGTCTGAAGCTTGACTTCACGAGTAGCGACACTACTTTGAGCAACTATGGCAGTACCTCCAGAGAGCCTATTTGCTTGCTCTCGGTCGTGACGAAAGACTTTATATTTACTTAAAATATTTTTATGTTTTGATCCCAAGTTTGTCTCCTGGAGACACAAAACAACCGGGGAATATACAGAAAGAATATCTTTTATGTCACCGTAGTTTTTTAATATACCTCGACAGTTCCAGTGAATTAGGAACGCCATATCGAATAACTTTGATGGATGTATTTCAAAAGCTATGCTCCCGGTTTTGTGGGGCCTGTTATTGGAGTTTTTCCTCCCTTTTTGTATTAAAGGGAGTTGCGCCGCCGCTGCTGCGGAGGCGGGCTACTGCTTATATCCATCGCCTCCAGCGAGGTGATGGGTTTCCGCGGGGAACCCGCGGGTTCACGGATTTGTGGCTTCTCCCGATGGGGGGAAGCCCTGTGGCCTACCGGCTCAGGGGCCAGTGAGCCTTTCTAGTGTGGTAGTATGGCAGCCTTGGCTGCACCTATCATAGTTGTGGATGGCCCTGCCTGGGCAGTGGCCTGAAGTTGGAGTGGTGTGTCGCCACTCCCACTAACTTTGGTTGCGCCAGAGGCCGCCGTCAGGTGCACCTCCGGGATGTCAATGGTGCCGACACCGGAGTGCCGTTCGGGTGGGGGACGGGGCAGGCACACATCAACAATGGGAACACCTGTATGGGTCGAGAGAAAGTGAAGCGGTGAGGCTCACCTGGGTAGGCCCAGAGATGACAGTAGCCCGCAAAATAATTTCTCGGGCAATCAGGTTAGCCCCTTCATTGTGATCTGGCATGCAGACTATTTCAAAAGGTGAGTGTAGGTCGTATTGTGGTTCTTAAATGACGTCGTATAGGAGCAAGTTACGTATAAGGTGCTAGCAAGTGAGCATAAAGTCCTAGAATGTAATGGGGATCAAGGTAGTGAAAGCTGAGGATGAATGGTTGATGGCCATTGCAACAGCATATTATTCCACTCTGGATGGATCGATAGGAGAAAGGATGGCTGTGAATGGTATTTTAATGGTGATCTGTGAAAGTTATGGTCATATATATGTTTTAGACGGGCTGACACCTGTATAAAGGTAGGCTGGCGTGGATTGCAAGCAGTGTAGTGGATGCATTATGCAGTGCTTTTTTCTTATTTTAGTAGTGGATGCATGAGCTGAAGCGGTAATGATATTTTAAATTGTCTGCAAGTAGCAGTGTGTGAACCACTTCACATAGACGGGACGCAAACATATGGTGACCTAGTTTGGTGAGAACATGTCCCTGTCAAGTGAGGAGAAAGATGGTGTCTGCAGATGGCACTGAGTTCATCAACTGTAGGTAGTGTAGCAGCGCATATTGAGCATGCATTGAGGAGGAGGCATAGAGTGAAATTGACATCTTTTGCACATCAGTGCATCAGATCTAATTGGTTTTCTCCTACAAAGCTAAATGTATGAGAAATGGTAGCAGAGGCAGGGTACTACCAGGGTGTGAACAAAGTCTCGACGTATCCATTTCTTCCGGCCCATGAGAGGATGTGGAAATACGATGGTGAATGCCGAGAACATGCTCACCAAATTTTAGGAGGTGAATACAGTGGTGCTGGAACTACCACTTGTACAGTCATAAAGAGGTGAATAGTTTTAGGCTGTTGTATGAGAGCATTATGTTTGAGTTTATGTTTGAATGCCGTTGCATTATGTTTGAGTTTATACATGGCAGTTGCCTTTGCTGGCCATGGGTTAGTAATAGTTCTGATTTGGTGGGGGATATCTCAAGCTACTATGGGTAGCAGCATGATAGGTGCTGTCCAGACCTGATGATAATGACAAACTGGCCCAGTTGGTACTGATTCATTCTCTAAAGGGCTTAAAACAGAGGACAAATCAGAGAAGGGAGACATGTGACAGATGCATAGAACATGCTCTAAATAGCTCATTTTTTAAAAGGCACTTATAGCAAAGGAAAAGTCGAAGGGAGACGCATTACATCCACCGACATGCGACACATGCGTCCTAGCTTTCTCTCTTCTTTGAATTGCTGTTTGTTTTAAATGTCTTATAAAATGAAAACTGTTTGGAACATATTGCAAATTACCTTGTATATGTCCTGCTGAGGTGTAATTCAACCATGGGAAAGTGCATGGGTTGATCCAAAGGATGACAATATCAGCATATATAAGCAGGGTGACAACTGTGGTGCTCAATGTATGCTGCAAATGACAAGGTTGAAAAGTGTAAGCAACAGTACGGAGCCCTGTGGTATGTCATGTTGGAGATGGTCATAGTTTGGGTAGTGATGCCACCAAAGCTGAGACAGTAAATGCAGCCACTATGGTGTAGTGTCCTGGTGCATGCGCATGGAGGTGGCAGCAGATTATTCGCTCCATAACTTTTTTCCCACACAACAATCAAGAGAAATGGGTTGAAGGCTGTAACTGTTTTGTGGTTTGCCCGGTTTCGGGATGAGTGTGGCCGTCTTCCACTCACCAGAGTGCCAAGCCCTGTTCATGAGGACGTGTGGATGGCCGCTATTTTGTAGAGATGCCTTTCGCTCAATTTTAAGATCCACCGCTCACAGTCCCCTTGTTTTGTTGATAATGCGGGAGGAGCGTCGCTCTGACCACTGACCAAGCTCGAGAAGGCATTAGCATCGAAAAAGGCATCCCTACAAAATAGCTGCTTAGGTACTCGACCATAATATTGTCACGACTAAAGGACAGCAAAAGGACAGAAGAAAACGAATTAAGGGACATGAGCAGCGACATGCTCCTTTTGAAAGAAGATGAAGTGGCGTGTCAGGTCTTGTGGTTTCTGAATACAGAGCTGGTTTTGTTTCTCGCATCACAGTCCTGTGTCCTGTTTTTTCGACATCGTGACAATATAGATCAGATAGGTTGTGAAGTTGTTGTGCAGTGAGATTGTTGTGGCTTAGCATCGTATTGACGAATTGAACTGGGTTTCTGTTGATATGATTAAGTTATTGCACTTGGCAGACCTTACATGCAAGTCCAGTCATTTTATTTCTAAAAATTGCAGCCTGAGACAGGGTGAATTCTTTTCTATGTTTCTTGATGAAGCAGTACAAAGCATGTCAACCAAGTTTGAAGCTATTTTACATATGCTGTAATGAAATTGCATCCCTGTGAAAAACCTATTTCAAAAATTTAGTTGTATACATGGTGCCACTGCACATAGTGAACACTTTTACTTTATAAACTTCATTTGATTAAGCATTTTTGCCTACATAAGCCTATTGTATGTAAAGCCTGAAGTACAACCACAATTACACCATAGTGAAGACCACGAAAGCCTATAGAGACAGGGACAGGAACAAAGGGATGGCAGGTGCTGATCAAGCACCAGCAAAAAAACTGAGTGCAAAAGAAAGTGAAATATGTCGTAATATAAACGCCAAAGATACATTTCTCAGTTCACTCACAAAAAACAGTATAGCATGTTCGAAAGGATTAGCAGTACTTGCAACCTACATTAAGAAGACTGCATGTAACTCCCACTAATTTTTTTTAAAAGGGTCTACTGACAGGTTCAGATGGAGTATACAACTTGTATTTCCTCATGCCACGCATTTGCTATCAAGGACCAGAATAAGCTAACATGCAGCTTCAAACTTACTCTGTATCCATTACTGTAAGATAACACATGGCCCTATACACTAGCAGATTCCTATGACAAAGGCTAATCACAAAAATTTCATTTTTCAAATGTGCATTTCACAATACTTAGAAACAAATGAATTCAGCAGTGCGCTGAGCTTCATTGACATTTTGAAGCTGTCCACAAACTAAATTTACCTCCTATGTACTTTAATACATCCCTGTAGAAGTTGTAGGCTGTCCCTTGTACTGTCAGAAAGCTGAGAAACTACATGGTGCATAAATACTGATGGTTAATGGGCCCCTACCTAGCCCACCTCTTTCGTTTTAACTGGAAAATCCCACAGTTTCAGGCTCTCCCTTCATGCTCAAAATGTTGTGAAGAAACTACGTACTGAAGGAATACTGACAACTTTTGACCATTGGTGCTCACTAAGTACGCCTTTGTATTCCCAAGACAGGTGCAGGCAATTTGTTGTCTTGCATAGCTGAAAAACTACATATTGGAGCTACAATGACAGGGAGTAAGAAGGCCCTAGTTTTGTCCCATCAATGCGGTCACTCTCTTAACATAATGAAACCATAGCAAGCCCTATCATTGAATTGAAATGCAGACCGAGCGAAAACTTTGGCACACCATTTGTCCTTTACATGGGTATGGCTCCCACTGACGATACTGATGCTTGAAATTTAAACCCCAACTTAGTTCTGAAGTACTCAAGCTGTACCCAGCTTTGAGGGGCCTAAATTAATTGTTTCACCTGCATCACATGCCTGGACAGAGTGTCAACCAGAACCAAACATAAGACTGAGTGTAAACTTGTTTTTGTAGGCGTTAAAACTGAACTCAAACATTTTTCTTTTTCTGCTCCAGAACCAAACCAAAGATTTTTTCAGTTCAGGCAAACCATTCTCTCTGCCATATATGTTATCTGCAGAGTGACTGCATTTCAGGGTTTCAACTACATAACCTTATTAGCAAAGAGCAATCCACATTTCCTGCCTACAGGGGATTCAAGGTGAAATTGATGACACATTGAAGGCCCTGTCAGGAGGCATTGTTGCCTCCTTTTGCCGCGCCTCGTGGACATCCTGTACCATCTATGTATGTCCATATAAACTGAATTGAATTGAATTGAATTTCAGTACATTCCATCACACACTAGAATTGAAGGTAATGATTAAAGCCTTGCATGTGAAGTGCTATTATGTGCCCCGAAATTGGGAGCCACAAGTAATTTTTAGTCAACCAAACACACAATCTGCAAGTATTTTTGGGCGCTCCATAAAGCTCTTTACAACTCTGTGTGGTCCAAGGACCTACTCATGGGGAAGCTACCCTGTTGTATAGCATTGTAACTAACTTTGCTTGCACCCAGGCTTGGTTATTTAGGACTGGACGATCTGCATGTCCACTCTATGCCTTATGTGACGAGACCGGTGATGTAGAAAACTTCATCCACAGCTTGACATAGAAAGAAAGGCATTGCTTTATAACCTACACAACAAAGATCTTGACCACAGGTGCTTTGAAGACGTGCTATTTATTTATTGTTTGATAATGCTCGCACTCTTACAAGAGTGTTATGTTCTAACAATATGTAAAAACAGGCACAGTGTTTTGAAACATGAAAACAAGGCACACAGCATACATAAATCATCCCATCAAAAGAGTGCAGAGCTCTAAACTCAATCAATAGATGAGACTCATGATCGAAAACAAAGCAGTCGCTAACAATAGATTTACAAGAGAGGCTTTTTTTCAAAGAAATATTCAATATTTGTAACAAACATACCAAGTGACACATCATTCATAATATGGTGGGACAGGTTATTCCATTATTCTATAGAGCGAGTGATAAATGAAAATTTAGACACGTCACATCTAGCAGCAAATAGTTACATGCACATGTCATGGTTGATTCTATTGGAGTGGTTGTGTGGAGACTTTAGGTCATCATCATTGGTAACGAGGTTGCGGGATCTAATCCCGGCCATGGCGGCCGCATTGCGATGGGGGCGAAATGCGAGAACAGCTATGTACATAGATTTAGGTGCACGTTAAAGAAGGTGTGGTAAGAAGGTGTGGAAGTTGTGGTCGGCTGGTGAGCTCAGCTTCACACTGTGCCGCTTTCAAAGTGGTGCTTAGTTTGCCTTTTTGCGGCTGCTGTCTTGCCTGATGGGCTTATCCTGGAGATAGTGCAAATTGGGAAGCATGGAGCAACCAGGGACATATTATACTAAGTGTAGGTGCAAACATTGACACAGACAAAATGAAACCATAGCATGGACGTCTGCCCGAACCCCCAAGACCGTGTGTGTAGAGGCTGCGGAGCCTCGAACCCAGACCCCAATCACACATGCACGCCAAGGTGTCACCTTTGTGGGGGAACGCATCCCAATGCGGACAAGGCCTGCAAGGCTCGATTCAAGACCCCCTATCTCGTTAAGAAACGACGCGGAGACCGACAGAGGGCAGCTGCGGAGGCCGCCCTCGAGCTACAGCAACAGACCTACGACCAACATTTCCCACCTGCCTCCCGCTCCCGCTCTCGAGGCCGGGCCCGGTCTCGCTCGGTTGCGGGGTCTCCATCCCGCCGGCAGAGCAGGTCTCGGAACCGGGCGCGCAGCAAAACTCCGAGGGCGAGCCGTAGCCGTTCGAGCTCTCGGCGTCCGAGGCAAGCCGGCCAGCAAGATTCGGACCTACCTGACAAGGTGAGCTGGGCAGATGCGGTTAAGGGCTCGCTGAGACGCAAGGCTCAGGGAGCTACTGCCTCAGAACCCAATAATAAGAGGGACCCCAGGGATGTGGCATTAGAAGAAATGCAGCGCGAAAACGCACAATTACGTACGGTCGTGCTACAATTAACCCAAGAAATTCGAGAGATTAAGCAGTCGATGGCGCAGACATCTATACCTAAACCTCCTTTAGTCCCGACTCCCGTCATGAACGGTAACGACAGTGCGGCGCCGCCCACAAAGAAACGCGCGGCGGCCAGTTCCGAGTCTCAACAGCTCGAGAACCTCGAATCAGCAGTAAGTGATTGCCGCAAAGCACATGTCACGATAAATGACTGGCGGAAAGAACAAGAAGAAATGAGGACGCTGCTTTCAGAAATTCAAACCGGGATCCGCAACATCGGCGTTGCGGTCAATAACCTCACTGCTCGAACAGACAGGGTTGAAGTGCATATAGACAAAATCGAGACTTACATAGGCCTTCGCCCAGGCATGGAAATGATGCCCAGCATGGGCCCTACAGTCATTCACCCTAGCCCTATTTCAGGTAACGCACAAATACAGCACCACGATGGCCAGCCCCACTAACGAGCTCGTGGTGTGGCAGTGGAACTGTCGGGGCTTCACTAAGAAGCAACCACTGCTGCAACAATACGTCCGACACGCGCAACCCAAACCCGACATCATAATGATACAAGAAACAGTAGGTACCGTACCAAAGCTTCCAGGTTACACTGCGCATGCCTCGCCGATTCCCGTTGATCACGGACTTGCAATTTTAATTCGGAAAGGGACAGTAGCGCAAGAACACAGCGTAAGCGGCACACATGCGGAAAACATGCTTGTAGAGCTCCTTCCCAATAGAACACGCAACCACAGTGTATTTCTCCTCAACGTATATAGTAATCCGGCTCACTCACGGGCTCGTTTCCTCTCTCTGTTCCGAGGGGCGCTTGCCTTGGCGCGCGCAAACCCGTTTCTGGTCGGGGGAGATTTTAATGCCCCGAACGAGGCCTGGGGCTATGGCTACACTACCGCCAAAGGTCGATGCCTGTGGCAGGACCTACATGATGCCGAATTAACTCTTATTACCGATCCCACGGCGCCGACCCGCACGGGCACCTCTACGGCACGGGACACGACACCAGACCTGACGGCGGTCCGTAACATCCCTCAAGCAATGTGGCGCAATACCTTTGAAGATCTCGGTAGTGACCACATGATCATACAAACACGAATTCCTCAAGCGGGTACACCCCCTTTTCCTAAGCTATTCAAATGGACGGACTGGGACAAATTCCGAAAGCAGCCAGCTGAACAGAGAAGTGAGGAGAACATCGATGACATCGAGGCATGGATGGAAACGCTCAACGACGACATGAACAAGGCGACGCAGACACTCGCACCCGAAGTCCAGGTTGACAAGATCGACAGCCGACTAGCCCACCTCTGGGAAGCCAAGACGTCACTAAACGCAAGATGGAAAAAGCAAAGGCACAACCGAAAGCTTCGTAAGAAGATCGCACATATTAATCGCCAGCTGGAAGAACATTGCCGGACCTTAAGCCGCCAACAGTGGTATGACATCTGCAACGCGGTCGATGGGCAGCTCCACAATGGCAGTACGTGGCGCCTCCTTTGTCACCTCTTGGGGGAAACGCAGAGCAAGTCTGCTCAGCAAGCAAACCTGCAACGCCTTTTGCACAAGGAACAGGCTACCACGAGTGATCACCAGCTCGTGACACGCCTGCTAGCCAAGTACTTCCCTCAACGGCCCGATGTTCAACACGGAGATTACACTGGAGAGACAAATGTGACACTCGATGAAGAATTTCACGAGTCAGAGATCCGCGCAGCTCTCCACGACCTTAATGGCAAATCAGCACCTGGTCCTGACAAGGTTACGAACAAGACTCTAAGGAACCTCGATGATGCCTCGATAACCGCTCTTACGGCATACATCAACAAATGCTGGCGAGCAGGTTGCATCCCAGAGGCGTGGAAACGCTCTAAAGCAGTCCTGATACCGAAGCCAGGCAAGCCGTCCAGCCTCGATCACTTGCGGCCCATTTCCCTCACATCCTGCGTTGGCAAGGTGATGGAGCACGCGTTCCTCTCCCGCATGAACCACCACCTCGAGGACACTGGAGCCTACCCACCCACTATGGTGGGCTTCCGGTCACACCTCTCCACTCAAGACGTCATGCTCCAGCTCTACCACCAGATTATCAATGACCCAACTAGTGGCAACCGGGCCATCCTCGGTCTAGATTTGGAAAAGGCATTTGACAATGTAGCACATGCAGCAATCCTGGGCCGTATAAACAAGCTCAACTTGGGTGAGCGAAGCTACAACTACGTCAGAGACTTCCTGTCGCGCCGCACAGTCACCCTCGCGGTCGGCAGCATGACATCCGACGAAGATACACTAGGAAGCACCGGCGCTCCTCAAGGATCAGTCATATCCCCGCTCCTTTTCAACCTCGTGGTGCTGGGTCTCCCGGCCTACCTCGACCAGATCGATGGCCTCCATCACGCCTTGTACGCAGATGACATCACCCTGTGGGTCAACAAGGGCAGTGATGGTCAGATAGAATGCACCTTACAAGCAGCGGTCTCTGCAGTCGAAACCTACCTCCAAGACACAGGTCTCCGACTATCTCCACTGAAATCGGAGCTGCTCGTCTACCGCTCGCGCCGCTGGCCCAAGCCCACAGCCGAATCGCGCCAATGTGACGACATAATCCTCTATACGCAAGACGGCTACTGCATTCCCCGAGTCCCGAAGATACGCATCCTAGGCATGCATATAACAGCCAACGGGTCAAACATAGAAGCTATTCGCAAAATCGAAGGCACGGTTACAGCGGCTACCCGCCTGATCAAACGCATTACAAACAAGCACACGGGCATGAAGGAGGACAATGTCATGCGCTTCATACACTCTTTCGCAATCAGTCACATCACTTATGTGGCTGCCTTCCACAACTGGAATGTCACTGAAAGGGAGAAAATCAACACCCTAATACGCAAGACTTACAAGATCGCCCTTGGCCTACCGGAGTCCACAAGCACTGCTCGTCTGCTACAGCTGGGGGTATACAACACGCTTGAGGAAATTGTGGATGCGCAAAGAACCTCTCAACTGGAACGCATGTACCTGACAGCCACGGGCCGCTACATCCTGCAGAAACTCGGCTTCAACTACCACGTCCAACACGGTCAGAAACAGGTCATTCCACCTGACCTCAGCGACACGCTGATTGTCGCCCCTATACCTCGAAACATGCACCCCGAATTTAATCGGGGCCGACGCCAGGCCCGTGCCAAGGCACTGCTGCGCTCCTTGGGTGGAAAGAGGACTACGCGCTTTGTAGACGCCGCAGAATACACACGAGAACACCGGTTCACGGCGGTAGTCGTAGACGTTAGCTCCCGGCTTACGCACGCGTGTAGTGTCGCAACAGAATACCCCGAAACAGCAGAAGAGGTAGCAATTGCGCTTGCGCTTACCGACCCCCTCTGCGAGGTAGTTTTTAGCGACTCACAATCCGCAGTTCGCAACTACGCACGGGCGCGCATTTCCTCCGAAGCTCTCCAGATTCTAAGGAAAGCTGGTCGACAGCACTTCGATAACACCGCCATCATATGGTTTCCAGCGCACGTCGCAACCCCCACCGATGAGGGCCTCATTAACTTGAACGAGGTAGCACACCGCTCTGCGCGAGAACTGACCCGCCGCGCAGAATCGGAGACCGCCTCTTCGAGTTCACAACTGCTGGCTCAAAACACGCGAGAACGCCTGGTCAGGTACAATGACATCACCAAGCACTACCAGCTAGGTAGGCGATTGTTGCCCCCACCTCACCCCATGCTGAAACGTCGCCAGGCAGTCATCTGGCGACAATTGCAAACACAAACCTTCCCCAGTCCGGTGCGATTGCAGCACATTTTCCCTGCGCAATACCCGACTGCTCTTTGGAAATTATGTCAGGAGACTAGAGCGACGCTGTCACACATGTTGTGGGAGTGTCGGGTTACATCAGCTACAATGGCAGTAGCTCCGGAGGCTCTTGCGTCGAAGTGGGCCGCCGCTCTGCGCAGCTCCAACCTCAAGACACAAGAGTGGGCTGTCCAGCAAGCCCGAGAGGCGGCGACGAGGCAAGGCCTCGAAGTCCCCTCATGGGAGACCTGGGGCGCTATTCTGGACATTCCGCCATTTTCTTCGGTGCGTGACGTAGGCGCGACGCAAACAAAATGGCGCCGGTGGCCCAGTTTTGCTTACGTAACGTGACGCCAACTTGACGTTTCGCCTAAGAAACTGAAATGAAGGCACTGAATGTAGCGTTATCGGTAAAGCAAAACAGTTTTCCTCCGCAGTAAAAATAAAGCAGCTATCTCAAAGCGTATGATTGTTCCGTCGAAAACGCTTCGCGCTTCCGTCGTCTGCTGCGTACAAGCCGTCGTCTGCTTCAATAGCTAGGATGCGTGTCCCCGGAAAATGCAATGAGTCATCGCATGTTGGCGCCAATGCCCTTGTTTTCTTGCTTGAGACAACATACGCGACCTATCAGTGGTGATGCGCGCACGTTCTAGGCCACGTTATCGCTATTTCGTGAAACGCAAGTGACTCAGCCCGACTCGGCTGGCTCAGAAACGGCCGAATATCACCGATAGCGTTGCGGGCGCCAGAGATAACCACTAGCGCGACGCAAGCGCCGGCGCTGCCATCTCTTGTTCATTTCGCTAGTTACTCGCACCGCGGGAGGAAACTTCAAGGCGCCACCTTGCGTACATTTCTTTTTATAAATTAGAAAGAGGCCGTTGTCATAACGTCTGATTGTGCGAAAAGGCATTAATCTCGATTACAATAGAAATGCAGCAGTGAAAAGTGGACAACATTGCTGAAAGTTTGCTATATTCAACCAATATTATTTCGTATAAACGCGTTCTTTTAAAAAACGATGGCCCCAAACACAAATGCCAACACCACCCGAGAGCGATGCAAATACTATGAGCACGCGTTATGAACAAAAGATTTTCGTGGCGCCAAACGACGGGGAAAATGTGGCGATACGCATTCCTCTCGGCTGCCATTGCATATGGCTGCTCATTAGCATAATTCGCGCGGCTCGTCGCAGCAAAAATTATGGCGGAAAATCTCAGCAATGGCGGCCCAGTGCAACGTCACGCATCGTCAAACTGACGATTACGAAACAGCCCTTCCTGTGACGCTCCTCACAAGATATTCCTTCAGCCAATCAGCAAGCTGGCATGGCGCATATCTTGAATCGCCACCACATATTCGCGCAATTGCAGATGCATTGCACTGGCTTCTGCACGCTACCGCTCACATTCTTTTTGAAGCGCTAACATCACAATATATCTGCCAAGGACCAAAAAAATGTATTAGTCCATAAAATTTGCAGCTCCACGTCACGTTTCGTCATCTTGATGAAAACGCAAAATTACATTTCGCAAAACTTCCGTTTCCCGGCAAAAATTTCAAGGCACGTGAGCTCGCCACAGCCAATAAGAGATTAAACATGGCGGATAATGGCGGCTGTGCAGCCGCCATGCGTGTCCAGAATAGAGCCCCTGAGCCCGGGTCGTCAAATTTGCCGGATTCAGAATAAAGTTGTTTCCATCCATCCATAGCATGTACATAGTGCTGAGGAGAGAGACTCAAAAGAAGTGTCCAGCAGAGTACGGTCTCCAATATGCAACGAATTGTCGTTAAAGGCGCAGAAACACTAGTGGGAAAACACACAAGGCATGCCGCCGCCAGCAAAATGCACGCCGCAGAATGTATTGGTCCTGGACTGATTTTCTGCGACTCACTACGGTGGCAAGCGAGCCGCGAATGCTGGTGGCCAATAAGAGTGGCCCCTTCACTGACATGCACAGGGGAAACTGCTTTCCTGAGGACCCGCCCGACCGCTCGATTTGTACTCGGATGTGGCATGTCAGCGTGCTCGTTTCGCACTAACATCTACTTGTATCAGCTCTCACTTGCGCTTGTTAAGGTCTCGTTTGCGCTTGTTTTGATTGTCATGGTTTGCAATTGTTTTTCACAATGAGTCTAAACCGAGACGTCCCTGTCGAAAGGTGTTTAGAGACAGAGCACCACATCTGATTCGGTATGAGAAGACGGACCCCGACTAGGAGGACATGGAGGCGACACTAGTACCGCATTCTCCTTGTCTATTGAGCACAGCAACACCGCACCAACATGATTGTGATTAGTGGCAATGACGTCATCTTCATAAGACATATCTAACTTGTGTTAAGAACGAAGAACGTGAACGCAGCACCAATCTGTCAGCAGATAAAGGAAAAAGCATGCAACGTCTTGCACCTACATGCAGAGTAAAGGATAAGAGGCAAGATTTTCATGCTGCCATGTGACTGCCGCATCGGCTTGCTGTCAGTTAGTGTGGCTGCTCTGCCGCAGCTACGTTTTGCCGCCGGCGATGTGCCGCGTGCATTTTTCCGCTAGTGTGCATTCGTCTTAAATGGCACAGATGCATGCCCAGTTTTTAAAGGCCCCTAACCATATCTGGGCATTGCCAACAGATAAGCGTGGTGCCTAACCAGATAGTGATGGTTGTGTCTACAATGTACCAAACCACTCCACAGCACAAAAACAGCTCAAATTTCAAATGAAAGCTTGTGCAGCCTTACTCTCTAGGGTGTCCCACTTCCTGCTGAAGAATCAAGGGCACATGCATAAATGCCTCTCATAAGACACACTGATTGCAACATCACCGATTATGGTATACGATTTTGATAAACCATCCAATACAGAACATGCAATACCACCATTGCGAAAAACAAAAAGAAAAAAATGTTCGCGGGTCCTGTGAAACATCGTGACATGTCTCCGAAACGGGAGAAGGCGGAGAAAGAATATCACTTGCGGATGCTTTGAGGCAAGGGAAGAGTTTTGTGTTCAAAACGGGAAGTGGAGGAGAGCTGATAGAAAGTGAGGTAAGGCTTAGAATGCAAAGCTGGGCACCATCAATATGAAGTGATGAAACAAGCCGCACAACATAATTGTGTTGCTTAGAGGTGTAAATAAGTACTTTGAGAAACACTTCGTACAGGATGAGTTTATTTAGGTGCTTAGTGTTCGCAATACTTTGGCTTTTGTGGAATGCGTTTGCAGTGTTGGAGGGCCACCAATTTACGTTGAGTGAGGCATTTCAGAGCGAAAACTTCTCCAACTCTGTTGTACGGTCTATGCTTAAAAATAATCTGTATACAAGACAAGTGTTTTTCATAAGCATATAATGAAATCTGTTTAAAGCAATTCCCACAATACATACGGTCAACAACATGTTTTTTTCTCTGACCTGCCCCAGAGTTTAGTTTGCTAATGGGGTGATGCACTAAAGTAACTACATGCTAAATGCAGATTTCACATCTAGGCATTACTTCTACCCCAAAATACAGGTCCAGTCGCTGTGGTGACAGCTCCTCTCCTGGCTGGGTAACATACAGCTCTCCCGATTTCCTAACTTGGTATGAATATCGATGCCGGCTAGAGCACTTAACTTCGAGGGGTGCCATCATGAGCAACACTGTTTCATCCATTGTAAAAATCGAGTCGACTATGGCAAATGTAGGTTGCTCTCCTTTTCTCATAACGAGGACGTCCTGTTCTCTGTATGTGCGGTGGTCCGTGGTAACCGACTTAACTTTCCAAACACTCTGTTCCCCAAGCTTTTCCCTTACAATAGCAGGCACATCGTCATCTGTGACTTCTTTCGCACCAATGGTGGACACGCTGTGCCGAAGCCTTATGCTGTGTAGCTGAAATGCTTGAAGAAGCTGGTGCCTGTGCGCAAGCGTTTTGCAGATGTTCTTAAAGTTCATTGTGCGAGAGGCAAGTGCTTTAAAATATTGATGTTTTGCCTCAAATCTCATGCACCAGCACTGTGTGAGTGGCCCAAGCTGTTCTGCAATTCTAGGATAATGCACCATGTAGTGCATCTTGGGTGTTACAGCAGAATCTGGGTAACAGGCTATAAATTGTTCAAGGAAAGTCTTTATCTTTAGCTGAAGATAGGGAAGCCATGAAATGGGGACCTCTTCTGCTAGTGGCATGTCAACTATTTCTCTAAATTGTAAGTACACCTCCCAGTGTTCATTGCTTTCTGGAATTTGTGATGAGAACATGAAATGCAATAGTCTTAAAAGGCACCATTTCTGTGCTGCTGAGCCTTTAAAGCTTCCTTTCAAGCCTAAAAACGAGTGCATTAGTGGCTCTGGCTTGTTCTTCCTGTCATTGTAGCCGTATGAAAATGTGCTCACTTTATCGAAGTCAGATGTAGAGAGCACAGAGTCACTCACAAGGCCACGGAGAACATTTCGTAGTACATGACTGACTGTTCCTTCGAAAATATCATGCATAACATAAGGCGGCATCTGTGTACACAAAGAAAAGTAATCTAAAGTAAGCAATGGTGATCGCCCATTTACCCCATAGACCCGCTTTAGGTCATGATTGACGGCAATGGCATTCAGATGTTGCACGTGAGTGTGCATCTGGCGCGGAACACACATCGATTCCTCAGTTACTGACTTCACATTTTCAGCGTGTGCCATGCAACATCGACACAACCTACCATTTGAGAATGCAATACTGAACCCTGCGATGTTATGCATAGACAAGTTGTCCCCACAAAAAGCAAGAACTATGACCTTTGTCTGAACAGCACCTCCTGTTGTTTGCACACTGAGGCCTTGATGTTTTAGGCATTGTAAATCACTTAAAAGGGGAGAAAAAACTTTACTAAGGCCATACTTTGTCACATCCCAATAACGTGCACAGAGCACAAGGTGAATACTACACAGCTGGGACCGATACCTGGGATGCAGGTTTAGAACAGCGCAATATACAAGAAAGAGCTTGTGCTTGCCCCGCTTTGCACCCAATGGATTACATATCTCCACTTCATCAGCATACAACATCAAAAATATGGTGCTTTTTTCAGAATCACCCAAAACGGCTGTTAGGTCTTTTTGATAAACTGTACCATCCCGAAAATCATTAAAAACCATAGCATCAGGCTGGCATTGAGCTCGTGGCGGTGTTAGCGAGAAAAACACCAGGTTGGCAACGTCTGGCACCTCAAGAAAATTTTTCAGCATGCTAGAAATAGGCACATACTGAAATGTCTCCTCGCTTTGAGGGTTAAATTTGCGCTTTCGAGCAGCTGTATACGGAAGACACTTCGTGGCAAAAGCTTCGCGCAGGAATTTGGACCTCGAAAATGTAAACATTCTAGGCACAAAATCGCACTTCAGGAGCTGATCAAGCTCTTCGGTCATTACAAAACAAGGGACGCACTTTCGCACCTCCCGGGAAAATTCTTCCAATGTTTCTTGAAAAAGACCCTTTAAGTCACTGAACACTTGCTCACACACGAAATGAGGCACCTTATGCTCCTTGGACATCTTGTAAAAAAACAAGCAAACCTTCTTTTGCATGTTTGCAAACAACTCTGAACTCGGCGCTCGTACACCTGTAGTTGGATTGGCAGTACAATCACTGTCCTTTGGTGCGTCGGCACGGCTTTCATCTGCGTCTGTTCGCTGCGTCTGATGTGATGTTGCATCGTGTAAAGTCACTGCGTTTGCAAGAGCCGGGTCGTCTTCGTCACCATCACTTGTGGGTAGCTGATCAGATTCCGCTTCGCAAAACGTGCGACCGTGTGGTACAGTGCTGCTGCCTATAACACTTCTGTGCTCCCGGTACACATGCTTCTTCAGCGAGTCGACTGCGGCATAGGTTTTGGGGCAACATTCAATACCACAAACAACACGGAAGTTCGACTCCCAGCTGTGTGCATCGCGGATATGCGCTAGCAGAAGCACATACTTAGGCGAAAAGAATGGACATTTTCTACAGCGATAAAATGTCGGATGGGGCGACACGCAATTTGCCATTGATGACAGGACCTTCTTCAGGGAACACAACACATCATGGCCTGTTTAGTGCCATTTTAGTGCCGGATGGTGCAAACTCCCGCGATGATTCGGATGGTATTAGGAATTTGCAGCTGCTGCTTAAACGGCCTGAGCAAAACAAACAGCGATTCTCGGGAATAGGCCCGCATTTGAAAAATAAATGTTTTTTTTATTAAGGGTAACCTCGCGTTAGAATTAAAGCTCGAAATAAATATATATATATATATATATATTTACTGAACTTTTGGAGTGCTTGCGGCTGCCCCATGTCTTGCTGCACTAAAATGTATGCTATCTGCGGCGCGACGTTTCAATTGTTTGATGGCATGGACGCGGACGTATCTAAAGCGCTGCGTTGCACGTGCGTCCTCTTGGCGAGTTTTTTTTTGTGTGTGTACTGGTCTGCAACCTCTTCGTGCACTATGTCCATCACCTGTCTCGTCAATCGCGGCCCATCCAGCTTTGTCCTGAAGCTGACTGGCGACACGTTGGTCGAACTGAGAGAGGCAATGGCGGCCCACTCGTCGCTTCGAACGGTGGAGGACTGCGCAGTTGTGCAGGTAATGTATATTTTCGTCTTCAGAAAGTATTTTGTTACCTTTGTCCTTATTCTTGATCTGCACAACGACGCTACGTTTTGATCCAAACGCACCGCAAACACGTGTTATAACCGCACATGCCTTGCCCGACCGCACGACCCGGCATGTCGTGTATATAGAGCGATAAAAGGCGTTGCGCATACGCGAAATCGTTGTAGCGTACGCGTTTAATGGAAATACCATGGGAAGGATTATATAGTGTTACCAGAGCGGTTGAAGAAAATCGCACGTGCGTCACACAAGCCGGCTTTGTGTCTCCTTTGGCTTCTGCTCACCGACAGCACCGAGGCGTTCACTATGCATATATACCGAAGTATGGCTAATTAGGAGATTTGGTATCGATCCGTGCCTACAGCACCATAAGTACATACGAAGTAAAGCGGACAGGACACGTGCTGGGCATGTGCTTGACCATGTGCCATTGTTTGACACACATGAGCGAGCTTAAGAGTAGGAGTGCTTATGGCATGTTATATGTAGGCATTATTGGCAGCTTGACATAAACTTTTGCATCCTTAATAGTTCAGTAGGCAGGCAGGCAAATTATATCTTCGAAATTTGTTCCAGTATGTTAGGTTTAATTCCTTTGCCATGGTAAATCGAGGAAACTTATGTTGGCCCATGGCAAAACCTCAAAGCTGGCTTCCCTGTACACCGGGAAATTCCATGTGGCCACCATTCATGGGAACGGGATTGAGGCGAAAAGTGATACGTGCTATATAGTGGGATGAATAAGCATGCATTGTCATTGCATCCACCTGCCAACACTCGTTTGCTAGAACGCCACTTAATATGTTTGCTTTGTCTGTTCTCATGATAGCCGTGAGAATTTCTGTCCAGAATTTCACAGAAATTAATTTCCTGTTGGCTGCAGCCTAACACTATGGCACATAACTGTCATAAGAAATGTCTTGAAAAAATTTTGCCAGTAGTTTGCAGAAATTTCCTAGGCTTGTGTGCATGGATTCTAATACCTGAGGCCTCAAAGGAAATAAGAATTTGGGCAAGTAGTAAGTGAAGCAATGTTTCGGTGCTTATTATATTCTGGCAGTGTCTCTGGGATACCAAAGGGGCGACAGGACACGAAAGCTGGAACTTGGCCTGGTTTGTGGGATGGGGGCTCGCTGAGGCCACCTGCTGAGGTGTACAAGATTGGCTTTTTGCTAACAGTCGATCTTGTATGTGCACACCCAACACACTCTGGCCTCAGCGGCCTGCACCCATGGACTGCTCTGGTTCCAGCTTTGATCCCTTTGTTGCCTCACGGTTGTCCTGGAGGTACTGCACTGCATGCTTTATTATAATCTCAGGTGCTTGCCCTGAGGCCTCCATTTAATAACACAATTATTTTTGCTTTTGCATGCTGAATGATCTCATAAAATCAAGGAGAAAGGGGGTTAACTGAAGGACCCTCTTTCTTCTTGTTTATTACATAACGAGGGTCTTGAATCTGGCAAAATTGATGCCTTCAGGTAGCATGTGTGGGTTTATTGACCAGCCGCCTTCACCCAAAAAGATCACGTTATCGTGACCCTTGCTGCAGAAAGGATGTTCCGCATCCGCCGCCAAGGTTTGTGAGTGGTGGCACTGGCTAACGCTTCCAGGGTTCTACTAGGAAACATAAATACCCAAGAAAGTAGATGGGGAAACGGCACCACAGTAGCTCAATTGGTAGAGCATTGCACGTGTAATGTGAAGGTTATGGGATCGTCCCCCACCTGCGGCAAGTTGTTTCTTCATCCACTTTCATATCTATTAATTTATCGTTTCTTTATTTCATTTATTAAGCACAAGTAATTTCCAATATGTTGTCCTTGGTGCGTGATTCCACGACGGATCAAGACGGGTAAAAAAATTCATATTTTAGATTTCATTGAATACTTTATATTTTATGTGCATATCACTTGGTAGCACTCGAGTGAACGTGGCTTCTTTGCCAAAATGATTTAGAAGAAAAAAAGAACTAGATTCTTCAGTGTGGAGGCGCCTATTTCATGCACAAGGCATTTTCACATATTCACAGCAATGTGAAATACAATATATTATAGCTACAAAGAATACATTTTTGTGTGTAAAACGGAGACGTAAAGAAGGGTCAGCTAGCACTGTTTGAGGCTTCCGTGCAAAGTGGAAGTGTTTTAGAAAAAGTTAGTTTGCTATAATCTTCAAAAGTTGCTATATTTACGATTCTCTATCAAGTAAACCAATCCATGTAGCCTTGTGAAATTTGGTGGACCGTGAGACCTTAACTTATTCAACAATTGTGCTGAACATTATTGCTGTATCATAAATTCCCATTTTTACAACTCGCCTCAAACGTGAAGTTTTGACAAAAATGAACGCTATTTAAAATAAAGAAAACCATCGTAATTTTTTCTAAAAATCTCGTAAACAGCTGTTCACAGGCACTTGAAAAAGACTATTAAAAACATGTTGCATTATTTTGTTTGTAATGACAATACAGATGGTATAAATGGTGGAACACCGTGGTACTTGTCTATGACACAATGGTAGAATCACTGCGAACACCGTTAGTGCTTGTCAATGATGGACGACTGTGGGATGTGCACAGAACCCTCGCCACAAAACTGGCCTGTCTGTTTCGAGATTGTTCACGCCTGATACAAGCAGATGTGTAACTGACAGCTCCTACCTGAACAAAGTGGACGCAAAAATAAAGGTCTACTAGATTGACTCCGTAGTTAATCCACATTAAGTTCATTTTTTATAATGTGTAAGATGACTGTACCATCACCTATAGGTGGTGTTTAAAGGATGATACCTATGACATATTACTGGCTCCCCGATTGCTTGCGGTGGTTGCAATGAACAAGAGCATGACGCTCGAGATTAGCTTGTGTTACGCAAAGAGCACCATCGCTGGGGCATTCATTTGGACACCAACCATACCTGAAAACCCACAAACTGAATCATTGCTTCCGAAACGGGGAGCACGGTGTCCAATCTCTGAGTTGCCGAGCAGAAGGCAGCTCTTGAGTAGACGGCAGACGGCAGCGCATCCGAAACAACCAGAGTGCACGTAGCTTCTTCTGGAGAAGGCTGCAGCCTCACGTTTGGAAAATTTCAACGTATTTTACTTCACTTGATCCGTCTGCCACTGCCTCGCGTGGATCCAATCCCCATTCTGCCATTCTGCTGCACTATACCAGCTCGATCAAAAGGGATTATTTTTACAGCAGCCGCATCTGAAAGCGTGAATTAAATATGGGGGCTAGTGATGGCGGAGAGGCATCACTCCACGAATTTATGCAGAAATTGAGTCATTTTAGAACGGCGTGGTTGAAATAATAATTCTAGTTTACCAAAACTGCCTTTACGTTGCAATCACGGTCAAGTTTAGGCAAGTCAGAGCCTTATGCATGTTCCTTTTACCCCAATGTCCCTTTTTCTTAGCACCTTGCTGCATTCCGGCAAAGCTTTCATTTCTACCACCTGTATTGTCATTACAAACAAAATAATGCAACATGTTTTTTTAATATTCTTTTTCAAGTGCCTGTGAACAGCCGTTTACGAGATTTTTAGAAAAATTTACGATGGTTTTCTTTATTTTTAAATAGCGTTCATTTTTGTCAAAACTTCACGTTTGAGGCGAGTTGTGAAAATGGGAACTTATGATACAGCAAGAATGTTCAGCACAATTGTTGAATAAGTTAAAGTCTCACAGTCCACCAAATTTCACAAGGCTACATGGATTGGTTTACTTGATAAAGAATCGTAAATATAGCAACTTTTGAAGATTGTAGCAAATTAAATTTTTCTAAAACACTTCCACTTTGCACGGAAGCCTCTAACAGTGCTAGCTGACCCTTCTTTACGTCTACGTTTTACACACAAAAATGTATCCTTTGTAACTATAATATATTGTATTTCACATAGTTGCGAATGTGTGAGAATGCCTTGGGCATGAAATAGGCGCCTCCACACTGAAGAATCTAGTTCTTTTTTTTTCTCCTAAAATTTTCGTTTGGCAAGGAAGCCACGTTCACTTGAGTGCTACCAAGTGATGTGCACATAAAATATAAAGTATTCAATGAAATGTAAAATATGAATTTTTTGACCCGTGTTGATCTCTCGTGGAATCACCCTGGTGCCAGCCTTTCTTGGCTTCTTATGATACTAATATAATCAAATCACACTGGAGACAAAGCACCTTTGTTCAGCCCAAGGTAACTAGGGCCTGCCTGCTGGGCCTGCCTGGCTGCCGCCAGAATAGCTGCTACCTAATTTGTTAATCTGAACTGGAAAGTTACTGGATCTTTTCTGGATTGTTCTGTAGGAAGGTACCATGCTTTAGAAGACACGGTGCTGCAATGGTAATGGTGGTAAAAGCTTTTAGTGTGTAGTAAAGCTAGCTGTTCTTGTGTGTCGGTTGTTTGTAGAACTGAGACACTTGTTGGTTCTGCAATGAACCGAGAAGTGTGTAGAAAGAGCAGCCATGATTGGGGAAATGTCTAGTCCTTGAATTTTTTTAAATTTTCAGGTACACAACAAAACATTTGACACCTATGTCAATGTGGATGAAAACACAACCTTTGAAGAAAACTCCATTCTGAGAGTAATGGATGTGACAGTAATTGCTGATGGGTGCACTAGTGGAAGTGTGACAGACCTGAAAGTTGATGGCCAACTCTTTGATAGTTTTCCTTGTCCCTGCTTCTCATATCTGATAGCAGATTGCAAAGGCTCTATTGCGCACATTATGTTCATGAGATTAGTTTGAATGCCTAAGTTACAACACTGTTTCAGTACTTTTGCTAAACTCCATTTCAGTGTATGAAAGGGCTGATCCTGGCTGAATCCTGTTTTCTTCTGTGAATCAAAAGCGATATATACTAAGCACCAAATGCCACTACACCGCAATATGATAGAAAGTTGGGCAAGGTGGCGTAAATTAATTTCGTAACAACTATGTAGACAGATAACTCACAGACGAAAAAAGGCCACGAGACAAGTGCCTACTTGCAGCTAAGTTTTGTTCATGCACAACAAGGTAATGTATGTACACACAATATCAAGTTCCTTTACATAAGCACAGGCAAAAGAATGTGTCACCATATGTACAACAAGCCATCAAAGTACACCAGTTCCTTCTGTCAGAAGGATATTGAAGGCTGGCTAATGTAGCCAGCAGCTTTGTGGGTGATGTAAGCTGCTTTGGCTTTTAACCTGATCATGAGATCCCTGTTTTTAAACAGTATGCAAGTGTCCGCAAACAATGGTGAGCACTTGCAAACAAGGCAGCGCACGGACACATGCGCATCATTTTCGTTATGCAACAAAGTGTGTTGCATACCTTGATAGTTCATTGTATAGAGGGTGCAGGTGGTGGCACATGCTTTTGCTCGTGCTTATGTAAAGAATCTTGATATATTTTGTGTACATACATTATTTGTATGAACAAAACTTGGTTTCAAGTCTGTATTTGCGCCGTGGCCTTCATTTTTGGGTGTGGTCTGTTTGCACAGTCATGAAATGTCACTATGACTAGTTTTATTATTGCCATCTGCTCCACTACTTAGCTTTTCTCCCAATTCATTTGCTATTCAAAAATAAAGCAGAATTGCATTCATACAGATTACAAGAATGCTTATTTTGCCAGAAGTGTGTAAATAGAGCATTCAATTTGATTACATTGAGGTACTATTTGATTCGAGCTAAATATGTTGCTGTACTTGCAGATACCTACAATTATAGACTCGTATAACAATAGCCTCATTACACTTCTGTGGTGTTAGGTTTTCTTGCACATATGCTTATGTAGGTGACACCTTAATGCTATGAAAGAGCTCTTTTTTCAGAGCACTTAACATTGTTGTTCTGTACTAACGTGAAAAATGTGACTGTTTTAATTTGTTCAAAGTGCACTTGGACAATAGTGTGGGAAAATTATGTGTGAGTCAAACAAAACCAGTGGCAAGTGTTACTGTTCAAAGGCATGAATAGGTCAAAATTGTCTGTAAAGGGACTGACAACCAATTTTCATGGTACCCCCCCCCCCCTTTTTTTTACTGCAACGGAAAGCTTACCAGTCAATGCCTAATCAAGAGATGCTAATGTGGAAAGCGCTGTGGAATTTTTTTTTTCCCGAATGTTTTTATCTGCAGTGAGGATGTAGTCATTGAAGCATGCTGAGAACGGTGATAGGTGAGCGCTGTAGTGGTTATACGCCGGCATTAGTGGGAGGCAGAAAGTGCGGCCGTAGCTCTGAGAAAGTACTATTTTGTTTATCAAGTCGATGTTCCTGTGATTCATGTTTTCCGCAGTGTTAAAGTATTTCTGTTATAATAGCTACGTCCAACTGCTTTGGTATTTAACCAGTCAAAACAATACCAATTGGATCGAAAATCAGAAGTTCTTACGCATGCTACACAGTTCAGTGTGTTGCCGTAGCCATGCATGCACTTTTCATTTCTGAAGTACAGAATAAAGCACAAGTGTCTAATAATATAGGAGCTGCAATTTTAAGCAATGTTTATATCGTACTTAATAACAGCCGACTTACGTACAGTAATCTCGTAGACTACATCCGAAGTAGCAAGATTTCACTTCCACCCCCCGCCCCCCACTTACTGGTATTTGAGACTTGCTTTGCCAATTTAAATTTGTAATTCCTACTTAAAGTGTGAACAGCCTGCTGTATTTTATCACTATAAGTTGGGGTCATTCCGTTTCCACCAACGTGTCGCAACACATTCTGGCCAGTTGTCAGTCCCTTTAAGCTTTCAACGACAGAACAGTAGGTGTGATCGAAAGATAGCAGTAGTAGAACTGTTTTACCAAGTCCAAATTATGTTACAGCCTTTCGTGGTGGCATAGTGGCTGTGCCCTGTGCTGTTACGAATTTTGTGGATTTGCTCGCCAGCTGTGTCGGCCGAATTTTAATGGGGGCAAAATGTAAAACCGCTTGTATACATTGATTCAGGTGCATGTTAGAGGACCCCAGGCATTCAAAAATTAATTTGGAGACTTCCACTACGGCAGCCTTTGCTGCAGTTTGCTGTTGTTGTTGTTGTTTGCTGTTGCTTTGCTGTTGTTTGTTGTGTGCTGCGTGTAAAGCTGAAACATCATGAACCCTTTCAGCATCACGAACATACCAATACGTTAGCACGTTTTTGTCCTGCCATGTTCTTTCTGACATTCCTTTTGTCATATAGACGAGCGCACGCCAAGTTTCGCCCGAGACGCCAGCGCTCGTTTCTCCCCTGGCGGCACGGTTTCCAATCCCCCGGGGGTTTGCTTCCGCCGGTTCCCTTCGCTCGCGCTGAGCCAGAGGAGGCCAGGCTGAGCGCGCGCTGCACGCGAGAAGGTGTAGGTTTCCGTCGCCGCTTCCCTTCGCGGTCGCGCCCGCGTTCAGTTCGCGCTGCGCGCGAAATGTCTCTTGTTTGCGACGGCGCCTCTTCGGATGACCGGAAATTATTATTGTGTTGTTAACTGTCACGACAGCAATGTAAACATGAAAAGGTTGATGCCACCAGTGAAATTATACCGATTCACAAGAAAATGGTACGAAAGAAGCAGACGACAGACATGGATTACTGCGGTGCGCCGAGCGAAGTAAACATCTGGCAAACGAAGCGAGATCGTTTATTGATCACTCCTGAGTGTATGACGGTTTCTATATCTAACCCACGTGAAATTAATAATTACTCGGTACATAATCCTTTTATTCATACAAAAACTTTAAGTTCAACGAGTGCTTGTCCTGTCTTCTTTCTCGTGTTTCGTTTGTGTGTGCGCTGTCTGAGAATGGAAACCACGTCTGTTGTATGCGCTAGCAGTGGCCGAAGTTCACGCGTGCCGAGAAATTGAATATGTGCATGATGCATTGAACATGACCGGAGTTCATTCCCGCTTCACCACCGCACCGATCGATCGGGTTACTGGACGATACACACCCGCGTCTTGGTCGCGCCGGCATTGCTGAAGCAGGAATGATTAATAATACTTTCAACTTCCGTCTCTTGAGTACTGTTAAAAAATGACCAAGCTGTCTACATTGCTGCCTCTATTCCATATTGTAGGGGACGTACTAGTTAAAGTTGTGTGCGCATGTCGTACTTGTGCTATGCAGCGATATATCTTGTTTATTTCCGCACAGTATCGATAGAAGTCCATTGTCGCCATCAGAGACAACACGGATTTGTAGCAAACATAATGTGAGAAACTGCAAAAATGACTTTAGCTCGTTGGTTCTGTATGTATGTGCCGCATCGTATGTGCTGACGATTTTTCCGGCGGCACATACGATGTCGTTTCCAATTACCTGCTCAGTGTCCCTTACATGGTTAAGCAGACGCTGCCCTTTCGCCGCATTGCAGCCATAAAAATAATCGTGAAGCGTACCGATCTTCTTAAAGGCAAATATAGCGTGTGTAGCGTGTTTCACACTAGGGGGAAAACTCGGAACGTATTGCGTCGCGATGCGGCAAGCAATGAGTCGTGCGGCGGCAGCAGCTCGAGCAGGCGCACAGGCCCGAGGGGCAGTGTCGTGATCTGCGTCGTCTGCTACGGCGGCGCGCGCTGGCCGCATTTTCAGGAAGCGTGGTACTGTCAGGGGCAGTGCACCGATTTCATCGGTACTGCAGGAACTGAGCTGATACTCTTTACTAAACGTTGTGCGTCGCCCCACTCTGATCCTTCATTGGCGATAATGGAGTTCCACAAACTTCTTTTGACAACATGGTTCATTTGTTCTTTCGAAAGTCCGGAGTACTGAGCGTGTGCACGTATATTTCTTCACTGTGTGTGCTACCGTAATGAGCAGCGACAAAACGCACCAAGATGTGCGCGCAACGTGCTCAGTCTTTGTTTCACTCGAAAGGAAACCAAAGCACTCAACAATAGGAGTGGAACACGGTGAAACAAACGGACACGATTAAATGAACGTTTTAGGTTCAGACAATGAGCTGGAAGTGATTTTTCTCGACAATCATTCGCTACACCAGACAGACCCTGCCCGCCGGTGGGGAATTGGACACGTCACGCTCGGAACTTCAGTTAGTATCTCGTCATGTCCCCAGCGGCAGCGATGACAGCGCTCATCCTGGAAAGCAGTGAAGTGTAGAATGACTTGATCAGGGATGTGTTCATTCGCTGCACGTCTCAGTCGCTGACGACGGTGGATCGAAGCCTATCCTCGGGCGACTGATAGAGGGGATGTTGCGCCAGCGATACTTTCAACGAGCCCCAGACATTTTTAAATGATGTTGGCGCCCGGGGATTGAGGCGGCCGCTCCAAGAGAGTGACTGCGCGCTCTTCTAGCAGTTCTTGCACAGCACGAGCAGTGTGGATCGGCGTCCTATCGCGTTAGAATATATATAGTCGCCTTCCAGAAACGGGCCGTCAAGAATGTGTGGAATCAGTACGTCGTCTATGACTGCCATGCAGCGATGAACTTACATTCGAGGCGTATCAGTGGGCGTCGCGCAACGCTTAGCAAAGAATATCGGCTCCTTTCACGCAGTAACGATGTGATCAGCGCCCTGCACCTGACAGTAGAACGTTTCTCGACAATGCGGCCAGCGTGCGCCGCCGTAGCAGACGACGCCGTTCAAGATCCCGCCCCTCGAGCATCTGCGCGAGCTGCTGCCGCCGCTTGACTCAAGCGCTCGCCGCATCGCGATGCAACGCGCTTCGAGTTTTCCCCTAAATGTGAGAGAGACTGTACACCTCCCTTCGAAAGAAATGTCCGCGCGCACACACCGCGCGCGGCGCGAAACGTGCGCAAACACGCGCAGTGCAGGAGGCAATCAAGGCGGCGCGAACGAGAGATGGGAGAGGGGTACCACCGGCTAATAGAATTTTGCTCCGCATGCGGCGCTCTCAACGCCGGCGCAGCAGCGCCGCTCTCGGTGCCGTTCTTGTCTATAGGACTGTGAGGACCACACGAAGTGAGCATTTGCTATTATCTGCGTCATTTGTTAATTTCTGCACAACCAATAATGAACCATTGGGTTCGTTTTATAATATCCTAGAGAAAAGATTGATGCTCGGGGTGCGTTGCCTCCAAAACCCAGACACTGAAAAGGTTACTAAATCACATGTGTATTCCACCAAACGCATGTGCGCGAGGCAAGTTTAACAGAGCATGCTATCCCTCTGCCTCCCTTCGGTGTCATGTCTGTGGAATTTCGTAAATTGTACTGTTTACTGGTTGACAGATATACACTATGTTTAAGTTCTGGATAATTACGCATTGATGTGCAAGGTGCTGCTGTAGTTCTTGTCGTTTGAAAAGTTGTACTGCAAAAGCTGTACTCAGCAGCACTTAAGCTAATTTAGGCGAAACTTGTTGAATCCTAACTGTCAGGTGAGACCTGAATAACTTGGCTTTAAAATTAATATTACACTGTGCTTTCAGGGATGTGTCATTCATAGGGGTGGAGACCTCTGATTTCTCCCCCTTTCCTGGAATGTCAAGGTTCCAGTTCCCGGATCGGCCTGTAGATATAAGGGCACAA
Source organism: Dermacentor albipictus (assembly GCF_038994185.2). Taxonomy (NCBI): domain Eukaryota; kingdom Metazoa; phylum Arthropoda; class Arachnida; order Ixodida; family Ixodidae; genus Dermacentor; species Dermacentor albipictus. Next base: position 86,672,398 of record NC_091822.1, read on the forward strand.
TTGGCCAACACGAGGGTCGGGGAAGTGCCCAACAGCCTCCGAAGAAAAATTATAGATTCGCTGTGGTACGAGCTGTCAAGCCACACACTGTGAGTTTTGTGCACTTGTTTAACTGAGGTTGTACCAAACAAGCCTTACTTCAAAGTGACCACATTTTCAAAATTGCTAGTTAAAAATGTTTGTCAAGTGTTTCACGGGCATTGAGACGTGTAATTGTCATTACTTCCTGACGTAATGAGCTAGTAAATGCCATAGCAGAGGTCGTTTTTTATACAGTGTTCTTCCAAGTAGTTAATGCAGTTAATGCTAGCATTCTGCAGAATGGGCAGGCAGAGATTTGAATTTCTATCTTTCCATAAACAATTCAAACATATTATGATGACTGCTTTCCTAGAGGCAAATTGTGCGTCAGGGACAAAGGCAATCTGCCAGAAGTATAGGGTAACATGTCCGTAGAAGTGTCAATGAACCACTTGTATTTACACAGGCTGTTTATTCGAATGTTTACATGACTGTCCTCTCAGCAGTTTTGCCTACAAAGCAAAGATTACTGTTAGTTAGTTAGTTAGTTAAATGGGGTTTAATGGCGCAAAAGCGGCTGAGGCTATGCTGCGCCAAACACGAGGTGTTTTAAAATCAAGTTTATGAAGGAAAAGGCTGTGTCAGTAACCTATATTTTATGTAAAAATCCAGTGTCGTGTAGGAATTTACGAACGTCACATAATGGGACTAGCGGATCATCACCTAAAATTAGAGCAGGGTGTAAAGGTATGTGTAGTTGATATAATTTGTGCAAAAGTGTTCGTCTGTGTGTTTCAGTCTGCGTACATGTGAGTAATATGCGCATGACTGTTAGTGGCTGTTGACATTTCTCGCATGTTGGTGTGTCTTCTTTCGTAAGTAAGTAATTGTGCGTGAGGTGTGTGTGCCCAATGCGTAGTCGGCATAAAACTACTTCGATGAACCGCTCCTGATGATAGCATGACTTCCATTCGCCAACTATGGGTTTCGTGAGATGTAGTTTGTTGTCCGCACAACGGTCCCATTCGCGTTGCCATTTTACCGTGAAGGCTTTTCTAATTGCACAGATGCTATCATTATATGGGAGTTTCGTGTTTGTAATATCTTTGTGCGCTGCCATCAATGCACATCTATCAGCTGCTTCGTTGCCTGGTATCCCAACATGGCTTGGGACCCAACAGAAACGAATTGACCTCCCGTATTCGTTAAGGACCAACATGTTTAAAATGTCTCCTATCAGGGGTTCACACTCAGATTTCAACTGTAGAGCCTTCAGTGAGCTTAAAGAGTCAGTGTATATGACTGCATGTTTCTGTTTATCAGTTATAATCTTTTTAACAGCAACCCAGATAGCGTAAACTTCAGCCGTGAAAACAGAAGCGTGTTGTGGTAATCGAATACTTCTTTCCCAATTTTCCGCTACGGCCCCCACACCCACGTGATCTTTTGTTTTAGAGCCATCAGTGTAATATTGCATGTTATTTTTATATTTGTCCTGAAGTGCACGGAATTCTTGTATAATGTGTTCGTGTGGGGTGTCTCTTTTCTTTAGATGTGTTAACGTCCAATCACATAAGTGTGTGAAATCGTACCACGGGGCCAGCCGTTGTGGTTTCTTGGCAACCCGGAGGACTTCGTGGGGAATGTCATAATCCCGACAGTATTGCTCATACCGCAGGACAAATGGCCTAATCGTGTTCGGTTTATTTGTGTAGTGTAAGCGTGTGTTGCATTGTGTGAGGATGTTGTAGCATATGTGTTGGGGTGATGACTGAATTTTGAGTACGTAGGAAAATGTGAGGAATGCTCTGCGTTGCTGTAAGGAGGGTTCATTACACTCGACGTATAAACTTGGAATAGGTGAAGTTCGGTAGGCACCACTTGCCAGTCGCAGTCCAAGGTTATGTACCGGATCAAGTTGTTTGATGTAGGACTGTCTGGCTGAACCGTAAACCACGGAGCCGTAGTCTAAAAGGCTACGCACAAGAGACCGGTAAATACGTAAAAGACAGGTTCGGTCGGAACCCCAGTGCTTATGAGATAAAACTTTGAGGATATTCAATGCTTTATTTGCCTTAATCTTTAGTGTTTTAATGTGGGATAGGAAGTTTAGTTTTTTGTCAAAGGTTACTCCCAAGAATTTATATTCTTGTTTCCCCGGCAGCGCGACACCATTCATTTTTAAATCCGGGTCTAATTACAACCCTCGTTTTTGCGAAAACAGCACTGTAACAGTTTTCTGAGTAGAGAAGCGGAAGCCATTTTTCTCAGCCCACTCCATTAGTTTATTTATTGTTATCTGGAGTTGCCTTTCACATGTTCGTAAGTTCGAGGCGCGGCACGCTATTTGCAGATCATCGACGTATGTGGAGTGCATAACAGAGGTGGGAATGACGTTGTTGACAGAGTTCATTTTTACTATAAAGAGTGTTGTGCTAAGTACGCAACCTTGTGGCACGCCGTTTTCTTGGATAAATGTGCGCGAGAGCACAGTGCCTAGACGGATTTGGAATGTTCTATTGGACATAAAATCAGCCAGACAATTTAGCATTTTGCCACGGATTCCTAATGAGGCGAGGTCACGTAAGATCCCAAATCTCCACGTGGTGTCGTACGCTTTTTCTAGGTCGAAAAACACTGCCAGGCAGTGCTGTTTGTGTAAAAATGCTTCACGTATTTCGTGTTCAAGTCGGACGAGGTGGTCTGTCGTTGAACACCCTTTTTTATAGCCGCACTGGTGAAAATCAATGGAGTTTCGTGTATCAAGCGTGAAAGTTAATCTTACATTTACGAGACTTTCGTATGATTTCGCCAAACAGCTTGTCAGGGCAATGGGTCGAAAGCTGCTTGGGGATGTGGGGGATTTACCTGTTTTTAAAAAAGGCACAACTATTGCGTTTTTCCATCTCTTTGGCATGCTTCCAGATTCAAATACTTTGTTAAAAAATTCAAGGAGAGCCTCTACGGATGTTTGGGACAGGTGTGCAAGCATGGAATAATGAATGCGGTCAGGACCTACTGCAGTTTTCTTGCCAGCACAGAGAACCCTGTTAAGCTCTTGTAGCGTAAATGGAGCGTTGTATTCGTCTCTTGACATACACGCAGTTGGTAGCTTCTCTTTTTCTGCCGACAGTTTGTATTTTAAGAACCTGTTTGAATAATTAGCCGAGCTAGAGATGTTATAGAAATGTTCCCCAAGTATGTTCGCTTGTTCTTGTAGTGTTGTCTGAGTGCCTGAAGGTGTAAGTATGGGTATCGTGTATGGTGAGTAGTCCCCCTTAAACTTTCTGACCTGGTCCCACATCCTTTTGGATGTAACGGTGCTGTTAATCGTAGATACATATTTTTGCCAAGAACATTTTTCTGCCTGTCTCCGGATATATCGAGCTTTCGCTTTGGCTTGTTTAAAATTTAGAAGGTTGTTATGTGTTGGGTACCTTCGTAAGATTCCCCAGGCCTTATTTTGCTGCTTTTTTGCTATGGTGCATTCTCCACCAAGGATTAAGTTTTTTGCGAACAACGCCAGAAGATTGCGGAATGGCCTTTTCGGCTGCTGAAATAATACAGTTAGTAAATTTTTCATTTATTTCTTCAGTGCTTAAGTCTGTTAAAGTGAGCTCCTCCAGCCTGGCACTTTCTGTGAAAACAGACCAGTCTGCCATTTGTAGTTTCCAACGGCGCGGTTTGTGAGATATAGTGGGTAGTGTTGATGTGAGGTTGATTATAGCAGGTAGATGATCACTGCCATATGATGTCTTCAGTACATCCCATTTAAAATCGGTAAAAATGTCGGGAGAGCAGAATGCTAAATCAATGCAGCTAAAAGTACGTGAACTGGGTGAAAAATGAGTTGGCGCGCCTGAATTTAAAAGACAGATGTTATTAGTCAAAATGAAATCTTCGACAAGTTGTCCTCTTTGGTCATTCTTATCGCTACCCCAAAGAGTGCAGTGAGCATTAAAATCACCAACTAAAACAAAAGGCTCCGGCAGCTGGTCAATTAAATCTTCCAAATATCGAGTTGTGAAATGGCTATGGGGAGGAATGTATAATGAACAGATGGTTACAGTCTTAAATGACAAAACGGTGACAGCTACTGCCTCATATGGAGTATTTAATGAAACGTTCCGTGTAGGGACGCCGCCTTGAACGACAATAGCGACACCTCCTGACAGACGACTGGAGTGTTCGCGGTCCTTTCTTATAACTGTAAAGCCTTTAAGGAAATTTGTATGCTTTGGTCCTAGGTTCGTCTCTTGAAGGCAGAATGCCACTGGTGATAACTTATTTATGATATCTTTGATGTCACCTAGATTGTGAATGAGGCCTCTGCAGTTCCAATGAATGATAAAAGCCATCTTATTGGAAATGGGGAAAAAATACTTTTGTGTGTGAGCTTATAAATTGTAGGTGACATCTATTTAAAACCTGGTTACTATTATGAAGGGCGGTAACCGCTCAGGTTACCTTTCCCTTTCTCACAGAAGTTAAAATATGTTTCTCCTTCTGTGTGCGCTCCAAGGAGCGCGGGTCTTTTGGCGTCAATGACGCCGGGATTTTTGGGTCGACGTCCATCGCCTTTTCCGAGGCACTGGACGATCGAGAGCCAGGCGCCGAGACGCGCGTCTCGGGCCGTGGGGTACGCTTTAACTTCGGGCCCTGCGGCACTGTTGTCTGCGGGCCCGTATTCGTTGCTGGTGGAGCAGCACTGGCTGCAGCCACCAAGGGGGCGGTTGGGGTTTCTACAGGAGTACCGAAAGTGGACCCTGTAGATTCCTGAGACCGGTGTGGCGCTGCCCCCTGCCGCGTCACACTGGCATAGCTTACTTGAGGTAAGTGCGCTAACCTTTTCCTCGCTTCATGAAATGAAATCTTTTCCTTTACAGTTATTGCAATTATTTCTTTTTCTCTTTTCCAGCAAGGGCAGCTCCGCGAGTAAGCTGGATGGTCGCCCTTGCAATTGACACATTGTGCGGGAGCATTGCAGTTGTCAGATGGATGGTCGTTGGCGCTACACTTTGCACATGTCTCCTTTCCTCTGCATGATTGTGATGCATGTCCGAACCTTTGGCACTTGAAGCAGCGCCTCGGGTTCGGTATGTATGGTCGGACGTTGATTTTCAGGTAGCCTGCGTCGAGTGAACTTGGCACAGTACTGGAGCCAAATGTAAGTATTACGTGTTTTGTGGGGATCTGTTGGTCGTTTCGTCGAAGTGTTATCCTTTGTACCTTGATTACATGTTGCTCCTGGAATCCCTCAAGGAGCTCTTCGTCACTGAGGTTCATGAAATCTTCTTCTGATATTACTCCTCTGCTGGTGTTGAGCGAACGATGTGGGGAAATTGTGACATTAGTGTCACCGATGCTTTTGAGTTCACTGAGTTTTCGACTTGTTCTTTCTTTGTCAGTTCGAGGAGGAGGTCTCCACTTGCCATCTTTGATGCTTTGTAGCCTGATCCGATCGCGCTTGATAGGCATTTGGATACTATGAAAGGTGATAGTTTTCTAATAGTTGTGTTGCCTTCACTGTGAAGGACATGGAACTTTGGGAAGGTGTCATAGTTTGGTTTTAATTGGAACTGAAATGTTGCTTCGGTGCGCCCTCGTTTTGGAGGGCGATCTTGGAGGGGGGGAAAAGCGTTTGCCATGTAAACACTGGAAAGTTCGGCGGCGATGGTGGCCACCCACCACCGAGCCCAACAAGGGGACGCTACAAGGTTGGAAGAATACCTGCAGACGCCAGCCATGCATCGCCGCTATAACCTAATATATATATACCCAACGCAGGATATATTACACACGGTTAACCCTTGCCGCCAGGAAATACGGAAGTAATAAGAAGTGAAGAGAAGACAGGAAAGATGTAAAAGTAGGAGATAAAGACGAAGATTCGAGAGGAAGAGATAGGAAGAGGCGACTGCCGATTTCCCCCGGGTGGGTCAGTCCGGGGGTGCCGTCTACGTGAAGCCGAGGCCAAAGGGGTGTGTTGCCGCCGCCGAGGGGCCGTAAAGGTCCAAACACCCGGCATTGGCTCAACCCCCAGGATCCCCTTTTCCCCGGACACGGCTAAGCCGCGCACGGCTACACGCGGGAGGGTCCAACCCTCGTGTGCTCGGGTACGTGGTGTCGCAACGCACCAAACGCCTGCTGACGCAGACGCCCCTGCGGGGGCAAAGATTACTGATAAGCTCCAATCTTTTGCTGTATACTATATTGCAGGACTTATGCAGCACAGCACATCTCTAGGTCAAGCATTTTAACATTGCCGAATTGCCAACATTGAAGTTAGCATGTCTTGTGTTCAAAATTAGGGATCTATGAAGAGTAACCTTTGATAAATGGTGTTGCAACATGCTGCAAACTGTCTATTCTACTGGTGTTTGGCTTGGCTACATAGGTGTACTGTGTTTGTTGTATTTCTCTAAACATATGAAGTGAAGAGACAATTAGGCCATGAAGATACAGGATGTTAAGTTTCTTTTTACTTGAAACATACAAATAATAAAGCGAAAGTAAATGAAATTGAATGAAAAGTAATCTTCCTACATTTGGGAGATCCCACTTGCACCAAGTTTTTATTGTGATTAGCAGTCTTTTGAATATTTCGGCCAGTTTTTGGTATATCTGTCTGTCTAACCTCATTCATGCCAACTTGGGTCAGTGGGTCGTCCATGGTCTAATCGGTAAAGCATCGTGCTGCCGTGCTAAGAGTTTGAAGCCGATCGTCAGGCAAACTTGGGTCACTGAGTATGTGACACTGGCTGGTGATGCTCTTCAGTGGCGGAAAAAAAACTATGTACAATTTCTGCAGTGCTTGACAGAATCTAATCCTGAATCCACACCTGAATGTGCATGCTATGCCTGAATATACATTCACACATGCGCCACATGCAGACTTTGCAGTAGCAGTGTTAACTGGCGCACCTTGTCCAGAGAGATGCATGAGGCCGACTGCATAGACACCTTATAAATGATGCATTTTGGTGGTGGCAATATGGTGTGTCACTTAAATGCCAATCATGCATTTCTTCAATACTAATCACGTTAACATAGACATTTATGTGTGGTTGGTTCTGCCAGAATTTTCTTTTGTCCACCTTCATTTGAACCCGCTTGCCTTTATTATTCTCACTCAGTGTATTGCTAGTGTGACAATGCGTGCCATTTTTTTCCAATATATTCAGCTACCCAGGCCATCTATATTCAGTTGCTGCCAGGGAGCTTGTGTACAAGTTCCCACAGCTAAAAGATCAATGTGGAGAAGGTCATGTGAGTACTTTAACATTTTATCTGTGGCACTGCTAAAAGTTGCATATGTAGGCATAAGAGCTTGGGAGATGACAGCGTGACAATGACCTGGACAGTGGTAATGCTATAGCAGCATGCATTGTTAGAAAAGATTCTATATTGAGCAAAGGATAGCGGCAAAGGAGGGACAACAGTGCAAAGAGCAGGTCTCTGTCATTCTGTTCCAAAATGACATTATAGCAGAAAAGTGTGCAGAGTATGTGCCAAAGAGAGCATAGAAGAGAGAGCCTCATTTCGTCCATGCTGCATCGCTAGCAAAGCTGAAACCATAACCTTAAATACATATTAGGGTAGAGGTTTGGGCGAGTTGGTCGTGGTTAATAATGGTGCAGTTTTCGTAGAGCGAGAAAGTAGGAAAGGAAGGACAGAGACGAGTAAAGAGCGCTAACTTTTCAAACACCCTTCAATTTCTTGATTTGAAGCTTTTATTCACGCCTACATAAGTTTGCTGGATGTACGTACCAAGAAGTGGTAAACCACCTCTGCCTTTCAGCTCGGCCCACTCAAAGAGGAGCATCACTAACCTTTGCTTTGCCAATGCCCTCAAGAAATCTTGCCCCCGCACCAATGCTAAATAGTTTCACTTAACAGGCGAAGCACCTGGTAGAAGCAGATTATCCAGTACACTTGCTTTATTTGGTGGCTGAAAAGTTGCTCAAAGTCGTGCAATGAGGACATAAGCCTGAGAAACGTGACATCGTTGAGGAGAGCCGGCCCGTTGTTCTGCTGTATGTGCACAGCACTTCGAACAGGTTAAAGAAGATTGGCCAGTGCGGTAGAGTGTGCATGGTTAGCCCCAGTGAAACTACAGAAGCTTTGCAAGCGAGTCGATGATGCACCACGCACTCATTTTTCTTCCCGCTTCATCACGCACTAGTCTGGTTTAGTACCATACGTAGAAGGGGTCGTTTACTAAATCCCACTAAAGTGCGGCAAGACTTATGTTGGCCGAACTGGCAGATGCCTCAACGACCGCTTCCGCGTGCATCAAAACAATGTGCACAATACGGTGCAGAGGCATCTTGGCATTCATTTCCGGGATTGCAAGTGCACCCCCCTCCTTCACCAGCGCGTGGTATTGGCAAGGCACTGGTCGCAGTTAACTAGAGGAGTAATAGAAATGGAGTACATTCACAATCTAGGTGACCGCTGCGTAAGCAACCCTTTCATTGCTCTGTCACGACCTGAGAGAGATTACCTAGCCGAGTGCACGGCAATCGTGGGCACGTGATCTGATTTAACTTATCAGTGATGTGCAGGTTCTACATATCGCCCTTTTCAGTGGATTTTCCTGTTTGCCGCGCATATACAGGGTGTTTCAGCGAACACTTTCAAAACTCGTTAACAGTTGCCTGTGGCAGATATCGCAGTTCTAGTTCATGAGCTGGTCTACTCGAAGCGGCAGACAATACTTGAAAAAAAATGAAATGCAATATCGACTAATTCACAAAAATCGCTAATTAACTGAACTGATTACCTTGTGGCCCATATTGCAATTTACCAATTATAGCCGTGGAGTTCACAAGGCGGATTCACTTGGAACGAATTTTCAAGATGACACGAGTTTTCAAGGTTCCCAAACTATGCAGAGAAATGCATTGGCGTTCCAGTTCATTTGTTAACAAAATGTCATTTCATGCACTGAAGCACACAAGTAACTGGGACGCCAATGCATTTCTCTGCATAGTTTGGGAATTTACATCTCGAAACTGGTGTCCTGACAATTCGTTCCAAGTGGATTCACCTTGCGAAGTTCACAGCTACAATTTGTAAATTGCAATAGGGATCATAAAATCATTAGCTCACAAGCCAATTAGTGAAGTCTCGTTAATTAGTCTATTTTACATTTCAATTTTTTGTGCTAGTAGCCACTGCTTCGAGTAGACCGGCTCATAAATTAGAATTGAGCTTTCTGCCAAAGCCAACCTTTAAAAAATTTTGAGTGTTCGCTGAAACACCCTGTATATTACTCGTCCGCAAATAAAGATCAGTTGGAAGTTAGGGCTCTTTACTAGTCTCTGTCCTTCCTTTCCTACTTTGTAGCACTACGCAAACTCCGCCCTTAAATACATTATCATCAACCTGAATATCAGTGGAGTGGGCATAGCCATGGATATTACAAATACTTTTAGTCCTTAATTCGTTGCATTTTTATTTGGTGAAGTGTCCAATGTGCTGCTACTGAGCTGTTCTTATGCATAATTTTTTCCCTGCAGTTCAGTATTCCTGGTACTACCGTGTTATCGCAGGGTTTGCAGTGGAGGTTGTCATATGAAAAAGAAAACCTGATATAATGCACAGTGTCATATTGCTTAGCATAGATGTTCTTAATTCTGCACAATTGAAAGAGCTGATTAAATGGTTGTAATTTTACAGCTTTCGTGTGGCCCAAGGCACAGTTATCGAATACAGATTTGGCACATGAAATGTTAAAAAAAAAATAGACTGTACGTCCTCTCCATTACGTCGGTTGCAGATGTCTTAAGGCATTGTATTCCTTGCGTGACGTTTTTTCCTGTGATCACTCTTTTTTTTGTCGTTCTTTTTTTTCGCACTTGAAACATGCCAACTGCAGAAATGGCTACTCCTAGTCAAATTGACAGAAGCAGCTTTATACCACAATATGCACATAGGGAAAACCTCTCCTTTAAAAATTAATGAAACTAGTTTTGTAGTATTCTTCCTTAATGAATCATTTAAGAGAGTACACTACAATGAAATGTTAAACCAGGTTATATTGTTCATCTAATGTATGTCATTGTTTGCTTCATGCCAATGTATTACTTTGCTGCATAGAAAATTGCCACCGAAGTTCCTGCTGCTGGTACACAATTTGAATCGCCCTTGTGAAAATGTATGAGTTGATGTGATTGCCATGCTACCTCTCTTTATACCAGTCTTTGAATCAGCCAGTACTTATGTCACATTAGAAGCACATTTGTCCAAAATACTTAGGTGGAGCCACTCCAACTTTCCATTTTAGTAATTTTCTCGCTTACAAAAGCTCTGTTGTTGCTGCAAATGAATTCGCTATTACAGAAGCCTAATCTTTCAATCTAGCTTGAATTTTCATTTTTAGCTTGACTTTTCATTTTTTCTTTCGTATACCTTTTGTGCTGAAGGACAATCTGTAGGATCTGCTGGCCATTCATAGTATTTTTTGGTAGTACAGATAGTGTGCATTCAGTAAAAAAGTTCTCATGAGTATTCATCTCAATTATGGTGCTTTCAATGTTTCAGTTCACATGACAGACAGCCCTCATGTTCAAAGCGAAGAATACGAGGAAGAAGCTGCCCTCAGGAATTGCAGAGCTCGATGCCAATCGGCAGAAAGCCAAAAACGAAAAGCTGCCCATAGTGAGGCAGGTGGCAGCACGAATGCTGTGAAAGCTTGCATCAGAAAGGTGACTCATTAATACCAGTGTCCTGTTTTCTTAACTCCCATTTGACTTCACACTTTTTTCCCTCAGGTAATTGTGCAATTTTGTGCTGCACTTTGGGCATCAAATCCGACTGGATTATTTGCTTACATTTTCTATGAAAGTTTGGCAGCACATCGAAACTTGATGTCTTCTAATCTGAACTTAAATCTCAAGGAGCCTTTTTTTCCGATTCAGAAATGTATTTTTAAGCTTACTTCAGTGTACAGAATCTAGGATTAACAGTGCATTGCACATTGCAAAACATATGCTTCATTTTCCACTAATGTCGTTTTAGACCTGTAACATTTGCATTCACAGCCACTGCTTAACTGTGTACCATTCACTGTTCAGTTTTGCTACTTATGTATGCCTTGCGTGCACATGTGTGGACAGTGCTTATTATTTTATAATTTCCAGGCAGCATTTTGGAATGCCGCCTTTGATGAAGGCGAAGATGAGAGAAGTCTCAATTCTCACATTGAGATTATGAAACGCGAGCTGCGCAAGGCAGGTGGCAGCCTTGAAAAGGTTGAAGAATCAATGGTGAAGACATTTCGCAGCCGAAGGAGCTTGATTGAAGTATCAAAGCCACCACTTGAGCAGCTGCTCGAGCTTTACCCAGCACTGAGGGTTGAGCGAGAGGCAAGTGCTCAGATTGCATTGTCTTTTATATAGGTATTAAGCATCCATGTATTTCTTTACAATGTGTTTTGCATTCCTGGCCATGCGTACACATTTATGTGCATCATATTGAGATAAAAGTGTGTAGCTGGTCACTTGCAATTTAATTCTAATGTTAGCATTTGAATAGAATAATTGATTTCTTTGCAAAAGTGATTCCAAGTGTTCTAAATATCCGCAATCTACTGCCATTGTTGCATATTGAGTCAAAATTTTATGCCAGCAGTATTGGACATTTTAGTCAGCCATCTCAAATTTCTCTCAATTCTAGCAGTTAATTGCATCATCATCATCATCATCACATTGACCGTAAAAAAATTGTGTTCGTCATGATTGAATTTTGTGAGGTAAAACTACCACTTATAGTAAAAAAAACATAAATATAGGTTTCATGAACTACCTTGCTGAAGCACTTATTATGTACTGTAGGAATATTGTTTCTTATTGTTGCCATGTACAGGCGTGGCCACTGCTAGCAGGAACAAGTGCCTCGACTGGCACATTGCGAAGTCTCGCGAAGCGCCAGTCACTTTGCGAATCACTTTGTGCCTGCGCCACATGACTTCATGAGGTGCCGCTTGTGCAGCACTCTGTGAAGGGATGCCACAGGTTCCATGTTCCTGTCTGGATTGGCTGCGTCTGTACATTGCTAATCTTTCTTCGGTGACTTCTTTTTACATGTAACACTGTTACGAAAGCACAAGGTGTAGCTATTTGTATCTGAAACCACCAGAACTTTGTTGCTGATTCTACAGTGGAAAAAGTCCTGTTTAATCACTTGAGTGTTGCTCGTTTCGCTAAGTGCAGGTGTGCCCAATAAAGTGCTAAATTATTTTTAGCAGTGCATTTTTCACTTAAAACCTTGGTAATTCAACATTCGGTTAATTTGAACATTTGTTTTGGACTTGTGAAATCTGAGGTTTTAATTCGACATTCGATCAACTGGAACATTTGTTTTGGACCCATGCAATACAATTTAACGAAGTTTTACTTCATATTGTTTACTTTCACTACATCATGATAATCTGGCCTAAATTTGGAGTTCATTCCTGTAGCGTCAATTTATTATTCTAACTTAAAGTGCCAAACTCTGCCTAGGTTACAAATTTAATAGAAGAAATATTTCCGTGTGATAGTTGAACAATATTTTATGCATTTATCATTTATATAATACTTGACATGAATGTACACTTTCTCACTTTGGAACTTAAATGTTTTTCCAGGGAAGAAATAATCAATTCCTGAAAAACGCAAATTAAATGCACAATAATATTGCACTGTAGTAGTCTAGGTTAAAATATAGAATTGGGTGATCATGATAGTTCATCTGTCAATTAATCCTGCATATTTTTTTTAAAGCGAGCAGAAAGACAATAGGGGCGAAACGCATGAATATTTGTGCACTTAGATTTAGATGCATGTTAAGAACCCTCAGGTGGTGCAAATGTGGATTTTTGGGTTTTGTGCAACATGCTTGCGAGCATGCTTCATGGTCTCTTGTTATTGTTGCTTTGCTGCCACACATAACAAAGCACAGGAGAGCTGCTCTTAGCACTTGTGTCACCACTTTTCACTAAAATGAAGTGCCAAGATAGGTCATATTTTTGTAATCGTGGTGATTGTTCCATTTTAACCACAGTGCTTGTGGAGATTTTTGCTTTCCTGGTCATAGCATATCACGTAAGCCTAAGGGGAAAGTTGACAGTGATGTAGGTAAAAACTGAAATTGTTCTGTCCCCTCAGTAGCTACTTGTGGCCCTCTAACATAGTTCGGCTCTGATGTTTTTTTCACCCTTGTCACGTGACTGACAGGACTGTGGCACCATTGAAGTCATGATTGACCCATTCTGATAGCTAAAGTGGTGTCACTGTTTTGTCGCGGAATAGCTCCGAAAAATTTGATTCGGCTGCCAGATACTTCACTGTATCTCCTATGAAGTCAAAAGCACTTTTACGATCAAATGTCGCAAAAAATTTCCACTTTGCTACCATACTAATATAATTTTTGTCGTGGCACAGGTTTAAGAAGTTCTTGTTTGTCTGTTGAGATTCTGCACTGTTATTCAAGTAGGAAATCTTTTTCGTTTTCAATAAATAATTCAGCTTGCTTTCATTGAAAAACGAATGCCACCACTGTGTCATACTGCAAGCAAAGGGCAGCAGATGGTCACACCATAAATTCTACTCTTCTGTGCAAATGTAAATAAAACCAAGTGAAGGGCGGCTTGCATGTTAACAAGAAATGATGCAGGGCATCTTGCACAATTAAGCTAAGTTGTGGTTCTTGGTAAAGTTTGTGAGCACAGTTTTTTCTCTTGCCGGTTCTGGAGATGATCGATGACTGCAGTGTCAGGGGCATTTGGTATAGATTGACCCTACTAGAAATGCATTTGTTGCTCAAGAAAAATGCATGTAGCTAGACTGAAGCTTACTGTGCTTTCTTCAACTGCAGTGGGAAGTTAAAAGTGCCAATAAATCAACTACTGAAGTTTTATGGTGCTTATCATCTTTAGATTTCTTAGTCATTGGGTGAAGTTGCAGGCCGCAGATGTCCCTTATGTGCATGCTATCCTTATGGTGATATCAGCATTATTGGTCATGTTTAAAGCCTTTTTTTTAGAGCTTCGTGCTGCTGAACAGAATACTGTTGAATTAGTACTGGTAATCTTGTAGGTGCAGATCTATAGACAACATTCGTGCTCTCCTGTAACACTGTATTGTTAGTTAGGGTTGCTTACAGGGACTTCAAAACATAGAAAGTGCAGTCGGCTGTTAATTATTGGGAATGTATCATATACACAACCCCAGTAATGCCATATTGCATACTGAAGAACTTCAGGTGTGTGGTAATCCCAAGTACCACAGTGTGTTGTTTATTGTACTGCAAGCTGCTTTATGTTCAAGTTGCATACTCTTGACATTAGTATTATATTTAGGGCCATCTGTATTGAAGAACTGACCTGATCAACTATCATTGACGTCTGCACTGTGTATCTCCTTCATTTTTCCAGCTCCACAATGAGTTTCAACGGCTCACGGCAACTTCTGCCAAAGCCTCTATAGGGAAGCTCATCGAAAGCAGAGGCGATAGGATTCTCAACCTTGTGCAGAAATGCTCCAAATTGACCGTTGAGAATCTTCACGACAGCAGTAAGTTGTAAACCTCAAAGTGAACCACAGATTCAAAGTAAACCAGTCACATCTTGGCCTGTGTTCAAATGATTCCAAATACTTTCAGAAAATTCCCTGACATAAAAGCGCACTGGAGCACACAAATTTCATGTAAAATTGGCAGCCAGCAAAACATGAGTGGTGACAGGATCTTGCAATATGTCGGATGCAGCATAGCTTAAACGGATGACTCTTACTAATGGCTGGAATTGTGCTTTTGGGCTAGTATAATTTTGTAATTCATCACTATTTTTTTTCTACAAAATAACACATTATTAAGAAATCTGGCCACTAGCAAAAAGCCCCTGTGTCATTCTATGGGTGGCCAAAGTATAGCGAAAATTTAACAATCTGCATGAAAGCACAGGTTATTATTAGAGGAATATCGCAGATTTCGTGCCGTGTGAAAATGAGTGACACACGTCTTTGGCTGAGGTGTTCAATTGTGCATTGCTGTTTATTTACCAAGTTTCAATGGTGTTTTAGGGCCCCTTTAACAAATGTCCTCACTTTGGCTACAACTACCACATACTTATTTGCTCACTAATAGGAATTGCTGATTGTATTGCCATCGCAATTGTTCTGTGCTATCCGTGCATTATCTTGCTTCATGCATAATTTGTTTGCAGCTGCTCAACATCGTCATTTCTCTCATGCACTTTCCTCAGATTCATATGCAGTGGCTGTGCTGACAAGCCTTCCACGGCTCTTGAAGGAAGACCCCACTGCGATTCTTTCGCCACTGGTATGCATACTACTTTTATTGCACCATATATAAGTAGCCTCAGTGGGAAATGTTTCTCAGTCCTGTACAAGAATGCTAGTAATAGCAGCAGTGAAAGCAACGTTGATAGTCCAAGAATACTGCTCAAGTTTGTCAAAGCATTTCTGCATGCACAAGTGCTTGCCTGCAATCTGTTCAGTCCGTACCTAGAGTATTGTCATGTCACTACAAATCGACAAAAGTACAGTCAATGCATGTACGAATCTTCATCACGTGGCAAACAGCAGAAGTTAGCTGTGCAGCAAAGCCAAAGGTTTGCAGGTTTCTGTGCAAGCCAACCGTCTGGCACTTCCCTTATTTAATTGCTACTGGCGCAGACATAGAGGACTAAGTTGGCGCCACTGGAAACTACTTGAAACCACTCGGGACTACGTCGCTACTTAAGGGTGGACGCGGCACTTGAAGAAACTTAATTTTCAGACAATTTAAATGAAATTTACACAGGTAATGCATTTTTACGAGCTGCTTTCAAAAATGCAATATCTTTTTTTCTACAAGTAGTTTTTGATATCTAAAACAGGATGTGTTTTGTTTGGATACCAATTAGCTAATTAACAGCAACTTGCACGGTAATGTACAGCACACGGATACAATTGTGAGTGTTTATAGTGTATCATAAGCTATAAATAGTTGTTTTAGGCCATTTTGAAGCAAAGTTATAGGTTGTCAAACTTAGTCATAAAAATGCCCACTTCGATATAAAATATCAACTTGGACATTTTTGATGACTAAGTTTGGCAACCTATAACTCTGTTTCAAAATGGCCCAAAACAACGGTTTACAGCTTACAACACACTACGAACACTAGATTCCGTGTGCTGTATGTTACTATGCAAGTTGCTGTTACTTAGCTAATTAAGCTCCACAAAAACATCCTGTTTTGGATATCACAGAAACAAAATAATGGCATTTTTAAGTTGGCTCATAAATGCATTAACTGCTAATTTCATTAAATTGGTTGAAAAATAAGCGTTTTTCGAAGTGCCTCGTCCCCCCTTAACACATAAATGAAATAGTGTTGGACACACTGCACGTGTTGCCTTTACAACTGAATGGCTGAGATTGGGAGGCATTGGCAACATGGCCAGTGGCATATTGTAACCTGAACATTGCTATTTTTGTTAGACTCCACAGCACTATTAGCACCTGTTCATGCGGGCTGCGCGTCAACTATTGAACATCTACCATATTAACTCGAATCTAAAGTGCACTTTTTTTTCCCGATAAAACGGCTCAAAAATTGCGTGCGCGATAGAATCGAGTACGACCCTAACTCTGCTTTACCATATCACCATCGGCATTTCAAAATGGCCGCCTCGTATGCTTTTCTAGCCTAGCTGCCGTAGCTTCCTCCATGTGGTGCAGTATGTGGGCTTAGGCAGTGCTTCCTTTGGTTTAGGTTAGTGTACTGTCCGTCTTCCCGTTTTCTGCGTTTGCTCTATCAGCACGGAAGCGCCGACTGCAAAGACATGCCGAGTTTATCACGATGCCGCAAATAAAAATAAAGCAATCACGCGTCAATCGGAATCAAACGGAAATCGGGCCGCATCACGAGCGTTCAGAGTTCACGAAACTTGCTTGCGGGACTGACGCAAACAGGAGAGGTGTGATACACCGGCTGCTGCTACACTCCTAAACAAATGTACACGTGTACATTTGCCACACAACGATAATCGTCATCTGTCTTGTCTGCATTTCCTTTTTTTTAATGCTGCGAGCCCAGTACTTCCAAGTTATGAACAGCATGCACGTTATCAGCATGACAGAGCAGTCTCGACAGGAAAGTAGCAAGCGAAGCATTTTAAAGAAAATTGCAAGAAAGATAGACAACGCTTATTGTTGTGCGGCAAATATACACCCCAAGGGGTGTACATTTGTTTAGGAGTGTACACACGGCATGGCCGCGTGGCTCATATATTAAAAGCGATCTGCGACGGGGACAAGAGTCTAAGCAACGTGCTATGTTCACGTTTATTTCGCATTAAAGCGAGGGTGCACACAAAGGTCAATCTCCTCGCTCCTGCTACCGCACTACCACGCTCCAGCGTTTTGATAAAGTTTCCGCGGTCATTGAGTGAGATGTGTTCACGTTTGCTTGTGCGCGTGCGACGCCATGCTCGTTAATTTAGCTAGGAAACAAATGTTTAAAAGTTTGTACAGCTTACAAACCTACTATTACTACTTCTTATATGGATGTCTACTAATTTGATATTGTAATAGATGCTTCGCCTTTCGGGCCAAACTGCAACCTTTTTTACTTATGCGATTTTTAGTGCATTGGGAGTAAATTCTTTCTTCTAAATGAGAGAAAGATGCATTTCTGTATGAAAGAATGTGGTGCGCATTAAACGACTTCTTTTGGTCGCGGAAAACGGGTGTGCATTAGAATCGGAGTAAATATCGTAATATCTCAAATATTTTGGTCAAGTGCAACGAGGCTGCTTGATGTGGTGCTGGTGGTGGTAGGCTCTAGGAACAAGTGGGTGAAGCATATGGTGTGCACATTATGGTGTGGCTGTTGCCCAGTCACTTTTCCAGTTCACAGTGGTCGTGAAATATCGCAGCCACACTAGGTCTGTCGGCTTAGTTAAACTGTGATGGGCCTTGCTTCGATTGATGTATTCATATGACGCATGTGTGGCTTAAGAAGCTGATTGGCTGGTGAGTTCTAGTGTGCAGATTGCTTCATTCCAAATTAGCGAGAAGCTCATGGGGAAAGGTGCAGGGATGCACTTCACCTGATGGTTGCCTATATCCGTACTGATACTCATGACTTGTGTCAGCGCACACACCGGATTCGTGCAAGGAAGTCTAAGGTTGCATGCTACATTTTGCACGAGTTGCATTTTTGTCTTCTCTAACACTTAATATATGGGAAGAAAGGGGGTTAACCGAGGGGCCCGATTTTTATTAGTCATATCTTAAGAAACCAACAAACACTTACGCCAAGGGAAAGGCGAAAGAACCAACAAACACTTAACATAAGGGAAATTACTTGTGCTTAATAAAAGAAATGGTAAATGAATGGAAATTAATGTGGATGAAAGGTTGTGGAATCATTCCCCACCTGCGGCAAGTTTTTTTCATCCACTTTTTTCCATTCATTCGTTTCTTTATTTCATTTTTTAAACACGAGTAATTTCCCCTATGTTGTTGTCCTTGGTGTCGGTGTTTGTTGGCTGCTTCTAACATTTACTATATCATATATGCATACAATTGAGGGCTCTTTAAAGTAAATGTAGTGTTTTTAGACTTGTACTTCCGAGAGACATTGTCTTTACGATGTATTTACTTATTACCAGTTTTCTTATTGCCAATTTTTCTATTACCAGCTTTAGGTGTAGCAGAAATATATCTATGCACATATTGATCCATTAGTCTTGCTCTTCTTTACCTGAATATGATTCATGTGAAAAGAGAACTTCTTGTGCTGTGAGTTAGTTACGCTTTTTGTTTTGCTTCTACCGGCAGGTGCCAGGAGCCACCTCTGCGCACCCACACCTTTTTTATTCCGGCGAGAAGCCTGAGACTTCCGCCACCTTTTTATTAACTTTTGAAAATTTGAAACTGACAGCCATCGACATAGCAGATGGGTTCGCTTCGCTTCTTGCTGTATATTGGGCATTTAATGTCCAGTATGCACAAAAAGCAAAGCGGACTTTTTTGCTGCTGGAAACCTTGATGGGCATGCAGCCTAGTGCCCTTTTGGCATGTGTTGTCAAGGTAGCAACTGCCATTGACAGTGCATGAAGGAGTTTTTATTCATTTTTTTATTTATAGTTTTATAATGTGCTTTGTTCAGCATCTTGCCCAGGCAGTCTGTTTCTAAGGTCTTAATCGTAAGACACTGGCTGGGCGTGTAACAAACTTTTGTCCTAGACCTTATCATTGCAGGTCCCGTTGAGCTCATTATGATCATGTCATTGGGACATGGTTGAATGGATGCAATACCTGGAAATAGTCATTAGCCAGGCTTTTTGATGCCGCTAGTCGAAATTTGTATCACAGTATTTATTTAGCTTTATTTATTTATACAATACTGCATACAAGAAGTTCAAGCAAGGTGGACGTAATACACAGAACAAGATTATTTGTACAAATGCACGCAAAAAAGTTTGTCACACAGACTGGGCAAATGCTTGAGTTAGTTGGTTCCAGGCAGCCATTGTTTGTAGAAAGAATAACTAAGTGTGTCAAATTAAATTATGGATTTTTACGTGCCAAAACCACAATCTGATTATGAGGCATGTTGTAGTGCGGGATTCCGGAAATTTGGACCACCGGGGGTTGTTTAACACACACCTAAATCTAAGTACATGGGTGTTTTCGCATTTTGCCCCTATTGAAATGCGCCCGCTTTGGCTGGAATTCGATGCCTGACCTCGTGCTTAGCAGCCCAACACCATAGCCACTAAGCAACCACAGCAGGTTAAATGTGTCAGTTGTGAAGATTGGTGTTGGAGAATGAGGGTAGTGGTGCTGAATAGGTATTAAGTGGGATAAGTATGTTGGGGAATCTACAGCTAGCTTGTAATTTAGTAGATGTGAAACTAGCCAACATTTCTTTCATTGAATTTCTAATAGGTCAATCCCGTTAGCTGTAAGTAATGCGTTGTGGAGTCAGTGGCCATGAATTGTACTGCTTTTCTGTGAATTCGTTCCAGGTTTTCAATTATTGTTTTTGTATGAGGGTCCCACACTGTGGAAGCGTACTCAAGTTTTGGCCTAATTAAGGTGGAGCAAGAGAGCAGCGTAACACTAGATAGAGCAATTTTAAGCTTGTGGCATAGAAGGCATAGCTTCCAGAAAGTGGAAGAGTAGATGTTGTTTATGTGCATGTTCCAAAATAAGTTACTTGTTATTATTATACTGAAGTATTCATAGGTGGCTACTTTCAGTAAGGTTGATGATACCAGTTCGTAGACATTTATTTGCATTAAGAAGCATCCCCCATTGCTTACACAGTTAAATTACCCAACTTAGTATTAAAGTCTTGCTGGTCACTATTGCAGATGATTTCTCTAAGTAAAACACAGTCGAATCTGTCTGGGGGATCAACCACATTGTCAGTATCATCTATATAAACGAGAAAAAAGGAGTCGCCCAAGTATCCGTTCCTCCAGAATACCACAAGTTACTGGAAGGCAGCCAGAGTGTTGTTCTCCCACTTGAACGTATTGATTGCAATTATTCAGATAAGCAGATATCTGTGACATAATTACTTCTGGTATGCCAATCAACCTAAGCTTTGTAATTAGTTTACAGTGGAAAACTGTATCGAACGCTTTACTGTAATCTACAAGTATTAGGTCAATTTGATTGTTATCATCAAGACAAGCTGCACTGGTGTGAACTATATTTAATTGAGTTGTAAAAAAGCCTTTTCAACAGCCATGTTGACAATTTCTTAAAATCTAGTGTTCCAAGACTTCAATTTGTGAGCCACTGTGTGTTTACTAAATTTAACACGATAATGTTAAGCAGATCAGGTGGCGATATTGTAATAATAGATGGCCACCTTTTTTAAATATCAGCACAACTCGGGCTGATCTCCACTCATCTGGCAAGTCTGCTGACAAGGCAAAGCGACGAAGAAATGTGTTGGGGATACTGTCAGGTCCACAAGATGTTTGTACTCAAGTCAAGCAGTATAGGAACGATGTCAGGATAAGTGAAATTTGCAGCTTGGTCCACCTTCTTGATGGGTATGGAGGCACCAGGGGCAGAAAATACACTATGGAGGCATTGAAAGGTTGAACAATGGCTGTCTGGTCAAAACTTCTTTAGGTCATTTTTGATGAAGTTTTGGAGTGCCATGCTGAAACGTGCTGTCCTTCCTTTTTGTTTGCGTAGAAGTGCTCGTGCAATTGTCATGTACTTTTTCGCTGTACAAAGTGTGTATGCTGTGAATTGTAAATAAACATGCTGGTTGTTCTTCGTTCTTTCTGTCCCTGTGCTATGCACCCATTTTGTCTTTAAGGGCCCATCAACACAATGAGCTGCAGTGAACATGAACATTGAGGCTCCACGAAAAACTATTGCCTTAAAAATGACACGGCATACGGGGCAAAAATTTGTGCTCTTCATGTGAAAACCACTTTCTGGGATGTAATTTCAGGAAAGCTTCACTATGTTCATGGGTAGTAAGATGCTTTTAATAATTTGAAAAAAAAAGCCCGCCATTTAGGCTTAATCACGTTTTGTACTATGGAGTAATGGTATGCTGTATCCAGAGTAGCAGGATTCCTCTGGAGTGTAGGGAAATGCTTATCCTGCGAGTTGTGCAACTCTCAAAGGGAGATCATATACTCTAGTTAAATTGCATTGGGAAAACTCTATTAGGGAGTAGCATTCCTCCTGACAACTTTTCGAAGGAGTTCACACACTGTAGCCGAGATAGGATCATACTACTCTCTGAAGGAGTAGCACAACTCTACAGTGGCAAGAGCTTTGTAACTCTTGCAAAGAGCACATAGACTCCATTGCAGAAACTCCACTCTTGTGAAGGAGCTCGTCACTCTCCTACAGCCAGAGTGACAGTACTCCGTTCGAGAGAGTATGCCTGCTCTAGGCAGCAGAGGGTTCCTGGCACTCTCGAAAAAAGAGTGAAATCTGGGACAAGCGTTTACTCTTGCCAAAAGAGTTCCCGGCACTCTGTCACTTCTAAAAGTGATGTTTCCAGGTTTCGTCTTACCAGCTCACCAAAGCTTTGCTTGCACATACTCCCACAGTTCACAAAAGCTGCATGATTTTATAGCCAACGATCGCAGGAGTGTGTGGCCTACCTGGAGTAAACGATAGTTTATGGCTTGTTCCTGCTTTCAGTGCACGTCAGAGGTCACTTCGGAAACTTGTGAACGGAGCAAACCCAGTGTAAGGTCGCTCTGATTGTTCGTGTTCTTAAGTGTCACGAATCGGCCACGTGCTGTGTGTAAGAGAGGGGGTTCACTCCCCCCCCCCATGTCAGCGGGGCAACCGTTTCTGTGTTATGTGGGGTCACGGACCGCGCGGTGTTGGGTGACGCGTCGCGGCAGGCGCCAGGAGGGCGAGTGCCGATTCCGGGAAGTCGGTATTGTGCGCACGGTGTTGGCAGACCGCCGTCGGTCACACAGACCAGCCTTGAAAGGGACCGCTGTACAAGGTATTGTGGGTCTGGCGCCCGAGTGCCTGACTAATTGGAGGCGCCGCCGAGGTTAAGAAGGACTTAGCAACTCTGACCCCGTGCCGCATGCAGTGAGCATGGACCTGATCTTCTACGCGTCCGGAACGCAATCGCCAGCCTTGTTGTTGGGTGCGACTGCCTGTGTGGTGTCGAAGACCAGCTTACAGTGCACGCTGTAGGAATGCGGTGCACACGTAAAGAGTGCATTCGGACGACGGCGTCTTGGAAACACGCACTCGGAGAACTTTGTTTTGTAGACAATAAGTTTGAAGGACAAGGAGGGCCATCCGTCTCCCACATGGCCATACTTTGAGTACAGCGGCAATACGTGGTGTCGATGCCCCTGCTTCCGAGACATTTGCGGCCTAGACGCCGTTGGGATTTGAAACGGTCTAGCGATAACTTGTTCGGGCCTGGCGTATTTTGCTGAGCCCGTCACTAACTACGGAGAAATGAGAGGGCAACGGAGTTTTGGCGAAGAAGGAAAAGAGCTTTGTTTTCCAATATGTTTATTTTTAAGAGTAAGCCCATCCCTGTGGGTTGTGGCTTAACAAACGGTTGACTCTGATTGGCAACTGAACCTGTGGGACGGGCGAACGGCCCTACCGCCTTTTTTTCTTTGTATATTTGGGCTATAAAAATTGGGACGACATGCTGTCCCTCAGACTTGGCTGAAATCGGGATTGCTGATAGATCAGTGAGCCTCCGTACTATGTACGTTAAAACGAGTCTGGGCTCTAACAGTCATTGAGACAGTCGAAGAGTGAGACTGTTTCTCAATTGTTCAAATTTGTAACGTATTTGTTTTACCTGCCATGTATATAGAAAAGTTTACGTATAAATATTTCTTGTACATCTGATCTCATCGTTTCCTGCCTGCGTTTGATCAACAACTGCCGATCATCATCCGAGAAGCTTCAAGTTCCAACGGTGAAGCGAGGACAGAGAACGAACGAAACTTTACTCCCAGTGAAGCCCTTCATCACTTTGAATTGTAAGTGCATTTTTAGATACAGTTGTGATTGCACTTCTGATAATTTTTACTGCAGTGATTGCATGTTTAGTGAATCATTAGCTCATACTTTTAGAGTTATCACCAATACAAATTCATACCTTTAGCTTGGAGCACTGTGGAAGCTACGGTGCTGTCAAAGCTGCACTTACAAGGCTACACTTGACGAAGCTCGAAGTGTACTCATTCAGAAGGATATCTGCAGTCACATATAGGAATTTTTCAGTCCCGTCAGCTATAGCTTCTCCAATTCTACAAACCACTTGTGTGATGGCATATAAATTTGAAGCTTTTCTAGAGCAACATAGCACACTCACGGCACTCAACTGACTGTTAATATCGCTTTTACTCCCACTTAGCTGTTGAAGCGTGGACAATACCATAAATCAATAAGCAAGCAAACGAGGTTGACATCTTGTTGACAAGAGCACATAAACATGGAAGTTTGCAGCTAGCTGGCACTTTCAGTTTTGTAGAATGTGTGTGCCAAAATGATTTTCGTTTTGTGTCAAAAAATACCTATTAAGTGCAAAATTCGGTTTTAAGTTTGCGAACTCAATCGTAAGGTTAATTGTCATTAAAGTAATCTCGTTGTTATAATAGCTTTTTTATGTGCAACTTAATGTGTCATCTCTTGCAGGTCATCCAGCTCAGATGATGACGG
The DNA here is from genome assembly GCF_038994185.2 of Dermacentor albipictus. NCBI lineage: Eukaryota > Metazoa > Arthropoda > Arachnida > Ixodida > Ixodidae > Dermacentor > Dermacentor albipictus. Next base: position 86,696,623 of record NC_091822.1, read on the forward strand.
GGTCAAATTTGTGATGTGCAACCTTGGAGCCCTCCATGAAAAAGTCATCACTGGCGAAGCACTCACGTCTTCTTTTAGACAAATCACGGACATCTTGTTTGGTGCAATGGCATCCACAACATTGTGAGTGCATATAAACTTTTTTATGTGTACCACTGAAAATGTAATGCACACGTACATTACAGGTTTCTAACACGTCAGTTATACAACAAGGTGACGTCTCTGCTCCTTGACAAGTACCCACAGCTGCGAGACGTTGAAAGTGGATATGTGAGTAGATTTCATGCTTCGGTGCGCAGAAAAGGCGGCCTCCTGTAATTTTTTTGTACTGCCTTTATATTGCATATCCACGAAATCTGTTTTGCCATAAAACTTGGGAGTCATTATTTTCATCAAAAGAGGTACTCAAACTCCAGCTATGCAAACGTCGCTTATACTGAAAGCACATAACATTACGCGTGTTCATAAAATTAATTATTGTTACTTCAGCTTTTTAACTTACGTTATGCTGTATTGTACCTCCGTTTAGCCGATTAAAGTGCATTACCTTATATTTAAAACCCTACTCATTTTAGATTTCTGTATGTAACTTTTGAAAGTGGCCCATGCTCATTATTTTAGGTAACATTAAGGAATGTATTCGCACCCAGATCTTCAGGTTAGAAGTATTTGAATTCAGCATTGGATGGATGGAATAACTTTAATGAAAGGTCCTGCGAGCTTTCATTAAAGTTAGCATGCTGTTCTCTATAATTGGATTCATCTTGACTTATCCACAATTGATTTTATACGAGCTACGGCAAATATTTTTACGAAAACGGAATAACGAAAAGCGCACATTTCGTCATTTATACATCTTTCTGGAACATCAATCTGAAACCTTTGAAGCTTTTAGTCGCGGTGCTAGACATTTGTGAAAAAGTAATTCTTCGCTTTAAATATTCTGTTTGTATTTGATGCAATGCCATTGAATGTATTTGACAAATGTACCTTGCCCACAGTAAAATACTATATTTTAATAAGTCTTAAATTAGCAAATGTCAGCGAATTTGCAGTGCTTCAAGAGAGATTGTAAATTGGTGCTGTTCCTTTAAAAAAACATTACACCCTGTAGACGCGTGGAAGCAGCATTGTTTTATACATCAGAAGATATCCTAACCAGTTTAATATTCTGTATTCGTAGGACTCCTGGAAAATAGCACTTCCAAATAAATTCAAAAACCAGAGACGGAGACTTCGAGATGATCGTGCATTGCAAAACCGAAAGAAATTTGGTGCTCAAAGACGCACTGAGGCAGCCGCGAAGGAGCTCCAGCGCAGCAAGAAGCCTAAGATGGTGAGGACAGTTCAGCATCATTCAAGCAGAAAGCAGCATCTGTGTTTGGAAACTACAGAAACAACCTAATAAGTGGTTTGCAATTTTATTTCCCAATTCAGGCCAACGGCCTCCCAAACCTCACAGGCGAAGATGAGAGTAGTATCACCAAACACTAGGAATGGCTCATCTTAGAAGGCAAACAGTATTTACCAAATGAGAAGGCAATGCAAGAAAGAATGGCCCTAACAGCAAATCAAAGACTTCCTGACCTTGCCAAGAGCACTGTGCTCGATGTGAAGACGGTATCCATACCTCATGGAATTTCAACAAGTAAGTTGTTCGGCTTTTCTACTTGCTTCGCAGATGTTCATGACAGCAATACATATTCATACTTATACAGGTTTGTAAGGTGCTTTTGTATGGCACTTATAGAACAGTCATTTCAGGTGCATTAGAAAGGTCCATGTGCCTTGTGAAACTGACTACTAACATGAAACTTTGTTAATAGGTACCTGTGAAAAGCATGGCGTAATTGTAATCTAAGTGCTAGGATGGACTAATTGCAAAGTACAATTTAGATCTAATGTATGCCAGAGTTATCAAAGAAATGTGGTGGCTGAATAATTTCTACCCTAAATACGCAGGGAGGGCCTTCTTTTTTTCAAAGTGCGATGCAAAACAACTCCGGCTTTTTTGGATAATTGTAGGATAGAGAATGGGAGATACCAAGCAGCATAATCTATCGAGTCAAGATTTCTGCAAGGCACACAAAAAAAATTTACCATGCACGCAAGTTTGTGCAGCATGTTAGTAAGGAAGCGCCGATGCTGCTTTATCAAAGGATTTGTGTGCCATATGCATATGTAAAAAGGTTCGTTACGAGAAAAACACCCAGGTGAGAGCGTAAAATTTGAATCTGCTTCATGACGAGACTGCCAAAAATGCTAAATGAGAGACGAGCAAAAATCACTTTTGTGAGGTGGTCGCTCTTGCATTTGACCTAACCAAGAAGCTACAAGACCACAGCAGTTCGCTCCGATAGCAGTGACCACGCCAGAAAGGCGACAGTCCCAGGTTCAAATCCCAGACCAGGATGATTTTTTTTTCAAATGTAAAGCTTTCCTTTTGGAAAACGATATGGGTTTCCTTTGTAGCTTCGCACTTCATTTGGATGGATAACAATTTTCCTTTCACACATTTCGTTTCTGCATTGCTTTGAAAATGTCTTGTTTCCCTTCAGAATATGCTGTGTAGCAGATAGAGAACGGTGACCGGAATTTAATAGTCAGTTGTCAAAATAAGAACTACTTTCTATTGAAATATCTATATGAATATCTATTGTGTGATATTTGATTCGTATATGAAGCTACGAATATTGCCTTAACCCAAACTATTACATGAAAAGGTATAGCCAAATGATTTTTGACATTTTGTTTCAAACTGATACATCTTTCTGTATTTTGTGCAGTTCTGCAGTGACTTCCAGCATTTAACAAAGGCAGAAGCAAGAAAAAAGGTTTCACAAGCCATTATTATGTTGACAAGGATGGCCGCCAGGAAAAAAATGACCTATGATGAACATGTGCTGCAGATGTTGCAGACAGGTAATGAAATGGAACCAACAAGGCTGAGAACAAGGCGTAAGTAATCGAAACGATATTGCACTTTTTGTTGTAGTTGATTTGTAAAAAGTATGTAGAGATTCTGCGAACGTAAAACAATTAGGCAGTACATATTTGGCCCTGCACTGCAGCAATATTAAAAGCCTGAGTGGAACTTTTACACCTACATTGAATAATTGTGTGTGCAACAGCTTCATTAAATTAGCAATATTGCACATGTGCAAGTTGTGATTGCCCTATTTCTTTAGTTTAAAAATTGCATGTATTGCCTATCAATGCGTGATTCAAAAATGCAGGTCACCCTTCTACAAATAATTTCCCCTATGCCTTGGTGTTCGTGTTGGCTTGATATGACTAATAAACACACACACACACACACACACATACACATACATATACACACACGCACACACACACACACGTGTGTGTGTGTGTCTATATATGTGTGTGTGTGTGTGTCTGTGTGTGTGTACACTCATTTTCTTATCGCGAGGGTCTCCAATCTGGCAGCTTTGTGGCTTAAGGTAACATGTGTGGGTTTGTTCACCAGTTGCCTTCACTCAAATAGTTCACGTAGACGTGACGCCTGTGGCGGAAAGGATGTTCCACATATGGCACAAAGGCTGCGAGTGGTGGCACTGGCTAACGCTCCCATGTTTACTTCTGCCACGCCAGCTGCATTTCGATGGTGGCCAAATGCGAAGACTCGTGTACTTAGATTTAGGTGCACGTTAAAGAACCCTAGGTGGTCAAAATCTGCAGAGTCCTTCACTACGGCGTGCCTCATAATGAAATCGTGGTTTTTTTCACGTGAAACCGCATAACTTAATTTGTTAAGGTTACTTCTAGTCAAAAAAAAAATAAAAAATAAACCACAGAGTGGATGGGAAAACGACACCGCGGTTACATGGGTTTGTATCCCACCTGTGCCCAGTTCATCGGCTTTTATTTCGAATTATTACGATTCAATTCCAATAAGAAATGCAGATAATTGCCTCTATGTTGTACGTGGTGTAATTGAATGCGGGCTTATAATATGATTAATAAAAAATGAGCCCCCACACACACATTATATATGTATATATATATATATATATATATATATATATATATATATATATATATATATATATATATATATATATATAGTGTACTTGTTGATATGTATATACACAGATAAATATGTATACAGCCCCATCTCTACCTCTATCATTTGCTTTACCGACATCATGGCACTTGCAGCACTGGAGGTCGTTGCATTCGTTGCATCAAACGTGAAGGAGCGAGCAGCTGTGGGAGCTCTCTTTGTTCCAAAGAATGTGAGTGGACAAAACATTCCGTAATTCACATCAGCGTATGTAAGCGAACAAAAAGCAAGAAAAAGACCGCATCGCGGCCAAGGAACATGATGCACAATGCCAATAGTGTAATGCAAGAAGCGAAGGTAGACATGCGAAGCAGAACCTCATTTGACATAATGTGCTCATAATGCACGCGATGTCAGATGTGTATGACGTCAGATTATTATATATATATATATATATATATATATATATATATATATATATATATATATATATATATATATATATATATATATATATATATAAGACGTTCTTCAGGCTACCTTTCAAACGTCAGAAACCTGTTCTAGATGTGCACAATTTGGGCGACACATGGATAATATCCTCCACAAATTGTACACAATGCCTTTGAACGGGCCCGCAGCTTAGATTGCGCACATATAGTGCGAGAGAGGGTGAGCATTACAAATACCCAATCACATCCGAACTTGGTCCTCACATACACTACCGGTGCTTCACGAGTCAATGCCATTCTTAAGCGCCATTTTAACATCATGAAACAGAGCATCCGACTCGCTACTATTGTAAGGAAGATAACGAACATGCGCGCTGGGTCAGCAGCATCGGCAGCATCAAGCGCGCAGCAGAAGCTCGAGCTCGGGGACTGTGCTCGGTGCATCGTAGAACCGGCGGCCGCTGCGAACCCTAATAAACCTCCTTTATAATTGGTGGAGGTGCGGGGTAACGTTCCACTCTACCATCCTGGAACTCCGTTCTCGGACGCTACCCTCCGCCATGCCGGACGCCGACCAGCAGACTCTTCCATCGCCACCCGTCCCTTGCGCTGGCACCGTTCGCCAGCGGGAGCCTCCCATCTTCAGCGGAACCGACGACAACGACGTTGAAGAGTGGCTATCGTCCTACGAACGGGTGAGCGTTCACAACAAATGGAACGACTCGGACAAGCTGGCTTACGTCTCATTCTACCTCGCGGGCGTGGCCAGTCTCTGGTTCAGAAATCATGAAAGGGATATCCGAACGTAGTCGGCGCTCAAGACGTACATCACAGAAGTATTTGACCGACCCGCCGTCAGGAAACTCCGAGCCGAGCAGCGTTTGCGTACACGCGCACAGGACACGGGTGAGACATTCACCAGCTACATAGAAGACGTTCTCGATTTGTGCAGGCGCGTGAACGTTGCCATGACGGAAGCGGAAAAGATCAAGCACGTCATGAAGGGAATCGATGATGACGCGTTCCAAATGCTTCTGGCCAAGGACCCGCGCACTGTTGGCGACGTCATCAGCTTGTGCCAGAGCTATGATGAATTGCGTAAGCAGCGAGCTCTGACAAGGCGACATCCCACGCCAAATGCGGCATCCCTCTGCAGCCTTACCACCGGCCCAGAACACGCTTCCCTGATAACGCAAATCAAGGATTTCGTTCGCGAAGAAGTTGCACGACAGCTATCTCTGGTGTCCGTCACTCAGGAGTCTGCCAGCACTTTGCCATCTCATATCCGTAACGTGATCCATGAAGAGGTCGCGGAAGCGCTGCTGGCTGTTCACCAGCAGGATGTCGTGACTACACCAGTCACTTATGCTACGGTTGCTGCAATGGCCCCTCGCAGTGTGCCCGTGCGTCGCTTCCAGCAGCCTGTGCACCATTCAAGTGTCTGCCTCGGGTTGTATATAGAAGAAAAACAATTAAAGGATTTGTTAGTAAGGGCGAGGACACAGAAGCCCAACACACCCAAGAGTTGTCGACCGTGTGGGAAACCTCGTTGCAACGTATGTCGTCCCATGACAACAACAGACACCGCTGAGGCATCGAACTCGAACTTTGTATATAAAATTAACAAAAATCTTGGCTGCAATTCCAGTAGCGTCATGTACGAAATTCAATGCGAGGTGTGTAAGCGGGAATGTATCAGGCAAACAGAGACTCCTTTTCACCTGCGGTTCAAGTCACCGCACGCATGTGAAAAGCCTCCCGACTACCCTTCTCCAGGCATGTTCGACTGCCAGATCACTCCTCTGAACGCGTGAGCGTCGTGCTCTTGCAGCCTGTTACCAACATCTCGTGCGCACAAGCAGAGAGAATTATTTTTCATCCATAAATTTGCAACATACGCTAAAGGAATTAATGCGACTCTGGGGCGACTGGCGTGTCTCTGGGAAATACAGTGAGAGTGCATAGGGAGCGCAAATAATTCTCTACTTGAAAACCGAGATGCGGGCCACTGCTTGCTGCTCTCTCCGCGTGTGCTTCAAGGGCGCGAGCGAAAAACTAATAAATCCAGTTTCCTCCGCCCTGACACTCACGTAGTTATTCTGAGTGACCTATTGCCCTTTCTGGGAATCCGCACGAGCTGATGTGATATCAGCTGTCTGTTTAACGTTCGGAAACTGCACCACACGGAAGCTGCTTAACTCTGCTCCCTAAAACTAAGCCCAGGGGCGTACTTGCTTTGCGAACCCCGCGTGTATAGACTTTTTAGAAAAAAATTTTCTGCACCTCAGCTGGACCACAATGTTGCCAAAACGGGCCGTGCCTTGTATATGTGTACTGTGACACTGTGTTACTTTCCACAAATAGCCACTCTTCTGTCTTCCTTCCGGGCCCCTTCCCTATTGTGCCCCCGCCTCCCTATTCCACATCCCCCCTCTCCCGCTACAACGGTGGCGCACGTACTGGTGCTGAGCAGTGACCGTATTCTCCGTCCTTGCCTCATGTCAGCGGGAACCTAGCTCCTGCTACTCCGCCTTCTTCCGTTATTCAACTTTTGTTTCCCTCGTCCTGTTTTTTTTCTTTTTTCCTTTTTTATTGACCTTTCCCTACATACATGGGACTCCGCCTTCCTTTTGTCCTGCATCGTTGCCAATAAGCCAGCCGTAAGTTTGCCATAACGCCGAGAGAAAGTCAGTCACTGTCATAACTGTACTCTTTAGTTTCATGTATATGAGAATGACCGGGCACCCGGTCTGGTGTCTTCGCTATCAGTGCCGAACTGCCATTTTCTCATAAATCCTAATGAAGATTGGTCCACCTGTCGAACCTGTTGAAATTAAATACCTGTTCTGTTTACCTTGTAGCACCGCTCAAGGTTATTCACACACACACACACACACACACACACACACACACACACACACACACACACACACACACACACACACACACACACACACACACACACACACACACACACACACACACACACACACACACACACTAAAGATCTTCAGGATTTCTTAACAGTATAAGAGACAAAATGAAAAGGGATGTAGAAAAATAGTTCTGTAATTATTCTCTAAATGGAATAGCAATGTTTAAACATGACAGAAAATGTATATGTGGGAAGTATTCCCTATTCAAAGCACTCGGTTTCGGGCATATGTCTATCTTGCTTTGCAAGTTTTTTTATTATGCACACTAGGTGTAGCTGTAATAGCCTAATGGTAGTTAATGTAGTAGTCAATGTTTGTCTTGTGTATGAAAATAATAAAAGTGGGCATGTTCTCTTACTGGCCACTATAGCCGTATCTTTTTTTTTTGCCGTGAATGCACCAGTACTCATGGGATTGCGGAACGTATGTACATCAAGCAATCATCTCTAATTATACTTGGGATGGTGACCGCATTCAGAACAATGGGAAATAACGGCTCCCCTTTGCTCCAATGTGATCGCCAGCCAAATTTATGTGTGTTAAGTTTTATTTATGTTGGATGCAGTCATTTTTCTAAGAGTAAATTCTCCATAGTATAGGCAACATATAAATTAGCCACATGCTTGCTGTCACCTCATGCAGAATATGTTTTTATTTTTGCCATGCAGGATGACATTCCAGCAACACCCTGTGTGGCATTTACTGGTTCTTCACTTCACAATGCGGAGTTTCTCTTCTTGATGGTCGTCCGGGAGAAATGTTTCTCCATAATGAATGCAGAAGATGGACTTGCGGCAATAATGTGCGCATACTGGCTGTTCAACCTGCAGTATGACCGCAAAGCATTTAACACCCTTGTGCTTGAGCGGTTCTTTATGAGCCTTGACCTGACGAAACCAAGGTCTGTGACGACTAAGTTTCTCAACAGAATTGTTCAAGCTTCACATTCTTAGAGTTCTTGTGGAATCTTAACTTGCTGGAATTAATAAAAGCACTTTTAGTGCTTAATGTTCCTTTGTGATTTTAGTTTTCAGTCTGCTTGGCAGAAACACAATAAACACGCACATATTTATTTTTAACATGCACGACATTGTATGTCCTGGTGATATATATATATATATATATATATATATATATATATATATATATATATATATGCAACAAAACATTCGATGGATGCGTGCCTAAATATGTATAATACATGTATTGGTTTTGCATGGATTTCGTTTGTGCAGGGAAGACAAACTGCTTCTGTATGTCATGAATGACCATTATTTACAGTGATCGATAGCGCATCCCCATGCATGCCCATCTGAAGCTTCATCGACCTCGATACAGGAGACAGAGGGTGTACACCCTTCCAGCACCCATGTAGATGGGTGCTAATGTTGACTTGCACCCTAACATTCTACAGTGAAACCTCGTTATAACGAACAGTTAAAAATTTGGAAATTAGTTCGCTATATCCATAATTCGTAATATAAAATTTCGTAAAAAATACATGCAAGAGGAGCAAAATTCAATCAGAGAAGGCACAGCAACTCGAACGATGCTTACTTGGGTCACGTTCATTTATTTACGCACAAAGAACTGCGTTATCGCGGTGTGCTTCTTGGTGTTTATCGCATTCGGTATCACGCCCTGTTCCACAGTTTGCAAGCACTCAACAAGGGCAAACTCACTGCCCTCAATAGCACTGTAGTGGCGGCGCAGTAAATCCAACGCAGCAAGTGCTTCTTGTGAAGTTGAAATGTTCTCATCGTCTACAGGGTCAGCCTTCGATCACGCCGCTGCCGCCGCTGCTGAAGCGGCGCTGTCAGCGGTTGTGAGATGTGGACGATTTCTTTGGCTGTCAACTCTCGATGACGACGTGGCATCTGTGGCGCTGTCAGCGCCTGCGAGGTAGTCCTGAACGTTGGCTGCGCCGCACAACACAAATGTAGTGCAACGAAGCCTGCCGCCTGCTATTAAAGTGAGGTAGGGTTTGGCGTCGCGAAGTTCGTTATATCCGTTTTATGCCGAACCGCGTTCGCTATAGGAAGTTGAAAATACATGTGTTTGACAAAAATATTTCCGAAGAGTTCGATATATTCAATAATTCGTTATATACGTGTTCGCTATATCGAGGTTTGACTGTATTTTTATTTTGCTGGACACCCTTCCTCTAAGGTGTTACATTAGCACCCCAGATGTAAGGTGTAGGCAACAGCACCCTAAGGGAGTTCGCCTGGCGACAAACTGATTTACACCCTTAAGGGTGTAAAAACGTTAAGTGTGTATGAATGCTTGTTCGCTTGTCAGCCTGACCAGGCACTGCGCCAACCTGTGGAGTTGGCAAATGTTTGCGGCTCTGTAGTCGCTGGCGTAACGTATCCTACTTCGTTGGCTCCCTGCATTGCTCGCTCAAAATGTCAAAGAACAAATCGTCCCGGAGGCATTCGTAACGGCCACACGTACTACGTGCCGCCGCGTTGAAATACACCTGTCGACACTGGAGAGGGAACGCAAGCGCGCCGAGGCTGCGCGTGTTCGACGGGCCAGTGATAGTGCCGATGCGCGTTAAGCATGCGCCAGTTACGCCAAGAAGACGAACGACATTTCAAAGATGCTGCTGTAAACAAGCTATTTGACTCACCCTATTTGAGTTGAGTTTAGTGGCACATAAGCAGCTTAGGCTATCATGCGCCAAACACTAGGTATAGACTCTAAAGAGTTGGGAAACCTCAGTGAGTTCTTGTCTGGGCAAGAGCCCGGAGAGTCCCAACAAATTAACTAAAGACCTCGGCCTTCTCATGGATGAGAAGGTGGATGAGGTGTTCTGTAATATGTAGTTAAGCACTATGTAGTTAAGCACTCTGCGAGGGTTTAAAGTTTTATGAGAGCTCCTGCTTTTAAAAAGCTAAACACACATCATACATCAACAAGAGCATCTTCTAAAATCAAAGCTGGGTGAAAAGGGATGTGTTCTTTGTAAAATATGGTAGAAAACTTCTTTATAGGATATGGTTTACTGTTAGTTCATCTTTACATTATTCACATTGGGGTTTGTGTTGCTTTGTTAAAATATGCGAAGACGGCACGGAATCACTTCTTTGAAACGTTCTTGGTGTGTGCAGGATTTCCATTCGCCTAACACGGGTTTTAACAGGTGTAATTTGTTGTTTAGTTCATTGTTCCAGGCAGACTGCCATTTTTTCCTTAGTTAATGATGCAGTCGTTAGCAGGTATTTTTACTTTTGCGATTTCGTTGTGCCGCGCATGCATCTGCTCGCTCATCGCCACTAGTTCCAATGTGGCTCAGAGCCCAGCATAATTTATTGTTCACTCCTTGTGTGGTGGCTTTTATTAAATTTTGTATAATGTTTCCCAATAATGGTGTAACTGAATTTCTGGCATGAAGAGCTGTGAGTGCACTTAGGGAGTCTGTGTATATGATACTATTTGCGAGGTTCTCCTTTACTATTTTCTCTATTGCTACAGAAATGGCGTAACATTCAGCAGTGAAAATGGACGTGCACTGCGGAAGTCTTACTGTTTCTTCCCAGTTCCCTTGGACAACTGCACTTCCAGCATTGTCATTTGTTTTCGAACCATCTGTACAAAAATCTGTGTAACTGCTGTATTTTTCTTCTAGTGCAAGAAATTCCTGAGTAATGTGTTGTGGCGGAGTTTGTGCTTTACGTAACTGTGTTAAAGTAAGATCGCAAGCTGTCAGAAAGATGAACCATGGGGGTAGTGGATTTTGTCTGTGGGTAATGCCAGGTAATGTGTCCGCTATGCCAAGATTCTGACATATCTCTTCAAATCGCAGGAGCAATGGTCTTGTAGTTTGTGGTTTGTTGTTGAAAATTACTCGTGAAGGGCATTTTGTTACAAGGGCATAGCAAATGTGTTTTGGCAGAGATTGTACCTTAAGAATCTATGCACAGGTTAGAGCGGCTCTTCTAGTTTCTAGTGGGGGTTCGTTTGTTTCTACGTAAAGGCTGGTTATAGGAGACGTTCGGTATGCACCACATGAAATACGCAAGCCTGAGTTATGTACAGGGTCTAATTTTTTTAGGTATGTCGGTCTTGCTGAACCATACACTATGCAGCCATAATCTAAGGAGGAAGGTGCTAAATGACGATAAATGTGTAGATGACTTGCTCTATCAGAACCCCAATGTTTATATGACAGTACTTTGAGAATATTTAGTGACTGGGAAGCCCTCTTTTTGAGGGTCGTTATGTGTGGTAGGAATGTGAGCTTTTTGTCCAAAGTTATACCTAAAATTTTTTTTTTCATTCTTTACTGGAAGTACGGTTTCATTTAGGTGTAAGGTGGGGTCAACCTGTAGGCCTCTTTTGAGTGAGAAGAGGACAGCAACTGTTTTTTGAGGTGAAAATTTAAACCCATTTTTGTCTGCCTAAATCGCGGGCTTGTTCAATGTGAGTTGTATCTGTCTCTCGCATGTTGGTAAGCTGGAGGATGTGCATGCTATTTGAAGGTCACGACATATACAGAATACATAATGGATCTAGGAATGATTTTTGCTATGGAGTTCATTTTTACTATGAAGAGTGTCACACCTGAAATACAACCCTGTGGTACTTCACTCTCCTGGACAAATTTCTTCGAAAGGGTTGCACCAAGGCGTACATGAAATGAACGGTCGGACAAGAAATCTTTCAGGCAGTTCAGCATCCTACCACGAATACCAAGTTCTGCTAGGTCGCGGAGAATACCAAACCTCCAGGTGGTATCGTAAGTTTCAATATCGAAAAAGACTGCTAAACACTGTTGCCTGTGCACGAATGCTTCCCGGACTGTATTTTCTAGGCGGACGAGATGATCAGTCGTTGAACACGTTTTTTTAAATCCGCACTGGTGGATGTCAAGGTGTTCAAGAGTGAACGTCAGTCTAATGTTCAGGATACTTTCAAATGATTTTGCCAGACAACTTGTGAGAGCTATAGGTCTATAACTACTAGGGGTGGTTGATGGTTTTGCAGGTTTCAGGAACGGTACAATCACGACTTTTTTCCAAGCCTCCGGTACTTTTGCCGATATCCATATTTTATTGAAGAATTGAAGGGCGTTCACAGCAGCGTCTGAGAGGTGAGCGAGCATTTCATAGTGTATGTCATCAGGGCCGGGTGCTGTCTGTTTAGCTGCGGACAGTACCTTTTGGATTTCGTCAAGTGTGATTAATGTATTATAGGACTCATCTGTACAGCCACTTGTAGGAAGTTTTTGTTTTTCGGTTGTATGTTTTTGCTTCAGAAACGATTCAGTGTAGTGGGAGGAACCTGAAACATTAGGGCTTGCGGGACGCAAGCCGCTTGCGTCCCGCAAGCGGCTTGCGTACGCAAGAACTAGGGGCGACGTTACTGCGCATGCGCAGACCGCTACGACTATTTGCGTCCTTAGGTTGTTGGAGCGGCCGAAAACATCGCTGCCCCTAAGAGGTCACGTTACCCACGTGGCTCTTGCGGTGTAGGAGAACTTACGAGTAGCTAGCGGGTAGATAATCTAATAAATCTTTCGCCAAGTGTCGACAGACGTCGTTTTTGTGTGTATTAGAGAGGTTTAGCGTGTCTGGTATTCGGATAAACGCAGTTGGGGTGTTGGGGCAGAGCCATAAACGGGAGCCTCCTGCTTGGTGCATCCACCTGGCGGCGCAAAGCTCAAATCGACAAAAGCAGCTAATATTGCTGTAACCAAGTCTATTCTACTTCGCTGCTGGTGTAAATTATCGGCACTGGCTTAATTGTGTTGCTGCCAAAAATTTATACCCGCAGCAGAGTAAAATACACTTGGTTACTGCAATATTAGCTGTTTTTGTCTGTTTGAGCTTTGCGCCACCAGGTGGCAGCACCATGCAGGCCGCCCCAAAGCCCCAGCCTGCGTTTACCCGATTACCGGACGCTGTATACCTCTCTATTAACTGCTTCTAATAAAAAGAGTTTAATGTACTTTACTTCATATGCTTCATTTCATATTTTATAACATGATAACGCAGCAACGATCAGACGTTGGTGGTGCTGCGAGCGCATGCGACCTCATTGCGGTTTGCGTTTGGGGCCGCTAACCTATAACACGTTTCTGCTTGCGTACGCAAACGCAAACGCACCCAAGCGCTTGGGGCCCCAACGCCTTGCGTCCCCAATACTAAAACTCTCTATTAGAAAAATGTTCCCCTAGTACGTCTGCCTGTTCCTCTATACTTGTTTGTGTGCCAGGAGCTGTTAAAAACGGAATTGTGAAAGGGGAGAAGCTGCCATTTAATTTATGGGCTTGTTCCCACAATTTTTTGGATGTGGTTGAACTGCTGATAGATAATACGTAGTTCTTCCAGGAACTTTTCTCAGCATCGCGACGGATGCGACGTGCGCTGGCTTTCGCCTTTTGAAGGTTTACAAGATTACCATGGGATGGGTATCTGCGGAAGATGCCCCAGGCTTTGTTTTGTTTCTTTTTTGCTTTTCTACATTCTTGCGTGTACCAGATTTTATGATTATATCGAACCACTCCTGAGGACTGAGGAATGGCTAGGCGGGCGGCATTAATAGTACAGGTTGTGAACAATTTGTTTTGATCGTCGACGTTTAGATTATTCGAAAAGCTTTTTTCCAGGCTGGCCTGTTCTTGAAACAGTGCCCAGTTTGCTAAGTGTAGCTTCCAACGACGTGGTTTGCTTGGGATTATTTGTGGTGGGGATGATAAGTTAATTTTTACAGGAAGGTGATCACTTCCGTAGGGGTTGTCAACATTTCATTTCAAATCTGTAAAAAGTGATGGAGAACTAAAAGATAAACCTAAGCAGCTCGTTTTTCCCGAGCTCGGAGAGCAGTATGTGTGCTTTCCTGTATTGAGCAGGCATACATTATTTCATAAAATAAAATTTTCTAGGATATGGTCTCTAGTGTCTGTTTGGTCACTCCCCCAAAAAGACGAGAGTGCATTAATATCCCCTACTACTACATATGGCTCTGGTAGTTGTTTAAAAAGTGCTTCTAAATCATGAAGTGTAACATTTAGATGTGGTTCCAGATACACAGTACATATGGTAATTGTTTTAAAATCAAGGACGGTCACTGCTGCAGCTTCATATTTCGTTTGAAGCCTGATTTCGTGAGTAGCAGCACCATTTTGGACTATAATCGCGAAGCCTCCAGAGAGCCTACTGGCTTGCTCTCTGTCACAACGAAATACTTTGTAGTTTTTTAAAATGTTATGTTGTGGTCCTAAGTTCGTCTCTTGTAAACATAAAGCCACAGGAGAAAAATTGTTTAGGATATCTTTCATGTCGCTATAGTTTTTTATAAGTCGACGACAATTCCAATGTATCAGGAATGCCATGTTTATTTATTTTGTAGGGGTGGGCTATAAATGATCAGGTTCCTCGTGTTTGAGGACCCGTTATTGGGGTTCTTTCTTTTTTCTTTCTTTCGAATGAGTTCTGCCTCCGCGGTTGCGGGGGCGGATTGGAAGTTGTCTCCACAGCCTCTCCTGAGGCGCTGGAGCTCCGCGACACCGCGGGTGTGTGTGTTTTAGGCCTCTCCCGTTGGGGAGAAACCTCTTGGGCGGCCGACTTGAGGGCTGGCGGGCCCTGATTAGTAGGTGGCAGGGCAGCTTGCGCTGTCTCTGCCTGGGGCGTGGGTGGTTCCGCTGAAGGCCCGGTAACCGTTGCCTCAGCAGCCGCCGCAGGTTGGTGTGGCGCTACACCCCGTCGCACCACATCGGCGAAGCTACTTCTTCCATTCAAGGAGAATGTGTCTGTTAGTGCAGCGCGCCTTCTGGCTTTTTTTGAATGAAATGTTTTCTTTGGTTTTCAGCGTGATGATTTCTTTTTCTTTTTTCCAGGACGGACACGCCTTGGAGTACGCGGCATGTTCTCCCTCGCAGTTTACGCAGCGCGCTGCACCGTTACAGTTTTCAGTAGCACATGTTCTTTCGAAGCACATTTTGCGCAAGTTTTGCGGCCCCGGCAACTCTGTGAGCCATGGCCGAACCTCTGACAATTGAAGCATCTGCGGGGGTTGGGAATGTTGGGCCTTACACTTATCTTCAAGTAGCCGCCTTCTATTTGTTCAGGGAGTGTGTTGCTGTTGAAGGTGAGGATTAGGTGTTTCGTGTCGATTTCTTTGTTGTCATTCCGGATTTTGATCCGGTGAACGTCTATAACGCGTTGGTCGGTGAGCCCTTCAAGCATTTCTTGTTCTGTTAAGTGTACGAAGTCGATTTCTGATATTACAGCGCGGACACTGTTGAGGGATCGGTGGGATGTAACGCAGACAGGGATGTCCCCAATGGACGCAAGGTTTGACAGTTTGGTGTATTGCACATTGTCTCGAAGTTCGAGCAGCAAATCGCCACTAGACCTTTTTGACAGCTTGCAGCCAGAGCCGAGGGCTTCTTTCAAGGACTTTGATACTGTGAATGAGGACAAGATTCTTGCTGGCTTTTCTTTTACTTCATTGTGTATTACATTGTATTTTGGAAAGGCTACTTTTCTTTTCCGGAAAAATTCAGTTGCTCCGGTCCGCCCTCTTTTATAAGAGGGGCGATCATTTTGGGGGAAGGGGGGAGCCATACAAAAAATGTGTTGTTCAGCCATGGTGCCAGCCGCCCACCATGGAGCCCAACGAGGGGACGCGACAGGAACATGCGAACAAGTCATGTGCACGCCAGCTGTACATCGAGACTATAGCCTAATATGACATAACCAAGGTAGGTGAGGCACACAAGGTTAACCTTTGCCAGATACCAAACATTGAAGTGAACAGAAGATACAAGGAGACAGGACAGGTGTGAAAGAAGAGGGTAAAGAAAAAGCGTTTAGAGGGAGAAGACAGGAAAAGATGACTGCCCATTCCCCCGGGTGGGTCAGTCCGGGGGTGCCGTCTACGTGAAGCAGAGGCCAAAGAGGTGTGTTGCCTCCGCCGGGGGGCCTTAAAAGTCCGAACACCCGGCATCAGGTCAACTCTCAGGATCCCCTTTTCCCCGGATGCGGCTAAGCCGCGCACGGCTACACGCGGGAGGGTCCAACCCTCGTGTAATCGGGTACGTGGTGTCGCAACACACCAAACGCCTGCTGACGCAGACGCCCCTGCGGAGCCATGGTTATGAGGCTGCAAGACCGTATAGAGGACTACATGACGGGCAGAGCACACCTCTTCCCTTATGTTGCCATGAAGCCTAAACATCATTACCTGCTTCATTACCCGTTTCTCATTACACAGTTTGGCCCACTGATAAAGATGTGGACAATGAGGTGTGAAAGTAAGCACAGCTATTTCCGTAAGTGTGTAAGAAATTGCCAGAATTTCAGGAACATGGCTCACACACTTTCTGAGCGCCGTAAGCTTTATCAGGCATATAAGAACACAGGAGCAGGTATTCATGGTTTAGTCAATAGTTCCTCATTGTCTAGTGAGCTTTGCACACCAGAAATACAAAAGGAAGTACGCGATGTGATCATTGAAGAAGGTAATATATTCTCGGCCAGTCAAGCTACTATCCGTGGCATGCTTTACAAACAGGACATGCTTGTTTTTATGAGGCGGACGGATGGCGCTCCTGTTTTTGGTGAGATTAGGCTTATTGTTGCCAGTAATGGCGATCACTTTTTCTTATTGAGAACTGTCCACACAAGATATGAGCCTGCTATGCTCTTCTACAGCATTATCAGTAGTGATAGTCCTTTCAAATGCATGAAGCTTGAAAGCCTCCTTGATTGGACTCCATTGGTGCAGTTAAACTTGCCCGCAACAAGTACCCTGTTGTGTTGAAGCATGCTATATTAGATTTTGTTTGCTTTCATGCTTTTGACAGGCAAAATGGACTTGCAACAGCATATTTCCAGTTGGCTGCCGCACTTGGACAATGAAGTGATCGAACTTATTGTACAGGAACTGCTGGACTGTGGTGTTCAGTCACTTGAACACCTCAAGCATGTAGTGGAGGCTGACCTAATGTTCCTGAGTGTTGTCAGTAGACGCATTCTGCTCGAAAAGTTCCAGACAGCTGCTTCACCAGCCGTGCAAGTGTCCATTACACAAGGAAGCGAAGCTTCTGTGAGCATGTAGGGCCAGGCTTTTGACATTCCATGGGACGCATTTCCACCCGAACTTATAAGAGCCTGTCAAGAAGGCAGGCGCCCACTGAAGAGTGATCTGAATGAAATGATTAGGACACCAAGTGACAGGGTGCTTGCCTGCTACCAGAAGCCTGGGCGCAAAGTGCTGCGAGTCATTGCGAGTGAAATTGTCAGCAAATATCCAAGAACTTTTGAGGACACCCTGAAAGGCACCACCATTGCTACAGGACTAGAAACGCTTCTATGGCAGCTGGAGAATGGTATTGACAGCAAAAGAAGGCGAAGTTCTGAGTGTTCAAAGCGCTGTTTTTCAGATGAAGAGTTGACCACAAAGAAACCACAACTCCAAAAAGATTCTTATGGCTGTGTAGCCTGGCAGCCTGATCTTCCGTCTACGGAAACAGCTGAAACTCAAGAGAACAAAAAAGAGTTGCAAGCCCAATTCAGGCTAGCTTCCCCACACAGTTCTCGAGGCACACAGCTAATGGCCGAAACATATTCGTCACAGAGGCAGGTGATCAATGCCAGCAGAAGCGTGGTGAACGTGAAGGAAAACTGGCTTTTCCTCTTTAAGAAGCACACATGTGTTCACATGTCAACATACTGCTGGGGTTCAGTGCCTCGCAAACATTTGACGATCATGTTAAGACTGTTGGGCGACAGGTTTTTGAGTATGCTCACAGCTTAATAAAGAAGCCGAACGTGAGGACATGCCTAGAGGAAATTGAAAAGGGCATAATTGAAATAAAATCAATGGCTGTAGAGTATGAAGCCACTCCCCTCCTCCTACTTGCCATCTTCGATGAAGACTGGGAGCTAAGCTGCAAGATAGTCTAGGTAAGCATTGCAATCTTAGAAATAATTAATGAAGAGAAAATCAGACATCCACCCGTTCGTAGCGATTGCTACGAAGGAAACCAATACGGGTTACTCGAAAGAAAAGCCTCGCAGTTGAAGAAAAATTAGTCCTGGTCCGGGACTCGAACCCGGGACCACCGCCTTTCCGGGGCAGCCGCTCTACCAACTGAGCTAACCAGGTGGCTAGGGGATGGCAGGGTGAAGTCAAATTTGTCAACAACTCTAAGGCCCGGATTCTGAAACTCTCCTTTCCTAACTAAGGATGCCTCACACGCTGTGAGGCGACCTGGCGTCAATTCTGGAACGTACCGTACTAAGGGGCACTAAGTTAGGGCCTCCTTGGTGCTTCCCCGCGCTTAGGGAGCCGGCATGCTACCTTCATGCGTCCTAACCGTGCTCTTCTACCTGAACGTATGCTTCTCCGCATGACTTTGCACGCGGTACGCTCGGCTAGGGTAGGTGCCGTGCGCAGCCAAGGCCGCGGTAGCCAGCCGCCGATTACTGACGCCCAGTTTGGTTACGCGGACCGCGTTTTGTGCCATATCTTTTTTTCACTGTGATCTTGTGGAAAGCGAGCGGCGAGAATGACGGCCTTGCAATGTTTATCCGAAGACGATAGCTTCGAAAGCTATGCACGGTTTCTTCGACGAGCAAATGAACTTCTTTACGGGACTGTGTACAAGCCTCCACCTTTGACTCCAGCCCGGCGCCTGATTGACAGGCAGAATCCACTGGAATACTACGACGAAGTTTTCTTGCTTTCAATCACATTGCTGTACCTTTGTAGAAGTTCCGTGAACAAGTCTTTTTCTTCCTCCGTAAAATATGCTTTGCCCGGCATGGCAAATACACATACACACACACACGAAAGAAAACGCACGCAAAGAAAGAATAAAAGCGACGCCTGACCAACGAACTCAAATGCTGCCATAGTTGCTAGACTGAGATTGCTTTCTTGCCACGCGCATCATTTTCGAACCATTTTTACGTTATTAACCAAAGAAATGTAATTTATGCCCCAGTATAAAAGTAGAAATGCAATTTTAACAGTCCCGGCACTTTGTCTCGGCAACTCATTACAAATATTTCGCATTTTTTTGTGGGTAATCTCGAAACCAGAAGCCTCTAACGTTACACTTCCTTTGGCGAGGCGCTCCTTCCGCAGGGAAGGCGAAAGGAAGCTTTTAGAATTCGCGGTGGCCTTCCGAGGGCGCCTAACGTTTAGGTAGCATGGAGGGCTCCTTGCGGAAGGTAAGGAAACAGTCTAAGGTTAGGAGGATTTCAGAATCCGGCCCTAAGCAAAGGCAAGAGTTTGAGGTAATAGTTCTGCGGAAACCCGCAAGGCGAAGAGAAGTAAATAATAAAGGGAAATAACAATTGTGGGTTTCCGCAGAACTATTACCTCAAACTCTTGCCTTTGCTTCGAGTTGTTGACAAATTCGACTTCGCCCTGCCATCTGCTTGCCGCCTGGTTAGCTCAACTGGCAGAGCAGCTGGCCCGGAAAGGCGGTGATCCCGGGTTCGAGTCCCGGACCAGGACAAATTTTTCTTCAACTTGGAGGCTTTTATTTCAAGGAAGCCGTTGGGTTTCCTTTGTAGCGATTGCTATAAACGGTGTTAGGATTGGGTGCTCAATCCTATCGCTCGCAACCCGTTGTCAAGATTGGAGTCCGGCATGAATTAGAAGGTAGCTGGCCCATGCCGTCGTCCAACTTATCCACGCTGAGGACGTTGATGAAGGGAAGAACTGCATCTCACCGAGAACGAGGAATATGGGTTTATTTACAGTATCTACATGCAGTTTATCAGTCTAACATGACTGCTTGAGAAAGTGCCCTGAGGAGCCGCCCTCAGCGGTTTATAAACACACGGTCCTCCCCCGATACCCAGGTGACGGAAACGGCCGTCCAGTCATCGTAAACAAGTCGCCTCTCTGCGGGACGGTTTACACACACTCACACACACATCCTTGCGCGAGGTTCACGGTCCGGAGCCGGCGTCAGACGGACTTGGTAGAACTCGGGGCGTGTGTCAGGAAATGTGCCTTTTATTCCCCGAGCTGACCCCTGCAGCGCGGCCGGGTGGCCATTGTCTTGCGTCTTGGACGGCGCGCGCCACTTCTGCCACTTCTGTCGCGTACGCTCAAAATGACGCCCAAGATCGAGACCTTGACGCGCGCGTTTCCTGCGCGTCTGCCCTCTCTAGACGCGTAGGACAGGCGCGTACGGCCTCGCAGACGCGTCACGCGTAGCCAGGCGCTCACGATTCACCGCGTGTGGTTGGGCCTTAAGGCCCCTTAAACTTCGTAAAGTAGCGACACTCTCCTCCTCCGCCTTCACTCCTCCTTGTTTCTCCTCTCCTTCATGCTCCCACCTCGACCGTGGCGCCGCGTACACTGCTCGAGCGTAGCAATGGCGCCAACATGCCCTCCTCGCCACCCCTAGACGCTTTTCGAGCAAAAATGGCGCGGAAGCGCGGAGCGATGGCTCACGTGATGCTATTAGGCCAATAGCGATGCGGCGTCGGCCTCGGGCAGAGCGCGCGGGGAGGAGGCGGCATTCTTCAAAGCGTGGCACTACTTTACGAAGTTTAAGGGGCTTTGCGGACATGCTCTCAACGGCTCCGTTTAAGATTGTATCCTGTTGCGGCCAAAATCAACGGACAACCCCCGAAATTTGACCAGATATACTGGAAGGCGTAAGGATGTCGCCGATACCAAGCTTTTGGTGATGCGAACCCTGGTTTTTCCAAAATCGAAGATCATCGCCTGCACACCGACTCGCCACACTAACCCTAACTGGTGCGGAGAGCGCGGCTCCAGCAGCTTGTACGCAGTCTAACCGCTACATGGTGAGCAGCACTCCACCCCATATGGACCCGGACCAACCAAAGACCACAATGCACACGGATTAGGACTCCGAAAGTCAAATGGAGGCAATCACGAGTGTTGATGACGACTTCCTCTCGCCTGACGAGGTGAATAGGAGTCCGCCAACGATGCTGAGAATGCCGAGGACATCAGAAAGCAAGGTCAGTGGCAAATTGCATTATCACTAGGAACGCGCAAGAAAATCTGAAAAGCAGTTCGGACCGCCGAGTCGAATGGCGGGGTCAACCATCCCCGCCACGAGACAGGGGTGGAGCAACGCGCCAGATGATGATGATGATATGTGGTGTTTAATGGCGCAAGGGCCAGGTTTGGCCAAAGAGCGCCATGACAAGTGGTGATGTTGACGATGTATTATGGAGATGTGACTTGGCTGTAAAGTGGCCTAAACAATTGTCGCTGTAAAGTGCGTAAAATCTACGTGCTATAAAATTATGGCGATGACTAATGACGAATACTCTAAACATTAAAATCCATCGTAGAATAATGATGCAAAATATAAAATATATAAGATGGTAAAATTACTTTGAGCACTGCTGCCTCGCCTGAGCCCTTGAACCACAAGGGCCTAGAGGCATGTGCTATTCAAAATAATGATCACAGCGACATCCTCTGAAGAGAGGAAGCGCTACGAACATGTGGGGCTAAAAACATGCAAAACAACATCTTTCAGAAAACTTAAGACTGCGTTAGTGTCAAATAGAGGTTCCGGGCCGAGTAACATAACAGGATGAAGGGGGATGCGCTGCCGGTATGCTAAGGGAAAATGCTTCTTTCTTTCATGTTCGGCTTCCCGACACTCCAGGAGGACGTGGAGGACGGTCAGCCTCTCACCGCATCTACCGCAGGTTGGAGGCTCGTTTCCCGTGAGTAAAAAGTTATGTGTGCCAAAAGTGTGTCCTATTCTTAGCCGACAGAATAGGACATCTGTCCGGCGGGATTTTGTTACAGGAGGCCAGAAACCTAATTGTGGCTTTATTACATGCAGTTTATTATTTATTTCTTCGTCCCACATACGTTGCCAGTGGCTTCGCAGTTTCCTTCTTAAGAAAGGCTTCAGGTCTGTGACAGGGACCGAAGCAGTAGGATTATCTGCATGCAATGAGATTGATGTGGCCATCTGGTCAGCTAGAACGTTTCCCTCGATGCCCCTATGTCCAGGCACCCAGCATATGATCACATGTTGGTTAGATATATATGATTTGCACAGTGCGGAGTAAAGTTCAATAACTACTGGATTTTTATGATTACAGAAAGACATCAAGGCCTTCACAACACTGAGGGAGTCCGTATATATCACTGATTTCGGGAGTTGTGATTTGTTTATACGCTTTACGGCCGAGAGCAGTGCGTAGGCCTCAGCCGTAAAGATGCTAGTTTCCGGGTGCAGTACGTCGGATTCCGAGAAGGATGGACCGACGGCTGCATAGGACACCCCGTCGTGTGACTTTGATGCGTCTGTGTAGAACTCCGTGCAGGAGTATTTGTGCTGGAGTTCCCGGAAATGCATCTTGATTTCAATCTCTGGAGCATGCTTTGTGACTTCCACGAAAGATATATCACATTGTATGAGCTGCCACTCCCAAGGAGGTAGCAGCTTGGCTGGATGCATTAGGCGAAGCTCGAGGAGTGGAACGTGCATTTCTTCACTAAGCTCCCTCACACGCAGCGAGAAAGGCTGTCTTACGGAGGGACGATTGCGAAAGAGTGTAGCATATGTCATGTCATGAATGGTATTAAAACAGGGATGTTGAGGATTTGAGTGGACTTTCAGAAAATATGTATGGCTGATGTATGTTCTCTGGATATGAAGAGACCACTCATTCGATTCTGCATATAAACTTTGTATGGGACTCGTTCTGAATGCGCCAGTGGCCAGACGGATTCCTAGATGGTGGACCGGATCTAGCATCTTTAGCGCGCTCGGGGCTGCAGAATGATAGATCACGGCACCATAGTCTAGTCGTGATCGAATGAGGCTCTTATAGATATTCATTAAACACTTTCTGTCACTACCCCACGTAGTCTGGGATAGAAGTTTGATTATGTTCATTGTTTTCAGACATTTTTCTTTAAGATATTTAATGTGGGGCACGAAAGTGAGTCTGTAGTCAAGGATGACACCTAGGAATTTGTGCTCTTTGCTGATAGGTATTCGTTGTCCACACAGTTCTAAGGAAGGATCCGGAGCCAGGCCTCTCTTTCTTGTAAAAAGAACGCAAGAGCTTTTGTTAGGATTGATCTTAAATCCATTCTTGTCTGCCCACACTGAGACTTTATTCAGGCCATGCTGTACCTGTCTCTCGCAGACTGCGAGGTTACAAGATTTGAAAGCTATTTGAATGTCGTCCACGTAAACAGAGTAAAACATGGCGGGTGGTAAGGATGCACGAAGCGTGTTCATCTTCACGATAAAAAGCGTGCAGCTGAGCACGCCTCCTTGGGGTACGCCCGTTTCTTGGGTAAAATGGCGTGAGAGTGCATTGCCGACTTTTACCCGGAAGGTACGGTTTGACAGATAGCTTTTTATTATATTAAACATATTACCGTGGATGCCCATTTCTGACAAGTCTCTTAGGATTCCGTAACGCCACGTCGTATCGTACGCCTTCTCCATATCGAGGAATATGGATAAGAAGAATTGTTTGTGTACAAACGCGTCCCGGATATTTGCTTCTACACGTACAAGGTGGTCAGTTGTGGAGCGTCCTTCTCGGAAGCCACACTGATAAGGATCAAGAATTTTGCTCTGTTCAAGGAAAAAGATGAGTCGCCGATTTATCATTTTTTCGAACACCTTACAAATGCAACTTGTGAGGGCTATCGGGCGGTAACTCGCCACTGAGGAAGGGTCTTTTCCTTGTTTCAAAACAGGGACCACAATGGCTTCCTTCCACGCAATTGGAAGGTGCCCTGCATCCCAGATGGTGTTGAAGAGTGTGAGTAGTGTGACTTTCGTATCATTGTGTAAATTTTTGAGCATTTCGTACATGATTCGATCCGATCCTGGTGCGGAGCTCTTGCATGCGCTCAAGGCAGCTCTCAATTCAGCAATACTAAAAGGACGGTTGTAAGGCTGATTTTCTCGATCTTTTGTTGTTAGTGGCTTGCGTTCTTCTGTTTGTTTGTATTTGAGAAAGGACTGTGTATAATTTGTTTCACTTGACACGCTCTCAAAATACTCCCCAAGTGAGTCTGCCTGGTCTTGCAGGGTATCGCCTTGTGTGTTTACCAGGGGGAGTGAATATGTTTCCCGCCCCCTAATCCTATTAACTCTGTTCCAAGCTTTGGCCTCATCCCTAAACGAGTTAATACTGGATAAAAACTTGTGCCAGCTTTCTCTTCTGGCCTGTCGGCGGGTTCGTCTGCCTTGGGATTTTACTTTTTTAAAGTTGACAAGATTCTCAGCGGTGGGAGAAGCTCGCAGCAACCCCCACGCCTTGTTCTGGTTCTTACGGGCGGTCCGACATTCACTGTTCCACCACGGTACACGTGGTTTGCATGCCAAACCACTTACTTCGGATATGCAATGTGATGCGGCATCTATTATGAATGCTGTAAGATAATCCACAGCAGCATCAATTTCTAAAGAAGATAGGTCAGCCCATGATATGCTAGAGAGTGTTCGAAATTTCTGCCAGTCGGCTGTGTCTATCTTCCACCTAGGAGTTTGTGGAGGACATTCGTTTTCTTTAGATGTTCTTATCAGTATGGGGAAGTGGTCGCTCCCGTAAGGATTTTCCATAGCTTCCCATTCGAGTTCAGGCAATATACACGGGGAAACTAGGCTGAGGTCAATTGATGAAAATGTTCTGTTGGCGAGAGAATAATACGTGGGTGCCTTCTTATTCAGCAGGCATACACCAGAAGAGAAGAGGAACTGTTCAACAAGACGACCTCGCGCATCTATACGAGAGTCGCCCCACAGGCTGTTGTGCGCATTGAAATCCCCAAGTACAACGTACGGTTCTGGCAATTCATCTATGAAGGACTGAAATTCATGTTTGTTTAGTTTGTAGTGTGGGGGTATATAAAGCGAGCAAATAGTGATGAGTTTGTTTAGCAGAACAGCTCGCACCGCCACTGCCTCAAGGGGCGTACGTAGCTGTAAAGATTGGCATGCTATACTTTTATGAGTGAGAATCGCCACACCACCCGATGATGCAACGGCATCATCGCGATCTTTGCGAAACGTAACATACGTACGGAGAAAGTTTGTGTGTTTGGATTTTAAGTGTGTTTCCTGTAGACACAGCACTTTTGGATTGTGTTTTTGAATGAGCTCTTGCACGTCATCAAGGTTTCTGAGAAGACCTCTGACGTTCCATTGAATAATTTGTGTATCCATATTGGGTGATAATATGTGCTGTGTGTACAGAAACAGAAGTAGTGTTTATGGAAATTACTGTGATTAAATTACAGAGCCCTTTCGAGGCCCTGTAACGGGAGTTTTGCCCTTTCTGGAGCGTTCGAGTGAACCTCGCCGCTCCTTAGGCGCTTGGCGCCCCTGGAGGATAGGTGTAGTGTCCATTGCCTCTTGTGAGGCGCCGGACACCTGCTCTTGCGAGCGAGAAGTCACCAGGGAGAGTCTCGCCTTGGAGGGCAAGACCCCTGCGCCCACCAGCCCGGAGGTCGATGGGGTTCCCTGGGGGATTTGGCTGCGCCGGCCGTTGCCAGCGCTAGAAGGGACCTGGGAGGTTGAGGCAGCCTCGGCTGCACCCACCTTCGGGGTCGATGGCCCCTTTTCCTCGGTTGGCGGAGCAGCGCTAGCTGCAACCGCCGTGGGGGCAGATGGCGTAACTGCCGACTCACTGCGTGTGGGTCGGACAGTCGCCGGAGACCGTTGTGACGCTGCCCCCTGACGCGCCACTTCGGCAAAGCTTTTCTTTGGCAGGTATGCAACCCGCCTGCGTGCCTCCTTGAATGATATATTCTCTTTTACTTTTATAGTTACTATTTCCTTTTCCTTCTTCCAGGAGGGGCACGATCGCGAGTACGCGGCGTGATCCCCGTCACAGTTTGCACAGTGGAGAGGGTTATTACATGCTTCAGTGGCGTGTTCAAGGGCACTACATTTCGCACACGTTTGGCGGCCTCGGCAGCTCTGCGAGCTGTGGCCGAAACGCTGGCATTTGTAACATCTCAAGGGATTTGGCACGTATGGTCTCACACGGAGCTTGATGTACCCGGCCTCGATTGAGTCGGGCAGGACACTTGTATTGAAGGTAAGTATTAGGTGTTTGGTCGCAAGTTCTTTTCCATCTCGCCTTATCTTAATTCTTTTGACACTTATAACATTCTGTTCGCTGAAGCCCTCTAAGAGCTCAGCCTCAGTGAGCTCCAGCAAATCATCGTCAGAGACAACGCCGCGGGAGGTATTCATCGTGCGGTGCGGGGTTACTACTACTTGGGTCTCCCCAAATGATACTAGCAGTGGCAGCTTTTCAAATTGCTTCTGGTCGCGGAGCTCCAAGAGGAGGTCACCGCTAGCCATCCTTGACACCTTATATCCTGGGCCAAAAACTTCGGTAAGGGACTTGGATACTAGGAACGGGGAGATTGTTCGTACTTGTTTAGCCGGTTTTTCTGAGTGGATGACATGAAAACGTGGAAAATTGTGGACTTGGCGTCCGAAAAACTGAAAGACCTCTTCGGTGCGCCCTCGTTTGTGAGGGCGATCAGGGAGTTTAGGAAAAGCGTTTTCCATAAGTACAATTGGGTTTTCGGCCGCGATGCCGACCACCCACCATGGAGCCCAACAGGGGGACGTGACAGGAGCTCCTGCTATAGAAACCCTGCCAACGCCAGCCGTACATCGCTGCTATAACCAAATACAGCATAACCAAGGCTGGTTAGCTACACAAGGTTAACCCTTGCCGCCGGGAAACTAGGAAGTGAGGAGAAGTGATGAGAAGACAGGAAAGATGAAAAAGGCGAGAGAGAAAGACGAAGATTGGAGAGGAGGACAGGAAAAGGCGACTGCCGATTTCCCCCCGGGTGGGTCAGTCCGGGGGTGCCGTCTACGTGAAGCCGAGGCCAAAGGGGTGTGTTGCCGCCGCCGAGGGGCCGTAAAGGTCCAAACACCCGGCATTGGCTCAACCCCCAGGATCCCCTTTTCCCCGGACACGGCTAAGCCGCGCACGGCTACACGCGGGAGGGTCCAACCCTCGTGTGCTCGGGTCCGTGGTGTCGCAACGCACCAAACGCCTGCTGACGCAGACGCCCCTGCGGGGGTAACGCGCCAGAGACGATCGGCGCGTCGCGCTTGCACAAGGACAACGGGGGCTCCCTAGCTTCGGAGGAGGAAGCGACGGGGCCCGTGACGCAATACCACGTACAGGAGAGTGAGCTATGAGGCGACGCACGGCTGAAAGGGGCCGCCCACGCCGAAAAGCACCCCCTCTACCCAAGAATGACTTGAAAATCATTATCAGACCGAAACCAGGATTGGCGATTCGGAAACTGCGGACGCATGAGGTATCCAGAGCTATAAGTCCAGGAATCTGGCAGACATGAAAACATCACAGGAGACGATTTCTTGCTGCAGATACGGCCGGGCTCTAACATCGTCATAGCAAGCACACCCGAAGAACGAACAGGAGAACACATTCTGAGGATCAAGGCGCTGGAGCTGCGAGGCAACAGACATTCTGTGAACACATCCATCTCCACGCCCGACAACCTCCTTAAGGGAGACGTACACGGACTGGAGCCTGGAACTACAGAAGACAAACTGATGATGATGATGTGTGGCGTTTTATAGCGCAAGGGCCAGGTATGGCCAAATAGCGCCATGACAAAGGTAATGTAACGATGCATTGTGTGTGGTGTAGACAATGAATTTCTCATGATATATTTGGCATGGCTGTAAAAAGACCTAAAACCTGTCGCTGTGGATGGCGCAAAATATATAGTTGCTAAAATAATGACAATGACTAAGTAGTGCTGTGCGGCTATGGCAATAGGGTTTCGTTAAAAGCATGATGCAACAAAACATAACAATGACACTTTAGCTTCAAGAAAGCCCTTGAGTACAGGGGCTGTTATACGTGCGCTGAAAATTCCCTGGCCAAATGATTTTCAGTGTCTGTTTCAGCTAAAAGCTCTAAGACTAATTTCAGATTAAAAAGCGGTTCATTGCTAAGAAAAAATTTCGGGTGAAGAGGTATGTTTTCGCGATATGCAGAAATGAAATACTTTTTCATCTCTGCTTCCATCTATTGCAGGGCAG
The DNA here is from genome assembly GCF_038994185.2 of Dermacentor albipictus. Classification (NCBI taxonomy): domain Eukaryota; kingdom Metazoa; phylum Arthropoda; class Arachnida; order Ixodida; family Ixodidae; genus Dermacentor; species Dermacentor albipictus. The sequence continues at coordinate 86,725,096 of NC_091822.1, forward strand.
TGAATAAGAACGTGCATGACTGTGAGATTTTGGCAACACTCACTACAACTCGGAGGTTATTCGCCAGTCAAGAGGTAAGAGTGAGTGCCGTAAGTGTGTCCTATTCTTAATCGCCAAAGGAGCACTTCGTTATATCGTGGTGTTCTCTCCGATACCCAATATCCTAATTTGGGTTTTATCAAGTGCAGTCTATTTGAAATCTCAGCATTCCACTGTTGCTGCCAATGAATTTTGAGCTTGTGAAGCAAGTATGCTTTAAGATCTGTGGCTGGGATGGGTATGTTAAAGTCCGGGTCACTAAAAGCTAGCTTTCTCGTCAGCAGCTTCGTTGCCCTTTATGCCACAGTGGCATGTACCCAGCATAGGATGATCATTTGTTTAGCACTATAAGCTGAGCATAGCAATGTATATAGTTCATTAAAGACAGTGTTTTTATGTTTACGTACATTCATAAGGGCTCGCACTACACTCAATGAGTCTGTGAACACTATAGCTCAGTATGATTCGTTTGCCTAGTGCGCTTCACTGCAGAAAGTATTGCATATGCTTCCGCTGTAAAGATACATGTATGTGGGTTCAATGTACCGGATATTAAGAATGATGGTCCTAGTGCTGCGTAAGCAACACCAGAAGAAGACTTAGAGGCATCTGTGTAAAATTCAGCACAAGAATATTTCTCCTGAAGCTCGAGAAAATGTGACCGTATGTGTGCCTCAGGTGCTCGTTTTGATATTTCTGCAAACGAGAAAATTGTTATTGGAGGAAAAGCGCGTAATATTTGAGTTAGTAAGTCGTCGGATAAGAACAAATTTGAGAAGGTTATGGTCTTTAACTGCTTGATAAGCAAATGTGCAGACATTAAATTTGATTACATTGTAAATATTCAAGTCAAGTCATTCAGCAGCAGCAGCAGTGGCGGTGTAGCAGTGTATGCATGCTTGACTGTTTCGCCTCGACTTCACAGGTTTAAGCTATCGGCCTGCCTAAAGAAATCTTCAGCACCTATTCGCGACCCTGCTCGTGCAAGTAACCGGCCCAATCGCCAGCAGCATGCGTCATCGGGCTCCCGGCGTGATTCTGACAGCTCACCGCAGGCCTCGGATCTGCGCCTGCACGTGGTCGCCTGAAGCTTGCCTATATAAACGTCCTACGGACCACTCAACTTCATTCAGCAGCAGCAGCAGCAGTGGCGGTGTAGCAGTGTATGCATGCTTGACTGTTTCGCCTCGACTTCACAGGTTTACGCTATCGGCCTGCCTAAAGAAATCTTCAGCACCTATTCGCGACCCTGCTCGTGCAAGTAACCGGCCCAATCGCCAGCAGCGTGCGTCATCGGGCTCGCGGCGTGAATCTGACAGCTCACCGCAGCCCTCGGATCTGCGCCTGCGCCTGGTCGCCTGCAGCTTGCCTATATAAACGTCCTACGGACCACTCAACTTCATTCAGCAGCAGCAGCAGTGGCGGTATAGCAGTGTATACATGCTTAACGGTTTCGCCTCGACTTCACAGGTTTACGCTATCGGCCTGCCTAAAGAAATCTTCAGCACCTATTCGCGACCCTGCTCGTGCAAGTAACCGGCCCAATCGCCAGCAGCGTGCGTCATCGGGCTCGCGGCGTGAATCTGACAGCTCACCGCAGCCCTCGGATCTGCGCCTGCGCCTGGTCGCCTGCAGCTTGCCTATATAAACGTCCTACGGACCACTCAACTTCATTCAGCAGCAGCAGCAGTGGCGGTATAGCAGTGTATACATGCTTAACGGTTTCGCCTCGACTTCACAGGTTTACGCTATCGGCCTGCCTAAAGAAATCTTCAGCACCTATTCGCGACTCTGCTCGTGCAAGTAACCGGCCCAATCGCCAGCAGCATGCGTCATCGGGCTCCCGGCGTGATTCTGACAGCTCACCGCAGCCCTCGGATCTGCGCCTGGTCGCCAGCAGCTTGCCTATATAAACGTCCTACGGACTACTCAACTTCATTCAGCAGCAGCAGCAGTGGCGGTATAGCAGTGTATGCATGCTTGACTGTTTCGCCTCGACTTCACAGGTTTACGCTATCGGCCTGCCTAAAGAAATCTTCAGCACCTATTCGCGACCCTGCTCGTGCAAGTAACCGGCCCAATCGCCAGCAGCGTGCGTCATCGGGCTCGCGGCGTGAATCTGACAGCTCACCGCAGCCCTCGGATCTGCGCCTGCGCCTGGTCGCCTGCAGCTTGCCTATATAAACGTCCTACGGACCACTCAACTTCATTCAGCAGCAGCAGCAGTGGCGGTATAGCAGTGTATACATGCTTAACGGTTTCGCCTCGACTTCACAGGTTTACGCTATCGGCCTGCCTAAAGAAATCTTCAGCACCTATTCGCGACCCTGCTCGTGCAAGTAACCGGCCCAATCGCCAGCAGCGTGCGTCATCGGGCTCGCGGCGTGAATCTGACAGCTCACCGCAGCCCTCGGATCTGCGCCTGCGCCTGGTCGCCTGCAGCTTGCCTATATAAACGTCCTACGGACCACTCAACTTCATTCAGCAGCAGCAGCAGTGGCGGTATAGCAGTGTATACATGCTTAACGGTTTCGCCTCGACTTCACAGGTTTACGCTATCGGCCTGCCTAAAGAAATCTTCAGCACCTATTCGCGACTCTGCTCGTGCAAGTAACCGGCCCAATCGCCAGCAGCATGCGTCATCGGGCTCCCGGCGTGATTCTGACAGCTCACCGCAGCCCTCGGATCTGCGCCTGGTCGCCAGCAGCTTGCCTATATAAACGTCCTACGGACCACTCAACTTCATTCAGCAGCAGCAGCAGTGGCGGTATAGCAGTGTATACATGCTTAACGGTTTCGCCTCGACTTCACAGGTTTACGCTATCGGCCTGCCTAAAGAAATCTTCAGCACCTATTCGCGACTCTGCTCGTGCAAGTAACCGGCCCAATCGCCAGCAGCATGCGTCATCGGGCTCCCGGCGTGATTCTGACAGCTCACCGCAGCCCTCGGATCTGCGCCTGGTCGCCTGCAGCTTGCCTATATAAACGTCCTACGGACTACTCAACTTCATTCAGCAGCAGCAGCAGTGGCGGTATAGCAGTGTATGCATGCTTGACTGTTTCGCCTCGACTTCACAGGTTTACGCTATCGGCCTGCCTAAAGAAATCTTCAGCACCTATTCGCGACCCTGCTCGTGCAAGTAACCGGCCCAATCGCCAGCAGCATGCGTCATCGGGCTCCCGGCGTGATTCTGACAGCTCACCGCAGCCCTCGGATCTGCGCCTGGTCGCCTGCAGCTTGCCTATATAAACGTCCTACGGACTACTCAACTTCATTCAGCAGCAGCAGCAGTGGCGGTATAGCAGTGTATACATGCTTAACGGTTTCGCCTCGACTTCACAGGTTTACGCTATCGGCCTGCCTAAAGAAATCTTCAGCACCTATTCGCGACCCTGCTCGTGCAAGTAACCGGCCCAATCGCCAGCAGCGTGCGTCATCGGGCTCGCGGCGTGAATCTGACAGCTCACCGCAGCCCTCGGATCTGCGCCTGCGCCTGGTCGCCAGCAGCTTGCCTATATAAACGTCCTACGGACCACTCAACTTCATTCAGCAGCAGTGGCGGTGTAGCAGTGTCTGCATGCTTGACTGTTTCGCCTCGACTTCACAGGTTCGTGCACATTTTCCCCTGTCTACATATTGGTATTCATTTAGTTCATAATTTAGTATCACTGTTGCTGCTGCTTCCGGTGTTATCATTTAACCATGCCAACTGTCGCCGAACTGTCCAAACGCGTGGAACAGCTAGAAAATACCTTTAAAGAAAGGCTTGATAACCTGCTTGACAAGATAACGACAACTGTAGTATCCAAGCTAGATTCCCAGCCTTCCTTGATCATTAAAGGCCTTAAGGACTAGTTACAGGGTCTAACAAGCAGTCTTGCAATGAACTGCAATGAACAAATCCCTGATTGCGCATAACGAGTCTTCGGAAAGACGAATTGGTGATCTGGAACAATACTCACAAAAGAACTTAGAAATCAAAGGCGTTCCGGTTACCCAGGGTGAAGACGGCATGACAATTCTTCTAACTATTGCCTCTAAAATAGAATGCCCTATTTCTGTTAATGATATTGACGTCATTCATCGTGTTCCGTCCGCTTCTGAGACAAAGAACTTGCTTGTCCGATTCCACTCTCGAGCCTTGAAAGCAGAGTTCATCGGCAAAGCGCGAAAGGCACGCCTTAACACTAGTGACATTGGATTCGGCAAAGCACGAGGTAAAGCTTTTTTTCATAAATGACCACGTCACTCCACAGAATAAGCAATTGTTCAGCAAGGCCTTGCAACTGAATCAAAAAAATGGCTTTTTTTGTGGGCCGATGACTGCGTCATCAAGGCGAGGCAATCTACTGACAGCAAAGTGTTTCGCATAAGGACTGACACGGACCTTGCGATATTCAGTTGAACTGACAAATCTTTTTCTTTTTTTTCCTCGATTCCTCTTATTCTGATCTGATTGCATGTCACACATTTCGGTTAACGATATTCAATCCTATTTTTCGGATAACTATCGTTCAGCGATCCATTTTATTTCACGTAGTCTTCGCAAAGATTTTCGCGATTGTCAGAGCCTATTGTCTTGTCTTCATTCTTTCTCAATTATGTGTTTCTGAGACATGGCTGAGTGATTTTGACAAAAATCTTTATGGTTTTCTATCATACAATTCAGAATATTGCAATCACATTTCATCACAACATGGTGGCTCAGCTATGTTTATTCGGTCCGACATTAGATACAAGCGTAGGCTTGATCTTCACTTAAATATCTGTGATTTTGAGTCCGTGTGGATTGAGGTTGATCATTCTGTAATAGGCATTGATAGTCGCATTGTCTTTGGTACCATCTATCGATCACCTCATTCGCCAATTCCTGCTTTTTTTGTGAAGCACTTGAAAAAATGTCAAGAATAGTGTCAAAAGAAAAAAAGTCGGTTGTCATCTTGGGTAACATTAATTTACTTGATGCTTCCTCCTCTTATCTAACTCAGTATGTCAGCAGTTTCCAAGGTTGTCTTCAATCTCTACTCTCCCTTCCCATCCGTTGCACTAATGGTTTAGGAACACTTATTGACCATGCACTTTCGAACCTTCTTCATCCTCCCTCCGCATTCATTCTTCAAAGCAATATTACAGATCATTTCCCAGTTGCACTTTGCTTTGAGAACAGTCCTCGCACAAATAGTATAAGCTTTGTTAAAAATAAGTTCGATCGCGACAAATTCATTGAAATGGTATCTAATTTTGATTGGTCTTGTGTCACTTCAATGAATAATGTTGATGATGATGTTTGAGGTTTAATGGCGCAAGGGCCAGGTATGGCCAAAGAGCGCCATGCTAGTGGTAATGAATATGTCGTGGTCTGATGGGCTCTGTGAATTTAATGTGACTTGGCTGTAGAGGGGCCTAAAAGAGTGTGTAAATTGCATAAAAATTACCCGTAATAAAATTATGGCAATGATTAAAGACAAGAGCACTACTGCCTCGCCAGAGCCTGAATAATGTTGAATCAGCATACACCGCTTTCATTTCTACAATATCATATTGCGTATCTCCATCGACAACATGTTTACAGTACCATAAACGTTATTCTTCCCCTAAAAAGCCATGGTTAACAAAGGGATTACTTAATAGCTTGCGTAAAAAAGATAACCTATATAAAAAACAAAAAGACAGCCATTTAATGTGCATCTACTTGACCGTTACAAGCAATATTGCAACGCACTTAATACTGTAATGAAGAATGCGAAAAAGCGCTATTATCAAAACGAAATTGTACTGGTTCAGATATAAAAAACAATGGCGCTTGATCAATTCCTTTCTCAATAAAACCATTACCCCGCCTATAGCCAACATTAATCATGAAGGATCTGTTATATCTAAACCACTAGATATCGCCAATGCATTCAGTGACTACTACTCCTCCCCATACCCGTTCCAGCCAGTACGCATGACGAACTTGATCATTGCGGTCACTCATTTTTTTCTTTTTCCTGTTACCCCGGATGAGGTTATAAGAACAATTGTTAGTATAAAGTCCTCTAGCGCAGGTATCGATAATATTTCTGCTAACCACGTGAAAATGATTGCTGATCATATTGCGGATGTGCTCACCTACATAATCAATCTAATTTTTGAAACCGGCGTATTTCCCATGAGTTAAACATGAGTAGGGTTATCCTGGTATTTAAAAAAGGTGACAGACGCTTAATTTCTAATTATAGGCAGATATCCATTCTCCCCTTTTTTAGCAAAGTAATTGAAAAATAATACATGTTCGCCTGTCCTGCTACCTAACGAAATTTAACCTATTTCATCCGAAACAATTTGGGTCTAGACAAGGGTATTCTACTAACCTAGCCCTCATTTACTTCACAGAAAAATGGAAACTAGAAATTGACAATGGTAACTTCATTGGTTCTGTTTTTCTAGATTTTACTAAAGCTTTTCATACACTAAATCATGACATTCTTTTTTCTAAACTTGCATCTTATGGCATTATTGGCAACTCTCTCAATCTTTTCCGTACTTACTAATCTGATCGTGAGCAATTAGTATCCATCTCCGGCATCTATTCCACAAAAGAATTCTTAAGATCGGCGTTCCGCAAGGCTCAATTCTAGGCCCGCTTTTATTTCTACTATACATTAATGACCTTCCACAGTGTCTGACCACATCATCAGAATGCATCTTATATGCTGACGACACGACTGTCTTATGTTCGAATAATTCTCTAAGCAACATTTCAAAAACCCTTAACGCTGAATTTATTACCGTTCGTGCATGGTGTGCTAAAAATAAGCTTTGAAAATCCCTCGAAAAGTACATTCTTAATTTTCTATTCCAGGTCAATAAATAACGCGCAAGTTATGCCCCTCTTTATAAACACACATCCTATTCATCTATCAGATCAATGTTCCTTCGTTGATATCAAACTTGATTCCCGCTTAAAATTTAATTTGCATATTAATGAGCTACAGCGGAAAACTTCCTATGGTATTAGGGTATTACTAAAAACTAGATGTTACGTTGACTTGACTTTTTTGACTTGTGACTTGACTTGAAGTTTTCGATCAGACGACCTCTGGCATCACACCGAGAGTTACCCCATAAGGCATGATGAGGATTTAAGCCTCCAACGACAATGTAGGTTTCCGGGAGTTGCGCAATAAAGCTATCCAATTCAATTTTGGAGAGTTCACAGTTGGGAGGAATGTATAAAGATGCAATTGTCAGCAGCTTACTAAAAAGCACTGCTCTGACTGCAACTCCCGGCAAGCAACACACTTATCTACTATTATTGCCACACCGCCCGACGAGGCAGGGGCCTCGTTGTGGTCTTTCCGGAAAATGGCATACAGACGGAGAAAGTTTGTTTGTGAAGGTTTAAGATGTGTTTCTTGGACACACAGCGCCTTTGGGGTGTACCTATGTAAACGTTCCGTAATGTCGTCTAGGTTGTGGGGTAAACCCCTCACATTCCACTGTATTATCTGTGTATCCATAATATATGTGTTTTGTGCTGTGTGTCTAAGAAATATAGATTAGATTATCTCACGGGACCTTTCCAGGCCCTGTGAAACGAGATCTCTCTATCTTCCGGACGCGCTGGAGGGAGCTGCGCCGTTCCTTGGGCGTCTGAGACGCCGGATTTGTGTTCGTATCCATCACCTCGTCTGAGGCGGTGGATAGTGCCTGCGCAGCGGGCACGTTCACGGGGGTGGTGGGCCTATCTGCACGCGCAGTGGCCCTGGGTTCAACAGGCCCGAGGGTCTGCTGTTCCTCCTATGAGGGGGCCCGGACAGCGCTGGCTGTAGCGGCCGGGGGGGGCTGGTGGCGTGACCGCCGTCACACTCCGTGTGACTTGGGCCGCCGCCGAATGATGTAGCGCTGCCCCCTGGCGCGCCACATCGGTGTAAGACAGACTAGATTGGTTCATCGAGAAGCGCTTGCGCGCCTCTTGGAAGGTTCAGTTTGATTTTGATTTCGATGATTTGTTTTTCTTTTTTCCAGGATGGGCAAGAACGGGAGTACGCTGGGTGATCCCCGTCACAGTTAGCACAATGGGTGGTGGAAGTGCAAGTGTCAGATGAGTGCTCGTTTGATGCACATTTTGCACAAGTAGTGCGCCCTCGGCAGCTTTGTGAACCATGCCCGAACCGCTGACACTTGAAGCATCGGCGTGGGTTAGGAATGTATGGCCTTACACGGAGTCTGCAGTATCCTGTTTTTATCGAGTCTGGTAAATTGCTAGTTCCAAAAGTTAAGGTTATGTGTCTTGTGGGGATTTCCTTGCCTTCCCGCCTAATCGTTATTCTCTGGACCTTTACTACATTTTCATCTTGCCATCCCTCAAGTAGCTCACTTTCACTAAGATCGAACAAGTCATCTTCAGAGACGACACCGCGGACAGTGTTCAAAGATCTGTGTGGGCCTACTGAAACTGGAATGTCCCCAAAAGCAATTAGTTTTGACAGTTTACTGTACTGTGTCTTGTCGCGAAGTGCAAGATCGCCGCTTCCCATTTTGGTTACTTTGTAACCTGGGCCGATAGAGTTTGCCAATTATTTTGCCACAACAAAAGGAGATATTGTTTGGAATTTCTTCCTTTCATGTTGACTGTGAATAACATGGTATTTTGGGAATGTTTCTTTCTGACTCATGAAGAAGTTGAAGGAATCTTCGGTGCGCGCCCTCTTGAAGGAGCGATCAGGGAGTGGAGGGAAAGTTGATTCCACAAGTAATAATAATATATTCGGCAGGGATGGCCGCCACCCACCATGGAGCCCAACCAGGGGACGACACAGGACGGGAAGTATTCAGTTCTGCGCACGCCAGCGGTACATCCCCACTATAACCAAATGCCTATACCCAAGGCTAGGCATAATGCACAAGGCTAACGCTTGCCGCCAGGAAATACGGAATAAGAAGTGAAGACAGGAAAGATGGAAAAGTGGGAGAGAAAGACGAAGAATGGAGAGGAGGACAGGAAAAGGTGCCTGCCGATTTCCTCCAGTTGGGTCAGTCCGGGGGTGCCGTCTATGTGAAGCAGAGGCCAAAGGGGTGTGTTGCCTCCGCCGAGGGGCCTTAAAGGCCCAAACACCCAGCATCGGCTCAACCCCAAGGATCCCCTTTTCCCCAGACACGGCGAAGCCGCGCACGGCTACACGCGGGAGGGTCCAACCCTCGTGTGCTTGGGTACGTGGTGTCGCAACACACCAAACGCCTGCTTAGGCAGACGCCCCTGTGGGGTATACAACGCAAAGGAAGTGGAGAAAAAGGTTAGTGTCTGCCATATAAATCTGCAGTACTGCGGTACAGTTGGTGCTTATCGGAAATATGTGTGAAAACAAAGATGCACGCGATAGTCCTAATTTTACCAAACATTTTGTGTGTCTAATTTCACACATTGACAGAGTTCACGTGAACTGTTTATACCTCATAGACACAGAAAAAAAACCGGGAAACTGCAAGGGATGCGATGTACCACAGCATCATAAACAAGACCCCGGAAGACGCCCATGCAAATTTGCAGCAAGTGGCGCAGCGCCCCCAAGACAAGGTTGCGCGCACTCGCCAACATGTAGGTCACGTGAATGAACTCGCACTAGGCTGAAAAAGTTGAGAACTGTGCGCTTCTAGTGTAATCAATGACCCACTTTATTGACTGCAGCGCAAGCGGGCCCGCGCTGTGATCGAGTCGGGGAGCTCAGACAGCGACTCTGATTCATTGTGCTCGCTGAGCGAGCTAAAGGCAGCGCAACAAAAAGCGCAGGTATGGAAGGCGAGGGCCATGGTGTACAAGGAAGAGAGATATTTTCTCAGGGATCGAGTCATTTCTCTAGAGAAGTGCCTGGAGAGTAAGATTTTTGAGTGTGTGACATATTTTATTACTAATTCGTTCAATAGGTGCCTTGAGATGCGGCAGCGGCGCACTATTGCTTACCCTTTAACTGCTTTTCTTATAGTGGAAGGCACACTTCCCCAGCAGCTCATTCAAGGCTGCAGCAGCAGCAAAGGTTTCATATTTTATTACTTCTAATGAAGTAAATGTATATGGCCATTTGAATTATTACCATGCATATTTGGAGGTATGTGGTAATTTTTTTTTGTTACTGCTGTTTAGCACATACCGCTATGCAGGGCAGTTGCTCCTTAAGAGAAGTGCTGATCCTACAAAAGTTTACGCCTTTCAGCCCCATCCGTGACAGTGGGCAGACTCGAAGCTGCTGCCAAAATCCCCAAGGAAGTAGAAAAGAGCAGCAGTGACAGAGGTTTGACCTTTTGTTACTTATATCCTACATTTGTTGGTACTAGCTGTAAACTGTATAATCACTTGGCAATCGTTTCACTTAGCTGTGTATGCATTCTTAACTTGTGAGATCACGGAGCAGAGCTGCAGCCAAAGTTAAGAAATATTGCTGCTGAGAGCACTGATATAACATGTCTGAAAATTTACGTGGTATTACATTTGGTTTTACTGCAGAAACCTCGCTGGGTGACGAGTTGGTTTGTGGTGAGTCTCTTTTCCTTCTCTGGCTGGCACATCCAAAGGCAGGGTGAATAAGAACCAATTATTTCATGTGCTTTTCTAAACCACGTTTGGCTCTCTGTTCAGGTTCCCCTGGATCCACGGCTCCCAGTGCTTCGCAGCAGCCAATGTTTCCTGCACCACCAATTATGTTTATCCTTGTTCTGGCCTATGAAGCATGCCTAATAGGGTTCAGCATTGTCAGTTAAATACAGTAAAAATTAAATGGAAGGCAATCTTTGTACATTTTAATTTAAATGACCTCAGTCAGCGTGCACCCTCTTGAATACTAATGCAGCAACAGCTGCGCTTCCTCTGCATTCTCACATTTGTGCCCAGCTAAAGCAACATGTGTTAGTCTCTGTTCACCTTCATCATGCACCACCATGTTAGTTAGAGTTGGGCTTCCTCGTTAGCTATCAACACTGCTAAAGCTGAGAAGTTTTAAGATATAGTGCACATGCATTGAACATAACACCTTCGTAAATAAATATAACATGTGATACAGTCAGGTGAAGCACTGGTTGCCATTCTATCATCATTAATTAAAGGTTCTTGCTAAGGGTCAGACATTATCAGTACCCATCCATGCACTTCCATGTTTTCTCGTTTGCCTTTTGCAGTTTTGGATGTCTACAGCACATGAACCTTAAACGCCTTGTCACATTTTAGTTAACATTTATCCGTGTCGCTGGGAACACGTGGTGAATGCATATTCTCATGCAATGGGCAGCCACCTATTATGTGCTATTTCCTTATTTGTAAAAGTGTTGACAGTGCTAAAAGCAAAATCAAGGACACAATTTTCTGTGCTGATCAAATGAAGACACAACATCTTGCATAACTATAGCTGTTTCAAGCGAATAAATTGAACAATAAAAGCTGAAAATTACTTCTTAAATGGAAATGCCAGTAGGTGTTCACCTGGTGTTTCTATCTAGAAAGCAATTTTTCTTTTTATTGGCCAATTACAATTTTGGCACAGGCCAAAATTAGCCACGCAACAACAGTTGCAAACTTCTCGTACTTGGACGATGGCACTGTGAATATAAGCAGATTAGTCTATAAGCCATTACCACAATTCAAGCTAGGTACACCTTTGACCTTAGGCAGAAAGCCAATGCCTTCTATTATTTTATATTTGCTTTCACTTTCCTCATCGTCTGCTGCCTCATGACTTTGTATGTATTATATTGCTTTTTCTCGCAGTTCCACCTTGCCAAGGGAATTGTGCGGTCTGAAGCTGCCTTCAAGATCATGCGCAATCTCAAGCCAACACTCGTCGTGAAGGACACGGCTGAAGCTGTGTGGGGGAAGGATGTTTTAGAAAAGAAGAGCGTCACAGGGATGGTGGCGCCACGGAAAAAATGCCTGGGGGAATTGGCTAAAAAGCCGCTAACACCCGAGAAGGTTGCTGTTGTTGCAGGTGAATTGATGAAAAAAATATTTAAAAAACGTCGAACTGTTGACAAGTTGCAATGTATTGACGGCTGCCACAAACAGTGCCAGTGGTTTAATTCACACACACTAGCTTAATTGCAGCTTCCATTCATGCTTCGGAGTTGTGCTGTGGCAGCTGTCACTGGAGCTTTTTAATGTTTCTGTTCCTACATTTGCTCTTTTCACAGCCACGCTGAAGCACTGGGGTGCAGAAAAGGACATAGACCTGGAATCAACACTCCTGAACCTTGGCCGCCTGCTGTCGGAGAAGATCCAGGATGTCTTAAAATCAAAGCGCCTGCTCAAATTGCAATAAAACCTGGCAAGCTGTCCGACATTGTCGATTATGCATCTCTTGATATATTGAGGCCTGTGGCCAGTTGGCTGCTGCAGCCAGCTTGGCACTAACAGCTAAGCATACGTACCTACTGGTCCCACTACCTGCTGGGCATTGTCTAAAAAACCATTAGAACTGGGACCCGTAGCATCCCAGTTGCGAATTTTCACCTGGCGCATGAAAACGCATTAGTAAAAAAATCTAATCGCCTCAAAGGCCACATCTGGCACTTGGCCAGACATTGATACAACCAATATACCGTAAAAACCGGAATATAGGTCGAAAAATTTTAAAAAAAAACTATTGCGAAAAGTCGACCCTCGTGTATATACCGGACATTGGCGGAAAAACTGCGGAAGTCTTGCAAGAATGGGTGGGCGAAGTAAACAGCCGCCATCGCCATCAGCAGCAGCGCGGCGACATTGTGGCTACAGTGTACTAGAATAGGTCACTGTAATTGTGACACACACTGAATTGTGTAATTGTCATTTTGTTTCAAAATGAGCAGGAGCCGGCAGAAATTCAGCGTCACCTTCAAGAAAAAGGCGATTTAGTACGCGGAAGCACACCGCCGCCTGGCAGCACAGCGCGAATTTGGAGTATCCAAAAAGAGCATTCGGTACTGGCGAAGGCAGAAGCAGCGCATTACAACTTGCAGCAACCAAAAGAAAACGTCATTTCGGGGGCGGACCGCAGAACTGGAAGACAAGGTCTCGGAGTTTGTCCGGAAGCTGCGTGTAAGGTCGCTGCCTGTGACTGCCGAATGCACCCGTTTGACAGCAGTAGAGATTGCGCACGCCTCTAGACTGGGCAGCGAGAAGCACTCGTCATCCGACTCTAGTTCGGACAACTCTGATCAAACGCACTGCTCTGATTCGGAGTAGCGTTTGCGCACTTCGTGGCCTTTTGTGTACTGTACACCCTGCCAATTTTTAACAGTATCGCGCGACCATCGACCCGCGTGTTTGTCAGCACCTTATCATCACGGCACGAAGCGGCGAAATAGCGAAAGTAAGCGTATGTGTACACATGTGCGTATCGTTTGTTTCGCCGCTCAGCGCCGTTAATAAGGTGCTGACAAGCACACGGGTCGATGGTAGCGCGCTACTGTTAAAAACTTGGCCAGGTGCACATGCGAGCAGCATTTAGATACTGGCAACATTGTGCAACCGGCTGAGTCGCATTTGTTTCACGGTAAGAGTGTCTTGGAACTTTTGCCATTGAAAAAGATTTTTTTTTTTCATTTTCTGAATTCGTTAGTTGGGGGATCGACCTATATTCCGGTCTGACCTATAGTCCGGTTTTTACGGTACTGTCGGACGCACACTGTGGAAGGAAGTAGCAGTACCAGCGACAACATACGCAGACGATGTGCTGGCCTTGAATTGAATGTGTGGTTTTGGCGCAAGGGTCAGGTATGGCCAAAGAGCGCCACGCAAGTGTTAGTGATTTCGCAGTGGAGTGACGGGTTCTATGAAGCTGATGTGACGTGGCTGTAAAGTGGCCTAAAAATAGTCACTGTAAAGTGCGTAAAACGTACGTGTAGTAAATTATGGCGATGGCAAATGATGTGTACTATGAGCATTAGGGTGCATTGCGAAAGAATCTTATGATATAAAAATTTGTAACCTGCTAAAATTCACTAGAGCACCAGTGCCTCTTTAGAGCCTTTGAGACACAAGGGCCTGGCGGCATGTGCTCTACAAGACAACTACATACTACAGCGACGTCCTCTGGAAAGAGAATGCGCTACGAATTTAATGTACTTATAACATGTAGGACATCACTTAAGAAATTGAGGATTGCTTTGTTGTTAAAAAACGGTTCTTTACCAAGACCTGGAGGGGAATGAAAGAGCTGACGCTCTAGCTCGAGAGCTCACGAACCGAGCGGAGCAACCATCGCCCTCCCATTCACAACCCGCAACTTCACAGGAGAGCCGACGCGAGGAGGAGGATAACGATCCTGCACGTATGGTACCACGCGATATTCTTGCTCACCAGCGTGGCATGCGGCGAAAATACGGCGCCCCCCACGCATCTTTGCAAGACGCAGTAGATCTCCGCAGGATTCAAACGGGGGTCTACCCAAATTTATTAAGATTAAGCAAAATTTTCCCAACGATGTACGGGCGTGCCTGTCCGTGGTGTAGCGACTCACCACCGTCTTTGTACCACATCTCATGGGGATGCCAAAATAGACCGCCGAATTTAAATGCCTACTTAGTTAGGTATAATCTAACAAACACACTGGAGCAATGGGAGGCACAACTCGCCAGCTCAGACCCGAAGGTGCAGAAGGCCCTTCTTGGTCACGTTCGGCTAGCGGCAGAAGCCAGTGGAGCCCTGGACTTGGGGCACCACCCATCAAGCTCCTAATCCCCTGTCCCCATTTCCCCAATTCAATAGAGTTATTCTCTCTCGCTAGGTGAAGAGGGAGGCAATAATGATATGCAAGAGGAAAATGTTTCTCTCAGATTCGGCTTTCGGGCACTCCAAGAGGACGTGGAGGATGGTCAGCCTCTCACCACATCGACCACAGGCTGGAGATTCATTTCCAGTAAGCAGAAAATTGTGGGCACCAATTGTGTGCCCTATTCTGAGGCCACCGAATAGGACATCTGTTCACCGTGATTTTGTTGGGGAGGGCCGAATACCTAACTGTGGCTTTATTACGTGAATTTTATTATTTATTTCTGCGTTCCACATGCGTTGCCAGTGTTGTCGCAGTTTCTTGCGCAAGAAAGGCTTCAGATCTGTGACAGGGACAGCAGCTGTAGGAAGTGTTTAGTGATGTGGCCATTTTATCGGCCAGCACATTACCCTCGATACCTCTAGGTACCCAGCATATTACTACATGTATATGTGATTGATAAATACTGCATCAGAGCGAGTAAAGTTCAATGAAAACAGGATTTTTATGCTTTTGTAAAGAAATTAACGCTTTTACGAGACTTAGTGAGTCTGTGTATACAATTGCTCTGTCGGGTTTTAATTTCTGTATATGTTTTACTGCAGACAGTACTGCATAGGCTTCTGCAGTGAAGATACTTGTTTGCGGGTTCAATAAGTCAGATTTAGAAAGAGAGGGACCAACAGCAGCATGTGATTTTGACGCGTCTGTGTAGAATTCGGACAGCTGTACTTGGATTAAAGTTCACGGAAATGCATAGCGATTTTGAGGTCAGGTGCGTGCTTTGTGACTTCTACAAAGGATACGTCAGTCTATCACCTGCCACTCCCAGGGTGATAATAGCTTAGCTGTAGGCATTAGGCGATGTTCGAGAACTGGGACATCCATTTCCCTGCTAAGTTCTCTTGCACGGGGTGACAAAGGAAGTCTCATAGAGGGTCTATTATGAACAAGTGTTTCACACGTCAAGTCGTTGACGGTTGTGAAACACGGATGTTCTTTATTAAAGCGCATTTTGAGAAAATAGGTGAAGCTGATGTACGTTCCCTGAAAATGGAGTGGCCACTCATCTGACTCTACATACAGACTTTCAACAGCGCTTGTCTTGTTCTCAATGCGCCAGTGGCCAGGCGGATACCCAGGATGATCAACGGGGTCTAAGATCTTTAGCGCGCTCGATGCGGCAGAGTGATATACTACAATACGATAATCTAATCGTGATCGAACTAGGCTCCTGTAACGATTCAGTAAACACTTCCCGTCGCTACCCCATGTTGTGTGGGATAGGATTTTAAGTACATGCATAGTTTTTAGACATTCTGCTTAAGACATTTTATATGCGAGTTGAAAGTAAAGGGGGCAATACACTCCGACGTAATGCGCGCGCTCTTCATGGTGACGTTACGTTGGCGAAAACACGATCCTCAACAGTCCGGCGGCATCTGGCGCCGACGCGTCCGGCGGCATTCCGCGCGCTCGGACGTCGTCCGGCGCCGAATGCAACCGACTGCATTTCGCGCCGACCAAGTTACCTCCTAGTGCCCTCTCTTGTCGAGGTAGAGACTCGCTACTCGGCGGGCTGAGCCAGAACGAGATGCCTCTTCGCAAGAAAGCGTGCCCGAGCTGTGCGGCTCCGAAATCGAAATGTTTCTGGACGGCGTCTAGCACCACCTTTGTGTCTACGACAAAAAAAATGGACTACCGGGATGCGGAGCAGGAAAACAACATGTGGGAGCAGATACGCATATACTCCGGCATCTCAACAGGAGCGTCACTACGCACGTGTGTGTATACGTCTCCGGACACGCTATGTACTCAGCGCCTGTTTGTTCGTCTTGTTTTCCCTGTTTTAGTCGAAGAGTGCCTGAAACTATGGAAGCGGCTGAGGGACCGCTAAAGCCGTGAACTGAAAGCTATTGTAGCGACGAAAAGAAGTGGCAGCGGCTACGTGTCTGTTATGTGGAGAGACCTGTTCAGCTTGCGACGCACCAATAAAGCGAAAATAATAGACATGTAGTGTATCCGCTATTCCGGCAAACCGGGGCGGTTTGGGCGGATTACCGGATGGTCGGGGGCGAAAACGTGAGCGGCCAGATTGGTGGCGCCAGCTGGTGGTTCAAAGCTCAACCACCTAAACACAGAGCCAATTACTATATTCTTCTTAGCCGGGGTGTAAGTTTTCGACAGCGGCGTAATTGTGAACACAATTACGCCGCTGCCAAACTTTGCACCAGCAGCGAAGCATAATAAAGTAGGTTACTGCAATTTTAGTTCTGTGTTTGTCTGATTGAGCTCTACAACAGGCGGCTGCACTGCTCCGGCCGCTCATGTTTATGCCCCCGTCCCGGTTCGCCGGATTAGCGGACACGCAAAAAGTCTCTAATAGAGACTTTTAGCCTGTCCGCTATTCCGGTAAACGGGAGCGGTTTGGGCGGATTACCGGATTTGCGGGGGCTTAGCTAGATCGCTGCAGCCGCCTGGTAGCGTAGAGTTCAACCAGACAAACACAGAGCTAAAACTACACTAACCCACTATATCCGGCTTCGCTAGTGGTGCATTTTTGGCAGTGGCGTAATTGTGAACACGATTACGCCAATGTCGAATATTTACACCAGCAGCTAAGCAGAATATAGTAATTAACTCTGTGTTTGTGTGGTTGAGCTTTGCACCACCAGCTGGCGCCACAAATCTGGCCGCTCAAGTTTACGCCCACGCTATACCGGCAAACCGCCCGCACTTGCCGGAATACCGGACACGCTAAACGCCTCTGTTTCGTCTTGCGGAATGTGTCTGCGTGCGTGCCATCGCCGAGCAAGTCCGGTCCGCGGTGGCAATCGCTACCGACAGAGAAAGCGCGTGAAAAGCTGTTTCGATGTTCCACGACAGGCGGCACGGTGTTCTGGCGCCTTTGCGCTATGTTCTGGCGTATTGGCGCCTTTAAGCCTCGAGTCAAGTATAACACCTACGAATTTGTGTTCATTGTTCACAGGTATTTGTTGTCCACCCAGTTCTACACAAGGATCTGGGACCAGGCCTTGAAGAGAACACAAGAACTTTTGTGGGGGTTGATTTTAAATCTATTTTGGTCTACCCACTTGGACACCTTGTTTAAGCCCTGCTGTACCTGTCTCACACTGTAAGTTGCAGGATTTGAAACCTATCTGTGCATTGCCTACGTAGACGGAAGAAAAAATGGCTGGAGGCAGTGAAGAACGAAGTGTGTTCATCTTAACGATAGACTGCAGTTGAGTACTCTTCCATGGGGTGCACCAGTTTCTTGTATAAAAGGTCGCAATATGTTGCTGATTTTCACGCGGAAGATACGATTTGACAAATTGCTTTCAATTATGTTCAGCCTATTTCCACGAATGCCCATTCCCGGCAAGTCTCACAAGACCCCATAGCGCCATGCCATGTCATACACCTTCTCCATATTACCTTCAATGCGCACAAAATGATCGGTTGTCGACCGTCCTTCTCTGAAGCCACAGTGATAGAGATTTAGCATATTGCTGAGTTCAAGGAAATTTATGAATCTGCGATTAACCATTTTTTCAAAAAGCTTACACAGACAATTTATAAGAGCTATCAGACGGTAACTTGCCGCCAAGGAAGGGTCTTTACCCCGTTTCATAACAAGGACCACAATCACTTCTTTCCATGTGGATGGAAGCTATCCCGCAGCCCAAATTGTGTTGAAAATTGCGAGCAGTGTACCTTGTGTGTCAGTATGCAAGTTTCTGATCATGCGATACACGACTCTGTCAGGTACGGTGCAGAGCTTTTGCATGTGTTCCGAGGCACCTCTCAACCCAGCAATACTGAAAGGCCATTTATACGGTTCATTCTGTCTGCATTTACATATGATTGGCTTATGTTCTATTTCTTTACGTTTAAGGAAGCAGTGGGAATAGTGGATTGAGCTTGACACACGGTCAAAGTGCTTCCCTAGGGTGTCTGCCTGCTCTTCTAAGGTATTCACTTGATCGCTCACCAGAGGCAACGGATTTGCTGCCCTTTTAGCCTCTTTACGCCATTCCAAACTATCGCCTCCTGTGTGTAAGAACTTATACCTAAAAGGAATCTCACCCAGCTTTCTCTCTTCGCCTGATGCCGTATACGCCTTTCTTGTGATTATATGTGTTTAAATTCAATTAGATTTTCTGCATTCGGCGATCTGCGCAATATTTCCCATGCCTTATTCTGCCTCTTTCGCGCATTTCTACAGTCATCATTCCACCAGGTAACACGTCTTTTAAGTGAACAGCCATTCATTTGCGGGGTAAATTGTCAGCAGCATCACAAATAAAACCAATAAGATATGCGACAGCATCATCTATACTAAAATCGTTTATAAAATCGGTTGATAAAGGAGTTCATTCTTTAAAATGTTCCAGTCAGCTGATGCTAATTTCCAAATGGGAACACTGGGACAGTTGTCATGCTACATTATTAAGTTTAAAGTTATAGGAAAGTGGTCACTTCGAAATGTATTGATGACATTCCATTCCAGATGAGACAGAAGGTAAGCAGAGCCTATTGCTAGGTCTATGGATGAATATGAATTGTGTTGAATGCTGTAATATGTTGGCTCCTTGTTATTAAACAGGCAGGCACTAGAGGTCAGAATAAAATTTTCAATGAGTCGTCCTCTTGCATCGCAACGCGCATCTCCCCACAACGTGTTGTGGGCGTTAACATCGCCCACAAGTATGTAGGGTTCGGGGAGCTGACTTATGAGGTTATAGAAATTGGCTTTTTGGAGGCAATAGCTTGGGGATATATATACATGGTGCAGACAGTTACCAGCTTACTGAAAAGAACCCCTCCAATTAACACTCCCTCGAGGGGTGTCTGTAAGGCTACGTGGCGACAAGCTATTACAGACTTGTCTGCAAGGATTGCTACACGGCTGCCCGAGGCGTTGGCCTTATCACGGTCTTTGCGGATGGTGTACTGGCGAAGAAAGTTCGTTTGTGTACGTTTTAGATGCGTCTCCTGAACACACAGCAACTTTGGATTATGTTTGTGTAAGAGTTCTCTAATATCGGCAAGGTTATGCAGAAGTCCTCTAACATTCCATGGTAGTAATTGTGTATCAATTATGCTACTTGTGTTTAGTGCTGTGTGTTTACCAATACATTTACCAATTGGCCACTGTTTCTGAGTTAGTGCTTCACTTGCACACCCTCTCTCATGTGTGCCTGACTGAAAAGTTGGGTATGACTTCACACAGCCGGCATATTTGTTGATTAGTACCTAAAGCGACTTGTTTAAGGGCTACGCACACATTACATAAGTTGGTCTGCATTACACCAGTTGTTTGGTATCGGTCTTAAAGTTTACAGGATAGCAGTACACTGTCAGGCAAAAGGCATTCCCAGTCCTTTGACATTGGCTTATCAAAAAAGAAAAAGAATGAGGGAGGCCCGAGTTGCATGCTTGAGGTGTTGGATAGCTTCTTAGATGACTTGTGTGACATGTGCGGTGAGCAGGACTTATGGTCAATTTAGCATGCCATCAGTGATAGTTTGTTGACAAGGTTAGTACAGGGTCTATAAGCTGTACTCTAGAATGAAAAGCAATATCAGAGTAAATATGCAGGATGACTCAGTTTACTCAATTTGTTCCTTGACTCCGGTCACAACAGAATTGGTCACGAGTCAAAACGAATCTCACCACAGCAAACATTATAAAAATGTTTGTCCAGGCTATGGGGCTATTGCACTTGTTTCTAGCCGCGCTGGTAGCGCCACCTGCCGTAGGTGGCAGTAAAGTTAGGTTGGCTGCTAGTTGCTCCCAGGTGTGCAGTCACGTTAGAGCAGCATGGCAGCCAAACGGACAAACGGACATGAAAAAGTCGCGAGAGTCCAGCTCTTCTCCATACTGCTGCATGTATGGCTGCTACAATAGCCGTAGGAACACTGTTGGAAAACAACCACCTATAAAATTCTACCGGTTCCCATGTAAATCGTACGAAACTGAAAGAAGACAACATTGGATCACGACTGTGCGGCGCGCAAGGTAAACAACGCCTCGGACTTTGCCCATGAACAATCTTTCTTCTAACTCGTGCATGAACAGTTCATTTCTCTTTGCCAGCCCGAATGGCAAGCAATGGCAGCCGGTGTGGAATCACGCGCATTTGCAGCGTGCACTTTGTCGGGAACGAAAAAAGCTCGATAGCTCAGCACCTAGCGTACGTGCCGAGGTTATTTCCCTCGTGCTACAAAAAAGATGATTGTGTGTTGCACAAGAAGAAACTCGAGAGGTACCAACGGTGAGCGTCAGCACAGCTTGGAGTAAACTACTTTTTTTCACGATTCTTAGAGGAGTCAATGACAAAGTGGCTAAAATAAGGAAGTCGGGACGTATGAAGCGCAGCCGTTAGTGAGATGGGACAGTTTCACAGTAGCTTGTTTCCTTTTATTTTTCTTTTTTTATTTTTCTTCTTGAAGGCTTCAGCGGCACAGATCGTCTCTGCTAGTCACTAAACCACCGTCATCAACTGTTCCACTAGAAAATTCAGACATCGAGGAATCCTTTGCAGGCTCACCGCAAGACACCTGAACTGACCAATAACATGTCAGATTAGTCTCCGTGGTAAGCTGCTTCCAAATTGATATGCACTGTACTGTGCTAACAATATTTTAATCTTTGGCGCAGCTCCGGAGTTTACGCAGCGATATTGTATGTCACTCATTGGTATACTGCTGCTGTATCTTACCTGATTTAATGTGCCTCATCTGTACAAAAGAATGTTTTACTTGTCTGGACACATCTGTCCTTTGGTTTGTGCATGAACGACGCGTGTATTTGCATGTATTCTGCGTACATCTGCCTTTATTTTAACATGTTCCTTCCTAATTTCTTTTCTTAGGCGACTCAGACAGAAAAAGTCTCTGGGACAATGCAATCTGTTTCTTTCTGTCGTCACCCAGCGTACTGCTTTGACGCAAGTGCCACATGTCAATACCATAGACAAAAGTGTGCAGGCAGAAGCTACAACAAGCTCTACAGCATGTGGCCCTGAGGAGCACAGTTGTGTTCCTTGGTTATGACTCCTTGTGTGGAAGAGTGGACGCCTTCAGAGAACTATGTGGTGTGAACGCAAATGTTTTTGCTCTGCTAATGCCTGTTTTCGTCTGTGGTTGTACGCAGCATTGATGTCCCTGTGCCACAAAAGATGGTGATATTTTTAATGAAGATGAAGCTTGGCATATCATTTGGCAGCATAGCTGTTCTTTTCGGCCTGCATCGAACGGCTGTCAGCCGTATATTTTTAATTTTATTTAGAAATCTTCTGTCCTCAATGGAACAGTTCATTTCCGAGCTGTCACAGGCTAACGTAAGAGCAACAATGCCAGCTTGTTTCAAGCTCCATTATCCTAACTGCCACTTCATCATTTATTGCACAGAAGTGAGGACAGAAGAGCCGCCCACTGTATAGCAGCGACGAAGCTCACCTGCAGTCGCACTTCGTAGTCGACAGGTTTCATTTGTGCTATGCATTTGCCGACGATATCGGATGGCCCCGTTGTGCTCAGTAAAGCAGGAGACACACGGTCCAATTTCGCGTCCAATCCGACGTGCGGTGCGCCGGAACAACGTCATATCCGGCTGCTTTTGCTGCATTGGAAAGCTTCATCCGACGTCCGGAACGTCGGAAAGCGACAGCATATGACAGCGCAGATGGCACGACGTAGCCACCTGGGATTTGGAAGACGGCCATAGCACAGAACACCTATGGCCATAGCAGGGTTTACATCGAGTGAGTGAACTTTGTGTCCAGCGCGCACCCGGCTGAGATGAACCCAACAATATCAAACGAGCTCCTCATATCGCTGGTTCAATGCGAACCAGCTGTGTGGGACCAGAGAACCGAAGTGTATAGAAAGAACGGCGCCCGGCTCAACGCCTGGAAAATGATAGTGCAAGCGCTAGGCCTCATCGTGTCGCAAGGTATGTAGCCGAGTGATTTTTGAGCGCAGTGTCTTCGCGCACTGCGTTACATGGCGCATTTGTTTGTTTTCACTGTATTCGTGTACCATGTTGTCTAGTGCAAGCAAAACACGCGCTTTGTTTAATTCAAATCGTTAGCTTCCTCATGCAGCAAGGTTCCACTGGTGGTGTTGAAGTCGCGGGAGCTGTTTTTTCGTTGCGTGGTGTACGTCAAACCACTTTGCTCGCGCCTGCGGCGCTCGTGTTGTGTGAATCATGCCAGATTAAATCTTTCTCGCACGTTATGGCACTGTACCTTCAATACAACATCACTGATTTCCCCGGGGGAGCAGTAGAGGCCGTAGTAGAGACCAGTCCTGCTCTCCTGGAGGGGTATCGTCGATCATTCCAGGCTTTTCATATCGTGACCTCCCGAAATCATTTTTAATGATCCGCTTAGAGTTAAATAAATGTCCTTCTGCAAAAATATGTGCAAAATGGGTAGGCGTGAGCTGCGGAGTTAGCGAAACGGAAGCACAGCAGCTATGTGCGACGTACCTTAGACACGGCGTTATTATAGTTAGTTAGTTAAATGGGGTTTAATGGCGCAAAAGCGGCTGACGCTATGCTGCGCCAAACACGAGGTGTTTTAAAATCAAGTTTATGAAGGAAAAGGCTGTGTCAGTAATCTATATTTTATGTAAAAATCCAGTGTCGTGTAGGAATTTACGAACGTCACATAATGGGACTAGCGGATCATCACCTAAAATTAGAGCAGGGTGTAAAGGTATGTGTAGTTGATATAATTTGTGCAAAAGTGTTCGTCTGTGTGTTTCAGTCTGCGTACATGTGAGTAATATGTGCATGACTGTTAGTGGCTGTTGACATTTCTCGCATGTTGGTGTGTCTTCTTTCGTAAGTAAGTAATTGTGCGTGAGGTGTGTGTGCCCAATGCGTAGTCGGCATAAAACTACTTCGATGAACCGCTCCTGATGATAGCATGACTTCCATTCGCCAACTATGGGTTTCGTGAGATGTAGTTTGTTGTCCGCACAACGGTCCCATTCGCGTTGCCATTTTACCGTGAAGGCTTTTCTAATTGCAAGGATGTATCATTATATGGGAGTTTCGTGTTTGTAATATCTTCGTGCGCTGCCATCAATGCACATCTATCAGGTATAATCTCGGGTGTTTTCCCGAGTCCTCCGTTTGCCACTTACATGTGCCCTCGCAGAGCAGCACTTGTAAAAAATTCAATACATCGTCGCGAAGAGAGAAGCGCCCCGCAACGAAGGTGCCGCGACTTCAAGACCAGTCAGAACCTTGCCCCTATTCCTGGTAGCTCGCGCCAACTCGAAAAGAAGAAAACACGGTACGCGGTATACGAAAGAGCGAGAAAAAAGATGTACATTTCGATCAGTGAGCATGCAAGATGTTGCGCGTGACACAGTTGCATGCATCCGGGCTGCTTGTTTGGAGATGAACGCATTTATCGGCCTCCTTTGCTTGGGGACGGCTAAATGCTGCACGCGCATAATGTTTTTGACAAGAAGCCAGCTGCATGTGACGCGATTGTGCAAAACGAAAGAAACAGGATAAACAATATCTGGGATTCTTCTTAGTGTGAATGGCATGCATGTATGCAGCCGGGCAGTCTTTCTGAATGCTCCGTTCGCGAAGTTTTTGACATCTCTACGTAAGGTCGCGCTCATTCGTAAGTGCGCTAGTACGCGATAGTGTTACCTATGTGTACACCTGACAAAAAAGCATGCTTCATGTGGCCGCAATTTCCGCATTGTTCTTTAAATTGCACCAAATTTTGTACTCAATATCTTTGAACTTGATTTATTCCGTGTGCACAATGCGAAATTTATTGATAGTTGCAGCACTCAAATCATATGCGGTTGTGAACTTTTTCAGAGAACATCGACCTGTTTGTGCGCCGCTGGCAGAATCTGCGCGACACATTTGCCAAAAAGATAAAAGAGTTGGCAAAGAAGAGCGGAGCTGGAGCAGGAGAACCTGTTTCGAAATGGAAGCATTTCGACCTAATGCTGTTCTTGAGGGACATCGTAGAACCACGCCCGTATGTTTTAAATTCCTGTTCTGCATGAAACACTATCTTGCAAGGGGTTTTGAATGCAGAATACCAATGGTGCATACATTATTATGGTGTATCCACACGACGGACTAAATCAGTCGTTTCCACAACGGACGGCACATCACGTGACTATGCATCACGGATTTGTGCCATCCGCGCGTCATCTGCGACACCCACGAATGGAAAATGCCGAGCTATTTTTCGCATCTGGATTTTGGGGGTCGAATGTTGCGGATTTAGCCTAGCATGCTCTACAGTCTGGCAACAAGCGTGGCTTTGGGATCTTTCTGAAACAGCTTCATTGCTGCCGACATCATTCGTGTCTGCTTGCGCGCGCGACTCGCACACGAGGATCTGAAATGAACCTAAGCGACGAGGGAACTTTTTTTTTACATCTGGTGAAGCAGTTCCCCGCGTTGTGGGACATGACGCTCACTGATTACGCGGACACGAGAGCCAAGGAGACGATTTGGCAGCGCATCGCCAGCGAAATGGACCTGGAGTGGCCAGTGTACGGGCCATATAACACCAGTAAGTAGTCATAACTACTTATATATTTGGGTGCTGTAACATAGATAGATTTCGTGTACATAGCGTTGGACAGGTCGGCGTCTAGGAGCGAGAGGATTTCTTTGCTTATTGCCAAACATGTTGTTGCAGCAGGGGCACGGTCGCTCAATAAAAACGCAAGGTTTGATCAAGCGCCCGTGGCACAGATCCCAAATGCTGTTACTAGCGGATGCCGACATCTCTGGCCACGGACGCTAGTCATACGCAATATTGCGGCGAAAGTGAAGATATTCACGGAAGTAGCCGTCAAAGAATAACATGTATGTCTGCGTAGTGTAAAGTAGAAGGCGTTGTGGATTAATAAACGTCTATACGTGTGACATCATTCCCACGACAGTGATTTATTTATTTTTATTTGTACTTATTGCAGTCTATACAGACGAAGCAGGTGGACATATTTCTGCAAACACTTATTTACGACAAGAATAATGGGTTTTTGTGCAAGACATATGGAACAGAAAAAGGAAGAGAGCAAAAAAAAAACAGAGAAAAAGAACAAGTTGGCCTTCTTGTACTCTAAAGCACGATATTCACACCATCAGAAAGATGCACTGGGATAGTCAATGTCATGTCATATGATGACTAGGCGACTGACATAACAAGACGGCGAAATCTTTATGCGGTACTAATAAATGTCTTCATTTACAGAAGCCCTACGACGTTTCTTTGACAACCAGAGGCGCACCTACGCTTGGAGAAAAAGAAGGTGGAGACGACAAAGAGCGGAATGGCATGCTCCGATGTTTATAGAGGCCATTGGTGCTTCGGTACCGTTCAGAAGTTTCTGGATGCGGCGAATGTGCCCTGCTGGCATTCGGTGAGTGGTGAAACTCGCCAAGCTATGCCGGAGAGCTCAGAGGTAAATTTCCTTTTTTCGTCTGTGTGATAAACTATTTCTGCTAGATGAAATATTGGAAGATACGTCTTATTTAATGTGCGCTTAGCTTCAGTAAGATGTTACAATAGCAACATACCGTAATACGTGTCCATTAAGATATCTTGTTAAGCATATTGAAGTATCTCAAAATGCTGTTAGGTGTAGATGAGATATGAAAATAGTTTTTACGCTTAAGTTCAAATTTTGCATTTTTGTTTGTGCGCTGCAGTAATAACTTATTGCTTGCAGATTATTACTATACAGGTTTTAATACCAAACGATCCTTTTGTTGGTGTCTGAAAAGAAACTGATAAAGTGTGGAAGTACAAGACTTAATACATTATTTTCTTTGCTGCAGACAGCCCAAGTCAATGAGGAGACTCCAGATGCTACGGATACAGCGACCGCAGCGTTGGACGATGACACCAGTACTGTGGTTGACCTACAGACTAGCAAGGCATCTGCTGCAAGCTTTCGTTCAATAGTGGGCAGGAAGAGACGACGATCTGCTGTGTCATCACCTGATATGTGGACACAAAGGCAGAATGTGCAACAAAAGATAGCGACCAGCATGGACCAGCCAGCAAAAGCTGCACAATCTGAAGATGCAGCTGAATACTTCGGAAAGTTAGTTGCTGCGCAAATGCACCTCATTCCAAAGGCTGAAATTATCGCATGCCAAACCACCATCCTGAAGACACCGGAAAATTATGTGGACAGTACCGAGTGAGGAAGCTTGAATGAGATCACCTCAAATGAGAACTTATTAGAGTTGTTTACTTTCATTCTTGTTCAGGCTGAGAAAGAAACTCAGTTGTAATTTGAATAAAACACTTTTTTTTTGCATTCTAGCAGTTCACTCATCATTCTCATAGTTAAAAATGCCGACTATTTGGCTGGGTGCAAGACGATTTCTCCCTTATAATATAGACAGCACATTTAATTTCACAAAACAAGTTTAGTGCATGATACAGCATAATACATGTGTGCCTTGCACTGTCTCTATAAAAACTTAAGGTCTTCTGTATGCGTTTGCATCCAAGTGCGCTGATTGCTGCTGCCATGACACAGCACCCCTGCCATTTAAATATGCACATAAACTCTCTCGCACTGCAGAACCAACAGCATTAATTGTTCCACGGAAACTGGGCTGTGCAGAGAACAGTGATTTGGCAGATGTCTCAGCACTCAAGTCAATAGAGTGCAAATCAGTAGCGAGAAAGTTATGCAATACACATGCGGCATTTACCATCGCTGTCACCCTTTTCAGCTCAGCGTAGATTACAGTGTGCAGAAATCTGAACCGATTTGCAAGTACTCCAAAGGCATTCTCAACAACATGCTGAGCCCTGGACAACCTGCAATGTAATCACAAATCGTTATGTTGTTTCATATCAGTTACACCACTGGAGAAGATGATAACGCGCTTTAACTACCACTAAATATTACAATGTGTAAAGTGTCCGCACTGGTTTGCTTGCCCCAACCCAGCAACTGCATTAATTACACTGGGTCATCTCAAAGCTTTCTATTATTTCATAATTGCGACAATTCCGGAGTTATCACATTTTAGATATCACCTTTACGTTTCACATTGTGCCACTTCAGTATTGAGGCACAGATTACCTGTTTTTAAAGATTATTTTTTCTTCTGTGAAGGAACAGCCCCCATAGGGCTTCATCAAGTTTCTTCCTATAGGGAAAGCGTTACCTGCGCTAAAAGCGGGTGGCAGGAGCACATCGGGCGAGCTTGCCACCTTCACAAGTTCTGGGAGACCAGCCGTCATTTTTTATAGACATGTTTGTAGCGGCGTCGTTTGCCAGACACCTGCATCTCCTTGTGAGCCGGGTGCACCAACATCCGTGTACAAAAACTTGTAGTTGACATCAACGACGGCAAACAGTATAATGCTGAAGTTCTTGTAATTACTGTACACTGTGCCAGAATTCGCTGGCTTTGTAATTAGTACATGCTTCCCATCTATGGCTCCAACGCAGTTTCGAAAATTCCTTTTTTGATTGAAACCTGCGATTACATCTTTCCACTCATCTTCGGTGCATGGCCTTTTCAGGAAGTCATTTTTCAACTCTTCATAAATTACCGCACACGTTTGGTGGATAATATTGTTACGTGTGGAAAGACAAAGACGAAAGATGCTATTTACACCCTTTTACACTGGAGCCGGTAGCCAGGCTGACACTCACTCATGCCAAGGGCACTGGCCAACTTCTTCATTCTCGTGGCGGCTCGTCTCTGGAGCATCGCTCGATGATATTGTAATATTACCCCCCCGGCGGCAAAAGCATTGTCACGGTGCTGTTATATATCCAAGGTGCACGGAGAGTTGTAGGGCTTGAGTCGGGCAACGTGGACAATGTCACTGGTTGTCACAGCGGAGGGCGTAGTGGGCGTGGCCAGAACAATTTCATAGGTGACATCGGTCACTTTGCATATCACGCGATATGGGCCTGTGTAACAGGCAGTGGCGTAGCAATAGGGGGGCCGGGGGGCCGTGGGCCCCGGGTGCAAGGGGTCTGTGGAGGGGGGGGGGGGGTGTCATATATGTCTGAAGACACCCCACTTTCCGCCGGCTACACCCGGGGGGGGGGGTGACAGAAGACCTATGGGCCCCGGGTGCCAGACGACCTAGCTATGCCTCTAGTAACAGGAAAGCAGTTTTTCAGAAAGGCTGACTTTACGCGATGGTGACCAAAGCAACACGAGGGCGCCAGGCACAAAATGGACATCACGGTTACGGAGGTCGTAGCGTTGTTTCTGCTTGTCTTGGGACACTTGTAGACGAGCACGCGCAAGTTGGCGAGCATGGTCAGCATGGGCGATTGCATCACAGGCGTAATGGCTAGTTGAAGCTGTGGCGGGCGGAAGCACAGCGTCCAGTGGTAGCGTCGGTTTGCGGCAATACAAGAGGTAAAATGGGGAAAAGCCAGCAGTTTCGAGACGGGAAGAGTTGTATGCAAAGGTAATGTAAGGTAGAGCCAGGTCCCACTCATGGTGGTCGTCTGAAACGTATTTAGATAGCATGTCTGTAAGGGTGCGGTTCAAACGCTCAGTGAGGCCGTTCGTTTGGAGGTGGTAAATTTATGATGTATTGAGCAGGCACACATTATGTCGTCAATGACTTTGGCCAAAAAGGTGCGGCCGCGGTCCGTAAGCAATTGACGGGGAGCACCATGGATCAAAATGATATCATATAGGAGGAAGTCCGCAACATCAGTTGCGCAACTGGCCGGAAGACCACAGGTTACGGCATAGCGGGTCGCATAGTCCGCCGTGACTGCAACCCACTTGTTTCCTGATGTGGATTCCGGAAATGGTACGAGAAGGTCCAAGCCGACACGATGGAAGGGCTCGGCAGGGATGTCGAGCGGCTGCAGGTAACCAGCGGGGAGCTGGGAAGGCTTCTTGCGCCGTTGGCAAAGTTCACAAGCGGCGACGTAACGTCGTACGGAACGGGCAAGACCTGGCCAGAAAAAACGGTGACGTACAGGGTCATAGGTTTGAGATACGCCGAGGTGTCCTGTCGTTGGTGCATCGTGAAGGTCTTCTAGAACAGTGGTGCGGAGACGTTTAGGTATTACAAGCAGGAAGTCAGAGCCGTCTGGATGAAAGTTACGATGGTACAGAGTACTGTCGCGGAGGACGAAGAGGCGTAGAGCAGCATCGGCTGGAGAGTGTTCAAAACGGTCGATGAGTGCTCTGATGTAGGCGTCACGGCGTTGCTCATCGGCGAAATGAAGCAGCTGGGATACAGAGAATACGCAAGCACTGGCAGTATTGGAGGAGTCAGAGTCGTCAACAGGGTAACGTGACAAACTGTCAGCGTCTTGGTGCAGGCGACCAGACTTGTAACCACGAAATATGAAAATTCCTGTAGCCTCAAAGCCCATCGACCAAGCCGGCCTGCAGAATCTTTTAGCGATGAGCCAGCAGATAGCATGATGGTCAGTGACTATGGAAAAAAGGAGACCGTAAAGGTAAGAACGGAACTTCGCAACCGCCCAGACAAGAGCAAGGCATTCGCATTCCGTAATGGAATAGTTGCACTCCGATGGTGCTAGGAGGCGGCTCGCATAAGCAATAACGCAATCCCTGCCACGCTGACACTGGGCTAAGACGGCACCTACGCCATGACCGCTAGCATCTGTATCGAAGTGGGCAAGAATGGGTGGTGAGGTTAGAAGAGTGGCGAGACGAGAGAAGGCGGCGGGCGGCTTCTGCAGTACCCCACGAGAATTCTACGCCTTTCTTCAAAAGATTAGTTAGGGGCCTAGCAACTGTTGCAAAATCTCGAACAAAACGACGAAAGTCCAAGCACAGCCCTATAAAACTTCGAATGTCTGCGGCTGTCTTCGGAACTGGAAACTCTCGGGCAGCGCGAGTTTTGTTGGGATCAGGCTGTACTCCGGAAGCATCAACGAGATAGCCCAGAAAAGTAATTTGTCGGTGGCCAAAACGACATTTGGACGAGTTAAGTTGCAGCTTCGCCTTTTGAAATACATCAAGTATAGTTGTGAGACGCTCAAGGTGAGTGTCGAATGTTGGCGAAAAGACGATGACGTCGTCGAAGTAGCAGAGGCATGCTGACCATTTGAAACCTTGGAGCAAGGAGTCCATCATACGGTCAAAGGTGGCAGCGGCATTGCATAATCCAAACGGCATTATTTTAAATTGGTATAGGCCATCAGGTGTGGTGAACGCGGTTATTTCTCTGTCTATATCGTCAAAAGCAATCTGCCAATATCCCAAACAAAGATCAATAGACGAGAAATAGCTGGAACCGTGCAGGCAGTCAAGGGCGTCGTCTATACGTGGGAGCGGGTGGACGTCCTTCTTTGTAATGCTGTTCAGATTATGCTAGTCTAGACAGAAGCGTCACGTGCCGTTCTTCTTAACTGACACCACAGGTGATGCCCACGGACTCGATGAAGGCTCAATGATGTTTTTATCGAGCATTTTGTTGACTTCATATTGAATTACTCAGCGTTCCAACGCAGAAACTCGATACGGTCGTCGGTGAATAGGCGCAGCATTGCCAGTAAGAATCTGATGCTTGACCGCGAGCGTCTGGCCTAAAGTGCGATCGTCGAAGTCGAAAATATCGCAGTAGGATGACAATACTTTGCAAAGGTCTTCATCCTGCATAGAGGACAGGTCTGTCATAAACATTTTCTTTATGTTGGGATCAACGCCCGAGGCTGGCGCAAGGGTCATGCTAAGCACGCGAGAACCATCGGTCGATAACGCTGCCACATATTGGTTGCCGAGACAATCAATGGTGGCAAGGCAAATACCTTGAGGCAGAATTTGCTTTGCCAATCCAAAGTTGCAGACAGGCATGCGAGTGTGGTTCGCAGTAATAGTAAGTGTACTGTGAGGCACGGTGACGCCATACTGTATTGGGATGTCGGGCAGAGGAGTGACAAGGTACTCGCCATCAGGAACTGGTGGGAAAGACAACAGTTCAATGTGGGCTAGGTACTTTGGCGGCAGGCGAAGAAAGCTGGTGGAGTGTAAGCAGCAGTGAGGTGCGTCAGAAGGTTCTGCGAGCATTAGCAACTCAAGACAAAGGGTACTGGAAGAGCAGTCAATAAGAGCAGAATGGGGCGGAGAGAAAACTGAGGCCGAGAATGAGGTCGTGGGGGCAATGAGCAATTGCAGTGAAGAGGACAGGAGTGTGGCGGCCGGCAATGCTGACACGTGCCGTACACATGCCGATGATAGGCACAATACCGCCATCCGCAACGCGGACAACGCGTGCCGACGCTGGGGTGAGGAGCTTGTTCAGTCATCGTCGAAACCTCCAACAGGAATGTTACGTGTGGAAAGACCCAGACGAAAGACGCTATTTACACTGGAGCCAGGCTGACACTTGCTCGTGCCAAGGACACCGGACAACTTCTTTGTCGTTCTCGCGGCGGCTCGTCTCTTGAGCATCGCTCGATGATATCGTAATATCATTTACACTGGAGTGGCCCAGCCGAAATTGTCGACTCAAGGAGTGGCGGCTCTCTCCTGCATATACGACAAAAAAAGAAAAGCATATCATCAGTAATTAGCAGACAAATTCTAAGGCAAGGAACTTTTAAATCAAGGATGGCCAAGCTGTTAAGGCTTTCGTAGCCTTATTATTTTGCTACTTCCTGAAATCTGACGACATTGCAGGCGCTTCACAATAGACGGTGCAATTCCTCGTACAGTGCATTGGCATGTACTTGCAAATGGGTCTCGTCCAAATGCCAAATGTAAGATGCTACTGGGAACTAGGCACAAGGCACTCACCAGTTGCTGACAGAATGTCAAGAAATCGCTTCTTGAAATTGATGGCATGCCTGGACATTGTTGACAATCTCGCAGTTCCCGAAGAAGAAAAAAAAGACAAGGTTTGGAAGCTGCGGCCTTGGATTGTTGCCCTGCAGCAGAACCTTGAAATCATTGAACAAGAGGAATACAATGCAGTTGATGAAATGATGGTGCCTTTTACGGGTAGAAGTAGCCTAAAACAATATATGCCCAACAAACCAGTACCATGGTGCTTCAAGGTTTGGGGTCTACTGGAGCAACTGGTATTCTGTATCAGTTTGATGTGTACCAAGGCAAGACCAATGCCAACTACAGATTTGGACTAGGTGGCGACACCGTCCTGGATATGTGCAGCAAACTACCTTCCGACGAGGGTTTCAAGGGGGCTGCAGATAATTTTTTGAGCTCTTTGGACCTCGTTGAAGAACTTACTGGCCGTGGTATCCAGTATGTCGGCACTTTGCACCAAAATCAGCTAAAGGATTGTTCGCTCAAGTCTGAGAAAGCCCTAAAGCCAGATGGGCAAGGTTCCCACGATCACTGTGTCGACAACGGGGCAGGCCTTGAGGTTGTACGCTGGTTCGACAGGAAAGCCGTAACATTAGTTTCAAACTTTAGGTCCGTGGAGCCTGTTGAGAAGGTAAAGAGATATGACCGCAAGGCCAAAGTCCACATAGATGTACCGCGCCCAGCTATTGTTGCGGTGTACAACAGTTTCATGGGCGGTATAGACCAGCACAATTATCACGTGGCTCTATACAAATTCAATATCAGATCCAGGCGGTGGTAGATGTATATCTTGTACCACAGCTTGTTTATCTGTGTGGTGAACGCTTGGAACATCCATAGGCGCCAATGTGTCCAGCTAAAAACAAAAGCGATGAAGTTACGAGTATTCATTGCAGAGCTGTCAGATTCTTTGATGCTCTGTGGAAAGACAAGAAAAGAAAAGCACGACCGTCTAGTCTCCCTTCACCAGTCCCAAAGAAAAGTGGTGACAAGGCGACCTCAAAGAAGTACGGAAAGATGGTGTTGGCCACTTTCCTCTGGTCACCAACAAGAGATGGCGATGCAGGAACTGTTCAAGTATTAACACGCTCAGTTCTGTTATTTGTTCCATATGTGAGGTGACACTTTGCCTGAACAAAGACAGAAATTGTTTTTATGACTACCACAAGCAATGAACATCTGGAACAACTAACCAAGAAGCCCATTGTATCAAATATGATGCGGACTGCAGTTGCGTAATGCTTACATATTTTTGTAGTATTTTTTAATTAATCGACTCATGTGCATCGCAGAATAAACAAGTCATTTCATATTTTTACTTGTGTTTCTGTGTGCAGGCTTTCCAGGGTCAAGCATCATTGATTTCCTTGATGACTGCCTTGTGCCACTCTGCCTGCCATGGTGTATTGAATTTTGGCCATATTTCGTGTCTAGGGACGTCTATTTCCGAATCCAAGCAGTCTTGATGCTTTTGTATTTTAGGTGTAGGTAACTTGTGTTCGCCATGAATTTGAGTCTGCCGGCATATTGTAATTTGCACCTCGCCTTCTTCACCTCGTACGAGGACCAACTCATTTCCCCGCTTACTGCTGCCTTTGCAGTGGCTATGCTGCCCCCTAGCAGCCAGCGGCCTAGTTCTGTTTGGTGATGCTCCAGGCATTTTATGGTTTCACTGTAGTAGGCCAGCACATCCCTCACAGGGGCGTCTGCGTGAGCAGGCGTTTGGTGTGTTGCGACACCACGTACCCAAGCACACGAGGGCTGGACCCTCCCACATGTAACCGTGCGCGGCTTAGCCGTGTACGAGGAAAAGGGGATCCCGGGGGTTGAGCGAATGCCGGGTGTTTGGACCTTTACGACCCCTCGGCGGCAGCAACACATCCCTTTGGCCTCAGCTTCAAGCAGAAGGCGGTGCCGGTCTGATCCACCCGGGGGAAATCGGTAGTTGCCTTTTCCTGTCTCTTTCTCCCTCCAACCTTCAGGTTTCTCTCACTTTCCATCTTTCCTGTCTCCTCCTCATTTCATTATTACTTCCCAGCTTCCTGGCAGCAAGGGATAACCTTGTGTGAGTAGCCAACCTAGGTTATGTCATATTTGGTTATAGTGGCACCGTACAGCTGGCATTTGCAGGCCCTATTTTTCATGCCCTGCAGCGTCCCCTTGTTAGACTCCATGGTGGGTGGCTGGCGCTGCTGCCAAAAAATGCACATGGCTACTTCCTTCCCTCCAATACCCGATCGCCCTCAGAAAAGAGGGCGCACCAAAGATGTTTTTAAATTTTTCGGATGCCAAGTCCACACCTTACCTCATTTTCATGTAGTACGCAGAAAAACCAGGCAAACCAGTGCGAACAGTCTCACCATTCCTTGTGTCAAATTCGTTAACTGAAATTTTTGGTCCAGGACATAAGGCGTCGAGGTTGACAAGCGGCGATCTCCTCTTGGAGCTCCTCGATCAAAAGCAGTATGAGAAACTGCCAAAACTAGTGTCGTAACCAAACTAGTGTCGAAACGAATCGCTACACCGCAGAGAAGATCAAAAGCTTGTGCCCCACTGAGCACTCTCGTCTCAAAAAATGGGTGCCTGTCACAAAGGAGGAGATTTGGCTGTTTCTTGCTCTGATACTCTTGCAAGAAATTGTTCACAAGCCGTAACAAGCTATGTACTGGTCAAAAAACAAGCTCCTCTTCATGCCTATCTTCGGAGAAGTGATGAGCAGTAATCGGTTCCAACTGCTAATGCGGATGCTTCACTTCGTTGATAATGCCTCTGTCACCGACCTCAGTGGGCATCCACAGCCGAAGCTGCACAAGATATAGGCATTTTTTGTTCAGATGTTGAACAACTACCGCTCAGCGTACATACCTGAGAGGGACGTAACCACTGACGAAAGCCTCATGCTCTACAAAGGCAGGCTGGGATGGGTGCAGTTTATTCCACTGAAAAGAGCAAGATTTGGCTTGAAATTTTTCATGCTTTGTAAGGCATCATCAGGATCAAGTGGTATGTCATCACCTACACTGGAAAAGGCACCAATCTTGGTACGCCAGCAAACATTGAACCGGACTCGCCAATGGTAACCAAAGTTGTAATGAAGCTACTGGAGCCCTTGCTTGGCAAGGGGTTTTGTGTGACCCTAGACTGCTTTTACACTTCTCCAGAGCTCATGGATCTCCTCCTTCAGAATCACACAGACGCATACGGCACCGTCAAAGGAAACAGAAAGGACATGCCTCCCGAATTTCGAACCATGAAGCTGAAGAAAGGAGAGGTCCAGGCTTACCAGCGATGTAAATGTGTCGCCCTCCAATGGCACGATAAGAAGGTTGTGACAGCCTTGCACAAAGTGCACAGTGCAAGCATGTAAACGTTCGCCGACTCAAAAGAGCGAAACGTCAGAAAACCAAGTATTGTGCGAGGCTACAACCACACAATGGGAGGTGTGGATAAGTCTGATGAGATGCTGGCCAACTACGCTGTCCCGCGGAAATGGCAGAAAATGTATTATAAGAAGATTTTTTGCGACATGGTGGATGAGGCTACATTTAACTCTTTGAAGACTCACCTTGACTACTGTCTTGCCGTAATAGACGCAATACTGAGCAAGTACCTGGACCCCTCCAAGAAAGCAAAGCGCGGACGGCCATCTGATGTGCTCGATGCCATACGCCTTAAGGAGCAGCACTTTCCAGACTACGTTCCGCCAAGCGAAAACAAGCCAACACCAACAAGAAATTGTTTCATTTGTTGCAAAAAGCGAGACAAGGGCAAGAAGGAAGGAAACATGACTTTGGTGCAGCAAGTGTAACAAGCCCCTGCGTGTAATTCCATGTTTTCAGATCTGTCACACCATTCCAAACCTTCCTGTGTGAAACTTGGACAGTAGACGTCCGATTTGTAACTTGGTAACCAGCAGGCAGCTGATTTTCTGTTAGGAACAACCAATAAATTCATTCTGGTATTTTACCTTTGTAACTGGCTCGAATTTTTTAATCATTTATTACAAGACATTTGCAATTCAACAATAAAAAAAATAAGCAGTTGTGGCGAGAAATTTGTAACTATAAGTAAACGGTAAAGGGGTTAAATTGCATGCACGATTGCCTGTTTCTGAACACAATCAGGCTGTTTCAGATTTCCTTGTTTCAGCGGTGTCATTGTGCATGATCTGAATATGCACAAGCTTGGATCATCATATATGTAGCGTCATTGGGATCAGCATTCTTTTAATGGTTTGCGGCAGAAATTGCTACATATTGTCTCGAATACAGCCTTTCTGTAGACGCACATGCACGCTTATATATGTGATTGATCAGCTCCTGTGTTAGCGATATCTGTGCTGCATTATTGCAACATTAAAAGCAAATGTTTTATTTTTCTGATATCAGCACTGACCGTGCGCTGTTGACCCTATATATGTCTTACTTTTTGCAGGATATCGGTCCCAATGCTCTAGATATAACAGACCCTTTTGGAGTATCTAATTCATGTGATGTTGATTTCTTGCTTAAATATAACCCATGTTGTTGTAACGCAGTTACAGTTACTCTCATATGAGTTACGAGGTCACTTTATGAATGCTTACGCCTAATGAAGTTATGAAAAGTGTTATCATTAAGCTTCCGCACAACTTTGAGCCTGCTGCTGTTTTACAGCATTATTCTTATTTTCTTATTTTGGTTCTGCTATGGTCCTGTCGAAGTCGCATGTGAATCCATATCCATAGCGTACATAGCTGTCATCTTGACAGATACGACTATGTTACTTTGTGTTCGTCAAGATCAAGCAAATTCTACACATCCTCCTTGGTCGAGATGCTCGTATCAATGGAGTATGAAGTAGACATGACCACTCCGGTTCTCAATCACACAGCAGTGCAAAACTTTCATTCTGAAAATATTGCGGATTTCGATCCCACTGTCTGCTACGACATGTGGTGGAATGGGGATGACACCACGCTGGGAGGCTACTATAAAACCAGAGTGCTGCACATGGCTCGTAAGTACCAGTCATTCCTAATTAAGCATACTTTAAGTTTATATGACGCGCCTTTCGAATGATTTAATCGTCAGCATGTGCTTTGTCCCACTCATTGTGCAGTAGTTTAGCAAACGGCCAACGGCATCTCGTAACGTGGATTAGGGGTTTCAGCGCGGCTGCACACAGGTCCGTCCGAGATGTACCTCTAGGGTATAGCTTTGATTACAGTCTCAGGCTGTCTGCAACGTACCTGAAA
The DNA here is from genome assembly GCF_038994185.2 of Dermacentor albipictus. Lineage (NCBI taxonomy): Eukaryota > Metazoa > Arthropoda > Arachnida > Ixodida > Ixodidae > Dermacentor > Dermacentor albipictus. The sequence continues at coordinate 86,762,909 of NC_091822.1, forward strand.
GGGCCGGCGCTAAAAAATGGGGAGTGGGTGCAGCATGCCTCAGGCTGCACCCACTGCACCCCGGGCTGCCTTGGGTGCTCAATGCGGACTCCGCTTCGCAGGAGCCGTCAGCGCAAACGTGCGTTTTTGTCTGTTACCAGCATAATTTTTGTTTCGACACTTAATTTTGGGCTTAGGGTTCATGGATTCCATATTTAGTGGGATGTAATGACATAAGCCTTATGATACCTGTCCACTGCTTGAACAGACAACTGTCATGCAGTGGACGTGGGAGCCGCACTTTCAAATGCTTTGCACTTATGAAAAGATGAAATGAGAGTAATGCCAGAGGAAATATTATGCTGGCCAGATTTGTCATTATGACCCTTTAATGTCTCTCGCCTAATATTACTGCCTGCCAGCAGTGTCAGCTTTGCAATACTTTGTTAAATGCCATGCAGAAACCGAAGAAGACATGAGAGTACACATGTCAAAAAGGCTCAGAAAGCTTGTAGTGTCATTGGAGAAGGGCAAGAGGAGGGCCAAAGGAAAGGTATGGCAACTTATAGTTAACAGGATTATAGTTTGATATGTTGCTACTGATTTGGGTCATGTGGCCATGCTTTATAAGCGAATTAATGTTGCTACTTGCTACCATTTTCTACCCAAGTTAGGCTTGTTGAAGGCCTTACAAGAACATTGCGCCTTTGTTTTAGGGAAATGAGCTCTGCAGAGGACATCATGTAGAGCGTATATTACATCCTCCCATGCACTGTTTCTTGTGATTTCAGCCTGGATAACTAAAAACCCAACACCTGTTTCCTTGTGCTTTGTTCATTTTCATAAAAAATCCTCAATATGCAGTCATTTAAACATTGTACAGTGTTACCTCAATTCATGAATGCTCTTGTTCAGTAACAGCACCATTTCCAAAATGCTACCTCTGTTGACGAAACTTGCCTCAAATTACAAACAGGACTGTGTATAAGAGTATGGTATGTAGAAATTAAGCTAGTCTGCTGTCTACCACCTCTTTTTTTTTTTACAGTACACCCGTGTTTGTATTTCTTCATGCAGCATTGTTATGACTTAGTTTGCCAGCTTCAGCACAAGGGAGTATTGATCAGGCTCTTGACATGGTTATCCGAAGGAATTCACCCAATGAGAGTCGTAGGTAAGGTCCACCTTCCAGAAGCGCTGGTACTTAGAGTGGATGGGAGCATCAACTGGTCAGCAGCTGAGATAAGCAACAGACTAGAGTATTGGTGGAAAAAAGGCCGGGAAGAGATTGACATGAACGGATCTGTTACTGGCATAGATAGCGATGCAAGGTAGATGAAGACGTTTTGAGGAAGGAGAAAAAATATAGCATACCTGATTAACTCAAGCCAGCTAGGCTGTCACCGCCTCGTTTCATGTGGGATGGCAATAAATCATCATCATCGTGCAAGTGTTCTGATGCTTATTTGAATAAGACTGGGAACAAGATGACACCCTGACCTGACCCCTGACCCCTGACCTGACCTGAAGCCATGTGATTTTTGGTTGTGGGGCATGGTCAAGGATTGTGTCTGTGCCCGCAAATCTAGCAACTTGGACGACCTAATGCACTGTATCACTCAGGTCATCGCTACTATCTCTGCCCAAATGGCCCTTACAATCAACAATGGACAGACTCCACAAGTGCACTAAGCCGGACGGGTGTCAAATTGAAACCCTTTAAGCAAATCCTTGCTTTGTAATGTCACGTGAGTCAACACCAATTTAATGTTAACATCTTTTTGCCTCACCCTGTATAAGTGCTTCTTATACACAGGTGTGTCTTATATACAAATTTTTTTCTTCAGATATTGCGAAACGCAGGGGGTGTGTATTATACACAAAAAGAAAATAGCATATAGCAGAGTTCCTGTTCACAGCACTTCTATGGAACAAAGTATGGGAACTTTAAATCAACAGTGAACATATTGATTCTTCAAGCAATTTTAGAAGTTATGGCTTTCAGTGTAGTGCTTTGCAAATGCAAAGGCTAGCAGCTCTAAATATGTTTTCAAAATCAAACTCCAGTTGTTTAAACATGTAGCCTGTGCAGGGTTCAGGGCAACTGCCAGGTATGCAATGTTTGAAATAAGAGCCAAGCAAGCTGTATGGCTCATGGGATGGAAACAAAGCAATGGGGACATCCCCTCCAAGATTGGAAATATGTTGCCTCCTTTCCAAGCCCATGGACGAGGCAGAAGAAAAGCTGAGCATGGCACTGAACAGAAAATAATTAACCAGAAAGCAAACATAATTGTAGGCCACATATGTCTAAGTTCACTTCTCTAGCTTCCCAAAAGTGGTCCCATACCAAAAATGCCCACAACTAGAGCTCAAGCCTCATTTAGGTCTTGCTTTTTCGATTTTTCACTGAATCCAACACGGCCACCAAACACAGCAGCAGTCCAGGCATGGGTACCTGCTTTTTGTGCCATGCCCCTTTTGCGCATGCGTGTTTAGCCCAACTTCTCAGCCAGTGGCCATGAATGTCTCTGAAACACATGGAGGCACTCTGTCAGCGTGGTAAGAGTGGTGTTAAAAACATGGCAACCATGATACTGCTTTCAACACTATGCAAGCAGCAAGAGCGAAAGGTGCAAAAGCATAGTCTTCGAGATTGGTTTCCATTGCTATGAAGGAGCCGTTGCTGCGGGATGGTGTGGACACCACCTATAGGCCAGAATCATTCCCTCTGGCACACATGTTTAAAGCAAGCGCATCTAATCTGAACCCTCGTCACTCATGCTAGGCTGCCAGTTTGATGATGGGGCAGCTGACGACAAAGCCATTGTAAGTGAATATTGGCAGCAAGTTAATTAATTAATATGTGGTTTTTATTGGCGCAAGGGCCAGGTATGGCCAAAGAGCGCCATGACATATGGTGATGGTTTCTCAAATTATGAATGGAATGGACAGTGGGTTGCAAATGGTAGATGCACCGTGGCTCTATAAGGGCCTAAAAACAATTCGCTTTAAATTGTGTAAAATATGTGAGTATAAAAAGAGGTTGAGCATTACTACAGTTCTTTCCTTCTTTTCACCAGTTCCTGTAGTCCCTGCAAAAGATGGCTGCCCCCTAGAAGAGCATCAAAGGGGAAACAAAGGGCTTTCCCGGATAAATTCTTCAGTGCGGAAACTTTTGTGCACATCACAACCTCTTCATATATCCCCATGTCCAATGCAATGGTACACATTCTTGTGTCGGCGGCTAGCAGCTTGGCGGAGTAAGTGATGAAGAATATTTATATTGAAATCGGCAGTCAAACCAATGATGTGCAATGCATCATAATTTCATTCTATAGAATGAACACAACAGAACCACAAGAAACAACCGCTGAGGAATACAGTGACGAAGAACATCAATCTTGCGCTAAGAAGCCACAATTTGATATTTTTGTTTGTTTTTTTTTAATGCAGAAACGACGCACGTGGCAAAAGAAATGAAAACAATGGCTACTCCGATGACATAAATGAAAGCAAGTAGCAGGAGCAACAATATCCTTTCCATGGTGCAACTATAACAAAAGGACAAGTTTCATCACTGAATATGTGAATCAGTGATCAATCAATCCCAAACAGCTATACGATGACACTTGACACACACGCAAAAAAAAAAACAGTTGAGACTTGATTTGACATCAACATCTGCTGCGATTTCAGAATCGTGTCTAGTACCATCAGCGAGTGACCAGCAATGTGAAAATGTTGCACCATAACAGTTTCAGCAGCAACGGCAACAGCAGACATGTTTCATCAACCACCATCACGCCTGCACGGTTAGTGCGAAAAATGCGATACAAAACAAAAATCCAAGCCAAGGAAAGGAAATGATGAGCGTTGTTGATGCATCGCAACAACGTGCATCATTGCCACAACTTTTGTCAAAATCAACAACTACTACAGAGACGACTCGAAGCAAATGTGTCTTCTCAAAAGATACGATGCAAACAAAAGAAGCAAAAAAAGAAGTCGGTGTTTAGTATTAACAACGCGATGACGCAGCATGTATTGTTATTGTAGAATGAAATTCTGGCTGTCAAATCTGATGTGTATGCCCTTTGGTCTTTGCAATGGTCCTGCGACATTTCAAAGACTCATGGACTGCGTCCTCGGGGAAGCAAAGTGGTCATACTGCATGGGCTACCTCGACGACATCATGATTTATCCACGAACCTTTGAAGAACACTAGGCCCATGTTGCCGAAGTGCGGAAGAGGGTGTGGGCCGCCAGGATGACTTTGAATCCTGCGAAAGCCCAACTAGTGCAAAACCAGGCTGAGTTACTGGGGTTTACACTGGGCAGAGGCTCCACTGAGCTAGACAGGGCGAAACTTAAGGAATCATCGATTTCCCTGCACCCAAGGACGTACATGGCCTTTGCTGCTTTTTGGGAATGGCCAACCTTTACCAGTCGTTCATCTCGTCTTGTGCCTGAATGCAGGCACCCTGAGCAAGCTCTTGGGTAAGTCGGCTGAGTGGCAGCGAGGACCTAAACAGCAGCAGGCCTTTTTCCATCTGTCTAGTGTCATTGTGGAGATAGCGCCGCTCAGACTCCCCGACCTGACCGTTTGTTGTCTAGATTAAAGTGAGCAATCCGGATTTAGACGGAGTCCTCCAACAGAAATACAATGGCATGTTGCAGCCGTTGGCCTTCGCCAGCCGCTCCGTGATGCCAGCAGAGAGGAATTATTTCGTAACCAAGAAATGCCTCGCTACCGTGTTTGCACTAGATAAATTCGATGTCTATCTTGATGAGACGAAATTCGTAGTGCAGACGAACCAGTGTGCTCAGTTGGCTGATGTGGCTCCATGAGCCTGCGGGCCAGCTAGCATGGTGGGCTAGCAGCATTGTGACTTTTCTCTTGCAGCATTGAAACAGGAGCACCAACGTGGTAGCTGACGCACCCATCTTGTGCCCCATTGTCTACCATGAACTTTCCTCCAGGTGTGAGAGCCTCTGCTAGTGCCTTTGTGCTAGCAAGCGTATGGGTGCAACGAGCGAAAAGGCGAGTCCACAAGTGGGCAAACCTGCTACTCCACTTTCCAGCCAAGCAGTGCGCCACAACTCAGCCAAGCGGGGGAGCTTCTCGAAAGTGAACCCATGACCCCGACGGCTGCAGTTCTCAGTGGGGACGAAACCAGATTTCCCTTTGGGAGAATTGGAATCGTTTTCAGCACGCAAGAGCTACTGAAGGCCAAGCAAACTGATCTGTTTTGTCAAGGATTGAGTGATGGTCTCAGGGAGATGGAGCACCGAGACGCTGCTGGTAGTGCGGCAGGTGCAGGGGGGCCAGAACAAGTGTGTGTCGCTGGTTCCCTCGCAGATTCAAATTTGCTGGATCATGATGGGCTCCTGCATAAATACATAGCCACCAACGAGTCTGTGGAGCGATTTAAGGTGGTTACCCCAAAAGTCTGAGAAGCAGACTGTTGAGATCCTCTCAAGACAAACCCGGCTGGTCATTTGAGTGGCTTCAAAATTTTTGCAGAACTAAGCCAAACTGTGACCTGGACTGGCATAAGGTGGTGACATTTTTCGCTATTGGCATTCCTGCCCCTTCTGTCGAACGGTGAAATCAAGGGGTGGCAAGCCGCTTGGGTGAATGAAACCAAGTGATAGTGAGCGTCCGTGGCAAGTGGCCACCTGTGATATTATGAGGCCTTTCCCCAGCAGTAAGCAGAGGTTCGCACATCTGATAGTAGTCTATCATTTTTGGAAGTGAGTGGAGTTATTTCCGATATGCAAAGTGACAGCGCAAGCGGTGCTGCAGAGGTTACAGAAAGTTTTTTGTTGCTTCGGCTTCCCGAAAAGACAGATTACAGACAACACGCCCTATTTTACCCCTCGAGTGTTTGGTGCTACATGCAGTTCCCTGGGAAATAATCACTGCACCACTTCGCCCTACGATCCCCAGTCCAATTTGAGAGAGAGACTCAATAGAACCGTCATCCAATATCGGCAGCCTTTGCTGAAAGTCAAAAGGATTGGGTAGACCACTTGAGTGAGCTCGCATTCGCAATCTGAACAGCCAAGAATTGCTCGACTGGTTTCTCTCCCACCTTCCTCAATTTTGGAAGGGAGTTGGCGAATGCGGTGACCAGCGCCATTCAATGATAGCTCAGGAACGAGGAGGCGCTGGCAAACTGTTCTGTTTACACTTCAGCACTTCAGAACACTTACACTTCAGAACCGACGCCATCGTGCCAGACGGCTTCCCAAGCTAGAAGCAGGTGACCTGATCTGGGTGACATACATGCAATCCAAGGCCGCAGTCCTCGCATAAGCACCGAAACCACGGTCATATGTAGTGCGAACAGATGATGGCATTGACCTCCGCCAAAACAGGAGAAAGCTTAACCGTCTCCCAAAAGAACGGGCACACATGGAAACTTACGAATTTCCAGAAAACGCAGAGCAGCCGAGCGTGGCACAATTGGCTCATAGCCAAGATGGCGTGACTGCAACAGATTCAGCGGTGCCTCCAACTCTCGCTATGGCCAATAGTGACCCCACTCCCACTGTAACACAGTTTGGTAGAGTGGTGAAGAAACCCATCCGACCGGGCTTTGATGAGTAGTGGTTTGGTGTTTTTTGTTTTCTAGAATAACATATATTCCCCACCATGTATGTGCGAATGTTCTTGTGCTTGAAAAAGAGGGATGTGCGCGGTGTGTGGCACCACGACAGATAGCTGGGTGACAACTGCGTGCGCCAAGCTACATTTACTATGTGACGTCCCCCCCCTCCGCCCCCCGAGTGTATATTATCAGCCAGCACAATAAACAAGAGTCTTTTTTCCTTTCGTCACCTTGAGCGCGGCACGTCGACTGTTCATTCCGACAGGCATATGCGTTGCGCTTGTATGCAGTGCACCACAATATTAACCTGTCAGTTGAGCGACTTGTACGCCTGCTGCAAAAGCCTCTCACCAGGAAAGTACTGCACCTGTGATTACGACAACACAAGAGTATTTTTTCCTACACAAATACTAAAGCAGTTATAACTTCCCCGTTGCTCTCAAAGTCTTTCTTTTTTCTAAAGTGAAAAACACAATGCTTCAGTAAATACAAACGCACTTGTCAACAAGCGGCTGTGCCATTGCAGAAATAACTGTTGCATAAACGAACATCTTCGAGAGTGTACAGCGCAAAGGCAACAAAGCAGGAAACAAAGAGACGCAGACAACCTGAACTAGCCCAAGCAATCACTTTAGTTATAAACGAGTACTTAACAAGTGCTTATTTTGGTGGAAACATCACCAACCTGGCACATTCGATAGTCACACTTACTAATATGATTAACGCCATAAGAACTTTATTACCGCCCTTTAAATAGCGGCAAGAGCATTCGAGCTGCGCTGTCACGTCGCGATCCGCCGCAAATACAGTCAACGACTGAATTTTCGGACATGCCTGATATTTCGGACGTCTTCACGCTACCGCCACGAGCCCCATAGAATCAATGTATAAGGACATCTGAAGCTTCGGATGCTCGAACCCCCCGCCATCCAATTTTCCAGACTTTTTGACGCGACGGAAGGTCCTTTGGCTGCTCGCGCAGTGCCCTTGCGAAGGAAATCGACTTGCAGCTGAAGCATATCACCGCTTTGAACCGCAACTAGCCGAATCTAGCCATCACACACCGATTTGGTCTGGCCACGCTGGCTATGTTATCGCCGCACTTCCGCCTCCGGCGGAGTTTCCGGAGCGGCGCCATTTCGTTTGTTTGCACAGTTCAAGCTGGTTCAAGTGTGTTCTACGACGGTAAGCCTAGGTGCCTTGACGCTCGTCAGCGAACTCCACTGTTCGCAACTTGAGGATTTCACTTGCCTTCGATGGCCCCCACTCCGTCTTCGTCGTCCTCGTCGATGGCATCGAAGCGCGGAAAGCAGTATTGTCAGTTAATGATGGAGAAGAAAGCCGCTGTTATTAAGCAAGTCGTGAGCAGCCGATTGCAGGCTGACGTGAGCAAGGAGTTCGGCATCGGGTCCGCTCTGCTGGGGTTTCCATACCCACGGTAATAACTTTTGAACAGTTTGCTGACGCTGACAACGAGGTCGACTTCTGCGCAGAACTGACTGACGAGGAAATAGTCCGTCAGGTTGTGGGGGATTCAGAAGACTCCAATGTTGAAAATGAGGAGCCAATGCCTGCGCCGCCTACAAGCGCCGAGTTGACACGAGCACTATTGACTCTTTCATCGGTGTACAGTGCTGACATCAACCTTGCTCAGATCGAGGCGAATATGATCGCATGCAACCGGAACGCCGTCCAAACAACAATCAACAAGTTCTTCAAGCCACTGCAGCAATAACACCGGCTGCCCGACGATGCACATGTACATATTAAACCGGCAGTCGGCTACATACAGAGTTTTTGAACGCCTCTTTTTATAGCCACTTCACTGACGCTTTGGCAGGGTTTTGGAAGCCTGGTACTTCGCCCTTTACCTCTAGATTCGAGAAAAAAAGAAAGAAAGTGCGTTTTTTGCGTGCATTCATTTTTTCGGCCTGCCTGAATTTTCGGACATTTTTACGTTCCCTAGAGGGTCTGAAAAATCAGTCATTGACTGTACAGTAGAACCCCGCTGTTACGTTCCTCACTGCTGCATTTTCCCGGCTGCTACGTCGTTTTCATCTGGTCCTGGCATAGCTTCCATAAAATCCAATGTATAAGGAACCCCGCTGTTACGTAGTAGTTGTGAAAACGTTCTCGCATGATACGCCGCAACTTAGCACCCCGAACCCGCATGGGTTAAAGTAGGCAACGCGCTCCAAGCGCCATTTTGGCTTTTGACGAGTTCTGGCCAGGCTTAGCCGGGCTTGGCTATGGAACTGGCTGCAAGAAGCCGCACGCCAGTTCGAGAGGCTGCCACTAGGTGGCCATTTGTGAAAAATGCTCTCACTATCATCAATGTGATTACGGTCACCGCATGGTTGTTGGACGGGTCGACTCCTCTTCTATCGTGCTATCATGATTCTGCATTAAGCCTCGTGAACGTCGAACTTGTGCTTAGATGGCGTCGCGCAAGCAGGAGGTGCTTTCCCTTGAGGAAAAGCTGGACGCATTAAACGCAGTCGACAGGCAGCCAGCGCGGAAGAGAGTTGACATTGCCAAGAGCCTCGGTCGCCCACCCTCGACGCTTAACAGCATCGTCTCGAAGCGTGCCGATAGAAGAGAATGCCGTGCTCTTCGGCCCGAAAGCAAAGCAGGCTCATGTCGCCAAGTATCGAAACCTCGACATGGCTCTTCTTACCTGGTTCAAGCAAGCTCGCACTGCCGGTGTCAACTTTGACGGCAGCATTTTGCGCGAGAAGGCGATGGACATAGCCGACAAACTGGGCATCACCGACTTTGCGGCGTCCAATGGCTGGATCAACCACTTCCAGAAGAGGCACGGCATTACTTATAAGATGGTAAGCAGAGAAGCAGCGAGTGTCAACATGGAAGCAGTGGATGATTGGAAGGCCACCCTATCTGGAATAATTAAGGGTATGAGCCTCACGACATTTACAATGCCGACGAAACGGGCCTCTTCTTTTGGGTGCAGCCATATAAGTCATTAAAATGCCTGAAGAGCGAAGCATGCCACGGAGGCAAATGTAGCAAAGAACGACTAACTGTGCTCCTTTGCTGCAACATGGATGGCTCAGACAAGCTCAAGCCATGGGTAATTGGCAAATATCGAAACCCACGGTGCTTGAAGAACACTCGCCTGCTGCCATGTCACTACCGAAAAAACAGTCGTGCATGGATGACATGTTCTTTGTTCGAAGGATTTCTTCAGTACTTTGACAATAAGATGGGTGCCCAGTGCAGGAGTGTCATCCTAGTTCTGGACAATTGTGCTGCCCACTTGAGAGACCCGCCATTTCTTCGGAACGTAAAGCGTGTTTTTACCACCAAATACGACAAGCCATTTGCAGCCATTGGATGCTGGCGTCATAAAAAACTTGAAGCATTCTTACAGAAAGTGCATTGTCAAGCGTTGGCTCGCGCATATTGATCGCGGACAGCAGCCTGCGACCATTTTGGTGCTTGACAATATTTCGATTTGGCTACACTTTCTGCACTAGTTCAGGGGGTGCTGCACTCTAGCACTCGATTTGCCAGTGCAGCTAGCACCACCTGCACTTCGGCACTCGATTTGACGTCGTGCTGCACGAGTTTATGTACACTTCGGCACTAGACGCCGCGTGAGTTCTTTTCTCGTGCACGTAGTGCAAGGCGCTTGATGGCAGACGACGCGTACGGCTCCGTGGCCATGCGCGTATTGGTAGACGGCATAGAAACGGCAGTGTTTGCCGTGACAGAAAATGGCTGTCACGTGCAGTACGACGGAGGTGAGTGCTGTACGACGCAGTACAGCACTCACCTTCTGTATGAGACAGAAGGTGAGTGCTGTTATTTTAACACGTTGGCGATCGCAACGTTTGTGATGATTCGCTACAACTTTTCTTTTTGCTTAGACGGCCTTCACATCACCATTGGACGTGAGGCAACGCCAGTCTCACCTCTGCTTGCGGCAGCGGCTGGCTTTGATGTCGCCAGTCAGGCCATGCCTTCGATAGCCACACCATCTATGGCCACACTGCCGCCGACAGCCACACCGCCGCCACTGTCCGCAGACAGTGAACGCGTGGTGTGGAACACCAACAAATCAAAGTTCCTTATCACAAAATAGTATAAGGAATTCAAGGAGGCAATTGGCAAAAAGGGCGGCTTCAGGTAAGTCGCCTCCATTGCTACCAACATGTAAAATGGCAACTAGAGAAGCGCTACTAATTTTGTGCACGCTTCGGTAATTGATGTGTATGCACGATAGAACATCACAACGCAGCTGCAGTGGCGCTTGTTATTAGTAACGCAGCACGGACCCCAGTTTTCTTCAGGATGTGTACGCAGCATCTTGTTAAGGGCGCTTTGCGGGTTAGGCTGCTGCCAAGTGCACTAGAGGCCGGGATTTTCCCACAGGTCACAGTCGTTTGTATTAATTTTTACGAGCTTACCGCTGCCACGACATTAAGTTTACGCGAAACCACATTGGTCCGTCGTTTGAAACGTTGTACCATATATGATTCAGAAAGGTGTGGGAACCGCGCTTGGTCATGCTGTCTGAATAATGCCGAAGTTCGAACTAATTTCCAGGTACTAATACATGAATTTTTTCCACAGGACCAAAAAGGCCATGTGGGAGAAACTGGCCCATGAGATTAATCAGGAGTTCCGATGTCATATGACGCCTCTGCAAGTGGAAAACAAATGGAAATCAATGGAACGAGCGTATAAAAAAAACAAAAATAAAGAATGGTTCATCCGGCCATTCCCGTGCAGCCTGCGAGTACGAAGGGTATGGGCAGCAGACGCTTTCACATCATTGTTTTACTAATGTCCCGACCTAGCATAATTTTTTCGAATGCGGTTTCTTAACAGAGAGCTTTCCCAAGTGTTGGAGTGGGAGCACCACATCACCCCCGTTGCGTTGCTCACCCCGGGGAGGATTGTTGCGCAAGTTTGCATTTAGCATCATCTTTATCTTATCCTCAAAACAATTTTAAAACGTCACTTGATCATGCATGCAAATTTTGCCGACAGAATATTTTAATTCCACTTTATGTGCATTCACACATACTCTTAGCCAGCTTTAAACTTGCATATTGTGTGCGTGCATATTTTTTACTTAAGACACTGCTCCCATTAGTATGGCATGCAAGGACAATTTATTATTTGTACAGAATTGTTAGCAGACCCTAAACTTGCTGTGTGCATCCACGTTTTTGTGGTAAAACACTACTTCCATTAGTACGGCATACACGGATCATTTATTATCATAGGATGAGGTCACTAATGTGACCTTGTCTGTTTCTCCATGTGCAATTGAATCCTCTTTGCAATGAAGATGTATTCAGCTGTAAGAATACTTGCACTTTACCCACTGCTTCTGCTTACAGCATTGGTGTGAGTTGAAGGTACCCAGAACATGTACAAAACAATTTGACACTTGCTGACATTAATGAAACTTTATTCATGGAAGTAACAGGAATGGAGAAAACATCCTGCCGGAAAATGGGCCTGCTGATGACCCAGCTGAGGAGGCACCAGCCGAGGAGCTACAAGCACCCCGCAGAAGTGAAGTTGAACCCAGGAGAGGTCGTGGTGGTGGCCGCCACAGGGGCTCGTCGATTGGCAGCCTGATCAGTGTTTTGCAGGAAGCGATCGCTGCGAAACAGAAGCAGCACGACGAAAAAATGCAACTACTTGAACGTCTTGTACGTGCTGCTGAGGGCAATAAATAAGTACGCCTACACCGGCAGTTTGTTTTCATGTTATTCCCATGTGCACTTCAGCATTGATGTTGGGCAATGTGTCGCCTTCGGCTTTCACATTGCGATGTGGATGTGTCGCATTCGCTTGGCTCATTATCATTGCCAACATCGTCGTGAGGGGGCAGGTCTGCAAGTTCTGCAATAAAATCTCTTTCAGAATTGCACATGTTGTGAAGTACACATGCTCCCATAACAATGAGACAACCCTGCATAATTGTCTTGGCATCAACAAGATACAGCCTTCTGAAGCGTTGCTTCAATAGGCCAAAGCAGTTCTCAATGGCCACCCTTCGCTGACTATGAAACTTGTTGAATTTTTTCTTCCAAGTTGGAAAGCTGGAGCCGTTGTCTTTGTATGGCGTCATAAGCCAAGGCAGCAAGGGGTATGCTGAATCTCCAAGTATATAAAAGTCACCGCACTTGGCTGCAGCCTCTTCAAGGAAAGTGCTTTCTCTCAACACCCGGGCGTCATGCGCAGAACCAGGGAAGCCAATAAAGACATCCAAAAATCTGTTTTGGTCGTTGCAAACTGCTTGGAGGATTATAGACGCCCACTTCTTCCTGTTTATGTATGATGCAGTGGAGTCGTCCGGCTTCAGAATCTCGATGTGGCTGCCATCAATGCATCCCACGGTGTTGCGGGGGCCTTTCCCGCCGCTTTTTGTCAGGAAGGCCATTTTGCTGCGGGCCATGTCGGCAGCGCTAGGCCAGCATATCACTTCAGCGCTGATCGCCTGCAGAAAATTGAGCACACTCTGCATGCACAGCACAACTGATGATTCAGAAACATCGAATCTATCTGCCACCGAGTACATGCTTGTTTGTGCACCAAGGTAGCTCAAAGTTATGAGGCAAGTCTTTTCTGCTGTGATCTGCAGACGGCCGGAGACACTTTTCGGGTAGAATGGCGACAACTTGAACCACGTGCACAGACTGTCAAAAGTCTCACGCGACAGCCGAAACAGCATTTTGAATTCAAAGTCCAAGTATTCAGTTGTCACCTTCTCAAAGTACCCGTTGATTCGGTGACGGTCGACCCGTGCCACTTTGCACAATGCAACGGAAAGAGCTGTCTCGAATTCCTCGTCACTGTCGGAGTCAACGAGTTCCATAGCCGTTGCCAACAAAGACGCCATTTCAAACAAATACACAGCGTATCCGTGTTCTTACAACTAGTAATAATCGCGCACACGTTTGAACGCACACGCTCGCGGCACACACCAACAAAAGAAAAGTCACAGCCGCAGCAGACGAAGGCCTGTACGTTTCTGCACTTTTGTCCTCGATTTGACCGCTGCACTGAAAGCGCTAGTGTCGCGCTACACTCACACTTCAAGAACTGGCGCTGCACTGGTACGGCACTTTTCTGAACTAGTGCAAGAAGTGCAGCCAAATCGAGGAGACCTAGTGTGCAACTGCGCAGCACTGCTTCGCACGGTGTGGCTTTTGCATGGACGGCGAGATGGAAGCTGCCACGGAAGCTGAAGAGTTGCAAACTGCCTCTTGTGAAGAAGAGCTAGCTGATGCAATGAATGCACTGGGTGCCATGGGAGTCGCATATGACGACTACCTCGCCGTGGATGCTGCCGTCATGATGTCAGAGTGTTCAGAGCATCGCCGAGATCGTTGAGAACTCGGTCGTGAGTGAAGCCGCGGACTGCGATGACGACGAGGCGCACAAGCCGCATGATGCCGGGGAGTTGCCAAATCCTAGCTTTGGAGAACCGGTCACGGCTCTGGACCTCCTCCGCAGGTACGTCGCACCTCACAGCAACGCTGACAGCAATGCGGCCTTCCAGGCTATTGAGAAACATATGGCGATTTCTAGCGAGCGAAAGAAACGGCAAGCCACCATCCCGGACTTTTTTTAAGTCCAAAGCACACTCTGTGGAAATAAATTGTCTATAGTTGAAGCTGCACTTTTTTCATTCATTTTCGGAGCTTTCCTCACTGTTGCGTATTTTTCCCCGGTCCGGTGAAAAATGTATGAACGGGGTTCCACTGTATCTCCGGCTGCTCTCCCCTATCGGTGGTGCCGCTGCGGTTGCCCGGAACACTAGGCGAGCTATGCCATGGCCTCCGAGATTTACCCCTACGCATGTTTCTCTCCGGCTGTGCCAATCGGCGCATGCCCCAGCCAAATGTTGTAAGTTTGTCAATTCCTCCACGCCTCACCAGGCAGCAGTAGGCACTTATGCATTGTCCTGCCTATTTGCGGCATATATCCGCTGGCGGTTCTCCCAGTTTTGCACGTGTGCATTCAGAAAAAGTTTATTCGCAGCGTGTCCTGCAGCCTTTCATCTTTAGCTGCTTCTCGAGCAAGGACTGAATGCAAGGTATGTTCGAAATATTTCACAATTTAGGTGTTGTGTTTACTAGCAAAGCGGAGTGTTGATGTTGTTGCCGCGCTCACATAGTGTGTTCCGTTTTACAGGGAACTTACACATTGTGCTAGTGTAGATAGTAGTCTTTGCTCCATAAACGGTTACTCGTCAAGACTGTCTAGTGAAGGTGGTAGTCTTTGCATGCCAAACGGTTAGTCGACAAGCCGTTCTCATGTAAATGGTGGTAGTATTTGTGTGACACAAAACGCTGTGTGTGTCAGATGTGCCTTCTGTTGTCCGTGTCAAGGTTGCGCTATAACAAAATAAGATTGTATTATCTGTCGCCCAAAGCATACCGCTACATCAGAAACCGAGGCTTGCTTAAGCTGCTTTAAAAAAATACCCTCCTCCGCTACGTTGGAAAATCAAACAGTGAGAGTGGAGTCACTCCCTTGACGAAAGAGTGCCTGAAGGAGGAAGCAAGATACTTCAGGGACGAAGCACGACTCTGCTCCTTCATGCTTGACGAAATGGCCGTTAGCTCTAAGTACGTATATGACCGAAAGATGGACTGTTTTTTTGGCCATCAAACAGCAAAAGAAGAGAGTGAAATAGGGAGTGACACCACCAGTGTTGTTCTTACAAAGTACTGTGCTTCATGGCAACAGGCTTGTCAACATTATATAGAATACCATGCGGTTTCTTTTTCACGAATCGTTTGAGTGGGAAGCTGCTTCATCAAATGACAGTGCAGGTCCTCACAGAAGTCGAGAAGTGTGGCCTAGAAGCCCTGCGTATCGTACGTGACAATCACAAAACCAATGTGTCGATGATGCACCACTTGGGAAACGGATCTTTGAAGCCTGTCGTACCTCATCCATGCTCTACAGATAGAAAGCCGTCTTTGGCCTCTGATCAGTGTCATACCATAAAAAAATGTCAGAAACCTCTTTCTGGAGGGCGCCATGACAGATGGAAGTTCCCCAATTACAGGAAACTTTGTCAAGGATCTCTACGAGATGCAAAAGAATGAAGTCATCAAGCCTGTTCGTTTCTTGACACAGAAGCACATGGAGCCGTCAAATTTTGAAAAAATGCATGTAGGCAGGGCAATAGAAATATCTGCTACTCAAGTAATCACTGCACTATCATATTTGAAGGAGTACCCGGCAAACAATGCCCGAGCAGAAGCGTTCAGAAATTGTGGAGCAACCATCTTTTTTATGAAAGTCATGCAGAAGTGGTTTTCAATTCACAACGTATCGAATAGAACTGCTCACATTCACCAAAGAGGTGCTGACAAAATGCATTTCTTCTGTGCCACTGATGAACGCCCGCTTTGGCTCGAAGATGAGTTGCTGCGGTATCTGGAGGCTTTGCACAATCTTTGGGCAGTCGCTGCTTATTTTGTGGACGTGGGGCTCACATTATTATGTTAAAGGGAAGCTGAAACACTTTAAGAAAAAAATGAGTTCCCTGCGGCATTCTACAGTTTTGAGTCCACTGAACCCGAATATCTCATTTAAATAGGGCGGAAACAAACGCAAACAGCTGTTTTTTGCAAGAAAATGCGCACCCACGCCTGAGGGCATCACGCGAACGCCGCTGTTGCCCGTGATTGGTTGGGACCGCTGTGACATCATTCACGGGGATCGCCGGTCAGCGCCGCTGTTTCAGAGCGTAGCACGCTGTTCTGTTCTGGCTTCACAGCCGAGTTGTAAGCATTATGGAACGTTCGCTCGCTCTCTCAGAGAGCTTGTATTTTCGCCAGATATGTTCGAACCGACAGCCGATACAGAAAACAATGGCGGCAACGGGGGCAGCGACGAGGTTGAGTGTGCCAACAGCGAGAGAAATGTGTGCACCTTCTCGCGCGTTGGAAATCTTAGCTGGTACATATGTCTTTTCATGTTGCTCCATGTTCCAATGACGGGAGAAAAAACGCGCTAAGGTGTCACTGGGAACTTGCTGCTGAAAGAATGCCAAAGCACTAACATCTCATTAGATTGTAAACACGGGTGCAATTTTGCAATGTCAAGCACCTTGTCGCTGCTTGTCCAAAGTTCCATGGTTTTTTTTTGCATGTTGATACACAATCGCGAACATAAGTGCCGCGTTTGGCTGCTTCAAATTCTTCTATTGGTAATGGTAGTGGAACAGGTTTATCAGGGGCTCGGTTCTCAAGGTGCTCTGCTAGAACCTGAAAGAGTGCAAGGCATGGATGTCATGAATTTCAGCATATCATGCATATCAGCAAACATGACAACAGTTGGATTACTTACAATAATTGAAATACTTTTTCAGTAATTTATGTGATGGATTAGTTGCCAAGTGATTTAGTAATGTGAATTATTTGGCGTCTGTTTTTCATGGCTAAAGTAATTTATTATTTGCGTTAGATATGCACCAGTAAGCTGTGTACGGCGCCAGAACGTTGGTAGTGTCATGAGGTGTCGTGGAGAACATGGGGGAGAGGGCATGAAATGTTGGCAAGTGTATGTTACCTTGAAGAAAGGTTGCATCCCTTTATACTTTGCTTTTTGCTTCTTGTATGCATAAAAGCATTTTGGAAGCAATCGTAAAGTAATACCATTACTTTTTTGAAAGCGGTAATTGGTAATGTAATTCAAATCAGTGAGAGTAATAAGAAAGTAATGAGTAAAGTACATTTACTTAAAATAATAATTTTGCCATACGTGATGCATAGCTAATTAAAGGCAAGAAAACATTTTTTGTCCAGCAGCCATGCCTGTATTGGGCTAGACCACGTCGAACGTTGACAAGTTCAATACCTCACAACGTTACTTCATTTTTTGAGCCCGTTCGCCTTGCCACGGGTGCGGCTGTGCCGATGCTCGTTTTTGCGGCATTTCCCTGCTGGTATAGCAAGCTGTGAGTGCGGAATCTATGGAACAAAGCTTTTACACGCCGAGTTCAACTACTCTAACGCGAGCATGAAAATATTACCGTAACGCCTCATGTTGTGCGATTTGAACACGAATGCTGAACAGCTAAACCTGCGGGCACCGCGGGGTAGGACGAATAGCAAATATCACTGAATGCGCAAGCGTACCCCCACCAGTTATTTCACCGTATAAAAACAGCGCCGTACAAACAGCCGTAGTACAGTGTTCCGTGACAAAGCGGAGTGGTAAAACAGGATGAAAACGGCAAGCACTTTGCATGCATGTGCATTTTCCTGGCTGTGCCTCCACCTTGCTTCGTCATCGGATGCTCTAAGACTGTTTGTTCGACACTCAGGTGATCATCTGTTTAAAAGATTGCCTGTATGCACATTAAAACCTTTACCTCACCCTTTCTCTTCTTGGCAAAGGCCTCTCTTGGAAGTGGCGAGGTGTTTCTCTTGTGGGAGAATATTATAAATGGAACAACGCCGGGCTTCAGTCGCGCCGATTTAATTGCAATACCGATTGGCCGCATCATTGTCAAGCTCCGATGATAATCACTGTCGCGGAAATGGTCTGAACACAGCACAGTTGATTTCGTTGGCAAGAAATTCTCTCTCCTAACGGCACGGACCCACTGTGTTGCAAGTTTCTTGTACTTCGGGAACATGTGAAACACCATATTGGCTCACCCGCCTGTGTTCGCACAGCCGAATGCTGCACAGAACGAGGGCATGTTGGGTGCCCTTGGCTGTAGGCACTCACACAGCACAGAAGGAAGCATTTTTTGCAAAAGAAAACAAACATGAGCGACGGCAGATCTCTTGCAGCGTCGTTTAGTAAAGCGCAGAATGGAAAGAAACATGCCAGTACATGCCAGCACGCCGGTCCGGCAGTGCAGTCGCCGGGTATGACGTCACTCTCGCCGGTTTTCTCCTTCGGCTACCTCCTCACCCGGCGCTCCGGGAAGCGACGAGGGCGTGTCCGCGGTAGGGATTTAGAAAGCGATTTCTGCCCCTTATATTAACAAAACAAAGAAAAAATTTCAGAGCTGTAAATTAATACGTCTGTTCTTCCAATCCCAGCAATTCATGGAAATTGAAAACCGTTTCAGTTTCCCTTTAACGATCGCAAAATTCATAATCATCTTGCCCGTGGCATTTTAAAGCTGGCAGCTCGACTGCGGTTTGAGCGCAAGCTGAGGAAACTTGCGTTTTGTCATCTGTGCCAAGCTGCGATGGAATACTTGATTGTGACGAGCGCCATGGTGCGGGGAGAGACGCTACCATGCCCCTTTTCCGACTTAACGCTCTCTCCGGCCGATTGGCATGGCCGGAGAGAAACACGCACCGCGGTGGTGGATCTCGGAGGCCATGGCTACGCCATTTCCACCGCATACGGCAGGCCGCACCTGTGCGTTTTCATTGAGCAGCCATGGCAGATGAGATCGCTCACGCGGCGGCGACCAATGCTGCTGCCAGCAGCGCCACAGCGCATGTGCCGGCTGGCAGCAACTGCACGCATGCGCGGGACGGCCCTCCTCCGCCTTCTCCCTCATACCAGCCCCGCACACCGTCTCCTCGCCGCATCATGGTGCACGCGCTGACCAGCATGAGCCCAGCGCATGCGCAGGGCAGCACCCCGCCTCCTGCCTTGGCACCCCTTCTCCGCGTGCCGCCTCCTCCCCCCGGCGCGAAGATCAGGTGATCCGACAACGCAGGGCTATGGTGGCTAGAGGGGGAAGTGTCAGCTTCGGCTGGGCTGTGCCACGTATGGAGGTGCGGCATTTTTTCATGACAACGACAGGTGGCACACTCGTCGTCTCCGAGATGCCTAGCGCGAGGTTGTGTTTGAGCTATCTCTCCGGGTCTAAGCGTGCGTCGTAAGTTAGCTTCGCCTGCCCCGCTTTTGTTTGCTTGTCACAAGGAGTTCTGAGTAGCCTTCTTGACCCACGCCACTGCAAAAATTTGATCGGTATGCAGAGTAAGCTGGATGATCTGGATGTGGGCCACCTGAATGTGATGTGAAGTTCACGAGATGGTAAAGCATTGTGATGCGGTGCCAGATCATCGTGAAATGGTGGGATCAAATAGCGACTGTCGCATAACCTACTACGTTAGTGGGTATGTGACCAGGAAAATGCTAATGAGAACAAAGTGCGAAGAGTGTTCTCTAGCTGTTGCTTCAAGCAAAAGACTCGCACTTGCTTCCGGAAGAGTCATGCCTTACGAACCACATGGATAGAGCTGGCCTACTTTACCCATCTCGGGCACTAAAAGACTTGGTTGCTGTGATGGAAGATGCCTTCACGCATTGTTTCAGCTTTAACAAGTTGGAGACTGACAGCATCATGGACCTTATTTCCTGCCTGTCAATAAATAAGCTGGATATGGTTGGCTGTGTGCAACATAGCGTAGAAACTACCAACCAAGGGATACGGTTTTTTGTCATCACGAGGTTGCACGTCCTTGTCGCAGGACAGAATGCATCGAAGCAAGGGAAGCGAGAAAAAAATGAAGTACCTCAAGCTGAGGCGCACAACATAACTGCGTAACTGCAAAGTTTATATCAGCAAGACCAACATAAAGCGTTTATATATGCATGTAAAACAGGAATTGTTCGCATCACATTGTATGCCCAGAAATGTCTGCATATCTGAACAGAACTTCCCACTCAACAAATTATTATTGTTTGCACTGCACCTTGTTCACCGTCTCTGGCCATTATATATTAGATTTGCGCTCCATTTCGTGTCATATTGTTTGTTTGAGAGCTAACAACCATGCATATAGAGTCGTGTGTATTATTTTATTATCAATAAATATATTTTTTTCTAAGGCATTCTTGGCATTATTTAAGCGGTACTACATACACTAACTTCGTTCTTTGCAGGATTCTAATATTGGAAACCGAATTTCCCTTTGCGCTCTCATTATGCTCAGTTTCAACAATTGGTGCCTACAGTTCTACCTTTCATTGCAAAGTTAAATAAACTTGAAATAATCCTGGTTCACTCGCAGCAGCCCGTTTCCAGTGCTGAGGCGCGCAGTATCCAGTAGACGATTAGGACAAGCGCCTGTAGCTAAGTCACAAATAAAGTCACGTCAGACAGAACTGCATACGGCCCCCCATAATAGTAGCTTAAAATGCAAAAGCGGCACTGGCAAACCACAAACGACCGCCTACTGCGGAAGCTTCCTCTGTTCGGTGCAAATATGAGTTTTATAAGTGTTGCACTGAGTGCAAAGCTAAAGCATGGCAATAAAATTACCAAAATTTAGTACGTTGGGCCAGCTGCAGTGATTAAGTCGCCGAGCCTTTAAAATGATTTTCCGATATGCGTATGGCGCCCCAAGAAGCCGCGGAGTGAGAAATCACTTCACAGCGGATCCAAATAACCGCAGCAGACCTTAGCCAGCGTACGGGAGGCATCACTGAGCCGACAGCAGTGCCGCCACATCGTCCTGAAAAAATGCTGCCTCTCGGGTGCTCCGATGCCAACATCTCCCGCTATAGCCACCATAGGATCACGGAGCACGCGCTGACCAGCGCGAGCCCGGTGCATGCACAGGGCGGCACCCGGCCTCCTGCCTCGGCACCCCTTCTCCATGTGCCGCCTCCTCCCCCCAGCGTGAAGAACAGGTGATCCGACGACGCGGGCGCCGCTAGGGAGAAACGCGTCTCACTAATGGTGGTGTTTCACGTTGGCACCGCAGCACATGTAAGGAGGCTGAAAGGCAGAAAATTTGAAAGGGTAATTAGTTATAGCTGAGCATAAAACGCGTTGAAAGAAATAAAACCGAGTCTTTCATTCATTATGATCATCGAAGTTCCTGAGATGCCATAACAGATGATAATAGAGATTTTTAGCAGCGCCAAGTTACCACAATGAAAGCGCGGAAACACCGTACCGGCCGAAGACTGCGCATGCGCGCACTTTACCGTACGTAAACATTTTCCATGCGGCATACGAGACAGTAAGTAGTGTCACGTGGGTCAGGTGCGCACCAAGTTTCGCGAACCAAGACATTTCAAGCCAAGACACAGCTCACACTGCGAAATGGTGTCCACCACGAAATGCGCATGTATTTGTATTTGCCCGTTTTTCATGTGCGTTTTACCCGGACAGACGACTTGATCTTACTTCAAGTCGTCAACGAGGTTCAGCCTGTGTGCGACCCAATGAGATGGCAAGTCGCAAAAATTGTGCAGGAAAAAACAGGCAAGCTTCGTACAGCTCGCCGCGTTAGAGAGAGGTTCGACCTCCTCCAGTTCCACCACAAGGACAATAAGAACCGTGGCAAGCGGGCATATTCTATGTACGTTACTTCAAAGCCATTGCTTTGCCCTGGACCTTCGATCCTGAAAGTGTGTGCTTCGGCGTAGGTCGGGTGTGGAAGAAGTAGTTGTTGAATTTGATCAGCTACTCCAGTACATCTCCGACTTGGCCAGAGAGTGGGGCTACAAGCCGTGTGCTGTGGACCGCCAGAGCAGGCAGCAAAAAGCCTCTCAAAGCGCCGCAGGAAGTGATGAACTGAGTGCAGTGCACACACAGCCTGCTGCAGCCCAGTCGGTGCGTACTTCAGCTGCAGCAGAACGAAAGGCCAAGGCTATGCGAGCCTATTCTGTGGCTTCGGTAACGATCTAAGCACGCATTTGGTGTTGTGTTTTTCCGATTTGCCTGAGTTGTCATATATGCTATGCTTAACTTTAAGCCTCGGAATGCTCAAGTAAGAGCTGGAAACAAACGTGAAGTCCATAGTTCCGGTATTGATAGGAAGCAGAAAAATGTCAGGTGTAGATAGTTCAACCTAAGTAGTGGCGTTTTAACTGGAATAACATTTTCCTGTTTTTAGTACAAATGTACTCGCTATGGCCCGAAATAAAGATCAAGTTGCTACACGCTTATTCATTGTGATACTTTGTTTGCACATTACAGGGCTAAGAACAGCTCGCAACAGAGCAATGAACAATTATGTGGCTTCAGTCATGCTGTCACTTGAGCCGAACTGTTGTCATAATGAGTGCAAATACACAGGATGATCACAAGCCTAGATTCCTGTTATCAGCAGAATAGGACTGTAGGTATAGCGTGAGGTGGACAAGATAGACAGAAGAAACAGCGCTTTTATTTCACCTGCCTTTAATACCAGTATTTCAGCTGTCGTGTCAACAAATCCCATGTAAAGCATGCAATCTACTTGTGCCAGCCTTAGTCGAAGCTTAGCAGTAGTTTATGAATGAGCATCTGCATTTAGCCATGTTTGAACGTTCATACTATTGTGAGAATGTGTGAATGTTTTACGTTTCAGCAGTCTTGTAAAAGTCCAATGAAACTAATGCTTCTGTGATGCTTCTGTGCCACATAATGTTGAACAGCAATGTATCTCTCTTACGCAGATGGTGACACGCATGCTGCAGCATCTATGCTGCATGGGATGTATGCCGATGAAAATGACGACCCAGGCATCCATGCACACTTGGAGAATCTCATACCATCTAGACCAGACAGCTGTTTGAGTGCTGTTGCTGACACCGCTGACCCACAAACGAATGAAAGAAGTCGTAGCACCATTTGTGGGTATGGTACCTGTGGCAGCAACAGCCCTCAAGCGTCTTGTGTGGGTCTAAGTAGTATGAATGAACCCATTAATGCAGGTATGGTTTAACATATCATTTTAGATGCTATACTTTGCTATGCCACCAAGCTACAAAAATTTTGTGTACTAACTGTGAAGTGTCAAACACGAGGCACGTGTCGAGCAAAAGATTTTGCACTTGTGTCAACCATTGAAACCTATCAACTTCCTTGCATTCACATTTGGGAGTGTCCTTCTACCCAAAAGAAGCAAATTTCCAACATTGCAGTCGGGTCGCTTGTTTTAGCAGGCGGCGTTTGACAAAGCATGGAAGCAGTAGCAGAAAAGCGGTGCGGGCAGATGATAAGTTCTCTCTCTTTTCTTTTTTTGCAATGTTTGCTTTACCGTTGAGCAATCAGTCATTCTCGTTTTCGGTAGATGCTTATTAATGGAAATAATGGAAAAGGACGAATAAGCAGAATCGCAAGAGAGGGAAGAGATATTTGCCGTTTGAGTGGCGATGTACGTTGCCTGGCGGAAACGGTCCGAACCGGACTATAGGCAAAAAGTGTTTCGGTACAAACTACAAGAATCGATATGACTGGTGTGAAGACAAGGTACTGATGTTCAGTGTCCCTAAAGAGAAGCGTCAACTGCAAGCATAGCGGGATGCCATTTAGCATGAAGACCGAGTCCTGCAACTGTACTACTGTACGTGTGTGAGAAGCACTTCGACCCAGTGTGCGTGACAAAAACATGGACAGCAGTGCACAGCGGAGTTGTTTTAGCCAGCATGACCCGAAGAGCTTCTCTATAGCTAGAGATAATGTGCCGAGACATTTTCCTGCTTCTTCACACTTCACTTTCAAAGAACGGTGTTCCGTGACAACTGAAGCTTATGGAGCACTTCCGAAAGGAGGAGCAGTAGGCAGAAAATACAAACGAAAAGGAAGAAACAGAAAGTAAAATATAGTAAAGTACGAGTTACTGGAGTTAGCAACTGATGTGCCAATAGAAGGCGGCAGAACCAGACTAACACTGCCAACACAAAAATGAAGAATCCCACAGGGATATGCGTATCCTACATCGATGAATTTCCTTTCTCTTGGTTTGCAAGTTGACCCCATATTGGTTGTTTCAAGAACAGGGTCAGCGTCTTCTGTCATGAACATTTTATTAAGGAGCATGATTACATTGAACGCCCCAAATGCATGAAAGGCGCAGCATGGTTCATAAGAAACAAGCAGCCTTTGTGTTGGTGCTTTAAGAACTCCTCTATTCACGGAGTCCGTATGTGAAACCCGCAATATTTCATTTTCATTTGAGTCTACACAACAATGATGGTACAGCTCACTGCATTACGCGAAAGCGCTTATATACACGCAGGAGAACATCGTATACGGCACTTCCCAACACACTGCCTTCACATGAGAATTGAAAACGGGGCGCAGCGTACAGTGACGACAGATAGCAACTCATCTAAACGGAACTTGCAAATTGAATTGTCAGCTGCTCCAACAAAAACGCGGACTGCGATCATTGCGTTGAGCAAAATATACGTTATTGATTTAAAAGTGCAGCACGCATTGCGACAATGTCAAATAACCCTACAAGCTTTCGGGAAATTAAGATAGTAACTTCAATATTAGAGCATTAACACTTGCACGCACTCTGACAAACGCAGGCTGAAACGCGCGCGCACGGGGCCTGTCAGCCTCCTCAGCCAGTCGCATGCGCCACATGGCAGCTCCCCAACATTGGTGAGACACACTGCGCGCTGCCGTCGGACCAGCTGTTCCATAGAGCAATATAGTAAACGACAAGAGCAGACACTCGAGCCGTTTCACGGCCGAGCTATGGAGCTTCACCGATTCCGCTAGTGGCAGAGCACATCGAGTAAAATGCGGCTGTGGCTGCGGCTAGCAGCTTGACAGGAGGCACGACCACTGGGCACGACTCAACATATGCGAAGCCTAGTCAGTCTCTTTCTGTAAAATGCACCTGAGCATCGTTGTTGGGTCTTTCTGCCAGCGTCTGCTTCGTCGCGGTTTTATAGTAAGGCCGCAGCAAGTTCTTTTGCGCATTGTTAACGACTTATTCTCTTCGCATTTTGTTATGTTACTGTTAGCCGCATGAACGAGTGACGGCGGCCTAGCAGCCATGAACAGCTGCTGCCCATTTGCTATGCTGACTTTCATTTCGTATTCTTTTTTTATGCGCAGCAATGAGCGGTGATGCTAGCGATAACAGCGATGCGGCAGTGTCCGAGCTGCGAGGCACGTTCGATACAATGACGAAGTTAGAAAATGAAATAAAATGGTTCGTTAAGAAATGCGGCCTATGAACACATGCTGTTCGGGGCAGAGAACTTTATGTTAAGTGCAGCAACTGCTGAAAAAGTATGGAGCTCCACTTTTGCAAAAGAAATGTAGCTAATTCTAAAATTGTACACGTGCAATATTTGCAGTATTGCAATAATGTGCTCTCTCTCAACCTCTGTAGCAGGCTATATATGCGCTCAAGCGTTAGCTGTTCTGCATTGGGCTGAAGATATGTGTTTTCATGTTTTATTTGTGTATGGAGTCGTTACCGTAAAAAGTTCCTTGTTTCTTAGCATTTATAACAGTGCTTCCTAAACCAAAAAAAGTACGCTTTAAATGAAGGAACGCAGCATCTCCACTATAAAGCTTTGCAGGCTCCAGTCTTGCTTATACGAAGGAATGTAGCATCTACATACAATAGCTTTGAAGCTTGCAGTATTGCTTACCTTCTTGTCTGTTATTCTATGTATTGCAGGAATCTCCACCGTTTCCTCAAAATACACTGTACAGCCAAAGGACATCATGCATACTCAAGGGCAAAATTCCAAGTATCAGAAGACGATTGCAAGGCTTCGAAGACAGCAGGTGAAGACTCCCAACACAAAGTGCTTAATTGCAGCTGTTTAATGACGGACACACTGGCTTACACATTTGAGATGAGGATGTTGGTGCGTGCTCAGTTATTTTTGCAGCCATTTTATTTCGGCACGCTACCATTCACATAATTTCGCTCCCCTAATTCACCCTGCTTCACAGAAGCACAAGAAAAATGCAATATTTTTTTCCCTTCAAAAGCAATCCCATTTTGAGCAAACTTATAGCTGTCGTGTATGTGCAGTTTTTTTTGCATTATTTGGATAGTTGCAACAAGTCTTCTATGTGATTTGCTTGTGCAAAGTTATTGCCATCACGTCATTAATTTCCGACTATTCTCCATTATACCAGTGTCACACGACCACTTTTGATCGCGATCAAGTCCGATTGGGATTGAAATTCTCGACTGGTATTGGCTCCATCGTGCAGCTTGTGCGAAAGAACCAATCGTGACCGAGAAATTCTAATCGGATTGGGCTTGATCGCATTTAAAAGTGTGCCCTGTGACGCCCGTATTACTTGCATTGCGCTGTTTCTCCCGCTTTTATGTATCTGCCTCTTACAATCTTGCTGCAATAAATTGTTGTCTGCTATTTTTGTGTTCTTGACTGTGCAGCAAGTTGATCTATATTTAAGGAACACGGCACATTTATTTACGATACACCTTTTGTCGTGAGTTACTAGACATACAATATCGATAAAGTTCTACTTCCTCAACAGTTGGCATGACTGTTGCGCTAAGTTATAGCTTGAAACAGCAAATATGAATTTAAATGAAACTAAGATGAGTGAAACACCTTTGCGCGCTCGTCGTCACAACATATAAATAGCGGCACAAGCGCCTGCATGAAATCACTCGATTTAAGCAACAGTATGGGTCACAAAAAGAAAAAAAAATGCAAGAAACGAAACTTAAATTAGGGCCTCCGAGCTTCGGCGGCGTGCACAACCATCTTCGAGGCTAGTGCGTTTCACCGATTCTGCTAGGTGCACTGAGAGCCAAAGTCGGCCGCAGGGGCCTATGGGAGTGTCCACTCTTTACGTTTACTGTTAGCATCCTCGACCACCTTGCCCTGGGGTTGCCCCGAAACCAGAACAGCGCGCTTTGCACCGCGGTAGTGGCACACTGCGGAGGGCCAACATCGGGGACAAAACTACAGTGAACTAGAATATTTTCCAGTGAAGCGAGTGGAGGGGGCAGCGTCTTACTACACGCGTCAACGAGAGTGTCTCCTGAAGCAGCGGCATTGTTGTCGACCACTCTTGAAGGCGGCCGGCGGCGACGGGTCAGAGCACGCACGATGGCGCTTCAGTTGTGCGCTGGCTTTTCGTTCAGTGTGGTAGCATTGCACGAGTGTTTTGATGGGAGTGTATTAACTTCTTGCAAGAATGAGTGCTAAGCAATGGCTCAACCACTGCTACGCCCCAGAGTGCAGCACAGGCTACGCAAGAACAAAAAATGCGCGAAAGTTGTCACTATTCAAGGTGCCTGCTGATCCTGAGCGCAGATCCACGTGAGAGAGGAACCTACATCGAGGCGATAAGCCGCTAATCGCAGACTGCGCAATACATGAGCTACATGTTGAGCCACGCTTCACTGCTAGGGATTACGTGCACCGCATAAATGGTGAGGAAGTTCGAATTCTACACGGTGCGCCTACGCTTACCGCAGATGCAGTCCGCACAATATTACCCAATCTGCCAGCTTACTTGGGCAAGCTCCCCACTCCCAAGAGGAATGAGAGAAAAAGGAGCAGTGATGACGATGTCACACCACGAAAAAAGGCACGAAGGCAGGTTACAGAGGTGATCGAAGATGAACCTGTCGAACCTGTGGCCAGCAACGAAGTATGTGCGGCCGCAACTGCCGCTGCAGTGAGGAGAATGGAAGTCCCAGGAAAGCGATGGACGCAGCATGAACTTCAAGACGCAGATGGAGTATGTTTTACATTATGTGCTCTCGACTCGCTGTCAGGTGAGGTGACCGTGGAAAAGGCCGTGTCCTTCAGTGCCGATGCCTTGCATGCAAAGACGTTCCTGGTGGGCAAGCAGGTAGCTGGAGCATCAGTGGCAACAATGCAAGACGTGCATGATTTTCATATTTGCAAAGGTGCAGCGTCAAGGGATGAAAACTCCCTGATGACCAGCCTAACAGCTAGCTTGCAAAGTCATCATCACCATCAGCCTGGTTACGCCCACTGCAGGGCAAAGGCCTCTCCCATATTTCTCCAACAACCCCGGTCATGTACCTTAGCATCCTCTGCTGCGTTGCAGGTCTGACCGCCGCCGTGGTCAGTTGCTTCGCAGCTGCTGGGGACTGAGGGCCGGGGTTTGATTGTTGTGTTCATATAGGAGGTTGTGGCCACGTACTGCACCAGGGTGGCCAATCCTGCTCTGGTGAGGGAGTGCGTTACCGGTTCTGGTCACCGGGATCAGGCCACACTCCAGGCCTGTTTGTGCAATTTTATCAACACGCGGATTTTTTTTCTTTTTTTTTAATCCGGTGGAAAATTGCCGGCACCGGGATTCGAACCACGGACCTCTTGCATGCGAGGCGGGTGTTCTACCTCTACGCCACCACTGCAATGTCAAATTGCAAAGTCAAACTGAGTACAAATCAAGAACAGCACATAGTAATTGCTGCCAAGCCAAGGCAACCAAACATGGTATTTCATGCGTCAGTTGCAAGCACTTAAGGAAAGCACTCTTTAAGCGGCAGTCACGCCTGAAAATGCGTCAACGAACAGTCAAAATACTGGTTCGCAATGCCACGGTACCATTGCCAAAAAGCTTCAAGCGTGTTCCCGAAAAAACAAACTGCTTTTATCAAACCTAGACAAGCTCGCAGTAGATCTTCAGGAAATGGAAACTAAGTGTGCTGCAACAGCTGAGGAAATACTTTCTCGGAAAATAAGCTCCTTATCACCAAAGTAGCAGCTGGCTATAAGGCAATGCTTCGAAGCATTCAAGAGAAAAAGCCCACGGGGCATGAAGTAGGATAAGGAATGGATGCTTGAATGCATATTGCTTAATATGAGGAGCCCTAACCACTACCAGTATATGAGGAGGCAGAACATCTTGACACTCCCAAGTGAAACAACGCTGCGTAAGTACACTGCCCAGTACAGGAGCAGCTACAGATTTAATTAAAAAATGCTGAATGTTTTGAAAAAGAAGGTTGCCCACTTCAATGTGTTCCACCGACACGGTGGAATAATAATAGATGAAATGAAGCTAGCAGAACACTTTTCAGTGACAACAGGTGCGAAGATAGAAGGCTTTGTTCACCTTGGCCCATGCACGCCCGAAAAAGAAGACATTGCCATGCAATCATGGTCGTGATGTTTGTGCCACTCGTTGGCAGCTGGACTCAAGTTCTTGGTGTTTTCGGGAGTAACAAGAACGTGAAAGGTGACCTGCTGGCCAAAACTGTAATAGAGTCCAAAGTTCTTGCAGAAAGGGCTGGCCTCTTAGTGGACTACGTCGCATGTGATGCAGCGGCCTGGAACCGGAAAATGTGGCGCATGTTTAATATTCGAACTTCCTTGAAAGAAGTGGTCCGCAAGAAACCGCATCCTGTTGACAGCAGCCATTTCTTATTTTTTTTTTCAGATTTCCCAAATCTTGTCAAAAATATTCGAAACAGGCTTCTTGTCACAACTTTTGACACCCCCGATGGAACGGTTTCAATGCAATTTGCTCGAAAAGCTTTCGAACTAGACAGAAATGCTGTAACAATGAAAGGAATGCCTTGCTTAACTACCGTGCACATCAGCCCCAACAATTTCGAAAAAATGCGGGCAAGTTATGCCTTCCAATTGTTCGGGCATGGACCTTTGCGAGCCTTTTTTCTTTACCGCACTCAGCTAGAGCAGAGCTGCGGTAAACTTGATGCTACAGAGAAGTTTTTCATAAGAATGAAGTCTTTGATTGCTGTGATGACTGGCAGGTATACAGCTGAAGCCCTCAGGCCTAATTCTGATGGTGTGAAGTTAATAAAGGAAACCCTAGGTTTCCTGGACACCTGGGAGGGCCACGCTGATAAAAAAAAAATTCTGACCGAATCTACTGCTGAAGGCCTAAGAGTCACGCTAACAAGTACTCTTGAGCTCCTTCAGTACTTGCACGACCAAGTTGGCTACAACTACCTGTTGACATCACGACTGA
This sequence comes from Dermacentor albipictus, assembly GCF_038994185.2. Lineage (NCBI taxonomy): Eukaryota > Metazoa > Arthropoda > Arachnida > Ixodida > Ixodidae > Dermacentor > Dermacentor albipictus. The sequence continues at coordinate 86,793,143 of NC_091822.1, forward strand.
GCCAGGTCAAAGTGGAGAACTTCTTTGGATTGGTAAGGCTTTCATCTGGCCGCAACTCCCATCCAACACCACAACAGTTTGTTATCACTGTTCACTGCCTCTCTTATTACAACTTGGCACACAGCGTTGCAGGTGGAAATGCAGAGAGCGACATCTTAAGTTCTCTTCTTGACCCGGGGGACAAAGAGGAAACTGTAAAGCAGCAACTGAAGGAGAAAGTGAAGGTTTTCACCGAAAAAGAGGGACCGTCGGCTTCATGTGGCAGTGCAGCTATGCAACATGACTATAACATCCAAAGAAGTGACTCAAGGTTGATCTATCACATCTCTGGGTACGTGGCGAAAAAGTGCATGCTACTGACCAAATGTCCTGCATTTATCGATTGCCTCTCTTTGCCAGCAGAGCAAGGGTGCCGCATGCATTCTGCAGAATTTGTTAAGCATATTGACGAAGGAGGCTTACTCTACCCCTCGGTTGAACTGTTCCGTTTCATCACCAGGCTGGAGGACATTTTTACCAACTGCTTTAGTACGCGCAAAGTTCATTCTGAAAGTGTCATGGACATCTTACACATGATCCATTGTGCTGCTCTTTTAAATGTGGGATGCAATGAACAGGCTGAGAGTATCAGTCCTCTCATGGTGAGTTTTTATGTTACTACGCGGCTTCATTTTTTTATCAAAGGACTGAACAAGTCAAACATGCTGTCGAAGTGAAAGGCAGCGCAGCACCTCAAGCTAAGCAGATTGAATTAGCTATATTTTTACACTGTTTGCTTCGTGCATTGGAGCTTTCAAGTTGATTTAAGTGAAAATTACAAACACCTGCATTAAAACCGTATAAAGCAGTTTTTCTACTGTTTTTTGCGTCAATCGCTTTTATGGTGTATAACATGTGTTGACTGATGTGCATTCTCGTATCAGCATGGAATCATTAGTTTTACACATCTAATATTCTGTGAATTTGTGTCTTGGTTGATAATGAAAACGGTATATATATTTATATATTTTTATCGTGTATAACCCATGAGAAATGGTTCCAAGAATTTGTTACTTTGCGAAATTCAGTGTCTCGAAATATGCCGGAACTGCGACAGTTTGTAATACTTAGCTAAAAAAAAAGCATTTACAGTGCGCTCAATAGCCTTCATCTGTTATTGCTTGCTATGGCGGGATCGACATTGTACACTCAATTCAGTAAACATCCGCGCATGCCAAATATCTTCAAATATTAAAGATAAATAGCAAGCGCGAAACAAAACTACCTTAAATGCGCAGATACATAACGAAGCACGCTTTCCAGTCTCGTGTGAGGGCTTCGCACGCAGCAGAGTCAAGTCGAGTGTTCAAGAGTGGCCGATGGCAGCGCCACCGCTGCAGGGGACATGGCGTGCGTCAGGCTGAGAGGCACGGTCGCGCCACTGGAAAATATTCTAGTTCACTGTAACAAAACTGCACCTCATACAGGGTGCTTGCATGCAGCGCTACTTTGCCCCTGGTGCGCAACACGTGCGCGCACATTTTATTGTTTGCAGGTGCTGAGCATCCCAGGTAAGCGCTTGAACCTTGTCAAACTGCGTGCTCTGACATACCTGGTTGCAAGCAAACACTAATGTATTTAGTGATTAATCCTTAAGACCCGTTCAATGAACCTGTCCACTTTCGGCCGCTCTTAACCACATTGTTTTTCGACGAGGTCGATCAGCATGCACGCCGTCTTCACTGTGAGACAAACTTGAAGAAAGCTAATTGATTGGGGCAACTAGCAGCGCTTCCTTTCTCATTGCCGACATCTCCACTAGCTAACTTCATCAACTCCACTGCAACCGCAGCTATCGGGCCAGAGCGTCTGCGGTTCTACAGTCGGCAGTGCGTGCGCGCGTCGTGCATCCCGCAGTGCTTGCCGGGGCAACGGAAAACTGCTTCAACAGGGTGTGCTTCCGGTGATTGAGGACAGTCTTTTTCGGCTTTTGGCGGATAGAGAGGCAGCTCGCGGACGCTCCTGTGCTCAAGGCTTCAGCGACTTTGTTCGTAGCTAAGTACTCTCTTATCTTTATTAGCGAGTGTTTTGAAGTGTTTTGCATGGAGTAGGGGCACAAATTTTGAATTCTTGGTAAGAGTAGTAAACGTGCCGGCTTTGTCTAGGTCTGGCAGCTCCCCCGTTAGGCCTGGGTGGTAGGAGGGACCTATTTGATCGGCTTATCTAATTCTTGCAGCTAGCTCTTCGGATTCTTACATGGGGTAGGGAGCGATAATTTTTTATTTTTGTTTGGGATAGCGGTCGAGGTCGGCTTTGCTTGAGTGATTTGGCAAACTTGCTCGTTGGGCCTAGGGACGTACGCCTAGCGATGAAATCAAAGAATGTGAAGGCCGCGGGGGAAGGGGAGCAAGTGCAATGTGACGAGTGCCTGCGATGGTGCTTCCTTGACGAGACTAAATTCTAGAATATAGCAGACGCGTAGGGGTCTAGCTTCCCGTGCAGGTCGTGCAAGGGTGCCAGGGAAGCCGTCCAAAAACTGGAAGGGAATTGGGCGGCTAAGTTCGAAGAGCTTAAGGCAGACCTGAGGGAGGCGCAGGAGAAGCGGGTAGCACTGCAGGCGAAAGTCAACAATTTCATCAAGGTGGAGGTGGCCCAGGCCGTGCAGTTAGTAAGGACCGTGGCCAAACTTGAAGAGAAAGAAAGGAGAGCCAAACTGGAAAGGCGGCTCGACGCGCTTGAGACGCAGGCAGCGGAGAAAGTCGGGTCAGGACATCAAAGCGGTGGCAAAAACACAGAAAGTAGGGTAGACCCTACAGGTGAAGTGGGAGGCAGGGAGCCAGAGCAAGCGGTCGTTAGCTCGCTGCTAGTGAATCGGCGTAGCTATAGTGAAGCAGCGCAACATGCCCCGAGTGAGGCAACGCTGCAGCCACAGGGGCGCCAGCGGGCGCGAAGAGAGGGACATCGGACACAGACTGGTGGCGAACGGTTCGCATGCAGAAGGGTCCTGGTGATAGGGGACTCCAACGTGGGGAGGGCTGAGCAAGGCGTGATGGCGAGAGTGAAGGCGGACGGGCGAGTACAGGTGGAGGCGCAAGCGGGCAAGGGCATGGCGGAAGCAATGACCAAGGTGCGGGAAGCGGTAAGGGACAGCACGGAGAGCGACAGCTTGGCCATTATGTATGCTGGGCTCAATGACGTGCTTAAAGGGACAAGCCAGGACCTTAAGAGGCATATTGAACTGGGCTGAGTAAGCTCAGAGGGGCCTCCGGGAGGGTGCATGTGACCATATGCACTATCCCAGAGGTCCAAAGCCAGACTTACCAGGTAGAAAGGGGGGTGGTTGAGGCCAATCGGGTCATTAGGAGTCTGAGCGGACGACTCGGGTACAGCGTGATGGAGGTCAACAGGGACGTGTACGGAGCCGGCTTCGGGCCTTTTGTGTGGGATGGCATTCACTACAGTGGTGCCACTTGCAAAAGGATAGGGGGCAAGATGGGTCGCCAGGCAACAGCTTTTTTAGGGGGACTCAGAGCCCTGAAAGAAGCAGTGTAGGCATGGACAATGCGGGGCAGGAGCCACAAACAAGCAAACATTGGCACTGTAGGAGTACAGGCAACTAGGAAATTCTGGCAACATCTGAACTCCTTGGGTAATAGGACAAGCCTAGAGCAAGGTATATATTAACAGCCCAAGGTATTCGGTTAGAAGGAGAGGAGGCAATGGAGCATATAGGAACCATGATGAGGGAAAAATTTACAGAACAGAGAAATGGTACATGCAGTATGTCGGAGATGGATAGCCCGGTCACTCCACTGCTTTCGCTTGGACAAAGAGAGTGGGAAAGGGCTGAGAAGAGGGTACCAAGTAGCACATTGGCAGGCCCCTATGGTATTCCAATTATGTTAATAAAGAAATTGGGCCCGAAATCTAAGAAAGCATTAAGGGAGGTAGTGATCAATATGCTAATGGATGGTAAAGTACCTGACGAATGGAGATTACATAAGAATTACATAAGGGAAAGGGGGACAAAGCTGACATAAATAACTACCGGCCTATAACAGTGACGTCAGTGGTTTACAGAGTGGTTATGCAGATTATAAAGCACAGACTGCAGGCATGGGTAGAGAACAAGGGGGTACTTGGAGAGCTAAAAAATGGGTTCCGGAAGCATAGGAGGCTAGAAGACAATCTGTTCTCGCTAGCACAGTGCATTGAAATAGCTGAAAAGGAACACAGACCCCTATGGCTGGCTTTTTTGGATATCAAGGGAGCCTATGACAGTGTACCTCAAGAGGGCTTGTGGGGCATTCTGGAAACTTTAGGAGTGCAAGATGGAGTAACCAATTTCTTAAAAGATATCTATAAATGTAACCGGGTGATTATACAATGGGAAAAGCAGGTTTCGGAGCCTGTAATGATTCGGCGGGGGCTTAGGCAGGGGTGACCATTGTCACCTCAGATGTTTATGCTGTACCTACAAGGTTTAGAGGCCAAAATACAGCAAAGCGGACTCGGCTTCAACCTATAATTTTTCAAACAAGGAAAATTGATTGAACAGTCATTACCCGGATTGATGTACGTGGATGATATTATATTAATGGCTGACAATGCAGAAGATCTGCAGGGATTGATGAACATATGTGGTACAGAAGGAGACAGATTAGGCTTGAAGTTCAGCAAAGAAAAATCAGCAGTCATGATTTTTAATAACAACATTTGTAGTGAGCATAAGATACAAAAGGCCACGCTAGAGATAGTCTATAAATACAAGTACCTTTGGGTGTGGATAAATAATGGCATTGAGTACCTGACACAGTACGAAAAATATCTAACGACTAAAGGTAACAGAAGCGCAGCGATTATGAAGAGTAGGGTACTGTGGAACTACAACAGGTACGTGGTAGTATGAGGGATATGGAAGGGGGTAATGGTTCCAGGCCTGACTTCTGCCAATGCAGTTCTATGTATGAGAGCAGAGACCTGGCAACAGTTGGAAACTAGGCAACGTGATGTGGGTAGACTCGCTCTGGGAGCACATGGCAAGACACCAAATCTTGGAGTGCAGGGTGATCTGGGATGGTCTTTCGAGGGCAGAGAGGCTAGTAGCAAGGTAGCATTTGAGGAGCGATTGAGAAGAATGGGGGAAATGCGGTGGGCTAGGAAGGTTTTCAGTTATTATACACAAGGAATGTGGACACAAGGTGGAGGAAGCGAACTAGAATATTGACAAGCAAATAATTGGGCAGCAGTGGAGGGACAGGTAAGGAATCATCCGCCAAGAAAAAGGTTAAGGAGACAAAAAGGTTAAGGAGCATTGTACTGCGGTGCTGCGGAAACTATGATGGTGGTGAGTGTGTGCGTGTCTTCACCTTCCCTTCGAAGCAAGCAAGAAGAGCTCAATGGATTAGAGCTATCCACCGTGCGGACTTCACTCCAGGAAAGCGGTCGGTGGTAAGGAAACATTCCTTTAGCTGTTGTTGTTACGCCTCCCTCAGTTGCATTGAAAACACTGCGGGCAGCATGCTGCGAGATAATTCCGTAGTGCTGCCTCTTTTGGACCAGGTAAATCTGTAAGGTCGTAACGAAATAGTATTGCTGACATTCAGTTAACACGAAATTTATAGCAATTTCTCGTACTGTCATGCACCTGTCTGATTTTTAAACTTCAGGTTCTAGAGCTTTTACTGTCTTTTGTTTTTCTTATCCCAGGTCTGCGAGCGCGGCTTTAAACCATCCGACATGGTAAATAGAACAAGTTACACCGATACAAAGACCGGCAAAGTAATTGAAGTGACACTGAAGCTCATATGGTTACGACCTGATACCGTTCCAAGCATGCTTCCCAACTGCCTGGCATATCTTTCTACCCCAAATGCAAGCACGTCTCGAGACAATGCTCGAGAGGCCCCAGATGAAAAGAGGACGTGCCGAGAGGCAGCTGCGTTACAAGATGCCATCAACTTGTCTACTGAAACACACCAGGCGGAAGAGGACAGAAACAAAATTGATAACTTTCAGGCGCTGTTGAAATGCATACCATGTATGAAGGTTCCAAATTCTTGAGGGTTGTTTCTCAGCATGAATTTATTCTTTTCCTCAATCTGACTGTCGATGGTGCCCCAGCAATCAAAAAGTCAGTTAAAGTCACCGAGGACCTCTCTCTGAAGCTGTATTTTCATGATGTCGAGGTCACCAAACTTGATGGCGTGGAGATCATTCCCAAAAACTGTGAATGATGCTCGGTGCTTGAGAGGTCTGTTGGATGCTGTTGAGAGCTCTGATAAGATTCCTGCCTTCCACAAACCTGAAGACAAGACAGGTGGCATATTGAAGCTCGTGCTATCTCTTCTTGGAGATGCAACAAATCAAGAAATGCGAGACGAAGAGCGGCAAGATGCTTTGACATTTTTAAAGGAACAAGTCGTTCTCTTTTTAAGCAAGTCACCCCGCTACTCTCCAGAGCTGTCGGTATTTTCCAGCCTTCTATTTACCATCTCTCATGATTACAGGTACTTGAGTAACTACGGAGGTCTCACATTGCCGCATGAGTCCACGATCAGGCGTGTATGCAATGCATATGTTGTAAATCCAGCAGCTGAGCAGCAGGATGCTTCTTTCCTGCTTTATGCGAAGAAGCTCGCGAGTGCAATGAAGGATCATGAGAAGTCAGTGGATCTCGTGATGGATGAGATCCATCTACAGGCATATCTTGATTATAAGGGTGGCACGATTGTCGGCACAACCAGCAACACTTCAAATGCAGCAACGACAGCTCATGCCTTTGATTCAAAGCCTCCTGTCATCACAAAAAAGTGTCGTTCACATTTTGCCAGAAGAACAAATCAATGCCCAACAGCTGAACACTGTGCTCCGCAACATCATAAGTGAGCTCGAAAGGTTCGGCTTCGCATCATTGCAGTCCTAACAGATAACAACTTTATCAATCCCAAAACAATGTCTCCGGATTGTCATCAAAAGTCAGCAGCTCCTATCCTCACCCATCAGATCCCACTCATCCTCTTTTTTTCGTTATTGACCCTGTTCACTTGTTGAAATGTATTCGGAATAACTGGATCAACCAAAAGAACCATGGAACCTGCATGTTTTTTCCTTCACTTATGAATTTGAACTCCAACCCCAAAATTATCACTGCTCCGTTCAAGACACTCTGTGATCTCCACCTAAAAGAAGAAGACCACCTTAACAAGGCTGCTCCAACACTGTCAGTAAAGGCCCTCAATCCATCTAATATGGAAAGGCAAAATGTGAAGCTTGCACTGAAAGTGTTCAACTTATCAACCATAGCTGCTCTAGAAACATGCGGTCAACGCTATGCACTGCAGCATGCAGCTGGAACAGCGGAATTTTTAAAGGTTGTCGAAACCTGGTGGAAGATTGTTAATGTGAAGTCGCCCAGCAAAGGACGCCGGCTTCGTGATGACCTGTAACTCCCATTGCAGAAAAGCTGTGTCCACAAGTTGAGTTCCTTCAAACCATCATGCAGTGGCTTGACCTCTGGGAGAGCTTGAAGTTTGACAACGGAATTCTCACTCGGGAGACCCACAGTGCCTTGCATCTCACTACGGAAGCCTTGGTCAAGATAATAAACTATTTTCTTGAAGACCTTGGATTTGACTATGTACTTCTGGGGAAGTTCCAAAAAGACTACTAGGAAAGATTCGGTAAGTATAGGCAGCTTTCCAGGTTGAAGTACCATGTGTCCATCAGACAAGTGTTCGAAACCGAACGCAAGCTACAGAGGGAGTGGCTAGAAAAAAAAAGACAATTACAGGCATGAGTCGCTTCTAGTTATAGAATATAGAAAGTTATAGTTATAGAAAGCTATAGAAAATAGTTTACAAGCTTTGTTACATTCCTAGGTATAGAATGTTAGTTAAGGAACTGCGAAAAAGATAACGATCAACAATGGAAGTGAGCAATCCAGGAAGGTGGTTCCAGTCCTGTAAAGTACCCAGAATGAATGACTGAAGGCAGTTTCTCGTACGGTAAAAAGCAATGCCAACTTTTTGTGCATGATAAGTGCAGAGAGAAATAAACAAGAGGGGAATAAAAATGTCGTTATAAACATAGGGCTGTAAAAAATTTGATGAAATAACAGAGATGAGAACACTTACGACGGGAGGTGAGTGATACGAGTCGCAATGACCTTTTTTTATTGGGGTAACACTATCGAATCGATTATAATTATGAAGAATGAAACGGACGCAGTTATACTGAACCAATTCAAGGGAATAAAGTTTTCACTGCTGGAGTCCCACATGGATACGGCATACTTAAGCTTTTGTGTGCTGCAGTGATATTAAGGCCCCTATGTGCATATTTCTTGTGCAGAGTTCTTACCTAGGTATTTTCGCCATCTCTGGTGATGAAACACATCATTATCAAAGAAATCCTCCATTTTCTTTATTCAGGTTTGAGCCCTCGAACCTCCAACGCGTTGCAAGCAGCAGCCGCTGCTCTGTGACTGTGTGAGGAGCAGTGTCTAAAGATGGTCCTGGACCGCTGGTTTGTCTGCAAAGCAGATTCAATGCTCAAGCTTACTGCGACGTCATCGCGAGCATCATGGTGCCTTATGCACTCGACGGCCTCTACTACTTTCAGCAGGACCGCAGCGCCATACACATGGCGAAATCAGTAACGTGCCTGCTGGAACAGCTTGGAGTTGTGGTGTTGGGGTGGCCTCCTCAAGGTGCAGACATCAACATCTGTGAAAATGTGTGGGGTGCCTTAAAGAAGGCACTTTCGCGGTGGCCACTCCAGTGCGGCTCCCAGGATGCTCTGTGGGCCGCTGTGTAAAAAGAGTGGGGGTGCCTACGCGAGTTCCCTCTGAGCCGCGGACCAGTTCGGACGTTTGCAGACCGAGCTCTCCTGGATAACAGCGAACCACCATGCCACACGTGATCTGCTCCCACGACAGTGCTCTCAAGCTTAGCCGTTTTTAGGGCTCCAAAGGGAGCAGTCACAGCCGGAGGCCCCATCGTCTAGGGCTTTCTTCCACTGCCCTGAGTATGTCAGATTCCAATGACTCAGTGCTGGTGCCAAGCATCCCTACTTCAGTGCATTCGCCTGTGCTCAAGCTCCTGCTCAAACATGCGAGACACCAGCGAGGACTACTCTGCCGAGGCTGGCCCATCCCCGAGGTTCCTGAGGTCGGGTGCCTGCAGAAACACCGCTCTACCGGTAACCCAATGTCGACGACGCGGAGGCCAACAGAGTCGCCACCGAGAGCGACTCCTCATCACGGGGCAGCAGCACCGGGGGCAACGAGACCGCCAGCTCGCACCGCTCCAGCAGCTGCACGCCTTTGTGCTCGTACTCGGCGACAGCAGCAGCGAAGACAGCCAGCTGACCCAAGCCACGAGCTCAGCTCCAAGCCATTTCACCCGGGAGCAGAGGGCACCAGCAACCCCGGGGATGCAGAGCCCAGCGTTTCGAGCGAGGTGGCCGAGATTCCACGTACGCCCCGCACCCCAACTCCCCCGTGCCGAGGCCGATGAGAGTGCCCATGCGGCAGCGACCGACGCTCCGGCCGGCAGCAACACTATGCATGTGCGGGACGACGCCCCGCCTCCAGCCTCGCAGCCCCTCCTCCCCCCGGCGCGAAGCAGCCGGGCTAGAAGAAAAAGAAGGCCAAGCGCAACAACACGCGCTAGGTCATGACGACCGCCACCGCCGCTAACATCGGTGCACGGAGGACAACGGCGGAGTCGGTCGGGCATGGGGCTACGCACGCTAGGGAGCCCCAACCCCACACTGGCGTACCGTCAAGCGCCCCTGCTGCTGCTAAAGCCACCGGACCAACCGTGGAGGGACGAGAGACCGTCCTGCACAGGCCCTTGGCGAAGAAGGCACACTTCCTCACAGCATAGCGTGATGCGACTGCCGCCTTCCTTGCCGGGGTACCAGGCACTCATCGGGTACGACCCAACCTTTGGCAGAACGTCGCGGCCGTGGACGCGTTGCCCGGCACGGATTTTTCGGCGCTGCTCGTGGTCCGGGTGATCTCCGACGTTCGAGTCAAGGCCAAGGAGCTCATCGTCGACTCATGCACGGGCACGTTCTTCAACCTGGACCCAGCCATCGATAGACCTGCCATCATTGAGGGGCTCGAGTCCCGTGTGCTCGTGCTCACGAGGACCAGCGACGTCGCTACTCTCCGCTTCGCTGGCAGCGACGTACCAGAGGAGGTGTACCTCTTTCGGCAGCACCGAACAGTATGCCCCCAGTTTCCCCGGCCGTTGCAGTGTGCAGGGTCGCACACAACGAGCGCCTGCACATCAAAGCGGGCCTGCTGCATCAATTGCAGGGGTCTGCATGCATCGATGGAGCCATGCTGCCCCAACTGGCAGCTAGAGCGGGGGGTAAGTGGCGAGCATACTCGCGAGATCCAAGCCGTGCATTACGCGCCGACAGGCCCTGGGTCTCACGAGGAGGAGTGCCGCTCCGGTGCCCAGCCAGCAGCCTTTCACCACCACCGGGCAGCGTGCGTCCGATGCAGCCGGGACATTCCTTCCGGGATGCCCTGACCGGCAGCACAGCATCGCAGCCTGCCACAGAGAATGGCCCTGTACAGCACCACAGCGCGACAACACCCGATGCACATGACCTCGTGAACACGATGCTCGCGTCGATGCTGCTTACCCTCCTGAAGTTGGTGCGTCACATGTGTGTGGTGGCACTGACAATGCATGATGCCCTGATCCAGCATGGCTAGCACACCCATGGAACAACGGCCGCACATCTTTCAATGGAATGTTCGCTTGATGCACCGCAGACATCCTGAGCTCGCGGATGGGACTCTTTTGGACGGATGCAACGAGCTTGCTTTGCAAGAAATGAACGTCCACACGGCAGAGCTCAATCTGCCAGGCTTGGTCTGCTACCACGGTGCTACCAGCTATGAGCAGGCGTCATGCACAGCCATCCCGTGCACTGATCCCACTCACCCGGCCGGGCGATCTCGCGCATCCCTTTACATGCGCGCTTGGTGGGAGGGAAGGGGGCGGGCTTGGCATGGTATTCTACGGTAACTGCATATGTTCGCTGCAATGTCTTGTGTAAGATGTTGCTTTTTAACTGCTCATGCTTTTCTTAAGTGTTTTCTTATTTTCTTTTAAGGGTGACGTCATATATCCTCAGTTTCTCTTTCAAAATGTCTAACCACTAGTGCCACCATGCGCTCAATGTTGTATGACATTCAGTCAAGTCTATTGGCGCAGTGTACCCCCTCCTCTCTGCTGGTTAAATAGAGCATGGAGTTGTTGGTCCTCAAGAAAGCAAGTTATACTCTCTATGGCACTCTGCAACCCTGTCATTAGACCTCGCTCCGTAGGCCTCACGTCCGGCCACCCCATCGGGTTACTACAAAGGACCTCCCTGGAGAAGTGCGAAACATATATCCAGCATGAGGACCCGTCTGGAGAATTTCGAAACATACCCAGCATGAGCATAACCCCATTAGCCACAGGTATCATTCTCACATATTTAACATCTACAGTACTAGGTATATGTAGGAACCCCAGCACGAGGTCAACTGCACAGCTCAACAAAGCGATCACTATGATTGGTAAACCAACATGATGCATAAGCTTCGTGCTTCCATGTTGGCTCCTTTCTATGGAAAACTTAATATCCAAGAGGCAGTGCACAAAAGAGTTACTTGTGTGGCTGTTTGTCATAACATAATTTCCTCAAATTGTTGGTGCATTGGAGAGAATGGAAATATGAAGACCAAATGAAAGGATCGCTTTTGACTGCCTTGTGGTTTGTTTGTCATGTTATTACTAATCAAAAGTATTTTATGCAGAGGAAGGAACCATATCTAATGAACCAGTCGGACAATGTATTCACAAATACCCCTTTGGACACTTGTGCAAATATATATTAGAACAGCACCCTCACTGCTACAATTGTCTTGTATGTTTTTCGGAACTACTCATTACTGTTAAACCATAATCTAACAAACTACAGGGCTAATGCTGAAATAAGTGAACATAAACCATAACGAAGCATGTCTTTCAGCATTTGGACATTTGAGCAAGGCTGCTACAAGATATCGTTCCATTGGAAGCTGACGGTTAATTAGCTTAGCGATAAATACGAGTGTGCACCAAGGCATCTAAGAGCATAGAAAGCATGCTCCTTAAAAGGAGTGCGGTGGATGGCATCGCTGAAGTCGAGAAAGTCTTTCGAAGAGGACTATTGATGCCAGTATTGCTTCTATTGAAATCCAAGAATGTGATATGCACATAGGCTCCCACCATGCACTTATTCGTCAGGCCGCAAGAAGAAAGAAGTGTCAGTCACGTGATTCAGCTGCTTCGACTGCAGATTTTTCTGATACAACGGGCAGCGAAGAGTCCCAAGATGAGTTCTCAAGCTCTGATTTCAGTTCAGAGAGTGATTCAGTATTGCGATCACCTGGACCGTCAACTAGTGTCCAAAGGTGAGTGTGTATATAGTTTCACTTTCTGCTTGCTCTTGAGTATTTACGCGGAATCACTATATGTTCTTGTTATTTTCTGTGTTTGGTAGGGTTTTCACAACCTACGGGAACGACGTCCTGCCCCCGCGGCAGAAGCGTATTCAGTTTTCTCCCAGGCGAGAACCTGGTGTGCATCTGACCGAAGATGTGGGTGTGGCACTCCGATGCACCACAAAGAGATTCCGGTCCATCCTGGACTTTTTTCCTTTTTTTCTCGGCTGAAGTAATCCAAACTATTTGCGAAAACACCAGTAAATATGCTTACATGAAGATCTTGGAGAAGCCCACTCATGCCCGTCCCGATGGGTCTTGGGAAGAGGTCACTATAAATGAAATGATAGTTTATTGGCCTCATAATCTACATCGGCATCTTGAAAACAGCATGAATCAAGCTGTACTGGAATGTGGGAAGCTTCTATAGTGGTCTGCTGCCAGCACAAATTATGCTGCAGCGTCGCTTCATAGCACTGCTTGCAATGCTACGTCGCTGACTTCAACTATGTAACCCAGCTGTCAAAATGAAAGCTTCACTTCGTGTGGTGGCTTCTGCAGCACATGAACAAAGTGTCGGCAGAGCTCTTTCAGCCGAGAGGTCTCTCATCGAGACCTCTCTGTGGATGAGCACATGGTAAAGCCAAAAGGGAGATCAGGAATACGGCAGTATATCAAGGATAAAGTAACCAAGTGGGGCTACAAGCTGTGGGTCCTTGCAGACCTGGGCACTGGGTATACAGTGCAGTTTGCTGTATACACAGGCAAGCGCGAGCATCCGGGGCTCCACGGGTTGGCTCTCTATGTAGTTTGCCAGCTGTGTGCAGAATACTTTGATCAGGGCTACAATGTATTTATGGATAACTTTTACACCTCCACACACCCGTTCAGTCACCTCCTCGATCGGAAAACATTGGCTTGCGGGACTAGGCGAAAAGACCGCTGGGGATTCCCTGCTGAATTGAAAGATTGAAAGAATTGAAACGCTGGGAAAGAAAGCTCATCGAGTTGAAATTAGATGGTTGCGCGACCAAGAAATTCTTTATCTACAATGGAAAGACCAACATGCAGTAAACATGATGAGCACGATGCACACAGCCAATGAGACAGTCACCGCAAAAAGACAAAGAAGTGGAAGTACCTGGACCCAAATTTCTATCCCAAAGCCTTTGCTAATTCACGATTACAATTCTGGAATGCTTGGAGTGGATAAATCAGACCAGATGATTGGCTACTACAATGTACCGATGCGTAGCGTCTGCTGGTGGAAGACCCTTCTTTCACTGCATCGACATTGCATGTGTGAATACTTTTATACTATTCCAAGAGTATCGCAAATTACATCCAGAAGTCCCTTAGCTGGCCAGAAATGCTTCCTTTGACCATTTAGCTTTCAGGGAGGAACCGGTGCAACAGCTTCTTGATCTTGAAGGAGCCAAGCAAACTCGTGCTCCTCCACCACCACCTGCAAAGCCTCGACTACACAAGCCCCAAAAAGTGAAGAGACGTAAAAATTGTAAGCTCTGCTCTCAACAAACAAAAGATGAGGTGAAGACTACTGTTTTCTGCAGTGACTGCAACGCACATTTGTGCTTCAATGCTTCGCAGAACTGCTTCTTTGAGTGGAGCAGAGAGCGTGCACAGAAGTGAGTGGTGAGCAGTAGTGTGAGAAATCACACACACAAAAAAAATGTACATAAGCCTGCAAAGTTTTTTCGCCTCAAAGTTATCATAGAAGTATTGTAGCACATTCTGTATATGCTGGAACTTTTTTAGTGCTGCTTCTTACTTTCACATGCAAAAATTTGTTACTTTTTTTTTTTTTTACTTGAAGAGAAAATTTTTATTTTGAGATTTTTTTCTATTATGTATACTGTTTAATCATTTCAATTTTTCTACAATAAAAGTCCTATCACTTAGCTTCATTTTGACGCATGTTTCAACAAGACAGAGCAAAAATTTCATTGAATAAAAAATATTTTCAAGCATCTATCAGAATTGCCTTCTTTTGGGCGGTCCCGAAAGCGTTAAATCAATTTTAGACAGGTTTGATGTGAGAGTGAGCAATCTTTTTCAGCTACCTGCCAATATGCCGAACGTAGTGGTTGGGGGTTAGGCCTAGCAAGCCCTCTTGAGATTTGATTTTCATACCCAGACATTTTCAAGGACATTTCCCTCCGATTTTCCTATTCTCATTGATAATTTGTGCTCCTATATATCACCAAAACACTGAAATAAATCAACAGGGCATGCTGCACAATTATTATCCACATGTAACCATGGGGCCTTGTTATGTTTGTGCCCTGGGATTTGCCCGACAAGAGGCCAGTGCTGTGGTGTGTCGACCGTGGAGGCAGCATTCATTCCTGCATAGTGCCCGCTTCAGGCACACAATGACTACGTGCACGGCGTCTATGACGGAAGTGGCCGCCGGCTCACGGACTGCTATTCGGCCCCTCCTCGTGCCGGCAGCAATGCCGCCACCCCCCCCCCCCCCTCATTTGTGCGGCGGCGCCCAGTGGCAACCCTTTTACCGACCACCCAAGGCGGACTATGTTTCGACCCCGTGCCTTGCAGTTGGTTCCCTTTGTCTTATGCTGGGCCATTCAACTTGCCCAGCGCACCATTCCGACCGACCACCAGATTGGCCTGACGATGCAGCACGGTGCCCAGAGGCACCGGCCACTGAAAGCGGCGTTGGGACCACGGAGGCTGCCCGGACTCTCCCTCTCTCTCGACCTTGTTCGTCCTTAGGGACTGTCTGGGGAATCTGGGGATGGGGAGGTGTTATTTAAGCAGCTTTCACCTGCTATGTTGCTCTCTCCTGATAACCACGCCAACTTGTAAACATTGTATAAAGAATTCTTCGACAAGAAAGCTCTCCTCATCTCTGACTCTGTGTGAAGTGGGGTCGAGACCTCCTGCCGGCCACGCATACCTCGGCACACGCAACAACTGGATAGCGAGCGGCGGGATCGAGCCTGAAGTATGACGTACGACAGCACACCAAGATCACAGTGACGGACAGTTTAGAGCTGGTGCATGTTGGCTTTGCTCTTTTGAGTCACCAGGCTGACTGGATAGAGGTGTAATCCTAGTCACTGGTAGGGACCTGCTGCAGAAGCGTGTGTTTTGGTACTTCTGGGTAGAGGCCGAGGCATTGTAACACAAGTGTTCCGCGATGGATCTGAAACGGTTGCTTAGAACTCAGCTCATATCCCGATGCGAGGAGAGCTAGGCGTTGAAGTTCAGCTTCAAATGACGAAAGCAAGTATCATTGAAGCGATTGAGAGCATGGATCTTGCAAAAGAGGAAATCGTAGAAATGTGGAACGAGATCCTAAGGTGCAAGGCGGACGAGCAGAAGCTAACAAGAGCTTCAGATAGTGAAACTTCGACTTGAAGTCGAGTTGAGAAAGACAGGTGTGGTTCCGGAATCAGAGGGAGCAGGTAGACATGACCTTTATGATCTATCTAAACTTATGCAGCCCTTCAAGGTCGGGCAAGACCTGACCTCTATTTTGTAAATTTTGAGAGAACCTGCAAAAAGTCAAAATTTGTTCGCAGCACTTGGGCACGGCGCTTGCTTAGTTTGTTGCCCTGCAAGGCAGCAGATGTGCTTGCGAGGTTGCCTGCGGATAGTTCTGATGACTATGATCAGATGAAAGAGAGCCTATTGAAGCGGTTTCATTTGTCAGCAGAGGTATTCAGGCAGAGATTTCGAAGTCTGAACAAAAGGCAGGGCGCCACTTTTGCCTAGTTTGCGTATGAGCTAAAGGTAAATATGGCCAAGTGGTCAAAGGGCGCCAAAGCTTTTGGCTCCAGAAGAGGCCCTTGATCTTTATTTCAGCCTTGCCGACCTTGAAAGTGCCAGTGAAGATGACAGTGAAGAAGAATCTTGTGAAGAGCTGCCTTGTGATCTTCAAAGCAAAAATGACAGCAAAAGTGATGAAGTTGAGCTGGCAGTTCCTACTGTAAAATGTAAGAAAAAAAAATGCGAAGAGTGTATACTGACAAGCAGAAGAAAAGGCGTTGCAGCTCAACTGCAGGCTCGCCAGCTGCTGCAGATGCTTCTGACATGGAAGGTGAGTGGGAGTTGACACCAGCAGATGTTACACCAACAGACACTGAGCCGACTTTTTCTGCGAAGCTATCATTGATGAGCACGGCACTGAATGCCTTCAAGCTTTTCTTCACCGATGAAGGAGTGAATCACATAGTTGATCATACAAATTTTCATGCCACCCAGGAAGTAACATGGGGCTGGATACCGCTCACTGCTGAGAAACTAAAGGCGTATTTTGGCATGCTGGTACTCAAGAGTGACAATCCTATGCACGAGTTGCACCTGTATAGAGTTCTGATAGCCTATTCTATGTGAAAGAAATCGTTGTGGTCAGGATGCACAAAAGATTTCAGCAAATTACAAAAAAATTACCCTTGTATGACAACATGCAGATGCCAAAGAAAGGTTCAAAAGAGCATGACCACTGCTTCAAAGTTCGCCCGCTCATCAAGATGAATGAAAACTTTCGTAATGAGTACATGCCTTCATCTCGTCTTGCAGTCAACGAAAGTAGGATTTGATTCAAGGGAAGGTCATCTATGAAACAATTGTGCCTATGAAACCGAAAATAAAATGCAGTTACCTGGTGTGGGGCATTACGGACTCGTCCACAGGTTACCTATGCAAGTTTGAAATTTACCAGAGTAAACACCAGGAGCAACCAAACAACAGATCACTTGGAGAACATGTCTTGTCATTCTCAGAAGGAATCGTAACTCCTGGAAATCAACTGTTTTTCGACTTCTTCAGTTCCACCACCTTGCTGCAACAGCTCCGTGACGAAGACATTTTGACTCCCGGTACATATGGCACAAATCGAAAGGACCTACCAGCGGAAATGAAAGTAAACAACAAGCTCGACCATGGTGAATTCACCTGGAGGAGAAAAAAGAATCTTACCACCTACCAGTGGCAAGACACATAATGTCGAACTATCATGACCTTTGTGAAGATGTTCAAGTCGACAGGACTACACCAAAAGGGCATAAGAAATCCATCAATTGCCACGCAGCAGTGCGCGACTACAACCTCTGGATGGGAGGGGTGGATCGCTTCAATCAAAAAAGAAATGCGTATCCACTAGACAGGCACTCAAAGAGGTCGTGAAGTCACCTTTTTTATTTCATCCTTGATGCGGTGATTGTCAATGCTTACACCCAGCATCGCTACAGAAACAGTATCGCACACCAGTTCTTTCGGGTCATGCTGGAAAGGCAATTCATTAGTGGGAGGAGCTTTCGCAAGGGTTGGCACAGCCTAGTGTATCAAAGAGAAGAAGCAACAGCTGCTCAATTATGACATGGGTGCCAAAAGATGTTGTCCAATAGGCAAGGGCACTACCCATGCACCACCACTACACACGAAAGGTGCCAATGGTGCTCGACGTCACAGGAAAAACGCACAAAGCTTGTGTGTACCAAATTCCTCTTTGCATTACATGTTTTGAGCCTTTTCATAAGCAGGGATAATGTTCATAGACAGAAAGGATGACCGCCAAGGTTTACAGAGGGACAACGTGTGTCCCACCTTTAGCTCATGGCGCCAAGTTATTAGTGGGACAGGTGTTGCCCGCCCATTTTCCCCAACAATATTCTTTTGAAAGCAATAATAAATTTTTTTGTGGTTCCTACATGTGGTACTATTTATTTGTAAAAAGGCAGCACACAAACCATCAGTAGATTTTTCGTGCCTGATAAAGGGTTGAAAAATCGGTACCATGAAAATTGGTTGTCAGGCCCTTTAAAGGACACAATCACAGGAAGGCCGTTTGTTCATGATAGGAAGTTATACACCACACGCACTGCTCAAAAAAGAGGTCACTTTTAATTGCCGCAAGATTATCAGGAAAGCCTTTGTGATACGTTTCTGCGACCCCATGCCAACATTACTTTTAAAGTTATGTGCCTAAAATGAATGTGCATGTAAACAAACTAAATATGCACTAGAACATTATTCACAGAAATCAAAAACAGATGGACAAACATTTTTAGTGTCTTATGCCTGGAACGTTTAAAAACCACACAACAACTTAGCTTTTTAATATGAAAGCAGTGCTTGGTAGACCTACCTGAGGTATGAAATGTTGTATCCTGCACAACATTGGAAATTTGAAATCACTGCTTATTCCTGAATTGCAGTGTGTGTGCAAAAACGACCACAGCAACAAAACAGTGCTGCAGATATATTGAGATATATTGCAAAGGTGACCTCTTGGTAGATGATGAGCGCTGCACGTCTGACCCAACATAGACATCAAGTTTTGATGAGTTGCGTGGGGAAGCGTCAGAGCTGCAGTTGCCGAAAGAAAGAAACCAGGAAAGAAAAATAGGGTGATCAATTTCGAAGCCTCAGTTGGATTCTCGAGAAGTCTATCGAACATGAGTACGTTGCCTCTTTTGTGGCAGAAAAAATGAGGCACGTGCCTATGAGGCTGCAAGATGCTGTGCAGATGGAGTTGATTGGGACAGGAGGTCTCAGTCCTGTCAGTTCTTGATTGGGTCTGCATAATAAAATGGTTTTAGTAAACATACACAGCCTAGAAATTGAAACAAATTTGTTTATTTCAGGCCTCTCCATTAGAAAGGCTGAGGAGTGATTGTGATAATACCGACATACCTGACTCAGAAAGTGAAGGAGAAGCTAATGATACATATGACTACTATACCGAGGAGTATATTGGCACGTCATCAAACAGTGACAGCAAAGAACAAACTGCTCAGACTTCACAGCGACACGTTGTGTGAAGAACAGCGAGTTCAGCTACAGAATGCTGAGCCAGATCTAGAAACTGGCTTTGTTCTTTTTTTTTTTAAGAGACGCAGTTTTTTATCACTCACCAGGAGTATGTGAAAGATGATATTCTTGAAAAAAGATGGCTAAAAAAAACAAACCACCGAATCCACAAGGAGCAGGGAATTGTACGAAATAGGAAGTAAAACCATTTTTTACTCTTCGATGTGCATGGCAATAATAGGCTATCCAAGAACTACGTTTTTCTGGAATAAGGAAATGGCTGTGAGTGCAGTAGAGGATACAATGCTAAGAGATCACTTCTTCCAGATTGGATGCAACCTATGCTGCCAAACTGAAGGTGACATCCACTGACAATGACAAAGATCTGAAAGGCTACCAGAGGTTGCCCCCTTTGCTGATTAGTGCTGGAGGGTTGCTTGTCCCTCAAAAGACCTAACTGCTTTTATGCCAAGGAAATAATTTTTTGGCCGCTGCCCTGTGAAGCAGTACGCTCCAACTGAACCACATCCAGTGGGGCTGAATAACTTCGTTCTAGCCAGCAAGGACGGAGTGATTTATGATTTCAAGCACTACAAGTGCTATGGCACCTTTCCCGACTACAGCCTTGGTGTGTCTGGCAACTCAGTTGAAATGCTAGTGGAGACTGTTCCAGTGTTGAACGCTGTACATTGACCGCTGGTTTCCATCCAGCTCTTTGATGGATGAACTAATGAAGAAAAACATCCTTTCTACTGGCACGCTGATGAAGACTAGTGTTCTAAAGGAAATGCACTTGATGAATGACAAGGGTTTTGTGAAGCAATCTAGGGGCATACCTGAGGTATCAATGAGATGTGATAATAAGGTGGCATGCACAACATATTTTGGCAAAAAGCCTATTCTCATGCTTTCAACTGCCTCTGAAGCCTATCTGGAGCACGCCTGCAAAAGATGGTGCAAAAAAGAAAAGAACCACGTTGATGCCCACCACCCCACTGCAATAAAACAAACTACAATGACCAAGTGGGAGCAATAGACCTAACAGACAGAATGCTAGCTCTGCATGCACAGAGAAACCAAATCAACCAGTGGATATTTTATACGGTCTCGCACACATCCGACTTTGCTTGTGTCAATGGGTGGCTTCAGCACAGAGCCGATAAAAATGCTACGGGGCTACCCATCGGGGCAGCCTTAGAGTATGAAAGCCTTTGCATATGCATCACCGATGCAGCGAATGCTCAGGAATTGCATAAATACCATGCATCTGTACGAGTTTTTGTTCCACTTTCATTACACAAAAAGTTGGCGTGCAGTAGCTGCTCGCTATGCTGCCTCTGCGGGAGTACACTGATGGACGTGGTTTCACTGCGCTGCTTCTGCACCCGCTCATCACAATGCACCTCTATGGAGCCGGGAACACCACGCGCGCTTGTCAAGGTCAGACATGCCTAACCGCTGCTCCACGGCACGTACTTCGCCTAGAACCGCAGCCCCCAGCCGGGGGACCCCGAGGCACCGCGAGCACAGGCTGGCCTCGAGACGCCGGCTCCCCAGCTCCGTGCATTTTCATCGGAAGTTAAGCATCATCTGAGTGAGTACTACGGCTACCTGCACCATACTCTAACCAACGAGGCCACATTGCTGATCACTGCGTTCGAAATAGCAGCTAAGTCAAACGACACCACGGCTTGGTAGGCCCGGCCAGTCCGTGCACAGGATGAACACAGACGAGCCTGTGGGCGACACCAAAGAATCCGGAACTGCATTCACGGTGGTCACTTCAATCAGACGCACACAAGAAACACAGAACTTTGTCCTCCGTCTCAGAAACCGCATCAACCTAGCTACCGCATCGGCATTCCACCTCACAAACGATATAGTCACGGTCGCCGGACTGACTGCATCAGAAACTAAGGACCTAGACATCCACATCAGACGCACCCAGAACTTCATAATCGCTTCCACGAAGCGAGAATCAACGCTGCAGAAAATTCTCGCTTTGCACACAGTTGTTCGCCACGGCACCTAACACCAAGCCACAGCTTGCAAAGCCAGCGATGGATAAAAAAGACATTGTTGTCTCTTGACGTAAAATCGCTGTTCACTAGTGCACCAATGGAACTGGCCATGGATGTATGCAAGACCGCTGTGGAGTCGGATGCAACTCTACCCGAAAGATCGCCTGTCGATTCACTCGACCTGGCCCAGCGAGGCCGGAAACGCTCGCGGAGTAGTTCGAGGACTACGAATAGAAATCCCAGACAAGATTAGCGCGTACATCGCCTTCAGGGATGCCAAACTTCTCAGAACACGGCGCCTCGGCAAGAGCGAATACGTCCTGATCACAGTAAGAGGCCCAAAGCTCTCGAGCGTCGCACTAGTGGGACGGGTAGTCACATCAGTGGCTCCCTACAGGCCCAACGCGGTACAGTGCGCATTATGCCACATCATAGGACATCGAAACAGACGTCTGCCCCACAGCACAAGACTACATTGCATGTGAAGGATGCGGCACCCAATTCACCCCGGGAACTGACCCTAAACACACACCCCACGACTGCGACATGAAATGCTTAAATTGTGAAGGCGCGCACAGCTCCCGAGACCCCACCTGCCCAAAAAAACAAGCCGCCGACAAGGCCACTCGAACAGCTGCCTACAGGAAAGATCAAGAGTTGACGCCACCAACGTTGCAGCTTTGCCCCCATTTCCGGCAGCCTCTCACCACCACCCTAACGCCCAGTAGCCCCGGACAAGGGGCCGGAATGAAATAAATTTCTCTTTCTCTCTCTCTATATGGAGCCGGCACCTTTCAAATTGTGACTGGAGACCTCGTGACTGTTTCACAGCTGACGGTGTCGTGGGTCATCAAGCGCGTGCCTACCGTGATCAAAAGCCTGTTTTCTGTGCTCATGAAATTGTGTGCTGCTTCTTAAGTGGGTAGTGTAATGCAATAACTCTACAGGATTGGCAAGCTTCCCGGTACCAGTGCATGCACTGACTGCACCCACGTGCCAATTAAGAGCCCCGGTGGTGACTAAGCCGAGATGTACCACAACAAGAAAGGATATCTTTCGATAAATGTTCTGGCGAGTTCCTATTTAAAACATTGCAGCAGTGTTTTGATACCAAAATGCAAACAAGCAGTACCGAATGCCGCTGGTAGTATGATTTTGTACATGTAACATATCTAACACCAAGAAAATCACCCTAATAATTTACGATGCAGGCTCCCACCACCAGCCTACATCTGTGCTACAATAAATGTTGAAGCTTCGAATTTCCTACCAGGGTTACCTTAACCTGCACCAACATCTCAATCCCCATCGAAATGTAACTACCGCAGCCAGCACTTGAACCCATGATGTTGTCCTGAGCATACGAACAGCGTAGTTCCTATGAAGTTGCAGCACCTTAATTATATAACCTTTTCTGTTTTGATCCAGTATATAGTATATTCTCGATTATGTGTACTTTCTGGTACATAGCAAAAAATTCTGCGTCACCTAAAAATTGTATCACCAAAGGACTTGAAGAAATCAGGAGATCAATGTAATGAAAAGAAGCACGCCTGAAAATTCGGCAAGAGTATAAGTGCTAAAGTGAGCTTTGTCACAATACAGTGCTGTTATGTGGCGAAGATTGCACACTGTATTTTGGTGAAGCCTACATTATAAAGAGTGAAAAGCGAACACACATTCTTTAATTATACAAGCTCACACAAGCCGCCGGAGATCAGGTGACGGTTCGGTTCTTCATAAAAACCACCGCGGTATGACAAGCAGTTTGCAACATCCGAAATTTAGCATGTTGTAAGCTAATGTACTTGGGTCGGGACTTTGAAAAAATTCGTATCAGGCATGACCATATGATCGAGATTTGACTGCATAAGCCTACCACAAAGCTACAGTGGCTGCATTCAACACTCCACCCGGGACATAACATCTCTTGACAACTCAAGGATGCAAAAAGTGCCAAAAGGTATTAGCATCGGGAAAAGGCATCGCTACAAAATCGCTTACAGCTTAGCCAGCAATGCAATTCGATTCAGTGTTTAGATGTTTAAGCAATTTGCAACTGCATCTGCATAATTTGTACAAGGAAAGCCCAGAGAAAAACCGTATTTGCAGTTCACCGTCTATTCAGAAATTTTATACACCAGAAGTACTTTATTGCAGATTTGCTGTGCAAATTCTTCATCAACAAATAGCAAACCTACTGGACGTGAAGCAATAAAGTTACAGCAAGAAGCGACCGGCCCACCAAGTAGTCCTACTCTAGAAAATGGAAATTTATCACTGCGTTTGCCAGAAATGCAGAGGCCACCAGTATGCCAAACAGTCACTGAGGATGTTGGCAATGAAGCTGATAAGTGCCAAAGTACCTTTTTAACAATAAAAGTGTAGTTATAATCATACTAATAATAATCTTTATGCTTTTCTACAAATACTTTTCTGCCAAAATGACAAAATGCTTCAAAGGCAGTGCCTGACTTTGGCAGGCAACAAAGTCCGTAAAAATGACGTGAAATAAAAAATAGCAGCTTGTCATGCACAAAGTGTTACAAAATTTAGTTCTAGTGCACTTTATCCAAGTTTCAGAAACTTGTTACACTGCTGCAAAGAAATAAGTTGAACTATGTCTTTTTCTCCAGGCTGACAGATGCGTGGCTACTACTGCTTGTTCTTGTCACATTACTGTGGTGGCAGGTATGCATATTTTCGCTTTGTCAATGGTGCAGACATGCAAAAGCTGCACTTCCTTCGTCCAACACTTATGCGCATGTGCTAGATGCATGAAAGAAACATGACTGCGCTTCGGTACTATAGAGGAGTACACGCTTTGCTCCGCTCTTCCCTGGCCAATGGCAACGCACATGATTCTCGATAACCGTCGCTTAAGTTCCGTTGAAACAGGATCACAGCAGCCGACAAGAGTTTGTAATGGTAAGCGCACAAAATAACAAATCTGCAGTAACAGCGTGTCATTATTCCCTGGTCTGCAGCTTCTAAAGCAGCATCTACCTAAGCCGCCAACCCCACACCGAGTACCTGCGCTCCCCTTGGCAGGAATCCGTGTCAGGCCTGGTGGTGAAGCAGAGGTAAATAACTACTGCACAAGTGAAAGGGATATCATATCGCAGATTTTTTTTAGAAAAAAGAAAAGGCCATTCAAACATGCATTAGATCTATGGACCTGCCAATCACGAATGTGATACTGCGACTGCTACGCCATGAATGATGAACAGAGGGAGAGCTCATTCTGGAGTATTTATCCACGGTTGCATAGTGCAGCTCAGCTAGGGTCAAATGAGCGAAAAGATGTCCCGACTGTAATCCCTAGGCACAGTCCCCAGAGTTTTCTCTCACAGCGTATGCGAGTTAGGAAAACATGGCGCATCTATCGTGTGTCTGCACCTTTGACTAAACAGAAACACGCGGCAGGTACGGCATGATGCTATATGGGATGCCGCCTCACTAGGAACGACACAAAATAATTTCCACTATGTCTGTTTGAGACAAAATGTGCATTTTCCGTTTTCTTATCCCACAAGCGCATAACAGCATTCTACATTTAGACGCAACGATGATCACAGAATTGACTTTCTGCAAAAGGGAAGTCTGGCCTGCATATTAACAAAAGGCAGCTGGTGGTCACTTCTACAGAATCATGTTGAGGATACCATTTCCAACTCCGAGCAAGCGAGTGAGCCACCGCATGTACTGGTGAATGGAGCCAGAAGTTTGCCAGTAGCTGTGCATGGCATCTCATCAAGGGCTACGAAGTGGTCTGAGTGGCACGTTGATGTGATGTTCAAAAGAGCGGCGATAGAAAGGAAAGGATCACAAACGCTATTCAAAATCCAAATGATGCCGCTGCACACTTTGCAAAAACCCCACAGCTTCACTGATGCGCTCTCTTCACACACATGATGAGGTGCCAGAAAGATACTCTTAGTGCAGTAGAAACCTATATTTCAAAGTGAATTTTCTCTTTTATGCAACGCAGCAGCAAACATAATTTTATAAATGATTTTCCAACACAATTCAAGCGAGAACAAAACGGCGCGATATAACTATACCATGCAGTCATGTTTCCTTCCCTTCGGCCTGTATAATCTAATTATTTCTTTAGCTCTATTATATTACTCTATTAAAACTGGTCAGCATTGGTGGTAAACACTGTAGAGCCTCTCTCGCACCACTAGTGAAGCGCAGAAAAGAGAAGACATGGAACAGAATTGTTACATTATCCTATTTGTCCCCCCCCCCCTCCCTATTGACAAATGGATGCACGTTTTCATCATCCCTCTTCACAAGGGTAGAGAAAGCCCCCTTAAGTCACGGCCAAGTAGCACCTCGTGGCTGTCACTTCAATGCTTTGCCAAACATATGAGCAAATACAGTGAAAGCTCGTTAATTCGAACTTCAATAATTCGAATTTATGGATAATTCGAACTGTACGATTTGGTCCGGCCAAGCTCCACAGAAGTGTATGTATAAAAAAGTCCGTTAATTCGAACGCGAGAAGGTTCCCTCACGGATAATTCGAACTACGCTCGCCTGGCACACGGCCAGAGAAACGCGCCTACTGCCTACACACAAGGCTGTATTGCCTCCGAAACGGAGAGAACGGCGAGAGAAGGCAAAATCGGAAAAAAATCTAACCGACGCGGGGTCAGCCAGAAGGCAGCGGCAGCTGCCGCCTCTCCGTTCTACGTAACCTCCGAGACTTCATGCCCGTTGCGAATCTCGGAGGCTTTGCAAATCTTGTACAGCTGCTAATGTTGTGCGGAGATGGCACGGCAAGCGCCATCGTAACACAGCGAATCAAGTACGTCGCAGCTGCGCTTGCAATCAAGAACCAACGAATCAGGGCCTTCGCCACCTTCACATGTTCAGCGTCTTTGTCTCGGCAGTCTTCATCGGTTGTGCACGTCTGTTTTCAGCTTAGGAGGTATCGGCCATCGCGATTCATTGTGATGGTGTTAAGCCTCGGCTAACGTTCGTTTCGGTGGACATCGGTAGTGTGGCACAGTCGGACCCAGAGCTTCGACTTCAAGATGGCGTGTGCCCGCGGCACACGCCATCTTTTTCTGACACGCCAAATTTCTGACATGCCCTACTGCTTCCAAATCACAGAGTACTGTTGCTTTCCTTCACTTTCGTTAGTTCGAACTTTCGTTAATTCGAACTGAAGCGGCTTGCCCTTGCGGTTCGAATTAACGAGCTTTTACTGTAGTGAGTTGCTCAAGTTCTATAAAAGAAACCACCTCCTCGCTCTCACACAGTATGGTTCCAGAAAAAAATAGTACTGTGAGACTGCACTGGCACCCCGGACTGTGGTATAGCCATAGATATGACCCAACTTAATTTTAGTGATGCATTCAATACACTTGACCACGTCGTACTCTTGCATAAAATCACAAAAACAGCCTTTTGTGAACCCCTCCTTCTATAGATGGGTCGATTATTTACTGCTCCGGCTCAGCGGATCCTCTTCCATGGATCTCGCTCTAATGGCTTCATGGTTACAGCTGGTGCCCCACAGAGCTCTGTACTTGGTCCAACCTCGTTCTCCCTTTATACAAATCACCTATGTCTGTCCAACTACATTCTCACAGTTCAGCATGGTGATGACATCACTCTTCTTACTTAGACTTCTTACAATCCCTGCTGTAGTACCCCCCAGATTCATCAGCTTGCCAGTGAGTGATGGTCTGACCTCAACTGCCTCATCCTGAATCTGTCAAAGTGTGTCATCATGCGGGACAGTCATGATTACACTCGAGAAACTGCCACGTATACTCTTTCCGACATCCCTTTTAAATGCACAACATCAATGCCTATCTTCAGCGTCGCCTTTACCCCTGACTTGTCATTTCTGATGCATACTGCCAATGCAGTCGCCAAGGCCAGACGCCTACTGGAATTTGTGTAACAGGTGTCCGACTACTTTCCAACACCGTGCTTGAGCTCCCGCACCTAGTGTATTGCTGTGCCCTGTCAAGCCTGTAGCAAGGCCACTTTATCTATGCCATGTGTCACAGTGTGTGGGTGCATTCGTTTTTGCATGCATTATTATCTCTTACTGTGCATGGCAGGCCGAGAGACACACTTGCATAAAGGTTTTTCCCTTCCTGCACAGCTTTGCACACTGCCCACAGTTATGTTATGAGCAAATAAATACTATTATGCTTATCATTTGACTATTACTGACTGCCACAGTGCTTTTAATACTCATGGCAACCTGACTTTGTGTGCATTGTGCTTTAATTGTCAGTGTGTTTAATGTTGCTGTCCTAAATAAATAAAGCTTGCCATTTGTAACTTCGTCTAGCAGCACCTCAAATGATAGGTCAGCACTGTCACTACAACAGCATGTTCTTGGCTCTATTTAGACATACAATTTTTACATGTCATCTTTGTCGTTTACAAGCATAAGCAGCTGATGAACGAAAAATGTCGCGCACACGTGAATAGCGACAGAAGCAGTGATGACACTACAGCGCTGTAGTGTCGTCTCTGCTTTATTCGTATTTTTTGGGTGCTTGGTCCTAGAAAGTTCTGCCTGTAGCGGTGTCAACTTTCGCTTCTGGAATCACGTTCACAGACTGCGATTTTTTTTATTATAATTTACGCTGACAAATGTATTTTCCGTAGTTGTCGCAATATACCTCATCGCTTCATGGCCAGCCGGTTTATTCCTCTCTTTATCTATCCCATATCGCTGCTCTGTACTGTGTTTCCACGTGGATCGCGAAATTTCTTTCAGCAATATGAAGAATCTTTAAAATCTGCACACACACAAAATAGAACATGGTCCTACGCTGCCGAAAACACTACAGATAGTCACAATAACATTACGGATATTGCCAGCACTTGCAACAAGAAAAGAAAAGCAATCCAAGACAATACCTGTGCAGGCGGATGAGTTCTCGATACCACTGACTGCGGTTGTCGCTCTGCCGGGATACTCACTGAGGGCTAGCACACCTCTTGTTCAGTCCAGAGCTTGCACACGCAGTTTCCCTTCGCGAACACAACGTACCGAAAAACGCGAATAGAGGAGAGCAAGTCAAGCTTTCGCGGGGGGCAAAACATTGAAAAAGGCGGTTCATTACAGGCGCACAAACAACGTGCACTAACGCATGGCGTGCTGCACAGAAAGGTGGAGAGAAACACAAAGGAAATGAAGTTATGGAAATGGTCGGTCGCGCTACCTCCTAGACTTTGCAAGAGGCTAACAGACTTGCGTTTTTCCCTGCACGTCATAAAATATTGTTTCAGTTTTTGGAGAAATATAAAATGGCACCGTTTTTATTTAAATTGCCGGTCTCGAAGGTTATGCTTTGGCTAATAACAAGCCAGAAATTCGTCATACACCTTTGGCTAGCAAATCTCGAAGGCTATGCTTTTGCTTTCTGCATTGGTTGCTGCGCGAGTGAGCCCAATGGGCCAGAGGGCGCTCTCCCGCTGAGGCCATAGAGAAAAATTTCAACAAGAGCGGACACTCCCAGCAGCCAAATTGACTGTAGCACACCAAGCGGATGTTGACTTCTGGTTTCGGTTTTGGGCGCGCGCGTTTTGAACATCAGTTGGTACACGCCGCGCCGGCTCCGCTGCTCGGCGCGGCATTTTTTTTTTTTTTCGCTTCTGCTGAACCTCGCGTGGCCTTGGCGTGGAATCGTTTCATTATTAAGTAGAAATGATTGCGAATGACCTTTACAAGACTGCGCCGTATCTGTCAGGTGCAATTTCATAAAGAAAACGAAAGACGTCTTCTGAAATGATGAAATGTTTATTTTGCTCTACATAAATGCTCGTTCCGGGCTTCTTCTGCATTCATCTAAAAGTTGTGGCACCAGGTAAGCAGCAGTAGTTGCCGTACGATGCTCCACCGGATGCCATCAGCTGAAAGAAAGTAAATTACAAGCATGTATCATTTCGGTATATTGACCTAACAGGAGTATTGCGTGTAGATGCGAAACGTGCGTAAGGGGTGAATGAGCGGCATTACAGATAAATTCACTTTTACGTACATTTCGCAGCAAAGACTCCTCCCAAACAATGCCATAAAGTCTGAACATCCGATTTTCAAGCACCCCTCCTTTCCCGGGCCTTATTTCCTGCACTTTAAGTGCACAAATACACGGGTGACTGCGCGTTTCCAAAACAACTTGGCCTCAGTCGACACGATGGTACGCCAAGTACTACACAAAGGTGGCTACAACACAGGCTTAGCCAGACCATGTTACACGCTCGCAGAATGCCTTCTAATTGCACTCAAGTCAGACTCGTGGGTGCAAAGCCTGTTTTCAGTCGCTCAGAATACAAAAATGTCATGTTCTTGAGCTCCTCCGTGTTATCTTTTACGCGTCCGGCCGGCGCATGCAACGCTCCCATCTTATCACTCTCGGCAATCGCTCGTCGCGTTTTCGAGAAGCGTGAGCACCGAAATAAGGTATATATAAGATGCGTCACAAACTTGTCCCACTAAAATTCAGTACACGCAAAACTAACTCACTATGGCCGGCTTGCTTTTTTGCTAACAGCTTCACAACTTCAGGCACGGCGAGCAAGCCTCAAGATATCCCAAAATGTTCCCAAATAAATTAAAATACTTTTTCGGGTCAAAGAATGCGTCACGAACTTCTACCAGTGAGATTCAGTACACGCGAAACTAACTGCGGCACAGCCGAGCTGCTTTTCGGTAACTGCGTCAATTAGCCGGGCGCGGCAACCGTGCTTCTAAACTACCCCAAATATAACGACGTTAGCTACAATAATGTTGGGGGCCACAGAATGCGCGAAAACTTTTCTATCTTAGGCGCTACGACGTAGTACACGCATGTTACACGCGCAAATGCGTCACATGGCCGAGCCGGTTTTCGCTTTCTGCGTCAATAAGCCGGGCGCAGCAAGCGTGCCCAAAAACTACCGAAATAAGTTAGAGCAATGTTGGGGCTCATAGAAAGCGTCGCAAACATCTCCCAGGACGAGGCATTAACTCAAATTAACTGCGCCAGGACGGCGGAGCTGTTTTTCGCTAACTGCGCCACTCGAACTAAGCCTAAATGTGCTTAAAATGCACCGCACACTGTCAAACACAATTTCTCACCTTGCCGTAGTCTGGCAGTGACGCCGTGTCGAAATGCAGTCGATACGCTAGCGAAGCATAGAGAAGGCCGGGAGCCCCAAAAAATGGGCTATATCCAAAACAGGCGGGTCACCGAGCACGCGAGCTTCGCACGTGCGACCGGCCTCACGCACTCCTGCGGCTTGTCTGCGTATGCACGCGCGTCTGGCGTGCCGCTAGCTTGTTGCTATGCAACGCAACAAAAAGTTGCAAAGTATAAGTTAATTTACGCGCAAAACGTTTTCACTTTTAGTGCGAAGGAATAAAAAAAATAAAACGTTGTCTGGAAGTTTATTTCACATTCCTTTTTTCTGATGCTCGCGTCAACTAACGGATGTTGTTGAAACTAGGCATGACGTGTTTCCTGTTGCCAGTTTTATGCGAAGCATATTACGAGGGCTCAACCCAGCTCCTCAGGCGCGGCGGTGACCATGAAATCACGTGACACCGTGACGTCACGACAGAGGAGAAGTGGCTTTGGCTCAACTCTTGCAAGACGGTCTGGGTGGGAATCGAACCAGGGTCTCCGGAGTGTTTGACGGAGACGCTACCACTGAGCCACGAGTACAACGCTTCAAAGCGGTACAAAAGCGCCTCTAGTGAATGCGGTGTTGCCTTAGAAACGCGCTGTTTCTAAGGCGTGCGTCTCTTGCTCAGGCGCACATTTCGTTGCCGCGCCGAACGCTGCTTTGCTCGACGCTCACCGCGTCCAATGCGGGGCGCGTAGTCGCTGCCCTGTAGCCCATTGTCTTACACCCCTTGGCGGGTCGACGGGAACGCTGTCGCGTTCCACTCTTGAAGGCGAAGAAGTAATGCATGAGTTGTTTCTTCGTCTAGCCGAACCAAATATAGCCAAGCAACAGCAGTTCACCAGGCTAAACAGTGGTTCAACAACTAAAATAAAAGCTAGTATGCTTCGCATCCTGGGCTTAACCTTACCTAAGCCACAGCCATTTTTTTGAAGAGTGTCCCCTCTTGTTGAATTTCTTTCTCTATGCAGAGGCGCTGGGCACGTGCTAAACAGGAAAGGGCCAGGACTAGCCCAGCGCTTGGCGAAGGGGGTGGACGACTTGCGTGAGCTATCCCCTCAGGTGCAGATCGTGGTGTGCACGGTGCCGGAGGTGCCTGTGCGTGACAGTCACGTACAAAGAGCCGTAGTGGCTGCTAATGAGGCAATATGGAAAATGAGCCGAGAGAAAGGCTTCGAGGTTGTCGAAGTAAACAGGAAAGTGAGAAGTTGCGGTGGTTTTAAACGAGACGGGATCCACTTCAATTACAGGTTAGCACGAGAAGTGGGCTGGCGACTTGGTGGTCGCGCTGTTGCTTATTTTAGGGGGCCCGCGGGCGCTCAGGAGGTCACAGTAGATAGTAATGAAGAAGGTCCCCTAGGGGAACATCAGAAGAGCATCGCCGTCGAAAATAGAAAAAGGAGGAAAACAAGAAAAAGAACTCGCCATGCAATAGGTTACATAAACATGCAGGGCGGCAGAAGGAAGGAAAAGTGGGCAGAGATTGAGGAGCAGTTACACAGAGAACAAATAGGGGTGTATGCGGTTACAGAAACGCACCTTAGAGACTCAGAAGAGCCACCAGTTATTGACAATTATGTTTGGGAAGGGTGCAACAGAACTAAGTCGGAAAGAAAGGGAGGGGGAGTCGGAACGCTCATCCATCAGGAAGCCAAATGGAAAAGAGTAAATTCACAATGTCAAGAGAATCTTTGGTTATCAGGTACAATGAGTGGGAAAGAAACTTGGCTGGGCGTTACGTATTTGTGGACCGGAAAAAATTGCACAGAGAAGAATAAAGAGTTAGTGGAATGCATAAGCGCTGATATTAAGGGTTTCGGGAGTGGTGCTGAAATTGTCCCATTAGGTGACATGAATGCCCACATACAGGCTTTAGATGGCTATACCGACAATAACGGGAAGTCAGTGCTGGTCCTTTGTGAGCAAAATAACCTCGTGATCGTGAATACAGGGCCTAAGTGTGACGGACAGATCACGTGGGAAGTGGGAAAGCGGCAATCAACCATTGATTACTGCCTGATGACAGAAGGAATTCATGATAAGTTGAGAGAAATGGTCATCGATGAGGAAGGGTTTAACAGCATAGGGAGTGACTATAAACGCATCATATTGAAAATGGGATATGTAGTTGGGAAAGAGAGCAAGGAGAGCAAAATGGCCAGTCCAAATTTGAACGCTGAACAAATAGCAAATACAGTCACTAGAGTTGAGGAAGAACTTGGCAAATTGCCAAGTAAAGAGTGGGAATATGGTGAGCTTATAAGTGTAATAAAGACAGAAATACGGAAAGAGAACCAACATGTTCGTTGGAAAGGAAAAAAGAAACCGAAAAGCTGGTGGAACAAGGAGATACGAGAAGCGATCGCCGAACGACAGAAAGGATCTCGAGAGCACAGGCAGGCAAAGAAGGCGCAGTTGCCACAGGGTGAAGTAACTAGTAAATGGGAAATATACCGGGAGAAAAAGTCTATGGTTCAAATACTGGTGCAAGCAAAATTAAAAGGTGAAAGTGAACGTTGGTTGTCAGAAATACGTGAGAAACAGAAGGCCGCACCTAGAATATTTTGGAACCACATAAAATTATTAGGCAGGAAGTTAACAACAATACAACAACATATCCCAGACGAAGATGAAAACAGACTCGAAGGAGAAGCGGCAATAAATTACATCCGAAAAGCAACAGCCGAACCTTTCCAAGGCAATGACGAGGTTATACTTGTTGAAAAAAAGAGCATGAAAGAGACCCAAGGGGAAAAGCAGCTGGTGCTAACAAATTTTACCTGGAAGAAAGCGCAAGAGAAAATTCCTAAGCGTACAGCCACAGGGCTAGACGAGGTTCCCATTAGGCTGATAAATGAACTAGGACCAAAAAGTAAGGAAGCTCTGGTGAAAACAGTGGAAAGAACATTAAAAGATAGACGAATACCAGACAGTTGGCGACAAAGTAGAATGAATTTGATTTATAAAGGAAAGGGGGAGAAAGACAAAATTCACTCGTATAGACCGTTGACCATTACATCGGTAATATACAGGCTAGCAATGCAGGCAATCAAATTAAAGCTTCAAACATGGACAGAGAATAATGGCATTTTGGGAGAGCTTCAGAATGGCTTCAGAATAGGTAGGCGTTTGGATGACAACTTGTTTGTTCTTACTCAGTGTATCGAAATATCAAAAGCAGAAAGCAGACCATTGTATGTGGCCTTTTTAGACATTACAGGAGCCTACGACAACGTGGACCGCAACATTTTGTGGGATATCCTGGAAGGGGAAGGCTTAGGTAACGATTGTATACAGCTTTTGAGAGAGATTTACCTAGAAAATACCGTTTGCGTTGAATGGGAAGGGATGAGGAGAGAGGAGAAAGTTCATATCAACAAGGGACTGAGGCAGGGGTGCCCTTTATCCCCGCTGCTGTTTATGATGTACATGGTGAGGATGGAGAGGGCGCTAGAAGGATGTAATATCGGCTTTAATCACTCATACAAACAGGTGGGTACAGTAATAGAGCAGCAGCTTTCAGGTTTGTTTTATGCCGATGACATTGTGTTGTTAGCTACCAAGCAAAGTGATTCGCAACGTCTGGCTAATATCTGTAATATCTGTGGACAGGAAGGCAACAATTTAGGTTTGAAATTTAGTGTTAGAAAATCAGGTGTTATAGTATTCAATGAAAACAGTGAACAGGCAGTGTAGATACAGGGCCAATAAATACATCGGGTAACAGAATATATAAATACCTTGGTATATGGATAAACGAAGGCAATGGATATATGGAAACACAGGAAAAAACCATAACAGTAAAGGGGAAGAGAAATGCAACCATAATGAAGCGCAGAGCGCTATGGGGATACAATAGGTACGAGGTGCTCCGAGGTATGTGGAAAGCTGTAATGGTTCCAGGGCATACTTTTGGAAATGCGGTTGTTTGCTATAAATCAGGGGTACAATCAGGACTCGATGGGAACCGAAGGTCAGTGGGTCGCCTCGCATTGGGTGCTCGCGGGAAGACTACAAATGAAGCTGTTCAGGGTGATATGGGCTGGACTAGTTTTGAAGGGAGGGAAGCTCGCAGTAAAATTGAGTATGAAGAACGGCTGAGGAATATGGAAGAAAGTAAATGGGCTAGGAGAGTGTTCAGGTATCTGTACAGGAAAAACATTGATTCGCAGTAGAGGAAAAAAACTAGGAAGCTTACCAGCAAGTATGCGGCCTGTAGGGTGGGCAACACAGCAACAAAGAAGGTCAAGCGGAAAGTCAGAGAGGCTGAATTAATCTCATGGGTGGCGGCAACGGAAAAGAAACCTGCCATGAGTAACTACTTAAGAGGAAAAAACGAAATCAGGAAAGAAACCATTTATGATAACTCAAAGGGAAGCTCATTACTTTTCGAAGCGAGATCGGGATGCCTTAGAGCACGCACCTATAAAGCGCGATATAAAAAGGAAGAAGAAGCATGTGCTTGCTGCGGTAAAGCAAAGGAAACGACGGAGCATGTTTTATTAGAATGTGAAGACATCTACCCAGCGGTCGATTTAGGCACCACTGGCCTCCTTGAAGCCCTTGGGTTCAGAGGGAGCAGTGGTAAAGCAAACATGTCCGCAATAGACATTAGTAAGAGGCGATTGGAGGATTGGTGAAAGAAAAGTAGGGAAACGAGAAAAGACGGAGACGTACAAAAGCACAGTTCGCAATACGGGACCAGAAAATTTGGGCGTGGTAGTTCATAGTGTTTTTTGTTTCTATTTTTCATTGTTTAACCTAGGTAGAATATTAACCAGTATAGTAGCAAGAGCTTGGTGGCGCAACCCACCACCCCGTTCCAAAGGGGACGCTCATAACATCCATCCCATCCATCTAGCCGGAGTGGAATTTGCAGTGGAGGAAAATAACTATTTTTTTTTATAGAAAGCTTACCAGCAAGTAGTGGCCTGTAGGGTAAGCAACAAAGAGTGTCAAGCGGAAAGTCAGAGAGGCTGAAATAATTCTCATGGGTGGTGGCAATGGAAAAGAAACCTGCCATGAGTAACTACTTAAGAGGAAAAAACGAAATCAGGAAAGAAAGCATTTATGATAACTCAAAAGGGAAGCTCATTACTTTTCGAAGTGAGATCGGGATGCCTTAGAGCACGCACCTATAAAGCGCCATATAAAAAGGAAGAAGAAGCATGTGCTTGCTGCGGTAAAGCTAGGGAAACTACGGAGCATGTTTTATTAGAATGTCAAGACATCTGCCAAGTGGTCGATTTAGGCACCACTGGCCTCCTTGATGCCCTTGGGTTCAGCGAGAGCAGGGAAAAAGTAAACATGCCCGCAGCAGAGATAAGTAAGAGGCGATTGGAAGATTGGTGGCAGAAAAGTAGGGAAACGACAAAAAACTGAGACATACAAAAGCAAAGTTCGCAATATGGGGTCAGAAAATTTGGTTGTGGGAGTTCATAGTGGTTTTTCTTTTTCTTTTTTTTTAACCTAGGTAGGTAATTGGGCAGTATAATAGCAGGGGCTTGGTGGCGCCGCCCACCACCCCGTTCCAAAGGGAACGCTTATAACATCCAGCCGCATGGTGAGGATGGAAGGGGCGCTAGTGGAAAGTAATATCTAGTAACATCGGGTTTAATCTCTCATACAAACAAGCGGGTACAGTAGTAGAGCAGCAGCTTCCAGATTTGTTTTATGCGGACGACAACGTGTTGCTACCTAACAAGCAAAGTGATATGCAACGTCTGGTTAATATCTGTGGACAGGAAGGCGATAATTTAGATCTGAAGTTTAGCGTTAAAAATCTGTTATGGTATTCAATGAAAACAGTGAAGAGACAAAGTCAATTTTTTGCCAGTCTTTCCCACAGAGAAATTTGAATACCTGAGCAATGGCAACTAACTCCTTCTGAGATAGACACAGTGAGGGCTCCACGAGAGGTTGCGGTCAATAACGACACCCGGAAAGCTTCGTACGAAGCTTTCTGGGTGTCATTAGACAATGCTTGACCATTGTTCGAAACGGGATACAACGACATTTGTTTGCGCATAAAGCCAACCAATGCACACTTTTCAGTACACACCATGAGGTCTTGTTCTCGGAGATAATACGCCGTCATGGTTGCTGCCCGCTGAAGCCTGGCCCGTACCTGAGGGCGAGTTACCGCAGAGGCCCAGATGCAAATGTTGTCGGCGCATATTGAGACCTGAACTGTCGGCGGTAAGTAGTCTGGAAATCCTACCAGGATGACGCTGAACAATATGGGGCTCAACAATCCGCCCTGCGGCACACCACGGCAGAGGTAGTGTTCCGAAGCTGGGCCGACTTCGGTCTGTAAAAAAAAAGCACTTTTCAGTAAAATAGTCCCGAATCCATTGATACATCCGGCCAAAACTCCCACAGCCTGAAGTGAGTTCAGCGTTTCCTCATGGGGGACGTTGTCACATGCTCCTTTGAAATCTAGAAAAAGTGCCACTGATAGGCGCTTGGCACTTTTTTGTTCTTGGACCCAGGTAACGATGTTAATGGTGTTGTCGATGGACGAGCGACCTCGATGAAAGCCCGCCATGGCGTTCGGATAGATGTTGAATCGCTCGAGTTGCCGTTCCAAGCGAGCAAGAATCATTCTTTCCACCACTTTGCCGATGCAGCTCGGAAGCGCCGTCGGATGATATGATGATAGAGCAAGCAGAGACTCTCCAGGTTTCAGAATGGGGGCCAAGTGGATCGATTTCCATTGTTTAGGAGCGACGCCGTTGTGCCAAGACTCATTGTAGTAGTTGAGCACTATCTCAGCACGTGCATGATGTCCAAGGTGGAATATAGGGCGGCGACGTAAAGCCACCTGGTCCTGGTGAAGATAAAGGTTGATTGACGATAAAGATTTAGTCCCATAAGGTTTATAACGGCCGATAAGGGTTGGTAAAGGTCTGTACTGGACGGATCACGTTCCATAAGCTTGATAATGACACCGGGTGGCGGGGAGATGAACAAGTGACGCAAGGCTTACGTATACTTAGAGAACTCCCAGAGACGTTTCTGCGTGAAATTTTCTCTGTGGGCGCTGAGACCGATTACGCATGCACGCTGTTGAAATAGTAATATTTCAACGGCAAATCTGTATATACACCATTTCGCTACCTATATAGAGGGTCCTGAATGTTTCGTTGCGCGTGTTCTAAAAAAGGTTTTGCACTCACCGTTGCACTGTTATTGCTCAAATTTTGCAGATAACACTTGGCGCAGTTTCTTGCTTGGTTTTTAAGAAAGAATTGCAAATTTGCCTGTGCTTGTGTGGATGCGAGCTGATGCCACGACGGCGCAAGCATAAACTTGTGTCGCCACCTGTCGTCATCTGCAGAAAGCAGCGTTTCAAGGAGGGAAGTCGCCTGTTCCCGAAGCGGGTTGCTAACAGGTTGCTAAAAGAGGAACATTCGACAAATTGCCCCCGTGAGGATGCCAGAGCTATAGTGGCCGTGGGCAAGTGAAAAACGCCATGATTCCTACATACGCCTGGTATATCACATAGCCTGAAAATGATATGAAGTCGCGCTAACGTACGGGTTGTTTTTGCAGTTTAGGCTAAACCCCATGAGCGCGATTTTGTGCGCGACAGCGACGAGCGACGGCTTCGAGCGACGGATCGGACCATCGATTGAACAGATCGCTCGGTCCTGTCGCGCGATCGCTCGGTTCTGCAAATAGAATTCGTCGCTCGTCGCTCGGAAGTGCTATGAGCGACTAGCCAAATATGAGTAGGCAGCCGGAACGGGATGTACATTAGTGACGTACTACCGGTTTGCGCACTAGCGCGCTTCAAAGTATATAAACGGAACGAGCAAACTACCAAATTTTGATATGTAAACAAAATAAACTTATTGCAAGACCTTCAGAAATACTTTATGTTGCTTTGTACAGCCAAACAAATCAACTTAAATAATCATAGCAAGTGCCACGCCAGGTTTTGGCGCTAACTCGATCCCCTAATGCCGGCAACACTGGAGAGATGTCTTGCGAAGCGGTCGCTCGCTGGGAGTTTGACATCTGGGCGACGAGCGAACGCGACAGCCATCTCCATCACGTCGCTTGTCGCTGTTGCGCAAGACATCGCTTGCATGTGGTTTATACTTCAAATACGTGAAGTACCTTGTGCAAAACCACTAACCCAATGAGGACAAAAAAGCTGGTGTGTGATAAAAGTCACAAAGATCAGTTCGTCGGATGCGCCGTAGGGGTTTATCGCATTCCGCTGTCACATTGTAAATGCGCATGGCCAGACTGGAAGATGCATCAATGACGCTTAAGAGAGCACAGAAATAAGCGTCAGAGTGTATAAGGCGGCGGTTTCCTTGCTTTTCATTGCAAAACGTGTCCATGTCGGCCATGTCGCCCCCACTTCTAGAAAATACTACTATTGTATATAGGGATAAGCCTGAGTGTGTAAGATTAACAACAGAAAATGTGCAAATTCTCTTGGCCGCTGACCAATGCACCAGCAAACCGCCGCAATCACTGTCCGCGAGAGAGTTAGATTATTTGCGCATGGCATGCGAGCTTGTGTTTTCTTGTGTTTTCCTGGTGTACCAGTTTTAGATTGTTGTCATGCCGTCATGTAGGTGTATCTTCATGGTTGATATCGCTGTGCACATGGTTGTTTGGGTGTGTATATGTACGACCGATCCCGGAAGTAAATTTTCGTTGTTTATAGTTAGCGCTAATTGTATTCGTCTTCGTTTCTTCTTGTGTCCTTGTTTTATTGCGCTATCCGGATACCTTTCCATGACGGCCGACTAACAGGCCCATATCGCCACTCTCGTCGATTTCATCTGTATATGAAAGCAGCCCCAGGTAGCCCAATGGGTCTTCGGAAAGAAGGAATCACGGAAACGATTGGACGATAACATGAACAACAGTTTTAGAGAAAGGATGTGCTAAAACTGAATCGATGAAACTGGGAAATAGAGGCCAATGTAATATGCATGGGTGGTCTGGCGATCTCCTTCAACGCGCCAGCAAGTGAAATGAAGTAGAAACATACAAGTCCCATCGAATGGCATTGGCTATTCAGATCGTATTAGATTACAGAATTCGCTGTTAAGAATGGTCGAATTGTCGTCCCGGTTCGAATGTAACGCATAACAGCACTTTGTAGTTTCGAGGGCGAGTGACCGATGCAAGGGAGGACTGTTCCGAATGACTCTGCTGTTGGCGAATCGCGGCTGTTGCGCAGAGGCGCACCAGTTCCCGAGCGAATTAACGCAAGGGGGTTGATAATTTCTGCTTAGCAAGTTCCTAGCTGTCATTCCGTATAAACGCCATATTTTGGGGCAGCCTGTAAATCTCGACTGCTAGCTCGATTCGGACAAGGAATTTCTAATTTCCTTGGAGAGTGTCACCATGTTTGCATCTAATTAAAACTGAGTGCATGAGGTAGCACACTTATCTCCTTCAACGAACAAAGCATGTCCATATATATATCTCGGCGTGTACGTGAGGCATGTCGTTCCTTTGATTGCTTCATTAATGACTATATGAAATAGTGCACAGAATAACAGAAAGTAGCCGTTTATAATATACAAGCTGCTCAATTGAGCGGGCGTACAATTGGGAGCATCATTACAGGCTGATATGAAATATAACATAAGCATAATCTGTTCTTCTGGGAAATCAGACTCGAGAGTAATTTTATTTTGCTTACACCCCTGGAAAAATGCCGGAGGACGCAGGTAACTTTTTTTTTTACGTGAACAAGTTTTGCGGTTTTACGGGGCAAAATGGCCATGTGATTATTCGGCACCCGGTTTAGTTTACAACACCTGGGGTTCTTTAACGTGCACAGAAATATAGGTACGCGACTGTCTTTCCATTTCACTCCCATTGAATTCAGTGGCCTGGATTGAATCCGCGAGCTCGAATGTTTAGCAGCGCAATGCCATAACCCATAATTAGGCTACCGTGCCTGCTTAAAAAAAACAAAACAAAACAAAACATGGACTGGCAAAAACTGAACACGGCTTACGGGTCAAAGATTAGTATATGAAAAACTTAAATGAAACACTTCTCGGTACCCGAGGGCCGACCGCATTGAAAGACCCTGTGCCAATTATTCCACATTCTGTTACGCGAGGAACGCGCAAACATGAATGGAATATTGCGCAGCAGTTCGTTTTTTAAGTATTATACTTCATGTAAATCTGAGAACCGGGCGCTGATATGGGGCAGGTATGTTTCATTCGTTAAAAACGGAAAACAGCAAGTTTACAGTTTTTATTTTCTGTTGACGTTTAGCAAGACCTACTGATGAAAAACTATATGCACACACACACACACACACAAAAAAAAAAGGAAATGAGAGACACATATGCTACATGAAGCGCACACAAAATATTTGTTCTCCAAGGGAAATTACAGTGACGTAGTAGAACGAAAGCCGACACTGCGGCTGCAGTGCACGTACATTAACGGCATAAAAAGAGAAATGAATTTGTTCTTAGGACTTAAATACACGTCGTACGCAACTAAGAATACTATTTCATCGGTATGATCGCAAATACCAGCGCGTGAAGTTGTATGAATGACCCTGCCGAGTAGTATCGCCAGCAGTTTCCAACGGCACGACCTTGATGCGGCCCACTTCACTTTAATGATGATGACGATGATGCTTTATTGGTGATAATTTATTGGCATCCCTTTTGGAATGGGGTGTTGACAAATAGTCCCCTAGCCTGCTTGATTCAATCAGGCGTGCTATACATGGTATTCAT
Source organism: Dermacentor albipictus (assembly GCF_038994185.2). Classification (NCBI taxonomy): domain Eukaryota; kingdom Metazoa; phylum Arthropoda; class Arachnida; order Ixodida; family Ixodidae; genus Dermacentor; species Dermacentor albipictus. Next base: position 86,834,329 of record NC_091822.1, read on the forward strand.
CCTTGCATTTCTGTATACGTATTCTTATTCTCTTTTTCCCCCCCAAAAAAATTCTCAATCTACTTTGTACCGCTACCTATGCCGGTTCATGATCCGGTTGTATCAATCTCTTTTCTCCTGCCTTTTTTCCTGCCTTTTTTCAACCAATACCCGAAACGTCTTTTGCTTATCTCGACCGCTGACCGGTTGATGCTTCCGTCCATTTTAAATCGAAGCGCTTCTGGAAGGTGTACGTTGCGTACTGGCCTCGCTGGGGGAATCCCTTCGCATTTTGTTAGGATGTGCTCAGTGGTCTCGGCACTTCTTCTGCAGCATACACAGGCCTCATCTAATTTCGAATATTTCCTGTGGTATGTTTTTTTTTGTCCTTAAGCAACAAGCTCGAGCCTCAAATAGCAAGCGTTATCGCACAAATTTGCCTCTCTAATATCTTTTTTCAAATTCTTGTAAATCTCCATGGCCATTTTCGTTTCCGTTCTTTGCATCTGATGCGCTGTTTCTGTTTCTCTCACTTTCTTCCTGATTCCCCCTGGTTGTCTATGTTCACTTGGAATTGCCCTGTACCTGGTTGCCAACTTTCTTGACCTCTTCCTGCACTCTGTGTCCATGCTTTTCAGGTGCAGATAAATGTGCACTTTAGCCGCCTATTCATTTTGACCCATGTTCCCGAGTCTTTCTTCAAAACTAATCTTTGATCTGCGCTTCTCTGACTTAAAACGAGGCCCAGCCCATGTCCCCCCGCACTGCCTCATTTGGGGTTTTGCCGTGGGCCCCCAAAGCCAACCGGCCTGCCCATCTTTGGTTAACATCCAGCCCTGGCAAGATACCCGTTTTCAAACACGGAATAGCAATTGCGAACGTTATCGCTGGCACCATTACTCCTCTCCATATTCTCCGCACAACCTCATATTTATTGGGGTCCCAAAGTGCTCTATGTTTCATTATTGCTGCATTCCGCTTGCCCTTTATTTTCACGTGATATTGATGGATGCTTGAGAAGGTCCTTCCTTTGTTTATGTATACGCCGAGCTATTTATATTGCATGACTATCGGTATGGCTTGCTGTTATGTTGACACCCCGTAATTGCTCATATCTTCATTTAAGATTCTAATTCACAATTTCTCTTTGCTAAACTTAAAGCCTAAACTTAAGGTCCGCGTCCCTGCGTTGCCAGACATATTCGCGAGTGTCTGTAAATCTCTTGCGTTGCATTGCTAGTAGCACTATGTTGTCCGCATGCATCACTCCGGGAACCTTCTGTGGCACCATTTGTATACGTTACGCATGTATGATAAGTCAAACTGCTTTCCAGTCGTATTTTATGCCATTGACATAAAGCGAGAACAACAATGGAGGCAGAGGATATACTTGGTGAATTGTCACCGTTTCCTTACATTATACACGCCGACTCTTTATAGAATGGCGCCTTCTAGGTTTTAAGTGCTTATCTTAAAGGCTGTTCTTCTTCTGGTTTAATCTGGCGGAAGTGATTTTGCTAGCTGGAAACACGTCGTAGACGTCGTCTAGGAGTATTTCAAGTTTAAACAGCGCGAAAAGGCGGCGACAGAAAGGAATACAGACACACAGCACAGCGCTGGTCCTGTACGTATGCGTTCCTTGTTGTCGCCATCTTTTTACGCTGTTTAAACCTGGAATGATAGAGTTAGTTGGGCTGTTTTTCTTCACCTACACTCCACACAGACTCGTGCAGAACAAGGAAGTTGTATACTTAGATTTCAGGAGTGGAGTTGGCTCTCCAAAAGCGAAGCCGGTCGCCGCATCTTTCTATAGGCAAGAAGACAGCCGGCGTAGCCGCCGCATCACAACGCATCACAACGTGCTTATTTATTGTACAAAGACACTGACTGTACGCAGTCGGAACAGTGGTTAACTGATTTACGCGTCAAGTAGTCGCTGGCATGTCGCTGCGCGTGGTATATTATTAGCGCAGCTGGCTGTGACGTGCGGTGCGCCTTTTCCACGATCCTCTGTATTTGGTTGGCACATATTGCGTAATGCGAGTGTTTGTAATAGGGAAACCAGTAAGAGGCATGCGCAAAAAAGATGAGCGGTCGATTTAAGGCAAAAAAGGGAATGGTTGCAAGCACAAGGCTCACCCAGCCAAAATTATCAAGCGACTGAAATGAATTGAAATGGAAATCCAGTACAGTTTTTCGATCCCTTCTGAATGCCTCTGGCATGTATCAAACATGTCCCGTTACATTGTATATGTTACGTTGTTGTATATTTGTTACGTCGTTGTTGTTGTTACGTTACCAGTATACCAGTTATATGCATGCAAATATACACACTTTGAAAAGCTCAAGTGTCACTGGAAAGTGTTTTCTGCTATTCCTAGGCTTGTGCAGCATTGGTGACTGAAACGTTTCCCTGAATACATCCCACGGGGCCAGCGCAACGTGTATGCTGGCGATACTGCTCGACGCGCAACCTACGAATCCGCTATACAAATATAAAGTATTTCAATATGCTAAATGCATGATTTGCAGTGCCTTTCATGATAAAACCAGCTTGGCAGTGTTGTACCAAAATTAAATAGGAATGCTAAGATCAAATGAAAGAGCCAAATGGCCACTTAATCCAGGCAGGTGAGATAAGCCAGAAATAATATCAGCTCGAGTTGTAAGAATAACGCCAAGCATATTCGCAGTGACATTAGCAAGGAGAGTAGGTGGAAGCACAATTTGCGAAAAAGAAAAAGTAACACAGAAGTCAAGGAATTCTTCGCGATAAATACAGTGACAAAGCGGGCGGATCATACGACCATAATATCTTCGAAAAACTTAAATCACCTGCGAACACTGTCGGTTACCAGGCATGCCGTTTTAGAATAGAACTGAATACATCGTGTAATTTAGAAAGAAAGTTAGGAGGGTTATTGAGAGGACAGTAACAAACGCCGTGTACTGTTTTCAGGTGTCCGAATACAATGCATGCCCAGACAGTTTCAAAGTCATTCTCCACGGTAACTTGACCTGATTTTAATGAGTTATACATAGCTAGTAGAACGCCTCTTCCTTGACGTCCAAAGAAATTACGACGGTACATTGCGAAACGAGATGAGTCATGAAATATCTCACCGCCGCTTACAGCAGTGTTAAGCCAGGTTTCTGTTCGAGCGATGACGTCAGAGCCAGCAGTATCTGCAAGAGCGCGTAATTAACAGAGTTTATTGAGTGTGCTCCTACCGTTAGTGTGGAAGGCGGACGCATCGTGAGTAAATGACCATCGATCACGCCCCCTCCCCTGGGCTGGGTAATAATACTTTGCATTTGTATCATGACACGATGCAAGGTACTCGGGCAACAAGTATTTGACATACATATACAAGATACTACCACAATTATTGCATCCGATACGATACTTTCCATTTGTACATTAAGATACTGCGATAAATTCGGAGATTTCGTATTATACATCTATATAATGTAACAACAAACGCGCATGCACAAACATGTTTCCGTGGAAATTTCTCAGCTACAATCAACTTTGTTTTATTTGAACGAAACGCCTGTTAGTATCTCTAAATGTCTGTGTTTCTTTCTCAATGTATAATATTTTCATTCGCAAACAATTTATTGAGGGTTACTTTAGCTGTTTAACGTGAAACCTCTTTACACGCTGCGCTGTCAGAGGCTCTTGCTAGTCGCTTTTGTAATGGATGGGATCTGCTGCTATGCTTGCCGACCAGCTTGCCGGTCGCCATCTAAATACAAGAACATAAATAAGAAGCCTCTACCCGATAGCGTAAATACCACTGTAAAGTTTTACCTCTTCCGTAAACGTATTAGCTTTTACGCACGCAACGTATGGTCCAAAATTTGCTTTTGGTGCTTGCGAACAACAATCACGCGCACAAAAATAGTCGCCTTATGCACAACTCTCCCGGAAGCAGCGTGTTCCACGCTTTTGTTCACAACAGTCAAACTTACATCTACGAGATGCTTCAAATCGCTGATAAATCGCTGATGTGTGAAAACCACTAGAAGCAAGGCAATCCCATTCTTGAATTCTTCTGACTTCGTAGCAAAGCACCGCCCAAGAGAAACTTCATAACGATGCTATAGCGGCATCAGAATTTTCGCGAAAGACGTGGCACGCATTGTCGCACGCGGCACAGTACGGTGACTAGGAGCAAGTGCTATGGCAGCGACGCAACTGAAAAGAAGAAATCAAGAATAGGTCGGCTGCGCGCAGACGTTCGCGCGCTTGTTTTTGTCGAGACGCTGTGAGTGGCACCATGTGACTCTGCTCCACCAATAAGGACTCGCGGACAGCGTCACCTGCCCTCGCTGGAGGGCTCTGGCGGAAAGGCAAAAGAATGCCGCTGCTGCTAGTTTTATTCAGGTGGCTCAGTGGCGGCAGTATCAGGGGACGTATTATGCGACGATCCACTTCGGCGACACTATCGCCTTGACCATGCCGTGGCCGTCAGGCGCGCAGTGAGTGGCTGGTTGAGTAAAGTCGGATGAGCTGATTGGCTGGTTGAACACTACCTCATCCGATTTTGCTCAAGCAGCCAAACAGCGCGCTCCTGACGGCGATACTATGGCCGAGGTGACACTGTCAGCGAAAGTGATCGTCGCAGTATACGCCCCCAGCTTGAGAAGCGGAGTTTAGCGAACGTTTATAGTTCCGCACGGTGATGTTGCAACAGCAGTATTTTGTACCTTAGGATACACGGTACGTTCTTTCATGTATCGTAAATACATATACTAATACACGACTTTGCAGACGTATCATGATACCGATAAAGATGCCCAAAGAGTATCTAAGATAGTATTTAAGATACATGTATTTTAGATACTGCCCAGACTACTTCCCAGGGCTTTTCGATGAAGCGGAGTTCGTAGCTACAGCAACGCTTTGTTTGTGGGCGACAATTATTGCTTCCTGAAAGGGGTCGCCACTGGCAGGCTGCTTGCAAGCTTTCATGCAATTATTTTGGTGTCATGCGCATAACTATTGCACCATTGTACAACAACCCGCTTTGGTACCCAGTGTTCGTATTACACCAATACACTTGCAAGCTAATAGCTAGGCCAATACATGCTACCATTGTATTAGGTCTATTGTTTCATAGACCAATACCGGTATCATTGATGTATCAGATCTATCTTATAACGCAATGGACCAGTAAAGGCTACCAGTTTTACCAGTGTATCAGGTCTATTGTTTTATAATTCAGTAATGTGAAACCAATGAAATTTCTGTATTGCAATTTTTTCTAGGGCGAACACTTCGGCATCGTGATCTCTGTCTCCGTCTTAGGGCACACAGGGTTTGTTTCGCGATATTAGGAAGCTAAATCGGTAGTCTGCACGAGGACGCACGGCCTGTCTCAGATATTCCTTTAGCTTCAGCCCATAAAAACACTCAGGACGGCTGCATGACACAATCCTATGCTTACTCCGCGTCAGTCTATAAATTGATTTGTTTACAGTACATTGCGTTCGGGATCGGTACACATTTTTTTTAGTAGACCCACCCTTTCGGATCCGGTTTTAGGCGCTCGCAAGTCAATGAAACTGATAACCAGTACTGATCTATATCATTATGAAGTAGACCGGATATACTAATAAAACTAGTATTGGCCTATAAAACATTTCCTTTCAGCTGTTTCTGAATCGCAATGGCCCAAGGATTAGGCAAATGTTGGAGCAAGTAATCGACGGCACTTTGAAGAGTCGCAAGTTCATGCTAACTTGTAACATAAAAAAAGTCACATAGAGATGGCGTTCGATGGTACAATCACAGCCCTGCGTCATGTGTTGAGACGAGCAGTTGGTCTTCAAAATAAATAGAACGCTCTCTCCTTCACGCTCGAGAACGGACCCATTCTATTGTAATGGCTGCCGATTAGTCACAAAATTGTTGGTAGAGACAACGCAGATGACGCTATTTCTTCGGCTCAACAAGATCTGCACGTGGCATACGTATGTCAAGAACGGATGCGGCTCAACGACTTCGCTCGCTGGTTCGCCACATTCAATTTCGGCAAAGGAATTATCTGCTGAGCGAACCTGGTTTCACTGAGCGAACCAGACGCGTCTGCGCACCGACGCCCCTTAAGTTTTCTTTGGCCTCCTTTTTCCTTGGCCATGATTTTTGAGGATGAGATCTTCTTTGAAGACTCCAGATTGATTTTGTGTTGATGGTATCTGGGCTGCCGCTTTCGTTAAAATAAAGTGGTTTGATTCCTTTTAGTTCATGTAGGGTAACAACAAAAAAAAATGCCGAAATGAAGCTTGGAACGAAAAAGATGCACCAAGTTAGCGTAGACCTATGTACGGGACCATAATATACGTAATATACGCAATTATATGCAAACTGGCCGAAATTACACCGTGAATATTTACTGTGATAGTGAACATTCATCTGCGAGAGTGATCACTTTTCTCTCTCTCTCTCTTTGTTTCTTTGTTTTTCTTTATTTTATTTCCCCATGTTTCCCCTTATCCAATGTAGGGTAGCCGACGCGGCCCTGCCTTGATTAATCTTCCCGCCTTTCTTACTACACTCTTCTGTCTACACTCTTCTACCATTGAGAGTTCCTCAGTGGTCCTGATGATGATGATGATGATGATGATGATGATGCCCTTGGTGAGTTTGGCGCACACCCAATCACGGGCATTGGCCAAGAGTCGGGCATACTCTGCTTATGTGTTCAGGTAGTAAATTTAAAAATCTATAATTTTGTTGCATAAATTGAAGCGAGGAAAATTTAAAACGGTTCAGTAGACTGCAATTCAATCAAGAGAAAAAGATACGTAATATAAATGGCGCAATAAAGGAGGAATTAGAAGAATAATACGGTCAACAATGAAATCGGTTTGATTCAATAGAGAATTTTTCTAAGGCGATGCACACATTCTTGTGCGAGTGCCCAAGCACAGACGCTCCGAAAGACAGCAGTACAGGAGTGTTCAATGGCAGGCCAAGCTGTCGCACTGTAATTTCTGATGTCATTTTTCTCAGGGAGGTGAAACGCCGGCATTCCAGCAAGTAGTGTTCGATCGGCTCTAATGATCAGCGAAAACCATGACCAACGAAGAAGAAGAAGCGCTATCATCGTGGCTGTCGGTGGTGGGCGACCATCACAACTAACTGACCAGTATTGACGGTAATGATTCCTTTGCGAGCGTACAGCAGCTACGACAGCAGCCATGTCCAACCCTGGGAGACCGAGATGTACTTCCTCCTGCATCCGGCGATCCTGGGAGTCTTGCTGCTGGTCGCCTCGGCAGCCATTTGGTCCAGCGGAGTCTCCGTGGCACCCGGCGAGTTGCAGCCACCTCAGGGAGGGCCGCCGCCGTACTGGCTGTCAGACATGGGCGGCACTTTGAAGCGAGAGTTCATGCAAGAGCACACGGCGGGGCGGAACGAGTACCTGGCGTACGTGCTGGGCGTCTACACCGACCTCCGCGTGGCGCCGCCCGTCATTCGTTTCTTGGTGGTGGCCAACGGGGAGGAGAAGAGGCGCCACTTCCCGCCCTTCGAGTGCCGCTTCACTTTCAGCCCCATCGGTAAGCGAAGACAGGCGTGGGCTCGCTATATAGGTAAAATATTGCTTCCCTGACACGCGTTCGGCCAGCCTATGACACGTTGGTTAAAATTAACCTTGTATAAGGGCTAGTCGGTTTTCCATGTTGGAGTGAATGTTTCACTCAAATAAAGATGAAGTGAAGACGGAATGTATTTAGAACGATTTTTCATTCAAGCTCAGTGGCTATGGCGCTGTTTTGCCAAAGGGCTATGTTGAGGGTTTGATTCTCGGCCGCAACGGCTGCACTATGATTGGTGCAGATCGCTAAAAATAACTACGGCACAATCCATCTCGCTATGACTGTCCACAGTAATGCGTTGGCATTGAATCATTATAGCGACACAACGTATTGCCACCGTCGAAACGAGTCTTGTATAAGGCGCGTATTGGCAGCGGCGCTCCTCTTTCGTGCTCGCTCAAGAACACTGGGTGCCATCTAGCACCGCCGCAGCGAAGCCTGTGCGTGGCCTCCGAAATGCATGGCGGGCCGGTGCGTGCGAACTCTGAGAAACGAGTCATGAGTCAAACGGGCTTCTCTCTCGCGCTTCGTTCTGGACATGTGGCGTTTAGTGGCACTGCTGAGAAGTCCGCGAGCGGCCTTCGAGACAAGAAGCTTGCGAAAGCTGAGAATTGCTCTAAAGCTTAACTGAACACTCCGTGGCAAATACTCAGTGACCCAAGTTGGCGAAACGTTAATTGAAGAGCGACACATACCCAGTGCATTCATGGTGCACCTGACTGAAGTGTTGGCGTGAAAGGCGTTCATCGAAAAGCAGCACATACCCGGTGCGTTTGTGGCGCGGCCTGCTAAAGCGTCGGGTTGCTGTCCATGAGAAATCCTTGTGACGTGGGTTCGAGTCTGCTAGGCATCGAAGAAATTCAAGAGATTTTCTTCGTCATTGTATAGCGGTACATTCCAAATCGCACATGCCTTGTTGGCGCCAGAAACGTTCATTCAAAAGCGGCGCAGACTGGATGGCATATACGCAGTACTTCAAGTCGGCTTTGGAGAGTTTCTTCGAACAGTGGTACCTACCTAGTCGCGCATCTTTAGTGAGCCATCTCCGCCTGAAAGAAGTTCGTTGAAGAGCGACATCTTTGTACACATTGCAACATGCTCAGCGACCCAAGTTCGTCCGAGGGTTGGTCTCAAGCCCTGTTCCCGCAGCATCGCCGCCCGCAACCTCCTTCTCGCCAACTTTAGTTACTAGGTGTGTGCCGCTCTTCAATGTACCTCTTTCACGCTAACTTTTGTCATTGGGTATGTGCGAGTGGCCAGTGAACATCCTTGATGCCAACTTGGGCTCCTGGATATGTGCCGCAGTTTAGTGAACTTCCTGCCCTCCACGCTAATTTGAACTTGTTATATTTCATAGCTTCACGTCATTGCAGTTCTTCACGCAGTGCACGCACTTGGGACGTTCGTTACCTTCGATCTGCCGTACGAGACAAGTTCAACCTCAGAATCAACAGCATAAACTCTATGCGTCTGCCGTACAAACTGGCGTCGCGAACCCTTCACTAAAGTCCCTCCATACGTGCTGGCTGGAGGGGATGTATGCTTCAAAACAAGAAAAATTAAAAGGTGACAAGCTGTTGTATTCCGCTGAAGTAGTAGTTTGCGGTTGCTGTTTTCCAAATGCACGAAAAACGGGAGCGGTCTCCAAGCACCCAGGCACTACATTCCACTGTACGTTGCCTCTCGTGGCACAACCCGTCGCAGGTTGACGCGAAGCAGCGAACACGACCAGATCGCCGATTACAATAGGCGGTGGTTCTTGGATGGAATCGCATTAACAGTTTCAACCGCAGCTGGTGCAATTAAAGCCTCTCCGTAGACGCGAAAGTAAACAAAGCTAAAAAACATAGCGTCACTTCCGCTCGGAACAGGAAGCTGAAGCTACGTAAGTTCCGCTTGACGCCGGAAGCTGAGGGGGTGAGTGGGAGAGGAGCGTGGAGGAGGAGGGTAGGTTGGCGGTACTTAACCTGGTCGGCGGTGGCGCGTGGATGTAGGGGTATTAGTCCAGAGGAAAGCGTGATGGAGGAGCTCACTACATGTTGCATTTCTAAAGCGGCAATTGCGTTGTTTTGCCACATAGCTTAAAAGCTAATCGCATTAACGTTCACAGTTATCCTGAGATGGTTTATGTCGGACTTATTTTCTTTCTGACGTGATACTGAGAGCAGAAAAGACTCGGTCTTTGACCCGGCAATAAAATGGCAAGTTTACCTATCGAGCACGCGTGCTTACTGAAGTGATTCGTGACGCAGATAGCGTTTGCTAATCATAGAAGAAGTTTTAATCGTACTCGTCGTTTAAACAACCATTGATGTATGCCTCGAATTTCCGACCAGCGTTTGGCGGGCGAAAATAACACACACAGCGATTTTTATCTAAAAAAGCTTTACTAATCTCGGCGTTACTAGCACGTGTCGAACGATTGCATTTTAACAGTTCGCGAGGCTCGCAATGGTATACTTACCGCATGAAATAGGCGCGCAGAATGTATGTGATGGCAGAGCGTGCACTATTTCTGCTGCATGAACTTTGTCGAAATGATGTCGCACAAGCTCTAACGTATTGTTTATTGTTTGGTGTTGATGATTAGTTCGACAGCCGGGAGCAGGGTGGCCGCGTAGTCTTTTTGCATGCACATAACACTAGAACCCCCGACACGCGCGGTAAGCGAGCCTGAAAGTCAGGATAGTCCCCAAGATTGCGTTGACCTTGCCGTGGGAGAAGGCAGGGAAGAAATGCCGCTTGCGAACGCTGATATAGGCAAATTACACTATGCTGGACCCGCCATGGTTGCTCAGTGGCTATGGTGTTAGGCTGCTGAGCACGAGGTCGCGGAATTGAATCCCGGCCACGGCGGCCGTATTTCGATGGGGGCGAAATGCGAAAACACCCGTGTACTTAGATTTAGGTGCACGTTAAAGAACCCCAGGTGGTCAAAATTTCCGGAGTCCCCCACTACGGCATGCCTCATAATCAGAAAGTGGTTTTGGCACGTAAAACCCCATATATTATTACACTATGCGGGAAGTGAAGCTCGCCACCTTGTAGCAGGGTGACGCGAAATTTCAATTTCTCCTGCCTCTTCCAGTAATGAACAGTTTCTAAAATTGTTGCAGCAGAACGCCGCTATAGGTGGCCCATTAAGACTCCCAATGTATAATCAAAATTTGTGATATAGCCTGGTGAGAGACCCTATGTGTGAGTTCTATGCGGGTACTTATGCTGCGAGCCACCGTCCTCTTTCCCACACTTGTCGATCTTGGCGCTTTGTGCGTGAACAGCGGCATGTTCGTCGTTGCTGAGATATTGGGACACCTCCTCCTTTTCGTGCATGGGTCACGTGTAAATAAACTATTTTGCGTGAGCACTAAGTGTACGGAGTGTATGGCGTTATAACTTGCCTTTGTGGCACGAGCCTGTTCCGCATTACTGACCTGTCACTGACTAGGTTTGCGTGTGTGCTACTACTGGCACTAGCAACGCTGCAGTTTATTCGAACCGGAGAGGATGATGAGGTGAGGTTCAATAGGCCTCTCAAACATTCATTTTTTTTTTTTACGTTTAGAACCTGTTAGCTATAACGCAGTGGTTTCAACTGCTGTGCCTTCGATTGTATGATTTCGACTTTACTACCGGTAAAGATGCGATGTGCGATATAGAAAGCACGAGAGACGCGAGTCGTGCATATAGCCGCCTCGGTATGGTTGAACAGGATCACTTAGATCGTGTTATAATAGTTATAGGCACTTCGCCAGCCTCGGCGGGACCACCGACCCTGGAGCAAGCTCCGCAGTGGCAATTCTAATTGCTTTTGTGCACCCTCGTGGGACAGGAGTTTTCTCACGGCAGCTAGTGAAGCTGGAATCTGTTGTGCAGTACAATATTGCTGAATAATTATTCCCTTCTGTCGTTTACATCATGTGCCAGTATTCACATTTTCATCTGCACTTACAGTTCAGCAGATAGGTGTTTAGGCCTAACGGAGTGGACGGCATGCTTTCACAACCCTTTTTCCGGACACTATCTCGTTGATTGCAGGAGACCCGCCACAAACGGGCGATCCGGTGCGCGCGTCGTGGTCTCCCATCGGACACCGAGGCGGTTTCGAACCCCTGCTTGTCACCTGCCCCACTCCCAGAAATGGTTCGTTGCCCCATCTGGTGTCTCTGGTATACATGGGCACAGATGACAGCCGCTGGATCGTGCCTCGCCAAGTGGAACGAGTCGCGAAGCGATTCGGCACCATCGCACTGTGCGTCACCGTCGGAGACGAGGACGTCGCGGGCCCGAATCCCAGGATGCTGGCCGAGTTCCTTGCCTTTTACGAAGCGGTTGGCGTCACTCGCTACATTTTTTACCTTAAAAGTCCCGGCGCGGGCCTCAACTACCTTACCGCGCTGCAGCGAGAGTACAGGGAGACCACGAACGCCAAGGGCAGGCTGCTCGTGCATCTGGACGCGGAGCAGCAAGACGACGAAGCCGTGACGAGCTGCGTCTACGATCTCGTGCCGTCTCCTATCGAGTACGCACTCGCGGTGACCCCCCGGGACTTTGTTGTTCCTCGGCGAGACGCCACTTTGAAAGGGTTCATTCAGCGCAACCAAGGCGTCGGAGCCATGACCTTCCTGAGGTACTCCTTCGTTGGTCCCCGTCCTGTGTCCCTGGGGAACGAGTCGACCATGACCAGCCAGTTGAAGGTGTTGAGGAGCTCGCACGCCGATCCCCCTGGCATGACGTCGCGCGCGCTCGTCAAGGTCGCGGACGTGGTGCAGCTGGGCGCGCGCGGAGGATTCAGCCTGCTGAAGCCTGCGAGCGCGCGCGTCGTGGACCCGCGGCTCGTCAGCGTGCACAGCTACGTGGAAGACTGCGAGATATCGCCGGAGGCGACGCTCTCCTACGACGACCGCGTGCTCGCTTACGGTGATTTCATGCGCCAGTCCCTGGCCTGGCGGCTGTACATCGAGCGCTTCGGTGCCTGACATATCTGCAGGAAGGTGCTCATACGGCTTCAGATACCGTGTTCGCGGGTGTAAGATTTCTTTTTAGGCAGTGAATTCATTGGCCCGCGCCAGCAATTGTAAAAAAAAAGCGATCGAGAACTTCACTAGAGCATTCGGCTTTTTTGCTTTATTTCAGTTTTTTTTTGTTTAGTTTACATACCTGTAATTCTTTTTTTGCTGGTGCATCTGCGCTGAAGCAAAGGGCACCCATGCCTCCATGTTTTATTGCGCACCCGGAATCTTGAACTGTAGAGTTCAAAAGAAACTCCAGTGTCGAGGCGACAATTTTTCTAGTACACTAGGGGGGGGGGGGGGGGAGCGTTGTTCGCAAAAATCAAGCCAATGGTGATGCTTCGGAACTTCATGGCGACGTGACGCCTAACTGTACACAGAGTTGGTTTATTAAAGAAAACTAAGCCTTAAAACAGAAAGCCGATTGTAGCAATCGGCCATGCACGTAATTTTATTACGACCTGATGCGCCACGCATGGCATAGCGACAAGTGGCTCATAAACGTTTTCCCTATCCTTCCCTCCTGGCAGCCTAGCGCTTCGGAACGCTGTGTCGCACTGCACCGCCTTCAGGATCGGCCTGCATTCCCGAGGTGTTTACTTGTGACACCTAGCGCCGCACATGCGGCGCCACTGCTTTTCGCCAGAGTGCATCGAATCAGTCGTAATGCCATCATTGTCATTGGCGTTATCCTCTTGACGATTTTGCCGCAAACACGCTCACAACTCGCGCACTACTGCTTGCCTTGCGCACTTTGATCCATCTGTTAAGGCTTGCACAACCCTCAAACAATTGAAACTTCACATTACATCAGTCCGCAACGTGGATGTAGATGTAGAACGTAGATGTCAGTGGCACATACCTACTGTGGGGGATCGGCCAAGAACCGGCTAGTTCAATACAAAAGTAAAAAAAAAGAAATGCAAAATAATGTAGGAAAACGGACTACTTCGGATCTGACAGGAATTTCCCTGCAGTTTTTTTTTTTCTAGTGGGGCAATAGTGAGAGAGTCTTTTATCAGATTATATAGTTTCACAGCGTGAGCACATTGGGCCAACGACATACATGGCTGTCAAGTCATATTTTAAATGTGGGACGAATATTATAGAGCATCACGTGCAATATTAAAGCCTTAACCAAGCTGGGACAGAATGAAGCGCTCATATCAAAGAGAGAGAAAGCAACGCTTCTTTCCTCTATCGAAAGATGATAAAGAATTACGCATTCTGTTTGAACCACCGTCCACCTCTTCGAGCTCCACTTTTGTATGTCCAGTCGCGTTCTCGCTATTCATTTTTGCGGTCATCCTTCAAATCAAATAATTTTGTTGTATCGAAGATTGCGGTGGTGCTCTCGATGCGAGCCTGAGCGAAAGCTACACAAGTATCCGAAGAAGATAATTTTATTGAACAAACGTATAGCTTGAGCAACTCTGAAACAAAAATACGATATACTAGTACGTAACATAAACGATTAAAAGAAAATCCACATTAATTGATGCAACAGTAAGGAATAATAGTACAAGCAACTAGAAACATATCGGACGAGCGAAAAAAGAGAATAACGTGACAGGAAAGGTTTCAGGAATTATCTAAACGTAGAAAACGATAAAAAAAATTAATGCATCTGGTAATTCTTTGTTCAGCGCGCGATTCTTCTCGAGTAATATTATTGTCACTTGAATTCTATCGGCGTTCGCGTGGCATTCTGGTTGCTGTCCTGAGTGACTGTGTCGCGTGAAAAGGTTCCGACGTACCTGCGACGATGAAGAAGAATAATAACCGGACCCTGTTCGCTCGCAAGCGTCCAGCTGTCTGGAGTACCGTGATGGGTAACGTGATCAGCGCGGCGACGGAGGATGCGAGTGACGCTGGCATGAGCCAGCTCGTTGTTCCCCACGGAAACTTGGCGCCGGCGACGGACACGGCCGCTGAGTGGATCCAACAGTCTTCCCAGGACGAGGCTCTCGAGACTCCGTTGTACCGGCTTTGTAAGTGCGACATGCATTATTATTATTATTATTATTATTATTATTATTATTATTATTATTATTAGTAGTAGTAGTAGTAGTAGTAGTAGTAGTAGTAGTAGTAGTAGTAGTAGTTATGGAAGCATACGAGGACACACAGGAAAGAGTCAGGGAGCGAGCTGACAACTGCCACCGAGAGGGGCACAACGCCTGCATACTCTTTCTGGAGGAAGGAGTGAATTGAGAAGAAGATAGGAAAGAAAATAGGAAATAAATGACTGGGACACGGACAAAAGAAAGCAGGAATACGGAAAAGAATGTCTATAAACGGGAGGCCAAATCAGTTTTCTGTATGAAAGGCTCTACGGGCCTATTCACGTTGAGCAGCGCTCCCTCTCGGAAAGAGGCAATCGTCAAGGGTAGGACACTTCAGTCCGATCAGTTCATATTCCTTAATTAGGAATGCACGTTGTGTGACGAATACGGGACACTTTAATATAAGATGTTCAAGTGTCTCACAGGAGCCACAGGGCGTACACGACGTATTGTGTACACGTCCTTTACGATACAAGCGTTCGGACACCAACACAGAGCCAACTCTCAATTTCACCGGCAGTGCTCTAGCACCACGAGGCAAGCAACGAGCACGAACATGGGGAGGGAACGAGCCGTTTGCAACACGGTGGTCTGGGAGCTGCTGGAGATACCGGCGGATTAACACATGGGCGTTGTCAGTCATACAAGGAATTTCTGGGCAGTCACTCCCATTGTGAGCACAAGTTGAAGTGAGACAATCACTTCCTCCTCATTTCCAGCTATACCCACGTGCGAAGGTATCAATTGGGCAATGAGGTACATCCCACAAGTAATTGTGCCACATGTAGAGCGAAGAGTTTTAATGCGATTAGCATTCTCAGGATAATTCACGTACTTTGCGGTATCCATCCATCCATAGGCGCCGACTACGGCGGCGAGGGGGGGAGGGGGTGCACTACGGGATCCGAGCCCTCTCCGGAGTTTTCCAGGGAGGTGGTCTGAGTTCCCCACGGCAATGCGGAAGCCTACGCCGACGATACGAAGCCTGCCGGCAATGCCGAACCCTCCGCCTCCACCCCCCCCTCCCCCCACCGAACGTGTCATTGCCAGAGTTTTGTCACCCTTTAGGTTTCTTTTGACTTGCCCTGAACTTTTCAATTAAGATTTTATTGTAGCTAATAGCTTACGGCATCATTGTTGGCGCGGATGTGCAGGGATTGTAATTCATACTTTGCTTTATTTCTGCGAATCCTGATAATAGGAGAACAAGCGCATTAGAAGTACCAGCGGTGGCTGCCTCATCCGTATTTTCTCACTTCAACATTGTTTTAAATTTCCACTGTTAACACCATGCACATATACAATATATTTAAATATATACGCAAGACAAAGTTTATTATATTTTTCAAGAGAAGGAGGTAGCCAATTAACAATTATTTCTAAAGGTATAGATAGCTTATGCCTAGAGAAAAAATATGGGGCTGTACGTTCTTGCTTCAAAATGCCTTGCGTGTTTTTTTTTACCTTGAAAAAAGAAACGCCTGTAGACTTCAATGATCCCTCCGCCAGAATCTTTTGTCAACGGCGTGTGAAATGCATGCGATTGATATATGACTCTATCGCCTCTCTTTCCATGAAGCAAAGCTAACGGCTCATTAAGGAAAACTTCTAATAATTTACAACATTTATTAGTGGCAGAAGCATCGTGATTTGCATGCAGAGGTCATAAATATATACAGTGTGCCCCAATTAACTATCATACACCAAGATTTAAAAAAAAGATGCGCTGCGTTACTCGAGAAAACCTAGTGCATATTGTTTCCGGTACAGTGGAATAGCTGCCAGTAATTATTTCGCTACTGAGATTTAATTACGTATTTGTAATTAGCTATATAACTCGAGACGTACTATAGGAATTATCAAAGTGTCAATGAGACATCTGTAGGCACAGCCAAGCGACATCTAACTGCGGTATTTTCAGCGATGTACAAATGGCCTACTAATTTTTTCCGACCGACAAAGAAACTCTGCAAAATATGGCGAACACCCCGTGACTGCGCTCCCACACGCATCATGAAGCAGCACCCTCGAGCAGGCTACTTTTGAGTTAGGGAGAATGAAATAAAAGAAATAAAGAAAAAAAATCACCACCCAAGCACTCCGTAGGAATGGTTAACCAGTGCCGACCCCGGTGTTTATCACTGGAATAATCCCGACGTTCATTAAACGACGGCTTGGTAGGCTGCCGGATCCTCGGTACGTAGTTGCTGCTTGCGCTCGGCTGCACGAGCTTGTTCTTTGCCCGGGCTGCAGTATTGGGACGGCGTAGACGAGCTCGTTCCCGGTTCTGGTCGGGGTGTTGCTGATCGAAAGCTGCTTGCTCCTCAGGAGTACGTTTGCCGCATGGCTTACCCATTTCGGAACTGGAGAGAAATTGCTGTGCACCCGCTCGGCTGTGACGGAGAGCAACGACGCCACTGCTGGCGCAGCTAATCGCGCGTCCGTTTTTCGCTTTTTTTTGTGCATTCGCTTGAGGTTGCGAAGGAGGACTTTTCGGTCTACAGGCGACAGACAGATGGACGGACGAATCGGCTAGCCATATACGGCTTCTCTGTAAAACATCGCGATCGAGCTAGTGTCTTATTTGCCGCGCCTCGGCCGAAGTAAACGTCACGTGTGGTGTTTGTTGGAAACCAGCTGTGACAGCTGTTGTCTTAGCGTAGATAAGTGCACGGATAAATCTTTTTTTTTTTGTCAGGAAACCTATCTACAAAAAGCGAATTGACAACGTCAGCGCGAATGTTCAAAGGTGCATTTTGTTTCGTCCCAGTCACCAAGTCTTTCTCGAATGAGCAGAAAGTAAAAACGATCCTTGCCTTGGGAGCTACAAATGACAACAAGAGGAAGGCCGCAATTATACAACAGTCATGGAAGTGTGGCGGTGGACCAAGCACGTCGACTATGATCAGAAGTGATGAAAGCCTGAGACAAACCGGCAGCTTCACGAAATAGCGGCGCACACTCTAAAACAAAATTACACCCTTTGGGTCGTACCTCGCCACACAACAATAAACGTCATCTGTCTTGTCCGCATTTCCTTTCTTTAACGCTGCGAGCCCGGTACTTCCCAGTAACGAACGGCATGTACGTTACGAGCATGACATAGCATTCCCAAAAGGATAGTAGCGGGCGCGGCGTTTTCAAGAAAGGAAACGCAAGCAAGGCAGATGACGATTATTGTGTGGCAGACAAGGTACACCCCAAAGGGTGTACCTTTTCTAAAAGTGTAGGATTTTCCATCGTTGAGTCCTAGCCTACGTTGTAGCATATATGGCCTCAAACCCTCATGCTAGCGTGCGGGACATGGCCGCCCAGGTACCGATTTCCAAGTCATCGGTTTGGAGGATTCTAAACGATAGCCTTTCACTCGTACCACCTTAACCAGCACCAATGCTTGGAAGATAGGGGCCTGTAGAATCGTCTAGATTTCTTGAATTGCATGGGTCCTCACAAAAGCCGATGAGTCACCGGACTTTTTGAGCAACATCTTGTGCACAGATGAAGCCAATTTTTCACAGAAAGGCCCAGGTAAATTTGTATAATGCACACTATTTGAGTGACTACAATGCACAATGGGTAAAGCACATTCGGCAAAAGTACCAGTGGTCGTTCAATGTGGAGTGCGGAATTTACGCCGGTGCTAAAATCACTCCCGTCTTCTTCGATCACGCACTGACTGGGGACAGCGTTACGTGGACGAAATTCTCGAAGAAGTGGTGGGTGAGTTCCATAGCGAAGTTCTCCTGTCACGTCTTCCAGTTCTGTGGTATCAGCAAGATGGAGAAGCAGCACACAGCAGCAGCCGAGCACGAAAATGGCTGGATGCGCCTTTTCATGCGCGATAGGTTGGAAGGCACGGGCCTGTAAATTGGCCGGCTAGGTCACCTGAACTCTCTCCATTCGATTTCTTTCTTTTGGGTTATGTGAAAGATCGTGCTTAGATCATCGATGGACGTCAGGTTAGGTCAAGACAAGGATAACGGATGTCTGCCGTAGAATTAGAGCATCGGCTATCAAGAAAGCTACTGGAGATGTGATAAAGCAGACTGAGTACTGCGTAGTTGCAGGGGGAGACCTATTCGAACACCTCCTCTAGGCAGCAGCTGGTGTTCAACGGAGCTTACAAATTTATAGATAGTAAGGGCACACTGAAATCTGCTGTATCTTTTTTGTGCAGTGGTCCGGATTGCCAATTAGGCTCATTTAGAAGTGGTTATTTGCTGTATAGAACGCATCTGTTGTGCCTTTTAACAACATGTGGTTCGCTTCCCGGTCTCTTTATTTAGCTTTTATTTTATGCCATGAACCTGTTTTGGCAGCGCGTATACACTATCACGAAAACTAAACCGTCACTTTAATTTGGCTTTGGTCCGAAGCAGGTTTCTGGCGCGAAATATAACTGCGCGCGCACTCTGCCGATGCGGTGCGGGCAAAGCCGGGATTTTGAAACATGCTATGCCTATTACATCGCTTTTCGCATTTCGTGCGTGGTCAGAACGGCGCTTCGGCCGCGTTATCAACGGGCTTTTGTTGTCAATTCGGTCAGTCGGCCTTGAGAGACGGATAATAAGAATGGCGTAGAGAGGAAGGAATCATCATCATCATCATCAGCCTAGTTACGCCCACTGCAGGGCAAAGGCCTCTCCCATACTTCTCCAACTACCCCTGTCATGTACTAATTGTGGCCATGTTCTCCCTGCAAAACACCTTAATGTCATCCGCCCACCTAACTTTCTGCCGCCCCCTGCTACGCTTCCCTTCCCTTGGAATCTAGTCCGTAACCCTTAACCCATTGAGGGTCGATTCCGTAAATATACGGCTCCGCGAACAGATCCGAAAATGGTCGACGCCGTATATTTACGGCACCGTCTGTACGTTTAAAACGCGCGCTAATTTCCTAACTTTTTCTTGCCTGGCATGTGGTGCTACTATGTGGGAATACATGAAATTTTTTTCTCGCGTCTCTCTCTTTCAGTTTTCGTTCTATACTTTTTTCTTGCTCCGGCGCGTCTGCTACCGCTCGCGCATTGGCGCGCTCGCGGGCGCGCGGCGGTTAGTTTCGGTTTTGTTCCGCACGCGGTTTCGGCTTCTTTTGCTCGCAAAACTGATGGCTATTTCGTTCTTGTCACTCAAAGGGTGACCGCCTGTTACCCGCTCGGTTGTTGCTCACAGGGGTCCGCATACGAAGGATGCCGCCGTGCATGCGTTTCCTTTTTTGGCCCTTTATTCCGAAGTTGCCTCCCACGTCTGCTCAGGGAAGCAGTACCCAGAGGAGGTGCCATGTCTGCGCCAACACCACTCGGCAGCAAAAACATCGCGAGGACAGACTGATCCCTCAGGACCTAAATAAAGTCCTTCATACCATACAAGGTACATGCGCGCTGAGTGCAACAAACCGCTCTGCGTGGAGCCATGCTTCAAGAAATACCACACGCTGAAGAAGTATTAGTGCAAAAGGAACATTTGAGACTTGCAAAAAATTTTCGCGTGCGCATTCTTCTTGTGTATTTTTCTCGTGTGCACATTGTGTATAACAATGCGCCTATTTTTTGAAAATCTTATAACTTTATTTGCCATTTTTATTGTTTTTCTTGAATAAACAGTCCATATATGCCAACGCCAAACATTTTTTTCTCACTTAACGGTCACCCTAGAAAAATTACAGTAATTTTTTTCGAAATAGCTCCCTCTGAAGAATTTAAATGTGCAATAAAAAAATCGACCCTGAGTGGTCGCATGTGGCGAAAAAAATCGACCCTCAAAGGGTTAATGACCATCGGTTATCTTCCCTCGATCCTCATTACGTGTCCGGCCCATGCCCATTTCTTTTTCTTGATTTGAACTAAGATGTCATTTACTCGCGTTTGTTCCTTCACCCAATCTGCTCTTTTCTTATCCCTTAACGTTACACCTATCATTCTTCTTTCCATAGCTCGTTGTGTCGTCCTCAATTTCAGCAGAACCCATATCGTAAGCATCCAGGTTTCTGCCCCATACGTGAGTACTGGTAACACACAGCTGTTATACACTTTCCTCTTGAGGGATAGTGGCAACCTGCTGTTCTTGATTTGAGAATGCCTGCCAGACGCACCCCAGCCCATTCTTATTCTTCTGGATATTTTAGTCTCATGATGCGGATCCGTGGTCACTACCTGCCCTAAGTACATGTATTCCCTTACCACTTCCACCATTTCCAGTGCCTCACTACCCATCGTAAACTGCTGTTTTCTTCCGAGACTGTTAAACATTACTTTAGTTTTCTGCAGATTAATTATCAGACCCACCCTTCTGCTTTGCCTATCCAGGTCAGTGAGCATGCATTGCAATTGGTCTCCTGAGTTAATAAGCAAGGCAATATGATCAGCGAATCGCAAGTTGCTAAGGTATTCTCCATCAACTTTTATCCCCAATTCTTCCCACTCCAGGTCTCTGAATACCTCCTGTAAACATGCTGTGAATAGCATTGGCGAGATCGTATCTCCCTGTCTGACGCCTTTCTTTATTGGGATTTTGTTGCTTTCTTTGTGGAGGACTACGGTGGCTGTGGAGCTGCTATAGATATCTTCCAGTATCTTTACATATGGCTCATCTACACCCTGATTCCATAATGCCTTCATGACTGCTGAGGTTTCGACTGAATCAAACGCTTTTTCGTAATCAATGAAGGCTATATATAAGGGTTGCTTATATTCCGCACATTTCTCTATCACCTGATTGATAGTGTGAATATGGTCTATTGTTGAGTAGCCTTTACGGAATCCTGCCTGGTCCTTTGGTTGACAGAAGTCTAAGGTATTCCTGATTCTATTTGCGATTACCTTAGTAAATACTTTGTAGGCAACGGACAGTAAGCTGATCGGTCTATAATTTTTCAAGTCTTTGGCGTCCCCTTTCTTATGGATTAGGATTATGTTAGCGTTCTTCCAAGATTCCGGTACGTTCGAGGTCATGAGGCATTGTGTATATAGGGCGGCCAATCTTTCTAGGGCACTGTTCCCACCATCCTTCAACAAATCTGCTGTTACCTGATCCTCCCCAGCTGCCTTCCCCCTTTGCATAGCTCCCAAGGCGTTCCTTACTTCTTCCTGCGTCACTTGTGGGATTTCAAATTCCTCTAGACCATTCTCACTCACATTATCGTCGTGGGTGTTACTGGTACTGTATAAATCTCTATAGAGATCCTCAGCCACTACGACTACTAATAACTACTAATAACTCTCCTCTGCTATTCCTAGAGCCTATGCCATATTCCCCAACTGACTTGTCTCCAGCCTGCTTCGTGCCTACCTTGGCATTGAAGTCGCCCATCAGTATAGTGTATTTTGTTTTGACTTTACCCATCGCCGATTCCACGTCTTCATAAAAGATTTCGACTTGCTGGTCATCATGACTGGATGTAGGGGCGTAGACTTGTACTACCTTCAATTTGTACCTTTTATTAAGTTTCACAACAAGACCTGCCGCCCTCTCGTTAATGCTATAGAATTCCTGTATGTTACCAGCTATTTCCTTATTAATCAGGAATCCGACTCCTAGTTCTCGTCTCTCCGCTAACCCTCGGTAGCACAGGACGTGCCCGCTTTTTAGCACTGTATATGCTTCTTTTGTCCTACCTCAACTGAGCACTTTTATATCCCATTTACTGCCCTCTAATTCCTCCAATTACACTGCTAGACTTGCCTCAGTAGATGGCGTTCTAATGTTAAGCGTTGCCAGGTTCAGATTCCAATGGCGGCCTGTCCGGAGCCAGGCATTCTTAGCACCCTCTGCTGCGTCACAGAACTGACCGCCGCCGTGGTCAGTTGCTACGCGGCTGCTGGAGACTGAGGGGCCGGGGTTTGATTCTTGTATTCATATAGGAGGTTGCGGCCAAGTACTGCACCAGGGTGGCCAATCCTGCTCTGGTGAGGGAATGCGTTACCGGTTCTGGTCACCGGGATCAGGCCACACTCCAGGCCTGTTTATACAATTTTATCAACACTCGGATTTTTTTTAATCCGGTGGAAAATTGCCGGCACCGGGATTCGAACGACGGACCTCTTGCACGCGAGGCGGGTGTTCTTCCTCTACGCCACCGCTGCAGACCAGGTTCAGCGGAAGGAATCGAGAACCACACAAGCGCTCCAGGAAAGAAGGTGGGCGCAGAGGTGGTGTCACCGCGAGTGCTCGGTGCTCTTGGTCATTGGAGGTAAACGCGTGAGCAAGGTCGCGGCACTCTTGAGCGTGTCTTGCCGTGGCAGATATGGGCGCACATTCTGGTGTATCCGGCCGGTATGGTAGAATTGCGTCGTTGGTGTGCGACGGGTGCCGACTGTACACTAAGAGAAAGGTTAAAAGCCGGTGGTGCTCTGAGTAGCGGTGTAGTAAGCATAGGCTACGAAGGGCAAAATGACCTTCCAATTTGTGTGGTCGGAGGCAACGTACTTGGCAAGCATGTCGCTGAGCGTACGGTTGAAGCGTTCCGTAAGGCTATTGGTTTGAGGATTGTACGCCGTAGTTGTACGATGAATAACGTGGCACTCTTTAAGAATAACTCCAACAACTTCGGACAGGAAGACAAGTCCGCGCTCACTGAGCAGTTACCGAGATGACCGCGGACGCAGGATGAATCGACGAAGCAGGAAGGGAGCCAACATCGCGCGCTGTAGCTTGCAGCAAATGGACCCCTTCAAGCTCTTCATCTTTTTATTGTTGGCAAATACTTATTTCTCTTCCTCCCCGTGGTGCGGTGCGTCTGATCTGCGACCTACTTGTCCATACTTAAGTGGGTCTCTCTTGGAGATATGTGCAGTGGTACAATAAACTGGGCTGCTTCCCGAGATGGCACTGTGAAAAATGGGCCGATCCCGGAGACGGTGTAATCCACGGTCGCGTGGTTCCAGTTCTTCCTCGTCTTTATGATTTGCCGGGAAGATATATAATGGCCATGCTGCAAAAACTCGTTGCAGAAGGTGAATAGTTTCATAGTGTCTAACATATGTTAATGTCTAATTAACCAAAGCTTAGCTTCCCAGAGACTCTAAAAATGACTGTTGGATCTGCATAAATATATAGATTGGCGTCATAAACCATTTCCCGATTCTCGGCAGACCCTTCGACGGAGACGTTCGGGGAGCAGGCCGTCTGGAGCAGCCTCAGGGACCACGAGTCCGACTCGGCTCTGCCGCCTTCGTCGTCGTACACTCCCGAGGAGAAGGCGGCGCCGTCCCGTCCGGGTCCTCGGCTCATCTCGGCCGCGCCTTCGGTGCTGGCCGCCACGCGCTCCCTGCCGTCGCCCACGCGGCTGTCGCCGGCTTCGGACGAGGAACAGCGGACGCCGACCCCGCTCGCGCGAGGCAGCCTACCTCTGGTGACGGAGCTCCGTTCTCATCGGGTAAACATGCGAGAAACTTCCGCAAGATTGGCTGGGCCATTCGCAGCATTGCGCCAGTTCATTGTGAACGCCTTATCTGCGTTCGAACGGCCGTTACGGCGAACGTGTAAATTCCCGAAGTTATATACTCACGGATATATACTTACTATCTAACTGCATGTTGTTAACAAATTACTAAAGAAGCGGTCATTATTTCTATAGGCTTCTCCGTAGTGATTGATTAGTGAACATTTCAGCTTTTTAACGAATGACCTTATGGTAACACTGTAGGTACAAGGTTTGTACAGCAGTAACTTAAAATTTGTTTGTGAGGCACTGCCGTTTGTGCAGCGCCTCAAATTTAATGACTAATTAAGTAATTACGCGGAATAAAAAAAATAATCTGAGTATCTCCAAATGACGGCAAAGAACATTACTTTTGTTCTGGCCAGCTACCTTTGTTCTGGCATTTGCATATTTTTAACCTCTTGCTAAAGCTAACTGGTACACCCTGTACGCCCCAAATACAACCAAAATAGTATATACAGTAAAGACCAACAAATATCTCCCGTGAGGATACGGCGAGCACCAAACTTCCAGGAAAAAGCAAGGAAAGCTGTACGCTTTGAAACACCACATATAAAAAATATGATTTATCGAGTCGCAGGCTGCCTCAGTCGGACCCAGCGCTGCGTCTCTGAGCGCACCCCTCTCGGAGGCGACCTTGACGGCGACGCGTCGTTTCCCGCCGTTGGCGCGCGGCCTGCTGGTGGCGGGCGCCGTTCTGTGGCTGGTCTCGGCGCTGCTGGCCCTGGTCACGTGGCGCCTGTGGCGCGAGCCGCTCGGCGCCGACCTCGCCCAGAACGTGTCCGCCCTACTGCGACAGCTCGAGAGGCTCGCCACGGGCTCCGCGGGAGGTGCTGTGGCCGCCTCGAACGACTCGGTTGCGTGGAACCTGTCCCGCGAGACTGCGGCGGCGAAACGAATGGCCGACGCAGTAGCTGCTGGCGGCCACGAACAGCCGCCCGTGTGATTTGTACGCGCAAATGTGTAGATTGCCTTCTGTTATGGTTGCGTCGCGTGTAACGAAGGTGCAAAATATACGACGCTATTCACCTCGAAGCGACGACGTTCTGTACTTACATCGCTACCAAGGACGTGGGGCCGAAATTGCAAAGCATCTCGTGCTTAAGTGCTCTTTTCGCATTGGCTAGATAGCCTTCGCTACGTCACCATTGGCTAGCAGCTGCTCTTGCATTTTGCAATCAGTTGCATCTCGAAAATTCCTTTGTGGCCGTAGGCACCACAAAGTGCTTGTATTTCTTTGCGGGTGAACCGCAGTACGGCGTCAACGCGAAGTTGCATCCGTAATCAACACATTAAGAAAAAAGGAAGCGTTCCCGGAGCTGCGGTCTGACATATGTATCTTAAAAGAAGGGCGCTATATTTACGCTCCTTTATGATGATGATGATGATGATGATAGCAACTTTATTGTACCGCCGGATAAGGAGGCCCCTACTCCCCGTCCCCGGCACACAGGCCTTGGGGACGGGGGCCGGAACCTCCGCGATTAGAAGCAAGCAAAGAGGTCTTGACTCTTCGCGGCTTCTTCCGCCAGGCGGATGGCGTGTTGCTGTGGAGTAGGGTCCTCGCTCCGCAGCAGGGCTTCCCAGGCCTCTCTACAATTTATGTTTGCTTTAGCCCCTGGTGAGCTAGCGCATTCCCAGATTATGTGATCGAGGGTCCCTCTCGCCCCACAGTGTTTGCACTCAGCGGTTTCTCTATCATGCATAACATGGTATGCCCAGACCGGGTTTACGAAGTTCCCAGCTTGCAGGCGCCGCCATGCGACTGCCTCTCTATTGTTTAGACTTTTATCCGGTGGTGGCACCAGTCTCCTGCTTAACCGATATTTTTCGACAATCTCCGTATAATTTTGCAGACGCTCGTCCATGTTCCGGCAGTCGGGCGGTTCCACAGCCACCCGGAAGTACAGAGCTCGGGCTAACTCGTGGGCCGCCTCGTTGCCAGGAACGGACGTGTGTGCAGGGGTCCAAATTAGGCAAATTTTTCTGTTCAGCCGTCTACTGGCCAGAACCGTTGCCGCTTCCGGCGAGATCCTGCCCTTTCCAAAATTCCAGATGGCCGTTTTGCTATCGCTAATTATGAAATTTGCTTCCGTTCCCACGCAAGCGAGCGCTATCGCAACTTCTTCAGCCGTTTCCGAGTTGCGGCTTCTAATGGTGGCGGCCGATACGGGGGCACCTCGGCCGTCGACCACCGAGGCGACCGCCGCCCCCGACTTGCCACTTGCCGCGTCCACGTACGCAACCGACTTGCTGTTCATTGAATCAAAGCGTTTGATTAGTGCTTCTGCTCTTTTTTCCCTCCTCTCCGTGTGGAATATGGGATGCATGTTACGAGGGAGGGGCGGAATGATTATATTTTCTCGGCAGTCCAGCGGGATGTTTGTCTTTCCTCGTAGTCCCCTGTCTGTTTGCAGGCCTATCATATCAAGGATAGCTCTGCCCGTGGTCGTTTGGTCGTTCGGCTTAATCTTTCAAGCTGCGAAATTCTGACAGCCTCCGCTATTTCGTCCCAGGTATTGTGCACTCCCATAGAGAGGAGCTTTTCTGTGGAGGTGGTAATTGGTAAGCCTAAGGCCCTCTTTATGCACCGTCGAATGAGCGAGTCGAGTTTCCTCCTCTCCTCTGACCTGATGTTTAAGAAAGGCGTGGCATAGCACACGCGGCTTATTACGTATGCTTGAGTCAGTTTAAGCAAGCTTCTTTCCTTCAGGCCTCGTCCTTTCAGCGCGACCCTTCTAAATATGCCAAGTGCTTGCGTGGCAAAGCCCTCTAGATTTTTGATTGTCCCATCATTATATCCGTTTTCCTGTATGAAAAGTCCTAGGATTCTGATTTGGTTAACCTTTGGGACTGGTTTCCCTTCTATTTTAATGCCAAATTCCCAGCTACGCTTGCACCGGAGCGACTTTGGGTTGTAGACGAATAACTCCGATTTTTGCGGTGAGCACGACAGACCCCTACCGGCAGCATAGTGCACGACAGTGTCCGCAGCCGCCTGCAGGCGCTCCTCGATGCTCGCATCGCTCCCCTGATTGGTCCAGAGGGTGATGTCATCCGCATAAATACTGAAATTTAGCCCCTGTATGTTTCTCAGAGCTTCGGGGAGGCCCCTCATCGCCACGTTGAAGAGGAACGGGGAAAGAACTGAGTCCTGCGGCGTGCCGCTGCTTCCTAATTTCAGTGTTGGAGATTCAATATCTTGGAACTTCATGCAGGCAGTTCTGTCCGACAGAAAGTCCTTTACATAGTCGAATGTTCGCGCGCCTACCCCGATTTCTTGGAGACCGCGGAGTATCGCTTCGTGTTTAACATTATCAAAAGCCTTTGTTAAGTCCAGGCCGAGGATTACCTTGGCGTCTCTAGAACGTGTGTCAATTATCTAATGTTTGAGTCGGAGCATCACGTCCTGCGTGCACAAGCCCAGTATGAAGCCGGTGATCTCGTGCAGCCACAGGTCGTTCTGCTCCATAAAGCGCGTCAGTCTGGCCTGGACTACACGCTCCATCAATTTCCCCATGCATGAGGTTAGGGAAATGGGTCTTAGATTTTCTAGTTTAGGGGGTTTGCCCGGCTTTGGAATTAGGATCACGTTTGCCATCTTCCATTGGCGTGGCAAGTGGCCTTTAGTCCAAATTTCTTGCACGTACTCCGTCAGAGCGCTGATGGAGGCATCGTCCAGATTTCTTAGAATTTTGTTTGTTATCCCGTCAGGGCCCGGGGCTGATTTGGTTTTTATTCCCAATATTACTGCCCTGACCTCCGCCTCCGTGATGGGTGCGTCGAGCTCCTCATTGGGAGCTCCGTCGTATTCCGGGAGGGGGGTGCTATGCTTATCGCCAATGTACATGGTGATCAGTTTGTCCATAAATTCCGCGTCTGTACCCTCATACGCGTGCCTGGCTTTTGATAATCTAATTCCCGATAGGGCTTTCGAATTGGTCGGATCTAATAGGTGTCTCAGCAGACCCCACGTTTTGGAAAGGCTCATGCCCCTCTCCATCTCGTCGCATCTGCTGCACCAATTCTGTTCGCATAATTTGATCACGTAATTTTCAATTTCTTTGTTATGTCTAGCAATCCGCCTTCTAAGATTACGGTTCAATTTTTGCTTCTTTAGTCTGCGCTCCATACCGCGTTTTGCCTCCCACATGTGAAGCAGTTTGTTATCCATTATTTCCGGGGCATCGTCCCCTTCAATCGTCTTGGTTGCCTCTTCAACGTGACGCGCGATGACCTCCGTCCATTTCTCTATGTTTGTGGTTTTCCCTATGGCAGCTTTCTCTCGTTTCCCCCTAAATAATCCCCATTCGGTGATCCTCGGTTGACGCACATATCTATAGGGTGGGAATGGTGAAAGCAGCACAAAAAGGGACGCATGCGGAGGGAGATACAAAGCGAGATGACAAGCGCTCAACTAACAACTTTATTAGAGCAACACAACATAAATGTACAAAAAGAATAGTACATGGGTATGTGTACTGTGCAAACTCCGCGGAACAGTCTGTACAGATTTCATTTCTTGGTTTAGAGGAGTTCGCTCAGTAGTTCATTCACCGGTATGGTACCGCCTTTTACAGCGTAAGCTGTTATGGGCTCATTACAACAGCCGTTTCGATCATCATCATAATCATCATCATTAGCATCGTATCGTGTCACTTGCCTTGCGATGTGAGATGCACGCCGGCTAGCATCGTTTGCATAGCAGTTGCATATTATTGCACCTGGTGGAACGCCATGTAGCACTCGCATAGGTAGCGGTACAAGGTAGGTAAAGAAGTGTTGAGGAAGAAAAAGAAGATTATGGGATGTACAAACATTGATATAAGGAAAAAGCAAAGTCTGCCCGACTCTTGGCCAATCCCCGCGAGTGGGTAAGCGCCAAACTCATCAAGGACTTCATCATCATCATCATCACATGTATGGCATACCTGAATGATTCAAGCAGGCTAGGTGACTACGGTCCCGTTTCAAAGGGAATGCCAATAAATCGTCCTCGTCATCACAGCATGGTATCATGTCATTTCACACGCGATGCGACATGAGCCCTGTGTAGCGTCGTTACGTACAAGCTTTTCGATGCAGTTCCGTTATATTCCCCCAGGTGTCCCGACATGTAGCAGCTGCACATTGCAGTTGCATGCCGCACGTAGCTGGACCTGGTTAACTCAAGCACGCTAAGTGACAATTTGTCACCACCCCGTTTCGAAGGGGATGCCAATAAACCATCATAATTATCATCATCATCAGCAGCATCAGCAACGTACCGTACCATGGGTAAAGGGATGTCATGTGCGTCACGTAGCCTGGATACATGTCCTTGCTCTTCGGCACATTTTATGGATCCTCATCGCAAGGTACGAACCACTACTTAAGAAGCGAATCATACAGCTACGTGCTGCGACTGCAACCAAGCAACATCGGGCTCAGCAAACCGCTGTGCAGAGAGCAAGGCAATCTGCAGCTCCCCTTCGACGCCGGGCGGACTGCTCAGGTCGTGCTCGTGAAGACGACGCGAAGCGACTTCGCCGCGAAGACCCTGTAGTGCGTGATGCGGAAATTGGAGCTCCTATGGAGCCGCTCCTCCAGCTTGCGCTGTGGCGGTGATGCATGTGTCGCGCAAGCCTGTGGGCCAAACAATAAAACGTTCCTTTCCTTAGACCGCATCCTAACCTTACGTGAGGGCTCCTTAGAACGAAGGTCCGATGGAGGAAGCGAGCGTACTCTGAAAGCTCCCTTCGCCCGTCTTCGCGTAAGGAATGGTTGCCATACGTCTAGGTTCGGGAGCATCTCTTATAAGCTTACACAAACGCATTTATTCACTAACATGAAAGTAGGATGGTCACATAATCGTTAAATTTAATTGCTAATATAGAGATGCGTGGACGCATTCTTCCAGTTTTGTTTACTCAGCGCGAGAAACCACACAGCAGTTGAGCGCAATACTTTATATATTCTAGCAACACTAGCACGCCGGCATTGCGAGACGCCACTGTCACCGAACGTGTGATTCTCCGCAGACGGGCGACAGCGCGCAAGCGCAAGCAAGCATCACGTGCGCCAGCAGTGAGGCGAAGCGTTGTTCAGGGCCAGGAATAGCGTAAGGACGCTTGAAAGTACCTGCGGAGCAACCTTACGCTGAGGAAGCACTAAGGAAGCCTTTACCGAGGGTCCCTCAGCAAGGAAGCCTTCATACTGAGATAAAGTGTCCTCACACCAATGAAGACTTCCTTACTGAGGTACGGAGAATTTCATGGTTTAGAAGCGAAGCTTGCGCCGGCGATACACCGCTGCAAATAAATTGCAGGACACTTAAGCCCCCCCCCCTCCCCCCCTCCCCCCCCCTCCCCCCCCTTCCCTTCCGATAGCATTCAAGGATCCCTGTCTGTTGTGGAACGCACGCAAGATTGCGTTCAGCGCGGCGGTCAGGGGCGCTTTCAAGGTAGAACCGCTTCCAAGAAACGTCTACCCGCAATTCAAAGAGGGGCGCCGAAAGGCGAGGGCCCGAGCACTGCTGAAATCGACCGCCAACTGGCTGGGACTGGCGGCATTTGTAGACGCGGCCCATTACGGGCGCAGCGACCGGTACGCGGCCGTCTCGATACGCTGGGATGTCCCGATAATTAACGCAGCATCGGTCAAGGGGTAACGTCCGAAGTGGCCGAACAGGTGGCAATAGCCATGGCAATGAGAGACCCCGAACGTCCTTACGTCTACACAGATTCGCGATAGGCGGCAAGAGCATTCGCCTCGGGCTCGATATCCCGGAAAGCGGCGGCCTTCCTCAGCAGCGAGGGAGCCGTGGATCAGCACATCGTCAAATGGTTTCCAGCCCACATGGGGGCCGACGTGCACCCCGAATTTCCCAACGCCAACGAGCTGGCGCACGGACGCGCGCGAGGACTCACGCACCGCGGCGATCGTGGCGAGCGAAGCGGCGGGGAGGGAGGGGAGCACCGAGACCCGCTGCTCACCTTCAACGAAATAACAACACACTATCAGCTGTCGAGGAGGACCTTCCCACTCCCCCACACTAAACTCACTAGACCACAGTCATCGATATTCAGAATGCTTCAGACAGGGTCGTTCCCCTCGAGAGGCAGACTGAGCCGTTATTCAGCAGAAGTAGAGCCGCAATGTCCGAATCGTACTGCTCGCTAGCGCATATGCTCTGGCAATGCTCCGCGTTAAGCGGCACCGTGTTCACTAAAGAAGAAGACTGGGTGGACGCCCTGCAAAGTGACGACCACCAGACCCAGCTCCGGGCCGTCCAGAAGGCTCACGAAAGGGCGGAGGCTCACGGGCTTCCCGTCCCAACGTGGGTGCGGCCCGTGACCCCTGCCGGCCACTAAACCAAGAGTGGGTGGGGAGGGGTTCCTCAGGACACAATAAAGTTATATCCTCCTCCCTCCTGTCTGCTTCTCACGCTTCCCGGAACAAAAAAATAGACTATTACGGGCAAAACTACTTTCTGATTATGAGGTGGGCCGTAGTGGGGGACGCCGGAAATATCTTTAACGTGCATCTAAATCTAAGTACACGGCTGCTTTTGAACCCGCGATCTCGTGCATATCAGCCCAATACCACAGCCACTAAGAAACTACGACGGGGGCGATTCCCGGTGACTGGAGCTTATGTAACCGTAATGTTTACCGGGAAACCCTGGCCGCGAACGCTGTGCACGAAGGCGAGCTTTGTGATAGAAACACGGCATCTTGCGTGGGCCCAGTGTTGCCAGGTCGGACAAGGCGGCGCAGTCCAAAGATAGAGAAATGGTAGCCCAAATGTAGCCAAACACAAGAAAGAGCAAAACAAATCTGTAGCCATACAGCCATTTTCATTTGTATACACATTTTCGCATTCGACTGCGGTAATTCCCTTTTGCACAACCCGTCGTAACGAAAAGTCCGTGAAGCCGTGACAGCCGACCCTTGACATCCGCAATAGCGGCACCATGCTTGCACACAAAACACTTTTTTGGTTGGCCCTGGAAACTCAAGTTCCAGCATATCGCTGGAGAGGGTGAGCCTATCGAAACGAATCTCCCATGTTAGCACGAATGTGTTGCGAGACGCTGATGGAAATGAAATGACCGTGACTTATAGTGACAGAATCCAGCACACTGTTCGCGATTGAAGTAGGGATAGTAATATTAAATTGGCAAAGAAAGTGTCTTCATTCCATGTTTCGGAAATGAAAAGCGCACGCATGACTACGGCAACACGCTGAACTGCGTATCACGTTTAAAAGTATCGTTTCGTCTTTCATCCAATTGGTTTCGTTTTGACTGGTTAAATACCAAAGCAGTTGGACAGGAAACAACAAAAACACGTAGCTATTATCGCAGAAATACTATAACACTTTCGAGAACATGAATTGCAGGAACGTCGACTTGATAGACAAAATAATAGCTTCGCATAGTTACGGCCGCACTTGTCGTCTGCCTCGCGATAATGCCGGCGTATAATCGCTATCGCGCTCACCTATCGCCGTTTTCTGAATGCTTCCAGTGAACGAGCAAATTCTCATTGCAGATGGAAAAATTCTGATAAAAATGTTCCGCGACGTTTTTCGCGTTACCAGTACATGATTAGTCAATCTGACCGCTAAGCTTTCTATTGCATTAAAAAAAATAGGCACCATGAAATTGGTTCTCAGTCCACGCGATAGCATTCAAAGATCCCCGACTGCTTCTAACGCTTCCCGGTGATTGCAGCTTACGTAACCGTAATGTTTACCTGCAATAGCTGGCAGCGAACTTCTGGCGAGCCCCCCGCACGGCTGGTGCCGTCACTGCCGCGAGTGCCATCTGGATGGTGCTGCAAGGAACAGGGCTGGGCGTGCCGCTCCCATTAAGACAGACATCAAACGGCAGCTGGAAAAGGGGTTTGTGTTTGAGCTTCTGCGTACCAGACTTATGTGTTCTCGAATATTGAAATTACGATCCGTTGCTATCATGTCTGTATGCTGTGTGTAAGTCGGACTCTACGACTTTTCTGCAGCATTTTACTTTGAAAAATTCAATCAGTTCAGCAACGCCTATGCGCCAGCCGAAGGGCCCGCGTGGTTGGGGATAATTTTTCTCATACGGACAACGGTGCCGACACCGGATTTTCTGCGACACTGGGCCCTTAACGCTATCGCGTCAAAATTCAGCTTGCAAGAAAAGGAAAACGGCAGTGAGGCTACCATAAGAAACAGGGCGCGATACTTCGACCAGAAGCCTTGGCCATGAACACACTGAAGCGTGTCTTGCACCCGGATAGTGCTGCTTTCTTCTATGCCGACGCCACGATCGCTCATCATCATCATCATCATCATCATCATCAGCCAGGTTACGCCCACTGCAGGACAAAGGCCTCTCCCATACTTCGAAAGTTCTGCCAGTTCTATTCTAGTTGTAGGGTTTGAGGCTTTCATACAAGAAACGCCAATGTATGAAACCCGGTACCCCGGTACACGACCGCGATTGTTGGAGAAATATGGGAGAGGCCTTTGCCCTGCAGTGGGCGTAACCAGGCTGATGATGATGATGATGAAAGCCTCAAACCCTACTGCTAAAATAGAACTGGCAGAACTTCCGAAGTTAATCAACAAGCGTAAGACAGCTGACATAAGGAAGTATAATATGGATAGAATTGAACATGCTCTCAGGAACGGAGGAATCCAAAAAGCAGCGAAGAAGAAACTAGGAATTGGCAAGAATCAGATGTATGCGTTAAGAGACAAAGCCGGCAATATCATTACTAATATGGATGAGATAGTTCAAGTGGCAGAGGAGTTCTATAGAAATTGATGCAGTACCAGTTGCACCCACGACGATAATGTCAGTGAGAATGGTCTAGAGGAATTTGAAATCCCACAAGTAACGCCGGAAGAAGTAAGGAACGCCTTGGGAGCTATGCAAAGGGGGAAGGCAGCTGGGGAGGATCAAGTAACAGCAGATTTGTTGAAGGATGGTGGGCACATTTTTCTAGAAAAACTGGCCACCCTGTATACGCAATGCCCCATGACCTCGAGCGTACCGGAATCTTGGAAGAACGCTAACATAATCCTAATTCATAAGAAAGGGGACGCCAAAGACTTGAAAAATTATAGACCGATCAGCTTACTGTCAGTTGCCTACAAACTATTTACTAAGGTAATCGCAAATAGAATCAGGAACACCTTAGACGTCTGTCAAGCAAAGGACCAGGCAGGATTCCGTAAAGGCTACTCAACAGTAGACCATATTCACACTATCAATCAGGTGATAGAGAAATGAACGGAATATAGCCAACCCTTATATATAGCTTTCATTGATTACGAGAAAGCGTTTGATTCTGTCGAAACGTCAGCAGTCATGGCGGCATTACGGAATCAGGGTGTAGACGAGCATGTAAAAATACTGAAAGATATCTATAGCGTGGCTCCACAGCCACCGTGGTTCTCCATAAAGAAAGCAACAAAATCCCAAATAAAGAAAGGCGTCTGGCAGGGAGATACGATCTCTCCAATGCTATTCACAGCGTGTTTACAGGAGGTATTCAGAGACCTGGATTGGGAAGAATTGGGGATAAGAGTTAATGGAGAATACCTCAGTAACTTGCGATTCGCTGATGATATAGCCTTGCTTAGTAACTCAGAGGACCAATTGCAATGCATGCTCATTGACCCGGAGAGGCAAAGCAGAAGAGTGGGTCTAAAAATTAATCTGCACGATCGCCCGACTCTATTTTATTGCTCTCTGTTTCTGAGAATAGCCATGTTAGCACAGTGTATGGGAAACATTCTCCACTCCCAGGTTCATCCAGATGCCCGGTAATCAGGTGTCGCGATAAGACGAAGATGAGACGATGCTGCTGGCGCATATGTTCGCACGTTAATGCGCGGTGTTAATTTAAGTGCATCAAAGATAAAAGCTCAGAGAACGGCGCAAGAAGAGGAGGGGGGGGGGGCATTTCGCGCACGCACATATACACAGCCGCGCTGCCAATTCAACCAGCTAAAACACATGACATGACAAGAACTTTATTTGAGTCCTGAGGGACTGAGACCTCAGGGAGCCGAAACAGGCTCCCGAAGATCAAGTGGGTGGCTCCACCCACGATGGAACCGGGAGATCAAGTCCCACCGCAATGTCGTGGGCCCTCTGGACAGCCTGGATTGAATGTGGAGATTGCTGCTCTTGAGAGATTCCTGCAATTGTTCTTTCGTGATGGCTGCAGAGGCGTTAAGGGCTGGGCACAGCCAGAGCATGTGGTCAAAGGAGCATGAGTTATGACCACATTTGGGGCACGACTGTGAGTGTTCAGGGTCTATCTTGTTAAGGGACCGAGGAGTGGGATACGAACGGGCTTGCAGGAGTCTTAGTGTGGTAGCCTGAGGTTTGTTCACTTTGGGATGAGGGGGTGGAAATGTCCTCCTGCCTAGTCGATAATGGGCAACAATTTCGTGGAATGTACATAATTAATCTCTGTGGATGTTGACCTCGTTCCAAGCCTGGCTACCCGCGAAAGCGCGGCGCGTGAAATCGCGCGCTCTCCGGTGGGCCTGCTCGTTAGGATTACATCCAAGCGGGCTAATTGAGCTATCTAGATGGGCTGGAAACCACGAGATTTGGTATCCTCCTTCGGTACTCTCCCTAGTCCTTTGAAGTGCTTTAATCACAATACTGTACGCCTGTTCAGATATGAGGGCGGACGAGAAGGATCTAACCGCTGTGCGCGAGTCCGAGAAGACGATAGCGGGAACTTTTGAGCTGTGAAAAGCCAGAGCGATCGCCGCTTCCTCCGCCACATGGGCAAACTTAGTATAAACAGAGGCTGCATTGACCATGTTGCCCCCCGCGTCTACCGCCGAGAGAGCGAACTTATCCCCACTGTCATATCTGGCAGCATCGACAAAGAGGGCATCTAGTTTCTGCTGATTGATCTTTTTAAGGATGGACTTGGTTCTCGCGAATCTTCTACCCTGGTTATGCACTGGGTGGATTTTTCGCGGGACGGGGTCAACCATGATGCGAGCTCTGGTTCCCCGGGTCAAGCTAAGTTTGGTCGCCGGTTCATGTCTGGGTTGGATTCCTCCTGCTTCTAAAATCTTAATCCCTGGCTTAGTGGATGAAAGTCTCATTATCTGAGCCGCTGTGTGAGCTTCTATTAGCTCACCGATGGTGTTATGGAGCCCTAGCTCTAGCAGCTTCTCAGTGTTGTGGACTGCGGAAGGCCGAGAACGCGCTTGAGGCCGGTTCTGATTAGGGAGTCGAGGTTGGCCTTTTCCACTTTACCCCAATTAAGGTACGGCGCGACGTAGATGACATGACTCAGGAAGAATGCCTGATAAGCTCTCAGTAAATTATGCTCTTTAAGACCGCCTCTTTGATTTGAGACGCGGGTTGACAAGTCTTTGGACATTAACAGCCTCTCCAGTCAGCCTGTTGAGGGCCGTCGAGTTACAGCCCTTGGCATCAATGAGGAGACCTAGTACCTTGACCGAATCTTTCCTCGGTATGGGATGCCCATTTTTAGCTCGAATTTCGATCGGCAGAGTTTCCAGAGGCGCAAGATTTCTGACCCCCTGTCTGGACTGGCGGTATAACAGTAGCTATGATTCAGCGGGGGAGAGTTCAAGGCCCGTGTTTGAAAGAAAATCTTCGGTAGCCTCCAACGCGCTTTGTAACGAGTGTTCGAGCATGGCTAGCGATCTGCCCGGCGCCCAGATCGTAATATCGTCCGCATAAATGGCATGACCCACGTTCGGGATTGCAGCGAGGCGAGTGGAGAGTTTGTGCATGGCCATATTAAATAAGAGTGGGGAGAGGACCGAGCCCTGTGGGGTGCCGCAGGTGCCTAGTTTGTAGGGTCCTCCCGTGACCATGCCTATTCGGAGGTGTGCCTTGCGATCCACGAGGAAAGATCTGGTGTAATCATGAAACCGCTGGCCCACGTTGAGAGACGAAATCTCCGTCAGGATGTGTTTATGCGCGACCCTGTCAAAGACCTTGGACAGGTCTAGTGCGAGGATCCCTCTCACGTCGCGAGTAGGGTTGTGAAAGATTGCTTTCTTAAGCAAAAGCATAGTGTGTGTGGACAACGCCTGTCTAAAGCCGATTAGGTTGTGTGTAAAGAGCTCCTTGTTTTCAATATGTTCAGTTATCCTGTTATGTATCGCGTGCTCCGCAACCTTGGCGATTCATGATGTAAGGGAAATAGGCTGCAGATTATTTATATGTGGAGGTTTTCCTGGTTTGGCTATGAGTACCACTTTTGCGGTACGCCAGTCTATAGGGACCTGTCCACTTTTCCATACCTCATTTATTTTGGCCGTGACTATCTCGATTACCCTATCGTCTAGGTACCTGAGGAGTTTGTTCGTTATTCCATCAGGTCCCGGGGCTGATCTGCCATTTAGATTGAAGAGAACGTGTCTGATCTCTGACACGGTGAAAGGTTCGTCTAGATCAGGTGCCGAGAATCCCATATAATTCACACGCTCTACCGGGCGATCTGCGTCTTTGGCGAGGGGGAGATAAGTACGTGCTAAGTTGTTGGCTGATTCCCTGTCGGTGAGACCGATTGCGGTTTGCTTCTTAATGAGCCTTCCCGTTTCAAGGCTAAGGATGTCCTTAGATTGTTTATCGTTGAGGAGATGATTCGATTCAGTAAGCTCCATTTGCTACCTCTTTGCATACGCCCATCCGTTTCGGTACACGTCTCATCCCATTGCTGCCGGTCGACCTGGCCCGTATAGGTTTCAATCTCCTTGTTAAGAAGCGCGATTTTTGATCTGAGTCTACGATTAAGCTTTTGGGCCTTCCACCTGGCTGAGAGGGCGTGTTTGGCCTCCAGAGGGTGAGCAAGTCTCGAGTCCATTTTAGGAACTTCAACATCTGTAATGATTTCTTTGGTTGCTCCTTTAACTGCCATGTTCAGATTATCTAGCAGATCTGCATACGTTTCGTCTGGCGGGACTGTTTCATTTCTGATTTTTCGAAAAAAGGTCCCAGTCCGCATACTCATATCTCGCGGGTGGTCTGGGTTTGACACGCAACAGAATTTCAAGTATGCAATGGTCACTGCCTAGTCCCTCCTGGAGGTTGTCCCACGTGCCCTCGATACGTCGGAGGAAGGTGAGATCGGGAGTCGTATCTCGAGTGACCGAATTACCAGATCTGGTGGGGAGCCTTGGGTCTGTGACGAGTATTAAGCCGTGCTCTGCAGCGTTGAAGGCCAAGTTCGTCCCTTTTGCACTTTTGTAACTGTACCCCCATTCCGTATTGGGTGCGTTGAAGTCACCCGCAACTACGAGAGGCGCGCTTCTCGCCGCCCTAGACGTGGTGCCTAGCTAAAATACAGCCTTCGACATTATTTCTACTCGATGAGAGCCACCTCCAGTTCATGGATTAGGGCGCCCCTTATAGGCCAAGCAAAGCCAAGTCACAGATTTTCAGTAGCCGAAATATAGCCACATAGCCAGCTCGCCCAAGTCAACGCCAAATTTTCTTTTATGTAGCCCAATTTGGCTACATATAGCCAAACCTCGCAACACTGCGTGGGCTACGATGATGATGTAATGCGGCTTCACCCTTTTCAACGAGCAGGCATGTCAATTGCACGCCCTAGCCGATGGATGGATGGATGTTATGAGCGTCCCGTTTGGAACGGGGCGGTGAGTTGCGCCTCTAAGCTCTTGCTATTATACTGCCTAATGTCCTACCCATGTTAAGAAAGAAAAAAAAAACACTGAATTTCCACAACCAAATTTTCTGACCCCCTATGGCGGCAGAGGCGAGCGCCAGCTGGAGGTATTGCAAGGAACTGGGCCCGCCATTCCGTAGCCCCCAACGCGCCGGCGCGCGCAAAGTGGTGGATGTCGCGGCCGGTTTGTGTGTGTGAAGGAGTGTCTTGGAGTTTTCGCGTTAGAGAATTATGTTTTCTTATATAGTCAAATTACAATCCGAGAGCTATCGTGTCTGTAAGTTGTGTGCAAGTCGTGTTAACGCATATTTTAGCTTGAGCAATTCAATTAGTTCAGTAAATTTCTTGCGTCACATGGAGTGCCTTGGTATAAGTGGTTCGAAAATCATCTTGCTGGAAAGACCCCGGACCCCGACACGGGCTCCATAATGCGGTCGCGTTTGAACCAGCTGTTCTCCGAGCTACGCAGTTGCAGGGATTGCTCTTTAAGAAAGAAAACGAGCGATAGACCCGTCGAACGGAGAATCCTGCCGTACTGCCGCACTACTGACGTCATTCTCTCCGCCAAGAGAGGTAGTGTGTCTAGGTAACGTGAGAGGAATGAGTGTTTATCGCATCAGAACACTACCGGAGCTCCGATAGGTCGACCGCGCATCGTGCGTTAACTCGCTCGAAAAAGAGGCTCGTCATCGACGTGCCGACATCGTCGTCAGGAAGCACGAAGCCAAGTATTAAATAAATAAGGTTGTAATAAACTTATACACATTTTAACACAAGCGTTAAGCGAGTGAACACAAGCATCACAGTAATGGAAGGGCGGTAACTTTCTTTTTCTTCTCATTCCTGGTGATAGCTGCTACGAACACCGGATACTAACGGCTGCGGCTACGGGCACCACTGGCAACCGAAGCGGCGATTGGAAGGAGCCCATAATAGCTTACGCTGTAAAAAAAAAAAGAAATGCTGCGGCTCCCGTAATCGAGAGTAGATGTTAGCATGAAATGGCTACCGATAAAGCAGACTGGTTGCAGATTATACTAGCGACAATCTTAAAATCGGTGTAGCGCATGTTCCAAACGGCACACTCCACTATGGCACACCCCACCACACCACACCGCACCACGCCATACTGTGCACTAGTCCACATGGACGCAATAGTTTCTTGTCACAGACGGAACCTCATTGTAAGTCTCGTTTCGGTCAAACAGCCATCCACGGTGCACCGGATGCTACCAGCTTTGACGCTGCCGGACGCTACAGGCGCTCGTGGCGCGCCGCGGACCTCACGGACCGCTGACGTTGAAAAGCGCACAGGCAACTCTGTCTCAGCGCCAGAAGATTACAATCAAGTGTATAGTGCCCTGTATCTGCCTTTTGGTGTATAGTGCCCTGTAGTCTGACCAATATTGGAGCAAGGACTTATAGCGAAAAAGGCATAAAAAGAAACTTTTCGCTCCGCCTAATCATACATAATTAGCATGTGCATGCCATATCAGCTCGCGGTTTTCATGACGCCGCATGACAGACAGGCGAAGTGAGTGTGGCCCTAAAAAGTTTTGCCCAATCGTGGATGACTAGTGTCAGGAATGAAATAGAAACAGAATGAAATGGCTTGATATTATAGTGCCCGAGGGACGGTACTTTGGTTCGTTAGCGTATGTTATCGTGACCAATGTATAGCCGGAGTAGCTTCGCAGCTTTCGACGTGCTTTTGACAGAGCCACTATTTGCGTCACGCTTTTCAGGAAGTTTCATAAACATTTGTGTTGTTGACGTAAGTAAACTGGGGCGCTATAACGTAAAACTATTCCAAACTTTTCTATTCCAATTCTGCAACCAGCCCTACGCGATTGGTTGAAAACT
The DNA here is from genome assembly GCF_038994185.2 of Dermacentor albipictus. Lineage (NCBI taxonomy): Eukaryota > Metazoa > Arthropoda > Arachnida > Ixodida > Ixodidae > Dermacentor > Dermacentor albipictus. Next base: position 86,874,971 of record NC_091822.1, read on the forward strand.
TTTTTGGACCACCCCCACTTCGCCTGGCTGTCACGGGACGTCGCAAAAACTGCGATAGCTCCCACCTGATATGACGTGTGCACACTGATTATGCATGATTTAACTGAACAAAAGCAAAATAGTTCCACATAGTCACCACGTCAAAGCGACGTGTACGCGTTAAAGATGCATTAATGTGCCGAACAAAACTGAGTTTTCATCTGAATAGCCGCAGGCTGCCCCGTTCCGAAAGGAATAAAAGATGGCTACCACGAATTGCCCAGGCACTGGCTACTCGCACTTACCGGAAAGCATGGGTTTATTTGCGTATAAGAAACCTTTTTTGCGTGGCCGAGTAACGTTTTCGAGCACTTTCGGCACGTTTACGACCTCGTTCTGCCAACTCTTCTTTGCTGAGGATCCATTTTAGCGGCATTCTTAACCTTCCACCGCATGCCACCGTGATTTTCGAACAGCCACCGCGAGTTAAATAAGGGAAAGCGGACCAATCGCAGACGCCGGCACCTCCTTATTCGTCCGGTTATATATTTTCAGTGCAGTGGCTACGCCCCATCAGATCCCTCTCCACTTAAGCGTGCTCCTCACCTCTTCTCAGCGAATTAGACAAGACAAGCCGCTCAGCATAGGCAATGTTATTCGTTCTTGAAGCAAACAGAAGTGACCTCCTATGAGCGAGGAGAGCGTTTAATTGGTCTGTTCATACAACCTTGCGGGTGACCGCCTGATGCTTGCGTCGGCGGTTACGCAAATTCGACGTCAGGAGATTGGAATTAAAACATTTTGGAATACTGTTACATTATAGGGCCCCTGTTTTGGAACGATAAAGCAATCTAATGTCTGAAACATAGTACAGTCAAGAGAGCTACTTGGGTTGCTGTCCTATACATTTTACAATTGTCCTAAGTTCAGGAACTTGAAAAATACAGCGACTAGCGTATCTGTAGGCGACCCGAATTAGAGCCGCACAAACAAAATTAGTAATAATTACAAACTTACATTTTTACTTGAACAGAGAGCGTTGTTTATACACGCGTGCGCAGTATCTAATGAACACCTAAATATAGCGACAAAGAACCGGAAATGCATCAAGGGAGCAAAGTAGTGCATATAGCCCGAGACCACGCAGCCACAGTGCTGTTTTGGTCGAGCAACAACGCAGAAATAGGTACGACACCCTAAATACGGCATTCTAAGCGAACTCTCTTATAATCTGGATGCTATTTTGCTCAAAGAGCACATAGGCATAAATCTTCTCGACAGATGAAGCGTTCTCTCGGATTGTGGCAGCACGTTCCCGACCCGGACAGCAATAAATAAGGAGAGGGAGAAGAAAGGGTAAGTACACTGTTGAGTTTGCTACCTTATACGTGGGGAGGTGATGGGGTAGTGAAAAATACGATAGAGTTCAGATCAATCGCGCGCACTATAGACAATTACGGCCCAGCGTGTAAACAGACGGGAATTCAAGCCTGTTGCCATCGGGTACTCGCGGGCCTTTGTGCACTGTTGAGCTGTTATGCCAGGTTCATGGGATCTTTGTTTTATCTTTTAACGACGCAATGAGCGTCGGTCAACAAGGTTAACCTTTGCTTGCATGGTTCGAGTCCAGCTTGTGTTGTATAGAAAGACGATGGCATGGACTACAGAGCGGACATGTATAACTGGTACTGTAGACGGCATGGAGAGGAAGGATTGGACCTGGGTCATCTAATGCGTAGAGAGAAATGATAACCGTCGGTTTGCTAGAATAACAAAATGGGCTCCAAAGTGCAGTCGGCTGACGTAAAAACCGGGATACGACTAGAGGAGCTGCTCCAAGGAAAACCTTGTGAGGATAGCACGCAAAGATATTGATGTACAAAGAACAATAAAAGGTGCTGCAGCCTGCTTCTGTAAAACACTTAAAGCGTTATCCAGAAAGAGCCATGAACTGATCGTGATTCCCGCGCCTGAAAGATTGATTCGCCCTCCAGCAATCCTAGGAACAAGCTCTCTGTCGCCGGCTCCTTGGCCAATTCGCCATTATAAAGGCTGTTCCTTTTTTTTTGGCTAAACCGAACTCTAAAAAAAACACGTGTGTAGCAAACGGCACAATTCTAACCCTTGATTTAAATTGCCCGATGCGGCGCCATTATTTTTCTACGAGGATAGGATAGGAATAACTTTATTTGTCCAACGGTTATTGCTGTTGGTGCCCGGGGCTAGGCTGCCAGGGATTCATCGCCCGAGGAAAATATTCCAAGTTTCTCGACAATGGCCCTGGCCCGCTGGACGGCCACTCCTGGTCTTCGGGTGCCTCGCTGAGGAGGGCAGCTTGCCATCTCTCAGCGACGCGCCCCGCTTCAGAGGGTCCTGCTGTTGTCTTCCCCCTTCCTTTTGGTCTTTCTTCCTCATCGCGTTGGCATTCCCAAAGCACATGGGCCATATCAGCCCGTTCGTGCTTGCACCATGGGCAGCCGGGTGACGGGTGCAGCACGGGCCAACGGCGATGCAGGGGGTAGGGGTTGCTGAAAGCGCCCGTCTGCAACAGTCTCAGGTCGACCGCCTGGGACCTGTCCAGCCACCCGTGAGGTTTTGGATATTTCCTTCGTTCCTTGCTGTAGTGACCAAGCACCTCTCGGTACGTGCCGTAAACTCCTCGACATCGCGGTTGGCGCCCCCGTGGTTCCCAGCTCCGTCCGCCGCGATTTGGGTTGTGTTGGTAACGACTGCGGCGGCGCCGAACGGGGTGGCCGCCGCCGTCGCAGGGTCCCGCACAACAACGGCAGCGGCTGCCCTCTGGGTGGACACGTCGCGGCGGATAAGCTGCCTCGTGACGAGGTGGGCGTGCTCGTTAGGGTTGGACGGGGTGTCAGTGTGTCTTCGGCCTTTAGCATTGATGCTGTCGTTGTTGTCGCGGCTGTTGTTCTTAGTGCCAAGCTCCCCGAAGAGTGCGGGGAACCACTTAAGGAACTTGTTTGTAATTGTGCCGGACCCGAAGTCCCCGGCCCTGGCGTTGAGCATGCACGCCACATTCGCGGACACCCAACCTTTGGTGTAGTTCCGAATCGCTGATTTGGAGTCGCTAATGATCGGGCTATCCTCCGCACCTCCATGGAGTACCGCGAGGGCTATGGCCATCTCCTCTGCTGCTGCGGCCGACGGCAGCCTCGCTGATGCCGTAACTCGGATCCTTCCCTTCGTATCTACGACTGCTATGGAGAAGGCGGGCGCCGCCGCCGTCTGCAGGCCGGCTCGATCTTGCCGCTGTTGCTGCTGCCGTTTTTGTCGTAGTAGTATTGGTGGTGTTGGCGTTGGTAACTCCGGTTCGTCTCGCACATTCCGTTGCAGTGGGGGTGATGGTCGTCGTCCCTCGTCGCCATCACAGTCACCTGCTGGCCGCGGGTACCTGGCTGCATCGGCGAAGGGTACGCCTACTCGTCTTCCGTGCTCCTCGAGGGTTGTTACCGCCCTGCGTTTACATCTTTGCACGTCATGCACCAAGTGGATGTTCTTCGGCATGTTTTCCGTCTGTATGGCGTCCTTGACTTCCGGTAGCAGTGTTTTCTTCAGTCTCCAGGTCTCGTGATATCGAATCCCGAGCAGTTCTAGCATTCGTCTTCCTGTTCTAGTGCTCGACAGCCTCTCCTGCTGCTCGATTCTCTGCGCCTCGGCGATCTCCTCGAGCCGGTTGTGTACGCCCAGCTCGAGGAGCCTGTGGGTTCTCCCATGGGGTTCTCCCATGGCGGTCTTGAACGCCCTGCGGATCGCCACGTTCAGCTTGTTGGTTTCGCTCCTGTTCCAGTCGGCGTACGCGGCGACGTACGCTATGTGGCTCAGCGCGTACGCCTGTATCAGCCTCGTAACGTTGTATTGCTTCATTCTTTTCCTCTTGTTCCCGACCCGCCACGAGTTGTGTGGCGGCGGCCCCTTTCTTCTGCAGTCCGGCAACCAGCTCGCGGTTGGCACCGTTCTCTTCCAGCCACAGGCCGAGCACTCGCAACTTGGACACCGTCGGTATTCGGGTCCCCTCCCTGGTCGTGACGCGGACGCCCAAATGACGAGCATCTAGCACACCCTGCGGGGGGGGAGGTCGTTTCTTGCGCGGTCTGTGGAGGAGGATCTCCCACTAGTCGGGTGAGCAGACGAGTCCCGTGTATTCGATTTGCCGCTCCATCACCCGGACGGCCCGCTGCAGCCGGTCTTTCATTTCGCCGACGCTCGTGTTCTCCATGGTCCACAGCGTCACTTTATCTGCGTAGATCGTGTGATTCATGCCCTCTATCGCGTCGAGACGCCCCAGCAGGCCGATCATGATGAGGTTGAAAAGCATGGGGGAGAGTACGGAGCCCTGCGGCGTTCCGGCATCACCCATTGGGACCGTTCGTGGCGGGGCCCCATCGAGCTTGACCGCCGCCTCGCGCCCACTCAGGAAGCTGCGGACATATCGGTGGAACCTCGCCCCGAGATAGAGTCGGCTGATCTTGTCCAGTATGGCCATGTGCTTCACAGTGGCGAAGGCGCTCTTGAGGTCTAGCCCGAGCAGGGCGCGCACGTGCGGGCTCGGAGCGTTCACGACCTCTTGCTTGATCTGCAGCATGGCGTCCTGCGTGGAAAGTACCTTCCGGAAACCGATGATGTGGGTGCCGAAGGCGTCCTGATCCTTGAAGAGCGTCGAGAGAGAGATAATTTAATTTGTGGTGAAGAGGAAGACGAAGAAGGCGCTCTTGTTGCGGCTGTGCGCGTGATCAGCGTTTGTAGACTGCCAGCGCTACCAGACTGTGCCCAGTGCCTCTTAATAAATCGCCTTATTACATTTGGTGGAAGGTGCTCCACTCCCCGACCTCGCCCTGGAACTTCGCAGCCGAACTTTAACATCTGCTCCAGCCGCTACACTCTAAGCCAAAAAGGACTAAAACGGGTATGGCTGTTAGTCTCTTGGGGGACTAAATGACCTGCCACAGATTTTGAACCAATTTTGGACTAACTGCGGGAGCAAATGCAGCGGCCTAACTGGGGGAGCAACTACTGCAGACTAAAAGTGAGGGCAACTTTTAGACCCTCCCAGTTAGTACCTAGAGGATCAACGGTTAGTCTGTTAAAGTTAGTCTACAGGAGTAACTGCAGGAGCAACTTTTAGTCCCTCCCAGTTAGTCCCTAGAGGACCAACAGTTAGTCTGTTAAGGTTAGTCCACAGGGAGTAACTGCAGGAGCAACTTTTAGTCCTTCCCAGTTAGTCCCTAGAGGACCAACAGTTAGTCTGTTAAGGTTAGTCCACAGGGAGTAACTGCAGGAGCAACTTTTAGTCCTTCCCAGTTAGTCCGAAATCACTTTTCCAATGATTCCAGGTTGCCATAGCTTTTCAAGCAAAAACAATGATCGAACTCAAGTAACCCATGTTTATTTTTTATTACATATTGCCACCATCATCTTGAGCCACAATTAACAAAACAAAAAAAAGGAATACTAGCATACAAATGCCAAGTCCTTGGTATACAGTAATGACATATAGATACAGAAGATAAAAAAATTGACTGAAAATATGCAGCAGTTCAAACAAAATAAAACAACTCCAAAGTATACAGCAGATGAAACGTGTCATAGCCAGAGTAAAATCATGAAAATGAAATTAAGTCAGGAGCAGTCACAGTCAAATGTAAGTTAGAAGCACTCTACAACCTCCGAATGCAGCGATCTAACTTGGCTCGAACTTGACTTCTGGCAGTCTCAAGACAGCTTTGCCGCGCGTCATAAATCGTGCTTGATCTTGCGGACGACTTGGGAACGACTTGGCTGCGTTGAAGTCCGCTCAAGTTTGGAGTCTGCTCCCGGGCTAGCTTGAAACTGACTTCGTGTGTTGTTCCAACATGGCAGCCTCCCGAACGGACGTCGCGCGGAGGTTAGCTGTTTTCGAGTTTGCTTGCTACACCATGGATACAGCATTTTCAGAGGCGCAGCCCTTGCCGAAAATTCCGCGACCCACCCTACGTGACCGAGGGAATTCGATGGAGCTGTACGACGACGAACAATTCCTCGGTCGCTACAGATTCACGAAGAACGCCGTGCGACTTCTCGCTACGTTGCCTATCCGGGTAAGCTGCAATTGGGACAATAGAGGACCGACTGTGTGCCTCCTATGCTGCAGTTGCTGATGGCTGTGATGTTTTACGGCGCTGGCACGTTTCAAACAGTCACAGGAGGTCCGGTCCGCATTCCTCAGTCAACAGTGAGCCGCGCAGTAGGAAAGGTGACTCTGCTCATCGCGAAGCACCCGCGCTGGTACTGGTGCGCATTCCGCAGTCGCGGAAAGATTGCTTGCGAGCGTATTTTCTCATCTCCTGCGACTACACATAATAAAAAGTAGCCCAAATAAGTCAGTCATGCAGAACATGTGCGCTTACCAGTTTTGTGGCGCTTTCCCTTTTCTTCCGCAGCTTCCTCTTTCCGCTTTTGCTTCAGGTTGGTCCAGCATTTTTTCAGTTGCAGGTGATCGCGCCGCGTAATCCCGTGGTTGGCATTCAAATGTTTTGCTATTTCTTTCCATGTCTGATTCTTCTTGGTCAACGACGCGACGTAAGTTTTCTTGCATTCCACAATATGCTTGTAGCCGTTCAGGAGTGTCGTCGGCAGGCTCCTTTCGTCTTCTTTAAAACGGGCTGCCGTGTTGCGTTGCGGTGCATTCTCTTGGGAGGAGACCGTACGTGAGTGCGACATTTCAGCGTCAAAGCCTGTTGACAGAACAGCAATTTCGTACCAAATGCGGCGCGCGGCCGTCGCGCGAGCCCCACAACTTGTTTTCCTAACAGACGACACTTTCCTAGCAGACGACACGCACTGCCAATTTGCGATGTCTACGACGGTGCCGCACTCTCCCTCTCGTTGTTCTCGACAAACCCTCCATGCGAAGCAGGCAAATCGTTTGCACGTGTCATTTTATTTATTTATTTTGTTTTCTATCGGGTGTTGTCACCCATATGGGTCCGGGCAGGGGACTCAACGGCGCTCGGTACTCTTTGTTCACAGCACATGTTGCAGTTTTTTTTTCTTGTTTGTGACTCCGGCCTAGTGCGTTCGAATAGGTTGGCTTTTTCTTCAAAGGGTCACGTAGCCCGAGCAGAACACGGGCCGTCGCCTTCCTCCTGGAATGCCTATAGGCGAAAAGGGACGCGCGAGCTCCCTCAGAAACCGACCGTATGCCTCGTCTCGGCCTCTTGTATCCGGCTGCCGGCCCAGACGGCGCATGAACGCCTTGCGGCAATCGAGAACAAAAGCCGAGAAAGAAATGACAGACGAACAGGCGGGGGCATGATCGGCAGACGCTGCCTCAGGACATCGAGACGACGGAAGAGTGCGCGCGCGCCCGCCGGGACCCCGACGAGCCGAAGTAGCCATCGGCCGGCGGCGGACAAAGGGGGCCGCCGCCGGCAGAGAGGAAAACGTACGCACCTTCAGACGCCCCGATGTGGTCTCCCCGGGACCCGACTTGCGCGCGCTTACCCAGAGTGCACGCAAGCAGGGCCCGATTCCCGCCAAAATGTTAGCCAATGGCGAAAGCCTGTTGACCTTCGTGTGGGCGGGATGACAGCAGAGCGACAGTGTTTTATGACCCGCTGCCACCCCGTCCATGCAGGGAGGAGAGGGAGGACACGGAGCCCCCCTCTCTAAAGGGACTAAAGTCAGAGGACTAAATTGTGCCGTTGATGCCCACCGTCGACCGTTACCTTGCAAGGAAGAACATTTAGTCCCACAAATTTGCGCACGACACTTTGCCTCTGCACACGGCACGCACGATGGATTAACCGTTGATCCAAAGGTCCAACGACTGCCGTTAGTCCCCTTTTCCCCGTTTTCGGCTTAGAGTGTACTATGACCGACGCTCCCAACAATCCACTCGGCGCATCTGCCGCTCCTGTCATGTGCGGCGCCATGCAACGGCAGCGGGACCCTCCTGTTTTTAGCGGATCAGGTGAGACTGACGTAGAAGACTGGCTCTCTACCTACGAGCGCGTCAGTGAACACAACAAGTGGGATGACCCGACGAAGCTCCGTAGCGTCATCTTCTATCTTGCTGACGTTGCGAACCTCTGGTTCCACAATCACGAACGGGAACTGCAAACCTGGTCCGCTTTCAAAACTGCCTTCGCGGAAGTCTTCGGTCGCCCAGCCTTGCGAAAACTCCGTGCAGAACAACGCCTCCGCCAGCGCGCTCAACAGCCCGGCGAGACTTATACAAGTTACATAGAGGATGTCGTCGATATTTGCGCCCGCGTCGATTCCACCATGACTGAAGAGGACAAGGTGAAGCACATCCTCAAGGGCATCGAGGACGACGCATTTCAAATGCTCCTGGCGCGGAACCCTACTTCTGTGGCAGCTGTCGTCACTCTTTGCCAGAGCTTCGATGAGCTGCGTCGACAAAGGGTCCTTGCGCGCAGCGCTCTCGCACCTGGCGACTCTCTCTCGGGCCTCACGCTTCGCTCAAACACCACGCCAGCAGCATCGCTCTCTCTTGAGATTAAGGATTTCATTCGTGAGGAGGTGGCACGCCAATTGTCCATGCTGCCTCTCAATGATGGACCTCCCCAGCCTGACACATCTCTGGCTGCTCCCATTAGGCGGGCCATTCGCGAGGCACTTGCTGGGTCTTTACCTTTCGCCCACCCCTGCCCTCCCGTGGCTGCACCTCTGACCTATGCCGAAGTCGCCGCGCGACCTGCGCCGCCGACGTTCTCGTTTCCGGCGCCAATGCGACTTCAAGCTGCACCTCCTCGCGCGTCGCCTCCCGTTCCATCTCGACGCCCCGTTCAGACCCCTTGGCGCACACGCGACAACCGACCCATATGCTTCGCTTGCGGTGTCGCCGGCCACGTTGCGCGCTTCTGCCATCGTCGCATGCCACCTGGTAACGCTACTATCGCACCGCCTGGATATGCCTATTCCCATGACACCACCGGGCATGCGGCGCTTCCCGACCACGAGTTTTCGCCGCCTCCTCGACGCCCTGTCGGCACCCATCGTTCGCCATCACCGCGTCGTCGCTCTCTTTCCCCCTTACGTCGCCGCCAGTCACCTAGCGAGGGAAACTAGTTGCTGCAGTTCCGCAGGCACGAACTGCAAGCTTCGCGACTTCTACAAGGCCTGCACAGTCGCCACGCAATTTATTGGACATTTTGGTCGAAGGAACCGCCGCAATTGCGCTTATTGATACTGGGGCTGCAGTTTCTGTTATCGACGCAAAGCTTTGTCGCAGCCTCCATAAGGTCACAACGCCGTTGTCTGGTATGCTTCTAAGCACCACGACTGCGCAGCATATAGCCCCGCTCGCTCAATGTACTGCCAGGGTGGTCATCGACGGCATTGTCTATGTTGTTGAATTTCTCGTGTTGTCATCATGTTCACATGACATTATCCTCGGCTGGGACTTCTTGTCTCATCATCGTGCCATCATAGACTGTGCCCGGGCCGAAGTAGCGCTTTTCCCGCTTGCCGATGCCCCACTGCCTGACCCTTCTGAACAGAAAGCCTTCAAGCTCACTATTGTGTCCGATACGGACATACCACCCGACATGTGTGCGCTTGTGCCCGTCTCTTGCTCTACCGCGCCAGACGCTACAGTGCTTTTTACACCGTCGCCGATTTTTCTCCGTCGCAAGGCCCTACCTCTCCCATTTGCCGTCCTCACCACTGCGTCTGGATTATCCTCAATGCTTGTGTGTAACCCGTCTCACTACCATGTGACGTTACTGCGCGGCGAATCACTCGGTCGTGTTCAGCCCCTTGACCCGCTTCACATTCTCGATGTTACCGACGACACGGCCTGTTATGAACTCGACGCCCTCACTTCTCCCGTGCCATGCGCATCATCATCATCATCGTTGTCGTCATCGTCGTCAGACGTTCTTGAATCTGTCGTAGACGCCGATCTGCCGCCTCCATATCGCCAGCAAGTCTTCGCGCTTCTTCAGAATTTTCGCTCGTCGTTTGACTGTGACCAACTATCTCTGGGACGTACGGCAACCGTCACTCACAGCGTACACACTGGTTCCCATCCTCCTTTACGCCAACGACCATACCGCGTATCGGCAGCCGAGCGAAAGATCATTAACGAGCAGGTCGACGACATGCTGCACCGTGGCGTCATTCGCCCTTCCCACAGTCCTTGGGCGTCTCCTGTAGTATTAGTACGCAAGAAGGACGGGTCAATACGCTTCTGTGTGGATTACCGTCGACTCAATAAGATCACTCGTAAAGATGTCTATCCGCTGCCTCGGATTGATGACGCCCTCGACTCCTTGCAAGGCGCGGAGTACTTCTCATCTTTGGATCTTCGCTCCGGCTATTGGCAAGTGCCCATGGCAGATGATGACTGTGAGAAGACAGCTTTCATCACGCCCGATGGCTTGTACGAATTTACCGTAATGCCAATCGGGCTCTGCAACGCGCCCGCTACTTTCGAGCGCATGATGGACACCATCCTTCGCAACTTCAAGTGGAAAACATGTCTGTGCTACCTTGATGACATCGTGGTGTTTTCGCCAGATTTCCCGACGCACCTCGTTCGCTTGCGTGAGATACTCACCTGCCTCACCTCTGCTGGTCTCCAACTTAACATCAAAAAGTGCCGTTTTGCTGCTCGCAAGTTGACAATATTGGGTCACGTTGTATCGAAGGACGGCGTGCTTCCTGACCCAGCGAAGCTTCGCGCGGTCGCAGAGTTTCCGACGCCCACTACTCTTAAGGCACTCCGCAGCTTTATAGGGCTCTGCTCTTACTTTCGGCGTTTTGTGCGCAATTTCGCGACTATCATCGCACCACTGACCAATTTGCTTACCGCTACTAACGGCATCTCCGCGTGGTCAACTTCCTGTGACGAAGCCTTCCAGCAACTACGTCGCCTACTTACTTCGCCACCGATTCTTCGACACTACGATCCCACAGCGCCTACAGAGGTACATACGGACGCCAGCGGTATCGGACTTGGTGCAATCCTCGCACAACGGAAAGACGGCTATGACGAGTACGTCGTCGCGTATGCGAGCCGCACCTTAAAGAAGGCAGAAGCCAACTACTCAGTAACAGAAAAGGAGTGCTTGGCCATTATTTGGGCACTCGTCAAATGTCGTCCATACCTATATGGTCGCCCTTTTGACATTGTCACCGACCACCATTCACTTTGCTGGCTGTCCTCGTTGAAGGATCCGTCAGGTCGCCTAGGGCGATGGGCACTCCGCTTACAAGAATATGATATCCGCGTTGTCTACCGATCGGGCAGAAAGCACTCTGACGCCGATGCGCTTTCTCGATCGCCGCTACCTTGTGATGTGGCTTCATTGTCTCCGCTCTTCGCATCCATGTCAGCCTTCAACGTCGCTGATATGCCGGACGAGCAGCGTAAGGATCCCCTGCTTTCAACTATGCTGAATTTCCTCCACGACCCATCCGCCACACCCTCTTCTCGAACACTTCGTCGCCAAGCCGCTCACTTTACTGTCCGCGACAACGTTCTTTACCGCAGAAATTATTTGCCTGATGGTCGCAAATGGCTCCTGGTGATACCACGACACATGCGTTCTGACATATGCGCTTATTTTCATGCTGCTCCTCATAATGGTCACGCCGGTGTTCTGAAAACGTATACTCGCCTAAGGCAGCGTTTCTACTGGCACGGCATGTATCACTTCGTGCGCCAGTACGTACGCGCTTGCACGGCGTGCCAACGGCGGAAAATTCCACAGCGCCCACCTGGTGAGCTACAGCCGCTGCCCTGCCCGGCTCGGCCCTTCGATCGCGTCGGCATAGACCTGTACGGGCCACTTCCCTGCAGTTCCTCGGGTAACCGATGGATAATTGTAGGTGTCGACCACTTGACGCGCTACGCCGAGACTGCCGCACTCCCGGCAGCCTCTGCGCGCGAAGTTGCGTTCTTCATCTTGCGGAACTTCGTTCTTCGACATGGCGCACCACGCGAACTGCTCAGCGACAGGGGCCGTGTCTTCTTGTCCGAAGTCATCCAAGCCCTTCTCGCTGCATGCAGCATCGTTCACCGCAAGTCTACAGCCTACCACCCGCAAACGAACGGCTTGACAGAGAGGTTCAACCGCACACTCGGTGACATGTTGACTATGTACGTCGCCTCGGATCACAGTAACTGGGACACTGTTTTGCCGTTCGTCACGTATGCCTATAATACGGCCACACAAGCTACCACTGGCTTTTCGCCTTTTTTTCTGCTGTATGGACGAGAGCCCTCGTGTACTATGGACACAATGCTCCCATACCGACCCGACGCTTCCGAATGCACGCCTGTGTCTGAAGCAGCCAAATACGCCGAGGACTGTAGGCAGCTCGCGCGAGCCCTTACGACCGCTGCTCAAGGTCGTCAAAAGCTGCGGCATGACAGTGACGCGCTTACACCAGTTTTTCCGACTGGTTCCCTTGTTTGGTTGTGGGTCCCGCCTCACAGCCCTGGCCTTTCGACCAAACTCCTTGCACGCTATGATGGCCCCTACCGCGTCATAGACCGTACCTCCGCTGTCACCTATGTTGTAGAACCTGTGACACCTTCACCCGACCATAGGCATCGCGGGTGTGACACGGTTCATGTCAACCGACTTAAGCCGTACTATGACCCCCTCATCCTACCTACGCCGTAAGTCGCCAGGATGGCTCCTCTTCTCTCCCGGGGGCAATTGTGGTGAAGAGGAAGACGAAGAAGGCGCTCTTGTTGCGGCTGTGCGCGTGATCAGCGTTTGTCGACTGCCAGCGCTACCAGACTGTGCCCAGTGCCTCTTAATAAATCGCCTTATTACAAATTGAAAGAAGGCAGAGAGGTCGGCCTAAACTAAGGCACTCTAGCCTGCTACACTGCACAGGGGGAGGGGGAACGGGGACATAAAGGTGTGATGAGGATGATGATGGTATAGCAAGAGGGATGCGCAAAGGTGAAAGCAAGTTCAACACTTTCATAATAAATATTCACAAATGTCATCCATGAAGCCACTATCAGGTTTCGTATCAAGTCTGTAGTCACCAATTCAAGTGAACTTAAAAATAAAGGCGCTAAGACGAAGCTGGTCTGTGGGCCTCCCCTGCGTGAACAGCACAAGCACCGAACAAAAGCTTCATAGTATATAAAGAGCTGCGATAAGCGGCTGCAGCCCGGCGAGCACTTGTAGGGCACTTTTAGCGGCCCGATTCTCGAAACCACTGAGAATCATGCGCATTGACTCTACCAGTTGCTTCAGCATTTTTTGTACACTCTCCTTCTCATTGTGCTCATCTCCTTGCTTGCCCGTAGTGTCACCGGTTTCATCGGCCCTATAATTCTTGGCTTTATGGCACGGAGGACCACTAGGGCCCGCTGGCATGGCCGTGGGCCTAGAGGGCAGCAAAGGCCATTCCGTGTCAGTATCAGCCGGTGGAGCTGAATGATTGCCGCGTGCTCTCGTCGACTTTGAATTATCAGTAGACGCCGTTACCATCCTCGATGCACCCATAGGCAGAGGTGGTCGTGGTACCTGTGCCACGTTAGGTAGTTCTGAAATGGTTTTGTGATGCTTCTGTCGCGAGCGTTGGTCACTTTGGCGAACAGATTGAGCAGCCTCTTTACGTGAAGCTTGGTCTCTTGCCATTTTTCGAAGAATACGAACCTCTTGTTTCATCTTCGGGCATTCCTTCGAAGTCGCTTCGTGAGAGCCAGTACAGTTGGGATATTTAAATGAGGACGCCTCACAGTCGGTGGTATCATGCTCTCCGCCGCAACGCGAGCAGCTGGCTTTGCTTCTACAAACAGCGCTCACGTGTCCTATCTTGTGACATTTCCGGCACTGAATAGGCCTCGGAACGAATGGTCGTACTCGTTGTATCACGTAGCCCACTTTGGCAGACGCTGGTAACGTCGAAGAAGCAAATATTAACTTGATACATCGGGAGTGCCCCAAGCGGTGAATCTCAAGAACACGCACCGATGACCTCAAAAGACTCTTGAGGTCCGCATGCTTGATTTCAAGCTCCACGTCGGAAATCACTCCAGTTGTTGTCTCCTTCCCGTAAATAATAAAGGACCGGACAGGGATTGCGCTTAACTGTGGAATGGTCTTTAACTTCTCAAGTATTGTGGAATTTTTCACATCTGTTGTCAGGATGTTCTTGCGAGCGTTGATCCTGATCTCGTTGATTTGCCCAGGGGCCACAGTTTCAAAATATTCGGTTAGAAACTGCCTGCTGAGGGAGTTCATGCTGTGTGACGTTGAGAGCAGCACGTAAGAAACATGAAGGATTCCTGCTCACTCTGATTCGATAAGTCGCCTCAGTCGAAATACGGCGCATCTGTTTCATACGGCGGCCCATGACTACGGTGTATTCGCTGTCAGATTCCATGGCTTTTGGCGTTGAGCTCTCCCAGGAATCGAGCTGGCCGGAGCTTCCAAAGGCACGTCGTCCAAAAATGAGCGATGAAGTAGAAGACTGACCCTGTTCAGGTGGTCGTGGGAACATCTACTTGCTCATCCTTGATGAAATAACTCCCACGAAAATGGCAAGAACGTAAAAAAAATGCATAACAGCGTGAGGCCCAGAGCACCAGTTAGCGCTGAGCACTTCTTTCTCTTCCTCCTCTTGTTCACGTTCATTTCCCTTTAACTCATCATTTCTACACTTGAAATAAAACTGCAAATAATTGTACACATGTTTTGCTTAACTTCATTACCTATGGGCTTCATGGGGCTTCGACTAGCGAAAATCGGACACGTCTATTCTTCTTATTTTTGCTCAAACCGCGACACAAGCAGTTCCTGTGACTGTACTGTCCAAGAAAGACAACACAAGGGAGAGAACGAATGGTGAGTTGTCTCCCTGTTGAGGCAGGCAAGCTCCATCACTTTCCCGAAGCAGGACGTGAGGGATAACGGCCTCATGTTTCGGGCCTCTAGCGGTTTGCCCGGCTTTGGTATGGGTATAACGTCCGCGGTCTTCCACTCTTGCGGAATTTGGCCCTCCTTCCAGCACGCATTGATGTACTCGCAGAGCTTCTCGACGGCGCCGTCGTTCAGGTTCCTCAGGATTTTGTTGGTGATCCTGTCAGGACCGGGCGCCGATTTGGTGTTCAATCGCTGGAGGACCGTTTTAATTTCCTGCAACGGAAACTCCGCGTTCAGCTCCTCGGTGGGAGTCCCGCGGTGCTTTGGGTGTATATGCCCTTCCACCCAGAGTACTCCGGGACTCCCAACCTTTTTAATTATTTACTGTACGGTACAAATCTCAATCTACAAATTATGGCCGGTGTGTTCGCAAGGCGTATCCACTTGGAACGAATTCTCAGGACTGCACCAGTTTCAAGATAATTTTCGAAGTGTCCGACGAAATGTATTGGTGTTGTCAGCGTTGTCAGAGAAATTAATCCTCATTCATCTGACAGTATATAGCACAAAGCGACAAAGCAAGCGCCACACGGGCTTTTTAGGAAAAAAAAAACAATTCGCTCTTGTGGAAAAATTCGTCTTGTGGAAACAATTCAATACTTCTCTTATAAAATTTATCCGGGGCATTTCACCCAGGAACATTCTACTCATTCTGGTCTGGTCTGGTTGCGCCTCCTCTCAGCGATTTCTTTGTTGAACCAGAAAATATTGAACATTTCTTTCTACATTACTGCGAATGTTCTTTAGTGAAAAGTTATCGTCAGCTTCGACGTTCACTAAACTCGCCATTCGTTCTCTCCCTTGTGTTGTCTTTCTTGGACAGTACAGTAACAGGAACTGCTTGTGTCGCCGTTTGAGCAAAAATAAGAAGAGACGTGTCCGATTTTCGCTAGTCGAAGCCCCATGAAGCCCATAGGTAATGAAGTTAAGCAAAGCATGTGTACAACTATTTGCATTTTTAATTCATGTGTAGAAATGACGAGCTAAAGGGAAATGAACGTGGACAAAAAAAAACAAAAGCACTTGCCACCAGTGCGAGCCGAACCCACAACCACCGCATTACGCGTGCATTGCGCTGTGGTCCCCCACGTCCGCGTTCACGGGTGTTTGTGTATGCGTGTGCAAGCCCTGACCCGGGAAGTGTTAGTCAGCGCCACTCTTGTTTTACAGCGGTGGATGTAGAACATTCATTAGATTGTTTTATAACTTTATCCGTGCTACAATATGACTACCACGTTGAACTGCCGAAAGCTTCCCTCGGCTATTTTCTGAAGTTATAACTCGTCAGAGCTCTCCACTTACATCAGGATGCTTCTGACGTCTGCTACATTTTGATGTGTCGCTGCACAGCAATCTGCTCTCATACTTTGGTGATAATGTTTTAATTTTTTTAATAAGATATTTAGTTTAAGATTATGTTACAGGCGAATGCTTCGAGGATAATGCCTTGCAGTGGGTAAGTGTCATTACTTAATTGGAACGAGAAGAAGATGGACACGCCTCAGAGTCTGGCTGCTGTTCTCGTTGGTTATACCTCACTCATTCAGGCCGCATCATCGGCGTAATGGTAAGTACGGGGCTTACGAGGATAAATCCCCATACAAGTAGTCCCCGCACGATAGCATAATTAGCACGATATCACGTTTGGTTTTCGTTTGAAGCTCCGCATTCAGGGTAGTCCTCCTACAGGCACGCCGAACGGCTAGGCCTTGATAGTACAACCGGCTCGCAACAGCGAGATGGTTTTAGCGAATATTTCAAACTGCGTACGGTCCGAGACACAGGGTAATGAGATAAATTAAGCTTTCTTACGATCACGCGCATGCCGGCGGGCAACAGTCGTTCTCGTCACAATCACTGTGAAATCGTGTACACGAGATTATATGAGGATCACCCCGCCAGTGACGACATGGGAAAGGGCGCGGCATTTCGCTGCTCCAAATCGCACAGTGGGACGCCGCCACAAGTTTCACCAATTCTCCGACGCGAAGCATACAGCTCGGGGTCAAGATAGACAGGAGTGCCGTCCAGCCTCAAACGGGCCCGTATTGACAAAACAGCTGTCGCGTTAGGATCGATTATGCAAAACGGAATATGCAGCTAATTCTGATTCTGGACATACTATTGGCGAAGGCAACCAACCAATGGAAATACGCACTTACGAACGAGAGACATTGGAAACTGGGGCCCTGATACTCTACAGAGTGCCATATGAATGTCAGAGGAAAATCTGTTAGGGCGGGTCCATATGAAATGTAATCGCACATGTAATCCTGGAAAGTAACTCCGACGTGCTAGCCCTGTCCGCCATGTCCCCACCACGACGGGATTCTCAGACCTTGGGGTTGATAAATGGCTGTCCGCACGTGCGAGCTCGGGAAGAAGTGTGGGAAGGTACCTCGGTCATAACAGCGTTCATAATAAACGCGTTTTTAAAGTTCTTATGAAATCATTCGTTTGTAATAACAGCAGATACTACGCTTCAACTCATGTGCATCCTTGCAAGTTTTTTTAATAACAGTTTTAGCAGAGCCTTATGGTATGCCGCGAGCGTTACCGTATACCTGCTGCCACGACTGTGCATGGGCGGAGGTTAGCGGGCGCCGATGTAAGTTTATCAGAATGCTCCTTGGTGTACCGTGTTTGCGCAACAACCCGGAAGCACAGGCTGCCCGCACCGTTCCTAATTCGCCCATGATACTTGCTCACTGCCGTAACAGCAAGAAATAGATGGTGAAATCGGCCGTCGCTTGCTTATATCTCACGCTGAGGACAAACTATAGGCGTTGTTTTGCAGTTGTTATTCGGATCGGTTGTTTGTTTTGACGCTGCTATCCCTAGAGTGACCTAGAAAGGCGGTGCGCGCTGAAGCGGCCCGATTTCGGAGGCCATGGACGCGGAAAAGTGTGCCGACTTCCATCAGTATATAGGAATGCATTCTGCTACGTTGTTCACGTCAGGAGCCCCCGTCGCTGTTACAAGACCGCTGACACGCCGTGCTCTCGACGCTCGCGCAATATTATCAAAAAACAAAAGACGAGCATGTGCGTCATGTGACTTCGATTAATGTGGCTTAACGAAATCGTACGCATTATTTATACGCGTGGTCTAGCCGACGTCGCATAGTAACCATCAGAATGCGCTTATACAATACCTTAACTGGAAAGGACCTGTCCCGGTATGCATAGGAATGTCCTGCCGTTTGAAATGTTCCTAAGTGCCGATGCCAGCCACTGGTGATGTTGGACATGTTAGCGAAGATGGTCGGTAAGTATAGCGAACAGCATTTGTCATAAGCTCTGTGAACTCGGCGCCTGAAGCACAGTTAACGCCTCTATGCGCTCAGATTTATTGCCCTCATCTCGGCGCAGACATATCGCTGCTGAAAAGTACCTATACTGTGCAGTAAAGCGATATATTACGAGCTTAAGAAAATTACGGTAGTTGCCTCCACACCCCTTTATTCAACCAGCGCTCTCAGGTTGTATGAGCCCCATGATCCAATATTCTCACTTTCAATGAGGCTAGTTACGTAGTATAGCTACAGTGTGTATTGAGAATCGCAGTGCTTACTTTTAAAGCCGGAGATATTCAAAAGCAAACGGTTAAGGTTACGTGTGACGGCTTTGTGCGTAATATACTGCTATTGCTGTGGCACCTCAGCTTGTTGGCCTTATGCATTTGCTCGATTGAAGCGAATTTAATCGGTATGTCATTTTCTTGGGTACTTCACCTCACACTCTCGAATTTGGTTTTCTGGCTTCGAAGCTGCGCCGACGCATGTAAACAAAATATTTGGCGTAATTTGTTGGCTTTGAGTTATAAACCCCTGCGGCTGTGATACACTAGTCTGAACGAGCGTAGTGATTTCGTTTTTGTTTTATTTGTTAGTTCGCTTGTGCATCTATATAGAACGAATGCGTTTGCGGGAAGTCTGAGGTTTTCGTATTTGGGACCAAGAGGCGTTCCGACCGAATCTATGGCCATATAAGTGAGAGTGGTAGGTGCGAGAGGGGTTTAGGGAAAGCGATCTGCGCCGTTTGAGTTCAAGGTGTGCCCAGTGCTGCGCGCTTCCTTGTGTGCCTCAGTGCATATGTGCACGTACATGTGGCCCGGAGGCTCAAGGACGTGCTACAGATGGAACCGAGCGACGAGACACTATATGCGAAAGTGAGATACAACTGTGCGGACGAGTTGGGTGCCTTTGTCCGGCACACTGCAAGCACGATCGTTTTCTAATTAAATGAAATTTGTGCTTGTATCAGCATTGAGCGCGCCCGTGCGTTAATTTCGCCATCGCTAACGTTGTACAATTACACCACAAATGCATAACGCAGCCCGCGCCAAAAAATTAAAAGTAAGAGAAAAACAAAGAGTCGTGTAGCCTTGCTTTTTTAGTTTAGCAAATGTTTCAACGGCTGACGCTAATGGTTGCATCATGAAGTATAGAGCCGTTTCTTCGTGATGTGAACAGAAACTTCCAACTCAATAACCACATCAAGAGAGGGAGCTTTAGTTGATCACGTATTGGCCAAGAGGAGTAAAATAACTGCAAATCTGGTGATACATTACGTTAGCATAAGCTGTCTCCTGCTCGTCGTCACCGGTAGCGAATCCAGAATCGGCATAAGCGATCGTTAGATCGAGTCGCAATAAACATATACAAACTCGCACATCGTGTTCTAACGCACCACGGCTATGAGATGCTAGCGCATTCGCACAGCCATCAGACATTACTACTCCTGCAACAAGTTCAGAGCGAAAAAGCCGAAGGAGTCTGTAGCAGGAAAACGGTACCTAAATTGCTATTGGTCTGCGACGCCGCGTCCCGAACTGCGCCTCGATGGAGCAGAGCGGGCGTATCGGGACAGCGGCCGCCGCGATAGCGCTCCAGGTGTCGCATGAGGGGAGAGGGCGCCGCCGCGACGCCACGTCACCAGCGCGCCTCGACGGAGCACGCAGATACGCGAGGCCACCTGCAGACGCTGTTCTCTGGCTGCCTACGTGACCTGCGCGTTCCTTGACTGCGCAAGCTCTCGCCTACGGTGCAACAGCGCTTCGGTTAGACCAAATCAAAAGGCGCCAAGCATCTCAACGCGCTTGCTTGCCCACAAGGAGTTCATAAGTCGAAGGACCGCTCAGCGGCGTTCAAATGGACATTAGTGCTTTCTCATTCACAACTCAAAAGGAAGTGCTTAGATGTCCTCGGATTTTTTTCATCTCTTTCTATTGCAACTCAGGAAAACCAACCTAAAGAACCACAGCAAGACATTCCCAGCAAGTCGGCCCTGCCCGCAACCTCGCTGTCGTCACTAGTGGTAAGGGCTCCTCAATATATATATGCTCATGCATGCATGCCCTGCGTAGTACCAACCGTGACCTCTCCGCTCGTTCATCTAGGAAGAACAACATTTTCTTCTGTATCGTAGACAGCTCGGATACCATTCGCGCTGGTTGATCCAACGCGACATAATACCGAAAGATGACCTGAAAAGGGAAGTTTTAGGGGACATTATCAAAGATAAACTTTCGTTTTTAGATGACAACTGTCACTGCCGAAATTATTGGCTGACCTTACCACTGTATCGAAGGTTTGATTCGAAGAAAGATCATTGGAGCTTCAATAGCTACGTATCAACTCGTTGATTAGGAACGGGACCGTGGGAGGCTCGACTAAACAAATATGGCACTCATACAAGTGAGGAGGTACGTCGGCGCCCACAGTAGCTAAGCCGAACATCATTTTTATCCTATAAGCATGCTGGAAATCGCCCTAAACACAGTTAAAAAGGGTAGGTATGTTAATTAAGCGATTTATCACGCTGTCCTTGGCAGAGTGCTTACCCGAAGCAGTCACGTGCTAACTTCCGCGGCAACGACACCGCGAATATCCCATGACGGATAGGTTTGGCTATAGGCTTCCCGAAGTGGGGGGGGAGGGGGAGGGGTCTAGTTAAGGGTAATTCGGAATACGCGACAAAACTAAGCTACGGGAAGTGCTACTCCACGTCACAAACGTTTCTAGCTGTTGACTCTTGCACAGTATAAGAGTCTGCCGTCATCATGGCACCTCATTCGGACAAGTTTCGCAAAAGCGTTCGGTCACCTCGCGGCGTGCAATGCGCCGCGCGCTCACGCTGGCGCGAAATTTTGGCGAGACGAGAATATCACTCGTTAAGTATCACGAAGGTTTACGCCTATTGAAGCGGCAACATCGTCTTTGAGAAGCACCACACTGAGGAGGAGAAGGAGGAGGGGGCTGTTGGCAAAACTAATTTTAATCCCCCTTGGAAGTGCTTAACGTGTACGTAAAGTTTGGTGCACTATAGTGCTCTCGCATGCAGCATACTCCCCAATGAAGCTGTCGTAGCAGGTAATCGAGCTTACGACCCTCTCGCTCGACGCCGCAATGTTGTATAGCGGCAGAGCAGAGCACCCCCGCGGGAGCTTGCAGCTGCCCGATTGTGTCTTTTTTCGCCATGGCGCGCGCTGCGAGACCCATTGCGTGTTTATACGGTGTAAATAAACCACTATGATGTAAGTACCACAGTCGATGCTCAGCTGTCGCGGTATATGCGCTGGTCGATAGAGATACGGGTTGAGAGACGGGACACAAGAGCTGGCGTTGCTAAAAACTGCCGCTTGGTCGATGTGTATAGAAGGTTCGCGAGAAGTGCACATGGGAAGCATGGAGTATTTGGCGAACATGACACACTCTGTGGCACGTGCAACCTGGTTCTCCAACACCGCAATTTCGTCAGTACGATTAACTTGCTAAACTTGCAATTTTTATTATTATTTTTTTTTTATATCGCGCACCTCATGTTCGCTAGGCGTCCTTCCGACGGCTGTATGTTTACGAACGACACCCACGTTCGAGAACATGCCCGTGCGCAGGAACCTGGCGACTGACCAGAAACGCCAGGAGAGATAGCAAGGAGGCAACCGACATAACATGTGAAGTTGTGAGACTGTATCCGGAACGCCTTCGAGACAACACTAAACCAGAGAGATGAAGTAAAAACTAATCTTTCGTGCGCGAACTTCTCGTATACTGCGTAGAAAATTCGAAATGGTCGAGTCGAGCTACGTTTTCATGAAGCCACGTTCCAGAGTATAAAACGGGGCGAATGCCAGCGTCTCACGGAGCGCAGGTTGTACAGATCGCGGACTTCCGTGCAATACATGTATGCGCAGTGCGCGGCAGAAGTGTGCAAAATCGATGATGCATCGACGCGCTGCTCGCCCACCACGAAGACGGAAATATTGCGGGGCACCCGAGATAAACAACTTCGCATTTCTACTTTTGAAGCTTCGTCTTACACCATTAATAATAATAATAATAATAATAATAATAATAAACTCGTGGCTGAGTGGTAGCGTCTCCGTCTCACACTCTGAAGACCCTGGTTCGATTCCCACCCAGCCCATCAAGGAAGTTGCTTTTTATTTATGAAGTGCCTGCCGTGATTTATCGCTCAAGGCCAACGCCGCGGACGCGGACACCGACGCCGATGACACCGGCTTTTCTGCGACACGAGCTCCTTAACGCTATCGCGTTAAAAATCCTGTGCAGGCGAGTGGCTCCAACAGCCCCGCTCCCTCGGCGCGTCGTACGCGCCGGCAGCGGCGTCCGCCAGTCATCTCGCTCACCGTGGGCGGCGTCCTGTCCGGAGTCTTCGTGAGCGCCGTGCTGGCCATGCTGTTCTTGCAGCCGGCAGAAAGGATGCAGAAGGAATCGACGGTGAGCGGCACCGTATATGTGCCGGCGTCTATGTGGCGTGGTGTTTCGTTACGATGTTGTAACAGCGCGCGAAAGACAGGACAAACAGGAGGACACGCGAACGATATATGAAAATATGAAATCACACGTGCGTGTGTTTCTAACCTACATTTGTGCCGCCCTTCTCGTTCTTGTAATTTCGAAGTGTACCAACCGTACCGCGTCAATGGCATAGTGTTTGCTACTTCGCCGCATTAGAGGGACGAGAATCATGGCCTTCCAGCTTTTCTTGCTGTAATAACCACGCAAGGCAAGTCATTTAGATTTGCTGGAACACGGATTCAGACCGAGCCTATAAAATTGAAATCGAACTCTAGCTCATTGTTGAGGCTAAAATTAAAAAAAAGAAAAAGAACTGAATATCTCTTGCTGCGAACGGTGGTAAGCCAAAAGCCTTGTATCTCTTTTATTTGTTGCCGGGAATCTACACGTTCTTGGGTGTACGACCCCATTAGCCCAGGTACCTCCCAAGAAGCGGCAAGGTGGTCGAAATACGGGCCAAAGGAGCACGGGCGGTAGCAAACCACTGTGGCGGATGATAACCGCTAAAGTGATGCTGGATGCCTCGGTTAACCACGACGTTGGCAGACCGATTTCTACAAAAGTCCCAGTATACGCTTCTCTAAAAAAAGAAAATGCCGTTTAAAAGCAAAGAAAGAACGCATGCCCGTGACATTAGTGTCTATTTTCGTGCCTCCATGTATAGCTTTTGCCTCCGGGGTACCAAATATTCCATACTGCAAAACATATTCACTAGCATCACTATATACGCATGCACGCTGGACAGTTTACTTCGTAGCAACGCCGCATTCCAAGTAAGTCTCATCGCATGCGCACAAGCTTCGCGCGTCGGCATTACGCTATACCGTTGACGCCTGCTTGCGACAACCAATAAGTTCACCCATCATTGCAAGTCATAAGGGGACACTAAAGAGAATAAATTCTTGTGTTATTTTAGTAAGCTATTAATAAATCAGCAATCAGTGATATCCACGCTTACCAGTAGAGGAGGCTTGTTAAGTCGGGAGAGACGCCGGAACGAAAGACGCGCGACGACGCTGCTTTTAGGTTCTCGCACACGAGCATGCCGTGACGTCATGGATTTTGACGACGTCTGCGTGTACGTATAGTTAATTTTTAATCTGGAAAGATGGTACCGCACTGTAGCGTGAAAGAACCAAACACTGGTCTCAGAAGGTTTCACCGACCTTACCGGTGCCAAGGCGGCCCAAACACGAAAAAACGTACTGCAGTCAGTGACGTCAAACAGGCGTACCGGAGTTTCTGTTCCGCCGCAAAATTCAACAAGAAGGTTCTTTAGACACGAAATTGGCGAGGGTTAAACTTACACTTTATCAGTCTAAGCTAATTTAATGTCCCTGGCTTCAGCAGTGGAAGCACCGTCGTCGTTTATAGTGATCCATGCCGTCGGAGATTTTGGTAGCTGTTGGGCGGTATTTAGACGTGTTAATATGCATGTAAATCGGCACTCTGTGAAACTTTGCAAGGATAGGTTCATAGCAGCGAAGGAAGTTGCTTTCTGGCGAAGATCCCATATGACGCGCTCTGATAGCGTTGTAGGTAACTTTGCACTGTCGTGTTTTATCCGAGTTGGGATGAAAGCACCGAATCCGAAGCTAGTTTGGGACGAAAAGACGACGAAGCGGGGAGGATTCTGCCATACTTCTGAGCTGAACACGCGCATGATATCGTAACGGGCCGACCCAATTCTCCGTTGCTAGTCATCGTCGGTGGTGTCCACTACCTTTCAGCATCCTGCAACCGATAGACGCGTCTCGTGGGACAGCCGCGCGTTGGCGATGCGGCTGTGCCAGGAGACGCGTCTTCTTCTTCACAGCTCTTATATATGTTATTCCGAATTCACCGAACTCAACTGACTTTTTAACCAAGAGTATACATGCGAACCTTGTTAATGTTGCGAAGCCGGTTTTATTATTACGCGCGTTTTGTTTGCCAGAAGGGTTCTGTTTTTCTTGCGCGGAATTCTGGAAATTTTCTCACCATGTTACGAGGCAATTTGCATTACCCCGTTAAAGTTTATTCGCGCTTACATCAAGAGTAGCAAAAAGGCACTAAAGGAGGACTGTTAAGTTGAGCTGGGGCGCTATAACGTAAAACTAGGGCCCTATAACGTAAAACTATTCCAATATGTTTCTATTCCAATCTCCTGACGTCAAATTTACGTAACCACCAACGCAAGCACCGGGCGGTCACCCGCAGGGTTGTCTGAACAGACCAATCAAACTCTCTCCTCGTTCATAGGAGGGCACTTTTGTTTGCTTGAAAAACGAATAACATTGCCTACACTGAGCGGCTTGTCGTATCTAATTGGCTGACAAGAGGCGAGGAGAACGCTCAAGTGGAGAGGGAGTCGATGGGGCCAAGCCACTGCACTGAAAGTCGATAACCGGATGAAGAGGGTGGTGCCGGCGTCTACGATTGGTCGGCTTTCCCTTACTTAGCTTGCGGCGGGCTGGTCGAAAATCGCGGCGGCATGCAACGGAAGCTCAAAAATGACGCTAAAACGGACCATCAGCAAAGAAGAGTTGGCAGAATGAGGGGGTAAACAACCGAAAGTGCTCGAAAACGTTACACAGCCACGCAAGAAGCTTTATTATACGCAAATACACCCATGCTCTCCGGCAGGTGCGAATAGCCAGCGTCTGAGCGATCGGCGGCAGCCATCTTCTATTCCTTTCGGAACGGGGCAGCCTGCGGCTATTCCGAAGAAAATTCAGTTTTGTTCGGCATATTAATGCATCTTTATCGCGTACACGTCACTTTGACGCGGTGAGTTTGTGCGGTTTTGTGACGTCGCGTGACAGGCAGGTGAAGTGGGTGCAGCCCGAAAACATTTTACCAATAGCCGAGGGCTGATGGCGAAAAGGGGTCGAATCAGAAATAACTGTTTTTCTTTTTTCTGTCAAATCATGCATAATCAGTGTGTACACATCATATCAGATGGGGATGTATCGCGGTTTTCGTGACGTCGCGTGATAGGCAGGTGAAGTGGGGTTGGTCGAAAAAAGTTTTTGACCAATCGTGGAGGGCTGATAGCAGAATTGGAATAGAAAAGTTTGGAATAGTTTTACGTTATAGCGCCCCTATTCACAACTTTTCTATTCCAATTCTGCAATCAGCCTACCGCGATTGGTCAAAAACGTTTTTAGACCACCCCCACTTCACCTGTCTGTCACGCAACGTCACGTAAACCGCGATAGCTCCCCATCTGATATGACGTGCACGCAATGATTATGCATAAATTGACTGAGCCAAACAAAAATAGTTATTTCTGATTCGACGCCTTTTTGCCATAAACCCTCGGCTATTGGTCAAAAGCTTTCGGGCTGCACCCACTTCACCTGCCTCTCACGCGACGTCACAAAACCGCAAAAACTTACCACGTCAAAGTGACGCGTACGCGTTAAAGATGCATCAATATGCCGAACAAATCTGAATTTTCTACTGAATAGGCGCAGGCTGCCCCGCTCCGAAAGGAATAAAAGATGGCCGCTGCCGATCGCTCCGGCACTGGCTACTCGCTCCTGCCGGAGAGCATGGATGTATTTGCGTGTAATAAAACTTCTTGCGTGGCCGCGTAACGTTTTCCAGAAATTTCGGCATGTTTACGATCTCGTTCTGCCATGTCTTCTTTGCTGAGGATCCGTTTTAGCGTCATTCTTAAGCTTGCACTGCATGCCGCCGCGATAGTGGACGAGCCACCGCAAGCTAAGTAAGAGAAAGCGGACCAGTCGCAGGCGCTGGCTCCACCTTCTTCATTTGGTTATCAATATTCAGTGCAGTGGCTCGGCGCCATCGAATCCCTCTCCACTTGAGCATGCTCCTCGCCTCTTGTAAGCCAATTAAATAAGACAAGCCGCTCACTGCAGGCAATGTTATTCGTTTTTCAAGCAAACAAAAGTAACCTCCTATGAACAAGGGGAGCATTTGATTGGTCTGTTCAGACAACCCTGCGGGTGACCGCCCGATGCTTGCGTCGGCGGTTACGCAAATTAGACGTCCGGCTATTGTAATAAAGACATAGTGGAATAGTTTTACGTTATACGGCCCCTGAATTGCTAAATTACGCATGCGAAATACAAATACGCTTAGCTTTATCGTGAGTGGGCAGGCAAAAGGACAACGACAAAAAACAAAAGGGGGATGGTGACTCCACCTTGAAGCTCTACCCTCACCTCATATGACGTCATGAATTTTGACAGCGGGACTAAGTCTTAACCAATAAACAATGATTGCACTCTGCATTCTAAGGGGACTGAAGGGCGAGCCTAGTAAGTTTTCAAACGTTAAAAAAAATAATGCTAGAAGCTCGCAAATATTGTCCTTAAGAAAATCCACGAAAAAGAAAAGACACTAACGATCAAATTTAATTAGCCTTCGTAAGTCGAAAAAAAAATGCAGAAGTACTGCGTGGCATGCAAATGAGCAATCAGTGTATAGAACAGTTCTCTGACAATACCTTTAGGTTCTTTAGGCTGTCAGTAACTTAAGCAAGCAATTTGCCTGCCCTCAAGGTCGCACAGTCACCGGACGGATGCCTCACGATTGACTGCCGCTTCGTCGCCGACGAGTTGCTTCAAGCGATGAACCAGAGTGCACAACCGTGCGACGACTTTTACGAGTACATGTGCGGCAACTACAGTGGCCCCGAGGCGAACATGTTCTCGGCGGTAAGCCTTGTGGTGTCCTAGCACTACGCTATTCAGAATCTAAGCTCACCTGCGCTCAGGAACAGATCGATTTTTCGTTAGCGCACCCCAAAGCTTCTCGATACACGTGTGAGACAAGCATCTTGATGTCAGACGAGATACGTCGCGGTAATGCGCGGGCATAGGCTTCAACTGCGACATTTTCACCTACTGGCGTGTTCCTGTGAACTTATACAGGCCGTCAGCACACTCGCATAAGCTCGTGCCAGCGACTTTGCGAATGCTTGCGCAACGTCCGAGGAAATGCGCGCCAAAGTGAGAGCACTCACTAGAGAGTGGAGGTAGTTGCGTTGCAGCTGTGAACCTACCACTTCTAACAAGCCGGTAAGTTGAGAAATTAGCAGTTTGATATGTGACGTCAGGTTACACGCATACGTCCTTACAAACAGGAAATCCGCTCACGTTAACGTTGATGTAATCTTGCCTATGCTTCTTTAAAGTCAGTGTCGTTTATTGTCTCAACGGATAGCTGCCCTTGTCTTTTATTTAGTCATCACCAGCCTAAATAGACCCGCTGCTGGACAGAGGGTTCTTCGAAAAGTATCCTATTGCCGCTATCCTGCAGTGAATCAATTGTAGCTGGTCACATACCCGCAAATGCTCCTACTCCATAGCAGTAAATGGGTGTTACCGTCGCCTCGCGGAAATGTGGCCGTAGAGCGTCAGGGTCAAGGATGGGATGGAGGAGGAGCCCATGAGAAATGTAGTGGATGCCATGAGGTCCACATTATGCAACGACCTACCAAGCTACGTCCTCTTGCGCTACCCCCTTCGTGCAGCGTACGCAGTCTATTATCACTGACTTCGTTTGCTAGCTGGTCACGAAAGCGGATGATCGTTGTCATTGTACAGCTTCAGAATAGGAAATGTAAGCAACCGTAAAGGCTTCGCAGGCGTAAGAAATGTTTAATGCCAAAATCGTTTGTCTAGAATTGCCCTTCTTTATACACCCACTTTCTGTTCACTGCGCATGCTTCGGGCGTTGTCGCGTCTCTTTGGTTTACGTACGATATCCGCTAACTAATTTGGCGAGTTGAGCACAGATAGCTTTTGCTCGCATTAAGAAGCGTTGGCAAGCATCATGGCTTCCACGGCTGCCACATCGGCACGGAATTTTGTTATAGCGCTTTTCTCGCTGTCTTCGATCCGCAATAAGTGACAAGCTAAGCTATACCTTTTTCTCGGCTTATCTGAATCGCGAATTACGAGTAGGTTATCAAACCACTTTCTGAGGTCGTTCCGTGACTGTGGCGCCCACATATAGACCTGGCGAGTTGCGCCGCCATGGAATCGGCCCGTTGGATTCAAATGAATTGCTTTGACTTGGACTGCCTTAACACCAGGCACCGGATGGCGTCAGACTGCTTACCTTACTGTGAATTTACGTTCGCGTACGTTAAACCAGAATCGCACTTGCCCTAGCCAGAGTATTTGGCAACGGCACATTGGGTACACCAGTCCTACCCACTGACGTCATTCGAAGAGCTATCCAACCCAGAAGAAGCATAAACAAAACCATTTAATTACACTGATATGCTACAGCATTAGAGAAAAAGCAGTAGACACTTCCTCCTGAACCGCAAGGAAGTCCCCTCCCCACCCCCCCCTTCGCTTGGCGACAATTACAAAATAATCCTTTAGCCTGTATATTCACGCTTTCATCTCTTCTACCGCACACGACATCCCTAACATTGCCCCTTCTGTGAAGCAAAGCCTACGGTATATCACTGCACCTGGGAATGCCCATGCCCTCCGGCCTACCTTCCTATTCCTTCACCCTCGCCTTCCGGCTGGGAGACAGCGCTGAGCGGCTGAGAGCCGCCGGACCAGCGACGGCTCGTACATCGGGCGCACTGAATGGCGTCAGCCATTGGGGCCTCGAAGTAGGGGCTCCACCCTACGAGGACGATATCCCACTTTAATAACAGCAAATGTTTCTTTCTCTGTCTATTCATCACGCGCACATGGCGATCTCGCAAAGTGCTTGAAATTAACTTGCGTAAGGGCCTCGTAGACCAGTCTATGGCCGTTGAACGGGGTTTTGCTTCGCCGCTACCACTCACGTCCTGATATGCGCATTCGCTTGCTCGCATGCCTCGCATTGATTAGGCGTCCGCTCAACGACACACCACGTGTGTGAGCAAGAGAGAGAGAGAGAGAAATAAACTTTGCAAGAACCAAGTCACCGTGCAGCGTGACGACATGTTTCGGGCTTGTGGATTGGTTACTTTCGTTACAGCGTGCCTCCACGATGGGTCGCGTTATTCGCAGTCGAAATATCGTGAGCGCTCGGCGAGTATTCGGTCGGGTTGCTTTATCCGCAGGTGGAGGAGACTATCCGGAGTACTCTGAAGGCACTGCTCAAGTCCACGAAAGTCCCCGAAACTATGCAGGACGCCTGGGAAAAAGCAGCCGGCATGTTTCAGTCTTGCATGGATCTTGACGTGACTCGGAACACTCAGGTGTGCGCGCTGTTTACGACCGATGCTCTGCTCAGCTTCGCTTGTATAGTTGCAGATTTCCGCTAAGTATTCGGAGACGAACGCCTCGAGAAGAATGCCAAGAAAATTTCCTTGCGAAAGTATACGCACTCTGCAAAGAGCGCTCGGCCTTCTTGGAGAAAGCGTGGACCAGAGCTCCGCCAGGGATATCGGTTACAGTTCCTCAGAAATGCTCAAACAATATGCCCGGCGTTGTTTCCTTCTTTCTGTACATAATTGATTTTTTTTTGCCAGGGGCAGATAGGACAATTCTAATCCTTGAAATAGATTGTTCGGAGAGGCAAACATTGCAGGATAAATTGAAATGCGCAATAGAATCATGAACCAAGTTTCTCCTATTAGGTTTTATATTTTACCAGCTATCTTACGGCACGTATTACAATTAACGAATTGTAGCCAGTGATATTTCAAAGCAAATAGACTTGAAACACTTTCTTAACATAGCACCGCTGTCGTGATATGCGCCACCGAACTTGTGGCAAAAATGCACACCAACGTTTTTTTTCTTCAAACGCCCTTTTATGCGTTTGAAGCACAATTATACAGTAACTGGAACGCCGGTGCGCTTCGCTGCACATTTTGGAAATGAATGTCTCCAAACTGGTGTCGCCCTGATAATTCGCTACAGCAGAATACACCTTGCCAAGCCATGGGCTGCAATTCATAAATTGCAATATGTGCCTAAAGTAATTAATTGAAAATCTGTTTAGTATTCTTCTTCTTATTTGTCGGTTATGCATTTTCGACTTATTGTGCAAGTAATGCCCGTCCCTTCAAGTAATCCAGTTCAGTGACTAGAATTGTGCTATCTGGTCAAAGACGATACTAACATATTCTGTATGCTCACAAAAAAGAACCTGGTAGAACAGAAGAAGAGAACAAGGATTTTATATTTTCTTACTCAACTGGTTTGTTTTTGGGCGGAAAGAAACGCGAGAGAAAAAGAGCAAGGTCTAATATCCTTACATGTTTTACAGAAGATCTGCAATACCCACGCGCACTAGCTTGCAGACTTGTAATTCTATAGTAGCCATTAGGAGGCGAGATCGTTGCATGTCCTCGGAAGACGCTTTCCTTGTCAGGATGTGCGCCCACTATAGGCCGCCTGGGATTTTTGCCAGCAACGTGAATTGGAGCTTCTTTCTTTTTACGAACTTTTTTCTCTCAGAACACGAATTTACGAATACGTGCAATGAAGTTGATTTTAAACCATTTTTTTTTGCGCTGTGCCCTGCGGAATCCGAGGAATGAAGTAATTATAGAAGCAAGGACAGTGACTGATTCATTTCTCTGAACGCTGCATAAAAAAAAAAAAAATCCGTGCAACTTACGTAGTGAGCTCATCATGCCTGTGCAAAAAAAAAGAAAAAAAAACTCTTCAACGGCAAAGTTGAGTTTTCTTCGTTTCTTACGAATCATGTATCATATGTAAATTCATTTTCCTTTCTCTTGGCTCTTGCGCCAGCGGAGAAAAGCGCGCGAAATTCGGCAGCAGTTAGAGATTCGGTGAATGCGGCATTCAGATAGACTTGTTTGGCAGGAAATACTATTATGGTCTTGGGAAATAATCGTCGCTATAACTGTACTCTACACTTTTAACTATGTACTATAAGCTAGGCGTCGCGGGTCAGGGGCATTTCTGCAACATATGTACTACAATTAAGGCGGAATGCGGAAATGCCCATTTGCCGAATTCCTAGTGCATGCCACAGTCTACGGTTACCAATGCGGAGTTCTTTAATGTGGCGTCTGCCGCAGTCCCTGTGTATACTTTGGTACTTTAAGCCCAATCGATCATTAATGAGTGATAGAAAGTGTTCAACGGTGCATGCTTTAAATTACATACCGCTGAATCCTACGCAGTCCCAAAACAGTCTGCAATACTTTCAATACGCAAATAAGCCTTTTTACACATCTCCCCTGCCCGGCTGCAGATGGCTGATCTTCGGCAATGGCTGGCTTCTCAGAGGCTCGACTTCTTCAACATCACCGAGAACCGTTCGTACGATGTCGTGGACGCGCTGGTGATGTTTTCTCTGCAGTATCACCTGCCAGCGTTGTTGGCCTTGAAAGTCGACAGGATGCGCTTCTTCCACAAGAAGCGCGCTATATCGGTACGAATGGCCACAGCCTAGTGCTTAAAGCGCGCGTTCTTACTTGTAGGAAAACTAACGCCTGAAACTAAACTCACCAAGTGTTTTTGCTTTGTTTAAGAAGAGCGGATATTGTCAAGGCGGGCTGCGTACTTTACTGCTCGCTTCTAGTTTATTTCTTCCTCTACAGAGGTAGGCCTCCAAGTTCTTCGAAACAATGAATCTTTGTAGTGGGCCTTAATCAAACACAGTACATCAGTGGGGAGCACAAAATGCCAGTCAGTGTTCCTTTTGATGTGAATGCATCCAACGGATCAATGAGAGAAAAATCTGGCGTCTGTCCTCTGTGCAAGCGGAAAAGGGCACCTCGACTCCCACTGGCTGCGACGCCACGTTACAAGCATATGTTACAAGCGTGCCTCGACGGAGGAGAGCGCGTTCAAAAGCTGCCGCAATAGCGCACCAGGTGTTGCGTGAGGGGAGAGGCCAACGTCGCGACGCCTCGTCTCCCTCGCTCTCACTCTCTAAAGTCTGTGTTATCTGCACATTCCTTTGGTCTACCAAAGCTGTCGCCTGTGTTTTAACCGCACCTCGGTAAGGCCAAACCAAATGGCGCAGAGCAGCAGGCCTGTGACTCTGCTTCATCACGTCATGCTACATGGATGGAAATTTCCATCGCCAAGCCCGGCGTGACGAAAGCGGTAGCCTCAGTGCCACCGCGGCTTACTCGGTAGCGTCCCCATTCTATGGCAGTCGGGAAAGGTAGCATTACGCCACGGATTGAAGCGCACAGGCCTTGTGCCATTTAGGAGACGTTGGCTGAGCACCTCAACGCGCTCGCTTGCTCGCAAGGGCCACCGGACATTAATGCTTTTGTATTCACTACAAATAAGATATGTTTAGGTGTCCTAAGATTTTTTTTATAGCGTCGAGTTGACATGACGTCACGCTCAGGTCGTATCGCATATTGACGAACAACGATGGCAGTTGAACCTTTGAGCATTCGCAGGAGTCTACATTCAAGCGTAGTATTTTTTTACAGCGAAAGCTGCTTTAGGCTGACTCCCCTAGTGGTCTCGTGTCCACTGGTAACCGGCGGTACATGTCACACGAATTCCACAATGCTTTGCGAGACGTTTGCGGAGAAATGCAGAAAAACTGAACGTCGACGATTACAACTCAGCATCTATAGATTGCTAGTCCAAGATTTCATTTCCCAACCTCTCCACCGATGCTGTAGCAGGAAAAAATGCACCTGGAGTGTGCGCTCGAGCTGCTATATGATACGTTGACGCGCTCTGACCGGCCTGACACCAAGTTCGGGGGGTTACCTATCAAAAGGGGTCCTGAACCGCCCCTCGAGCTTGGTGAACGCACACCCACCGTAAGAATGAAATTTTGATCACACAGATTATCGGTGCAGTAACCGTCGGGCCTCATTAATTTCGGTTAGTTTTGAGCAAGCCAACTTGCCTGGAACCAAGAGAAATTTAAACCCAGACAACACGTGTGCTATATACGCCTACCGCGCCTCGCGAGAAATGATTTTTAGCGTATAACAAGGGACGCACATCAGCGCGCGCGCTCACGGCTCGCGGCCAACATAGGTTTCGGCCGTTGCCGGCCAAGCACATAGGCAGGCATTTCTTCTTATTGAGCTATTGATAATGCTTCAAAATGCGTAATTTTGATTTGTCTGCTATCCCTGCAGGACAAAGCCAGTCTGAGCGCACACTCCAACCCTGCCGTGCACATAGCAAGCGCGCTAACTTGCGCGTGTACTCGCGGACAACTTTAGGGAAGGAGGCAAAGCGCGCACGCGTTTGAGCGCTTCTGAAGAGAGCCCCGTGTTTTCACCCACGTTAGCTTAGGCTGGGGAAGACAAACCTTACACACCTTATTAACAACAGTTGATAAAACACCACTGGATGCAAAAGTTTACTTATTTTGCGGCTTTTCCCTTCAGCCTTGTCTGTAACAGAAGATGAAATGAAATAAAGTGAAATGAAACGAAAATGTCTCTCCAGTTCTCCGCCAAAGGGGTGCAAGAAAATTCGATTATCCTCCTTATCTCGACTGCTAAAGCGGGAATGTGGCATGCCACTTCTCCCGTCTTCTTATCTAGCCTGTCACTCTTGCTTTCCGTGCGTTGTTTGGCCATGCCGCCTGCGCAGCCGCCGCTGTACCTTAGCGGCTATGGCGTTGTGCTGCTGAGCGTCAGTTCCCGGCAGGGGTGACCGCATTTAGATAGGGCGAAATGCTAATACGCTCATGTACTTACCTTGTACATGCACGTTAATGATAGCCAGGTAGCCAGAATTAATCCAGAGTTCTTCACAATGACATGCCTCATAATCAGAGCGTACTCGCCTTGGTTGCTCCGTGGATATGGTGTTGGGCTGCTGAGCACGAGGTCGCGGGATCGTATCCCGGCCACGGCGGTCGCATTTCGATGGGGGTGAAATGCGAAAACACCCTTGTACTTAGATTTAGGTGCACGTTAAAGAACCACAGGGGGCAAAAATTTCCGGAGCCCTCCGCTACGGCGTGCCTCATAATCAGAGAGTGGTTTTCGCACGTAAAGTCCCATAATTTACTTTAATAATCACATCGTGGTTTGGCACGTAAAAGCCCACAATATCCGCACGACCTACGTTGCTAGCAAGAGCCTGTTGCTGTGGTTGCTGTGTAATCACAGTTTTAGTTTTTATCCTATAAGAAAAGATTGCTCGCCTGCATTTGTGAATGTTTACTCTGGCCTATACTGCACGAAACAATGGAAGATTTATCATGAAGATTTACCGCGATTTACTACCGAAGTAGTGATGCGCTCGCATCACCGCTTCGCATTATGGGCGAAACTGCAACTTTTTGCCGAAGGATGTCTGCCATCAGTTTATCTTGTTTTGCCTGCCACCAATAGCTCTTTTCGTGTGTTCACTTTGGTAGTGAGGTTGCATCCATCATTCTGAACCTTAGAAGGAGCTCTCTGTGGTTATTTCTGCTTAGGCTGGGGCTGTTGCAGGAACTTCTTTCCTTGCTATGCCACGCTTGTGGCACCAAATTTGATGGAATTTTTTCGTTGCGTTGGTTACTTTTGTGGCGACAACCTCGGTTAATCCTTGAGACTACTTATATTTTGCGGTCGCATTTACTCAGGACAACGCATTTAGACACTTCAATTGCCCCCTCACGTGTCGTCATTCAGCAAAGGCAAGAAGTTACTTTTTTTGGCAACAATTTTTCCGTCAAGCTATTTGGCTTTTGGTGACGTGGTGTCGTCTCGGATTTGCAGAGGCAACTCACTCACGTAATATGGGCCGGCATAGTGTAACAAACATGCTTGAACTATTCTGTGAAAACTTCTTGAGGAGTACGAGCAGTAGTCCACCTACGTTACCAGCAGACTCGGCCTGTCATGAGTATTAGCATACACGAAATGAATAGAATGATCGAAATAAATCGTTGCAACGTGGCTCACCATGTCGGTAATCTGACTTCGTTAACCACTTCGACACATGAGTTACTGGATAAGCTGGTACGGGCATTGCTTGCCCACTCGACGCGTAGTTATAACTTTGTAGGCCCGGCAATAAATATACCGAAGAATATTCGCACCTTGGCACTTCATTTGTGGGTGGTAGATCGCATGTATTCTGATTTCATGGCCTCATGCTAGACAGACGTGCTGCACCATTGTCCGATAATAGTAAGGCCCAGAGCTGACTCATTTGCATAGCATCCGCCAGAGACCCTGTGAGCAGTGCGACTATATTCGACAGGTGGTTATCACGGGACCCCGACGTCCGTAGACCCTGAGTGGTGTGGGCTCGTAGCTTCTTGCCTGTCACCTCTTTCATGCTGATTGGCTTATGTGGTCGAATGTGGACGCTATAGGAGTGCGTTGGGGGGAAGCATGCGGTACGCCCATTTGAGTGGCGAGCGTTCCTGCTCAGAAGTCCCGGTTACGCTCATTTTGCTGAGAGTATTTGCCGTTGGCGTCTAGCCAATGCCATATGTCACTTCGGTGCCATTCGTGGTGTGATCTGTGCTGGTGCTTCCCGCAGCAGCGGTTTCTGATGCTATAATAGCTGCTGCGGTATGGCTAAGACATCCGTGGCGAAGGCGCACAGATGAACCGGGGCGGTATTTAAAGAGTTGTGTAGGCTGCCGCTACGCTTGGTTCTTTCAACCAGTACAGTCCGTGGAGGAGGACTTCGCCAATTTATGGGCCCGGCCGTTGGGGTAGCCTGGACCTTAGGTAGCCCCGCTCTAACTTTCAGGCTGCTATAGTTTATGCCTTTTGCTGTGGTCGGTTTGCTACTCAGACAGTCAGCCCGATATCTGCATATCTTCGCAGTACTGGCGATCCCTTCATCTCCCACGCTGCACTTTCGCTCAGCACTTCCTGGGTGTCCGGGCACGCTACGAGTTGTAGCATTCGAAATAGTACTAGTGTTGCTGTTATACACCTTCCCATAGGGAAGGGGGCATTCACGTAAGCCATCAGTTCCTATCAGACCATTTTTATATTGTGTAGCAGTCCATCACCATGTGTTTGCATGCACTGTGTTCAGAGGTGGCCTTCATACCCTTCTTGAAACCGTTACCATGGAGATGCGTTTATCTATAGATGAAGAGAGGGAGAAAGGCTGCACCGATAGCGGGCTGCTTCATAGACAAGCGCACTCCGTCCTGTTCTTCCTTTCCACTCTCGCTCTAGCGTAGCAGCCCTCTTTTCGCAAATGAAGCCCGTTGGGCGATTTTATTCGTACGCACACTTTGGAGTCACGGGGCTGATAGTGCTTGAGGTTGGCAACGTGGACAAGTTTCGACTTCTTGGAACGATTGTCATTATATACGAGACAAGCACTCGCATAGGCGACGTCACTTAAAGGGACACTAAAGTGAAAAATGATTTCTTCTGCATCAGTAAATTACCGTTCTACAACACCAAGAACACCACTCTTACAACGGTAAGACGTTTGGTAAGCCAGAAAAAGTGCAATAATGAAATAAGGGTGGCGACGCCTGCTTAAGTTCCCGTACCTGGAGGCTGTGACGTCTCGGATTTTTATGGCATCTTCTAGGGCCTACTAATTACATATAGCGGTAAAGATTGACTACATTGTGTTCTAAAGGAACCAGATATTAAACACGGCAAGTTTAGGGAACCTTTATTCAGCCAACGCGGCCCAAATGCGAAAACATACTTTGGAATCCCTGACGTCACGCTGACGTACCAGCGCTGGGATTTCGGCGCGAAATTCAAATACTGATACTTGGACCTTCATTTTCTCATCTAATAATCAAACTGTTTTTTTAGAAATGACTTCCTGCAGGGTTCTCAAACAATGCTTCATTAGTGTAAACTGATTATTTGTTTCGAGTGAGTGTCCCTTTAAGCAATCTGTGGTGCTGAAAGGGCCGCGGTACCGAGCCAGAAGCTTCTGACTGAGGCTGCGTTGGCGAAGGGGCGTCCAGAGGCATACCGTGTCAGCCTTGTCGTACGGCACATCCTAATGCCGTGAATTGTACCTGACTTTAGAGCGGTCCTGGGAGGCCATACTACGGAGCTGAGCTATAAGTCGGGCTTTCATAGCGCGGCGAAGAGTCTGGGCGTGAGAATAGTCCACGTGAGGAGTAAAAGGCACAATGGCGCCAAGGGAGCTGCGAATTGCAGCACATAAAGAAGATAGAAGGGCTGTAACAAGTGATTTCATGCTTTGCGGTGTTATAGGCTTGCGCTTTAAATGCCAAAATACCATTCCAATTCCTGTACTTGGAATCGATATATGTAATACTTATGTTGGTGCGCTCAACGAGGCCGTCTGCGGGTGACACGGCGTCGCGTAGCGAAACGGAGAAGTGTGGAGACGCAAGATCTCACCGATGACGTCGTCCACGAAATGGCGGCCACAATCGCGCCCAATAATACGTGAGGGTCTGTGACGCAAAATAACGTAGGATAGCACGAATCAGGAAACCTCGGTAGCCGTGGCCGTTGTCATCGTTGCGGCTTCAACATTATTTTGCGTGTCAAATGCATGTTCTTGTTGGCGTCGAGTTGCTGTCGTGTTCTCTACCCTGCACGAATTATTCATAGTGAAGTGTATTCCTAAATTTCCCTACTCATTTCCGAACCTGTTATCAATGCTTAATAAACTGAAAATATTTGAGAAGCTTGTTTTGATGCGTATGTTAGATTATTCTGCCACCGTCTCCACTGCCAAGATAATAAATTTTGTTTATGGCTAAATTTTCCTTATTATAGCAAGTGACGACTGTAAGCAGCACGTTGGGCATGTAGTGATAACAGCATTTGTTTATGATTGTTACTTCCCAAGTCCACAGTGGCAGTCTCCTCCTTTATTTAATATTTTTTGGAGGAGTTCTATAGTGAAAAGTCCATGTTTACGCGTACAAATTCATGGGGCCCTTTCAGACCATTTCCACTGTAGGTTTTTGTTCAAGAGGAAATAGCTGAGAGATAGACAATGTATGCATCGTCCTCAAGGTTGAGTAAGTGTATGTGCGTACATTACGAGGGCCCAGCCTGTCTGTTGCAGGATTTTGGTGCGCACTCCTTTGCACGGATCACAATACCAAATATCACGACGCACATG
The DNA here is from genome assembly GCF_038994185.2 of Dermacentor albipictus. Classification (NCBI taxonomy): domain Eukaryota; kingdom Metazoa; phylum Arthropoda; class Arachnida; order Ixodida; family Ixodidae; genus Dermacentor; species Dermacentor albipictus. The sequence continues at coordinate 86,913,622 of NC_091822.1, forward strand.
AGCGCTGTGCTACGTTGATATGTTGCGCAGGCTATAATGCGGTTGGTTAACCTATGTCGCGCTCTCATTTGCAGTTCACTCTTCATGAGGGCGACATCAAGTGGTACACGCATTACCACATAGCCAATGGAACCAACCAAACGGGACGACGCAGCAGTTACGAAGCTCATTTAAATCACTACGGCCTGCGTGGCGACGCGCTTAAAGCCATGTACCGCTCACTCGAGAAATACGGCACCCAAGGTGAGTGCACGATTCTCCTGGGCCAGAAGCCGCATGCAGCAAGCTGCCGTATTCCTGATAATGCTACGATGGCGATTTTCACTAGGTTAGTAACGTAGAGAAACAGTGTGGTGGCGCAAGGATATTGCAGATAAAGTTAAGGGGTGAGAAAAATTTTAAACTGTGACCAGCAACTAACTAGCTCGGGCTAACATATTTTCAACTGGAAATATTTACTCACTGTACCTTCTGGACTACATCAGTCCACAACTGGTTCGCAGGCGTGGATATTTACGGAAATCACATACTTACTATGAGAGGTCACATCAGCTCTTCTGTCCGCAGGGCTAAACAGAAAAAAAAAAAAAACGCGCGGAACAACTATGTATTTGTGCAAATATGTTTCCTAGAGTACGTAATTTTAACACGACAATTATGATTGGTGATCGAGAAAAGCGTCCTACTGCACCAAGTTATCACTGGCGTTGTAAATTTTTGGTCTCACAAATCGTCACAGCTAGCATGAACCAGTTAGTTTTGTGCTATATATACGTGCAGTCAGCGTGAAAAAGTTTATTGACCACTGAATCGGACAAAACGCTGAACATTACAGCAGCCTGCCCATGCGGACTGGTATTACGTTTTACACATGCATTAATGCGAACAACGTAACTTTCTACGATGTTCCAGGTTACGGTCGCAAAGTTAAACGAAATTCAAAATTTTCTCGGGCCTCGTAGTCCATAAACTTTGATGCTAACTACAAACGTTAGGAACGAACGAAAGGTGCAGCTAGCTCAGTGGTAGTAGAGGGGATGACGAATTCGCGAAGGATTCCGCACTGGCCCATTCAAACGAGGAGCAAACATATTCCAGCTGGCGCACGTGTGTGGTGTGAAAGTGTGCTTTCACACCGCACACGAAAGTTTACGAAATTTACGAAAGTTTTCTCGAAAATGGTTGAAACGGTTTCTGCAACATTTGTGCACATGGTGCATGTTGTAGCATATAAACCTGAGTTTCGTAACTTATTACCGGTATTGCTGAGACACGCTTTGCGAGTTTGGACTATGTCAGGACTAAATTGAACTATAATTGACAGCAAAGTAGTGTGTCGCTCAATGAAAGCCATGAAAAGGCGGCCGTTTAAAAACTGCGATGATGGAGGAACTAGCGTCAGGGGTCGTCAATCAGCTTTGACAGACAATTCCGCCATCTCATCAGGTATCTACGTATCCACGTCACTGCCCTGCCCGTGTCCTAGTGTTTTGCGCTTGTGAACATTAGTTTACTAAACATGTGCGAGCGATGTATTTGAGCTGTTGCCACTGGATACTTTTGTACCGCTTGGGCAAAAAAAAAAATGCGATAATTTCTGAGTGAGTCAGTTTGCCGCAGGGCTTGAAGTATGTAGCATGATTTGTTATATAGGGCGTATTCAAGAAGCCTTTCTACTCTGTTAGTCTGGTCAAAGAGCAACGGCTTCTGCAGGCAACATAATCTTCTCGCGCGAGAATTTGCACCACAGTGTCAGTTATCAGCGGCGCCGTTACTGGTACATTATACTCTGCAGTGGAGACTGTTGTATCCGCTAGCGGGTAAAACAACAAATTTTATGTCAGTCTTTCATCGAATGGACTTTTAGCTGCAGGCTTGAAGGGCGACATAGCGGGGGCCATCCTGCTGGCCCCCCGTCGCATTACAGCGGCTAAGAAAACCTAAGAGGTCCCTACACATACAAGTACAATGCTAAGCGGTTCCTAACAAGGAGAAATCAACGTACCACTTGGTAGGTACTTAATATATACAAGCTCCGTGACAACGGGGGGGGGGGGGGAGGGAAGGGGAGAGCTGTGGCGAGAAAGCTGTCATTGTGCTGCGAAGTTAAACCGCGTGACGTATGCAGGGAACGTAGGGTTAAGTGATTATGCGCGTTGGATTTGTGCTTTGCAGTCGGTTTAAGAGCGAGCGCGCAGAAGTTAACTTTATTGCGCGAACGGTGCCGACAAAGATGTTCTGGTTCTCGCTGTCCTTAAGTCGCCGTCGCCCTGGACCACTATGCGGAGCAGCCAGCCACGTTCGCTGCAGTCACAATCGCTGGTCTTGGAAATCTGACGGTGGGCCACATCGATTCAGGTAAGATCAGTGGAGAAGCGAATGCTTATATGCCATCAGTAGATCTTGTTAACAATGACATGATAACAAATACTGAATATGTTTTTCGCGTACTACAGAACAAAAACATACTTACTGCATCTGCTTACAGTTTGAGTACCAGAGTTTCAGTCCTGTGTAGCTCATCTTGACCATTCCTTTATTTTTTTGTCTTAGCCTAACGCAAGGGTAGATCAATACCTTCCGAATGCTACAGGTTTCGGAAAAACAATGTCGGGTAGGCTTTATCTGGCACGCAGTCACAGTTGGCGGTACGTGAAACGTCTTGAGCGTGCTGTGGACTATTGTTGGGTACTGCCGACACAGAAATGACATAACGAAACACACACATGTGACACTTATTCGCACATTACAAAGCTTACTTGACTAAGGTGGAGCGCGATAGAGGGGACAGAGGAAGGCGACACAGACGGGATATCGACGCCGTATGTATTGCCCTTCATTTGTCCCGTCTATCCCGCTTCACCGTAGTCAAATATGCATCGCCAACTGGCCCAAAATTCCGCTCTTCTGAAGTTGAAGCTTACTTTCAGAACTTGTGATACAGCTAGTCGAGGTCGTAAGCCATGTGATCTTGTTCAGGCTAGCTCCCTATTCGTAGTGGGCCTGCGGTGGTCAGATATGGTTGACTAGGATTGGCATTCTTTTGTAGCTTGCTGCCCGGACTCTACGCGGCGAACGCGGGGACCCCAATTACCAATCAACCGTCAAATTTTTGTAACCTGTGTTCGTCCTGACGAGCACAGGTTTCATTTTGATAGAGTGCACCTACTACGGCAAGAACGAACTATTTCAAACGCGATCCCTGCTACTAAGATCGACAAACGTACTGTGGAGCTTTGCCTCGGTACGCCGAGCGACGGGCTATGTACGCTTAGCTCCGATTGGGTCATGCGTGGCGCGACATCGGTGCCGTATGTGCACGTGACACGCGGACGATGGAGAAATGGCACCTTTCTCTGACACAACGATCTCAAAGTTCACATACTTGCGGCGGCGTCTAGAGTCACCGCGTTAAGTCACGTGTTTTCACATGAACCTCCCTTATTTTATGCTGGCGCTGACTTCCCGGCGTACATTTTCGTATGACCTTGCTTAAAAAGAAAAGTGAAATTCTGTGGTTTAGCGTGCCGAAGCCACTATATGATTCTAAAGCGCACCGCAGGGTCGGACTCCGAAATAATTTCGACTACCTGGGATTCTTTAACGTGCACCCAGTGCGCAGTATGCGTTTATTTAATGTCGTTTAATTTCGTTTACTTTAATTTTAATTGAAGTCCCGGTCCCCGCGACCGTGACTTCATCCCGTGCCCTCGGGCTTAAGAGTGAAAGGCCAAAACCACTGAGCACTACCACGGCGCGTCGATCTTACTTTGGCTCTTCGTCATCCAGGAACTTCTCATCTTGCCTCTCCGTCATCAGTGGCTACGGCATTCTGCTGCTGATCACGAGGCCGTGGGTCCGATACCCGGCCTTGTGCCATTTGGATGGGGCGAAATGGAAAAACAGCCGTGTGCTTACGTGTAGGTGCACGTTAAAGAACCTCAACTGTTCGCAATTAATCATCACTACTGCTTTCTTGTAGTTGGAGCTTGGGAACAAAATGACATTTTCTTTTCAGCCACAGTGTTCATTGAAACACTCGGCCTGCAGTATAGAACCACACAAATGAAGATTCTAAGCAGTTAGATTTATTTAACGATACAAGCGAGAGAAGCGTAAGCTCGAAGAAAATTTGTAGCGGTAACCAAGCGCGCGGCATGAGCAAAATCTGTGTGTGTGTTCAAATGAATGTGCGGGTCGCTTTCAGTTTGTGCGGTGCTTGCCGACTGCATCGCTGACGTGTGTGCGCCATCCATGCAGGGCGATGGGTGTCCATTTTCGAGCGGTACACGGGAGGCATCTACCATGGCCAAGACTATATCCAGGTTGTGCCGTCGGCACCGGCTCTCCTTGTGGCACTGCTATCGTCTCCGGCCATAGGGGCGCATGGATTGCGCTGCCTGCTTGCCTGGAGTGTCCTGCGCTGGGTGGGAGACCTCGTGGACACTGCTTCAGCAGCTGCAGACGCACACAGCAGGCCATTCGATAATGTTTGCTACGACCACGTTCTCTTGGTCATGGAACCTGTGCTCATGAGGAAGTACGACGACATCAGTGAGTACTGCGCGCCGGCTATGGAGTGCGCATTTATACATCCCATCATAGACTGCTGCAAATGCAGCAAATCACGGAGGTATATTTTTACACTCACATGCTAAGGCATCATCGTCATGTTAAGCCGCTGCAGGGAGTAGCATCGCTACTAGTGACACCAGATGAGTCTTTCGTCAGCCATAGCTTGCAAAGGATGTACGTTGAATTGAGCTCGTTGATACGTGGTCAGTGCCGTAACATTGTGCCAACGACGCAGAGAAAACACGAAAAACGACCAGACGAGCGCTGATTGTCTATTCAGGGAACTATAATATGCGCAGAATGGCATAGTTTACTCATGGACCAAGCTATATACTTTCTCTCATCTCACCTTACACACCCGTTGCCTGTATTACGGAAGTGCTGCTTCACAATCGAACAGCGTTAAGGCAGTTTGGTTTACGCATATATGGTCATCCTATTTTATTAAATATGCTTCCATTATCTCTCGAGACATATAATCTGTATGTCGAACCGAAACTGTGCTTGCTTGAAGGAACTGTTCGCACGTACAGTCCTAACAATGCTTCGCCAAATGCGAGCGTGTTAAATATTTGAACTTATACTTGTGCTTCCACGTAGGTGCCTGTTAGGACATGTTCCTGTCTTACCTACATAGCTGACAAGCATTCTTACCGGCTTGTGCATCAGTTTATTGACAGTGACATCATAGTGATTTCTCCGTGCCAAGACGACGACACTAAGCGCAGGGTATCTTCGCAGTACTGGGACGAAGCTTGCCACGCAAAGCTTTTTACAGATCCTTGGTGTCCTCTCCTATTGCAGACATTGAAACCTACGCGACAACTGCACTCACATTGCTTGTGTATTCAAAGAGCATCGGGATCACAGTTGTGGAGAGGCAACTATGGAGTTGGAGTGATTCCGGAATCATTGCATATTTAAATGCACGTAATGGAATGGAAATGGAATGATGGCTCCAGTCGGACAGATAAAATGATAATGGAATGTGAGCCTAAGATTGCGGAATGGAGTTGGAATGAAATGGGCACATAGTCCTGGAGTGCTAAATGTCTATTTTAAGCCAGACTACAAAACTAGAAACTACAAAACTAGAAAACTGGTAAATTTACCATTTAGATTTTGCCAATACATTGCATTTGTCCTACCGGTTCTTTCACTATCTACCTATAGGTGACTATCTTTGCCTCCCTAATTACAAACAACACTACATTCTTCGTGTATATTCTACACTTCTCCAGACCCGAAAACCTTTCTGCGTTAAAAGATTAAAGTGCGTTTAAAGAACGCGACTGGTAGTTGTCAAGAATAATTCGGCTTAGCATGAGCAAACATGACGTAGGACCAGACTCATACACATTACAGAAGTAACCAATTGTAATTACAATTACATAATACAAAATATAACTAATTATAGTTATTAATTACTGCCCCGAGAAAGCAACTGAAAAATTACTCAATGTTAATCGATTATATTTATGTTACTTTTCTTCGAATTTCTGTTAACATTGCACATATAATGTAAACAAGACGAACTGGCATTACACTTTCAATGCGCCCTCTGCAGCTCTTGACACGTTGCTATTTTCACTAAAAATTGCTGTTCAGAAATTCAGTTGGTTTCCTTGGCTCGTTTTTGCTTGGGAACACATCGGCAGCGACGCTGAAAACTCGCTCGATGTGCGCGCTTGGATGTAGAGCGGTGTTGTAACGTATACAGATCATGCTAACGTACATGATTACTCAGCATATCGGTCCTCTACGAAGCGTAGCGCTTCGTTGTTGCGGATACTTGGAGAAGACGTTTCCAGTTGGGCCAACGAACAGCTGAAAAAAATCGTCCGTGTTTGATCTCCTGCCAATGATACCCTACGTGGCCTTCGCTAATCGAGATCTACCTGCACCGGTTCACTTCGGTGTCCCACACCTGGTGGAGCGTTCACACGAGGAAATAAATACTGAGACAGTGGCCTTACATGTCTCAACGTCCGCCAGGCTGCTGCGTGGCACGATATGCCAGCTGCTCTACGGCAGCTTGCACCGAAGTCAGGTTCCGAAAACTGCGTCGCCCATTACAGCTTGTTTCGCCAATAAAGTGATTGGTGACATGTAATTCCATGCAAAAAAAGAAAGGTAAGTGAAGTACACTGAGCGTTGCCTAGTAAACAAAAAAAAACGATAAATTGCGAGTTTACTGACGTATGTACTGCTTTACGTGTACTTAATTAAATGTAATTCGTAACGTACAAATCTGCGTACGACACAAGGATGGAGGCCAAGAATTACGTCGCAAATGGCTGCACCTTGCGCGAGTACACGGCAAATTGAAATGCGCGTCATGATTTTCTGCACACTATGGTGTGTCCAGAACGCGTGACAGCAAGAGTTCGGAGAGATCTTGAAAAAGAAGGTGCCGGTTAATATGCCAATGGATGGGAAACAAAAAAAAATCACCTTGCTAAAGATATCGATGGATTTCACTTTTTATGTTAATCATAATACTGACAAAATAGCCGGACGCATGACGTGCCCAACGGTGTGAGAATATTTTGTATCTCCACAACAAGTTGGTTGTTATGTTAGCGTTTCTGCGTATATGTGCAGCACGACACAGAAGAGGGACAAAGAATGGATGACACGAGCGCTGACTGACGAGTGAAAGTTTGTTGCTTCACAAATTATTATAAATACTTAGGTCACATGGTAGGCACCGGATAGGCAAGGGTGCCAAGTAATCAGGCCATTCGAAAATTCAGGCTTTTTTCTTTGATGTGGTGTGAAATGGAGGTCTGGCTAGCAAGCGATGCCGAATGTATGTGATATGCTTTGCATAATCTCGCCTTGTTTATCTGGTACGCACCACGCGACCTATGTATTTATTATTATCTGTCAAGCAATAAATTTTCACTTGTCAATCAGCACTCTTGTCGTCCGTTCCTTGTCCTTCGTCTTTTTTCGTCCTGCACATATACGCAAAAAACGTATTTTACAAGTTCACTTTACTCGCATATTGTTTGACGTAATAGTTCTGCGGAAACCCGCAAGGTGGAGTGAAGTAATAAAGGGAAAATCAGACATCCACCCGTTCGTAACAAATGCTACAAAGGAAACCTATGCGGTTTCCTCGAAGGAAAAGCCTCGCAGCTGAAGAAAAATTCGTCCTGGTCCGGGACTGGAACCCGGGACCACCGCCTTTCCGGGGCAGCAGCTCTGCCATCTGAGCTAACCAGGCGGCTAGCAGATGGCAGGGTGAAGTCGAATTTGTCAACAACTCGAAGCAAAGACAACAGTTTGAGGTAATAGCTCTGCGGAAACCCGCAAGGTGGAGGAAAGTAATTAATAAAGGGAAAATCAGACATCCGCCCGTTCGGATTTGCTACTGTATTTGATTTTCCCTTTTCGAGAACGCGTATGGGTTTCCTTTGTAGCATTTACTAGGAACGGGATCTCCACTCACTGAAATGGAGTGGGACTGCAGGGCGCCACTCCGCAAGTCTGATCGCGAAGGATTCTGCAGTACCTCAGAGTGACCTTGCGCACTCAGCATGCGATTCTACGCATTCGTAATTTGATTTTATTTCATAAGCCGTGTAAATGAACAGGATCAGATTGCTTACCCAAAAAGAGCGGTATAACCATGTTCCAAAGCTCATTTATTGGCTTGGAGTTCCATGGCGATAGCTTTTTTATACTGGTACGTCGCATATATTGCCAAACGCATCTTAGTAACAATTTTGGCTTCCATCTGCACTCGAACTTGTACTACAATCATTATATACTACGATCTGCAATCTATCACTATGCAAGAGCAGAAGCAGGCCTTTTTTTGTTGGCATATGTGTCTGAAAGGGCTTAATGCTGTGGGCCCACATGAATGCACAGGAACTCTAACTTCTGATTGATTCATGGGATGCTATATTTGGTATGGTATTGCAGGCCGTCTAAATGATCCGCATGCGTACAGCCGATGTCAAAAGTTTATGAATTGTAGGATTTGATTAAGAGGGAATTTCTGCATGCTCAGCGCACAGCCTATTGTGCCGATTCGAACCCTGTGCTATAACATAAGCGGACAATTTTCATGGGCTATGGTCGCAGAGTACTGAAACATTCGACATTTCCTCATATCCCCCAGTTCATAAGCTTTAGAAGCCGGTGGTTGACAACCGTAAAGTGAAAATGCAGGCAAACTACGACCGCAGCATAGCAATTCCACCTGAACATGTGCGCAAAATGCACGCATTATGAAGGACATGCTTAGAAAAGTTGTTAAATTGTCGTTTTCTGCTTACTTGCTGAACATTTTCGACCACCTCAACAACTAAAACCTAATTACAAAGCTTGTAAATCGCTGTCTTCTATATAGAGCTTCTTAAGTTAAACTTAAGAAGTTAGGAACTGCTCAAGAACCAAATGCTTAGGACATTCTCGCAATACCGGCAACATGTTGTCGTTATCATTGTTTTTTGCAAGCAAGATTTATTGTCGGAGGCGTATTTTAAACAGCCACTTAGAACCTTTTCTATAATGCGGCGTTATCAGCATATATGTTCAAACTGCGGAGAATCATGTATCCTTTATTTACGCTGACAACAGGAGCAGATGTTTCTCTGCTGAAAAGAGCAACTGTCCCAGTCTTACCAGGCGTTATGGAGTATAACGTGACCGTTTACATCTTAACGCCAGGCGAGGACGACGAGCGCGTCCTTATAAAGTCGCAATATCACTTGCATCATTTTAGCGTAAATAGTCACGTCACTCATAGGTGTCTCCTATGGCGTGACAGTTATGCTCTTCCGGAGTTGTTTAGGTTTTCTGGGTGACATTGGCCGGAATTCATTAGGTTATACAATCTAGAAGCGTCGAGTTTTGTAATGTTTGGAAAGTTGCCTCGAAGCATTCCGGATGACGTGGTTCGAGTATCACAGTAGCATTTATGTGGCGCTGTACGGTACAGTTATTCGATCCTGACTTTATTCCAATCTCCTTAGGTGAAATTCACGTAACCGCCTGCGCTAGCACGGGCGCTGACCCACTAGGTTGTTTCAGCAGTCTAATCAAGCGCTCTCCTCGTTTGTAGGAGGTAATTTTTGCTTAGTTTCAAAGTTGATATCGTCATTGCCTATGACGACAAGATTTTCTTATCTAATTGGCTGACGACAAACGAGGAGCGCGCAGGAGTGGGGAGGGTCTCAGCGGGGCCACCGGACCGTCCTTGTGTAGTGAAAGTAGACAACCGGGTGTGGAGAGTGGGGCGGGCGTCTTCGATTGATCCGCTTACCCTTGCTTAGCTTGCGACGGCTCGTCGACGATTGTGATGACGTGCAATGGTGCGTTAAAGATGCCACCAAAATGATGCTCAGTGAAGATTTGGCGGAGTGATTTCATATAAGTGCAAAGGGGCTCGGTACGCGTCATTTTTGTTATACAGGAGTAAATCAGTTGTCGCCGGCACACAGTACCGGAGCAATCAGTGGATAACAATTTTATATGTATTTCGGAATGGGGCTACCACATGTTCGTAAAGAAAGAACTGTTTGTGTCCTAGCAGTACAAAGGCGGTGTTTGCCGAGTGGCACCGCGCAACAGAATGTGTATGCTCAAGAAAGCGCGCGACGGCGCGCATTGGCCAGGTGCTAGACACTCCCAGCTTTTGAGTGATGTGATACGCTACCCGCACCGGCCAGGGTCCCACTCCCGCGCGATGACCAGTCAGTGCCTCTTCTTGGGACAGCTTAACGATGCTTAACGAAGTCGATCACACAACGGCTTGGTTTGGTTCTTTTTATACTCACAACTTCTTTAGCGGTGATATATATATATATATATATATATATATATATATATATATATATATATATATATATATATATATATATATATATATATATATATGTCGCCTTTCCAATGAGTGTCCGTGATAGTCCAGTGGCTTGATTTGGTGACCACTGTGAGTCCTGTGTGTGGTTGTGATGCCACAGTGTCACTTGCTGTTCCGGTTGCCTGTGCATTAGGACTCGGCGCATCTCTTGGCGGCTCTTGTGTCTTCCTCGCCTCTGAAGTCTGCGGCAGCGGTGCGTTGTGCGCGCATACTGTTCGCTGTTCGGGCTGTGGAATCTCCAGGTGGGATCCACTGTTTCTTCGTGATCTTGATATGCAATGCATGTGCGCTGCCGGATGCGATCACGGTAATGCTTGTGTAGCTGTACTGCAGCCGACTTCACCAGGAACGAACCGCTCTTCTGCGTTATGATCGCCGGGATCCAAGCAGGAGTTTCATGGAAGTCCCGCATGTAACTGGTTGCCCCAGATCAAGCTGCATGAGGTGATTATTTGCGGGTTACTCACCATGGCATGTCGCTGAAGAAGTCATGATGCTAAGTGGCGTTGTCATTATTCTGCCAAGCATTATAGTTCGGCCGGCGTTTTGTCGTTAGCCATTGAAAGGGTAGAATTTTGTAGATAGGGAAAGCGTGCAATCCTGTACTGCAGATAACCTTCAGTCAGCTTCAGCAACTCTCGCTTTGTTTGTGCGACTATCCACTCAACTTGGCCATTGGTTACCAGATGATATGGTGCACTCGTCTAGTGTGTAATGCCGTTTCTCGCCCAGAATTCCTCGATGTGTGAGAACATGAAGCTCGGTGCCTTGTCGGTCACCAACACTTCGTAGCACGCCGAAGGTTGCAAGCACCAAACGCAAGACATCTGCATCACCTAGGGATGTAGTCGTTTTCATGGCCTTCACCTCCACCCATTTTGTGAAGTCATTCACGATGACCACGTATGGTCATACATCAAGTGGGCCAGCCAAAGCCACGTGAATAGGCTGCCATGCAGGATGCGGTCACTTATCAATATCAGCATCCAAGCGTGGACACCAGAAATGACTGCTTGCCATGCCTTTCATTGAGACAGCGCCGGCATGGTTGGCGTGTATCATCTGAAGTGCTTGCTCTTGAAAAAATTTTGCTACAATCACTCGCGAGCCCCTAAGTACGCACTCCTTGTGGATGAAATGTTTTTTTTTTTTCGCGTCGTTTGAACGCGGTGAATTATCTTACAGGTCACTTTTTGTATTACCCTCCTGCATTTCATGTGTACAATAGCAAACACTTTTCGTTCGTGAGCTGTGCCAAACGCTGACCTGCGAGCCGCGGTTGCTCAATAGCTACCAGCAACAAAATTTCTCCTGGTGGTGCAGGTTCATCTTGCTCACTAGGAAGCGGGAGTCTGCTGAAAGCGTCGGAGTCTTGATGCGTTTTTCCTTGGCGATAACGGAGCTCGTAATCGTAGCAGCCAAGCATTAAGCACCAAAGTGTCATTCGCGGCGACAGCGTCACCGAGATCTTTCTTTCCGGGATCATTATTCCGAGTAACGGCTTGCGGTGTGTGTGCACGGTTACGTGACGACCTGGGACGTACTTGTGGAAAGGCTTCATTGCGAAGATGATCGCAAGCCCTCTTTGTCCACTTGAGAGTAATTTCGCTTCCTAGTGTTCTAGAGGCGAAAGCTATTGGCGCTTCGAGATTGTCGTCAATAATTTGAGAGAGGACGGCTCCTTCGTCGTATGGTGAAGCATCACATAACAACATGAGGTCGTGCCGCACATCATAATGGCTCAGAACTGTCGCCGTACTCAGAATGGTTTTCAGATTTTGAAAGGCAGTGCTCTCTAGTTTTTCCCAGTGCCACGTTACGTCTTTGTTGAGCAATCCGTGTAGGCTTTCGGCCACTGAAGCTCGGTCTTGGAGAAATCGTCTGTAAAAACTGAGCATTCCGAGGAAGCTTGGCAACTTCGTCTTGTTCTTTACGCTCAGGGTCTTCCATGATAGCATTACGCTTTTCGGCTGTGGGCGTAACGCCCTGTGCGTCAAAGTGATAGCCGAAAAATTTCACGGAGGATGCACCAAATGCGCATTTTCTTTTGAAACACGCAGACCTGCGCTTTACAATCATTTGAGCACTGAGTCTACGCCCTGTAGGTTTCAGACTCTAGGTTTGCACTCTCTTCCGTCGCAAGAATGTCTTCGAAGTGCACACCAGCTGCTGGAACAACTGCCGGAACAACAGGACGCCATGGTGATTGCGAAGGGAACATTGTATAGTCCCTTTGTTGCCGTCACGGTGAGGACCTCTGCGGAGCTTTCGTCCACTCATAGTTGTTGGCATGCCTGCTGGAGGTAAATCTTCGGGAAAAGCCGTGGACCTCTCACTGGCGCAGTAGCTCACTCGCTGTTGGAAGAGGTAGGCTTTTGGGTTGAATACAGGATACACTGTCTAACAGTAGTTACGCAGTGAATTCGCTGTGCCTCGATTCCCTGTGTCTCTAGTCGTTTCAGCTCCTCGTGTATGGCTGTGCGAAGAGCTATCGGCACATGACGACATTTGAGAAACCTTGGGGTAGCCTGTGGTTACTTAATTATTTATTAATAATTAATTAATTAATTATTCTATTTTACCCTCAGGGAACGCAGTACTTACAGAGGGGAGCGGCAATCCTACATGAATTTATCAGTCTCATAATAGGGAAGGAATAATTGAGATAATAACATGCGTTAAAGAATATCGGAGCAATACATAAGCAAATAAGCACATAATTACAATAGTATGTACAATAAATGTATAAGAGAACACATAGAAATCGAATGAAGATAATAGAGTTACACAATGGCTAAAGACCAGCTAATGAACTGTTAAGGCATATTTAAAACGTTTCGGTTTGCCAATACCCTTTACAGACACAGGAAGCTTGTTCCAATCTCTTGCAGTCTTAGCCAAAAATGACAATCAATGGGTAACTGCGTTACTTTTGGGAACGTGAACCTTCTGACGGTGGTCGAGGCGCGCTGATATGAAAGGTGCGGCATGCGTCAACAATGAAAACAGATTGGCTGCAGAAACAGAAACTTGGCTGCAGCGAGACGACAGGAGAGAGCGCAGAATTAAGCGTGTGTCTACTTTTTCGCCCTCCAGAGAAGCCCGGAACGCAATCCAGCCGTGGACCACTGTGACCTGCGACTGCGCTGAACTTCACAACGAGCTACCGTCGCTGCCTTGGCGGGGGGCGTGTGCCTTTACTCAACGCTTCTGCGTCTGCGCGGGAGCCACTTGAGGCTACAAAAGCCGTAGTCGTCGTTGGAAGCGGTCACTTGGCTGCAGCGAGACGACAGGAGAGAGCGCAGAATTAAGCGTGTGTCTACTTTTTCGCCCTCCAGAGAAGCCCGGAACGCAATCCAGCCGTGGACCACTGTGACCTGCGACTGCGCTGAACTTCACAACGAGCTACCGTCGCTGCCTTGGCGGGGGGCGTGTGCCTTTACTCAACGCTTCTGCGTCTGCGCGGGAGCCACTTGAGGCTACAAAAGCCGTAGTCGTCGTTGGAAGCGGTCACTTGGCTGCAGCGAGACGACAGGAGAGAGCGCAGAATTAAGCGTGTGTCTACTTTTTCGCCCTCCAGGTTAGTTGGTTTTCATAGTTCAAAGCTTGTCCGAATCTGTTTCTTTCCCTGTCGTACTCGCTGCTGCCAATAATTTCTATCGTGTTTGCCCGGTGCTGTATGTGAAACACCATGACTTCGCGTTTTGAAGAAATAAGAGAGGAGTACCGAAGGGAAATGAAGGAATTCAAGAGTAAGCTTGAACGCGATGTACGAAAAGAACTTCGCGAGTTTGAGAAAAGCCTTGACAATTTCAACGCGAGGTTTGAAGAGGTCTTGAAAAAGAATGAAACCCTTCAAAAAGAAAACCAGGAGTTAAAGAAAGCCAATGACACTCTCATGACCGAATGCACTAAAATTAAGAAGGAACTAGAGGAGCAAGAGCTCAGGATTACAGCTAATAAGCAATACTCCCGGAACTGCAACGTCGAAATAAAGGGAGTGCAGGAGAGCAAAAGTGAAGACCTTGTACAGACAGTGTGCCAGATTGGAACATCGCTTCAGCATAAGGTTGAACCGGATGATATTGAAGTCGTGCACAGGGTGAAAACTCGCAACGATCAGGCGCCATCTAACATTGTCGTGCGGTTTAAGAGCCGTTGCAAGCGTGACGCATTTCTTCAAAAGGCGAAAAAGACTAGGCTTACCATGCATGACCTTGGCCACTCCTCAAATGAACCCATTTTTGTGAACGAACATTTGTGTCCACCATTGAAGCGGCTCTTGGGTATGGCCATTGAGAAAAAGAGAGTGTCAAACTGGAAGTTCGTGTCGGTCAAAAATGGTCATATTTTCGCGCGTAAAGATGAAGACTCCCGAGTTGTCCGAGTGACATGTGCACGGGACATTGATAAGATTCAGTAAGCCTACATAACTGCATTTCTTTGCTCGGTTCACAAAGGAATGGCCGTTACACCCGATGACGTAAATAAAATATTTGTATTAGAAAATATTAAAGGATTCACATGTTTCCACTTGAATGTAAGGTCGCTACGGAACAAGGAAGATCAGTTAGGTAATCTGTTAAACTCTTTCAATTTTAAGTTTGACTTCATATTCCTAACCGAAACATGGCTTACTTCAGAAAGTGACACTCCAAAACATGAAAATTACAGCAGTTTTTCGAAAAACAGAAGTAACCGAAATGGTGGTGGGTTGCTTATGTATGTGAAAAGTGTCAGATGCGATTTATTGGAAAACTATTCGTTAATGACGAATGACGTAGAGAGTCTTGTTGTCCGATCCAATGATCATATGTTTGCTGTCATGTACCGCCCGCCTGACGGGAATTTACTCAATTTCTTTGCCTACCTTGAAGATCTGCTCATGTAGGCAAACCAAAATGAACTGACACTTGTCCTTGGCGGAGATTTTAATATTAATATGTTGGACGCATCCACCCCGCGGCACACGTTCCAGACGCTTTTAGATTCGAATGGTTTTCACTGCACGGTTAACACGGCAACACGCATTACATCGGCCACAAGCACATTAATCGATCTATTCATTACCAATTTAGCACCGCATGATAATATAGGTGGTGTTCTCGCCTCCCATATTAGCGATCACTTACCTATATTTCTGCTTATTAGGTCGCCGCACCATAAGATTGCCACACAACATTCAGATAATCGGAAAATTCAAAACATTAATCGAATCACGCTTGAAACATTTCGCTCTAGGTTAAAAAGGATAGATTGGGACCCTATATATCACGCAGATACAGTTGATGAAGCGTACGATACATTCTTACGTTTGTTTAAAGAAGCCTACCATGAGTCTTTTCCTTTAATTACTATAAAAAAATCCAGCCGATCGCGGAAACCTTGGATTTCGAACTTCTGCCTTAAACTGATAAAAAAGAAAGACAAACTTTATAGAAAGTTCTTATCCACGAGAAACCCTGATGACTGGGAACAATTTAGGCAACATAGAAACAATACAACCGCCTTTCTTCGTAATGCGAAAAGGGAATACCTATTTACATCTTTTAATTTGGACCGTAATGCAAAGGCAGATGTAGTATGGAAAAGGATAAATGAATTATTGAATCGTTCACCTGCGGCTCAAAGTGCTCAATTGATAAGCGTAAATGGTCTGGTTTTAAAGGGCGGCCAATTGGCTGAAGCATTCAATGATTTTTTTGCCAATCTAGTGAACACGTCCCACTATCCTGAGGCTGTTAATCAAATCCAGAGTAATAAAAATAGTATATATCTGAACCCTACGAGTGCGCATGAGGTTAAAATGACATTTAACCTGCTCAAAAATAGTAATGTCTGCGATCTGGATAACCTACAATTAAAACCTGTTAAGTACACCATTGATATAATTGCAGCACCACTCGCACATATTTATAACCAAGCAATTAGTACTGGAAATTTCCCCGAGCGGATGAAGCTCTCTAAAGTAATTGTTATTCACAAAGGAGGGGATAAAAACCAGTTTTCTAACTATCGCCCTATTTCCATTCTTCCAGTGTTCTCAAAAGCACTAGAAAAAATAATACATGGTAGAATCGAAAATTTCGCCTCCAACTTCAACTTAATAACTAACGCTCAATACGGCTTTCGTAAGGGCAGATCAGCAGAACTCGCTTTATTAAACCAAAAGGAAATAATTTTAAAAGCTTTTGAAGAGAAGGAATTTATAGCTGGTATATATATAGATTTTTCAAAGGCCTTCGATCGCCTGAACCACATAACGTTGCTAAAAAAACTCGAGCTGTATGGTATACGAGGCACACCCCTACGACTACTAACCTCTTACCTAAAATTTCGTAAGCAAGCCGTAGTGATAGGTGATTCTCTTTCCTCATTTAAAAATGTGAATGCTGGTGTTCCCCAAGGGAGCATCCTTGGTCCCCTTCTATTTAACTTTTACATTAACGACATAATTAAGATAAGCTCGAAACCGACATTTGTTATTTATGCGGATGACACGACACTACTGTTCCGAAACTCTAACACTACGACACTTCACCTCGATATAAACGATTGCCTTGACAAATTGAACTCCTGGAGCAAGCTAAATTCATTGGAGATAAACGTTAATAAAACAAAGGCAATCCTGTTTTCACCCAAACAATCACGTGCTGTGCTAGAAGGTAATCTTCTCCTCGGTAATGACATTGTAGAAGTTGTCGACACTGTTAAGGCACTTGGTGTCCATTTTCATAAAAACATGTCCTGGGATCTGCACATCAATCACGTTATTACCCGTATTGCAAAGTCTGTTGGTATTTTAGCAAAGTTTCGATTCTTTTTACCACAAGAGGATAAACTAAAAATTTACAATGCTCTGTTCCTTTCTCATCTTAATTACTGTATCCTTGTCTGGGGGAAAACCACAACAACGAACTTAAATCGCATATTCGTACTCCAAAAGAAAGCTCTTCGACATATAGCCAATGCAGATTACCACGCTCATACTAAACCACTTTTTCATCGTTTTAATTTAGTTTCTACTCACAATCTTTACTCGTATCATCTGGCGATAAGATATAAACAAAGCATCAACAATCCTGGAAATTTATTAGCTTCCCTTGCAGACCTGACAATTCGAACGCCGATACATGACACTTGTAGCACGGAACCCTGGCAAATACCATTTGCGAGAACATCCTATGGGGAGCAAATGCTTCGCTGTTCTCTTCCTATGCTAATAAATTATCTACACAAACAGACATTAACGATAAAAAATACTAACAGAACAAGGCTCCGCAACTTTTTTGTATATGTCGAATAACAACTTTATAAGAAAATGTAAAATTCACTTATATGTTGATCAGATTGTTTTCTTTTCATTTGTACGCCTGTGCTATTGCCTGTGCGCCTGTGCTGTAAACCGGTTATTATCTTGTTATGTATAATTGATTATATTGTTTATTTGTCAACTTGTCACCTTCGCTGTGCCTTGTAAAAGGGGGCCCGAACCCCCGTCAAGTGGACTAGCTTCCACTTTTTGTTCGGGCCTCCTTCCAAAGTTCTTTGGAAAAATAAACATGATTTTGATTTTGATATAGGTTATGATAGTAACTCTTATGGAAAAGACATTGCTAAGAATATTTCCTGCGAGCAGCAAGTGAAGGAAGTTGTGATGATGCTTGCATGGAGGTTACGCTGGATGTTTTGTGGTACGTACATAAGATAAAACGGGCGGTGTGGTTTTGTATTGCCTTGATATTTTGGGTTACTGTAACATGGTGGGGGTTCCACAGTGCCGACACATATTCAAGCTGTGGCCGAACGTATGTAGTGTATAAACTAGCTTATCGGAAGCTGGTAGTGTTGTAAACACATTTCTACGGGGATAACCTACAGCGCAGTTGGCTTTAGATTTGATATGTTCAGTGTGTTTATCCCAAGAGAAGTTGTTGGTTATATTTACACCTAGGTACTTGTAGGATGTTACTGATTCTAATGGTTGGTTATTGAGGTGATAGGCAGGATGCACCATTTTAGTACGAGAAATTCGCATGGCCATGCATTTGCTGATATTTAATTCCATGCGCCAGGTACGGCACCACTCGTGCATAGTGTTCAGATCTATTTGAAGAAGCGCGAAGTCAGTAGTACTAGTTATATTACGATGGATTACGCACTTATATGCAAATAAACAAGTTTGAGAGAGAATGTTAGTGGGCAAGTTTATTGCGTAATAAAAATAGCAGTGGTCCGAGCACGGAGCCTTATGGCATTCCAGATAAGACATGTGTCGCAGGTGACGCTGTCTCATTTGCAAAAAGAGAATTCAATTCGGTTAGTCAGGAAGACTTCATTTAATTATAGCAGGGCGGATATTAAGTATTTGTAATTTATGTAATAGGAGACAGTGGTTTACTTTGTCAAAAGCTTTAGCAAAGTCAAGGAATACGCAGTCAGTGAGAATACCAGAATCAATATTGTTATGTAAAGCATTTGTGAACGATAGAAGTTGAGTGTCACACGAAAATGTCTCACAAAATCCGCGTTGAAATGGAGTAAAAAAATATTGTTCTCAAGAAAGCGTGCAAGATATGAGTACATGACATGTTCCATTATTTTGCGTGGTACTGATGTAAGTGATATTGGTCTGTAATTACGTTGGTTAGACGTATCGCCGGATTTAGGAATTGGTATGACTTTCCTGTTTTTCAATCAATTGGTAGTGATCCATTAGTAAGTGATTGGGTGAAAATGGATTCTAATATGATAGAAGAATATTCCTTAGTGTTCTTAAAAAACTTGGAGTGAATTTTGTCAGAGAGCGGTAATTTGTTGATTATAGCGCGAATACCAGTAGAGTTAAATGTAATAGGTTCCATCGCATAGTAGTTACAGTGGCGGAGTAGTGGATAATCATGAACCGTTGCGCGTGAGAAAGAATTTACGAATGTGCCATTTAGAATAGCTGCGTAGTCATGATCAGGTACCGAAGTACCAGATGATGTAGTAAGCAATATTTTGTTGCTATATTTTTCCTTAACAATACTCTAAAAACCTTTTGGGTTTGTTTTATGTGTATTAGGAAGAGCACTATAAAGAAAGGTGAATTTTATTGTTCTTTTATGGATAGGTATTCTGCAGCAAATTCTTTATGCCGACAACCAACGATCCATCATCTTAATTTTTTTAGCGTTTAGGTATAGCCGCCTTTCCTTGTTATTTAGTCGATTAAGCTGAGTATTGAACCATGGAGCTCAGTTGCTACTGCGCACTTGTCGTAGAGGAATATAACGATTGACGGTTTCTTGAATCTTGCTTTTAAATATGCATCAGTTCATTTCAACGGTGCGTTCAAGACAGTTAGATAAGAAATTTTCAATGAAAGTTAGGAGTTAGGCGTTTATGGATGAGAAGCTGGCTTTTTAATCCCTGATAATTTTACAAGTTTTGCGTTGTGCACTGGCAGATGCGCATTGGCTGACCGATATCCCCGGCGAACCGTCCATTGAACACATTGCCCACCGTACCGTTCAAGAAGTTCACACATCTTTAATGGGGCGAAGGCGTTGCTTCCGGTGATTCCGATGCCCAGAGCCCGGAACCAGTCTCGTCCGAGGAGGCTAGCTCCTTCGCCCTGTACGATGTACAGCTTTGCGGTTTTGTGATTCAGCTGCACTTCCACAGAACAGCGTCCTAACAGCTTCGTTTTTTGATCCGACCATATATATAGAGTAAGGTCTGTTGTCTGCAGTTGTGCAGAAGATGCAGAGCAGAGGTGCTGAAAAATCTCATTGCGGGTCACTGAATGATATGCTCCAAAGTCTATCTTCGTTAGCAGTGGCTGCCCGTTCACAGTCAGTTCGATTGTGGTCCGTGTTGACGAACCCACATTCACACTGTTCATGACGAAGAGATCCCTCATTGAATAGGTCTGGGACATGCATTGGCCAACCCTTTGTTGCTGAGGTGCTGTGGATGCGTACGTTCGCTGTTGCGGAGCTGTGTAGCGCAATGCCTTCTTTCTGTGGAAGAACGCTACGGAAATGTGGCCTTTTTTTCTTTGAGCAACACGCGCAATTTGATTATTTTTCCTTGCAATCGTCGGGCAGCTGCGCCCCGGTGCGTCGGAAGCACGGTTTGTTGCTTTTCTCACTTTTGTGTTGCGTGGAGTTGGAAATCTGGTGTTTTGTACTGTGCCTTCTCACTTGCCGGCCTGTCGCTCCATCTGTTGTGCCGCTGACCCTGCTGAGGAGCTCGGCTGCCATTAGCTCTACGTTGTAACTTGTACCTACTTCTCGTACGCGTGTTTTGGCTCTGGTAACTCCGCCGCGTACTCTGGGGAAAAAGTTCTTCCCTCTGTACCTTTTTCACTAGATGCGAACACAGGAGCAGCTTTCCGAGCTCGTGACATGATTGGCAACATCAAGGCGGCGTTCAAGCGGTTTCTTTTCGCATTCAAGTGGATGGGAGACGAAGTTCAGAATCTGATGGAGCATAAGCTTGCCGACATGGCTGTGCTCGTTGGATACCCGGACAACACTCCTGATGCACACGGACTGAACGACTACTACGGTACGAATTTCAACGGAATCGAAACCTTACAGTGTCTAATCATTGAATTCTACTCACACTAATTCATGGCAAGCAAATTTTTAGGTTATCAAATGTTCTTAAAAGAAGCTTAGGAGCGCGCAAGGAACGTTGGAACGAGAAACGATGGGCGAAGTGTTAAGCAACAAGAGTGCAGCTGCGTGAATTAGAGAACAGTGGTAGCCGATATCCTATGGTTGATGTTAAGAGGAAGAAATAAAGTGGGGCGAGCCATGTAAGGCGCAGAAGCGCATTGCAGAAACGCGTGCCAAAAGGAGGGAAGCGCAGTAGAAGAATGCATACAGCTATACCGGGTATTTGAGCGAATACTTTCAAGATTTTTATACGTTGGCTGTGGCAGATGCACAATTCTAGTCCATGAGGTGGTCTGCTCAAACCGGCGGAACTACTTGCTAGAAAAACTGAATTGCATAATCTAACAATTTACCAACGTTCACTAATTCACTTTTTACCTGATTACCTTATGGCCCTGATTGCAATTTACAAACTCTGGCCGTGGAGTTCGCAAGGCGGATCCACTTGGGACGAATTATCAGGATGACACCAATTTCGAGATACTAGTTCTCGAACTTTGCTAAGAAATGCACTGGCGTTCAAGTTACTCTCTTAAGAGAACGTCGTTTTATGCATTCAAGAACGAAGGTAGAACGCCAACGCATTGGTCCGCAATGTTCTGGAACTAGTATCTCGAAACTGGTGTCATCCTGATAAGTCGTCCCAAGTGGATCCGCCTTGCGAACTCCATGGCTAGAATTGGTAAATTGCAATATGGGCCATAAGGTAACTAGTTAAAAACTTAATTGGTATATTTTTAATAATCAATCTATAATGCATTTCAATTCTTGTGCAACTAGTGTCCGCCGCTTCGAGTGGGCCACCTCATGTACTAGAATTGTGCTATCTTCGACAGGCACCCCTTAAGAATATTCGAAAGTGTTCGCAGAAACACCCTGTACACGGGTGATGTGATGAAAATAGGAAATGTACAGCATGCGTAAATATGATGGAGAGGCATATTTGGAGGCAGTCACGCTTCCCTGCACCCCCGTTTAAAAATACTTTGAAATCGCACCTATCTTGCGAAAATGCATGATAGAATTTAAATGCTGCAGAATTCAAGTAATATCGAAACCAAGCACGCTGGGAGTGTTGGAAAGGCAGCACAGGTAACACGTAACACGGAAACACCCGCTGACGAAAAGCGTCACGAAGTTTGAATTACTGCACGTTACGACAGATTCTGATATGGCACGCTTCGCCTGCAAACATACGTGCCGTGACATGCGATAATTCAAACAGCCTTATTGGCGATGCCTGACGCAACGCTACAAGTCATTGTCTTAAAGTAGTTGAAAATCAGTCACAAGCATTTCGGGATTAAAACGAGCTACCGTCACAAGCAAGATCAAAGTCTGTTTTATGTACTGCATAGTGCCCCATCACATATAACGAGTTAATCTGAGGAGGGGCTATGCATACAATCGGTGAACAGCTGCGCTTAGGAGCGCGGCGCACGCTGCACGTGAAGGCATTACATCACTTCATTCTTTGACAAATACCTTAAACAGTTTAGTAAGCAAAGGAAAATAATCGAGAGCAGCGAGAATCGGTACATTTGTTAGAAGACTAGAGACAACGCTTAAAGGATGAAGGACAAGAAAAACACCGCACAGCGGCCATGCTCTTTTCACAGTCCAGCTTTTGTACGCTGTTCTTAGTTTTCCAAAATATGGGAAAGCAAGGTAATTAGTGGCCAGGATATGTAGTTCACTAGAAGCCAGTAAGTACGTGTAACGAGGTTAACCATCCTGACAGCTGCTCTGGCATTATTATGCAGCTGTTGTGTTCGATCAGATGCCTTAACGTCACTTTCTGTGAGAAGCCCAAATCGCCGTGGCGCACTTTATTTCAACATTACCTTAGTTTGTCCTGCGCCCGCTAAACAAGTCTACAGCTAATTTTAGTTTGGTACAGTGTTCGAATAGGCTCGCTGCGTTTCATTACAATAGTGCCTTTGACTTCGGAATTCTCTGCAGACGAGCTGGACGACTCGACACCGTCACGATTTTTTCACGACTGGCGCAAGGCCCTCGAGCTCTACTCAAGGCGCCTCGTCCGCGATCAGGTGCACATGCTGTTCGTGTCAATGAAGACACGCGTCTCCTACTCTCCCTCCGCCAACGCCATTATTGTACCTGCGGCGAGCTTGCAGCCTGGTCTCTTCTTCCAACAGGGTCCCGCCTCCGTAAACTATGGAGGACTCGGCACAGTGAGTTCAGGCGTTGGATATCCTTATGATTCAGTGGGACAAGTATATGTGCAAACATATTTTTTTTAGGTACGCTGCTCAAGCATTTCAGTTTGATGATTTTGTGTAATTCCTGGAAAATAATTTGCACCATGATTGTCCAAGCGGATGCCGTGCATGGCTTAGTTCCAGAACGCCATGTTTTGCAACAAGTTGCAATAAGGATCGTCAAAAGTCACCAAGGGTCCCGAAAGCAAACGAAGGGTTTCATGTTCTCAGAACACACTGAATGGTGTGATATAAAGTTTAGCGTCATAGAAAATCGCACTTCTACGTTAGGAAGACGACCGCTGTTACCAGGGGAAGAAGGTTCATTAAAAAGTCACAGTTAAGGTGAAGCATTGATTGCGATAGCACATTATTAAAGAGCCGTACAAAGTAAGACTTCTAGTTTCATTGGCTATATAAATTGCCGTAAATATTCGCTAGCCCATTTAACAAGCACGTTGTCACGTGTGCACAGGCAAACACGAACGCATTTCACTCGACGACAGCGGACACTCGCACTCAGGACGCTTGCGGGACGAAGAGCACCAGCAGTGGCGATAAAACAACCCTTCATGACACATCTCGCGCGAGAACACAGGTGTGCGAGAACACAACGGGCACGAAGTCATCATCTATCCCAGTGCCGCTAGCCTGCTAACCCACCGCAGATTGCTTTAAAGATAGCACTTGGAAAACCGCGCTCAGCCGCCACAGCTGGCGTATCGTGCACTCACTAAGCTGCACCTCCACTCCCTCCATCCTATCGCGCGCACCTCTCCCCTCCACCTTGCGAGCGCGAGAAGACACTGCCGCATCAAACTACCGACCTTCTCGGCTCACTTTCGCAAGCTTTGGCTCGCACTTGCAGCATACGGCGCGCGGCCGCGATGTTATCGCACTTGGACCTCATGCGGAAAATGCACCGACGGCAATAAAAAAGAAACAATAATGTGCAGATCCCATGCAATGTGGAAATTCATGTCATTCGAAGCATTGTGCGGGTACCTGACTATGCATCTTTGTGTGGGGCTCCACAAATGGTTAGGGCGTGAACCAATATATCGAATTTATGGACAGGAAAGACAGAGAGGTCGACCTGAGCTAGTGCGCTCTAGTCTGATGTACTCTGCACTGAGGAAGAGGGAAGGGGAGTGAAAGTACTGAGATGGATGATGATGATAAGTGGTGAGTGCTTATGCATATGAGACAGTTGTCTTGCTAGAGCCACTCGTCGAGCTTGGTGACCTTCAGAAACTTCACCAACACTTTAGTTGCACGCATTGAAGTTGCAGTGTCAGGCCATTGGCCAAGGATAGCTTCCGCCGACAGTGGTTGCCTGCCAACGCTGGCTAGAGAACTTTCTAACGTCCTTCGCTCCAGCATATATGCTGGGCAATCGCACAGTATGTGTTTCAGTGTTTCAGGCATTTGGCAGTGTTCACAATCAGGGCTGTTCGATTGGCCGAGGAGATGCGTGTAGCGATGGGTGAAAGCAACGTCCAGCTGAATCCTGTGTAGCAATGACGTTTAGCTCCGCGTAACCTTCGGGGGCAAACAGAATTTACCGTCTGGGTCGATCATATGTAGGCGTCTGTGAATGTTGCCATCGTGGGCTCTGCATGCCTTTGTAAGGTCCTGCATGAGTGGCGTGAACCAACGTACTTAAGGAGAGTGAATAGCTGCATGCATGGACTCGACAGCGTATGTGTGTGTAACGGCAGTAGCACGACGACGACCACGTCGAAGACGATCGTACGGCAGCAAGGGCATTTGTACGCCGGCAGCTCGACGGGGGCGTTTACGACGTGACGATGGTTGGGTTCGACATGAGTAGCGGACGAGCGTAAGCGAGAGAAACAAGGATCGTGACGTCATCGGCAACTACGTGTTATACAATCGTGTGCACCACATGACTATGTCATGTGCTCTATGTTAAGACGACGATGGTATTTGTACTCCAGCGAATAAACATTAAAACGTGATTAACTTGGGCAATCATGAAGTTGGCACAACGTAGTACAGTTTCTACGTAGCGTAAACTACTACGTAAAAAGTGCGCAGGAAAGTGGGCCGGCCCCCGGAGATTGTGGTCTAACACAGTGCCTCATAGCGCGAACTGTCGCAGGTAAATAAAAGCGATAAGATGGCACGTGGCGTACGCGCCGAGTGTTTCAATGAACTGGCTGCCTTTGGTACGAGAGACGCAAGCGTTCGATCATGACCTAGTGATTACAGCACTAGGCTGATGTGTTGGGACCGACAAGGTTAGATTACACCGTCGGTCGCACGTCACTTTTTCTTTATTTTATGATAGTGAGGCGAGACAGAAACCAGCCTATACCTGCAGCGGAGCGCATCGCATCAAAAACGCAACAAAAATGCAGGATGCAGCGCCGTCGTTAATTTCGCGCACCAACTGGCCCCGACTTCAAGGATATTGACAATGTCTACAACTCAGGTGAACTATTTTACCCGTAAAATGGAGAGACGAAACACAGAGAAAAGAAAACCAGCTCTTCCTGCGGTTTTCTTTTGTCTGTGCTTCGTCTGTCCTTCTGTCATATGGCAACGCAACACCTCCCAATCCAGGAAGTCAGAAGAACAGAAAGCTGAGCCAGTTGGTAAGGATTCATAATGCAAAGAAAAGGTAAAGCGTGCAGGCACGGACACAAGAGAAGAGAAGAGGATAACACGAACGTCGTACTAGAAATGAAGCTTAGAACAACAGAAACCTGAGGTAGGTGGTAAGGATTCATAATGCAAAGAAGGGGTGTGTTCGTCCATTCGTTCATAATACGTTCGTGTTGTCCAGTTCTCTTGTGTCCGTGTCTGCACGCCTTACCCCTTCTTTGCATTTGTAACGGGGAAGTCATGCTGAAGTCCAATAATAATAATTGAAAGGTAATTATTGAAAGTAAACAAATGATACCAGTACAAGTTCGCTAGGAGTAGCTTTTCAGTTTCCTTCTAAGAAAGAGCGTTTCTTTCAGTACTTGTATTAGAAATTGGACAGATCCTGCCTCCACGGATATTGTTACTGGCTCGCTTAAGGTAGAGACCTCAATTGCTCCGCGGCAGAAGCGTGGCCCTCATCTCTCGAGTTGCCATGTGGTCTCACTCAAAAGAATTGTCCCCGCAAAGTTTAGCGTATTCTTATTGAGCTCTGCTTGACTTGACAAATGACAGCCGCCCTTGCTTCAAACCTTTTAAAACGGAGCAAAGATGTGTAAAGAACGTCCAGTCTGAGAACAAAGCCACTCTACCATGAACGTTCCTGGCATGGGGATTGACACAAACTTTGTTACTGGCTTTTAAAGTGTTCGCATAATCGTCATCAGGTTAAAGCTGTAAGCATAGCAATGCGTCGCGAAACTAATGTGAAACAAAGAAATGATAAATGTACGGATTGCGGTACACGCTTGCAGAATAGGGATAACCGAAAATTTGAAGCTTAAGTGATAGCTGCGGCGAGGAGAAGACGCCGGGGTCGAAGGTCTTTTACGAAAACATTACAGCACTATGAATAAGGACGTGCAAGCATACACGTACGGTGTTTCTCCAATCCCTACAGAGAACACTGATAAATTTTTAGTGTACCCCCAATGTTCTGCGAAAGTTTGTCGGCATTTATAGTTGAGGTGTCAGGAGCCAAAAATATTGTGAACCCGACAGAGAAAAAAGTAGAGCACATGCAATATACAGAGGTACTTCAGTGACGTCCGTCTTTTCATGTATACCTAAACTGACCGAATGAACTCCGGCGATGTAAATGTATTAAGAGATGATGAATAAGTTTTCAAATAGATAAATTCTGGGATTTTACGGGTCAAAACTGCGATCTGATTATGATGCAAACCATAGAGGGGGAAAACAGGAATTTTGACCACTTTGGGTTCTTTAGCGCGCACTCACTGTACGGTGCACGGCTTGTTCTGCCTTTCATCTCTGTCAAAATGATGCCGCCACGGCCAGAATTTGATACCACGACCTCGTGCTTAGCAGCGCAATGCCCTGGCCACTAAGCCATCCGACTGGATAAGTTTTCTTATCAGCACATGTTTCTTTGAGGAATATGACTGTACTACTGTTCCGGAATGGTTTCTTTCCACCGATTAATTTTCTTGTGAGAGAACCTCCGCTTGAAGGACTTCTCGTAGAAGGAAAGTGCTCATTGTCGTAATAATTGCTCGCGCCTCCCAGTTTATTGGGGCATTTAACTTTACTCAAGACCAAGGAGGGCAAACGCAGGCCATTGGGGAGGATAAAAAGCAACGGCCTTTTTTCTCCTGGTTAATGACGACGACGAAAGACTGCGCTTGCCAAACTACGCAGAACATAAGCCATAGCTATAGCCGGATATTACGAGCACCAAGACTATCAGTGTTTTGTCCGCTGTCACTTATGGTAGATATTCCAGGCTACATTTATGGGGTGCTGAGTTGGCCCCACCGCTGTGTCTTTTCATTGGGCGAACCATGCACATAATGCTACTTCATCTCGCCAAGTCGATGCCGTGCAAGGCATTTTAACGTGGCGAACTGAGTGAATGTTTTCTATGGAACCATGACCATGCTTCGCATATAATGTTCTGCAGATTTCGGTAAACAAATAATCCAAGCGCTTTACATGCGAATAAAATCGGGTCAATTGTAGGCAGAAGCGTGAACAGCGGAGCAAACACATTGCCGAAATTTAGGGTGTCCCACGTAAATTTAGACAAGAATCGAAATATGAAAGGTGCGTCGGAAGCGAATTGAACCGAACGCATACTATTCGCATCGGCCTATAGTAAGTCAGACAATCTTTTTGTTTTCCCCATAACTCACTAAATAAGTTTAATTAGCCAACTTCCTTATTATTGGATGAGGGCCCAAGTATGATGGTCAGATTTGTAGAGCACCTTGAGAAGCCACCGATCGAGTTGTTTCTTGTACGATACGTCTCACGTAGTCTTTTTTTTTTGCGGGTTACAAAGAAGGCCCGCGAAATATGAGGAAAAAGAAATGTCACGCGACCGAGCGTTTGCGCAGTGGTATTGTGCTGCTCTCAAAGGTGCGTTCCGTGTACAAGGTCGGCAGCATCGTGACTGGCGACGAGGAATGGCAGGGCGTTCTTTAGCTCATCGGCAGCGCTCGGCCAGCAACATGCATTTTCGCCGTCATCCGACGGAAGCCGATCTTGTTCACCGAACGCACGCTTGAGAGACACACGTGCGATACTACTGCGCAAGCGCTCCGTCATGTGGCTTTCTTCGTATTTCGCGGGCTTTCTTTGATACCCGGAACAAAGGATTACGTGAGATGTATTGTAAAGAAAACAACTCGATCGGTTGTTTGTGAAGATGCTCTAAAAATCTGCGTATCATACTTGGGGTCCTCAAACAATAATTAGGAAGCTCGGAAATTAAACATATTTGATTAAGAGGTTATGGGGAAAAATTGTCTGGGTTACTATTGGCTATTGCGAAGATTATCCATTCGATTTAGTTCGCTTCCGACGCGCCTTTAATTTTAAAATTATTGGCTCAAGTTATGTGGGACACCCTGTGTATTCGAAGCTCGTAAGTGGATGCCGCAATGGTAATCAGCATTATTCGAACGAGGAGCTAGTATCTTGGGCTGGAGTCGACGTCTCTGACCTCTTCGCAAGTTTTTGCTTCACTTGAGTCAATGTTGAGCTGTGTGATAAGCGGGGAAACTGTGGTTGGGGGACGGGCGCCTAGGTATTGGTTGTCTGAATGAAGGTGAAAAGTGAGAAGTGACAAAGGGATTTCTGTTTGTCGGTGCCTCAACAACGTTTTTTCAGTGTTGAAAGCTCCATGTCTCCGTCGTCTGGTGGATCTCTTTACAGTTTCAGTTACCAACCGCAGTTGTATGCATATTTGGCAGCTGAATGTCAAATGTTTCTGGAACTTTCTTTGTGAGGATGAAATTCTGTTAGCCCCTTTTTGTACGCCGTGCTCACAAGAAGAAGCTTAGTGAAGTTTATCGGCATTGTGCTCTTAATCAGCTATCGCAGACGTTTTCTCGACTAGGATATAGGCACTTCATGTGCCCGAGCACTGCTAACAATAGGCCTCTACCGCTATTAAAAGCACGTTTCTGCGCTATGCTGGTGCTGGCGTTCTGCACAGGCACTTGCCTCATATGCCATTCATGGCGCAAGCATCTTTGCTTCCGTGGCTCTCTTACTTCGTTTCCATCATATGGTTCAAATATGACGGTAATGTTCTCTTCGATCTCGCTGCGCCATGAACCACGTTCCAAGTACAGTCCGCGGAACCAAATGAATATCCTTCGAATTAAAAACTGTGGGTAGATATATGCAGGACTAAATCTGGAAGAAAAGTGCTGCGGCTTGTATTACGATTTGTAGTACGATATATTGCAGCCGGAAGATTGGAGAACGTCCATGAGCCATCAAGTTTACGATTTATTTTTTGTTAATATGTGTCCTAAATATAGAAAACAAAAACTTGACGAACTATTTTGAAGTGAAAATGAGTATTCTGGGTCTCCTCATGGAAGTGCGCAGCTTGCTTTTTGTTGTCCTGGAAATATCGCAATGTGACACTATAGGGGCGGGGATTGGTCAGTATACTTCAGGTCAATATAAAACCAAAATCCAAAAACACCCATGTGCTTAGATTTAGGCGCACGTTAAACAACCTCAAGTGGTCAAAATTAATCCGGAGTACCTCACTACGGCGTCCCTCATAGTCACATCGCAGGTTCGGTGCGTAAAACTCCATAATTAAATTATTTTTAAATTATCCCAGTTGGAAAAGAAACGCAGAGTGTTAAGTGTTAAGAAACGCATAGTGTGTTAAGTTTTTGTCACATGTTCATTTTCCTTCATTTTATCCCCCCCTGCAATAATGCCCTTGTGGTGCTGCAGGTACTTGTATAAATAAAAATAAATAAAGGGTCAAAGCGAACCATTCAGGTCATTCACCGAAGCGAATTAAAAACACATATTTAGTAGGTGCTGACTGATGTACTTTCTTAAACGGTGTTACTTTATTGGTTTTTCTCAGGTCGTCGCTCGTGAAATGACGCAAATTATGCACATGCAAGCTTTGACACTTGAACAGCCGACGGCTGTCAAGTGGAATGGCAGCGACACGGCCAAGCACTATGCCTCCAGCGCTCGCTGCCTGCTGAGGTCTCAAAAAGAGGTCGGTGTCCTCAAGCATATCATCACTTTTTCGCATGCGCCAAGTTGTCCTTTAATGCCACTCTGACACCTCTACATTTGCAATTGTTCCTGATGGGAGTCAACATTTCGGTTACCGTCGCTCGGTTGCGACGAATTCGACCATCCTATCTACGCTGCTATGAGCCTCGTTGCAGTTTCCACGCTAGGGAAAGGAGTCACTTTGTCTTTGAGACACAATGCTGAGAATGTAGACGCCCTGCTGGCATGTCTCTCTCTATAGGGCACATTGGATGCTCAGTCGGAGGTTAAATTGACTACAGAAGCCGACAGATATAGGCCGGTTTCTTCGTGAGCATCAATGAAGGGTGAAAAATTTGTTTCTCTCCGCGTAATACGGATTGCACTTGACGCTTTAGAACCCACAAGGCAACAGTTGTTCATGAATCGCGACTACGTAGTATCGAGTGAAATTTATTTAAAAATGAAACTCTGGAGCTTTACACGCAAAAATTGCAATATGATTATGAGACACACCGTAGTGAGATGCTACGGGTTAATTATTTACCATCTGTTGTTCATTAACATTTGTACGGTGTAAGGTAAACGAGTGCGTTTGCATTCCGCCCTCATCGCACTGCGGCTGCCATGGCCGGGATCGAACACACCACCTCGAGCTCAGCAGCGCAATGGCGCGGGCACTGGGCTTTACTAAGGCGGCTGCGCGTTTTCTAATAAAAGCGGCACACTGCTATAATCTACGCGGTTGCTCCAAACGCGTTGTGCTGTCGTACTATGACTCGGATATAACTGCTTAGGAGGGCAGCCATTTGGCATGGCGGTCAAGTGGCCTTACCACCTTAGAATCTGTAGAGGGGAACTGCCTCGGAGAAACCATACAATGCGGTGAAAAACGGCAGCTGGTTCTTTGAACAACAACAAAAAATGACCGTGGTGCGTTGTCGTACCCTAGCATCATCACAATTATTCGCAAAGCCACAAGAAAAAGCAAGTTTCATGAGATAGAAAAAAGATAATCATCCACGCGACGCTAATTTCAACTTCGCAAAACGCACTAAATCACAGAATGTGAAAGAAGTTACTTGCATCCGAGCGAGCAGAGAGCGAAGCTTTCTTCATCTATACCCTGCACAGCTTTTTTTTTGCTTCCTGGATGTACGGATAACAAACTCGAGTGCCGACAGCTTCTGTAGCCGCGCTTACACGAATGTGACCGTTGGTGCACCGGATCGCTTTTCAAGCGCCTAGAATTCACGTAAACGGTGGTATTGCGCTAGGAAGCCAATTGCAACAGTGCGCCAGGAGAGAGTATAGATCGAAACCGTGTTACGTGTGGCGCATTCACCGAATGGCGAAAGTCGGGGTCATTGTGGTCCCGACGTCAAACATTCCACCAAGTCAATGTGGACACTGAGATGCTGACAGTTACGGCAAATGAGAGGTCGGCATAAGAACGAGACGACGGAAGTTTTCCCAGAACTTCACCGAGTGACCTCGGGACGTGGAGTAGCTTTACCTTCTGGCGTCGTCAGTGAAACACTGGATCTGGTTTGCTTGCTCCCCCCCTCCCCCCCTCCCAGGATCTGCTTGGCGGCGTATGTGCTTTGTATCAACATTCACCTCCTTGGAGCTGGTGGGCTGTGCCGATACGAAACTACGAATTGGTTGATAGGAACATTGCCCGTTTGCATCGCGAGTGATCTAGGGAAGATGAAGGGTTTTTAAAAGACATCTTGAGCATATGCACTTTCAGAACGCTGTAGTTTGTCCTGATGTGTAGCTCGTAGTTGCGTGCTACATGCACTGCCTTAGATGCTCCTGCCAGTACGAGTATCTTAAGCCATTTCCTGTAAATAAGTTGGCCCTTTGTCCTCCTTTGAATGAACCCCCTGTTGAATTCCTCCAACCTGCTACAACTCATACTCATCAAAAATTAGCAAATTTTGTCGTGAAAGTTCGGACGATGGCATGGGCCCCCTTAGCCTCCGTGTGACGCCTCGGTAGCGTAGGCCAGCTACCCGTTTCGAGACGCACCGGTGGAGTGGTCTAGAGAGCAACCCTCGGCGTGACGCCGAACTCTGAGACCACGACCCACAAATCCAATAACGGTCAAGTCGGCTCGCGCTTTCCGTGTAAACCCTAAAGCAAGGCATTGAGAGAGAGAAAGAGAGGAAAACTTAGACTAACTACTGCGGGCGTTGCTGAACAGGTGGCTATTGCTCTAGCACTAATTGATTCTAGAAGAGTTTTGGTGTTTAGCGACTCGCGATCTGCGATTACAGCCTTCTCAAGAGGACTTGTTGCGGAACCGGCTAACAGACTGCTGCAGGGTAGGGATATCACTTCGCATACCGTTACTTGGTTCCCGGCCCACTTGGGGACAGTGGAGGGAGCCCCGCGTAACCTCAACGAGGTGGCGCACAGGGAGGCACAAGGATTAGCGTGCTGTGTACTCCCTGAAGGGGCTGGATCTCCCGCTCCTGCGTACAGGGACCAACTGTTAACCTACAACGAAATCACCAAGCACTATTACTTAGGGCGCAGGGCATTCCCGTTGCCACATACTAAATTAAATAGGCAGCAGGCGGTTACATTAAGGCTTCTGCAGACACGGACGTACCCTAATCCGGTCATCATGAATAAAATTAATCCGGACTGCGGGGTTTCAGTCTATTGTAGTAAGTGTGGGGGTTTGCTCGATTTACAACACATGCTGTGGCGCTGCTTGGCGTTGGCCGGTGATGGTTCTCGAGGTGAACAGTGGTGGCAGCGAATGCTGCACAGTGAAGTGCTGGCGGATCAACTCAGGGCTGTCCAGAGGGCCCGTGTGATGGCAGAGGGGCTCGGCCTCTCTGTACCGACGTGGGAGCGGCCCGCATCAGTCCCAGACTGATCCCTCAGGACCTAAATAAAGTTCTTCATACCATACCATACTGCGGGCGTGGCGCACTACTCGATTCACCGATGTAACGCACTCGCTGGAAACAGGGTCTAGCTGATTTCGGACGAAGGCAGAGGCGTCACATGTAAACGCTGTCGCATACTGTCACCGCGATGCGCTAAGAAATGCGATACACCATTGCCGCACTCACACTAACTGGGCTTGTGACCAATTCGTTTTTCTTTCTGTAGTCCTACGTTCTGACAGCCTCGCTCTCACTGTTATCGGGGCTGCGCACGGCTGACGTCCGTCAACCTTACGTTAGCTGAAAGAGGGATGTGTGGCGCCCGTCCCCCTTTTCTTGCAAAACGACGCTTTGCTTGCATTTAATTAACCTTCAGTTTAATTAAGAGCATCACTTAAGCTTCGCTTAACATCGCGCGGGTTTATGCATGTTAAAATGAGTACAGAAGCCGACAGATTTAGGCGGGTTTCTTCGTAAGCGTCGATGGAGGAGGGAAAGTTTTCGTCTGTCCATGTAATACAAATTCAACTTGGCGCTCAAGATCCCACAAGACAACAGTTCTTCATGAATCGCGACTATATAGTATCGAGTGACATTTCTTTAAAAAACAATCTTGTGCTTTACGCGCAATAATTGCGATCTTATGATGCACGTCGTAGTGAGATGCTACAGGTTAATTTCTTTCCATATTTGGTTCATCAACGTGCATACAATGAAAGGTAAACGAGCGCGTTCGCATTCCGCCCCCATCGCACTGCGGCCGTCGTGGCCGGGTTCGAACACGCGACCTCGAGCTCAGCAACGCTATGGCGCAGCCACTGGGCTTGACCGAGGCGGATCGGCATTTGTTTCAAAAGTGACACATTACTATTTTACACGCAGTTCCTCCAAACGAAGCCTTGTCGCACAGTGGCTCAAAGAACTACTTAGGATGGCAGCCATTTGACATGGCAGTAAAGTGGCCAAAGCGCGTTAGAATTTACAGAGGGGAACTGCCTCATAGAAATCATGGTATGTGATGAAAAGGACAGGTGGTCCGTTGCACGTGAAAAAATGGACCGCGGTGTGTTGGAGTACCCTATCACCAGCATAGTTATTCACAATGTCTTTAATTTTAATTGTTTTAATTATTTAATTATTAAATTTTAATTATTTCTAATTAATAAATTATTTAATTAATTTAATTCATTAATTAACTGCACGAGTTTCATCAAATACAAAAACAGCCATCGACGCGTCCATAATTTCAACTCCGCTGAATTATATATATATATATATATATATATATATATATATATATATATATATATATATATATATATATATATATATATATTCAACAGCTTTCGTATTTCGCGTGCGATGCTCTACTGTAAAAAACAACTTGCCGCAGGTGGGGAACGATCACACAGCCTTCACATTTCGCGTGCGATGCTGTACTGGTAGAGCATCGCACACGAAATGCGAAGGTTGTGGAATCGTTCCCCACCTGCAGCAAGTTGTTGCTTCATCCACTTGCATTACCATTAATTTATCGTTTCTTTCTTTCATTTATAGCAGAAGTAATTTCCCCTATGTTGTCCTGTGTTGGATTCCTAAGATATTAGGATATATATATATATATATATATATATATATATATATATATATATATATATATATATATATATATATATATATATATATATATATATATATATACAGGTGGTCCCAGCTAACTTGAACCAAGGTTTTCAAAAAACCCATGCGTTCTTCAGAACAGAAATCACGTGGTTGTTGTTAGCGTTTATCTGAACTTACAGTACCATTACTTGCTCGTCTTCTTTTTGAGTAATTAGCCGAGATAAATGAATTAACTGTTTAAATATAGGTTGAAACGCTCAGGCGCCAATAGGAAAGTTGTGGAGCTCCCTAAATATTGCCCAACACAGACACTTCCAACAAGATAGACTTAGCGTGGCCGTTTTTATTCGCGACAGCGCGCTCTGTGCGCCCGAATGCACCAAGATTACAGTGCTGTCAACAACGCTTTCTAAAAAACACCGCTGGCTTCAACCCTTCTGTGCTGCTCACGACAGAGATTCGCGTTGTGCTCGGTTCCGAGATGGACGTCAGACTCTGGAGTTTTGCAAGACGCATAGCGCCACCTGCCGTTGCGAAGAGGCAGTAATTGAGTAGTGCGAAGCCCGACTCGCTTGCTGCCTATGCAGCTAGCGACTGCGAAACAATGATTGGACTAGATTTTGGTACATATTGGGAGTGTTTTGCGCATTTAACATCCAGACGGAGAGCTATAAATTTTTTCGCTAGTCGGACGCGTCGCTGAACTGCCATAAAGTGCTGGCTGGCTCACTCTTCAGTCTGATGGCGGAAACGACGGCAAGAGCGATAGCTCGTCGCGCTGCGAAGAAACGCCGTAATCGACGCTACTGTTGTGTTGTAAATTGCCATGAACGTGAAGGACGGAACAACAACGTTCAGTTTTACCGATTGCCATCGCGATCGTATGAAGGGGAAAGGAGAGAGCGCTGGATACGGGCTGTTCAACCTGTTGGGTAATCGGATTACTTGCATTCCCCACAACACAGTGGTTCGCATGAGAAAGTCCGACAGTTTTGTTCTTCTGTAATTGTGTTGAGTAGCCCTGACGGAGGACCGTGGTAAACAAGTGAAAACTCAAGAATCTGCATCCGCCAATTCGTTGTAACAGAAAAAACAACGTTGCGAACCATCCTGCTTATGTGCTATCGATATCTCAACCTTTTAACAGACGTCCGCCTCCGCTTGACTCAACAAGTGGAACGGAGAGATTTGGCAGGTCAGCTTAACCAAACATTTTGGTTCGTTTATGAATTCAAAATCCTGTTCAAGAGCATCGTTGTAGTGCGAGCTCATTTCTACTTTAGGTATATTGTATGTCCTGCGCCGATACAACAAGCACGCTTTGCGATGTGCTGAG
Organism: Dermacentor albipictus; assembly: GCF_038994185.2. NCBI lineage: Eukaryota > Metazoa > Arthropoda > Arachnida > Ixodida > Ixodidae > Dermacentor > Dermacentor albipictus. The sequence goes on from NC_091822.1 coordinate 86,950,011, forward strand.
CCTGCTCGACTGCGTTTTTCAAATGTGAGCAATAAGTTGCTGTAGGAGCACTGGATGAGTAACTGCGAAGTAACGCACGTGTGGAAAGAAAGAAGTGTCGCGTTTATTTACATTTATTTGTGCGCGCTTGTTGCTGGAAGCGTTTGCGAAAAGTGAAGGTACAAATTAAGGTACGGAGCGATGCTGTTGCTCCTGCGAGAAAGAAAGATGCAGCGCGTAGGCACTGCAGGAAGCTTACTTTCGTTATGATCGCATGCTGTTTGCTGCCTTGGAAAACGTTTTCTGTTTGCTGCCCTGGAAAAGGCTATGAAAGGGTTTACTCTCTGTAAATAATTTCGAGATAAAACATTACGATAAAATACATAAAAATATAGGAGATACCTAAGTCTTGTGTTCAGGACATATTCAATATGAACCAGTTTGAAATGCTTAGATTTTTATGCTGATATGTCTATAGAGAAACCTGATACTCTCTGTATTTGCGACTTGCAGCACGTCGAAATTACTCTTGAGACTTTATTTTATATTGTACACGCACTTCGTCCTGCTGAGCTTCCTTTCCGAAGCGTGGATGGGCGGAAGAAGCTTTTCAGGTCCTTGATTTTTAGGAAAGGGTGCCTCAACACAAACGAAAGAGAAGGGTCCATTGTGACCTATGCACCTTCGCTTGCGGACAGCGGACACCTTCGCAGCCTTGCACTACTCACTTAGCGCCAAGGCTGCGATGGGGGCGCTGGTGACGGGTTTTCCCGCAGCGCCGCCAGGGCATAGTCTGAGGTCTATAAGCGCCAGTAGGTTCGGGCGGCAGTTGAAATACAGCGCGGCTCCCGTTTCTGCGGCGATAATTGCACTCTCACGCTAGCAGAATGCATGCGGAGGTAAAATGAAAAGCTCGCGAGTTCGAATTTGGGAGCGAGACCACAAGAAGCAAACACGCATTATAACAAGCTTGATTACGTCGTGTGAATTACGCTGGCTGTCACAAAAGGAAGAATTGTAAACTGACACGAAAGGTTGCTGTTTAGTTCCCTGCCCATTCTTTGTCGGCAGAGAATTTGTAATTTCAGATTACTTACGTGCATTTTCCACGTCATACAAAAGTTTCACACACATGGCTCTTTTCATGGATAAAGGTTGTAGAGATTTATTCACTGTGATGCCTGTCTAAAGAATGTGTTCAAACAAGTCGCCCTCTGCCATAATGCAGTATTGGCACTTCTTCAGCACATCCGATGTAGCTTTTTTGATGACTCAAGACGGTGTCTCGCTGCCTCTGCCTTTAGCGCTTCTGGTGTAGTTGTAGGTTTGCGGTACACTCGGTCTTTCACATGTCCCCACAAGAAGTCTAGAGGTGTGAAGTTCGGGGGCCTTGCAGGCCATGCCACTGGTCCATGCGGCCCGACCCACTGGCGTTTGAAGGCTTCATCAAGCCAGTCTGGGGCAAGGCTGCTGCTCTGAGCTGGTGCACCATCGTGCTGATATTCATAGTTATGTAATAAGCCTCTGCAATCTCTCTCTCTCTCTCTCTCTCTCTGCGTTATCTGTTGCTCGCTTCAAGAATTTTCTTTTTTCTAGTACTGGCTTACACCCGTGCTCTTTTAAAATGGTCACCTGTGTGACCACCTATGTTGCTGCGCACTGCCAGACTGCTCGCGTGCTCTATCGTTGGAACATCGGCGTGTATGCCCAATATAAGAAAAGCCGCAACTCAGTGGAATCTAGTAAACAACGTCGTGCAGTTTGTGAAACGTTTGATATGCGTCCTTAGAGCAACCCGCACGGACGTCTTTCTTTGACAACAAAGGGCATAACATTAACAGCTTGCACGGGGCAGAATAGAGCACGTTCACGTTATATCTCTCAGAAACTTTTTTTACATTATGGAAGATGCGACGAAGCTACGGGATCACGTGCGTTTTGTTACGTTCCAACTAGGTTTGTGGCAATTTTTTCTTTTTGTTCACTTTTTGCAGAAGGCTTTCACAAATTTTCGGGAAAAAGGCCGAAGGATAACCAACATTATTTACACGCCTTGCGAACTCCACGGCTGGAATTTGTAAATTGCAATATGAAGCAAATGGTAATTAGTTAAAATGATTTAGTGATTTTTGTTAATTAGTTGATTATGATTATTAATTTCTTTCTGCAAGTAGTGTCAGCTGCTCCGAGTAGGCCACTTCACGAACAAGAATTGTGCTATCTGCCACGGGCAACCTTTAAGAATTTTTGAAAGTGTTCGCTTAAACACCCTGCACATCAACCAGTGATGCGTCTGTGTGAGTGTTGGATTTTGTACAGAGTAAAATTGAGGGAGTTAGTGCTGGCCAGGACAGTCGTAACAGACGAGAAAGATTGCTCAGCGGGTTCGTTAGCGGGCAGGTGACTAATGGCGTAACAGCATTACAACAAAACAAATTGCACAACTGCATTGTAATCGCACTTGGGAAATGCCGCGAGTATGCTAAGGCGGCGACATGAATAAAGAAAAAGTGCGCTGGGCTGAGCTTCGAAGGTAAATATTTTCTGTGTTAGAAAGTAAGGTGTCCTAAGTTCATTTAAAATAGTGAAGGTTCGATATGTAAATGGTTTGCTTGGCATTGGTTTTACCACAGAGGCATGCAAAAGAAAACAACTAAATATAATATTTCAACAATCATAAAGATTACGCGCAGGATAGGGGTAAGTGGAGATCGCAGGGAGAGGCCTTCGTCCTGCAGTGGAACTAGGTTGCTGCTGCGGCTGCTGCTGCTGATGATGATGATGGAACAACGTATTCTAACCCGACAATTGAAGCTAGTCCTTCCCGAAGCTCACAGCTGGCTTGATACATGCAAAACCTTCACGCTGTTAATTTCTCTGGTCTAATCAATCCCTACCAATTTCACTCAGAGCAGAAAGTGAACTGTCAAAGACTGCAGCTGTCACGTCTTTAGCACACGCGCATGCGTGAAGTGACTGTTTACTCCTGATCGTCGGATAAACTAGAAGCGATCCTGAAGCAAGCAAGCTCTTCACCTCTATTGTAATATCAATGCCCAAGTAATCGCGCAAATATTCCATCTTACCAATCTTTTACAATAACGAAGCGCATTTTCTCAAATACTCTGTGTATCTGCAAACCGGCAGTATCAAATTTCGCCATGTCCAAATTGGGATATCGTAATAGGAATTAAGCTAAGCAGAAGACAAATCCAGGAGAAATTTTGTTGACCCTTCGTTCACCCACAGCCAATGCGATTATTGAACCGCTGCGTACGCTGACCGAATTATAATTTGTGCTTAGTGTGATGCTAAAGCACATGGGCCGGCGTCGGCGGAGACATGCAAGAGATCACGCAACTCTTAGGATACTGGCACTAAGCAACTCGTGTAAAAGCGCGTCGGTGAGAACGCCTTGCTCAAGAGAGGAGAAATATTTTGCTGACAAGGGCAGGATTGGAGGCGCTGCGATCGCCGAGGAGTGTGGACGTGCTCGCGTCGGCTCCGTGTTCGTGAAATGATTTTGCAGCATTTTCTTGCGAATTGTGGCCTAATTTTTACACCAGTCGATCAGTGAAGATACCAGGACTCCGTAGACGCCTCATTTTCAGGTGGGACACTCTATTTCCCTGTGCTACGGACATTTTCCTGTGCTGCGAACGTTTTTGTGAATCGCCCACGCCGCCGCCGCGCGTGCTCGCCGGGCGCACCGGATGCGCGGCGCGCACTCGAGCGAGCTCCGTATCGCAGATCAAGTTTCTCTGCCCCAGCAACGAGCATGGAGCTCGAAGTGGCCGCCGAGACGGGCTGGCGAACAACTCGCCTTCGCCAACCGGCGAAGCTGAGGGACGACTCTTCACCCCAGAATGACTCTACCCAAACTTCAAGCGCTCGTTCTCGTTCCAAGACCAGGCCACCAGTCAAGGCACAAGTTCTAAAGGCTGGACGCATGCATCCGCTACCTTCCAACCAGATCAAGATCATCATTCGCCCCAAGGGAGCCCTCAACATCGCCAAAATTGGTAGTCCTACCGTGACTACAGCCGTTCTCCAAGCCGCACAGCTCAGCCCAGCAGATATTATACAAGACACGGTGTGCCCCAACACCCAACAAAATATTATCGTTGTCTGTACACCAAGTCTGCAGAACGCCGATCGGTATGTCTGCATAAAATCTATTCAAGTCAATGGGGTCACGCACGATGTTAACGCGTATGAGACGGCCGCCGAGGACACCACGAAGGGAGTCATCCGCGGAATCCCCCTCTCCGATACCCCACAGCAAGTCAACGCCAATATCGTCAATACCCGCAACCCCCTCGCACTAGCCGCAAAACGCATTGGAACGACAACCACCGTTGTTATCGCCTTCAGTGGCCCCGACGTGCCATATCTGGTCTGTTACGGAGCTACCTTAATCCCATGCTCATTATTCCGCAAGCAAATAGAAATTTGCTACCAATGCGGCCGCCTCGGACACCGCATGGATGTCTGTCCTTTTCCAAATAACAAGATCTGCAGAGGTTGTGGAGTCCGCAACCCACCTCCCGATCACACGTGTAACCCGAAATGCTCACTGTGCGGCGGCCCTCATCTTACAGCGGACAAATCGTGTACGGCTCGCTACAAGACACCATACGTTATTCGCAAGCGCATTGGGGAACGCCGAGCTGCAATGCAAGCCACCCTTCAAGAAAGCGACTTCCCGCCCTTGAACTCGAAGCCCCGCTCCAGATCCCGGACTCCATCACGCTCGAGGCAACATTGTTCCCGGACCCCTTCACGTTCGAGACAGCGCCGTTCCCGATCCAGATCTACTTCTGCCCCACCCGCCAAGGCTCCTACTAACAAGGTGAGCTTCGCAGAAGCCCTTAAGGGCGCCTCGCGAGAGGGTCGCAACACACCTTCTCCACAGTCCACGAACACCAATGATAACGCAGAAATAGCTCACCTCAAAAAAGAAAATGCCATTATGCGCGACCTAATTCACAAGCTCTCGCAAGAGGTTCGCGATCTTAAACAATCCAAGACACCCGCCCCTACACCACCCGCCGAAGCGCCCCACTCCTCTAGCCACGACGCTCCATTGACACCAGCCCCCAAAAAGCGGGCCCTCCAAGAGGGAGCCACGGGCCAAGTGCGCTCAGAGGTTAAAGACATGCTAGTCTCACTTCAAAGCGCGATGACCACACTCCAGAACGCAGTCGAATCCATGCAACACGCCGTTCTCGCACTGGCACAGCGCGTCACAAACATTGAAACCCACCTACAAACTCTCCCCATGCCCGCTCCTCCTACCCTCCAAACTCCAGCACTGCCCCTGCCGGCATCCCCCAATCCCCATCATGGCCCACACTAACAGAGATACACTTATCTGGCAGTGGAACTGCCGAGGCTATCTCCGCAAACAGCCAGTCATCCGTCAACACCTTCGTACCCTCACCCGGCAACCGGACGTCATCATGATTCAGGAAACCCATATCGATTCGGTCACCCTCCCAGGTTACCAACCTTTCATCCCGCCACATGCTTCTCGCCGCCTCTGCACTTTCGTCCACAAGAGAATCACCGCCATCGAACACAATCTCCACGACCGAAACATCGAACACCTTCTCGTTGAACTTATCCCCACCAAGAGACGTAAGGAAAGTATTTTTCTCCTTAACGTGTACAACCATCCCTCTGCCAAAGTTCGAAGCCGTTTTCTCACCCTCTTCAAGAAGGCCCTTAACGTAGCTGGCACCAACCCCCTCGTTATCGGTGGAGACTTCAATCTCCCCCACACGGTATGGGGATATGGCTACTCGACGACGGCGGCTCAAAACCTCTGGAAAGACTCCCAAGACCTCGGACTCACTTTCATTACAGACCCCACGTTCCCCACACGCCTCGGTAGCTCCACTTCCCACGACACGACCCCCGACCTGACATTTACCAAGAACGTCAACAATGCTCAATGGAGCAACACACAACATGATCTCGGTAGTGACCATTCCATCATTGCCATACTTATCCCTCGGATAGCTGCAGTTACTGCCAAACCCCGTGAGTTCACTTGGGTTGACTGGGATGCATTTCGCAAGCATCGTTCCGCTGACCAGCACGCGGAACGCATAGCGGACATTGATGCATGGACCCGAAATCTCCACTCCGATACCAATGCAGCCACGCACACCGTTACCACCGATGCCCCCGTCGAGCGCATGGACAGTAGACTGGCCCATCTCCTCGCGGCTAAAACATCCATCCTATCCCGCTGGAAGGGGCGACGTCTCAACAGGCGCCTCCGCACTAAAATAGCCCTCCTCAATAAGGAAATCGAAGCCCATTGCCTCACTCTGAGCCGTCAGCAGTGGACTGAACTGTGCAATACTGCTGACGGACAGATCCATTGTCCCTCTTCTTGGAAGCTTCTCAAACACCTCCTCGATAGTCAAGCCACCCGCTCTTCCCAACAAGATCGCCTCACTAAACTTCTCTATACAGAAAGGAAGAAACAGGGCCGTGCCCAAGTCTTAGACTACCTCACCAACAAGTATCTCCCAGTGGGCCCAGTGCAATCTCACGGCTCCTACACCGGGGCCCCCAACCCCCCACTGGACGAAGACTTTAGTGTCGCTGAGATCCAAGCCGCCCTGCATAAATTAAACAGCCGTTCTGCCCCTGGGCCCGATGGGGTCACTAACAAAGCCCTCCGTAATCTGGATGATGCCTCCATCACCCACCTGACAGATTATATCAATGACTGCTGGCGTAATGGTGCCATTCCGCCGGCCTGGAAAACAGCAAAGGTCATCCTTATTCCCAAACCTGGCAAACCTTCTAGCCTCGATCATCTTCGCCCCATCTCACTAACCTCATGTGTGGGAAAGATTATGGAGCATGCCTTCCTCACGCGAATTAATAGCCATCTGGAAGACACTGCAGCGTATCCTCACTCTGTCATTGGCTTTCGGGCCCACCTGTCGACCCAAGACGTCATGCTACAACTTAAGCACCATATACTAGAAGATAGAACACGTACTACTAAAGCTATACTCGGCCTCGACCTCGAAAAAGCATTTGACAGCATAGCCCATTCCACCATTCTTGACCGCATCTCACGCCTTAATATCGGTGCGCGAGCTTATAATTACGTCAGAGACTTTCTCTCTAATCGCACGGCCTTCCTTTCGGTGGGGGATCTCCGCTCCGACGCCCAGACTTTGGGCAGCGCGGGAACCCCCCAGGGCTCCGTTATCTCCCCAATGCTTTTTAATCTTGTCATGATCGGTCTTGCCAAGGAGTTGCAGCAAGTGGACGGTGTCACCCACACCATATACGCTGATGATATAACCATCTGGGCCCACAAAGGCAGTGATGGCGAAATAGAAACGGCACTACAATCCGCCATTGAAACAGTCGAGACCTATATCCAAGGCACGGGGCTTCGCTGCTCCCCTGCGAAGTCCGAACTCCTTCTCTACAGGCCTACTCTCCGTGGCCGCCGTACAAAATGCTGCACCGCTAAACGCCATTACGAAGACATTGCGCTTCATCTCACGGATGGCAGCCCCATACCCCTCGTCACCAATATCCGTGTGCTCGGCTTGCTCATAGAGGCGAACGGAGCGAATGGCATGGCCCTCGCCAAAATCAAGATGAACACAGCCAACACCATGAGACTTTTGAAGCGGGTCTCCAACCGCCGTGGGGGTATGAAAGAGGAGAATCTGCTCCGATTAATCCAGTCATTCGTAATTTGCCACATCACCTACGTTGCTGCGTATCTAAACTGGTACAAGGCTGAACAAACCAAGCTCAACATCCTCCTACGCGGAGTCTATAAACAAGCCCTCGGCCTCCCCGGTTGCACCAGCACTGACCTCCTCCTTCAACTAGGCGTCCATAACACACTGGACGAGCTCATCGAGGCCCAACGTCGCTCTCAGCTGGAGAGACTCACTCTCACAGCGACGGGTCGCCATATCCTTACCTCGCACGGCATCACCTACCACCATCAACACGGCCATAAGCACCAGATCCCCTCCACCATACGAGCTTGGATTCACGCCGATCCTATCCCCAGAAACATGCACCCCGAATACAACCACGCACGTCGCACAGCACGTGCCACGGTTCTCACCAAATCCCTTACTCGCCACGACGGTGTGAGTTTCGTCGACGCCGCCGAATATCCCCACGGTACCCGCTTTGCAGCCGTCACCACGCGTGAAGGCTCTCTCCACCAGGATTTATTTGCGCGGTCTTCGAAGTCTACAGACACAACTTCTGCTGAGACCGGAACCTGCAGCGAAGCGCGTCAACGTCTGGAAGTGGCAATTTTTCTTTTTTTTCGTCCCCGTCTGTTGCACTCGAGGAAATTCAGCTTCGACAGCATGGCGGCGCTGTGGCATTAGTGGGTGAGACAACGGGCCGTCTCGAGACCCCGTTCCGGCAGTTCTTTGATACTATGACTTGACGAATGGTGATGCTACTTTCAGATGGAAGCTGGCACAGTAAGACTGCAAGCAGGGCGCTTGTGTAGCGCTGAGGTGTTGGATTGGCTGCGCATACTCCAAAGGTTCAGAGTATTTCTGAATCAAACGCAAATATTGCTTAACCTTTCCAATATGCCATGTATTCAATCTAGCGTTTGCTTTCAGCTCGTTTCCAGGTATATAAAAATAGACTAAGTCGTTCCCGTGTACAAGTCCGGAGATTCGAACCAACCGGAGAAATCTAGGCCAATTTCTGTTCTAGATGTGATAAACACAGGGATTGAAGCTATTTCTAAACGAAAACAATGCAATTTGTCCGCAGTAGCATGGCTTTGTTCCGTACATATCGACATCAACTGCAGTGCTAAGACTTTCGAAATTAATAAATTCTGCACTTCATCATAATAAACTAATTATAGGAATATTTTTGGGTATAGAAAAGGCATTTGATGCCGTTTCTCACTCTATACTACTGCATAAACTTGAAAGTTATGGCGTTACAAATGGCTGCCAAGAATTTTTTTCCAGCTATGTATCCTCACGGAAACAAATGGTGGTAATGGGTCATTATTATTCTACATGCAGCACAGTCACCAGCGGAGTTCCACAAGGTTGTGTGCTCGGTTCCGTGTTATTCTCGTTGTACACTAATGACCTCACTAATGCTCTTCAGAACTCAAGCGTTCTAATATTTACAGATGACACAGCTTTATTATTTACATTAGACACACTATCTGCACTGCAAACACATGTGATGGCCGAGTCATCAAGAATTTCCTAGTGGCTTGTAGAAAACAAATTAACATTAATTAGCAAAAAGACAAAATATGTAGTTTTTCGATCGAGGAGAAACAATGTTGACACTAGTCAAGTAAGTATTACGTTAAAGAATAGCATCATCCAAGAAGTTGATTCGTTTAAATATCTGGGCGTCTTATTGGAGCAGCATATGAATTGGGAAGCACATATTAATAATGTTTGCAAGGAGGTCGCATACGATTGTTGCTCCCTACTTAAAGCAAAGCAAATCCCTTTACTATGCATTTTCCCATAGCCTAGGTATTGTTTAGAATCTTGGTGCGTGACTTACGTGACATACTTGCAGCCTTCACAAAAACTATAGAAAAGCGCCCTGAAAATAATTAGCGCTTCAAATTATAACAGAGATACATTCAATGATATTTTCTAAACACAACATGTGCTATCGGTGAAAGCACTATGTAATCATAAGATCTCAATTTCAGTGAATGATATTTTGTGCACTAACTTTCCTATTTCTCGAAACGCCTTTTATTTGCCAACTCGCAGTACTAGACGTGCTTTAACAGGTAACCTCAACTTACCAAAGTGTTACAATGTACATGGCGAAAGGTTAATTGAATTCAGTGGCACAAGAATATGGAATATTTTATCCGCAGAGGTTAAACCCGCACGTAATTTCAAGCAGTGTAACAAATTCTTTTTTTCTTAATAACCAGCATCTCTAACTTACTTGAATTGATTATATGGGACTATTTTCAGAATGTTTCTTGTCTGTTATAAACCATGACGTCTTCCGGAATACTCTGTTGTGAAAATCTGCACCTGACCTGTATGTTACAATTTGACACTGAACCGGAAACTAGCTTTCCTTGGCTATCGGTCCAGATATCCGTATAATCATGCTTATGTTAAGAAAAATAAAGCACTTGCACCTGAATAAAAAAAAACAGAAAACAACACAGTTGAACCAGTGGCCCCACCGGTGCACGGCACAAGTAAGCTCCAGCTTTCAAGGTCACCACTATCACGGCGGAATAGTAATTAATTGTGTATTGTTTGAGTAAAACATAAACGCATGCCATAGCGTCGTGCGAGATCTGCTGTTACTGGGCCCTTTGACAAAGTTCCTAGATTGCCCACGATGTTCTAGAGCTTTAGAGTGAGTCAGAAACTGGTTTTCCGCTTTCTATGTAGGTGCGTGCATTTTCTTCTCTTTTACGATCTATTTATTTCACTGTGACATAAATGTTACCGCTTTACCCCCCACCCCGGTTCAAAGACAGCCCTGAGGTATCGATATCTTATTGCATCGCGAATACTCTAGAAAATAGTCAAGGGTGAAACAGACACCGACCAAAACATTACAAGAAAAGAAACCAAGACGTTTGGGCTCCCATACGGGGGCCCCTTTCATTCCCAATGAAAGTAAACGATAACGAGGGAGATCATCTAGAGAGGCTCTGGTATTTTATAGAGACTCTAGAAAATGCAAGAATTGGCCTTCAGGAACATAACAGCTCTGTCGAACAATCTCACTGTTCCCACGCTTGAATGTTTCTCGTGAGTGCAATTTTTCTCGGTGCTGTAAGGCTGTGTTACGGAAGGTTGCTAGTCATGCACGCAAAAAGCAGGGCACAGATTAGTTAATCTAGCGATTCTATCGCAATGCCATTTATGTTCGCACTTAATCAGCTGTCAGAGCGGTGCTCCATCCGCGTTCGCAACATGATCAGCCCGCCATGAGCGGTGGATAAGAGTGGCACAGTTTGCCGACCTATTTTATTGGTAAAGAGCATACAGAGCAGAAAGCTGTGGGGGAGCGGGAGGCGGGAGAAGGGACTTCCTTGATAATGAAGCGATTGCATCATACGATTTGTACTGAAGCGCAGACTTTCTTTCCATATAGGCGCAGCATCACTTCCACACCGAATCGTCGATCGAGTCGCCCGATTCCGCGATCCTGGCAGATTTCGTGGGGTTGCTGGCGGCGTACGCGGCTTTCATGGATCTGCCGAAGGAGGAGCGCTCTGTGAGGCTGCATAGGAGCCCCCTCGGCTCCGACCAGACCTTTTACGCTTTTCACTGCGCCAAGCTGTGCGAGCTGAACGACAACGCGAGCAGTCAGTCACGACAGGCGACTGCCCGGCTGCGATGCATGGTTCCACTGATGAACTCGGAGGCGTTCGCTGAAGCCTTCGATTGCCCAGCCTCGTCACCCATGAACCCTTCAAAAAAGTGCTCTATTTGGTGAATAAATTTAACGTCTTTTCTCAGGGTTTCTCGTTTTCTAATCAAGGGCGACGAGCGTATATGACGACATTATCAAAGCGAGGCTTTATTGCCCTTAATACGCGAGAATCGGAAGCGATATATATATATATATATATATATATATATATATATATATATATATATATATATATACGTATGTCGAGTGATCTCCTGAACAACACGTTGCAATGTGGTGGGCGCGTTTTAATCATGGCTAGACTTGATGCTGACGCATTTCTCTCACCTTTACGACTAAATCAACAATGATACTGTCTTACCGAGATTTGGCGCGTTTGCTCCGTCGGTTTCATGACCAAGTAATGTGGGGTGGTCGTGGATAGAGTGTAATGGTGTACTGGTCCGATTCCGAAACTGGCCTGAAGTGGGGGGATCCTGGACACTGTCTAATCCATGTTCGCGTGGGTCACGCGGGTCGCGTCGTGGGGTTTTCTGCACCGTCGTGATTTGCCGGGCAGGCACGCAATCGCAATTCCGAAAAACACGTTGCAGAATTGAGTTAGCCTCTTCACGAAAGCTTAGCTTCACATGGATACGAAAATGCGCGTTGGACCTGCATAATTTTTTATTACGAAATGAACACCGTAGCAGCTGAAGCGTCACAAGGAACAGAGTCGGTGACAACCTAAGAGTGCTGTGGCATAATGTGTACGTACCGCTGCCTCACTCAAAGACAATTTGTATGGATGCGCCAGCCAATTACGTTCGTTTATTTCTATGACATGGAACGCTTCCGGTTTTTCTACGGGCATTAAAGCGACTGATATCAGCGTACAGATGTATCTCTGTGTCACTGGGTCTTGGTTTAAACCTAAACGCCGTGGCAAGATTTATGTTACATAATGTACCAGTGCTCAGCCAGTATTTTAGCTGGAAATAATGAGCTTTAAGTTTACAATTAGCCTAGCATTTAGATTAGTAGAGCAATAGCACTTAACCTGTCACTTCAAAAAGGCTTAGCAGAGTCAATGGCATCCTTCTCGACAAAATGCAAGATAACTGACATGTATATATATGTAAATGGTTCTATTGTTTACTCTCTCCTGTCTGCTATCATCTCTTCCTGTCCATTTCATGGGGTAAAATTTTGGACGTGTGTTGTCTCGAGGCAGATGCGTAATGAGGTGGATGTAAGTACGACAGGATCCGGATTCCAGTGTGGTTTTTATAAATCTTATATAAAACCTCTAGGTGAAGATATCCATGGTGCTAGCTGGGAGGAGCCCAGCCTGGCTCCTTTACAAAGCGAATCGCTCCGTTTGGCTACCATACACGGTTGAATGCTAGCCAGATATCTTGCCCGAAGGAAAGGACAAGTACTATCGCGTGAGAGCCACCTAATCGAGTTGCGGTGATTGTTTGTTGCCGAACGCGTGCTGCCGGGCAAAAGATATGTGGCGTCTGATGCTTTAGGGACTGTGGTCGATGATTGCGGCTGTGTCGCGTTTCTCCGGTGCCTGGGCTGACAGTTGCGGGGAGCGTTCGTCGCCCAGTTCCACCTCGCGTGTCTTATCGAGATGCACCATTTCATCTTGCCGGCTTCGCTTAGCAAGCTCCCACGGCGCAGGGGATCCCACAGTGCGGGGAGCAAATGCTGAGAGGTGTATCTGGCCCCCGCGAGGAGGACGAGGATCAAATATTTATTAAAAGAAATTAAAAGCAGAAGTGACGAGAACTCCTGCTTCTCCATGCTTCCGTGTCGCTCCAGTGAGGGGACTTCTCTGTCCAGGAGCCCCACGACTGCCTTCACCCCCCCCCCCCCCCCCCCGCTTTCCCCACCGGCCCGCCACACAAGCTACTGGGGATCACGCTATTTTGAGCTGGACAGAACGGCCTCCCACTGTTCGGGGACGTAGTCTGCGGTTAGGGCCAAGTTGGGAGTGTTGCGGGAAGCCCAAGCGGCGTGATACAGAGGGGCATACCCTCCACAGCGCTGACACTTGTGAGAGCATAGGGTGGGCTATAAGGCGTGATGAAGGCACATGCAATGATACGCGTTTATTTGCAGTTTTCGCCACGCAAGTACCTCCATCCGAGTGTGGGTTTTATCAGCAGGGGGATATAGACGATGGTAGAGTAGGTAGTATTGGAGCAGGATAAATGGCCCCAGTGAAGTAAATGAGCAGAGAAGAACGCGCAGACCGGCAGCAGCTTTTACGCAATCGCCGTCATGCTACTGTAAATACACTATCCTCATGGCAGCGTCGTCGCGCAGAGGTTCTATATGCTGCTGTGATTCCGCTATCGTCACGTTTTCTTAGCCATGGGGCCATCGTCATTGCGCCATCATCATCTTCATTCGTTGCCACACCGTTGTCACGCGGTCATGCCGTCTACCAAAGAATGTCAACAGTTATTTGTTCCGCTATTATGAAATACCGCTGCTGACGCCAGCCGTAGGCATAATAAAACTGCAACTTTGGTGAGATGGTAATGCTTCATCTTAAAATAAAACAGCGCGCATTAAACGAAGACAGATAGAGCAAGAGACACGCACCACAAGCACTGCCTTGCAACTGAAGTGTTTATTGGATCATTAACACAAATATACACAAGGAAACAAGCACACATGACATGAGGCAGTTTGCATGAGAAGGAATTTGCCTTTTTGCAGCTCATATTTTCCTAACTGCAGCTGATTTAGAAGGCTGCGGCAACCCATGTCACGTGGACTTGTTTAAATTTTTGTGAAGGAGTCAGTATATCTTCAGTTGCGAGCCATTGCTCGTAGTGTGTGTCTTTTGCTCTATCCGTCTTCATTTGTCCGCGCTGTTTTATTTCAGAATGAAGTGGCTAAAAGGAAGTATTTCTAGTGTGTACGTTTCATTTCTGTGTTCAATCATATCCGATTGTTTCTGCAACAATTTTAATATTTGTAGCGCTATGAAACCGGCTTTACCACCCGAGAGACTGTCTTGCGGTGTTGCATTGTATTGGCTCTAATGCCTTTATGCACACAAAATGGGACGGGTCCCACAAAGGGTAGGCATACTGAAGGAACCAAAGTGAAGCACTGGCTTTACGAGCAATGCTACCTCACAATCTGTCCTCACAACACAACCACACAAGATACTTCATTGTAAATAGCTGTCGAACAAGTGGGCCATTTAAGGTAGGTATATGGATCTGTAGCTATGTTTGTAAAACTTTCTTGCACGCATTTCTCAGTGGTTAATACCATTCCGTTCAAACGAAATCAAACTTGAACACGATAGAGATTTTCCTGCAACTCGGCATGCACAACCCGCACCACTGGCAACTTTCGTGTAGCAAGCACGAGCATTAGCGAATAGCCTTAACGTCCTTAATGAAGTATAGAAAGCGAATAGGAGTCAGGTTCAAGCGGCTTTCTTATTATTTGTGTTTTTGGTGTGGAACGCGTTAGGTTCCTATTCTGTCGTGCGACGTCAAGATCGGGTCACACGGCTGCACTATAAAAAACGTTTGCACCCCTTGGGGCTTATCTTGTCCCAAAACATTAATCGTCATTTGCCTTGCTTGCGTTTCCTCTCTAGAAAACTCTGCGCTCGCTACTTTCCTGTATGGAATGCTGTGTCAAGCTGATAACGCGCAAGCCGTTAGTGATTAGAAAGTACCGAGCTCGCAGCGTTAAAGAAAGGAAATGCGGACAAGACAGATGACGTTTTTCGTTGTGTGTCAAGATACGACTTAAAGGGTGTAAACGTTTTTTAGAGTGTGTAGTATCGTGTCTGTTGGATGTGTTATTCCTTTGAATGCGTTAGAATTAGGAGTGGTAAATTCGAAAGGACATGACGAAGATGGCAAGGTGAGAGTCAGATCATAAATCTGAAATGACAATGGTGGCACGACCTCGGCGGCGTCATGGCATAGTCGTCCAAGCTGGCATTCAAGTCAAGTAAGAGGATGGATGGATGGATGGACGGATAAATAGGTAGGTGGGTGGGTGGGTGGGTAAGTGGGTGGATGGATGATGGATGGATAGGCAGAAGTAGGCAAAAATGCTAATAGCTACCTGAAAATGAATACCTGAAGTACGCTAAAATGCTAATCGTATTACAAAAATTACGGCAGAACTCATCTCACGATGGCTAACGATGGTAATGCGAATAGCACTCGAGCAATGAAGAGGACAGGCTGTATTCTTTGAAGTTACGCTTAAGCAACACGTGTATAGTTATATTTACGTCGCATTCCTTGTTTCGGATATATGCCGCGTGCTCGGATTTTGCGCCACATCACAATAGCACTCGCTTGCCGAGGTCGGCCATGAGCATAGCGGCATGACGACGACTATATGACGCCGACGCAAAGGCGATGGAATGACGAAGGAATGAAATCGATGGAAAGACAAAGGAAGTATAAAGACGATGGCATGGCGACAGTGAGATGTTCATTTTTAATTAATGAATTAATTTATACATACTGCAGCCCAACTGGGCTATCGCAGGAGTGGGTGTGTACACTGGATATAACGTCAAAACATCTTTCTGCACAAATCAACAACACCGTAGGAATCATGATGGTTTGAAAAGAGCAATAACAAACAAAAAATAGTAATAACAAACACAGCACGAATCAAGTTAACTCATACAAACATTTTTATAAAGGCAGTGACCTAGTTTCACCTGGTAGTAAGTTCCATTTTTCAATTGCACGAGGAAAGGAGCTGCACTTAAATAGGTTAGTATGCGGTTGAAAAGGTGCAAGGTTAAGTTTGTCGATATTCCTAGTAGCTTTCAATTTATCAGGAGACAGTTCTTTAATGAGTAGCGGGGGGTGTTAATGAGATTATGCTACAACTAAAGGCATTTACGATCGCGCCGCTCGGACAGAGGTTGCAGACCTAGTGCAACAAAGGGAAACGAAGGTGAGAAGTTCCATTCAAAATGGTGGTGTAGGAAACAGATTGCTTTCTTTCGAACTGATTCGAGGGTGTTAATGTCAGATACTTTATAAGGGTTCCAGGTGGGGTAACCATATTCGAGAATGGGTTGGATGAGCGATTTCTATGATAGCAATTTTGTTTGATGCAGAACTTTTCTCAATGTGCTATTTAGATAGCCTATTTTGTTAAGGGCTTTATTGCAAGTGAATTCAATATGCGTTGGCCGCAACATCTTAAGTGGGAAGATGAGGCTAAGGCACTTGTATTCACAAACCCGTTCAAGGGAAGAGCTCTTAAACGAATAATTGAACAAACAAATAGAAGTGCGCTTAGTAAAAGTTAAAGTGTCGGCTTTTACAATGTTTATATTCATTTGCAATTTGTCGCACCACGTGCAAAATTGTGTAAAAGAATCGTTAAGTGAAAGGTGGTCAGCATTCATGGTAATTCCGTTATGCAACACGCAGTCTTCAGCATAAAAGCGGATTTTTGTGGACTTATCATTCAGCAAATCGCTCATATACAATAAGAACAAAGGTGGCCCCACGACCGAACCCTTGGGAGCTCCGGACATCACGTTTACTACAGACAAGATTGAGGAATAAAAACAAAGTGGGAACGGTTATGTAACAAACTTGTGATCCAGTCAGCCAAGGAAGAGTTATTAAGCATAGCACGAAGCTTATGAAGTTTTGGGTGTGTAACATTGTTGAATGTCTTGGAAAAATCCATGAAAATGGCATCTATTTGATTTCCAGTGTCGAGAGCTTGTGAAATGTCTTGCGAGAATCCTACGAGCTCAGTTATTCTACTAAACCCACGACGAAAACCATGGTGGGCTTCACTCAAAGTGTTATTATTTTCAATAAACTCCATAATATGCTTAAAGATTATATGTTCAGGAAGTTTACATGATTGTGACGTCAATGAAATTGGACGATAGTTTAATGGTGACTGCTTGTCGGCGGATTTACACACAGGAAGAATTTTTGCCAATTTCCAAACTAAGGAGACTGTCAAGGTTGATAAAAACTTGAAAAATTGCAGTCACGTACCGACTGGACATTTGGGAGGGAGTGGCCGAATACTGCACCAGGGAGGCCAATTCCTGTTCTGGTGAGGCAGTGTCTTTTGTTGAAGCTTAGTAGGCCTTCCTAATTTGGTTGTACCTGGATTAGTATAGCCCCACTGGGTCTCAGCATTTTCGCCGGTGCATGGCGCCACTCCAAGCCTGGAGATGTAGCGTACTAGAGGACGTGAACTCGCGCTTCCCAGCTTAAGATTAAAAATAAATATAGAAAAACAATGAAAAACCGCGAGGATTCGAACTTCCGACTATGGCTACCGAGCATCCAAGCTCAGTAACCCTGCAGGCTGTGAGGCCAACTTATGTCGGACAATTCCAGCCCAGAGGATCCTACATGCCTGAAAACACGCTAGTATTTCTCATCGTGGCTTCGGAATCTCCCGTACGCATGCGGCAATGAATGCGGCTAAGTACACAATATATTTTCGGCCAATTTGAACAGCACTTAAAAAGTGTGTCAAAAAGGTTTCAGTGCTTACCGGTAATTCACGAGCCACGTATGCACGCAGATGCACCCATCAGCTTTACTGTCGCGTCTGCCTGCCTCTGGCATAGGAGAAGTCCTTCCAGAACGAAAAAAAGTATGGGGTTTTATGTGCCAAAACCACTTTCTTATTATGAGGCACGTAGTAGTGGAGGACTCAGGAAATTTTGACCACCTGGGGTTCTTTAACGTGCACCTAAATCTAAGTACACGGGTGTTTTCGCATTTCGCCCGCATCGAAATGCGGCCGCCGTGGCCGGGATTCGATCCTGTGACCTCGTACTCAGCAACCCAGCACCATATCCTTTCAGAACGAGTCGGAACTGCTACGCCTTCGTCTTTAGCGCCCCCGAAGGCCGAGTGATCGGGCGTGAGAAGGGTTCATTGGCATACACATACACCGAAAACTATACCGAAACTATCACTCACGGGCAAATCCTAAGAGTGGCGGGATGAGCCGCCAGAACAGTATGGTTCTGGGCCGCGCGTAATACAGGTGACCTTGGAAGCGGCCTTTCTGTACGCTTGGACAGCGCTTATATGATCCCTCCTTTAAACTACAGCAGACGCGTCTGCGATCAATTAGACACGCGTTGTATACTTCAGGGGAAAAGCAACTAACGTCCCTTTTGCCACCGCCATTTCAGTACTTGCAGTACAGCAGTTGCGAATACACGTTCGTGGTCTACGGAAATACGAACGGAAACACGCGGAAACGAATATAAGTGCAAATGTAGAAGAAATAAATGTACGCAAACTACGACCATTCTTGACGGGATGAAAATATGTATGCGAACTGTACTACTGATGTCGCTAGGTTATTTTTCCTCATTCTTGGCGTGGTAGCGCAAACCTTCTCGTCACTTTGCCCTCTTTCGTTTGCGCAACAATTTTTTGCATCACCTAAGCATCACGAATGCAGCCATAGAACAGAGAGATAAAGATGACATAGAGGTAATGAATGAAACCGTAACTAGGCTGGCTTCAGAAACAGCAATTGCAGTGAGAGATAAGGCACCAAGGTAACCAGTAGGCAAGCTCTCCCAAGTAAGAAAGGACCTAACAAAGAAACGACAAAGAATGAAATTGTCCAATTCAAGAGATCAGATAGAATTCTCGGAACTGTCAAAACTCATAATAAAGGAGAAAATAAGGGATATTCGATATTATAACGTGAGAAAGACTGAGGAAACAGTAAAAGATTGACGCAGCCTGAAATCACTGAGAAGCAACTTGGCATATGACAAACCAACACGTGTGCACTGAAAGATAAGCAGGGCAATATCATCAGCAATGTTGAATGTATAGTAAAACCACCGGGAGAATTCTGTACTGACCTGTGCAGTACCGAGAGCAGCCACATTACCTCCATTTCAAGTAGTAATGAACAGGTTACAGAGGCTCCTTCTATAAATAGCGATGAAGTTAGAAGGGCCTTGCAAGACATGAATCGGAGAAAAGCGGCAGGAGAAGGTTAAATAACCATCGACTGAAGCAAAGATGGAGGAGACATAACGCGACAGCAAAAATCTGGAGGCCATCCAGCGCATCCTAATGCAATGCCAAGGGATTATCCCAGTGACTTCGGGAGGTAACGTATACGTTCCAGAAGCGCTTCGATTCTGGACGGAAGTATCGACTGATCAGCAGTCGAGATAAGCAACCGACTTTTGGAGTATTGGTGGAAAAAAGCCGGGAAGAAATTGATACGACCGGATCTGTTACAGGTATAGGTAGCAATACAAGGTAGATAGAAAAGCTTTGACGAAAAAGAAAAGAGTAAGACTACGGAGATTTACAGAAATATACTATAATAAAAAATAACTACAATAGACCTGACTGAATCAAGCAGGCTAGGTGACTATTTGCTACCGCCCGGTTTCAAAGGGGATGAAATAAATCAGCAGCAGCGGCAACGCAACCGCATTTCCTTTCCAAAGGTCGGTGATTCTACTTAAAAAGATCGCATAATCTTAACCGCCTGTTGGCTCACTATACGCGAGTAACTTGAGAGAAAATTAAATGGACACGGCACACCAAATTACATAATGCACGACATGTTTCGCATTTCTTGAAAGGCTCGTTACAAACGACCATAGGCAGCCGTCATATCAGGATAGCCATTGAGCGCTGTTACTGTGAACTTGGGGAAGCTCTATGGCGACCCTGGATGAAAACGCGATAAAGATTAGGAGCTCAAACAGGGAGGAAATAAACTGCCTGGAGAAAAAAAAAAGGAAACGCTCTCTTTGTCTTAGCCGCTAGCCGCGGCTCTGAAGACGGTCGTACAAGTCCCAAATGCGCCATGGGCAGGAGACGATAGCGCACGCAATAGTATACAGCTCGCATTTTGTCTGTGTGTGGAGAGGGGATGTATAAATCCGTTGGCCGGGTACTTTTTTATCGTCATGACCGTGTTCGTGGAAAAAAAAAAAAACTGCGAACAGCATTGGCGTTATCCTTTCACTCGTAGTCAGCCTGCATCGAGGCCCTGTTCCGCAAGCACGCGCTTTGCTCTCGCGGCTTCGCTGGCGCAGCTGCGTGTGTTGTGTCGCAAGGTCGGGATCGTTGCTGTCCGTGCTCGGATTTTTTTTTATGTCTCACGACAAACTTGTCTGCCTGCGAACAAAGAGCCTGCATTCCACTTGACTCCGACGCTGCGTCTACGGTGAGTTGCCTCTTGCGTGTCGGGAAAACGCGTGCCTGCTAATAAAGCTTCCATCTTTATGACATAAACGGGCGCTCCCTTCCATTATTCATGATTCTTTAGTGATTGGTGAGAAAAAAAAAGACCGTGGACACGGACAGACTTAACTTACAGATAACAAATGTAAACGTTTTTACGATGGTCGAAATAGTTCGCAATATAACATGGGGCCATGTATTGGCTCGCTATGTTGACTCGTAACTGCAAGCGCGAATGGCACGTTCTTAAACTGTTTCAATTATCGACAGAATATCGTTTGTGTATAGCTAAATCTTGCCTTCGGTGCTGGTAGAATCAAGGCCTGTAGTAGTCATGAAAAATGTTCATTCTTAATTCCAAGTTCATCCGTGCACTGTTTTGTTACGAGGTCCCACGTAAGTCGGGACATGTTGATTTCATTTACTGTGTCCGACTTTGTGTGGCTTTAGCACGCTGTGCCTATTCATATTATATGACCTTTGAGCCACAGGCAGCCAAATATTTTCGTTTTTCCGAACTCTTTTGGTAGGCCCGAAGATCTGCCCCGATGGCGTCTATTATTTCTTTCGCCCATTATGACGAGATACCGCGCACAATGAAATTCTTGAAATACAGTCGCCGAGTTATAGCACTTCGCTTTCACCAGATTCACACTCTTAGTGTTTTGAGAGGCTAGTTGGTTCATTCTAATGACTGATTGCTAAATGTGCGAAATTGTGAAACAGGAGATGACTCAGGAAAAAAAATTGGAAGCATTCTTTTTGTCAAAAGAAAATGTAGCGCCTGTGTCAGTGGCACATCCATATCGCTCTTCTGTACGGGAACGTTTTTTTTATTAAAATTTTTGTGGGGACGCGGGGACAGGTTTCTATCTTTCTGTTGATTTGTATGCCCCTGCGCATTTGGCCTCTCTTGTAATGCTGCCTTTTCTTACACCCAACGTTGCAATAAACCAGTCGACAGTCCACGTTCGTTCTTTTCGCATTAGCTCTGCTTGTGCGGTGCCCTCTTTCCCATTTTTGCGCATTTTACAATCGGTCTCTAGTAGATTCGCGCGTCAAAGGAAATTCGCAGCACGAGAAACTGCAGAAACTCCTTTTTGTTCTGTGCGCTCTAGAACAATGTCTGTTTGAACGAATGCGGCAGAAGCTTGTCGCATAATCCGTTTACCGTGAGGAATACGTGCACTGGCGTAATGCGCTGCGAACCCGGATCAAGTTAATTTGCCAAACAGGAAGAAATCGAAAAGCGGAAGCAGTGTTTAGAGAATTGATGCCATCGGTTTAGGATGAAGACTTAGACGGGTAAGCCGTCTTTCGTACCTCACTCAACGACGCAATTTGCTTGAAAAAAAAAAGTGGCACGAACATACTTCGGACGCAGGTGCACCAAACTTAATGCGCTACTTGCGAAGGGGGGCACGTCGTACTGAAAATGCGTGCTTGAATATATATGAAGCGCTTGCGCCGCATTCTTTCAAGCTGACCAAATGAGCACTATTTCCATTTTTTTTTCTTAGGTCAACGGGCAATCCGCTTGAAAAAAGACAGAGCAAGGTAAATACACCTGGTAGCGAAGCTTCTATAGGAACCCATACATTCAAAACATGGCGGTCCATCGGAGGTTCATGGGGTTTAGCGCCATCTGTTTGTGGTGGGAACACTTCCAGCGGAATAAAAAATAATGTGACGCCATATCCGTTAAAAGCAGAAGCGACGCCATTTTGTTTTTGTAGGCGCGAAATTTGTTTTGTTGGCCTGCCTTTGGAGCGATATATTCAAATGCCCCGCCAGTCGACTTGATGGGCGTTTCGAGCTTTCAGCGCGGAAAGCGATCCAGGAAAAGGCCAGCCGTACGGTTGTCGAAATCGCACCTCAGCGCAGAACATACTTTCTTTGGAGGCCGACGAAAACTTTAGGTGTAGAGCGCTGATCCTATCGACGGACGCCAAGCCCGTCGGCCGGCGCAGTCGCACGAGAACAATACACCATTCTCTGGCGGTCGTAACTCACTACTTTTGACTGAACAGATTAAGAAGCGATGAAGCTACCCGCGTCACCAAGTTCAGAGAAACTTCGACAAGAAGAAAAGCACAACGCGTGAGGGGGGCGTCAACTTTACGAGCGCTCCTTTTTGCTCATTTCAAGACGTGCATTCCATTGCGAGTGATAGTAGCGTCAACGCCCGCTGTAACGATGGGCGCTGAAAAGAAATACATCTATTAAGAATAATAAAATTATATATATATATATATATATATATATATATATATATATATATATATATATATATATATATATATCTCGAAACGTTCATTTAAAAGAAAAAAAATGCAGAAAGCGAGTTGGTGGAGCCCCTAGTCCAGGGCCCCACTGGCTTGAGCGGCCCGCCGTGCTTGGTCGAGGAGCGCTAGTTGTATCTCCCGATCCTCGCTGGCGCGCCAAGTCTCCCACTGCTCCCTTCCGGAAAGTTTGCGGGCTATTTTTGGTGTATTAATTTTGGGTGTCCTGTTCTGGCAGTCCCACGTAATGTGGGCGAGAGTTGGCCGGCCTCCGCACCAAGGACAGCGAATGCTGTAGAGCGTTGGGTGAATGGCATTTTTCAAATAAAGGTTTGGAAATGTGTGCGTCTATATTCGGCGCCAGTCATAAGAGTCCTGACTGGATAGGTCAGGGTGTGGTGGAGTGTACTTTCTTCGCTCGCGCCGCTGGTGCTCAAGGATGTCTCGTGGTAAAAAGGGGTTTCCGTCAGAGTGGTCGACCGCTCGGTTGACAAAAGCACGCCCTGCGCCGTCCGCTCTCTGATTGCCCTCGAGTCCTGCGTGACCTGGGCACCAGATGATCATGTGTTGCTGCGTTAGGTTGGATCCTAATAGGTGAGTGGTGCTGTGTGGTAGCCTCCCGGTGAGGAATAGTCTACATGCGACTTGGGAATCTGTAAGAGTTATCGACGATTGTCCCAGAGCGTCCTTAGTTTTAATAGCTAGCGCGATGGCTGAAGCTTCTGCGGTATTCGCAGATGCAACTCTAGCCGTGGCGCAAGTCACAAGCCCTTGATTTGCGGCCGCTCCTACCACTGCGAGAGCGTATTTGTAAGCACCACATCGAGCGACATCTGTGTAGACTGTATCCGGGTTTCCACCGAATTGCTGCTATAACTTTCGAGCTCGAGCATTTGTACGTCCCTGGTGGTATTTTGGACTCATGTTTTTAGGGATTGGGGCTACTATGATCCTTTCACGAAGGACTCTGGGCAGAGATTCGAGTTCTTCTCCCGCATACTGTGGACGAATAGGGTAACCCACGCGGCAAAGTAATTTTCTGTCAGAGGAGGTTAAGCTAAGCCACTCCCGTTGAGATATGAGCGTCGCTGCCCGTAGCTCCTCGTAGTTATTGTGAATCCCGAGGGCCAGCAGGCGTTCAGTAGAGATTCCCTGTAGTAGGCCGAGAGCCGCATTGTACGACGTTCTAATCAGCGCATCTAGGGCCTTTACTTCTGTTTTCGTGGGGTCCTGGAAAGGGAGGCTATATGTGAGACGACTTAGCGCAAAAGCCTGAACGAGCCGGATCGTCTCTGTTTCCTTGAAACCTTTTCGGTGATAAGTTACTCTACGGATCATACGGAAGATCTGTTTCACCGTAGTCCTAAGGGTTTTAATGTTGTGGTCTACTCGTTTGTTGCTTTGCAGCCACAGTCCGAGGACCCGCATTTTCTGGACCTCCTTTGTTCTAGCTTGTTTTCGTTAATGATCTTCCGATATTCGGGATTTTCTGTTATAGGAGCAGTAGGAGAAACGACTCGTGCCCAGCTTACCATGTTATCTTGTGGCGCTTACTTGGTCACAGTTCCGAAAGCCCCCGATTTAGGCGGTTTTGGTGATTGGTAATGAGGTGGCTTTTTGGGATTGAAGTTCTTTCGGGTCCGCGATCTTGACCTGGATCGACGGCGAGTCTCTGATACCTCCGGTGAGGGATCAGATGCGGATTCTTCATCATCGGAACTGAACCAACGTAGGCGTTGAGGTGACTTCATTGAGCTGTCCTTCCGGGTAGTCCATTGAACGCCAGTCCTCGGCGTTCTTTTGCTTTGGGGTTTGAGACGTCTTTTACAACTTCGGTCTCCTGTCATGTGACCCTCCCCACAGGCTGCACACTTGGGAGCACACTCATGTCCGGCTAGAGGGTCCCGTTGTCCACATGTACGACATACTGGAATGTCCGGCTGGGGACAGACGTCCGATCGGTGACCAATTTGGTGACACTTTGCACACCTGAGTGGTAATTTTGTAGGGATAGCAAGCAAGTTCTCCGCCATTGTAGTAGACGTACCGCGGCGTAATACCTCCAAAAAAGGTGATAACGGCCGTTTTAGTGTTACGGAACATGCGCGCTTGGAGAATTTCAACCCCTTGCGAGAGTATGCGTAGATTCGCTTTTAGCATTTCAGGCGTCGTGTGCGGGTCCAAGCTGTGAATGACACCCTTGGTTGTCCCGTCACTTGTCGCTACGTAACGTTGACAGAGTGAGGCCGGCCGTTGATGTTAAGCATTTCAATACGTCTAACGTATTCCGCCACTGTCTGGTGCTCACCTGATATTTTCCCGTTGCATGCAGCAATCACGGCATCCGTCAGTAGTGGATTAGCCAGGTTCTTGACCGGTAGCCCTTGATGCGGTCGCACCACTATCTTAAAATCATCCTTTGGGAGGGGGGGTAACCGCCTGTATGCTGGTTTGTGTTTAGATTTTCCGGTTCCTTGACCAGCGGAAACTTCCTGATTCTTCAAGGTCCCGGAATATTCGAGTGCTCTGGTCTTCTTCTCTTTCGCATCCCTTTTTTTCTGCCGAAGCGTAACTAATAACTTGTATTTTCGTAACTCGTCACGAATATATAAAATTGACAAGGAATTTTATTTTCCTTGAATGAATCTAACTGAGTCTCGCTTGAATTAAAGAACGCTTTTTTCTTTCCCAATGTTTGTTCCCTTCAAACCTAGTCGCGCTTCAATCGCTGCTCCCATAACCCCCTTGCTGATTTCGGTGACAATTTGTTCTGAACCAATTTTCGCCCGAAGCTTCGCGACCTATTTGGATCGACCTTGCAAAGAATACCAAATTCCCGTCATTCCTGGAGCGCTCAGCGATTCAAACACAAAAATGAGCAGTCTTGGCTGCCGGCGGTTTTCGCACCCCAGGGAGCATTGGATGATTGCTAGGTACCAATGCCGTGCCAATGTGTCACAAAGGCCGTCGCTTTTATCGCGTACCACAACGCATATCAGCTCGGAGTTTCCCAGAACCCATGGATGGGGCAATAAAGCGCCGGCCATCATGCGGGCCGGTTGTCGCGTTTGAATCGCTGAGCAATGAAGAGACAAGCAGAACATGTGTGATAACGTCCACGCTCACGTCACGTGGTTCCGTCTACCGGACTACATCGGGGCACCTGGATAGATTGTGGATGCAAATACGTTCTTCATGCGCGACGCTATAATTGCCCACCTGTGCTGCGGACATGTTTTGAGACTGTCACAACACGCACGTGCTTGCCCAAGTCTGGAAATAAGAAGCGTATCCGCATTCCAACAGAGTATGTTTCTCCGTCATCCGAGAGAAACGTTTTGCATGGACACATATGTCAGAGCGCGCGTGTAAATCGCGAGGGACAAAAGCGATGCCAGGTGAGCATTGGCGAATAAATATGTTATGCAAAGGAACGATCTCATTTGCGGTGAATATTTGCGGTGAATACACATATTTACATGCACTACACCAATTTTCATTATTTGTTTAAATTTTCAGTGTTGTCGATAATGTGCTGTTGCAATTGTGGCTTTTTCTGATGCGTTGGTTTTGACTAGCGCAGCTGCGGGTCGAAATGCGCCAAGTGCCTCTACGCACTGGATCGCCCACGAGAGAGAGTGCTCTATGCCACTTGTCGCCGCGTGCGTCCATGGCCTATTTGTTACAATATCAGCCATGGTTGCTACAGGTTCTGTGTTCGAATCCTGCCATTGGAGAGTATTATTAATGTTTATTTAACTCTTTCAAACGTACTAATTTGTCCACAATGGTGAGTCTGCGAAGTCACAGGGCCGTTTGAAGCAAAAAGTAGGAAGTTTAGGCAAATCTGTGCAATAACCATCATCGTCATTCTGGGGCTTGTGTGAAAGAATTATTTAATATTTAATCTTGAACCCTGTATGTTGTATGATAGAACCATTCAAGAGATGAGGAGCAGCCGGCGTCTTAAATTGTGCTCCAACATCTCCTTATATCGTATCCATGAAAAAAAGTTGTCATGCTCGCTGATTCGCCGTGGTTGGAGTTCCCGCAGAAATTAGCGTCAGCGTTTCCCCTAGTAATTATTATTGTATGAAACAATGTGCTTGAAACGGTGACTCTCGCTGCACCTTTTTTAGATGGCACCATCATCCCGCTAAGCGCGCTTAGCGTTAGGGGCCAGATGCGTACTAAGACGTGCCTCAATCTCGGCAAGATAGCATGGCCTTAAAAAGAAGCAAGTTCGTGTAACCGACAGCGTGCGTAGTCATCGGGAAGGACAAATAAGCATGGCACGCAAATTCTGATATTTCTAACACGTAAACTAATGAAACGTTAAAGAACTAATTGTATAGCTCATATCATGATAAGCCAACAAGGACACCAAGAAAAACACGGGGGAAATTATTTGTAGTTACTAATTGAATTAAAGAAATGTAATTAATGGCAATGAAAGGGGATGAAAAAAACAACTTGCCGCAAGTGGCGAACGATCCCACGTCCAGGGTGAGCATTCGAAGTTTTCTAGCGGCATCTGTCCTTTATAACAGTATCGAATGTTCTCCGTCGCCTTGAAGAGTCGATCGAGTAGCGCTATCCGCGTGCTTGTTGCTTATGACGCCGCAGTGATTTGGAAACCACTGAAACTTCACGCGGTGTCCTTCCTTGGCCTTGGTATGTATTAGCTATCTAATCCGAAATACCAGTTGTTCGTGTGGTCGTGTGGCGCAATGTGTGTTTATATTGGTTGGTGTCGGTTAACTAGATTAGTCGCCACTCTTGATGCGGATTTAGGCAACTAGAGACAAACTCTGACAGCTCTAGCTTTAATAACCTGTTGAGCGCGAAGATTTGTCCTGCAGGCGTTGGTCAGTATGGGCAATATGTATCTCAAAAAACCAAGAAAGAAAGCCCCGTACAATATCGACATTACATGCACTGACATTCCCCAAGTTTTTCCGCCCCAAAACTTGACAAGCTCGGAGATTGCCATCAGGCACCGTTTCAAGTAGGTAACGTGCGGGCTCCATGAGAGATCGCTGTCAATGATTATGCTCAACAATCAGTGAGTCTTCACATAAAAAATGTTCTGTCCAGTTATAGAGATGGCAAAGGATGTACTAAACCTTCCCCGGTGAATATATATATATATATATATATATATATATATATATATATATATATATATATATATATATATATATATATATATATATATATATATATATATATATATATATATATATATATATACAGTGAACTCTCACTTGAGTGAATTTCAAGGGACCGAAGGAAATAGTTCACTTAACTGCAAGTTCACTAAACTGAATATTCACTAGACCAACATAAGACATGGCACCCATAGTGTTAGAAATGTGTGAAAAGCAATTCGTACATATCAAGAAGTACAAGGTTCATAACAGTTATAATGCTGCCTTTCTCACTTAGAAAAAAAATCTGCAATCTTGTTCTGCACTTGTACTTTTAAAGCACAAAAAGTAACAAAACTGTCCAAAGAGTCAATGTTTTTGTACACTTCTTCTGTCACAGCTTGCTGTTTAGCACAAAGTCTCTCAACTTTCCCATGCACCCTGAGCCTCAGCTACAACCTCATCCCTCCAGGGTCTCGCTGCCTCTTGGTCGGCATCCTTGCTCTCGCCACAAATTGTTTTCCACGCGATCCCATGCCTATCCCGAAATCGCGTAAGCCATCCACTGCTTGCTACGAAGCCGCGAACGTCCAGAAGAGCAAATTCCTTCGCTTTGCCCTGTATCATCGGGCCGGACACTGGAATATTTTGAGATCGTAGGTTGCGAAGCCATACCGCAACGGCATCGTCCACTTCTTTAAAGTACCCCGTGCAGAGTCGTTTCCTGGCGGGATTCATCGAAGTTTCTCCTTCAAGCTTCGATGTTTGTTTCACAATCGCTGACAACGTCGATGGTGCAATTGCATAGTCCTTTGCAATAACCGCTTGCCTTTGACTGCTGTCCAGGCGCTGAAGGTTCTTCAGCTTGTACGAGAGAGACAACCGCTTCCGTTTCATCGCACTCACCTCGAAAGTGGGCACTCAAATTGCCATTGTTACTTAAAACTGGAACGTAGGTCGTAAAAATAAGCCTTGGTCCTCTGAGCGAGTTCGTTAAACTGGAATAATAACTGTTCCGAAATTCGTTTAAGTGATACATTTTTGCATAGTATCTATGAGAAAACCGCCTGGGATTTTTAAAAAGTTCATTACTCTGAAATATTCGATAAACCGACGTTCGTACAACAGAGAGTTTATATATATACCGTGCGCATTGTACTATTATCCATATACCGGCGTGACAGGAAATAAACGGAGAAGTCAGACAACATAACGACCCATTGGTATATGACAGCTCGACAGATGAAACATGGAGTAAAGAAAACCAAAGGACGAGCGCTGACTTCCAACTGAATCGTTAATGCCAGACCCATGCAGTGCACATACAACTCAGAGCGGGCGCACGAAGCACCGCTACGAAAAAGACAAGCAAATCAACTCGTTTGGAGTATTCAAGGTTTCTAGAACGCAGCATATCGAAGGCTGCGCGGCGCATGCTTCCCACAGTTTGCGCATCCTAGCTGCTTCAACAATTTCCCGTTGTGTCAGCTGTCCCTTGCGACACTGTCGTGATGGCGGATGTGACCCAATCTCTGCCAACACCGCCACTTTGTATATATATATATATATATATATATATATATATATATATATATATATATATATATATATATATATATATATATATATATATATATATATTACACTTACCAACCCCGAAAAAATGCCGGTTGAGTATATTGTACTAAAACAGCGTATACATTTTTGTATTTGAAAGCATTCCCATTTTCGCTTTCAGTAAATTCGAATGCAGGCGTATATTATATCGAAGCAACTGCAGAAGTCGTTCAATCCCGCCTGCCTGAACTCAACGTGGCCGTCGCTCACGCTCGTAATTTTCACAAAAAATAATAGCATGATAGGGTTATACTACGGCTTTTCTAATTGTGGCAATTAACCAAGTAGAAATAACGATTGCCTTCAAACTTTTTTCTTCACGGGTTTTGCACCTCCTCCACCGTATACCGCCGCTGGCCATTTTCTTCTGTTTGTGTGACTAACAAATGCGCGCGAAATCCGCAAAGAAGGTGCTTTGTGCCAGCTCGCAACTCCAGGGCTCCTTTCCCATAACGTTTTATTAACAAAATTAGACGACCGTGTAACTTACTTTCTTCAGCTGATGCCCTCCGGTGAAGCTTCGGACAGAGTCTGTTGCTGCTTACACTGGTGCCACAGCAATTAAAGAACGTATAGAATGCCAGAATCGGGAGTTTTCGTTGAGCAAAATGAACATTTCCTAATTTCACAAGGCGTCGTGAGCCTGTTTTATGAAATTGCCGGTTGCACAGGGACAGCTCCAATGGAGGCGTGTAAAGAACGCTAGCAATCGTATGCACTTATTCCACTAAATAAAGAAAATACCGCACCAAGACAGCACGCGGCGAGCAGTAGGCGCAAAATCAAATGTCGAGCCCATCGGGGCGGCCGGTGTAATATGTACTAGCTGGCGTTGAGACATTGCACGCCCAAAGTCGAAACTTTAAGTAAGGTCCAATTATTCACTCCAGCAGCTTGGTGCGCTGCATCAATTCGGCCGCTGGGCTCTACGAGATTTTCCCCTCTTGTATGTGTTTCTCCATGGTTGAATTCCTAACTCAGGTTTGACACTGCGCCTTTCTTCACTGTCACTAGAAATAGACAACATATTTCAGTAAAGTGTGCGTTGATAGGTCCTCTGGAAGCAGTATACCTTTGCGCAAAGAATGGCCCTGCTTTAGGCAAAGAAGCTTGGACATCTTTTGAGTTATTCTCGCCCACAAGATGGTTACTGTAACGTTTCGAGGATGGCTGAGTGCATCATGGCGTGGACTATTTAAGACATTTCATACGCACTTGGTGTAAGCACTTACCAGGGATATCCTTATAGTTTATCGTATAAACGTTGTTGGTTTTTTGTGTCTCAAAAGAGCTCACCGAATCGTCAACCAATCATTTGTTGCTTATTTCGTAAAATAATGTACGTCTTAAAATTCTTGAGTTTTAGTTGCTGAAACCGCAATCTTTTCATGAGGCACGCCTTAGTGTGAGTGAGTGAGTGAGTGAGTGAGTGAGTGAGTGAGTGAGTGAGTGAGTGAGTGAGTGAGTGAGTGAGTGAGTGAGTGAGTGAGTGAGTGAGTGAGTGAGTGAGTGAGTGAGTGAGAAAACTTTATTTCGAATCAGAACGATTCGCGTGCGGCGAGTTAGTGGGTGGGGACACCCGCAGAGGTTACGGCCAAGAGTTCTTGCCTCTCGGCGGCTTCCGTCGCCCGGTGGACTGCCCCGAGTTGGTCTTCCAGGTTCGAACTGGGCATCGCGGCCTGCCACCGCGTGTGGAGGCTGCCAATAGAGGCTTCGCTCGCATTGTGATGCATTAGTTCCTGGCATTCCCATAGCATGTGTTCTAGCGTGACCCATGTGTCACACAATTGGCATCTATATGTTGTGTATATGTATGGATAAATAGCCTGCATTCGTATCGGGCTCTTGTAGGATTTGGTTTGTAGTTGTCACCATTGGACAGCTTGCAATCTGGTGAGTTGTGGATGGGGTGGTGGGTTAGTGCATCATTGCATCCTGTAATGGTTGGTGATGTCGTTAAATCTGGTCATTCTGTCTTCCCATTCCCATAATTCAGAAGGCCTTGCCGAGGAGTCTACGTTCGTCGCAGCTCGGAAAGTCAGTACTCGAGCTACGTTGTGTGCTGCCGCGTTAGGGTTGTGCTCTCCCGTTGAGTCGGCGGTGTGGGCTGGTATCCATAGGATTTGAACGCATCTGTCTTCCCTTGTTGGTTTGCCTTTCGTGAGTTTGGCGCCCTCAGCTGAGATCCGGCCATTCGTGAAGTTGCGTACTGCCGTCTGGGAATCACTGATTATATAGTATGCGTTGGTTTGTACTGTGGCTAACGCTATAGCCACTTCCTCCGCCGTTTCGATGCGTGTGGTGTTTATAGTCAAGCTTGTGCAGCATTGTCTGTTGTGGTTAAGTACTGCTGCGGCAAAGCTGCGTTTGTGTTTGCAACGTGCATTGTCTACAAAGACCGCGTACTTGTTCCTTCCGCAGTTCTTTGCCATGTTCTTTGCCCTACTTTTTCTCCTGCGTTCGTGGTGTACAGGATGCATATACTTGGGTAAGGGGGCTACCGTGAGTCTGGCCCTTATTTTCTTGGGTATGTGCCGTTTGTCTCCGTGTTGTGTGTGGTAGCGGATCCCTAACTTATCTAGGATGCGTTTGCCCGCCGTCGTCTT
Source organism: Dermacentor albipictus (assembly GCF_038994185.2). Lineage (NCBI taxonomy): Eukaryota > Metazoa > Arthropoda > Arachnida > Ixodida > Ixodidae > Dermacentor > Dermacentor albipictus. The sequence goes on from NC_091822.1 coordinate 86,982,299, forward strand.
GGAGAGGCGTTCCTATTGCGCTATACGTTGCGCTCCTCTTAGCTCCTCCAGCGTGTTGTGCAGTCCCAGCTCTAGGAGTTTCGCCGTGCTCGTGCTTAGCATGCGTCCAATCGCACGATAACGAGGCGGTCTAACTTTTTCTTTTCTGTGGTGCATTATCTGTGGTATGCCGCCACATACGTCATCTGACTTATGACGAACACCTGGATGATTCTCATGACGCTTGCTTCTTTCATTCCCTCGGGCCTGTTGGGTATTCTCTTGATCAATCGCATCGTCTGAGAAACTTTGGCTTCGATTTTGCGAATAGTTTCTCCGTTGGGGCCCTTGGCTTCTATAATAATTCCCAACACCCTTATCTTTTCGACTTTGGGTATGGGTTGTACATCTTGGGTCAGGAGTTGTATTTCTTTATAGGTTTGTGTGTTGTAGTTCTTGGGAGGTTTCCCCTTTAACGTTGGTCTTTACAGTAACAGCTCATATTTTTCGGCCGAGCATGTTAAACCGGTGCCTTCTAGGTATTTCTCGACTGTTTCAGCAGTTTCTTGTAGACTCTGTTCAATGGATTCATCACTGCCATCGTTTATCCATAGCGTGATGTCTTCTGCACAGATTGTATGGTTAAGTTCTTAGATTCTTTGTAATTTGCTAGGAAGACCAATCAGAGCGAGGTTGAATAGCATAGGTGATATAACCGATCCCTGCGGTGTGCCTGCACTGCCCCTAGGCACTTTCTCGGATGTCAGACCTCCTACCGCGATTTTTTCTTCTCTACCCGTTAAGAAGTTTCGTATATAGTTGTACGTCTGCTCGCCCAAGCCGAAGTTGCTGATTTGGTGCAGTATGGTTTGGTGTACCACATTGTCGAATGCCTTCTTGAGATCTAACCCGAGGATGGCTCGAGTCGATCTCCCTGGGTCGTCTATTGGTGCTTCAGTTGCAGCATGGCGTCTCGTGTAGACAGGTTTCTTCGGAATCATATCATCGTGTTTGGGAGTAAGTCATTGTCTTCTGTGTGGTTGGTGAGCCTCGCGAGGAAGGCATGCTCCATTAGTTTGCCCTCGCAGGAAGTTAAAGGTTTGGATCTTAGATTCCCGAGCTGTAGTTGCCAGGCTTTGGTATTAGGATGACTTGTGCCGTCTTCCACTTCTGCGGCATCTTTCCTTGTTTCCAGCACTCGTCAATATATTCTGTTAGTTTGCCAATGGACGCGTCCTCCAGGTTTCTGAGTGTCTTGTTTCTAAGGGCGTCTGGAGCCGATGCCAATTTGGTGCTGAGCTTGTGCAGGACTGCTGTTATTTCTGCTTCGCTAAACTCTTTATCGAGGTCGGAGATCTGTTCGCCTTCGTATTCGATATGAATACACGGTAGTTTGCCAATGGACGCGTCCTCCAGGTTTCTGAGTGTCTTGTTTCTAAGGGCGTCTGGAGCCGATGCCAATTTGGTGCTGAGCTTGTGCAGGACTGCTGTTATTTCTGCTTCGCTAAACTCTTTATCGAGGTCGGAGATCTGTTCGCCTTCGTATTCGATATGAATACACGGTGATGCCAGTGATATGTATTTGAGTTCGACCTCTTTCTAAAATTCTCGTTCTGTTACTTTATACGCGTATAGGATATTGTGCAAGTTTTGCTTTTGCACCGTTTTTCTTTCCTCTGGGTTAAGGAGATATTTGAGTAACCTCCCCGTCCTGCTTGTGCTAAGTTGCTAACCCATGTCCATGTATAGTTCCTCCCATTGTCGTTTTTGGAGATGTGCATATTGTTCTATTTCTTTGTTTAGTAAGGCTATCTTCTTCCTTAATCTCTTGTTATGTTTCTGCGTTTTCCATAGTTTCTGCAGCCTTTGTTTGGCCTCCCACATGTGCGAGAGCCTGCTGTCTATCGCTTCTAGCTGAGTCTCTTGTGAGATCACCTTCGTTGACTTGAATATGTCTTCCGTTAGGTTGGCTGTCCACTGGTCAATGTCTGTAATGATTTCTATGTTCCTCTCTTCCCGTATTTTCCTGAATTTCACCTAGTCACCTAATTTGAGTTGATTACCGGTGAATTTGTCGGGGCCTCCATTGAGTTGGATTTCGATTATGGAGTGGTCGCTCCCCAGGTCTTCCTGTGTATTTAGCCATCTTATGGATTGTATATTCGTAGCGAAGGTGAGGTCTGTTCTGGAGTTGTCACAGAGGCTCTTGCCTTTCATTGCGGGCCTTGCTGGGTCCGTGACAAGGGTTAGACCTTTCCTGCTGGGAGTGTAGCCATAGATTTTTGCCTTTGGTGTGGTCGTACTTATACCCCCACGTGGGGCGGGCGGCGTTAAAGTCTCCACCTATTATCACTTTCGGAGCACCTGCTATGTCGAGCATGCGTTTGAATAGTGTTAAGAATCGGCGCCTCTTGAGTTTTGAAATGCTGTATACGTTTAGAATAAAAATACTGTTATTTGTCTTCCTTGGTGGTACAATTTCAATTAGTATGTTGTCTATGTCTGTGACTCGTGTATCATGATGTACAACCGTACGGTCTCTTCTGACTAGGGTAGTAAGGGCCTTGGTTTCTCCTACGGCATTGCCTATGGATTGGTACCCTGACAGTGTGGCGACACCATTCGTTTCTTGGAAAAATTCTCATGCCTGGCTTTTGTTTCATTTTTAGATATTCATAGAGATTCGATTTTTATTTCGGTAACTTCTACAATGCCATATGGTATATCTTCTTTTTCTTTGCCTGGCCATGATTATGCTGCGATATTAGAGGCCATCGACGCTAGGATCGGCGGCCTGAGCAGTAAGGAAGACTTGGGAGTTGCTTGGACTTGGGAGTTGACTTGGGAGGGGCTACAGCGTCCATTCTTTCTTCTAACCTCGTTACTTTTGCGTTTATATTCTCAAGATGTTGCTGTACGGGTTGTAGTTGTTGTGCGACTATGCTGACTATGGCCGCCTTAATTGATTCTTCCATCTGGCTAATGCGTTCTTCCATCTTTTTCTCAAGTCTGGGTTAAAATTCTTCTAGATGTTCTTTTCTTATGGTTGCTGTTTTAGTTTTCTTGGGTTTGGTGCCATTGTCCTCAATAATATCTGCTGTCTTGCGTTCAAATTGTGGAGTATCGCTGTTTTCTTCCATGTTCACATTCTCGCTCTCCATTGTGTTCGTTGAACTTTCGCTCTGCTTTTGTTTTTCAACTTTGTGTTTGTGAACTTCTTTTATTCTCTTCTTCTCCTCACTCAATGCTGCTATTTGTTGTTTCATTGGTGCAACGACTTGTTTTATCTGTGCGAGCTCTTCCCCTAATTTATTATTAACTAAAGCCTCCACCTCCACGCGCTTCCCCTTGACCGCGCTTGCCCAGCTCACCGTCGGTGTTGGCATGGTGCCTCCAGAACTCGGGGGTTCCTTGGCCTCGGACCTGGCTCTGCTCCCCAACCTGGGTCTGCTCGACCTGGTTGTGGACCTCGATCTGCCTCTGCTCCTGGACTTGGGTCTGCTACGCCCTTCTTTCAAAGGATTCGAAGGGGGTTCTGGTCGATTCTTCAGGATGTTAGGCCATGCGGCTTCTCTTGCGTCGTGGTTTTCTTCTTCTTTGTCTCTTTCTTATTTAATTTGTTCCCAGTGACTTTTCTTCACCAGAAAGGTGATCGTGTATCTTGCCTTGCATTCTCGATCTGCTGTAGGGTGATCCATGTAGCATAACCAACACTTAGCCTTGCATTCATGATTTTCGGGAGGGTCCGCCAACCCGCATCCTCGGCAAATCTTGTCGTCGGGGTTAGGACACACGTCCGCTCTGTGTCCTAATAGTCCACATTGCGCTGTCTTCCAGTCGTATGCCTCGGATCACTCCTTTGGATGTATTGTCCGGGGCCGCTTCGTAAGCGCTGGCTTCATATTCCAGTGTATTCGTCGTGATGCAGACGACCTTCTTGTACTTGTTGGCGTGTTCTTCTGTGGGAGTACTGAATACTATTATTTTCTGTTGATGTATGATGCATATCGTGTGTTTGCCTCTTCGGGTAGGCTGGCCCCTCGACGATGCTTTGGACAATGTGAGTGCTCGTGTAGTCGGAGACTCGAAAACACCCTCTTGGTCTTACTATTATCTTATAAGCCTCCTTGGGTAGATAAGGCATTCTGCTCGCCTTGGTGATCTGTCGTATACGCCGCTCTATCTGTTTCTTGCCTTCTCCCATGGAGTGGGGTGGCACCTTGATTCCTTGGTCTTACATCGTATAACTGGACGCCAGCCTGTGCCATCCTCGTAGTCTTCCTGCGTAACGTCTTCTCCTTCGACCGATACTTCCATCTTGCTAAAATTCCTGACCGCTAAGCGCGCGGGAGGCCACGTCGCCAGAGATGCGGCGAAGCCGCCAATGGCTGGTGTGCAGGCGTAATTTGGTCAAACATCGGTCCTCCCACCTGAATTAAGTGTCAGGGTGATCGCGGTGACTTGCTGCGTCGATCCATGGTGGCCTTTCCGATGAATTTGGTGATTTCCGCTAGGAATGACTCGAGAAACACAGAGCCGACGAGGGGTGCGTCCGCTCACTGTTGTCTTCTTCTTCTCCGGAATATTCTTGACTACCTTGGATTCTTTAGCACGTAATTTGATTCAACTACATAAGAGTTTTTGCATTTCGCCCTCATCGAAATACAGACACCCCGACCTCGAGTTCAACAGCGCAATGCCGTAGTCCCTATACTACAGCGGTGGGTCCACTGTACTGAATAGTAGCATGTATGTTTTCTTTGTATCATTATTGTTCGTTAGTGGTGGTGGTGGTGGTGGTGGTGGTGGTGGTGGTGGTGGTCTGTTGTAGCTGCAGCTGGGTTTAACCTGACTATCTAGGCCGCGAATTGTTCCACCCAAGCGTCCCTTTCATTTGTCACTGAGGTACTCTTCGTATGTCGAAAAATTCCATGTCTCTTAGAAATGTGAGAATAAGGCTTGAAGCTTTCTTGCGGGCTCTAGCACATCCTTCCGGAAAGACAAGGTGATGTAGACACGTATGTGGGAAATCTTTCGCTTGTAAATTTTGGAGTCCCTTTCACTGCAGTAGCTCGGGTGCAGAAAGCATTCGATGTCTCTTGCTTCATTGCACGAATTACCCAAGGGAAAATCGGTACGTCCCTTCTTGAATAGCCATGCAGGGACACATGCAGAACCTGTCTTCATTGGATGCAGTAGCGAGCCTTCCTCATGACGTAACCGCCTGGTTACGCAGGGTGAATGTGACGGAATCCAAAGATATACAAAGTGAACACGGATGTCTGATTGCGAGACTTGACTGCTTCATGGTACTTTGGCGTTAGGGGATGTGAGATGGCTGCCTACGCAAGACTGCCAGCTTCGTCATTTTCAGCAATGTCGATGTGAGACTGAAGTCTTTTTTTATTCAGGTCTTTCACTAATGACAGTGACTTTCACGGCAGCTTGCTTAACGGTAAACAGCGACTGGGTTATTGCAAAGCCTCCTTCGAATCCGTGAGGAGTACGGCATCTTATGCAGGCAAAATATTTAGCTTTCGTAAGGCAGCAGCTATTATACCCCCCTAGACAAATGTTTATCAGACCACACTGTCCAGCCGGCTAGACCATGTAACATTAAAAGAAGGTTTACCAAACATAGCTGCGCCGTGGTCTGCGACCGCTTTGACGGACCCGTCTGTGTTCGCTAAGAGTTGATTCTGGGAATTTATAGTCAAGTGCTCAAGGACGAGGAACTTTGCTTCTGACGATGAAACAGTGTTGCTTTAATGCAGTATCAGTACGCTTACGCTGCGTGTAATGGCTTCAAATGTCCAGGGCTGCTCTGTATTTTGCCTATGCATTGAGCAAAGCAATTCTAAGGCTCGAAGAGTTTTCAGCTCTGCATAAAACTATGAATGTGTCCTGGCGCCTATACGTTGAAGAAGGATTTCGATCGAAGAACTTTAGACGCCTGAATGTGGGCACGACTCGGCTTCGCACAACTTTTCGTTCGAACCTGGCTGAGGAACTCCTAGACATAGTCGAAGGCCTTTGTTGTGTGTTGCTTTTAGGCGCTCGTACTGGCTGACGGATGACGACATTAGGGGAAGTTAGTATAATATTCTACTGGTAACCAACACTGAATGTAATAGTAGCCTTGGCGTTGGGCGCTTACCTCAGCGTATGTCAACGACGCGCTGAGGCACATGGATCCTCTATGATGATTGTGTCGCAAAGCTATCAACAGTGTGGATCCATTGTAACCTGTGGTCAGTGTAATGCCGAGAAATCAAACACTGGTTGCTTGCCGAAAAGTGGAGCCAGTTAAACTCTACTTCAAGCATTTAGCTTTTCGCTGCATTCTGGAAAGTAAGACAGTCGTGTCGCTAGCCCAGCGACACGAAGGCTATACCACTGCCGATTCCATGCCGATAACAACCTTTATTGCGGTGACCGTAACTTATATACAAGAGCGCTGTGGCGCCATCAGTGGCATGTGACCTGCGTCACGTCGGCAGTGCCATCTGTTGCGAAGGCACGACACTACATCTAGCCCTCCCTCAACAAGAGAACGCAGGTTATATGCACACAACCAAAAAACCGTCACTGCTTGTGGCGGCCAACTAATTATTTGCGCTAACAAATTGATAGTAAAATCACTGGTGGCGATTGCCTAATAAAGTCACTGCAATCAGTAAGTTCATTGCACATAATCCCTGAACATTGCTGGCGGTCTTCGCTCCAGTGTAGAATGGCGCAGCCCTGACTCTACCGGCTGATGAGGGTTTCCCTATTCGCCACCACGATCAGCACACAGTGCAGAGGTCATGGTTACAGCTAGTGGGCCCCCTGGCCGTGCAGGTGGCTTGGCGTGCAAGGGGGCAGTGGTGACACCAGCGGTTCCGGAAACCGTGCGTCATCAGTCATTGGTGTTCTTTGGGATGTGGTGCTCTGTGTTCCTAAGGATGGTGTCTGAGTTCTGGCGTTGCCTGCCGGCATGTCTATGTCCATATTCCCCGACAGGGATTCTTGTCTCGCCGTTGCTTCTTGTACTGCTTCGTGGGGCACAGCGGACAATTGAGAGGCGTTCCACGTCCTGCCGTCCCCGAGGTGGAATGGCCAACAACCTATGCATTTCAGAATTTTGAGTGGAGCACCAAAACTAGGGGTGCCTTTCATTCCAGGTAGAGGATGTTTGACACGCAGGTAGGCACCCACATTGAATTAGGGCTCCCTGGCTGCTCTCCACTTTCCTGAATGCGCCTTGTTTCTTTGTTGGTAATCGTATACATGGCGCCGAAGTCTATGTAGTTCGCGGGTTGGGTGGGGTGGGTGCCAAAGTCTGCGGTTGGCTGGCCTATGACATCTGACGATGTCCTCATGTGACGTCCATGGAGCAGCAATGCTGGGGAAGAAACCAGTGGTGCTGTGAGTGGTGGCGTGGTAAGTACCGAGATATTTCGTAACGGTCGCCTCGATGGGTCGGTGCTCCAGTAGATAGAGTTGTATATATGATTTGAGGACCCTGTTGAACCTTTCCACCGCAGCATTGGCTTGAGGGTGGTGAACTGCAGAGAAGAAATGTTTAATACCCCTGTCCTCTAGGAAACACTCGAATTCACTTGACGTAAACTGTCGGCCGTGATCCGACACTAGTTCTGTAGGGTAACCCTCTCGTGATAAGACACCAAGGAGGAAGTTGATCATGGTGCGGGAAGTGATGTCGCTCCAGAATGCAATCTCTGGCCATCTGGAGAAGCAGTCCACTACCACAATGACAAACCAACGGTAAGTAGGTGCACCTTCGAAGAACCCCATAATGTCTATGACACTTTGTGCCAGGGCCTGTCAGGCAGTAGGACAGGATGAGGTGGTGCCTGCAAATTCTTTAGGCACTTGTCTGAGGCTTGGCAAACAGTGCAACTTCGGTTGGCGGTCTCCACTTGCTTGTCAAGACACGGCCACCAGTACTTTTCCCCTCATGCGTGGCATAGTCTTGACTATACCCAGGTGGGACTCGTGGCCTAAATGGATGAAGGTATCAGTCAATTTGGCAGGTGCCACAAGACCTTCTGTGCGCAAAAGAAGCCCATCCACTACAGTAAGTTCCTCCCGTATATAATGGCAGGGTGTCAGTTCTGTCGGAAGTGTTTTCCGGTTTGGCCGTGATGACTGGATATATTGCGTGAGCTGCTGTAGTATGCCATCCTCAGTGGTAACAACCCGAAGATCCTCTAGATGTACAGGCGATGTAACGAAAGACCCTTGATCGACTTGCAAGCCTCCCTCTGTTTCTGGAACAGGCATTCGGGTCAACGCATCTGCTACTTGGCAGTGGGCTCCGCTGCGGTACTGGACTTTGAAGTTGTAGCACAGGAGTCGTGTGGTCCACCTTGCGATACGAAGGGGCCGCTGTCCTGTACTCCGAGACGGAGCAAGGATACCAGAGCATGGTGATCTGTCAATAGGGTGAGCTGCCGGCCCCAATGATAAACTTGCCACTTCTCACAGCACCATGGACCGGCCTAGGCTTCACGCTCTCCAGCTGAGTATTTTCGTTCTGTCTCTGGTAATGTTCGCGATGCAAATGCCACAGTCCGCTTGTGGGACCCCTCCACTTGTTGCAATACGGCGCCCAGATCGTATGCAGGCGCATTCGTTGAGACAATGACGGGCAACGTTGGCTCAAACATTCGCAGGACCTTGTGGGATGTTAGGAGTGCTTTTATCCTCGTGAAACTTTCTTTAGCGGCGTTGTCCCAGTCGAAGGTTACGTCTTTGTGTAGAAGACGGCGCATTGTCTTTACTTCATCTGCCAGTCATGAGACAAACTTGGCATAGTATTCAACTAGCCCTAAAAAGAGAGTAGCATGGCTGCATCTGTAGGCGCAGGAGCCTTAACGATCGCGTCAACCTTGTTCTGGAGCGGTGATATACCCTCTGCGCTGACCAGATGTACTAATAAAGACCGCTCCGATGTTTTAAATATGCATTTTTCGTTGAGCTTGAGCCCAGCTTCAGCTATTCTTTCAAGGATTTGCTTCAGATCCTGTGTGTATTCGCTCTGAGTCTTCCCAAAAATGATTATTTCATCCAAGTAGCACAAGACCCTTTTGCAGCCTTCAAGAATCTTCGTCATGATCTGCTGGAACGCAGCCGGTGCTGACGTCAACTCGAAGCAGACCCTCTTGAATCTGAAAATGCCCTCATGCGTAATGAACGCGGGTAGGTCTGCTTTCTGGGTGGAGCACAACTTGATAGTATGCCGATGCGGGGTCCACCTTGGAGAAGCAGCGTGCTCCGTTGAGGGCATGGAGCAGTTCCTCCATCTGAGGCAAGGGAAAACTGTCTGCTACTACACCTCTGTTAGGCTCTCGTAGATCGACGCTCAGTCGAATGCTACCGTCAGCCTTGCGAGCTGCTAGAACTGGAGAGACCCATTCGGAGGCATTAATTCTCTCTATAAAATCTGCTGTAACTAACTTCTTGATCTCATCGGAGACCGACTGCCGGAGAGAGAATGGTAGGGGCCTTAAGTTCTGCGAGACCAGCGTGACCGATTTTTTCATCGTGACCTTATGTTGCAGGCCTGCACAAGTGCGAAGCCAGGCAAAGACAAATGGCCAAACATGATCCATACTATTGGCGGCATACCGAATTTAGGATGGCCTAGCGTTGCTTTTGGTGTGCCGTTTCGAGGTTGCAAACCGGGGCTCATGGTGGGAACTTGTGCACGTCCTTCCGTGGACAGATGCAGACAGCGCAATTCTTCCCCCACATTGAGAAGGTTAAGGGCTCGAACAGCATTCAGGCAGAGGAAAGGTGTCCCACATGGCGTAACATGACATGGTATCATGGCTGCTTTCCCTTTGCACGAGACTTGAGTGTGAAATATCCCGAGAACGAGAATTTTCCTGCGGGAGAAGTCCAGCAGCGTGAGGTGGGAACTTGTCAGCTGTGCTTCGTGGCTAAAACACGCTTTGGAACAGATGCTCCCCCATAATGGACACGGCCGAGCCTGTGTCAAACAGAAATGTCATGGCATGCGCGTGTGTCGTCGGGGTAACCGGCGCAACCTTGACATCGATGTAGACGCCGGTGTTCTTTTCCCTCCGGACCGCCGAAATGCTAATAACACTTGCATCTTCTTCCGGTGTGATTTCTTGGACCTCGGCAGAGTGCCATTCTCGTGTGCGGTGGCAGCATCGACAAGCTCTCAGAAAGGGACCACGGCGTCCGCAGGCAAAGCATGTGCGACCGCGAGCGGGACATGCTGATGGCAAGCAACTTGCAGCGCCGCAGTTTCCGCAGACAGGTGCAGTTCTGGTGCCCGGGTGAACGGCGGCGGCGGCATTCAGATCAGGCGAGGATGCGGTTTGCGTGCGCGAGCTGAAGCGGCGGTGACTCGGGGAGCCTGTGCCGTTATCGGGACGATGTTCTCGTCGGCCCTGTCCGGTGAGGTTGCCCGGTAACTGCTGAATTCGGTGCACTGGACCGGTGAATGCCTCGGATTCGCGTTGCGTCCACTCACGCAGAAGTGCTATCTGGACAGCATGATCGAACGTCAGTTTATCACCCTCGAGCAGCAATCTCTCCCGGAGTCGCGGGCACGTGACACTTGCTACAAACTGCTCACACATGTTTTCGTCGGTTTGAGTGGCGAAATCGCAAATAGCCGCCAACTCGCGAAGTGCGATAGCGAAGTCCGTGACAGGCTGCCTTTGCAGTTGGCGACACTCACGGAATCGATGGCGTTGCAGGCGAATGTTGTAAAGGGTGGAGAAATGCCTTGTTGGCATCTCGACGGCCACGTCATACTCATCGGGTAAGTGTGGGGCTTCTGCGGTTGTGTCGTGCGGCAGCGTCTGCGTCCCGGCAGTTGTGGCGGATTCCGTGACGGCGGCTGCATGTGACGGGAGCGTGGCAGCGGCTGCGGCGCTCGGTTGCTCTATCTTGGTTTGCAGCGAACTCGGCGGAAGCGCGTCGAAAATTCGTTGTCCTTCGGTCCCCAGAGAGTGCAGCAAAAAAGCTCGGTGGCGGGGTGCGGATAGTTTTGTTGCTCCGGACGCCAGTGAAAATGTCTCAAATAGGCGCATCCAGCGGGGCCATGTAGAGCCGGTGTGCCAGGGGCGTCAATGAATGGGGGCGGTGGCGATATCCCAGTGGAAAACATCCTCGTCGCCAATTTGTCGTGTCGCTAGCCCAGCGACACGGAGGCTACACCACTGCCTGTTCCATGCCGACAACCTTTATTACGGTGAACGTAACTTATTACAAGAGCGCTGTGGCGCCACCAGTCGCATGTGACCTGCGTCACGTCGGCAGTGCCTTCTGTTGCGAAGCCACGACACTACAAAGACAAATGACGATTTCTGCACTGGTAGCATCTGTATATGGATACCAGAACGATCACCTCACACGTATAACCCAAGGAGTTGCAAGCGCTATTCAGGCGCACTTGTCCACGCTACCTAAACCTAGCATCCATTCCTGCGTTTCAGTTAGGAACCTACTGGGGAGCACGTAGAAAAAGCTTTTGCAATAGAGAGAAACCGAGGAAACGATTTTGACGTAAAGAACGGACGCTAGAATGACCGCGGAGGTTTGCAATTAAGAATGCGAAGAAAGAAGTTAAAGGGAAAATCTGTACGATGAGACAAAGAAAGGACAGTACCTTGCTATCTGAGGCTCGAGCTGGTTGCCTGATGACAAAAATATACCGAAGCAAGTGCCGGAAGATAGTGTAGTTAAATTGAAGTGAATTCTGGAGGTTTACGTGCCAAAAGCACGATTTGATTATGACGCATGCCGTAGTGGAAGAGTCCGGATTACTTTTTACCATCACGGAATGTTTAACGTGGCCGAAATGCACGGGCAACGGGCGTTTTTGCATTTCACCCACATCTAAATGCGGCCGCCGTGGCTGGGATTTGATCCCACGACCTCGTGGTTAGCTGCGCAACACCATAGCCCCTAAGCCACCGCGGCGTGTGAGGCATGTGTATGCGGCAGCAAAAATCCGGAGACCATTCATCACATCCTAGTAAAATGCTAATGGATTACCCCAGTGAGACCCAGAGGTAACGTACATGCTCAAGAAGCGCTCGCATTAAATTGGACGGAAGCATCGACTGATCAGCAGTCGAGATAAGCAACTGACTTTGGAGTATTGGTGGAAAAAAGCTGGTAAGAAATTCATACGACTGGATCCAGTACAGGCATAGGTGGCGATTCAGGGCAAATAGAATGGCTTTGAAGAAAAAGGAAAAAAATATTGCGGAGATGTATAGAAATACACTAGAATAAGAAACTACTACAATAGACTTTATTAAATCAAGCAGGCTAGGTGACTATTTGCCAACCCCCCGTTTCAAAGCGGCCGTCAATAAATCAGGAGCAGCAGCAATGCAGGCACACTTCTCTTCCAAAGGTCGGTGATTGTGCTTAGAAAGGTCTCCGCATTGGTTCATCCGCCTATTGGCGGATTATACGCCAGCAACTTGAGCGAAAACTGAACACGGCACGCCTAATTACATAACATAATATTTCGCGTTTTTTGAGAGGGTAGTTACGAACGACCATCGGCAGATGTCATATCAGGATCGCTATTGAGCGCTACTACTGTGAACTTGTGGAAGCACTCTGGCGATTCTGGATGAAGACGCGATAAATATTAGGAGCTGAAACGCGGAAGAAATAGTTGGCCCTCGCCGGGGCATCGAAGACGGCTGTACAAGTGCGAAAATGGGCCATGTGCAGGATACGATAGTGCACGGAAGAGTATACAGCTCCCATTTTGTGTGTGTGTGCGTGTGTGTGTGTGTGTGTGTGTGTGTGTGTGTGTGTGTGTGTGCGTGTGTGCGTGCGTGTGTGCGTGTGTGTGCGTGTGTGTGTGTGTGTGTGTGTGTGTGTGTGTCATAGATCCGCTGGCCTGGTAATTTTTTATCGTCATGCCCGTGTTGAATAAAGAAAAACTGCGAAGAGCGTTATCGTTATCTTTCACTCGTTGTGAGCCTGCATCGAGGCGCTGTTCCGCGAGCACGCGCTTTGCTCTCGCGGCTTCGCTGGCGCAGCTGCGTGTGTTGTGTCGCAAGGTCGGTATTGTTGCTGTCCGTGCTCGGATCTTTTTTCATTTCTCACCGGAAACTTGTCTGCCTGCGAACAAAGAGCCTGCATCCCACTTGACTCCGACGCTGCGTCTACGGTGAGTTGCCTCTTGTGTGTCGGGAAAACGAGTGCCTGCTGATAAAGCTTCCATGTTTATAGCAAAAACGGGCGCTCCCTTCAATTATCAGTGATTCGTTAATGATTGGTGACCAAAAAAAAGAAAAAAAAACCTTGCACTTGGACAGATTTAACTTGCAGATAACAAATGTAAGCGTTTTAAAAACTACGGTTGAAATAGTTCCCAATATTACACGGGGCCATATATTGGCTCGTTATGTTGACTCGTAACTGAAAGCGCGAATGGCGCCTTCTTAAATTTTTTCGGTGATCGACAGAATATAGTTTGCGTCTAGCTGAATCTTGCCTTCGGTGCTGGTACAATCAAGGCCTGTAGTAGTCGTGAAAAATCTTCATTCTCCATTCCAAGTTCAGTCATGCACAGTGTTGTTTTGAGGTCGCGCGTAACCGGGACATGTTGATTCCATTTATTGTGTCCGACTTTGTGTGGATTTAACGCGCTGTGCCTATTCATTTTATATGATCTCCGAGCCACGGGCAGCCATCAGCAAAATATTTTCGTTTTTCCCAACTCTTTTGGTAGGCCTGAATATCTGCCCCGATGGCGTCTATTATTTCATTCGCCCATTATGACGAGATACCGCGCACCATGCAATTCTCGAAATACAGTCGCCGAGTTCTAGCACTTCGCTTTCACCAGATTCACACTCTTAGTGTTTTGAGAGGCTAGTTGGTTCAGTCTAATGATTGATTGCTAAATGTGTGAAATTGGGAAACAGGAGATGACTCAGGAAAAAAAAATTTGGAAGCGTTCTTTTTTATCAAAAGAAAATGTAGCGCCTGTATCAGGGGCACATCCATATCGCTCTTCAGTACGGGAACGTCTTTTGTTTATTAAAGTATTGTGGTGACGCGGGGACAGGTTTCTACCTTCCTGTTGATTTGTATGCGCCTGCGCACTTGGCCTCTCTTGTAATGCTATCTTTTCTTACACCCAACGTTGCAATAAACCAGCCGGCAGTCCACGCTCATTCTTTCCGCATTAGCTCTGCTCGTGCGGTGCCCGCTTTCCAATTTTTGCGCATTTCGCAATCGATCTCTAGTAGATTCGTGCGTCGAAGGAACTCCGAAGCACGAGAAACTGCATAAACTCATTTTTGTTCTGTGCACTCCAGAACAATATCTGTTTGAACGAATGCGGCAGAAGCGTCTTGCATACCCCGGCCGTGGTTGCTCCGTGAATATGGTGTTAGGCTGCTGAGCACAAGGTTGTGGGATCGAATCCCAGCCACGGCGGTCCGCATTTCGATGGGGGCGAAAGCGCCCCTGTACTTTGATTTAGGTGCACATGAGAGATTCCCGGGTGGTCGGAGCCCTCCACTACGGCGTGCCTGATTATCAGAAAGTGGTTCTGGCACGTAAAACCCCGTAATTTAATTTTTTTTCACAAGCCTGTCGCATAATCCGTTTAGCGTGCGGAATACATGCACTGGCGTAATGCGCTGCGAACGCACATCAAGTAAGTTTGCCAAACAGGAACAAATCGAAAAGCAGGAGCAGTGTTTAGAAAATTGATGTCACTGGCTGGGATGAAGGCTGAGAGGGGTAACCCATCTTTCGCTTTTCACACAAGGAAGCAATTCGTTTGGTAAAAAGTGGCGCGAGCATGCTTCGGACTCAGATAGCCCAAACTTGATGCGCTACTTGCAAATGAGGGCGCGTCGTACAGAAAATGCATGTTTGGACACATATGAAGCGCTTGTGCCGCATTCGTTTGAACCGAACAAATGACCACTTCTTTTTGAAAGCATTTTTTTAACCAACGGGCAATCCGCTTGAGGGAAGAAACAATGACAAATTCCCGCAATTCCAGTAGCACTCAGGGATTCAAACGCGGTAATTAGCATTCTTGGCTGTCGGCACTTCTTGCGCCCCCAGTTACCGTTGGGTGATTGCTAGGGGCCAATTACAGTACCAGTGTGTCACAAACGCCGTCGATTTTATCGCGTACCACAACGCATATCAGCTCGGTGCCTCCCGGCGCCCACGGACGTTGCAATAAAGCGCCGGCCGTCAAGCTGGCTGGTTATCGCGTTTGAATCGCTGAGCAATGAAGAGGCAAGTAGAACATGTGTAATAACGTCCACGCTCACGTCACGTGGTTCCGCCTACCGGACAACATCGGGGCACCTGGCTAGATTGTGGATGCAAATACTTTCTTCATGCGCGACGCTATAAAAGCCAGAATACATGGAGCGAACTTTCACGACGAAGTTCGGGCGGCAGAAAATCTGCCACGCCGCGACGCCGTATGTTCGTCGGGCTGCGCTACATGGAGCGAAGACACGGCGGCCGCCGCCGGTGAGTCACTGCGTTGTCATCGGTGTGGCTAGGCAGTTTAATTCGCGCTAAGCCACTACGAGGCAAGACGAGGCAAATGCGCTGTAGTGAAAAACATGAAACAAGAAAAAAGAACTTTAACGACAACTATTATCGCTTTTGAATTGCGGAACACTCTGAAAACGCGTAAAATTCTGTTTAGAAATGATTTCTAATGTTTTTTATGTGTTTGAGACATTCATGTGCCCATGTAGTTTAAAGAAAGCGGCGATGCTATGCGTTGTGGCAAGACTGGGCGGGTAAACAACTTTCGCCTCCTCCAACTCCGCGGCTGTGTTCTGTGGCTCAACCCGCGCGCGGCCGAAGCAAGCAGACCCGGAAGTAGCGCACGTGAGCTTGTCTAACCATGGCTATTAACTTATTAACCGCTTTGGATGCCATGAATGCGAAAAGCGGGAGACCGGCGTGAACGATAGAGCGGGATCGGGATACACGGACAAGCGGGGAAGCCTAGCCGGAAGTCGGGGCGGATAGTGGGACCTGATGGGCTCGCTTTGGGGCGCCGCTCGTTTGCCGCTTCCGGTATCGTCGCCGCCCGACGAACTTTTCTGCGCCAGCTGGATCGGCGGCGAACGACGTTTTCTTCGCCGTCGCGCGTACGCCGCCGGGCGTCGAACGCCGACTATTCGTCGCATATTCGCTCCATGTATTCTGGCCTTAATAGCGCACCTGTGCTGCGGACATGTTTTCAGACTGTCACAACACGCACGTGCCTGCCCAAGTCTGGAAATAGAAAGCGTATCCGAATTCCAACAACGTATGTTTCTCCGTCATCCGAGAGGAACGTTTTGCGTGGACACATATGCCAGGGCGCCCGTGTAAATCGCGAGGGACAAAAGCGATGCCAGGTGAGGAATGGCAAATAAACATGTTATACGAAGGAACGATTTCATTTGCGGTGAATTATAGGCAGACTGCATATTTCACACACATATTTACGTGCAGTAGATCAATTTATATTACTTGTTTGAATTTTCGGTGGTGGTGATTGCGTTGTGTTGCAATTGTGGCTTTTCCTGATGCGTCGGTTTCGACTAGCGCAGCTGCGGACCGAAATGCGCCAAGCGCCTCAACGAACTTGATTGCCCAGGAGAGAGGATGCTGCGTCCATGGCCTAATTGTCCCAATATCAGGCATGGGTGCTAAAGATTCTGTGTTAGAATCCTGCCGTTGGAGAGTATTATGAACGTTTATATAATTGCTTATAACGTGGTAATTTGACGAAAACGATGAGTCTGCAACATCACAGGGCTGTTTAAAGCAAAAAGGACACAGTTTAGGCAAATCTGTGCACTAACCATCATTGCCATGCTGGCTTAATCGCCCTGCTTGCAGCTTCCGCAGAAACTAGCGTCAGCGTTTCCCCTGGTAATTACTATTTTTGGAAACACTGTGCCTGAAACAGTGAAATACTCTCGCTGCACCTTCTTCAGATGGCGCCATCATCCCGTCAAACGCGCTTAGCGTTGCGGACCAGATACGTACGAATGCGTGCCTCGAACTTGGCAAGATAGCGTGGCCTTAAAAAGATGCAAGTTCGTGTAACCGATAACGTGCGTGGTCATCGGGAAGGACAAAGAAGCATGGCACGCAAATTCTCGTATTCATAGCACGTAAACCAATGAAACGTTAAAACACTAATTGTATTGCTCATATCACGAGAAGCCAACAAAGACACCAAGGAATACACAGGGTAAATTATTTGTACTTACTAATTGAATTAAAGAAATGTAGATTAATGGCAATGAAAGGGGATGAAAAAACAAGTTGTCCTCAAGTGTCCAACGATCCCACGTCTTGAGTGAGCATTCGAAATTTTCTAGCGGCATCTGTCCATAACAGTATCGACTGTTCTCTATCGCCTTGAAGCGCTGACCGAGAAGCGCTATCGGCGTGATTGTTGCTTATGGCGCCGCACTGACTTGGAAACGACTGAAATTTCACGCCGTGTCCTTCCTTAGCCTTGGTATGTATTAGTTATCTAATCCGGAACATTAAATGTTTATAGTATAATAGTAATGACTTCAGTGCTGCCTTCACGTCACTGAATGTGGACAATCTCCGAGGTTATTCTTAGTTGACGAGGCGAAGTGCAGCGCGAAGAGTTGTGAGTCCCGCAGCCGTCGATGTCGTTGAGTGACACGCTTTGAAACTGATGGTGGTGGCTCTCGTTGGGAATATCACGGCTCCAGAGGAACACTGAAAAAAAAGCATCTGTGTAAATATTTACGTGGTCTGCGTATCTCTGGTGCAAAAGGAGCAGAGTCATTTGTTTAAGAGCAGGTGATGATAGCTCAGATTTTTTTCTGATTCCGGGTATAGGGTGAGGCGCACTGCAGGTCGAGCCAAACACCATCGAGGAATCGATGGCTTAGTTACGGGAGTTAAGTGTCATGGAAGGCGCGTGTAATAAACCGAAATCGTCATACAAAATGATGCCTGCGGCCTTTCTGACGGTAGTGATGCAAAATGATGGCAACCGGCTCGGGAAAAGTGGATATTGTGCACACTCAGCCCTTCCTCCGGAATTTGTGTTTGTATTGGTTTGTGTCGGGCAATTGGGATAGTCGCCACTCTTGACGCGGATTTTGGCAAACCGAGAAATTCTGAGAGACCGAGCTTGAATAACCTGTAGAGTGCCAAGATTTTTCATGCAAGTGCTGGTCAGTACGGGCAGAATGAATCTCAAAAAGCCCAGAAAGAGAGCCCTGTACAATACCGACATTACATGCACTGACATTCCCTAAGTCTTTCCTCCCAAAAACTTGACAAGCTGGCAGATTGCCGTCAGGCACTGTTTCAAGTAGGTAACGTGCGGGCTCTATGAGAGATCTTTGTCAATGCTTATGCTCAGAAATCGGTGAGACTTCTCATCAGAAATGATCTTACCATGTATAGAGATGGCATAGGTTGTACTATACCTTTCCCGGTGAAATTGGATGCCTGCTTCTTCTATAGCCTCTTTCCATGTTTCTTTATGTTATATATATATATATATATATATATATATATATATATATATATATATATATATATATAATACAACCTGCGCATTGCAATGTTATCCATATATCACCATGACAGGAAATAAACGGAGAAGTCAGACAACATAACGATCCATTGGTGCATGACATCGCGACAGACGAAACATGGAGAAAAAAAAAAACCACAGGACGAGCGCTGACTTCCAACTGAAACTTTAATGCCAGACCCTTGCAGTGCGCAGACATCTCGGAGTGGGCGCAGGAAGGACCGCTATGAAAAAGACAAGTAAATCATCGTCGTTAGAATCCTCAAGGTTTCTAGAACACAAGGAAATTGAAGTCTGCGCGGCACATGCTTCCCGTAGTTTGTCCATCCGAGTTGCTTCAACAATTTCCCGCTTTGTCAGCTGCCCCCTATGACTATACAAAGTGGCGGTGTTGGCAATGGTGGGGACACATGCACAATCACGACAGTAGTGTGACAAGTGCGAGCTTGCTTGGCCTTCCATGGAATTATAGTGCACCCGCGGCGACCTAATGCCAAACATATATAACTTGTCGCAGCACTGTTGTGATTGTGGATCTGTCCCCATGTTTGCCAACACCACCATATTGTATAGTCGCCGGGACGCAGGAAGGACGCAGCGGGAAAATATTTAGCAGTTGGGAAAGGCAAACTGTCGGAAGCATGCGTCGCGGAGCGTTCGATTGCCTTGCATTCTAAAGAACATGGGTACTTAAAGCGCTGACATGCTTATCTTTTTCGTACCGTTTCTTCCTGCGCGTGCTTTGAGATATGTCTATTGCACGGGTTTGGCATTGAATTTTGACTAGGAAGTAGGCGTTCGCCCTGCGCTTTTCTCTGTGTTTCATCTGTCACGCTGTCATATGCCAATGGAGCCCGACTGCCCAGCCCAGCTTTCCTCCTAGCTGATCATAACTATGTGCCGAAAGGCAACGTGCATTGAAACGCCATTACTGAGCACGTGCAAGGTTGTCGACATTCTGCATCGTGAATGGAACTGAAATCGCGCCATTAAATTAGGTTTATTTGTTCTTATGTCTAACCTCATGCGATTCATTCTACTCGCCGCATTGGCTAGGCAGCGGCGGCCTCGTTGCGATAGACGCAGAATCAGAAAATGCTCGCGTTATTACGATGAGGCTGTGGAACTTATGGAATCTCAGTGGTTTATACGCGAGTGGACAAAATCTGTGGTTACGCGCGCTGTCTCCCAGAGAGATCGGCACGCCTGTGACCGTGGCCGCGTGGACGGCTTCACCGGACAACTGGACTGCACATGTGATTGGCGTGCTCTCGCGCGAGCTGTCCCTTGCATGCGCACAACCGCGTGCAGCGACAGCAGTGATAAGCATCGAGCGAGTTTGTGCCGTGAGATCAGCTTGTTTCAGCGTGGGTGTCGTCACGGTAGCTACGGCTCTGTTCTTAGACATCGTGCTACTGTTACCCTCAGGGACAGCCCGACTCCGGCACTGCGACGAGGCTTCCGTGGCAGAGCAACGAGGGCACACACCACACCACCAAGAGAAGCTGTGAGTGGCATCTGTTCCCACTGCAGCATGAGCTTAACTAGACATTACTTATTTTGTTGTAGCGCAAGCTCAACAATGACAACAGAGAGCTAAGCGATAGGTAGAACTCAGAGTGGTGTATTATGCGCCAAGTAGAGCACAATGAGGAGAGCAAATGACAACGGCGATATTGGCAACGACGTGGATAAACGGCAACCCTTAACTAACCAACTAGCTTAAATTTCAGTTATTCTTCAAGTATAGTACCCTACATGCGCGGTTCTACCATAGATTCGCGCCTCGTGACCGGATGTTGTGTCGTGCATAGTCTTTTCTAGTGAGTACTTTGCAGTTTATTTTACGGCGAAGCTGTTTGGGGCTTGGGTTTCGTGCATTTTTGTTCTGCGTCAACAGAAATGGGGGCCGATCCTGGTGATAGAGCAGAAAGGGTCCAAGTGCAATGTCATATACCCCTGTGGACTTCGGGTAGTGGGCTCCGGAACTTGTAACGCGCCCTTCTACTATCCTTGTCACACCTGGGACCCAAAGAGGTCCCGGACACAAGAGTAATTAAATAGATTTATAATCGAATGATTAAAAATAATTCTAATGGTAAGAAAACACATGCAAATGAAGTGTACAAGTAAACACAAAATGACAGAAGTGTCAGATCATAGTTCACGTTATCGTGTCCATAGGGCTAATGATATGCCACGTGATTGTGGTATATCTCATGGGATGCGAAGATAACTTCGCTCAGGAATAGCTTTTTGAAGAGCTGAAGTTACCATCGCGAGTAAAATTCTCGCATGATTGTCATTTTTCGTGTCCCAGTAGCACACGGCACCAACGATGATGGCGTCGACGGTGACTCGTTGATACTGCTGTACGAGGTGTTGACGCACAGGCTCGTGCTTCAATATCTTAGCGTCGCGGGCATCGGAGAAGCCGTCTGAACGGTTGTCCAATCGGCAGCAAACGTCGACCACGACCACCTCGTCACCGCATGCTAAGACGAGGTCTGGGCGCACGGTGGTGTTGCCGACGGTTCGGTTCTCGAATGCGATCGTGAAACGATTCCGGCACTCGATGCGCAGCCGAGCCACAATATGGTTGTGGCGAGCGGTATGCATGGCGCTCTTCTACATGCAGAAGACTTGGGGCAGTGTCTCCTTGATTTGCCCCCAGACCCTGCACCGCTGGTCGCAACAAGACACCCACATGGCTCCGTTGATCAGGGCTTAGCCCAAAAGGCCGACCCACGTCGGCCATGTCTACGTTCGCACCGCCCTCTCTTTGTTGCCGTTCGAAGCGCTTGCGTATCTAGTGTGCTTCCGTTCCCCCTCTCGTGGTGGCGATGCCGTCGAAACGTCACGCCCGTCTACTTTCCTACGGCTCCTCGGTGTGGTGGTCCCGTCATCCAAGCGAATGTATATAAGAAAATGACCAAGCCTTCCCCTACCGGAAAATGGGTGCAAGCGAAGCTTGTCCTGCGTGCACCTGACCTTCGTCACGGTCAAGTAACCCACGGATAACTGTGCCGCATTGCATCGGCTTCCCGCTCCCTCAGCTCGGGACCTTTTCGTTGCTGTCGGATTTATAGCCTGTCGTTATCGGCGCGCGGGCGAGCGTCGCTCGACGCCGGGTGCGTCGGAGCGCGTTGACCGCATCCGGTTACTTTGGCGGTGCCAGTGCGTCGAACCATATCGGTCGAACTACAGACGCTGTTGTTCTCGCCGACGGGACGTAACCTGTGCGCGCGCTTACGCTACGTCGGACTATATTTAGGCCTCGCGCCGCCAGTGAGCCCTTTGACGGGCATGTTCTCGCCGCCGCTCGTTGAAGGCTGCCAGTTCCTGAGGGCAACGCACAGCGCGTGGCCGTCCCATACGTTTTCACAGAATTAACTCAATGGAAACGAAGTCGGCGCAGTGCGCCCAAGAACGAGTTCTGCCCTTCTTTCCACGGCTTGAAGCGAAACGGCATTGATTGGTTGCGCGCGTGGCATGAGCGCGCGCCTATGCTGCCTGAATCCTTGCTAATGACTGTGAACTCGTCAAACCGCCTTTTCCCACAGCTGCACTACTCTGTGAGCAACTGGGTTTTCGCGTGACTACATCGCCACCGAAACTTGTGAGCCAATATAAGCTTCGCTTGAAACGACAAGTTACCGTTCCCCATTTTGCATTTCACTTCTGTCATCGTAATGGGGAGGCCGCTTATAGTCCGGGCTCCCGAGGAGCAACGCGCCTACGAAGAGTGATGTCACATCACCGACAACACCGATGTGCACGATCTTCATCGGTGGTGTTAGGTGCCTACCGGCGATGTTTGCATTCTTGTCTCTGTTCCTGCCGTCACTCTTCGTAGGCGCGTAGATCCTCGGGAGTCCGGACTATCCGCGAATATGATGGGATTAATATTATAATAACAGCGGTGATACGAGAGTGTGCGTGCGTACCTAACGTCACGATGACCACCGTTCAAGACGGTGTGTTTGTACCATTGTTCGAAATTCTGTGTTACCTCTGTGTCGTGTGCTTAACAGCTTTTCTGGTCATCCACTTGCATAGAGTGGAATGGCTCATATTTTTTTATTTAGTCTAGGTGTTTCTCGACTGTTTTGAATAACTAGTGTTTGCTCACGTCACCCAGGGTGTCTTATCGGCTGCGGTGCCATGAAGCTTAGTTCCGTAAGCGCCACAATATTGTGTTGCGCCATTTTCGCATTTTGTGTGCCTGAAATAAATATACGTATTGTGTGTTGTGACTCGCCGCGCTTAACTTTGGGTAACTCACGTTCCACGAATCACCTCAACCCCTTCCCCTCACCCCCGGCACTCCTCTAAGGTGAAGGCTTGGTTCATTAAAATCATCCCGGAGGCGTCCACCATAGAGTCGCTCACAACCGCAGTGTTTCTTTCGGGTCAGACCAAGGCTGTTTTCACAGTCACTACCCTGAACACCCTTAACAGGACGGCAAAGAATCTTGCATCAACTATGCTAGTTCATTTCGCAGAACTAAGAAGGACCCGAGGGTTACAAGCGATGCGGTACGTTACAAGCGCTCTCCTGGCCACCGCTGTTCAATGTGAGTCGTGTGCGCATGCGCAGCAGCCACGAAAGCCGCGATGGGTGCTCTCATTTAAGTAGTACATATAGTTTCGGTTTCCTAGCGCACTAAGGCATGTTCTTTGACGAAGTGTCTACATACATATTGCCGTTTTGTTTTACTGAGTTGTGCATTATAATGGCCCCTATAGGTACGCTAGACATTTCCTCGATAAGTATTCGTTGCTCTATTGGCTTCAATATTCATGGTCGTATAAATGTTCAACGAAGTTAGCAATTATCAGTCGTGTAGCACACATGCAGCAGCAGTGCGGAATGCTTTATTTGCGCAAGCAAAATTAAATTTTTTTCATGGACAATAGGCAGTATAAAGAAAATATTCACTTCACAGAGTCATGTAAACGCCAAAAGTATAACAAAAGTTGTGTTCAGCAAATATTTTCGTGCTTTATGCAACTACAGAAACGATGTCGAGATATCCTGAAATAGTGTACCGTTTATTTACACATTTATTAAAAAGGACGGAATGCACAAAGCACAAGTAATTGTTGTTGCCTTTCATGCAACAAGCAAGTACATATTGCTTTACGAAAGGTGAGTAGTGTAGCGACTCGTGTTTATCGAACTTTGACCAGCGTTACTATTGGGCTGGTCTACCGGACGCTGCAGCGTCTGGTAGACCATGGCGACCAGGCCAGGACGAGACGATTTCTAGTGCGAAACTAGCACAGTTTATCCAATGGTTCATGAAGGATAAGAAAACAATGAATTAATTGAAAAAGTACATTGTGGGGGCCCCTTAAATAGGTCCACTAAAATCGTAGGCAGGGTCTTGCTCACGTCAAAGTCACGTAACATGCACTGATTCTGGTCGGGGACGGGCGGCTAATCCCGTCTCCCAGGTGACGTGGCACGTCCTTGTCTCCTCTGCCGGCAACCCACGCAGTCTGGTCGGGGATGGGCGGCCGATCCTTTCTCCCGGGTGACGTTGCACGAGGTTGCCTCCTCTGGCGGCAACCCGCAGGTGTTTGGTTCGCGGAAAGAGTGCTTCCCTGTAGTCGCACAGTTTGTGAAGAGGGTTATCCCCTAGAGTCGCACACATAAAGGGGCATGTCATCCCTGCGGGGTGCCTGCCAGAGCGGCAACCACTGGAGACAACCACCGCAAATTAGAGACCCATCTTCCGTTTCGATTAGGCATGGTCTTTGAGCATCCTTTTCGCACGGAGTGTTACACGCCAATCGTGACCGTAGCAAGAATCTAAAATATAGCAGAATGAGGCAGCTAGCCACAAACCAATTGGTAGACAGCATTAGATCGCTAATCGAGCATTTGCAGGTGGTCTATCCGATCAGCAGTTTCAGTAGATTGATCGCGCTCTTCCTGTGCGATCGCTTGCGTTCTTGCCTTGTGACCGCTGTTTGGCGAGACTGTTTGCTTTGACATAGTGAAACAAAAAGACGTCAATCTCATAATTGAATAATGTTCGAGCCATTACCCTTAAAGAATTATCTGTTGATATCAGGTACAACTTATTTTTAAAGAAGTAGCTGGTGTAATGAGAGCAGCATTCCGGGCCAAGTTGGTAACTCTTTACTTACATATTATTGTGCAAAATAAAAAGACACAGCCGTAAGAGAAGACGCGCCAGGCGCAAACTTTCAACTAAGTTTATTGTAACACTGAATCGATCTGTACATGCGATGCAGTATAAACTGCGCATGCGCTTACATAAAAACGAACTGCGGATTCGAAATGACTCATAACTATGTTACACAATGCGCAGTTCGTTTTCATGTGTGTGCATGCGCAGTCTATACTGCTTCACATGTACAAACCGATTCAGTGGTACAATAAACTTAGTTGAAAGTTTGCGCTTGGTTTGTATTCTTCTCTTACGTCCGTGTCTTTTTTGTCGCGCAATAATACCTGAGTAATAGCTGGTGTGGCTGCTGAAGAAATAAAAATGGTATGTTACTGGCTGCAAGAAGTGAGGCTTAAGATCCGAGCGATCACTCTCTTATGTTAGCTCGAGATTTTCGCAGTTTTCAGCCTCAGTATTAAGGTCCGCACTTTTGCCTAGAATGAATCCTTGTGGTATTGCATTGAAAGCGTATTTAACGGTCGCCTAACACACTACTGATTTAAAGCACGGGAAAGCGGGCCTGAACCCGCACGTAGCCAGAGCGCAGCGACAGCTGGCTTGGCCCTGCACTCGGCTTGTTTTTGCATGCTCGCACACATTACCTTATGTGTATTGGCATTCGCAAAGTTGTAAAACCCTCATAACTGCTTATCTTATGTTTGGTGAAAAATTCTGCCACTGAAATTTATGAGATTCGGCGTTGGCAGCGCAGCATTATTAGGACCGAAAATAGTGCTCCTGGTTGTGAGTGTCAAAGACAATTTTCCACTGCAGCACCATCTCTGGCGGGAACACGGAACTGGCTCCTGTGTCTGGGCTGGTTTAAATCTTGATATCATTAGGAGTGCAGGGGCGCTCTAACGTAAAACTATTCCAAACGTTTGTATTCCAATTCTTCAATGAGCCCTCCGCGTCTGGTGAAAAACCTTTTTGGACAATCCCCGCTTCACGACGTCACGACAACCGTGATAGCTCCCCGTCTGACGTGTACATACTGGTTATGCATGATTTGACCGAATAAAAGAAAAATAGTTATTTCCGATTCGACGCCTTTACGCCATTAGCCCTCGGTTATTGGTCAAAAGCTTCGGGCTGCACCCACTTCACCTGCCTCTCACGCGACGTCACGAAAGCGCAAGAACTTACTGCGTCAAAGTGACGTGTACGCGTTAACGATGCATTAATATGCGGAACGAAACTGATTTTTTTTTCTGAATAGCCGCAGGTTGCCCGGTTTCAAAAGGAATAAAACATGGCTGCCTCCGATCACTCAAGCATTCGCTGCTCGCACCTGCCGGAGAGCATGGATTTATTTGTGTGTAATGAAGTTTTTGCGTGACCGTGTAATGTTTTCGAGCACTTTCGACGCGTATATGACCTTGTCCTGCCAACTTTTCTTTGCTGAGGATCCGTTTTAGCACCATTCTTAAGCTTCTGTTGCATGCCGCCGCGATTGTCCACGAGCCACCGCAAGCTAAATAAAGGAAAGCGGACCAATCGCAGACGCTGTCACCGCTCTCTTCACCTGGTTATCGATTTTCAGTGCACTGGCTCGGCCCCATCGAATCACTCTCCACTTGAGCGTGTTCCTCGCCTCCTGTCAGCCAATTAGATAAAACAAGCTGCAAAGTGTAGGTAATGTTATTTGTTTTTCAAGCAAACAAAAGTGACCTCTTATGAGCGAGGAGAGCATTTGATTGGTCTGTTCAAACAACCCTGCAAGTGACCGCCCGATGCTTGCGTCGGCGGTTATGCAAATTTGACATAAGGAGAATGGAATAAAAACACATTGGAATAGTTTTACGTTATAGGGCCCAACACTGCAGCATTGCGTGTAATGGAAAAGCCCGTAATCTTTTGCAGGCCATTAACTGTTCTTTCTGACATCGCTGTATTGGTGGCTCGTCGCCATTGCCTACTAGCAATGCAGTGCGAGTAGGCAATGGCGACTACCAAATGTACGACTGATCAGGATGGCGAACATTCCTATTGCACAAGTCAATCTGACAGACGCCAGTGACGGTGATCGAGCACCACATAAATAAGAACAATGTTGCGGTCGGGCTGAAACAGGAAAGAAAAAGTAAACAAACCTATCTATTTGCCACGCAGTGTACATGCTTGAAGTCCAGTGAGCCATAAATGGACCGAAGTTGGGGCGTAGCTGGTGCCGCCAGCCTCACCGCCTTCTTTACGGTGGTGATGATGATGAATTCCGGGTTCTTCTATGTCTCCTTCATTGAAGAATTTGGAGTTGACAGACAGGCAGCCTCATGGCCCGCCAGCGTCATGTCAATTGTGTCACACTCGTCAGGTAAGTGTAGCTATTGCTGTCATCCTATGAAGCACCGGTTTCAATGCGAATAACATTCTTTGCCTACCTCAGCTGTCTTGAATTTAGCTGTACGGAGTGTCCCAGCTAACTTTACCCAGACAATAAATATATCCGAGGATCGCGTAGCTTCCCAGAACCATGTTAATTTGGTTTGCCGTCGTTTGGAGATGCTCAAATTACTTTGTATTCATTTCGCGTAATGATATAATAAGTGTTAGTTAATTATTAAACTTCTCAATTATTATAATTAATTTAAAATGCTACATAATAGGGTTTTCCGAGCGTGAATGAAGCCCGCAAATACACGCAATGTATCTCAAGCGGCCAGCGTGCGGCAATTTTGTGTGCATTTACGGGCATCTTTCACGCTCGGAAAAACACTTTCATGTAGCAGGTATTGAGCAAAGGAGAGCTGTATCGGGAGTTTTTGATGTAGCTCTACAATTTTCTCATTGACATTTTTCATCTAACTAGAATCTTTGAGAAGTTGATTACTTAAGATTGTAGCGTTCCTACGTAAAGGACACAGTACACGTAAAGCATTGCTGTGGAACTGGCGTCCATCTCGTCTAAATTTATTTCTCACTTCTCCCTTCTCTTCCTCTGTCCCCCCCGGTTCCCGCACTTCTTCATCTTCTATTCGAAGGCTCATACCGCTTCACCCTTCCAGGTTTCTTTTGCTAACCCCTCCTGGGGTAATACTTGAAAACGTTTCCAATCGAAGCACATTCAACTGAGCCCCGTTCACCAATGTAACACACAGTCTTCAATATTCCTTTCTGAGTGCCTGTCTTTGTCACAGAGCAAGGACCATAAAATTTGGCACTGGATTCTCTTACTCCTTTCCTAACTAGGATGAGGTCGGTGACTTGAATGTCTGGGATAGCTGAGCAATGTCTCTTGTCAAAATTTTTTTTTCATTCGTTTACGGTACCTCTCCTCCTGTGATTTTTGTTGCCTTTCCTCGACGATCTTGAGATTTTCTAACAGCCCCAGTTCAAGGTCAGCTTGAAGAATAGGGGTCTCTCCTGAAGAAGCGAACTGCGGGCTACATCCCAAGCCACTGGTGTAGGAGCGATTGTGATGTCTTACAGCTGCTTCGAAAGAGCATTTCCAACCACCAGGGAAACTATCGTACATCCTGATGTATTGTTTTACATCTCGTATAGCACGCTCTGCAAGCCCATTCGCTGCGGGATGGTATGGCGCACAGAACTTGATTGATATATTGTGGTCTCGAGCCCATCTTGCTAGCTTTTCACTCTTGAACGTTGGACCATTGTCACATACGATCATCCTGGTTGTCCTAAACATTTCCCATTCGCGAAGGGCGATGACACTATTTGCATCTTCTTTTCCTGCCCGTGCCGCGACCATCCTGGTGCATTCATCTATGGCCAGAAGAAAAGCTTGCGTTTTTCGGACTCCTTCTCGTTTCTTATTTAGCTCGGCAAAATCAAGGTGTATAACTTCAAAAGGCACGTTCGAGTGGCAAGGTATTATCATGGCGTCCGTAGGCTGCTTATATTTGACTTTGTTGACTTGACAAATGTGGCATGAACGAACGTATTGATTGACGACTTCTTTCATGTGAGGCCACGTAAATCTCTTGACTAGCTTGTTGTAGGTGCGCCAAAATCCGCCGTGTCCTCCAGATTCTGGGCTATCGTGGTACAAATAAAGAACCCTTGAAATCAGCGTTGGCGGGACTTGATAGCGACCTTCCATAAACATCAATTGTTCAGTGCCTTCCCACAATTTTACTTCATTGATTTCTTCAGATTGTTCTTTGTCGGCCGGTATCATCAGTCTAGACAATGCATCTGCATCAGTCAAAAGGGGTCCAGGTCTGTGGGAGATGATGAAATCAAACTGCTGCAAATAGTTCACCCATCTGGCGATACGTCCCTTAGGTTGGGTCATATTCAAGAGATGAGTGAGGGCCTGGTGATCGGTGAACAAAGTAAACTTCGCACCTTCTAGGTACGTACGGAAGTACTGAATTGCTTTAAGGACTGCAAGAGCTTCCTTTTCAGTAGTGGTGTAGTTGACTTCTGGTGGCTTGAGGGTGTAGCTGTAGTAGCCTACTACGTGTCGCTTTTCTCGGCCGGATGCTTCTGGACATTTCTGGTACAAGACTGCACCTGTTCTATAATGTGAGGCGTCGGTATTCAGTTCAAAGGGTAAAGTGAAATCTGGTATGCGTAAAATAGGGTCAGCAGAGATTCTGTGCACCAGATCACGGTAGACTCTCTCACATTCCTCATCCCACTCAAATGGAACTTCTTTCTGCGTTAGGCGCGTGAGGCATCTTGTTTTTATGGCAAAGTCTTTTATGAAAGGTCTGAAATGTCCTGCTAATCCCAAAAACACACGCAATGAGTGGACGTCATATGGTTTTACCAGTTGGGATATCCTCTGAACGGACTCTTGTTTCGTGCTTTTGGTAGTCCCATCAAAGGCTCTTCCAAGAAACACAACTTTTCTTTGAAAGAACGCACTTTTTTTAAAATTAACATTGAGGTGTGCCAAGCTCAAGGCATTTAATACCTGGGACAGGTGTTCCTGATGCTCTGCCTCTGTTTTGGAGAAGACGATAATATCGTCGATGTACACGTTACAAAAGACACCTAGGAAAGGCTTCAGGACTTCGTTCATAATCTTCTGGAACCATGCTGGTGAGTTTTTCCAGCCGAAAGGAAGCCGGTTATACTCGTACAGGTCGAAGGGCGTGATAAAAGCAGTGAACATTTTTGTTTCTTCGGTTAGCGGGATCTGCCAGAAACCTTTGCACAAGTCAATACGTGAAAAACATCGGCAACCACCTGTCTCGTCTATAATCGTGTCTATCTTCGGCATGGGAAATGCTATAAGTTCTGTCTGTCGGTTGAGAACCCTGTAATCTGTGCACAGTTTGAAAGTTCCATCTTCTTTCGGCGCAATAGTTATGGGAGAGGCGAAGGGTGACTCCGAAGGCCGGATTATATTCGCGTCTAGCATCTCCTGCAATTCTTTCTTCAACCATATCTTGCGCTCTCTTGACATGTTATAAGGCGATTTTCGGATGACAGTCTTGTCGGTTAGTTCGAAAGGCACCTTGTGTGACGTCATCGCTGGTGGATAGCTTCCTATGTATACCAGTTCAGGATAGGTCGTTGCAATATCCTCCGCGCACTTGACAACTCGCAGGTTATCTTTTCTGTCAGGCTGTGTCTCTTGCCTTGATAGTCCTTCCACTAAAACGTCATCGTCCCAGTAAACGTTGATTTTTAGTTTCTTTATATCTGGTCTGGATAGCACAAAGTCATAAGTCACCCCCTCAATCACCAGTACTTCACTATCTATTTCATGACCTTGGAACTCGATGTTTACTGAGGCCCATTGATTATGCATTGTCACGTTTCCGTCGTAGCCTTGCACCCGTAGTACTCTTCCACTATGCAGGTGACTTGCATCTACCAGATTGGCATTTATTATAGACACAGAAGCACCGCTGTCAACCAAAGCCATCATATGTCTGTTTCCCACTCTGACAGGGATGTGAAGTAGGCTAGAGCAAGTTAAATAAACAGTCTCAGTTGTGGTCATCGGGTCGGACTGATCACCCTTGTTTATCAGTTTTTTGTCGTCGGAGCCTCTTCAGCGTCCGAAAGTAGGGGAACTGGGTCGCTGTCGACGTTATGCACCCGACCTCTGGGAGCACGCCAACCCAAGTTCTCTGTGCCGCCTGCAAGGCGGCGCGGTTCTCGCTGATTACGGCTTGACCAATCCGCGCCGGACCGTGTGAAGTGACCGCTTGAGCTAGCGTTTATATTTTCTTCTGAAGTAAATGATATGTCGTGAAGGCACTCCAGGAGCCCGTCCATAGTTTTAGGTGACCGTATTTGCACTTGCTTCAGGACTTGCGCGTGCAGTCCGTGCATTATTAGTGCTACTACGGCAGACGGAGGAAGCATAGGCTCGGCTAGCTTTAAAAGGCGGCATTTGTCAAAGAAATACTCGACGAGGGAGCCTTGCTTGAATTTGAAATTAAGCGCGGCGTCCCACCTTTGCACTGGGTTGCTTCGGAATGTCGTCAAGAATTTTTCTTTCCACTGATTCCAAGAGTTGCCAGCCTCTTCAATAATGTGCAAATCATACCGCTTCCGTGCAACACCGCTTAAGTAACTACGCATGTTAGTAATCTTGTCCTCATTAGAGTGCCAGTTGTTCTTCCCAGCGGCATATTCATAGAATTCAAGCCAACCATCTGGACTTGATGACATGCCGTCGAATGCATCGGGTTCTACAAATTTAGTCACTGGCTTCTCAGCGTTTAAAGAGCTTATAAGCGATGTCACCAGCTGGTTTTGTTGCGAAATCTGTTCTTGTTGTAGCCGAAGTGCTTTCAAAACGAGGCTCACCTCTTCCGTCGACGACTGTGATCCAGAGTCCTTTCGACGCATCGGTTGAAGAACTAATTCGTCGAAGATCAACAGAGGCAAGTTCACGTTCACAGCACCCTTCCGACGTAGTTCATCAGGGTCCATGGAAGCCTTCTCTAAAACCAGGTTCATGAGTTCTGCCGAGTTGAGTTCGCGAGGTAGTTCCACCGCTGGTTCATCTTCAGCTTGGTATCTCGAAAAGATGATCTTGTCCGCGGAGGTCTCCTCAAGGAAAAATCTCACCCACATGTTGGAGTTCGCTGTCGGCTGCGCCAAAATAATGTAGCGTTCCTACTTAAAGGACACAGTAGACGTAAAGCATTACTGTGGAACTGGCGTCCATCTCGTCTACATTTATTTCTCACTTCTCCCTTCTCTTCCTCTGTCCCCTCCGGTTCCCGCGCTTCTTCATCTTCTATGCGAAGGCTCATACCGCTTCAAAGATTTATTATCTAATTACGCGGAATGAAATATATGATGTGGGTATTTCCAAGTTACGGCAAACAACATTACCTTGGTTCTGTCTAGCTGCGTGACATTCGCATATTTTTAAACTCTGGTTAAAGTTAACCGGGACACACCGTGTGTGTGTGTGTGTGTGTGTGTGTGTGTGTGTGTGTGTGTGTGTGTGTGTGTGTGTGTGTGTGTGTGTGTGTGTGTGTGTGTGTGTGTGTGTGTGTGTGCGTGCGTGTGTGTGTGCGCGCGTGTGTGCGTGTGTGTGCGTGTGCGTGTGCGTGCGTGCGTGCGTGCGTGTGTCCTCTTACGTTCACCCAGTGGCCTAGGTTTTCTACCTGCTTGAGCAACTAAATGTGTGCTCCTGTCGTGACGCCATTGTTGTCATTCCACTGTCGTCATTCCAGCTTTGTGATCTTACATTTGTCATGCCCTGGTCGCCACGCCTTCTACCAAGATCCCGTGACCCTAGCTGACTGTTGCGGCTTAGGGTGGTGTTAGGGCAAGGAATCCACGAACCCCGTCGACTGCTACGTCAGGTTATAGGAATGAAGGAAAAAGGGTTTATTGGCTGAGTTACACGGTTCCAGTTACGGAAGCCCACTCCATGCATGAGCAAGTTAAACGTCCTAGTTTACATCAGGACCTTCGGTCACACTCCTCGAAAAGTCTACGCTTTTAATACCGTTGTCTTCCCTAGGTGAGTCAACTAGGGAATCTGAAGACTGTCCAGCAGGAAATCGCAATCGGTGAATTCGTTGCGATACCGCGCCCATGTTCGCAATGCTGCACAGTAACCTTGCCTCCGAAGCCAGATGCTATATAATATACGCTAGGAAGGCAACCTGCGAATAAAATGTCCCAATCCTTGTTTGGTAGCATTGGATAGGGCCGCCTTTCATCGTTAGTTCAATCTGCCAGGTAATGGTCGGGGTGGCGGCCTTTTGTGGACCCGTCTAGGGTGGTTGTCTACGCTGCGTTGACGTCTGGATGGGCGCTGATGGATGGGTGGGCGTTTGCCTTGTGGCAGACGTCTAATTAACGCCTATGTGGTGCTGGGACGTAACATGACTAATAGCTTCGGCCACTGGATATGGACTCGTGTTAGTGGTACCATCGTGGTCGTCACACACACTATCGCGCATCCGTTGTTATACTGTCGTCTTCGTGCCGGCTTAGTCATGCTATCGTCGTCATTCTTGGTTCTTCATCGGGTTGTCGCCATACTGCCGTCATCACTCCATCGTCGTCGCAAAGTACTCGTCGTTGTGCTGTCGCTCTTATATCATCGTAATAATTTATGAATGGCCATCTCATCATCATCATTCCGTCGTCCTTATACACCTTTGTCGTTCCACTGATATCATTACTTTTTTTTGTCGTGCCATTGTCCCTGGGTCGGTGTCATACGGTCATCGTCGTGTGTCCATGATCACGGGCGACCTTGACAAGCGAGTGTCATAGCAAAGTGGAATGATATCGGACTATGTAGCATATGGCCGAAGCAATGAAAGTTTCAGAGTTACAACTAAGCATGTTAAATTAACGCTTGTTCATGAATATGGTCTGTCGTTTCATTTCTCGATTGCTGTTCGCATCACCGTCGACAGTCATTGTGAGATGAGTGCTGCCGTAATGTAGTGTTCTGATAATTTAGGCCACTCGATGTACGTGTCAAATGGGCGATAGCGAGTTGCCACCGGACATAGTTCGCAGCAATATGCGAATACATCGAGAGCTTTGCTGCTATGAAAAATGCCGTGTGGTTAAAATTGTACTTGCTACAAGGCCACAAAGTGTTCGCGTCGCCGTTAAGAACCACGTGGTTTGCTTATCGTCTTCTTATGTATCACCATATAAACCATCGCTTATAGAAAAACCAAGTGCTTCTCTGGATCGTTCACTTTGTGAGATCTCTGACAGAATCACACTTGTGTTGTGCTTAAAGGCTGTCGCACCACACCTGTGGCGAAAAAAATTTGCGGTAAAATCAGTCAGCTTCGTGTGCCTGTACCGCACGCTGCATCTATAATTCTTACAGTGCTATGCACCGTTGACACCGAATTTGCAGGCTGCATAAGAACCATTGAGAGGATAATCTTTACAGTCATTCACAAAGGCTTGTATTAAATAGGGAAGGTAACTGCCAAATATTTAGATACATCATTAACACAAAGTTTTTGCTATCTCGCCACGTTATGTGCCGCGTCTAAGAAATTAGCATGCCGCACGCACACAAGGCATCTTGTTTCAGGCAGGTACGCAGTAACGTCTCTCTGTGGCTTCCTCTGGCCTTGGCTGTTTCACTTTTTATGTAAATAAGAGAAATAACAGGGACCTAAATGATTCGAGCATTAACAAATCGGCTGTGTCTAGAAAGGTGAAATTTCCATATGTTTTATTTTCCGCGGATAGATATGTAATGTTGGGGCAGATCGCTGTAAACTAACTCAATATGCATTGGATGCATCGGAGATAACACTTAGTGATACAAATAGGCAAAGTACCGCCGGCTGCTTGTTAATAAAAGAAAATCTGGTATGTTTAACTGCAAGTAAAAGTATAGCTCCCAAAGACAAGTTTATCCCGGGGATGATCCGTTTAACTTAGAATAGCTTAGAATAGCTTTATTTCCATCTACTTGATGGAGGATGCTGCAAGTAAAAGCTGCTCCAGTAGGCAGCTTGACGAGGCCCGCAGCCCCCTCTACAGAATAGCCTATTAGAATGCATGCGTAGCCTGAGCGCCTGTGGCTGAGCTTTACTGTCATGCTACTTATTGAAATATGATTCTTTTGAAAATTCAGAAGCAGGCATGCTATTGTCGAAACAAATAAGAAGGATAGAAGTTCCGGAAATTATAGTTCCTGCATGTTCTCCCATAGGCCTGCTGGAGCACACACAACCCATGGCCACACGAGGCATAAACAAAGAAAGATTCGATAGGCCACGAAGACCAAAAGAGGGTAAAATGCTGCTTTTCGTTAATATCTCATCAACAATTAGGAAAATTTGAATGGGTGATTCAACTACAGTTTTACTCAACTAGCCACACGTTACAAGTGCACCTGTGTCAGTTATGGTACAAATACTAGCTACGCGGTGCTTGGAACAGTTTGAGCAGTAGTAGCACACGGAGAGCATCATATGTTACCATGAATTTGAATCAGCGTACTGTGTGCCGTAGAGTTTTCTGTGCGCGTGCACATAGTTTATGGCATCGGCTTTGATTATTTCAACAGCGTGTCTTCAAAATGCAAAGCATCTTTTTCCAGACTTTCTCACAAAATTTGAGAACTTAATAATTTCGCTGCTCTTAGAGAGGGTACCCGCGGCTTCTATGCCACAAGAGGAAGACAGACTTTTGACGTAGTTTTCCACCTGCTCGAACAGTTTTCTCGTGTAGGCTGTGTTTTTGTATTCACGTGACCAGTCGGTGTGGCTACGGTGACGTCAATGGCTCGCATTTTAGAAATAGCTCTAGCCCAATTTTTGTACATATTTCCACCATTTCCCGTCCTTACAGGTCTGCTAGTTTCATGCGCTCAGCGGCACCTGTCTGTCTTCCAGCTCGGTCTCATTGGCAGCATCTTCCTTTGGGCAGGAATCCTGGGAGCTGTCTTCGCTCCCAATATGGCCTGGATGACCGTGACGCTGGGTGCAATCCATGGTGAGTTACGCTTTGTCAACATGCACCGAGAGTTACATGCATTGTGCTACTTGTCCATAAGTCTAAACACAACATAGGAAATGTATGTTGGGTTTAGCGCTACGCTGCTGGTACTCGAGTTTCGCGCCAAGGTCGCATCGTATACCTAAAATTCCAAGTTAAATTTAGCAACATTGTACTACATTCCCTGGTTTGTTCGCAAATGGTAAAGAACAGCTGCCATTTGTGATCCTGGTAGGTCGTCATGAAAAGGACCACCGAAAAAAATTGCGCACATCTAACGCTCGCTTTGGAATTTACCTGAACCGAAGCTTTCATAAAGCGGGTTTGCAATGTTACAGGAGTGTTAATCTTCTTCAGTACGTTTTGCAGAATTGGCTTTACGTGCTGTTACGATGCATGCCCATAGGCAGGGCGCCACACTTGTAGCAGCAGCCCAGCGGAACTATGGCGTTGCGCTGCTGAACTCAAGGTCGGGAGTTCCATTCGGGCTGCGTCGACCGCATTTCGATGAGGGTGAAAACACACACGCACACGCACGCACGCACTCGTGTTGTTAGATTAAGAGACACGTGAGGGAATGACAGGTGTTCAAAAGTACAAATATAAAAAGACCCGGCTACTGCGTGTCTCATAATCGGATTGCGGCTTTGTCACGTAAAATCTGAGAAGTTAAATTAGCAGACCGATGAAACTTCCTCCACGGATTCTGCGCGACTGCAGATCGTACCTTTCTCCGGGCTCGGCCCACTTTGAATCGTGCGGTCTGTAGGATTAGGCAAGTTTGCTACTGTATTATTTATAAGATCGGTTCACCTTAGTCGGCAAGAAGCCAACCGTTTATTCGAGATAAATCCCCGAAAATAAACTTCAGAAAGCTCCGATTTAACAAACCAGTTATTCGCTTGAAGGTGTGTATTTGCGGTAGTGAGGATGTTTATGTACCGTTTGCTGTTTTCCTGCGTAATTTATTAGACAAGAAAGCCGGCCTCCTGCACATCTGCGGAGACAGTACAGAGGAAGCTACATGTAAACCAATTCGTTATAATGCGTGACGTTCTATGTGTGAGCTTTTTAGCGTGGCAGTAGCAGCAGCTACTATCGCAAAATTCCGAGTGTGCCTGACTGCAAAGTTTCGCTTTAATAGGCGCACAATTTTCGCCATCTGCCTCCACGAGCAATAAGTAGACAAGCCCAGTGTGCCACTGTCACCAGAAGAAGGCGCAAGTTCGCTGGTCGTCTGAGTACTGCCACATGAGAAAACTGCCTACGAAAATGGCCCAATTTCGCTTTACTCGCTTTGAAAATCTGCTGGCTGTTGGTGGAGAAGCAGTCGCAGTGTCGGTGGACAGGTGCAGATATAACGGGGGTACTCATTCTGCTTACGGTCGAAGGAGGCAATTATCCTAGTTAACATTTCTTGTTATGCAATGCAGATGGAAAAAAAAATTCCCACAAGCACAGCAATGGCGCCCTCAAAATATTTTTCATAACTTGCACACAAAAAAGATGCAACCTACTAATACTTGGAAAGGATGATATGTGGGTGTGAGCGACAAAGAAACTTTTATGACGTGGCGTACGAAAACAGGAGCAGAACGATATATGACAACAAATTAGTTTGGATTAAACGAAAACAAGATTTCATGTGTGTTTTTGATTTTTCGTTTTTTGCCGGCTGACGTGAGCATCAGATGACGTTTTGCGAAATGTGCTCGAACTGCGTTTAAATATTTAGTACTTACAACGAAAACAGCGATAGCACAACGGGTCATAAAGCCGAAAATACAAGAACGTTATTTTTTCTATGGTGTTCCAGTTGGTGCCACCTTATGCAATACCACGTGCGATATGAATGTACTTGCATTCACGGGGGGGGGGGGGAGGGGGGGGCTTGCCTGGGTGAATATGTCACCTTATTCTTGCTTCACGAGTACATGGTATGGCAGGGTGGAGAAAGACAGTGAGGGAGAGAACACGTTTACACAAAGGCTAAGAAGTCGGCCTGAGCTACAGCTTTCTATGGCTTTCTACTCTATACTGAAGCTGGAAATTATGTGCGATGATCAAAAAAAGGAAGGGTGTAAGTACAACACTAACTCTCTAAACACGTCTGTCTGTTTATGTGACTCGTAAACAAGCTAGAGCTGTCCTTATAATCACGACTATGCGAGGCCGAGCAGTGGGAACAATTTCATCAAATAGACGAGTACAGGCAAAGACCAGCTTTTGTGGACCTTCTGTGTACGTGGCGCAAACGCAAAAGATTTGTGCAAGTGCTTCTGGCAGCTGATAGTGCTGGCAGTCCAGACCACTGTGAGTGAAAGCAGTGTGACCTGTGAGTAGTGCCTGGTGAACGCCGACAAGTCGCATCATTTTCGCCGTAGTTGTTTGATTATTTTTCGGGTGCTGAGCCATTCGAAACTTCATTGCTTCTGAACCCCGTATCGCATTGTCCAAACCGGATACGAAATCTTTGCCTCATTGCGTCACGTGAACATCTGGGTTGTAACACTGGCCTCAACTACCAGGCGCCACAGGTTTCTAGCAATCAGTAGCAATCTAGCAATCAGTACTCGTCCTTGTGTTCTTCTCTCGTCCGTGTATTTCTCTAGCCGTTTAACCATGAAATTATTGTACCACCTAACTCGCGCCCAGAATGGGGTTCTAACGAACGATCTTTAGCTTTCACTGGTATAACATAAAGTGTAGTAGGTGCAAAAGAAGTTTTGCGTGAATTCTACCTTGTCTGGCTGTGCTACTCGTAAATAAAGTTACTCGTAGGCTTCTCATTTACGAGCGACCTCGTAAAAACTGGCCATGTCAGTGCACACGTACGGACATGGCATGTGTACACTGAAAGTAACTTTAACTACCTACGCTCTGAAATGGTCCTCGTACTGTGCGAACCTTGATTTCAAGAGTGCTTCATAGTGCAAACATTTGCGTCCATCAAACTGAATAACCTGTCAAATGCTGGAAGTAATAAAAAGAAATTACTGCAAAATTTGACACTGTGCGCACCATCCTTGATGGGATTGCGGGCCAGTGTAAGTGACTGGCACTCATACGGTTGATGGGTTTCCGTGCCTCAAAAGTACATGTGTACTATAATGCCTGCAACTGCCGTAAAGGTACAAAAATGGACCTCCTGAACACATTTTTACGGGCTCTAGTCCCATGTTAACAGCACGCGGGACTACTCACGAACATTCCCGCCATCACGCACCTTTTCTTACGGCACAGAACTTATTATCCTTCATCAAAGGACAAAGTATATAAACAGCTCGCGGTATAGCTACGGCGAGCCGGCAGGTCGTTGCTTGTGGCTGCGAGCAGCGCTAGAAATTCACACGTTCGTTTGCGAGCTACGTATCTCTCGTTGAAAATTTCAAGGCAATTTCTTAAATACTAGTGTTTACTCCATACGCACTCGGAACGCGCTTGCTTATGTAAGCGCTGTGCAGTGAGCACTTCGCGGGTCTGAGGGGGCGAGACTGCACGAGCACTCATGCTGAAAGTAAAGCTACACCGCATGACAAACTATTACAGCTGGTAATATTGCACTTGCCAGGGAGACAGAAAAGTGAACATATGAACAAGTGCACTTACACTGCGTTCTTCTTTTTTTATTTCACCGCAGGTGTAGGCGTGGGAATCGTCTGCGTGACTCTGGTCATAGTAGTCATGATGTACTTCGACAAATACCGTGGTGTAGCCAGTGGCCTGAAGTTCGCCGGATACACTCTGGCTTCGCTGCTGTTTCCCACAATACTCACATCGCTGAAGGATGCCTATGGGTTCAGAGGATCTATGCTCGTGTACGCTGCGATCACAATGAACGTGACAGCTCTGACGCTGCTCTTGAAAGAGCCACCGTGGGAAATAAATGCTGGGAACCGTAAGATCGAAAAATCCAAGGAAGAAAGCGGGAGCATTTCCTCGATTACTGCTGCCCCTCTGGATAGCGCGGGTTCGAATTCCTTGGCGTTTCGAGAAGGTGCTGGACTTGCAAAATCTATAAGCGCAGTGAGCTCTCTCATACCAAACGGCGTTGGTGTGGTAGGCTCTATTCACAACCGGGTAACGAATTCAGAAGTACCAGGGATGCTTGCGTGCAACAGTAGCAATGAGCACCCCGCGGAGAATCCAAATAACATAAACCTTTTTAAAACCTGGATTCACAGTATTAAGTTTCTGAGAAAGCAAGAAAGCACAAACCAGACGGCTGGCGTGGAAAATGGAAGCAATGGAAAGCGAACAGCAACGATTGTGAGTAAAGGTAATGCATCAAATGAAGCAAACCAGTGTACTTCGCAGAAGCCTCAGCGCTGTTGTTCGTCGTTTGGAGAAGTCGGCAACCTGTTAACTAAGCCTAGGTTTTACGCTTGCGTGTTGGCGGTCGTGGCGATGGACTACACGATGGCCGTCTTTCCAGCGACCATAGTGGACTACGCGCTTGACAAAGGGTCATCTCGCAGACACGCTGACCTTTCTGTGACCTACTGCTCACCAGCCGAGCTATTTGGTCGTATTGTGCTTCCGCTAATCGGTGACTGCAGGTTCGTGAGCAGGACAACATTGGTATCGGCGTGCTTCTTCCTGCTCGCCGCGACTATGCTGGCCCTACCAGCGACTCCTTCCTTCCTGGCTTATATTCTCGTGTGCGCGTGCGCGACAATGTTCACGGCTTGCTTGCTTGCCATGAAACCCGTGGTGATTGCCGACTACTTCGGCATCGAGAGCATCGCAACTAGCTGGGGTTTTGCTGGAGTGACGCTGCTGCCTCTGCTCCTGTGTAGCCCATATATTATCGGTAAGTTCCCGCTTTCCACTTGTTTAGTTTGCCGGCTTGGTGAAGAAGCAGCGCAGAACGAACTATAGTTATGCATTGGGTGCACGTTAACGAACCCCAGCCTCATAACCAGATTGATGTTTTGGCGCGTAAAACCCGAGAATTTAAACATTTTTAACGAACTATATTGTTGGTTGATGCTGTGAGCGGGATACATAAATGTATAAAATTTGTCTTCTAAATTGTCCGACTCGTGGCAGAGTGACAAATTCTGATAGTAAAACAAGCAAAAGAGTACGCATTTGGGCTGGTTGGTTCATGATTCCGAGCAATAAAAACAGTGCTAAACGACAGGACGAGTGAAGGGACACAGACAACGGCGCTGACTAACAACCAAAGTGTGTTTATTCCGTCAGTCAACATATATATGCTCCGCCGCTATCTGAAACTACAGAATCTACAGGATAGGGCATGCGCAGGGGGAATGCAATTAATGTGATAAGAAGGCAATCTCCTTTGGAAGGAGAGAAATGGACGGGAGGCTTACACATGCATCACCACTAACGTGAATGTGGAAGGCTTCAGGTATAAGGCGTGCGCGGTCATCACGATATTTTGACAAATATGTTACACCTTCGAAGGATGGCTTGCAGCCGCATTCATTGCAATGTAGCGACAACTGACTATCTTTTGCCCGTTTTTGAAATTTGTTGAAGTGCTCACGCATGCGGTCGTTGATGCAACGCCCCGTTTGGCCGATATAAAAACGCTTGCATGAAAGAGGGATCTTGTAAACCACACAGTCACAACAGTCAGCAACAAACCTCTGTCTGTGCTGTTTTTTACAGCACAGCCTGTGCCACCAAGTTAATAGGGTAAGCAATAACAACAAAAAAAGTTGTAAAAAACAGCACAGACAGAGGTTTGTTGCTGACTGTTGTGACTGTGTGGTTTACAAGATCCCTCTTTCATGCAAGCGTTTTTATATCGGCCAAACGGGGCGTTGCATCAACGACCGCATGCGTGAGCACTTCAACAAATTTCAAAAACGGGCAAAAGATAGTCAGTTGTCGCTACATTGCAATGAATGCGGCTGCAAGCCATCCTTCGAAGGTGTAACATATTTGTCAAAATATCGTGATGACCGCGCACGCCTTATATCCGAAGCCTTCCACATTCACGTTAGTGGTGATGCATGTGTAAGCCTCCCGTCCATTTCTCTCCTTCCAAAGGAGATTGCCTTCTTATCACATTAATTGCATTCCCCCTGCGCATGCCCTATCCTGTAGATTCTGTAGTTTCAGATAGCGGCGGAGCATATATATGCTGACTGACGGAATAAACACACTTTGGTTGTTAGTCAGCGCCGTTGTCTGTGTCCCTTCACTCGTCCTGTCGTTTAGCGCTTTTTATTGCTAGTAAAACAAGGTCACCAATGAAATACACTTGGAACCTAATAAAAAATTATGGGCTAGTTAGTGAGCCATGATATTGATCAAACAGTGCACTTGAAATAGATACGTTCAAGCACACATGAAAGAGGACTTGTGAAACACGTGCATTTTGAAAAATGAAGGAAGTAGTTGTGGCAGTTCAGCGTCTGTGTATGTCCTTTTCCAGGTGTGCATGAACATGTCTATTTGAAGTGCGCGGCTTCATTAACACCTTGACCGACCAATATTCCCACATTTATTATTATGTCTCATCTCTCGCTCTCTTGCTTGTCTGTTTCTCTATTGATATGATCGGCTCCTACGGCTGATTTTGGAAGATCGTTCGAAAAACACTGATTGAATAAATGGATGAGCATGCATATCAACAAGAAAAACGGGACAGCATTCTTGCACGCTGAAATCTTTAGTAGGGTGAGCTTCAAATTGACATTCGGGACAAAAGCCTTCAGAAGTTTGAAACACGCTTTAGAAAAACAATAACGTTCGTGCACATTAGGCAAAATGTTTTATTTTTTGGGGGCTTTAGCACGAGCAATAAATGTTTAATTTCTTATCTTTTCATTGAAAGCCTCATTTGCTTTGTGTATCACTACTTATTGTGTTGCTTTTAGAGAAAATGTTAAATGTATGTACATATCACACCCTCCGCCTTATAATGCTCCGCGAATAAATGAAATAAATAAATGAATAAATGAAAAATGAAGGACGATACTCAATTCAAGTTAGAGGTGAGTGATGAAAAATTTGTTGCAAAGAATAAGGTAATGGTTATGTGCATTTGACTGGAAGGAGGAACGTATTGTGGCCCTAAGAGCGTACGTTTAAGACAGAATTGGTGTGTTCAGCTTAAGTAAGAAGTGGGCCCTGTGTTGAGAGAAACAAATAAACATACTAAATGGCTTTACATTCAGCAATAATAAATTGGGCTCGACAGATAGATCATGCTTCGCGAAGGATCAAATGAGTCAGTCGTACGGCGACCCGTGGCTTTGTAAGCTAGGAAAGCTGGCGCTAGCAAAATACGTGGGGTGACGCCGTATTGAATTTGTACCTGCTCCCCGTGGTTTATGAAGGCGTCAGCACGACACCCAGAGCAATAGGCTTTCAGTAGAGGATTCTTACACTTGGTGCACGTGCAGCTCGTGCGAACGTAATTATGTGGCCTCGTAACACGTGCGAACTAGCTCCACATAAGATGAGCCCGAACGCGTGAATATATCACGAAATTCGTGGCAACACACCGTCGTCGGTAGTCCATTCGCCAGTGCCGCATTGTGGAAGCGAAATTCAAAAGCAGTTTAATATAATTTTTTTCAAATTCAAATGCAAATATGTAAACTTGAGACAGTTCTGCGGCATTCTCACCTCATTAGCCATTGTGTTCACTGTCCTATTCAAGAAGGAAAAAAAAGTAGTTTGCGGGAGAGGGTACAATGTTTGCGCAGAATGACGATAGGGTCTGAGCTTGAATGTGGCGAGAAACAAAGGGAGCAACAATATGTATGAAAAGGAGGCCAAAATGTCAATAAAAAAATGAAAAGGTCAGAACTAAAATCGCAGCCGTTGGCACACTGACGAAGGCTCATGGCACACAGTCTCTTTCTCAAGAAGATCTATTAATGGTCTTCTGATGCGATGTGCCTGACGTTGAAGACTCGCGTAAGCGTCATATATATTTATATCTCTCGCACAGTGGACTGCGTAAGTTTTCCGAACACTTGCCATAATGTTGCAGTTCACTTAGGTATAGAAACGTTATAGACCCATGCCGGAATATATAGGATTCTATAGGTTTCTCTCACGAAAATAGGTTCATAAAATAATATAAAAGGGGATAAAAAGGGCATAAAAGTTGGCGGAGAATACCTTAGTAACTTGCGATTCGCTGATGATATTGCCTTGCTTAGTAACTCAGGGGACCAATTGCAATGCATGCTCACTGACTTGGAGAGGCAAAGCAGAAGAGTGGGTTTAAAAATTAAT
Source organism: Dermacentor albipictus (assembly GCF_038994185.2). NCBI lineage: Eukaryota > Metazoa > Arthropoda > Arachnida > Ixodida > Ixodidae > Dermacentor > Dermacentor albipictus. The sequence continues at coordinate 87,026,192 of NC_091822.1, forward strand.
CTGCAGAAAACTAAAGTAATGTTTAACAGTCTCGGAAGAGAACAGCAATTTACAATAGACAGCGAGGCAGTGGAAGTAGTAAGGGAATACATCTACTTAGGGCAGGTAGTGACGGCAGATCCGGATCACGGGACAGAAATAATCAGAAGAATAAGAATGGGCTGGGGTGCCTTTGGCAGGCATTCTCAGATCATGAACAGCAGGTTGCCATTATCCCTCAAGAGGAAAGTGTATAATAGCTGCGTCTTACCAGTACTCACCTACGGGGCAGAAACCTGGCGGCTTACGAAAAGGGTTCTACTCAAATTGAGGACGACGCAACGAGCTATGGAAAGAAGAATGATAGGTGTAACGTTAAGGGATAAGAAAAGAGCAGATTGGGTGAGGGAACAAACGCGGGTTTATGACATCTTAGTTGAAATCAAGAAAAAGAAATGGGCATGGGCAGGACATGTGATGAGGAGGGAGGATAACCGATGGTCATTAAGGGTTACGGACTGGATCCCAAGGGAAGGGAAGCGTAGCAGGGGGCGGCAGAAAGTTAGGTGGGCGGATGAGATTAATAAGTATGCAGGGACGGCATGGCCACAATTAGTACATGACCGGAGTTGTTGGAGAAGTATGGGAGAGGCCTTTGCCTTGCAGTGGGCGTAACCAGGCTGATGGTGATGATGATGATGAAAATAATATATGGCATGAAGGGCAACAGAATGCACCGAATATCGTGCCTCAGCGACACTCACTGACCGGAATATGCGTTTACTGCTTCGAATTCATCTTATTTAGTTTAGTTTCCGTTCAGACATAATTTCGATACATGCTTACGAAGAGGGGCAAAGGGGGACCATCTGTTTCCCCACTGGGCCTCGTGCCACATTTTGCACCGTTAGAGCAAATAGAAGGCAAAACAAAACAATACGCTTTGTAGCGAATAAATGCTCTGCAGCATCATCGTCAACAAAGTAAATAAACGAGCACTCAAAAATATTTCTAAGTCCCTGTGACGGACTGGTTCGAGCCCGATTGTCCGGATTGCGAAGATCCCTTCCGCCCTTTAGAACACATGGTCTGGCTGTGCCCCTCGTTACGGGACCACGATCATCTCACTGCGGAAGAAGTGTGGTTGGAGGCGCTCAAGAGCTTCAACCTCACCGCTCAACTGCCTCGCCGTCCAGAGGGCCCGCGGGGCGGCGGTCCGGCACGGCCTGCCCATCCCGACGGGGGAGCGGCCCGCAGTGGCTCCACCCCCGTAAAGGGTTTCGGAGTCGCTCCTCAGGGCCTGAATAAAGTTAATTGCCTGCCTACCTGTCCCGTTATGGAAAATTACACGCAATACGGTGTTAGTCGTACGGCAATGTATGTCAAGCAACGTGTGGTGCTTTTATATACAGGCTTACAATTAGGAAACTAACGAATACTCACGAATTTAACCACACTCATTCGCACTAGATTTTACGCACACGTGTATACAATAAAAGAATGCATTGTACTATATGTTCTAGTTACATGAAAATCCATGATATTTTAACCTTTGGCCAGCCTCTTCTTATATTACAATATGTTAGCAGTTTCTTTTGCGTATGCAGTGATTTCGGCTTCTTTATAAACTCAGCACATCAATTTGGTCATTTCTGGACTGTACTCTAAAGTTTATGGCATATATTTGCTTCACAAGTGCTACAACAAGTACATTACGAAAAATATTTGTGTTCAGGACAGACCAACGAAAGGTTAGAAATCTTCTTTTAATTTCTCGAATCAGATGGTATGTGTAGTAGTGGAAAAACGGCATCACTTTATGCATATGAAAAAGCCGCACGTGCTTTCTGGTTGTGTGATTTATTAGGCCTGACTCGGCCTTTTGGTAGGCAAAACAGCTGGGGTACATCCGTTTAGAAAGTTTAAAAGTACATCCGTTCTCCTACAGCTGCCCCGGTCCAGAATGCAATGCCTAAGTTGGAAGGGTTCTCTATATACACAAGCTGGTTGCCACTCTGTAGAATAATGTCTGGAATGATAGCAATAAAATTAGGCGTCGCACAAATTGAAAATGCATACTAAACTTTGCTGACACGTTGACATCGATGATCACCGGTAGTACGTAGAGTTGGTAATATCGATGAATGGTTAATCGATTAACTGTATCCCGCAAATCGATTAATCTTCATCGATCTCCACCTATCGTTTAATCGACTTGATCGATTAGACCTGTTCGATTATTTATTATCGATAGTTTGACAAGAGTGGTGCGAACATACTGAAATCGTGCTGGCATAACAGCCCACGAGCAGCGACTGTGCGGCTGTGGTAGAACGACTGTCGACTGCTTTTCACAGTGCCGAGTGATGCCGAGCTGAGCGCTTCCTCTCTCCCCCTCCACCGCGCACGACACCACGCCGCCCGAAGCCGGAGGCTTCAAATGCCTTCGCAATTCGAGGCATACCATACTTGACGTCGCGTCACTCCCGTTCCACTAATTGACGCGACACAGCATGCGCACCAGTTTGGAACTTGTGCTTGGCATAGCGACGGAGTTTATGTCGACTCCAGCAAACCTACAGCGTCCGACTATCTATATATTCTCGCATGGCGGTCGTGTGGCCATACATAGACGGTGTCAGTTTCATCCAAACAACCCAGACAATTGACATTCCTTCGCTCTGTAGGAAAGAGCATGGGGTTTAAAATTACAAAACGGTAATTTTCTTTTCCCGTGTACCAATTTCTTGCACATTTCAGCTGGACTTCACATTAACTTTTGCCATTTTTCTTATTTCTTGTTTAACTGCACTGTACAGGGATTCACTAGTGTCATGTATGCTATTTAATTCTGCACTGTCATTTTATAACAGATATTGTTTACCTTTTGAAGTCACTAGAGCCAACTATATTTAATCTTTAACGAGTTATAGATTACCAATAGTGAAACGTTTATACACATATCTTTAACTTGGTTCCACGTCCTAAACATTGAAATAAGGTCCTACAAAAACAAATAATTGCTTTTCAATTGTTTATAAGGTACCCGCAAAAATTTCGGTTGATCGATTAATCGATGAAAAACCCTGCATCGAAATGAATTAGTCGACGAAAGGGTAAAATCATGAATAATTAATCATCCCTCGTAGCACAGTTAAAGAAAAGCAACTTTAAAAAAAAGCTTCTCATTTTATTTTTTGTTTCTGTAGGTTACTTTCGGGACACAGGAGGAAGCTACGATGGACTTTACCAGATTCAAGCTGGAATCCACTGTTTCGTCGGCGGCTTGTTCGGACTTCTCGCTGTCTTAGACAGAAGAAGGCAGAAAGAGTGGACGAGGAACTTGATACATTAGGCTGTTCGCTTTAATCTGCTTTGACGTAGCTCACGATTTTACCTTACATTGTTTATGCCTTGCATTATGAGAAGACGTTAAACTCTAGTGGTTTCTGTTATTGTTGTAACCTTTCGTAAACACCGGTGGCTTCCATAAAAACGGTTGCTGTAAAACGGTAGCCATGAAAACGGTAACATTTTCCCGGAAATGTGCCAAAGCATCATACATTCTACATACGTAACAGAGGAACACCCAGATGGATGTGTCGGCTTGTTCTCTGGCACACTCCTCTTTCTGACTATATTTATTCCCATTCAATGACCGTAAAATATAACTCACATATAGGTGGCCGGTTTTTCGGTAAACAACAATAGCACCTTAATGGCAACTTTAATCTTGGGTACTAGTTGCGAACACACACGAGACACAAGGAAGGAGACGGGACAGAGCACCTCTGTCCCGTCTCCTTCCTTGTGTCTTGTGTGTGTTCGCGCCTGGTACCCAAGATGAATTGACCAACTCGCCCAACAAGAGGTACATTTAGGCAAATTTAAAAGTGAGATATACACTTTGTTAACCTCGCAACTCAGCGTTGCCGACTGTAATGAGGCTCCTGTGAGCATGTAAGCCAATGTTGCGTTAGGAGGCGATCCCACCGCTAGCAACCAGTTTGTTGCGTTTGGAGGCGATCCCACCGCTGCCACCAGTTTGTTGCGTACTCCAGGGTAGCGTACCGTACTGCTGCCGAGAAGTAGCGGCGCCTGCCTATCGAAGCTTGACCGACATTACTTATTGGGTAGCGTGGCGTTGTCGGCGGGCTCCAGGCATCCGGTAGACCATCGCGCCCTTGCTGGAGTCGGTGGAGTCAGCCGTTGAGCTGGCGGATCAGTATGCCTCACGCAGAGCAGATAAAGAGGAGGCACACTCCACAGCCAATAGGCAAGACACAGTAAACTCGTACAGTTGCTTAGTGAACGCAGTGTGTGTGTGTGTGTGTGTGTGTGTGTGTGTGGTTAACTATGCTGCACGAGCCGGCCTATGTCCTTACCCTACTGACACCTGTATACTGTGCATTTAGTACACTGTACAGCGGAACTGGATGCCGTTTTTTCATTTCGAAGGACGCGAAAGTCCCGAGCCGAGCGCACGCCACCGCGGATGGCGATGTAACTCACTCGATCTGCTATGATTGCTCCGGACAGGTGTGGCAGCGGTTTGCGACTGTTTACAGAAAAATAGAACAGCTGCAAAACATTGCCTCTCGTTTCCCGTGTTCTCGTTCATGTCAATGTCCTGAAGCAGTGGCAGCTTTAATTTGGCTCGTGACTGGTGTTGTTCTCATTTCTTTGTTTCCGAGCGTGCGAGCGCTATGACGGGCCATTAATGGCAGAGTGCCGAGATGTAGCGTGTTTGTATACTTTTTTGTTCCCTACATTCTTTTTCTCGTACCTTCCGTTTAGTTCACGTGTCCGTAGACGGTTTTTATTGTAAGGCGATATGTGCGTCAGGTTGTGATGCGTGCCATGCAATGATAATGTCTGGCGCTTCTGTAACGTGACACTTACACGTCACAACATCGAAAGACCGCCCGCATTTGCTGCGAGGGCGCCTTCTGTAATCTTGTTATCGACTCTACCCAAGCTCGCCTCGCTGTTCATGCCTGTACATGACATACACTTGTGTCTTTTTCCATCTGTGCAGAGCTCGCCCTCTTTTATGCTTTGCTTCCCAGGCTCTGCTTGTGCTCTTGTACATTCTTGCACTGTGCGTATCGTTGCAGAGAAGTGCACGTAGACAGGCTATTGCCTGCTACAACATGTCTACAATATAGAAGTACATAGCCCACCTGAACCAGGACGCGTTCCTGTTGAGTGATACTAGACAGTCACGTCAAGTAGATTCGAGAATTAACTAAGAAGACCGTGTTCGTTATATGGTGACAAAAGTCATTTACCTGGTTTTAATTAGAGTCTTCAACATTGATTTGTGGGAAAAGCACGAGAATGCACATATGCAGTTACCCATTTGAATCAAGTGCCGAGATGGGAGGAAAAGTTAAATTGCTGACGCTCCTTTGAGGGAAATTTTGATTGAAACTACGGAATAATTTCTCGCAGGGGCATCTGTACGCCTTTGCCATGTACGTGGAAAAAAATAAGGATCCTGAGGGTGAGCCAGTGCCGTGTGTTTGGACCTTTCTGGCTTCTTCGCGGAGGCAATTTGTCTCTTCGGCCTCCGATTCACTAACACGGGACCCCTAGACTGACCCATCCGGAGGAAACCGGTAGTTATTGCCTGAAAACATGGTTTGTACCCACGACGGGGATAGGCCACGCTGGATTAATTGAAAAAAAAACGCAAAGATAACAAAAGCGGTGAAGGCAAACATTCAAAACGAAGCATCAGGTAACACATGATAACATAGTTCCTGGTTCATTAAGAAAAGAGCAGAGGTTAGTGCTGGGTAAACCAGATACATGAAAGTAAAAATTAGGGTGCGGAACTCTACGACGAAAGCTTGAGAACATTACCTCGCGTTGTGAAAAAAACAATTGATGTTGTTTCACAGAAATTTTATATGTCATAAGTCGTTTGCGGAATGTAGCGATGATTTATTCCGATTCAGATACAAGATGCGTTTAAATATAGTTGCTGTTATAACACAGAAACCTTGAAGAACACTTAAGACCAGACCTTTTAGTGACGACGGTGCGAGCGAGTCAGATGATTCATTTAAAAAGATTCAACTATGTCCGGCGAACGAGTCAAAGCGGGCTTCAGAAAAATAGTCAGGGGCAAGAGTAGAAAATATTCATCACGTGTGACGGATTATTTCAATTTTAACTGCGTACAGATTGAAAGTGCATCTGTAGCAATGTACGTGGACCCAATTTTCTGATGGCCAGCAGAGTTGCAAGAAATTCAAGAAATGTTGGGGTGTAATCAGCGAGACGGAGATCAAAAGGCCAGTTAAGCTGATTGAAAAAGATTCCAAGCCCGGCCTTCACAAAATTTTGCGTTGCGTCTGTAGAAATAACCAAGTCAGAGGAATTAAGATGATCTGAAGAATACATTAAGTTCAGGCAGTGGAGGAAGTTTAGCGTGTTATTGAAAAATATAATCAAAAATCAGTTTCTCCTACAACGAATTTCTTTTTGGATAAATCAGGAACTGCAGAGAACTTGAAGTTTTGATAACAGCGCCCAAAGAAAATATAACAATTTCACTCAATATTACGATACTTCCTACTACAAAATTTGAGCGCAGCTGTTCGTGTTTTCATTTCGCGTTATATTGTTTGGCGCGGACAATGTCTCGTGCGGCACGTTGCAAACGGAGCGGTTTGCGGTGCGACTGCCACGCTAATCGGCAGATCGCGAGAGGTAGCGCGTGGGTGACGCGTGTGCCCGATTCACAGAGGCCGCAACAGACAGACTTTCGCTCACGCAGTGCCTGTTTCTGTATATGGTATGGGTGACTTCATCCTTGAACAGATGACGCGCTCTACTCCGGCGCCATTTCGTAGCCATCGTGGCCGCACAGCCTATCTTGGGTGGCACTACGTTTTTATTCTCCCACTTTCACCATTTCCTCCTCCTCCGCTTTGCTCCTCGCACTGTCTTCGCTATCGGCGTCTTTCATCATTCGCTGCGCTCATTCGCTCTGTTACGAGGACGTTTACGGCCGACGCCGACGCTCGCCGCAGAAACGGGCTTCTAAGAGCTGTGCTCTAAAAAATGTTTGTCGCTGTCGCTAGCGCGCCAACATGTTCTGAAAGCGAAATCTGGAGAATTGATGAAAAATGATTGCAAGCGGGAGAGGAATGCATTGCAAAGCTTTAGGAAAGTCAGGACAGTAAGTCGCTTCAATCTCGACTCATGCAGAATAATTCTAGCCTCCAGATAAAGCACAATCTTAGGCACAAAACTTGGCAGCCCATGACAAGGACGCAGCGTTTGCCTTTGCTGTTGTCATAAAAGTCTTAGCTTGTATGTTGCACATCCTGAGAAAAAACACAGCCAGAATTGAGAATGGGATGGACGTAAAGATTATAGATCATTAGTAGCGTAGTCCTATGAATACTTGTGTTCTTATTGTTGAACAGGCGCAATATTCCCATTGCACACATCCCCCTTCTTGCATTTGCTTTAATTTGATTCTGCCAGTTTAGCTTAATGTAGTCTCGAACAACAGAGTTTTCTAATCCAGAAATTAAAATGACATGTTGGGCACTGTCTATGATTCTGCATTATCTATAGTTACGAATTTGTGATGACAGATTCCTCGCGTGTGAGTTGTTAAACTGAGGCAGAGCCTCAGTTCAGGAAAGACCACGTCATTTGTTCAAAAAACAAAAAACAGACATTTGATACCCGAGTGAAAAAATGTGAACCAGAATCTACGAGAATTGTTGTACGCTATTATTGCTCCATAGACTGTACGATTTCTCGACGATTGAACGTTTTCTCGTTCTACACATGTGTATGAGATTGCGTTCTTGACAATGAACGAGATTCTCATACATCATGAATGAGTTTGTTTGTACGAGCTGAGTGCTTACAAGATGAACGACCTTGTACGACCTGCAAGACTCCTGTACATATTTACTATAACAATTTAAATGGAATTCGTATAAGTGGTACTACATGCATGATCACTTGTGCAGACCTTACTGCAGCAGTGTCTTGCTGTAATGGTTTGTTCACAATTCTACGGGAAAGAGTAATACTGAGATGCAATATCAGATGCAGTAATGCCTTGTACTTGTAAATAAAACAGTATACAGGTTCATTTGCATAGCCATTCAAGTTTTCATTAATAGTGATGTCCTCTGAATTTAAGCAACAGCATGCCATTCATCTCACAAGTGTTGTTTATTGGATCTTCCAATGGTACTTTGATACAACCAGTTTGCTGACAGATGACCATTGGAATGTGTTCCTTGAGTGAGAGCTTGCAGGGCCCTTGAAAAAGTAAAGCCAGCCATTTCTTTTCACTTATGCGATAAGATACCACATAGGCAAAAGCAGTTTTGCTTAAATTCATACAGGTAAAAGTTCTCCAGCGTTCAGAACATATAGGATACTCAACAAAGTTTAGTAAAAAGAAGTGTTTTTCTGCAATGTTTATGACTTCTAAATGAACATATATTACTGTGGTAGAATAACCTGTCATATTAACAGGTCACTAGAACAATCCATCACCCTAAAAAAAAGAAAGGAACACTCTTTGATCAAACATAATTGCTAGTATTGAAGCAACAGAAGTAACAAGCCTACAATGTAATTTTAGAAAGCATCACAAACAGGTCCAGCAAACTAAATAACTTTGAAACTTCCCCTGTGGCAGCAACGTAAAAACCCTGGTGGCGTACTGACATTGACATTGCACAGCTTAGCCAAATGGCGCCGGATAATATCCCGGCCAGAATGCCCGCATTTCGATGGTGGCAAAATGCAAAAACATAAGGTGCATTTTGCACACATTAAAGAACGTAGGGTGTCCCTCATAATCATATTGTGGTTTTGGCAGATAAAACTCCAGAATTTAATTTACTTAGGGCAAATAGTATATGCATAAGGAAAAATGCTTCTACAGAATCATCTGACACCAGCTATAGTTAACAAAATTTCATACTTTCTAAAGTAAGAAATTGTCAGATGACTTGAGCAAATATCTATTTGTGCGAAAATTATTGCCATTTGTTTTATATGGCCCATCCTGCCCTACTTTCTTTTTAACAAAATTATATGTGCAGTGCAGGTGCTCACTACACCTAAAAAATTTGGAGCCACTCCTTAAAGTCCATGGTATTGTTTCAAGCAACAGCACAAGTTTGCTTTACGATTGTTAACCTACGCAAATGATTTTCACACTTCTTGACATCACGGACTCCTGCGTAGAATCACTAGTGACACTTGACTTTTTTTTATCTGTTGTTGTCCACAAGATGATGCTGGTGAAGACATTAACCTGAGTTAACAATTGTTAATGCATCCTGTTTCATAATGATGAATTTAGGGTCACTGACCCAAGTCAAGCCAACAGAGCTTCTGTTCTGGCAGGTTAAGTTCATGGCCTTGCCTCAGAAAGAACTTACTGTTGGCAGGCTCCGTGGTGCAGGTCACTCTCGTCAGGATTGGGTGAATTGCCGCAGTGTTGATTCCTTTGTGCAGAATGGCAGTTTCAGGTTTAGTGGGCTTGTAGGAAGACAACCTCAATATAACTTTGTAGTTTCAACGGGCTCTTTTGGTTTTAATACATCAGGTTTTCTTGAAACTGTCTGCACAGGTGGTCTTTTAGTGTCGCCGTGAAGTTGACATTTAGCTGTATGTCCTAGAAGACACAAATAATGATCTGCTATAGTTCACTCCTTGCAAAGAACGCTCGAGTTTCCAAGCCCTTCATTTTCTGTCAGTACTGAGCTCTTGCTAGCAGTAATTTCTTCCCAGCTAGCCGAATTATCTTGAGGCAGCACGCTGACACTACCGATGCCTTCAACTGACTTTTTGGATTAACATTCTTTGCTTTGCAGGCCTGTTTGAAGGAAAGTTGGCACTTATAGATTTATATTCTGGATGCGAGTGAGACGAACCAGTAAGTCTCCGTTACAATGTTCTCTCAAAATGTTCGGTAGAAAATGTTGTCAAGGGTTCGAGGAAAATTCATCTACTTGCGTAACATGATTTGTGAAGTTACGGACACTGACAAAGTAAATGATTATCATCACGTTAGAGACGAGACAAATTTTCATCAAACATTTACCTCCTACAGAACAAAACAGAATATGCAACCAAGATCAGAATAGCCAGCTGTGTGTGCCACCTTTTCTTCAACCACACTTGCACAGCCAGGGGTCTTATTAACTTGAAAATTCTGTATTTGAAGACCTCAGTAGCGTCAGTTTGGTGCCTTAAAATAATTCAGCAAGCTGAGAAGAAACTACTGATAGCACAAGTATGCCAATAGAAAATAAAGGGCACCAAAGCTGACCCCTTCATTGCAATGGACCAAATAAAGGGCCATTGTTCCCGACTTTCGGGATGCACAACTTCATGGCAACTTGATGCCGATGCTAAGGAAGCACTAGTGAAGACAGTTGCAAGAAAAACAAACTTTATTCCCTTAGACAAATTCACCCACTCAAAGCACAGAAGTTATGTTTAACGCATCTTCCTACAACTACATAGAACCCAATGCTGTTTTGGGCAAGGGAACAAATATTAACACTGGTACCTTGCCACATTCAATGAGAGTCATTTCCGCTATGAATGGTGCCATTAGTACGCTTCCTTCCAAAAATGAGGCCCACGCCTGGACCTTTAGTTCACTGTACAAATTGCACAAGCATATTCCACAAGCTTGTCTGCCTTAGTGTGAGCAAAAAACCCGTATGGGGCTCCAAAAACCATCGAATCAATGAACGCAAACCCAAACCAACAAACCTAGTGCTGAGAAAAATAGCCTCAAGTCGGCCTTTCCTTCAATTCTTTCTCGGCATGGCACAAGCTTGCTTTGCTATGTAGGCACGTAAATAATGAACAGGTATGCATCACTACCTGTGTGAAAAAGCATGCAAAAAAGAGTACGTATAGCACAGAGGTGTTGATGGATATTAAATACCACTGTAATGCACGCAGTAGACACTACGTTGGAAAACAAGGCTAACGTATAAATGACTAGATTTGCAATCATGTCAACTTGATGCTCAGGTCATTTGGCGGTCACTCGGTAGGGCACAGCTAACTTGAATTACTTTGAAAACTGTGCAACTGTGGCAATGTATCAGTACCATAGGGCTGGCGAGATTTGTGTTTTTCCTTATATGTGTGACAAGGAATCTGCGAGTTGGCTCCCCCTCCAGAGGATCATCAGATTGCGCCTGCTTATTTATAATTGTAAAAAAGTGTCATAGTAGCCATGCCATGTGTCCTTTCCTCTATTGTGTGAGCAACATGCATTGTTGATTTATCTGTTCTTGCACTTTCGCCTCTGGCTTTATATTGCTGTGCAAGCAATAAAATTGGATGGTTGTTAGACTGTGTTATGTCCTATGACCTCCTTACTTTTCTTATGAATTGTGTTTTAAATAAGGCTTTTTTCTTGGTGAAAGTGCTACTTTAAGGCATAAACAAGCTCCATGGGAGTTTGAAATTAAGGAGTGTAAGCACCCTATGAAAACATGTACACGAGGAACACTGCAAAAAGTGCGCTTTAAGAAGGACACCAGTATATTTATCACCAAGGCCAACCCTTTTATATTAACATATTTCTCAAAACTGAAACTGAGGTGCAAGTCTTTCATATCATATACCTCGTCACTGAAGCAAAGTACAGTGGTGCCTGGATGTTGTGGGAACTCAGACATAGAGATCAGCACTGATCAGCAACGCAGCAGTCTGCTTACACTTTTTCTGTAGGGCCAACCACACTTGCATTAAAACAAGCGAGCTCAGTGTAAGAAGAGTATGATGGAAAAAGTGACACTGTGAACAAAGCAATTCTTATTGGGTATAAATAGGAATGAAAAGCTCATATTCACACATAGAAAGGTTTTAGAAACAAAGCCTGCAAGATAAGAAAAATGCACTGTATCAGGCATCTGCGCAAGAACTATTCTCGAAGGTCCCTTTTTTGCCTCAGTCCTCCTCTTTGTGCATAGATGACAGTCAGGTTAAATAAACTGGACCAGACTGCCACGTAGTGTAAGCAAAGGTGGTCACTTCTTGAGCCAACAATTATACCATAGCACGACACGCATCCTTAAACCTGTTTTAATGTGTTTTGTAATGCTAGCCATCCTGTAGGCCCTACAGTGTAAAACCACCCATAACACTCACAGCATTACCCAGTAGGGCTAACCAAGAGGTGTTCACAGCAGCACAACTCAGCATGTCTATCAGGAGGCTTCCGTTACACTTTTACACCTCTCCACCTACGGCTTTAGCCTAATTTTTGTCAAGAGATACAAGCTTGAAGCATCTGCACGCGCTGAATGTACCAGGGCGCCATACAAAATACCACAATACCTTCCTACCCAATTCCAAGTTTAATACAAGACTGGTAAGTTCAGTATCATGTGTAGAACAAACCAAATTGTTCTGGAATCAAGCAATCCTCTATTTTTCATACATGCAAATATCACCAGCACTACTACTGATATATGGCCATTCTGTGGAAAAAAACACCAATCCCAAGAACTGAAGTCTAGTCAAGTTGGTAACAGCTCATTTTCATGGTGTTTATAGCGCGCGCACATAAAAAAAAAGCAAGAGAGAGTGATATAACACTGTCCTCTTTTACACACTGCGTGTCCCTTATTGGATTTTGCATGCTGTACGTTCCATCATCTGCCTGTCCCTTATCTCTCTAGTATGTGTGCACTGGAAATAGCATGAAAAAAAGAACACTGAGAGCATAGAATCCTATAAGGGATACAAAGAGCAAAAATCATGCCCTGCGATGCGGCACACCTTTAAGCGATTTAATTTTTAACTAACATCCTCAGCCTGCCATTGTGCTGAAAAAAGCTTACTCAAGTTGCTGTGCAAGACAGTAGTTTGCTTTTAGAGAAAATATTGTTGCGTTAATGTATTATTTCGGCAAACTGGTGGTCCTTCAGTATTGTGAAAAGGTGGCATCCTAGAAAAGTAGCTTAATTTTTGAGTAATAAATAAGCATACAGTCAGCTACAGAGATCAGGCTTGATATAAATGTGCCACAATCAACACGGTAAATTAGTGTTTTCATGACTGTTGAAGTAAAAAGAATCACCAACACATTTCTGACACACTGTAAATGTTTTGAAGAACACGGTGCTTTTCTGTTGTACTCGTTTACCAGAGCATGAGCAAACACATTATGATATAGTTTACTGCAGGACATTTCAAATAGATGCTCTTTATGGCTTTGTGGGATGTCGTGACTGCCGAAGGACGAATCCCAGCATAAAAACGTAATGACTCTTTATTCCACTAACGATGGCAGCGGACGGGCATACCAACGCTACGTTCGTCCCAGTAGCAGAAGGTAGAAGGCGGTCTTTCTCAACCAGGCAGCCTGTTTTTATAGCCACCGTCGGTTACGTATACCTCGGGTGACGTGGCGGTGGCGCTATGTTTTATCGACCATGCAGTCCAGCGTGCAGCTGTGTTATGCTGGGCCAGATGATAAGAAGATGGAGGGTGCGCAGACATATGCGCGGAGTGTGTCGCCACAGCTTCTTAGTGACTTCGGGAATGAGGAGCAAGTGCAGTGACATCGCTGAGCACCTCAGAGACAGCCCTCGTGGTTACATGGCAACACAAACCATTGACATGCAAAATGGTTTTCGGGCAGCGTTGTCTCATGCCCCATCATTCAAGCAAATGTTTAAGGGGACACCGAAGGGTAATTTAATTACCTGAGCTGCATTATTAAATTACTCTTCCACGACACCAGAAAGAGACTGCAGTTACCAAAAGAGGAGGTTTCGTAAGCCAGAAAAGAGACAAGAATGAAATAGAGGCGGTGAAACCTCAACCACACTTTCGGGGAGCAGCCTATAGGCTGCTCCCCGAAAGAGTACCAGGAAATGCAATAATGTATATATGCATTATTCACAACAAGACGCCTTGTATCTATGCGAATGCCACAGCCAAATACATAATTCAAGTTCACCATTTTACCATGCATGCAAACTGCAGCATGGCTTTAAGGGTACCACAAGCTACTGAAATTCACTACGGCCAAGTTCAGCAGTCAACGCCATAGTGAAGCCTCTAGAAGTTGTGCATATTAGCAAGTTGACAGAATAATGAGGAGGAGAAGGCGAGGGACATGGTGCCACTATAGTATAGTTCAAGCTCTATCCCACATCATGTGCAGAAGGGCAATGAATATCCAGCTTTCGGTTGTACTCTCACCTGCGACCACTGCACCAAGTCGACTGACATGCGTAACAAGCAGTTTATGATAGCATATTATTGCAACCTGCAACTGACGTGACATCAGAGATCAGCTTCAATTACCCCTCTGGTATTTTCGTTATGGATTTTTAATTGCTAATAATTAAGAAAGCAGCATAAGTGCCATGACAATGAATTTTGTTACGTGGATTTTCGCATTCTTATGCCACCCCATCTCTCAACAGCTTTAAAACATCTTCACCCGATAGAGCTTTATTCTCATTACTTAATGGAATATTAGTAAAATTGTACAATGAGCAAGAATTTGTAAATTGCACGAGAGATTCAAGAAAGTTGGCAGGTACCAAATGCACGAAAAGAACCTAGAACAAATACGTAGCCGTGACCGTTTTGCACGCACCTTGTCAAAGCAAGCCGATCAGATGCTTTGTCGTGCTGTTCAGGCTGCCTTAGTGCCGCAGACTCCTATGTGGTGCAGAGATGCCTCTGTCTCAGGAAATTGTGACATCCCTAAACGATAAGAAATCTTCAACTTATTGTAGTCACTGCTGAATTGCAAACTTGTGATTTAACGACATCGCGTTAAATTGTGAAAAGTTCTCGTACAGCGAGCTACATGAAGCTGCCTCCGCTTAGACAAATATCTCATTCTTACATCACAGGCGGTTATTCAACGTGTAAAAGGCACGACAGCACACATAACACTAAACACAAGAAATACAGGTTGCCTTGGCGACAATCAAAAAGCAGGAAAATTTGCATGGAAGCTAAAATCTTCTCATGAGTCAGAGCATTCGGGTGCCGTCACGCGTTGACGATAGCTGTGAAAACAACACGCCAACGTACTTCTAAAAATGTCTGTACGATTTCTTGCTGAGAAATTAAGTACAGAAGCACTGACATTCCCTGCTTAAATTCTTATGCCCATTCACAAGAAGCCACGCCCGTCGATAGCATAATTCATAACTAAAAGCAAATAAACAGTAGATGAAGTTCTCAGCAACACCAATACGTCTCAGGGTAACTTTCGTGAAACTTCTCGCTAAATGTATACTACGATGCCGAACGACTTTTATTGTTTTTGTAGCTGTACTAATCATCTTCTGTTCCGCATGACAAGGAACACTACATGAACCATTAGAATGCGCTAGGCGCCCGACTTACCCTTTGAGGCGAACGCTATTCCGTGTCAGTTCACGCTGCAGCGACTGCACCAACGGTCCTTCCGACGTAACCATTTTTGAAATGCGGCAAACTACAGCCCGCGATAGCACAGGAATCAACGCATTCTTCTGTGCACTGTGATCCGATGTGAGAGCGGCGAGAGCACCAGAGGTTCTCATGAGCCGGGAGCAAAGAAAGCGCCAATGGACCGAACTACGATGATCAATGACGGCGCACCGCAAGAAACATACAGCGAGCTAATAGTGTTGCACAGGCCCAAGTGCTTAGCGATCATTCATGCACAAAAAAAGAAGCACGTTTCCTCTAAGCACCGCACAAATATGATCAAACAATCAATATCACATCGGCCGCCCGGGCCGTCGTAACAACGTTTACAGATTCTTTTTCTGTACCCTAACTCCTCGCCTCGCCCATGCGCAGCGAGCGGCCCGCTGCCGTTCCCGCCACCACAGCGCGACCTCCGCGCCAAACGCATGACCGTCGTCTGCCAGAAAACAAAAGAACACTAAACAGCACACGGAAAGTACATAAAAAAAAGTACCGCGAGCCACGCTAGTCCACGCGAGATGTTCAAACGACTCTCGGTCTAAAACAAAGAGAGAAAAACTCAATCACCGAAAGTCTTATTTACTCTGGCAGTGCCTTGCCAGCATGCACTGACAGTTGCGTTGACGGCGGTAGTGGTCTGGCTGGCAGTGACACACGAGGGACGCGGGCGCACGTTAGAGCCAGGCCCGGGCGTCAGAGTCCATGGCTGCCGGGGTCGAAAGTGATTCAAGTACTACCGCTACAGCTGAGCGGCGCATATACTGGTTCCTTGGCTCGGGTTTTCGCTCCGGGCCTCCGGTCGCCCCCAGGTAGCCTCCGCTCTGCTCGAGGTGGCTCAGGATCAGCACCAGGAGAGGGAACGCCGACAGCAGCAGGTGAAGCAGAAATAGCCGAGCCCTACGCTCGGCGGATCTCTCCAGGGACCGCCGGGGTCGTGCTGGTTCTACTGATTTAAAATAAAATGCAGGTCGTGCGATGTTGTCAGTAGTAGAGTAAGAGTCCGATGCGACGCACGTACACAGGAAATGAAAAATTAAATAAAATCACAGTCTTGACGGGACGACGTGCGTGCGTCATAGTTTAGTGCGCAAACCAATGGAATCAATATACAAGGTGTCTCAGTTAACTTCGACCAATATTTAAAAAAAAAACCAAGAGCTCTAGAGAAATTGTACAGACCGCATAGTAGCGACAGTTTGTAGAAGTAACAATGACGGAATTACCCGACGCCATCTCAATGAACAACAATCTGCCCCTAGACCAGACCGTATCACAGCTGCTATGATTAAGCTGTTGTTTAACGCTTTGCCTAATCAGATATTGAATGTAGTTAACTTTTCACTACAATATGCCTTGATTACGAACTCTTGTAAAGTTGCGAAAATTGTGCTTTTACTTAAAAATCTAAACCTCAGATATGACTTGGACAACATACGGCCAAGTGCCCTTGCATCGAATCTAGTCAACATAAAGGAAATGGAAGTGGTGTCGGACTCAATGAATCTGCTTATTTTCGCGGTATCTACTTCTTCTTTCTATCTACTTTGGTATCTATCTACTTCGGTATCTACTTATGAATCTACTTATTCAGCTAACGTCGATTAAAAAGCCGCATTCTACTCGAGCACTATCATGAGATCTATCATCATTCTGTAATGAGTTTGTGAAGAGCGACAAAATACTGCGGTGGAGCGGCAGCTCCAAACACCATCGAGTGGCCGCCAAGGATGACCATGTTGGCGGGTGCTAGCGAGAGCGGCCAGACGAGGGAGAAGTAGGACCAACCAGTTAGTGGGGGTCACGAAACTAGGAGTATGAGGAAGGAGAAGGGAGAGAAAGAGAAAGACTGGAACGCTCGGGGAAGAGATCGCTCAGGGACGGGGGTTCAACGATCGCTAGTGTCGGGGTCGGGGTC
The DNA here is from genome assembly GCF_038994185.2 of Dermacentor albipictus. Lineage (NCBI taxonomy): Eukaryota > Metazoa > Arthropoda > Arachnida > Ixodida > Ixodidae > Dermacentor > Dermacentor albipictus. The sequence goes on from NC_091822.1 coordinate 87,043,563, forward strand.
GTCGGGGTCCAGACCCGAACACGAGAGCCCCAACAGAACCAGGAGGACCCCGGCTGTCTCTGGAGGGATCCGTCGAGTGTAGGGCTCGGCTATTTCTGCTCCACCTGCTGCTGTCGGCCTTCCTGCTCCTGGTGCTGATTCTAAGCCGCCGCGAGGAGAGCGGAGGTTACCTGGGGGCGACCGGAGGTCCGGAGCGAGAACCCGAGCCAAGGAACCAGTACATGTGCCGCTCAGCTGTAGCGGTCGTACTCGGTCGTACTTAGGCGACGAAACAAAAGTACTTGGGTACTTTTGTTTTTTTTATGCACTTCTTGTGTGCAATTTAGTGTTCTCTTGTTTTCTTTCTTGCATGAATATTAAGTTATTTTTTTTTTTGAAAAAAATGGCTTCGTCTTTACTGAACTGAGGCTCTGCCTCAGTTTAACAACTGACATCCGAGGAACCTGTCATCACACATTGGTAACTTTAAATATTGTAGAAACATAGACAATGCCCAACCTGCAATTTTAGTTTCTAGATGAGAAAACTCGGCCGCTAGAGTATATATTGTGGCCTGGATACAAGATGTTTTTTTATCTTGTAGACAATTATTTCGTTTGAAGGACGGGGTGACATAGGGTACATATACATAGACGAATGGGACACCATAGGGACCACTTCTTTCTCAGTTTTTGTTTAATATTTTGTTATATTTTGTCTCAATTCATCGGGATATGCAACTCTATCTCTACGCTTATGACACTACATTTTTCTACTGATCCCGGTATATCAGCAAGTCAGACCAAATTTTACAATCCTACTTGTCTGAAGTCGAGTCCTGGCTGAGTGGACTGCCTTTTTTCCTTAAGAAGAAGCTTTAGCTTGGCGGATCCTATCTAAGTGCATAGGAAAGGAGAAATCTTTTTTGTCGGCAACGAAAGCACCAAAGTTTTTGCGGTTTTGTAGCACTTAAAAGAAGAGTGAAGTCTAGTGACTGTCAGAAGTGAAAGTTTGATTTGGGTCGTCAATTATTTCATAAAAATTGTTCAAAATTCCAAATTTTGAAAAAACGCTATAATCAACTTTGCAACTCTGTAATCAGCGATGAAAATAGAAATCACTGTTCTGGTAATGTCGTCTAATAGTGCATTTAAAGCGGACACATATTTTTATATACATGGCTCTCAAATAGCCCACCGATGTGTCACTACAAATTCTGCAAAACGCTTGTAAGCAATGTAACAAATTCAGGTAAAATAGTAATTAATCTATCAGATTTCTCCCCTTTCGACGCTATAACTGATGCAGTTTACAGTACTATGATATATGTTCTTGGTGGAGAGCTACAAATTTGTAGACTTTTTTTCTTCGGGCGCTGTTATCAAAACTGCAAGTTCGTATAGAGTGCCTGATTTATCCAAAAACAAATTCGTTTAAGCAGAAACTGATTTTTGAATATATTTTTCGATAAGACGCAAAACTTCCTCTAATGCCTGTACTTAAGGTATTCAAGATCTCAATTCGTCTGACTTGGTCTTTTCTGCAGATGCAACGCAAAATTTAGTGAAGGCCGAAGTCGGGATTTTTTAAAATCAGCTTAATTGGTCTTTTGCTCTCCGTCTCGCTTATTATACCCCAATATTTCTTCTTGAATTTCTAGCAATTCTTCTGGCCGTCAGAACATTCGGTCCACAGAAATCTAAAGTAATAATTGCTACAGATGCACTTTCGATCCGTATGCATTTAATTTCAAATAATCGGTCACACCTGATCAGTATATTTTCGACTCTTGCCCCTAACTATTTTTCTGAAGTCCGCTTTGCCTGGGTCGCTCGACATAGTTGACTCTTTTTAAATGAATTATCTGACTCGCTTGCACCATGGTCACTGAAGGGCCCGGTTACAAATTATAACAGGAGCTAGATTTAAACGCATCATATCTGAATTGGAATCAATCATCACTACTTTCCGCAGACGACTTTCAACATCTGAAATTTCGATTAAACAAGAGGAAATGTTTCTCACAACGCGAGGTAATGTTATGAAGCTTCCGGTGTAGAGTTCCCCACCTAAACTTTTACTTTCATGGACCTGGTTTATCCCTTACTAACCTCTGCTCTTTTGAACCAGTAACTAGTGACCGTTTGTTTCTTTCTTGCCGCCGCTTCTCCTCCCTCCGCAGAAGGTTCCTCCTCATATTTCCAACTGGTAATCTGGGTTTAGCACATAGAACACGAAACATTTTCTCCTTTGATGCCTGTCATTTAGGCGCAAGCCGTGGGTAGATGGGTATTGGTCTGCGCAGGTTCACTGAAGCGTCCAGGAGGTTACGCTGTAAATGTACCGAGCATAGGACGCTTTATTACCCGCCATGGTTGCTCAGTGGCTTTGGTGTTTGGCCGCTAAGTAGGATGTCGCGGAATCGTATCCCAGCCACAGCGGCCGCATTTAGATGGAGGTGCAATGCGAAAAGCACCCGTGTACTTAGATTTAGGTGCATTTTACAGAAGCCCATTTAGTTCATACTATTCTGGAGTACCCCGCTACGGCGTGCCTCCTAACCAGATCGTGGGTAAGGCAAGTAAACCCCTATAATTTTCATTTTACCACCTATGTTTATGAAAATTTGTGTTATCATTTAGTTGCCTGATGCTTCGTTTTGAATGTATGCCTTGACCACTTTTATTATTTTTTTGTGTGTACTTTTCAATTAATCCACTGTGGCCAATCCGCCTCATGGGTACAACCCATGTTTTCAGGCGACAACTATCAGTTCCCAACGGATGGGTCAGTCTGGGGGTACTGTGTCCGTACTCCCAGACTGAGAAATTGCCTACGTGGAGATGCAATGAAGGTGCAAACACCCGGCACTGGCTCAACCCTCAGGCACCGCTAGCCGCGAGAGGGTGCAACGCTGATAGATGCGCTCGTATCCGTGTTGTCGTAATACACCAAACACGGGCTGATGCACACGCTCCTGTCAATTGAAATTTCTTTCAAAAAAGCGTCAAGAATTTGACTTTTCCTCCCCTCTCGGCAAACTGGATTCAAATCATTACTTTGCATAGTTGCCCATACTACGGCCCGTATTCACAAACGGAACTTACCCTTAACTTATGACTTAAGTAGCCGGTCGATGCTTAACGCCTTTCATAGACAAGTCTTGTACTTAAAGTAAACTTTAATCGACACTTGAGTGCCGGAAAGTTAAGTACGGTCATTGGCAACCTTAAGTGTGACTTTCGCTACTCTCGCCTAGCAAGCAAGAAGGCCGTCTACTACGGCAGCCTCGACGACTTTGCTGATTTCGCCGGACGTATGCGCAATATTACGAAGGATGAGGCATACCGATACGTGTCGCCATTACGGCCACGGCTTAAGGATCGACAGAATCCCATGGAAGCATACAACGACGCGGGATTCTCGTGGCGGTACCATTTTTCCAGCAAGCGGTGTTACGGCTTTTGGAAATGCTGCCACTGGTCCCCAAAGACAATGAACGCGGTTACCCCGTACCGCCGCTGCTCCAGCTTCTAATCGCGCTGCGATTCTACTGCGCCGGAACATTTGAGGTTGTCACCGGGAACCTCGTTAATGTTTCGCAAGCAACTGTGTCTCGAATAATTGCACAAATGTCAAGAATGATTGCCGAGACTTTGTTCCCGCAGCTCGCGAAGTTGCGAAATGGTAATGATTTAGCATCAGTAATGGAGGAGTTCTACGCCATCGCACGGTTTCCTGGTGTGAGCGGATGAATTGACCGCACTCATGTACCCATCAGAAGTCCCGGAAGAGATGACGCGGAGGTTTTTCACTGTCGAAAGGCTGCGATGGCGCGAAACGAACTCAAGGAGCACGGCGCGTTCTTCCTCGGAAAAGATTGTTTTCCTTTTTTACATCGTCCACGTGGGTTGAAAACACGCAACGCACACACACCCTCTGCTCAAGAACACCGCAAGTTTTCAGCAGCAAAACAAAACAAAACAAAAGTCGGGACGGCTACACGCAGAACCGCAGTGGCTGCGAGAGCCAACGTGAACTTGTGGCCAGGCGAGCTTGAGTAAAGCGCCAAAACCAAACCGTTCTTTGTATTTTACTCAGAAGAATGCGCGAGCAAGCACTGCAACAGTTATAGCCACATTACTCTGCTGCAAAAATAATTTTTTTTTGCGATTGAACCTATCGTACACGTCAAATATTTACGTATCCTCGACACCAAACGACATACTTGACTCGGAAAGTGTTACTTTCGAAAGTGATACTTAAGTGTCGTTTCTGAAGAACTCGCCTAAAACTTTCCTAACACTTGTACTTTTCCCGCACTTATTGACGCCCTACTTAAGTTCTGTTTCTGAATACGGGCCTAAGCCTCTGCACGCTTCTCCCACGAATCAGTCTTAAAGAATGCAATAAAAGCCAGTTAAATAATATTTGTCAGCGTATAACACGGTCTTCTTAGTTGACTCTCGAATCCACTTGACGCGATTGTCTATTATCACTGAACAGGAACGCGTCCTGGTTCAGATGTGCGCTGCACTTGTATATTGTAGACATAGCAGGGAATAGCCTGCCTACGTGTACTTCTCTGCAACAATACACGCAGCGCAGAATTGTACAAGAGCACAAGAGGGCGAGCTCTGCACAGATGGAAAAAGACAAAAGTGTATGGCATTTACAGGCATGAACAGCGAGGCGAGCTTGGGTAGAGTCGATAACAAGATTACAGAAGGCGCCCTCGCAGCAAATGCGGGCGGTCTTTCCATGTTGTGACGTGTAAGTGTCACGTTACAGAAGCGCCAGACATTATCATTGCATGGCACGCATCACAACCTGACGCACATATCACCTTACAATAAAAACCGTGTACCGACACGTGAGCTAAATGGAAGGTACGAGAAAAAGAATGTAGGCAACAAAAAAGTATGCAAACACGCTACATCTCGGCACTCTGCCATTAACGGCCCGTCATAGCGCTCGCGCGCCCGGAAACGACGGAATGAGTTCAGCGCAAGTCACGAGCCAAATTAAAGCTGCCACTGCCTCCGGACATTGACATGAACGAGAACACGGGAAACGAGAGGCAATGTTGTGCAGCTGTTTCATTTTGCTGTAAACAGCCGCTAACCACTGCCACACCTGTCCGGAGCAATGATAGGATATCGAGTGAGTTATATCGCCATCCACGGTACCGTGCGCTCGGCTCGGGACGTTCTCGTCCTTCGAAGCGGAAACCGGCATCCATTTTCGCCGAGAAATGTACAGTAGACCATGTCAGTAGAGTAGAGACTTATGCCGGCTTGTGTGGAATAGTTAAGAACACGAAAAAAAGCAACGCACACAGGCATACATTGCATTCGCTAAGCAATATACGAGTTTACTGTGTCTTGCCTTGAATGTTATGCATCTCTAAAAGAAAAAAACAAAGGCAAGGAGGGGGTGGTGAGTTGTGAAGAATAAAATACCTTTTTTTGTGCAGAAGCAGTGAAGGCGTCCTGTCGCGCATGTCTACGTTTTTTGTGCATTTGGCAGACACCATCACTTGCCACAATATAGCACGAAATTGCTGCATAGCGAATCCATCGATGAATTGGTGTGCTCTCTCACACGCTCCTTTATAGAACGACGTTTCTTGTCCACGTCGCAATAGCTGACCCTCTGCTGTGGCAGTCGACATACTTTATGGCGTGTTGTTTTTCGTATGCATCCGTCGCCCTCTTTTCTCGATTAACCATTCTATAAAAGTTCAGCAACTTGTTAAAGCGCTGAAGAGAAGCACGACTTGTGCCTTAGAAGGTTTCGAATATGAGAATAACTGTGTAGGCACAGAATCAGTGCAACGCTCCTATTATCAAAATCACCAGGATCCTTCTGCATTTGTTTCCTTTCGGCACCTTGGGTTCGTACAACAGTCAGCTGCACCACACTCTAGGACGCGTTTTGGATAGCAGGCGCACCTTAGCCAAGCTGCATTGCTTCCAATCTATGTTCAACCCTGCTCACACGTGATGCGTTCAGCGCTGCGATTAGGCGTGATTTCGCTACGCCCCTATTTGCTGGTGTTGACTGTACCGAATCGAACGAGAGCAACCCTTTCTGTGAGCGCAGCGCGTAGGCCCAACAAGTATGCGTGCTGCCCATTATCAATTGTAGGTCTAGGAGCCTAAGGCCGATGGTTTTCCGCATGTCTCATTGTGCGCGACGCCTCCACCGCCACTGTGGCGCTCCTAATCAAGCCAGTGTCGTGAGATTACCGGTACCTGTCCAGGCACCGGGTTCCTGCTACCGGGTTACTTTGTGTGCTGCATCGTGTCACGTTACACCCGCGTGCGCGGTTAGGCTGACGCCTGAGTGGTTTATGGTCAAAGCTATACCTTCCTATCTCTGTGAATGCTTTGCCCTTCGGGCTAAGCTAGCATACATTGCGTGACGTCCCAGTGATGCTGAGCATTTCCATGCGAGATGAAACAACGACAACAGGCCTAAGGATTTGAAATCGGCAAGTCTTTTGGTGTTGCAAGATTATGTTTCGAAATGCGCGGCTCTTAGCCCCATTATGTTGGTAAATCCCTTTCACTCCATGTAGTTATACAATGTAGGCCGTGTGGCTGCCAGCCTGAATTTGATACGTGGGAAGTAGCAGAAAACGTTACAATGACCAATTGACCCGAGCAATAATTAAAAGCCACAAAAGCGCAAGATATAAAGAGAAATGTCGGTGTGACATCACTTTCGTTAAATGACGAGAGCGTACCTGTCAGCAAACAACCAATGGCCAAGGATATCTAAAAAAATATTTAGACCTTCTTGCCCGTGACCAGGCGCATTTCTCGCGCACGTGCACCATTCTTTGACCACGTCCTGAATCTATGTTTTTTATGTCTCTCACGAAACGTTCCGGCATATTTGAATGTTCGTCCATAGGAAAAACAAAGCAATTATCAGTCAGCGCAAGGCGTCATTTTCCTATGTGCCCCAACTTTGTTTCCGTGTCCGTGACGTAGTCTCTGCCTGAATATGAATAATCAAACGGGTGATATTTTCACATCATCAACAGAGCGCTCAATTTATGTATTCCATTTCCCTTAAATTACGAAGAAGCCCTTGTGACACCAAGATTCGTGTGAGGTCAAGATCTACAAAGAGCTTGTTTTTCCTGCTTCATGCCGACTTGTTGGTACAGCTAGAATGTTTGCATCAATTTTGGTCCTTCTGCATTGAATACAAGAAATGCGCAAAAGGTGCCTCGAGCTCAACGAACACATCTTGTGCTTGTAGGTAAAGCCGCTCACAAAGCCCTAGAACTCATTCACCTTTTTCATTGAAAACGCAGCTTTTGTGAGCAGCGCTAGCATGAACAAGGCAGATGTACACAGCAAAATATAGACATGCGTGATTATTAGTGGTGGGCTCAGGCTGAATATGTGCTCGATGGGGTTCAGGGGTGGCGGACATATTCAGCCTGAGCCCACCACTAATAATCACGCATGTCTATATCTTTCTGTGTACATCTGCTTGTTCATGCTATTGCTGCTCCCAAGAGCTACGTTTTCTATGAAAAAGGTGAATGTGTTCTAGGGCATTGTGAGCGGCTTTACCTACAAGCACAAGATGTGTTCATTGGGCTCGAGACACCTTTTGCGCATTTCTTGTACTCAATACAGAAGGACCTAAAATGATGCAAACATAATAAAGTTTTATCGCTCTCTCAGGCTGAATGTAAGGCTACATTTCACAAGGCGACGAAACCGCTGACGCGGACGAAACATGCCTTCTTTGATCAGACAAGCCCCTTTGTGAAAATTCTTGCTGTAGTCTACGATTTACATTCGCTGTTCGACCACTCTTGATATGCAATAACCCATGCGCTTATATCAAGTTCATGAATGCGTGTTCAATGAATTTGAACATGCTATGTACGCTCCAAATAGCACAATTGGCATTTACTTGAATGTAAAATAAGTTTGCTTTCCAATTACCGTATTTTTGACCCCCACGTTATAATTAAGAGGCATAACTCCTCAGCTTTAATTATTGTTGCATGCACATAATGTGAAGTTCATGCAGCTCTGCTACCTTATGTTAGTTCAAATGGTCGCGACTGCTAGTTTACCAGTCTGGTCTGTGCAGGTGCATTATAGCTTGTTCAATATGCAGCCTGATTCAAAAGAAATGTTAAGCTTTTGTGCCCACAAGCTCATGAAGTATGCTGCTGCTTTCCGATCGAATAGATTATGCATAGACACTGACTGCAATGGGGTGTGCTTTTTAAAGAAGAGTCACGTGCTACTGAAGTGTAATTTTAATGCAATTCCACTTGATCTCGCCATGAAAGACACGATGGAAGGTCAAATGTGAGGAGGACTTAATCTATGAAAAAAAAGGAACCTGAATATCACGCAGGATAACGTATTTCGTCTAAAGAGGCTGGTTTTGACTATGATATTCAGGAAAGGTACTTATACTTGCCTCCATTTTGTTCGTGTTACAGTGCTAAGGCAATTCCTTGGGCTGGGTGCAATTTAAGGTTTTTACTTGAACGATACTCGACCTATTATAATAGGGATGATCAAGTCACGAGTTCTTCCTTTTGTGCATTAGTTCAATATTACGGAAGTCTCTAGTGTTCTGAGCTCATTTGTAATAAATAATGTTCTTACCCTTCTGGAAACTGCCAGGCTGGCTATCCCGTAATGCATATTTGCCATGATATGGCGGCTAGCTACACTACATATCGTAGAACCTTCATACTGTCGCAAAATGGTTTGAAATCTTCAAGTGCACGAAGAGTGGACAAGTTTCAATGATGATCTTATGGTGCAGTGGCGGGCACCTTATTGGCAAATGTGGATTGCTAGTATGATTTAACGCGACAGCGTTAAGGAGCTCGTGTCTCAGAAAAGCCGGTGTCGTCGGCGTTGGTTTGGCGTCAGTGGCGTTGGCCATGAGCGATAAACTTCAGAAGGCACTCCATAAATAAAAAACATCTTGCAAGGTGGGCTTGTGGGAATCGAACCAGGGTCTGCTGATTTCAAAAGTGTGTTATCCGGGGGCCTCTTAGAAGATTTAGTTCGAAAACTCATTGCTTTTCTCAGTTCGGTTTTTGTCTTAGGTCATGCAGAATACAACTCTCCCATCATTATACAGCCCAAAGTTATATTTAGGTGACGAGTTTTTGAAGTCTCACAAATGATGTCATGAGCAAAAGGAGAGCACGCTTGAAAGTGGAGTGCAAGCATTTGAACAAATTATTTAGCTGATTTGTGTGATTCACTGAAATTTCACAATTTATTATTTCAGTTTTTCATTAGTATGTTTATTGTGCCAGTCCATGGCAAAACACCGCTGATGGACCATATTTTGATTGAGCACCATGGTTGACACTGCCGCATTGTCCCGCGATGTCACGTTTGCAACGAGCACACGAGACCCTGGAGTTAGCGTTGGCCCAGCGCTCTGGAGCCTGACCAGCAGCTGAGAGGCGCCCAGGTAGAGAGAGACAAGGCGACATAACGAAAAAGTACCAGTTCTGCCCGCAAATAGAAGCATTGATTGCGATAGAAAATATTAGACAGCTATACGAACTAAGGTTAATCGCTATATTAGCTGCATGAGCTGCTGCAAGCGGCTTTTGCCCTGCAGTGAGCGTAACCAGGCTGATGATGATGATGAAGAAGCTGCTGTAGACGCTCGCTTACTGACTCAATTACGAAGCACGCTGTCACGCGCACAAAGGCACATATGAACACATCTCACTCGATGACCACGGACGCTCAGTGACAGAACTGTGGCGTGACGAACAGCAGCAGCAACACCCAGCGAATTCCCCGCCGTGCTCCCTCTCGTTTAAACGCAAGACAGGCGAGGAGGAACAGCGCACAAAACGCCATGAGCTATCTCAAGACCGCTAGCTTTTGAATCCATCGCAGGTTCCGTCCAAAATAAGAAGCGCGCGGCCGCGCTCAGCAGCCGCAGCGGGAACAAAGGAGAAGATTCGCGCTAACCTGGCCCCCCACCCCAACCCTCCTTGCGCGCGTGAGAAGGCGTCGCGCACCCCTCCCTTCCTCTCTTGCGAACGCGAGAAGACGTCAGCGCATCGAGCCACCATCCTGGGCTCACCCTCACAAGCGCTCACTCGCGCATTGAACGTACGGATCGTGTAGGCGATGTTATTGTATTCGGACTGGATACGGGACATCATAGCCACGCCGACGACGTCGGTGGAAATTCGCCTTGAGTGTCAATATAATCGCTACCGCTTTAATAACTAAACGTTTCTTTAATCGCTGTGTAAGGAGCGCGAAGATGGTCAATCTGCTCAACGAAGAGCATCAACCAACGCTCAAAGCGTGGGCTGAAGGTGGTCTGCCAAGGGCACGTGTCATAGCGTCCCAAGAACAGCCTAACGCCGGAGTGGGAAGCAACAGACTCGCGCCTAGCTTTAGGCAAACCCTCGGTACATGTCGGTACAGCTCGCGCCGCGCCGGTTGCGACATTGCGAGTCAGTCTGAAAGAGGAGGAGTCACAAACGCGCGCACACGCACATACAGACCCCAACAGTCGCGGTTATGCTCGTTCAAACTTGTACTCTCGTTGGGCTTCTCGGCATTTTGAATGGGTCACTGACCCACTTTTTATTGAAGAAAATAAATGGACTTCAAGTTAAAATAAATTATTTCAGAAATACGTGGCCGCAAGAAGTATTTCAATGGGTTCAGCAGAAGGGGAGCTATGGACAATCAAAGATTGCCTATGATCTCCTTCGCTCCCACTCCTTCTTCTATGGCTTGCACTACGATGGCTACGGCGGAGTGGTGTGTGCTCATAACGCTCCGACTACTTAACGTCACTGTGGGGTACAGTTCAAATTCGATTTTGCTTGTCCACGTAGGCACTAACCGAAACGTAGCACAATGGGAGGCCACACTGCTCAACCCGGCTGCTGACTGCCAGAACTGGCTAGTGGACCGGGCCATCAGATATTCGGGAAAGCCAGCGGTAGCCCCGAACCAGAGGGCCCGCCCAGAGTTCTTAGAACTTTGGCCAATATAGATTTTTCTTCGTCTCTCTCTCTAGGCGTCAATATTTAAGCTTTTTTTTCGCCTACAATGCGCTAAACGCGGTTGTCCTCAGCGAGCTGCAGTGCCCTCAGTGAGCGGACTCGTTGTGACAACCAGCGAAGACCGCGGTATCCATGGCACGTACCAGACCCCAGCTACACGTAACTGTAGTGCGCGTGAGGAGCGCTTGCTTTATGCACGAATGAGCTTGAGCGTGCGCTCGCGCACATATGCTGCAGCCAGGCCATGCGACGTGGTGGGGACAGGCTTTGTCCTGCACCAACTTCGCGAACGGATAGTAGCCGCATTCAGCTTGGAGATTTTGAAGCGCTGTCAAAAGCTCAATTCGAGGAAAATCTGCCAAGACATCTGGGCAGGAGCGGCCAGAAGTGAGCAAAGGCTGCGTGCGTGTGGACTGACCTTAAGTTTCGCGTAGTTCGAGGCCAGTTGACTGTTGAAAGTTAGCCGAAATTAGAGAGACCCTACGACTACGAAAGCAATGAGCAGGGTGGCCACTTTAATTCCTACGGAGGCGGCCGCGCCCAAGTACAAGCCGACGATAGTCGGCAGCTTCTGGAAGTGTGTAATTCTTGAAAGAATAGAGTTCTGGTATTTTACGTGCAAAAAAAGACCACGACTTCATTAAGAAAAAGGCCGTGGATTAACTTAGACTACCAGGGGATCTTACCATCCCATGGTCGCTGCAGCGCACCTTACCGAGCACGTCCACATCTTGTATAATGCCAGGGTTAGCGCAGACTATAAAGTCTATTTCATTTCTAGTCTCGTCGTTCGGGCTCCTCCACGTCTACTTTCGGCTATCCCGCTTGCGGAAGAAGGTATTCTTTATCCGCATAATATTCTGTTCTGCAAATTCTATTAATAACTCTTCCCTGTTATTCCTAGAGCCGATTCCATATTCCTTGGGTGCCCCGCAGGGGTGTCTGCGTCAGCAGGCGTTTGGTGTGTTGCGACACCATGGACCCGAACACACGAGGGTTGGACCCTCCCGCGTGTAGTCGTGCGTGGCTTAGCCGTGTCTGGAGAAAAGGGGATCCTGGGGGTTGAGCCGATGCTGGGTGTTTGGACCTTTAAGGCCCCCTCCCGCAGAGGCAACACACCTCTTCGGCCTCCGCTTCACATAGACGGCACCTCCAGACTGACCCACCTGGAGGAAATCGGCAGTCGCCTTTTCCTGTCTCTCTCTTCCTACAACCATCGTCTTTCCCTTACTTTCCACCTTTCCTGTCTTCTCGTCTTTTCTATTTACTTCCTTCTTCTTGGCGGCAAGGGTTAACCCTCTGTGGCTATCCAACCTTGGGTGCACCATATTTGGTTATAGTGGCGGCGTACGACTGGCGTCGTCCAGACTTGCATGCAAGCTCTGCCGCGTCCCCTCGTTGGGCTCCGTGATGGGCGGTCGGCGCTGTTGCCGAATATATACATTTTTCAATGGAAACTTCTTTCCCCTCTCTTGCTGATCGCCCTCAGAAACGAGGGCGCACCGAAGATGTCTTCAAGTTTTTGGGCGCCAAACCCAGAATTTTCCCCGCTTTCACGTTATTCATTCCGAAAAGCCAAACAAAGTAGTCCGAAACATTTCACCATTCCTTGTTTCAAAATCCCTGAGTGATGTTTTTGGTCCAGGTTACAAGGAGTCGAGGATGACAAGCGGCGACCTCCTCTTGGAGCTCCACAATCTAAAACAATATGAGAAACTACCGCAACTAGTGTCTTTTGGAGAGACCCCCATAACAGTAATCCCACACCGTACAATGAACACAACCCGTGCTGTTGTGTCAGATGATGTTTTGCTTGAGCTGACTGAAGCGGAATTCCTGGAGGGCTTCAGCGAACAAATGCGATCAATGTCAGAAGAATTAAGATGAGGCGGCATGGAAAAGAGATTCAGACGAGGCACCTAATAATTTCTTTTGGATCAAGTATCTTGCCCGAGTCAATCGAGGCCGCGTACATCAAGCTCCGTGTTAGGCCGTGCGTGCCAAATCCACTCCGATGTTTCAAATGCCAGCGCTTCGGTCACAGCTCGCAGAGCTGCCGAGGCCGCCAAACCTGCGCGAAGTGCAACTCTCTCCACTGCGTAAACTGTGATGGCGAGCACGCCGCGTACTCGCGGTCGTGCCCATCCTGGAAAAAAGAAAAGGAAATTGTAACAGTTAAAGTAAAGGAAAATATAAGTTTCAAGGAGGCACGCAGGCGGGTAGCATACCTGCCAAAGAAAAGCTTTGCCGATGTGGCGCCTCAGGGGGCAGCGCCACAACGGCCTCCAGCGGCTGTCCGACCCACAAATAGGGAGTCGGCAGCTACGCCATCTGCCCCCGCGGCGGTTGTAGCTGGCGCTGCTCCGTCAACCCAGCAGACGTGGCCATCGACACCGAAGGTGGGGGCAGCTGAGGCTGTCCCAACCTCCCCGGCCCTTTCCAGCGCTGGCAATAGCCGGCGCAGCCAAATCCCTCAAGTAGCCCCATCGACCTCCGGGCCGGTGGGCGCAGGGGTCTTGCCCTCCAAGGTGGGACCCTCGCTGGTAACTTCCCGCTTGCAAGGGCACGTGTCCGGCGCCTCACAAGAGGCAATGGACACTACACCCATCCTCAAGGCGCACCAAGCGCCTAAGGAGCGGCGAGGCTCCCTCGAACGCTCCGGAAAGGGCTGAACACCCTTTACAGGGTCTCGAAAGAGCTCTGTAACCTAAGGCATCACTTCCGTTTCCGTAAACACAGCACCAATTTCCTTTAAATGTGGATACACAAATCATCCAATGGAATGTCAAAAGTCTTCTCAGCAATCTTGATGATGTGTAAAAACTCATCCACAAACACAATCCAAAAGTGCTGTGTTTACAGGAAACACACTTAAAACCAAAACACACAAATTTTCTTCGACAGCACGTTACTTTTCGCAAAGATCGCGATGATGCTGTCGCATCATCGGGCGGTGTTGCAATTGTATTAAAAAAAAGCATAGCCTGTCAACGTTTACAGCTATGAATGGCCCTTGAGGCAGTGGCGATTCGAGTTATTCTGCTAAACAAACTGATCAATATTTGCTCACTTTATATACCCCCACATTATAAACTAAGCTAACATGAATTTCAATCCTTTATAGATGAATTGCCAGAACCCTATGTTGTTCTTGGCGACTTTAATGCATATAGCTACCTGTGGGGCGACGCTCGTATAGATGCGCGAGGACGTCTTGTCGAACAGTTCCTTTTTTCTTGTGGTGCGTGTCTGTTGAATAAGAAGGAACACACATATTACTCTCTTGCAAACAGAAGCTATTCTTCCATAGATGTTAGCATAGTCTCCTCGTCTATACTGCCTGAACTTGAATGGGAAGTTACCGACAACCCTTACGGCAGCGACCACTTCCCTATACTGCTAAGATCACTGAAAGAAAACGAATATCCACCACACGCTCCTAGGTGGAAGATTGAGACAGCTGATTGGGAGAAATTTCGATCTCTTACTAGTATCTTATGGGCTGACCTGTCTTTGTTAGGAATTGATGCTGCAGTCGAGTTCTTTACAGCATTCATAATAGATGTCGCATCTAAATGCACATCAGAATTAAAAGGGTTGGCCTGCAAGCGACGTGTCCCGTGGTGGAACGACGACTGTAGGATCGCTCGTGAAAAACAGAACAGGGCGTGGGGGCTGCTACGCGCTTCCCCCACTGCGGAGAATCTTTAAAAACTTTAAACTTTAAACTTTAAACTTTAAAAAAGTAAAATCCCAAGGCAGGCGAACCCGCCGACAGGCCAGACGAGAAAGTTGGCAGAGATACAGATAAGAAAGATTCTATCGAGTATTAACTCGTTCACAGATGAGGCCAAAGCCTGGAACAGGGTCAATAGGATAAGAGGGCGACAAGCATATGCACTCCCTTTGGTAAACACTGAAGGCGATACCCTACAAGATCAGGCGGACTCACTTGGGGAGCACTTTGAGAGCGTGTCAAGTGCCAACCATTACTCGCAATCCTTTCTGAAATATAAACGAATAGAAGAATGTAAGCCACTCATGAGGAAATGTCAACAAAATGAACCATACAACTGTCCTTTTAGCATTGCCGAGTTGAGAGCTGCCTTGAGCGCATGCAAGAGCTCTGCACCGGGATCTGACAGAATCATGTATGAAATGATCAAAAACTTACATAAAGACGCCCAAGTTACACTAGTCGCAATTTTCAACACCATTTGGGCTGCGGGACACCTCCTGACTGCATGGAAAGAAGCCATTGTGATCCCGGTTTTGAATGAATGTTTAGTTTTTATTGGCGCAAGGGCCAGGTATGGCCAAAGAGCGCCAAGCCAGTGTTGATGAATTCGCAATGTAGTTATGAGTTCAATGATGTTGGTGTGAGGTGGCTGTAAAGGGGCCTTAAAAATAGTCGCTCTAGAGTGCGTAAAATCTATGTGTTATAAGATTATGTCGATGACAATGACATGTTCTATGAGAAATAAAGTCCATCGTGAGGGAATGATGCATTATAAAAGATCTGTGAGATGGTAAAATTACCTGGAGCACTACTGCCTCGCCAGAGCCCTTGAAACACAAGGGCCTGTAGGCATGTGCTAAAAAGTATGACTTTCACAGCGGCATCCTCTCAAGAGAGGAAGCGCTACGAATGTGTGGGACTAATAACGTGTAGGACAACATCTCTGAGGAAACCTAGGACAGTGTTTGTATTAAAAAGCGGTTCTGGACCGAGAAACATTACCGGATGAAGAGGAATGTGTTGACGGTATGCCAAGGAAAAATGTCTCCTTCTCTCAGATTCGGCTTTCCGACACTCCAAGAGAACGTGGAACACGGTCAGCCTCTCCCCGCATCTGCCACAAGTTGGAGGGTCATTTCCGGTGAGTAAAAAGTTATGGGTGCCAAATGTGTGTCCTATTCTAAGACGACAGAATAGGACATCTGTTCGCCGTGATTTTATTGCAGAAGGCCAGAATCCTAATTGTGGCTTTATTACGTGCAGCTTATTATTTGTTTCCCTGTCCCACAATCGTTGCCAGTAGTTTCGCAGTTTCCTGCGCAAGAAGGGCCTCAGGTCTGTGACAGCGACTGCAGCAGTAGGATGAGCAGAATACGATGCAATTGATGTGGCCATCTGGTCCGCCAGAACGTTACCTTCGATGCCCCTATGACCCGGCACCCAGCATATGACGACATGCTGGTTACAGATATATGATTTACATAGGACGGAATATAGTTCATTGATTACTGGATTTTTGTGCTTACAAAATGACATCAAAGCCTTCACAGCGCTTAGGGAGTCCGTATATATAACAGATTTTTTGAGTTTTGTTCTCCTTATATGCTTTACAGCCGACAATAGTGCGTAGGCCTCAGCCGTAAAGATGCTTGCTTCCGGATGCAGTACACCGGATTCCGAAAAGGATGGGCCGACGGCTGCATAGGACACCCCCTCGCGTGACTTCGATGCGTCTGTGTAGAACTCCGAGCAGGAGTGTTTGTATTGGAGTTCCCGGAAATGCATTTGTATTGCAATCTCTGGAGCGTGTTTTGTAACTTGTATGAAAGATGTATCGCATTGTATCATCTGCCACTCCCAAGGAGGTAGCAGCTTGGTTGGATGCATTAGGCGATGTTTGAGGATTGGGACATCCATTTCAACACTAAGCTCCCTCACACGAAGTGAGAAGGGCCGTCTTACAGAGGGACGATTACGGAAGAGTGTGTCATATGTCATATCGTTAAGGGTATTAAAGCACGGATGTTCAGGATTAGAGTGGACTTCCAGGAAATATGTTTGGCTGATGTATGTTCTCTGGAGATGGAGTGACCACTCATTTGATTCGACATACAAACTTTCAATGGGACTTGTTCTGAAAGCGCCAGTGGCCAGTCTCATTCCTAAATGGTGAACCGGATCTAGCATCTTTAGCGCGCTCGGGGATGCAGAATGATAAATCACGGCACCGTAGTCCAATCGTGATCGAATGAGGCTTTTGTGAAGATTCATCAAACATTTTCTGTCGCTGCCCCATGCTGTATGGGATAAAATTTTCAGTAGGTTCATTGTTTTTAAGCATTTTACCTTGAGGTATTTTGTGTGTTGAATAAATGTTAGTTTAGAGTCAAGTATGACACCTAGGAACTTGTGCTCTTTGTTCACAGGGATTTGCTGGCCATACATTTGGATATCAGGATCTGCAACGAGGCCTCTCTTTCTTGTGAAAAGCACACAAGAACTTTTGTTCGGGTTCACCTTAAATCCGTTTTCGTCTGCCCATTTAGATACTTTGTTCAAGCCCTGTTGTATTTGCCTCTCACACACTGCAAGGTTGCAGGATTTGAAACCTATTTGTATATCATCTACGTAAACAGAATAAAAAATGGCTGGCGGTAATGAAGCACGGAGGGTGTTCATTTTCACGATAAAGAGTGTGCAGCTAAGCACACCTCCTTGAGGTACACCATTTTCTTGTATAAAAGCTCGCGACAATACATTGCCGATTTTCACGCGGAAGGTACGTTTCGACAGGTAGCTTTCTATTATGTTTAGCATATTTCCACGGATGCCCATCTCCGACAAGTCTCGTAAGATCCCGCATCGCCACGTCGTGTCGTACGCCTTCTCCATATCGAGGAATATCGATAAGAACTGTTTATGTACAAATGCATCGCGGATATTTGCTTCAATGCGTACAAGATGATCAGTCGTGGACCGCCCTTCTCTGAAGCCACACTGATAAGGATCAAGCATATTGTGCAGTTCAAGGAAATGTATTAGCCTACGATTAATCATTTTTTCGAATAGCTTACAAAGACAACTTGTAAGAGCTATCGGGCGATAACTTGCCGCCAAGGAAGGGTCTTTGTCCAGCTTCAAGACGGGAATAACAATAGCCTCCTTCCATGAGGATGGGAGGTATCCGGCAGCCCAGATAGCGTTGAAAAGTGCCAGAAGTGTCATTTGTGTGTCTTCGTGTAAGTTCTTAATCATGTCATAGATGATTCTATCAGCTCCCGGAGCAGAGCTTCTACATGTGCTCAATGCAGCTTTAAGCTCGGCAATGTTAAAAGGACGGTTATAAGGTTCATCCGGACGGCATTTACGATCAAGTATCTTAAGTTCAGCTAAGTGTTTATATTTGAGGAATGATTTTGTGTAATGTGTGGAGCTTGATACATGTTCGAAGTGTTCGTCCAGAGCGTTCGCCTGGTCCTCAAAGGTAGTCCCTTGGTCGTCCACTAAGGGCAGAGGGTGGATTTGTTGCCCCTTTATCTTTCTTACACCATTCCAAACTTTAGATTCTTGCGTGTAGGATGTGATGCCCGAGAGAAACCTCTCCCAGCTAGCTCTCCTTGCCTGTCTCCGCGTGCGTCTCCCTTGTGACTTTGCCAGTTTAAATTCAATAAGGTTTTCTGCAGTCGGGGAGCGACGCAGCAAACCCCACGCTTTGTTTTGTTTCTTTCGTGCCACTCTGCACTCTTCATTCCACCAGGGTACCCGTCTTTTACAAGAGAGACCTTGTGTTTGGGGA
Organism: Dermacentor albipictus; assembly: GCF_038994185.2. Taxonomy (NCBI): domain Eukaryota; kingdom Metazoa; phylum Arthropoda; class Arachnida; order Ixodida; family Ixodidae; genus Dermacentor; species Dermacentor albipictus. The sequence goes on from NC_091822.1 coordinate 87,062,136, forward strand.
ATGAACTTTTCAGCTGCGTCCAATATAAAAGAAGTAAAATATGCTACAGCATTGTCTATGTTAAAATCAGTGATAAAATCTCGGGATAAGTAAGTTGCTTCCTTAAAATCATTCCATTCGGCGGAGGCTAGTTTCCACCGGGGTGTATATAGGGGGCTTTCATGTTGAGGCATTGAATTTAACATTACAGGAAAGTGGTCACTTCCATATGGATTTTTTATTACATGCCATTGCAGGTCCGGGAAAATTGAAGCCGAGCCAATAGACAGGTCTATTGATGAATATGAATTGTTATGGATATTATAATAAGTTGGCTCCTTCTTGTTGAAGAGGCATGCACCGGAGTTCACAAGAAAATTTTCAATGAAACGGCCTCTCGCGTCACATCGAGAGTCTCCCCACATGGTGTGGTGTGCATTAAAATCGCCTGCGAGTAGGTAAGGGTCCGGAAGCTGATCGATTAGGTTATAAAAATCACTTTTTTCCAGATGAAAATTGGGGGGTATGTATAAGCAACATACAGTGATCAATTTATTAAAAAGAATTGTCCGAATTGACACTGCCTCAAGGGGCGTCTGAAGGGCGACCTGGTGACAGGCTACGGACTTGTCTACAATTATTGCAACACCGCCAGACGAGGTATTCGCCTCGTTGCGGTCTTTACGGTAGATGGCGTACTGACGAAGGAAGTTTGTTTGTGTGTATTTAAGATGTGTCTCCTGAACACACAGCACCTTTGGGTTATGTTTGTGTAAGAGTTCTTTAATGTCATCGAGGTTGCGGATAAGACCTCTAACGTTCCAGTGTATTATTTGTGTAGCCATATTGTTCGTGTTTTTATGCTGTGTGTCAAGAGGAGTTAAGTTAGAGAGATGACTTACGGAGCCGTTTCAGGCCCCGTGATTATGGTACGGGTTCTGTCTTTTTTGGAGCGGTCGCGAGACTCGCGCTGCTCCCGAGGCGCTGGATGCGCCTTCTGGCTCGGGGTTGTGTCCATCGACTCCTGGGAGCCGCTGGACTTCCGCTCACTAGAGCGGGGTGTTTTCAGGTTAGGCCTTGCCTCGAAAAGCAGAGCCTTGGAGGCCACTAACCCAGAGGTCGATGGGCCCTCCTTTAGAGACGGCGCAGCAGCGCTCGCTACTGTCGCCTGGGGGGCTGAGGACACTGCCGTGGCCACACTCTTTGTGGGCCGGGCTGATGCCCCAGTCTGCTGCGGTGCTGCCCCCCTACGCGCCGCACCAGCATACCCTGCGGTATGGAGAAAAGAAATACGCTTTCGTGCTTCTTGAAAAGAAATGTTCTCCTTGATCTTTAATGTGATTATTTCCTTTTCCTTCTTCCAAGAAGGACATGACCGAGAGTATGCAGGGTGGTCACCCTCGCAGTTTGCGCAGTGGTGTGCCTTGGTACAATTATCGGCAGGGTGTTCGTTTGAAGCGCACTTTGCACATGTGGTACGGCCCCGGCAGCTCTGAGAGCTGTGACCTAATCGCTGGCACTTAAAGCAGCGGCGCGGGTTCGGAATGTAGGGTCTTAGTTTTATTTTCATATAGCCTGTTTCAATATACTCTGGTAAAGTGCTTGTGCAGAATGTCAAAATTAGGTGTTTAGTGGGGATCTCTTTGTCGTCCCGCCTGATCTTTATCCTTTGGACATTTGTCACGTGCTGTTCCTTCCAGCCTTCAAGCAGCTCAGTTTCACTCAAATCAAGGAGATCTTGTTCAGATACGACTCCGCGTGTGCTGTTCAATGAACGATGCGGATTTATCGAGACAGGGGTAGTATTAATTTCAACAAGTCCAGATAGATTCTCGTACTGTTTCTTGTCACTAACTTCGAGCAACAGATCACCGCTGGCCATTTTCGTGACCTTGTAGCCGGGACCTAGTTTCTCAGTAAGAGACTTTGCGACAACAAATGGTGATAGGGTTCTTGCTGTTTTATCAGGGTTTCCACAACTTAGGACATGGTACTTTGGATAAATTTCTTTGGTCTGGCCAAAAAGTTTCAGGGAGTCATCGGTGCGCCCTCTCTTGGAAAGAGGGCGATCAGGGAGTCGGGGGAATGATGAAAAAGCCATCAAAATAAATATCACTTCGGTAGCTATGCCAGCCGCCCACCACCGAGCCCAACAAGGGGACGCTGCGAAGCCCAAAAGCTACGAAGACGCCAGCTGTACATAGTCACTATAACCTAATATACGATACCCAAGGTTGGATAGCTACACCAGGTTAACCCTCGCCACTGGGAAGTCTGGAAGTAATAAGAAGCTAAGAGAAGACAGGAAAGATTGAAAGTGAGAGAGAAAGACGAAGATTCAAGAGAAGGACAGGAAAAGGTGACTGCCGATTTCCTCCACGTGGGTCAGCCTGGAGGTGCCGTCTATGTGAAGCCGAGGCCGAAGAGGTGTGTTGCCTCCGCCGGGGGGCCTTAAGGGTCCAAACACCCAGCATCGGCTCAACCTCCAGGATCCCCTTTTCCCCAGACACGGCTAAGCCGCGCACGGCTACACGCGGGAGGGTCCAACCCTCGTGTGCTCGGGTCCGTGGTGTCGCAACACACCAAACGCCTGCTGACGCAGACGCCCCTGCGGGGTGTGATCCCGGTTTTGAAACAAGGCAAAGATCCTTCCTCAGTGGCAAGTTACCGCCCGATAGCACTGACAAGTTGCCTTTGTAAGGTATTTGAAAAAAAATGATCAATCGCCGTCTCGTGTATCTCCTACAGTCCAGTGAAATGCTTGACCCAGTTCAATGTGGTTTTCGGGAAGGGCGATCTACAAACGACCATCTTGCGCGCATCGAAGCGAGCTTTCGCGATGCCTTCGTGCACAAGCAATCTTTCTTATCTGTATTTCTGGATATGGAAAAAGCGTACGACACAACCTGGCGGTACGGAATCCTGCGCGATCTTTCCGCGCTAGGTATCCGCGGCAATATGTTAAATACTATAGAGAGCTACCTAGAGAACCGTACATTTCGAGTGAAAATAGGTCCTGCACTGTCGCGTACATTTATACGGGAAACAGGGGTACCCCAGGGTGGCGTACTCAGCTGCATGCTCTTTGTCGTAACGATGAACACGCTTCGTGCATCTTTACCACCAGCTATTTTCTATTCCGTCTACGTTGACGATATACAAATAGGTTTCAAATCCTGCAACCTCACAGTCTGCGAGAGACAGGTACAACATGGTTTGAAGAAGGTGTCACAGTGGGCAGAGAACAATGGATTTAAAATCAATCCTCACAAGATTCTGTTTACAAGAAACAGAGGCCTGGCTCCGGATCCTTGCTTAGAACTGTGTGGACAACAGATACCTGTAAACAAAGAACACAAATTTCTAGGTGTTATACTTGACAATAGACTCACTTTCGTCCCACACATTAAGCATGTTAAAGAAAAATGTCTGAAAACAATGAACCTAATGAAACTTCTATCGCAGACTACGTCGGGTAGCGACAGGACGTGCTTAATGAATCTGTATAAGAGCCTGATTCGGTCACGATGAGAATATGGTGCCGTGATCTATCATTCTGCCGCCCCGAGCGCGCTAAACATGTTAGATCCGCTCCACCATCTAGGAATCCGCTTAGCCACGGGCGCTTTCAGAACAAGCCCCATTGAAAGTTTATACGTAGAATCAAATGAGTGGTCACTTCATCTGCAGAGAACACTCATCAGCCAAACATATTTTCTGAAAGTTCACTCTAATCCTGAGCATCCGTGTTTTAATACCGTTAATGATATGACATATTCTACACTCTTTCAGAATCATCCCTCCGTAAGACAACCTTTCTCGCTGCGTGTGAGGGGGCTTAGTGTTGAAATGGATGTCCCAATCCTCAAACATCACCTAATGCCTCCAGCTAAGGTGCTACCTCCTTGGGAGTGGCAGATGATACAATGCGATATCTCTTTCATGCAAGTTACGAAACACGCTCTAGTGATTGAAATACAAATGCATTTCCGGGAACTGCAATACAAACACTCCTGCACGGAGTTCTACACAGACGCATCAAAGTCACGCGAGGGGGTGTCCTATGCAGCCGTCGGCCCATCCTTCTCGGAATCCGATGTACTGCATCCGGAAACAAGCATCTTTACGGCTGAGGCCTACGGACTGTTGTCGGCTGCAAAGTATATAAAGAAACCAAAACTCGAGAAATCAGTTATATATACGGACTGCCTAAGTACTGTGAAGGCCTTAATGTCATTTTCTAAGCACAAAAATCCAGTAATCAATGAACTCTATTCCGTCGTATGTAAAACGTATATATCTAACCAGCATGTGATTATATGCTGGGTGCCTGGCCACAGGGGCATCCAGGGTAACGTTCTAGCGGACCAAATGGCCACATCAATTGCATCGTATTCTGTAAATCCTACCGCAGCAGTCCCTGTCAGAGATCTGAGGCACTATTTGCGCAGAAAACTGCGGAACTACTGGCAACGCTCGTGGGACCTGGAAACAAATAATAAGCTGCATATAATAAAGCCACAATTAGGTTTCTGGCCTCCTGTTACAAAATCACGCCGGACAGATGTCCTATACTGTCGTCTAAGAATAGGACACACGTTTGGCACGCATAACTTTCTACTCACTGGAAATGAGCCTCCAACCTGTGGTAGATGCGGGGATAGACTGAATGTCCTCCACGTTCTCCTGGAGTGTCGGGAAGCCGAACAGGACAGAAAGAAACATTTTCCCTTAGCATATCGGCAGCATATCCCCCTTCATACTGTTATGTTACTCGGAGCAGAACGGCTCTTTGACACTAACGCAGTCCTAGGTTTCCTGAAAGATGTTGTATTACCTGTAATTAGCTCATACGTTCGTAGCGCCTCCTCTCTATAGAGGATAGCGCTCTGATAGTTCTTTCGTTTAGCACATGCCTCTCGTACCTTGCGTTTCAAGGGCTCTGGCGAGGCAGCAGTGCTCCAAGTAATTTTACCAGCTTATATATTTTTTTGCATCACTCTTTCACGATGGATTTTATTGCATATAGAACACGTCATTTGTCATCGACATAATCTTATTGCAGATAGATTTTACGCACACTAGCGCGACTATTTTTAAGGCCCTTATACAGCCACTTTACATTAACCCCATAGAACTCATAAGTACATTGCTAACTCATCACCACTACCTTGGCGCTCTTTGGCCACACTTGACCCTTGCGCCAATGAACACTACATATCGTCATCATCATCATATTCCCCCAGTGACTTGTCTCCAGCCTTCTTCTTGCCTACCCTGGCATTGAAGTGGCCCATGAGTATAGTGGATTTTGTTTTCACTTTACCAATCGCCGCTTCCACGTCTTCGTAGCAGCTTTCGACTTCCTGGTTATCATGACTGGCTGTAGGGGCGTAGACCTGTACGACCTTCAATTTGTACCTCTGATTAAGTTTCACAATAGGACCCGCCACCCTCTCGTTAATGCTATAGAATTCTTGTATGTTACCAGCTATATCCATATTAATCAGGAATCCGACTCCTAGTTCTCGTCTCTCCACTAAGCCCCGGTAGGACAGAACGTGCCCGCTTTTTAGCACTGTATATGCTTCTTTTGTCCTCCTAACTTCACTGAGCCATATTATATCCCATTTACTGCCCTCTAATTCCTCCAATAGGACTGGTAGACTCGCCTCACTAGATAACATTCTAGCGTTAAACGTTGCCAGGTTCAGATTCCAATGGCGGCCTGTTCAGACCCAGGTATTCTTAGCACCCTCTGCTGCGTCACAGGTCTGACCGTTACAGGCCACAAGTACCTGAACTTCAATCAACACAAATGCTTCGAATGCAAGCCATAAACGTCCTATTCAGCCCCGCAGAAACTCCCCGCGCCTGGTGTAGTATAGAGGCCCTGAAACTCATTTCTGATTGATCGTACAATGGTCTGACCATTAAAGGACGTGCGTCGCCTTACGAATTTTCGAAAGAAATAATCAAATCTTTCTAGTGAAATTGTCAGAGGTTAATATAAAATGTCATCGATGCGCGGCTTCCATCTCCTTCCGGTCTCCAGTAGCGCGTTGGAAGCTACACATCGCGGATGACAGAGGGGTCATGTTCCCGTCCATAATTTGGAAGTTTTCGCTTGTTTATTTCCTTACGACGCTACTGCAGGTTCAGGTGTGCGCGTCCCTCTCGAGACGCAGATGGGCGCTCGGGCTGCATCGCGTCACCGCAATCCTGCAGCTGAGACAAATCAGAGCATGCACTTGGTAGGGGCCAGAAGCCTCATAGCGGCACACCATCATATCTACACTGCGCAGCACTCTCCGGCGCGACCCCTCAGGCCACGCGCAGCAGACGCAGTTACACGAAACCGTCGTGCGAAGACTGGAAGTGCAAAAATGAAACACTCTTTTGGTCCTTTTCAGACCGCAGACACGTGTTTTAATTTATTTGACTCAAAATTGGGGATAGCGTTGTTACTGACAGTGTTCGTGCGATCACGAAACGCACCAATGCCATTTGGTAGGCCGCTTAGCTGCTGACAATATTGCGAAGGAGTGATCAGGCGGTGAAACTGCGAAAACCGTGAAAAAACAGCAGTGGAATATTGTTTGGCTAACGTGTTCACAGGAGCATCGTTACAGTCAGCAACGTTGAGTTGCAAGGTTAACAAAGTGTATCGCGCACTTTTAGAGTTGCCATTAGGGTGCTATTGTTGTTTACCGAAAAAGAGACCACTTAAACGGGAGTTATATTTTACGGCCATTGAATGGGAATAAATACAGCCAGAGGGAGGATTGCACTAGAAAACAAGCGAACACGCCCATCTGGGTGATTTGTTATTTCTGGACAACATTCACTTGGGCTAGATGGTGCATACTTGAATTAGGAAGGAACAGCGCCAACTAAGATTATTACGAGAGAGATTTGTCCTGTGTCATTCTCCCTCTCGTGATCGTCTTAGTTGGTGCTGCTCTTTCCTAATTCTTCTGTTATGCAGGTGTATATGGAATATATGATGAGTTGCCACTGTTCCGGAAAAATGTTACCGTTTTTACGGTTACCGTTTTATAGCCGCCGTTTTCAAGGAAGCCTGCGGTGTTTCCGAAAGGTTATAACAATAGCAAAAACTGCTAGAGTTTAACGTCTTCTAATAATGCAAGGCATAAACAATGTAAGGTACAATCGTGAGCTACATCAAAGCAGATTAAAGCGAACAGCATAATTTATCAGTTTCCTCGTCCACTCTTCCTGCCTTCCCCTGTCTAAGAGAGCGAGAAGTCCGAACAGGCCGCCGAAGAAGCAGTGGATTCCAGCTTGAAGCAGGTAAAGTCCATCGTAGCTTCCTCCTGTGTCTCGAAAGTAACCTATAGACAGAAAAAATAATATTAGAAGCTCTTTTGAAGTTGCTTTTCTTTAACTGTGCTACGAGGGATGATTAATTATTCATGATTTTAGCCTCTCATCGATTAATCGCTTTCAAGGCAGGGTTTTTGATCGGTTAATTGATTAATCAAGAAAGAGAGAGAAAGCAAGGACAGGAGAGGCAGGGAGGTCAACCAGAAGAGTATCCGGTGTGCTACCCTACACTGGGGGTGGGGGAAAGGGGAATAGAAAAAGGAGAAAGGGAGAGAGTGAGCACTGAGTACGTGTGGGCGGGACACTATGCACAGGGACACTATAAACGGTCTCTTAAACCGGTGTACCTCAAGTATTGCAGTAATGCACGATTCGCTTTTCGTGCCAGTGACGGGTGTGGCCATGGTACGAGTATCTTTGACTCGGTGAAAGGTCGTAAGTCTTGTCGATGCAAAGTTTCCTGCAGAGAGAGGCGTTGTACATCGTAGCGGGGGCAGGTACACAATAGGTGCTCGATGGTCTCCTCGCACCCACAGGAATCGCACATCGGGCTCTCGGCCATACCCAAACGAAAGGAATATGAGTTTGTGAACGCTACTCCCAGCCACAAGCGGTACAGCAAGGTTGCTTCACCGCGGGAAAGGCTAGATGGCACTTGTAGCCGTAGCGTGGGGTCCAGTTTATATAATCGGCAGTTGAAGGCACCTGAACTCCAGAGATCTTGCGACTTTTTGCGTGCATGTAGGTGAAGTTCCTTGGCAGCGTCCGACCTCGCCAAAGGTATTGAACGTGTCTGGGTATCTTCGTGGGCAGACTGGGCAGCCTTGTCTGCTAGGTTGTTGCCGACAATGCCACAGTGAGCAGGAATCCATTGAAATGTAATGGTGTGCCCTCTTTCCAGAGCATGGTGGTGCACTTCCCTGATGTCAGATATCATCTGCTCGTATATTCTGTGACGTAATGGAGACTTGATGCTGTGAAGGGCTGCCTTAGAGTCACAAAATACGACCCATTTCTCTGTTGGCTCTTCGGTGGCGTACATCATAGCGGCATGGAGAGCTGCAAGTTCTGCCGATGTCGACGTAGTCGTGTGCGACAATTTGAATTTAACTGTAACCTTCTTGGCTGGAACGACGAATGCGGCAGTTGAGCTGGCACGTGAGGTCGAACCATCGGTATATATATGTATGCGGTCATGATACATCTGGTGTAGTAATAGGAGCGTAAGTTGCTTCAGAGCCGGCGATGGATGATTGGACTTTTTTGTAATTCCAGTAATATAAAAATTCACTTGAGGCTGTCGTAGGCACAACAGGGGAGATGAGGCTTTGTCGCCCGTGTAAAAGATGATGGTATGCACTCATGATGAGCGCTGATCACTCGTGAAAAGGTCGCTTGAGGTCTTTCGGCTGGTAGGGAGGTCAAAATTTTTGCGGGCACGTTGTAAACAGTTGAAAAGCAATTATGTACTATTTTAGGACCTTGTTTCAGTGTTTGAGACGTGGAACCAAGTTAAACACATGTGTATAAACCTTTACAAAGGGTAATCTTTAACTTCTTTAAGAATAAGTATAGTTGGCACTACTGACTTTTCAAAAGGTAAACAAATATCTGTTTTAAGATGACAGTGCAGAATTAAATAACATACATGACACTAGTGAATCTCTATACAGTGCAGTTAAACATTAAATAATAAAAATTACAAAAGTGAATATGAAGTCCAGCTGAAATCTGCAAGAAATTGCATTAGGTACACGGGAAAAGAAAATTATAGTTTTGTGATTTTAGACCACATGTTTTCTTTTACCGAGAGAAGGAATGTCTATGGTGTGGGTTGTTTGGGTGAAACTGACGCCTTCTATGTATGGCCACACAACCACCTTGCGAGAATAGATAGATGCTCGGTCACTGCAGATTTGCTGGAATCGACATGAACTCCATTGCTATGCCAAGTGTGTGTTCCAAGCTGGCGTGCATGTTGTGTCACATCGATTAGTCGAGTGGGAGTGACACGACGATCAACTATGGTATGCCGTGAATTGCGAGGGCATTTGAAGCCCCCGGCTTCGGTCGGCGAGGTGGCGTGTGTGGTGGATGGGGAGAGAGGAGGCGCTCAGCTCGGCATCACCGGCGATCTTCCACAATTCTGGGGCCACATTACTTTTCAAACCCCATGCCGTTTGTCAACATCCTTTATACATGATATTTACATTTGATAACATTTTACGTTTTCGTAACATTTTTACATAGACGATGTAACCTGCAAGAAATTTATACACACCTTGATTTGATATCTGTGTTTTGGTATGTTAATAGAATGTTATATGATAAATTTTTCAGCAATTGAGAATAATTATGTATATCTGGTAAATACTGTATATTCATATATGTCATTTGTCCTGACTAAACACACTGTTTTGCATCACTAATTGTACATTTCACCTTACACTTTTCTACTTATACATTTGTACATTGCACAAAATAAAGAGTACAAATTTTATTTTATTGTGTCCCCGTTGCCATGAATACGGGCAAGAACCTTGTCAAGCTGCAAACAAAGCAGCTTTTAGTTCTTGTCCCAGCGTTCATTTTTTGTAAGTGAACGAATGCGAAATAAAGATTGATTGATTAATTGATTGATTGATTGATTGATTGATTGATCTGTATATAAAGGGCGACTGATTATTCTTTCCATGTGCTTTATTGATGGCGAATACGTCTCGGCTCCTGCTGCAACGCCGTTTTCTAAAGCTGCTATAGTTCTCTCAATCTCATGTGGGGATGTCGGCCAAAATGTGACAGACTCGGAGCTTTTTCTGTCAATTGTATATTCCTTTTCCATGCGACTGCTTTGAGCGTATGCTCCAACACTGGTGAAAGAGCGACTGATTTCACCAGAAAGCTCTTTTTCGTTGATACAGACCGTTCGCAAGTGCTTCCGAATTTCGTTCCAAGATGAACGAGCTTTATGGGACAATTTCTTCACTATCGCTAATATTACGATACACGGCCAAATCACGTAAGGTCAGTAACCGCTGCTAAGCGGATGTCATCCGCAAATGCCTAGGAAGCGTTCCCCTGTACTCTCATCATCATCATCATTTATTCACCTTTAAAGGCCCTTGGCTTAGGGCATTACATAAGGGGGGGAGAGCAATCGTTACATATACACCCATCCTGCGGTGGCTATCACAAGAAAAAATTAAAAAAAGAGTGAAAAGGTAAGTAAAAGGATTAAAAAAAGAAGCGATAGGAGCAAGCAACAGTATTCTGCGACTGAGATTTCGCCTTCCTCAAACATACTGCTGTTTTGAGACGGAGGCACAGTGCGGGCGGCAGGCGTAAGAACGCAGCCGGAAATACTACGAATCGATTTTTCAGCGCTATGGGAATCGGGATGCTTTTGCCCAAGTACATGTACCTAAACTGCGCTACTGCAGCTGTGGGAAGCCGTCCCAGGCATGCATCCGGCCATTCCGCCCAAGCTTTGAGCATTTCCGACTTTTATGTTCTTTGCCCTCAGACACGCTTATCCCTTCGATTTCAGTAAATCGTTCCAGGTATCCACACTAGTAATTGCGCAGATCCAACACGCACGTTGGATTCTCAGAAGCGAAGTGTTCGTGACGCGGTTGCCATGCAACTGATTATATCCTGCACAGCGTTTTGAGTCATAGTGATTACCTGCATGCCAGTGAAGACGGGAAGACGCGGAGATCCCCTCCACGAGATATACGTGAGAGGGGATCATACCACCTACTGAGCTAGCCTGGAGACAATATGCGACACTTTGCCACGACACTGTATCTAGGGTCGGCGGGCCCTCTAGATGGACCGGCCCTGAAGTTAGGGCAACAGTAAACTGCTTTTTTTTGCTCGACCAAGCAGGTGCTCCAAATCCCGATACCTAAGAAAACAGGCATAAAAATAGTTTGCGTTATTGAAGAAATTGTGCTCTTGATAACGTATATTTGTTGCAATGGTAATATTTAAGCATCATTTGTAGTATCACTAGGCGACACATGAAGATGGAACAACAGTCGATTTCATCAAAAATAGAAATGACGTTATAATTAAAAATTATACCCAATGCCTCATGATTTCAAGTGTACCAGGCATATGGTATTGCCAACATAATTTTGGTCCGTAAGCAGGAAGACGTTAAGGAAGTGAAAAATTAGAGGCTCATGAGGTAGTGTTCCGTGTACCATAAAATATTCCTGAATTTAATTTCTAATTTAATGAAGTAGCACTTGACTTCCATTTACTTAGAGAACAATCAAGCTCAGAAATTGCTATTCTACAATACATCACATCCGTGCCATCGACCAGGTAATTGAGAAAACTGCAGCAGAACCAACCTCTCTATATGGCTTGATAGATTATGAACGAAAAGGCATTTGATCTTCTAGAGATAGCAACAGTCACGGAGGCCTTTCGGAATCTAGGAGTACAGGAAGTATACGTGAATATCTTAGAAACTATTTCTAAAGACTCCACATCTACCTTAATTCTACGCAGGAAAAACTGAAACATAGTAATCAATAAAAGGGTGACGCAAGTAGACACAATATTTTCAAACCTGTCTGTAAAGCTTCGTTCGTCTGTTGTCCTCGCTTCTCCGTTGGAACGTGAAGTTTCTCGGGCGGTGGTCGGCAGTTGTTGATCGAACGCAGAGAGGAAGCGATTGAGATGAGATGCACAAAACATATTTATAGGTAAACTTTTATGCATACATGGTAGATAAAACAAATGCATTACAACTTGAACACTTGAAAAACGAATTCTGACTCTTCGACTGTCGCAATGACTGTTAGAGCCCAGACTCGTTTTAACGTACATTGTACGGAGCCAAAATGATCTATCAGCAATCCTGATTTGAGCCCTGTCTCAGGGAGAGCATATCGTCCCGGTTATTATAGCTCAAATAGACAAAAAAGGGGCGGTAAGGCCGTTGGCACGTCCCACAGATGCAGTGTCCAATGAGGGTTAACAGTTTGTTAAACCACAGCCCGAAGGGATGGGCTTACCCTTAAAAGTAAATATATTGGGAAATTCATTCTTCCTACGACTCTGCTTCCCTCTCATTTCTACGTAGTCAGTGACGGCCTCAGCAAAACACGCCAGGACAGCACAATTTATTGCTAGGCCGTTTCAAAACCCGATGGCGTCTCTAGGCCGTATCAAACCTCGGTGGCGTCTCTCGCCTGCAAATGTCTCGGAAGCCAGGGCTTCAACACCGCGTACCACAGCTCCACTCAAACTTTGTCCGCGTCGGAGAATTATGACCGTCCCTGGCAACCAAAGTTTTTGCCTACAAGACGACGTTCTCCGAATGCACTCCTCAAATGCGCACTGCATCTCTATAGCGCCTACTGTAAGTCGTCATTCCACAGTACACGGCCTCTTCTCAGCTCTCGGCAACGAAGGCCGACGATTGCCTCTTGGACGCGTAGGGGTGTAGACACGCGCTTCCTAGGCCCTCCTAAACCTTGGAAGCTCCTCCAGCCAGCCAGGGACTCGGGAGGACGGCGACACAACACCGCGTACAACAGTCCTATTCATGGTTTGACGTTGTGGACCTATTATGGCCGTCGGCGGAATCCCAGATCCGTGTGCACAAGACCGCGTTCTCCGAATCCGTTCTCTGCAGCCGCACCGCGTACCTCTGGTGCCTGCCGTAACTCGTCACCCGACACCACGCGGGCCTTCTGACCACTCATAAAACACAAACAACTGTCCCTGGGATGTGTAGGGGAGCGTACCCCTTCTCCATGCATAAAGCACGTGGGCCACTCGCGACACAGAACACAAAACAATCGATGCGGCCTTACACTACCCAAAGCATGCTTAGAAGTATTCATAACTGCGAGTCGGCCTAGTTGGAACATATTCATATTGATACTTTTTGTGCGCAAACAAACAGGGACGAAGAAAAGGGGCAACACAAGGACGAGCGCTTTCTAACAACTGGTTTATTTTTGAAGAACTACTTACTTAAATACCCACAGAACTGCGCGGTCTAGTCAACAGAGCACCCTACAGCGCATATGATACCCGCTGATCTGCGCCATCAAGTCAAAAGAGCAAACGTCAATATTACATATAACACTTGTGATAAAAAAGACGTGGACAAAAGCCACCTGGTCATACTAAAAACAGCAAAGTGCATAAAAACAACCACTTACAATAAAATGCGTTAAAGATGTGATGATAGAAGCGAATTTTCTTTATCTAACAATGAAACAGAAGGATGGCTGATGCATTTATCTTTTTGTTTTTCTATCCAGTATGCTTCCACGATTTCCCTAGCGGTTTGATTCCTATGCCTGTATAAAATGTCTGTGCTAGTAAGACAAGGGCAGCAACCATGTTCTTGGCAATGCATTGCCAAATGCGTACTAGGGCGACCGTACCTGTAGAAGCCTTCAGTTCTCTGGGAAAGGGCTTAACATTTACTTCGGAAGTACCGGTAGATAAGAGGCTACAGTTTCTTGATGTCAAGTTAACATTCCTACCGGAACATGTGTGTTGGTCTTTCTCACCCCGAGCTGGAAAACCGCTAATGAACTATGCCTCAAACCATTCCAGGCTTGTGAAGAATGGAATAGTCATTTCGTGTTTCCGGTCAGCGTTGTTGAAGTCATGCCACCACACTGTAAGGATTGCATTCTTTGAGCAAGTTGACAGGTTGAGAAAGGCTGGGTACCCGCTCGCTGTGTTGCTGGCGACGTGTGCTAGACTAATGAAAGAACTTAACAAGGATAAAGGACAATGCACAAAGAATGAAAGGCAGAAGGATGGAGGTTCCAATGTTTCAGTGATTCCGTATGTGCACGGCCTTTCACACAGACTTAAAAAAGTGGCTGGTTGTTATGATGTAAAAGTAGTATTTTCAGCAAGAAACAAAATAGGTAGTGTGTGTGCCAAGGTTAAAAAGAAGTTTGAAAGTAAGGGTGATGTACAGAAAGAATGCACTGTTAAACATCCGCGCAAGACCCAATTTGCTGCTTGCGCGAAGAACGTTGTTTACCAGATTCCTATGACGTGTGGTCATGTGTACGTGGGACAGACTGGGAGATGCGTTAACACTAGGTTAAGGGAGCACTTGTCTAGCCTTAAAGGTCGCCCTAGTACGCATTTGGCAATGCATTGCCAAGAACATGGTTGCTGCCCTTGTCTTACTAGCACAGACATTTTATACAGGCATAGGAATCAAACCGCTAGGGAAATCGTGGAAGCATACTGGATAGAAAAACAAAAAGATAAATGCATCAGCCATCCTTCTGTTTCATTGTTAGATAAAGAAAATTCGCTTCTATCATCACATCTTTAACGCATTTTATTGTAAGTGGTTGTTTTTATGCACTTTGCTGTTTTTAGTATGACCAGGTGGCTTTTGTCCACGTCTTTTTTATCACAAGTGTTATATGTAATATTGACGTTTGCTCTTTTGACTTGATGGCGCAGATCAGCGGGTATCATATGCGCTGTAGGGTGCTCTGTTGACTAGACCGCGCAGTTCTGTGGGTATTTAAGTAAGTAGTTCTTCAAAAATAAACCAGTTGTTAGAAAGCGCTCGTCCTTGTGTTGCCCCTTTTCTTCGTCCCTGTTTGTTTGCGCCAAAAAGTATCAATAGAAGTATTCAAGCTATTAAACTGCAACGTATTAGGAGTGACGATCAATGGCAAATATCTCAGCAGCCTACGGTTGGCAGGTGACATTATCCTGTTCAGAATGGGAAGAACCATTTCAAACAACTGATTGAGGACCATAGTGGAGAAAGCGTAAGAGTTTAGAGGTCAAGATTAATGTGCAGAAGCAAAGGTAATGTTAAATACCCTGGCAAGAGAGGAATTTATGATTGGCAGTGAGCCTGTAAATCGGTGCAAGAATACGTGTATCAAGGCTTAGTTACTTACAGGCAATGGCGTAGCTAGGTCGTCTGGCAACCGGGGCCCATAGGTCTTCTGTCATCCCCTCCCCCCGTTATGTAGTCGAGGAAGGCGAGGATATCGACAATTTACGGGTTTCAGCACCAGTACAGCCGCCTTAAATACCGCGCACGTTCCCCGGGTCCCCCTCTCCTTCGCTTTCTTTCCCAGAGATCGCGAATGTAGCAAATATACACGCTATTTTTCCTGCGCCAAATAACACAGGGTGCTGCACTGATAACGTGTGATAAGCCCATGTGCACATCTTCTGTCAAACTGTAAGGCTTGGCAGCCAATACAAATGCGGCATCGTGGAAAACATGACTCACATCACAAGTAACAAAAAATATCTTTAAAATAAACTTTTAATTACCAATTTTAGTGGCAATATTGCATTTGCAAAATTGAATCCCGACATTCCTATCTTGCCCAACAACAACTGAACAAAAATCGTCGTAGGTACTATGGCACGCAGTATTTTGTCTGTGGGCAGCCCTGAACGAAAACGAAAATTAACTTGTTTGTCAGGGACGCTGATCTCCCCACCCTATTAGAAAACGCTACTTGCCTCCCCTATGCGCGGGCGCCAATGCTATGACAATTACGAGTTCTCTTCATTCTGATCAATAAAGCCTTGTTTTCATTTGCTGCTATACGGACAAACGTGATTATCGGAGCTGCGGTACCACCGCAAGATTCGGAACAGAATAGAGCACGCGTCGCGTCGATTTTTGGCGTCACCATAAAAAAAGAAAGAAAAGGCCGCGATGAAGCCCGTGCCAGCGAAAGCTTGCACTACTTTTGGTCTGCACTCGCAATGGAGAGGATTAAGGGATCACCGTCACTGGTCCACTACTTCATATTTATTTCGCTGCTGCCATATACTGGGCGCCGCCCGCAGTGCCAAAGTACTGTAAGCTGTAGCACCCAAAACTATTTTGTTTAAGAAGTTTTTGTTGAGTTAATAATACGACTTTGAGTCCTCAATTCTCGAATTGAAGTGCTTCCTCTGTAAGTACTAATTACGGGATTATTAAGGATATGGTTATTACTTATCTGCCATATTTTTCGCGCTACCGAGTTCCTAGTAATCACAAAACGACATATCTTCATAGAATCTCGTTCGGGAAGTATGCTTACAAAATTCACCTTTTTTAAAATAAAATTCTGTGCAGCTGATACAGACACTGTACTTGTGACATGAAGTCACACAACAACAGTTTTCTGAAACTTTCGATGGTAAGAAGGAAAGCGTGAAACATAACGGCAGGTTTCGCAGCGGCTTCTCGGAGCGAGCGGGAGAGGGGAAGTAAAAGCGAGCCGGACATCGCGGCGGGCCCGCGACTACAGCCTGTCGAGTCATACGCCGCCAAACTCTTCGGCCGAACCGAGTCTGAAGACGATCCAGAGAATCCAATTCGCGACTTTTGACGGCCCCACTTGTGCAACGTCGCTCTCAACGAACGCTTCGCCGTAAACGCGAGCGCCGGGCGCGCTGGTTGAACGCCCTCTTGCTGCTGTCTTTGTTCGTCTTCGCTGCGCGTTCTGAACGGAAGAGGGACCCAAGAGCCCCAACGCCTTACAACGGCTCACTGTATGTTTAGCGACTCCTGCTCCCAGCATGAATGCACAGCACGAGCGCACCACACATGTAACGTTCCGCTAAGGCGAGTAGTTTAGCGACCATTTCACGAATTAAATTTTTTAGCCCGCACATTCGTGCAATTATTTCGTGGGGTGTTGATAGAGCTGCAGCCGACAATTCTGCGGCGCAACGCATCGGGTGCATGAGCTCGGGCTACTGGATACCGAAACAATCTTTGCAATTTGCGCCCAGTCAAGCCGGCCGAAAGAGGGGTGTCTTCAGGCGTATATGACACCCTCCCCCCCCCCCCTGGCCCCTTGCACTTGGGGCCCGGGGCCCACGGCCCCCCGGCCCCCCTGTTGCTACGCCACTGCTTACAGGGGACCCTGATGATGAGAAAAAAATGCCAGAAAGAATAAACACAGGTTCGAAGGCCTACAGCAAGCATTAGGAAATCATAACTGGCAACTAACTTATCGCTATCCTTGAAAAGGAAAGTGAACAAACATTGCATTCTGTCGGTACTAACATAGGGGCAGAAACTTGGAAGTTAACAAGGAAGCTTGAGAAAAAGTTAAGGACCGCGTAACAATCAATGGGACAAAAAAAGTTGGCGTAACGTTAAGAGACAAGATGACAGCGGTGTGGATTAGAGAGTAAGCGGGGTAGTCGAGATTCTAGTTGACATTTACAGGGAGCACTGAGGCTGAGAGATGATTTATTGCGCAGCACAGATAACCGGTCGTCTATTAGAAATACAAAATGGTTGCAATGAGAAGGCAATCTCAGTGGAGGATGGTTTATAAATATGTGGTGCGATGAAATTAGAAAATTTTCCGACATAACTTGAAATCAGCTGGCGCAATACAGGGTTGATTTCACACCGCTGGGAGAGGCATTCGCGCTGGAGTGAACATAGAAATATAATGATGATGTTGATGTATCACTGAGTAATCTCATAAGAAACTAGGCCAGCAGCGGGGACATCTGTTAGGACAGAAAATACGGGAGTGCTGTCTTGCGTGTGAGCCATTCTGCATGACAGCATTACCCAGCCAAGGCCAGAAAAATCCGGAAGGGTTGGCAAAAAAAATCTCCGCTTTAAAACATCCTCCAAGCTGCGATTCTCGAAATACCTCGGGGCCTCTGTATCGTCAGCTAGTAGGCACGGATATTAGCGGATACAGACGAAAGGAGTTCTCTGGTCTTCTTAGGAAAGTGGTTTTCTTGTGGCACATGTACCGACCAGCAAGCTCCCAGTCGCACTTGTCAATACTGAAGGTCATAGTCTCATTCTGAATTATTCGACATCCTATATAGAAAAGAACGTGTGCGAATATTATTGTGCATACATTGGCAAGTAGTGGAGTCAAGTGGTGGAGTCTTACAACATAACGAAGTATCGAAGGGCACGTGCTATGTAACACCATTTACTGTGCAAGTGCAAGGCAGTGGACGCCGGACATATTACGCATCAGTGCAAGAACCAGCTAGACATAGAGCAAGTTCTATTGATGCACTATCATGCAACAGCAATGAGCACCTGTTTAAATCCGACGGTGAGAAGCTTGGAAAGAGCTTCACGGAAAAGACAGGCTTCTTTCCTAAGGATTCAAGGCATTTCTTATCTCGTCGGCTGATGAGGAACTTCTATTAGTTAAGACGCAAGACAGCGAAAAAGCTCTATTGCAGAAAAAAAGAGGAACAGCAGTTATCCTGCATCTGCACAAAATATGCCGTAGATTGAAGCAAGTCGGGTGATGGTACGGGTTCGAGGTTGTGTTATAAGTCTCATGCAAGGAAGGACGCATTTGTAGAGGCTGACAGACCAATGCCCTAGCGGTCAAATGAACGAAAAATACCGAAATTGCATGAGTCGTGTATCGTATACCGTTCACTTGCGGCCGTTCGGTTATATCGACCAAATGACGCGCCGTATTAACAAACAATTTGAAGAACAAAAACAGATCTAACTAACAAAAGAACCTCTGATATATTCTTGCAATCCAAGGGCTGCGAGTGTAAGCCACGTTTTGAAGAAACAGCTGCACAGATTGGTATCATAATCGCGACATGCGTGAAATCTCTGAGGCTTCTAATATAAGAAGTATGGTAACACTTGCCTGAATGAGCACTCAGTGACTATTCGCGAAAAAAGGTCCGCTGTTTTCAATGTGTGTTCCCATTAGTTTTCAATCATTTAGTCTTTTCTTTTGAATAAACCCTGAAACCCTTTTCTGAACACAGTAAGAAAATGTTTCCGATCTGTAGAAGAGGCTCTTTGGAAAATATGTGCCACATATTATTGAAACGCATGCCTCAGAAAATTTAAAATCTCCTGTCAGAAAAAAACATCGATATAACACTTTCTCTCACTTCCACAAGGTCGTCATTCGGCGTCATCTCAAGCAGCTGGACTCAGCAACAGCTATTCGCTGTTATCATGATTGCTAGAACATCCTCATTAATACTATAATGGCTAACATTGAGTTAAGTAATGAAAACTATATGCGCCTGCGGTATCGAAAAGACAGAAAACTGATTTCGTCTTCTCACTGCCGGTCTACATACGGCAGTTGCGCGTAGCTGAGTTTGCTGTGCGTGGCCTGCGAGCCTGGCATCGGCGTGCTGCGTATACAGCGCAGTCTACCACGGACGCCACGGAGTGCTTTCGCCACCGAAACAGTCAAATTTTTTGGTCTTTTTTGACCCCTCAGTTTCTCCCCCTCTGTAGCTTACAGCACGAAGAGAAACAGAAAGCCCTGCATCGGTGCGAGAACTCCTCTTATACTTGAAGGGTTGAAAAAAGAAAAAGAAAGGCTGCAGCACGAAAGTTTTGAGACAACGTGCTTAACAGCAAAGCCTTTCTACTATTACTTAGAAAAATTATGGCAGAAATCATCTCACGGTGACTATCGATGGTGATGCGATTATCATGAGAGCAGTGTAGCGACACACAGTATTTCTGAAGCGAAGTTTATTTAAGATCTGAAGTGGTCATTCTGAGAATTTCTTTGCGTCGGCTACATGCGACATACTCCCCGTCGTCCCACTTGACCATGACACTGGCTTGCCAAGGCCACGCATGCGCATAGCAGCATGACAATTGTGTGACGCCTACACAGCGACTGCGATTGAATGACGAAGAAGGAATGACGTCGATGGAACGACAAAGGCGATGTGACGGCAGCGGCATGACTATAGGACGATTATTAAATGATGACGATGGCATTACGACAACCATGTGAAGACGACGACATGAAGACAATGCGATGAGGACGAGTGTATGATGACAATGACGTGACGACGGTATAAATGCAACCGAATGACGTAACTAGAATGACAAAGATGGCAGGACCACGAGTTCATGACCAAGACGGTATGAAAACGGATGCAGCGACAGTAGGACGATGACTGAACGACCACGACTGCGTCACTCCAGTGGCGTGACAGCAATTGCATGACGACTGTAAGACGACCGTATTCTGACGACCATCCCATGACGAGAGTGGGACGACAAAGCTGGAGTTCGAGTACTTAGGATCTACTACTTAGGATGAGGGCGTGAAGCCCACGATGCTTCCGTGGCATAGGTGCCCACGGATGTGAGTCATGATTGCGCATGCTTGGACGCTGTGTGACCACAGATATCAGCGCACACATGCAGGAAATGCGTACGGCTGCAGCCGACAGCTGGACGGCAGAATGCTTTGCGCGCTCCCCGTGCAAAGCGTGCTTCGCATATGCATGACCTTGGCGCTAGCATTTATAAACGCCGACAAAGCTTGCACCTGCCGCATAGAACCCGCTTTCAGCCTGGGCGTCGTCACGGGCACTGCGGCTGAGCTTTCGGACTTCCTGCTCTGGTAAGACCGTCACTGGCCCCAAGTAACGCACCTGGAAGTGTCTGTTAGAGACGCCCGACTTCGAGTTTCCCAGTGAGGCTCCAGTGATAGTGGCAAGGATTCATCTCGCTAGCATGATGACTTGAAAGTGGTAGCTGGCTCTGAGGCGGCTCGTAGGTTATGTGCTAGATAGAACCCATAGGCCTGTCTTAGGCGCCAAGCAAAACACAATAGGAAGAAATCGGTCATCGGTGCTACTCGCAAATGACAGTTTGTTGCAACATATCACGCAAGGAACCAGCGAAAATTGTTATTTAGGTAGAACGCGTAGCGAGCGTTCATTCCGACGCTGTCTGTTGCAATGTGTTTCTTGCGAACTGTTGTGTTCCAGAGCGTGTTTCCCAGACACCTGCTTACTTTAGATTTTCATTTGGTCTGGTTGCTTGTGGGATGTTTTCAATGTGCCGTGCTTGCTTGTGCTGCCGAGAATGTCTTGCCGTGCTGCGGCTGTGTAGAGCCATGTGCCGCGAGCGCCAAGACGATGTCGTGCCCCTTTCTGGCATCTTTTATGCGAAGCATATTACGAGAGCTCAACCCAGCTCCTCAGGCGCGGCGGTGTCGCCTTCAATACCACGTGACACCGTGACGTCAAGACAGATGAGAAACGGGGCTCCAACTCGCGCCGTCGCTCGCGGCGTCGCCCCCCGCATCGGACGCGGTGAGCGTCGAGCAACGCAGCGTTCGGCGCGACAACGATTTATTCATGAAGTGCAACGCCGCAGACACCAACACGGACAACACCGCTCCTTAACGCTGTCGCGTTAAAATAAAGGCTAGTATACTTCGCATCCTGGGCGTAACCTTAGCTAAGCCACAGCTATTTTTTTTAATTGATTGAAATAAATAGGATGTGTGTGTGTTGTGACTCGAGGCGTTTCTCGTCAGGTGATCCGGGCAAGCGCCCCTCTGGGATAAAGACTTGGTTCCTTCATGGCGAGAAATAAAGCAGCTCGAGATGTTACAATCATTCCGCAGGCGTCCGCCCCAGCGTCTCTCACAGCCCAAGTCCTGCTTTTAGACCTTAGACTCCGTGAACTTTATGGAGGCCTTCATCACCCGCATTTCTCCGAACATTCCTAATAGCGCACCGAGGAATTCAGCATCAGCTATGCTTAATGATTTCGTCACGTGCTAAAACATATATAAGATCTTTTTCTGTGTTGGTCGTATTATTAGAACGAAAGTTCCGCACAAAGCCCGAAACGTTTATTTTTCGGCTTGGCTAGGTAGTCGAAGTTCTCGTCAACGTGTTTTTACTTGACTGGAAACTTTGCCGCTGAACTATTGGTTTCATCAAGGACACATCACAGCGCACTCTATGAAAGAGACGCCTGCAATTTCTTTGCCGGTCATATTACGTTTTCTTCTTACTGATCGCGTTTTCGTTTTCTGGCGTGCTTACACAGCATAATTTAGAATGATGCAGACAATACGGAACCAAAAGGAGGTATAGAGAGACGGGTGCTTGTTTTCCAAGTAAGTTTCACCAGCTGGGCCACAAGAATACTATGTGAACAGCGTAGTATGCAGTTATAATAAACTTACATCGGTGGCATTACTTTCATGGCCTCTTCAGTTTCTTAATAGACCTGTTCGACGACACCACCTACCAACACTGTGGGCAGATCTGGTTGGTGAACACTTCGACTGCAGTCTGCCAGCAACTGTCGGCCTCTCTTATCTATGCGCTAAATATTATATCTATATAGCCAGTGACAATTACGAATCATCATGAAAACAAAGCTGCATGGCACTTGCGCTCAAGGATAAAAGAAAAAGTAGATGCTTTTGTATCTGAAGTACGAGACTGATTCAACCTGCAGTGGTATTTTGGCAAAGTATCAGGTGCTTTCACTTTTCTAACTTGAGTCCATAATTGATCTGGATCCATGTTTTGCATCAGCCTTCTTTCCTTGATGTCGACCAGTTCCCCTGGCCAAGCTCGTTCCGACCAGTCAGCATGTCTACCAACCAATAATTTTCCTTTAGGCTTTCTCGCGGTAGTGTCAGCAGTATTCCCGTTGCACTTGTGACTAAGAATGTAGTTTCCATCAAGCTCACGAGCAGACGAGCTGTGCAGAAGGAACTAAAAGGTAATGTCCAACTACTTCCAAACGACCACTGACGTCCGATTGCTAGGATGGAGAAGTACAGTGTTTAGCTCACCGAACGAGAGTAGTTCTGAAGATCTACTGAAATGCGCATAAATACGCTTCCATACCGGTGAGAGCTTTTACGTGCCTCACCTTGAGTGCACTAAAAGCCTTGTACGGGGCGCAGATTCCGACTTAAGTCCTGTTGAAACCCTACACAAGCTCTCCACAGCTGAGGTCATCGCTATTTCCGGCTGCAGTTGCGTTATAATTCATTTGAGCGTTCTTGCTGAATCAATCACTTATGCATTTGTGGGCACTAGATATCCATCAGAACTAAAGGTGCGGCCCATTGTCCTTCGTGTGGAACCACATAAGTAGCGTCCACTGCAATGTCGCAATTTTTGGAGATCGTGGCATAGCCCAGGAGGACGTAAATGGAATTTAAGGTTTAATTACCTGAGGAGAAACTTAGTGCATCAAAGATAGTGCCTTTGGGTACCCTCGTGTTAAGCGTTCAACACTTCAGACATCAATATTAACCTTCCTTAAGCAACCGACTTCTGCTGTAGAAAATACAATGACTAAAGCTATGAATAAATTGATATCCGGCCTATCTGAGAGTTTGACGCCAACCATTTCCAATCAGATGATACAAATCCTACAGATCCCTACAGCACCGCTGCAATCACTAGCATCTGGTGCCGCCACTCAAATGCCTAATCACGTGGTAGAGACGGCTTCTACACATATAGACCAGTCAACGAGCATATACTTCACTAGTGGGATCAGGCCAGCATCAATCCTCCCATTCAAGCTCCTGTAGTGTCACAGATATAGAACTTGATGTTATAGCTCCCATATGCGTGGGATCCACAATTTCTATGGCTATGAAGACAAAATGAAAAAAAGAATAGTCAGCGATCGCCTGTGCTTAAAGAAAGAACCTGAAGTGGGTACTTGCCTCATTCACCTGTCTTCAACACCGTCGGACAGTTGAAAGTGTTGCAGTGAAGCAATCACTTTATTTTCTCCCTTTCCACAGATTGGCATGCCTATCTAGTTGACATAGCCCAGACATTATATTTCTTACGAAAGTTTGCTCACAGATAGAGAAAGAAGAAACTTTATTAATGAATAGTGTGGCAGTTTTGTTGTGGTGGCCTCAGGTGGCGGCTCGAAGTCCTTGGACTCGGGCGGCATCTTTGGCTCGCCGGACGGCCCAGAGCTGGTCTGCCAACTCTGAACTTTTGAGAGCCGCCTCCCAGCGGCGGCGACGCCGATGGAGAAGGCCCCCGGCGGCCCCCGCAGCAGCGGCGGCGTCGGGAAGAAGCGAGCTCGAGGCTTCCCGTACTGTGGTAACGGCCGCGATTACGGACGCGTCGCGAACGGATGTGATCCCATTACCGTGGTTGCCGGCACATTCCCAGAACATGTGTCGCAGCGTTGCTCGCTGTCCGCAAGCTTTACAGGCATCTGTTGGATATAAACCCGGGTAGCAGTGATGTAGGGCCACGGGGCTAGAGTAGGTGCGTCTGGAGCAAGCGTAAAGTCACAGCCTCATTTCTGTTTAACTTGTGTGGTGGCGGGAATGTGCGTCTTTAGAGTCTGTAGTGTTGGGTGAGGTCTCTGAACGTTGTCAAGCGATCACTCCACGCCCATTGTGATTCTTGTTGCCGCATTTCTGTTGTAGTGTTCCGATCAGGCAGATGCGATGCCCCGCTCTGGGGGGCGGGGGCGGCGGCCACATAATCTGCAGCGGCTCGGCGTGTGAGAGCTCCAGCCGTGGCGTGGGCCTCGTCGTTGCCTGCTCACACATAAAAAGAATTTTTGTTTGATATGCTTTCGGTCTCTCGAACTAGATCACCAGTCACGAGGCGGTGGCAGAGTGGCACTTCTTTCAATCTCGATAAGGCAAGGATTGCTTCTCATATCGTCGTTTCCGAAGGCGAAATTTTGGCATTATGTTTCTGCATTTCGAGGCATCATTCATTTTCAATTATACATGCTTATATCTCCACCGGTGTGCAAGTTACACTTCACCTTGATAGTGCAGTGGCTGCTTGTAGAAGGCAAATTTTCCTTGCAGGGAGCTGGAATTCGCACACCTGTTGTCTGTAGAAAGACGTTTTTTGGTATGCGACAATGGGAATGCAGTAATGACATTATTATTTGAGGTAGGAATGCAGGATATGTAACATTTGCTCGAGTTCAGTCTCGTTCAGTGCTAAATTTAACGCTCTCTAGCGCTAGGCTGATTGTTTCGTCGTGGTTCGCAGTTGACTCCGCAACCAACAGTGACAATCTTTCTTTGTCTTTCGCAATTACTTGCCCAATAACATCCTTAGATTGCCAAGCATGCACATTTCTGAACAACACAGAATTTCAGACGTGCCTGCGTTCAGCCGTTTACAAAACTTGCTACTGTCATACTGAGCAGCTGTAGAGGGCTCTGGGAAGAAAACTGAATATGTCATTCCATCGGCTAAAAGCACCGCTTGTCGCTGGTTGAATGACGAGCGTACGCGTGAGTATAGGAATGTGCGCTTCTGTAGAAGAGATTGCCAAAAGTTCAGAAAACCACTGTGCAGCTTGTCTTCCTGCTACCCATTTTGCATTAGATCCTTCAGATGGCTTCCCGCTGATTTTATTATTTGAATTAAATGAAATGCTAATGTACTTGCCGAATGCAGCCTGGTCCTGAAGGAGTACCAAATGCCATGTTAAACATGTTGCTACAGTAATGGGCTACCGTTTTATGACTTGATAAGGTTTTCAATTAAACTGCACGAATTCCCTTACAGTGACAGCTTGCCAAAGTAATAATGTTAGCTAAGATACGAAAAGAAGGGCTTGCTTTGGAGAACATAAAAACCAATTGCGCTTATCTCAAACATAGTAAAATTTAGTCAGAGGATTCTTCGCTTGCACATCGTAAAATGTGTTACTGATATTTCAATTTTTATTCCCTACCAAATTGGTATTTCTGGTCCGCCAGCACCATCTGGCATGTCCATGTTGATTTGTAGAGCGGCGCACAACTCGTTTGGAGTCATCATCAATAGGCTGCATTAGCGACTTTCGATATGAAATCATAGTACATCCTGTAACACGCTGTTTTCATGAATCGGCTGAGCTCCTGTGGTTTTGTGAAGCGTGTAGTTGCGTGGGTTTACTCATTCCTCAGGTAAAGATAATTCTATTGCTATGAAAGCAGCTTCTCTTCTATGTACAAACAAACCAGAGGAGTACTGCAAGGTTCAGTCATTTCCCTGGTGCTTTCTGTTATTTTGGAGAGCTGAATTCCCTGCATTGAAGAAGTAATTACTCATGTTTATGCTGACCACATTGCAATTTTCGCATCTGAAAAGGAAATCCACCTCTTAATTAACCATTGCAAAGTTACATTTCTGCAGCGGTGGCTGGATAACAACAATTTTTCACTCAATTCCAGGAAATGTGCAATTCTCGTTTTGCCGTTACGCGACTTAGTACCTATCTCATTGTGTCCCCATCTTCACGACATAGCACAAGTATAGAGTATATTAAATACGCTGGGGTGATTGAGACGCCTCTCTTAACTGGTGCCCACGCATAGCTTATGTTAGTGGCAAATGTACTCCTGCAATTGGCATTTTGCGTAGGCTGAGTAATCGCCGAATGGGAGTGAACAGAGACACATTCCTAATAATATATCGTACGTAAATTCCTCCCGTATTAGAACACGATTACACTGTGTTCTCTGGACTTCCAGCCCAAATGACGAGCCCCCTGATCATCTTAGAATGAGAAGCATTGCGCTTGTGTCTCGGCCTTCCTAACATTGTTGCGAATGTTGATGTTCATCTAGAATTGTAAGTTCCTTTTGTTTCGTGCTTGTTCAACCTTTTGACAGTGCAGACATTGTCCGGAAATGAAGAGCGACTGTTACGACGTTCTCGAATGGGCTTTATTACCAAGCCTGTGGTACTTTTTAGTGCTAACTGGCCGCTGTTACCTACTCTAAAAACTACATTCCTTCAACAATTACTTGATCCCTTGAGCGTCCGCAAATTGCGATGTACTCCTACTCCCAAGAGCTCTGCTGCTATTTCTATTCGTCTCGGTGACATTTTTTCTAATAATTAAAAATTAATTCCTGATCCTATTCATGACGGTACAATGCGAGATCATCTGCAGAGCCTTCAAGCGAAAATCGCCGTTGCGACAGATGCTTCTCAGTGTGAAGAAAAGTCAGGTGTTGCTATATTTTACCCTATTCCTGACTGGACGTCTTCTCTTTGGCTGCTAGATTTTATACCTATCTTTCTGGCTGAATTCATGGCAGTGATGCTCACTGTACGGAAATTAGGTACATTCATTATATCAGCCGTGATGGTCACTGATTCCTCATTTTTGTGTACATTCCTTACTCTTCTTGTAACTCACGTTATGATGGTTCAAAACATTGGTAGATGGATACCTAAGTGCCCATTTAATTTGCGTATCTAGCCATAAAGGACTACTGATAAATTACAGATTCTTTAGGCAAGGCGGCCGGATTCTCCCTTTTAGTCTTTTGCCTGCCTATGTCACTGCAACTAGGTTTTGTAGGAGTGTCATTGTGAAGGCATTGTCAGGCTCGGCAATCACTAAAGCTGCAAATTACTGACATCTTCTAAGCCCCTGGCACAGAGATATTTTGTCAAACACGAAAACAAATAGCATCCATCACGAGGCTCCACTGCCGCATACCTATATTGAGCAGCTATTCAAACACGCCTGAACTGGTTTCCCTACCATTGTGCTCATGTTGTGGTGAAGCGGAGACGGACGATTACGTTGTATCACGTACACGTTTTTCTGCAATCAGAAAAATATTACTGCCAACACCGCTTCACCCTACCGAATTCAGCCACAGTAATGTGTGCTTGTCGGTCCAGAATTACCTCATTCAATATAACCTATTACCATATTAGACGGATCATACCGCTTCCCCCCCCTCCCCAACAAGCACACGCACGCACACATTATAAAGTCAGGCCATTCTTTGCAAACAGTCCTAAACATTTACCATCGTGGTTGGGTGGTGCTGTCTTGCAGGAATGCTGATACGTACTATCGTGAGCAATATGAGTGGAAACACGCAAAGGCGTGGCAAATACCCTTCGAACGGAGTCAGAGCGATACGCGGATGGCACTGTCGAAAACGGAGGAGCAAGGGGGACGCTCTTCCGCTAACTGTTGACACTCCCACCCCGCTTGCGTTTGTAGAAAACGGCAGCTTACGGCATTACGTGACGTAAGGTATTACGGCGTAAGGTATTTTCACATATACCCTCAGAGGACCTGATGTTTATCTTATGGGGCACACCGCGTCACGAGTTCCAGATAGACGGACAGATTTGCCAGGGAAGTAGCTCTCGAATGTTTACGTTTCAAAAGGGCGCTGCTATTGGCCACGCTTCGGTGCGGAATGCTATCAATAACCGCAATATCAAACATTTTTATCAATGTGCGCTGGCGAAGCGAAGTTCCGCACTTTGTATTAGAGACGCCTGGGGGGAGTGCCAACTATTATTAAACATCCGACGGCGGCCGTCACGTATCGCCCATAGCAGTGTTCCAGGCTATCTGACACGCGCTCCAGTGTTCCCGCTCATATTGCTCACGATAGTACGGTAGCATTACTATCCTTACTAGCCTTAATTGTGTCATGGCTCCTGGACTTTTTTCCCACGCAATTGCTCAGTGATTCGCCCATAGACACCTAAATATTCTATCTTGCAATATATATATGCGTCAGCAAGGGCACAATTCCTTTAAAAATCAATCTTTTCGATGAGTACGCTTTTAGGATTTGGGGCTTGAGAAATATGCAATTCCATCTCTCGTCGAGTCAAGCGCAGTTTACTGTGGCACTATTTCAAGGATCGGTCCATTCTAGTCGGCGGGCCGACCCTGCATGCAGTGCCATAGCAAAGCGGGCCAACCTCGGAGGCCGCATAATGCACGGCCACGTAAGTCCCTTAGTTGGGGGTCTACGCGTTTTATCGCCTTCGCTGGCAGGCAGGTAATCGCTAGGGTGCGAAATTCCGTGCAGAATACATCCAACTGCTTGACATAGATTTAATCTCTCTGCGAAAGCTTCGATTTTAATACCCCAACATGTAAAATAGATCTGCATAATTTATTTCTTAATTCGTTGTTTTGTGTTGACTGTGGATTTATATATTTACCTTTTTTCCGCACATTAGAATTTTCCTTTCTAAGTCTCAACTTCCAAATATCTAAATGTCCTGCTTTCATCCGGTCATATTAACCCCTCAATTTGTGGCCAATCCCCCACTGCAGGCATGCGCCACGAGTCCCGACCACTGGGTGAATAACAACAATTTTCCACGCAGTGTCCGTGCTTGATGTCCTGTAAAACATAAATGGACAGAAATTGGGGCATAGCCGGGGCCGCCTGCTTCACCGCCTTCTTTATGGCGGTGATGATGATGAACTCCGGGTTCTTCTATGTCTCCTTCATTGAAGAATTTGGAGTTGACAGAGAGGCAGCCTCGTAGCCCACTGGCATCCTCTCATGCGTGTCACACTCGTCAGGTGAGTGGTGCCACTGTTTCATTAGTCCCGTACAGCGCCCTTTTACTCATTTCCGGTCACTTCATATTTGTTGCAGTCTCCTAGTGGGTTGCATCAAACATTGATGAAAGCTATATGTGAAGGTTTTATAAAAAAAAAATCGCGCGATAAGCCTTAAATTTGGCAGAACGCACATCACAATGCCCGTCTACGTTAACGCGATTAGCGTTCAAGCAAGGAGTGCAGCGAGCTACTGTACTGTGGAACGCACCTTTATTTACAACACTTAGTTGTTGTTCACTAGCTGCGACAATACGAGAAGTTCGGCAGCTGAAGAGCCCGCTGTGCCAAAATTA
Organism: Dermacentor albipictus; assembly: GCF_038994185.2. Classification (NCBI taxonomy): domain Eukaryota; kingdom Metazoa; phylum Arthropoda; class Arachnida; order Ixodida; family Ixodidae; genus Dermacentor; species Dermacentor albipictus. The sequence continues at coordinate 87,091,902 of NC_091822.1, forward strand.
TAACTAAACAAACACACACACCTAAACACACTGCACGATAGCAAAGTGTAAATAGAAAATGAAACTGAAATAATGAAAAGCTCTCACAGCTGCACAGAATGAAGCGCCCCAAATGCGCTCTATAAATATACAAAGGACTTGATATCAACTGCAAACCTACGCATGCATAAATCAGATTCTCCGTATAATATGTGCTTGATGCGTATAAACTCGGCATATATCTAATGCAGATTCATCAGTTCAATGAAAAGCGTACAAGTCTGTGACAGGAAAAAATTGTGATGCTATTACAATCAGCTAAAATAAGGAAAAGCACATCGAATAAATAAAATGCCATTGGTACGACAAAATCATCATGGCGTTGTCGGGAAGCATAATTTACGTCACTCAAGTAGCACTATTCACAAGGAACTAGTGAGATCATGCGCACTAGGAAATCGCTCAACGCTCTAACAGTTTCTGAAAGTCGTGTCATGGGCAAAGAAGGCTGATGTTACCTCTGACGTGGATAAGCAAATCAAAGACACTGACTTCGAGAGGGTTTTGAACTATACTGCACAAATAATGGACATTCACAGCTTCTGTCAGTTTCGGTGTGTAAAACTAGGCTTTGACTCTGAAGCCTTACCTGATTACGTAAAGGTTGGACAGTAGACAGTTTTAGTTACACGTACGTAGAGGCTTTGCGTACGTAGAGCTTCTACGTGTGAGCAGTCCGCATGCGTAGAACGTAGCGGGCGCGCGCGCGTCTCACGGACGCACGTGAGATTCAATTCTTTGCGTGCGTTTCTTGCGCACGTAGACAGCTTCGCGAGGGAGTTCCGCGAGATCACGAACAAGCGATAGCGGGCCGCGCGCGCGGAGACGGCTCGCATCGAAACACGGCGACAGGATTGAATTGGCTACCGCCGTGTTCACATTTCCCGATAGAATGAGCTACGGGGTCCCTTTTGGCGTGCGTCGCGTACGTGTAACTAAAAGCGTTTCAGATGGTGTGCACGTAAGGTACGTAGGCTTTTCACGTTTGCGTACGTGAAGCCTCTACGTACGTGTAACTAAAACTGTCTATTAAGACATCGCATGTGTTCTTACGGCGCAAAATTGGTGCAATGCCGCAAATATTTGAATGTAGAATACCTGAGCGCGGTTTGCAAGGGCGATGTAACATGCGATTGGTATGGAGGGTGTCCTCAAAAGCACAGATGCAATGCAATAGACCTAAAATGTACAAACTGCGCCAGTCTGCACGAATCGACATCAAAAGACTGCCACAAAATTAGGACGAAACATGTGTGCTCCGAAAGAGGCTGCGGGCAACTTCACTCAAAGGCTGGCTGCTACACGAACACGCCGCCGAAGACGCCGGTCGCGACGCGGACGGCAGCAAGACGAGAGTATTCCCTTAAACAGATGGACCATCGACCGCTTGCCGAACTCCTCGCTTGCCAGGTTTTCTTCTGCCATCAAGGTGCGAGCCCCAGATACCTTCTTCGGTAGCAGTAGGTGGAACTGAGGCGCTACTTAGACTCCACGTTCCCACCCACCGAATCTGACAAAGAATGGCCATCGCTGCCACCCAAACAGTAAGGCACGAACGCGTCGGGTTATGCTTATGCAAAAGTGGTTGAGTCTGATAGGCAAGAAAATGAAAACAAAGAGACTACCTCCTAACTGCGATGCGCTCACTCCTCTGCGGGCTACAGGTGCCGTTTGCTAAGACCATGCTACATGTTCTGGATCGTTTGGAAACGCTCCTACTGGCTCTACAATAAGGCTTCATGGCAATATCCTTTGAAAACCAAATATACGATGATGAACAATGATACCGTGGAATTCCAGAGGCCTCTGAGGCCGCCTCGCAGACTTTCGGCAAAGGATGGTTGAGTACCACGGGTAGAAGTCGCTAAGCTGCGCTGTTTGTGCGCAACTGCTTAGGCAAGAAGTCCTTACGCTGAGACAAGGGTGCAACCGAAATGGCTGTGCTTTTCAATTACGGCGTCCTTCGAGAGCGAAGAGCAAGCAAAGCTTAGAATAAATGAAAAAAAAAATGATAGAATTAAGTGCGTTCAACTCACGGCATGATCGCACATCATGCATATGTGGCTGAGGCTATAGTCTGACGGCAAATCACTGCACACCCCCATGCACCAGCTTCCTTTTCAGGGAGTCTGATACTGCGCCGGCAAGCGCTACCGCGCTCGCCCGTTCACCGCACCGCCATCAAAATAATTGCAGTGAATCTGTTGCGCATTCTTCTCACACGCCTGCGAAATACAGGATTGATGGACACTTGGTGACATATCTGGCGCATAAGGAGACGCTTAGTCGAAGCAGTTGAGCGAGGCAACCGCGCCACACTTCGCTCCTTTTGCAATGTGCCGCACGAGACAGATTGTCCTCGCCAGCCAAAATGTCGTGAAATGAAAACGCGCATAAAGCTGCGCTCAAAATTTGTATTAGGGAGTATCGTAATATCGGTGAATTCTTTTGCATTTATTTTTTTTATACGTTAATTTCTTGACAGCGATTTGTCCTACCTGACGGACGGGTTTCCTCGTTGGATAGGCATAGAAATTCTTACGCAATTAATACATTTACAGATTTTCTACTATTTACGTCACAGTGGCATATACCTATCCTAGGGCATGGCCAAGAATGAAGACACACCCAGCGACGAAAGAAAAGGGAAGGTTAATTATAGGAAATTTATTGAACGTATGAAAAGCCATGACGCTGCTGCCATTAAAGAGTAACTCCGGCAACTTTTCGACTTCGTCAGGATAATGACAGTTTGATGTCCCTGAGACTCACCTGTCACTCGTTAGGCAGTAAAATTTCTCCCCGAATGAGAACGTAATTTCAAATGTGCAAAAAAGGGCAGAAATAAAACCGACACCTGCCCGAACAGTCGAGAGAACGCCTTCGTGTGACGTTATATCTGGCACGCGAGCGCGGCATGCGCTTGAAGGGCGACTCCGTCAATTTTTCGATGTCCAATCACCTTAACCAAAATTTTTAATATACGTTCTCTTTCGCACTCTGATTATCAGTGCGAAACGATACGAGCGCAAGTCATATAATTTCTCTGAAAAATGGCTTTTAATGATCGGTTGCGTGTTCCCGGCTCATGCCCACGAATGTATGACTGTTTACAGACCACACTGTGTCTGCGACGTCATAAACTACACCGCCACTTTGCCCAGAAACGACGAAGCTTGCTCCTCTTTCTACGAGACAATGGCTGACAATCATCATATTGACAGACGTGATAACCAGTGATTCTCTTCCTGGTGCCGCAGCAGAACGTGTTCAGTTCGAGCACCTTATAGATGCCTCGAGCAGCGGCGGCCGGTCAAACGCAAACGGTGATCCTTCAGCGCTCATATAGTCGCTAAAATCGCTGCTGCTTAGTTCAAAAAAGCTGAAAAAGCCCCCCGTGTCGTCAGCGATGGTGTCCGCTTCGCTGTTTTCGCTTTAGCACCACGTGTAGAGCGTGTTCACATTACGGCAGTGTAGGACTTGACGTCGTCGACTTATCGTGACTTAACACGAAGTAACCACCCGTTTCGGTACTTCCTTTATTGGTGGTTTAAGGTTATTGATGGGTTTCTAAGCAAACTGAACCACCTAACTAGCGAAAGAACTGTCAGTGCCATTTGAAGATGACAAAGACCTAACATGCTTAAAAACACATCGGAGTTGCCCATTTAAGGCAAATCGACTGCGCCGGCGCGGAGAACGAAAGCAGCGAAAAGCAGACACTCACGTGGCTCGTGACCGCGCCGGACAGTAAGAACAATGTCTTTGGGTAACAGTGTCAAGAGGTACCAGCACTTCGGAGCTGTAAGACAGTGGCAGCTGAGACTTCAAAGAATTCAGTGGCCACGAATCATTCTTCGCATTTGACTCGCCGCGACGACAGTCACTAGCTAACGCCGGTCGCCGAACGCAGCCCATGGTGCTCTAAGATGAAGACCAATGATAGCCCTAGCCACTGATCTAATTATCACTTGCTCCTTGCTGTTCTAGGTGTGTTGCCCCTTCTCAAGCAAGCATTTAGTATGCTTGCTATATGATGCCTTTGAGCACTGATTGCACATTTGTATGTCAGTTTATGGAGAGCACAATGTCTCACGAACAGCGCTGGTGACAGGTACAAGCACCAACTGGTACGTTTGTTTAGATGGACTAGTGCACAGACCACTCGTAATTCGCGCAGAATATTATGCAAACTACGCCTCGGTACGTCGAAATATTCTCAGAGCATAGTAAAACAAGAAGATTTTGTGCACATAGGCACCATCGATTCGTTATGGGTTGCGCTCGTAGGAGCAACTGGACAGCTCGGACAACAGCGAACGGGAAACCGTATACAGCATATGCGCTGTAATGCTGACTATTTCTCATATTTCGTACTCTTTTCATGCACACAATTCACGTGTTCCATCAATCGGACATAGATTAAAACATTGCGCGTATAATCGCTCATTTAAAGAAAGCACGTTTAATTTACGGAAGCACCGGCGAGCGTGGTTGACAGCCGTGGATAATGGCAACGTACTGATGTTGATAGTGCACCATGACGCCGCTTCTAGCGTTTTGAGCGTGCGCTACACAAAATTAAGAACGGTTGATTTCAAATCCTCTTGGACAAAACTGAATTGCAAAAAGAGTTTTCTTCGTCCTCATGGCTTCAGTTTAAGGTCAGGTGGGCCGGCAGAAGAAGCACTAACTCGGCGACGACTGTCCTATGTCCAACCTTGGCTGAACGCGATCGACACTGGTTCAAACTTTCTGGCAGCTCGCGAAGGCCGAAGTTCGTGCATCCAAGAACGCAAAACCCCTAAACGCCCATATTTTTTCATTCCCCCTGGAACGTAACTTCTTGCGACAGGAAATTTTCGTGCCAGAGACTAGCTCACGAACGTCGATAACGCGACGCCTTCGTCTCGGTTGTCTGTCAATAATTTCCACCATGCTCTGCATATTCCACAATTTACGTCTTAACAAAACCTGGTCAGTAACTGAGACGGAGGCAAAGCAGGTAACTCGAGAACATTATTGCAATTTATTTGCGAAAACTATGCACATCTCTCAAGTCTGTCGTTATGGAAAAATGACGGAAGTGCGCAAAGGTACGTACCCAGCTAATTCCATTGATACCGTTAGGAGCTCAGTCTAGCGGAGGCAAGGAATACACGTTTTCACAGGTTTAGAACGTAAAGTCAAGCGTCTTTATTCGACAGTAAAAGCAGGTTTGCCAAGTGGCTGTGGTGACGCTGTAGGCGGGCTACCACTTCTATTCTAAGAAAGATCAGCTGGCAATGACCCTCACCGCAAGGCAAGGGGAGGGAGGAGAACTAGATTGCTACGAAGCAGGGACAATAAAGTGACGGACGGTCACTACAAGGACTCACCCCCCCTCCCCCCCTCTTAGAATTTCGGAGGCTTAGGTGCACATGGCGAAGGGAAGGAAGAGTTAATGTTCAAGATAGGCTGCTTTCGCGCGGTTGCACGACACTGTCTCTCGTTTGCCGCGAATGTCAATTTTCAAAGCTTTCTTTCAACGTGAAACCACAGGAACGGGAGTAGCGTCGCAGAAAGACGTGCGTGACAGTGTCCATCACCGGGAAACTAAACACAGCCGGCCCGCGTGCGATACGTGGGGCTGTAGGACGAAGCTGGTCGAGCCAGGAATGTAGCATCTCTAAGAGCCGCATGGCCGCTGGCGAAGCGTATTGATGGGTGCCGAAAAAGTGGCCTGGAACGCGGTTTGCTAAGCCATGGACTATCTCGGCTGCACTGACTCCATCCTTGATTGTTGTTTGCAGCCCCAGTCGTACTAAAGGTAGCCTTTGAACCGAGTGCTGTCCGTCGAGCGCGGCGGTCAATAACGCCTTCAGTTGTCGGTGGAGACGCTCGTCCATGCCGTTACTCTGTGGGCGGTGAGCCGTGGTGTTATGAAAGCGCGTACCCAGCGGTCTCGCCAGAGAAGAAAAAAAGTGAGCTTTGGGATTGATGGCCTCGGTCAGTAGTTATGCGCAAAGGGCAACCGTACCGCGACACTGACATAGCAACAAATGCTTAGGCCACTGTTTCGGCCGTGATGTCTTGTAGAGGCGTCGCCTCAGGCTATCTTGCGTACCATTCTACAAACGTGAAAAGGTACCTGAACTCTTGGCAGGGCGGAAGAAATCTCACCAGGTCTGAATGTACGTGATCGAAACGGCGCTGGTGATCGAAAAAGCGGCTCCGCTCAATGCGTGTGCCGGGTCGCTTTTACTGCTTCCACGGCTTGGCATGATTGCCAGCTTCTTGCCCAGCTTCAAACATCTTTGGTGATCCCTGGCCAGACGGAGCTGTCTGTGATAAGCTTCTGTGTTGCTTTGATGCCAGGATGACTTAACCCGTGTGGTGAACCTAATATTGTGCGCTCAAACTGATGGAGGATGAGGAGGATGAAAAGGAAGGAAGAAAAGGTAGGGAGGTCTACCAGACGCACGTCCGGTTTGCTACCCTACACAGGGGAAGGGGTTTAAGGGAAGAAAAAAAGGAGGGAGAAGTAGGTACTATGGTTGTTAGTACATGTGGATGTCCATGAATGCACGCCTATAACCGATCACTTAGGCCAGTCGCTTTCATGAAACGTAGCAGTACCCGCGTCGCTTTGTAAGTCTGTGACGCATGGGCCCATGGTCCGGGAACCTTAGTGTCTTAAAATGGTCTGTTATCTAATCGCAGGGTGTCTACCAAGTTGAGATTCCCAAATTCCCAGATTCTTACAGGTTTTCCCTGAGCACCTTTGCAAAATTGCCTGAATGAGCAAGAATTTTGTTTTATGTCAAGACAGGCTGATACCATGTTGCCCGATGCTGTCACTCTCTTGTAAGCGTGTTGAAACAAAAAATGACTTAATCCAATTTGAACAGTAAGGAGTAACATCTATTGTATTTAAAAAGAAAACAGAAAGAAGGTGTTAGTAAAATGCACAGCGAAAAAAATGCTCAAACCCATTTCAAATTGAGTCGAACATTTTCAAATACGAATGAAAAGGAGATGCATACATAAGTAAATATTTTTTAATATGAGCTATTTCTATCAATTGATAGCAAGCTCATCGGTATGACACCTGAACTTTGTCACAACTAAGAGTCTCTCTCAGCAGCTGGGAAGTCAAGCTCAACTGTCCTTACATACTCTCCGTCCGTACCCAAGGTCAGTGTTGGGTTTCACTGCTTTAAAAAGTTTATTTTGCTTTGGATGAGGCACACCTGCATCTCGGCGTCAGCCAACACTTTGTTTCTTGAGCTCAAGCTAATTCAAAGCGGCGGCACGCTTCCTTTCCCGCTAATTCCTTAGTGCGTCGGTCCTTTTTGTTCTCATCCTCCTTCTGCCACGCTTTCACCCCATGGATCATTTGAAGCATCCTCTTGGTCAGTTGTAGAGTCAACGGCCAATCTTTCGGACTCCCTAGGGCCCGCAAAAACATCCGAAAAATCTGGCAGTCCCAAAAAATGAATGCATGTCTTATATGCCCTTAAGAGCTAAAATTGCCACTGGCGCGTCCGAAAAACATTTTAAGGAGGTATGGTAGGGTAAATGGTACATGTTTGTTTTAACGTGTAACTTTAGATGCGCCTGCAGATATTCGCATCAAATTTGGCGTGCTTGCAGAAGTTGCTCTTGGGTACAACATGAGACACTTTGTTTGAGTCTAGAGGAGTTGCCTTTGCTGTGGCGCACTGCCGAAATTTCAGGTGTATTTAATTATTTGATGTACCTTTTCTCTGCAAGAACGCAGAGGAATGTGATGACATTACGGTGCTTTTGGAAATACCAATAGGTTATATCTGAACTAAACAGATATAATATCCAATGTCCCACTTTCCTCTAATTAACATGTAATTTTTAGTACAAATCATTTACTTACCACACACACACACACACACACACACGCAAGCAAAAAAGAAAACACGCCATAACGAAGAAAACCGCGAACGACAATAATAAACAAACCAGCCTCTGCCCGCCATTCTTAAACGCCAAGGCACGCGGCACACTTCGGCGCGACATTTAAACCGCTTTGAGCGGGTGCTCGAGGTCGTGCCTTAGCAGCTTTGTTCCTGATAGTGCAGAATATTTTTTTGCGCCGAGATTGCAAATGCCATATTCTGGGAGGTTTACCCTACCATACCCCCTTAATGCCTACCAGTAGACTAATTACACATATTGGTGCTCGTACTGTGACAGGAGACGTGGGTGCACGCTTGTAAAATTAAGGAATACATACCGTGTCCCGTGACAATTGCCCCTTCCCACGCTTGTTATGCTTCACCGCTTAACAATGCTGTACTGAGGCGAAGCTAACTTTCGGAAACTGGCATTACGCAACGCGTTCTGCTTTGCGAGCTTCGAAGCCAATCGCGAGGATTACAAAGGCGGATTCGGTGCCATAGCTGAAAGCGGCGAATTCTTTAAATGAAAAACACGGCACCGCACGGCACGAAGCTTAATAGCGAACGTAGAAGCAGCTAGGCCTAACGTTGCCGCGGTGTTGGCTACGGCTGCCAGCGTTTGAGCGTGCGAGAGTGCCGGTTCGAGGCGGCGAGATAATCAAAATGGCGGTGGTGGTGGCTTTAATAAATGCCATTTCAGACTTGCAGTCAGGGCAACATACATTGACTATAAGGAGTACGTGGTGGTGCCGCAGAGCTGCGGGAATTATCGGGCATGTCTGAAAAATCGGGTGTCTGGAAAATCGGTCGTTAACTACTCTGGCAATACATCGTGCCGATGCCACGGCGTCAATGACGATTCTTTGCGATTCCTCTGTTACTGCAGCCAGCATAAACACGTCTTTCGATCCCTTTCAATAGAGTTACAGCTAATTTTTTCCGATAGGAGCAAAAATACCATGAATTTTCCCTGAGTATTTCCAGACTATTCAAATTCCCCTTAGAATTTCCGATTTTCCCGGTTTTCCTGGTTGGTAGACAGCCTCAACCGGTTTAACACCCTCTGAACAACGTTGCGTTCGTTGTCATAGAGATCACAAAAACGCAACACATGCTCAATCGTCTCTTCACAGTTCAGTGTGTCACAGATCGGTGTCGCAGAGTCACAGATGGGTGTGTCGGACATTTCAATAAGAAATGATTAGGCTTTCGTAAAAGCCACCCCTAACCAGAGACGGCAGAGTAAGGTTGCATCACGGCGGGAGAAGTTCGATGAAATTTGCAGCTTCAATGTAGGATCCAACCGTTGGAGACGGTAGTTGGAGAAAATCGGTGTGTTCCACAAAGCTTCAGTCTTGGTTCGAGCAAGTAATCGAAGACCCCTCACAGCATCTGTCCTTGATAAGGGTATAGGAAGTGTCAGGGTTTCTTTATGGGCTGACCGGGCGGCATCGTCAGCAAGGTCATTTCCGACGACGCCACAGTGCCCCGGAAGCAATTGAAAGATGATGATGGCGCACGAACGAGCGAGGAACTGCCTGCGATGTGTGCCGCGTGACTAGTGTTGTTGTACAGGGAAGCGGCACCTACGTAAGCTGGAGCGACGAGCCTTTGTCCCGCCATTGGTGCAGCTCAGGGTCGCTTTGCTGGCCGAAGGCTAGAGCCTAACAGGGCCAGCAGGCACCGCACTCATCCGCGACAGTGCGTCAGATGCCTGATTTTAGGTGCAAAAGATATGGCGGATGTCCGCGGAAAATTCGGAAATAAAGGAAAGTTGCCGAAGCTCACGTTCTGAGTACGAGCGACTCTTGTTCTTGAAAACGAAGGTCAACAGCTTGTTGACGCTCAGAATGTAAAAGCTACAGCCTTCAAGGAAAGAACGGAAATGCTTGACAGCGCAAAAAAAATGGCCTACATGTCCCTCCTGAAGGTACTGTATAGAGCTTCTGTAGGTTGGAAGCGCTGCGAGAAGAAGCCCAGCGGCCTCCACTCTGTGCCAATGTGCTACTCCAGTACTGCACCCACTGGCGTGGTCGAAGCGTCTACCATAAGGCGAATGGCGCGTCGGGCAACGGATGAATCAGCAACACTGTAGTCGCCAGCCGCATTTTGGCTCCTACGAAGGAGTGTTCATGCTCCGAGGACCAGTGGATGGTAGGCGTTCTTTCGGAGTTGCGACACAGAAGGTCAGTAGGTGGCTGACGAATTCGCGCACAGGATGGTACGAAGGGCCTGTGACAATTTATGAGCCACAGAAACCCGCGCGATTTCCAGAAGGAGATTGGAGAATGGCATTTCTTGATTGCCCACAACCGTGATTCCTGTGGCTTGGTGCCTTGGGGTGAAAGGCGATGGCCGAGAGAATCCAGGGCTTATACTAAACAAATGCCCTTCTGGGGCTTTAGGACCAGGCCGTGTTCGTGCACTCGCTCAAACAGAAGGCAAAGGTGCTCTTCGTGCTCTCCGTCTGTGCAACTTGCATCGAGGATGTGGTAAAGGTAGACGACAATGCACCAGCGTCCGCACGTAACCCCCTCCAGGTACCTTTTAAAAGCTTCACGTTGTAGTTCTGCGGAACTACTACGTCAAGCTTGCGCCGCATTCTTCAAACCGTAAGGCATACGGACAAACTAAAATAGGTCAAATGGAGTTGCGATTGCAGGCTTTGGGGTGTCGCTGGGTTCGGCAGGAATTTAGTGTTACGTACTCTTCAAATCGATCTTGCTGTACATTTTCGTTCATGTGAGACCGGCGCCGAAGTCATGTATGTGGGGAAGGGGATATTCATCCGGAGTAGTGACGGCATTCAAAGCTCGGTAGTCACCCCAGTCACCCCAAGGCCGCCAGTCGCCACTGTCCTGCTTTCGAACCAAATAGAGAGGCGAAGACCAATTGCTGGAGGAAGGACGAACAGCCTCGAGCTGAAGCATGGGTTCGAGCTCACGGCGGATGACTTCCAACCTCCGTCCAGACGAGCTTCCAGGCCGGGCTGCAACGGGTGGGCCAGTGGTGGGATATGATGCGTCACCTCGTGTTTCACGGCTAACACTTCGTTTTGGAGCTTCGTAAGTTGCGGTGACTCAGCAAGAATCTTCGCGCACGTTGAGGCCGGCCGAAACGTACGGATGCCAGATGAGGTGAGGTGGGACTGCAGGCAAATCACATCGAGTGATGTGACGTTATTCTGTAGGCACCAGTCGCGAACACTCACATTTAGTTTGAAATGGCTAAGGAAGTCCACTCCCACTATGGCAGTGCTTACGGTGGTGACCACAAACAACCATCTGTGCAAGCGCTGGAGTCCGATGTCTAGCGTTTTTGACTGGAGCGCGTACGACGCCATGGCGGTGTTCACTGCGTCAAGCATGGGTATGCACTTGTCGCGTTGGCGATCTGCGCCCGTGGCGGAAACGATAGGCAGCTCAGCTCCGGTAACGACGAGGAGGCGGCTGCCGGCGATGCGGTCGACTACGGAGAATAGGCGGCTAGTCAGAAGGCCGATGTCGCATGCCGCCGTTAGTGACTGCTCGGTACGTTTACCGTCCATGAACAGGACTTAGTGCAGCGACTTCCTTGTTCGCGAAAGCGACGGTGGTACCAGCACAGCTGCTGCGGCGACTCTCTAGGTGCACTGCGTGACTGTGAAGTCGAATGGCTGCGCCGAAGTTGGTCTTCAGTGTAGCCGCCAGTCATCAGCTTCTCCAGTGCACTGGCAATTTGGTGAGATGGTCGACTATATGCGGTCAGTAAGCGCAGCTGGCTGATCAGGACTCATCTCGTCGGAACCCGCCAGTACCATGCGTGCGTACTGTGGGAGGCGTTGCAGAACAGCTCGCGTTGGCTCTCGTTTGTGGAGTGCTCACCCAGTAACTGATACGATAGGTGCAGCAGTCCTGACGGTCGTTGGTAGCCGAGTTCCTAGAAGAGGAGCTGCTGGAACCCACTCTGTTGCGATGGCTAGAGGCGCTGTAGGACCATGCGTTTCAGGTCGTCGCATATGGTGACCGAAGGCGTACCTGCTAGCAAGTCGTCTATGGCATCGGCGATGTCGGAGGGTAGCGCGGCGGTGACGTGCAGGTAATTTGCTTTCTGTGTAGTGATGCGCATGAGTTGAAAATGGACCTCTACTTGCCCAAACCAAACTCGGCGATTCTTGGGCCAAAAACTGGGATGCTGAAGCTCTGCAACGAAGACAGGAGACGTAATCATTGCGTCGTCTTTGTCAACAGGAGTAGGAGCAGCGTATATGGCTAGTATTAAAAAAAAACTAAATGCCCTGGGTCGAAACTTGTTAGGACTTCCCACCGCGAGGTAAGGCGATGTAAACAGGGTTTCCGCGAAGCGAGGACAACGTAGTGACGGACGCTGCAACATCAATTGGGCTTGATAAATAGCCGGAGTTGTTTTTTAAGAGCTCTGTGTGTTTCAATGATTCCAACTTGCCATCGGTTTATTCGTTACTGTGGACCTACGCAGAACAAGGGTGCACTCACTGGCGATATATTGTTAATCCTAACCCCATATGTTACATAAGCCAAAGCATCATGTGGCACATACGGAGTTGCCCCAGAATATGATTATCCAAATTTAAACAAAAATTTTAAAGCCATTCAACATCATAAGATATTGCCTTTAGAAGCCTGAGTTCTTTTGGGATCTCTAAGAGGCGACAATATAGGGAAAGGTGTTAAGCCGTGATATACCGTCTGAATTAGGTGCAACAGATGTGCACTTACTGCCATTACAATGTAGGTCAGCATTTCGTGCTAATTAAGCCAGTTTTACGAAGCTTGCATCTGTCGTGCGTATGACGAAGTTGATATGACGAAGCTCGTACTAGAGGACGCGAGACCGTGCATTCGGATAGCCAAAGGAAGCTTCATTTGTATTCCCTGCTAATGCCGAAATGACGATCGTCGCAGGAAGAGCACGTGCCCACGCAGTTCACGTGCTTTTCATAAGTGCTGATTTGTTTGCCTTGCGCTAGTACACCAAGACGTACACATCACAACCCTTCTAAACTGCACCCTCTGGAGGTATCACTCTCACTCGCTCCTGGTTCTGTACTTCTCCGTCAATGCAGGTCTTCTGGTTTCCTGTGCTCAGCAGCACCTGTCCATCTTCCAGCTGGGCCTGATTGGCAGCGTGTTCCTGTGGGCTGGAATCTTGGGAGCCGTCTTCGCTCCCAACATGGCCTGCATGACCCTGACGCTAGGCGCAATCCATGGCAAGTTAAGCGGTGTCAACATACGCGAAGAGCTACACCCGCAGACTTTCAACTTAATGTAAACTCATCACAAAGATAGTTTGTGTTCAGAGTTATTCTGTTCGTACGTAGGTTTCACGCCAACGTCAGATTTATTGTTTACATCGCTAAATGCACTTGACATAAGTGTAGTACTTGCTCGGTCCGTTCGCCAGAGTGTCGATGCAAAAATTTTCGAGTCCGGTTCGGGTTCGAGTTCGGGTTCACACTTTTTGGTCGGTTTCAGGACGAGCTCCGGAGGTAAAATAATAAGCGGGCTTGGAGCATTCTGAACCGGTTCATTCGTGTACAAGCTGGTTCGGAAAAGAAAAGAAAAAGCACGTTGTCCTTCCCCTCTGTGAACAAGGATGACCGGCGAAGGTGTGTATGTGGCCCTTTTAATGACAAACTGCACCTCCGCCGCGGGTCAGCCCGGTATTGCATTATGTTCGGGATCGGCTCATGTAAGGAGTGTGTTTAGTGCCTCCTTCGCCTCCGCCCCGGGTCGGCCCAGTATTTCACAATATTGGGCATCGGCTTACGTATCGGGAGTGCTTAAGAGGAAGCTTTAGCTCGGGCCCAACTCCGACGCGGCCTATTCAAATACATGTAAAAACGCAAAAACGTTTTTCTGAGATAACCCCTGGACCGATTTTAATGAAATTTGTTGCATTTGAGAGAAAAAATTAAATTCTAGTGACTGTTGGAAGTGGAATTTGATTTAGGCTTGAATTTTGTTAAAAACATTTTCAAAAATTCAGCCATTTGAAAAAAATAGAAGCACGAAGTTTACAAACTAATAGCTCTGCATCAAGAACAGATATCACGATTCTGTAAACGGCATCCATTAGACCATTCAAAGCGGACAAATTTGTTATGTCAGTTTATATCTTACGTGAATTTGTTACGTTGTTTACGAGGGTTCTGCAAAAGTTGTAATTACACATTTACCCATTTTTTGAGGTTCATGTGTAACATATCAATTTTGTCCGCTTTAGATGTGCTCTCAGGTACAATTCACATAATTGCGATATCATTTTTTCTTGCTGAGTTACGGAGTTGTAAGCTTGATAGTTTCGTTTTCTGAAAATTTGCGATTTTTGCCAAATTTGTATAAAAAATTGACGACCTAAATCGAAAATTCGAAACCAACAGTCACTAGATTTTAAGTTTTTCTTTTAAACGCAGCAAACCCCGTCAAATTTGGTGCAGTGGTTGCCTATAAAAACGAATTCTCCTTTTACATGTATTTAGATAGGAGCACCCGAGCTAAAGCTTCCTCTTAAGCCTGCTTCATCTCCGCCGTGGATCGGCCAGCTGTGGAAGACGATGACGACGCTGGAGACAATCCTGATGATGATGGTTTTGTGTCTACACATGAACACTATCACGGGGCAACTAGCTTCACTGTAAAAATATTTGCGTGCCAACGGTTGAAAAACGCGCGGTGCTATTAAAGAAACGTAGTCTCCTTGCCTACTATGTATAAGGCCGTTTTCTTTTGCACAGGCTTTAATTTGAAAGCGTTCGCAAAAAAAGTCGCGCCATACGCAATTGTATCTCGGGGTGAACATTTTACAGCGATGTTTACCTGACGAACCAATATCAAAGAGTAATATGCGTGGTCTCGTAGGGAGGGTATCTGGGCTGGCTAGCGTCCGTGAAGTGAACAAAAATATAACGAACGATAGTGCGGCGCAGAAAAAAAGAACACGCGATTTCACCCCGCGCCACACCTGCGCACTAAGGGAGTGCACCGGCGCTGGCCACCGTTTTCCCAGCTGTGTCTGCTGTCGTCTGCCCTAAATACAACGGCGTTGCAGTTGTGGCAGGAAACACAGGCATGTGCTCCGCGGTAGCCGCCACGGTGTGTCAGAACCCGATCGTGCATTGCAGAGGTAAGCCATTCCAACAGTTGCAACTCCAACAAAAATGGCGAAAGTCGGAACACTACGCATTGGCGGACGGCCGAAGAACAAGCCGAGGACGAGGAGAGGCATCGACAACAGAGACGCAACTATGACCGACGACAACGTACCCGTGCGAAAGCGGAGAACACGCCAGTGTCTTTGCCTCTGAAGAATTTCAGCTAGAGCAGATGCGAGAGTCTAATCGTCGGTGTCGAGTGCAAGCTACCGGTGAAGATCGCGCACTGGAGGCCGCTCGTAAGCGTCAAGCTAGGTCGTTCGAGTCTGCGTCCAAGCGGCAGGAGCGCGAGTTGCCACCTCCGTCGAGTTTCACTGCAGCGAATTCCGAATTCAAGAGAATGTTTCTGCCATGGACATAGGACACAAGCTTAGAAATTCTCCCCCCTAGCGTAAAATTACTTGCTTACAGTTCACTAATTAGACCGAAACTTGAATATACATGCGTTGTCTGAGACCCGTTTAATAAACACTATATCACCCGCCTAGAAACGGTACAGAGAAAAGCTGTAAGGTTTATTTTTCTATACATTTTCCCCGTATGACTCACCCTCTGAATTAATGCAGATTAACGGTATGCAATGCCTTGAACAACGAAGAAAAACATACATTTGCAATTCCTTTTCTTGCTTTGGAATCAAGATCTAGCTATTAACCCTTTTCCATATCTGTCGCTTTCAACGTCGATGCATACACGCCCCCAACATCCTAATTCCCTGAGCCGTATTTTGCGCGAACAGATTTATTCAAGTTTTCACTTTTTCCTCGCACTGTAACCGACTGGAATGATTCTTTATTGCCTTTCACCACACTTTGATGTTTTCAACTTTGTTAATATTGCCTTGTTGCCATTTAACCCACCCTGCTTGGACCTGTACAAGGTTTGCAGTATTGAATAAAGAAGAATAAGAAAATATGCACGCTGCAAAGATTCCCTGAAAATTTTTTTTTCAACTTGGTCATTACGCAAGTTAGGGTCGACTGTACTTAGCTGTCAACGGTGTATCAGGAGGTCTAGTGGGCGCGAAAACGTTGTAGAAGAAACCATCGACTATGATCGTCAAAGCCAGCAATATTTTTCTTTTTTAACCTACGGTATATGTCCCTGCCTAGAGGCAGCGATCAGCTGTCAGCATTCTCAATGGTGTTTAGTTATTTATCCCTATTTCATAGAAAATTTCATGGCCAGCTTTGCTAAATTAACGTTTACTCAGAACGCACGATATAATCGCCCTGCTGGAGTCAGCGCTCGGCATCGGTCTCTATATAGGTCTCAGGTACGACACTACAAGAACGCTTATGGCTAGAGTAGTGCAGCTGGGTCGCTGGACAAAAAGAAAATTGATTTGATATCATTGCACCAGCCAGTGAGAAGAGTCAACGCATGAAGCAGTGCAATTACATTGTGCTCTTTGTCTTTCCCCACAGGTGTGGGCGTCGGCATTGTCAGCGTGACCCTGGTCATCGTAGTCATGATGTACTTCGACAAATACCGTGGAATAGCCAGCGGCATCAAGTACGCCGGATACTCGCTGGCTTCACTGCTTTTTCCAATGATACTCACACTGCTGAAGGATGCCTACGGGTTCAGAGGATCTATGCTAGTGTACGCTGCGATCACCATGAATGCTACAGCTCTGACTTTGCTTTTGAAAGAGCCTCCATGGGAAATAAACGCTCGGAACCGTAAGACCGAATCATCTAATGAAGAAAGTAGGAGCATTTCTTCGATTACCACTGCCACTCTGGATCATGCAGTTCCAAAACCTTTAGCATTTCGAGTAGGCACTGGAAGTAATGGCCTTGGCTCTGCAGAATCTATAAAGACAGTGAGCTCTCTTGTACCAAACGATGTAACTCTGGTAGACTTTATTGACAACTGGGTAACAAGACCAGAAGAACTAGAGATAAATTCGTGCAGGAGTAGCAATGAGTACCCCACTCAGCAGGCAAATAACGCCAACATTGTTAACCACTGGCTTCACATTTCGAAGTTTCCGGGGAAGAAAGAAAGAACTAACAAGATGGCTTACATGGCAGATGGAATGAAAGAAGAGCGAAAGGCAACACGTGTGAACGAAGATGAAACATCAAATGAAGCGAACCGGATAAATTTGCGGAAATCTCCCCCTTCTTGTTCGTCATTTGGAGAGATCGGTAGCCTGTTATCCAAGCCTAGGTTTTACGCTTGCATGTTGGCGGTCGTAGCAATGGACTACACAATGGTCATCTTTCCAGCGACCATAGTAGATTACGCGCTTGACAAAGGGTCTTCCCGGAGCCACGCTGATCTTGCTGTGATGTACTGCTCACCAGCAGAGATGTTTGGTCGTATTGTGCTTCCACTAATTAGTGACTACAGCATAGTGAGCAGGACAACATTGGTATCAGCAAGCTTCTTCCTACTCGCCGCGTCTATGCTGGCCCTACCAGCGACTCCTTCTTTCCTGGCTTATATTCTCGTGTGCGCATGCGCGACAATGTTAACGGCTTGCTTGGTCGCCATGAAGCCTGTGGTGATTGCCGATTACATCGGTATCAAGAGCGTCGCTACAACCTGGGGATTCGCTGGACTGACGCTGTTACCTCTTTTCCTGTGCAGCCCACATATCATCGGTAAGTTCGACATGCACTCTTTTAGTTTTACTGCGACAGCAGTCAAGTGCTCGAAATTGGGATTTTCTTGTCCATCCGTACCGCTTTTGTGATTGATGACCCCCTGACAACGATTTTTGTCATCGTCAGGCGACCTCATCATCCCCAGCTTCAGCACCGCAAGAGGGGAAAAGAAAATTTATCCAAGCTACTGGAGCAATGCCCACTTTAGAGTCGAACACGTGAATCACGGAGCGGTGCGGCTACAACAGCACTTGGCAATTAGTGTAATGTTTTGGTTCCACAGAGACTCTGAGAGCGGCGGAACGTCTGCATATATTTTGGAAATACTGTACGAGGAGGCGATTATGTGTATCGCTTTGAAATTGTTCTTGACAGAACGGCGCTATGTTGGCCGGCAATTCGTTGTCACGCTCGTGAAGATAGCGTAAGTGCCCCAAAGGAGGCGTACAGGACAGCGAAGATGATCAGCCTCAAACATGGCACATACCCACAATAGAGGATGTGTTCAGATTCAGACGGTTCCTGCGAAACAATTTCAACAACCTCGACGGCAAGAATGCCGACAACTCGGTCCCAATGAGAACAACATGCAGTTGACATAGTAGCACACAGTATTCAGGACCACCAAGTTCCTGATTTAGCAGCACAGCAAATGCTTAGGAAAAAAAAGTCACCCGAACCTCGTCGGTGGCGCTGGGTAATTTTTCTTGCGACATTAGTTGTAGTAGAGCCTTTGGCCTCGAAGCTTATTTATTCCCAGGTGGGGGGTGGGAGGAGGGAGAGTTTTCAAAAAGATTGTTAGAGCCTGAAAAAAAAAGTGGCTTTTACCACTGCAACTTCCTCATCTCCAGCAGCTTATACACTGATTAGTACAGACATTGAATTTATAAAATGGTAAGAGTAAGCTTAATATTTAAATGTCGCCTCCAATGCCTCGCTGCCCCTAGGCCGTGCTGGTATGGTCTTGGACGTTGTTCAACAGTGAGATTGAAACAGATCTGAATATGTTCACAAGTTCTCGCAACTTATGACAGTGACCACAACGCAAGGTCACCATGGTAACACATGAAACCTGAGGAAATAAGCATAGTGAAAGAAGATGTGTTGAATCAAATATATTGAACGCATAAAATATTAGCCTACATTCAAGAAGACAAATTGGGCAAAGAGCTTCGAACAAAAGGTTCCAGAAGAACATAAACTCGAGCTGAATAAATGTAACCAATTTAAATAAGCCAGGTCGGAGAGTTCATCTTTCTCGCTGACGGACATTTGAGGGAGCCATAGGCAAAATATTATGCACATCAGTGGTCCCTCTATGTCGATGTACGTATGTCAAACTCCACAACACGCATTGCTATACCACATAGACAAAAAGTTGCGTACACCTTAAAGCAGATAAAGTCGCAACATGTTTATGCCATCCAGACATCTATGTGTTGAATATAAGGGAATTTATAAGTATCACCTAACTAATACCCATTGATAAACATTTTGAATTGTAAGATTGAATTGAAACACTCCTTTACGAGCACAGCCCCCCCCCCCCCCCCCTCCTCGACCAACAATCCAATAGCCACTGGTTGCTTTCTCTCCAATCCCCAGTAGTCGGCGAAACATGGAAAATTGCTTGAAGAAAATGGATGGAAAACATCGCGTTTTGGTAAATCCAGGGGTCTATAGGCTAACCAAATGTTAAGGCAGTATCTACGCAGATGTTCTCTAAATGCACATGAACTCCATGTATAAACTCGGCTGACTTATGCGGAGACCGTGACCAGGTCGCCCTAACCGACCGCATTTCCACTGCCACATTCTGCCATTCCGATTAGACCACTGGCTTTCTCTTCCGTAAGACCTCACGTTCAACCACCACCGGTGGTTGTTATTCACTACCATTCGTAATCCTTTCGTGATCATTATTAAATTCCCACCATTGGTGTTAATGCTTGGTAGTCGAACGGATAAAATTATCAGTTTATATTAGCGTATTTAGTGCGACTGCTATTCTTTGGAAACTTCACCCAATCATACGCCTCTTTCTACCCAGCTTGGGTCACTGGGTAGTCCATGGCCTAATGGGTAGAGGATTCGATGCGGTCATTTATGAAGGTTGTGCGTAAGTCGAACTTTACAAATGTTCTGACAAATTTTACTTTGATAAATTTAACTAGTTTAACAATCCACATGCGCCCGGCGGAGGACCCAAAAACAAACGGCCGCTTGAAGGCATTGTGTTTGATTTTTCTCATAGCAGAAATAAGTATTCTCCTATATTCGAATTACAATCCGATGCTATCATGTTCGCAGGTTGTGTGTACTCAACGAATTTTTCGACGCATTTTCTTTCAAAGATTTAATTACCTTAATAATGCAGTTCCACCAAGCGCAGGGCCTACGAGAATGAGGATGTATGCTGTGCTCCAGCATCTAACGGCCGCGGCCTCTCAAGCGTCATACGGCAGCGAAAAAAGGGTTTTGTCTTTCAGTTTCCGCGTAACAGATTCGAATAATATTCCGAAGATATTATGTATGCACCTTGCATGTAAGTCGTACTTTACGCATATTCTGACTGAATTGACCTTTAAACATAACTTTAGTTCAATAAGGTACTTGCGCTTGGCGGATGGCCTTGAAGAATGAGGATTCACGGTGCACATCCGCACGTGCGATGCTTCGCATTTCGCGCGAAATGCGAAGATTGTGGATTGTGTGGAAGATTGTGGGAAGATGGCGGCAAGTTGTTTTTTCATCCACTTTCATTTCCATGAGTTTATCATTTCTTTATTTAATTTCTTAGGCACAAGTAATTTCCCCTATGTTGTCCTTGGTGTCAGTGTTTGTTGGCTTCTTAAGATATGACAAATAAAAAATCTGTCCCCTCGGATAAATCCCCATCCTTCTCGCTTATTACATAACGAGAGTCTCGAATCCGGCAACATGGATGCCTTCAGGTAGCATGTGTGGTTATATTGACCAGTCGCCTTCACCCAAAAAGATCACGTTCTCGTGACGCCTGCGGCAGAAAGGACGTTCCACGTCCACAGCCAAATTCTGTGAGTGGTGGCGCTGGCTAACATTCCCAGGGTTCTACTAGGAAACATAAGTACCAACGAAAGTGGATGGGGAAACAGCGCCGCGGTGGCTCAATTGGTAGAACATCGCACGCGAAATGCGAAGGTTGTGGGTTGGGTCCCCACCTGCGACAAGTTTTCCTTTTTCATCCAGTTTCATTTCCATTAGTTTATCGTTTGTTTATTTCATGTATTGGGCACAAGTAGTAATTTCCCCTATGTTGTTAGTGGTGTCAGTGTTTTGTTGGCTCCTTGTGATATGAAATCATATATATATATATATATATATATTGTGAGCAGTATTCATACGCTTCATATTCTCACCTGTACATACTCATCATCACCGTTTTGGGACCTGGTGGTGGGGCTCTGTCTCGGGAGAATAAAGAAGAGACTGGCTGCCTAAACCTCGTCTCACAAGTGGTGGAGTGTGCTGTCCGGTCCCTTCGCCCTCTCGCTCCCGGTCTCCCTCCAGCTTCACCTACGCTACATCCCTGGAGCTCCGCTCGGGTCGCCGCCTCTACCAACTGCACTCGACCATGTCGCAAGACCAGCAGACCAGTACCACGACATCCACCTTGCCGACTCCTGCGGGAACCCCTTCTTGGACAGTCACCACCCCTCAGAAGGATCCACCGGTATTTGCTGGGCTTCCAGGTGACGACGTTGAAGACTGGTTGGAGCTATACGAGCGCGTGAGTGACTTTAACCACTGGAACGAATCAGCAAAACTTGCTCACGTCGCCTTCTACCTAACCGGAGTTGCGAAAACATGGTTTTACAATCATGAGCTCGATTTGGTCAACTGGAGCATCTTTAAAAACCAGCTACACCAGATTTTCGCAAACTCGTCTGTCCGCTCCGATATCGCTAAGAAGAAGCTTGCTGAGCGTGTACAGCACTCAGGCGAGTCCTACACTTCGTACATAGAGGACGTCCTCGCCCTCTGCCGCCGCGTGAACACCTCGATGGCAGAAAGTGACCGTGTACGCCACCTGCTCAAGGGTATTGGGACTGCGGCATTCAATGCTCTTGTAGTGCTGAATCCCACTACCGTCGCCGACATCATCAGTACGTGTCAGCGTCTCGATGACCTTCATATGCTCCGCTTACACCCTGACACATCTGATTTCAAGGCGTCCAACGACAGCGAGCTACGTGCTTTGATCCGCTCCATCATCCGTGAGGAACTGCACGCCCAAGCTTCGTCAAACCCTCCTGAGGTCCGTCTCACGCCTCCTGGTGGCGGCCTACGCCATATCGTGAGGGAAGAGCTAGCTGCCGTGACCTGCCCGCAAATCACGAGCCCGCACCCTATCCATACGCCAACGTACGCTCAGGTTGCCTCTATAGCGCCACTCCCCCAGCAGCCACCACAACAGGCACCTGCACCGCACATGTCCCTGAATCCTATCACTGCAAGACCATCGCCTGTTCCGTCTTATAACGCGTGGAGCCCACCTCGACCGGTTTGTTACTACTGCGGCATCCGTGGCCACATTTCCAGGTTTTGCCGACGCCGTCAGCAAGATGAAAGACGTGGCTATGACGGCTTTGAAAGGGATCAGTTTTCTGGCCCTGTACCACGACGTCGGCGTTCTGACTACGTTTATTATCCACCACGTTCCCCATCTCCACAGGACTTCAACACTGCCAGTTCATCGCGTTTCCCGCGTCGTCGCTCTCCATCACCGATGCGGCGCTCTTCTTCCCCTCTACGACCGGCTACTTCGTCCTCCGATCACCGCCCGGAAAACTAAATGGTGCAGCTTCAGGAGGAAAAGCTGCATCTTTTGGACAACGTGAAACGCCTCCGGAGCGCCCGTCAAATGTACTTTTGGTGTTTGTTGAAGGTGTCCGAATCGAAGCCTTGGTTGACACAGGTGCATCGCTTTCCGTTATTAGTGCTGATTTGTGTTCTCGATTGCGAAAAGTGAAGACACCGTATAATGGCCCTCCCCTTCGTTGTGCTAATGCAGTTCTTGTTCAGCCCTCCAGTGTTTGCACTGCGCGCGTTTTCATTGATGGCATCCTCCACCACATTCAGTTCGTCGTGCTGTCTTCGTGCACTTACGCGATGATTTTGGGATGGGACTTCCTGTCCTCCGCCTCAGCTTTAATCTCTTGCCGTCAGCGAACTATTCATATGACAGACACTGAATCTTCGTGCTCTGTCAATGATCACAGCCTGCGTTTTGTCACGTCTACCGACTGTTTCATTCCCGCGGGCACTGAGCATATTCTGACGCTGACTTCCGACACTATTATTAATGGTGATGTGTTCCTTGCACCGAGTGGTTACTGTATTTCTCGTGGGCTTAGCCTTGCTCCTAGCCTAGTACGGTTTCAGGACGGTAGAGCCTCAGTCGCTGTTCATAACCCTACTTCTTCCCCAGTTGTGCTCTCCCAGGGCTCTACTGTGACATGCTTTACTGACACCGAACCTCTTTCGCTGGTACCGCTTCACACCGAATCACCACCTTTGTCTACCACAACTGATTATCACACTGCTGCCGCTGCTTTAACGGCCGCGATAAATCCCGATTTGACCACTGCGCAGAAAGAAGACCTTCTGGCACTCCTGCACAAACACAGAGCCTTATTTGACGTCCACTCCAAGCTTCTGGGGCGCACTTCCGTCGCAGTACATCGCATCGAAACCGAAGGCAGTTCGGTTGTACGCCGCCGCCCGTATCGCGTGTCTTCCGCAGAACGGAAAATCATTGCGGATAACGTTGATGACATGCTCAAAAGAGACATCATTCGGCCATCCTCCAGTTCTTGGTCGTCTCCTGTCGTGCTGGTTCGCAAGAAAGACGGCTCCGTACGATTCTGCGTCGATTATCGAGCCCTTAATAAGATCACGCGCAAAGACGTATATCCGATGCCAAGAATTGACGATGCCATTGACTCCCTCCAGGGTGCGGAATATTTCTCTAGTCTAGACCTCCGATCCGGATACTGGCAAATCCCCATGCACGAAGCGGACAAGGACAAGACAGCCTTTGCAACGCCAGACGGACTTTACGAGTTCAACGTCATGCCGTTCGGTTTATGTAATGCCCCTGCAACATTTGAACGCATGATCGACACAGTTTTACGTGGCCTTAAGTGGAAGACCTGTCTGTGCTATTTAGATGACATCGTTATTTTTTCTACAACTTTTAGTCAGCACCTTGAGCGCTTGGACGAAGTTTTCACTTGCATTTCCAACGCTGGCCTCCAACTCAACACAAAGAAATGCCATTTTGCCAGAAAGAACATCAAAGTATTGGGCCATCTTATCAGCAAAGATGACATTCGACCAGATCCCGAAAAGGTTGCTGCCGTGCATCGCTTCCCTCGCCCTGAAAATCAAAAGCAATTAAGAAGTTTCTTAGGCCTGGCATCCTACTTCCGCCGCTTCATCAGTCATTTTGCAGCCATGGCGTCGCCGCTACACAAGTTGCTCACGTCGGGCACTGCTTTCCCTTGGACAGATGAATGCGAACTTTCTTTCCAAGCCCTCAAGCAGGCATTAACCAGCGACCCTGTCCTCTGTCACTTCGATGACAACGCACCAACTTGCTTGCACACCGACGCTAGTGGCCATGGGATCGGTGCTGTACTTTTACAGCGGGATACCACCTCACGAGAGAGAGTTGTTGCCTATGCCAGTCGCGCACTAACACCTGCCGAAATGAATTACTCGATCACAGAACAGGAATGTCTCGCAGTAGTTTGGGCGATCCAAAAATTTCGACCATATCTTTACGGACGCCATTTCACGGTCATAACCGACCACCACGCCTTATGCTGGTTGTCGTCAATCAAAAATTTGTCCGGACGACTTGGTCGCTGGGTGGTACGCTTACAAGAGTACGACTTTGACGTTGTCTACAAGTCTGGGAAAAAGCATCAAGATGCCGACGCTCTCTCTCGCTGCCCGCTGCCATTATTAGCTTCGAGTACATCTCTCCATTGCTCGCCACTTGATGATGAGACTAAGTCGTCACTCCCGTTATTACCGTTATTACCTCTCACGGTTACTGACACGTTATCTTCCAATCGCCTCTCTCACCTCGCCTCGTGTCAACGTACTGACCCCTACTGCGACAGCATCATCCAACGCCTGTGCGGAACTACATCTGCACCAAATGCCAGATTACGTCGACAACTGCGACTATTTAAGCTTGACAACGATGTGCTGTACCGCTACATATACAACTCCGACGGACACAGCTGGGTACCTATTCTTCCACGCTCGATGCGCACACAAGTCCTTGAAGCCTTGCACGACGACCCATCTGCTGGCCATTTGGGATTCCACAAACCATACCACCGCGTTAGGAGCCGTTTCTTTTGGCCAGGCATGTCTACCTTTGTGGCCAAGTACGTCGCTTCTTGCGTTCAGTGTCAACGGCGGAAACGACCGACTTCGCCTCCTGCTGGGCTTTTACAGCCCATCCCATGTCCCGAGACACCGTTTGCCATCGTTGGGATAGACCTAGTCGGCCCTTTGCCCATAACGCCAGCGGGTCATCGATGGGTCGTGACAGCTGTTGACCAGCTCACACGTTACGCAGAGACCGCTCCTCTACGCTCTAGTTCAGCCTCCGACGTCGCCACCTTCTTTCTAGATGCCATTGTGCTGCGCCATGGTGCCCCTCGTGTACTGTTAAGCGACCGCGGCAAGACTTTCATGTCAACAATGCTCGCAGAAGTACTCGGAGCTTGTGGCACAGTTCATAAGACGACATCCGCATATCACCCACAAACAAATGGCTTAACCGAGCGATTTCATCGCACACTAATAGATATGATATCGATGTATATCGGGCCAAACCACGACAATTGGGACAAACTTTTACCTTTCGTGACTTTTGCTCACAACACCGCTATCCAACGAACTACGGGATACTCACCTTTCTACCTAGTTTTCGGCCGTTCACCGACATTCACCATCGACGCCGCTTTCTTCAATGCTCCAACTAACACCTCAGACAGTACACCCGAACAGTTCGTTTCGAGACTTGAGGAATGCCGTCAACGTGCTCGTTTCAACACAGAAGTCAGTCAGCTAGATCGCAAGCAACGTTACGACATCTCTCGTCGCGATGTCTCCTTTCGTCCCGGAGAGGAAGTGCTTCTTTGGACGCCTATTCGTGCACCCGGTTTGTGCGAGAAGTTTGAATCCCGCTTTCTTGGACCCTATATTATTAACGAACAAACATCCCCCGTGAACTATCGCGTTACTCCCGTAGACGTTTCTTCCGACCATCGTTGTCGTGGTTCGGAGATCGTCCACGTTTCGCGCCTAAAACGATTCGTTCGGCGTTCCCCTCCTGGCTAAGTCGCGGCCTGGCTGGCCGCTTGCGCGTGCGGGGAAATTAGTGTGAGCATTATTCATACGCTTCATATTCTCACCTGTACATACTCATCATCACCGTTTTGGGACCTGGTGGTGGGGCTCTGTCTCGGGAGAATAAAGAAGAGACTGGCTGCCTAAACCTCGTCTCACAATATATATATATATATATATATATATATATATATATATATATATATATATATATATATATATACATGTATATATATATATATATGTATATATATATATATATATATATATATATATATATATATATATATATATATATATATATATATAGTGACTGGAGTCCAGCGCCGTGAGCGAGTTCCAAGCGGTGCACGACACACCACCAAAATCTCAGCCGATCCAAAAACTAACGAGTCCCCTGACCCACCTCTACTCTATCCTTCTGCTTGCCCTTCTTCTTTCACTACGGCGTTCTTCTATACCATCACACTCGCCGCCTGCTCTCCCCTCGAGTTCGCACAGGCATAAGACAGGAATTCTCTACGGATTTCACGAGGGACGCAAAGCTTCATCTGGATGGCATGAGCTGGAAAAGTGCCTTTGCGACGGCTGTCATCAAGTTCGGGAATTGCCGCTAAACGAAACGTCAGAGGACCCAGAGCTTACACGACGCTGAAAACGCCAGAAATCCGGGAAACATATACCGTGGCGTCCGTATTTATAAGCTTGTGAGGTCATACTGCCACCAGGTATCAGTTGTTTCGATGGTTTATCTCACAACCACTCACTCTTTTATACCAAAGAAGGCTACTGCCAAAGTATGATTTAGATGGGATCTATCTTTCCTTGAAGGCAATCACTTTCACATCTAGTATTAAGGCTCAGTTATGTAATGCCAGGGACGTATTGTGCGTGTTTGTTTTCAAAGCGTTCAAGCAGTGGTGTGCTATAGCAAGAGTAAGGCTAACGCAAACACGGAGGTGCCTGTCTGCTGAAAAATGTGTTATGCAAAAGAAATATAAGGAAATACAGCGCAAATGGGATATGTAATATGAGCCTGGTCATCACGTTTGAAACCAAGATCGGTTTGTACTAAAACTCGCTTCAAAACAACTTTTTTTGTCTCTTTAGGTTACTTCCGAGACACAAAAGGAAGCTACGATGGACTTTATCAGTTTCAAGCTGGTATCCACTGCTGCGTCGGTGGCCTGTTCGGACTTCGATCTTTCTTAGACAGAAGGCGGCGGAAAGACTGGATGATATACTTGGTTAATTAGGCTGCTCGCTTTATCGACTTTCAGAATTGTTGTAGCCTTGCAGAAAGCTCTAAGGTTTTCTGTAATAACGGTTAGTGCGACGTAACGACAGTACGAAAAGGCGTCCGCGTAACAAATGTTCCACTCGTGGAAACATCTTACATGCGTCCCTTGTGGGTTAGCTGCTAATTATTCGTGCCCACAATTTTACCATTAACTGTGCGGCTCTTGACTTTCAAGCCCACACTACACGAACGCTTGACAGCTCGCTTCTACGCGCCTATTTGCTGAGCTAGTTGGTTCATGACTTAAAAACTAAAGTTACGCACGAAGTATGAGCTGAAGTGGACTTCCAGAACAATGTTGGCATGAGTTCTGGTCAGTTATTAGGTATTTAGCATTTGTACTTACAGTCCACTGTCATGTGTTTTAACCGTTCTTATTATGTTCAAAAAGACGGTTTAAGCATCGGCTCTTCTGTAGCTCCGGTTTTATGCGACAGTTACTTTCATGCATTGACATGCGCATCTTTGTCAAAATCAGCAATTATAATGTAGTTAAGATCTATATGGATGACTACCTTGTGCTTTTAAATCTAATTGAGACTAGCCTTGACGTTGCTGTGGCACAATTAGCTCATACATTATTGACAGACACTGGCGGACTAGATTTCACCTGGGAATTGCCCACCCCAAAACTAAATTCAATTTCTGGACTTTAACTTAGCTTCATAAAGGCCCACGTGTGCTGGATGTACAACCCAAGACTAAGAAATGCCTTCTACCATTTGACAGCGTGCATTCTAAACTGATCAAGCTGAACACATGCTTCAATTCGGCATTAATGAACTCATGCGACCACAATCTTGTTACAGGTTTCAGTAATCAGACTAACCACTTGGAAGACGTTTGAGTTCCTCCCTCCGTTATTTCGGGTGTGTGCGAAAGCCTCCAGTACAAGATAAAACACGGGAAAAAAGAGCAGAAGTTAAAGGAAAAAATGAACACTTCCGAAATTTCATACGTACACAAGATGCCCCACAATATAAAGAATGTCGCAGCCAGATACGATGTGGGCATTGTGTTTCGCACCCTATGCAGATTGGCCAAAATTTGCCATGTCATGATGAAGAAGCTGCCGGCTACGTGCTCGAAGAAGCACGTCACAAGCTAGACCGATTGTGTTAGCGATGTCGTTTACAATATTGCACTAAAGTGTGGCAAGGTGTACATTGGACAAAATGGACAATGCTTCACCGATCGAGTGAGAGAGCATTGGTTGGCGGTCAACAGCAACATGGCCGGGCATTTGGCAGACCACACTGCAAGCGCTTTGGTTGTGTGCCACTTCTGGAGAAAAGGAGCTTTCTAAGAAAAGCAAAAGACGGCACTGAAAGGTAGATAATCACCGAGGTTTTCTTCATTTAAAAAAAACTGGAAATAGGTGCATTAGCACGCCGTCACTAGCATTAAGTGACAAAGAAATCTCATTCATAAATGACAGCCTGTGATCATCGCTAAGATTAGGACGTGTCGCTGACTCATTTGGTCGGATACTCGGATTAAGCCTGTAATGCACGCGTGCTCATATGTACCTGCCATGATAATTCAGTACAGGTCACTGGCCTACGAGCAGTGTTAATTCCTATCACCCTCCACTGTGACTCCACTGTGACTACTTTGCACTAAGGTTCATGTATAAAATTGCGTTGTTTATTGTGAATAAACATTTGTATCTTGACACCCGTATATTTCGTTTGTGTCTCACTTCGTCCTCGTCTGCTTAGCGCCCTAACCTTTGTGTTTAGGTACGTTAGGCAATGTGTTAAAGATGACAATGAAACGTAGGTTTTGACTTGAAATTCCTTTTTCTAGTTTTAGAATATATTTAAGAACCTCTAGTGGTTCACTCGCATCCACTGCGACTTATTACGAATATCGTGAAACTGAGTGAAACCTGCGGCAGCATCGGCGAAGCATCGCTCAATGCAGCCGCTACAGCTGACAACTTCAGCCACTGCCATGATCGTCCGCAAAACACGCGTGGCATACCGGTCATAGTAAACGCAGTTCGCGCGCCGAGCGAATGAGTCGTTCCGAAAGTCATGTTGGCTCGTCATGGTCACGTGGGGTGCATCGCACGGGTGACGAGGGTGTCAGTTCCGGCACAAAGTCTAGCAGTGCTATGCTTCGACGACGTCGCGCGTAAGCGCACGACGCGGCCTCCACGCCTGACGCCGTACGCGCTAAGAAGCGATGCGGCGAGTGTTGATGTATTCCAACGCGTACACAGAAAGAAAGACATTCAACAAGGGCACATATTCCCTCAGAGTCTAGCGGCCGAATTGACTGTAGCTCACCAAGCGGCTGGCATTAAAACCTGAACCACACTTCTGGTTTCCGTTTTGGGCATGCGCGTTCTGAGCGCTTCCTGCTTCGTGTTCCGCCGGCTGCGCTAATCGGCGCGACATTTGTTAATGCTTCTACTGATCAAACGCGCGCTGTCTAGGTGAGAAGTTGTGCTTTTTATTGAGTAAAATAAATATGACTTATAGCGACTTTTACAAGGCTCCATTGAACCTATCCCCTGTAAAACGCGAAATTTCACAAAGTAGACGCACTACCCCTTGTGAAGTAGGGAAATATTTCATCACCATCATCATCAGCCTAATTTATGTCCACTGCAGGATGAAGGCTTCTCCCCGCGATCTCCAATTACCCGTCCTGCGCCAGCCGATTTCAACTAGCACCAGCAAATTTCCTGATTATGTCGGACCACCTAGTCTTCTGTCATCCTCTACTGCACTTCCCTTCCCTTGGTACCCACTCTGCCACCCTAATGGTCCAACGGTCATCTAATCTGCGCTTTACATGACCTGCCTAGCGCCATTTTTCCTTGTTCATGTCTATTAGAATATCGTCTCTACCCGTTTGATCTCTGATCCAACCCGCTCTCTTTCTGTCACTTAACGTTATGCCTCGCATTCTTCGTTGCGTCGTTCTTTGCGCAATCCTCAATTTGTTCTCAAAGGAGAAAAAATTTAGGGAATATTTGTTTCGCTACATATAAATGTTCGTTCTGGGCTTTTGGTGCGTCCATCCAATGTTGTGAGTTGTCGCACCAGGTATGCAGTAGTAGTTACCGTACGAAGTTCCACCGGATGGCATCAGCTGAAGAAAAAGTAAATAGAAGTGTGTCATTTTGATATTTAGACACTCTAGTAAACCTGTCTATAGACAGAGTAAACGTTCAAAGGAGGTGAATTGGCAATATTACAAACAAAAGCAATTCGCTTTTACAAAGATGGTGTGGGAAATATCTCTGTAGCAAGCATGTGACGCCCCCTCAGGCATAATCTTTGTTGGCCCGCCCGGCTCGGTGGCCTGCCAGGCTCGGTAGGAAACATTTGTCACTTCACCGCAATCAACACCGACGAGCACAGCTATTAGGCGGTCAGTCATCGTTCATCACCACCACGCTCCGGAACGTCCGTCTAACGGAGGGTGCCTTGAGCCCTCCCTTGTTCACGAACCCGGGCGGATCGTGACACTGGTGACGAGGCTGGCGACGACTACGCACGGATCGTCCCACGCTGCCGCGAGCGGCGAAACACTGCCCCCCGTTGTTGGCGCCATGCCACCGTACGGAAGGCTCGAGCCGTTCGAGGGACATAGGTCCGCCTGGGCAATTTACGAGGAAGAAGAGCACCTGTTCTTCCGGGCTAATGACACATCCGAGGCCAACCAGTGGGATATTTTCTGTGCCAGCTGCGCGACCCGTGTCTTCAGTCTCCTGCTCGACCTTCTCAAGCCAGCCACGCCGCATTGTAAGACGCTGGGTGAGCTGCTCGCCATACTGCGCTCGCATTTCAACCCAGCACCGCCCACACTAATGGAGCGTTTCTGCTTCAACAACCGGAGCCCCCGGGAAGGAGAGATCCACGGAGAGTTCAGTGCTGCACTACGAGGGTTAGCGAGTGCCTGCATTTTCGGGGACCAGCTGGACTCGCTGCTCCGGGACCGTTTCATCTGCGGCATTAACAATACCGCCATGCGGACACGACTCCTGGAGCTTCCCGACCTCTCACTGGACGACACCGTGAAGGCAGCGCTGGCAATGGAAGATGCAGCCAAGCACTCCGCCGAGATTGCCCGTGTGGCTGGCTCAACGTCGGCGGAAGCGGCGGTCAACAAGTTGGTGACAAACGGCAGTACCTGCGCTCGCTGTGGTGGTGCCCACTCCCCCTCACAGTGCCAGTTCTCTCAAGCACAATGCTTCACGTGTGGGAAAACTGGGCACCTGGCACGCGTATGCCGAAGGGTTAGGACGAACAGCAAAGAGCAGCAGCAGCAGCCCGGTTCAAGCTGAGGTACCACACAAGACCGTGGCCCGGGCATCCATCGCAAGGGTACGCGGCGGGGGCATGCGGCAGCAGGCTCAAGTTCTTCCGCGGCCAGGCTCCACGTCACGGCCGAGGACCCACCGATTTTCGACACGTGGCAGACAGGCTTTGTACTGTCGTCTGTGTCGCCGTACATGCTGACCGTCGAAATCAGCGGGCACTACATTCCATGCAGCTGGACACAGGGGCCAACATGTCAGTAATGTCCGGGAAGCTCTTCAAGCGTACTTTCCCAGCGTGTCCGTCGAGGCTTCGCGCGTGATGCTGCGCAGCTACTCCGGGCAGCTTACCAGGTCCAGGGTCAGGCACAGGTCAGCGTTCGCTTTGGCGACAGGGAGGTGACGCTTCCCTTTTACTTAACCAAGGGGTGATCACCGACGCTGCTATGCCAAAACTGGATTCATGCACTGGACGGTCGGCTGCCAGAGTACCAGGAAGTCAGCCTGCATGCGGTGAAAGACGTCCCCAGCCTCCTGACCGAGTTGAAGTCACTGCTCCAGCCAGGGGTGGGCACATTTTTCAAGCCTCCTCTACTGCCGTTCGCCCTGAAGGACGGGGTCGCCCAGGAGCTGCAGCGGTTACAGCGAGAGGGCATCCTGGTGCCCGTCAAGACATCAGATAGGGCATCGTACCATCGTGAAGCGAGGTGGCAGTCAGGATCTGCGGGGATTTCAATATTACCATCAACCCCGTCGCTACCGTCGAGAAGTACCCGTTGCCCCGGATTGATGATATTTGGTCAGCATTGTCCGGTGGACAGAAGTTCCCCAAGCTCAACCTAAGGGATGCATACCAGCAGCTGGTGCTCCAGGATGCCTCCCGGAAGTATGTCACAATATCGACAACTTTACGGCTCTTCCAGTACACGCGCTTACCCTTTGGCGTGGCCTCAGCGCCAGCCATATTTCAGAGGGAGATGGACAACCTGTTCATGGGCATGAGACACGTTGCGGTGTACTTGGATGACATCCTAGTTAGTGGCAGCGATGACAGGGACCGTGTGCAAAACCTGCACAACGTCCTGGCACAGCTGCAGGACGCCGGCCTTAAGCTCAAGCTGGAAAAGTGGATTTTCCTGGCACCCATTGTTGAGTACTTGGGATATGTCATTTCCCAGGCTGGCCTAGCCCCGGCTACCCGCAAAGCTGATGCTTGCGGGTAGCCGGGGCTAGGCCAAGTTGAGGCGCCTTGAGCTGAGCAGCTCAAGGCGCCTAAGACCTAAAACAAGAAGGAGCTTCAGCGCTACCTCGCCCTCATCAACTTCTACAGAAGTTTTCTGCCGAACCTGTCGGAACATCCACAGCAGCTCCATCTTCTGTTTCGAGATGGTCAGTAATGGGTCTGGAAGAAGGAGCAAGACCGGGCCTTCCAGCGCAGCAAGGAGCTAATCACCAAGGCTCCAGTGCTGGTACATATCGATCCTGCTAAGCCTGTCGTCCTGACCATAGATGCGTCGCCGTACGGCATGGGAGCAGTCCTGGCCCACCGGGACAAGGATGGCCAGGAACGCCTTGTGCCGTTTGCTTCTCGTCGGCTTCATGCGGCAAAGCAACGTTACAGCCAGCTGGACAAGGAAGGTTTGATCCTCATGATCGGTGTCTAACGCTTCCACCAGTATCTGTGGGTTCGGAAGTTCGAGGCAGTCACGGCCCACAAGCCGCTGCTGGGGCCTGACAAGGCAGTTCCTGTGCAGGCAGTTCCTGTGCACGCATCACCTCGAGTGGTACGCTGGGCCTTCAGGCTGGCAGCTTACAGTTACCAGGTGGTTTACTGTCCGGGAAAGGACCTGGGACCTGCTGATGCCCTGAGCCGCCTGCCGCTGCCAGAGGTGCCGGATGCTGTTCCCGAACCTGCTGAAGTATTCATGCTGGAGCACGTGTACCCGAAGGCGCTCTCCAGATCTGCGGTATCTCAAGCGACCAGCCAGGACCCAGTACTGTCTAAGGTTACCAAGGCGGTGTGCCGTGGGGCATTGGCTCAGCAGGCTTATAGCCACAAGGCCGCTGAGCTGAGCTCACAGCAGGGCTGCCTATTGTGGGGTCCAGGGTGGTGATCCCACAAAGTCTCCGGCCCAGGGTCCTGCAGTTGCTGCACGCGGGTCATCCTGCCGTGGAAAACACCAAGATGGTGGCCTAGTCCCATGTTTGGTGGCCTAGCCTGGACCAGGACATCGCTCACATGGTGCAGAGCTGCCAAATCTGCCATTAGCATCAGCGGACCTCACGTCATGTGGAAATCGCCCCCTGGCCGTTCCCACAGAGACCCTGGTCCCGCCTACATGTGGATTTTGGGGGAACCTTCAAGGGCCATTACTTCCTGGGGGTGGTGGACGCCTTTCCAAGTGGGTGAAGGTTCTACCTGTCACCACTCCATCAGCAGACACGACCATTGCAGCGCTACGACAGGTCTTCGCCGCCCAGCAGTTGCCGGACGTCATCGTATCCGACAATGGTTCGGCTTTCGCCAGCACAGAGTACCTGGCCTAGCTGACGAAGAATGGAATCCGCCGGCTGATGGTTGCGTCGTACCACCTTACTTCAAATGGTGCAGCCGAGCGGGTGGTGCAAACCATCAAGGACAAGCTCAAGAAGAGCCAGACTGGGGATTTCTGGACGCGGATTTCCCGGATACCTTTTCAGTACCGGACCACGTCCCACGATGTCACTGGCCGTGCCCCCTGTGAGCTCCTGTTGGGTCGGATGGTCAAGACACCTTTGGACGTCTTGCATACGAACCTCCGATCCACAGTGCTCCTGAAGCAGCTGAAGCAGGAGCTGGCTGCTGACCAATGGTCCCGTCCCGGGCCTTTGCCTGAGTCAGGAGCTCCAGTTTTCACCAGGAACTTCCGTCCTGGCCCACCCTAGTTCGCCGGACTGGTGGTGTCTCCTGCCAGCGCCTCATCGCTGCTCGTCCGCATGCCATACGGGGCCACCTGGCACAGATACGCGAACCATGTTAGGCCTCGCCTTGGGACTTGGCAAGCACCCTCGACTGCCACTTCCGAGTTCCAGCCCGCAGGAGGACTAGCGGCAGCACCAGTCGCTTCAAGTGGAGTACCACCCACCTCAGAGGTGGCAAGCGCTTCCAGTGGCGTGGCGCCCGTTCGGCCAGTGTCGAGCCCGTTACCAGTCACAAGGCCGACCACTGCAGACCCTCCGAATGGAGTGAGATGGAGCGAGGCACCCGGCCCGTCAACACCGGTGCCCAGGCGGAGTACTCGGCGGCGGAGGCCACCGGACCGTTACTCGCCTGGGTAGCAGGCACTGTCGACCCGGCTATGACAGAGGCACAGCCTCGTACTTTGAGCTTAGAAGTTTTTTTTTTGTTCAGGGCAAACAAACTGGTGGTAAGGGGGTGTAGCAAGCATGTGACGCACCCTCGGGAATAATCTTCGTTGGCCCGCCAGGCTCCGTGGCCTGCCATGCTTGGTAGGCAACATTGGTCACCTCACCGCAATAAACACCGACGAGCACAGCTGCTCGGCGGTCAGTCATCGTTCACCACCACCACGCTACGGAACGTCCATCTAGCGGCGTGCCTCGAGCCCTCCCTTGTTCACGAACCCGGGCGGATCGTGACAATCTGACTCATCCTGAACAATGCCGTGCATCAAATATGACAAAAACATCTGGTTTTCACACACTCCCCGATTCTCGGGCCTTAGTTCCTGCACTTTAAGGTCACAAATATACGGACGACTGCACGTTTTTTACATAACTTGGCCCCAGCCGCCGCGACAGTGCGCCAAGTACATAGAGGTGGCCACAGCACAGGCTCCCACCTAGACAATGCAAGACGTTCGCAGAATACCTACTACTCGCACTCAATACAAATGCATAAGTTCAAAGCCTATTTTAAGGCGAGAACTGGCTTGTTGTGCGATGGCCTTCAATAAAGGAGGCGTCTATTCGAGTTTTACAGAAAAAAAACGCAAGTCATCTTCTTCGAACGAACGGCGGGTGGAAAGGCGAACAAGTGGCGTGCGCAGCCAGGTGCTGCGTCGCTGACGTCCCGCGGTGGTAGTGGCGGTTCTGGTGACAATTGTCTATGAAACGAGTGAGACAGCGATTGGAGTACGCACGCCCGGGGCCTAGTGGATCACGTGATAGGACTCGGAAGTACACAATGGCCGAGGATGCTCGCCAAGCGACTAACGAGGTGCGACGTGAGAAACGGCAGGAGCAAGGCGTTTGACCGCGAGTGCTGCTTTCCCCTGCTGCGAGGATGTAACGTAATTGGGTACGGCTTGTGTTACATATCTGTAACACTTACTGACGACAAGTCTGTTGCGCCTTTAGGTGCTCATACATATGAACTTACGCATACGAGCATTAGGTGCTCGTATTTGTCGTTGTGGAGGTCGACCTAAAGCGCCACACGTTTGCTACACACTGCGGCTCGTTATATGTCATGCAAGAAATCTGACACCTCCCATCGTATAACTTTATTCATTTCCAAGCGTGTGCAAGCTTTCGCCTTCAGGTGTTACAGAAGCGTAACACGCCGCCGAATTTTCAGTCCTCCCCAAGATACAATATGCGAGTTACAAGCTCATGGTTTTTGAGCTTCACGGCCTTAACTTTTGGGCTTTCTGCTGGCGCAAGGAATATACTGCCGTGCTATCACTCCTTGCAATCAGTTGTCGCGTTTTCGAGAAGCGTGAGTACCGAAAGAAGGTATATTTTATTGTGGAGGCCAAAAAATGCGTCACATTCTTAGCCTCGTTAGATTCATTCAACGCGAAAACTGCGTCACAATGGCGGAGTTGCTTTTCGCTAACGGCCTCTGAACGCCCGGTGCAGACTACGTGCCACAAAAGTACCCAAAAAAGTAACGAAATCGGTTTCAATAATGTTAGGGGTCAGAGAAAGGGCTACGAACATGTCCCAGAAAGATACAGTACCGGCCAAACTAACTGCGCCTAAACGGCGAAGCTGTTTTCGCTAACTGCGTCAAACGCTCGATGCCGTGCCGTAAGCCTAAAGCGCTTGAAATACAGCGCAGATTGTCGAAAAACAAATTCTCACGCTGCCGTAGTCCGATAGCGCAATGGTGCCGCGTCGATGTACAGAAGGAATGCAAGAATACGCCAAAAGCCCAACAAACCAGAGCTACACAAAATTAAATCCGCCTCCATTCGACCCTGTGAACGTGGACGTACAGCAAAGCTAGAACGGAGGCTAGACAAGCGCCACCATTCCACTGAGGTCAGACGACGTTACCCAAGCACTACCACCACAAGCGACATACGTCACGCGCCCGTGTGTAGTCACAGGAGTACTTCCCCGCTAGACACCGAATACTGGACCGCAAAGGAGCAGCCATACAGTCGCGTCGGACGACCCGATGGAACATTGAAAATGGTCCCGATACAGCCAAACCTAAAAAAAACAGACTAAAACAAAAGTGCTTCGGTACAGGGCATCAGGAGGAGAAATAGGCGAAAGAAGGAAACACCGCATCCCGGCCGGTTGTTGGATGACCGCTTGTCTGAGAACGCCAATTGGAGGAGAGACGCGTTTAACTTCGGATCGGGCGGTCGCTAAGAGATCCGCAGGAAGAAAGACGGCCCGCAAGTTTGCGCAGTTCCAGGCGCCGTCATCGACAACTCAGCCAGTCGCTGCCGCCGCCGCCGATAATTAGGAGGAACTAAACCGGTAGGCACACCGGAGCCACAACGCCAAACTGAACTGATCAAATGACACCACCGCGTCACGTCGAATGATGGAGGTGCAACCTGTGAGCCCTCTGCTAAAATCTCATTGTTTCTTCATTCTGCATGTCCTGATATATTACATGAGATGCTATAATTTTCTGTGAACTGCTCGTTTTTTTTCCCGCACTTCTTGCCTGTACTTTGATTATTGATTTCCAATGTAAGTTTTGATTGTGTATTTGCATGTGTCGTCTCGTGTCCATTCTCTTCGCGTAGCACATCTGCAGGCGGCACCCCCCGTGGTTGCTCAGTGGCTATTGTGTTGGGCTGCTGAGCACAAGGTCGCGGGATCGAATCCCGGCCACGGCGGCCGCATTTCGATGGGGGCGAAATGCGAGGACACCGGTGTACTTAGATTTAGGTGCACGTTAACGAACCCCAGGTGGTCGAAATTTCCGGAGTCCTCCACTACGGCGTGCCTCATAATCAGAAAGTGGTCAGAAGAAATGCATTAGGCTATACGATCGGAGGGGTCAACCTTCTGGCAAGACATACCGAGCCGCTGTGTGAAGTAAACGTATGGCGCTGTAGGTCGATTTCCTCAGCGAAACATGCGAGCACCTAATGCGCTATCTGCCAAAAAGTTCTTTCTTTCTTCCTTTCTGTCTTGATTTCGTCTTCCTTTCTTTCGTTCTCTCTTTGTTCTTTCGGTCTTCAATCTTTCTTTCGTTCCTTCATTTTTGCTTTCATTTCGTCATTCATATTCAGCCATTGCATATTTGCTTGCTCACGGGCGTATGAGCCGTTCATGCTCATCATATTTTCTGCATCACTAATTTTTTGCATCGCTGGACTAGACGCCGTTCTTTTCGGGTGTGAGCAATTGCAAAGAGACACTTATGGATTTCGCTTTAAAAGCCGTATAGTACGACTTACACGCAAGCTGCAGACGTGATAGCCTCGCACTATTATTTGAATAGACGAGCAAACATAAATATGTCCAGCTGCCGTTTGACGAATGTCTGAGTGGCCGCGGCCTTTAGGTGGCACTGCCGTAAGCACAGCACAGATCCTCATCTTGTAGGCCCTCCATGTAGCGCAAGTGCGTTATTAAAGTGAATGAATTTCTCAAAGTGAAGCGCTTCAAAAAGCTCGTAAAGTACGCCTTATGCACAACCTGCACCCATGATAGCATCAGATTGTAATTTGAATACACGAGAAAACAGAATTCGGTTATGCGGAAACTCGAACACAAAGCCTTCCAGCTGCCGTTTGTTTTTGGGCCCTCCGCCTGGAGCAAGTGCATTAGCGATCTAATCGAATTTCTCAAAGTAATATGTGTGACGAAAATTCGTAAAGTACGACTTACACCCAACCTAGACATGATAGCAAAGGTCTGTAATTCAAAGGCACGAAAAAAACATACTTATCTGATCCGGAAACTCAAACACACACATTTTCCAGCTGCCGTGTTGTTGGACAGCAGGCAACGAAAAATCCCGACTAACTAAAGGATAACAGCCACGCTTCAAAAAAAAAAGGAAAGAAAAGGCGAGGGATGGGTCATCGAACAGACGAACGCTCAGATTCGCATCCGGCCTCGTGGCATGTCTGGCGCATGCATCAGGGGCGTCTGGCGTGTCATCGGCTGGTCGCTAGTTAATGCAAGAAAAATAAGTCACAAAGTATGAGCTTATTTATATGCAAACTTTTTAGTTTTAGTGGGAATGGGTAAAAAATATCCCTGACGATTGCGATACTCACTAATGCGAAATTTGAACACAGCTGTATATATGCTTTCATGTCGCGTGTCAACATTTTGTGTCAATAATATATAGATGCATGGTTCTTATTATGAAGAGAACGACGCTGTGGGTAGCACAGCTGGCGCGGATAATCTGTCTCACGCGGCGCGTTGCAAACGCAGTGAAGTGCGGTGCGACCGCCTCGTTAATCGGGAAAGGTAGCGTGTGGGTGCTGCGCGGGTGCGATTCGCAGCAGCCGCCGTGCAGCTCATACAGCGCTTTGTTTCCACATAGACGACGCGCGCTACTCAGACTCAATATCGCAGCCATCGTCGCCGCAGAGTCTGTCGTACGCGGCACAACGCGTTTCTTCGCGTGCTTTTGTTCCACCAACGCCGAGAGCTATGGTGTCTAGATGCGCTCGCGAACACCACGCGCGCTCGTCGAGGTCAGACGTGCCGGACCGCTGCTCCACGGCACGTACTTCGGCTCGAACCGCCGCCCCCAGCCGGGGGCTCCCGAGGCACCGCGAGCGGCACGGTTGGCCACGAGACCCCGGCGGCTCGGGCTCCCCAGCTCCGTGCATTTTCATCGGAAGTTAAGCACCACCTGAGTGACTACAATGGCTATCTGAACCACACTCTAACCAACGAGGCCACAACGCTGATCACTGTGTTCGAATCCGCTAAGTCAAACGACACCACGGCTCGGTAGGCCCGGCCAGTCAGTGCATAGCATGGACACAGACGAGCCTGCGGGCGACAACCGAAGAATCCGGAACTGTATTCACGCTGGTCACTTCGATCAGACGCACGCAAGAAACACAGAACGTTGTCCTCCGTCTCGAGAACCGCATCAACCTAGCTACCGCATCGGCACTCCACCTCACAAACGATTTAGTCACGGCCGCCGCACTGACTGCATCAGAAACCAAGGACCTCGACATCCACATCAGGCGCACCCAGAACTTCCTAATCGCTTCCATGAAGCGAGAATCAACGCTGCAGAAAATTCTCGCTTTGCACACAGTCGTTGAGAACAGCACCGAACACCAAGCCACAGCTTACAAAGCCAGTGAGCCAGGAAACGCTCGCGGAGTAGTTCGAGGACTACCAACAGAAATCCCGGATGACAAAATTAGTGCGTACATCCCCGTCAGGGACGCTGAACTTCTCAGAACGCGGCGCCTCGGCAAGAGTAAATGCGTCCTGATCACAGTAAGAGGCCCAAAGCTCCCGCGCGTCGCATAGGGGGACGGGTAGTCACATCGTTGGCTCCCTACAAGCCCAACGCAGTAGAGTGCGCATTATGCCAAATCATAGGACACCGAAGGGACGTCTGCCCCACAGCACAAGACTACATTGCGGGTGAAGGATGCGGCACCCAATTCACTCCGGGAACTGACCCTAAATACACACCCAAGACTGCGACATGAAGTGCTTAAAGTGTGAAGGCGCGCACAGCTCCCGAGACCCCACCTGCCCAAAAAAACAAGCCGTTGACAAGGCCACTCGAACAGCTGCCTACAGGAGAGATCATCCAGAATCTTCTATACCAAAGCCCAAGCGAAATCAATTGCAGGCAAAAGGACAACAGCCGCCACACAATACAAAAAATAATTTCCCCCACATAACTACGCATAACCACTTCGCAGCGCCGGAAGAAATAGAACAAATCAAACAATCCATTGAAGTGGACGCGCAGACACAGGGCAGCATTCCAAAGGAAGCAGAAAGAACAAAACAATGCAACAAAACTTATGCCATGGCAGCACGGACCATAAAGCTTAAGCCCATGCAAGGGAACATCGTGCGGCCTAAAACATCAAAAACCGCGGGACCATTACAGCCATTGTAGAAGGGGCCCACGTCCGCTCGACAACCGCACCAAATAGCCACGCAAGAAGAAACATCGAAAGACAGAAGTGAGGACCGCCTGACCGACCAACCACCCAGGCCACAGACCACTCAGGTAAGTCAGTCAGCCACTACCACACTACACGACAACCATACTCCCAGCTACATTACTGACGTCTTGCGCAGACTCGAAAACGTAGAGAAACGGGAACGCCACCGTGGACACGCACATGAACACATCACAAACCAACTCACAGAGAGCATACAACAACTGACGTCACGCTCCGAGCTACCTTATGCCGAACTAACTTCACAAATGAATATGCTAGTAGAGAGCATTTGTACTCTCAGATGTACGGTAGAAAGCATGCACCAATCAATACATGCACTGGAACCACAACGAAATCTTCGCAAGCAAACAGACAGTACACCAACCAAGGGCCCCAGCAAGAAGGCCACACACGACAACAACAGTGAATCCACACATGAATATGGCCAGCCCTAAAGCAGAGACACCCCCCCCCCCCCAATACATTCCGTTCAACCTAAAGCCACGTGTCACCCCCAATAACAAGCTGGCAATGAAACTGTAGAGGCATTCGTCGCAAAAAGAACTTCGTGCAATTCATTCTCGCAGCACCACACAAACCACATGTTATCACCTTGCAGGAAACAGTAGGCCCAATAACCTTTCCAGGCTACTCAAGCCCAAGCATTACACAAAAACTGATAAAACGCTCTCTTGGCAAGGAAACAACACCGTCGACTCACACGCCCACTATGACAACCGCACTTATAGCGAACAAGCACACTGCGAACCAAATTTCCAGACTCCATCACCACGGCCACAGAATAAACTGTACACACGCGCAGCTGCTTCTACGGAACGTGCAAACTAGACGTAATAAAAACCTATCACTGCCCAAAAGCAATGAAGTATGGTCCACAATGGCGCAAACACCTCCACAATTACAGCAAACGTGATGCCATCTGGTTGGGAGGCTTCAATAGCCAACACATAGAATGGGGCTACACCTTTAACAAACCCAACGGAAAACAACTCCTAGTTCTTTCCGAAGAATTCCACTTCAGCCTAGCTAACGACATCATCCAACACACGAGCACGGGAAACTCGGTAGAACTCGACACCAACCCATATCTCACCTGGACACGAATAACACAGGAACCGAAATGGGAACACAAACAGGAAACACTCGGTAGTGATCACTGCATCATCACTACAAGCATCCCAATGCCAAAAAAGAAACGCAAACACACAAGGAACAAAGACTGCCCAATTGGCCCTGCTGCACTGACGGACTGGACAAAATTCTGATGTACTCTTGAAAACCTTACATCATCCACGTGAGATGAGTGGACGCAGAATGTAACCTCAACCTACACCAAACATACCGCCGCCATACAACGTACAGAATAGCTCCCCGAAGTAGATGGTGATCTTCTGGCCATCTGGGACAAACTACACAAATTAGTGGAACAGTGAAAAAGAAACAAACGCAACAAATAACTACAGAAACGCACACAGGAACTCACAGAAGAAGCTGAAACATATGCCGATAGCCTCGCCGCCTCCAATTGGATACACACATGCTAACAGGCAGGGGAATCACTGCATACAAAAAATCCCTGAACACTTTTTCTCAGTTTTCTGGGGCAACCCCCGCGAAAAAACCGTCTTGTCGAAATCCAACTCACTCACAATATAACAAATGAAGAGCTGTCCAAACAGTTTGCAGACGTATTTTTTGCGACGGCCAGCTCACAGCCAAAACACCACACTTAGAAACCCAGCAAAACAGCCTACCACACGAAGCAGATGCACCATTCACAACGCAAGAGCTTCGAGGTAATTAACAACACCAAACCCCACACAACCCCAGGAACAGACGGCATCACAAACAAGATGCCGGCCAATCTACCTGCGAAGCAACAGAA
Source organism: Dermacentor albipictus (assembly GCF_038994185.2). Classification (NCBI taxonomy): domain Eukaryota; kingdom Metazoa; phylum Arthropoda; class Arachnida; order Ixodida; family Ixodidae; genus Dermacentor; species Dermacentor albipictus. Next base: position 87,134,911 of record NC_091822.1, read on the forward strand.
AGAACTTCTCGAATACATAAAGTTTGGGAAACAGGCGAAATCCCACCAAGCTGGAAACACGCCTCTGTTATACCAATCCCTAAACCTGGCAAATCACCCAACAACCCAAAACATTTCCGACCTATATCGCTGACCTCGTACGCACGCAAAGCCATGGAAAAATGGTTGCAGCACATCTTCACTGGTTCCAGGAACGAGGCCAAAGATCAGACCCGAGAGTCATAGGATTCCGCCCTCATATGAACACAGAAGACGCTATGTATATGATATACCAAGATGTATATGCCACAGAAAGTACCAGCCAAATCAGAGCAGTTGTGGGACTTGATGTCAAGGGCGCCTTCAACAATGTCATCCACACTGCTGCACAAGAAGGCCTCCAAAGACTTAAACACGGCCCGCGAATGACACAGTACATACACAACTTTCTTCGCGATCGCACAGTCACCGTCAACGTAAACGGAGAGGAATATCAGAAACGTTATCTCATGCGGGGAGTACCTCAGGGATTAATATTATCCCCGATTCTCTTCTCCATGGCATCGGACAGTGTCAGCGCGCAGCTGCAAAACCTACCTGACCTAGGATGCATCATCTATGCAGGCGATATTACATTAGGGCCACATGCAGGGTCTCCAGGTGGCATCGAAAGCACACTACAACAAGCGATCAACGTCATACACTCCCATCTCAAAGAAATTGGTCTTTCTAACTCACCGAAAAAATCGGAATATATGATAGTTACGAACCAAAGAGGTCACTCAGCCAACCGGTACCACAACCTCATCCATCTCCGCATTGAAAATGAACCAATTGCAAAACGCAAAACACTTCGTATTCTCGTATTCCACATTCCACATCTAAGATGACGGCAAGGCCGACACTTGGATGCAAAAAAACTGCACAAAAACTTCACCAATTTAAAGAACTGCTATACCGCATTAGACGGAAAAAGAAAGGAATTTGCGAGCACCATCTATGTAGAATAGTCACATCATTTGCAGAACCCTCTATTTTATACCAGCTGCCATACCTTCAACTCACAATAACGCAGTGCACGAGACTGGATAACCTGTACAGGCAACTCGCCAAAATCAATTTAGGTCTTCCAAGATACGCACCAAATCACAAAGTAAGCCAAACCGACATACCTACAAGTCTTAGCAGACTATTGGGCGTCCACACAGAATCACAAATAAATAGATTGAAACGATCACACCAAGGTCAAGCGCTGCTTAAAGATCTTCGACATTCTCGAGACGACATGCCTCGAATAACGCTGCCACCTCCACCATTGTAAGCGTTTAATAAAATTCACACGATACCAATGCTCCCGAAACATGGACCCGCAAACAGACCAAGGAAGAAGACAATCACGCGCAAAACGCACCCAACATAACACCCCGGACACAACTGTGTACTACACAGACGCATTCCCGGGTACGGACCCCACAGCACACCGCACGGCGGCATACAACGCCGTGACCAATGCGTATACCCAAGGCCTGTACACAGGCCTCCCTAGCCAAGTAACAGCTGAAATAGTGGCGATAACTGGAGCAGTCACAGCACCACAGCACACACATACCAGCATCCTCATTCACAAAGACATTCAAGCAGCATGCCGAGCGTTCCTCGCGGGAAACCTGCCCGACCCCATTCGCGAAATCCTACATCGATATATGATGAATAATCCGACACACCACATCACTATTCAATGGGTATCTAGGCACTGTAACATCGAAGGAAACGAAAAGGCCCACGCTCTATCCCGCGCAAATATTCTGGGACCTCCTCTTCAGTGGCAGACGCACTCAGTTCTACAGAGTTAAAGCAAATAGCTTAAAATATGCGACGCCTAAATTAGAGGAATGGCATGAACAAGAAACTACTCTCTCAGCTCCACCACACTCCTCAACACGCGAGGCCGCTGCCACTTAGCGCCAAGCCCAAACGCACTGCCTACCCACACCTAGCATTCTACACTAAATAACTGGAAAAGACGGCTCCCTCAAGTGCACACAGTGTGCAGGATACCCCAATACACCCTATACACCCTGGGACTGCCCGGGAATTCAACACGCACTTCAATATATTCTTAGGATGCTACCAAAAAGACCACAGACACTAGAGGAGTGGCTGGCTGACCCAACACCACGTAATGTGGCCGCGTTAACGGATCTCACCATGGCGCTTGGGCTTGGAGTACAGCAAGAAGCGGGCCCAGCCCAACCAAGAGTCGACGCTACCAACGTCGCACCTTCGCCCCCGTTTCCGGCAGCCTCTCACCACCACCCTAATGCCCAGTAGGCCCTGACAGGGGGCCGGAGTGAAATAAATGTTTTAGAGCGCAGCTCTTTGGCGTCCGTTCCTGGGTTTCGCGTCGTCGTCGGCGTTGTCGTCGGCCTCGTAACCAGCTCCGCCCCCCTTTCATCCCCCCAGCGCTAGCAGCGACCGACGGATACCGCTGGATGCCGCTGACGCCGCTAGAGAGTCAAGATAACGTGACTGCATAGAACACCGTCGCCGCCATGCAGAAAGAGGAGGAAAGGGTCCCCCCCCCCCCTGTTCTTGTGTGGCGGATAGGGTGCTCTTCAGTTGCCGACGCGCCGGTTATTTCACGTAGGCCCCGGCACGTCGACAAATACGTGACCACCTTCCCACGGCTAGACCTGGTTCTTAGCGCTGCGGAAGCGAGGGTATCATATTGTTTGTGTCGGCATCGGCGGCGTTGTCCCTGAAACCAACTCCGCAGCTGGGGTTGACTCACTATCGGTGTCAGCGGCATCAGTCAGTCGCTGCTATCTCTTCCCTCCTCCCTTTATCGTGTTGTCCGCTTGCTGCGCGCGCTTCTGCCCCCATCGTTTGCCGCTGGGTGTACACGCCGCCCCCCTCCCCCCTCTTCCTGCGAGTCTCCGGTTGTCAAAGCGCCGGCTCGAACTTAATTCCTTTCTTCGCTCCTCCTCCAATGCAACCCCTGTGCGGTGGCAATCAGAGAGCCAGATCGGTGGCGGCGGATCTGTATATGTGCACCGCCCGAGCCGAAAATGCCGCTGCCGTCCTATACTGCTGTGGTGCTCGCAGAGACCACAACAGAGCGGCGGGAGTCGCTATCTACTTGCGCACAGGTCTCTCTGCAATACCAGTCGAAATGTTTGGCACGTCACATGAAGTTGGCGAACTGTGCGCCGCAAAGTTGCCCAACGGCTTGCTGGTAGTAGCTGCCTACTTCGCCCCTACCGCACTCACGAAAGACGTCGTGCACTTCCTGCAACTCGCATGAACCGTCCATCGATCCACACCGATGTTAGTAGTGGGGGACTTTAATGTTGACATAAAGACAAACAGCAATTTCCTAACACTTATGCGGGAGAACATCCCGTTCCTCTCGCTCGTAACGCGTCCCACGGCTGTGACAACCTCGCGAGGCACTTGTATAGATCTCGTCTTTGAGAATCAAGCATTGGTGTACCAAGTCGAACATATATCAGTCTATTTCTCCGACCACAAAGCTTCCTTCATGACTGTCAAGAACTGTTAGTGGAGTCTTTGTTAAAGGAATACGTGTGAAAAATAAAAAAAAATTCTGTGATAGCGCATACATGTGTTGCTCGATTTCTTTGCCTCAATCTGTCGAAAAGGTGAAACAGCTTATTTGCTGCGCTCAAATTTCGCATTAGGAAGTAACGTAATCGTCGGTAATTTTTTTCCCTCTCTCTCTCTCTCTAGATGCGCTCGCTCACCTCCGCTCCAACGAGAGCGACCCTTCGTCGCAGGGAAATCGTGTCACCAGTGTCAGCGGCGATACACACCTAAGGGAGCGTCACATCGAGCCTTGCTCGTAGCCGCTCGCCATCTCCCCTTGCAGGAGCAGTGATCCCCGTCACACACACTCGTACCGAGGAATGACCTCGAAAGCTGACACCGCGGACGACCACAGCCCTCACCACCTCACTCCACTCTGGCTCCATCTCGGATCTGCAGCTGAGAATGCCCACGCGGCTGAAAAGTTCCTGGCCGCCGGCAACTTAGAGCATGCGCAGACCACGTCCCCTCCGCTCCTCCTCCGCCTCCGCCTCATGCTCCCACTGTACCCTCCTCCCCTTTCCTTCTCGCGCGTACTTCCTTCAGCTGGCACTGCGTTCCGCGTTCGCTCGGTTACAAGGTATAACGCCGCCGATGCTTAGAGCCGGAAGGGGTACTTGAATGCCAACTGCTGCCAAATTTCACTTGGGCTAACTTGACTAGAAATGTCCAGCGTATACTCACAGAGTAATCTCTGCAAAGTCGCAGCGTTGGTAATAGACTAATTTTGGTATTAGCAGCTCATAAATAGCGCATATGCAGGCGACATGTGCACCTGACGGCAAAGCGGTGGCGATGCGGATATGGTGAATATTGAAGAACCGTACGTAACATTTAAAGCGAAGCTTTGTTTGCCTCTGCCTCCGACTTTCCGCTGCTGGTGATGCTGCTGCTGCAACGCCGCCACGTCAGGACGTAGTTCAGATGGACGCCACTAACGGAGGCAGCGTCGGGGCGTAAACGACACGTGGGCATGTAACAAAATCTTAAAAGGCATGCGCTGTCGGTCTTTTGTTTCAGTACATTTGTTTGTGAGCTGTCATTCTCAAAATACCCAGGAATAACTTTCTAAAATATCCAACACAATATATGCGCCACGTGGAAAGCCTGCGCGGTTGTGGTTCAGAATGAATATTGCAATGCCCGCGGCGTCGGAACCGGATTTTCTACTTCACGGGGCCCTTAACGCTATCGCGTTGGTATACGGCAGGAGTGTGGCACAAAGGATAGACGACCAGAGAAGCTCGTGTCAAGATTTACGCCGCGTCGCATTTGCACAATGCACTCTGGACGCCGTAAGTAGGCGTGACCCCTCACAAATGCTCTGCAGGAGCTGCCGCGCTTATTTCCGCGCTCATCTGAAACAGCAACGACAGTAGATGGAGGAGCTGGGGAGAATATTACCGAGATAATAGAGAGAGAGAGAAAGGAGGCAGTTTTGTGAGCTCCAACCCAGAATGGTGCCGAAGCGTGGACTTAGTGCCGACGAGACGAAGGCTCGTATATAGCGCTGAGCGGAGCAGGCAAGGTAACATTTCACATCACGTCACGACTGTCGTATGCCGTCAATATATCACCGCCAAATAACTTCTATGAACGCTAACCGCAGACGAAGCTTCGCTTACATCAATTTGCACAGTGCGTGGGTTCTGCATACATATTCGATCTCTCAGTTGCGCCATGCTGCACTTAGGCAGGCAGCCGCATTGCTCGCTCATCATTTGAGCTGCTGCAAAAATGCCGATGAGTTGCGTGACCGTCGGGTGCTCGATTACGTACTCGAGCACGACCAATGGCTGTGAAGTACATAACCCTGAGTGCAGAAAGGCCGAACACATCTTTGCTGCCCCAACTTTCAGAGCGGGAGCATGCACCGCGGCGCAGCAGGTAAGAGTGACGCGGGGAAGCCAACACGCACAAATCATGTAAACTGCAGTTGAAGAAGCTGCACAAGCTACATTTCAACAGCACAGTCCCTTACCCATCAAGACTTGCTTGGCAAGCGCTTTGTCGTGATGACTTTAACTACTATATACCGCGATAGCGCACGAAAACAAAAGATCACGTTCAAATGAAAATTATATTCAAGAGGGACATTCTCGAGCGATCATTTCCGGTAGTGCATCATTTTCAATATATTTCGTGCGTCTCTGCATCGGACGCGTCGAACTAGTCGAACGAAATCCCTTCTTACATATGCAGTGCCAGAAACGGGCCGGAACCGCATGCTGCATTTGTCGCGAAGGAGAGCGCGCCGCGGCCATGGTTGCGGCTGCGGCAAGCCACGCATCAATGCAATGCCGCCAGAGTGAAACGGGCGAAAGGTTATCACGGCCGCAGACCGGCCTGTCTGGCCATGAGTTTACGCACATTTAGCGCTGAGCCTCTTGAATCCGGCCGTGCCAAGGCTCAGCTATTTATCATCCTTTAACACTGACGGCGGTTCTCTAAAACGTTGACAGGTCCGTAGCTTCAAACGTACCAGGCAGCAGCCGGTAAAGTCGGATACGTCATGCCGGAGAAGGTCGCTAAAATGTTTGTCCTTCGCTGTAAACGTGCAGCGCTGCGATCAGGTGTTGCCGCCGCGCTAGCGGACAAGTGCGCGGCGAGCGATAACTTTTTTGTCGAAGGCGCAAACGCAACATGCTCGCTTCCGTGAAGCCGAACAGCATGCTTCTGCTGGCTAGCGCGCAATGCACCCGGTTACAGCTGCTCCAGCATGCTATAGGACATGTGCTGTTCCCGCGCAGGGAGGGGGGGGGGGAATTTTAGACTTTTCGAAACTAAGCATCCCTCCCCCTCACTTTGGGCATCGCGATCGTGAAAAATAGGGGGTGCTTAGAAACGAGTAAATACGGTATATATGTAGATTATTATTATTATTATTATTATTATTATTATTATTATTATTATTATTATTATTATTATACTATTTTACCGGTGTACACATATGGGGCAGAGACTTGGAGATTGACAAAGCAACTTGCGAACAAATTGGGGACTGCGCAAAGATAGATGGAACGAAGAATGCTAGGCATAAATTTAAGAGACAGATAGAGAGCGGTCCGAATCAGAGAGCAAACGGGTATTCACGATACTCTAATGGACACTAAGAGGAAAAAATGGCGCTGGGCAGTTCATGTATTGCGCAGATTAGATGACCCTTGGACCATTGGGGTGACAAAATGGGCACCAAGAGAAGGGAAGCGCAGTAGAGGATGACAGAAGACTAGGTGGTGCGACGAAATTAGGAAATTTGCGGGTGCTAGGTGGAATCGGCTGGCGCAGGACACGGGTAGTTGGAGATCGCAGGGAGACGCCTTCGTCCTGCAGTAGACATGAAATAGGATGATTATGATGATGCTGATTATGATTATGGTGATATGTAATGTAACGCGATGTCCTATAGAAGCAGAAGCAACGATGTTTTTCGTGTCAAAAGTACGAAATTTGTTTTTGTCGCCGGCCATTAGGACTGCATTTTTAAACGCCCTGCAATTTGATTCGATGAGTGTTTCAATGAATTGTGCCCTGCCGCCGGAAAGGCGAGAGCCTTTCGTTGGAAAAGCAAAGTTATAGACAGCTAAACAAAGAGAGCAGTTTTATCGGTCGTGCACACTTGCAAACGTTCGCTTATTAACTAAATTAACAAGCGTAGCGTCAGCGCGCACAGGCAAACATGAACACACCCCACTTCCACGGGTGCGGACGTCGTCAAAACGCTGGCGTCAGGAAGCGCGGCAGCAGCCGCGAGCGAATGGACCTTCGCGCTGTCTTTTACTTCAAAGCAAACTGAGTGGCGAGAACGCAGCACTCACAATGGTATGAGTCGTCGGCGCACCTAGACTACGCCGCGTATCAGCAGGCGAAGTGACCGTCGTACTGACTATCGGTTCAACGCAAACTTAGCGGCGAGAGAGCGCAGCCAGCGCGAAGGTACCAGCCATCGAAGCGCTTAGACTCTACCCTTAACGCAGATCGCTTTCAAGATATGACACGCGTGGCTGCGGCTCAGCCACATCGATACCCTCTCCACATGAGCGTGCTGCTCGCCTCCTGGCATCCAATTACAAACGAAAAACCGCTCAATGTAGGTAATATTATTCATTATGAAGGCAAGAAAAAGTTACCTGCTATAAAGTAGGAGAGCGTTTGATCGGGCTGCTCAGGCAACGCTGCCGGTCACTGCCCGATGCTTGCGTCGGCGGTTACGCTAATTTGACATCCGGAGCTCGGAATAAAAACGTATTGGAATAATTTTACGTTATAGGGCCCCTGGTCGCTTCGTCGGAAAGCAAGCCAATCGGCCCGCGCAGCTGCACGAAGGCAGCTAAAGTAAAAAAAAAAAGAATATTTCGTGGGCCTAACTCATTACTTTTGGCAGAAAATGTTGAACAACCATGGAACACATCTCGTAAACACCGTGCCACCAGAAATCAGACAAATGTTGATAAACGTGAACAGTACGAGCGCGCCTTACTGCAGACTCCAAGAGCTGCGGTCTACTGCAATTGACAGAAGCAGGAATGCCCCCTTTTATAGCAGGCGTTGAAAAATAGGTATTTATCCTGAATGTAACAGCAAAAAACGGTTGTCCTTTTGTTTCCTTGTCAGGCGTATATAGCATTGATAAAGAATTTTACTTTTTTAGAATGAATTCCAACTGTGTTTTGTGTTATTGAAAATTTGGTAGCATGGTTACAATCCTGTAACACGTGAAAGCGAAAGCCTGCTCCACACGTAATGCATTAAGTTATAGGATCCGAGGTGTCAGACTTCTTGCAAGACATAACGATCGACAGCGTGAAGTAAACGTATGGCGCTGTAGGTCGAGCTCCTGAACGACACATGCGAGCACCTAGTGCACTACCTTAAGGTTCTTTCATTCTTTCTTTCGTTCTCTCTTTCTTGCGGTGTTTCTTTGTTCTTTCGCTCCTTCTTTTGATTTTTCTTTCCTTCCTTCTTTCGTTTTCGTTTTTTTTTTCATTCATACTCAGCTATCGCATCTTTGCTTGCTTACGCGGGTATGAGCAATGCTCGATGATGATATTTTAGTCTGACTGAACTAGACGCCGCTTTCTTTCTATATGAGCCATTGCAACGAGCCACTTAAGGTTTTCGCCGAAAAAATTATGCTTCTTTCTCGAGGTTTGGTCCCTCTCCACATAGTCACGCTTCAATCGCTGTTCCCATAAACACCCTTGCATATGTCGGTGACAATTAGTTCTCGACCACTCTTCGCTCGAATCTTCGCCACCAATTTAGATCGCCCTTGTAAGTAACGTGCCAAGCCTAGCGGCTGGCAGCGGAAGAACATGGAGTGTCACGACTTGTGCAGCAAGTTGCGTGGCTGCCGCAGGTCGCCGCACCAAGAACACTGTTGTCATGGTAGTCGGTTCTCCCGTACATCTTGCTCCGTGTTCATAAGTATTTCACGCAGTAAAATATTTTCCACTCTTGTGGCTGCGCAAAACAGTGCATTGAAATACCGCGGCTGTGCCTATCTAGGTCAGTAGTGCTTCCTTCCTTTGTTGTTTTCATCCTGCGTCATCAAAACATACGGCTAGAGCAACAACCACCTGCACCGAGCACCTGTGCCATATAAAATACCGCCGACGCATGGCACATGCAAAGACCTCAGCGGGAAAAAATAATGACAAGCAACGAGGACGACTAGAAACCGCTTTCCTGTGCCATGTGGAAGCAAAGGTGTCATGACAGCGGGCGGTGCAGTCGCTGCGCATGCTTTAACCACCTCAACCCGTATTCACAAATACTTCTTAGGTTAGAATTGTGACGCAGTTTGCGATAAACAGCTCTGCCTTTGTGGCGTGGTTAATTTAACCTAATGGCTCGTACTGGGAGATGTTGGCGACGCTTTGTATGGGTCCCACCATTATTATAACTTATTTCTGTAGTATTTGTGCTCGCTCACCGCACCCGGTTTTGTAACCCATTTAGCGAAAAGCACCTCGTCCGTGTGACGCAGTTTCGCGTGTACTGAACCTTACCGGGACAAGTTTTGAAGCTTTCTCTTACCCACGAATTTAGTGTAACTAATTTCGTTACTTTCTGGACCACTTCTCACGTACAGTGGCGGCATTGTGACGCAGTTAGCGAAAAGCCGCTCGGCCGTTTGCCGCAGTTAGTTTGACGTGTACTAAATGCTACCAGGACAAGTTTGTGACGTATTCAATGGCCCCCAAAATTGTTGTAATTACTTTCATTGCTTTTTGGAATATTACTTCTGTGGCACACTCGCCACGCCTGGGGTTCTGACGCCGCAAAAAGCAAGCTGGTCGTGGTGACAGTTAGTTTGGCATCTACTGAATCTCAGACAAGTTTGTGACGCCTTTCTAGGGCCCCGCAACCTATACCTTCTTTCGGTTCTCACGCTTGTCGTAGACGCGTCGAGCGATTGCCAAGAGTGATAAAAATGAAGTGTGTTGCTTGAGCCGGCAGAACCAGCAAAATCTAACGCCGAGGAGCTCAAAACCCGAGAACTTCAAAATGTTGTCTTTTGAACAACTGAAAACAGGCTTTCCACCCATGCTTTTCTCTTGAGTACGAGTTGAACGGATTCTATGAGCGTCTAGTATGGTCTGGCTGAGAGCCTGTGTTGTGGCCACCTCTGTATGTAGCGTACTATCGCCATGTATCTATAAGTGAATTGCTTTTGTATTCCTATAAGGTCCAAATACCAAAATGAGACATGCTTTTACTTTACTTTTGTCGGCTGGTGCCGTCCGTTGGAGATTCGTACGGTAACTACTGCTGCTTACCTGTTGCGACCACGTCGAATGAACGCACAAGAAGCCTGGAACGAGCATTTATATCGAATGAAATAAACATTTCCTCATTTACAAGGTGTCCTGCGTCTACTTTATGAAATTGCACGTGGCAAAGATTCGACGGAGGCTTCAAAATATCGTTCGCAATCATTTTAACTAAATGAATCCGCAAGTTTGTGCGGAATCGTTTATTTAGTTAACTCCCGTCGGATGGCGTCGAAAATCACGGCGAAAATGCATGCTGCTGGCCGAGCGCTGCCGATGAAATAAAGAACTCCCTGCCGCTTCCTCGTCACCAGTCACGATGCAGCCCACCTTGTTCACCGAACGCACGCTTGAGAGCAGCACAATACCACTGCGCAAACACTTCATCACGTGGCTTTCTTCAAATTTCGTGGCCTTTCTTTGCAAAGGACTATGTGAGACGTATCATAAAGCAAACTTGATCAGTGGTTTCTGAAGGTGCTCTACAAATCTGCCTATTATACTTGGGATCCTCAGCCAATAATGGAAAAGTTGAGTAATTCATTCAACATAACTAGTGAGTTATGAGGAAAACAAAAAAAAATGTCTGAGTTACCGTAGGCGTGTACGAGCCGGCACACGCCAAGGCACGCGAGCTCGCGAACCGCGCCGGCGAATGTCGTCCATGGGACAGCACCAAAGACTGCTTGACCAGTTACAACGAAGTTATCAAGGCCATCTGCCTGGCCCGCCGAACCTTCCCTCCACCCAGCGACAAGCTGGAAAGGGCGCAAGCGCTGGCCCTCGCACAATTGCAGACGCTCACGTACCCTAACCCGGCACAATACCACAGGCTCTACCTCGGAACATACCCGCCAAATATATGCGAGGTCTGCCACACTGATATAGTCACTTTAACTCACGTGCTCCGGGACTGTAACAAAACCCTCACGGTGTTAACTCTGGAACCCTTCCGCCGAGGTGGGCCGCTGCCTTGCACAGCCCCAGCCTCGGCGACCAACTCTGGGCCGTCCAGAAGGCCCGTGAGGCGGCCGCGAAGGAGCACCTCAACGTTCCCACGTGTGAGACCTAAGGCCCCGTCGGCGAAAGCTCTGCAGGACTATAAATAAAGTTGTTACCAACCAACTGTAGGCTATTGCAAATAGTATGCCTTCGGTTCAATTCGCTTCCGACGCGCCTTTCATTTCCATGTTCTTGGCTCAAGTTATGTGGGACACCCTGTATAATTTGTTCATGTCTGTGAAAGGAAGCAAATATTTTTTGGAACGAAAGAGTAGCTGACGTGCTCTATTCGTAGATTACGGTTTGGGTTCCCGCCATCGCGGCATTTCTGTTATCCACATTCTTAGTGTTCGTTTCATACTCTTTCACAAACGTGGAAAATAGGATCGATATAGGCTCCCTTTAGAAACAGAACACACTTACGCATTCTGATAACTCAATTTGTGAATTTTGCGGCCTCGGAATACTTATAATATTTATTCCAGAGAGTTTGCAAATTGCCTGCACAGTTCTGGTACATAGCTCTTAATTCCTACCCACTTGCCTTTTCGGGGCATATAAAGTGCATACGCAGTTCTACAGACGTCTAGAACAGCCATATTCTCGAAACAGAATTCGCTTAACTTATTTCCGGTGGCCTGTTGTTCTTTACATAACTTCTAGTGGGTTGCATGTGTAGTGCTCGAAGACTTAAGTTAAGAGGAAGATTATGACCAGAAGTGTACAGGGTGTCTAAAGAAAGTCTGTGGTCTTTCCTGAAAATGTCCATAGACATTTCGTGCACGTCAAAATTTTTTTTTTCAGTTATCTTCAGAACCTAATTCGTTTCCGTGTCCCATTGCTGCTGTAGGTAGGTCGCAAGATGTCGCGCCACACGAGAACGAACAGCAGAACCGCAATGCAAATGTTGAATGCTCCCAGCATCCGGTAGAGGTTGTCGAACGAACCCAGGGTGTCACGGAAGAAACCTGCATCGCGAACGCGTTTACGACATTTGATAAAACAGAACTTGGACAACCGGTGTACAAAGACTAAAACGAAACGTGCTCTTGTTCTTATAAATCGATGGCACTAGGAAAGGTTCAAAAGGGCTGCATTACCGCAGAAAAAACAAGCATGATAGGTTGGGACCACCGTTGACAAAATGCTGTCGTCAAGTTCGTCAAGCAGCAATGCCAAGGCGCCAAACAAGGGCATGATAAGAGCTACATTAACTTCTACCTGTCTTATAATCCAGGACAGGTGAACTTATTGTAACAGGCGTGTTCGTCTCAGCAACGTGGGCACGACGTCTGGAAAAACGCGACTAGCGCAAGGCAGCCACAGCCTGAAAAATCGACATAGCGAGGCACACGAACACCAACTTCTTCCCTGCTGGCACAGAGCTGGCGCCAAAGTGCTCTGGTAGTAACCAACGAAGCTGAAATGTGCGGCCCGGGTGCTTATCACTGCGTTAATCCCGACTGTTCATTAAGCGTCGGCTTGATAGGCTGCGGCATCCTCGGTACACAGGGGCTGCTTGCTCTCGGTTGCACCTGCCTGTTCTTGTGCTCAGGCTGCAGCATCGACACGGCGTAGACGAGCTCGTTCCCGGTACCGCTAGTGAAACGGATGAGCCTAGTAAGTAAGGTTTAAGGTTTAATTTCTTTCACCTATGGGCACACCTTGTCTAGTTGACAAGAACACAAAAACTGCTTTAAATTAAAGTGCATTGGGTGAAAAGCGGCTCTCACATACACACAATGAATCCACACAGTAATATCATAACTCAAATGCACAAAATTCCATACAAGAATACAAACGGTCAACTATGGTGAGCGATACGAAAAAGTTGTTCAACCACCGGTCACAGTGATTAGAATTCATCAGCACTGATCAGAAGGCATTAGTTCCAGTGCGTCGAATACTGCCGCAACTTCCTTGTGTGATTCAGCGTATTTTGTATACGTACATTTCATAGTGCTGGTCTCAGGCGCCCGTTCCTGTGGCGAGCCTTGGCGCCGTACCTCGTAACCAAGAGAACAAGCACACAGAAGGATGGAAGCGAACGCGGAGAGCAGCGGGAGATGAAAGACGGCGATAGCGAAGACAGGGCGAGGAGGAAAGCGGAGGTGGAGAGTGCAGGGGAACATTGAGGCAAAAAGTGGAGGAGGAGGGTATGGAGAAAGCGTAAGAGCATACGAGCTGCTTCTCGCGATCTCCCGATTAGCTAGGCAGTCGCGCCACACATCGCTCTGATTGCATCATGCCGCACGAGACAGATTATCCGCGCCAGCCAATATATTGCGCAATGACAACACTCATATAGCGGCGCTCTAATTTGGCTTTAAAGAGCATCGTAATCGTTGCTGAAAATGTTTTCTAATGCAGTTTGGACCTTCGCGTTTTTCGCTATTTAGTGAGGCTCGACTTCCATACAAGTTCTACGTGTACCGTAGTAAGCCTTAGATGAAACTTACTTTCGTGTTTTGCTTCTGATATCTACGCTACTGTTTCGCACTATACGAAACTTTGTACAGAACACAGGTATGTGACAAAGCAAAATTCAACAGTCAACAGCAGATACAAAATGTTAAGGGTGGTGCTATAGCACTTATTTTTCACATAAGAAGTCACTTGCATGAAGCTTTCTCAACGAAATCCTCACGAAATCCTCACGAAAACTATGCAATTAAAGTTGATTGAATCGGGGATTCGATACGATAATATAAAGGACGGTTATAGAACGGGTACGCTATTTAATCTGGAAGGAATTACATCGAAATAAAAGAAAAGAAGGGATGCGATGCTAGAATGAATAAACCCCACAACAGAGGACCCACAAAGAACGCGGACAATATTTACGAACCCTCGTCAAGGATAATGCATAAACCCTTGACAGGAACATTCAGACGAACACAAGCAACACTTCTGCATCTCTTGCGAATGAACTCAGCCTGATCGCGGTCCGGTCACTTTACAAGAAAAGAAAACTTAGAGCTAACGGTGAGAGCGCATAAAGTTTCTTTAACGTGGCTACAGTCGAACAGCTCTTATGGCAAAACTCCGGAATCACCGCGCACAAATTTTTAGGGCAGCACCCACGCGGTGATTCATTCATTAGGCTTAACGTCCTGAAGCCCGTTCTGGGACTATAATGGACGTCGTAGTGGCGGGCTACGGTTCAAATACGTCATCCCGACGTTTTTTAATAAGCATACAATCATAAATACACCAGCGTTTTTGCATTTTTTTTGCATTGTTTTGCATTTCTTGCAATTTTTTTGCATTTAGTGCTCATTGAAATGCGTCCACCTCGGCGGGAAGTTTAACTCACGAACCAGTGTTCAGCATCAGGACTCAATCGCTGCTATATACAGCAGTGGCGAGTGTGAGACTGCTGTTCGCAGCAAAGGAGCTAAGGAATACCGAAAGTCTAGAAACCTTTCCATAGTGATCGGCCACTCACCAATGATTGTTGGCCCGCTGAACGACAGCGGCACCATCGTCAGTCCGAGAATGCCGAAGAACGTAGGCAGCCGCTCGACTCCACAGTAGTCGTTGACCAAGACGCTTCGGATACAGGTCACAAAACCCTGACACACACCTAGCACCAGGTTCAGTGCAACAAAGGCAGACAGGGACTGCACGGACGGCATGAACGCCAAGCAGGCGCCGGATCCGATGAAGCACGCAACGGCCAGTGGACACCGGCTGTGAGCTACGTTGTCCGAGGCGAAAGGCAAGAGCGTCCTTCCGGCGAACTGACCCACTGAGTTGTAGGTGAGCACTAACTTTGCCTTCTCGAGCGGAGATCCCTTGTCACGGCCGTAGTCCACAATGGTCGTAGTGTGCAACGAAATTGTCCAATCGCAGAGGGCGTACACGACGAGCAGCACGTAGAAAGCAAGCCGACGGAAGATATCCAGTTGTTCTAAGATACTTTTACTTGACTCAGAAGGCAACAGCTGCAAGACGGTAGCTTCCGGCGTTCCGTAGGAAACGCGCCTGTTGTGGTCAAGACATGCTGATCCACATTTATAGCGGTTCTGATCCACATTTATATCCACATTAGTAGCGGTTGTGCTTGGAAAGGCTTCCCGTCACTAGAGATTTTGTGGCCGCCGAACAGCTCAGTAAGATCTACATTTCGGGCCAGCGCACTTAAATTCGATTCACATGGCGACGCAGTATAAGCTGGCGTGGCGCTGTTTGCATCTTTCTGAATTCCGCGTTCATCTTTGCAGCTTCCTTTCGTAACATTTGTGGTTTCGTTTTCAGTACCTGATGTGTTCCGCATATTGCACCACTGAAACCTAAATACGAGAGGACGTGGGATGCGAAGAAAATCTCTAATAGCAAGGCATTCATAGCTATTGCTGCGCCGATAAGGAAACTTCCTCCTAAGCCGTAATTTGATACGGTAGCCGAGAGAAGCAGGGGTCCAACTATTCCCGATGCGGCCAAGCCGACGTACTTAGCCGCTGTGGCTGTCGCTCTGTACTTGTCGAAATACAACATTGTGTACACCGTGAAAGAAATTATAGATGCTCCTCCGCCTGTACCTGCAAAAAAGTTAATAACCCTTGATTCAATTATTCACAGGAAAAATACCCCTCTAAAGATGCCTAAAAAAAGGTGATTGCAATACAAAATACATGTTTTTGCAATGTTTTTGACACAGCTGTATTTTCAGAGCCATTCACATCAACGTTTCCCGCAGTACTGACATGGAATAATGTGTTTCAATGCGACAATGAGAACGCATATTTGCCGGATTATTATAATTTACAATATACTGTGAGTGCAGTTCTGCTACCAACGTCGATGACGGGTCTGGTATTCTTCATTTTCCCGTTCAGGCTAGTGCTGCTGCAGTTGCTGGTGTGACTACACGGTTTAGAAACACGCTCATTTGTCATGTGCCACAGGCATGTTCGTTCTCCTATACCGGGTTTTAAAAATTAAGCTTTATTGTTTGCTTAAAATAAGGCACTGGGAGGCACGCGAAAACCACCTGTGCAAATAAGATTTTTGGCCAGCGGGACATTAGGATACCGCAGTCTCGAACCGAGGGGCGCCTTAGGAGGAGGCCCTGTTCAGCTGCGACCTCGCCGATCAACTGTGGGCCGTCCGGCACGTCGAGGAACCCGCCCGTGTCCAAGGACACGAGGCCGTCACCTAGGCTGGGGTGGTTGTGGCCCCACCCCGCCCAAATCTCCGGATATTTCGAAAAACGTTTTCACTCACTCGGATACCTCGGAGCGTAGACATGCTAGAAGAATTCTACCAAGTGAAACTGTGTAGAAACACGACTGCCTCTGACTTTTGAATACAAACATTGACACTTACTGCAGTGAATAAAAAATGAATCATCTAATTTTAGTTAATGGGGCTGCTGACAGCGATAATTATCATCTCACGTTCGTCGAGGATTCCTGCTGGTCCCTGCAGGTGCATTGCCACAGCATGTTCTGCAGCGTCGCTCTCGCTCTGCACGCTTTACACTAGTCGCATGAATAAAGGTCGGGGTAGCGGAGGTGAAGGATCAGCGGGTTCGGATTCATGTGTGTCTGCAATTGATTCCAGACAACCACCTGTTTCTTGTTCAGTTTGGCGTGCGCTGGTGGGCATTTGCATCTCTTCAATCTGTAGTGTTGCGTGATGTCTCTGAAAGTGATCATGCCATCCCCCTACGTCCACTCCTACATCGCTCCCGCGGAGGGCGAGACGTCGGGATTGCCGGCGGGCGCCGCGGCTCGGCATGTAAGTCCTCGAGCCACGGCGCGGGCCGTCTCGTTGCCCGAGATTGGAGGGTCCGTGTGGGCGGGGGTCCATACGAGGAAACTCAATTTTGCGGCAAATGTTGCCGTCTTGAATTTGAAAAATGCGGGCCGCTTCCCGGGATATCCGGTCGCTAGCGTAGCTGCGTATGGCTGCCTGCGAGTCGCTTATTGTCACGTCGGCTTCCGTGGTGGCTACTACGAGGACTATCGCCGCTTCCTCGGCCGCCTCCTGTCTCTTCCGGGCTTATCGTGGGCTCGCGACGCAAGTTCCGCTGTGGTCCGCGATTTCGACCGCGAAACCACGTCTCCGGTCGTAACTGGCCGCGTCTACATAAACGGTCTCTTTGCTGCTGCCGTAATTATTTTCCAGGTGTGGTGCGCGGTCTCGAAAAAGGGGCTCACCTGTAGAAATCGATACTAGCTTTCTGCAGGGGAGCCCGTTTTCCGATATATCCGACTCGAAATTTTAATTGTCGTTGGCATGATTACGCGTGCAAGAGAGTTAGGATCGGCACAAAGCTCCTCTCTGATGTGACGCGGCTGTCGCGCGAGGCGTTTAGTTTGACAACAGGGCAGAAGCATGGGCAAAGATAATAACTGTTCCCCTTCCCGTCTCGGCTGGCGAAATCAAGATATTACAGCGCGGTGTGCCGTGGCGTTGTTGCTCTTGATTTCAATGAAACCTACAGTACTTGGCAATCAGCAGTCACATTATTTGCGTAGCCCAGGCAACGACCATTACGCCCAGCGCAGCCCAGTCACCATTACGCATGCGCACTGCCCTCCGGCTTCGCCACTCGCGCCATTATCTCGTCATGACAGCTGCCGCCATCGTTACAAGCTGCGTGGTGGAGCGTTACGACAGCGGTTCCAGGTTCTTCGATTTTTTATGTCGCCAAACGAGAGCGGAAGGGGAACAGTTACCATCTTTGCGAAAGCCTCCGCCTGGTTATCAGAATATACGCCGCACGAAACAGCTGCGTCACATCAGGGAGGAGCTTTTCGGCGATCCTAACTCTCCTGCATGCGTAATCACACGAATGACAATTAAGAGTAGGGGTTGGATATTTCGGAGCAGAGACACGCTGGAAGAATTCTTCCAACTGTTGCTGTGTAGAAACACGACTACCTGCAACTTTTCAATACTTACATACCCACTTACTGCAGTCAATAAAAACATAATTCTTCACTTTTAGTCAGTTCGCTGCTGAGAGCGATAAGTATCATCTCACTTTGTGCCCCTCTGACCACAAAGCTTATATGCACAGGTGGTCTTGGCATGCCTCCCAGTGCCTAAATTTAAGGAAACCATAAAGCTGAAGTTTGAACACTCTGTTTAGCAATAAAAATGTACTTTAGGAAATATGCGCACGACGGAGAATCTCTCGCTAACGTTGAGGAAAACGCGCGCAACGACTAGTAACATTACTGGCTCTTACTATGCTATGTTGCACTAGGTAACTTAAAGTACTGGAGCGAATGTCTAGTGAGTAGTTTTATGCATAAACATCCAAGGTAAAATACCTGAGAGAGAAAAATGGCAGTCAAACTTGGATATGGATTGGGAATATGTCAGGTTGGTAAAGATTCATCTTTAAAAGCGCCGCTCATGAGAGACACGAGCAAAGAGAACACAGAATGGGATATGATTACCAACCAAATTTTTATGTTACATAGCGTGGCTTGTTTACGTAAAATAGCTAGGTCTTCCTGCAGTCTTCTCAATTTTTTCTACATGCCAGACATTTTCATGGCGTTTAGAGAAAGTGAAACGATCAACATCAGGCGAGCTGCATGCGATGAAAGAGAGAGAGAGAGGAGTATAGGAAGGCAGGGATGTTAACTAGTCAAGAATCTGGTTGGCTACCCTACGCTGGGGGTAGAGAGAACGGTAAGAGAGAGAAGCGAGAGAGAAGTTATAGATACGTGTACGGACAGTAGTTCAGTTAAGGCCACTCGCGCAAACCAGACGTTCTGAGAAGGCAAAAAAGTGCCTTTCCTGCCTGCTGAGTCAATTATCGGTGGGGACGGTGCTCTAATACGGTCTGTTCACTCAGAGGATGATCATCTACTTTCCTTAATGCGTTGGACAGAGCTTCTCTTTGTGCTTGATAATTGAGGACAATGGCACAAGTGGTCAATATTCTCTTCGCATCCGCAAACATCACATTCAGGACTATCAGGCATTACAATTAGTGCTGAGTCGGCACCCATGAAGGCAATTCCAAGCCACAACCGACGCAGAGAGTCGCTTCGCGTCGGTGCAGACTGGACGGAAATCTGAGTTTCAGTGACGGGTTTAGTCTGTGCAGTCTTGTGCGCCATCTATGTGCGCTATTCCGCTCTGCTATGGAGATCGTGCGTGCTAGAATGCGAAGTTGTCTCACGACTCCGGTCCTTGAGAAAGGAATAGGGACACAACGGTCTTTTTGGTTTGACGTCAAAGCTGCCTTATCTGCGTCATCATTTCCTATGGTAACGCAATGACCTGGTATCCATTGAAAGGAGATATCATGGTCTATTTCTCTTAAGTGATGGACAAGTCCCACGATTTCACACGTGATCTGATCGTGAGTTCCATATCGGAGAAACGACTGCACACACTGCAAGGCCGGCGTTGAATCGCAGAAGACTTCCCATTTTCTGGGACTTCCAGTATTTATCACATGAAGTGCGTCGCGTAGAGCCGCGAGCTCTGCAGCTGTAGATGTACTGACATGGGAAGTCTTGAACCGCTGCGTTATTCTCATTGTTGGTATAAGTACAGCGCCACCGGAACTGGTAGATGTAGTTGATCCATCAGTATAGACGTGTGTGCAGTCGCTGTATTTATCTTATAAGAAAAGTAAAGTTCGTTGCATGAGTGCTGATGACGACTTCTTCTGAAGTCTTGGGATTGTATGTTTTACTTGAGTACAGCTCACAAACCATTGAGGAATAGAAGGTCTTGGCGCAGGTGCGTAACCTGACCTGAGAGAGGCATGGTGCGCAAAGACAGCTGTACTGAATGTCGTGCGGGCACTATCAACTGGGAGACTTGCAAGGTGGTGGGTAGGGGTCCGGGCTAAGTGTCTTAACTGCAGACGCATTGTTTCAATGGTAATGTGCGTTCTAAGAGTGGAATATTGAGCGACTGTAATAACTTCAGTCGTTGACGCGCTCCGCGGTAGACGAAGGCATATATTGAGGGCTTGGATGTGTTGGATTATATTCAGGTTAGTTCTGCAGGTGTTGGACATGACTGGTAGGCTGTATTGCAAAAATCCAATAAAGAGGAACCTATACAATTCCAGCATCGATTCTATTGACACTCCCCAGGTCTTTCCTGCCAGGAACTTGAACATATGGCCAATTCCTGTCAGGCGTTTTTTCACTTAATTCACATGATGGGTTCAGGAGAAGTTTCTGTCAGGGGCCAACTCCAATGGTCTGTGACTCGTGCTGTAGGAGATCAGCTGTCCGTCGACGGATATCACGTATGGAGACATTGATTTGCTGGCAAATGCCACCACTGCACACTTCTAACGTGATATATTAAGTCCTTGTTCTCGAAGGTAGGATGATGTTAATGTGGCCGCCATCTGAAGCCGCGCGCGAAGCTGCAGTCACGTTACACCGGACGAATGCAAAATGTCGTCAAATGCAAATGTCGTCAAATGCAAATGTCGTCAAATGCAAATGTCGTCGGCATAGATGGAGAACCTAACGGTGCATGTCAGGATGTCGGCGAGACCAGTGAGTGTTGTACTGAAGAGCGTTGGGCTCAGTACTCGGCCCAGAGGCACCCCACGTTACTATAATGCTGGGAGGTCGGGCCATCCGGGGTAAGTACAAAAAATAATCTCTTAAATAATCTCGTAGATAGCTACTCCTCGAGAAATAGACCTTGCCGCCAAGTCCTAAGGCCTCTAAGGTGTTGAAAATCGCTTCGTGCGTTACGTTATCGTACGCTAATTTAGCATCCAGAAACAGGGCAGCAGCTAATCTTTTGCAGGACTTCGGGTGCTCGACGTACGTGACCAAGTCGATAACGTTGTCTATGAAAAAACAGCCACGCCTGAAACCGGCCACTGCATCTGGATATACTTGGTAATGCTCGAGGCACCATTCTACCTGTGCTAGAACTATCGTCTCCATAATTTTTCCGATGCAACTGGCCAGCGCAATTGGTCGGTATGATGCAAAGTCTATAGGCGACTTGCCATGCTTGAGTATCGGAACTAGGCGACTGGTATTCAATTCCTGGGGAACCGTACCTGTCTGACAGGAGCTGTTGAACAAGATCAGGAGCACTTTCCGAGCCTCTTCGCCAAGATTATGCAGGGCATGGTAGGTTAGACCATCGGGTCCTGGTGAAGATGAACGCTTGCACAAGGCATGTGCAGCTTCGAGTTCGTCCATGGAGAAAGGACTGTCAATGCGGGGGCCACGTAAAATCGATGAGTGGTGGAGCGTCGATCTTCCAGCGGAACTAGTTTCGCCAATAATCCTCTTGCAGAAATCTTCAGTCGCGCCAATCTCGCTGCATTGTTGGGGAAGGGCCAAAGACTTAAAAGGGTGGCGCTGCTGAGGGGTTCCACGGAGACCAGGAACAGTTCTCCATACGTGAGACCAAGCTCTTCGGGGATCCAAAGACTCGCAGAATGATTTACATCTTTGCAATGCATGTTTGTTCATGCGACGCTGAATTTTTTTTTTTTTAGTTCTTCTGGCCAACTTGAAGTAATGTACAGATTCCGTGCGCCGGTATCGTCGCTCTGCACAGCGTGAAATTGCACTAAGCTTCTCCAGCTCAATGTCATATTCGGTGCGTGTATACGTTCTCGGAAGCGAATGTGTAGCAGCCTCTAGTGCACCCTTTATGATGTCCTCTAGGCTAGAGGACAAGTCATCACGACAGCCGTCTTCGACAATTTATTTGATGCGATGAAAGAGGCAATGAAATACACATTATGGCCAATTCACCAACAATGGACCATTTTCCCAGACCCAAAAGTCGTAGTGCAATGCCTTTGCATGAAAAGCACAAGATCAAGCAGTTGCATTTTGGTCCGTGACATAGGGTACCCACACCCCTTGGCATGTAACGCTGGTAATATGGTAGTGCTTCAGTGTCTTCCAAGACACCACGGTATTGCTTGTATGAAAAGGGGAATAATGTAGCTCGTAAGGTCACGATCACTCAAGATTCATAAAAGTGTTTTTCACTAAATGAGAAGATGTAGCTTTGAAGAAGTGCTACGTGCTCACTGAATATTCAGAAGCTGGTCGTAATCGTCAAGCAAGTGCAATTTTTTGTGCAACAGTAGCCTCCTTATAACAAACACCAGTGTATTCAGTGCCTTAAAGTGCACTGGTCCATACTGGGAACATTGGGCAGTTTGTTTCAGTGTCTTCAAGCGCACTACTTTTACTGCGAGCAGTATCAGCTAACGCGCGAAACTGGAGTGCGCTCCCAGTAGAAGCTGTCCACATTGGATTAAGCGGGGATACGCTAGGATAGGCACTGGCTTCAAAGGTATGACGCTAGATAGTGCTGGAACACGGGGCGGTACTGGTTGCAGATTGAGTATCATATGTTAGCATGACATCTGTTAACCTCGCTGGTGTCATATAATAAGCTGTCCCAACCTAGCAAAACACTTCATTAGTGTACTAGCATAGCATGGTATTATCGTAAAAAACAAACAAAATACTTGTCCCCCTTTGCCTAATCATTACCGCATAGCGGTGACACGAGTCGTGTGGATTTCGATAGCCAGCACTTCCCCATCGTACTAAAGCCGCAAATATTTTAGTGCATTCCACAGATGAATATTACGGGAGAGAAGCATCCGCTAAAACATTCTCAGCAATGCGTCGATGCCCGGACTACATTGAGCAAGTTATTTTTGTTTACATGGCAGTGTCGTCGCTTAACAGATATATCATTGAGAACAGTAAGCTCAACTAACGTTCTCTGAGAATGAACAAGATGTTAGTTAACAGTTCGTCCTTGGATGTCCGACTATATCATTGAAAACCGCAGCACTTAGGCTGCGTTCACACTTGGTTTTGGAGCAGGCGGAAGCGGAAAAAACTTGACAAAATCCGCCCGCCTAGGCGGAGAAATGAGCGGAAAACCAGGCGGCGAAAAAATCGGTCTCGGACCGATTTTTTCGCCCAGGTGAAGCGGAAAGACGTTCCGCTTTACCGGAAGGTGCAATCGCATGTAAACATCCGGTCGTAAAATTCAACATTTTCCGTTGCTCATTGTCTATATTTAGGAAAAGCAACTAGCTAAAGCTATCGAAACTATGTCTTGTTTATCTTCCAAGGTAGACGAAAGTTAAAAACAACACGCGCAGTTGCGCGAAATGGTAGCTTTTAGTAACTGATGGGTCAATGAATGAACGTGTGTCTTGAAATAGTGTGATGAACAGTGCCACCACGCGGACAAACGTACGCAAACTAGATAGATGTGGGCGAAAGCGGAAGTGATTTCCGCTGCAGTGGCGAGAAACAAATGTGAACGTTTTGTACATGCGCGAAAAAGATTATCCGGCCGCTTTGGCTTTTCCGTCCGCTTGCGGTTTCCCAAGTGTGAACGTAGCCTTAGTGTTAGCCGCTGCCGTAAGCCGCGGTGGCGGAATGTTTGTTTCCGTTGTTCGCACTTTTTACCACTGCAGTTAAAGAAGTAAATACGACCTTATTTGAATCTGTCGTGATTGTAACTACACTGGAACAGTTATGAGACTCATCATCACTGAATATTTCTTTTCCTTTTAGCGAAGTTCGGACAATAAGTAAAGCAATAAAAAAGCTGCTTCGCATGCTGCGACGGCAGCAAGAATGAAATCGCTGAAGTCACACGTGTCGCAACTCGATTTTTGGAATGCTCGGCTGGTGCGACGCCCAATGTGGCTAGCTGTCAGCTTTTGTGGCATGCGCCGCATAATTTTTTTTCTCATTTAATGATGAAAACAAGTTAGTTATGATATTGTTGACCTATATATTTATTATGAACAAATGAGATGCGTGTTTCGTGATTTAAAAACGCTTTGAAGTTCACGTTTGCTTTTGAGTGCGCAACCGTGGTACCAAAATTTCAGTGTGACAAGACAAGTCGGATGTTCGCAGCTGGTCGTTCAGTTTTTATGCGAAGCATATTACGAGAGCTCAACCCAGCTCCTCAGGCGCGGCGGTGTCGCCTTCAATACCACGTGACACCGTGACGTCACGACAGAGGAGAAACGGGGCTCCAACTCGCGCCGTCGCTCGCGGCGTCGTCCCCCGCATCGGACGCGGTGAGCGTCGAGCAACGCAGCGTTCGGCGCGACAACGAAATGTGCGCCTGAGCAAGCGCCGCACGCCTGAGCCGACGCCGACGACACCGGCTTTTCTGCGACATGAGCTCCTTAACGCTGTCGCGTTAAAATAAAGGCTAGTATGCTTCGCATCCTGGGCTTAACCTTAGCTAAGCCACAGCCATTTTTTTTAGTTTTTAAAAAATATGAAAAGGGACTCAAGATGTTCTCGATCGACGTCAAAGATCTGTACTATTCACTTCCGCATGAGAAGTTGCTTCTGGTTGTTGAACAATGCATTGATGACTTTGGATCACTTGGCTTTCAGAATGCTGCAGGTGTTTATGTTAGCGGCTTTCTTGAATTGCTCACCTTCTACTTGAAATCAACTTACATCTCATGGAATGAACAAAATTACATACAAAGGAATAGTGTTTGTATAGGATCATTTCTGGCGCCCGTACTAAGTGATATTTATCTAGCTCATCATGATCGCAATATTCATGGTCACCTAGCCGCATCCCCTGTTGTCAAGGTGTGCAGGTTTGTGGACGACTACCTGAAATTTATTGATTGCACTTATCCCTCTTTTGAGCCTGCTGTTTCTGAAGTCTTGGAGATCTATCTTTAAGAAAGAGCTGGAGCCTCTAGAACTTACGCATGAGGTCCCCATGGATGATTCGTTGTGCTTTCTAGATCTCAGGCTGAGCCTTGCTAGCAAACATATGTGCTGGTGCTTCGAACCTAGAAGTAAGAAGCCACTCGTGCCCTTTAACTCCGCACACTCAAAACTCGTTAAACGAGGTATTATAAAGTTATGTCTCGTTAACAGCCTCAATAAATCGTGCCCACACCAGAGGCAACATAGTCTTGCTGCTCAGGTTGATCGCCTTTCTTGGGCTGGTTACCCTTTGGCGTTAATTTCAGCCATAGCGGAACAGCTTCTGAGGCGCACAAAACGTCATGATCCCGCTCAATCAGGGAACCAGCGGGCTGAAAGACGCAGGTTTGCAGTGCTGCCATATTTGCATGATGTATCCCATAGGCTAAAGGAAATTGGGCAGCGTGCAGGAATCACAGTCGTTTTCTCAGCCCCGGAAAAATTGGCAAGGCTCTGTAAGCATGTAATCGCACCTAAATCGCATCAGAGTTGTTGTTCTGTCGGACACAGAAAATGGTTTGTGACGTGCACAACGAATGTAGTCTGCCAAATTCCCCTGTCTTGCGGCAGTAAATATGTAGGACAGACAGGCAGGTGCTTAAACGATCGACTAAGAAAGCATTGTAACAACGTCCGCAGCACTGTACAAGGCCACTGGGGCATCCATTGCCGGGAGTGCGGCTGCGTGCCATTCTTTGAAGATACTGAAGTTTTAGCAAGCCACAGCTCACAGCTCAACCGGGCAATTGTGGAAGCTGATTTCATCAGAAAACTTGGTAGTATTTGAGTTAGTGCGCCCTCAATCGCGCTCACCCCTGGTGAAGTCATGTACCTAAACAGATAGAAATCGTAATGCTTAATTTTTATTCTTATTTTTTCAGGTGACGATGTTCTTAGTTCAATGATTTGCTGTTAGAACACGCCATGTCACTGTCGTACATTTTCTGCGCATGCCTCTTCTTGTATATATACACACGATGTGGCAACGCAATAAAATATTGTTGGAAGTCAGCGCTGTGTACGTCGTCTATCACTGTCCTTGTCTTTCGCGCTGTACGTTATTTTTGATCATGAATTACCAACTAGCCCAAGCAACCACTCTAGTTCAGCGCTCTGTTCTGTATCGTATGCCTTTTATGTCCGCGACGTTCTGCTTGTGCTACGTGATCGCGACCTATCCATAAGCCTGTATAGCTACATATCGTATGTGGCGTATTATGAATTTCGCGGCAGCTAAGTCGTCGTGTATGTTCAGTAAGACCCTCGCGCTAGCCCTGCTTAGCGTCAGCATATGAAGAAATGTGCGTATATTGCTCGTAATTGTGCATAAGCTATACCTACTTCCACCCACATTCTTGCAGCAAAAGTAGATACAAGTGCCGACCCCAAAATCTCTCGTGTGCTCCTCGACGAAACAAAAAATGGTCTGTGTCATTACTGAACGTGACAGTAAATTTGTTTGTGGACTTCAATCTTACAGCTAGCCTGGTTCCTCCATCATGGTGCCTGTGCTATAGTTAGGTACAGAGGTCCTCTTTGAATATTTCTAAAGGCGTAAAAGCCGACACCACAGTTTTTTAGGAGTTGCAGTCCCTTGTATACGCAGCATCATAGCATTCTAACAGACATGCGCGTCGTCTGCTTTCTCATACTTGGTCTCGCACGGTTAGTATACCGTGAATCTGTACCAAAACAACTTAAATCCATGTGGTGAAGTACGTACTGCGGCGTAGCCCCACGGCAAGCACTAAATACGTTGTTATGAGCACATTTGTTTGTTTAATAACAAAATAGAGCGCTAGAATTTTGCATTCCTAGTGGCAAACTTAAAATAAGAAGCTGTGGAAACTATCAGCCAATCTCGTTGCCATGCGTGTACATTATCTGAAAGTGGAGCTGAAAACCCCAGATTGCCAAAAACATATGCAATTGGAGCAAATGTTTTGGTCGCTTCACTGGAAATTAAAGTAATCATACCAATTTATTAAGCTAGTCATGCAGTGAACTTGTGTTAGGCCAATGCTAGCACGTTGATAGAAGTCATTTCAAACTAGATTATTCAACCAAAATTAGTAAGTGCAATAAAAGACTCAACGTACAATCAAATCTGGTAGTCCGGAACGGATTGTATCTGCAAAATTTTCTGCTTACTTGAATTGTCTGTATTAACACTTTGCTCAAAACAGGGGAAACTGATTCTTTTTCCTGTTGTTGAAATGCTGTTGCAATGGCAATAGCATACTACACGCACTTCTGAGCAAAAAAGTAAGGCATTGACAATGTCTCTAAGTGTTTATATCAGTTTTCATCATGAACAACTATGAAAGAAAACTTCAGTTTTGCAAGTTCGAGAATCGAAGCACTGTGAAATTTTTCATGAGACCAAATTAAAACTATAACATAAAAACAATAAAAGGGTACCTAAGTGCAGGTACGGATTAAACATACTTAAGTAGTTGAGTGGCCAGCTGCTAAATTCAACAGCGTTCCTGGCTGCTAAATCCAGATAACTTCTAGGTTCCACGTATGTTTATGCTATAGCCCATGGATCCGCCAAGCGGCATAATCATGCACGGTCTTATTGTGGTATTAGCCTGTGCTTTCTTCCTTTCTTTTTTTACAACAGATGGCGGCCAACTCGGCCGCAGTGCGATTCGGTGTGCACGTGAATTTAGCATTCGTGCGTTCATTATGCGCATGTGTTTGTATGGTGTCCTGAATGTTGTAGTTGCAGCGATGAATGCGTTTTTTAAAGTATATTGCAGCACAGTCATTTATTCCACTTTCTGTTGAAATCTGCAGATGTTGGCCACTGAGTAATGGCGAAAATAGTAAGCAGTATCGGTAAAAATACGATGCAGATCCATTGAAATTTTCGAATCTACATGAGGAGTACCTTTCACGCAACAGCCAATTAAATTTTTAAAAACGAACTGCTAAGTGTGAAATTGTCCTCATTTTCACCCGTAGCAACACGGACATTTATGCAATGCATATTAAAGCCTCATTCACAATTTGAATGGCATGTATTGTATACACATGTCGGTGAACTCACTCAAGACTCGATCAGCTCACTCAGACTTGGATTGACCCGTGAAGTTGAGTTCGCGTGCACCTTGAGTAAAATTTTGTCTGAGTGAGAGCAAACTCGGCGAAATAGAATGTTGGCTCAGCATGAGTCCAAGTGAGCTCGACTGAGTAGAATTATTGGGGAGCCTGCACACACGTGCCATTAAATCGAATCGTGGAATTTATCACTAAGCAGTTTCATCTTACAATCTAATAAAAAGAAGATACAGCAACACAAATGTCATGCTGTATTGATATCTTCTGTAAATTGCATGACATTTTAATTAAGAAGGCAGTGATGACTGGATATGGTTATAGGGGTTTACGCAGTAATGCATGTAATTGCACACTGAAGCAGCCTTGCTTCTGCGTTATTAGCCATGGCCTTTGCCTCGGAAACGTCTCTGCGCTGGATAAGCTTAGACGTCCAAAACCGTCCGTGTACACTTGAAATGAAGCTATCATTCGCAGGCAAGGACGCAACTGGCTCACTTAATTGCACGATCTTGATTTGGGTTTAATGTGTTTCTAACAAGGTGTTACATATAGAGCTGCGCTCAAATGTTGCGTAAGGGAATATCGTAATAGGTGGTGAAAATGAGCCGTCAAATCAATTTTATGCGATCTCTTTTGTATTACCATGCTAACTTGGACAGGTTGGTACACCTATGATGAAAACGAGTAACAGCGCAGAACAATGCACACTAAACATTTTAACACCCTTAAGGGTGTAAATCAGTTTGTCGCCAGACGAACACCCTAAGGGTGCTGTTGTCTACACCCTACAGTTGGGGTGCCACTATAGCACCCTAAAGGAAGGGTGTCCAGCAAAATAAATTTAGGGTGTAAGGCTGCTCCTCCAAATTAACACCCATCTGTGTGGGTGTTGGAAGGGTGTAGACCCTTTTATTTCTAGCGTGTATGGAAGGCAGATTCGGCAGTACACGCCTTCAATTACTACTATGTACAGCGATCCACGCGCAACTACTGCGTGTGCCAGAAGGTTCAAGTTCGGCTACAAAACGCACTGTCGAACAGCCGGCCTTGAAGCTTCGATGGGCATACACAACACCTATACGTGTGGATCACATTACATATTAGTAATTCATGGTGTATATTGGAAAACCTGTCTTCGCTGCACAAATACAACCTAGCAAACTTGGACACTTTTGAGCATGTATATCAACACCAAGGTTATCACGATTTCCATATCCCAATAACATGCAACACAGACTGGTAAGATATATGCTGCATTTTCAAAAAAAAAACGCAAATATATTTATTGCATGCTGCAATACAGAGTACAACATATACATAAATCACATGAAATATAAACATGCACAATCACCAAACACATCGGTAAGTACAAGAACATGTACATTCCCCACAAAGGTACAGGCGCCCAAATCTTTAACTGGTGTGCGGGAGCGGCGACTTTTCCAGGCGTCAGCGCCGTATGACGCGGCGAGGCTGGAAACAGCCTAGTAGACGATGGGCCCAGCTGAGCGTGCTTTGTCCGCAAGCGCTTAGCCTCAGACTGTTTCCAGCCTCGCCCCGTCAAACGGCGCTGACGCACGGAAAAGTCGTCGCTCCCGCACAACAGTTAAAGATTTGGGCGCCTGTACCTAAAATATATGATCAGATCTGTTATTAGAGAAGAAACTATGTATAGCGGCACTGAAAGAGCCTGGGTTGATTCGCAGTATTTTGGGTCACATAAAGGAATAAATTTTTAGTATTAGGCTCCAGTGAACGAAAATTCAAGTTTTGATGCCTTAAAAAAAGGCATATTGCAAAGGTGAATTAGGGAAGCAATTGAAACGCAGAGCAAACGCACAAGAAAGACACCTGTTATTTTGTACACTAATGTAATCGCAAAGCATTATGAAAAGTTTGGAAAGTCAATGTAAAGCATAACTGGCCAACATTTTTCAGACTGAAACAATACTTTCCAAGCATAGACATGCTTTAAGTGAGGTTTATGCCAGGAGCCTTATTGCTAATTTTCTATTTCCAACAAGATTACTTGAGCACAAAAAATACGTAGAATTTTTTAGTGCCTACATAGTTTGTCCTCTTTTGTGAAACGAGAGTTCTCTGGGCTAAAGGTGCTGTGTAGCGGTTTTTCTAACTACAATACCAGTTTCTATAAATTTTTGTTTTGTAACTCTAAGGCACTGGTACATATACAATATGCAGTTTGAAAATAGGTTCTTTTCTTACTATAAATCAAAAGAGTGCATATTCCACATCTACTAGTGCCTGGGTGCAAAGTGCAGCAGGAGGCCTGATAAAAACAAACCACTGTTGATTAAACGATTTTGCTGAGCACAAAATGTGGACAGTGTTTTAAAATACATAGTAAATTTCTAAATTATTTGCACTTAGATGCAGTAATTCAAGATTAAGGCATGCTATAGCATGTGAGCATGCAAATTAGCAAATATGGTTTAATAAATTAGCCATACTCTGGTTACTAAAAGAACACAGGCATAGGCAGTCATGCAAAAGATCAAGTTAAATATCACACTGTTAACATTTGCCAGCAAATGGTCATATCAAACATTATAATTATACTGAACAAGGGTAGTTCCTTGGGATAGTTTGCAATTAATGAGATAAAATTACGTACAGCTTGAATGACAAGAACTGCGAGAGATGACAGACTGCGCTGACTTCAAACAATATTTAATTACGTTGCCACATCGAGTATATTTGCACAAAAGCGGGCATGCGCAGAATATGAGTCACAAGGGGTGTCTAACAGCAAGTGACTGTACTAAGAACATCGTCCTTTGAAAAAAATAAACATTAGAATTTCTATCTGTTGAGATACAAGAATTCAATAGGGGTCAGCACGATAGAGGGGTCACTAACGCACACACTAACCAGTTTTCTAGTGAAATCTGCTTCTATAGTTTCCTGGATGACCTGTCTCACTAAAGCTTCCGTACCGTCAAAGAGGGGCATGCAGCCGCAGTCCCAGCAATGGATGCCGAAGTGGCCTTGAACAGTGTTATGGACGTTGTTATCGTGCTCTCCTAAATGATTGTTTAGGCGCCTGCCTGTCTGTCCAACAAAGTCAAATGAGATATTGTGAAGCTTTGCCTCCTTAACAGCCTCAATAAATCTTGCTCACAAGAGATGCAACATAGCGTTGCTGCACAGGCTGATTGCCTTTCTTGGGTTGGCTACCCTTTGGCCTTAATTTCAGCCATAGCGGAACAGCTTCTGAAGTGCACAAAACATGATGAGCACGCTCGGTCAAGGAACCAGCCGGTTGAAAGACACAGGTTTGCAGTGCTACCGTATGTTCATGATGTCTCCCATAGGCTAAAAAAGATTAGGGGACCTGCAGAAATCACAGTCCTTTTCTCAGCCCCGGAAAAGCTGGCAAGGCTCTGTAAGTGTGTAAACGTGCCTAAATCACGTCAGAGTTGCTCTGCCGAGCACAGAAAACGTTTTGCGATGTGTGCAATGAATGTGGTTTCCCAAATTCCCATTTTGAGGCAGTAAATATATTGGACAGATAGGCATGCGCCTAAATGATCGTTTAAGAGAGCACTATAACAACGTCCATAACACTGTTCAAGGCCACTTGGGCATTCATTGCCGGGACTGCGGCTGCATGCCCCTCTTTAAGATACGGAAGTTTTAGCGAGACACAGCTCACCCGGTAAATTATTGAAGCTGATTTCACCAGAAAACTGGGTAGTGTGTGCGTTAGTGCCCCCTCTATCACGCTGACCCCTAGTGAAATTTTGTATCTAAACAGATAGAAATTGTGATGTTTTTTTTTTTTTTTAAAGTGACCATGTTCTTTTTACAATGACTTGCTGTTAGAACACCCCTTGTGTCTGGCTTTCATTTTCTGCGCATGACCCCTCTGTGTATACACATACGATGTGGCAACGCAATAAAATATTGTTGAAAGTCAGTGGAGTGTGTCTCTCGCAGTCCTTGTCCTTCACGCTGTACGTCATTTTTTATACTGAATAGCCAATATTGATTCAAAATTAGAAAAATATAGTACACATCTGAGCTGCAAAAATGCAAGTGATGCAGCAAATGGCCTTTAGCTTTCCAAAAGAAAAAGAAATGTTCACGGTTAACCACGAGGTGCAGGGACTCCATTCTCTGAGCATCTTGACCAATAAATGCAGCGCATGGCATTGCTGGAATCTTGCAGCCTGCATTAGCAAAATAAGAAGAGAATCATGAGAATTCAGTCCGTGCAATTACACATGTACTTTGCGGAAAATTTGATAAAGCCACAAGCTCCTCAAAGTAGCAAACTTAATGTGACTGGGCAGAATGCACCGCTCAGGCAACTGGGCAAGACAAGTGAAAGGTAGGAGAAGTTTCTATTTTGCAAATTAAGGAATTGCATCTTACTGTGAATGCTAAACCACTGTGTCATTGTGAACACAAGGCACATACAGCAGCAAAAACATAAATTTACAGTAGCCTTTTCACCATAGAAAATAAGAGTGAATAAAGTTTAAAGACTACCAATGACATCTCTCAACAACAGACATTTGTCCAAGAGTGTGTATGTTACCTTAATACAAAATTGACATTATGAAATCTGCAATATATCTGCATTACACTTTATAAGTACTGCAGGTGAGAAGCTTACGGGATATTGCACATTAAGAGTGAAATGCACAAGGCATTAAAAAATGACTGTTTTTACACAACATTATTACACTAGGAGACAAAGAGAACTGTTTTACAGAGAGTGCACACAAAATGAAAATGAGGGAATCCCCACTGGCATTCTTATTTGCCCTGCAATACATGCATCCAGCCCAACAATATCCAACTCTCCAATGCGGTTTATTAGACACTTTCTGAATCCTAAAATTTATCGTGTATTTCTTATTTACTAATTTAGTAAGAATGGGCATTTTGGCATACTTTCCTCGAAAACTTAGCATGTGTTGTCAACTATTTTTCTTAGAGCACGCCCCCTTCTTTCAATGGGTTAGCTTGGCAATGCACTGACAAGTAGTATTCCCTTATTTAAGCTTATGATCCTTCCTCATGCTCCCACTTCATGCTCTAAACTGTGATGCCACTCCGATGCAGCTTATGTTAATCTGTGACTATTTACATGGTCCTTCTTTCTGTAGCCTCTCAACTAGAGCCTGAAATTTCCTGTCTCCTAGAACAATCGTCTTTCTTGCCCAAAACATATTGCACGGTTACCCCTCATAGGGGGGAGGGTACTGTATATGAGTTTTCACATATTCAATGAACCTCAGAGACAACCATTTCTCATCCTGTGTTGCTACTATCCGCATGAGTCACAATGGTTGTAAATTGGCTACCTGCCCTCTCTCGCTTAAAAGTACATTTTGCATGTGAAAAATAACCACAAGCATCACATTTCATTGAATGAGTGCTCCTGTGCATGTTTTTTTTTCCGTCTGTAATGGCTAAGTTCAACATGGTCAAGTTGTTTGAAAACTGTCTAGCCTCAACCAATACTTTGTGTAGTTTCAAAATTATGATACATTCATTTTTCAAAACTTGTCCCAAATTAAGCATGAGACATTTTCATGATGCAAATGAGGTAAGGTTGTGCTCAGAGACTATGATAGGCCTGCTATATCCTGCAAAACTATGTGAAATGAAATATGCTTGCAATTTTCGTGAGCAGCTAGCTCAGTATAATTAGGCACATTACCTGCGGAAACGTTTTTTTAACGCTCCCGAGAGGTCCTGGTTTCTTGTAATTTCTTCAAATCCCGTGCAGTCTAGATTGCAATCCGGTGCATTTTGATTTTGATATTGTATTCAAAATAAAAACAGCTGAAATTTTAAGGTTTTGATAATTGTATGGGAATAAATTAAAGGTAGAAGAGTGTAATGCAATGAGCAAATAACAAGCTCATTGCAGAGAGTAAACAAATATTCCTTTCCTGCAAATAAATTGGTAGCAGGAAGGTCATACGAAATTAGCAGTTAATGCACAATAAAGAATATGATGCTAGAATGCCCCGGCATTCTGTGAATATTCTTGCACAAAGAAAATCCTCATTATGAAAGACCATCAAGAAAATGCAAATGTATACTTTGGATCAGCAGTCATACCTGCAGTATGCACTGTACCATCGGCAATATTTACAACCACCGACAACTGCACATCATATCAAGCTTAGGCGGCCAAGGAGCCCGAGTTTTAAATTATAACTTGACTTATTATATTACACTACACAACTATATCTACTTACAATGTTGTCTTCTCAACCGCTTTCAAGAAGACGTTAACCATCTGTCTGAAGGCGAAAGCAAGTGGCTTGCTCTTGATGGTGGGCGCCAAGGCTGGGCATTGTGAAATCGCTGCTACCATCTGCATGACCTGCGAGAAACAACGCTCTAAGTACAAGATAAACAAATGCTATTAGAGCAAAAGACAAGATCATTGGCAATGAGCCTCGTTTTGGTTTGCACGAGAAAAGCCAAGAATATGGACTTTGTGCTGCTTACTGAAGCAAGCCTCCTTCCAGATGTTGCAGTCATGCATTAAGATTGTCACACAGCTGCATGCTTGTATGCTGCTGTCGCCAGTACGCCAGTATGCTTTGAAGTTTATTATTTCAAGTTAAATTGATTATTGTGTTTTCTTCCAATTCTTGGCAAACAGACCAGCAATGAAATAGCTCACACACATACTCCCTTTTGAGGAGAGAATTCACACACATGCACGCATGCATGGGCGCACACACACACGCGCACACACACACACACGCACACATGCTTCTACCACATGAGCAGCTTCCTGTGCTTGACACACATACATTTTTTTTATCCTGTGTCACTCCTACTGCTAAGGCATAAAAAATCCTTTGTGTTACCAACCCCAAACTCCTCAACCTACACCTCCAGCTTAAACACTTTCTCGAGAGCCAGGGCAAGCCTTCTAGCTTCCCCAGTGCTCCAAACTGTAGTTACGAATTTCAATAGGGCTATAGGCGACAGCTCTTGAAGGGCATGCAAATTACCCGGAGACCTAAAGCTTACATATGATACCTCTAAAGCACAACACTTCAAATTTTCAATATTCATTAAAGCTCCTGAAGACAATTGCTATATACGTAGAACGTCTCGAATAACCTGCCGCTAACAATTTCAGCGGTTGTCTGCATCAAAAGAAATGTGGGCTAATGGGAAATCCACGTCTTTAAGATCGGAATTATTGTAATGGCGAAACACACTACCAGATTTCCTAATCATTTATTTATGCTCTGTATGTAACGTTCCTTTCACAATAAAAAACAAGGATATCGATTCATTAGGGCATGGGAGGAAAAAGGACGAAGCGTATACTTGGCGCCTTCCCACTGGTCCTCCCGAGAAACGGCGCCTCATACAGCAGTTGTCCAGGGTGGCTTGAAACCAAACTCGGCTTTCAAGCGGGAACACTCGCTGCACCAAATCGGAAGAGTTTTATTGCGAGCAAAACTCTACCGGCCTCATGCAATACATACGCACGCACACAAAACGCATCCACACGCACACACAAGTATACGCACTCTCAAAGCGCAGACACAAAAGCGCGCACGCGCACATTGATGAACACAAACAAGCACACATACATGCATGCAGGCAGACACGCTAACACGTGCACGCACACACATCGACCCACAGACAACACACTCACAAAACACGTACGCACTAGACACGCGCAAACACGCCGGCCCATACAAACCGGCATGTACTGAACGCACGCGCGCACACACACACACACACACACACACACACACACACACACACACACACAAAGCGAGCTGAGCTGAGCGCACACACGCACGCACACACAAAGCGAGCTGAGCTGAGCGCACACACAAATCAAGCCGAGCGCGAGCACGCGCACACGCACAGACAAAGCGAGCCGATAAAATGCTGAAGGCGTCCGGCAAGCAGCAACAGCAGCACGCGACCGCATCAGTGAGAACCAATACCGCGCCGGTTCCTTCGAAAGGTGGCTAAGCCAGTCCTTTTCTACGCGACGCAAAAGTGGTCGACCACATTTAACTGAAGCGCGAACGACCGCATTACAAGCAGCCGCGCTGAACGCACAAGAGAATCACATCAATGAACATTCAAGCGCTGAGAAACAAAGCGTAACTATGCAGGCGCACCACGCCCGATGTAAATTTGACAAACATTAGTCACACGGGACGGGATCGAGGTAGTTAACTTGCCCTAGTAGGAGTGCAGCTGCTCTTGCTCTTACATTAGCGAATTATGAATTATGCTACGAGATCACAGTGAGATAATTCTAAAGCGAACAAAACAAATACCAAATAAACGGGCACTTGCCTGAAAGTTTCCATCATGCCAGTACTATCGACCGGCACGTTGCAACTTCTCGTTTCAGCCTTCGTGGATCCATCTTCCAGTGCGTACGAACGCTTTGCTTTGAAGTGCGGCACGAGTAATACACAAAGCATGGGCCACATCTTTCTCTACCCCGCGCGCAAAACTAATCACACGTTTAAAATTACTTCGCACAGCGCGCGACGCGAACGCACGCGAAAACGAGCATGATGGCGCAGCTTCCGCCTTCCCGTCCTGCCACACGCCGAAGTGATGGTAGAGCGTCGGCCGTCACTTCCGGTCGCTTTTCATTGGGCATGGGGCGGCCGCGCAAATTGAACGTTTATTCTGACAGGTTTGCTTGCTCGCATGGCCGCCTGTTTGCTGCTGCTTCGTTGTGGTCTCTAACTAGAGCGGTGAGGCGGGTAGTTGCTACTACGTTTTGTGCCGGGCATTTTATTTTGGGGTGGGGGGCGCAGTCTGTGCTGCATCACTGAGGGTACAGTACACAAATCGGGACCGTGAGCGAGACGATCGGCGCTCTTCTGCTGGTGCAATTAGATTATTCGCTGCGTCCGAACGAAGCAACTTTGCGAGGTCACAGCGTAGTTTCAGCGATATCATGGCTCGATAAAGACGCTCACATCTTGGTCGTGTGA
This sequence comes from Dermacentor albipictus, assembly GCF_038994185.2. Taxonomy (NCBI): domain Eukaryota; kingdom Metazoa; phylum Arthropoda; class Arachnida; order Ixodida; family Ixodidae; genus Dermacentor; species Dermacentor albipictus. The sequence continues at coordinate 87,172,042 of NC_091822.1, forward strand.
CAGCGACGCGTAAACATTCATGAGGAGACTGAAGACTGCGTTTGCAAGTGCGTATGCTCTGGATAAGAAATTACAGCGTTGACGACACCAGCCCTTAATATATAGGCTCAGCCTTACAAGCTGTATTTGAGGGTGCACTTAGAAAGCAGATCAGTAGCTTAGTAAACCTCTGAAAGAATTAGGCAAGGTACGTGGAAATTCGGGTTTGAGAACTTCCAACGTGATCTCGCCTCTATAAGTCTTCTTTATGGATTCACCATGCAAATTGTACGTTGATGCCATTGTACAGCAAAGGCTCGTCCAACAGCACGTCCCTGTTTGTTCAGCAATGTATCCAAACAGCTTCTTCCATTTCACCACTTTTTGTTGGGCTATTAAGGGCACCGAAATATTAGTGCAGAATTGCGCAAGTTGCTCTCGTGTTTTCGCTCTGCTACTGCAGTTTTTCTAGAAGTGTTTAATTGCATGTTAATATTCCCGTGAGCACGAAAAATAATGATAATGGAAGTGTAAGTGAAAGGGCGTTGTTTTTCTGGATGATACATTTTTGGAGTGGCCGTCATGCCAGTAACATCACAATCCTTGAAGAAATATCGACAGTCACTTAGGAATGGGAAAACTTAATCGCTTCACGCATCTACACTTGCAATTGTCACGTGACCATGATACGTTAGTTCATACATTGTCACGTGTTCTTCACAATTCTACCTTAATCTCCCGTAATCCACCGTGCTATAGTTTGTACGAACCTTAATGCAATTTATTCCACCCTTATTCACATTATTTCACATTATTTACCCATAATTGCTCATACTTAACGTTGTTGTATTTACTACCTTCTGTATCACTACTGACGTCATAAAAGACGGTGATGACTTCACATTTTATTTATTTATTATATACATTCAACGCCTAGTAGGCACAACAGAAAGAAGTGGTGAAAATATGCAATAATTGCAATGCAGCGCAAAAATAGAAAATCAAACCATACGATAATTTGAACGGCGACCTTGAATTAGTGGTGTCACAAATTGAGACTGTGGAGGCGGGAAGGCGGTTGCGTTCAGTGGCTGTTCTTGGCAAAAAGGAAGAATGGCACATCAATTTTGTGTTGATGGTCGATGCGAGACGAGAACTTGGTGTGGTGAAAAGATTTTCTTTACGAGAAGGGTTAAATTAGCATATTCTATGAAAAAGACAGAGACGAATGTATTTGCGACGTAACCAAAGATCAGGTTCACCTAGTGTTCTTTTCATGGACGTGACGCTTGAATGAAGTGAATAATTTGAGAGAATAAAGCGGGCGGCGCGGTTCTGAATGCTTTCAAGGGAAATGACAAGATTGGCATGAGCAGGGTCCCGTATGGATTGTTGTTGCGGAGAACGCCACCTTTCCTACCTGAAAGGCCATGAAACGCTTTCGCATTAAAAATGCAATACATACACACATTGCTTAATGCGTGGACGTGTACACGTTACTCAGATTTATGCATCAATACGTTCAACACCCTTCAGGCGTCGATTTAACACCCTTCTTTGAGCAAAGTCACACCTTATGTGTGGTATCCACCCTTGTGATAGGGTGCTTTGGCCGAAAAGGGTGCTAGAAGGGTGTGGGCATGGGTGTAAATGCCGAAAGCACCCCTATTCACACCCATAAGGGCGTAAAAATGTTTAGTGTGTGGGACTTGACGTAGAGAGAAGAAGCGTATATTGCTGCTTTACAGAAAAAAAAGGCAATGCAGGAGCATAAAGCTCTGCGCAAAAACAAAATTAATGTCATATAAATCGCTCATCCAACCCATTCTCGAATATGGTTGCCTCATCTGGAACCCTTATAAAGTATCTGTCATTAAACCCACGAATCAGTTCAAAGAAACCAATACGTTTAATATGAACTGATGTCAGTTCATACTGTGTATGAACTGACATGATGTAAATTTCTCGGAGATCGAGCTAACCCATCCTCTAATCTTCCTGCCCCAGGCGATTTTAACACATTCAAGCAGCGCCCCGCTGTCTCGCACAAGCCAGAGACGAGGAAAGGCTCCCGGCTTGCCCTTTCTTCCTCGCCCAAGAAAAAGATGTCTTGCACATAGCGGCCAAGTTGGACATATTTTACAGCGGGGCTGTATATGTCTGACCTCCCATATACTTTTCAATGCCCGTGTTTCAAAACTCACGCTCTCTCTATGAGGAGGGAAAGCAAACCAGTAAGACATGTGCTGACACGTGGCGTAGAAACAGGAAAGCTAGGAAAAGGGCGGCTAGTAGCAGCGAAGATCGTGCCTGAGAGCCTGCCCGTAAGCGGCGCGCTCGACGGGAAGACGGCTCGACAGGCAGAAGAATGCAGCAAAACGACGCAGGGAAAACGCCGTAAGTTGGACAAGCACAATGTTGCGTATGCGAAATTTCCCAGGGACTTTCTCGACAGACATTTACTGATCCATTTGTGCGGTGTGTGAGACTCTGGTTCGAGAACAATTTGATGGTGATTGGTAGCGTCCCAGATGTCGCGAAGCGTAAACGTAATGAAGTTTTGACAGCTGTACCAGCTCCTGACTTAGCCAGATGCTCAGTTTGGCTGTGACGAGGAAGCGCTAGTGGTCGCAGCGCGCATCGATAATTTGGTGCGACAGGTGGTTGCTAACCAGCCATCTGCAGCATTTCCGCGCCTGAGGAAAGAACGGACTCGGCAGTTAGTATGTTGCGTGCTATGGTATCGTGAGTCTGCGTGTAGTGTGTACTGCCGCAGAACAAGCTGTTAACGAGACCCAACTTCGGGACCGCAGAGGAGAACGTGAGCGGGAGCGAAAGCGGTGGGCGGCACGAACCAGCGAGGAGCCTGCCGAGGAGGCTCCCCGCAAGCGCCGGGTTCGAGTGGAAAGCCTCCCAGATTTCGAAGCGATTAATGCGGCGCAGCTACGTAAGTACCATATTCCTGGTTTCTAACGCATAAGGACACAGGTGAACACTAGAAGAAGACAGATCGAGCGCTAACCCTCAGCTAATTCTTAATTGAAACGATCAAAATACCTATAAGTGATTGAAAAAAGCGTAGCAAAGAAACGTGACATGGTCTGAAGAATTTCTGAAGTAAACGTATCAGAAAGTAGGGAAGCCACAAAAACTAAACAAGAAAAGGCACTACTTCAGATGGACGCACGTGCTGAAAAGATATTGAAATTCGCTGTCTAACATTGATATCGGTGTCTGGCTAACACAAGTCTTTCCTAATCCTCTAAAGCGAAATGCCATATTTCACATCTAGTTTGGCATTTTTATCTTGACGGGATTTTTCTGTCCTTAAACAAAGGTTTACAACCGAAATTAAAACAATGCGATGCTAGATGTGAAGCATGAGCATCGTTAAGTGATGGTTTACGTTCTTTCAGTCTGATATTGAGGCGCCTGACAGAGGTATCACGCTCGGAAGGCTGATACTTACACTGGTGCGTATGCGCGATTCCGCCGAGACTTCGTGGACAAACCGTTCGGCTTCAGTTGACGGTTGTGTGACCGACTGTGCTTTGAAAATTACCTATCAACGATTGCGAACCTACCTTACCACGATGCTCATGACTCCGCTGGTCATCCACTTTAGCAGGGCGGAATGACCTTGATTTTTTTTAACCCGGGAAACGCCTCCTTCGGAATATACGTGTCGCTCCGAAACGTGGTGATTCCACGCATGACTATGATGCCACGACGCCAATGAAATTGCGATGCTCAAAGGATGATGACTATACGACGGCGATGGCACGACGGCAAATGGATGGCGATGCTGAGAGTATGACGACAGCGGGATGGCTAAGACCGGACGACACAGGAATGATGATGAATGTGTGGGAGTGACGGCATGATGACGGTGGCATTACGAGAATGGATAGCGAAGATAAAATTACGAGGACAAAATGATGACGTTGGAATGACAAGAAAGGCATGACGACGGTGACACTATATAATCCCAAAGGCCTGACGACTGTGTACCAACGATGGCGTGACGATGACGGTATGATGACTATGGAATGACGACGACGAATTGGCAACGACTGCATGATCCCGATGGCACGAAGATGGCAGAACAATGATGATAGAATGATGAGGACGGTATGAGGCAACTGATATCACTAGTTGGCGGCGTATCGTTTTTGTTCGAGCAGAAAGCTGACAGAGTGACCACGACGAAACGAAGACGTCGGCGTGAGAACGACAGCTTGATGACGACGAAGTGATATCGCAATGATGATAAAAGAGTAAAGATAGAGGAACAATGATGACGTTATGACAGCAGAAAAACATTCACAATGGAATGTATGCGATAAAATTAACACGGCACGGGATGACGAGGATGGCATGCTATTTTGTAGGAGCTCGCTTCCGCGTTACCCTATAAAGATGACCTACCGCCCCGGGCTGCCTCATTTTGGACTCTATCTGGCGTTCTTTGGCAGACTATCCGGTGCCGGCTAATCGTGAAAGACTGCTGCAGCCAGCACCTACAAAGTGGGAGAAAGAGGGAAAGAAAGCTCTGCTTTAATACAATACCTCTTTGAAAACGGTTGATGATCGCATTTTATAAGCAGCGAGATCCATGGGATGCGTGTGTCTGCCTGACTGGCATTCAAATTTCAATACTTTGCTATTCCTATTCGCTTCTCGTACTCCCTGGAGTGCGTTATGCAGCTGCATGGTTAGCCTTCGCGAACGCATTCATTGCGGATCGGCCTTCTGTCTGTGCTTCAGTCCTGCTTGCTTTCCTCGCAGGGATTTGTTCCGCACTAACGACGTTTCCCGTTAGTACGTGGATTTCTGACAAAAGGATATCTCTGCATTGCACTTCTTTGACTAGCACCTTTCTGCTTCATCGCTATTCTAACATTATGCGGTAACTGCGCCATATCTTACGCAACGCTGAAGTTTCCATGTACGGCGCTCGAAGTAGAATGTGTGCGAATGGTGAGGAGATCACATAGCATATGTGGCCAGATTAGGATATCTGGCGGCACTACACCATGCCATATCTTGATAAGACAGATTATTTCAGAGACATTGTGAGAAGAGCATATATTGATACTTCATTATTATACTAGCCTGCAACACGGTGTTAGACAACACAGGAACGCAAACGGTGACACCAATATTATATGTTCGCTCGTGCTGTAAAGTCTGAACCCTCCTTTTTACATCCGATCAGCATTCTTGGCATACTTCAGGCACTTTGAGTCTATTTATCTTACCTCTTATGCCGGCCCAGTGAGCTAGATTGCCTACTTGCTTGGCGCACTAGGTATCGGCTAACGGTAATAATACCGTCACGGCCGTTGAATCATCGTTATTTTAGCTTCACCATGCACCTAAAGTCCTAACATTGTACTCACGCTGTTGCCGTCCCACTGTCGTCGTTATACCGTATATAATTTCAAAAGCACCATCCCGTTACCGTCGTGCTGTCGTGCCTATACCGCCTTCGTCGTTCAATAAACGCCATTCCTTATTCGTTATTCCATAGAAATCATGCTGTCGTCATTTATTCGTAATCACGGAACCGTTTTCATGCCACTGCAATCATTACGTCGTCGTCATGCAGTTTTCATCTCATTCTGGCCTTATTCTGGTGTTTTCATCGTCAAGCTATCGTTGTCATGTCTTTGTCGCCACACAGACATCGCCGTATACTCGTCGCCATGCCAATGCTCTCATGCAATCGTCGTAACGCTGTACTCGGTATAGCATCGTCATATTGTAATAAGCGTTATCCTATTGTCGTCATGCTGTCATTATCATACATCATAGATCGTCATACAACATACATCTTGATAGCATCGTGGCATACCATCGGTGTTGTTTTATTACCGTCGTTCCAGCTTTGTCATACCATCGTCGTCAGGCCATCGCCGTCACGCCATCTACTGTCGTCATCAGGCCACAGTCATATCGTGGTTTCGTCACTTAATAGGAAAGAATTAATTTTTTTTAATTTACCCCTTCCGGCTCATCCAAAGCTCAATCGATGTGGCCTTCATATTAGGTCTGTACATAATTGAGTAAAGTAAACAGACCCACACAAAAAAGACGCTAAGGCAGCAGTAAGAAGAGCACAGGTTTCGCTTGCTACTTTGTGGTTTTCTGTAAACTATACGACAGCAAATTGGGGGAGCAATGGTGGATCATACTCACCGTAGATTGCGCCGAGCATCACAATCACCCATTTAATGTCTGGTGCGAATGCGGCGCCTACGAGGCCAGCGCAGCAGATAAAAGCAGACGTGAGCGCCACGTAGAAGATGGGAAGCCTGCTGTGGAGCACAGTGACCAAGAATCCTGAGGTGAGGACCACAGCCGTATGAAAAAAAAGAGCTCTGATCGCATTGTTTTTACGCCCGCAGATGACCGCATAAACCACTTCCAGAGCTAATCTAATTGGCTGAGTTTTAGACTTACCGTGTACCCTGGCAGACCAAACTTGAGTGCAATAACCCAGGCAATATGAGAGACATTTCTGAATTCAAACGCCAAGAGTGAAAGAAAAAAAATGGGGCAAGTGTTGAAGAAAATGTTTTTGACTAGAAGTGTTCGTAAGAGGCGATCATAATAGTGCACACATTATTAGCACAGATGGACGACCAATGGTGAGGAGCACGTACGAATGAAACGTTTTGTGAATTTGACCAGATGTGCGTGTGATCCACTGGTACCAGGATACCAGCAGCTTCCGAAACCACATGCGCACCATTCCCGTCATCTTGCGTGAATTGCAGGTAATGTAGAGTCAGCATTCCATTACCGTGTTTTAAATATGCAAGGGAAGGCTTGATGGGGTGTGTTGGGCGAGGCTGGCATAAATGACGGAATGCACAAGTTACCTCCGGCGAGCGCACAGCGAGACGTTTGGCGGAGGGCCCACATGACGGCGACTGTCGTTCTCAGAAGTTGTTTTTTTTTACCTTGATCATCCGCAATTTCACGCCCGCGTGCTGAACCACAACGTTGAGGACCCTGGTTCCGATTTTGACTATAGCATGAGGCATCCATTTTATTATTGGGAAGCTTTTTTTTGCCAGCTCTCTCGGTCATTAGCGTCTTTCGCTGCTGTCGGGTCTCTCGCCTAGTAGGCTCGAGGGTAACCTCACGTGTAAAAAAACGCAAAGCAGCTTTGCTCTGACGCTGCCAAGAGCAAGAACGTTTCCAGATGCACAAAGAGGCCAGCGTGAGGGATACATAAGGGACGGGTGGGGATGCACTGAGAGAGTCATTGGCCGCCATTTCGCCGATGAAACTTAGCTGATAGAAGATGTCAGATAGAAGATGTCGTTCTTCTTGATGAATTGGATAAGACTGATAGCCTTATCCAATTTGTTGTGGATGCTCATTCTTTTGTAGAAGACGAGTTTATCCTCCGCTTTATTAGGTTTTGCTTTCCTAAAATGGCGACGCCCTTGCTGACGTGATAGACCCGAGCAGGGCACAGAAGGCGATCAGGTTTGCTGCGAGTGGAGGTGGGTTTTCCGGCAATCATGAACACTGAGGGTAAAGTACTGTGATGAATCCCAATGACTGGTGGCGTACCCTATACCTTCAACAATCAAATAACCTTTCTTGGCACTCGCATATTGACTATGTTACTAAAAACGCTAATAGCATGCTTGGTTACTTACGCCGTAATTTTAGCTCTGCCCCTTCTTCCCTGAAGCTAACCCTTTATAAAACTTTAGTTCGCTCCAAATTGGAATATGCTTCAGCCATTTGGGATCCGACTCAGTCGTCATTAGTTTCTTCTCTTGAAAGTATTCAAAACCGTAGTGCACGCTTTATATTATCTAATTATTCTCGCTATGCAAGTATTTCTTCAATGAAACGAACTCCAGTGGGCACGGGATAGCGGCAACCATGCAGTCGCCGCTAAACCCTTTTTGCTTCTTCATGCAGTTCATCGTGCTCCTTGGAGTATGACTGTATCCCTCGACCTGCGCATGTGCGGTTTCACCAGTGCTCATCTATAATGACTCACCGACACCATTGCCAGTCCTGCTATCTGACGCAAGTCAAGATCTTTGGTGCCAGCAAGTAATCCAGGGCGCCATCTTCATACCTTTGCACACGGATTCACAGCCGCCAGGAGCGACATCTCCCTTCTGGCTCTACTTAAGCAGCTGCCTTCGTCCGGCCACTTTCAGTGGGCACGGGATAGCGGCAACCATGCAGTCGCCGCTAAACCCTTTTTGCTTCTTCATGCAGTTCATCGTGCTCCTTGGAGTATGGCTGTATCCCTCGACCTGCGCATGTGCGGTTTCACCAGTGCTCATCTATAATGACTCACCGACACCATTGCCAGTCCTGCTATCTGACGCAAGTCAAGATCTTTGGTGCCAGCAAGTAATCCAGGGCGCCATCTTCATACCTTTGCACACGGATTCACAGCCGCCAGGAGCGACATCTCCCTTCTGGCTCTACTTAAGCAGCTGCCTTCGTCCGGCCACTTTCAGTGGGCACGGGATAGCGGCAACCATACAGTCGCCGCTAAACCCTTTTTGCTTCTTCATGCAGGTCTGTGAAGCTCCGTCTCTTTACTCTAAACGTACAAGTAACGTCTGTCTGCTGCTTTTCCCGTGCCCAAGTGTATTTTTTGCCTCACTGTGTGAATGTGCGTTTGTTGCTAGGCTACTCATCCTATCTGGCGATGTTGAACTTAATCCGGGACCCGCAACTGACGCGCAGTACAAAGAACTTCTTGCAGCCATTTCTGCCCTTTCAGCAAAAATAGATTCACGACACACAGAGGTAATGAGTGGTCTCGCCGAATTAAAGGAAAAGCAAGCTCAATTAACTAATCAAGTTTCCGATTTAACCACTAGATTAACGACAGTTGAATCGCTTGTTGAATCACTTGAGCTTAACCCGTCGTCAGCTGACATACCTGCAGTTGTAGCTCAGGCCGTTAAAACTGAAAATGCCTCCCTCCTGACACGTCTCGATGATCTGGAAGATCGCTCCCGCCGGGATAACTTAATATTTTATGGTATTTCTGACTCTCCCTCAGAAACATGGGCACAGTCTGAAAAATTGGTGTGTGAATTTTTGTCTCATCATCTTAAGTTTGAGGTCCCCGAGAATATGGTTTGTAGAGCCCACCGACTTGGCTCGTATACTGCTAATAAGACTCGCCCGATTATAATGAAATTTTCTTGCTCAAAACTAAAGGATAAAATTCTGGCACTAAAATCTAATTTCAAATCCACCGGGGTATCTGTGGGCGAAGATTTCTGCCGAGCAACGCGCCAGTCTAGGAAAAAGCTGCTTGATTTTGCTAAGGCATCAGGACAGACATACTCAATACGGCTAAATAAGTTATTTTTGAACAAGAAGTGCTACGTTTACTGTTCTACCACTGACAATGTATGCGAAGTCAGCATGCCACGTGCAGCACGCTCTTCTGATCGGTCGCGTCAAGCTATCGAAGGAAATGGTTCGACATAGCTAGCACATGCGCAATCTAATAACACCATATCTGTTTTTGTCACTAACGTGCGAAGTCTACTAAATAAACGTGCTGCGGTGTCCTCGCTGATTGATTCATGCGCTGCTGACATAGTATGTCTCACTGAAACATGGCTCTCGGCTCGGATAAAAAATAGCGAAATTTTTGATTGTGAAAAACTGTATTCATGTTATCGCTGCGATCGTGGTGTGCGATCAGGTGGAGGTGTCTTGATTGCGGTTACTGAAACGCTCACATCGAGCTCAGTTTCCATAGAAACGCCACTTGAACTTGTTTGCGTGCGCGTTGTACTCGACAACAGAGATGTTATTTTTTGCACATGCTATCGCCCTCCTACTGCTTCGACGTCATTTTGCGATGACCTTCACGACGCATTGAACAAATTAATTGTCAGATACCCTAACGCTCCCCTTTTTCTTCTTGGTGACTTCAACTTTCCCGATATCATTTGGCGTAACGACACGGCAACGTCCCAGTCTTCTCAGAGTACCCAGTTTATAAACACTTGTTTGGATTTCCACTTCACCCAGCTTGTACTGAAACCAACGCGCGTGTCTGCCTCCTCATCTAACATACTAGATCTGATTCTCACTACGAACCCTGACACAGTTTCCCCAATTCTTTACATAAAAGGCGTAAGTGATCACCTTGCACTCGCTTTTCATATCAATACACGGGCTCCTGTAAAGAAAACTACGAAGGTGATCCGCGATTACAGCAAAGCCGACTTGGCTTCCATTACCACTGAAATGGAAAATTTCGCAGCTTCTTACATCGCTAATTGCGATCAGCGCTGTGTTCAAGAAAACTGGTGCATTTCCAAAAATAAATTGTTGTCATTAATCGAACGTTTCGTACCGCAAAGAACAGTCTCTTGCAAGCCACGGTCCCCTTGGTTCAACCCCTTTCTGAAGCGACTACGTAACAAAAAAAAAAGCGGTTGTTTCGTCGCGCAAAAGCTTCATGCAGTGACGTTGCTTGGTCCGCTTACTACCTCACTGAAAGTGACTACAACACAGCCGCCGCTAGTGCGAAACAGCATTTTTATTCTGTTACCCTTCCGTCCATCTTGCAAACTAATCCTCGTAAATTCTGGACCATAGTTAACGGTACTCCAAGCAAAATAATCCAATTAACATACCCAAACGATCAACCTGTTGCTCCTGAAGAATGCTGTAATGTATTTAATGATGTGTTCTCTTCACATGTTACCACGATGCCTAGTGGATTACCGGTTTTATCCAATTCTGGTTTTTCGCCCATGGATCCAATCTCTATTGACTGGGTTGGTGTTAGCTGCCTAATAAACAATCAAAAAACGTCCTCCTCTGCTGGCCCAGACTGCCTGAACTCAAAAATTTTGAAGTGTACTGATGTATTTTCTGCTGTTATCTTGTCACACATTTTCACTCAGTCATTACAGCAGTCTGTTCTTCCAAACGACTGGTGCGTGGGAAAGGTGATTCCAGTTCATAAATCAGGTAACACACACTTACCCAGCAATTACAGGCCTATCTCACTAACTAGCATTTCATGTAAAATTCTTGAGCATATAATATATTCACATTTGGCTGAGTTTTTAGAATCAAACTCCTTTTTCAACCCCTGTCAACATGGTTTCCGTAAGTTCTTTTCCTGTGAAACACAACTCTTAACATTTACTAATGATCTCTTTGCAATTTCTGATCTAGGTACCGACATTGACTGCGTATTTCTTGATTTTGCGAAGGCCTTTGACTCTGTGACCCATGATTTACTTCTGCTTAAGCTGTCTCAACTTAACTTGGACGCAAATGTACTCGAGTGGATAAAAAACTTTCTTTCTAACAGGACGCAGTTTGTAAACGCTAATAACTGTAATTCTCGGTTTTCTAACGTACCAGCAGGTGTTCCTCAAGGGTCAGTCCTGGGTCCACTTCTCTTTCTAATCTATATTAACGATCTTCCGAACTGCGTTCTTTCCTCTTCCATAAAGCTTTTCGCGGATGACTGTGTTCTCTACCGTAAAATTACTAATCCTTCAGATTCCCAAGAGCTGCAGGACGACCTTAACCGCGTAATTGAGTGGTGTTCTAATTGGTGCATGCAACTAAATTCAAATAAATGCAAGGCCATGCGTATATCTCGTAACACTGCCACGCACACCTACTTTATTAATGGTGCACCTGTGACGTCAGTTAGCTCTTACAAGTATCTCGGCCTTCACATATCAAATAACCTTTCTTGGCACTCGCATATTGACTATGTTACTAAAAACGCTAATAGCATGCTTGGTTACTTACGCCGTAATTTTAGCTCTGCCCCTTCTTCCCTGAAGCTAACCCTTTATAAAACTTTAGTTCGCTCCAAATTGGAATATGCTTCAGCCATTTGGGATCCGACTCAGTCGTCATTAGTTTCTTCTCTTGAAAGTATTCAAAACCGTAGTGCACGCTTTATATTATCTAATTATTCTCGCTATGCAAGTATTTCTTCAATGAAACGAACTCTTAACTTACCTGATCTTTCGTCACGCCGCAAATATTCCCGTCTCTCCCTTTTTCACAAAGTTTTTCACTTGAACCCCCTTTTAAAAGAGACCCTTCTTACCCCTCCGTCATACATTTCTGCCCGCACTGACCACAGCTTTAAAATCGGGGTGCCATTGTGCCGTACTAACCGGTACAGTGACTCATTCATCCCCAGGACAAGCACGGACTGGAATCGCCTTCCCGCCTCAATCGCACTCATCACCGACCCTACTAACTTCAAAACCGCCGTTCAGAATGCCTTTTGTTAATATCTTTTGTAAATTTTTTGTTAATACTTGTTTGTATTTTTTATTTTTTACTGCATTACTTCTTGTTTTGACTCCACTCCTTTCTGTAACGCCTTCGGGCCTTGAAAGTACGTGAAATAAATAAATAAATAAATAAACAATCGCTCGCAGTAATAGCAGGGACAGACGAGATTGCAGCGGCATTCTGCGACCTCGTCTATATCTATATATATATATCGTGACGAGGTTGATTGGGATCGTGTAACTGTGTGTAACTAGGTTTACTGTAACTGGGTTTAGGTGCAGGTTAAGGAACCGCAAGCGGCCAAAATTGATCCTGTGTCCTTTACTACGATGTGCCTTATAATTTATCATGTAAAACCTCATAAATTAAAATTTTAACTGACACCTGTCACAAGTTTTTTTTTCAAGCTCTGCCATTCATTTGAACGAAAACCCGAGGTAACTCTGACGGCGTTTATATCAGGAACCAATTGGTTTACACACAAGGAAGAACAGAACACAAGATTTTATTCCTTACCTCCGAGGTGCTGTGTGAGTATCATGATGCTCTCTGGCCAGGAAGCCATCTCCCGATTGACGTGAAATTTTTGCATGAAGTGCACGTACAAATAGCCTATGCTGGTCAGTGTCATAGAGAGCAGGTCCACTGCATCCAGAGCCAGAGCCATCCACTGAATCGCAGAGAGTGTGCATGTTTGCCGCGTAGCTTGGCTGGTGCATCTGCCGCGCAGCTGGGCGACCTGTTTCGTAGCGCTCCAGGCAGTGGCACTGATATAAGTAACCACCGGCAGGAACACATCTGGAGCAGGTCGAACACATAGCCACCAGTGGTATACTCCAGCAGCTGTCCTGGGGAGGAGTCGCCATCGTCTTGGGACTTTCGGAACGTCTAAGAGCAGGCGCTATTGCGGAAAAGTGCCACCGGCTTGCAACAACGAAGAGGCAAATCAAGGCAGGCGATAAGTAACAACGAGCGTAGGCGAACTTTTCTTCAGAGAACTCGGACTGTTGCCCTGGTCTTTCCTCAACGATACGCACCCTGGGGAATATCCAGCAAACTGCAGCAAAGGTACAAGGCCCTAAAGCCCTAAAGCGTCTCGGTTTGAGCTTTCGGTGAACTCCAATAAGACATAGAGGACTTTCAATAATCCCTGCTATCAATACAGCACCTGGGTTCAATCCTGTATTGAAGGAGGCGTCGGCTTGTTGACTCAGAACTATATGCAGGGTACGGGCCTTGTTGCGTAGTCAAAGCTCGTCATTCTAAACACATAGCAATATGACCTTGCTTCCTTCATACAGATCGGGAAAGCGGCATGAGGCGGACTGGGAAATTTCATATCACACGATAACAAACGCTGGAGAGCCCCTCAGTGTCTCTTTAGCCATCCACTGAATCGCAGAGAGTGTGCATGTTTGCCGCGTAGCTTGGCTGGTGCATCTGCCGCGCAGCTGGGCGACCTGTTTCGTAGCGCTCCAGGCAGTGGCACTGATATAAGTAACCACCGGCAGCGAACACATCTGGTGCTCTGGCGACACGTATGATAGAAAGGCTAAGCACACACACAGAAAGTCACTCACGCACCCCCCTCTTCACACACACACACACAAACACGCACACACACACACACACACGCACACACACACACACACACACACACACACACACACACACACACACACACACACACACACACACACGCACGCACGCACGCACAGAAAACCGGACTAGACCAGGTTAATAAGAAAGCCGTAGTTTCGCCCGAGATACCACGAGCCGATTGCGATGGCAAATTTGGAGATTGCCATGCGAAGTGAGGATAGTAGTTTTATCGACCGTATAAACTTGTAAACATTCGCTTACTAACTAAATTACCAATGATATAATATATAAGCGACTGAACAAGGACGTATAAGGAAACATACACAGAGGCGGCGCTGTCCCTGCGTGTCTGTCTCTCTGCGTCGTCGTTCAGTCGCGCTTACAAATTCTATCCGGGATTCAAACCAACATGCTTGCCAACGTGTTTTAACAAAATTAACAAGCACGCTGCAACGTGCGTACAGGTAAACATGGACACAACTCGCTCGATGAGGTCGGAAACTCGCTGTCAACATGTTGGAGGGAGGAATCGCGGCAGCAGCAGTGATGCAAATCCAATTGACCTTCGTGCATCTCTCACTGCAAAGCGCACGAAACCTTGTAAGCACAGTGCATACAAAACTGCCGGCTCTGCGCGCACTCTGCTGTCATCGCACATCGCTCTGAAGATGAGATGGGCGCGCACTTTAGTCAGGTCGCAGATCGCCTTCAAGATACGGCGCCCGCATGGCGGCGCCGTAAGTACAACGCGTCAAAGGAGACCGCCTCCAGTTCCTCACGTGACCCTATGCCTCGCACGAGATAGGAGAGGGCGCTTCCTCCCACCTTCCTCGCGTGGGAAGTGGGAAACCGGCAATCAACCATTCATTACTGTCTGATGATAGAAGGAATTCATAGGTTGAGAGAAACGGTCATTAATGAGGAAGGGTTTAACAGCATAGTAAGTGACCATAAACGCACCATCTTGAAAATGGGATATGCAGTTAGAAAAGAGAGCAAGCAGTGCAAAATGGCCAGTCCAAATTTGAACGCTGAACAAATAACAAATATAGTCATCAGAGTCGGGGAAGAACTTGGAAAATGGCCAAATAAAGAGTGGGAAAATAGTGAGCTTCTAAGGGTAATAACGACATAAATACGGAAAGAGAAACAACATATTCCTTGGAAAGGAAAAATAAAGAAACCGAAAAGCTGGCGGAAAAGGGAGATACGAGAAGCGATCGCCGAAGGACAGAAAGCATCCCGAGAGCACAGGCAGGCAAAGAAGGCGCAGTTGCCGCAGGATGAAGTAACAAGTAAATGGGAATTATACAGGGAGAAAAAGTATATGGTTCAAATACTGGTGGAAGCAAAATTAAAGGGGAAACTGAACGTTGGTTGCCAGAAATACGTGAGAAAAAGAAGGCCGCACCTTGAACATTTTGGAACCACATAAAATTATTATTATTATTATTATTATTATTATTATTATTATTATTATTATTATTATTATTATTTGTTTTGAACACATATACACATATACACAGGTATTAGGAAAGGGAAAGCGAGGGGCAGGCTGGCAACTGCCACCGGAAGGGGTACAACGCCTGCCTACTCTTCTGAAGGGAGGTGACAGCAACACAGAAATAGAAGATAGGAAGGAGGGGAGGAAAAAGGAAAGAGGAAAGGTGAGCAACAGGACACTGCAACAGGACAAATCTAAAGACTAAAGTAGAACTCAGCATCCGGAATTAAAGTGACGCCGCGTCGAACAGCCTCCACAATTATCAACCACATCCATGGCTAGTTCGCTATGCGGCTAATTGTGTTCTCCACGATGAGACGCCAAATAAAGCTGCAGGTAATCACCGTTTCACCGTTAGTCGGTTCACGAGATACACTATAAGGTGTTTGAACCTGCCACCTCCCATCTTCGAAGGAAGGAGCGTTAGGGTACAGTACTGATCACACACAGTAGGGCCGGTCACTGAAGGTCACGCTACTAGAGAATGTTCAATGTTCAATGTTCATGCTACAAACGTGAACCTAAGTTAGTTAGTTCTATAAAGGTTAGTAGGGCGCGATGGGCCTGATCACGTATAGATGCACAGCCACTGAGGTATAAACATTCCTCGAGTGTCGCACACCGCAGGCCAAGGAGATGATAGTTTCTCACTAGCGACATGCGCTGCGCACTGTAAGCGGGACACTCAAATATAAGGTGCTGAAGTGTCTCGTAGCAGCCACAAGACGTACACAATGGACTTTCCGCACGCCCTTGTCTGTATAAACGTTCGTGCACGTTCACGCAACCAACCATTAGCTTGAGCAGTTGTGCTCTAGCGCGACGAGACGAGCCTCGACCACGAACACGGGGTGGGAACGTTCCATTTGCGACGCGCTGATCTTGATGCTGCTTGAGTAGGTGGCGACGAATCAGCAGACGAGCGTCATCAAGCTTGCACAAAATTTCTGGGCAGTCACAGTTGTTATGACCGCAACTTGAAGCGAGCCGATCAGCCTCTTCATTTCCGGTGATTCCTACGTGTGAAGGTATCCATTAGGAAGTCAACCACAATACACCAATATATCCTAGACTAAGGTGAAAACAGACTGGAAGGAGAAGCGGCAATAAATTACATCCGAAAAATAACAGCCGAACCTTTGCAAGGCAATGACGAGGTTGTATTTGAAGAAAAAAATAGCATGAAAGAGCCGAAGAGAAAATTCCTAAGCGCACAGCCACAGGGCTAGACGAGGTTCCTGTTAGGCTGAATAATGAACTAGGACCAAAAAGTAAGGAACCTCTGATGAAAGCAGTGGAAAAAACTTTAAGAGATAGACGAATACCAGACAGTTGGCGACAAAGTAGGATGAATTTATAAAGGTAAAGGGTAGAAAGATAGAATTCACTTGTATAGACCATTGACCATTACATCGGTAATATACAGGCTAGCAATGTAGGCAATCAAATTAAAGCTGCAAGCATGGGCAGAGAATAATGGCATTCTGGGAGAACTTCAGAATCGCTTCAGATTAGGTAGACGTTTGGATGATAACTTATTTGTTCTTACCCAGTGTATTGAAATATCAAAAGTAGAACGCACACCGTTATATGTGGCCTTTTTAGACATTACAGGAGCCTATGACAACGTATACCGCAACATTTTTTCTATGATAATTTTGGTTTTTATTCCACAACACCTTGTTTTTTTTGGCAAATATTATTTTCTATGGATGCCTTGCTGTTTTTTTTCCAGTGATGTGTGTTATTCTAACAGATACTTGGAGTATATCCCGGCATATATGTGAGCCTGTACAGTTGCTATACCAATAATTAACGTACATATGGTTGTCTTACTCTATACTATGCTTGTAAAAGGATTAGCTATTTTCATTAAAAAAGAAGGGAACTGAAACTGAATGATTGGGTTGCTGGACTGCAATTAAAGTAGTTTAAAAATACAGTGGTTGTATTATGAGTTTGGTTGCACGGACTTGAGCAAGTGGGCAGGGAATGATGTGTGAAGTCAGCAAAGGCTATGTGAATGTTTGTACTGTCATGTGGCAACCATAACCAGTAGTTCTTCCCTTTTGCCTAAGCGAGGCTCTGTTTCTTGTTCTAGTTAAATATACCACCGCACAATCTATTTTTTTTTTGCAATTGCTTGTATGTTGAATTTTCACACTCTGTTCCATATTGCATTCATTTCATTGGTTCAGAAAGGTGACAGTCTTTTCATGTGAACGACTGCTATCAGACTACTATGCATCTTTAATTATCAGTGTAATTTCTTCCGCTTGCCATTGAGCGCATAATATTTGTAAAGAAGTGAATCATGAGTTTCGCTAATGTTTATTATTTTCTTCAAAGATGGAGATTTTGCCATTGTCAAGTTTCCTGACGAAGGAGATGCTGTTGCTGTAGTACGACGCAGCTGGATACGTGGTGGAATGTGTATGTGGCCACAAAAGGCTAAAAATGTGCAAGAGATGGTGAAAAGCTGCACTGAGCCAGGTTCAGAATGGATTCAAACCACATGTGTGGTTCTTGGTATGTATGGTAAGTTGTTCATTTTTATTAAGGAAATTTGTACCAGTTTGTTCAGCACTTTAATGTTTGCTTTTTTTATAGATAATTATATCTGCTTTTTCCCTAGATAATTATAAAGAAGCAAGTAATAAGCTCTCCAAAGCAGAGCTCACGTCAAACTTGGATACAGACCCTGACGAGCCAAGGAGGAGGAAGAAAAAGCGGCAGTGCGATAGCAGCTCAGATGAGTCTGTTGAGCCATACAGTCTTCCAACTCCACCAAAAACTCCCAGAATGCCTTTTGCAGCCTGTGAACTGCTAAGTGGTAAGGATCTGCAATTTCAGTGCAGCTAAGGCAATTAAAAGAATGTAAAAATGTAGTAATAGATGTGTACACACAATATATTATTGCGTGAACCTTTGCACACTAGCTGTTCAACTAAGCTGAACCAAGGTTTTAGAAAGGACGTGTTCTAGGTGACGGCAACCTACTGAAAATTGTTGAGAGGGAGATGTGTATCTAATATTGCAAAGTTAATTAATCAGGATGAATTAAATTTCCCATTTTTGGTTTCATGAATACAAAGTTGGGGACCACATTAAAAGCGTTGCGTTGAAATATTTTAACAACGTTCCCATTACTCGTCTGTTTGCAGCATACAAAAACAGCTGCTTGACAGTGGCATTGGCAGCTGCAGTGCATTTTGTGGACATTTTTTTCACGTCAGAAAAGACATGCTTCAATGGTATTGGGTTGGAAACAGCCTAGATTGCTGTTTCTCAGTGTGATCTACATTTTCCTGACTTTTTATTCCTGAACCCTGTAATTAAAGTTAATTTTTTAATCAACCACTTTTTCAAAACCGGAAATATTGTAGACAAGCTCACTACTCAACATTGCTGAGTTGGGTTGTTGCCTAGGACATTCCGTCTAAAGCCTTGGCATTCTAAACCATAAGCATGTGGACTGTGTCATGGGGAAATTGTGAAGAAGGGGGTGAAAGAAAGAGGAGATAAATGGGCACCCTAGTGGATGGCTGCCATGAAGTTTCAACCGTCTGGGGTTGTTTAATGTGCACTGGCAATGCACAGTACATAGGGACGGGTAGCTGAGAGCCAGATCCATGAGCCACTGCAGCAGGCAGAGTTTGTTTCATTTCATGGATAATAAATTCAGGGTCCAAATTTGAACTCCTGTTTTAATTTATGCAATATTTACTTGCGCAGATTCACAAGAGCAGTCTCTTCTTTGCAGTGCCGGTGCCTCGACAGCTATGTGGGTATGTTCTTTTTCCACTCTGTCTTTTCATTTCATATTCACCTGTGGGCAACTGTGTGCTCAGTATATGTGATTTAAAGGATGCTTGGCTAGATACACTGAGGCCTGCAAATTCACCTGTATGCGAACAACTCTGCTATATAATATTACATTGCCTTGGTACAACTCTAGCTAAACACTTCATTCGCTTTGATTTGCATCTGGGGTCACTCAAATGCAAATTGTACTGAAATGCTGTAATGTCATTCATTAAATGTTTTACTTCATGGCCTAATACTTTTAACCACTCAACATTGAGCAAGGGTTTTGAATAAACTATTTTGGCAATATACTCACTGCTAACAAGTCATGTTCAAAAGCGTAGTACTTTGTTGCTACCAAAGCCACTACAAAAAAAAAACCTGGGTATTTGCGGAAAAATGTTTTTTCCCTAAAGAGTATGTGAGCTTCAAGAATGCAAATCTTACGTTATTATAAGGCCAGTCCTTAATGCAACCAATGACGCCAGGCTTATTGAAAGCAGACAAAACAAGTTTCTTTCATGCATCGTTGATATGCTAGCAACTTTTTATCTTTCACTTTTGTCTTTAAATGCAACTTGTCTAGGAGCACCATCGCATCAGTCATTAAGGCAGCAGCAGTGTAATACTTAGGTCATCTGAGTTTATGACTATCTTGTTTCTGGCATTTCATTCTCAATCACAGGTTACAATAACCTGCATAGAATGGACCAGAATTTGCTTGCAGCCCCGCTGCGGTGGCTCAGTGGTTACGGCCCTCGACTACTGAGCCGGAGTAGCCGGGTTCAATCCTGACCATGGAGGCCGCATTTTGATAGAGGCGAAACGCAAGGTGCCCGTGTACTGTGCGATGTCAGTGCACGTTAAAGAACTCCAGGTGGTCGAAATTTTCGGAACCTTCCACTACGGCGTCTTTCATGGCCTGAGTTGCTTTGGGACGTTAAACCCCATAAACCAGCCAGAAAACCCCATAAACCAAAACATAAACCAACCAGAATTTGCTTGCATTGAGCCTTAAAACAGTTAACCATGCACATTTATTCTTGCCGTAATTTGCTCACAGCCATTAAATGTATTTTCTCACATTGTTGCTACATGATCTCTGACATACCAGATCGTGCTTGTGGTGTGTATATTACTGTGTTATATTCACTATAATGCATCCTCTGATACAACTATTCATTCCGCCTTCTTTTTTTTTTCGACTGCTGCACTGAGCCAAGCTAGGTGCTTGATTTTGCACAAATGAAAACTGCAGCCTAGTCTCATTTTCGTTAAGTATACCAAGTTGACCAACATAGGGCAAATGATCTGACAGCCGTCTGTTTGCAGGTAAAGCAGCCAAAGAAGCAACCTTTAGTGAAAAGAAGAAAGGGCCCACTCACCCAGATTTCAGCAGCTACCGGTAATAACATTTAATGTTCATTTAGTGAACCTTGGCTGCACTGTGTTCGAAGCCTAAATTCCATTAAAACACTGTGCTTCGTTGAAATTAATATTAGTCTGTTACTGTGCTTTGGTTGGGAAAGTAAGCCATCCTAAGTGCACCTTCTTAGGTCAACATGAACACATTTCTTATGCAACAATCTGCAGGCAGCAAGGCCTCTCCTCGTCACTGCACTGCTCCTGCTGGGACATCGCGCCACAGCAGCCAGAATAACGAGGTTTGTACTGCTAATTACAACATAGTGCCATATTTGGCAGTTGCAAAGCCAGAGGCATAAATTAGTGGGCTACTATAGCGTGCAATGAAGTACTTTTGATGAATATAGGAGTGTTTAAGAATTAACACACTGAATGCATGTTAACATTCAATAGACTGCATGTGTTACTCTTTAGGAACTGTGTCATCTTTTTGTAGTTTCTTTAACCTCTGTCTTCAAGTGCATGTGCAAATAGTACTGCAGACAAACCTTCCATTTCAAACATGACATATTACCCTAGTTTTTATTGCATGCGTTTTCTGTGCAAGTGAAATTTGCTGTATAGTGTGCTTAAATTTTTAGAACTGATTTTTTTAATGCCTTATTGCCATCAGTTCTGTGTAGCTATAAAAAGAAAGTTGCTTTTTTCACTGATATTCATAGGTGGGCTTATCTTAATTCCACGAGCAGTCTCCTAATGCATTTCTCTCAAAAAGTAACTGGCTCACTACTACTAACATATGGGGAAACATTCCTAGTATCTGCGGCTGTTAAGCTTGCTTTGCTTTTGATTCTGAATTTTTTTTTGCTCTGCAAAGCCATAAACATTACTAATATTGCTTGTAATGATCTTTACATGTATGTTGAGGTGACTGTGCAGAAGAATGGTATTGTTTTCCTCTGTTTGTAGGTTGCTAAAGAATCTACGCGAAGGAAGGACATGACACCAGCACCAAAATGTGACCAAAGTTAGTATTGCAAGCTCATTTGATTTGAATGCTAACATATTAGTTTTGGACTTATTGCATGTCCAAAGGTGGTATTCTATGGACATCAATGCAGAGTGCATCACAAGTGCTTGACAGGCATTGCAAGAAGTGTGCACACATATTCAGGATAATTTACCTGTTATTTTGAAGCTTTTTCTTTCTGATATTAATATGTTCTTGCAATGTCTAGGTGCACTACAGCCCGAGCTTCTAAGACTGCTTCATGGCATCCGGTACCGGCAGCTTGAACATTCGTCACAATTGAACTTCCTGACATCCTGGGTGAGATCACGGATGAATAATCTGGACGATGATGTGGATGACATCGAAGTGCCACAGAACATGGACGCATTTTTGAAATTTGATGATTCGCTGAAAGGTTCAGCATCCATGAAAAAGCAACTGGTAACTACACTTTACTAGTTACATAACACGATTCTGCATGTCATGTGCAAAAGGCAGTGCTGAGCATTTATGTTTGCGTGGTGCTTGCTTTCAAAAGGTGTTCATGCGAGGTCACATCTGTACAACTCATGCTACTGTCTGATGAGGGAGTGTTTGAGGAGAGCGTCTAACTAGTTGAAAAATATTACTTCGAAAGCTGCTTAGGGAAGCTACTTGGCTTCGTCCTCAGCGCTACTTGTAGCACTTGCTGTATTGCGTCTGTGGCTGGAAGCGGCACAAAAAGATTATGATACGGGCATATAGAGCACTTTCATTTTGCACTACCTTTGTTGGCTTTGTCTTCCTGCATGGCCATGCACAGCTGATTTCTTTGATTGGGTGACCACACCATGTATGCAGGCTGTACCTTGTGTATCATGCAAACGTTGTTATGTAGGGAACGCCATCATATATGCTGCCACGTTGCTCTTGGGATGCTTTGTGCACATCTGCATGATTTTCAAGTACTAAAAAAGCATAGTAACAGCTATGCATTTGGTAAACACCTGCATAGCACTCTGAAGAAGGCGATGACTGAAGCTGGTAAAAGGAATTTCGCCAAGCCTGGAGGCAAGACCTTGTGCAAGCTGCCAAAGCAAAGGCAAGGTGCAGAGAATGCATTGCCACGGTTGTCTCATCAATGAGTTTCATTCGCACTTTTGTGCCAACTTTCAAATGCTGTCACATAAATGTGCAGTCGTTAATTGCAGAAACACTAAACTGGTCACAGTCATCAGTTAACCATTGCACCAAATCCCCTTACCTCCAAGATATGAACATCAGTACAGAGAACATCGGCACCATTGTTGCAGCTTGTGCAGGTACTTAGTCATGCTTTGCAGCTTAGCACAGTAATGCAGCTCTTGCTGATTAACGGGATAAACTCCCGACTCCCAATTTTTAATTTTTTTTCCATCCTATCATCTGCAGTTTTAATTTTCCTGAAGGAAGTAGTTGTAAATTAAAAACGAATGACTGGATGACATGAATATGTTCTCTTGGACATCATTCCTATTTTAAGAAATGTATTTCTGTAGAAAGCTGTGGCTAGCATGGCATAGCATCAAGCTCTGGCCATTATGTAAGCGCAAGAGCCAAAACCACTTCATATCTGACTAGAGAAATGAAACTGCTTGCGTGGCAAGATATTATATAATAAATACTTGGGTAATCGAAATTTACTAAAGGAAGGCTTAGCACATAGATTTATCAGTGGGTGCTTGGTAGTGTTTTTCTTGGACAGGCTTTTTATTGGCTGTTAACTCCGTTAACTATGATGCACTTTTTTTGCAGAAGACACGATGGAAGAAACTTGGGGGAACTGGCATCGTAGATGCTACAAGGAGGGTCCTGAAGGACCTGCTTTCTGATCACGTGGCTTTCTGATCACCTAGCTAAGTGATGCTAGGTATGACTATATACATGTAATAAATTTGTTGATTTGTAAAAGAATTTGTCGCTGCTAAGGTGTCCTAAATTCAAAATGACTGTACAGCACCACTGTTTTTATGCACACTACTGGTTGATAGAAAACTGCAACTTCCATTTGTGAGGAACGGGCACCTTAAGTTTACAGGACATGCATTATTAAAGATAACCTTATTTAACATTTATCAAATGCATAGCAAACAAAATATGAAAGCTTTAAGTGGGCCAAGAAGAAGGAATAAGTTGCCTCTGTCCGCATACCATGACGGATAAAAGGAGGACTGAATGTTAGTGACGGTTCACAAGACAGTGCAAAGGTCAAAATTGCATTCTTTGTTTATTCGCTATTACCAGGTAGCCAGCTATTTGGTAAACCACTGTGAGCTGTTAGCTCGTCTTCCCTGACGCCTGAGGTATCAAATAACTGTGCAGACTGTCATATGATTGTTTCACTCAGTGTCTAAATAAATCTTGTATAGTAGTGCGGGAATTTCATGCATATAGTTTAAACAAGATTTTTCTGCCTTATTTTTCCATGTATCATTGTTAAATGAGGCTAGTACTAATTTCAAAAATGTATTTTCTGTCCTCATACTACAAATTGGATGACGTGGAAATTATCTGTGATTTAGGTAATATCCACAACAAGCAGGTGCTCTCAAGCCATTCGCTATCATTGTGCAGGAAGGGTGTCATGTAACAGTAAATTGAAGCGTGTATTTATTTTTTCAGATGTCCTAACAAGCAGCACTACTTGTGATGGAACAGTGGCTGAAATAGAGAAAGTGACAAAGTCATGGTTGCGACACGCAAAAGAAAGAATGGAGCGCAAGACTGTTAAGCACCCAGATAATGGCAGGTATGGATACAAATCTAGTGAGCTGGCACCAAAGGTTGTAGGTGCCAGTATCGCTGCCTGCTTTTCTTCATTGCCAGTCCATTAATGCCTTAACAAAAAACGGAGAGTCAGGTGTTATCTTCTGTTTTGTGGGACTATGTGCCCAAGAGAAAGCAGGCGTAGCAGGAGGCGGCAGAAGGTTAGATGAGTGGATGAAATTAAGAAGTTTGCAGGCACAGGGTGAGTGCAGCTGGCAAAAGACAGGGTTAATGGAGAGACATGGGAGAGGCCTTTGCCCGACAGTGGGTAGAGTCAGGCTGATGGTAATGATGATGTGTCCAGTTTACAGCTAGTAAGGCTTATTCATTGCAGTTGTAGGGGGTGCGTTTATTATGTGTCTTCGGAGACGCGGTGCGGAATCTTGCATTGTGCTCAGGTGTAACGAGCACCAAGACAGTGGGGCAACTGCATTGTCTTCAGGCACAGAGTAGTGTCGGCGCAAACGATTAGCAGAACAGGTGACAGTTGATACACTATACCATCTATTCTTCACCTGACACATAGTGGCACAGGTACAGAATGACTAATTTGGTGCAAATGTAAAAAAAAAATGTCCGGTAGGGTTTAAATCATTGGCAGCATGTCATTGGCCAATGATTGTTCACAAAGGCATGTATACTCATGGTGAAGACTTGTGCCAAATGTGAACTTGCTGCTTTCAGGATTGCTATTGGAATGAGAACAATGCAGAAATTCTCTGATTTAAAACAGGATTACATAATTATTATGTGAAGTTGCAGGTTGTATTTTAAATTTACTTTGCGGAAATCGCACCTACATACTTATAGCACTAGTCTCATGGAGATGTTGATGTTAACCTGCAGAACCAATGACGAAGCAGCACTTCCAACTGACCTGGGAGAAGCAAGCATCATGGAGGAAACGTCCCACAGGCTGCTGGACATAGAAGCGGACAATGACGATTCGGACCTGTAAATTTAGCTCTATTTTCTATGTTGTAAGCCATTAGTCGTGGACAGTATTTTGCAAACAATCTTGCTTTGCACATTTTCTTGGGTGCCCCACATTGTACTGATTATTTTGTAATTATTGTTTGCTTTTAAAATGGGGTAAACTGCTTCTTTTGAATTTTTTTGCATAATTGTTTCCTTGTGTTGCAGCGGTGTCTTGTGGTTCCTTACAGACTGCCAAGAGCACTGGCAGTGTAAAACTATTTTTTTACTGTATAATGTGTTTCTATCCTCTTGTACTTCACCTTGCTTGTTGTCCTATTAGCGGATCAGGTTAAGGCTTGTTTCTCAAGTTTTATGGCTGTCCCAAACTAGCAAATGTACCTCACCTGAATACTAAAAGCCTACCAGCTCTTGAAAGCGTTCTGTGAAGCCTTTCTTATTTTTATGCAGGATGCTGATCAAGAATGCAGTGGTAAATACCCTTCTATGGAGACCCTCCAATCAATAGTGTCGACCAGATTTTGCATTATTCCCATTTACCGCCACCAAGCTACTTGCAGTCACCTGCGATTTCATGCGAGCGGATTAATCGCGACATTGTCGGAACTGGTTGATGCCATTGGCTGAAAGGCCTCATTTGAAAGTCCTTTGTCGCTAAGTTCGTAATTGTATCTATTATTGTTTTTCATTCAGATCATTCAATTCAGTTTTTATTCAGTTGACGTGTTTTTAGCGTTGCATTTTCGATGTTGTCCTTTTCATGCACATTTCCTGGTAGGCTTTTGCAATACGTCAGGAATGTTATATCTTGGCATATTACAAGCACCAATATAGCTGCTGCATTTTGATATTACGAATGCCGTGAAATTTCCTTCTGTCACAAGGTGTGCACAGATTTTGGTCTGCTTTTGCTAGCCAGAAAGAAGTTCCTGTCTTTCGACCCTCTCTTTACCGTGTGCGCCCCACTCCTAGTCAGATAAATTTTTTGTAGCAGCTAGCCTGATGCTGTTGACATGAAAACAGTGTCTATGCAATGTGTGAAACTAGTCCTTTCCGCTTCTTGTGAACTGTTATTGCATTTATTTACATCACAAGTGTCTCAATCACTGGCAATAAAAAAATGGCCTTTCTGATGTGTGCACAACCTTTGTACCCCTTTTGTGTGCCAAAGAATGCCAAAGCTTTACATATTTTCTGAAAATTTTATTTCTATAAGTTTTTGAGATGGTAGTTTTGTTCACAATATTGTTATAAATATGCTGTTTGAAATCTCTTTGTGTGGAAATATCATTGTGCAGTTTACAAAATGACTGGTTTTTCGTAATGAAAGTGCACATGGTATGCACAAGTTATGTGCAGAGCTTTTGATTAGTGTACAGTACTCACGGATTGAAATAGGACATTCGGAGCGCGTGGTCGTCGCTACATGCAGCGCCACTCGTGGGTGCCCATGGAACCAAAGTTCTGCATTGTGGTATAGCGCGAGGAGGAGAACATCTACGGAACAGATTTTCTCCTTACGGTCGCCAACGAGCCGGCCTGTGGTTTAACACACTGCCATTGTGGCGCTGCGAGGCTTGCGCGCCTTCGTGTGCCGCCCGATATGGCTCGACGGTGCGCACCTGCGCGAGCAGACGACGCTCTCGGTTTATCTTTCTTTGCATTCTCGTAGCGCATGATAGATGGGATAGATGGTATGTGGCAGCTATAGGTATGCGTTTTCATCAAAAACTACGTTTTATATTCCGTGCACTCCGCTATCACGAGGTGAGAGCGCACGCCAAAAAACTTTTCACGGGCACCTTGTTTCGTGCGTCGGACACAAGCAGTTCGTAGAAATAGTCACTAAAGGCAGTGCATTCTGCCAACAGTCAAGAGCAGGACCCCCTATCGCCGCGGTTATCATTCGCAGTGAAGTAAAATAATGTCTTGTGTTCTTTCCGCTTCCTTCGCCCAGGTTCGACGCCCCCAATCTGCATCGTGTTGCAAGCAGCGATCGATGCAGCGTCAAGGTGTGGGGTTGTATTTCCAAAGACGGCTTAGGTCCACTAGTGCGCCTGGATGGCCGCTTTAATGCCGCAGCATACTTAGACCTCCTCGACACCGTCCTTATGCCGTACGCCCTGGATGGCCCATTTAAGGATGGCTTGTTTTACTTGCAGCACGACCGGAGCCCAGTTCACACCGCAGCACCCGTTACTCGCCTGCTGGAAGACAGGTGTGTAATGGTGTTGAACTGGCCTCCGCAACGTGCAGACATTATTATTATTGAGAATGTATCGGCTGAAATAAAGAAGGCCCTGTCTCGTCGGCCGCACCACGGGTGTTATTTGGACATGCTGTGGGCGGCTGTTCAAGAAGAATTGGAGACGCTAGCGCGTTCTTCCTTGGCTGATAGCCTCTACGGAAGCTTGCCACGCAGAATGTCTGCCGTATTCGCTGCTAAGGGCGAACGAACAAAATACTGAGACTTCGTTTAAATGTTGCACGAGGACTGACGTGTGACTGCTTCTTTCTTTTTTGTCGTTACGACACGGACGAAATAAGCTTTCTTTTCTTTTGTGCAAGTGTAGATCATGTCTAGGAAGGCACATACGGCGCTATCTCGTAGCTGAATCCTGTGTCTGAATTGCACAGCATGCGTGCCGCATCGCCAGACGCGTGTAACGAGATCGTCGTCTGCTCGCGCACATGCGCAAGCAGAGGACGCCGCAAAACGGGCAGTGCGCACCGCCGAACCATTTCGGTCGACACACGAAGACACGCAAGCCTTGCGGCGCCACGCAGGCAGTGTGGTAAACCACAGGCCGGCTCGTTGGCGACCGGAAGGAGTAATTCTGCTCCGTAGATGTTCTCCCCCTCGCGCTATACCCCAATGCATCACCTTGGTTCCATGAGCATCCATGGGCGGCGCTGCATGTAGCGACGGCCACGCGCTCCGAATGTCCTATTTCAATCCGTGAGTACTGTACATGTGTACATATTGACCGAGAATTTTGTAATTCCTAAAATAAAATTATATTTGATGTTGAAGCTCTGTTCAGCGAGGTATATATGCCTGGAAATTTACTGGAACTCTATCAACACTACACTCGTATGAATAGAATTAGGACTGCTACAAAAATTATGTACTCATGTTTGCCACGTTTTGCATGCAACTTTTTTGCATTTCTAGTGACTGAAGCAACCTTCCGACATGGCATATTTGTACCCATTGTTAGTGTTGTGCAGGCAAGGCAACACTATTTCTATTTCCTTTTAACTGCTCACACTGCTTGGTCTTCCTGGGTAGCTTTGGGCGCTTTTAATGCATCCAAGCTGCCTGCAAGAACACCTGTTTGTCTACAAGAATCATTTACAACTATGTCCTTGTCGAGTCCTGTAAAAATTCCCATGGACATCCCATACCACTCGACAAAAAGGATGAATATGTTCTCTTCAAGTCCTGTAAATATCCTCTAGGACATTTCATATTTGACCAATGTCCTCATCAAGGCCAATGAAAATCCACAGGGATTTCCTGCGGACCTCCGTGAGATACAGAAACTGCGGCCAAAAAGATATGCGAGGGATGTCCGCGGGAGTTCCTTAGCACGTCCTAGGGATATCCGCATATCCTTTCAAGATTTCCCAAGGACATCGTGTGGATGTCATTGTTGTCACTGGGTACATAGGAAGGAGTAGGTTTTCATTGATAATTATTTTCGTGTGTGACACGTAATTATAAGAATTACATGTGCATTTACACAGTTGACTTTATGCAGCCTAATGATGTGTAAGCAACAATTGGAACTTCTACGGCCTAACTATTATATAATGCTTGATTTCACACTGCCAAATTTTATGTAACAAGTTGGTTCGCAATCCTTTTCAATATGTTTAGCTTTTATTAGAGCCCCTCATGCAATACGCCCCCTCGGAGCCATGTGAGGACGTTGAATAAATAGGAATCTACAAATATTCACAAGCGCAGCCGGCACAACGAGCCGTCGCTGCAGAGCCTGTCGGGAGAAACACTGCGGCTTCCATACAGTCCATGCTGAAGTGGCGCCATCTGGTGATGTTTACATAAGGAACCTCAGCAACGGCCCTCCCTGAACACACTACACGAGCAATCATGACGATTCCAAGTCTCCTTAGGAATGGTGGCGCCATCTAGCCCAGGTGCCTGGAAGTGCGTGCTTTCACGCCCTGTAAAGTGGGGCAAGGCGCTAACACTCAACGGACATAAACTATGTAGCAGGTTCGCAGGCCTACGGTCCACTTTCTTGCAGAAAGGCAGAGAATAAGAGCTCGAAGTAATTTGGAACGTATTAAATAGCAACAATACCTCGATTTGAAAACTAATAACTTGATGAAAACTAATGCACAGCATCTGGCACTAAGTGTACATACTGGGCAACATCTTTTTGACTTCACACTTTTACAGCATACGAGCTAATAAGAAGTTACGATGTTGTTTCTTCAAGTGCAGCCAATTCTTATGCGAACGTTCATACGTGCGATGAGAGAAGGTAAGTAAAAATGAATGCGAAAGTGCCGTATTCAAATATTACGCCGCCATTAAAATGTAAAAAGTTACTGAAAATCGAACACTTCACTTGTACAAGGCAGTTTACATTTATGTATTTTCTTCATGTCTGTGAAGGAAAGCAAATATTAGTGGAACGAAAGCGTAGCTGACGTGCTATCTCTGACTTGCATTCTTAGTGTGCATTCTTAGCTGACCTGCATTCTTAGTGTGTTTGTTTCATAGTCTTTTTTACAAACGTAGAAGATTGTGTCGATATAGGCTCCCCTTAGAAGCAGGAGACTCTTACGTACTTTGATAACGTATTTGTGCGGATCGTTGCCTTAACTATAAAGTCAACATGGAACTTGAACTGATTATTCTTCCTGCGCTGCTTCTTTTCCCATCTCACACGCATAGGTTCTCATTTGTTGCAAGGTCCTCAGCACGTTGGTTTGGCGCGCTTTTTCTTCTTCATTATTGTTACAATTGACGTACTCTTTCAATTTCAGCGCAGAAGTGCGGGTACTACTCGCACGCGTGTTATTACAAGTGTTGTGTTTGATATTGTCTCAAGATGCTTAAAATATTTATTCTAGAGAGTATGTAAATTGCCTGCACAGTTCTTGTACACAGCTCTTAATTCCTATACACTTGCATTTTCTTGGTATAAAATATGCATAGGCTGTCCTAGAGACGTCTACAGCAGTAATAATCTAGATACAGAATTTGCTAAACAACCTATTTCCTGTGGCCTGTTGTGCTCCACATAAAAATTTTAGCGTATTGCATGTGCAGAGCTTAAAGATTTCAGCCAAGAGGATGATTATGGCTGGAATGTACAGGGTGTCTCAGAAAAGTTTGTAGACTTCCCAGAAAATGTCTCTAGACGTTTCGTGCACATCAACATCTTTTTGTCAGTTATCTTTACAACCCAATTCGTTTCCATCTCCCATTGCTGCTGCAGGTAGGTCGCAAGATTTTCTCCTCGTTTTGTCGCGCCACACGAGAACGAAGAGCAGAGCCGCGATGCAAATATTCAAAGCTCCAATCATCCGGTACAGGTTGTCGTACGATCCCAGGATGTCGCGGAAGAAACCTGCATCGCAAACGTATTTGCTGTACTTGAATAAAACTGAAATTGGACAAGTGCACAAAGACTAAAACAAAACGCGCTCTTGTTCTTACAAATGGATGGCACTAGGAAAGGCTCATCAGGGCCGCATTGCCGCAGAAAAAATAAGCGCGAGAGGTGGGAACCAGCTGTGACAAAACATTGTTGTCATGTTCGTCTCCGAGCAATGCTAAGGCACCAAACAAGGGCATGACAAGAGCTACATTAAATTCTGCGACTTATAATTAACATCTACGACTTATATATACGACTACATTAACTTATAATCCACGACAGGGGAACGCATGTATAAAAAAATCGCTTCCCAAACGCTCCCTACACATGGTTAACCAGCGAAGCTGAAATGTGTAGCCACCGTGTTTATCACTGCGTGAATCCCGACGATTAATTAAACGATGGCTTGGTAGGCTGCTGGATCCTCGGTAAGCATCGCTGCTTGCGTTCGCCTGCACGAGCGTGTGCTTAATTGTCCCCGAGCTGCAGAATTGGCATGACATAGACGAGCTCATTCCCGGTTCTACTCGCGGCGTTGCTGATTGAAAGCTGCCTTCTCCTCAGGAGTACGCATGATGCGTGGCCGGAGAGAAAAAGTTGCGCGCGCGCTCGGCTGCGACGGAAAGCAACGACGTTACTACTGGCGCAACCAATCGCGCGCCTGTCTGTTTTTTGGCGCACGCGCATGGGATTGCGCCGGAGGCGTTTTCGGCGCACGGGCGACAGACGGACGGACGGACGAATGGACTAGCCATATGCAGCTTGGCTGTAAAATATGGCATGAACAAGGTCTGGTCGAAAGATCGCTAGGTTGTCACGGGCTCCCTCTCTTTCCCAGAAATTTGATGACTCATTGGACGAACATATGGCGCATGCGGCCTGATTTGGTGTTCGGAATATTCGGAGAAACTTATAAGCTGCTGCAGTGGCATACAGAAGTGACCCCAGGGAAGTGGCTCCCCATGTCAGCTAAACAGACGAAGAAGCTGCAAAGCTGCAGGGCATATTTTGTCATTAACAATGGACAGAGTTTTCTTACAAATGTCCCGTGCTTTCCATCGTTGCAGCTACATTTATGTCTCGTTGTCAGTTCTACCGTGTCTGTCGTTGATCGCGGCAAATATTCCAGTCACAACGACACTGATATAGCATCATAGG
The DNA here is from genome assembly GCF_038994185.2 of Dermacentor albipictus. NCBI lineage: Eukaryota > Metazoa > Arthropoda > Arachnida > Ixodida > Ixodidae > Dermacentor > Dermacentor albipictus. The sequence continues at coordinate 87,204,131 of NC_091822.1, forward strand.
CTTTCGAGGAGACAACGCCACAACGTATCGCCTAATCACCATAGCTTGCATTAGATGTACGTGTGCTAGGAGGGTACTTGCTGTTGGGATAGTTTGTATTTCATAGCATGCTCAGAGAGCAGAGTATTCGTATTACATCACCATCTGGGAGTGTCTCTTGAGGCAATGCAGCATTTGAACGTACTTCAATAGTGCCGGTAGTGCAGCCGGTGAGCCTCGAAAGTAGGGTTTAAAGTTTAATTTCTTTTACCTATGCACATGCCTAGTCTAATGACAACAACACAAAAACTGCTTTAAATTGACGCGTATTGCGGGAAAAGCTGCTCTCAAACACACACAATGAATCCTCACACAGCAAAATCATTGCTCAAATGCACAAAATTCCATAAAAAAATTTAAGTGGTGAACTACGGTGAGAGATTCGCAAAAGCTGTTCAAACACCAGTGACAGTGATCATAATTCATCAGCACTGATCAGGAGGCATCAGTTCCGATACCTAAAATGCTGCCACAACTTCCTTGTGTGACTCACCATATTTTATATACGTACATTTTATAGGCTGCTCTTAGGCGCCCGTTCGCGCGGCGAGCGTTGGCGTCGTACCTCGTAACCGAGCGAACGAGCACAGAGGACAATGAAAGCAAACGGGGATATCAGCGGGAGATGAGACGCCGATATCGAAGAGAGCGTCAGGAGGAATGCGGGGGCGGAGGGTGCAGGAGAACCAAGAGACGGACAGTGGAGGATGAGGGTATGGAGAAAGCGTGAGAGTTCACGAGCTGCCTCTCGCGATCCCCCGATTAGAGAAGCAGTTGCGCCACACATCGCTCCGCTTGCAACATGCCGCACGAGACAGATTATCCACTCCAGTCAACAGGTTGTGAAATCAAAACGGATAGAGCTGCGCTCTAATTTGGCATTAGGAATATGAAAGTCGCCGGTGAAAATTTTTTCTCATGCAGTTTGGACCTTCGCCTTTCTCGCCGCTTAGTGAAGTTTAATTCTATTGCAAGGTCTGCGTGTACCGCAGTAAGCCATAGATGAAAAACAAACTGACGTCCGTGCTTTGCTTCTCATAGCTACATATCGCGCTACGTAAGCATTGTAGAGAACACAGGTAAGTAGCAACGCAAAACTCAACAGTCAACAGCACACACAAAAAATAAAGGGTGGTGCTATATCACTTGTTTCTCACATAAAAAGCCACTTCCACGCAACTCTATCAACGAAACTCGCATGAAATTGCGAAATGGTAGACGCCATTGCGCGCCGTGTGCTTGAACTATGCAATTTAAGTGTAATGGATTGTGCATTCGATATGATAATATATATGGCAGTTATACAGGGCGTACGTTATTTAATCTATCATGGGAAGGAATTACATTGAAATAAAAAAAGACAGGATGCGGTGATAGCATGAATAAACTCCAGAACAGAGGACACACGAAGGCCGCAGACAACATTAACAAAGCCTCATCTAGTGCCGTTAGGATAATGCATAAGCTCTTGACAAGAACATTCGGACGAAAACAAGTAATACCTGTGTCACACGGGCACATTTGGAAAGCCTTCCAGTCGACGGCCTTCGAAACGCCACAACTCTATCGACTCAAAGGAGTTGTCGCGCTGCTACACGGCACTTTTGAAAGGCCGTTGAGCGGTTCAGGCGTTACTCGCAAAATTGTGTGGCGCTGCGGATCTTTATTTTCGTTTTCATGTCACGAAAAGTTAAACAACATTAAAACCTCTTAAAAGCCCTATAATTTCTTTTGTTTGTTTATACACAAACATTTGTTTATACATCGCCATCCATATATGTTTAGTTTTCAAGTTGTTGAGTAGCGAAACTGCGGCAACGCTTGCGCCGCTCGATGCGGCCGCCGTTTTGGTGTGTGTTCGCACATGTCAAGTGGCAAAAATACTTTATTGAATAATTAATAACACTCATATATAGTATTTTAGAGCATTTTGGTTTGATGTTTTTTTCTAACCGTGAGTACGGGCACACTGTGAACGAGAGGGCATGTACGCGCTGTTTCCGCTTCCGTTGCTCAAAGGCCGTCGAGATTTCGATAGAGTTGTAAGGTGCTCCGTTGACTCGATAGACTATTGACTCGGCGGCCTTCGAAACGGCCCGTGTGGCAGCTCGAACTTGACCTTTGAGTCAACTGACTATCGGTTGGAAGGCCTTCCAAACGCCCGTGTGACACGGGTATAACACTTCTGCATCTCTTGTGAATGAACTCAGCCTGATCTCGGTCACTTACAAGAAAACTTGGAGCTAACGATGAGAGCGCATAATGGGGCTTTAATGTGGCTACCGCGGAAAAACTGATATGGCAAAACTAAGCAATCACCGCGCACAAGTAAGTTTTCGGGGTAGCTCTCGCGCGGTGATTGATTCAGAAGGCTTAAACGTTCTGATGCCCCTCCTGGGACTGTGATGGACGCCGTAGTGGCGGGCTCCGGTTTAAATATGACCACCCGACATTTTTTTTATTAAGCATACAATCATAAATGCAGCAGCGTTCTTTTTTTACATTTACTATTCATTAAAATGTGGCCACCCCGGCGGCAAGTCGAACACGCGACCTCATGTTCAGCAACAGGACTCCATGCCGATACTGCGGCGGCGAGTGTGAAACTGCTGTTCACAGTAAAGGAGTTAAGGAATGTCAAAATCTAGAAACTTTTTCATCGTGATCGGCCACTCACCTATGATTGTTGGCCCGCTGAATGACAGCGGCACCAGCGTCAGTCCAAGCATGCCGAAGAACGTAGGCAGCCGCTCGACACCACAGTAGTCGTTAACCAAGACGCTTCTGATACAGGTCACAAAACCCTGACACACTCCTAGCACCAGGTTCAGTGCCACAAAGGTAGACAGGGACTGCACGGACGGTATGAATGCCAAGCAGGCGCCGGATCCGATGAAGCACGCAACTGCCAACGGACACCGGCTGTGAGCTACGTTGTCCGAGGCGAAAGGCAAGAGCGTCCTTCCGGCGAACTGACCCACTGAGTTGTAGGTGAGCACTAACTTTGCCTTCTCGAGCGGAGATCCCTTGTCACGGCCGTAGTCCACAATGGTCGTAGTGTGCAACGAAATTGTCCAATCGCAGAGGGCGTACACGACGAGCAGCACGTAGAAAGCAAGCCGACGGAAGATATCCAGTTGTTCTAAGATACTTTTACTTGACTCAGAAGGCAACAGCTGCAAGACGGTAGCTTCCGGCGTTCCGTAGGAAACGCGCCCGTCGTGGTCAAGACATGTTGACCCACATTTAGTAGATTGGCTATTTCCAGGGGAAGTTTTGGCGCCTAGTAGCGGTTGTGCTTGGAAAGCCTTCCCGTCAATAGAGATTTTATTATGGCAGAACACCTCAGTATGATCTACATTTCGGGCAAGCACACTTACATTCGCTTCACACAGCGAAGCTGCATAAGCTGTCCTGGCGCTGTTTGAATCTTTTTGAATTCCGCGTACACCCTTGCAGCTTCCTGACGTAACCTTTCTGGTTTCGCGTTCAGTAGCTGATGTGTTACGCATATTGCACCACTGATTCCTAAATACAAGAGGACGTGGGATGCGAAGAAATATATCTAGTGGCAAGGCGTTCATAGCTATTGCTGCACCGATAAGGAAGCTTCCTCCTAAGCCGTAATTGGATATTGCGGCCGAAAAAAACAGGGGCCCAACTATTCCCGATAAGGCCAAGCCGACGTATTTAGCCGCTGTGGCTGTGGCTCTGTACTTGTCGAAATACAACATTGTGTACACCGTGAAAGAAATGATAGATGCTCCTCCGCCTGTACCTGCAAAAAAGATAATAACACTTGATTTAATTATTCACAGGAAAAATACCACTCTAAAGGTGCCTAAAAAAGGTGATTGCAGTACAATATACATGTTTTTGCAATGTTTTTGACACAGCTGTATTTTCAGAGCCATTCACATAAATGTGTCCCGTAGTACTGACATTGAATAATGTGTTTCAATGCGACAATGAGAACGCATATTTGCCGGATTATTATAATTTCGAATATACTGTGAGTGCAGTTCTGCTACCACCGTCAATGACGGCTCCAGTGAATTCTTCCTCTTGTTCAGACTAGTGCTGTTGCTGGTGCCAGTACTCGATTTAGAAGCTCGTTCGTCATGTGCCGCAGGCATGTTCATTCGCGTATGGCGGTTTTTCAAAATTAAGCCTTATTGTTTGCTTAAAATAAGGCAGTGGGAGGCACGCTAAAACCACTTGTGCAAATAAGATTTTTGGCCAGCGGGTAACTAAGACATGGCAGTCTCGAACCGAGGGGTTCCTTAGGAGGAGGCCCTGTTCAGCTGCGACCTCGCCCATCAACTGTGGGCCGTCCGGCACGTTGAGGAACCCGCCCGTGTCCAAGGACACGAGGCCATCACCTAGGCTGGAGTGGTTATGGCCCCACCCCGCCCAAATCTCTGGTTATTTCGAAAAACATTTTCACTCACTCGGATACCTCGGAGCACAGACATGCTAGAAGAATTCTTCCAAGTGAAACTGTGTAGAAACACGACTGCCTCTGATTTTTGAATACAAACATAGACACTTACTGCAGTGAATAAAGAATTAATTATCTAATCCTATTTAATGGGGCTGCTGAGAGCGATAATTATCATCTCACGTTCGTCGAGGACTCCTGCTGGTCACTGCAGGTGCATTGCCCCAGCATGTTCTGCAGCGTCGCTCTCGCTCTGCACGCTTTACACTAGTCGGATGAATAAAGGTCGTGGTAGCGGAGGTGAAGGATCGCCGGGTTCGGATCCATGTGTGTCTGCAATTGACTCCAGACAACCGCCTGTTTATTATTTAGTTTGGCGGGTGAGGGTGGGTATTTGCATCTATTCAATCTGTGGGGTTGCGTGATCTCTCTGAAAGTGGTCAGGCGATCACCTCGCGTCTACACCCGCATCGCTCTCGCGTTGGGCGAGACGTCGGGATTGCCGGTGGGCGCCGCGGCTCGGCATGCAAGTACTCGAGCCGCGGCGTGGGCCGTCTCGTTGCCCGGGAGTGGAGGGTCCGTGTGGGCGGGGGTCCATACGAGGAAACTCCATTTTGCGGCAAATATTGCCGGCTTGAATTTGGAGAATGCGGGCCGCTTTCCGCGAGATCCGATCACTAGCGTAGTTTCGTTTCGCTGCCTGCGAATCGCTTACTATCACCTTGGCTTCCGTGGTGGCTACCGTGAAGGCTACCGCCGCTTCTTCGGCCGCCTCCGTCTCTTCCGTGCGTATCGTCGCGCTCGCGACGCATGTTCCGCTGTGGTCCGTGACTGCAACCGCGAAACCGCGTCGCCGCTCCTAACGGGCCGCGTCTACGTAAACGGTCTCTTTGCTGCTGCCGTATTTCTTTTCCAGGTGTCGCGTGCAGTATCGATAAACGGGCTCACCTGTAGAAATCGATACCAGATTTCTGCAGGTGAGCCCCTTTTCCGAGATATCCGACTCGAAATTTTACTTTTCGCTGGCATGATTACGCGTGCAAGAGAGTTAAGATCGGCGCAAAGCTCCTCTCTGATGTTATGCGGCTGTGGCGTGCGGCGTTTAGTTTGACAACAGGGCAGAAGCATGGGCAAAGACGATAACTGTTTCCGTTCCCCTCTCGGCTGGCGAAGTCAAGATACGACAGCGCGGTGTGCCGTCCAGTTGTTGCTCTTGACTTCAATAAAACTTACGGTACTTGGCAATCAGCAGTCACTTCATTTGCGTAGCCCACGCAACGACCATTACACCCAACCCATCCCAGTCACCCTTACGCACGCGTACTGCCCTCCGGCTCCTCCGCTCGCGTCATTATCTCTTCATGACAGCAGCCGCCATCGTTACAAGCTGCGTGGTCGAGCGTTACGACAGTGGTTCCAGATTCTCCAATTTTTTTTTCGCCAACACCTATCATCTTTGCAAAAGCCTCCGCCCCATTGTGAGACTAAAAGACGCACGCAACAGCCGCGTCACTTAAGGGAGGCGCTTTGCGCCGATCCTAACTCTTTTGCGTGCGTAAACATGTGAATGACAATTAACATATGAAGTTGGATATCTCAGAGCAAAGACACGCTGGAAGAATTCTTCGAACTGATGCTGTGTAGAAACACGACTACCTCTAACTTTTCAAGACAAACGTACCCACTTACTGCAGTCAAGAAAAGGATAATTATTCAATTTTATTTAGTTGGCTGCTGAGAGCGATAATTATCATCCCACTTTGTGTGCCCCTGGCCACGTAACTTTTTTGTATATAGGTTGTCTTCGCGTGCCTCCCAATGCCTAATTTTCAGGAAACCGTAAAACTGAAGTATGAACACTCTGTTTAGCAATAAAAATGTACTTTCGGAAATATGCGCACAACGGAGAATCTCGCACTAACATTGAGGAAAGCGCACGCAACGACTTCTAATATTACTGGCACTTACTATGCTATGTTGCACTGGCTAAGTTAAACTACAGGAGCGAATGTCGAGTGGGTGCTGCTAAGCATAAACATCAAAAATGAAATACCTGAAAGAGCAGAATGGCAATCAAACTCATTTGGATTGGAAATGTGGCAGGTTGGTAAAGGTTCATCTTTAAAAGCGCCGCTCATGAGAGATACAAGCAAAGAGAACACAGAACGGAGTATGACTACCAACCAAATTTTTATGTTACATAGCGTGGCTTCTTTACGTAGAGGGAAGAAGAAGAAGACCGCGTGTGAAGGACGAACTCCGAATGAGCTCCGGCTCTTGGAACACCTCACAGCAGATCTTTTCTTTCTACAACCTGCTTACTACCACCAGTCGACGGCTCTTAACGGGTGAAATCTTTTGAGACCAAGATCTGCCAGATCCGGTGAGACCTCGGCCCTTGGACATTTCGAGGCGAGCAGGCCGCAGCGCTAGGCCTAACGTAGGCGCCGCGATTACGGCGCGACAGCATCGCGTGCCGCACATGCCCACTACACTGCTACCGTGACGATGGCTGCCCGAGATCCCCTGCCTGCTGCAGCATTGGATGAAACCACACCAGCCGCCGCTATGGATCAAGAACCGACTCAAGACAACGAAGACGGGACTTGGTTTCTCGTGGCCCGAAAGCGCAAGAAACAGGTCCAAGCTACGTCGAGCTTACCACCCAACACCGAACCCGCACAGCAGGACCACCTACATCTGACATTGCGCAATAAGAGCTCGCAGCTGCCCCCGCTACCGATCGACGACTTGAAAGTGGTCTTCCGACCGAGAGATGGACTGAATCTCGGTGAGTGGCCGCAGCACTCTATCGCCAGAGCTATAGGCACAGCGGCTCAATTAAATGAGAGCACGCTCCACCAGCTAACCATCCGCATACGCCGAGAGCAGAACGTCGCAGTGGTCAGCACACCGGACGAAGAACTAGCGGCAAGACTGCAGCTGATCAAGTCTATATGCCTGGAAAACAAGCACTACGAGGTTCAGGCCTATGTGGCTGCTCCGGATGCTTCCTGCAAAGGAGTCATCTCCGGCATAGAAAAGAACACAACCCCGACAACGCTGATGACAAATATCCGATCACCGATGGCCCAGGTCCTGCATGCAAGAATGATGGGAAATTCAGCCACGGCCATCATCACGTTCTCTGGCATTCGGGTTCCCCGGTACATCTACTATTACGGAGCAGAATACCGGTGCTACATTCATAAACCCCGACAGCAGCTGTGCACCGTGTGCCTCTCCACGGGTCATCGAGCAGATGTTTGCCCAACCCCGGATAAACCCCGGTGTGCTGCGTGCGGAACTTCCAACCCTTCCGAAGGACATGATTGCACGCTGAAATGTTTTCATTGTGGTGGTGAACACCCCGCCACTGACTCTCGATGTCCTGTAAGGCAACGCAAACCCTTTAACAAAAGCCACGTGTTCCGAGAGCAGCAGAAAATGGCGGAGCAACAACTCCAGCAAGACAAGAAGTCCAGCAAGGTAACGACATTCAATGCTGCGGCACCTGCGACTACTGATGCAGCACGTGGTCGTCCTCGCTACCGATCCCGGGGACACAGCCAGTCCCAAAGTCGCAGTAGGTCCAGGGTCCGCATGCCGTCCAAGGACCAGAAACAACCACGTGGTCGAAGCCGATCTGGGAGCCGCAGCCTGACGCAGCAGAAACAGCCACCGAAGGAACCTCAGGCCGCGTGGACGAAAACGCCCGACCATCTCACCAGGAAGGCGACAGCGGTGAGTTGGTCAGCGCAGTTTCCCCCTCTTTCCTCCTCCCTTTCTTCACCTCCGTCCGCACAGCAAACAAACAAACAAAACAAACTGTCTCCCACAGCGACGCTTTCACTCACCCAGACACACACACTCGCACCTGAGAAACTTCCTCACAATTCCTGCACCAAACAAGAAGTGCGCGAAATGATAGAGGAAATGGGGACTGTTTTAAGAGCGGAGATGCAAAAAATGAAGGAAGAGATCATGGCTGATGTCAAGCACATGCTACAACAGGTCATACAACAAGCCATGACTGATATGAAACAATTCATCAGTGCAACTTTTAGCTCAACTTTCAACCAGCAAAACGACTCACTTCCACATGACACTCACTTCCACATGACACTAGAGAACCAAGAAGGTCGCACCCTTATACCCGTCCGGCTCGTACAACACCTGCCCTCACCAGCGAGGCGGTATCAACCAATCATGGCCAGCAAACGTAAGAGGCGCACTACCACCACCTTCCGGGTGTGGCAATGGAATTGCAGAGGGTACCGAAGGAAGAAGGGTTCCCTCACACAGTTCCTAGCCACACGTCCTCACCCACCAGACGTTATAGCACTTCAAGAAGTACATTGCACTCCCACACTCACTGGATACAATACATACACCGACAAGCATGACACCACCAAACAACCACTAGCTGCCACCCTTGTGTCCAAACAAATCACAGTGATCGAGCACACGCTCGACAGCTCCCACATCCCGCATGTGCTCTTAGAAATTGTACCTAGGAATCGATATGAAACCAGCTTGTTTTTGCTTAATATCTACAGTGAACCCAAATCGCGACGAGACGACTTCGGACAGCTTTTTTCGGCCGCCAGTAAACAAGCGAAAAAATTGATTATTTTGGGCGATTTTAATGCGTCCCACCCAGCCTGGGGGTACCAAACAGAAACTCCAAAAGGCCGCCGTCTAGCACACGCCATGAACCTTCATCAGTTCACTCTGCTGACAGAACCTGACAAACCAACCAGAATGGGTAACAGTGTAAGCAGGGATACCTGCCCTGACCTAACTATGGTCAAGGGGTTGACTAAATGCTCCTGGAACAACCTAATGGAGAATCTGGGCAGTGACCACAGCATTCTAGCCACAGACGTCCAACTGGCGGCCACACGCACCCCAGAACGTTCAATTAAAATAACGAACTGGGACACTTTCCGGCGCAACAGAACCAAATCTGAACAACACGACCCGCCATCTCTACGCGAGTGGACACAACAGGTACAAGCAGATTTTAAAGCCGCCACTAAGCAAATTACTGCAACAACGGAGACACCGGATGTGGACAGACATCTGCTCCATCTCTGGGATGCTCGAAGAGGCCTGACGAAACGATGGAAGAGGCAGAGGCACAACCGTAGGCTGAAACAAAGAATCGCCCGGATCACAGCAGAAGCTGAAGAATACGCCACCAGCCTCACTAATAGCAATTGGCACAACCTCTGCGACCGCCTTAATGGCACACTAAGTAGTTCAAAAACGTGGTCTCTCCTCAGAGCACTACTCGACCCAACGCACACAAAAACGCACACAACGAACACAGTCCGCACTATCATCCACAAAGAACAAATGAATGATGACGCGCTCCTCCAAACACTGCAACAAAGATACATTGCTACAGGCCACCGACCGGAGTACAAAGAGTATCCACACGAGGAAGAAACACAATTGGACGGCAACATTACAGAGACAGAAGTGAGGGCAGACCTACACGGCATAAGACGAAACACGGCGCCCGGAGCAGACGGCATTCACTATGCACTGCTACGCAACCTCGACGACCAGTCCATACGGCAACTCACTGCATACTACAACGACAATTGGCAAAACGGAACGCTTCCACAGGAATGGCGACACGCCGATATCACCTTAATTCCGAAAACCGGGAAACCACTGTCCCTCCAAAATCTCAGACCCATTTCCTTGACTTCGTGTATTGGCAAACTCTTCGAGCACGTAGTGCTAAATCGCTTCCAGCCTCACCTCGAAGCGAACCAATTCTTTCCCAATACCTTATTCGGCTATCGACCAGGTCTGTCTGCGCAGGACATACTCCTACAACTTAAGGAGGATGTTGTGGATGGTCCAAGTAAAGCTCAAACAAGAGCCATTCTGGCGTTGGACCTCAAAGGAGCCTTCGATAACGTCTCACATGACCTCATCCTAAACAACCTTGCATTCTCCCGATGCGGAAAGCGCATCTATGATTATGTCCGAGCCTTTTTATCTGACCGAACAGCCACCATCGGCCTAGGTGATATTCGGTCGGATATCATAAAACTTTCCGGCAGAGGGACTCCCCAGGGTTCGGTTCTCTCACCCACCCTGTTCAACGTGGCGATGGCAAAGCTACCACCGCTCCTCGGCAAACTTCCGAACGTGCAGCACGCCCTGTACGCCGATGATATTACAATCTGGGTGACCACAGGGTCAGACGGCGCCATTCAAGACGGACTACAGGAAGCCGTAAATATAGTTCAGGATTATGCAACAGCCGGAGGACTCACATGCGCAGCTGAGAAGTCGGAGCTCCTGCTTGTACTAAAAAAACGGAACAAGGCCGATATTCCACCAGCCATCACATTGCATCTCAATGGCAACGTTATTCCAAGGGTAGACAGACTACGTGTGCTAGGACTTCACATACAACACAACGAGAAGGCCACACATACCCTACACGTGCTCCGCCAACAAGTTACCCAAATAACGCACATGATAAAACGCATTACAAACCGCCGACAAGGACTGAAAGAAAAAGACGTACTCCGAATCATGCAAGCCCTCATAATTAGCCGATTAACCTACCACCTCCCCTATCATAATCTGACTCAGACTGAGATGCACCAGATGGACACCCTCCTCCGTACGGCACTAAAGGCAGTGCTGGGACTACCCCAACATGCGTCTACGCAGCTCCTCCTACGGCTGGGGCTGCACAACACCATCCGCGAACTAGTTGAAGGTCATCTTAACAGGCAATTGCAACGTCTGCAACGAACAATGCAAGGTTGCCACATTCTATCCCGGCTAGGATACCAAATACCAAGAACACCACAACAGGAAAACCACACACTTCTTCCGCTTAGCATTCGCAACAAAATTCACGTGGCCCCAATTCCCCGGAATATGCACCCTGACCGTCATAAAGGTCGACGAAAGGCAAGAGCACAAGCCCTGGCTCGCCTATTTGGCGATGACAAATCAAACACTCCAGTCCTATACACCGACGTGGCCCGCTACTCACAGAAACGCGCCCTATGTCTGGTCGTACTAGATAGTGCAGACATTCTGAGAGCTTCGGCCACGCTCAACACTGTGGACAGTGGCACGGCGGAAGAGGCTGCTATTGCCCTAGCCATCTTACACGCTTCAACCATGCCGGCGCCGGATGGACCTATCACAGTGGTCACAGATTCTCAGACCGCCTGCAGGACTTTGGCACAAGGGAAGGTGACACCCTACACACACCGCATCCTTACATCATTACACCCCACAGCGTTACACAGGGTGCGTATCGTCTGGACACCTGGACACGCCTCTCTCCATGGTAATGAACGCGCTAATGCGGTAGCCCGAGAGCTCGCTAACCGGGCGCCATTGGAAGAGCTGTCCAACCCAGACGACGCACCGACAGAACCAATGAACTACACTGAAACTCTACAATATTACAGAGACACCAGGAGACACTTCCCTCCACCACATAATTCCCTTAATCGAGAAGATGCCGTCGTGTGGCGACAACTTCAAACTAATTCATTTCCCTGCCTCTTTTATCTTCACCTCTTCCACCCCACACACTATCCCTCATACTGTCCCTATTGTGGAGCAAAACCCACAGTATATCATTGCACCTGGGAATGCCCACACCCTCCGGGCTACTCCCCTATTCCTTCACCTTCCCCTTCCTCCTGGGAGACTGCGCTGACCAGCTCAGACCCGCAAGAGCAGCGACGGCTGATCCGGCGGGCACGCGGAGTGGCGCGAGCCAATGGGGCCCTGAAATAAGTGCTCCACCCTGCGAGGAAGTCGCCCAAACTGATGATAAATAAACGTTTTCTCTCTCTCTTGTTTACGTAGAATAGCTAGCTCTTCTTGCGACCGCCTCATTTTTTCCACATGCCAGACATTTTTATGGCGTTTAGAGAAAGTGAAACGATCAACTTCAGGCGAGCTGTATGCGATGAAAGAGAGAGAGAGGAATACAGGAAGGCAAGGATGTTAACTAGTCAAGAGTCTGATTGGCTACCCTACGCTGGGGGTAGGGAAAAGGAGAAGAGAGAGAAGGGAGAGAAAAGTGTGGAGACGTGTACGGACAGTACTTGAGTTAAAGCCACTCGCCGAGCCAGACATTCTGAGAAAGCACCAAAGTGCATTCACTGCCTTCTGAGCCGATGATCGGTGGGGACGGTGCTATAGTACTGTCTCTTCACTCAGAGAACGATAATCTAATTTCCTCAATATGTTGGACAAAGATTCTCTTTGTTCTTAAAATTGAGGGCAATGGCACAACAAGTGGTCAATATTCTCTTCGCATCCACAAACATCACGTGCAGGACTTTCAGCCATTCGAATTACTGCTGAGTTCGTGAAGGCGATTCTAAGCCACAACCGACACAGAAGAGACGTTTCGCGTTTCGCGTTTTAGGCATATGGCCAATTCCTGTCAGGCGTTTTCTCACATAATTCAGACGAGGGGTCCAGGAGAGATTTCTGTCAGTGGCCCACCCCAAAGGTCTGTGACTTGTGCTGTACGAAATCATCTGTCTGTCGACGGATATCACGTATGGAGACATTAATTTGCTGGTAAACGCCACCACCGCACATTTCTCACATGATATATGAAGTCCCTGTTCTCGAAGGTAGGATGGTGTTAAACTGGCTGCCATCTGAAGCCGCGCGCCAAGCTGCAGTCACGTCACACCGGACGTCCAAATGCAAATGTCGTCGGCATAGATGGAGAGCCAACGGTGCATGTCAGGATGTCGGCCAGTCCAGTGAGTGTTAGATTGAAGAGCGTTGGGCTCAGTACTCCAGCCTGAGGAATCCCACGGTTACTGTAATGCAGGGAGGTCGGGCCATCCTCCGTAAGTACAAACAAAATCTCTTATGTTGATAGCTACTTATCCAAAAATAGACCTTGCCGCCAAGTCCTACTGCCTCTGAGGCGTTGAAAATCACTTCGTGCGTTACGTTATCGTACGCTCCTTTAACATACAGAAACATGTAGGGCAGCAGATAATCTTATGCAGGACTTCCGGTGCTCGACGTACGTCACCAAGTCGATATCGTTGTCTACGGAAGAAGGGCCACGCCTGAAACCAGCCACTGCATGTGGATATACCTGGTAATGCTCGAGGTACCATTCTAGTCGTGCTAGAGCCATCCTCTCCATTAGTTTTCCGATGCTGGTGGCAAGCGCAGTTGGTCGGTATGATGCAAAGTCTACAGGTGACTTGCCAGACTTGAGCATCTGAATTAGGCGACTGGTCTTCCATTCCTGGGGAACCGTACCTGTCTGCCAGGAGCTGTTGAACAAGAGCCGGAGCACTTTCCCAGCCCCTTCGCCAAGATTACACAGGGCACGGCAGGTTACACCGTCGAGCCCTGGTGAAGACGAACGCTTGCACAAGGCAAGGGCAGCTTCGAGTCCGTCCGTGGAGAAAGGACTGTCAATGCGAGGGTTGCGTGAAATCGGTGAGTGGTGGAGCGTCGACGTCCCTGCAGAAAAAATTTCGCCAGCAATCCTCCTGCAGAAATCTTCAGCGGCGTCAATGACTCTGCAGTGTTGGAGAAGAGCCAAATACTTAAAACAGTGGCGCTGTTGAGGGGTTCCACGGAGACCACGAACAGTTCTCCATATGTGCGACAAAGGTTTTCGTGGAGGCAAGGGCTCGCAGAATGACATCCATTTTTTGCGATGTGAGTTTGTCTATGCGACGCTGAATTTTCGTTTGAGTTCTGGCCAACCTCAAGTCATGTACAGAGTTCGTGCGCATGTATCTTCGTTCTGCACGGCGACGAGTTGCACGAAGATTCTCCAGCTGAATGTCGTATTCCGTGCGTGTGTACGTTCTCGGAAGCGAATGTGTAGCAGCCTCTTGGGCACCCTTTATGATGTCATCTAGGCTAGAGGACAAGTTATCACGACAGCCGTCTTGGACAATTGATGTGATCTGATGCAAGAAGCAATGAAATACACATTATGGCCATTTCACCAACTATGGACCATTTTTGCAGGCCCACAAGTAGCATTTCAATGCCTTTGCATGAAAAGCAGAAGATCAAGCAGTTGCACTTAGGTCCCTTACATAGGCTACCTACACCACTTGGCATGCAACGCTGGCAATACGTTAGTGCTTCAGTGGCTTCCAAGACACCACGGTATTGCTTGTACGAAAAGGCGAATAATGTAGCTCGTGAGGTCGCGACCACTCAAGATTCATAAAAGTGTTTTTCACTAAATGTGAAGATCCAGCTTTGAAGAAGTGCTACGTGCTCACTGAATAGACAGAAGCTGGTTGTAATTCTCAAGAAAGTACAATCTTTTTTTTTGTGCAACACTAGCCTCCCTATTGGAAACACCAGTGCATCAGTGCCTTACAGCGCAATGGTCCATACTGGTCCATACTGAGAATTTGTGTTTCAGTGTCTCCCAGTGCACTGCGTTTACTGGGAGTACTGGTAGCTCACGGGCAAAACTGGGGTGCGCTCCCAGAGGAAGCTGTCCACGCCGGAATATGCGGCGACGCGCGAGGATAGGGACTGGCGTCAAAGGTATGACGTTAGATAGTGCTGGAACACGGGGCGGTGCTGGTTCCAGATTGAGTATCAGATGTTAGCTTGACATCTGTGAACCTCGCTGGTCTCTAATAATAAGTTGTCCGAACCTATCGGAATACTTCGATCGCGTACTAGTATAGCGTGGTATTATCGTAAAAAATAAAAAAAAATTGTCCCACTTTGCCAATTCATTACCGCATAGTGGTGACACGAGTCGCATGGAGTTCGATAGCCAGCAGTTGCCCATCGTACTAACGGCGCAAATGTTTTAGTGCATTCCACAGATGAATATAAGAGAAGAGAAGCATCCGCTAAAACATTCTCAGCAATTGCGCCATGGCTGGGACTACACGGAACAAGTTCTTTTTTTTAACATGGCAGCGTGGTCAGTTAACAGATATATCACTAAAAACAATTAACACAACTAACGTTATCTGAAAATGAACAAGATGTTACCCTAGCAGTTCGTCCTTGGATGTCTGGCCATATTATTGAGAACCGCCTCACTTAGTGTTAGCGGCCACCCCAAGCTGCGGTGGGGGAAAGTTTGTTTCGGTTCTTAACACTCCTTTACGTATGCAGTTAAAGTAGTAAATATGACCTTATTTGAATCCGCCGTGATTGTAATTACACTCGAAAGTTACGAGACTCATCATCACTGAATGTGTCTCTTCCTTTCAGCGACGTTCGCACACTAAAAGCTGCTTCGCATGCTGTGACTTGAGCAAGTATGAAATCGCTGCAGTCGCACGCGTCCTAGCGCAATTTTTGTAGCGCTCGCTTCACAAGATTGCGATTACGAAAATGCGGCTGGCGTGACGCCTGGCGTGGCTTGTTGTCAGGTTTTGTCGCATACGCTGCAGAATTTTTTTTTCATATCTAATGAAGAAGACCAGTGCGTAATGATATTATTGATATGTATATTTACTAGGAACAAATAAGACAAGTGTTCCGTAATTTAAAAACCCATTGCAGTTTAAGTTTGCCTTGGAGCGTGCAACCGCGGTTCCCGAAGCTCAGAGTAACAAGTCGGATGTTGACAGCTGGTCGTTCAGCGCTGTGCTGTCTCGACTGCCTTCAATGTTCGCGACGTTCTGCCTATGCTACAACATGACGACGTATCAACAAGCCTTTATGGCTACATATCGTATATGCCGTATTATGAATTCCGCGGTAGCGAAGTCGTCGTGTAAGCGCAGTAAGACATTCGCTCAAACCGTGCTTAGCGTCAGCATATGAAGAAATGACGTGCGTATATTGCTCGTAATTGTGCGTAAGCCGTAACTACTTCTAGCCACATTCTTGCAGCAAAAGTAACTGCAAGCCTCGATCCCAAAAGCTCCCGTCTGCTCCTGGACGAAGCCAAAAATGTTGTGTGTGTGATTACTGAACGTGAAAGTAAATTTGTTTGTGGATTTCAATCTTAACACTAGCCTGGTTCCTCCATCGCGGCACGCGTGCTGTAATTAGGTACAGAAGTCCTATCTGAATATTTCGAAAGGCGTAACAGGCGGCACCACAATTTTTTTAGGAGCTGCAGTTCTTTGTGTATGTAGCATTATAGCATTCTAACAGACATACGCGTCGTCTGCTTTCTCATCCTGGGTCTCGCGTGGTTAGTGTACCGTGCAGCTGTACCAAAAAAACTTATATTCATGTGCTGCAGTACGTAGTGCGGTGGCGTAGCCCCATGGCAAACATGAAATACGTTATTAGGAGCACATTTGCCTGTTTAATAACAAAATAGAGCGCTAGAATTTCGTATTTCTTATCGCAAGCGTAAAATAGGAAGTAATGGAAACTATCGGCCAATCTAGTTTACATGCGTCTACATTATCTGAAAGTAGAGCTGAAAACCCCAGATTGCCAAAAAACTTACAATTGAAGCAAATGTTATGGTCCCTTCATGGAAATAAAAGAAAGCATAGCAATTTATTTAGCTAGTCATGCACTGAACTTGTATTAGGCCAATATTAGCACGTTGATAGAAGTCATTTCAAACAATATTAGTGAACCAAAATGAGTACGTGCAATAGAAGCCTCAACGCACAATCGAATGTGGTAGTCCCGAACGGATTGTACTAGCAAAATTTTATGCTTGCTTGATTTGCCTATATTAACCCATTGCTCAAAACAAGGAAGACTGATTACATTTCCTGTTGTTTAAAAGCTGTTGGAATGTCAATAGCATACTACACCCACTGCTGAGGAAAAAAGTTAAGCATTGACAATATCTCTAACCTTTTATATCAGTTTTCGCGCATGAACAACTATGAAATAAAACTTCACTTTTGCAAGTTAGAGAATCCAAGCACTGTGAAATTTTACAGAAGACCAATTTATAACTATAACACAAAGGCAGTAAAAGTGTGCCTAAGTACAGGTAGAGATTGAACACACTTGAGTAGTTGAGTGGTCAGCCGCTAAAGGCAACAGCGTTCGTAGCTGCTAATTCGAGGTAACTGCTAAGTTCCACGTATGTTTCTCCAATAGCCCATGGATATGGCAAGCGGCATAATCATGCACGGTCTTACTGCAGTGTTTGCCTGTGCTTTCCTTTCTTTTGCAATGGATAGCAGCCAAATCGGCCGAAGTGCGATTCCGTGTGCACACGAATTTAGCATTCTTGCGCATCTCATTATGCGCATGTGTTTCTATGGTGTCCTGAATGTTGTAGATGTAGTGATGAATGCGTTTTTAAAGTATATTGCAGCACAGTCATTTATCCCACTTTCTGTTGAAGTGCGCAAATGGTGGCTACTCAGTAACGGCAAAAATAGCGAGGAGTATGGGCTAAAATACGATGCAGATCCATTGCAATTGCTGGAATCTACATCACGCGTAGCTTTCACGAAACAGTAAATTAAATTGTGTAAAAGTAACTGCTATATGTGCGATTATCCTCATTTTCACCCGTAGCAAGATGGACATATGTGCAATGCTTTCTAAAGCACCTCACAGGTCACAATTTTAATGTCATGTATTGTATACACAGGTCGGTGAACTCACTCAACAGTCAGCTAAGTCAGACGTGAACTTACCCGCGAGGCTGAGTTCGCGTGGGCTTTGCTGAGTAGAATTTTGTCCGAGTGATAGCAAACTCGGCTAAGTAGAATGTTGGCTCAGCATGATTCCGAGTGAGCACGACTGAGTAGAATTTTGCCTGAGTCCGAGCGCGCGAGAAATCGAGCTGCGTAGAATTTTGAGGAATCTGCACACATGTGCTATTAAATCGCATCATGGAATGAATCAGTAAGCAGTTTCATCTTACAATCTAATAAAAAGAAGATTCAGCTACACAAATGTCATGCTGTCTTGGTATCTCTTGTAAGTTGCATGATATTTTAATTAAGAAGGTAGTAATGACTGGATATGGTTATGTGGATTTACGCAGTAATACATGTAATTGCACATACAAGCAGTTTTGCTTCTTTCTTGTTGGCCACGGCCTTTGCCTCGCGAAACCTCTGTAGCTTGTTAAGCTTGGACGTTCAAAACCATCTGTGTATACACTTGAAATGAAGCTAATATTCGCTGGGAAGGACGCAACTGGCTGACTTCATTGCACGATTTTCACTTGCGTTTAATGTGTTTCTAGCAACAAGGTGTTCGCCTGCTCGAAATATTGCTGCATGTGTTTTACAGGAGGTCGTGAGAGAAAAAGCGAGGAAAGACGGGGATGTTTATGGCGATGTAGTTGCTTAGAATACTGCGAGAGGTTGCGACCAACGTAAACAAAAAATCAAACAAAGCCTTGCAATGAGGCGCCTAATTCACCAGGATAGATAAGCGCAATAGCTCGATGTCTGCGACTGCAATTATAGTCACATCCGGCGGAAATCGCACTTCCGGAACGCAGAAACTCGCCACATGTGGCTTAAGCCTAATCATCGGTGCAGTTGTAGTACGCAGGACATGAAGATGAGCTAGAAAATTTGCGCATGGGTATTTGGTGAATACCGACATTCTTTAGCTGAGTTCAGAAGTAAAACTTTTTTTAGATAAAAGTGAATGAACGCTTAGCGGGTCGACTTAAATCAGGTATCCCCAGAGGGTGCCCACGTGTCAGAAGGACGTTTTCATTCTGCGTATGGCATAGTAAACATGAACTAGCCGGTTCGCTGGTTGCACGAAACAGTGAACTACAAGTCCTTGTTCTCAACCGAGAAAAAGACAAGATGGGCAATGAAAGCCAGTTCTTACTAGAAAAAAAAAAAAACATGTGAACGTGCTGTCAAGTTCCAGTGTGTCAGATTGGTAGTGTGTAGTAATTGAAATATCGCGGACACAAATTCAAACCTTGCAAGTGATGTTTTCTTTTCTTGTCGCCAGGGTGGCGGTTTTGTTATATTGTTACGTTGCAGAAGTCACAAATAAAGATGTATTAACGATATTTACAAGAAAGACAACGATGCATCAAGAAGATAGCTGTCGAGACCAATTCCACTTCTACAGGTCAAATCGTTTTCTTCTGACTGGCGTCGCTTTTGGTTGCACCGTAACATAAGCCCCTCCGCTAAAGACGCCGCCTTGGCGCTAACTACAAGGGACGTGAACTCACGGAAAAGCAAGGCTTCAGTCGGGACACATGCCCACCGTCCGTGAGGACAAGCGAGTCCAGCGGGGTCATCTCACAGCTCACATCGCCAAGCTGGCGCAGTATCGTGTGGGGCCCTGTGTAGCGCGGCAGCAGCTTTTTAGACAAGCCGACGCGGTGACATGGTGCCAATTGAAGGAAAACGGAGCCGGGAGACATTCGAACATCCCAATGTCGGCTGTCGTACCGGAGCTTTTGCGCGGCCTGAGACTCAGCGCGCCCGGAGACTGCAATCTGGCGTGCCGTCCGACCCACGGCGAAGGCGTCTTGAGTGTATTCGGTGGCAGTGTTCGTCGAAGAAATAAGCAGTGTGTTAAAAGGCAAAGAAGGGTGGTGACGAAACAGAAAGTAAAAGGGTGGAAAGCCAGTGGTCTCGTGACGGGACGAATTACAGGCGAAGGTCACGAAGGGTAACGCGCTCTCCCAATCACTGTGGTCGCCGTAAACGTACATAGACAGCGTTTCTCTCAACCTGCGATTGAGCCGCTCCGCCAATCTGTTTGTCTGCAGGTGGTATGTGACGGAAAGCTTGTGCTCGGCAGAAGAATAGCGAAGTAGGTCTTCAACTACACGGGACAAGAATGTGCGGCCGCGATCAGTGAGCAGCTGCCGAGGCGCGCCGTGATGGAGGATGACGTCATGTAAAAGGAAATCTGCGACCTCAGTTGCAGAGCTTGTGCGCAAAGCTCACGTGATCGTGTAGCGGGTCGCATAATCAGTGCCGACAACGACTCACTTAATGCCAGATTTTGACGTCGGAAAAGGGCCGAGAAGAGAGAGATCGACGCGGAAGAATAGTTCTGAGGACACATCGATGGGGTGAAGGCGTCCAGTGGGTAGCACAGCTGGTTTTTTGCAGCGCTGACAGAGCGAACAGGCTGCAACGTAGCGGTGCTCAGAGTGGTATAGGGCTGGCCCGTAGAATCGGCGCCGTACGCGGTCCTAAGTACGTGAAACGCCGAGGTGGCTTCCAGTAGAGGCATCATGCAACTGCTCAAGAACTGATGTCCGGAGACGGACTCGCACAACGAGTAAAAATTCTGGTCCCTCATGGTGTAAGCTGTGACGGTCGAGAACTTTGTCGCGGAGCATGAACATGCAGAACGTCGGCGTCAAATGTCCAGAATTGAGATTTCATTTTGATTTCATTTCATTTTATTTCCTTAAAGACCCCGTAGTAGGGGTATTAAATAAGGGGTGGCAATACAACATATACAAACAAGTGTTATAATGCATTCAATTCTGTAAATGAAAAGCTGTTACATCTTCAACAAATTGTGAAGAGCAGGGGATGGCAGCGATTTGATGAGGAAGGCCATTCCAGTCTTTAGACGCTCGGTAGAAAAATTAGGCTGAAAATGTATTTGTGTGTGAATGTGGTTGTGTTACCTGCTGGGGATGGCCAATGAGTCGTGACGGGCGCGTTGGGAGAACAATGTATGGTGGTCGATTGAGCGTCGGATAGTAGAACCTATGGAAGAGAGAAAGGGTGGCCATGCGGCGACGAAGGGATAGAAGCGATAAGGAACATTCTTTTTTTAAATATGATATGACGAAGTTGTAAGAGTATGCGGAAAAATATACCTGGTGGCGCGATTTTGAAATGCCTCGAGGGCATTGGCGAGATATGCTTGATGCGGATCCCAGATGACAGATGCGTATTCGAGTTTCGTTCTTACCAATGATCTATAGGATAACAGTTTTACATGCAATGGAGCGAGGCGTAGGTGACGTCTTAGAAATCCCAATGTCTTGTTAGCCGATGAAATAACATTAGCAACATGCGCATTCCAGGTTAGATCATTAGTCAAGGTGATACCTAGGTATCTGTAGGATTCCACTGATTCCACGGTGACGTCACCAATGCGATAAGCAAAGCGAAGAGGGTGATGACGACGGGTAAACAAGACAAGTTTGCATTTATTAGAGTTCAGTGTCATCAGCCAAACATCACACCATTCTTGTACCGGGTTAAGGTCAGATTGCGGAGTTATTTGGTCAGTGATGGTATTGACTGCGCGGTAAATAACGCAGTCATCGGCAAACATACGAATATGGCAGGACACATGCAAGGGTATGTCTTTAATGTAAATTAACGAAAGAAGGGAGCCAAGGACCCCTGTGGTACGCCTGATGTGACGAGTGTAATGTTTGAAGCGTGGTTATTAAATGAGACATACTGTGAGCGGTTAGTTAAAAATTGCTCAAGCCATTTTAGGATATCAGGACGAAAATGCAAACGAGAAAGTTTTAGTAATAGGCGTTGATGAGCAATCTTGTCAAATGCTTTCGCGTAATCCAAAAATATGGCGTCTGTTTGTATGTTACGGTCAAGATTAGTATGAATATCATGAAGAAATAGGGCAAGCTGGGTCTCGCAAGAACAGCCCCAGCGGAACCCGTGCTGTGAAGGATGAAAGAAGTTGTTAGCGTCTAGAAAGTTTATAATATGAGAGTAGATTACATGCTCCATGATCCTGCAGGGAACTCTTGTCAATGAGATGGGGCGGTAATTTAGGGAAGAATTTTTGTTGCCCGATTTGTAGACTGGAGTAGCCTTCCCAATCTTGCACTCGTCTGGCATGGTGCCTGCGGAGAGTGACTGTGAAAATAATAAATATAGAAACTCTGCAGAAATGTGTTTCGTGTTTTTTAGTAGTTTAGAGCTAATGTCATCGATGCCAGATGATGAAGACAACTTAATATTTTCGATCACAGATAAAAGCCCACGAATTGTGAATGCGATGGCTGACATGTTGCATTGTATATTTGTGGTTGGCGGGGTTAGAAGTGTGTCCATTTCATTAGTGAAGACTGAAGAAAACGCGTTGTTGAACATATTAGCGCAAGTGAAATCAGTCACTGATTCACCCAGCTCGTTAGGAAGGTTATTGATACGGTCTTCTTTGGGTTTTATCACCTGCGAGATTTTTATTGGATTAGTAAGTAAAATGTTTGGCAGGTCATGGTGAAAAAAGGTTCGCTTGGCATTGCAAATTCCGATTAAGTACGCAGCTTCGGCAGCGTAATATTTTTCCCACGCAACTGAGCTTGCCTTAACTTTAGCGTGGCGATAAAGGCGCTTTTTATATTTTCTAGTCGTTTTAAGGATCTCGAAAACCATGGTTTTTGTCGATTGGATTGAATGGTTATCCTGGGAATAAACTGGTTCTTCAGTTCACATAGCACGAGACGATCGAAAAGACCACATAAGCAGTCATCACGCGGTTGTTCAGTGCAGATGTCATGCAGATCAGTGTGGCCAGGACGCTAGACTCGGTGCCATTCGCATCATATTAAGGGCGGTCGACAGGATGACTGGAGAGGCAGTCGATGTCCTTGTCAAAACGGCCTGACTAGTATAAAACAGGGAATGACTATTCTTGGAGCCATAGCGCCCATCTACCCAATCGTAAGTGAGGAAAGCCAGCACAAGGCGTGATGAGCCCTAACCACGGAATATGTGTCGCCGTACAAGGAGGGGTGGAATTCAACAACTGCCGAAACTAACGCCAGGCAGTCCCGTTCAGTAAATGAACAATTCCTGTTGGCGGGTGACAAGAAGCGGCTGTCGTATGCAATTACACGTTGTACGTTACGCTGGCATTGAACAAGCACAGCCCCAATTCCATGGCCACTGGCGTCCATGTGAAGTTCAGTGGCGGCACATGGATCATAATGAGCCAGCAGTGGGAATGCCGTAAGCAAGCATGCAAGGGCGGAGAAGGCTTTGGTTTGAGCAAGGCCTTATGTGAAAGCCTCGTCCTTCCTAAGTCGGTGAGTGGGCGAGGGGTTTCAGCAAAATTCTGGATAAAACGACGAATGTACGAGTATAGTCCGACAGTACTTCTTATGCCTGAGGCAGAAGACGGAACAGGAAAGTTCTGGACAGCGCGTATCTTGTCAGAGTCGAACCTAACGCCAGCGGCACTGACGAGATGGTCAAGAACGGTATTTTAGGTATTTTAGGACGTCAAAGTGGCCCTTGGATGAGTTCACTTGCAGACCGGCGTGGCCGAAAACAGCTAGAATATTCGATAGACGATTGTTTTGCTCTTGTCGTGCCAGTGGAGGCTGGTAACGACGTTCGCTCTGTTAGGTGCGATAATAACTTGTGAATGGCGGTGGCAAAGGGGACGAGACAGTACGGCTGCTACAATGGCAAGCAACATGACCAATACGCCAGCAGGCAAAACAGATTGGCCAATCGTCTGCGGCTTGCCACTAAGCTAGATTTCGGTAGCGGGCAGGATACCGCGAACAAGTCGATGGACCTGGAGCATGAGACAGCTGGGAAGTGGCAGCGCTGCATACAGGATGAACTCCACGATTACCGAGTTCTTCGCGGACTATTGCCTGCCCAAATGGTGCTGTAGGCAAGTGGTTCGGCTCACGGAGGTGGGAAAAAATGCTGCAGGAGCCATAGATTCAAGTTCTCGCCACACTATCCGTGCCAGGTTTTCTGATGATCATGGTCGCCGCACTCCTAGCCTGTCACTACAAGAGGATGTTGCAGCTACGTTCCTCAGACGTGTAAACAGCGTTGCAATGCGCGGCTCTTGGCCTGCACAAAGCATTGACGCTCTTTTATTATGCTCTCTACTATTCCACAATCTTTGCAGATGAACTGATTGAAAGCATCGTCAGCGATCCCCTTCAGTAGATGCGTAACCTTGTATAAAACAGCCATATCACTGTAGGCCGTACGGCATATAGCCAGCACGTCCTGGATGTGTGAGACGCATGATTCTGTGGAATTCTTGGCGCGGTTGCTTTTCTAAGCGGTGCTCTTCCGCCCGTCAGGACAGCCCCATAAGTCCCTCAGTTTCAGTTTGCACGTGTCCCACTCGTTAAGCTCTTTCTCACGGTTTTCACACCCCGCCTTTGCCATGCCGTGTAGGTAGAAGACCAAATTAGCCAACATAATCGTCAGATTCCACTTGTTGGCATTTACATGCTTATATACGGCGATCCAGTCTTCCACGTCGAGGTGGTCGGTATCGCAGTACGTTACTGGAAACCGCGGCTGAGCCAGCACAAGCGTCGGAGTTGTAGGCGTTGATGTGACACGTCATGTCGCGTCCTGTTTCGTCCGTCATGTTGTCCACTCCTAGGTGAGCTCCGTTGCTAGGTGAGCTCCGTTGCGGAGCTCCGTTGTTGTTTCTTGTGGATACCCCGCACTACTCACCAATTTGTTACGCCGCAGAAGTCCCACACAAAGATGTTTTTACAATATTGAAAAGAAAACAAAGATTCATATACAAGGTGACTGTCAAGAACGCCTACGCCCGTACACGTCAAATCGTCTTTTTCAGACTAGCGCCACTCTTGGTTGCGCTGTAACAATATTCACAATATGCGCATTATCAAAATTGCCCGGAATCATTTAAAGACCCATTTTCGGCGCTTAACCAGTGGCCCGGTATGCCACGTCAAAGCATACTGTGTATCAGTGCCCAGCACAACACTCCCATACTCATGTATGGCACTGCACCAGAACTGTATAGGGTGTCCCATCTAACGTTAGCCATGATGCTCAAGCAAAAAAAGATTGAGAAAACACAGAGCATTATGCGTTCTTAAGATTTACTAAAGTTGTCAGATATCTAACGAGCGAACGCCGTCTAGTTTTAAAATTGCATCTTGCACGCACCGTGTTCTTTTTCTTTTTCGTTGGACAGCTTGGGTAACATTAGCTGGAACGTAATGTCTACTGCGGCATGTAGAAACATTCCATCATCGGCTTAGCTAAACGTTGCGTGCACAAGGCCTTCTCTGTCGCAATGATCAGGTTGCAAGTCCGTGTTGCAAATACTGCGGCGCCGTGGAGTCTATATCATACATCTTGCTTGAGTGCCACTCTAAACAATCGTATGTGATTCAGTCTTTCAATTCGCATGAAGGAACTTGTTGTTTTATTAGAGTGAAGCTCTAGGCTTCCGTTCCGGCGGCGTGCGCTGGTGTTGGCGTCCCTCGTAATCGAGGGAACGAGTACAGGGAGGGATGAAAGAGCGAAGGTGGAGTGCAGCAGCGGATGAAAGGGAGCGATAGCCAATATAGCGCGAGGAGGAAAGCGGTGGAAGAGGGTGAAATAGAAGTGGGAGGCGGAAAGCGGAGAAGGCGGTCATGGCGAAAGCGTGAGAAGAGCAGTGACGCGAAAGATAGCCTCTGCGGCAATTATCGCTACGATAGGGTACCGGAAGAGCGCGCGTCGCCTGTACACTGATTACGCCACCAATACCATATATGGAAATCAAGCGCTGCATGAGCGAAGGTCTGTCTGTGGCGGCTACTGGGAACCGCGCCCACGCGTGGCCCAGGCGCTGCCTCTCGCGATTTCCTGATCGTCCTTGCCAGTCAATATATCGCGAAATGAAAGCACATGTAGAACTACGCTCTAATTTCGCATTAGGGAATACACCAATAGCCGGTGAAAATAAGTCGTCGAATCAATTTTATGCGATCTCCTTTGCATTACCGTACTAATTTACCGTACTAACGAATATGGAAATTTTCAAATTACAAATTTCTCGTGTAGATTGGCGTATTGTGCTGAACGAGACAGATGCTGAAAGTGCATTTAATATCTTTCTGAGTCTGTTTTTAGATGTATACAATAAATGTTTTCCCAAAAAAGTCTTTTCGAAGCCAAAGAAGATACGTAAGCAATGGAATACGAAAGAACTTCTCAGAAAGATTGACATTAGAGATAAATTGTATGCAAAATTCATGGCTACACGCGACCCAGATATACTAAAGACGTTTAAAGTATTCCGCAATAAATTAACGAAGGTGATTAGGAGTGCCAGGAATGACTAGATTTGCAATTTCTTTCAGAGTTCTGCAGGAAAGACAAACGAAATATGGGAAAAACTAAATACAGTTCTAAATCGCCACAAAAACTTCAGCTTTGTTACAAAGATTGAAAGTAACAATGAAGAGATCACAGGCGCTCGTTTAGCGGAAGAATTTAACAAATACTTTGTCGATATTAAAGTAAAACGTCCGACTGAAGGAGCACTCGATTATATTAGAACTAAAAACCAGAAATCCCTTTTTTTTAGTCCTGTAATAGAGCCTGATGTTATTTCGGCGTTCCGAGGACTAAATAACAGTAAAAGCAGCGACGCAGACGGTATAAAAATTGCACCTGTCAAACATGTAATACAACTAATTTCACCGTGCCTAACGCACATATTTAATCTGTGTTTTTTACAGGGAGTGTTTCCAAAACGATTGCAGGTTGCTAGGGTGACGGTGCTCTATAAAAAAGGCGATAAGACTGACATCGGAAACTACAGACCCGTGTCCATACTCCCTATTTTTTCTAAAGGGTTGGAAAAAGTAATTTACGCCAAAACAATGAATTTCTGCGATAAATATGGTATACTTTCCCAGTCACAATTTGGCTTCCGTAAACACAGGTCGACGGAACAGGCTTTGCTGGAGCAGAAAGAATTTATTTTAAACGCCTTCGAAAAAAAAGAAGTAGCCTTGGGTGTTTTTGTAGACTTCACAAAAGCGTTCGATTTTCTTACACATTCAATCTTACTCAAAAAGTTAGATACATATGGAATCCGTGGTAATGCACTAGCACTTTTAGCAACTTATTTAGAAAATCGACAACAGTATGTCTACCTCAATGGTTTCTCTTCCGATAAAAAAACAATAACATCAGGAGTACCTCAGGGAAGTATCCTTGGACCACTTTTATTTAATATCTATTTGAATGACATTATATGCATTAATCCGAACGTTAAACATATCATTTATGCTGATGACACGACTATGCTTTTCTCAGCTGCATGTCCGAATGACTTAATTTCTGAAGCAAATAGCTCCCTATCGCGTTTGACTGAGTGGTCAAGTGCTAATCCATTAAAAATAAACACGGCCAAGACGAAAGCCATACTTTTCCGTCCAAGGAATAAGAGCGTTTTTATAAATACACATCTTTTGTTGGGCGATTCAAAAATAGAAATACTCCGCGCATTCAAAACTCTTGGCGTTGTGTTCAACGAGAACTTAACCTGGGAAGACCACGTGGAACATGTTGTTTCTAAGATTTCAAGTGTCGTAGGAGCTACGTACATTAATAAAGAAATACTGCCTGTGCAGGTCAAGGTTATTCTTTACAATACATTATTTCACTCTCATATTAATTATGCACATTTAGTTTGGGGAACTACGGCTGTTACAAATTTACGTAAAATTCTTGCAATGCAAAAAAGAATGTTGCGACATGTTCTCGGTGTTCCTCGAGATCATCCGTCTCAGCCTTTGTTTGAAAAGCTGGAAATTATGAAAATAACTCAAATGTATCCATACCGTCTGTGTTTAACATATAAAAAGGATGTGAAAGAAAACATAAACTTTCTCTCAGCTTTAGCTTCTCTGTCTAAGAAAGCTCCTTTATACGATACACGTAGTAGGGAACTTTGGAACGTAGAAACGTGTAGAACAACCTATGGACAGCAAATGATGAAAAGAAAGCTGCCAGAATTATTAAATTTTTGTCACAGACACGCTATACAAATAGAACACACATCAAAACAGCAATTAAAATTGTTCTTTTCTGCGTCAGTTGTATTTCCCTGAACATTGTTCTCGTATGTATAATTGGTATGCATATCAAATTTCTTTTTGTCTTCTGACGTGCTTCCTGAACTCTTTCTTTTTTCATTGTGAAATGTAGTGACGAATATTCATGATATACCATTATGCAGATGTTATTAAGCTGTTGTTGTGTGTATGCTGTTTACATATGTCTTCCAACAGTGTCCTGTAAACATAATGTCATTACTACAGTTACATGTTCACATGTTTGGGAATGTGCATATTTATACGCCACAAAGATGCTTGTAGTTCTACGTATTATTTTTGTACAATCAAAAAATGTTCTTTGCTGTCGATAGCTGAACTGTCTGCCTTTATGGAATCTTTTTTTTTTCTTTGGGGAGGGGGGGGGGCGGGAACTAGTCAAGCTGTCTGTTACAGCTTTTTTTCCCTTACCTCCCCCATCACGTTGATGGAAATAAATAAAGGTTATTATTTATTATTATTAATTTGGGCGGGTCGGTACATCTCTGAAGAAAACGAGTAACAACGCTGAACAATGGGACTTGACGTAGGCAGAAGCGTATATTGCTCCTCTCCAGAAAAAAAAAAAAACGGTAATGCCGGAGCATAAAGCTCCGCGTAAAAACAACATTGCTGTCATGTAAATCGCTCACCGAACCCGTTCTCGAATATGGTTGCCCCATCTGGAGCCCTTATAAAGTGTCTGACATTAACACCCTCGAATCAGTTCATAAGAGGCGGATTGATGTCAGTTCATACTGTGTATGAACTAACATGACGTAAATTTCTCGGAGGTCGAATTAAGCCATCATCAATCCTTCCGCACCACACGATGGTAACCCATTGAAGCAGCGCCCCGCTGGCTCGCACAAGCCAGAGAGGAGGACAGGCTCCAGGCGTGCCCTTTCTTCCTCGCCCAATAATTGCGGCCAAGTTGGGCATATTTTACAGCGGCGCTGTGCATGTCTATCCTCCCATATACTTTTCAATGTCCGTATTTCAAAACTCCCGCGCCCTCTATGAGGAGGCAAAGCAAACCAGGAAGGCATGTGCTGACACCTGGCGTAGAAAGAGGAAAGCTAGGAAACGGGCGGCGAGTAGCAGCGAAGATCGTGCCCGAGAGCCTGCCAGTAGGTGGTGGAGTAAGCGGTGGAGCGGAATAAGCGAAGAATGCGGCGAAACCACGCAGGGAAAACGCCAGTAAGTTGGGCAAGCACAAGGTTGTGTATGCGAAATTTCCGAGGGACTTTCTGGACACGCATTTCTGATCCATTTGTGCGGTGTGGGACTGATTCTGGTTCGTGAATGGTGATTGGTAGCGTCCTAGATGTCGCGAAGCGTGAACGTAATGCAGTTTTGACAGCTGTACCAGCTCCTGACTTAGCCAGATGCCCGGTTTGGTTGAGACGAGGGAGCGCTAATGGTCGCAGCGCGCATCGATCGACCTCTCGCGCCGTGAGAGGTCGTTGCTAACCAGCTATCTGCAGCATTTCTGCGCCTGCGGAAAGAACGGGCTAGGCAGTTAGTATGTTGCGTGCTATGTTATGGTGAGTCCCCGTGTAGTGTGTAGTGCCTAATAACAAGCTGTTAACGAGACCCAACTTTGGGACGGCTGATGAGAACGTGAGCGGGAAATAAAGCGACGGGCGGCAAATACCAGCGAATAGCCTGACGAGCAGGCTGCCATTATGCGGCGGGTTCGAGCAGAAAGCCTCCCAGATTTCGAAGCAATTAATGCGGCGCAGCAACGTAAGTACCATATTCCTGGTTTGTAGCACGTAGGGACACAGGCGAACAATGGGAGAAGACAGGACGAGCGCTAACTCTCAGCTACATCTTAATTACCGTAGCAACCGTAGCAAACAAACATGACATGATCTGAAGACTAGCAGGCAACAGATGAACATATCATAAAGTAGGGAAGACATAAAAACTAAACAAGAAAAGGAACTACTTCAGATTGACGCGCGTGCTGAAAAGATATTGAAATTCGCTTTCTAACATTGACATTGATGTCTAGCTAACAGAAGTCTCGCCTAATATTTTAATGCGAAATGCCACAATTATTTGGCGTGCAGTTTGGAATCTTTATCTTGAAATGACTTTTCTGACCTCAAACAAAGGCATAAGACCACAATTAAAACAATGCACTCCTAGATGTGAAGCATTAGGGCTGTTAAGTGATCGTTTATGTTCGTTCAGTCTGATATTGAGGCCCCTGACCGAGGTATCACGCTCCGAAGGCTGATACTTACACTAGTGTGGATGCGCGATTCAACCGAGACTTCGTGGACAAACCGTTTTGGCTTCAGTAGTCGGTTGTGCAACCGATTGCTCGATGACGATGCTGATTGACGATGATGGCACGACGTCATAGAAATGACGATGCTCAAATGATGACTGTACGACGGCGATGGCACGACGGCAACTGGATGGCGATGCTGGAAGTATGACGACAGCGGGATGGCTAAGACCAGACGACTCAGGAATGATGATGACTACGGTAGTGACGGCATGATGAGGGTGGACATTAAGAGAATGGATAGTGAAAATAAAATTACGATGACAGTATGATGACTTTGGAACGACCAGGAAGGCATGAAGACGATGACACTATATAATCCCAAAGGCATGACGACTGTGTACCAACGATGGCGTGACGATGACGGTATGATGACTACGGAATGACGACGACGAATTGGCAACGACCGCATGATCCCGATGGCATGAAGATGGCAGAACAACGATGATAGAATGATGAGGACGGTATAACGTAACTGATTACACTAGCTGGTGGCGTATCATTTTTGTTCGAGCAGATAGCTGGCAAAGTGACCACGACGAAACGAAGATGTCGTGATAACGACAGCGGGATGACGACGAAGTGATATCGCAATGATGATAAAGGAGTGAAGATAGAGGAACAATGATGACGTTATGACAGTGGAAGAACATTCACAATGGAATGAATGCGATAAAATCAAGAAGGCACGGGATGACGAGGATGGCATGCTATTTCGTAGGAGCTCACTTCCGTATTACCCTATAGAGATCACCTACCGCCCCGGGCTGCCTCATTGTGCGCTCCATCTGGCGTCGTTTGGC
This sequence comes from Dermacentor albipictus, assembly GCF_038994185.2. Taxonomy (NCBI): domain Eukaryota; kingdom Metazoa; phylum Arthropoda; class Arachnida; order Ixodida; family Ixodidae; genus Dermacentor; species Dermacentor albipictus. Next base: position 87,235,465 of record NC_091822.1, read on the forward strand.
AGAATATCCGGTGCCGGCCAATCGTGAAAGACTGCTGCAGCCAGCACCTACAAAGTGGGAGGAAGAGCGAAATAAAGTTTTGCTTTAAAGCAATACAGGCAGCCATTGGAATATGAACGTGGCAACGTTTAACGCTAGAACGTTATCTAGTGAGGCGGGTCTAGCAGTGCTATTGGAGGAATTAGAGGGCAGTAAATGGGATATAATAGGCCTCAGTGAAGTTAGGAGGCCAAAAGAAGCATATACAGTGCTAAAAAGCGGGCACTTCTTGTGCTACCGGGGCTTCGCGGAGAGACGAGAACTAGAAGTCGGATTCCTGATTAATAAGAATATGGCTGGTAACATACAGGGTTTCTATGGCATTAACGAAAGCGTGGGAGGTCTTGTTGTGGAACCTAATAAGAGGTAGAAAATGAAGGTTGTACAGGTCTACGCCCCTACATCCAGTCATGGTGACCAGGAAGTCGAAAGCTTCTATGAAGACGTGGAATCGGCGATGGGTAGAGTGAAAACAAAATACGCTATACTGATGGGCGACTTCAATGCTAAGGTAGGCAAGAAGCAGGCTGGAGACAAGGCAGTGGGGGAATATGGCATAGGCACTAGGAATAGCAGGGGAGAGTTATTAGTAAGGTTTGCGGAACAGAATAATGCGGATAATGAATACCTTCTTCCGCAAGCGGGATAGTCGAAAGTAGACGTGGAGGAGCCCGAACGGCGAGACTAGAAATGAAATAGATTTCATACTCTGCGCTAACTCTGGCATCATACAAGATGTGGACGTGCCCAGCGAGGTGCGCTGCAGTGACCATAGGATGGTAAGAACTCGAATCAGCCTAGACCTAAGGAGGGAACGGAAGAAACTGGTACATAAGAAGCCGATGAATGAGTTAGCGGTAAGAGGGAAAATAGAGGAATTCCAGATCAAGCTACAGAACAGGTATTCGGCTTTAACTCAGGAAGAGGACCTTAGTGTTGAAGCAATGAACGACAATCTTGTGGGTATCATTAAGGAGTGTACAATAGAAGTTGGTGGTAACTCCGTTAGACAGGATACCAGTAAGCTATCGCAGGAGATGACAGATCTGATCAAGAAACGCCAATGTATGAAAGCCTTTAACCCTACAGCTAGAATAGAACTGGCAGAACTTTAGAAGTTAATCAACAAGCGTAAGACAGCTCACACAAATAAGTATAATATGGATAGAATTGAACATGCTCTCAGGAACAAAGGAAGCCTAAAAGCCGTGAAGAAGAAACTAGGAATTGGCAAGAATCTGACATATGCGTAAAGGGACAAAGCTGGCAATATCATTACTAATATGGATGAGATAGTTCAAGTGGCTGAGGAGTTCTATAGAGGTTCATACTGTACCCGTGGCACCCACGACGATAATGGAAGAGAGAAAAGAATAGATGAATTCGAAATCCCACAGGTAACGCCGGAACAAGTAAAGAAAACCTTGGGAGCTATGCAAAGGGGAAGGCGGCTGGGGAGGATCAGGTAACAGCAGATTTGTTGAAGGATGCTGGGCAGATTGCGCTAGAGAACCTGGCCACCCTCTATATGCAATCCCTGATGACCTCGAGCGTACCGGAATCTTGGAAGAACGCTAACATTATCCTAATCCATAAGAAATGGGACGCCAAAGATTTAAAAAAATATAGACCGATCAGGTTACTGTCAGTTGCCTACAAACTATTTACTAAGGTAATTGCAAATAGAATCAGGAACACCTTAGACTTCTGTCAAGCAAAAGACAAGGCAGGATTCCGTAAAGGCTACTCAACAATAGACCATATTCACACTATCAATCAGGTAATAGAGAAATGTGCGGAATATAACCAACCCTTATATATAGATTTCATTGATTACGAGAAAGTGTTTGATTCTGTTGAAACCTCAGCAGTCATGGAGGCATTACGGAATCAGGGTGTAGACGAGCCGTATGTAAAAATACTGAAAGATATCTATAGCGGCTCCACAGCCACTGTAGTCCTCCAAAAAGAAAGCAACAAAATCCCAATAAAGAAAGGCATCAAGCACGGAGATACGATCTCTCCAATGCTATTCACAGCGTGTTTACAGGAGGTATTCAGAGAACTGGATTGGCAAGAATTGGGGATAAAAGGTAATGGAGAATACCTTAGTAACTTGCGATTCGCTGATAATATTGCCTTGCTTAGTAACTCAGGGGACCAATTGCAATGCATGCTCACCGACCTGGAGAGGCAAAGCAGAAGAGTGGGTCTAAAAATTAATCTGCAGAAAACTAAAGTAATGCTTAACAGTCTCGAGAACAGCAATTTACAATAGGTAGCGAGGCACTAGAAGTGGTAAGGGATCGCATCTATTTAGGGCAGGTAGTGACGGCAGATCCGGATCATGAGACGGAAATAATCAGAAGAATAAGAATGGGCTCGGGTGCGTTTGGCAGGCATTCCCAGATCATGAACAGCAGGTTGCCATTATCCCTGAAGAGAAAAGTGTATAATAGCTGTGTCTTGTCAGTACTCACCTACGGGGCAGAAACCTGGAGGCTTACGAAAAGTGTTCTGCTTAAATTGAGGACAACGCAACCAGCTATGGAAAGAAGAATGATGGGTGTAACGTTAAGGGATAAGAAAAGAGCAGATTGGATGAGGGAACAAGCGCAAGTTAATGATATCTTAGTTGAAATCAACAGAAAGAAATGGGCATGGGCAGGACATGTAATGAGGAAAGAAGATAACGATGGTCATTAAGGGTTACGGGCTGGATTCCAAGGGAAGGGAAGCGTAGCAGGGGGCGGCAGAAAGTTAGGTGGGCGGATGAGATTAAGAAGTTTGCAGGGACGACATGGCCACAATTAGTACATGACCGAGGTTGTTGGAGCAGTATGGGAGAGGCCTTTGCTCTGCAGTGGGCGTAACCAGGCTGATGATGATGAATACCTCTTTGCAAACGTAGGAAACGCTTGCAAACGTTGCTGCATTTTATATGCAGCAAGATCCATGCGATGCGCGTGTCTGCCTGATTGGCATTCAAATTTCAGTACTTTAGTGTTCCCTTTCACTTATCGTGCTCCCTCGAGTGCGTTGTGCTACTCCATGCTTAGCCTTCACGTACGCAATCATTGCGGATCGTCCTTCTGCCTGTGCTTCAGCCCTGCTTGCTTTCCTCGCAGCGATTTGTTCCGCACTAACGACGTTTCCCGTTAGTACGTGGAATTCTGGCAGAAAGATATTTCTGCATTGCGCTTCTTTGAGTCGCACCTTTCTGCTTCATCGCTATTCTAACGTTATGCGGTAACTGCGCCATATATTACGCAACGCTGCAGTCTGCATGTACAGCTCTCGATGTAGAATGTGTTGGAATGGCGATGAGATCACATAGAACAGGATGCCAGATTAGGATAGCTGGCGGCACTACATGATTCCATATCTTGATACGAGAGAATATTTTCGAGACACTGTGTAAAGAGCCTATATTGATAATTCATTATTATACTAACCTACAACCCGGTGTTAGACAACACAGGAACGCAAACGGTGACTGCAATATTATATATTTACTCGCGCTGTAAATGCTGGACCCTCATTTTTACCACCGGTCAGCATTCTTTGCCTAATTCAGACGCTTTGATTCTACTTATCTGACCTCCTATGCCGGCCCGGTAACCTAGTTGCTTCTTGCTTGGGGCACTAGGTATCGGCTCTGGTCATATTACCGTCACGGTCGTTGAATCGTCGTAATTTTAGCTTCACCGTGCACTTTAGTCCCAACGTTATACTCACGCTGTCGTCATCCCACTGTCGTCGTTATACCGTAGTTATCATTTCAAAAGCATCATCCAATTACCGTAGTGTTGTCGTGCTCATACCGCCTTCGTCGTTGAATCAACGCCATTCCTTATTCGTTATTCCATAGAAATCATGCTGTCGTCATTTAATCGTGACCATGGAACCGTTTTCATGCCACCGCAATCATTACATCGTCGTCATGCAGTCGCCGTTAGGCATTCGTCATGATGCCACGGTCGTGATGCCGTCGTAGTCATTTCATCGTCGTCGCTCCACTTTTGTCATCTGATTCTGGTCGTATTCTGGTCTTGTCATCGTCAAGCTATCGTTGTCGCGTCTTTGTCGTCACACAGACATCGCCGTGTATTCGTCGCCATGCCATTGCTCTCATGCAATCGTCGTAACGCTGTACTCGGTATAGCATCGTCATTTTGTAATAAGCGTCATGCTGTCATTGTGATACCGCCTTCGTTGTTCCATCGAAGTAATTTCTTTTGCAGTATTCCATCGCAACATGTTGTCGGAATTAAATCGCGATTATGCCGCCGTTATCATGCCATCGTCGGGAGTGCATCGTTGCCCCATAGATGGTGTGATACCGTCGGGGCATACCATCGGGATCCTTTTATCACCGTCGTTCCAGCTTTGCCATACCATCGTCGGCACGCCATTGCCGTGACGCCATCTACTGTCGTCATCACGCCACAATCATATCGTGGTTTCGTCACGTAATAGGCAAGAATTATTTATTTTTAATTTAACCCTTCCGACTCGTCCAAAGCTCAATCTGTGTGGCCTTCACTTGGGCCTGTACATAACTGAGTAAAGTAAACACACACACACACACAAAAGACGCTAAGGCAGCAGTAAGAAGAATACAGGTTTCGCTTGCTACTCTGTGGTTTCATGTAAACTATACGACATCAAATTGGGGGAGCAACTGTGGATTATACTCACCGTAGATTGCGCCGAGCATCACAATCATCCATTTCATGTCTGGTGCGAACGCGGCGCCCAGGAGGCCAGCGCAGCAGAGAGAAGCCGACGTGAGCGCCACGTAGAAGATGGAAAGCCTGCTGTGCAGCACCGTGACCACAAATCCTGAGACGAGGACCACAGTGGTATGAAAAGAAAAGAGGCCTGATCGCATTGTTTTCACGCCCGCAGATGACCGCATAAATCACTGGCCGAGCTAAACTAAGTGGCTCAGTTTTAGACTTACCGTGCACCCTGGCTGACCAAACTTGAGTGCAATATCCCAGGTAATATAAGTGAGACATTTCCGAATACAACCACCAAGAGTTAGAGAAAAACAATTCGGGCAAGTCTTGAAGAAAATGTTTTTGGCTCGAAGTGTTCGTAAGACGAAGATGGGTCGAAGATGTTCGTAAGCACTTACAAACCAAACATTTTGTGAATTTTGACACATCTGCCTGTGATCCACTGGTACCAGGATACCAGCAGCTTCCGAAACCCCATGCGCACCATTTCCCTCTTCTTGCGTGAATTGCAGGTAATGTAATGTCAGCATTCCATTACCGTGTTTTAAATATACAAGGTAAAACGTGATGTGATGTGTTGGGCGAGACTTGCATAAATGACGGAATGCACAAGTTACCTCCGGCGAGTGCAAAGTGAGACGTTCGGCGGAGCGCCCACGTGACGGCGACTGCCTTTCTCACAAGTTGTTTTTTTTTTCTTTTACCCTGCTCGTCCGCAGATCAGCGCCCGCGTGCTGAACCACAACGTTGAGGGCCCTGGGTTGGGGGACTGTCAGCATGAAGAATCCATTTCATTATTGGGAAGCTTTTTTTTTTTTTGCCAGCTCTCTCGCTCATTAGCGTGTTTCGCTGCTGTCGGGTCTCTCGCCGAGTAGGCTCGAGGGCCGCCTTGCGTGTAACAACGCGGAACAGCTGTGCTCTGATGCTGGCAAGAGCAAAAACGTTTCCAGATGTGCAAATAGGCGAGCGGGAGGGATACATAAGGGACGGGTGAGGATGCACTGAGGGAGTCATTTCGCCGATGAAACTTAGCTGATGACTCTTCGCGATTCAAACATCACTCAGATAGAAAATGTCGTTGTTCAGACTGATAGCATTATCTCATTTGTTGCGGATGCTCATTCTTTCGTAGAGGACGAGCTTATCCCCTACGGGATTAGGATTTGCTTCGCTAAAATGGCGACGCCCCTGCTGACGTGATACACCCGTGGAGGGCACAGAAGGCGATGAGGTTTGCTGCGAGTGTAGGCGGGTTATCCGGCAATCATGAACACTGAGGGCAAAGTACTGCGACAAATTTCCATGACTGGTGGCGTGCCCTCCACCTCCAACAATCGCTTGGAGTAATAGCAGGGACGGACGAGGTCGCAGCGGCATTCTGCGACCTTGTCTATATATATCGTGGCGATGTTCATTGGGGTCGTCGAACAGCAGTCAGAAACGCAGTGGCAGCAACGAGAGCTCAGCTGAATGGGCGAACTAGCCGCGGGACACGCGATGGTGACAGTGCTTCCTCGAATCCTGATGTCGGATCATTTGGATTGAAAGTTGTTCACTAGGCTATTCCGTCGTCCGTAGGCCTAACGGCACGCGTCGGCAGAGAAAGAGGGTGGTGGCTAATTGATAGTCTTGGCTTAGACATGTTCGGCGCGAAGTACCAGACAGCGACATGTGTTCTATTGTCTTCCTTACCATTACGTTCCCGTACGTTAAACTAAAAGTAATGAAGGGCGGGCACATACCATAACGCCCCCCAAATTTGCTTGCATTTAGAGTACACACAGCGTCAAACGGTGTTCAAAAATTGTTTATTACTTCGCACATATTCAATTTACAACACCAGTCACACCCGGCGTGGTTGCTTAGTAGCTTTGGTGTTGCGCTGCTGAGCGAGAGGTCGCGGGATAAAATTCTGGCCACTGCGGCCGCATTTCTGTGGGGGGTGCAAGGCAAAAACACCAGTGTAACTGGGTTTAGGTGCACGTTAAAGAACCACAAGCGTCCAAAATTGGCCCGGAGTCCTTTACTACGATATGCCTCGTGATTTATCATGTAAAACCTCATATTTTAATTTTTTAGGTGACACCTGTCACAAGTTTTTTTTCCATGCTCTGCCGTTAATTTAAGCGAAATGCCGAGGTAACTCTGCCGGCGTTTTTATCTGGAACAAATTGGTTTGTGCACAAGGAACAGCAGAACACAAGGTTTTATTCCTTACCCCCGAGGTGCTGTGTGAGCATCATGATGCTCTCTGGCCAGGAAGCCATCTCCCGATTGACGTGAAATTTTTCCATGAAGTGCACGTACAAATAACCCATGCTGGACTGTGTCATAGATAGCAAGAAGGTCGAACACATAGCCACCAGTGGTATACTCCAGCAGCTGTCCTGGGGAGGAGTCTCCGTCTTCTTGGGACTTTCGGAACGTCCAAGAACGGGGGCCATAGCGGAAGAGTGCCACCGGCTTGTAACAGTGAAGAGGAAGATCAATGCAGGCGATGCGGTGACAACGAGCGTAGGCGGACTTCTCTTCAGAGAACTCAGACTGTTGCCCTCGTCTTTTCTCAACGATACGCACTCTGGGAAAAATCCAGCAAACTACAGCAAAGGTACAAGGCTCTAGCCAGCCTTAAAGCACCTCGGTTTGAGCTTTCTGTGAACTCCAATGAGACATAGAGGATTTTGAATAATCCCTCCTATCAGGCCAGCGCCTGGGTTCCAATCCTGTATTGATGGTGGCGTCGGCTTGTTGACTCAGAACTATTAGCAGGGCACGGGCTTTGTTGCGGAGTCGAAGAAGCTCGTCATTCTAAACACATAGCAATATGACCTTGCTTCCTTCAGAAAGATCGGGAAAGCGCGTGAGGCGGAGTGGGAAATTTCATATCACACGATAACAGACTTTGGAGAGCACATCAATGCCTCTTTATCTATCCAATGAATCGCAGGGAGTGTGCATGTTTGCCGCGTAGCTTGGCCGGTGCATCTGCCGCGCAGCTGGGCGACCTGTTTCGTAGCAGCCTAAGCAATGGCAGTACTATCGTAACAACCGGCAGCGAACACATCCGGTGCTCTGGCGACACGTATGATACTGTGGCGACGGGCGACCACGTAGACCGGTAAAGTCCGGCTCTCGCAGGAGAGGAAGCACCAACCTCGATCGCTTAGCGTAGCATTCTTTTTAATAATGCCCTTCGGAACGCTAGCCCGTGCCGGAGCGTGCCAGCCGCTGGTGCCTCGTGTAGACGCGAGGGTCTACACATCTCTCGTGCGACGCCGATGCTGCTGCCGCTACAGAGGGCTCCCCCCCTAGAGAGGAGGAAAGTTCGACGAACGATGGAAAGTCCACGTGACGCGGCGTGTCTTGGCGTTGGTCTTGGCTCTCACGTGCACTGGCGGCGGCGAAGGATGCAGCAGGATCGCGTCGCATACTGGTGGAGCTGATGGCGCGGGTGCTTCTATGTAGGCGGGTTTGAGACGTTCCAGGGCAATTGTGTCTGATCGGCCGTTGACATTGACAACAAACGTCGTCGGACGACGCTCTAGAACACAATATGGCCCGGAGTAGTGTGGTTGCAAAGGCTTCCGTACGGCACAGTTACGCACGAAAACGTGGGAAGCAGAGCTGAGTGCGGGAGAAACGTACGGGGACCTTGCTTCTTGTGAACGTGTAGGCACGGGGCGCATCTGGCTGAAGAAGGCTTGCAGGTCGGCAACGTAGTCGGCAGGTGATCGCATAGGCATTTTGGGGGTGGCGACAAAGAAATCGCACGGAAGGCGTAGGTGAGTGCCGTTAACTAGCTCAGCACAGGAGCAACCTAGGTCACTCTTGAGTGCGGCTCTGATGCCAAGTAAGACGAGGGGCAAATGTAGGACCCACTTCTCCGGTGATTCATGTGCCATAAGGGAGGCCTTGAGATGCCCGTGAAAACGTTCAACTAGTCCGTTGGACTGCGGGTGGTAAGCAGTTGTGCGAAAACGTGTCGTTCCGAGTAGTTTGAGTAGCTCGTTGAAGAGTGCTGAGTCAAACTGTCAACCGCGATCTGTGATTATTGTGGATGGGCAGCCGAACCATGCTATCCACGTAGACATGAAAGCTGCTGCAACTGTGGGCGCTGATATGTCAGATATAGGTGTAGCTTGTGGCCACCGTGTATAACGGTCGATGCATGTCAGTATGTAGCAGTAACCTTTCGAAGGTGGGAGAGGGCCGACGAGGTCCAGGTGTACGGTGTCAAAACGAGCATCCGGTGGAAGAAAAGACCTTGCAGGCGGAATGGGGTGACGCTGGATCTTCGAACGCTGACACGACAAACAGCAGCGAACCCAATCGCGAACTTGCGCGTTTAGCCGAGGCCAAACGAAACGACTGGAAAGAAGCTTCTGTGTCGCGCGTATGCCAGGGTGCGACAGGTTGTGCACGGTTTCGAATAGACGTCTGCGGAGGGATGCCGGAATGTATGGTCTAGGTGTGTCGTTAGAAGTGTCGCAGACGATGGACGTACCATCTGGGGTCACAACGACGTCTTCCAATTTCAGGGACGTTGACGAATTCCGGAGTGTACGAAGTTCAGTGTCGTCACTCTGTTGACTGGCGAGTAAGTCGGCCTCGATGGTGAAAGGTTCCGATGTCAACGTGGAAACGACATTGACACGACTGAGGACGTCGGCTGGAACGTTGTCGGTGCCCTGGATATGGCGGAACGTTGTTGTAAACTCGGAGATGTAGGAATGGTGTCGGATCTCGCGGGGCGAGTAACAGGACGCCGAACGATTCGTTGCGTGCACAAGGGGCTTGTGGTCAGTCAAGACAGTGAATGCACGGCCTTCGAGGAAATGGCGAAAATGCTTGATAGCCAGGTAAACAGCGAGTAATTCACGGCCGAACACGCTGTAGCGGGACTGCGCAGGCTTCAGTTTCTTGGAGAAAAAAGCGAGTGGATGCCAGGCATTGTCGATGAATTGTTGCAGAACTGCACCAACGGCGGTGTTTGAAGCGTCGGTCATGATGGCAGAGGGTGCGTCCGGCTTTGGGTGTCTAAGCAGCGTGGCATCAGTGAGGGCAGACTTGTGAAACATAGTTCCAGCGCACATTTAAACAAGGACGAGGCGAGAAAGACAACACGAACGCCCCTCCTCCTTTATGTTCAAACCCTTCCTCGACCCTTGTCAACCTATAAAAAAAAACCGGCGTTCGTGTTGTCTTTCTCGCCTCGTCCTTGTTTAAATGTGCGCTGGAACTATGTTTCACAATGCTAATCATAACCAACTAGCCCAGCTGTCCATACTTAGGGCAGACTTGACTCTTGTGAAAGCGTCGGCGGCCTCTTCAGTCCACTGAAGCACTTGTTTGCGTTTGTTTACCAGGAGAGCGTCTAGCGGAGCCATTAGTCGTGCGCACTCGGGAATGAATCGGCGGTAGAAATTGACAAATCCGAGAAATTGGCGAAGCTTGGTGAGTGTGGTCGGTCGGGGAAGGTTTTCGATGACGCGAATCTTGGACGGCAGTGGTCGAATGCCGTTAGCGTCGACGATATGACCGAGGAACTCGAGTTCGGGTTGACCGAATTCACTCTTGGCGGCGTTGATGACAATTCCTTTACTGGCAAGGCGTGAAAACAACAACCGCAAGTGGTGAAGATGTTCTTCTGCCGAAGAGCTTGCGACGAGAAGGTCGTCAATGTATGCAAAACCGAAAGGCAACCCTCGGGTGACGGAATCGATGAAACGCTGAAAGGATTGGCCCGCGTTCCGTAAACCGAAAAGCATGCGGATAAATTCGAAAAGACCGAAGGGTGTGGTGGTGGCCGTCTAGGGAATGTCTTCTTCAGCGACGGGTATTTGATGGTAGGCGCGAACGAGATCGATCTTAGAAAAGATCGTCGCACCGTGCAGCGCTACCGTGAAGTCCTGAATGTTCGGTAGAGGGTAGCGATCAGGAACTGTGGCATTGTTTAGTGCCCGGTAATAGCCGCATGGGCGCCAGTCTCCCGTCTTCTTAGGCACCATGTGAAGTGGTGATGCCCAGTTACTGGAGGAAGGGCGGATGATGCCAAGTTGCAGCATGTGTTCGAACTCCGCGCGAGCGACCTTGAGTTTCTCCGGGGACAAATGCCGGGGTCGGAAGTAGACCGGTGGGCCGGAGGTAATGATGTGATGGCACACGTCATGTTGTACCGGTTGCGTCCAGTCCGGCAGGCGCATCAAAGTGGGAAACTCGCGTAGGAGCGCGGCGAAAGGTTCGTCCAACATGGCAGAAATTGGCGCTATGGGCGATGTGCCTGATGATGGGACGCCGGGAGCGGATAGCTGGGTCACGGAGTCGATGAGACGGCGTCGTTGGATGTCGACAAGGAGTGCGTAGTTATGCAAGAAGTCCGCTCCAATGACTGCATGACGGACGTCTGCAACCAGGAAGATCCAGCGGAACGCTCGTCGAAGGCCAAGGTTTAGCATGACGGAGCGTGACGAGAAAACTGGAATCCTGGTGCCGTTGACGGCTTGCAAAAACGAGGCAGGTGTCGCTTTTTGGGCGGAGTGCTGGCTGGGTGCGGGGAGAATGCTGACGTCTGCACCTGTGTCGAATCGTTGTCCCGTAACTCTGTCCGTCACCTAGAAAAGGCGACTTGTGTGTTGGGCCGGACCACTCGTCGCCGTTAGAGGTCGGCCGGCCTGTTTCCCTTCCAAGCGCAGGGACGCCGACAGTGACGAGCGTCGTTTCGAAAACGGCGGTGGTAGTAGCAAACGCCAGGCGTTGTAGTTGAGGCTTCATTTTGGGTGCCCATGCGTCTTGATCTGCTGGAACTACGGCTATGTGGGCGACGAGACGCGCGGCGATGTTCCGCTCCACAGATGATGCGTTCCAAGCGCTCACACAAGGAGTCGAGCGGAGATTGCACTGCGGAAGAGCAGGGAAGAGCTTGCAGAGCGGTTGTATTGTCACCGGAGACGGTGACGTGGCTGCGATGGTTGGGGTGGCTACTTCCATGACTTTGTCGGCCAAAGCGGCAAGTCCGGTAAGATCCATGGTAGAGGCTGTCGCCAGGACCATCTGCACGTTAGCCGGGAGTCGTCGCAAAAACAGTTCGCGCAACAGCGTGTCGTCGATGGATCTCGCGTTGTTTCCGAACAGCTGGCTCATTCGGCGAAGAAGTTGACTAGGGCGTCGGTCGCCGAGTTCTTCAGCGGACAGAAGCTGCTGGATGCAAGAACGCTGTGAAGCTGCTGTTCGCTGTAGCAGTGCTGCCTTGAGATCGTCATAGGCGGCGGCAGACAATGGGGAGTTCAACAAATCTGCTACCTCGTCAATGGCGGCGGGCGAGAGTGCTGCGACGGCGTAATGGAACTTCGAGGCTTGAGAGCGGATACCAGCGACTTGAAATTGCGCTTCGGCCTGAAGAAACCACGCCGAAGGATGCTGGTCCCAGTACTGTGGGAGGCGGACAGCGATGGCGGAACAGGAGGGCTCACCGCGTTCCTCGGAATGGTTCTGGCCTTGAGCTCTCGTAGCGTTGGTCTGGCCCATGGTCGTCTCTACCACAGGAGCGTATGGCAGTATCACGTCCGGGTCACCAAACTGTGGCGACGGGCGACCACGTAGACCGGTAAAGTGCGGCTCTCGCAGGAGAGGAAGCACCAACCTCGATCGCTTACCGTAGCATTCTTTTTAATAATGCCCTTCGGAACGCTAGCCCGTGCCGGAGCGTGCCAGCGGCTCGTGCCTCGTGTAGACGCGAGGGTCTACACATCTCTCGTGCGACGCCGATGCTGCTGCCGCTACAATACAAAGGGTAAGTACACACACACGCACGCACGCACGCACGCACGCGCGCACACGCACACACACACGCACACACACACTCACACGCAAAACCGGACAAGACCACATTAGTGCAAAATCGTAGTTTCGGAGAGACCACGAACCGATTGCGATGGCAAAGTAGTAGATAGCTATGCGAAGTGACGACAGTAGTTCTATCAACCGTATAAACTTGTAAACACTCGCTTACAAACTAAATTAACAATGATATAAAATATAAGCGGGACTAAATGAGGATGTATAAGGAAACACACACAGAGGCGGCGCTGTGCCTGCGTGTCTGTCACTCTCTGCGTCCTCGTTCAGTCGTGCTTACAAATTCTATCAAGGATTCAAGCCAACATGCTCGCCAACGTGTTTTAACAAAATTAACGAGCACGCTGCAACGTGCCTACAGGTAAACATGAACACACCTCGCTCGATGAGGGCGGAAACTCGCTGTCAACATGTTGGAGTGAGAAATCGAGGCAGCAGCAGTGATCCAAATCCAATTGGCCTTCGTGCATCTCTCACTTCAAAGCGCACGGAACCTTGAAAGCACAGTGCATGCGAAACTGCCGGCTCTACGTGCTCTCTGCTATCATCGCATATCCCTCTGAAGATGAGGTCCGCTGGGGCGCGCACTTTGGCCGAGCCGCAGGTCGCCTTCAAGGTACGGCGCCCGCACGGCCGCACCGTAAGCACCACGCGTCAAAGGAGACCGCCTCCCTTTCCTCACGTGACCCCGCGCCTCGCGCGAGATAGGAGAGGGCGCTTCCTCCCGCCTTCTTCGCGTGGGATGTGGGAAACCGGCAATCAACCATTCATTACTGTCTGATGACAGAAGGAATTCCTGATAAGTTGAGAGAAACGGTCGTTAATGAGGCAGGATTTAACAGCATAGGGAATGACCATAAATGCATCATCTTGAAAATGGGATATATAGTTGGGAAAGAGAGCAAGGAGTGCAAAATGGCCAGTCCAAATTTGAACGCTGAACAAACAACTAATATAGTCACTAAAGTCGAGGAAGAACGTGGCAAATGGTTCAGTTTCAGTTTCACTTTATTATTCTTTAAGTAAAATGCATTGGAAAGATACAATATACAGACGAGGCTCCCAAAGTCAAAGACTGCAACGGGACCCTCGGTTAATAACAACAATGTAGAGATGTACTAAAGAAGAGCAAGCTAACTAAAACAAACGAACACAATCGCGAAAATACAGCATAGAAAAATAATATAAATGAAAACAAATTGTATTTATATAAGCCTGTAGTGCATAAAAAAAACTGTCAATACATACAAATGACAATAAAGACAATAAAAAATGACAATGGCAATACAAATGACAATGTTGAATAGAGAGTGGGAATATAGTGAGTTTCTAAATGTAATAACAACATTAATACGGAAAGAGAAAAAATATATTCTTTGGAAAGGAACAAAGAAACCGAAAAGCTGGTGGGACAAGGAGATACGAAAAGTGATCGCCGAACGACAAAAAAGCATCCCGAGAGCACAGGCAGGCAAAGAAGGCGCAGTTGCCGCAAGATGAAGTAACCAGTAAATGGGAAATATACCGGGAGAAAAAGTCTATGGTTCAAATACTGGTGCAACCAAATTTAAAAGGTGAAAGGGAACGTTGGTTGCGAGAAATACGTCAGAGAAAGAAGACCGCGCCTAGAATATTTTGGAACCACATAAGATTATTAGGCAGGAAGTCAACAACAGTACAACAACATATCCTAGACGAAGATGAAAACAGACTGGAATGGAAAGCGACAATAAATTGCATCCGAAAAATAACAGCCGAATTTTTCCAAGGCAATCACGAGTTGTATTTGAAGAAAAAAAGAGCATGAAAGAGACCCAGGTGGTAAAGGAGCTGGTGCTGCAAAATTCAACTGGAAGAAAGCCGAAGAGAGAATTCCTAAGCGCACAGCCACAGGGCTAGACGAGGTTCCCGTTAGGCTGATTAATGAACTAGGACCAAAAAGTAAGGAAACTCTCGTGAAAGCAGTGCAAAAAACTTTAAAAGATAGACGTATACCAGACAGTTGGCGGCAAAGTAGAATGAATTTAATTCATAATGGTAAGGGGGACAAAGATAGAATTCACTCGTATAGACCGTTGCCCATTACATCGGTAATATACAGGCTAGCAATGCAGTCTGAAGCAGAATTCCAACGGACGCAGAGGGAGGTGAAAGCACGGCGTTGTAGCGGAAAACAAAGCACACCGGATGCGACCAGTGCAGATGTATTGAGCACGTGACGTGTGAACAGCAGTGGTTTATGTAGAGAGTTTGCACATGCCAGTGGCACTGCCCCGCTGTTCTGGAATATGCAAAGTGCAGCGCTGTTGTCCATTTCCTGCAAATGTAGGGAATAATATTCAGTGAACTCTTCACACATCTTTCGTTGTAGATAGGGTACTAGCCCCCCATAAAAAAGATAACTGTTTCTGTTTGGTGTCATATTTAGCCACGTCCACCGCGATTCCGAACGGCTCTAAAAGCTCCTGATCTTGCATGCCACAGGCTATAGGCATATAATCCCAGCAGATGAGCAGGAGAAACGTGAAAGCATAAGTGGCGTCTCTGTTGCGGCCTATAATGTTCCTCGTTTGTGTTTTATTCTTTTGCACGTCCTGGTGATTGTCTACGTTGTGTGCACTCATTATGGTTCATTGCTAAACACCATTTACATTGAGACACCATCGATTGTAGTGCATGCAACCCGCTCAAATGTTGCGTCCGTCGTAGTGCACGTTGCAAATCAGCACACGCGTAAGTCACAGTGCAGAGAGAATGCACGGTGCTTAATTTACTTTGATATTCACCCACGAAGTTTCCCAGCGCCTTCCTCTTTCGTGCCGATTACTACGTGCCTAGCGCCGCCACTGCTCGTGCCAGGAAATTGGGGCACGTCCCTTGAGTGCCCTTTAAACAGCCGCAGCATATCCTACTGAGCGACTTATAGGTGTCACAAAGGGCACAGTTTATTCCATATGGCGTTGATTATGACTCTCCGTTGCTTCTTGCTGTGGGCTGCATCACTAATCCATGACCATATATATTAGCTGGCTCGCAAAATATAATAATAATGCAAACGTATGGTTTGGAAGGACAAAACAAACTTGTGGGTATAAAACGACATTTACCGCAACGAAGATTTCTAAGAACGCTGAAATTCCATGTGCGCTGGCTATTTCTTAACTTGCTTTGCTGACCCGTCATACACGCGATCTTGAACAAACGATGACTGGGATGAGTGAATGGGTGAAGACGACGAGGAGCGCCTTGTTCGTTGCTTAATCTGTTCTTTGGATTTCTGAAGCACAATGTAAAGAAACAAAGAATTATTTTTTAAATGTTGCTCTACCTTTATTCTGACACGTTAGAAGGATCTTTAGAACCCAATAACATTCTAAAATGTTTCTTTTTTAGATGCGAGATGACGAAGAGGAGGTTGCATGCTCGGGTGGATTGTGAGCAGTCTGATAGGCTCCTTCACAATGATTGCGAAACGTCGTTTGTGTTCTTTTAAAGTTTCAGTTACGTGGTCCGCGTCCGTTATCGCGTGCTGCGTTGGGACGATAGACTTAATTTCGTGCACGGACAAAGGGATATTATACTTGTCGATGATATCTTAGTTTTTTGAACTCGTAGAGCAACCCAATAACGCAACTTATTTTTCTTTTTACAACAGAGGTAAAAGCCCGCGAAAGCGTAGCCATATTCATTGTTCGAATCCACGTAAATTTAAACAATTTTTCATCCCTCTTATGTTCGTTCACGACGCTTTGAGTCTGGTATTACAGGGGGTAAGAGTTGGAGGACAATCCCACCGCTGGCAACCGCTTGTAAGGTTTAGACGGAGATGAAGGGGGGGACTTCGCATCGCTGGCTACCAGCTGTACGGGTTTGAGGTCGCGCAAGAAGTATATGGTAGCTGGCCCATGCCGTCGTCCAACTCACCCACGTTCGGGTCGTTCTTGTAGAGAGGATCTTGCTCTCATCGAGAACTATCAGTACGGGATTTATTGACAATATTTACATTACGACAGGAGATACATTCCAACAGTCTAGCATGACTCCCAAATGTAGCACGAAAGACGAATTACACGAGAACACAAGTACGACTAGCAGCCGACAAAACGGCTGCTTAAAAACCCTCTGTCCTCCCTAGATTCCTAGGTGAGGGAAAACTGATGTTCAAGCTCCGTCCAATGGGACCGTCCATAGTCGTCGTTGGAGGCGTAGTCGACCCGCCTTTGAGGGGGAGGGCTCACACACTCTCTTCCGCACTTTGGTCTCACTGAGCGCACTGAGGTGAGCGGGTCCTCGTATACATGGGTTACCACGCTTGATCCCAGCTGGCGCGTCTTTATTCCAGAGCTGACTTCTCAGGTAGCCACCGCGACTGTCCGCAGAGTGTGACGAACTTTGGGGCCCACGAAAACGCCCCGCAAATCCCCCTTTCTAGGAGGGCTCTTGCTCCAAGTAGACCGCGAAGGCGACAGCGAATCAGGTAACAATACTCGTTCCACCGAACGTGGCTAGACCTGCTGGCGCCGTCGACTCTCCGAAGGAGGCAGATGGCTCCGAGCAATAAAAACAGCGCTAAACGACGGGACGAGTGAAGGGACACAGACAACGGCGCTGACTAACAACCAAAGTCACGGACAAAGGGATATTATACTTGTGTTACTGATGGCTCATTAACTTTGCTGTGGTCTCCAGTTCTCCGAAGGCGGTGCATGGTCGGTTAACTTTGCTGGCGTCACCAGTTCACTGAAGATGTGCAGTGTGGGCTCTCCAAAGCCGCTCGTAGCAGCGGCCGGGAAGGGTTCGAAGGTCGCTTCTCCGTAAAACGCCACCCCCTCAGGCCGATCGTAACAAGGGATGTCGCAATACCAAGCTCAGAACCGCTTATCACCGCAATTGTGCGTGCATTTAGAGTATAAGCTGTGGCACACGTGCATTTTCCCTTTATTTTGTATGACAATATAATCGATCATTACTTCACAGCACCTTCAATACTTTTGTATTAGTATCTCTCACCGAGGTGTGGCTTAGCGATGCAAGCTGCCGCTAGGTGTGCGATCGCTGATCGAACGGTGACGGTTGTGAAGTCAGTGGGTATCGGGACTGCACACGGATTGAACGGCGCGTGCCGCCCCGACGTGATGGTGGATAGCAATAGTGCCGGTATAAACCAGCCAGTTACCCGCCACCGTAATTCAGTGTCAATGGCATGGAGCTGCTGAAAGAGAAGTGGGCGATTCCATTCTAGGGGCTTTTGCAGGGGCTGAGGTTCCCCGCATTGTTTATTCTTGGCGAGCCAAATCACCGTTCGTGTACGTAGATTTAGGTGCACGTTGAAGACCGCTGCTGGCACATGCGTACTGGCATACTACAGGCATGCAACTGACGTCCACAGTGGTACAAGCGCCTACTGGCACATACCGACGGACCCAAATTGGCATCGAAGAGGAGTTTCATTGCACAGCGGCACATACCCTGTCCCGCATCTACACTGAGCCCTGGCGGCACGAAAGAGGTTCATTGAAGAGCGGCCCATATACACACACTGCGACATACTGAGTGCTGCAAGTTAGTCCGATAGTTTGCTTCGAAACCTGTTCCCGTAGGACAGCCGATCAATGCGCTACCCATTTGTCCGCGGACCACCCAGTGACTGAGCTAGGCTGCCAGATGGTTAAAGACATGCACACCTAGACAGGTAGGTAGTCAGGCACAGGAAAGTGCGTGAATGAAGTATCTTATGAGTGCGAACGCCTCGAAAACTTTTTGTGAGTGAACTGCACCAGCGAGTTCAGTTAAGCAACCAATTGCTGCCTCCGGCAAGTCGCAAGATTTTCTTCGCATCTTATCGCGCCACACGAGAACGTACAGCAGGGCCGCGATGACAACATTCACTCCTCCCAGCATCCGGTAGAAGTTGTCGTACGAGGCGAGGGTGTCGCGGCAGAAACCTGCGCGAGAAACAGAGAGACTTAATCATTTATTTAAATAATCTCTCTAGGTTACTTGAATAGAGAGAGAGAGAAGGGAAGAAGGAAAGGCAGGGAGGTTAATCAGACTTTGCTGTCCAGTTTGCTACACTACACGTGGGATGGGGAATGGGGAGTGAAAGAGAGAGGTGTACTTGAATAAGTTGGTAAATGGGATGGGAGCTAATTATGGCTGACTATAGAAGCTTTATACGCGAACGTCCATAGTGTGTTAATGATCTCTTTGACGTTAGCCCGTGATCTGATTCTGTCCTCAAACGATGTCACCTCCTTAGGCAGGCACACATCCCGTCGACTTGACCTCCTCGTGGACATTTGGAATTATCTCCCTCGCGCGTGCACGACATTTAACTTGCGGAGGTGCGTTAGAAACACGTTGGTGGAGGTAAACCACCCAACAAAAAGGAAACTCATTAGAAATCTTAAAAAAACTTGCATTTTTCCCACCCAACTACATAAGTTTTTCAAAGGCTAGATAAAGCTTTATTGTTCACAGGTTGTAGTTAAAAATGTTCAACAGCAAGGCTATATCTGAACAAGAATTATTCATGACGTAAATTTTACCAGCAAGCTATCGTGGGATCCAATGTGGCTCAATTCTGAGTTTCAAAATTTCAATTAATGCCATAACCGCTGGAGTCGATTAAAGTTCGCTTCATCAGAAGAACCTCTCCGCGAAGCACCGAAAAAAGCTACCGAGCCTTCTTGTTGTGCGTATCCTCCCATGTACATTCATTCGACTTCTAGAGAGAAGCGCGGCGATTGGTGTTACGTGGAAGCTCTAGCTCGGGGTCGACTCTCATCCTGCCTATCTATAAACATGTTAAATGCGGAAACGCTTTAATAAAACAACCCCTCAACCAATTTCAATAACATTCGCTGCATTCAAGCGAAAGAGCTCATTTCAGTTGCTGTAGTAATCAGAGTCTTTAATTAGGCCCTGGAATTTTTTCCAAAATTTCCGGAAATAGTTGTTTCAAGGAAAATAGAAGGGCGAAGTTTGCAAGTGTGTAACTTTGCACCAAGTTTTCGGGAACAGAGTGAAAGCACGCTGTCGAAATGCGGTAGCCGTATAATATTATATTATGTAGATAGATGTTATAAAGATCAAATAGGGACAGCCGAGGGGAAAGAAATAGGGACAGCACAGCCCCTATTCTATGCTCCCGCCTCCTCCCCACCTCCCAAAACAAAAAATGTATTGGCTACGCCCCTGCTTTGAGCTGAGAGCTGGTGGTAACTGTGCTTTCGCTTGTGGTTAGAAGTGTCTTACTCATCTGAAAGCTTATATTCTTGACCTCTTCAAGATATCAATTTTGAAAACAACAGTTTCACGTGGTAACTTTGATAATCGCATTGGAAATATGGGTCTTAGCTTCATTCACACACACACACACACACACACATATATATATATATATATATATATATATATATATATATATATATATATATATATATATATAGTCATATAATGAGAAGCCAACAAACACTGACACCAAGTACAACATAGGGGAAATTGCATGTGCTTAATAAATGAAATACAGTAATGATAAATTAATGGAAATTAAAGTGGATGAAAAAACAACTTGCCGCAGGTGGGAACCGAACCCACAACCTTCGCATGTCGCGTGCGATGCTCTACCAATTGAGCTACCGCGGCGGCGTTTCCCCATCCACTTTCTTGGGTATTTATGTGTACTAGTAAACCTTGGGAGTGTTAGCCAGCGCCCCCACTCACAGACCTTGGCGGCGGACGTGGAACGTCTTTTTTGCCGCAAGCGTCACGAGAACGTGATCTTTTCGGTTGAAGGCAACTGGTCAATATACCCACATATGCTATTGCCGGATTCGAGACCCTCGTTATGTAATAAACGAGAAGAAAGGGGGTTAACCGAGGGACCCGATATTTATTAGTCATATAATGAGAAGCGAAGAAACACTGACACCAAGTACAACATAGGGGAAATTGCATGTGCTTAATAAATGAAATAAAGTAATGATAAATTAATGGAAATTAAAGTGGTTGAAAAAACAACTTGCCGCAGGTCGGAACCGAACCCACAACCTTCGCATGTCGCGTGCGATGCTCTACCAATTGAGCTACCGCGGCGGCGTTTCCCCATCCACTTTCTTGGGTATTTATGTGTACTAGTAGAACCCTGGGAGTGTTAGCCAGCGCCCCCACTCACAGACCTTGGCGGCGGACGTGGAACGTCTTTTTTGCCGCAAGCGTCACGAGAACGTGATCTTTTCGGGTCAAGGCAACTGGTCAATAAACCCACATATGCTACCTGAAGGCATCAATGTTGCCGGATTCGAGACCCTCGTTATGTAATAAACGAGAAGAAAGGGGGTTAACCGAGGGACCCGATATTTATTAGTCATATAATGAGAAGCCAACAAACACTGACACCAAGTACAACATAGGGGAAATTGCATGTGCTTAATAAATGAAATAAAGTAATGATAAATTAATGGAAATTAAAGTGGATGAAAAAACAACTTGCCGCAGGTGGGAACTTAAGATAGGTGGAATCTTAAGATATATGATAAGATATGAACTTAAGATTAAGAATACTTAAGATAGCAGAGAAAAAAAAAAACAACCTGGCTTGTATCTGGTATATCCATAGGATATCACCCCTACTACATAAAGTATGGAAGTCCGAAGTGGGCAAACAGACGTCTCTCGCATATTTGTAGCCCTTATAAGTCGAAGTTATACTTAAGATGCCTAACCAAACACCATGGCTGTTGTTTTAAATAGGACATTTGTCTTTTCTATGCAGTTATAGTTTCCAGGTATGGACCATGTATGTCTCAATGAAAGCTTTGTTGTTTTCAGTGAGGCAAGGTCTATATACCTCTATCGCAAAAAAAAACTGACATTTGGATACGTGGCATTTCATTGCATAAAATGCGAATCTCTTTCCAAATTATTAAATAAGAGAGTTCTATTGAAGCAGTAGAAACCGCCATTTGACAATCCTTCGCATTGGGTGTAAGGACACAGTTGATATCGCAAAGATCAAACGGGCTCCCATTATCAACGCCTCCGTCTGACCACCTCTTCAAGTGACTACGGTCACTTCTCCGCAAGGGCGGGGAGGGGGGGGGGGCATCTGTGGCAAACGTTTTTTTTTTTATTCTGGCGCGTCACTGGTTTTAGACATGAGTGCAGTATGGCTTAAGAGACGAGGAGTTAGAAACGACGGAGTGGATCAAATGAAGGGACATACAAATGAAACGCCTGTGCTCTTAACTGTGCTTAGTGGTTCCACACCACTATTCGAGGAGCCGTGCCTTCTCTTAAACATCATCGCAGTGCAAATATAGGTCTAACTCATTATCGTTTTGTTCGGAATCTGTGACGTCTACCCGTCTCAGTACTCGTCCTTCGCCACCACTCTCCATGCCCGGCTAACCCGCCTCCCTTTGTTCGATGGGTCGGCTGTTACTCATCTTCGCCACTTGCATTCGAAAGTCGGATCCTCCATCTCCTCTGAAAGCGAAGCGCGCCCTAAAGAGTTCGAGGATTAAAGGGCCCCTGAAAGGGTTCGGACAACTTTTGTAGGCGCGTAGGGTACAGCTTAAGTAGAAGATTCGCACCACAGTTTAAATGAAGCGTTACGTATTAAGGGAGCTACAAACGATTACAAGTTACCCTCCTCCTTAGCCATGCTTTCTCTCCTCAACTCATTCGCCGAGCGATCGGGGCTAAGTGCCGCCTTCACTGGATCTGTGTCACAATGCGGTGTCACATCGTCGACTTCCGGTTATTTTGAAGCCTGCCCCCGCCCGGGCAAAACCTCTCCGCTAGCCGCTTTGCCGTCGATCACCAGTGAGAGCTATCCAAGCAGCGTGCGTTGCAATCGTTCTGTTGATAGTCATTCGCAACATGACCCGGAGCTTGAGGCGCGGTTGCGGCGGATGAGCGAGGAGATGGGTTTCGACCCATACTGGGGGCGAGTTCCACTACTAGAAAAGCTGGCGCCACCGTTGGCGTGACGTGGCATGAGGGATCACGTTGACACAGCGGCCGCATCGGCTGCTTCGGAAGCGCCGAAGCGAGCTGAAAACGAAAGAAGTCGCAGCTGTGCTGTTGTTCCGATTAAGTGGCGAGGCTTTGCCGCCTTGGGTGTCTGCTTCACAACATATGAAAGTGCTATATAGGTAGGCGCTGCCGTTGGAGGCGTGCAGATTGGTAGGCGCACTTGCAGCGGTGGCGTAGAGGTAGAACACCCGCCTCGCGTGCAAGAGGTCCGTGGTTCGAATCCCGGTGCCCGCAATTTTCCACCGGATTAAAAAAAAGAAATCCGCGTGTTGATAAAATTGCATAAACAGCTCTGGAGTGTGGCCTGATCCCGGTGACCAGAACCGGTAACGCACTCCCTCACCAGAGCAGGATTGGCCACACCGGTGCAGTACTTGACCACAACCTCCTATATGAATACAACAATCAAACCCCGGCCCTCAGTCCCCAGCAGCTGCGAAACAACTGACCACGGCGGCGGTCAGAGCTGCCACGCAGCAGAGGGTGCTAAGAATCACTGGCTACGGACAGGCCGCCATTGGAATATGAACCTGGCAACGTTTAACGCTAGAACGTTATATAGTGAGCCGAGTCTAGCAGTGCTATTGGAGGAATTAGAGGGCAGTAAATGGGATATAATAGGGCTCAGTGAAGTTAGGAGGCCAAAAGAAGCATGTACAGTGCTAAAAACCAGGCACGTCCTGTGCTACCGGGGCTTAGCGGAGAGAAGAGAACTAGGAGTTCTCTTCTCTCCGCTGAACTAATTCTATAGCATTAAAGAAAGCGTGGCAAGTCTTGTTGTGAAACTTAATAAGAGGTACAAAATGAAGGTTGTACAGGTCTACGCCCCTACATCCAGTCATGATGACCAGGCAGTGGAAAGCTTCTATGAAGACGTGGAATCGGCGATAGATAGAGTGAAAACTAAATACACCATTCTAATGGGCGACTTCAATGCCAAGGTAAACAAGAAGCAGGCTGGAGACAAGGCAGTGGGGGAATATGGCATAGGCACTAGGAATAGCAGAGGAGAGTTATTAGTAAAGTTTGCGGAACAGAATATTATGCGGATAATGAATACCTTCTTCCGCAAGCGGGACAGCCGAAAGTGGACGTGGAGGAGCCCGAACGGCGAGACCAGAAATGAAATAGACTTCATACTCTGCGCTAACCCTGGCATCATACAAGATGTGGACGTGCTCGGCAAGGTGCGCTGCAGTGACGACAGGATGGTAAGAACTCGAATTAGCCTAGACCTGAGGAGGGAACGGAAGAAACTGGTACATAAGAAGCCGATTAATGAGTTAGCGGTAAGAGGGAAAATAGAGCAATTCCGGATCAAGCTACAGAACAGGTATTCCGCTTTAACTCAGGAAGAGGACCTTAGTGTTGAAGCAATGAACGACAATCTTGTGGGCATCATTAAGGAGTGTGCAATGGAAGTCGGTGGTAACTCCGTTAGGGAGGATACCAGTAAACTATCGCAGGAGACGAAAGATCTGATCAAGAAACGCCAATGTATGAAAGCCTCTAATCCTACAGCTAGAATAGAAGTGGCCGAACTTTCGAAGTTAATCAACAAGCGAAAGACAGCTGACATAAGGAAGTATAATGTGGATAGAATTGAACATGCTCTCAGGAACGCAGGAAGCCTAAAAACAGTGAAGAAGAAACTAGGAATTGGCAAGAATCAGATGTATGCGTTAAGAGACAAAGCAGGCAATATCATTACTAATATGGATGAGACAGCTCAAGTGGCTGAGGAGTTCTATAGAGATTTATACAGTACCAGTGGCACCCACGACGATAATGGAAGAGAAAATAGTCTAGGGGAATTTGAAATCCCACAGGTAACGCCGGAAGAAGTAAAGAAAGCCTTGGGAAATATGCAAAGGGAGAATGCAGCTGGGGAGGATCAGATAACAGCAGATTTGTTGAAGGATGGTGGGCAGATTGTTCTAGAGCAACTGGCCACCCTGTATACACAATGCCTCATGACCTCGAGCGCACCGGAATCTTGGAAGAACGCTAACATAATCCTGATCCATAAGAAAGGGGACGCCAAAGACTTGAAAAATTATAGACCGATCAGCTTACTGTTCGTTGCCTACAAACTATTTACTAAGGTAATCGCAAATAGAATCATGAACACTTTAGACTTCTGTCAAGCAAAGGACCAGGCAGGATTCCGTAAAGGCTACCCAACCATAGACCATATTCTCACTATCAATGAGGTGATAGAGAAATGTGCGGAATATAACCAACCCTTATATATAGCTTTCATTGATTACGAGAAAGCGTTTGATTCTGTCGAAACCTCAGCAGTCATGGAGGCATTGCGGAATCAGAGTGTAGACGAGCCGTATGTAAAAATTCTGAAAGACATCTATAGTGGTTCTACAGCCACCGTAGTCCTCCATAAAGAAAGCAACAAAATCCCAATAAAGAAAGGCGTCAGGCAGGGAGATACAATCTGTCCAATGCTATTCACAGACTGTTTACAGGAGGTATTCAGAGACCTGGATTGGGAAGAATTGGGGATAAAAATTAATGGAGAATACCTTAGTAACTTGCGATTCGCTGATGATATTGCCTTGCTTAGTAAGTCAGGAGACCAATTGCAACGTATGCTCACTGACCTGGAGAGGCAAAGCAGAAGAGTGGGTCTAAAAATTAATCTGCAGAAAACTAAAGTGATGTTTAACAGTCTCGGAAGAGAACAGCAATTTACATTAGGTAGCGAGGCACTGGAAGTGGTAAGGGAATACACCTACTTAGGGCAGGTAGTGACGGCGGATCCAGATCATGAGACGGAAATAATCAGAAGGATAATAATGGGCTGGGGTGCGTTTGGCAGGCATTCTCAGATCATGAACAGCAGGTTGCCATTATCCCTCAAGAGAAAAGTGTATAATAGCTGTCTCTTACCAGTACTCACCTACGGGGCAGAAACCTGGAGGCTTACGAAAAGGGTTCTACTCAAATTGAGGACGACGCAACGAGCTATGGAAAGTAGAATGATAGGTGTAACGTTAAGGGATAAGAAAAGAGCAGATTGGGTGAGGGAACAAACGCGAGTTAATGACATCTTAGTTGAAATCAAGAAAAAGAAATGGGCATGGGCAGGACATGTAATGAGGAGGGAAGATAACCGGTGGTCATTAAGGGTTACGGACTGGATTCCAAGTGAAGGGAAGCGTAGCAGGGGCGACAGAAAGTTAGGTGGGCGGATGAGATTAAGAAGTTTGCAGGGACGGCATGGCCACAATTACTACATGACCGGGGTTGTTGGAGAAATATGGGAGAGGCCTTTACTCTGCAGTGGGCGTAACCAGGCTGATGATGATGATGATGATGATGATGATGATGATGATGAGATTGGTAGGCTACTGCTCGGTGCCGCAGTGCCGGACGTACGCAACGGAGCCCAATGTCAGCCTTATTCACACGTAGCCTCAGGGCAAGGAGCTGCCTGAAGCTTGGCTGGCGAACTTATCACCGGCAGACAGCCATCGGCTACACCGCGGGTATGCAGAAAGCACAGACACGAGGAACTTTTCTGTTACAGCGCCGGGACTGCGCGATGTTCGGTGAGTAGCAGAAAACGCCCACTGAGACGCTCGCCCGTGCCTGCTTCTTGGCTAATGTCATGACCGTTCGGTCTATGAGCTTGTTGATGCTAGATACTGGCAAGTTCACTGGAATGGATAGGGAGCGGTAAGACGCAGATTAACAAAAGGTATGACATATGATCATGTCTGTGTTAAGAATTAGTGCACTGGATTACAAAAAAGAAGCAAAGGGAACTGGCATGCTGAAAAGACCGATAAACATACAGTGCGACGCACCTTGAGAAATGGTATTGAAATGTGCAAGAATTTAGAAGACAAGAGAATAGTGAATCGTCGCGACAGCTCATCACAGTCGCCGTAGGCATCGAAGTCTGTATAACAAAATTATTTTTGAACAGTTGTGACAGCGTCCACACCACAATGTGTGCTCATCATCATCATGATCATCATGATCATCATCGTCCTGCAGTGGCCTGGTTACGGCCACTGCAGGACGAAGGCCTCTCCCATACTTCTCCAACTACCCCGGTCATGTACTAATTGTGTCCATGTCGTCTCTGCAAACTTCCTAATCTCATTCTTCCACCTATCTTTCTGCCGCCCCCTTCTACGCTTCCTTCTTTTTGGAATCCAGTCCGTAACCCTTAATGACCATCTGTTATCTTCCCTCCTCCTTACATGTCCTGCTCATGCCCATTTCTTTTTCTTGATTTCAACTAAGAAATCATTAACTCGCGTTTGTTCCCTCACCCAATCTGCTCTTTTCTTATCCAATAACGTTACACCCATCATTCTTCTTTCCATAGCTCGTTGCGTCGTCCTCAATTTAAGTAGAACCCTTTTCGTAAGCCTCCAGGTTTCTGCCCCGTAGGTGTGTACTGGTAAGACACAGCTATTACAGACTTTTCTCTTGGGGGATAACGGCAACCTGCTATTCATGATGTGACAATGCCTGCCAAACGCACCCCAGCCCATTCTTTATTCTGCTGATTCGCCTCATGATCCAGATCAGCTGTCACTACCTGCTCTAATGGGCAGGTAGTACCTGCCGAATGGTTGCTAGTGCACTGTCAAATGCTCATATTGCTGCGGCCTAAAGGTCACGGCACGGTGAGAAAACGCGCTCACAGCGAAAGCCAAACATTGTGCGCGGGCATGCATGCAGACGCGCAGTCGCTCGCAGCGAACCCTTGCGATCGCTGCGTTGAGGCTACATCCTGTTATGCCCCATTCGTTTATACAGACAGCCCACTATAAGAACATATTTCACATAGTTTCCTGTCAGCGTCTGCCTACCTTTCACGCGAGAAGCCGGTTCGGGAGAGTCCATCGTGCGCAGTGGCGCTCACTGTACATATTCGGTAAAGCGACTGGGCCTTTTAAACAACATTCTGTGCTTTCAGTTTTCCCGAGATTATTATTTCGACAATAAAACTTCCCTTGTTTTGAGAGTTCCTACATGAATGCCCAGGAGGGCTGCCGCGTGGTGTTTTTATTGAGCACCGTAAGCGAAACCTATGAGGAGGGCGCCACGTGATCCCTCATACTACGCAAGGGAGGCGCTTCCGACAGATGGCTACTCCGTAAGTCCTCGCCTCCAATAGCGACACACCTTTTCGCACTCTCCTCCACGCTGACGACGGCAGCAAGGATTCGCCACCTCGAGACTCACTGAATTCCCTTGACAGCCCCGACGACGACAACGATCACCGGTAAGCGTAAATACGGAAATTGACTTTCTCTACACGATACATGTCTGTCTTCTCGGAGCTGTCTTGCTTGTAACAGGAAAAAATAAAGCGTTCAAGTTGTACGGTGTACTCTTTTTACTATTCAAAAGGCAAAGCACGACTGAGACGGACAAAAGGAAAAACACAAAACGACATTTTATACTATTTCGGCATTCGCGTTCGATCGTGCTTTAACCGATTTTGCACTTCACTTTGTTCGATAGGTTGGCTGTTTTTCATCTTCGCCACTTGCATTCGAAAGTCAGGTCGTCCATCTCATCTGAACGCGAAGCGCACCCTAAAGAATTCGAAGTCTTAAAGAGCCCTTGAAACGGTTCGGACAAATTTTGTAGGTGCGTAGGATACAGCCTAAGTAGAACATTCGCACCACAATTTAAGTGAAGCTTTGCGCAATGAGGGAACAACAAGAGATTACAGGTTACCCTCCTCCCTAGCCATGTGTTCCCTGCTCAACACGTTCGCCGAGCGATCGGGGCTAAGCTCCACCTGCACTGGTTCTGTGTCACGATGTGACGTCACATCGTCCACTTCCGGTTGCTTTAGAGCCTGCCCCCGCCCGCGCGAAGCTTCTCTGCTAGCCGCTTGTCCGTCGATCACAAGCGAGATCTATCCAAGCAGCGTTCGCTGTAATCGTTCTGTTGAATGTCATTCGCGTCATCGCCTAGATCTTGAGAAGCGGTTGCGCTGGATGAGCGAAGAGATGGCTTTCGACCCGCACCCTTTCGCAATCCGCTCCACGCTAACAACGGCAGCAAGGATTCGCCACCACCAGACTCACTGAATTCCCTTGACGGCTCCGACGACGACAACGAGTACCGGTAGGCGTAAATACGAAAATTGACTTTCTCTACACGATACCTGTCTGTCTTCTCTGAGCTCTCTAGATTATAACAGGAAAAACAAAAACATTCATCTTGTACGGTGTACTCTTTTTACTATTCAAAAGGCACAGCGCAACAGAGACGTAGAAAAGGAAATACACAAAAACACATTTTTTACTATTTCTGCATTCACGTTCGATCGCGCTTGAACCGATTTTGTTGTCACCCTCTCTAGTTTATATCGAAGATGAACGTGTGGTATATATAACAACCGCTTCCGATGATTCGTTATGATGCAGGTGCGATTGCCGGCTTTGCGAGCACATGCCAACGGTCCTTGAGCCAGTGTGTCGCCGTGACGTGCCACAAGTGGTTGCACAAAGTCCGGAGGATTGCATCACGCAACATGAAGAGTTCAGGAGCGTCTGCCTTAGCCCCGCGGTAGTAGGAGCATTGTATTGGGAGCTGCAGCAGAACGGCGTGGCGGTCGACGGTGAAGTGCACAGGTGAAGTTACGGTCACAGTACATCTGGAACTTGCCAGCGGACTCCGACTGCAGCGTTGACCGCACCACTTAATACTCTTTCCTAGGAAGCATCGCTCTTTAGCGTAATGCCTCATTACACGGTGGATTCGGAAGAGGCTGGGGAGATGCAACAGGCTCATGCTACCGGCAGGCGTCGTATCTGCCATGCGCAGACAGTTCCCGTCAGCCGAGTACGTCGGCGTCAGATGTCCACCTCTGTATACACGTTCAGGTATGACCGAGTTTATCAGATAATTGGCAGAAACTTAATTACTGGCAGATTGTTTGTGCCATCAGTGGTGTATTCGTGAATGTGATGTTTCTTTCACATCACGTTATGTTATTTGAGTAAGGATTCGCTTTGGTAGCATATAGATATACTACATTGCCATAAAAACCTCCCTGATGAACGCTCATGAATAAAGTAGTTCAGTTTCCATCAACTCTTTCTTGTCATCGCTACAGAATCCTGTGGATGTGAAAAAACCTCTCCTTCATATTTACATGTAGCTACACAATTTTTTTTCATGCCAAATAAAAAATTCGTACCGCATGAATACATCCAATAGCGAAATGAAAACAAATATTGTAGGTGCACAGTTGGCAAGTGCTGCGATTGCAGTCGCGAGGCCTGCACTAGTTCAATTAATTTTTTTTATGCTTCGATTGCTTACCCGGAGCTTTAACAAGTGGTGGGACTTCCTGGCTTAGTAAAGTTTTTGATGCTGCCCCAAGGAAAGGTGGCTGCCTGACTGCATTAGACAAGTAGTTCTCTTTGCTTGTGCGCTCGGAATGAATGGGGCACATTTGACCAGACTGGTGTTAGTGTATTGCGGGAGCAAACACGTTTTATTGTGCATGTATAGCCTGCGGCAGAAATACATGAAAATAATAAGGCCTCTCTCCTGGGTAAAATGCAGGAGTAGCTTGAACAAAGGACGATGTGTCCATTGGCAAAAATCAGGCGGGCAGCCGAGTTGTTGGCCTTGGCTACGTAGATGGCACGCATGAACCGTCTCAAGGCCTGCATTGCCTCTTAGAGATGTGGTCCAGTGTCACCTTCGAAGTAGATGTGGGACAGAGAGGGCAGGATGCAGGGGATGCCCGAGCGTGACATGTGCACGTGGCCTGAAGAGCCGGAGTCAATGCGACCCCCACGTGTATGCTCTTGAGACCGTGATGTAGTTGTAAAGGACTGAGGCTACACACTTCACAAAATGGATCAAAAAAGGCAATTAATTTGGCGGGACAACATGTAGTCTCGGGTCACGTGGAGCTCGCTGCGCCGTGTTGCTTGCCTAATGTAGAACGTGGCTGATGAATCTTCTGTTCTCATAAACAATAAAAGAACCGCAGAGCAAGTTGTTTTCAGATAACCTTGCCAAAGTTTACAGCATTCCTGCGCAAATTTCTCATTATAAGTTAGCCTGTTGCAAGGTCTCCTGATATGCGCGCTACAATGCGCAGTGGGGCTTCAATATTCTGGCATGTCCGTCGCACTCAAAAAGTCAGTTTCGACATCCACAACGCTCGGGTCATCGCCTGCCGATGACTCATTCTCCACATGAGCAACCGTGCCGTAATTCGTGGCCGTCATCCCTGCTGAAGTTATTCAGCTGGGATGTCTCTGGAATCTTCAATATATGTTGGCGGTTAAGACTTACACGCTTCCCACTCTCCATTCTTATTATGTAAGAATGCGTAACCACCTGCTGAAAGACCAGGATATTCCTGGGCGATGTCCGATCCTCCAAAATCTGCACTGTGGCTCCTTCGTCCAGCACTGGCAGATCATAATGTAGCTAAGGGCTTTGGGTGTGCCTGGTGAATATAGATTCTGGTAGTGCTCTAAAGTCGAGTTCGCATGCTCTCGGCCACATTCCCATGAGAAGTACTGACGGGCAAGTCCGTCTTCCAGTGGATTTTCTCGTTTAAGGGACCAAGCCACAGAGGTCTATGAGTATACTTGGTTTTCTTCAGCAGCCACTTCAACAACACCATTTCCGGCTCGCCCGTTGGCCAGCAGGAACATTGCACTAAAAGTGACATAGTAAAAGTTGCATAATTGCTTCTTGAACTCCTTCAATGCGAACAGGGGTACCCTGTCCATGCGAGGTTCCAGAGGTATGGTGCAAATGGAACGTTATATTCTGGTGTAGTCGCAAAGCTTCGAACTATGCGGGTGCTGTTCGCGATTGCCCGACATGAAGACGGCCAGTACATGCCAGGAAGAAGGAGGAGTTGCCAGACACCTTACAGAACAGGCCAGCACATCGAAGTTCTTGACATTCCTAGCTCACAAGGCTTACATCACCCTTAAATAAATGGGGTCCAAGGGTTCAATCAGAGTTGATATGCAGGTGACAGAGTTCGAGCAAGGAATCCAAAGGCCAAGTAGCCCCGACGCAGTGACATTTAGGGAGCAAGGAGTACGTCCGATACGCATCCCCTCGGCCACCTTCACATGCGAAGTACTGACGGGCAAGTCCATCTTCCAAGGGAGAGACTCTAGTTTAAGAGACCAAGCCACAGAGGTCCATGAGCGCACTTGGTTTTCATCAGCAGCCACTTCAACACTTGAACACCGTTTCCGGCTCGCCCGTACGCTTGCTAGCAGGAACCTTGGACGGGAAGTGACATAGTAAAAGTCGCATAATTGCTGCTTGAACTCCTTCAATGCGAAGAGGGATAGCCCATCCGTGAGAAGTTCCAGAAGTATGGCACAAATGGAACGTTTTATTCTGGCGTAGTCGCACAGCTTTCAACTATGCGGGTAGTGTTCAAGATCGCCCGATCGGAATACGGCGATCTTGAACACCACCAGACTCACCAATACATGCCAGGAAGATGGAGGTGTTTCCCTACACCTTCCAGAAAAGCTCAGCATATCGGAGTCCTTAACATTCCTAGGTCACAGGGCTTACATGATCCTTGAATAAATGAGCTCCAAGGGTTCAATCAGAGTTGATATGCAGGTGACCGAGTTCGAACAAGGAATCCACAGGCCAAGTAGCCATAATGCAGTGACATTAAAGGAGCAAGGAGTATGCCCGGTTGTGCAACACTTTTTGCATACGCAGAAGCAAAATATGCAACAATGTGAACAGCTTTTGAGGGTTTTAACAACAGTGTTCAACACTCCAAGGCATGCAACGCGAAGAGTGGTTGTTCCTGATTTTTTTTTTGACGGGGTGCAATTGAGATCCTCTGCCTGGCTTCAGTTTTTTTTTAATGTGCATGCGCTCAAAATAATTGGACTTATGACTATGATCGCATCAACAATATGCATCATCTTCTGGGAAACGGTCGGAATTTGTTTAATTTGGGGATACCAAGCCATGCATTGAAGCCATGTGTTCAATAAGAAAACCTGTTTTAGTTCAATAAAAAACTATTTCATTTGGGCATTTGACCAGATTTCTCCTGAATGTTGGGACAAGGCTTAGGCTATATTTTTGAGCATCGAGAAGGAACAGCCGTTGACTCCTACCTTGGAAAACGACTACTTTCAACTCACCAACCCAAACGTATCTGAACCATTCATAGTCGTGCTAATATTTCATGGGATGACAAAGGCTCCTGAGCGCAAAGTTCTGACAGCCGTTTGAGCCTCAAGTGCCTAATCTCCAACCGCGTCCACCATGCTGGGTTAACTGCGCAAGCTGCCAACCCAGACTTCAGACTTCAGACTCTGAGAACAAAGGTAGCGATGCAGACGGGTCATCATCTGATGAAGTTGCAGCCATGAGGGCAGCCCTGCATGAAAGTGGAAATGAGCCCGCCAATGTACATCCAAGCCGAATCGCACGTGGTGGTGCGTAAAGAATTGACAGACCAAGGAATCCTGAAGAGCATCTGGGAAGAGTGTTTTGTCGAACGAACATGAAACAGCCACGCAACGTGAGCCCGGACGTACTGACTATATCGCAGGTCATGAATGCATTCGAGACAATCAGGCGTTGCATCGGGTCCCAGGACAACGAGGCAATCACTCTGATGGCGGCATGTGAGGGTCTCGTTACGCCATCGCCTGGCAAGCTCAATCTAAGCCGACCGCCTTTTTTAATTTAAAGTTTGCTTTTTACGTCATCGAGTCACGTGTCACCTATGTATTTGATAATATCACGAAAATGAATTTCCAAGACGAAATTCTTCGCGCGCCCCGTCAGTTTCGTTGTAGCAGGATTCATGTGTACGACCAATGGATTCACCAACTCAAATGGGGCTTCGGTTTTGGCTATGACGCCTTCCGCCTCCATTCACTACAACTTGGCACACATGGCTTTCTTGAATGGTTGAGGCTGTCTCCTCGGGCGCATAGCCATTGCTTCAGCGCCTTCTTTTAAATTGATCGAGTAGGTGAACTAGGAATGCCCAGTGAACCGCTTTGGGAATTCGTCCGTGATCCATTGCTTAGGGTTCTTGCAGGCTGGGACGCTGTGAACACACTGCACAAGTCCAAACGTTTTGCATGCAGCCAACCTTAGCAGCCCCTGTTTCCCTTTCTACGTGAAGGAAGCACTGGCTTTGCGCACGAAGTCCGCTTGAAGCACCTAGGTAACCGTACCCAAGTGCTGTATTACACTGCCATACCTCATGAGCAGGGTGTTACTTTGACATAGAGGTAGAGTCGATTTCAATCTTTGGTATAGCAAGAATGGTGAGACATTCGCCTGAACTGATGTGTCTTGTCGCCATCCTCTGCAGTCAGGAACCAGTCATGTGAGCTGTAGATGCCCTCTGTGTATACTGCCATATATTGGAAGTAGTTTTGTGGTATCCTTGTTTGGTGCCTCTACCTCGTGTACACTTCGGCACAATCTACAGCAAGCAGCTAAGTGGCTTCGCCAGTGGCAGATTCCACAAGTATTTCCCCACACCGGCACCATTGTAGTGGGTGGCCTCTGTCACAGAACCCATAGTAATGCAGAGGTTTACCTTTCTTTTCACTGTCTCTTCCCTTGTCGACATGGTCCCAGAAAAAAGTATGGCTCAATACGATCTAAACCATCTTGCAGAAGTCAATGTCCTTCCTTAACATCAACGCCTTTTAAGTCAACAACTGTGCTTTCGGCTTCCTGTCCGTGGTGCCCTAGAGAAGCTGGTCGCGCAACATGGGATCCTTCAGTTCACAAATAGTACACGGTAGTACTTTCAGCTACACCTTGCATAAAGATTGTTCGAACAGTTCACGCTGCATCCAGGTGTGTGGAAAATACCCTTTTCAAATGTTTTGTTGATCTGTGGTTCGCAGTACACATTGAACTGGTGAACGTGCATCGTAGTTCTGTTCAGCCTGTGTGAAATGAAATGTATTGAAGACACCTTTAGCTTCTTGACTTCCTAAAATAAGTCATATGGCCGTATGCTTCCCCTTTGATTGTTCCGAGGCAAAGAAGGCGGCTTTCGAATCTACCCGTTTCTGAACGAAATATGCCGCAACAATAGGGTAAAGCTGTGTATCCCTGTTATTACTGCCATCCACAGCGATCGAAAATACTTGCGGTTTTAGGACATCCAGCAAAGAAGTCTCCGCGTTGGCGGCCATTTCCCAAACAATTGACGTCATCTTTGTTCGTCCGCAGGCGTAGGATATGGGTTCTTTGAACTCGGGGAACACCTTCAGGAAATGCGGTCCGGCACGATCGCTGACACTCAGCGGGATGTTGTGTTCAACTAAAATGCCGTGAAGAGGCATTGTGCACGAATCACACCCAGGTCATTGTCGCTGCTGTGAAGAAGAAGACGCGCCTCGCGGTACAGCCGCATTGCCAACGCGCGGCTCGTCTCGGCTCGCGCTGTTGATTGCTGGCGTCCGTTTGGACAGTGCTTCGGGCTGCTTCGCCGTTCCCGGCTGCTGTGCCGTTACATTAGGAACCGCCAATAAACCTTTTCTCAATTGGTGGAGGTGCTGGGACTCAAACCCCGTCGCTTGAAACCCTGGAGCTGAGATCGCGAACGCTACCACCCGCCATGACCGACAGCTCCTCCCAAACGGCACCGACACCACAGTCCGTCACCTGCACCGGCGTTCCACGACAACGGGACCCCAAGGTCTTCAGCGGTGCAGACGACGAAGACGTAGAAGACTGGTTTGCGTCGTATGAACGGGTGAGCGCACACAACAAGTGGGATGATCCCGCCAAGTTAACTCACGTCATCTTTTATCTGGCTGGTGTTGCCCAACTGTGGTTTCACAACCACGAAAGTGACGTGCCCACATGGTCAGTCTTCAAGACAACCTTTACGGAAGTGTTCGGCCGACCCGCTGTTCGCAAGCTCCGTGCCGAACAGCGCTTGCGCGCCCGAGCACAGCAGACGGCGGAAACGTTCACAAGCTACATAGAAGACGTCGTGGACCTTTGTAAACGAGTCAACGCCGCAATGCCAGAAGCTGAGCGAATTCGCCATATACTGAAAGGCATCGATGACGGCGCATTCCAGATGCTCCTAGCCAGGAATCCGCGCACTGTGTCTGAAGTTGTCAGCCTGTGCCAAAGTTACGATGAGTTGAGGAAGCAACGCGCTTCGACTCGGCGTCCTTTGGGAAGCGACGACTTGTTGGCGAGCCTTGACAACATGTACGACCCATCCTCATTCTTTCAGCGGGTCAAGGACTTTGTGCGTGAGGAAGTTGCTCGCCAACTTTCTTTAGTCCCCTTCACTCAGGAGCCCACCTCCCGTCTTCCAAACACGCTCCGCACCCTCATTTCCGAAGAGGTCGCCCACGTTGTCCCTTCCGCACCACATCAGCCGCCTGCAGCCGTGAATCTCAACTCTACGCGGGCAGTGCAGCCTGTCGCCACGCCTCTCACCTATGCGCAGCCAGTCCTGCCTGTGGCCGCGCCTCTTACGTACGCCCAGGCAGTACGCCGGCCTCCACCGGCGTCTTTCACGACCCAGTCCCAACCGCTGCCACCGGAAGCCCATGCTACATCTTGGACCGCACCGCGAGCTAATCCTTGGCGGACACCTGACAACCGACCCATCTGTTATTCTTGCTGCACTCCCGGACACGTCGCCCGATATTGCCGCCGTCGTCCTCAAGCGTTCGGCGACGCCTCGCGGCCCTTCCAGTACGGCAGCCAGCCATTTCGCCAATACGCCGCTCCTTCCCCCCAACCGTATGCTCGTGCTGACATCCCAGAATTTCCTTCGCGTCGCTCGCCATCCCCTCGCCGACGCTCGCTCTCCCCAATGCGTCGGCGACCCGCACCACCTGACCAGGAAAACTGAACGTCGCAGTTCAAGAGGCAAGAACTGCGCCCCATTCGAACTGTCAAAGTCCTCGCGCCTCTCCTGCTAACGTGGTCGAAATTTGTGTAGAAGGTGTTCCTACATTCGCTCTTGTGGATACCGGCGCAGCCGTTTCTGTGATAGCCGCCAAACTGTGCCGTTCGCTGCGCAAGGTGACCACACCACTTTCTGGACTGTCGCTTCGTACGGCAAGCGCGCAGCCCGTCACTCCGCACGCAGCCTGTACTGTACGTGTGCTTATTCACGGCATTGTTTACATCGTCGAGTGTATTGTTCTTCCCACCTGCTCGCATGACGTCATCCTCGGATGGGACTTCTTATCCAGTCATAAAGCCGTGATCGACTGCGCACGCGCCGAAGTTGAATTTTCCCCTTGTGACGCACCCTTGGACGAAGATTGCGACCGCCCTACTAAACTTACCGTGCGCGAGGACACAGATATTCCACCTGGCTCCTTCGCCCTCGTCCCCGTCTTTTGCGATGCCGTCGCTGATGCAACGGTCCTCTTCACGCCGTCCGACGTCTTCATGAGCCGTAAATCTCTCCCACTACCCTTCGCGACGCTTGACATGGCTGGCGGCTGCAGCAATTTCTACTTTTACAATCCCCTCTGTGCGCCTCTTACGTTGCTCGTTGGTGAATGCCTTGGCTTCGTGGAACTCCTCGACTCTTCGTCTTTGGTTGACGTCCCTGGAGACTCTTTTGACGTCGACCCCGGCCAAGCATCTTCGATGTCCGCGCTTGAAGAAACGTCCAGGGTTGCGTTCTCGCATGCCATCGCCGATACCCTCACACCTGCCGAACGCGCCGACCTTCTTGATCTCCTGCACAACTTTAGAAGTTCATTCGACGTTTCACAACCTCACCTGGGCCGCACGTCGGAAGTGCGGCACTACATTGACACCGGTTCACATCAGCCGTTACGTCAACGACCATATCGCGTCTCTGCCGAAGAGCGTCGTGTCATTACCACCCAAGTCGAAGATATGCTGCGCCGTGATGTTATTCAACCTTCGCATAGTCCCTGGGCATCTCCTGTCGTTCTCGTTCGCAAGAAGGACGGGTCTATTCGCTTTTGCGTCGACTACCGTCGGTTAAATAAGGTAACGCGCAAAGACGTCTATCCTTTGCCGCGCATCGATGACGCCCTCGACAGTCTTCAGGGCGCAGAATTTTTCTCGTCCCTTGACTTGCGTTCAGGGTACTGGCAGGTCCCCATGGCTGCGGCCGATCGCCAGAAAACCGCGTTCATTACACCTGACGGTTTATATGAATTTAAGGTGATGCCTTTCGGGCTTTGTAACGCCCCTGCCACCTTTGAACGACTCATGGACAACACTCTGCGTGGCCTCAAGTGGTCTATATGTCTGTGTTACCTCGACGATGTCGTGGTTTTCTCGCCTGATTTTCCTACTCACCTGCTCCGCCTTAGACAAGTTTTGACCTGTCTAACGAACGCTGGCCTTCAACTCAACCTCAAGAAGTGCCGCTTCGCCGCGCGTGAGCTCACCATTTTAGGCCACGTTGTGTCCAAGCACGGCGTTCTACCCGATCCTGCAAAACTTCGAGCAGTCGCTGAGTTTCCGAAGCCTCAGACCATCAAAGAACTTCGAAGCTTCGTGGGCCTATGCTCATATTTCCGGCGCTTTGTTCGAAATTTCGCATCGATCATGGCGCCATTGACTCAGCTTCTACGCGGTGACGCCGCCCTCTCCTGCTGGTCCCCTGCATGTGACTCCGCCTTTGCTACGCTGCGTCGTCTTCTCATCTCCCCACCTATTCTTCGCCATTTCGACCCGTCAGCTGCAACTGAAGTACATACAGATGCCAGCGGGGTCGGTCTCGGCGCCGTACTCGCCCAACGAAAGGAGGGCTACCCCGAATATGTAGTCGCCTATGCGAGTCGCACACTGACGAAGCCTGAGGCCAATTACAGCGTGACCGAAAAAGAGTGCTTGGCTTTAGTATGGGCACTTGGCAAGTTCCGACCATATCTGTACGGGCGCCCATTCGACTTGGTCACAGATCACCATGCACTTTGTTGGCTCGCCAACTTGAAAGATCCCACTGGCCGCCTAGCCCGTTGGGCACTACGCATCCAGGAGTACGATATTCGCGTCGTCTACCGCAGTGGACGCACACACTCCGACGCAGATGCCTTGTCTCGTTCACCTTTACCTCCAGACTCGGCCTGCGCAACAACTTCCGCACATTCCGTGTCATCTCTCGACATGGACTCCTTTGCAACCGCACAACGTCGTGACCCGTGGGTCGCTTCTCTTTTCGACTATCTTTCTGGATCGTCGACCATCCCTGTATCCCGAACCCTCCGACGCCAAGCAGTTCATTTTGCCATTCGTGACCAGCTGCTGCACCGACGCAATTACACTCCTGATGGTCGTCGGTGGCTTCTGGTGGTTCCCCGCAGCTTAAGGTCTCAAATATGTGCCGCTTTCCACAACGATCCGCAGTGTGGCCATGCCGGAGTCTTCAAGACGTACGAACGCATTCGCCACCGCTACTACTGGCGCGGCATGTACAATTTTGTACAGAAGTTTGTTCGGTGCTGTCTTGACTGTCAACGCCGCAAATCGCCGCCTTTACGCCCATCTGGTGCCTTGCAGCCGCTCCCGTGCCCTGCCACACCCTTCGATCGCGTCGGCATCGACCTATACGGCCCACTTCCTATGACACCAGACGGCAATCGGTGGATCGTCGTTGCTATTGATCATTTGACACGCTACGCTGAAACTGCTGCTTTACCAAGTGCTACAGCGCGGGATGTAGCCTCTTTCGTCCTACATCGCTTCGTGCTTCGACACGGCGCACCTCGGGAACTCCTCAGCGATCGCGGTCGCGCCTTCCTCTCCGAAGTCGTCGTAAGTTTGCTTTCGGAATGCCATATTATTCATCGGACAAGCACGGCATACCATCCACAGACTAACGGGCTCACAGAGCGATTTAACCGCACACTTGGTGATATGCTCTCTATGTACGTGGCGTCCGATCATGGTAACTGGGACCGCATCCTTCCATTCATCACGTTCGCGTACAACACCGCGATCCAGGCCACTACGGGATTTTCACCTTTCTTCCTCCTGTATGGCCGCGAGCCTACGCATACCATCGACACGCTCCTTCCATACCGTCCTGACGCCTCCGAGTGTCTACCTGTTTCCGACGTCGCCCGACAAGCCGAAGAATGCCGCCAGCTAGCGCGCTCCTTTACGGCAGAGCAACAGCAGCGCCAGAAAGAAAACCGCCTCGACACGCATCCAAGCACGACCTACGCTCCAGGCGTTCTTGTGTGGTTGTCGGTCCCTTTCCAAACGCCGGGGCTTTCCTCGAAACTCGTCCCAAAATTCGAAGGGCCTTACCGAGTCTTGGCGCAAACATCCCCGGTGAATTTTCTCATTGAGCCCCTGTCACCACCTGAAGACTTGCGCCGGCGTGGACGTGACATTGTCCACGTCTCGCGTCTCAAGCCCTACCACGACCCTCTGCCTCCCGATTCTTAAGGCGCCAGGATGGCTCTTTTTGTCCGGGGGGAGATTGTGAAGAAGAAGACGCGCCTCGCGGTACAGCCGCATTGCCAACGCGCGGCTCGTCTCGGCTCGCGCTGTTGATTGCTGGCGTCCGTTTGGACAGTGCTTCGGGCTGCTTCGCCGTTCCCGGCTGCTGTGCCGTTACATTAGGAACCGCCAATAAACCTTTTCTCACTGCGTACAAAAATTGCTAGGCTTGGCTGGCTGTCCGCCACTTGCACGCATCCCTGATGCTTCTTCAAAGCGACGTGGACCTTGATCTTAGACTTGCCGCCATGTGAGATGTTCTCATCACAGACACCCATGGTGCAGAATACGAACTTCTCCCCTTTCTAAGACGGGACGAAGCACGGAAATTCTGCCATGTATGGTTTCAAAAACACTCGGAAGTACTTTCGGGGATTCAAGCCCGCCGTTGTATGGCGAAGCCACTACAGGGCGGAGTCGCACTGCGTCCGAGGCAGAAGCTAGTCACACAATAGGAGAGGCCAACATTGCAGTGACAGAAGCTTACTGAAGTCCAAAGCTGCGCGCACGCGCGAACAAAGGCAACAGCATGGCAAGAGGTTTGCAGAAGCGCTAAAAGTGCTATCCAGCTTTGGATATTGATTTCTGACCCCTCTAGTAGATGACAGAATTCACTACAACCTTGCAGCTGTTGATACCACGCATACGTATTGCCCTCTCCTGGCGGTGCAAAGTACCAGGGTGTAGTTTTAGTACATTTTGGACTGGCCATTTAGCACTCCCTGCTCTCTTTCCCAATTACATATCCCATTTTCAAAATGATGCGTTTATGGTCACTGCGTATGCTGCTATACCCTTCCTCATCAATGACCCTTTCTCTTAACTTATCATGAATTTCTTCTTTCATCAGAGAATAATCAGTGGTCTATTGCCGGTTTCCAACTTCCCACGTGATCTCCCCTTCACACTTAGGCCCGGTATTCACGATAACGAGGTTATGTTGCTCAGAAAGGTCTAGCATTGACTCCTCGTTGTTGTTGGTATAGCCAGTTAAATCCTGTAGGTGGGCATTCGTGTCACCTAAAAGGATAATTTCAGCACCATTCGCGAAACCCTAATATCAGCACTTAAGCATTCCACGAACCCTTCATTCTTCTCTATGCAATTTCCGCTTCACAAATGCCTAACGCCAAGCAAAGCTTCTCTTCCCCCTCATTGTACCTGATAACTAAAGATGCTCTTGAGATTCTGAATTTACTGCTTTCCATATGACACCCTGATGGATGAGCATTCCAACTCCCCCTCCTTTTCTTTCCGACTTAGTTCTGTTACACCCTTACCACACATAATACTCAATCACTGGCGGCTGTTTCGAGTCTCTAACATGCGTTTCTGTAATCGCATCAACCCTTATTTGTTCTCTATTTCACTGCTCCTCAATCCCTGCCCACTTTTCTTTTCTTCTGCCGCTCTGCATGTTTATGTAGCCTATTGCATGGAGAGCTTTCTTTCTTCCTTTTCTCCTTTCTCTCTTATTGACGGCAATGCTATAGTGACGTTTCCTTAGGGGACCTTCTTCATTACTACCAACCCTGGCCTCCTGAGCGCCCGTGGGCCCCCTAGAAAAGCAACAGCGCGACCAGCAAGTCACCTGCTCACTTCTCGTGCAAGCCTGTAATTGAGGCGGATTCCGTCTCTAAGAACCACCACACCTTCTCACTCCCCTGTTTACTTCGACAACCTGGAAGCCTTTTTCTCGGCTCATTTTCCATATCGCCTTATTAGCAGACACTACGGCTCTTTGTACGTCACTGCCACCTACAAGCACCTCCGGCGCCGTGCACACGACGATCTGCACCTGAGGGGACGGCTCGGGCAAGTCGTCCGCCCCCTTCGCCAAGCGCTGGGCTAGTCCTGTCTCTTTGCTGTTCAGGACGCCATTTAACCTACCGGCTACTTCGACGAGGTTGCGCACGTGGGCATTTTCCAAGAGCTTTGCTTTTGCTCGTTCCATCACAGAACCCAGGGTCCGCCCCGGAAATGCCCCTCCCGCCACTCTTTTATTGCCTTCCACCCTCGCCGTAATTGCTTCTGAGCGTCTACCTAGGTTTGAGTCACCGGCGATAATCACCATTTCATTCTCTCCTACCTCTCCCTGCTTACGTTTGTTCTTTTCCGTGTGATTCATACTTCACAAGGGGCACTGACGCCTGCGCTTCTGCTTTTACCGCGTGCCGGCGTCGAGGTAGGTGCTGCTCTTTCTAGCTAACCGCTCACCACGTTGCCCGCATTCACGTACTTTTCTGGCATTCCCTCTCCTGCCACGTCCGTACACTGCGTTCCATTTCAAGACTATTCTCGTTCACAATGGCGGCCCTGTTCAGCTTTTCCTCGGCTGCTTCAAGTCTTTTTTCCACTACCTTTTGTGCATCACGCTCCACCACCATCATCATCAGTCTGGCTACGCCCACTGCAGGGCAAAGGCCTCTCCCATACTTCTCCAACTACCCCGGTCATGTGCTAATTGTGGCCATGTTGTCCCAGCAAACTTCTTCATCTCATTGGCCCACCTAACTATCTGCCGCCCCCTGCTACGGTTCCCTTCTCTTGAAATCCAGTCCGTAACACGTAATGACCATCGGTTATCTTCCCACCTCATTACATGCCCTGCCCATGCCCATTTGTTTTCCTTGATTTCAACTAAGACACAATTACTTCGCGTCTGTTCTCTCGCCCAATCTGCTCTCTTCTTATCCCCTTGACATTACACCCATCATTCTTCTTTCCATAGCTCGTTGCGCCTTCCTCAATTTAAGTAGAACCCTTTTCGTAAGCCTCCTGGTTCCTGCCCCGTAGGTGAGTACTGGTAAGACACAACTGTTATACACTTTTCTCTTCATGGATAATGGCAACCTGCTGTTCATGATCTGACAGTGCCTGCCACACGCACCCCAGCCCATTCTTTTTCTTTTGATTATTTCAGTCTCATGATCCGGATCCGTGGTGACTACCTGCCCTTACCACTTACTTTTTTCTACAGATGAATTTTTAGACCCATCCTTCTGGTTTGCCTGTCTAGGTGAGTGAGCATGCATTCCAATTGGTCCCCTGAGTTACTTAGCAAGGCAATATCGTCCGCGAATCGGAAGTTAATAAAGTATTCTCCATTAACTCTTGTCCAAAGGAGGCAGTAAAATTGCGCTTACTACGGCGCCTGTAGTGGGAAATATTGGAACCCATATAAGCATCCCGAAGTGACCCTACTATGCTGGTTTTATTAGCAGCGGCGCGCGGTCAATTTTTTCGCCCCCTATGGTCATTTGTTGCACTTGAGAGTGATATACCCCAGCAGGGGCTTCCATAGAGCCCATGATGAAGTGGCGCCACCTGGTGATGTTTGCACAAGGAGCCTCAGCAGCAGTCCTTCCTGAACATACCATATGAGCAATCAACACGATTCCTTGCCTCCTTAGGTATGATGG
This sequence comes from Dermacentor albipictus, assembly GCF_038994185.2. NCBI lineage: Eukaryota > Metazoa > Arthropoda > Arachnida > Ixodida > Ixodidae > Dermacentor > Dermacentor albipictus. The sequence continues at coordinate 87,279,044 of NC_091822.1, forward strand.
CGCCATCTAGCTCAGGTGCGTGGAAGTGCATCCTTTCACGCCCTGTAAAGTGGGAGAAGGCCCTTAACGCAAATAAACTATGTAGCAGGTTTGGAAGCCCACGCTCCACTCTCTTGCAGAGAGGAAGAGAATAAGAGCTCGAACTAATTTGGAGCGTAATAAATAGCATCTGGCACTAAGTGTGCAATACTGGGCAACATCTTTTTAACTTCACAATCTTACGGTATACACGGTATACAAGCAAATAAGAAGTTACGCTGCTATTTCTTCAAGCGCAGCCAATTCTTATGTGAACATTCATGCTTGCGATGAGAGAAGGAAAATGAAATGAATGCGAAAGTGGCGTATACAAATGTTACGCCGCCTTTAAAATTTTACATGTTACTGAAAATCGAACACTTCTATTGTACAAGGCGGTTTACCTTTATATATTATGTTAACGTCTGTGAAGGAAAGCAAATATTAGTTGAACGAAAGCGTAGCTAACGCGCTCTCTCTCTCCTTAGATTATGGTTTGGGTTCGCGCCGGCGGAGTAATTTTGTTACCTATATTCTTAGTTTGTTTGTTTCATACTCTTTTTTACAAACGTGGAAGATTGTGTCGATATATGCTCCCTTTAGAAGCAGAAGACTCTTACGCACTCTGATAACGCATTTGTGTGGATTGTTGCCTTAACTATTGTGCGCGGATGTAGTGTAGAAGTTTCGCGGTGTCTTAACTAAGACGAAGAAGGGATGAGGGGGAGAATAAAAAAGATGGCTGGCAGCACAGCCTAGCCCTGCTGTGTATTATTACAAATTGGCGCAGCCGCATTTTTTCTGTTTGGACGTTCAAGTTGAGATATGGGTGGACATCCGAATCTTGGCTGCAACGTCTCAAGATGAAGAGGAACAAGCTCTTCCGGAAGCAGGGAGGACTGACGCATTTGTCTCCTATAAAATGCTAGAACGAAGCTCACTTGCGATGATTGAGTTGCGAAAGAAAAAGTGATGCTGAATACGAAACTTCAAGATTATGGGAAGTTTTTGCTGACTCCAATTCGAAAGTGCGCGAAGCCTGCTACCGATGCTTCGTCTGACAGTGGAGTGAACCTGCTCAGTAAGTTCCTTGAAGTGCAACAGGAACAGAACAGACAGCCAAATGAATAATGCGTTGCTTGTAAACGTGACTGAAAGAAGAATGAGCAGGCCGAGTCTCGAATACGTGAAACCAGACATGTTTGATGGAGATTCCAGTAGTCCCGAGTCCTGGCTAACATATTGTGAATATGCATGCAAAGAAAACTATTGGCGCAGTGATGAAGATAAAATGAAAAGCATGCGACTATTCCTATCAGAATAGCCAAGATTTGGTACGAATTGCGTGTCAGCGCTCACAGCAACAAACCATGGAAGGAGTGGAAGGAAAAGTTTCATGGCTCTTTTGGAGAGAACAAGGTATTATTAAGGGATAAAGCTATTGCATTGAGCTACAGGTCTGGATCTGTACTCAGCTATTTTACGGGAAAAGGAGGCTACTCCAGTTGGCTGACGCAGCCTTGCCCGAGACATCTGTAGTTTCGCTTATCATTCATGGTTTGAGTCCAGATCTTCAGAAGAAAATACAAGTGAGAGGGCCCGAAACTACTGAAAAACTTCTGTGGGGAATGCGAAACCTCTATCTACAAGACTCGGGACCACAGCGGCAGCCCATGATGCCTGGTGTAAGGTGCCAAACTGTCACACAAGCTGATAAAAGACGTCCGCTTGCAAGCTGGAAGTCTACCGCTTCTCCTGTGTCCTTTCAGACGAAGGAGGCTCAAGCCAACACGAAGAGTCAGATGCTGTGACAAATAACTAAATAAAGAGGGCTTCGGCTTCCGCCTGAATAAACAAAGAGAAGCTGTTTATTTTTCGCATTCAAACCTCTTATATATATATATATATAGATATATATATATATATATATATATATATATATATATATATATATATATAAACGAGAAGAAAGGGGGTTAACCGAGGGACCCGGTATTATTAGTCATATAATGAGAAGCCAACAAACACTGACACCAAGTACAACATAGGGGAAATTGCATGTGCTTAATGTGCTTAATGGAAATGCTTAATGTGCTTAATGGAAATTCCATGTGCTTATATATATATATATATATATATATATATATATCTGTTTTTGTTGATGGAAAGGAAAGGAGCGCGTTAGTTGGCAGTGCAGTAAAGATCACAATTATAAATTCCCGTATTGTTGTGACTGAGAAAGTACCACAGGGACCGTCCGCGGAAGTACATGTATACGACGGAAGGCGAGATATTGATGATAATTGGACATGTTTAACCACGTCCTGTCTCGGCAACAGTGCACCTACGCAGGCGCTAGTACTCGACGGAGTACCCTATGAATTACTCCTATCATGTCCAGGCATCAGTGCACTTCACCGTAATCCTGGACTGGAGAAGCAACTTCGGATGAAAAGCTGCACAATCTCGGCATTTCTTCAACTTCTTCTTCGAGGAGCCTGCGGCAACCATCGTCATGTGAGGATGTTAAGAGTCTTTACCCGTAATTGTTATGCTTGAAGGGGTATCCCAAGGCAACTACAATGTTTGAGGTACCATTTAAGTTAGCCGATACTACAGTGGTAAGAAAAAAGCCATATAATATGTCACGGGAGAAGATAATGTGGCTGAAGAACGATCTTCAAAAGATGTTGAATGCACAGATAATTCCTCCATCCACGTCTACATTCTCGTCGCCCATCACTATTACACCTGAGGAAGATGGAAGCCTCCGACTGCAAGGATTACAGGCAAATTAATAGGCAGACAGAGCTTTTTCCTTTTCCTATGCCATGAATAGACTACATCATAGAAGAGACAGGTGGCTGGAGAGTGTTTTCGCGTATTGATTTATGTAAAGGATTTTGGCAAGTTGCACTTTCTGAAGAATACACGAAATGCTTTGCCTGCATAACGCATTTTCACATCTATGACTATAATCGACTCCTATTTGGATGGAAGAACTCACCCGCTTGGTACCAGAAGATGATGAATGACGTCTTGCGACAGTTTCTTGGGAAGTTCTTTAACGTGTATATCGACGATATAAAAATTTACTCTCGGAATGAGGTGGAGCACTCAGAGCATCTGGCCAGTGTACTTCAAGCATTGAGTGAAGCGGAGTTCAAGATTAATGACAAGAAAAGTGAGTTTTTCCAAAGAAAAGTTGTGTTTCTAGGTAGAGTATTTGATGGCCAAACCAAGACAAGAAAGCAGTAATCAGTCGAACGAATGTAACAACTGCAGAAACCGTGCGACCAACAGTCTTTGCGGGTATTTCTCGGCTTCGTGGGGCATTTTCGGGCTTTCATTAGAGATTATGCCACGAAAACATTGTTCCTGACAGAAATGAACAAGAAGAATGTATCATTTTGGTGGACATCAAAGTGGGATTCCGTTTATCAAAGCCATGTGAGCATCATTTCGTCTGACCCAATTCTGACGCTTCCAGACTTCAAGTTGCCCTTCGAGCTGAACGACGCTCCTCATTACGGCACAGGCACAGTGCTTTACCAGAGGGATTCAGAAGCTCCATGGAGCTGGCAAAAAAAAGTCGTGGGATGTTGTTCGTATGCATTCTTGAAAGCACAACTGAGTTACACGACTACGGAGAAAGAAGCTTTGGCAGTCCTAATTGCCGTACGCTATTTTAGACCCTACCTGGATGGCAGGAACTTCACGCTCTTTACCGATCACCAAGCCTTACCGTATATCCTTAACTTCGCAGAGCCTAGAGGAAAAAATGCGCGGTGGGTGAGTGAACTCCAGCAGTTTGTGTTTGTGGTCCACCACAGACCTGGAAGATTCTGCAGTGTTTCCGGCAGAAACGCTTGAAAGACGACGTCCAGCGGTACGTGCAGTCTTGCCATCAATGTCAAGTCCATCAAGTAACATACCTTCAGAGTACAGACGATATGGTCCTACGTCGACACTCTGACATACCGTTTGAAGTCATCCTGGTAGATATTGCAGAGCTTAAGAAAAAGGCTACAGGAGTAAGAAAAACACAGTCTTTCCTAGTGACAGTAGACCAGTGGACTAGAATAGTGGCCGCATGACCGGGTAGGGAATGCGCAAATTGTGTGGTTTTCATTTTGATCCGAGAGATGTTTAAGAATACGAAAGTACTAATATCAGACAATGGACCACCACTTGTAAGCAAGCCCCTGCAAGAGTGGGTGAAGTAACGATGAGTTGTTTTGCGACGCTACGCGCCCTACCATCCTGCAGGTAATGGCATGGCTGAAAGAATCATACGAGATTTGAAAGAGTTTATCTCCATGTATGCCAGTTTCAAAGGCGGATGGAAGTGCTGCTTGGAGATCGCCGTTGCTCATCACGATTGGCCGCACACTGCGAGTATTGGCTGTAGTCCCTATTTCGCAGCATTTGGAAAGACAGCGGTGTCCCTGCTAGTCAACAGCTTGGTATTGCTGACCGCCTGCAATTGTGCGAGAAGCGGAGAACTGCGGAAGCCTACCAGCGATACCGCGAAGATAAGAAGAGGCAGTTCGACCGCCGCCACAACACGCGGATACCCCGTATACAGCTGAACGATTTAGCACTCGTCAGAAAAGGTCTTCCGGGTACGAAGCAGGTGTACATGGGACTGTATCGCGTTGTACAAACTGCAGTACAAAAAGGTGTTCTCAGGAGAGTTGGTTAAGTCAACGATGACGGCATGCTCGAGTTTGCAACCATTGGGAACGTATTTATGTATCATCCCTGGAGGGATTATTCTTCAAAGAGGGGGAGTGTACGGGGACGTTGCGAAGAAGTTACAGGGTGTCTTAAATAAGATGAGGAAGGGATGAGGGGGAAAATAAAGAAGGTGGCTGACACCATTGCCTAGCCCTAGTGTGTATTGTTACAAATTGGTATAAGGTCAATCTCGAACTTACACTGATTATTCTTCCTGCGCTGCTTCTCTTTTCCTCTCACATGCATAGGTTTTCATTTGTTGCAAAATCCAGAGCACGATTGCTTGGCGTGCTTTTTCTTCTGCTTTATTGTTACCGATTCCCGTAGTCTTCCTACTTCAGCGCGGAAGTGCGGCTACTACTCGCACACGTGTTATTGTATATATTGTGTTTGATATTGCCTCGGGATACTTCCTAACTCCTATACACGTTCTCTTCTCTGGGTATAAAAAGTGCATACGCTGTTCAAGAGACGTCTACAGCAGTCATAATATAGATACAGAATTTGCTAAACAACCTATTTCCAGTGGCCTGTTTTGCTCCACAAAAATTTTAGCGGGTTGCATGTGTAGTGCTCGACGGCTTTAGTAAAAAAGAAGATTGCGAATGCAGTGTACAGGGTGTCTCAAGAAAGTCTGTAGACTTCCCAGAAAATGCCTACAGACGTCTTGTGCACATCAAAATCTTTTTGTCAATTATCTTTACAACCTAATTCGTTTCCATGTCCCATTGTTGCTCTAGGTAGGTCGCACGATTTTCTCCGCGTCTTGTCGCGCCACACAAGAACGAACAGCAGAGCCGCGATGCAAATATTCAACGCTCCCATCATCCAGTAGAGGCTGTCGTACGATCCCAGGGTGTCGCGGAAGAAACCTGCATCGCAAACGCATTTGCTGTACTTGATAAAATTGAAATTTGACAAGTGCACAAAGAATAAACAAAACGCGCTCTTGTTATAACAAATGGATTACACAAGGAAAGGCTCATCAGGACCACATTCCCGCAGAAAGAAATAAGCGCGAGAGGTGGGGACCAGCTGTGACAAAATATTGTTGTCATATTCGTCTCCGAGCAATGCTAAGGCACAAAACAGGGGCATGAGAAGAGCTACATTAACTTCTACAACTTATAATTAACCTCTGCGACTTATATATACGACTACATGGACCTATAATCCATGACAGGCGAACGCATATATAAATCCCTGCCCAAACGCTCCGTACAGATGGTTAACCAGCGAAGCTGAAATGTGTGGCCACCGTGTTTATCACTGCGTGAATCCCGACCGTTCATTAAACGATGGCTTGGTAGGCTGCAGAATCCTCGGTGAGCACTTGCTGGTCTCACTCGGCTGCACAAGCCTGTTCTTAATTGTGCACGAGCTGCAGCATCGGCACGGCGCACACGAGCTGATTCCCGGTTAGCCCGCTGCGTTGCTGATCGAAAGCTACCTGCTACTCAGGAGTACGCATGACGCATGGCCGGAGAGAAAAAGTTGCGCGCGCCCTCGGCTTCGACGGAGAACGATGACGTCACTACTGTAGCAGCCAATCGCGCGCCTCTCTCTTTCTTTCGCGCATGCGCATGGGATTGTGGCGGAGGACATTTTGGCGCATAGGCAACAGACGTGCGGACGAATCGGCTAGCCATATACAGCTTGGCTGAAAAATATGACATGAACAAGATCTGGTCGAAAGATTGCTGGGTGTTGGTCACAGACTCACACTATTTAGCATAAATTTGATGACTCATTGGACGAGCATGTGGCCTGATTTGGTGTTCGGAATATTCGGAGAAACTAACAAGCTGTTGCAGTTCCTTGCAGAAGTGACCCCAGCGGAGCAGCTCCCAATATCAGCGAAGCAGACGAAGAAGCTGCCATGTCCTGCTGCAGGGCATATTTTGTCACTAACAATGCACAGAATTTTCGCGCGAATGTCCCGTGCTTTCCGTCATTGCAACTACATTCATATCTCGTTGTCAGTTCTACAGCATCTGTCGTTGATCGCGGCGAATATTCCAGTCACGACGACAATGTCACAGTATCAGAGGCTCTCGTGAAGATAACGCCACAGCATATCGCCGAATCACCATAGCTTGCAACAGATGTACGAGTGCTAGGACGGTACTTGCTGTTGGGATAGTTGATAGGGCATACCATGCTCTCCGAGCATGGTACTCTAGTATTACATTGCCAACTGGGAGTGTCTGTTGAGGCAATTCAACGTTTGAACGTAATTCAATAGTGCCGCTAGTCCAAGGGGTGAGCATAGGAAGTAAGGTTTAACATTTAATTTATTTGACCTATGGACATGCCTACTCTAATTGCAAGAACACAAAAACTGCTTTAGGTTAAGGTGTGTTGCGGAAAAAGCTGCTCTAATATACACACAACGAATCCTCACAGCAAAATCATAACTCAAATTCACAAAATTCCATGACTGAATAGAAGCGGTGAACTATGGTGAGCAATACGCAAACGCTGTTCAATCACCGGCGACAGTGATCATAATTCATCAGCACTGATCAGAATGCATCAGTGTCGATTCCTCGAATACTGCCGCAACTCCTTGTGCGATTCACCGTATTTGATATACGTACATATTGTTACGTAGGAAGACTGGGAGCGCCAGCCGAAGGGAGTCGGCGAATAGGAGCGACGGGGCTGGGGAGAGCGAGACTGTCGTAGTTGGCGCGAAGGCGAACGAGAATAGGAGCGCTTCGGAGCAGGAGAATCAGCGGCGGCGTTATCGGAGCGTGCGGCATAGGGACGAGAAGGGCCACCTGGGGGGGCGAGAGTAGGCAGTATAAGTAGACCGGGTCGGAGAACTCCAGCGACTGCGACAGTGCCGAGAAATGTGCCCGATTCGATGGCAGTGGAAACAAATGGGCTTGTCGTCAGCATTACGCCATTCAGATGGGTTGCGGAAACGTGGTGGGTAAGACGATGCGGGACGGGGCGGAATCGAAGAAGCTGGGCGGGTATCAGGACGATGGGCCGAGAAGATGGTGTGAAGACCCATGTTTTCGACCGCTTGGCGGACAACTGCCTGGATGAGTGATACCGTGACTGCAGATGTGTTGGTGGGACTGGAGTCGAAGGCAGCCGGATAGGCGGCCTCGATCTCACGCCGGACGATCCTGGTAACATCGGCAGTGTTGTTGGGACGAGGAGTCTAGGCACAGGAAGATGTCGCTGGGGTGTTGGGCAGACGGGCAAACTGCTGGTGAATACATCGGCTTTTAGCGAGTTCCAGGCGGCGGCACTCATTTATAACAGCATCCATCGTCGCTACGTTGTTGCAAACGAGCAAGTGGAAGGCGTCATCGGCAATGACTTTAAGGATGTGGGCAACCTTGTCTGAGTGAGTCATGTGGGTGTCAACTTTGCGGCACAGCGCCAAGACGTCCTGAATGTACGTGACATAGGGCTCTGTTGACGTCTGGACACGGCCGCAAAGCGCCTTCTGCGCGGCAACTTGGTGACTGTAGGGGTTGCCGAACAACTCTCGAAGCTGTCTCTTAAGTGAATCCCAACTGGTGAGCTCATCTTCGTGCTTGCGACACCAAACTCTAGGTGTGCCACCGAGGTAAAAGACTACGTTGGCGAGCGTAATAGTAGGGTCCCACCGGTTATTGCGGCTGACGTGTTCATACAGGCTGATCCAGTCATCGACGTCTTCCCCATCTTTGCCCGAGAATACGCCAGGATCACGGGGAGCGAGGACAGTGATGGAGGTCGTCGAAGTGGCAGCAGGTGTCGGAGCCGGCGGAGTCGGGTTGTCGTCGCCGGGAGCCACGAAGGAAGGCTCGACGTGCCGTCCACTGCGAAGCTCCGTGACGAGGTACAGGGAACGTCCACCTCCACCAGATATGTTACGTAGGAAGGCGCAGACGAAAAGCTATGTACAAGTATATTTACAGGAAGATGCGCTGCGCTTGGCCAAGAGGCAACAGCCCGCGCTAGCTTCTAATCGTCGTCGTCGTCTTCTTCACACTGCTCGCCTTTTCGTGATCGCATATATTGTGACGTAGCAATATTAGAGTGCTGCTCCTAGGCGCTCGTTCCTGTGGCGAGCGTTGGCGTCGTACCTCGTAACCAAGCAAACGAGCACCGAAAACGATGAAAGCAAACGCGGAGAGCAGCAGGAGATGAAAGGCGGCGATTGTGAAGACAGCGCGAGGAGAAAAGCGCAGGGGGAGAGTGCAGGGGAACCAGGACGCAGATAGTGGAGGAGGAGGGTATGGAGAAAGCGTGAGAGCTTACGAGCTGCTTCTCGATCTCCCGATTAGCGAGGCAGTTACGTCACACATCGCTCCGTTCGCAACATGCCGCATGAGACAGATTATCCATGCCAGACAATATGTTGCGAAATCAAAACGCGTAGAGCTGCGCTCTAATTTGGCATTAGGGTGTATCGAAATCTCCGGTGAAAACTTTTTCTCGTGCAGTTTGGACCTTCGCCTTTCTCGCCATTCAGTGATGATGTTTGACTCCCCTACAATTGCTGCGTGCACCACAGTGAGCCATAGATGAAAAACAAACTGACGTTCGTGCTTTACTTCTCATATCTACGTTATTTTTTGGCGCTACATAGACATTGTACAGAACACAGGTAAGAAACAACGTAAAACTCAACAGTCAACTGCATACACAAAAAGCTCAAAGTGGTGTATATCACTTACTTTTCACACAAAAAGTTGCCTGCATGCAACCTTCTCAACGAAATTCTCATGAAATTGCGAAATGGTAGATGGTATCACGCGCCGTGTGCTTGAACTATGCAATTAAAGTTGACTGAATTGTGGATTCGATGTGATAATACAAAGGACTGATATACAATGCGTACGCTATTTAATCTATCTTGGGAACGAATTACATTGAAATAAAAAAGAAAGGATGCGATGATAGCACGAGTAAACTCCAGAACAGAGCACACAAAGAACACGGACAATATTTAAAATAAAAAGCGTTGTTTAGTGTCGTTAGGATAATGCATAAACCCTTAAACCCGAAAACAAGCCACACTTCTGCATGGCTTGGGAATGAACTCAGCCTAATCGCAGTAACATATAAGAAAACTTGCAGCTAACGATGAGAGTGCATAACGTGGCTTTAATGTGATTACCGCCGAACACCTGATATGGCAAAACTACGGAATCACCGCGCACAACTAAGTTTTCAGGGCAGCTCTCGCGCGGTGATTGATTCATGAGGCTTAACGTATCGAAGCCCCTCCTGGGAATATGATGGACGCTGTAGTAGCGAGCTGTGGTTTAAATATGTAAACCCGATCTTTTTTTTAATAAGAATACAATAATAAATACACAAGCGTTCTTTTTTTGCATTTAGTGCTCATCGAAATGCGGCCACCCAGGCGGCAAGTTGAACACATGACCTCGTGTTGAACAACCGGACTCCCTTGCCGCTACTGCGGCGACGATTTTGAGACTGCTGTTCACAGTAAAGGAGCTAAGGAATATCAGACGTCTAGAAGCCTTTTTATCGTGATCTGCCACTCACCTATGATTGTAGGCCCGCTGGATGACAGCGGCACCAGCGTCAGTCCAAGCGTGCCGAAGAACGTAGGCAGCCGCTCGACTCCACAGTAGTCGTTAACCATCACGCTTCGTATACAGGTCGCAAAACCCTGACACACTCCTAGCACCAGGTTCAGTGCGACAAAGGCAGATAGGGACTGCACGGACGGCATGAACGCCAAGCAGGCGCCGGATCCGATGAAGCAGGCAACAGCCAATGGACACCGGCTGTGAGCTACGTTGTCCGAGGCGAAAGGCAAAAGCGTCCTTCCGGCGAACTGACCCGCTGCGTTGTAGGTGAGCACTAACTTTGCCTTCTCGAGCGGAGATCCCTTGTCACGGCCGTAGTCCACAATGATCGTAGTGTGCATCGATACTGTCCAATCGCAGAGGGCGTACACGACGAGCAGTACGTAGAAGGCAAGCTGACGGAAGAGAGACAGTTGTTCCGAGATGCTTTTACTCGACTCAGAAGGCAACAACTGCAAGACGGTAGCTGCCGGCGTTCCGTAGAAACGCGCTCGTCGTGGTCAAGACATGTTGAACCGCATTTATGAGATTCGCTATTGCGAGTAGAGGTTTTGGCGCCTAGTAGAGGTTGTGCTTGGAAAGCCTTCCCGTCACTAGTGATTTTGTTGTCGCAGAACTCCTCAGGAAGATCTACATTTCGGGCCAGCACACTTAAATTTGATTCACATGGGGACGCAGTATTAGCTGGCCTGGCGCTGTTTGAATCTTTCTGAATTCCGCGTTCATCCTTGCAGCTTCCTTTCGTAAGATTTCTGGTTTTGTGTTCGGTCACTGACATGTTCCGCATATTGCACCACTGAAACCTAAATACGATTGGACGTGGGATGCCAAGAAAAATCTCTAGTGGCAAGGCATTCATAGCTATAGCTGCGCCGATAAGGAAGCTTCCTCCTAAGCCGTAATTTGATACGGCGGCCGAAAAAAACAGGGGCCCAACCATTCCCGATGAAGCCAAGCCGACGTACTTGGCGGCTGTGGCTGTGGCTCTGTACTTGTCGAAGTACAGCATTGTATACACGGCGAAAGAAATGCCAGATGCTCCTACGCCGGTACCTGCAAAATCCAAAGGTAATAATCCCAGATTTAATTGTTCAGATGAAACATAACAATTTAAATATGCGGAAAAAATGTGATTGCAATAACAAAAACATGTTTTCTCAATTTTCTTGACAGAGCTGTTTTTCGGAGCATTCACATCAACCTTTCCCGTAGTACCGGCAGAGAATGATGTGTTTGAGTACGACTATGAGAACAGAGATTTGCCGTATTGTTATAATTTTGAATACTGTGAATATACGGTTCTGCTACCACCGACGATGACGGGTCTAGTATTCTTCTTCTTCCCGTTAAGACTAGTGCTGCTGCTGCGACTACTCGGTTTACAAATACGCTCATTCGTGCCGTGGCGCAGGCTTGTGGATTCACCTATACCAGGTGTTCAAAATTAAGCTTTATGGTTTTCTTAAAGTTAAGCACTGGGAGGCACGCGAAGACCACGGGTGCAAATAAGTTATGTGGCCATTTGGACACTAATTGAGAGGATAATTATCGCTTTCAGCAGCCCAATTAATCAAAATTGGATAATTACCTTTTTATTGGCTGCAGTAAGTGAGCATGTTTGTACTTAAAAGCAAGGGGCAGTCATGTTTCTACACAGTTTTACTTGGAAGAATTCTTCTAGCATGTCTGTGCTGCGAGATATCCGAATCAGTGAAAACTTTTTTCGAAATCTCCGGCGATTCGGCCGGGGCGGGGCCATAAGCACTCCAGCCTAGGTATGTAAGTCTTCGAGCCGCGGCGTGGGGCGTCTCATTGCCCGGGTGTGGAGGGTCCATGTGCGCGGAGTCCATGCGAGGAAACTGTCGTCGTTGCGACAAATATTGCCGTCTTGAATTTGGAGAATGCGGGCCGCTTCTCCAGGATTTCCTGTCGCTCGGGAAGTTGCGTATCGCTGCCTGCGAGTCGCTTATTGTCACCTCTGCGTACGTAGTGGCTACTACGAGGGCTACGCCGCTTCCTCGGCCGCTGCGGGTCTTCGGTGTGTATAGTCGCGCTCGCAACGCAAGTTCCGCTGTGGTCTGTGATTGCGACTGTGAAACCGCGTGGTGGTGGTGAAAAACTTTTATTAATGAGAAGGCCAAAAGTAAAAACAAAATTAACAAGCAGCTTTTTTGGGCGGCTTTCAGGCTGCTGGGTGTGGCGTCCAGGCTAGGCCTAGTCACGACGTCCTCGGCCCAGTTCACCAGCCAGAGTTGGATATCCGGCTCGGTGCTGGATAAAGCAGCCTCCCACTGCTGCGGATTGCTTAGGCGCCAAGAGGCAGGAAGCAAGTGTGCCGGGCAAGAGAACAAGAGTGGGACGCGACAGCGTTCCCGTCGACCCGCCAAGGGGTATAAGACAATGCGCTACGGCACAGCGATCACTTACGATGCGCCCCGCATCGGACTTAGCGCCCACCTATCACGCGGTGAGCGTCGAGCAACGCAGCGTTCGGCGCGGCGACGAAACGTGCGCCTGAGCGAACGGAACGAACCAAAGAACTCGGTGTCTCGGAGGGGGAAACGATCTACGCCAGCCAAACGTCGTGATCGGCACGGGCAGAGAGATAGATAGTAATCTAAACCGGGAGCACGGCGAAGCGTCGTCAGGGGAGAGGAGTCCCGCGACGCGCCTGGCAGCGGTCCCAATGCGCGCGCGGCGCGCCTCCTGTCGGGGCAGCGCCGTACATTGAGAGGAGGGGGTCTTCTGTGTTTACCGCAAGATGGCTCTGCGTGTGCGGAAAGCGCAGAAGAAATGCAGCGGAAACGCACTTCGCAACTCGTGTAATTGTGACTTCTGTACGTTACATGTTCATAATTACCGATATACACCGCAGTATAACTTTCCACGGCTCGTTTCGAAGGCAACACCGCATTCACTAGAGGCGCGTTTGCACCGCTTGGAAGCATCGAACTCGTGGCTGAGTGGTAGCGTCTCCGTCTCACACTCCGGAGACCCTGGTTCGATTCCCACCGGGCCAATCTTGGAAGTTGCTTTTTATTTATGAAGCGCCTGCCATGATTTATCGGTCACGGTCAACGCCGCAAACGCCGACACCGACGCCGACGACACCGGCTTTTCTGCGACACGAGCTCCTTAACGCTATCGCGTTAATAGGACGTGAGCGTAATCGGCGTGGGAGCCGTCACATAAGCGGCAAGGCGGCGAGTGCGTCCCGGGGTGGAAGAGGGCAAGACGTGCGGAAGTAAGATAGGTATGGGCCTGAAGGTGGCGCCATAAGTGTTGGTGGGGCTGGGAAAGGGATTGGTTCGGAGGGGAGAAGGTGAGGTGAGAGAGGCGATACTGCAGCGTGATATGGCGGTAAGTCAGGAGCCTGTCGCGCGTATCCATTCCCGGCGGGGGCGGGCTCGCTCTGTCTGTCGAATCTCGAGCGATGGAATTGGCCGCCTCGTTACCAGGATGGGCCGCGTGATCGGGCACCCAGATGATTTGGATGGGATGAGAGGGAACGGTATCGGAACGCAAGATTCCGATGGCTGGGTGTGCCACCCGTCCAACCGCGTTGTAGACCGCAGGTTTGGAGTCGCCGAAGATGTACTTCGCGGAGGTTTGCGTGATGGCAAGGGCAATAGCTGCCTCCTCGGCCTCGACAGAGATAGAACTGTAGACTGAGGCAGTAAGAGTGGGTCGGAGAGAATTGTCAGTGACGGCAAGGGCATGTGCTGGGTAGCGTCGGTACGGGGCAGCATCTACGTAAGCCACGGCGGCCTGCCGTTCGTACTGACGCCAGAGCGCGGACGCTCGCGCTGCTCTACGGGAGAGGTGGTGTTCTGGATGCATATGTTCAGGGAGGGGATTAACGGTTAGGAGGGGGGAGACATGGGAAGGGATGGGCAGTGATGTGGGAAGAGGAATAAGAGGGGAGATGTTAAAGGTGGAGAGAAGTGCGCGACCCGGGCGGCTGCGGGAGAGACGGAGAAGCTGGGCCGTGCGATGGGCCTCAGTGAGCATCGTAAGGGAGTTGTGGACGTCCATTGACAGTAACCGAGCCGTCGACGTAGATGTGGGAAGGGAAAGGGCGGACTTATACGCCTGGCGAATGAGGCTGTTGACTTTGTCTTCCTCGCTACGAGAAATATCATGAGAAGCCAACAAACACTGACACCAAGGACAACATACGGGAAATTACTTGTGCTTAATAAATGAAATGAAGAAACGAAAAGGTAATGGAAATTAAAGTGGATGAAAAAACAACTTGCTGCAGGTGGGAACCGAACCCACAACCTCCGCATTTCGCGTGCGATGTTCTACCAATTTAGCTACCGCGGCGCACTTTCCCCATCCACTTTCTTGGGTATTTTTATGTGTACTAGTAGAACCCTGGGAGTGTTAGCCAGCGCCACCACTCAGACCTTGGCGGCGGACGTGGAACGTACTTGTTGCCGCAGGCGTCACGAGAACGTGATCTTTTTGGGTGAAGGCAACTGGTCAATAAACCCACATATGCCACCTGAAGGCATCAATGTTGCCGGATTCGAGACCCCCGTTATGTAATAAACGAGGAGAAAGGGAGTTAACAGAGGGGCCCGATTTTTTATAAGTTATATCATAAGAAGCCAAGAAACACTGACACCAAGGAAAACATAGGGGAAATTACTTGTGCTTAATAAATGAAATGAAGAAACGATAAGTTAATGGAAATAAAGGTGGATGAAAAAACAACTTGCCGCAGGTGGGAACCGAACACACAACCTTCTCCTCGTTTATTACATAACGAGGGTCTCGAATCCGGCAACATTGATGCCTTCAGGTAGCATATGTGGGTTTATTGACCAGTTGCCTTCACCCAAAAAGATCACGTTCTCGTGACGCCTGCGGCAACAAGGACGTTCCACGTCCGCTGCCAATGTCTGAGTGGTGGCGCTGGCTAACACTCCCAGGGTTCTACTAGTACACATAAGAATACCCAAGAAAGTGGATGGGGAAACAGCGCCGCGGTAGCTCAATTGGTAGTGCATCGCACGCGAAATGCGAAGGTTGTGGGTTCGGTTCCCACCTGCGGCAAGTTGTTTTTTCATCCACTTTAATTTCCATTGACTTATCGTTTCTTCATTTCATTTATTAAGCACAAGTAATTTCCCCTATGTTGTCCTTTGTGTCAGTGTTTGCTGGCTTCTCATGATAAGACTTATAAATATCGGGCCCCTCGGTTAACTCCCTTTCTCCTCGTTCGCTACGAGAAAGGCAGAGATACGGAAGAGAGTAAATGAAGCGGCTGAGAACAAAGGCATGGACCAGGCGGCGGAGGTCGTGTTCGCGCATGCAGTGGTGGCGGTTTGTAATGCGGCGTATGAGGCGGACAGTGTCGTGTACAGTGTTTGTGGGTCGAGTGATGAGGGCGGTGTGCTTGCCATTTGACTGAAGAAACAGTCCGAGGATGCGGAGGGTAGAGACGAGAGGAATGGGTGTGCCGTCAAGGTAGACGGTGAGTGGAGAAGGCGACAGGGGGGCCATCCGCCCAGGCCGAAGGAGCAACAGCTCTGATTAGTCGGGGAGCAGCTCAAACCGATAGCCCGGGCGTGAGTCGCTACCGCGTCCACACCTGCCTGTAGAGTGGTCTCCATGTCGCCAAGATTGCCGGTGCTTACCCAGAGAGTGATGTCATCGGCATAGAAAGCATGAGACAGAGCTGGGACAGCTCGTAGAGTACGTGCTAGCGGGAAGACGGTGATGTTGAACAGAAGAGGGGACAAGGCAGAGCCTTGGGGGGGTACCCTTGTTGCCAAGGGAGAAGGAAGGAGAAGAAAGTGTGCCGTATGAGATTTCGGCTGTGCGGTGGGTGAGGAACGCGCTGGCGTAAGCATGGACACGGGGTCCGACATGGAGGGAGGAGAGAGCGTCCAGGATGGCAGTGTGGTGTACATTGCCGAATGCTTTAGTAAGGTCCAGCGCCAGTATAGCTCGAGTACGTTTGTGGTGGGAGGGGTGTATGACATCCTCGGAAAGTTGGAGCATGACATCCTGTGTGGACAGCTGGGGACGAAAACCGAACATGGAGTCCGGATATAAGTCATGATCATCCAGATAGGTCTGGAGGCGGGCCAGGATGACATGCTCGAACAGCTTGCCGAGGCACGAGGTGAGTGAGATGGGGCGGAAGTGTTCGAGGGCAATAGGTTTGCCGGGTTTGAGGATGAATGAGACACGTGCATGCATCCAGGAGGATGGGCGAGTGCCCGCCTACCAATGTGTACTGAGGAGATCAGTAAGGGCTTCGAGGGAGGGGGTATCTAGGTTGCGGAGTGCCTTGTTAGTGATGCGGTCCACCCCCGGGGCCGAGGTGGTGCGGAGGGAGTAGCGCCGCACGAACCTCGCCGACGGAATCGTCCGCTTCAAGATCAGGGTTTGGGGAGCCGGAGTAGGTGGGAAGCGGAGTAGTTAGGCCGGTGCAGAGGTAGTGGTCCCGGAGGGCCGCCAGGAAGTCAGTACCGGTTAGTCGGGAGGAATGAAGGAGATGGGAGATATCCTTGCGCTGGGAAGCTTTAGTGTGTGTAGGGTCTAGTAGAAGCAACCACGTGTCGCGGAGGCCCAGGTTGCCTGCCATGCGGTCGCAGGTCTGGCCCTACTGTTGTCTAAGGAGAGAGGCGCAGTGCTCCTCCTGTCCAACGCGAGTCGGGCCAAACGGAGGCGCAGGTGGCGATTGTATTTATGAGCCTGCCACCGGCGGTGGAGAGCGTGATAGGCGTCCCAAAGCTGCAGCAGACGGCTGTCTGCCGTAGTGGAGTGTGGTGCTGTAGGGAGTGTGTATGTGGCAGTGTGGACGTCCGCCAAAAGGGTCTCGGTCCAGGCAGAGAGATCGGTGATAGGAGCAGAGGAGGAAGTAGAGAGACGAGTGGAGCGAAAGCGGTCCCAGTCGACTATCCGGGTCAGACGAGTAGCTATATGTCCAGTGTCCAGCTGCGACGGACGAGCGCTATATGTCCAGTGTTCACGCCATTCTGTTTCATACGGTCGGCTTGGAAACCTGTAAAACATTGTTCCTTATGAGTTGGTGTACGTGCTGTTGCAGCTCACTACGCAACAGCTCGGGTTGCACTTCGGCATTGCTCAGAAAAGGCAACAGCTACGCGCGAAACAGTGCACAGACAGGCTTTCCGAACGCAAGCGGGCCGGTCGTATCCTGCCGGTTCCGCGCTCGCTGCCGCGACGGGCGCCCTAGTAGGCGCGGGAACTACGTTCGCAACGTGCCTATAGAAAGTTACCTGCAAAACCGTACATTACGGGTTAAAATAGTTAATGTGCTGTTGCGAGCATTCATACAGGAAACTGGGGTACCCCAGGGAGGCGTACCGAGATGCATGCTCTTTGTAGTTAAAATGAACACGCTTCGTAAAACACTACCCCCATCTATTTTTTATTCCGTCTACGTAGACGACATACAAGTAGGTTTCAGATCCTGCAACCTAACAGTCTGTGAGAGGCAGGTACAACAGTGTTTGAACAAAGTCTCCAAGTAGGCAGACGAAAACGGGTTCAAAGTGAACCCCAACAAAAGCTCGTGCGTTCTTTTCATCAGGAAAAAAAGAGCTTGCTGCAGATCCCACTGTTGAAATACATGGGCAACGAATACCCGTAAACAAGGAACATAAATTCTTAGGTGTTATACTTGACTCCAGGCTTACATTCGTCCCACACATAAAATATCTTAAAGCAAAATGTCTCATAAACATTGAACTCACTTGAAATCCTATCCCACACAACATGGGGTAGCGACAGAAAATGTTTATTGAATCTGTACAGGAGCCTAGTTCGATCACGGCTGGACTATGGTGCCGTGGTTTACCACTCTGCCGCCCCGAGCGCGCTAAAAATGTTAGTCTCCGTCCACCACTTGGGTATCCGCCTGTCTACTGGCGCTTTTAGAACAATCCCTGTCGAAAACCTATACGTAGAGTCAGATGAGTGGTCACTCCATTTTTAGAGAACATACATCAGCTTCACCTTCTTTCTTAAAGTGCGCTCGAATAAGGAACATCCGTGTTTCAGGGCAGTAAACGACTTGACGTGTGAATCACTTTTCCGTAACAGACTCTCCATGAGGCTTCCTTTGTCACTGCGTGTAAGAGAACTTAGTGAAGAAATGTATGTCCCGATACTCGAACATCGCCTAATGGCTTTTGCTAATCTATTACCGCCCTGGGAGTGGCAGGAGATAGAATGTGACACATCCTTTGTAGAGGTCTCGAAGCACGCTCCTGAGCTCGAAATTGCTATGCATTTCCGAGAGCTTCAATCGAAGAACTTCTGCTACGGATTTTACACAGACGCGTCGAAATCCCATGCTGGCGTATCCTACGCTGCTGTTGGTCCCTCTCTTTCTGAATCTGACGTGTTCATCCCCCTAACAAGTATCTTCACTGCAGAAGCCTATGCAGTGCTATCTGCAGTAAAACAGACAATAATATTTACAGACTCGTTAAGTCTTGTAAAAGCACTCATTTCTTTACAAAAGCATACAAATCCTGTCTTCAATGAACTGTACACACACTTATGTAACATCTACTCATCACATAGACATGTAGTAATATGCTGGGTCCTGGACATAGAGGAATCGATGGAAATGTGCTTGCTGACGAGATGGCCTAATCAATGGCATCGCAGGCTACTCGTTCTGCTGCAGTCCTTGCCACAGACATGAAGCCTTTCTTCAGAAACAAACTGCGACGCCACTGGCAGCGCTTGTGGGATGCAGAAACGAGTAATAAGCTTCACGTAATTAAGCCTAAGTTAGGTTTCTGGCAATCAACAACGAAAACACGAAGAACAGACGTCCTGTTCACTAGACTAAGAATAGGACACACGTTCGGCACTCATAACTTTCTCCTGACCGGTAACGAGCCTCCAACCTGTGGTAGATGCGGTGACAGCCTTTCCGTCCTCCACGTCTTCCTGGAGTGGCGGGAAGCCGAAAGAGACAGGAGGAAACATTTTCCTTTTGCATACAGCCATCACGTCCCTCTGCATCCGGCCATGTTTCTTGGTGTAGAAACCATATTTAAGACCAAAGCAGTCCTGGCTTACTTGAAAGATGTGCTACACGTAACAAGCCCAATTATTCCGCAGTGCATCCTCTTTCCAGAGGATACATCTACGATAGTGTTCTTTGTATAGCACATGCCTCTAGGTTCTTGGTTTTCAAGGGCTCTGATGAGGCAGAAGTGCTCCAGACATTTTTAGCATCTCATGTATCTTATATATTGCATCATTCTTTCTCAATGCCTTGGAATGTTCATAGTACATGTCAATAGTCATTCCCATAATTTTGTTACTCGTACATTTTATGGAATTTACATCAACTATTTTAGGCCCCTTTACAGCCACGGCACATAAAGATCAAAGAACCCATATGTCCACTGTGAACTCATAAACATTAGAATGGCGCTATTTGGCCACACCTGGCCCTTGCGCCATTAAACATAAAACATCTTCATCAACCTCTTTCACCCGCCATGATGCCTCTTTAATTCTTCAGGCTCCAACTCTAACACTGGCGAATGACGCCATGCAACACATTATCGAACAACGCCGCGGCCACCCGGCATGCCTGGTTTGTGGCTGCTATCCCGACGTTCGCCACACGTACTGTACCTGCCCGCGTGCACAGTCCTCGCCTTACTATCTCCCCACCTCTTTCCTGAGCCCATCTATTCCTCACTGTTGGTAAAGCTGGACCACTCCGCCTGAACCCCACCGAGCCGCTTTTTGGTCGCTCCTTGCGCACCACATAAGGCACGTCCAGGGCGCCACCACACCCTCCACTCCAGCTGCTACTACATAATCACACGGCACCAAAGTGGCGGAAGGCACATACGAAGAGCCGTTTCAAATAAAGTTTCATTCATTCATTCCTTTTTGTCGAAGAACAAGCAGCTCACGATATGCAACTGCGGGACCGCAGATGAGGACGTTAGCATGAGGGAGAGCGGCGTGCGGCACAAACCACCGAGGACCCTGCCGAGGATTCTGCCCACAAGCGGCGGACTCGAGCGGAAGCCCCCCAGATCGCGAAGCGATTAATGCGGCGCAACGACGTAGGTATCATATTGCTACGGGGATGTTGGGAGTATAGAAGGACTGTACTTACAATTTAGATACAAGATGAGTCAGAGTAGTTCTCATGGCTGACCACCAACAACATGCAGCCGCCAACGTCTCGCAATCTGCTTCTTTCTCTTTTTCTGGCATCATTTCGTAGCAGGATCCCCGGGCAGTGAAGCGCCGTCTCGTCGTATGGTAGGCGCAGAAGTGCGAGCGAAGTATGGCTACAGCCGTGAAGCGTGCACGACGTCAACAGGCGCCGCGCTTGAGGATATATCAAACTGTGGCGGCGAAATCTCCTAATTTACATCGTTAATTGGACGTAGGACTTCATAAGGCCATCTGTAGTGAGAGAGAAGCTTCTGGGAGAGGGCAACCCGACGACATGGTGAACAAAGGAGCACCCGAGCACCAGGTGGGAACTTAACATCGCTATGGCACCGGTCATAACGCTCTTTTTGTGTATTGTTACGAAGAGTTGCGAGGAAATGGTTTTATTTACAGGCGATGGACGATGATCGTAGCGTGATCGCAGCACAGCTCGGCATCCCAAACTCCTCGTCCTCTTCATCTACTCTCTTCTTGTCCGCGCCTTTCGTATCCGTTACATTTCCCCGCAAGCAGACGAAGCCCGTGGGGCGAGTCAGGATGGACAAGCAAGATAGAAAGGCTTCAGGCGAGCAATACGAGTCAGCTGAGTTCTGCTTGATGGCCGACCTTTGCATAGGAGGCGAGCTATGACGTGATTTCGCTCAGGCGGTCCACGACTACAAATGGGCCTGAATATTGTGACAAGAACTTTTGGCACAATCCGCGCTTGCGTTGCGGTGTACAAAGAAGGACCAAGTCACCTTTCTCGAACGATACTTGTACGTGACGGTCGTCGTATCGCTCTTTCGAAGGACTTTGCGAGGCCAGAGTACGAAGACGAGCTATTCGACGGGCTTCTTCGGCGAGACACAAAGTCTTCGACACAGAATCGTCACTGTGCAGTACGAAGGGTAAGAAAGTGTCGAGAGGGCTTCGCGGTAACCTTGCATACAAAAGATCAAATGGGCTATAGTTCGTGGTTTCGTGTTTCGCCATGTTGTATGCGTAAGTGATGAAGGGCAGCACGTCGTCCCAGTTCTTATGATTGGACGAGACGTACATGGCAAGCATGTTGGTCAGCGTTCTGTTCGTCCTTTCAACGAGGCCATTGGTCTGTGGATGATACGGCGTGGAATGACGTAACTGTGAAGTGCACAAACGAAGTGACTCTTCAATGGCATCAGCAGTGAACTGGCGGCCACGGTCGCTGATGATGACACGTGGTGGGCCATGACGAAGGACCACGGAACGCAGCAGGAAGACCGCCACGCAAGCAGCGGTAGAAGACGGTATGGCTCCAGTTTCTGCATACCGTGTAAGATGGTCTACGCAGACAATTATCCAACGGTTCTTGCTGTTAGATAGCGGGAATGGACCCAAAAGGTCAATGCCTACTTGCTCGAACGGCGTACTGGGCGGTGTCAATGGCCGAAGAGGACCCAGGGCTGCGGTGGTCGGTCGCTTGTGACGTTGGCACGTTTCACAACTAGCGACATAGCGCTTGGTTGTTTCGTACATCTTGGGCCAGTAAACGCGCTCCTGCGTGCGATGCAGCGTTCGTACGAAGCCGAAATGGCCGAATGTCAAATCGTCATGCATGGCGCGTAGAACGCCAGAGCGGAGACTCTCGGGGACAACAAGCAGAAAACGCGCTCCATGCCCGGAGTAATGAGTTTTGTAGAGCAATTTATCACGGACAGTAAAGCGACCACTGCCTTTAGAACTACAGGCGGCGACAAAAAGCGGATCGAGGGTAACCTCATTCCGTTGTTCTCGCTCAAAGTCTGCCTCGTCAGGGGGGAACGTAGAAGTAACAGCAGCGAGACAGTCGTCAAAATTCTCTGCATCGCAGTCGGTAGTCGCAAGAGGAATCCGAGAGAGGCAGTCTGCGCCAGCGTGACGACGGCCACTCTTGTACGATACCACAAAGTCGTATTCCTGGAGGCGCAGCGCCCAACGTGCGAGACGACCAGAGGGATCACGCAAACCGACCAGCCAGCATCAAGAATGGTGGTCGGTGATAATCTTGAATGGTCTACCGTAAAGATAACACCGAAACTTTTGTATGGCGAAAACCGCTGCCAGGCATTCCTGTTCCGTAACCGTATAATTGCGTTCAGATTTGCTCAGGCAACGGCTGGCATATGCGACAACATGTTCTGCGCCACTGTGACGTTGTACAAGCACCGCTCCTATCCCGATTCCACTAGCATCAGTGTGAACTTCGGTCGGGCAAGATGGATCGAAGTGACGCAAGAGGGCTGCTGACGTTAGTACAAACTTCAGTTGAGAGAATGCTGCGTCACACTCTGGTGTCCAATTGAAGGATGCATTTTGTCGCAAAATACTTGTCAACGGGTGAACGATGTCGGCAAACCGGGGAACAAAGCGACGAAAATACGAACATAGGCAAATGAATGAGCGGAGTTCTCGCGCTGACTGCGGTGGCTTGAAGGAGCTCACCGCTTCAATCTTACGAGGATCGGGTCCGACGCCATCCTTGTCGACTAAGTGTCCCAGGACCAGTGTTTGACGTTCGCCGAACCGACACTTTTTTGAGTTGAGAACCAGTCCAGCTTTCTCAATGCAGTCGAGAACGAGGCTGAGGCGTTCGTTATGTTCTTCAAACGTGCGGCCAAAGATTACAACATCATCGAGGTAACACATGCATATCTCCCACTTTAGACCACGTAGTACTGTGTCCATGAATCTTTCAAAGGTGGCAGGAGCATTGCAAAGGTCAAAAGGCATACCATTAAATTCGAATAGGCCATCTGGAGTAACGAAAACGGTCTTTTCCTTGTCGGCAGGGTCCATAGGTATTTGCCAATACCCCGATCGCAAATCAAGTGTTGAGAAGTAAGAAGCAGAGTGTAAGCAATCAATGACGTCATCGATTCGGGGTAGTGGATATACATCCTTCTTCGTCACTGCATTTAGATGTCTGTAGTCAACGCAGAATCTCCCGGAGCCATCTTTTTTTCGGACCAGGATTACTGGGGCTGCCCATGGACTACACGACTCTTGAACGACACCTTTGTTGATCATCTCCTTGACTTGTTCTGCAATAACTTTGCGTTCGGATGATGACACTCGGTAGGGCTTCCGACGGATGGGGTGTGCTGAGCCGGTATCTATTCTGTGACGAGCGCGGCACGACGGTAAATGAAGGGGTGCATCTCCATGCGTGAAGTCGAATGCTGCCTCATGCCTGGCAAGGACTTGTACTAGTGCTTGCCGTTCCGATGTACCGAGAGCCTTGCTGATCATGCCGAGCATTAGCTCTTCAGAATGGCGATTATCGCAAGGAGAGCAAGCTGTAGAGAAGTCCGTAGTTAGTGCTGCTATTGAGCTACACGCGGCTTTATCGAAGAGAGCGATTTTCATACCGCGAGGAAGGACAACCGACGTGGCGGAACAGTTCAGCGCCCACAATGTGGCGACTCCTTTCGTCATGCACACGACAGAGCAGGGCACAAGTATATCTTTTTTAGCACAGTTTATGCGGAGAGGCCTAACTACAAGGTCAACACAATCAGCATCAACAGTTGTTGCAGAAACACGAACGGGCGTCAGGCACCACGATGGTGCAATCACTTCATCAAGAACACTGATTGTGTCTGTGTCCCTGTCTTCACCACCCGACCTTTGTTCGGAATGCGCCGATACAAATAACTTGTTCAATGATATTTCGCCACAACCACAATCCACGGAAGCGCCGCACTGTTCAAGAAAATCTATCCCAAGGATAACATCGTGCGAACAACGAGAAAGAACAAGGAATTCCGACACAAACCCTTTCCCAGCCAACAAAACACTCGCAGCACAAACACCAAGGGGACGAAGCCACTCGCCGCCTACTCCACGAAAGGTAATACCGTCGTTCCAAGAAAACATAACTTTGTGGCCTAGACGGTTTTTGAAAGCGAGACTCATCACAGACACAGTCGCCCCAGTATCAACTAACGCCATGGTCGGTATTCCGTCAATCGAGACATTCACCTTGTTTTTGAGCATCACAACAGGCAGAGGCATTTCTGGCAAAGACCGTCCGGCGACCACCCCTTCATTGGCCGCGGATGCTAGTTTCCCGGCGGCGGTGAGGAAGAACGGCGCCGAGGAGACGGAGAGCGGCGGGGACGGTTATTTGGCGGCGTCAAACTGCGCTCACATGCTGGCGAATCGCTGCGTCTGGGCTCGTGTGAGAAGTGGTCCATTGCAAGGAAATCGGTCGTCCGCAAGTCATATGAAGTACGGGTTCTGGGTGACGAGAACATCGGTGGTGTCCTACGTGAGTGACGGCCTTGGCGACAATACCGAGCTATATGGCCTGTGGAACCGCAGTTGTAGCACACGGGAGGGTTGCGGTTGACAGCGTCTTCCTCGAAACGAATGGTAGGCGGCTGCGGGCGGTGAGAAAGTTCGTTGTCACGTGGATATCGTGTCCCTGCTGCTTGCTGAAATCCATTGTATCTTTCATAAGTCGCGTCGTGGTAGTAGGGTCAATGCTGTTCTTGTCGCGGCCTGACAGAAGTCAGAGGGCCTCGGGGGTAAAAACGCGGCTGCTCTCGTTGTGGCCGAGCGTCATAAGCAGGGCCTCTGTCGTAGAGACGTGGCTGCTGTCGAGGCGCGAGTTCATAATCCTCAGTACCCCTTGACGCAGGATACGGAGAGAAGGATGCCACGTTTGGCTCAAAATCTGGTGGTAGGCGGACGCTATGAGTACCTGGATGTGTGACTTGCGCGTGCAGGCTGAGCTCTTCCCGAACTATTTGTCGGATCGTTGATGCAAGATCGAGAGGCTGGTTGCTGTCCACGCTTGCAACTGTTGTCACATTGGCTAGCCTGCCAAACTTCGGCGTGATGCGCCTCGTCTTTAGTTGCTGAAATTGCGACAGTGCCGAATGACGTCAGCGACGGAAGCCAGGTTGTCTTTTGCAATGAGGAAATTGTATACATCCTCAGCAATTCCTTTTAGGATGTGCCCGACTTTGTCTTCCTCGGACATTCCACAGTCCACCGTCCTACACAGTTTTATTACTGCCTCCATGTACGTCGTGCAGGTTTCGACTGGCACTTGCGCACGTTGCAGTAGCGTCTGTTCTACCCTTTTCTTTTTCGTCGAGGAGTCGCCGAATCGCTCTTTGATTTCGGAAACAAATCGTCCCCATGTTGTGAACGTCTCCTCGTGATTGTCGAACCACAACAACGCCGTATCCGTTAGAAAGGACACGACGTTTTGAAAGCTGAGAAGCGCTGTTCCACTTGTTGGCGGCACTCACCCGGTGATAATGGATGAGCCATTCCTCGACGTCTTCGTCCGATCTTCCGGCGAAGGGACGCGCATCTCTCAGCTGCAGAACAGAACTTGTCGGCGCAGCAGTTGGAATGGGCCGTTGTTCGTCTGCGTCGTGGGACATATTCAACTCTGGTGGATTCGGTGGGAGTCCAGCAAGGCGACGGCTCCGTCGAAGAACTTGTGGTTCAGCCTCCGTCTTCGGGTGTCGATTACCCAGCACCTCCACCACAACTATTACGAGGAGTTGCGAGGAAATGGTTTTATTTACAGGCGATGGACGATGATCGCAGCGTGATCGCAGCGCAGCTCGGCATCCCAGACTCCTCGTCCTCTTCGTCTACTCTCTTCTTGTCCGCGCCTTTCGTATCCGTTACAATATCATCATCAACATCATCATCATCGGCCCGGTTACGCCCACACCAGGGCAAAGGCCTCTCCCATGCTTCTCCAACTACCCCGGTCATGTATTAATTGTGGCCATGTTGTCCCAGCAAACTTCTTAATCTCATGCACCCACCTAACTTTCTGCCGTCCCCTGCTACGCTTTCCTTCCCTAGCAATCCAGTTCGCAACCCTTAATGACCATCGGTTATCTTCCCTCTTGATTACATGTCCTGCCCATGCCATTTCTTTTTCTTGATTTCAACTAAGATGTCAATAACTCGCGTTTGTTCCCTCACCCAATCTGCTCTTTTCTTATCCCTTAACGTTACACCTATCATTCTTCTTTTTACAGCTCGTTGAGTCGTCCTCAATTTCATTAGAACCTTTTCGTAAGCCTCCAGGTTTCTGGCCCTTACGTAAGCAGAGCTGTTATACACTTTTCTCTTGAGGGATAATGGCAACCTGCTGTTCATGATCTGAGAATGCCTGCCAAATGCACCCCAGCCCATTCTTATTCTTCTGATTATTTCAGTCTCATGATCAGGATCCGCGGTCATTACCTGTCCTCAGTAAATGTATTCCCTTACCACTACCGGTGCCTCGTTACTGTTCTATTTTTAAGCAGCAGACAGACGCTTCGGTGGCAGCAACACAAAGAGCCCTTTATTCAAGGCAGCAGCGTACTTTTATAGATAACGCTGCATGCCGGTCAGGCACACGTCATTGGCGGTACAATCTTATCAGACCGCCTGGCCGATACAGAACATTCCTTCCTCCTCAATTAAAGCTACACGCGTTTCTTTCCGCGCTCATAGTTGGAGGCTTAATAGCGATCAGGAGGACGCCTTGTGAGATTACTTCTTCGCAGATGGACCTCTTCAGGTGATGCCATGGTTGATGGGGTGATACTTGCAGGCTGCGCTGCTGAGTGTCTTGCCTCAGGCTGCGATGCCGGTTCCTTAGTTGAAGTGCAGTCATCTAAGCGAACATCCTCAAGCTGGTCCGCAGTAGGACCACCAATCATGGAGTCAGCAGGGGTGTTTTCTTCGGAGGGTGTTGGTAGAAAATCTCGTTGAATACGGGCACTTGGAGTGGACTCAGGATGCGCTTCTTTTGCGACGTCCGGATGGAATGAAGTCTTTGATCCAGTAATCCAGCTGGGTCTCAAGCGGTCGATATGCACAAAACGAAAATGGTCACCGACTTTGACTACAAAAGTAGAGTCGCTAACACGTTGCACTACGACAGCTTCCTCCAATGACAGGGTTTCCCCTCTCGTAGTCTTGACGAGAACTGTCACCGGCTTCCATCTGCGGGTCCCTTCCTCGGCCCTCGTTGCGATGGGTGGTGTCTCTGTGTTGACGGCTGCGCATATCCTGCACAAAACTTGGCTTTAGGAGTGAAAGCTTCACTCGAGGTTGTCGTTTCAGGACCAGCTCAGCCGGCGTTCTTCCTGTTACGGAATTCGGGGTGTTCCTGTAAGCAAGCAAGAAGTCGTTACGTCATTGATGCAGAGTTCTGTTTTGGCCTGTTAGGTTATCGTGAAGCACTTGCTTGAGTAGAGTGGGTTTTGTCGTTTGGACTAGCCTTTCTGCTGCCCCGTTCGATGAAGCATGGTACGGTGGCGTACGTGTGTGTCGAATCCCGTGAGAAGAGGTGAAATTGGCGAACTCCTGCGCAGTAAACTGAGGTCCGTTTTCGCTGATCAGTTCCTCCGGGTAGCCGTACGCCGCAAATATCTCCTTGAGAGTCGATTGTTTTTGACGTCGTTGTAGTGCGGAGGCATTTTGCTTCTATCCACTTTGAGTAAGAGTCTACTAGAAGGAACAAGTTGTAACCATCCTTCATGGCGAAATCAACATGGACTCTCTGCCAAACGCGGGTTGGATAAGTCCATGGATGCAATGGCCCTGGTGCCTTCGCAGGCATGGTGGTTTGGCGCACTGTACATCGACGGACAGTGTCTTCAATGTTCTTGTCGATCGATGGCCACCAAACAAACGACCTAGCAAGCATTTTCATTCTTTGCATTCCAGGGTGCTCTTCATGCAGCAATGTTAATACTGCTTCTTTAAGTTCGTCCGGAATGATCACTCGCTGGCCCCACGTGGCACAGCCTTGCTCGTACGATAGTTCGTTTCGACGAACGTAAAAGGACTGAAATTTATCAGCGTAGTGCGCGGGCCAGCCAGATAAGATGAACTGCACGACTTTGGAAAGAAGGCGGTCCCGTTTAGTCGCAGCAGCAACTTGGCTCGCAGTGAGAGGCGTTGCCTCAAACACTGCAAGACATTCTTCAGTGTCGTCTTTATGCTTGAGCAAAAGTGGAAGCCTTGAAAGTGCATCGGCAACTTTCATGTTTTTGCCGTTTCTGTAGCGCAGTGTGTACTGATAAGCTGCTAAGGTGATAGCCCAACGCTGAATCCTGGCTGCGGCCAAGGAAGGAATTGGTTTATCCGATGCCAAAATCCCCAACAGCGGTTGGTAGTCTGTATACAGCGTGAATTTGCGCCCGTATAAGTATCTATGAAACCTGCTTAGACCAAAAATTAGGGCCAGGGCTTCCTTCTCGCCTTGCGCATAGTTGCGCTCCGCTGCACTTAATGTTCTGGAGGCAAATGCGATGGGTCTTTCTGAGCCATCGGGCATGACGTGAAAAATTACGGCCCCAAGACCCTAGGCCGACGCGTCGCAGCTTAACCCGATTGGCTTTTTCACGTCGTAAAAAGTCAATACTTGAATGTCGATGAGGCGCTGCTTGGCTTCCGCGAATGATCTTGAGCATGCGTCCGTCCACACCCAAGTCGTGTCCTTTTTGAGCAAGTCATACATTGGTGCAGCTACTGTGGCTAAATCTTTGATGAATTTTGCATAGAAATTCAGCAGGCCTAAGAAGGCTCGCAGTTCAGTTACGTTGCTTGGCTGAGGTGCTTCCGTGATTGCCTTTATCTTTGTTGCGGTTGGAAAAATGCCATCTGATGTCATTTTGTGTCCCAGATAAACAACGGATGGTTTGAAAAATTCACACTTCTGTTGTTTCAGGGTAATATTGTGCTGTGACAGCCGTTGAAGCACCTTTACTACCGTTTCTTGACAGTCGTCTATGTTGTCGCCTACGACGATGACGTCGTCGATATAGCAACCCACTTTTGGAATCCCTTTTAAGACTTCGTCCATTAAAGACTGAAAGATAGCGGGTGCGCTAGAGATACCAAATGGAAGGCGCTGATACTGAAATAATCCGAGATGAGTGTTCACCGTTAGCAAGGCTTTGCTTTCTTCAGCAAGCGGCACTTGTTGATAGGCTTGCGATAGATCCAAGACGCAAAAGATTTTGCCTCCCGCGAGCATGGAGTACAAATCTTCCGGCAATGGCAAAGGGTAATGGTCTGTTTTTAAAACAGGATTAACCGTGACCTTGTAGTCGCCGCATAACCTTAATCCTGCGCCGCCTTTCTTCGCGACCACCACCAGAGGCGTTGCCCAGTCACTTTTCGTGACCCTCTTTAGTGTTCCGGCTTGCTCGAGCTTTTCCAACTCCTTTGCTACTTCGTCTTTGATAGCAAACGGTATTGGCCGTGCTTTTGAGAATACTGGTCGAGTCCCTTCCTTAACAAAGATGCGAGCTTCGAAGTTTTGACGACACCCGGGGTGCTCTTGAAAACTTCGGGATACTTCTTCCGTAAAGCTTCTACCCTCTGCTCTGGTGTCTTATCCGTGGACAGACAGTATACTGCTTTCCAGTTTATCTGGAGTTTTTCTAGCCAGTCTCTTCCCATGAGAGCGGGCATCGGCGTTCCGTTTCCCTGCACTACCACTATGGGCAAAGAGATCTCGCTTCCTTCCTGTTTGACTAATACGTTTGCTGTTCCAAGTACCTTTAGCATTTCTCCTGTGTAGGTGCGCAACGACACCTTTGATTCCACACATCTGACATGCGGGAAATACTGCTTATACAACTGCTCTGGTACGATCGTGACCGCTGCACCGGTGTCAATTATCAGCGAAACAGTCTTCCCTTCAATGTTTAGGTCGACGCTGTAGCCCCTTGAACTTTTGCCCGGGTAGAACACAGCGTGAAAATTCAAATCTTCAGATTCGTCGTCCGTGGTGTCAACATATCTGACAGCTTTTTCTCCACTTTTGCAAACGTCTTGCAAATGCCCTTTTTTCTTACAATTTCTGCAGGTGTGGTTCCGATACCAACATTTTTCTCGGGCATGACGCTTTCCGCAATGCCTGCACGCACTTCTTTGCTCTCCCTCTCGCTTATCTTTCGACCACGCAACCGTCGTCGATTTCTTTTGCTTATCACGGTGACGTTCGCCCTGAATGACGCTGACGGTGCATGGTTTTGTGTCAAACTCATGCATTTGCTTCGCCTGTTGCGCAGCTAGCTCTTTTTCTAGCGCTGTTTTGCACGCCAGTTCGAACGTCAAGTCAGCCTGTGCAAAAAGAGCCCGTTGCGTTTCCTCGTCACGCAAACCAGCCACTAGTCTGTCCCTTAAGGCATCATTTAAGAACGTGCCGTAATTGCAATCTCTTGCGAGATGCTTCAGTTCAGTGATGAAATCCTTGACACTTTCATTTTCTTGCTGCATTCGGCGATTAAATACACAGCGCTCTGCGATAATTGACTGAGCTGGGCTGAAATGAGCTTCCAGAAGCTGTTTAATTTCTTCGAAAGTCTTCTGAGAAGGCAAATGAGGAAGAGTTATCTTCTTTAGCTCTTCATACGCTTGCGCACCGAGTACGTTCAGAAACAACTTGAGTTTCTTGTCTGCAGGAACATCATTTATGTCTACGTAGTTCTCGAAGCGTTCAAAATACGAGCGTATGTTTTCGATTTTTTGGTCATATTCTGTCATTCTGCCGAGCTTCGGACCACGTCCCGGTTCTGCCATAATGAGCAATTTTCACTTATCTGCCCAGTCGTGTTCCTTGATGCGCCTTGTCCGTAGTGTCGGTTCTTGTTCGGTTGCTCCAGCCAGCCGCTGAAGTCCATGCAAGGGCTCCGTGACGCCTTGCTTCTTGACGTTCTTGCGCTGCTCCAGTCGATGAAGTCGTGGCTGCAAGGGCTCCGTGTCGCCTTGCACCGTAGGCGGTTCAGCCTCATGACTGCTGCTGGCCGGCGGTGGTTTGCTGCGCACCGGATCCCATCTTCGTCGCCAGATGTTCTATTTTTAAGCAGCAGACAGACGCTTCGGTGGCAGCAACGCAAAAAGCCCTTTATTCAAGGCAGCAGCGTACTTTTATAGATAACGCTGCATGCCGGTCAGGCACACGTCATTGGCGGTACAATCTTATCAGACCGCGTGGCCGATACAGAACAGTTACCTATCGTAAACTGCTGTTCTCCGAGACTGTTAAACATTACTTAAGTTTTCTACAGATTAATCTTTTAGACCAACCCTTCTGTTTTGCCTCTCCAGGTCAGTGAGCATGCATTGCAGTTGGTCCCCTGAGTCACTAAGCAAGGCAATATCACCAGCGAATCGCAAGTTACTAAGGTATTCCCTATAACCTCATATCCCCTATTCTTCCCAATCCAGGTCTGTGAATACCTACTCTAAACATGACCCGTCATGGCTGCTCAGTGGCTATGGTGTTGGGCTGCTGAGCATGAAGTCGCGGGATCAAATCCCGGCCACGGCGGCCGCATCTCGATGGGGGCGAAATGAGAAAACACCCGTGTGGTTAGATTTAGGTGCATGTTAAAGAACCCCACGTGGTCGAAATTTCCATAGTCCTACACTACGGCGTGCCTCATAATCAGAAAGTGGTTTTGGCACGTAAAACCCCACAATTTTTTACGTAAACACGCTGTGAATAGCAATGGAGAGATCGTATCTCCCTACCTGACGCCTCTCTTTATTGGGATTTTGTTGTTTTCTTTATGGAGGACTACGGTGGCTGTGGAGCCGCTATCGATATCTCAGTATTTTTACATACGGCTCGTCTACACCCTGATTCCGTAATGCCTCCATGAATGCTGAGGTTTCGACTGAATCAAACTCTTTCCCGTAATCAGTGAAAGCTATATATAAGGGTTGGTTATATTCCGCACATTTCTCTATCACCTGATTGATAGTGTGTATATGGTCTATTGTTCTGTAGCCTTTACGGAATCCTGCCTGGCCCTTTGGTTGAAGGAAGTGTAAGGTGTTCCTGATTCTATTTGCAATTACCTTAGTAAATACTTTGTAGGCAACGGACAGTAAGCTGATCGGTCTATAATTTTTCAAGTCTTTGGCGTCCACTTTCTTATGGATCAGGATTATGTTTGCGTTCTTCCAAGATTTCGGTATGCTTGGAGTCATAAGGCGTTGCGTATACAGTGTGGCCAGTTTTTCTAGAACAATCTACCCACCATCCTTTAAAAAATCTGCATTTACCTGATCCTCCCCAGCTGCCTTCGTCTTTGCATAGCTCCCAAGGCTTTCTTTACTTCTTCCGGTGTTACTTGTGGGATTTCAAATTCCTCTAGACAATTCTCTCTTCCATTATCGTCGTGTGTGCCTCGGGTACTGTACAAATCGCTATAGAACTCCTCATCCACTTGAACGATCTCATCCATATTAGTAATGATATTGCTACGGAACAGCCACCACAGTGTGGCTGCACTGAGGAGGACGAAGACGATGTGTGTGCCGCCTTGATATAGCGTCGCCATTTTGACCTACCTGAGCTTACCTCTAAATAAATTGTAAGTAGTATTCGGGTTCACCTTCATGTAACATTAATTTGGTGGAGGTGGACGTTCCCCGTACCCGTCATGGAGCTTCGCAGCGGTCGCAACGGCGACAATGCAACTTCGGCTCCTGCTGGCGGCACTTCATCTGCGCAAGCGTGTCCGCCTGGAGCTCCGACCTACATCGCCGTTTCCCCACCTCGGGATTCTGGTGTTTTCAACGGAGTCGGCCGTCCTGACGTTGACAACTGGCTCCGCTTATACGAACGTGTCAGCACCAGTCACAGCTGGGATCCGACTATTATGCTTGCCAACGTACTTTTCTACCTCGACGGAGCTCCATTGGCGTGGTTCCAGACTCACGAAGAGAAGATCTCGAGCTGGCATCTCTTCAAAGAGAAGCTCCGCGACCTCTTTGGCAATCCTTTAAGTCGACAAGTCAACGCCAAGAAAGCCCTTGCCACACGTGTACAGACGTAGACCGAGTCCTATGTGTCGTACATTCTCAACGTGTTGGCCCTTTGTGCCAAGGCTGACCCGAACATAACTGAGGGCGATAAGGTTAATCACGTCCTCAAAGGCATTGCTGACGACACCTTCAATTTACTGGTGTTTAGGAACGTCACCAGCATCGATACCATCCTCAAGGAGTGCCGCCGTCTCGAGCATGCTAAAAGCCGCCGGGTATCCCAGCACATCACGCGACTTCCCAACACAGCTGCTACGTCATCCTGTGACGACCTCTTCCACCAGCCGTCGCGATGTGACAACTTGACCCGCATCATTCGCCGTGAGGTCGAAGCGGCACAACCGGCGGCCCCTTCATTCCCGTTACCTGATCATTCTCCGGTGAAAATCTCCTTGATCCAGGCCGTCGTCCGTCAAGAGTTGTCCAACGTCGGCGTGTAATCCATTCGTTCCGTACGCTCGGAACCTTTGTCTCCATGCACGTCCCTACCGCGCTCTTCTTACTTCTCTTATGGACATCGCAACCCCTCTGAATGGCGAACCGTGGACGACAAGCCGATCTGTTTTAATTGGCGACGCATTGAGCATGTCGCTCGCCACTGCCGCAGCCGCTGGACTTCTCCGACGCGCTATTATCCTGATTACCCCCCTCGCCCCTCTAGCGCATCCTTTTTTTCGCCCCTTCTATGCCCGCTCCATCGTCGGACCCTGCGACACCTTTGACACGACCCCGCTACTCCCGCTCGCCTTCTCCCTCTCGCCGCCAATCTTGCTCGCCCCCGTCACGCCGTGCTCCTTCTCCGACCTACTCGCCGCACCCCCGACCGGAAAACTAGACAGTGCAGCTTCTGGAGGTGAAGCTGCATTGACGACATTGGCACGAAATCCTCGCTTCACCTTACCCACGAGCAAGAATCTTTTGGACGTCCTCGTCGACAATGTTCCTGTGTGCGCGTTGATTTACACCGAGCCGCATGTGTCCATTATGAGTGCTGCTCTTCGCCGTCGGCTCAAGAAAGTTCCGACGCCTGCCCTGAATCGAGTTGTACAAGTCGCCGACGGAGGGACTGTCGCTATTGTTGGCATGTGTTCTGCCCGACTCACCATTGCTGAGAGACACACCGTCGTTCTCTTCACCGTCATCGAGCATTGCCCTCACGAACTCATTCTCGGTCTGGATTTTCTTGCCCATCATTCTTCCCTCATTGACTCTTCGGCCGGCTCACTTCGCCTTGACTTGTCTCTTCTTGCCGACTCTGTGGACCCGCCTCCAAGCCATCTGAGCTGCATTGATTTTATTCGCCTACCACCTCACTCTGCCTCACCTCACTCTACCACCTCACTGGCTTTTTCTCTTAACGCATACATCTGATTCTTGCCTATTCCTATTTTCTTCCTCACTGCTTTTAGGCTTCCTCTCTTCCTGAGAGCATGTTAAATGCTATCCATATTATACTTCCTCATGTCAGCTGTCTTGCGCTGGTTGATTAACTTCGAAAGTTCTGGAAGTTCTATTCCAGCTGCAGGGTTAGAGGCTTTCATACATTGGCGTTTCTTGATCAGATCTTTCGTCTCCTGCGACAGCTTACTGGCATCCTGTCTAACGGAGTTACCACCGACTTCTATTTCACAATCTTTAATGATGTCCATAAGATTGTCGTTCATTACTTCATCACTAAGATCCTCTTCCTGAGTTAAGGCCGAATACCTGTTCTGTAGCTTGATCCGGAATTCCTCCGTTATTTAGAGTTCGAGTTCTTACCATTGTGTAGTCACTGCAGCGCAGTTTACCGAGCACCTCCGCATCTTGTATAATGCCAGGGTTAGCGCAGAGTATAAAGTGTATTTAATTTCTAGTCTCGCCATTCTGGCTCCTCCACGTCCACTTTCGGCTATGCCGCTTGCGGAAGAAGGTATTCATTATCCGCATTTTATTCTATTCTGCAAACTCTACTAATAACCATTTCCTGCTATTCCTAGAGACTATGCCACATTCCCCACTGCCTTGTCTACAGCCTGCTTCTTGCCTACCCTGGCATTGAAGTCACCCATCATTATATTGTGTTTTGCTTTGACTTTACCCATCGCCGATTCCACGCCTTCATAGAAGCTTTCGACTTCCTGGTCATCATGGCTGGATGCAGGGGCGTAGACCAGTACGATCTTAATTTTTTACCTCTTATTATGTTTCACAGCAAGACCTGCCACCCTCTCGTTAATGCTATAGAATTCCTGTATGTTACCAGCTATATCCTTATTAATCAGGAATCCGACTCCTAGTTCTCGTCTCTTCGCTAAGCCCCGGTAGCACAGGACGTGCCCGCTTTTCAGCACTGTGTGTACTTCTTTCGTCCTCCTAACTTCACTGAGCCCTATTATATCTCATTTACTGCCCTCTATTTCCTCCAATAGCACTGCTAGACTCGCCTCACTAGATAACGTTCTAGCGTTAAACGTTGCAAGGTTCAGATTCCAATGGCGGCCTGTCCGGGCAAGGTGGACGACGCATACCAAAAGTCGTTTAGATAAGGGCGTTGGGAATGATCATAGAAGCCAAGCTCACCAACGGAGAAACTATTCGCAGAATCAAAGCCAAAGTTTCGCAGACGATGCGATGGATCAAGAGAATCGCCAACAGGCACAAAGGAATGAAATATGCAAGTGTCATGACAATAATCCAGGCGTTCATCATAAGTCAGATCACTTATGTGGCGGCATGCCACATATGGGGCGCCACAGAAAAGAAGCTAGACGGCCTGATTAGGAAGATATATAAACAAGCGATTGGACTCATGCTAAGCACGAGCACGGTGAAACTCCTAGAGCTGGAACTGCACAACACGCTAGAGGAGTTAATAGAAGCGCAACGTATAGCCCACTACGAACGCCTCTCCAAGATGACGGCAGGAAGACATATCCTAGATAAATTAGGGGTCCGCTACCACACACAACACGGAGACAAGCAGGACATACCCAAGGAAATAAGGGCCAAATTAATGGTACCCTCCTTGCCCAAGAACACGCATCCTGTGCATCACGATTGCAGGAGGAATAACAGGACAAAGAACATGGCGACGAACTACGGAAGGAGCAAGGATGTGGTCTTTGTCGACGCTGCACGTTACAAACACAAACGCAGCTTTGTCGCAGCAGTACTTAACCACAACAGACAATGCTGCACAAGCTGGACTATAAACACGACACGCATCGAAACGGCGGAGGAAGCGGCTATAGCGCTAGCCATAGCACAAACCAACGCATACTATATAATGCGTGATTCCCAGATGGCAGTACGCAACTTCGCGAACGGCCGGATCGCAGCTGAGGCGGTAAACATACTCATAAAAAGCAAACCAAGAAGGGAAGACAGGTGCTTCTAAATCCTATGGATACCAGCCCGCACCACCGACTCAATAGGAGAGGACAACCCTAACGCGGCGGCACACAACGTAGCTCGAGGATGACTTTCCGAGCTGCGATGAACGTAGACACCTCAAGAGGGCCTTCTGAAGTATGGGAATGGGAAGACAGATTGACCTGGTTCAGCGACATCACCAGCCATTACAAGATGCAAAGATGCACTTACCCTCCACCCCAGCTACAACTCACTACATCGCAAGCTGTCCAGTGGCGAGAACTACAAACAAAGTCCTACAAGAACCCGATAATAATGCACGCTATTTATCCAGAAATATACACAACCGATAGATGCAAAGTGGATGGCACCAGAGCCACGCTACAACACATGCTATATGAATGCCTGGATCTAATACAGGACAGTGCGAGCGCAGCCTCCATCGACAGCCTCCGCGCGCGATGACAGGTCGCGCTGCTCAGCTCAAACCTAGAAGACCAACTCGGGGCAGTCCAGCAGGCGAAGGAAGCCGCCGAGAGGCAAGAACTCTTGGCCGTAATCTCGGCGGCTGCCCCCACCCACTAACTCGCCAAAAGCGAATCGTTATGATCCGAAATAAAGTTTTCTCACTCACTCACTCACTCGTTCAGACTCTCAATGTCAAATTCGGAACCACTAGCAACGCTGGCCAAGAACATGCCGGCCGCAACCACTTGAGGGCACAGGCTGAAATTAAGAAGCCGTAGAATGACGTCGTTATTAGTAACCGTGACCAGCATATGCGGAACAGCAACGTTGCGGTTCAAATGAACGCCGATGATGGGGCGAAGCACATATGCACCATCAGGAACCTGTGGCTGGGCGGTCAGAGTGACGTAAGTAACTGCCTAGGGTTACAGATGCACATCGGCTATATCGGCTATACCGGCTATAGTTAAACGCGCAGTACAGATTCCAAGCACAACTAGTACGCCGCCGTCGGCCACACGAAGCACTCGGTCAGCTGCTGGGGTGAGGACCTTCTTTAAACGTCTACGTAGGCTAGCACTCATCACATATACGTGGGCTCCAGTGTCGACGAGTGTTTGGACAGGTAAGCCGTCCACTTTAACGTCAATTACACTTCTTGTGGACACAGAGGATTTGCTGAAGTAGTACGCAACGCAGCACCACCTCCGAGGGCTGCATCTCTTAGTTTTCCGAAAGGGTGCGGGCTAAGGTCACAGGGCACGAAAGGCAACATGGCTACGGCGAACGGGAAGATGGGCGGCCCGTTCGCGGTGAACGAGAATGATGTCGCCGCGGCGATGACGAGTGACTGTACCACGTGTTCCTAGCAGAGTTGTCGGTGCTGTTTGGCTCAGCGGTAGGTGAAACATTACGGGCATTTCCATTGAAACGGCTCCGGTTGGTCGGCACGCGAAGTGTGGAGGACCATGAGTTGCGACAGTATCGGGTGACATGACCAATGCGGCGAAAGTTAAAACATATCGGCTGGTGGTCCACAGTTCTCGACTTAGTCGGGTTGCGATAACGCGGAGAGAAGCGTCGGGTTGGAGCGAAAATTGTAGAAGGGAGTTTGTCAGCTCTAGGATTGGCGAATGCACGGACAGAATGCAAACTAATGTTTTCAAGTTCCCGGTGAACGATAGCTTGTACGAGGGGAACTGAAAAAGCCGTAGCATCAGTGCGACGCGAACAGAAAGCTGCGGGCGCCATCGCGTCCAGTTCCCGTCTAGCGATTCACACCAGGTCCTCTGATGGTGACGAATGCTGCTGTGCGGGTTGATCTTCACACGTCGATGTTGCGGCAGTATTGGGAAGTCTGGCGAATGGTTACAAAACGCGTCAACTTTTGGCATGCTTGAATTGTCGGCACCCTTTAATGATAGCATCAACTATAGAGCACCTTTTTCACATGAGCAGATTAAAGGCACCGTCAGCAATGCCCTTGAGCACGTGCCCGAGCTTCTCAGCTTGTGTCATGTCGGGATCGGCTTTGCGACAAAGTGCCATCACATTCACGATGTACGAGACATAGGACTCCGTGGGGGAATGGGCTAGGGAGGCCAGTTCCTGCTTTACCGCAATGTTACGGCCGGCTGGTTTGCCTAACAACTCTGTCAACTTCTCTTTGCATTGGTTTCAGCTCGTTAGCTCCACTTTGTGGTTTTCCTACCACACTTTTGCCGTG
Organism: Dermacentor albipictus; assembly: GCF_038994185.2. NCBI lineage: Eukaryota > Metazoa > Arthropoda > Arachnida > Ixodida > Ixodidae > Dermacentor > Dermacentor albipictus. Next base: position 87,317,951 of record NC_091822.1, read on the forward strand.
CCTCTCAGGTAGAACAACAGGTTAGCTAGTATAAGCGTAAGCGAACATCTGTTGATTCCACTCGCGCATTCGTACATAGCCACCCACTCCTCAACGTCGGCGCCATCGGGCCCGCAGAAAGTTCCAGGATCCTTGGGTTGCACAACCACTACCGAAGGTGACAGCGACGTAGCTGGCGACTGTGACGTTGGAGGCGGCAACGACGTTGATCCCGCGTGCTCACCGTCATTTGCGTTGTGGACGGTTTTGCGACATCCACTGCGGAGCTCCTTTTCCAGCCGTGGTACTCCGCACCTCCTACCAAAAAATTATGCAAATGTTGGGAGTATAAAAAGACTATTTACAATATATATACAAGATGAGTCAGGGTATTTACGATGGCTGACCACGAGCGCGATCTGATCACCATAGCTGACCACCAGCAGCCAGCGTCTCGCGATCTTCTTTCTCTCTCTTGTGTCACCCTTCCGCAACGATATTCTTGGTTTGTAGACCGTACGGACACTGACGAACACTAGAAGACAGGACGAGCGAGCTAACTCTCAGATAAATGTTTATTGAAGCGCTCAATAAACATAAAAGTGATTGCAAAAACCCGTAGCAAACAAATATGACATGGTCTGATGACTATAAGGTAAACATATCAGAAGGTTGGTAAGCCATAAAACTAAACAAGAAAAAGACACTACTTCAATTGGACGCGGGTGCTGAAATGATATTGAAATTCACTTTCTAACAGTGAAAGTGATGCCTGGCTAACACAAGTCTCTACTATACTTTTAAGGTGAAATGTTTCAATTATTTCGCGTGTAGTCTTGCATTTTTCCCCAGAACGGATTTTTGTGTTCTCAAACAATGGTTTACCACCGCCATTAAAACAATGTGACGCTAGATCTGAAGTATTAGGGTTGTTAAGGGTTGATGTTCTTTTAGTCTGGTATTGAGGCACCTGATGGAGGTACAGTGGTGGCGGTGATGGTGTAGGAGCAGGCGGGCTTAGCCTGGCATACATAGCCGACACTTGTTCCGCCTGGGCGTCCTATGAGTGCTACTGTGTGCGTCCCCAGATGTCGAAGAGCCACGTGTCTCAAATGAAATCAATCAGCGGTATTTGCGCCCTCTTCCTGATTGCCGCAGACCCTCCGGGGAAAACTACGTATTCAAAGGTGCTGTGCGAGAGACCATGCCTTTGCAGGCTGTCGACCATCGCTTTCGTTTCTGTGTCGGGCTGCGGACATATCAAATGAAATGTTCGATGTGGATGACCTCACAACGGAGGGCACAAAACGGGGAAGCGCATCGTCCAGTCTTCAATAACCAAGCCGGGGTATACGCAGAATCGGTTCGGATTCGGTACAACAGCGTTGCTTCTTCTGACGTAGATACAATGCTCAGAAGGCTGATACTTACCCTCGTGAGGATGCGCAATTCCGCCGAGACTTCGTGGGCGAAACGTTTTGGCTTCAGTTGTCGTTTGTGGGACCGATTGTGCTTTGAAAAAGACCTATCAGCGATTGCGAACCTTTCTTTACCACAATGTTCAAAGCTCCGCTGGTCACCCAACTTCGCAGGGCGGAATGGCCGTGATTTTTTTTAACCGGAAAACGCCTCATTCAGAAAAAAAAAACATGTCGCTCACGAACCTGAAGGTTCCACGCATTACGACGATGGCATGCCGACAATTGGATGACGATGCTGGAATGATGACGTGAAGGCAAAGAGCTCACTACAAAGGAATCAAGATGACTGCATGACGACGGTGGCATCACGAGAATGGATTGCGAAGGTGAAAGTGATGACGTAGGAACGACCAGGAAGACATCACGACGATGACGCTATATAATCAGGTCAGGTCAGGTCAGTTTATTTCCTTAAAGGCCCCTTCATCAGGGGTGTCACATAAGGGGTGGGGTACTTCTGGCAACAACAACTGAAGTGATAACAAACGAAACTTTTGAAAAGTGGTGGATATCCTGTATAAATAACTACATACTCGTCGCAAATTGTCAATTAGAAGAGGAAAGAAACAGGTATTTTGGCCGAAGAGAAGAAACAGCTGCGATAGACAATGCAATTCAGTAACTACTAGAACATTTGAAAAAAGGTAGATGCATTACATACAATCGAAAACGCACGGTAGATGGTGAATTTGTACAAGAACAGCTAAGTAACTTGACAAAATTAAAGCAACCTCAGCAATGAACACATGGTGATTATCTGTATATACAACATAGTGGGGAAGGGCATTCCAATCAGTTGCTGTTCGAGAAAAACACGAAGCAGAGAGGGTAGTTGTGTGTGGGCATGGTTTTAAAACTTGGAGCGGATGACGTGCGCGTTGTGATATTCTTGCGGGTAGAATGATGTATGGCACACGATTAAGTGAGCTGTAGAAAACTTATGAAAAACACCAACGCTGACTATCTTATGGCGCTGCGAGAGCGACTGTAACTCAGATTTCTTTTTTAAGGATGATATGCTTACGTCATATGAGTAGGATGAATGAATGTATCTTACTGCACGATTTTGGAAGCACTCAAGTGCGTTAACGAGATATTTTTGATATGGGCTCCAGACTGGTGACGCATATTCGACTTTTGGCCTGATAAGCGATTTGTACGAGACAAGTCTGACGTCCTGAGGTGCATGACGCAAGTGGCGCCTAATAAAACCGAGTGTTTTGTTCGGTGTATGATGTTGATATGCGTGCCCCAGTTAAGATCACAGGAAATTAAGATGCCTAAGTACCTGAATGATTTTACTGTTTCAATCCGATTGTTGACTATTGTGTAAGGAAGAAATATTGGTGTACGACTACGAGTAAATGACATATGTTTACATTTTTTTGGATTAAGAGTCATTAGCCAACCAGCACACCAAGACTGCACATGGTTGAGATTTTGTTGCGAGTTATCTCCATCAGTGTCATTGTTAATGGTATGATAAATCACGCAGTCGTCAGGGAACATCCGAATTTTGCAAGTTTTATGAAAGGGTAACTCATTGATGCATAATAAAAAGAGAAGTCGGCCAAGAACAGACCCCTGAGGGACACCTGAAGATGCCGGGAGATGGACGGAGGACTTGTCGTTCAATGTAACTAAGTGCTCGCGGTTAGTGAGGAACGTTTCTAGCCATTTTAATACATCGATGTTTAAATTCAAGAAAGAAAGTTTATGTAATTAGTCCCGAAGGCATGACGACTGTGTAACAACGATGGTAGGACGACGACGGTATGATGACTATGAAATGACGACGACGAATCGACAACGACTGCATGATAATGGCGGCATGGTGACGGCAGAAGAATGATGATAGAATGATGATGACTGCATGACGTAACTGATTGCACCAGTTGGTGGCGTATCATTTTTGTTCGAGCAGAAAGCTGGCAATGTGACTACGAGGAAAGGAAGATGTCGGCGTGACAACGATAGCGTGATGACGACGAAGTGACAACGCAATGATGATAAAGGAGAGAAGATGGTGAAACAATGATGATGCTATGGCAGTGGAAAAACGGCAACAACGGAATGAATGCGATAAAATGAGGTCGACACGGAATGACTAGGATACCATGCTTGTTGCAAGAGCTCGCTTCCGCGTTGCCCTATATAGTTCACCTACCACCCCGAGCTGCCTGATTTTCCACTCTATATGGCGTCGGTTAGCCGTATATCGGGTGCCGCGGCCAATTGTGAAAGAGACCAGCAGCCTACACCCACAAATTGGAGGAAGCCGCAAAGAAGTATTTGCTTTAAAACAACACCTCTTTGCGAACGCTTGGTGATTGCGTTTTGTATGCAGCAATATGTATACAATGCAGCTGTCTGCCTGACTTGTATTCAAATTCCAATGCTTCGCTTATCCTATTCACTTCTCATGCTCCGTCAACTGCATTGTGCAGCTGCATTCTGCATTATGACTAGAAGGTCCGCTGCCGTTGCGGACCTTCTAGTCCGCAATCATTACAGATCAACCATCTGTCTGTGCTTCAGCCTTCCTTGTTTTCATCGCAGCGATCTGTTCTGCACTAGCGACTTTTCCCGTTAGTACGTGGATTTCTGACTAAAGGATATCTCTGCATTACACTTCTTTGACTAGCACCTTTCTGCCTCATCGTTATTCTAACGTTATGCTGTAGCTGTGCAATACCTTACGCAACGCTGAAATCTGCATGTACAGCTCTCGGCGTAGAAAGTGTGGCAATGGCGAGGAGAGCAGATAGCACAGGATGTCACACTAGGAGAGCTGGCAGCACCAAGCCATTATATATCTCGATAAGACACATCATTTCAGAGACATTCTGAAAATAGCGTATAATGATAGTTCGTTATTCTAGTAGCCCGCAACACGGTGCAAGTCAACACAAGAACGCAAACGCAGACCGCATTATTATATGTTTTCTTGCGCTATGAATGCGGAGCCCTGATTTTTACATGCGATCAGCATTATTTGCCTACGCCAGGCACGTTGAGTCTATTTATTGGACCTCCAATGCCGGCCATGTGACCTAAGTTGCCTACAAGCTTGGCGAACTAGGTATAGGATCGTGGGGATAAAACCCTGATGGCCGTTGAATCGTCGTTATTTTAGCTTCACCATGCACATTTAGTCATAACATTGTACTCACGCTCTCATCGTCCCGCTGTCCCCGCTACACTATAGTTATCATTTCAAAAGCGTCATCCCGTTGCCCTCATGCTGTGGTCCTCAAACCACCTTCGTCGTTCAATCAACGCCATTCCTCATTCGTCATTCCATCGAAATCATGCTGTCGTCATTCAATCGTGATCATGCAACCGCTTTCATGCAATCGCCATCATTACATCATTGCCATGCAGTAACCGTTAGGCATTTGTTGTGATGTCATCGCCGTGATGCCGTCGTGGCCATTTCATCATCGTCGTTCCACCTTTGTCATCGGTCGTATTCTGGTCATCGTCAAGCTATGGTTTTCACGTCAGTGTCGTCACACAGACATCTCCATATACTCGTCGTGATGTCATTGCTCTCATGCGATCGGAGTAATGCTGTACTGGGTACACAATCATCATTTTGTCATAAGCGTCATCCTATTGTCGTCATGCTCTCATTGTCATACCGCCTTTGTCTTTCCATTGAAGCAATTTTTTACGGTATTGCATCGCAAAGTGTTGTCGGAATTAAATCGTGTTTATGCCCCCGTTGTCATGCCATCGTGAAGAGTGCATCGTTGCCACACAGACGGTGTCATACCGACGTGGCATGCCATCTTCGTCACGGCGTCACCGTGACGGTCCTACCTTCGTCGGAACGCGATAACCATATCGTGGTTTCGTCACTTAATAGTCAAAAATTCATTTTTTTTATTTGACGCTTCAGGGTTGTCCAATACTCCCTCTATCTCTTTAATCAAAAGACTAGTGCATAAAACAGGGACACAGACAGAGTTTAGACAGAAACAGTTTAGCGCTTGTCCTGTCATCTTCTCTGTCTCTGTCCCTGTTTTATGCGCTAGTCTTTTGATTAATGATCGCACACCAACTAGCCCAGCTTTCTGCATTGATCCCTCTGTCACGCCTTCATATTAGGCCTGTACATACTAGAGTAATGTAAAAAGACGCAAACACAAAAGCCGACAATGCAGCACTAAGAATAATACAGATTTCGCCTCCTACTTTGTGGTTTTCTGTAACATATAAGACAGCAAAGTGGGGGACCAATTGTATATCGTACTCACCGTAGATTGCGCCGAGCATCGCAATCATCCATTTAATGTCTGGTGCGAATGCGGCGCCAAGGAGGCCAGCGCAGCAGAGAGAAGATGACGTGAGCGCCACGTAGAAGATGGAAAGCCTGCTGTAGAGCACAGTGACCACGAATCCTGAGGTGAGGACCACAGCGGTATGAGAAAAAAAGAGCCTTGATCGCATTGGTTTACACCCGCTGATGACCGCATAAGGCACTGCCAGAGCTAATCTAATTGGCTCACTTTTAGAGTCACCGTGTACCCTGGCTGACCAAACTTGAGTACAATAACCCAGGCAATATGAGAAACATTTCCGAATTCAACCACCAAGAGTGAAAGAAAAAAAAAATCGGGCAAGTGTGTAAGAAAATATTTTTGGCTAGAAGTATTCGTAGGAGGCGATCGTGGTAGGGCACACATTATTAGCATAGATGGCCGACCAATGGTGAGGAGCACTTACGAACGAAGCGTTTTTTGAATTTGGGCACATCTGCGTGTCATCCACTGGTACCAGGATACCAGCAGCTTCCGAAACCACCGGTGCGATCTTGTACGCGTTCCAAAATAGAACGGAGGCGGTTTGTGCCAACGAGCCGCACACGATTGGTCAATTTGAATCGTGACGAACGCCATGACATCAATTGTGATGTGATATCTGCTGTCAATCAATCCGTGCCGTCTGCTATAGGATAAACGCTACGGAACAGGCTGCCTATTTCGTGACGTAAAGAATGGACCGCTTCCGTTCGATTTTGGAACGCGTACGAGATCACACCCCACATGCGCAGCCTTCCCCTCATATTCCGTGAATTGGAGCTATTGTAAAGTCAGCATTTCATTACCGTGTTTTAAAGACGTAAAGGAAAACCTGATGCGATGCGTTGGGCGAGGCTTATGCATAATAACGGAGTGCACAAGTTACCTCCAGCGAGCGCGGAGTGAAACGTTTGGCAGAGCGCCCACGTGACGGCGACTGCCTTCCGTACAAGTAGTTTTCCTCACCTTGCTCGTACCCAGATACGCGCCCGCGTGCTCGACCACCATGTCGAGGACCCTGGGTCCAATTTTGACTGTAAGCATGAGTCATCCGTTTTATTATTGGGAAGGTTTTCTTTTTTTGCCAGCTCTCTAACTCATTAGCGTCTTTCACTGCTGTCGTGTATCTCGCCGAGTAGGCTGAGTGGGGATTCTCACGTATAGAAACGCAAAACAGCTGTACTCTGACGCTGAGAAGAGCAAAAACGTTTCCATATGGGCAAAGAGGCCTGCCTGAGGAATACTTAAGGGACAGGTGAGGATGCACAGAGGCAGTCACTGGCCGCCATTTCGCTGATGAAACTTCGCTCATGACTCTTCGCGCTTCAAACATCACTCATAAAAAATGTCGTTGTTCAGATTGATAGCATTATACCATTTGTTGCGGATTCTCATTCTTTCCTAGAAGATAAGATTAGGTTTTGTTTCGCGAAAATGGCGACGCCCGGCTGACGTGAGGGCACGGAAGGCGACGAGGTTGGTGGGAGTGGAGGCGGGTTTTCGAGCAATCATAAACACTGAGGGCAAACTACTGCGACGAAGTTACATGACTGGTGGGCGTACCCCACACCTCTAACAATTGTTCTGAGTAATAGCAGGGACGGACGAGGTCATAGCGGCGTTGAGCGACCTCGTGTATACCTAAATATATCGGGACGAGGTTGATTCAGGTCGTCGAGCAGCAGTCAGAAACGCACCGCCAGGAACGGGAGCGCAGCTGAACGGGCGAACTAGCCGCGAGACAGGCGATGGCGACGATGCTTCCTCCAGTGCTGATGTCTGATCGTTTCGATTGAAAGTGGTTCGTTTGGCTATTCCGTTGCCCGTACGCCTGACGACACGCGTCGGCAGAGAAACAACAAGATGGTGGCTAATTGATTGCCTTGGCTTGGATATGTTTAGCACGAGGGACGAGACGGCGCCCTGTGTTCTATTGTCTTCTTTACCATTACGTTCCCGTACCTTAAACTAAAGGTATTGAATGCCCCCCCCCCCCCCCTAGGTGCTTGCATTTAAATTACATATAGCGTCAAACGCTGTTCAACAATTACCTTTCACTTCGCACATATGCAATGTACAACACCAGGCACATCCGCCGTAGTTGCTTAATTGCTTTGGTGTTGCGCTGCTAAGCGTGAGGTCGCAGGATGAAATTCCGGCCACGGCGGCCGCATTTCTACGCCGGTTGAAGGCAAAAACACCAGTGTAACTGGATTTAGGTGCATGTTAAAGAACCCCATGTGGCCAAAATTGACCCTGAGTCCTCTACTACACTGTGCCTCATAATAATATCGTGATTTTAGCACGTAAAACCCCATAATTTAATTTTTTGATTAACACCTGTCACAAGTCTTTTCCATACACTGTCGTTAATTTGAGTGCAAACTCGAGGTAGCTCTGGCGGCGTTTATATCAGGAACAAATTGGTTTATTAGCAAGGAACAGCAGAATACATGATTTTATTCCTTACCGCCAAGGTTCTGTGTGAGCATGATGATGCTTTCTGGCCAGGAAGCCATCTCCCGACTGATGCAAAATTTTTCCATGAAGAGCACGTACAAATAGCCCATGCTGGAGTGTGTCATAAAGAGGAAGAACGTCGCACACATAACCACCAGTGGTATACTCCAGCAGCTGTCCTGGGGAGGAGTCGCCATCGTCGTGGGAATTTCGGAACGTCTAAGAGCAGGCGCCGTTGCGGAAAAGTGCCACCGACTTGCAATAGTAAAGAGGAAGATCAATGCAGGCGATGCTGTAACAATGAGCGTAGGCGGACTTCTCTTCTGAGAGCTGAGACTGCTGCCCTGGTATTCCGTCAACGATACGTACTCTGGGGAAAATCCAGCAAAATCCAGCAAAGTTACAAGACGCTAGTCAGCCCTAAAGCGTCTCGGTTCGAGAGAATCGGTGAACTCCAATGCGACATAGAATATTTTCAATAATACATACTATCAAGCCAGCGCCTATGCTCCAATCCTCTATTGATTGCGGTACCCGCTCGTTGACACAGGCGAATGTACAGGGCGCGGGCCTTGTTGCGTAGTCAAAGAAGCTCGTAATTCTAAACACTTAGCAATATTACCCTGTTTCTTTCATAAAGTGCGGGAAAGTGGCGTGAGACGGACAGGGAAATTCCATATGACACAGTAAGAGACTCTGGAGAGCACATCACTGCCTGTTAACCATCCACTGAATCGCAGGGTGTGTAGATGTTTGCCGCGTAGCTTGGCCGTTGCACCTCCCACCCAGCTGTACGACCTGTTTCGTAGCGGTCTAGGCCATTACACTCTTATCTTCACCACCGGCAGCCAAAACATCCGGTGCTCTGCCGACGTGTGCGACAAAAAGGCTACGTGCGCACACAGGTCGTACAGACACACACAGACACACACACACACACACACACACACACACACACACACACACACACACACACACACACACACACACACACACACACACACACACACACACACACGCGCGCGCGCACGCACGCACACACGCACGCGGGCACGGACGCACACAGAAAAGCCGTACTTGACGCGCCGTTAAAGGGACACTAAAGGTTACTATGAAGTCAAGCTAAAGTGATAAAGCAATGCTCTAGAACATCTAAGGCGTTAATATAATCGCGAACAGAGCTTTAGTAACCGAGAAATTGAGGTAAATGCATGACACGATTTGAGACCCCCCCCAGCGACATTCCGGTACTCAGCCCTATGACGAAGGCACTCCTTATCACAATTTATGCCGCTAGTATTCAACTAGTCGTATTAAAAAATCAATTCATTAGGTTATAAGACCGAAGAAAATGCTACTTGTCTACTTCTGTTCGATTCTAAGAAAAAATAACATTTTGACGTTACCATTCAGTAGTATGGGTGGTCGAAAGGTTTCGTTTTCGCCCGACTATGCGCTGCGCGCGCTTTGAAGTTTCAGTTGTTTCGTTAAAGCTTCGTGCTGCGCTGGTTCTGCTGGCTCGGGAAACTTGCATTTGGAATAAGCAGCGAGAATGCCACGTCCATGTGATGTCGTGGGATGCGCGAATGGTCCGCGGAACATGGCCAAGGGCAGTTGCAGCGGCGAATCCAACGTTACTTATCACTGTGTGCCAGCGAGTGAACCTCTCCGTTCGATGTGGTTAAGTGCCGCACCTCTGCCACAGCGCGTTGGCAAAGAGCCGAAAAATAGCATAGTGTGCTCGCTGCACTTTCGATCAGAGGATTACGAGTTCAACGCCTACTTAATGAAGTCGTGTGGAGGGCCTTTCAAAGCAATGCTTTCCCGTAGCGCTGTTCTGTCGGCCTTGCCTGCATTATCCGAAGCGCAAGAACAACTGCAGGTCGAAGACGCCCGGGGCGGTTAGCGCGACATTTGGTTTTCACGAAGAAAAAGCTACAAATGTTCGAATATGTACAGCCATGCCATACTGTTGCCGTCGTATACGCACAGTAGTACGCAACGACGCCGGCAGCGCGAGCCCTCAGCAGCAGGTCACGTTCATCAGTGCTTAAATCGCTGAAGTCGAGCCTAGCATCGGGAGCCAATGTGCCGTTGTCTGGGTCGTCCATTGCAACAAGCGTCAAAGTTGGCGTCATAATATAAAGAACCAGCTTATCGTCGCGCGCTTTCCCTTCCGCCAGCCACCATAGTTCCGCTTTCGCGCTGCTGCCGGCTCTGTATTGGCAGTGATGCCAGGTCGGACGAGGCAGTGTAGCCCAAAGCTAGAGAAATTGTAGCCCAAATGTAGACAAACACAAAAAAGAGAAAAAAAATTGGAGCCAAATATATCCATTTTTATTTGCAGTTTTATGTGCAAATACATTTTCGCATTCGACTACCGCAATCTTTTCTTGCACAACCAGTCGTAACAAAACATCAGTGACGCCGTGACGGTGGACCCTTGACATCAATAACAGCTATGCATGATGCTTGCACACTGAACACTTTCTGGTTGGCCCCGGAAACTCTCAAGTTCCAGCGAATCGCTGCAGAAGGCGAAAAAAAATCTACCAGGGCGCTACCAAGAAAACAACTATAGTACCTCCACTCCGCAGGGCTGTCATCGTGAGCGCGCAATGCCCCGCTAGAGCCCCGTAGTAAGCACAAATTTAACCAATAAACTTTCTGTCAATTGTATCACAGTGCTTTTATTATGTGACAGATAGCACTCAATTATTATTTTTAGTCATATACAGTAATATTAACTACGAACTCTGTTTTTTAGCTGTCGTAAGCACAAAATAATGTTGAGCATCATGCGCCTAGGGTAGCCTAGGACAGTTCCATGCGCTCCCGTTGCTTACTTTCGAACCACGGTTGAGGCTACAGTTTCGCTTTTCTGGACTTGTATTCTTTTCATTCATCGTACATCACGGCAGTGTTAAATCTGGCCAGGAAGCGGTCATCTAGCTCGATTTTTTCGCAGCATCCATGCATGCAACATCATTTCTAATGTTCGCGTGGGAAGTTCATTTATGTATCGGTTTTATTCCCGGAGACCAGGCTAGCAACCCGCTCTACAGCAGCGTTCGGCAGAAGCAAGTGCAAATGTGTGCGAAAACCGATTTCGACAGGTTTGGAAAAAGACGCTCACCTGCGGCGTTTATATTGTGTTTTTTTTTTCAATGTTACGCCAAAATTCCACTACCATTTCCGACTGTCTCCGCGTGAGGAGATATTCGAGGGTGAAGGAGTTGCGAGGGAGGGCGAGGGGAACGGAGTTGCGAGTAGGAGTAGGAAAGAAGCGGATTTGCTTTCTCGCCCGCCTGATGAATGACACTAATTACCTAAGGTGCCTCGATGCCCCGCTTCTCCCTGGGAGGCCGCACTGACATCGAGGACCCTACTGCCACCGAAGCGCCGGTGTTGCTGAGGCCGGCTTTAAGTGCATAAAAGATAAAAGCCACCGGCTCAAACCACGGCGCAGAGAGGGCAGGGGGGGAGATGCATTTCGCGCACGCACACACACAAAACTGCGCTGCCGGCTTAGCCAGCTAGAACATAGCCTTCGGGATTTGTTTCTACTAGGTGAGAGCCACCTCTCCATTGTGGATTAGGGCGGCACTTAAATCCCAAACGAAGCCAAGTCGCAGATTTTCAGCAGCCCAAATATAGCCACATAGCCAACTTGCCCAAGTCGACGCCAAAAATCTTTTTCTGTAGCCCAATTTGGCAATATATAGCCAAACCTGGCCACACTGTGTATTGGCTCTGTTTCTGGCCGCGCGTTTGCCTTTTGCGCAGAAAAGCCGTAGCGCCGTCTACGCGCACGGTTTTACTCACCGATGGTGCAACGTCACTATGAGGCCATGACATCGCCACTCCTCGATCGGAGGGCGGGCGATTTGAACTGCGCTAGAGGTATGCGGACGATTCAGAACTCATTTTCTCTTAAAATAAGTCTCTTCTTCGCATGAAACAAGCGTTTCGAGGTTTCTGGGATGGTATTTCATCAGTCCACGTTGACTTAATATTAACCTTTAGTATCCCTTTAATAGAAGAAGTCGCAGTTTCGCCCGAAAGGCCACGAAACGGTTGCGATAGCAAATCGGTAGATATAGCTATGCGAAGTGAGGATAGTAGTGTTATCGACCATATAAACTTGTAAATATTCGTGTACTAACTAAATTAACAATACTATAATGCTGGAAGCGCGACAGAACCAGGACGTAGAAGGAAACAGAGACACAGGGGCGGCGCTGTCCCTGCGTGTATAAAGTCTCTTTCTGCGTCAACGTTCAGTTGCGCTTACAAATTCTGTCATGGATTCAAACCAACTTGCTTGCCAACATGTTTTAACTAAATTAACAAGCAAGCTGTCACGTGCGTACACGTAAACACGAACACATCTCGCTTGATAAGCGCGGAAACTCGCTGTCGAAATGCTGCAATGAGGAATCGCGGCAGCACCAGTAATCCAATTGACCTTCGTATACATCGCTGAGCGCAAAGCGCACGCAGCGTCGAAAGCACCGGGCATATGAAGCTGCCGGCACTACGCGCACTCTGCAATCATCGCAGATCGATTTCAAGATACGGCGCCCGCGCGTCCACGCCGTAAGCAGCAGGCGCCAAAGAACCCCTCTCTCGTCTCAGCCCCGTGCCTCGCGCGCGACAAGAGAGGGCGCGCTTCCGGCCCGCCTCCTTCGCTCGCACGCGGGAGATTCAGCCGCTCTCGCTAGTGGCGTAGCAACAGAGGGGGCCGGGGGGCCGGGGGCCCCGGGTGCAGGGGCCAGTGACGGGGGGGGGGTGTCATATACGTCTGAAGACAGCCCTCTTTCCGCCGGCTACACCCGGGGGGGAGTGGTGACAGAATACCTATGGGCCCCGGGTGCCACATGACCTAGCTACGCCACTGGCTCTCGCCGCCGCACAATCGCACGCTTTCACACCCACATGCAACATATGGCGCGCGGCGACGATTTTTATTGCGCTTGGAATTTATATGGAACCTCGCGTTTAAGGTGACGGCAGGGATGCACCTGGATTGTCCATAGAATTGCTATCCAAATAAAATGTACTTATGGTTCTTCCTCGTACTGCACAATTATTTTCATAAGAGCACTTCTTTTTTTACTAGCCCCAAGAAAATATTGTCTACAAAATTGTTAGCAGAGTTCAGCCGTTTTACCACGACCATTTCACTTTCATTTCCGATACTGAAGCAGAATCCCAATGGACGCAGCGAGAGGCGTCCTATCGGTAAACAAAGCGCATAGGAAGCGACAAGTGTAGGTGTGTTGAGCAGGTGATGTGAGAACAGCAGCGGTTTATGTAGTGAGTGTGCACATGCCACTGGTGCAGGCCCGCTGTTTTGTGCATATGCAAAGTGCAGCGTTGTTTGTTGTCCATTTCCTGCAAATGTAGGGAATAGTATTCAGCGAATTCTTCACCGTCTTTCTTTGTACATCTGCTACCTGCAAAAAAAAAAGAGAAAAGAAACAGGTGCCTGTTTCTGTTTGGTATTATCTTTAGTCCCGACCACTGCGATTACGAAGGGCCAAGCTCCTGATCTTGCATGCCACATGCTAGGCATATAAGCTCAGCAGGTGAGCGAGAGAAACGTGAAAGCATAAGTGGTATCTCTTTTGGTGCCTCGTTTGTGTTTTATTCTCTTGCTCGTCCTGCTCATTGGCTATGTTGTGTGCGCTCGTTATGGTTCATTCCTAAACATCATGTATATTGAGCCACCACCGATTTTAGTGCATGCGACCCGCTCATATGTTACCTCCGTCGTTGCGCACCTAATACATCAGTGCACGCTTCACTCACAGTGCAGAGAGAATGCAAAGTGCTTAATTTAGTTCACTTTGATATTTACCCATGGAGATACCCAGGGCCTTCCTGCTCGTGTCAGAAAATTCAGATATAGTCCCTTGAGTCCTATAAAGTGCCGCGGCTGATCAAAATTAAACGGGGGTCTCCCATTACGTCCCACATGTGCTACTGAGCAATTTCTAGATGTTACGAATGGCACAGTTTATTTCGTATGGCGTTGATTTTGACTCTCCGTGGCTTCTTTCTGTGCGCTGCATCACTAATCGATCACCACATATATTAGCCAGCTCCTAAAATTTAATAATGATGCGAACGTCTGGATTGGAAGGACAAGACAAATTTGCGGGCATAAAATGACATGTAACGCAGTGAAGATTTCTGAGAACGATAAAATTCCGTGTGTGGTGCGCTTTCCTTAATCTGCTTTGCTGACCCTTCATACACGCGATATGGAAGGAACGATGACTGGGATGAGTGGACGGGTGAAGACGAAGAAGGAGTGCGTTGTTCATAGTTCAATCTGTGCTTTGGATTTCTGAAGCACAATGTAAAGAAATAAATAATTATTTTGTTATTATGTGCGCTATACCTGTATTCTGACCTGTTAAAACGACCTTTCTAACGCAGTAACTTTCCAAAGCGTTTTCTTTCGTTCTTTCCTTATTGAGATGCGAGAAGATGACGAGGACGAGGTTGTTTGCTTAGGTGGATTGTAAACAAGAGTTCACAATCTTGTGGGCTCCTTCGCAATGATGGGGAAGAAGGCTCCCCGTACAGGAGCCGAAACGTCGTTTGTGTTCTTTTTAAGTTTCAATAACTTGGTCGGCGTCTGTTATCACGTGTTGCGTTGCGCTGTTAGACTTCATTTCGAGCACCGACAAAGGTATTTTATACTTGTATATCATATCCTAAGCTTTGAGAACTCGCAGAGCATGCCAATAACGCAAATTCTTTTTTCTTTATTCAACAGAGATAACTGCCCACTTAAGAGCAGCAATATTTATTGTTCGAACCAACGTAAATTTAGACGTTTTTTCCTTCCTCTTATGTTCTTCACGACGCTTTGAGCCTGGCATTACAGGGATATCCCAATACCTAGCTCAGAAGTGCTTAGCACCACAATGGTGCGTACATTTAGAGTATAAGCTGTGGCGCACGTGTGTTTTCCCTACATTTTGGACGACAATATAATCGATCATTACATCACAGCCCCTTCCATACCTTTTTCCTAGTCATAAATGTCTCGCCTTAGTATAG
Source organism: Dermacentor albipictus (assembly GCF_038994185.2). Taxonomy (NCBI): domain Eukaryota; kingdom Metazoa; phylum Arthropoda; class Arachnida; order Ixodida; family Ixodidae; genus Dermacentor; species Dermacentor albipictus. Next base: position 87,333,255 of record NC_091822.1, read on the forward strand.
CTTAGGCACTCAAGCTGCCGTTAGGTGTGCGATCACTGATCGAACGGTGGCGGTTGTGAAGCCAGTGGGTATCGGGGCTGCACACGGATTCAACGGCGCGTGCCACCCCGACGTGATGGTGGATAGCAATAGTGCCGGTATAAACCAGCCAGCTACCCGCCACCGTAATTCAGTGGCAATGGCATGGAGATGCTGAACGAGAGGCCGGCGATTCCATTCTAGGGGCTGCTGCAGGGGCTGATGTTCTCGGCATTGTTTATTCTTGGTGAGCGAAATCACCGCTCGTGTACGTATATTTAGGTGCACGTTGAAGACCGCTGCTGGCACATACCTACCGGCATACTACTGGCATGCAACTGACGTCCATAGTGGCACAAGCGTTTACTGGCACATACCGACTGACCCAAATTGGCATCGAAGAGGAGTTTCATTCCACTGCGGCACCTACCCTTTCCAGCATCTACAGTGAACCATGTCGCCACGAAAGAGGTTCATTGAAAAGTGGCACATATACACACACTGCCACATACTCAGTGCTGCAAGTTAGTCCGATAGTTTGTTTCTAACCATGTTACCGTAGGACAGCCGATCGATGCCCTAACCATTTGTTCGTCCACCACCCAGTGACTGTGAGGTAGGCGTGCGAGTGGTTAGAGACATACATGCATAGATGGATGGGTAGTTAGCCACAAGAAAGTGCGTGGTCGAAGTCTCTTATGAGTGCTATCGCATTGAAAACGTTTTCTCGGTGATCTGTACCAGCGAATTCAGTTAAGCATCCAATTGCTGTCCCCGGCAAGTCGCAAGATTTTCTTCGCATCTCCTCGCGCCACACGAGAACGAACAGCAGGGCTGCGATGCAAATATTCGCCCCTCCCAGCATCCGGTAGAAGTTGCCGTACGAGCAGAAAGTGTCGCGGAAGAAACCTGCGCCAGAAAGAGAAAGGCAGAAGCATTTTCTAAAATTTTTTTATTACGATAAAGACTTGGCCATAAGGCATAATTCTAGGAGCGTATATGTGTATTATATGTGTGCTAGTCATCCTTGAATCAGTTGGTTAACGGGATGGGAGCCAATTAATGCTGGCTGTAGAAGCTTTACACGCGAATGTCCATATTGAATTAAGTATCTCTTTGACGTTAGCCCGTGATCTGACTCTGTCTTCGAACGATGTCAACTCCTTAGGTAGGCACACATCCTTTCCCCTTGACCTTCTCACTCGATGTGATGGACATTTGGAGTTATCTCCTTTATGCGTGCCTGACATTTCACTTGCGGAGGTGCGTCAGAAACATGTTGGTGGCAGTTAACGACAAAACAAAAAGAAAACTTAGTAAACATTTTTTTAAAAAGCTCCCCCCCCCAACGACATAATTTTTTCACAGGCTAGTAGACCTTCATTGTACACAGGTGTTTGATAAAAATATTCAGCAGCAAGCCAATATCTGAACAAGAATTCTATATGACGTAAATTTTGCCAGCATGTTATCGTGGGACCCAATGTCGCACCATTGCGAGTTTCAAAATTTCAGTTAATGTAATAAACCGCTGAAGTCGCATTGAAAGTTCGCTTCATCAAAACAAGCTCTCGGCGAAGCACCGAAGAAAGCTGCCGATCCTTCTTGTTGGGCCGTATCCTGTCTATTACATGCTTTCAATTTCTACAAAGAAGTGCGGTGATTTAATTAACGTGGAAGCTCTAGCTCGGGGCGAACTCCGATGCTGCCTATATGTAAACGTGTAAAACACGGAAACGCTTTCATCAAACAACCCCTCAATCAATGTCAAGAATTCTCGTTGCATTGAAACGAGAAAGTTCAATTTTAGTTACTGTAGTAAACGGAGTCTTTACTTAGGTCCTGGATTTCTTGCAAAAGTTTCCGGAAATGGGTAAGCTCCAAGAAAAATACAAGGGCGAATTTTGCAAGTGTGTACCTCTGCACCAAGAAAAATATCGCAGTTTTGTATACTGCAACTGTTCAAACATCTAAAGCATGCAGAATCGATGTATTACACATTGCTCTAAAATGAACCACTAAATTCTGAGGAGTACTTTTGAAAAACCTTCGCAAAATATGTAACAGCTCCATCTAAGATATAACGTAGATACTAACCTTGTTAGCTATGAATGTCTTTTTAGGTGCTGTTTTCATTATGGCTATGGCCGTCTACATTACTGAGTTCCTGCAGTGAACTTCATAGTTTCATTTTCTCAAATTTTGCTACCTTCAACAACTTAGACACAAAACTCCACTGCCTAAATCAAAAAAACTACTTCGAACAGTCACTAGATTTCCACTTTTTCATTTAGATTCAACAGGCCTAATGAAATATTGTTCCAGTCTTACCATAAAAGCGATTTTTCGGTTACCCTGTATTTATAAAGGAGCCTCCGAGCTAAAGGCTCCTCTTCAAGGTGGAGTTTGGGTCCGGGCACAAGATGCTTGCGGCGATCACAAAGAGCGGGGCAACCTTGCGGTAACTGCACAACTCATCATGCGGTTTGCGCCTGTACGGCTGGACTTATGCTCCATTACAACAGCGTTGTCTCCTTATCTGTGCAGGCGTCTCTGTGGATGACGGTGACGAATGTTTCTATTACAGCGGAAGTACCATAGCGTTACAAGTTTTCGGGAACAGAGTTAAAGGACACTGTCTAGAAGAGGTAGCCGTATATCATATTATATAGATAGATATTATATAGATCAAATAGGGACAGCCAAGGGGAAAGAAATGGGGACAGCCCAGACCCTATTCTATGCCCCAGCCCCCTAAAAAAAAAAAAGGTTTTGGTTACGCCCCTGCTTTGAGCTATTAGCTGGTGGTGAATGGGCTTTGGCTTATGGTTAGAATCGCCTTACTTTTCTGAGAGCTTATATTCATGACCTCTTCAAGATATCAATTTTCACAACTTAATTGTTTCACCGGGCAACTTCCATAATCGCAGCGTAAATATTCGTCTTACCTTAATTCTCATACACACACATATATATATATATATATATATATATATATATATATATATATATATATATATATATATATATATATATATATATATATATATATATTTACCTTCTAGAACCTTTTGTACCTCATAGCTTTCCCTGCGCAGAGTAGCAGGTAAGTTTCTCTACAAGCCAGCTCATATCTCCATGTGTGCATCAAACTCTGTAAAACGCTCTTCTGTCTCCTCTCGCAACGAGATAGCAGTTATAGCTCATAAAGGAGCCTCCGAGCTAAAGGCTCCTCTTCAAGGTGGAGTTTGGGTCCGGGCACAAGATGCTTGCGGCGATCACAAAGAGCGGGGCAACCTTGCGGTAACTGCACAACTCATCATGCGGTTTGCGCCTGTACGGCTGGACTTATGCTCCATTACAACAACGTTGTCTCCTTATCTGTGCAGGCGTCTCTGTGGATGACGGTGACGAATGTTTCTATTACAGCGGAAGTACCATAGCGTTACAAGTTTTCGGGAACAGAGTTAAAGGACACTGTCTAGAAGAGGTAGCCGTATATCATATTATATAGATAGATATTATATAGATCAAATAGGGACAGCCAAGGGGAAAGAAATGGGGACAGCCCAGACCCTATTCTATGCCCCAGCCCCCTAAAAAAAAAAGACCAAACCTCCCCCTCATATTTACATGTAGCCACACAATTTTCCTTCAAGCCAACTCAGAAATTTATACCACATGCAAACGAAATGGCAACAATATTGTGTGCACAGTTGGCAAGTGATTCCATTGCAGTCACGAGGCTTGCACTAGTTTTCTTTTCTGCTTGGATTTGCCCATACAGGTTATCCGGACTTCCAATAAGTTGTGGGCCTTCCAGGCTTGTTCAAGCTTTTAATGCTGCCCCAAGGAAAGGTGGCTGCCTCACTGCATTAGACAAGTAGTTCTCTTCGTTTCTGTGCTCGGAACAGAGTGAGGCACATTTGACCAGACAGATGTTAGTGCATTGCGGGAGGAAAAACGTTTTATTCTGGATGTGTACCCTGCGTCAGAAATACATGAAAATATTTAGGCCTCTGTCCTGGGTAAAATTCAGGAGTGACTTGAACAAAGGACCATCTGTCCAGTGGCAAAAATCAGGTGGGCAGCCGGGTTGTTGGCCTACGCTACGTAGATGGCACGCGTGGGCCGTCTGAAGGCCTGCATAGCCCCTGAGAGATGTGGTCCAGTGTTACGTCCGAAGAAGGTGTGGGACAGAAAGGGCAGGATGCAGGGGTGGCCCGAGCGCGACGTGTTCACGTGGCCTGAACAGCCGGAGTCAATGCGACGCCCACGTGTATGCTCATGAGGCCGTCATGTGGTTGTAAAGGACTGATGCTACACACTTCATAAAATGCATAAAAAAAGAAAATTTATTTGGCGGGACAATATATAGTCTCGGGTCACGTGGTGATGGCAGGGCAGCGTTGCTGGCCTAAATGTGGAACATGGCTGATGAATCTCCTGTTCTCACAAACAACATCAGAACAACCGCAGAGCAAGAAGTTGAGTTCAGATAACCTTCCCAGAGTTTGCAGCCTTCCTGCTCAATTTTCTCGTTATATGTTAGCCTGTTGAAACGTCTCCTGATATGCGCACTACAATGCGCAGTGGAGCTTGAATATTCTGGCATTTGCGTGGCACTCAAAAAGTCAGTTTCGACACCCACAACGCTCGGTTCATCACCTGCCAATGAGTCATTCTCCACATGAGCAACCGTGCCGTAATCCCGGATCGTCATCTCCGTTGAAGTTCTGCAGTTGTGATGTCTCTGCTATCTTCAAAATATGTTGGCGGTTGAGACTGACTCGCTTCCCACTCTCCATTCCTATTATATAAGAATGCGTAACCACCTGCTGAAAGACAACGACATTCCTGGGCCATGCCCGATCCTCCAAAAACTACACTGTGGCTCCATCGTCCAACATTGGCAGTTCATGATGTAGCTAAGGGCTTCGGGTGTGCGTGGTGAATATAGATTCTGGTAGTGCTCTAAAGTCGGGTTCGCATGCTCTCAGCCACATTCCCATGAGATGTACTGACGGGCAAGTCCATCTTCCAGTGGATTTTCTAGTTTAAGGAACTAGAAAATCTAGTTTAAGGAACTAGAAAAATAAGTTTAAGAGCCACATAGGTCTCTGAGTATACTTAGTTTTCTTCAGCAGCCACTTCAACACTTAAACACCATTTCCGGCTCGCCCGTTGGCTAGCAGGAACATTGCACTGGAAGTGACATAGTAAAAGTTGCATAATTGCTTCTTGAAGTCCTTCAATGCGAACAGGGGTACCCCGTCCGTGCGAGGTTCCAGAGGTATGGTGCAAATGGAACGCTATATTCTGGTGTAGTCGCAAAGCTTTTAACTATGCGGGTGCTGTTCGCGATTGCCCGACATGAAGACGGCCAATACATGCCAGGAAGAAGGAGGAGTTTCCAGACACCTTCTAGAACAGGCCAGCACATCGAAGTTCTTCACATTCCCAGCTCACAAGGCTTACATCACCCTTGAATAAATGGGGTCCAAGGGTTCAAATCAGAGTTGATATGCAGGTGAGCGAGTTCGAGCAAGGAATCCAAAGGCCAAGTAGCCCCGGCGCAGTGACATTCAAGGAGCAAGGAGTTCATCTGGTTATGCAACACTTTTTGCATATGCAGAAACAAAAAATTCAACAAAGTGAACTGCTTTTCAGGGTTCTAACATCAGTGTTCAACTCCCCAAGGCATGCAACGCTAGAAGTGGTTGGTGCAGATTTTTTTTTACATTATTCAATTGACACCCTCGGTGTGGCTTCAGTTTTTTTAATATGCATGTAATCAAAATAATTGGACTTATGACTATGAACGCATCAACAATATGCGTGTTTTCATGGGAAACAGCCGGAATTTGTTTAATATGAGGATACCAATCCATGCATTGAAGCCATGGGTTCAATAAAAAAGTTTCAATCGGGCATTTGACCAGATTTCTCCTTAATGTTGGGACAACGCTTTAGGCTATTTTTTTCGAGCATCGAGAAGGAACAGCCGTTGACTACTGCGTTGGAAAACGTCTACTTGCAACTTGCCAACCCGAACCTATCTGAACCATCCATAGCCATGCGAATAATTCATGGGATGACAAAGGCTTCTGAGCGCAAAGTTCTTCCTAACAGGCGTTTGCGCTGCAAGCGTCTAATCTGCAACTGCTTCTGCCATGCTGGGTTCACTGCGCAAGCTGCCGACACTTGAAACTCTGAGAACGAAGGTAGCTATGCAGACGGGTCACCGTCTGGTGAAGCTGCAGCCATGTGGGCAGCCCTGCCGGAAGGTGGAGTTGTGCCCGCCGATGTACACCCAAGACGACTCGTGTTTGCTCGTGCGTGAAGAATTGACCGACCAAGAAATCCTGAAGAGCGTCTGGGAAGACTGTTTTGTTGGACAAAGATGAAATAGCCACGCAACGTGAGCCCGGACGACTGACTATATCACAGGTCATGGATGCATTCGATGCAATCAAGTGTTGCATCGGGTCCCAGGACAACGAGGCATTGGCTCTGCTGGCGGCATGTGAGGGTCTCGTTATGCCATCCCCTGGCAAGCGCAAACAAGCTAAGCTGAACGGTTTCTTTAATTAAAGCTTGCTTTTTGTGTCAGCGAGTCACGTGTCGCCTATGCATTTGATAATATCACGACAATGAATCTCCACACGACGACATTTTTCGCGCCCCCGATCAGTTTCGTTGTAGCAGGATTCATGTGTGTGAACACTGGATTCACCAACTCAAATGGGGCTTCTGTTTTGGCTATGACGCCTTCCGCCTCCATTCATAACAACTTGGCACACATGGCTTTCTTGAATGGTTGAAGCTGTCTCCTCGGGCGCATAGCCATTGGTTCATCGCCTTTCTTTAAATTGGTCGAGTAGGTGTACTTGGAGTGCCCAGTGAACAGCTTTGGGAATTCGTCAGTAATCCATTGTTTGGGGTTCTTGCAGGCTCGGACATTGTGAACACACTGCACCAGTCCGAACGTTTGTGTGCAGCCAACCTTAGCAGCTCCTGTTTCCCTTTTTTCTTGACGGAAAAACTGGCCTTGTGCATGAAGTCCGCTTGAAGCACCTGCGCAACCGTTCCCAAGTAACGTATGACACTGCCATGCCTCGTGAGCAGGGTGTTACTTTGACATAGACGTACCGCCGATTTCAATCTTTGGTATAACGAGAATGGTGAGACACTCGCCTGAACTGATGTGTCCACACTGACATAAGTTTTCTTTTCACCATCCTCTGCAATCAAGAACCAGTCATTTGAGCTGTAGGTTCCCGCTGTCTATGCTGCCATATATTGGAAGTAGCTTTTTGTATCCTTGTTTGTTCGCTCTACCTGTTGCATATTTCGGCACAATCTATAGCAAGCAGCTAAGTGGCTTCGCCTTTGGCAGATTCCAAAAGTCTTTCCCCACACTGAGCACCATTGTAGTGGGTGGCTTCTGTCACAGAAAGCACAGTAATGCAGAGGTTTGCCTTTCTTTTCGATGTCTCGTCCCTTGTCGACATGGTGCCAAACACAAGTCTGGCTCAATGCGATCTCAGCCACCTTGCAGAAGTCAGTGTCATTACTTAACATCAAAGCCTTTTCGTGCCACAAGCGTGCTTTTGGCTTCCTGTCCGTGGTACCACAGACAAGCCGGCCGCACTACATGGAATCCGTCAGTTCTCCAAAATTACACGATACTGCTTTCAGCTACACCTCGCATGAAGATTGTTCGAACAGTTACCCTCACGCTGCATCCAGATGAGCGGAAAACATACTTATAAAATGTTTTGTTACGTCGTGGTTCGCAGTGTACATTGAACTGGTTAACTTGCATCGTAGTCCTCCTGTTCAGCTAATGTGAAATGAAAAGTATTGAAGACATCTATGGCTTTTTGACTTCCTAAAATATGTCATATCGCAGTATTCTTCCCCTTGGATTGTCCCGAGCCAAAGAAGGCGGCTTTCTACTCTACCCGTTTCTTAACGAAATATGTCGCAATAATAGGATAAAGCTCTGTATCCCTATTGTTACTGCAATGCACAGGGATTGAAAATACTTGCTGTTTTAGGGCATCCAGCAAAGAAGTCTCCGCGTTGGCAGCCATTTCCCAAACAACTGACGTCGTCTTTGTTCGTCCACAGGCGTAGCGTTTGGCTTCTTCGCACTTGGTTGGGGAACAACTTTCGGAAATGCGGTACGGCATGATCGCTGACACTCAGCGGAATGTTGTGTTGAACTAAAAACGTCGGGAAGAGGCATTCTGCACAAACCACACCGAGGTCGTTGTTGCGGCGTACAAAACTTGCTAGGCTTGGTTGGCTGTCCGCCGCTTGCACGTATCCCTGATGCTTTTTCAAAGCGATGTAAACCTTGATGTCAGACTTGCCGCCATGCGAGATGTTCACCTGACCGACACACATGGTGCAGAATACGAACTTCTCCCCTTCCTTCCACGGTACGAAGCACGTAAATTTTGCCATGTACGGTTTCAAAAACACTTGGAAGTGCTGTTGGACATTCAAGCCCGCCGTTGCATTTCGAAGCATCTACAGGCCAGAGTTGCACAGGGTTCGACGCGGCAGCTAGTCACAGAAAAGGCGAGACACACTGCAGTGACTGAAGCTGACTGAAGTCCAAACTGCGCGCACGCGCGAACGATGGCAACAGCATGGCAAGGGGTTTCCAGAAGCGCTAAAAGTGCTATCAAGCTTTCGATATGGATTTGTGACCCCTCTAGTAGATGGCAGAAGTCACTACAACTTTGCAGCTGCGGATGATACCACGCATGCGTATTGCCTTCTCATGGCGGTGCAAAGTACCAGGGTGTAGTTTTACTACATTTTCCCGTTTTTTTTTGCCGATGCAGTGGTCTGTAAATCTCCCTTGACATGCCAAGTCTTTCATGCTGCACCAAGGAAAGATTGCTTCCCGACTTTCCCGTTTTAACCGAGTGGTTCTTTTCATGTGTGTGCCCTGAACGGATCAGTGCATACTTGACCATGCAGGCATTGGTTTCGATGAAATAAATCGTTGCGACTGCATTATAGATGCGTGTGTACAGTTGATTGGTGCTGTCATGTGGTCTCCAAAGCTCTGTTGACAGACCAAGTTTTTCTGGCTGCCTAAGAGCATTCGGATTAGCCCAGTTCACACAAACAGTGGTGGCTGTCTAGGTGCCATTGCTTCGTGTTGATGTCGTGGGGTAGCGGGTGTGCCTTTGTTCGATGAGCTCCTGCTATGATGGTCTTTCCAAACCGTGCGACATGTAGCATGGTGGAGACTGGTCACAGCTCAGAAAACTCTCCTTACATGGTGAATTTTCGCAGCGCGCAAGGACATCTCGCATCATGGACATCATGGACATCATGGACATCTCGCATCATCACGTGGAGAGGATGTGACGACGCCCTGGGCTACATTGCCGTGGTGTCTGTCACGAAAGCAGCAGTCTATATGCAGATTATCTTTTTTTTCTGTTTTTTAACCTGGACGCACATATGTATTTGCAAGTATGTAAACTAATTTCGAAAAAAGAAAGAACATTTCCTGATGGTAACTAGTGTTTATTGTACACTGCTGTGAAATTTGTTATATTTATTTATGTATGTGTATGTAATTATGTATATATATATATATGTATACATTGTTTTTGCCTTCTTATGATATATGCGACGGAGTCTGTGTTAAGTAATAAAACGCAAGATAACAGATTGTAATTGTATACTAGGAGTTATCTGACACTACTGTATTATAACTAGTTTCTATGTAATAACACGAAGATGTCTATGTATTTCTGTGTAAAAATAGTCTTGTATCTACACTTCATGAGTGATTGTATTGCTACACGAGCCGCTACCGTGCCTATCTGGGAGACCGGAGCTTTGTCAAGCCGAAGAATTTTCGGCTTTTATTCCGGCTCTCCCTTTTTTCACCTTGTATCGAGTGGTGAAAATAAAAATGATGATGATGATGATGTCATCAGTGTAGCCTGCGTATTGAGGAGATGCAGTATCGGTATTCAGTTGTGCAGAGAAACCAACTTGTGTGCCTTTGTCACCAACCACCTTTTCAATCTGTTGTGCAATTTCTTTTACTACTTTGCGAGCATACATTAAAATTCTGTTTTTGACACTCAGTAGAACTTAACTTTATCAAATGCAAGAGGCCATTAAAATTAGTCCAGCAGTTGTCTAATGATAAAAGTTAAGAGAAATAAGAGTTGACCCAAAGTTAAATCTTCCTATTAACACGCATGTATATGCAGCACTCGTCCAAGCACAAACACCTTCCAAAAGCCACAAAATTCGGTTGTCCATAGGATTAGTACCATGAACATCTAGCTAGACAAAATTATACAGAAAGGTTGGCTTTCCCTATAACGCTGCAAATTCTTGGGTAAGTAAAACAAAAAGCTGTACAGTACACACGTAGAGGTCAACTGTCATTTTCTGAGTTCCTGCGAGTACAGTTTGGCCACATTTGGCACATCTTTAGAATTTCATTGGGTTTACTGCTATGGTAATTAGAAATGCCGCAGTAGGGCATATTATCCCAAGTTTTATTGAAAAATTGGTTGACAAAACTAGAGCCTTACAAAACAGTGAAAACGCTGAAAATATCCTACTGCCTACATAAGGTTGGCAACAGTTTTGCATATGCGTGCTGATATGTTACCATCTGTCCGGAAATATTACATACTATAGCTTGGATCCTCTTTCACTGTAGTCACAGTGAAGTGGCCTCACCTCGCCTTGGAGGATTGAATTTTCCAACGCTGCTTACCATACCGAGTAAGTGCTTGATGCCATGCAGCATTCTCACTGAAGTGGAGCACAGCAAGCCTCGTCCTAATGAATGAGAGGTTTGAATTATACCCTCGTCTTATTTCTTAGATGCCGAAAAATATTCATGCATTCCGTCCGCTGAGAAGGTATTGGACTTTGGAGCAAACCGATTCAGGACGCTGTGGAAGGATTCCAATGAGAATGTTTGCACCTCGGGTGAGAGCCGGCGGGTATCTCCCCCTAATCTCGTATTGTCCACAATGCACTTAAGACGAATAAATATAGGTGATGCTGAAACAGATATAACAAATTAAAATTTTTTCAGCGTTTCATCTGAAGATGTGATGTCCGCACTAAAATGCTCTGTAGGACACGAATAAATTTACAGTAGCGCTTATTTGGTCTCAACCATTCCCTATCGTCAAGTGAGTCATTGAGGCATTTTTTGTACCACCCATCCTGGCCACCGTTTTTGTAGCACACATGGTTCAGGAGGCTACTCCACATGCTCACAACAAGTTCTTCACGCTTGGCCCATGGCAGCTACGCAGTATAGGTCGTTTAGGGTACCATCGTTTAAGGTCGTTTAAGCTCGCGACAACCATCGGTCGATAACGCTGCCATGTATTGGTCGCCGAGACAATCAACGGTGGCAAGGCAAATACCTTGCGGTAGAATTTGCTTTGCCAAGCCAAAGTTAAAGACAGGCAGGAAAGTGCGGTTCGCCGTAATAGTAAGTATACTGTGAGGCACGGTAACGTCATACTGTAGCGGAATGTCGGGCAGAGGAGTGACGGGGTACTCGCCATCAGGGACTGGTGGGGAAGACAAGAGTTCAATATAGGCTATTGATTTTGGCGGAAGGCGAATAAAGCCGGTGGGGCGTAGGCGGCACTGGGTTGCGTCAGAAGGTTCTGTGAGAATCGGCAACTCAAGGCGAAGGGTGCTGGCAGAACAGTCAATAAGAGCAGAGTGCGCGGAGAGAAAATCGAGGCCGAGAATGAGGTCGTGGGGGCAATGAGCAATCACGGTGAAGAGGACAGGAGTGTGGCAGCCGGCGATGCTGACACGTGCCGTACACATGCCGATGATAGGCACAGTACCGCCATCCGCAACGCGGACGACGCGTGCCGACGCTGGGGTGAGGAGCTTGTTCAGTCGTCGTCGGAAGGCAGCACTCATAATAGAAAGATGTGCACCTGTATCGATGAGTGTCGTGATAGGATATCCATCAACGTCAACGTCTAGAAGGTTTTGGTTCGTGTGTAACGTCAGCAGAGGATTTGAGGTCAGAGTGGACAACGCAGCTTCACCTCCAGAAGCTGCAGTGCCTAGTTTTCCGGCTGGATCCGGGAGGCGACAGGCGACGGAGAGAAGCGAAGGGGTTGGGGCGAACGAGACTGATGGCGCCGAGGTGAGGGCGAGCGGCTGTAGCGAAGGTTCGGGGCAGGAGCATCAGCGGCAATGGGTTCATGGTGGGTGGCATAGGGAACAGAAGATCAAAAGGGGCGGGAATGAGCGGCGGTGTATATCCGAGGAGGTGGTGGCCATCGGTTGCGGCAGTGACGAGCGACGTGGCCGATGCGACAGCAGTGAAAGCAGATCGGCCTGTCATCGGGGGTACGCCATTCGAACGGGTTGCGGCGAGGTGTGGGAGAGAAGGACTGCCGGGGACGAGGAGGGCTGCTAGAGAACTGGGGAACCGTGGGTGTAGACGATGAACACACGGAGTTGAGATCCATGTTCTCGAATTCCTTTCTGACGACGGCCTGAATCAGCGCAATCGTGGTTGCTGGTGGATCGGGAGGCGTCGCGGAGAAAGCTGGTAAACAGGCGGCCTCGAGCTCGCGGCGAACAATACGAGTTACATCGTCACAGGGGGTGGTTTGACGCGGTCGACCCTCACATGTCGACGTAGCTGCAGTGTTGGGGAGCCGCGTGATGTGATACAGCGGCTCTTAGCTTGTTCAAGGCGACGGCATTCTTTGATGATGGCGTCGATAGTCGAGACGTGGCCGAAAACAAGCAAATTGAAAGCATCGTCGGCGATGCCTTTTAGCACATGCGACACTTTATCTGCTTCAGACATAGTATCGTCAGCTTTGCGGCAGAGAGCCAAGACGTCGAGGATGTATGAAACATACGGCTCTGTAGATGTCTGAACACGAGACGCAAGAGCCTTTCTCGCGGCAGCCTTGCGCCCAATGGGGTCGCCGAACAGTTCTCTGAGCTTTTCTTTGAAACTGTCCCAGCTGTTTATCTCGTCGTCATGCGTTTGGTGCCACACGCGTGGGGTGCCGCCGAGATAAAAGATGACATTGGCGAGGATGATCGTTGGGTCCCACCTTTTATTAGCACTGGCGTATTCGTAGAGCTTGATCCATTCGTCAACGTCCTCTCCCTCCAGGCCAGAGAACACACCAGGGTCGCGATGTTGGGCAACCGTGATAATTGGAGCAGTCGGACAAGCCGAAGCCGTTGCAAAGGCGGTCTCGTCACCGGGATGCATGGTGACAAGCTCGATATACCGACCACTCCGGAGTTCCGTGGTGAGGACGGGGATCGCCGACTTCCACCAGAATGTTAAGTGTGGAAAGACACAGATTAAAGAGGCTATATACAGGACAGGTTATTTACACTGGAGCCAGATCTCCAGTCCGACACTCGCTCGCGCCAAAGGCACAGACCCACTTCGCCGCCGTTCTCGCGGCGGCTCGTCCCTTCAGCATCGCTCGATGATATCGTAATAATATTATTGCTTGTTTGCGTCTTTTTCCCGAAAAATCCCTTCGAGAATTGTACTCCGTGATATGTACATTTTTCGTTTATTTTACTTTCTAGTATAAGTGCCTTACGTTAAGTTTTACTCGTGGTATTTCCTTAATTGTTCCTTTGTGGCCTTTCATTACTTCAGTGTTTCCTTGTTCATGTTTTGATCTTGGTAGTAATGTTGATGAGCCCTGCATTCAGGCGTATCTTTTGTATTAGACTTTAGAAGGCTGCTTACCTTTCTTTTTTTGCCTTGATTTTGTAGCCCCCCTTACACAATGCCCCCATAGGGCCTCTAAGGTATTTTAAATAAATAAGTAAATAAATGTCCAGGAGGGCTGCCGTGTGGTGTTTTTATAGAGCGCCGTAAGCGAAACTTATGTGGAGCGCGCCGCGTGATCCCTCATACTACGCAAGGGAGGCGTTTCCGACAGATGGCGACTCCGTAACTCCTCGCCGCCAAGTGCGTTCAGGGGAGGCCCACGGCCATGCAGTGCCGCGAAGCCGTAAGTGTGGAAACTTCCGGCAGTTGGATGCCAGCCCATGCGACTGCAGCGCCGCCGCATAGCTCCGTCGCATTGCAGTGTACTAGATTAGGCGAATAGGTGCAGTGTGTTCAAACGGCGGAACGTGCCACGCATTGCTTTGAAGGCGGGAGCGTAGACAGGTCCCGAATCTATGCGGCGGTGCTGCAGTCGCACGAGCTGTACGGACGCATTCCCCGAGTGTTGCGGCCGGTTGCAGCGTGCTGGCTCTGAATGACTGTGAAGAAATTTCTCGAGTTTCTGTCTCGTTGGGAGTCACATGCAAAAGGACTTTGCGGCTTCTTGAGCCAGTCGACGGCAGGTGGGCTCCGTGTTACATTGTGCAGCACTTTGGCTCTGTTAGATTACTTGGAAGGAGGGGGTTTTAAATACCTATTGACATCTAGACTAAGCCAATATAAGTTGTAGAACTTCTTGCGAGGTAGTCGTGTGGATCCAACGATCACCCAACGTCGTCTAAAATTGTTATTGTTGTGAATTTCCTGTCTTCTTATAACTTGGCGAGTTCAGTGCAAACAGGGAACACAGAAGTCTGTAAATATTTGGTATCGCTACTTCACTCACCTGATAGTTCTGACAAGGAAGGGGACGTTGCGTCACTTGAAGCGTTGAAGCTAGAAATCTGACGCTGCTAGATTAAAGGCTAAACAGTCATCCGGCAGAGCACCGGACTCAGGTGGAGGAAAAGAGCGATGACCGCCTCAGATTTTTTTACTCGCAACAAATCTGAGTACTGCCGCTCTCTCCTTTTGCAGAACTCTAGTGTCAGTAGCAGCGTCTCAAAATTCGCGAAATTTGTGAGAGGGGAGGACCGCTGTATGCATCGAAGTTGCTTTTTGAAGCACTGAAGAAACCTGAGAAACCTACAAACGTCTTCAGCAAACAGGAGCTTTGCAGCGATAGCATAGTTGATGTCATGATTCTAGTGAAAGCTTTAAATTTGGCTATGCCATAGGCTGCAAATTACGTGCTATTGATTTCAAATCAGCAGTTGTGCGTTTTTGTGCCCTAACAAGGCTGCACTTTTACGTTAAAAAAATTATGGGGTTTTACGTGCCAAAACCACTTTCTGATTATGAGGCACGCCGTAGTAGGGGACACCGGAAATTTCGACCACCCGAGGTTCTTTAACGTGGACCTAAATCTAAGTACACGGGTGTTTTCGCATTGCTCCCCCATCTAAACGAGGCCGCCATGGCCGGGATTCCATCCCGTGACCTCCGTGCTCAGCAGCCTAACACCATAGCCACTGAGCAACCACGGCGGGTCTTTTACGTTAAAAGTCTTCATCGGTGAAGAGAAGCACGACGAAAAAATAAATTGCACATTAAAGGTAGCTATACTGTTCTTAGCAGGCACAACTTCTTGTGGTACATTCAAAAATCTAATTTTGTGAATGTAATTAAGAACTGAATTAAGCAATTCATTTGCGCGTATTAATTCCGCTGTAGGTCTCCATTGTTTGGGATGGAATGTACTCGCACTGTTTTTCTGTGTTTTGGCACACTGTGTGTAGTTTTGCAGAGATCCTTTTTACTTGGTGTCTTTCCTACTTGTTTTATTTGTTTCACAGAAATGTACGATGTCGCTGTGTCTCATACTCGCACATGAGCCTGACGTTTGGGAGTACTTCACGGTGTAAATAAAAAAAAATCACGAATAAACTGTGCAAATATAGTTGCGAGGTTTTCGCGATGCAGA
This sequence comes from Dermacentor albipictus, assembly GCF_038994185.2. NCBI lineage: Eukaryota > Metazoa > Arthropoda > Arachnida > Ixodida > Ixodidae > Dermacentor > Dermacentor albipictus. The sequence continues at coordinate 87,349,067 of NC_091822.1, forward strand.
ATGATAGAACGAGGGTCAAATGTGTATCGCAAAAGAAGGTAAATGCCGAGCAGAGAAGCTCTTTGGCTTTGGGCTATGTACGTGCATATTGTTTTGCCTTCTCTTCTAGAACAGCGGTTGAGGAACCAAGCCCTTTACGTTGGGTCGCGGATGCCGCGGGCGCTTTTTTATGATTGCGAACCGCAAAAGAAAAGGTGTGCACCTGGAATCCGAGTTGGTTTAAACCAATCCGATGTCCTTTACTACGGCGTTATCTCCAGCCGAGTGTTCCGTCCGAATAATTTGTGGTTACGAGGCAGTGTGGCTGAAAACAAATTTAACGGCTTTACGCCACTACTTCAGTGTCTGCAAAACATTTGCTGTCACGTTAATAAATACGTCTGATGGGCGTTGAGATGCGCAAGGAGTGCACATCTAATTCATCTCTTATATGAAGTGAGTTTCGGGGATGCATCTTCACATCCGCCGAGCATTCGCCCTACAGCGCCAACTCGTGCTATCTACATGAAGCGCCTCAGCGGCGAGCGCTTCCCGAACACACAGCCCCTATTCTAGTACACTGTAGTCGCATAGGGCTTCCCGTCGCTCATTCCTGCTGTTGTCAGTTGTGCTGGTTATGCGCCGCTAGCGTGTGCGCTGAACTTTGAGTTGTTAGAGATTTTTTTTATAGTTTATGCAGTTCAAATGACACACTCATTTAAAATAAAGGGTTTCTTTCCCTGAGGTGTTCCGGTTTGAATTATACACAGCAGTTGTCGCCACAACATAAAGATCCGAATGGAATACAGTGAAAGCTCGTTAATTCGAACTTCAATAATTCGAATTTATGGATAAATCGAACTGTACTACTTGGTCCGGCCAAGCTCCACAGAAGTCTATGTATAAAAAAGTCCGTTAATTCGAACGCGAGAAGGTTCCCTCACGGATAATTCGAACTACGCTCGCCTGCAGACGGCCAGGGAAACGCGCCTACTGCCTACACACAAGGCTACATCGCTTCCGGAATGGAGACAACGGCGAGAGAAGGCAAAATCGGAAAAAATCTAACTGGCGCGGGGTCAGCCCGAAGGCAGCGGCGGCTGCCACCTCTCCGCTCTACGTAACCTCTGAAACTTCTTGTCCGTTGCGAATCTCGGAGGCTTTGCAAATCTTGTGCAGCTGCTAATGTTGTGCGGAGATGGCGCGGCAAGCCCCAAAACACAGCGAATGAAGTGCGTTGCAGCTGCGCTTGCAATCAAGATCCAACGAATCGGGGCCTTCGCCACCTTCACATGTTCAGCGTCTTTGTCTCGGCAGTCTTCATCGGTTGTGCACGTCTGTTTCAGCTTAGGAGGTATCGGCCGTCGCGATTCATTGTGATGGTGTTAAGCCTCGGCTAACGTTCGTTTCGGTGGACATCGGTGGTGTGGCACAGTCGGACCCAGGGCTTCGACTTGAAGATGGCGTGTGCCCGTGGCACACGCCATCACTTTCTGACACACCAAATTTCTGACATGCCCTACTGCTTCCAAATCGCAGTGTACTGTTGCTCTCCTTCACTTTCGTTAGTTCGAACTTTCGTTAATTCGAATTGAAGCGGCTTCCCCTTGCAGTTCGAATTAACGAGCTTTTACTGTATAAAGTATTCAATTTCTATTAATTATCCCACTTTGAAATCCCTCAAGAGAAACTTATAATGTCTGAATTATCTATTTTTAGAAAAGAAATAAATAATAATTTAAATTTGAATTAGTCACTAAATAATTTTAAGTAATTAATCAGATCTATGTGCACTGGAGGTTTGCATTACTCATATTTCCTAAACAACTGAGTAAATAGGTAAATATTCATCTTGCTAGTAATCATTTTTGCTGTCTCCGATAGAGTTTTATTCCTGGGACTGCCGGAAATTAAGTAGCGAGTCTCTTTGAATGTCCATGTATTGTTGAGTGATATCTGCATAGGAAGGAGTAGGTTTTCATTGATGATTCTTTTTATATGTGAGACGTAATTATAAGAATCGCATGTGCATTTCCACAGTTGTTGATATTGTGCAGCGTAACGATCTGTAAGCAAGAACTGTAACTTCTACGGCCTAACTATTGTATAATACTTGATTCCATACTGCCAAATTTTATGTAACGACTTGGTTCGCTCTCTTTTTCAGTATGTTTAGCCTTTGTTAGAGCCCCTCATGCAATACGCCCCCTCGGAGCATGTGAGGACCTTGAATAAAAAGAAATCTACAAACATTCACAACCACAGCCAGCGCAACGAGCCGTCGTTGCCGAGCCTGTCGGGAGAAACACTACGGCTTCCATAGAGGCCATTCTGATGTGGCGTCACCTGGTGATGTTTACACAGGGAGCCTCAGCAACGGCCCTCCCTGAACGCAGTACACGAGCAATGAAAACGATTCCAAGGCTCCTTAGGTATGGTGGCGCCATCTAGCCCAGGTGCCTGCAAGTGCATCCTTTCATGCCCTGTACAGTGGAGCAAGGTACTCACATTAAAGGCAAATAAAGTATGTAGCAGGTTCGGAGGCCTACGCTCCACTTTCTTGCAGAGAGACAAAGAATAAAAGCTCGAAGTAATTCGGAACGTAATAAATAGCATCTGGCACTACGTGTACAACACTGGGCAACATCTATTTGATTTCGCAATTTTGCGGTCCCAGTAAAAACAAATACAATTGTTACGAATTGGAAAATTTCCACTCATGAATTAGTACACAGTTGGACCAATTGCACCAACTGGAATGTGACCAATTGGATTTTCTGCGAGTGACCAATTGTACCCAATGGGCGCCAACTGTTTGGAACCAATAGGCTGGAATGACCAATTGCACCAATGGGCAATACAGTCAATACCAATTGGCTACAAACAAAACACAAAGTTTATGGAATACACAAAGCAATGGAAGTAGTGAACTTTTATTAAACAAATAAATAAATCCTGCTGTGGATAGGCTCATCTGCTGGTTCTCTTGGTCTGTCTTGTGGCAGCTCTTTGGTTGCTCTGATCGAAACAATGTAGAAATAAAAGGCAAAATGAATGTGCAGGCACTATAAATTGTAGCACATGGACAATATGGCAAAAGCTCTCTAATGACAAATGTGCTGCCAATTTCCTAAAAGCTAGCTGGTCTCTAAAACTAAGAAGGTAATTGCAGACAATATTTGTGGGCAATTAAATATGATCGGACTACTGGCATGCATATACATAGTACTGTGGACACTGCATGCACAGGCAAAACAATTTTTCGACAACTTCATCTCTCGGACCTGAAATGTGACCATGCAATTAACCAGCTTTCAAGGCTTTTGGCCATCCTCTCAATGTCGCTTATCTTTTCCACAATGGAGCGGTTCATTTGCTTCAATGCCCAGACATCAATGTACACAATGAGCAGGAAATCTAAAGTTTCACTAGGCGAACTCAGTTAATAACATTGTGAAGTATTAGACGTGATGACTTACTTGTTCTTCATTCACCACGTATCACCAACACTTTCCATGGCGACAGCGGCTCTTTCCTCGGGCGGTCAGGAAAGCGTGGGCAGTTCTTTCCTGCAAAGTGTAAGAACAAAGAAGAATGCAAAGATAATTAGAGAACATATGAAAAAATAGCCATAGGAAATTTCGTAACTTACAGTTACCTTGCAGAGACCTCTCAAGCAACTCTACTGGACTCCACACCGCTGTCAAAAGGTCTTTAACAAACACAGAGTCTTATGTGTTTGCTATTTCAACCCCGCTACCGATGTCAGTCTGTAAAAGAATACAAATCACAAATATAAAGAAAACCTAACAAAAACTCAATATGTCAGCTACACGCTTGTTGAATGGGAGGAATAGGAATAAACCCTTCTTCCCGAACCCAGAAATGACAAGTTGCATGCTGTATCAGGCAGCTGAGGTGCCTGTGCTTTGTCTGGCGACAGTCTGCTAATGTGCAGTGGTGTCTGTGCTGCTGTCAATGCTAACTGCGGTTCCTGTAAATTGGCTGCACCAAGCGAAATATGAAAAAGCATCAAAACAATGGTTATTTTTTATTTATCGAGTATACTGCCAGCAAAACGTAATTATTGCTCGTTCTACTGTGTTCTTCACACACATCAAAGAAAAGCTCTTCACCTTGCATGCCGTCTAATGAATGCAGCAGCTTTCGCTGCAGCTCTCTACTTAGAGCTCGGAGCTCTTTAAGCTCTTGTTCTTGTTGCTTGACTGTTGAGCTAACGCGGGCCACTTCTTCTTGAGCTGCTGAAAGTTCTGTTTCTTGCTCTGTGCAGACTTTTTATGTGAGCCTTTTCTTTTTGCAGCAAGTATCTCCAACAATTTATTGCTGGGCTCTTTCCATTTTTTTTTGGCGCGTGTTTTCTTTTGTGTCTGTAAAGAGAAGCAAATACCATATCACACAGATATTACGTCGCTCTTCATTCGCAAGCACAAAAGAAATGTCACCACTATACCAAAAAAATATGCTTACCTGCATTGCGACGTCCTTGTCGCTTTCCTTACTGTCGCTGCTGCTGAGGATTTTTCGGACTCTAACTCGCCCACTTTTCATCTTTCTTTTGAGGTCATCCTCAGACTCTGAAGAAAGAAAAACAATACCCAATTCATAATGTTGGTGCTGTGCCAGTAGCCTACAGTAGTGTACAAAACACGGTACAACCTTTAGCTTTGAGTCCTCAAATTAAAAGCATGATCTCATTTTATATATATGGCATTTCAGCATACATTAAATTCATCAAGCATTTAAAAACAGGATTTACACAGAAATGATAGTATTTTCAGCAGCATAAGCGTAAGCCATTACATAGGTAAGGAATATAAGTAAGTTAATTAAGTGAACTAGCCAGTATCCATTCCGACTAGTTGCTTGGTATGTGTGAGAATTTGTCAAATACGTTTGCAGATCCGGGAAAAAATAGTGAGTTGCATGGTGACACTGTACATGCAGCCTGTGACCAATTCCTCAGCTGTTTTATGGTTACACGGCTGAAAAAAATTTCGGAATAGAAAATATCTAGACCGCTCAACAGCACAAATCCCACCAAACGGGCAATGACATTGAATGCAATAATGTGCTGCTTTTGACCACTGTGGTCTACACGTGCGGATTGAGGCTGATTGGGTACTTTGATCTTTGAGGCCCGTGGTTGCAATCCCGGTGCCACGCAATTTTCCATCGGATTAAAGAAAAAAATCCGGGTGTTCACCAAATTGCATAAACAGGCCTGGAGTGTGGCCTGAGCCCGGTGACCAGAACCGGTAACGCACTCCCTCACCAGAGCAGGATTGGCCACCCTGGTGCAGTACTTGGCAACGACCTCCTATCTAAACACAACAATCAAATGCGGGCCCTCAGTCCCCAGCAGCTGCGAAGCAACTGACCATGGCGGCGGTCAGACCTGCGACGCAGCAGAGGGTGCTAAGAATCCCTGGCTCCGGACAGGCCGCCATTGGAATTTGAACCTGGCAACGTTTAACGCTAGAAGGTCCTCTAGTGAGGTGAGTCTAGCAGTGCTATTGTAGGAATTAGCGGGCAGTAAATGGGATATAATAGGGCTCAGTGAAGTTAGGAGGTCAAAAGAAGCTATACAGTGCTAAAAAGCGGGCACGTCCTGTGCTGCCGGGGCTTAGCGGAGAGACGAGAACTAGGTGTCGGATTCCTGATTAATAAAAATAGAGCTCGTAACATACAGGAACTCTATCGCATTAACGAGAGGGTTGCTAGTCTTGTTGTGAAACTTAATAAGATGTACAAAATGAAGGTTGTACAGGTCTACGCCCCTGCATCCAGTCCTGATGACCAGGAAGTCGAAAGCTTCTATGAAGACGTGGGATCGGCGAGGGGTAGAGTGAAAACAAAATAGACTATACTGGTGGGCGACTTCAATGCCAACGTAGGGGAGAAGCAGGAATAGCAAGGGAGAGTTATTAGTACAGTTTGCAGAACAGAATAATATGCGGATAATGAATAGCTTCTTCCGCAAGGGGGATATCCGAAAGTGGACGTGGAGGAGCCCGAACGGCGAGACTAGATATGAAATCGACTTCATACTCTGCGCTAACCCTGGCATCATACAAGATGTAGACGTGCTCGGCAAGGTGTGCTACAGTGACAATATGATGATAAGAACTCGAATTAGCCTTGACTTGAGGATGGAACGGAAGAAACTGGTACATAAGAAGCCAATCAATGAGTTAGCGGTAAGAGGGAAAGTAGAGTAATTCCAGATCAAGCAACAGAACAGGTATTCGGCTTTAACACAGGAAGAGGACCTTAGTGTTGAAGCTATGTACGACAATCTTGCAGGCATCATTAAGGAGCCTAATCTAATACACATAGACATTCTAAGAAATTGATGGTTGAATAGCCTCCAGCTCAATTTCTTTTGGTTTTAGCTCCCAGCAGTGGCAAGTTATATTTTGTCCACTTTCATTTTCCTTCTCCTTGTGGTGTTGACATTAGAAATAAAACGACAGTTATTTTTCTTTATGCTTTATCTACGTTTCCTTGTATGTTGTCATATCAAAGGCCCTAGGCTCTTCTTTTTTGTTCATATTACCTTGTGTTGTATTCATATTTTTGTGAGGTATTATTGAAGAATTTCATAAAGTTCATATCTGTGGGCCTGGTTGGTTGGCCACTGCTGCTGTAGAGATGTGTGAACATGTTTTAGCAACACACCTACGATAAAGAAGCACTGACTTGCAACTAAAGGTTTGTTGTTGCAAGACAGATGTTTATCGCTTTCATCTGTGTTTACTCATTCAGCCTGCCTTGCAGCAATGAACCTTTTTGAGTTCACCACCTGTGCATGGAGAGCTTCTGCATGCGTATAGAAATGCCTGTAAGTGCCTGTAAATAAAAAGAAATGTAATGAACCTTCAACCAGTCCTTGTTGAAAATGTCAGTTATATGCTGCAAGTTGTATAGCCAGTCGGGGCGTTCTAGCAGCGCAAGCATTTTCCAAATTGTTTTATTATTATTAAAAGAAGTAGCAGAAAGGGAAAAGTCTTGCCACCACATAGCCAGGAGGCGAGGTTCACTGCCAACATAGACAACCTCTACCTCTCCCACAACTATCATCCACAAGCCATATTCCTGGCATTACTTTTTATGGTGTTCCGTGGCTCAGTTCCAGAGTTGGTTTCGCATGTTCTGCATTAGATGTTTGGCCAAAGTCTTTGTACGTAATCAGTGACATTGAAGGCAGTGTGTAAATGAGACATTTATACATATGGCCCTGCAGGAAGCAGGGCTACCTGACGGGAGCCGTGGACAGCATGTGAGCTTTAATAAAGATTCTTAAGCTGAAAAAAATGTAAGGAATTTCTGCGGCTGTCGTGCTGTTCTGCAGTTGTTTAATACTTTGCAGGCACGATCGCCACTATACGACTTACACACCACTGCAGAGTCCAGCCGCCTCAATCCCACACAGTAAGCCAAGGCAACATTTTTTTTATGTCTTGCCTGGATGCCAAGTAGCTTGAATGCAAGTTGGAAAAAAATTAGTACCCATGCCTCAATTGTTTTGCATACTAATTATGATGACATGACTTTCTTGGCAATGATCTGCACGACTGTGGGGGCCCTTATCGGGTGACATACGATCAAAATTCATTTGTTTAGGTTAGCTGCTACCTTTTCTTTATTACTACATGTACAAGCATTCTTCAGTGCATGTTTTCACAGGTTGCGAAAGGTCAAAAGCACTGAGGCAACTTCTGTGCGATGCCATTCGATGGCAGTTTTTTTATTAAGTTAGCCATAACGGCTACACTGGTGATGCACTAAGTTGAAACTTTATTTTTTGATCATGTGAACTTTTTTTTCTGGTATTTCTTTTCACACGCATTGTCAGTACCTCATTACTATTTCTCGTTTTGTATCAGCATATTGTGTCCCATTTTTTGTTTATGAGTTAATAAATATTTAGTTGTGCATAATGAACTAGATTATGTATTAGTATTTTTTTTGCATGCTCATTGTCAGTCGTTTCATCCTTTCTTTTGTTTTGCTTCAATGTTTCATGACCCCTTCGTGATTTAGCTGCCAGATGGCGGCGGGCAGTATTATGAAAATAAAATAATATGAATGATACATTAAATGACAAAGAAACGGTGTTCTTCTGTATTCCTGCAATCGCAGGTTAATACTCTAGGGGCAACTATACTTTACAAACCTCAATGCTACAGCAAGTCATTGTCCAGGCTCCAGCGATTTCTAGAATGTGGTGCTGCTGTGTGAGGTCCTCTGCGGCAACGCTCAATAGCTTGTCAAAGAGCTGTGGCGTCTTGCGAAAGAACTTGTAGAAAAATTCATCCGCTGCATTTGTAAAAATGTGTGCAGTATTACCTTGCAGAAGGACCATGCCATGCCCGCATACACTCACAGGTACTGGGAGCTGAACATTTTTCACAGACACACACGCATAGCCACTAGCCATGATTTATTTATTTATAAGCTTGAATACAAACAGTGTGTCGGAAACACAGGAGAGCCAGCCAACGGTATAATAAAGAAAAATTGTGGGGCCACTGAAGGAACTTCCGAAATCAGTTGCACAGCATTTAAGCCTGCCAGGTCATAATTTAATTACTATACACTTCATATTCTACAGTCACACTTCTGAAAGACAGAAAATATAGGCAATTGTATCTCATCCACAAGCTATATATATGACAACCAACACGTGTAAAAAGGTGTTCTTGAATCTATGTTCTATACCAATCGCACAAATATAACTAGCGGTCCTTAACTTTTTGTAGGGGTGTGCTAATACCGAAAAGTAGATTTAGAATAGAATATCGAATGAAATGAAGGAAAAGTAAGCTGGATATCAAATAAAATATTGAATAGCAAGAAATGAATTACAAAACTTAATCCTTAGAAATTTTGTGCAAGAGGGTGCTACATAAGATCTGTATAAACAGTATGGTCTACTGTTAATAATGAAGGAAGCTCCAAATTAGTATTACAGATCGTCTGTTAAATAGAATGAAGTGCTTCTTCCCCGCTGAAGCTGAAGAATTGGTGACGGTATGTTATACTGCATGCACGGGTTAGACAGACGGCTGTTGAAACGTCGTGAGGTGTCGTCACTACGTATCCAATATACGATCCGTGTGCTTTCGGCGGCTAATCAGCCCGATCTTCACCTATGCTTTCACGCTTTCCGAACTACACCCTGCTCTTGTCGTTCCCTCTGTTCGCGTACGTCACGTTATCGTTTCGATCGGTGCCGTCAACCTGGACGAACCTACTACCGACGACGCATTGCTGTTCTGCGCATTGGGCGTTCGCGCGCTGCGAGTAGGATCCCCGCATTGCTACTTCAACCCTTTCACTTATGTCTCCTATATGCGCGCACTTAAAACGCTGATAAGTCATTGCTGTCTCGACGACAATAAGTCCCCATGTCCAAACACTGGCTCCTAGTCCTACCATTGTCGATCATCGAAAGGAAAGAAGTTACTCACAGCCGTAAAGTCTTTCTTCTTTACGCAGTTGAAAGACTGGCCGGGCCCTCCAACGTCGCCGCAGACGCTTTCTGCGCTCCCGCCGCCTTTGCAAGAGCAGCCGCAGCAAAAGCTTCTTTCTCATGTGGTACAATGCGGGAAGAGAACGATGATGCTGGCGAAGCAAGCGGCTAAGCAAAAGCTCGACTGCAAGGTCGTGTGTGGTCAGCTTGCTCAGGACTGCAGCTGATGTCAGCTGCAGTCGTGAGCAAGCAGACGCTATCGCGCATGATGTTGCTCATTGATGTAACTTTTCTTGTTATAAGGATGTGCAGATAAAAAGGGCCTGCATTTATCAACTTAAAAACAATGCACTAGCTCTAACATTAATAAATTAAATAAAAATGGCTGGCCATAATGAAATTAAGCATAAACTTTTCTCAAAGCCAAAGACGAACGTTTCCGCATCACTGGTCTGTCAACCCTGTGCTACGCGCAGCAAAGCGCGCACGTGTGCGCGTATCGTATGGCTGCCCGCCCTTCCCTTCATCACCCACGTACGCGCACGCAGACACGTACGCTTGCGTGTACGCGTAGCGAGACGCGTATCTCGTGCTGCGTGTGGTTAGGCCTTAAAGGGAAGCTGAAACGGTTTTCAATTCCCTTGAATTGCTGGGATTGGGAAGAATAGACCTAATAATTTACGGTTCCGAATTTTTTTCTTCGTTTTCTTAATATAAGGGGCGGAAATCGCTTTCTAAATCACCCCCGCGGACACGCCCCCATCGCTTCCCGGAGCGCCGGGTGAGGTGGTTGCCAGAGGAGAGAACCGGCGAGAGTGACGTCACTGGCGGGGACCGAGCTGCCGGACCGGCGTGCTGGCATGCCTCTTTCCGTCTTGCGCTTTACTGAACGACGCTACGAGAGATTTGCCGCCGCCGCCGCTCACGTTTGTTTTGCGATTTTCGTAAACTGTTCTTTCCTTCTGTGCTGCGTGAGTGCCTACAGCCAAGGGCGCCCAACATGCCCTCGTTCTGTGCAGCATTCGGCTGCGCGAACACACGCGGGCGAGACGATGTGGTGTTTCACAGGTTCCCGCAGGACAAGAAGCTTGCAGCGCAGTGCGGGGAGAAGAGATAAGTTCGTGCCGACGAAATCAACTGCGCTGTGCTCGGACCATTTCCACGATAGCCGGATAGCCTTACGACAAATGCGGAAACGCGTTGTTGCTAGCGTTGCTATACTCCGTTTCATACATCAGGTGCAACGCTGTGGAGGCTTGAGATACTTCTTCCAGTGGCTGCGTTCGCACTTCGAAAAAGTTCGGTGTTTCTTGACCTGAGTTTTGAGAAAACTTTTCATATATAAGCTCAGTTCTGAGTGAAAAAAAAAAGAATTTACCCATAGAAACAATCCGTGTACTTATACGGCTGCTAACACGTTCTTTTAAATCAATTTTCTTTTCGGCATTCTTTAATTGCAGCCCGTCGCGGCAGCTTCACGTGCATGCCCACGCGAGCAAACGCCGCTGGCACGCTGCGAACCATAGACGGAAACGCGCGCAGTAATAAATTTTGGTAACCGGACTTCATGCATAGCTTCCACAGCGTTGCACCTGAGGTATGAAATGGAGTATAGGCTTGCCTAGTTACATTCGACGTACGCTTGCAGTTACCGTGTTTACCACACGGCGGTGCTAAAACTGCCTAATATCTTTATGTCAACACTAGCATGGAGCACGTATACCGATTCTTGATTGAGCCACAATCGCAAGGTCATCGAACCATAGTATGAATATTGCACATATAATACCTCTGGCCATCTCTGGATGTGTATGATAAGCAACTTCCATGACTGTACCTCGCAGTACTGCATGTGCGCGCTTTGAAACGCGGCACTTATGTTCGCGATCGTGTATCAACGCTCAGAAAATCACGGGACTTTAGACAAGCAGCGGCAAGGTGCTTGACATCGCGGAATTGTACCCGTGTTTACAATCTAATGAGAAGTTAGTGCTTCGGCATTCTTCCAGCAGCAAGTTCCCAGTGACACTTTAGCGCATTTTTTCTCTCGTCATTGGAACGTACAGCTACATGAAAAAAAAAGCATACGTAACAGCTAAGATTTCCAACGCACGAGAAGTTGCACACATCGCTCTCGCTTTTGGCACACTCAACATCGTCGTTGCCGCCGTTGCCGCCATCGTTTTCCGTATCGGCTGTCGGTTCGAACATGTATGGCGAAAATACAAGCTGTCCGAGACAGCGAGAACGTTCCATAATGCTTACAACTCAGCTATGAAGCCAAGACAGAACAGCGTGCTACGCTCTGAAACGGCGGCGCCGACCGGCGACTGCCGCCAATGACGTCACAGCGGCTCCGGCCAATCACGGGCAACAGCGGCGTTCGCGCGATACCCTGAGGCGCTGGTGCGCGTTTTCATGAAAAAACAGCCGCTTGCGCTTGTTTCCGCCCTTTTTGAACGAGATATTCGTGTTCAGGGGACTCAAAATTGTAGAATGCCGCAGAGAACTCATTTTTTTTTCGAAAAGTGTTTCAGCTTCCCTTTAAGCGTGCACCAAGACGAGCCTCGTGATGAACCTCGTGCTGTTGTCTAAACGCGATACAGTTCTAACGCGACAGCGTTAAGGAGCTCGTGTCGCAGAAAAGCCGGTGTCGGCGTCGGAGGCGTTGGCCGTGAACGATAAATCCCAGAAGGCAATTTATAAATAAAAAAACACCTTGCAAGATGGGCTGGTGGGAATCGAAACAGGGCCTCCGGAGTGAGAGACGGAGACGCTACCACTCAGCCACGAGTTCGTTCCTTCAAAACGGGACAAAATCGCCTCTAGTGAATGCGGTGTTCCCTTAGAAACGTGCCGTAGAAGGTATACTGCGGTGTATATCGGTAATTATGACCATGGAACTTACAGAAGGCGCAGTTTAACGAGCAGCGAAGCACGTTTCCGCTAAATTTCTTCTGCGCTCTGCGCACACGCAGAGCCATGTTGCGGCAAACACAGAAGACCCCCTCATCGCAATGTACGGCGCTGCCCCGACACGTGGCGCGCCACTCGCCCCATGACCGCGTCCGCCTTCATGGCGCGTCGGGTCCCGGCTATCTCTGCCGATCGCGTCGTTTGGCTGGCGTAGCGCGTTTGAGTAGGCGGTGCGAACGGGATACGATAACGCTATCGCGTTCCACTATTGAAGGCGAAGCTTAAGCGTCCTCCAATTTTTGCTCTACCAACCCTGCTTTTTATGCTTCTTTATGTAAATTGTTTTTATATTTTTATGCCTTTCAAGGCAAAATGCCAGATCCTAGTTACCTATACATATTGTGTTGTTTTTCAAATTTTACCAGCATATAAACTATTTAAAACATAAATATATATAACGTTGTCAGCAATTACTAATTGCGAAAGGCTTACGCTGTAATTATATGACAACACGGTGGGTGAAGAAATAACTGAAAATATTTTCGAGCAACGCATACAATGTAAATTGTTTATTAATTTAATTCATTTCATTAGGATTGTTGGGCTCGCTGCGCCTTTGATCGCCACTATGTCAACGGCGACGCAATGCAAAAGAAAAACCAACATCGACATCGACATACGTGGCGTGTTTACCACTACGTTTGCCATGCTTTCTCCTTTAGGGTTACCCAGGCCTTAAATTGTGTGGTAGTTAAAGTGTGGCCCGATTTGTAATAGAATAATGGACCCGTTGAAAAAACGTAAGAAGCGTGCACATAACAAGAAATACTTGAATCCTGGTTCCAAGTACTTCGTGCCTAGGTCTACAGATTCATCGGCGTGGCTCCGAATTGCAGCTGCAGAAGCGGTACGTAATTCAAAGTTTCTTTCGACTGAACTGTGGCGAATGATCGTGAGGATTATAGCGCGTGAAAAGGACAAAGACGAAAGGGAGACGTGACACACACTGGCGCTAGTCTGTGTCACGTGTGTCATAGCGCCAGTGTGTGTCACGTCTCCCTTTCGTCCTTGTCCTTTTCACGCGCTATAATCCTCACGATGTCTTACCAACAAGCCCAAATCACTGCTTTACCGAATGATCGAGTGCCGAAAAGTAACCAGATATGGCGCTCTGTCTGCAGAAATCCCAGCCGGGCAGCGTTTCCTGCGATCTTAACCTGGATGACAGCATAATGACGCACCGAGAATGCAACGCGGAGGCGTCGACTGCGCCGGTCGGTGCACATTGCATGGAATATTCCCAGGACGGTCGTGCAGCGTCTGCTATAAACCGTGAATTCTCCAGCACTAATGTGCGCGGATGTGATTTTTCCGGAAAAGTCGATTTGGTAAGCATGCACGATGCTCCCACTCGATTCTATCAACAATTGGTCAAATGCATTCCTGCGATATACTTCCTAGTGTAACTTTTCTATTTGATGCATTTCTTGCTAAGCTGACTACATTAATTCTCGACAAGCAAATAGACTACCAGCTCTGCATTTGAAATTCTCTCTAGGGCACTGAGCGAGTCAAATTATTGTAACTCTTACTGATATTTAAAAAGGCGAGATTTACTTAATATTACTGCTTGTTCACAAACAATAATATATTTACACTCAGAGCCTAACAAAGATGCACAAGCGCAAGCCTCAGAAACAAAAGAGTACTTCAGCCAGCCAGACGCGCAACACGAAGATTCTGGACAGGGGGAGGGCTTCAGCCTGCCAGTTGCTCAAGACGAAGAATCTGGACAAGAGGAGGACTTGAGCCAGCCATATGCACAAGAGGAAGTCTGAGTTAGAAGCTCCCTGTATTTCGAATTCTGCCTGCGGTGTGCTAGGTGAACCGTTTGGTGAAATTGTTCAAGACAATGTTGCAGTCTCAAAAGGTGATATTCTGCTCATGGTCTTCAAATTTGCTGTCCAGCACAGCTTGACATTTTCAGCACTCAAGGATTTGGTGGAAATGATTAACTTGTTTTTTGAAAAGCCAGTTCTTGTCCATTCTCTGCACATGCTTAAGAAAATAAATGAAGGATTTGGCACGCCTATGAGTTTCCACTTCTTTTGTGCAGAATGTTCCTTGTACACAGGTCACGTTGATCCAAGTTCAGCCTTTCAGCGCTCGCGATGCAACTGCAACATATGTTTCTCATCAGTCAACAATGTATCTTTTTTGTACTTTTTGACATACCTTCGCAACTCCAAAAGGTACTGAAGGGATGCGACTTCCTAAACCTGAGAGAGCCTCTTGAAGCATAAAACAGTTTTTCATATATTTGTGATGGAGACCCGTACCGTGCTTTTGTGGCCTCGACAGCAAATGCTGGGCATAGAATTATTTTTATCTTAAATTCAGAAGGTGCACCCCTTTTTAAATCAAGTGGTACTGCTATTTGGCCGATTCAGATGCTTGTCAATGAACTACCAGTCACACAAAAACTGCAAAAAGTGATTTTGACTGCCTTGTGGTTTGGTAAGAAAAAGTCTGACATGCTGCACTTTCAGGACGCATTTGTTGATTCTGTAAATGACCTTTCTGAGAAAGGATTCAATCTTGAGCAAAATGGCAGTAAAAAATTTTCAAGGCCTTCTGCATTTCTTGCGCAGTAGATTCAATCGCCAGGGCACCAATGCCGGGTGTAATGCAATTTATTGGTGCCTTCAGAGGGGAAAGAGTTTTGCGTTCCACAAAGTACCCAGTACAAGAAACAGTACAGGAAAGAACAGGGTTACAAATGATGCAGGATATGCGAGAAGCTGTTGCTGGAGGCAGGCCCGTGAATGGTGTCAGAACTGTGTCGCCACTGATCAGGTTGGAGCACTTTATTATAGTGTGGGAGTTCGTCCCTGACTATATGCATTGCATATTGCTTGGTGTTGCAAGGCAGTTCATGGAACTGTGGTTAGATTATACTAGTTGCAAGTTTTATATGGGAGGTGTCGTTGACACAAGAATAATGGCAATCACTCCTCCAGCAAATGTGAAAAGAATATAAGGCCAACAAGCGAACAAAAATTCTGGAAAGCAAAGGAATGGGAGAATTGGCTCCTGTATTATAGCTTGCCAGTTTTAGAGGGCATAGCTGATTGCTCATGCATACAACATTGCGCCTGCCTGGTGGAAGCATTTCCTATAATGCTGCAGAAAGAAATCGCACCGTCACAGCTTACTCTTTGCGAAGAACTCTTACTAGAGTTTCGTGTTCGACTTGAGCTGTTGTATGGTAAAAGTTCCATGACATTTAACATGCACCAACTAACTCATATTGGGAATAGTGGGCACCAGTGGGGTCCTCTCCGGGCACACTCTGCATTTCCATTTGAAGCGGGTAACGGTTGCCTAAAAAAGGCAGTGAAGTCAGCGAATGGGATCCCGCACCAAATCTGCCGTACGCTGAAAATGGAGGAAACTGTTCAGGTTCTATTGGCCACAGCTGCTGAACCAAGAGTTCTTGCTTACTGCAACTCGCTGGATGCCAAGGAAATCCAGAAAACTCTCAAAGTGACGGGAGATGTCCGTTTGTTTGGAAGGGGTGTTCCATTCTCTGTATCAAGGAGGCTGTCTAAAGGTGCTAGTGAACTTGCCAACAGGGTGCAGTATTACCGAATGCTTAAGGGAGGTGTTGTTTTCACTGGCAGAGGAAAAAGAACTAATAGTTCTGTAGTACAACTTGTTGACAATACATATGAAATTATTGAGAACATAATTGCAAGAACCAATCAGAAGCTTCTGTTATTGCCAAGACGTTGTAGTACAGTCTAGTGACAATGCAGCGCATGTTAATGGCTGTAGAAGAATTATCAATGGAGATTATAATTCCAACTACAAAGATTGTGACTGTTTGTGTGTTTTTAAAGACACAAGGAAATGCCTACATCTCATCAGTACCATGCTCATGTACAATGTAGCCAATATGATAAAAAGTTGCAATTATGTGCTTCACTATGTCATTTATTAGCAATATTGGTTTTCAGTTGTTTCTACTGCAGATTTTCTTTACTGTGCCCCAGGTTGCCGAAAAGTGCCTGCACTGCACGAAAGTTCGGCACATGCAGGACACCGTAATTAATGTCTTTGGATTAGTTCTGGCTTAGCCTTTTTCCACCTCTTTGAGCACCGCTGGTCAGTGTTAGACTTTTCCCTCAGCACAATAATACTTACTTTAATAAATCATGTTGGCCAATTTTGCAGCGCATAATGGGAAGAGCTTATAGAAAAATATGTGGTTAAACTTTTATAATTTAGATGAATTAGATAACTGCTATGGTTATCTTGACATCATGCTTTTATGATTTTAGTAACACTACAAACCATGAGAAATTTTTCAATCTGAAGAAAGGCGGTTTACAAAGCTGTATCAAACAATTTGGACCCAAGCACACTATTTTGAGAAATGTTTCCTGTAATTGCTATCTAATATGAAAAAAAGGAGCTTGTGTTGGGAGAATATGAAATTTTTCCGGAACAAGTAAGCCATTGCTAGCTATAAAACACTTAGTAAAATCTGAGTTCATCGTGCACTCGCACACACTGTCCTGAAGGGAAACGAAATCATAGTATGAGGGTAATTTTGGCTTTTGCTTGTTGCACATTAGAGATGTGTGGTGTGTTCATGAGCTGCATTTGGAAATATTTACATTTGCAGCTTTCTTGCATAGCCTTCATATTCTATTCTCTTCATTTAGCATTATGTAAGGTAGTCTATATAACCGATTCGGGCGCGCATTTCGTGTGTAACACTCGAAACTGTTTGCTTTTAGTCATCATGCTCACTTGTGAAATTAGTGCTCTTATTTAATTTTGTGTTTCTGAATAAATCTGAGTTTCATTTCTTATATTTACTTCACAAATTAGGTGTAACGCAGGCATGTTGACCAGACCCAAGTGTATGGTGCTATGCGTCGCGTCCCTCTAAGCCCAATAAGTTATCCTTCAGGATACACCCAACAAAGAGGACCTAACTCTCTCTCTCTCTCTCTACATATATATATATATATATATATATATATATATATGTTTACCAGCTAAGGTTTGCTAGCCTTCGCACTGCATGCATATAGCTATACCTCATTCCAGTTTCTTTGAATGGGCTAGTAAACCATAAGTATGATTTCCCAGTTCGGTACGTTGTAGTTTATTCCTATTGGTAGTCAAATTAGATTCAGTTGAGAATGTAAGACGGGCATAGCTGGTTCCAATTGACAAGGCCAATTGGACTTGGTTGCGTACCTGACTCAGTTGTAACCAATTGGAGGCAATGATTTTCCAAGTGGGCCTAGTTGATTCCAATTGGCAAGTCCATTTGGACTCAATTGGTTTCACTTAGACTCAGTCACAACCAGTTGGAACAAGGGATTTTGCAAGTGGTTCCAGTTGGCTCGAGTTTATTCCAACTGGCACTTCAATCGGTTTCTCCTCGGACCCAATCGTAACCAATTGGAAGTAGGCATTTTCCAATTGGTTCCAATTGGTACCTATTGGTTCCAGTTGATGACTATTGAAAAAGCCAATTGGAGTCAATTGTTTTTTTTTTACTGCGCTATACGAGCTAATAAGAAGTTACGATGCTGTTTCTTCAAGTGCAGTCAATTCCTGTGCGAACATTCAGGTTTGCGATGAGAGAAGGTAAATGAAAATGAATGCGAGAGTTCCATATACAAATGTTACGCCGCCTTTAAAATTTTAAACGTTACTGAAAATCGAACGCTTCTATTGTACAAGGAAGTTTACCTTTATATATTTTGTTTATGTCTGTGAATGAAAGCAAATCTTAGTGGAACGAAAGCATAGCTGACGCGCTTTGTCTTTAGGTTATGGTTTGGGTTCTCGCCGGAGGAGCACTTTTGTTACCTACATTCTTAGTGTGTTTGTTTCATACCCTTTTTTTACAAACAGGGAAGATTGTGCCGATATAGGCTCCCTTTAGAAGCAGAAGACTCTTACGCACTCTGATAACGGATTTGTGCGGATCGTTGCCTTAACTATAAAGTCAACCTCCAACATAAACTGATTATTCCTTCAGCGCTGCTTTCTTTCTCATCTCACACGCATAGGTTTTCATTTGTTGCAATGTCCTGAGCATGTTTGCTTCGCGCGCTTTTTCTACTGCTTTATTGTTACCGATTCAAGTACTCTTCCAATTTCAGCGCTGAAGTGCGGGTACTATACTCGCATGCGTGTTATTGCAAGTATTGTGTTTGATATTGCCTCGAGATACTTAAAATATTTATTCTAGAGAGTCTGTAAGTTGCGTGCACAGTTCTTGTACACAGGTATTAATTCCTATTCACTTGCATTTCTTGGGTATAAAAAGTTTATACGCTGTTCTAGAGACGTCTATAACAGTCATATTCTAGATACAGAATTTTCTAAACCTATTTCCAGTAACTTGTTGTGCTCCACATAAAAAGTTTAGCGGGTTGCATGTACAGTGCTCGAAGACTTCAGTCAAGAGGAAGATTATGGCTGGATTGTACCGGGTGTCTCAAGAAAGTCTGTAGACTTCCCAGAAAATGTCTCCAGACGTTTCGTGCACATCAAAATCTTTTTGTCAGTTATCTTTACAACCTAATTCGATTCCATGTCCTATTGCTGCTATAGGTAGGTCGCAAGATTTTCTCCTCGTCTTGTCGCGCCACACTAGAACGAACAGCAGAAGCGCGATGGAAGTATGCAATGCTCCCATCATCCGGTAGAGGTTGTCGTACGATCCCAAGGTGTCGCGGAAGAAACCTGCATCGCAAACGTTTTTGCTGCACTTGATAAAACAGAAATTCAACAATTAGTACACAAACAATAAAACAAAACGCGCGCTTGTTCTTACAAATCGATGGCACTAGGAAAGCTTCAACAGAACCACATTGCCACCAAAAGCAAAGACAAGCACCAGACAAGCACCCCTAAGGAGTATTCGGCGCACAAGCGACAGACAGACGGACGAATCGGCTAGTCATATAGAGCTTCGCTGCAAAATATGGTATGAACAAGAATTGGTCGAAAAATTGCTAGATATTGGTCACGGGCTCACTCTATTTTCCAGAAATTTGATGATTCATTGGACGAGCGTACGGCGCATGTGGCCCGATTCGGTATTCGGAATATTTGCAGAAACTAATAAGCTGCTGCACTGGCATACAAAAATGACCCCAGCGGAGCAGCTCCCCATATCAGCGAAGCAGACGAAGAAACTGCCAAATCCTTCTGCAGGGCATATTTTGTCACTAGCAATGCGCAGAATTTTGGTGCCAATGTCCCGCGGTTTCCGTCGATACAGCTACATTTATGTCTCGTTGTAAGTTATACCTTGTCTGTCATTCATCGCGGCAAATATTCCAATCACGACGCCACCGCCGCAGAATCAGAGGCTTTCGAGAAGATAAGGCCACGAAATATCGCCGAAAGACCGTCGCTTGCAGTAGATGTGCGAATGCTAGGACGGCACTTGCTGTTGGGAGAGTTGGTAGCGCACACCACGCTCGGAGAGCATGGTACTCTGGTATTATATCATCATCTGGGAGTCTTTCTTGAGGCAATGGAACGTTTGAACGTCCTTCAATAGTGCGGCTAGTGCAACGGTTGAGCTTCGTAAGAATGTTTTGAAGTTTAATTTCTTTTACCTATGGACATTCCTAGCTTAGCTGACAAAAACACAAAAACTGCTTTAAATTAAAGTGTATTGCGGAAAAAGCTGCTCTCATATACACACAACGAATCCTCACAGCAAAATCAAAACTCAAATACACAAAATGCCATAAAATAATAGAAGCGGTGAACTATGGTGAGCGATACGCAAAACTGCTCAACCACCGGCAGCGGTGATTAGAAATCATCAGCGCTGATAAGGAGGCATCACTTCCAATACCTGGAATGCTGGCGCAACTTCCTTGTGTGATTCACCGTATGTTATATAAGCAAATTTTATAGCGCTGCTCTTAGGCGCCCGTTCCTGCGGCGAGCGTTGGCGTCGTACCTCGTAAGCAAGCGAACGAGCACAGAGAACGATGAAAGCAAACGCTGAGAGCAGAAGGAAATGAAAGACGGCGATAACGAACAGGGCGCGAGGAGGGCAGCGGAGGCGTAGGGTGCAGGGGAATCATCAGGCGGAAAGGGGAGGAGGAGGGCATGGCGAAAGGGTGAGTGTTTACAAGCTCCCTCTAGCGATCTCCCGATTAGCGAGGCAGTCACACCACAAACCGCTCCATTTGCAACATGCTGCATGAGACAGATTATCCGCGTCAGCCAATATGTTGCGAAATCAAATTGCATAGAGCTTCGCTTTAATTTGTCATTAGGGAGTATCGTAATCGCCGGTGAAAATGTTTCCTCATGCAGTTTGGACCTTCGGGTATTTCGCCATTTAATGAGCTTTCACTCCGTTACAAATTCTGCGTGTACCACAGTAAGTCATAGATGAAAATCAAACTGACGTTCGTGCTTTGCTTCCCATATATACGTTATTTTTTCGCGCTACAAGAAACTTTGCACATCACACAAGTAAGTGACAACGCAAAACTCAGCAGTTAACAGCGTACACAAAAAGTTAAGGGTGGTGCTATATCACTTATTTTTCGCAGAAAAAGTCGCTTGCATGCACCTTTCTCAACGAAATTTTCTTGAAATTGCGAAGCGGTAGACGGCATCGCGCGCCGTGTGCTTGTACTATGCAATTCAAGTTGATTGGATTGTGGATTCGATATGATAATATATATGACAGTTATGCAGCGCGTAAGCTATTTAATCTATCATGGGAAGGTATTACATTCAAATATACAAAGAAAGGATGTGGTGATAGCATGAACAAACACCAGAACGGAGGACACACGAAGTACGCGAACAATAATTAGAAAGCGCCGTCTAGTGCCGTTAGCATAACACATAAACCGTTGACAAGAACACTCAGACGAAAACAAGCAGCACTTCTGCATCCCTTGCGATTAAACTCAGCCTGATCGCGGTCACTTACAAGGAAACTTGAACTTGAAACTGAAACTTGAACTTGAAACGATGATAGCACATAACGGAACTTTAATGTGGCCACCGCAGAACACCTCATATGCCAAAACTACGGAATCACCAGGCGTAGGTAAGTTTCCAGAGCACCTCTGATTGAGTCATGAGGCTTAACGTCCCGAAGACCGTCCTGGGACAATAATGGACGCCATAGTGGCAGGCTACTGTTTAAATACGTTAACTCGATGTTTTTTTAAATAAGAATACAATCATAAATACACCAGCGTTCCAATTTTTTTTTTGCATTTAGTGCTCATTGAAATGCGTCCACCTCGGCCTTAAGTAGAACTCACGAACCCGTATTCAGCAACAGCACTCCATTGCTGCTATATAGTCCGGCGGCGAGGCTGAGGCTGCTGTTCGCAGTAAAGGAGCTAAGGAATATCAAAAGTCTAGGCACCTTTTCATCGTGATCTGCCACTCACCTATGATTGTTGGCCCGCTGAACGACAGCGGCACCATGGTCAGTCCAAGCATGCCGAAGAACGTAGGCAGCCGCTCGACTCCGCAGTGGTCGTTGACCAATACGCTTCGGATACAGGTCTGAAAACCCTGACACACTCCTAGCACCAGGTTCAGTGCGATAAAAGCAGATAGGGTTTGCACGGACGGCATAAACGCCAAGCAGGCGCCGGATCCGACGAAGCAGGCAACAGCCAATGGACACCGGCTGTGAGCTACGTTGTCCGAGGCGAAAGGCAAAAGCGTCATTCCGACGAACTGTCCCGCTGCGTTGAAGGTGAGCACTAACTTTGCCTTCTCGAGGGGAGATCCCTTGTCACAGCCGTAGTCCACAATGGTCGTAGTGTGCATCGACATTGTCCAGTCGCAGAGGACGTACACGACGAGCAGTACGTAGAAGGCAAGCCGCCGGAAGAGAGCCAGTTGTTCCAAGATGCTTTTACTTGACTCAGAAGGCAACTGCAAGACGGTAGCTGCCGATGTTCCGTATGAAATGCGCCCGTCGCGGTCAAGACATATTGATCCACATTTACGAGATTGGCTATTGCCAGCAGAGGTTTTGGCGCCTAGTAGCGGTTGTGCTTGGAAAGCCTTCCCGTCACTAGTGATTTTGCGGTCGCAGAACACCTCACTGCGATCTACATTTCGGGCCAGGGCACTTAAATTCACTTCACCCGGTGACGCAGTATGAGCTGGTCTGGCACTGTTTGAATCTTTCTGAATTCCGCGTACATCTTTGCAGCTTCCTTTCGTAACCTTTCTGGTTTCGTGTTCAGTACCTGACATGTTCCGCATATTGCACCACTGAAACCTAAATACGAGAGGACGTGGGATGCGAAGAAAGATCTCTAGTGGCAAGGCATTCATAGCTATTGCTGCGCCGATAAGGAGGCTTCCTCCCAAGCCGTAATTTGATGCGGCGGCCGAAAAAAACAGGGGTCCAGCTATTCCCGATGCGGCGATGCCGACGTACTTGGCGGCTGTGGCTGTTGCTCTGTACTTGTCGAAGTACAACATTGTGTACACGGTGAGAGAAATGATAGATGCTCCTGCGCCTGTACCTGCAAAATCCAAGGTAATAATCATAGTTTTAATTATTCACATCAGAAATAGCACTCTAAAAATGCCCAAAGAAAGGTAATTGCAATACAGAATACATATTTTCGCAATGTTATTTAAAGAGCTGTTTTTTCGGAGCATTCACATCAACGTTTCCCGTAGTACTGGCATAGAATGATGTGTTTAAATACGAAAATGAGAACGTAGATTTGCCAGGTTATTATAATTTCTAATACTCTGATTACAGTTCTGCTACCACCGACGATGACGGGTCTAGTATTCTTCTTCCTCCTGTTCAGACTGCTGCTGCTGCCGCCGCCGCCACCGCAGCCGCTGCTGCTCAGCCTAGGTGCTGGCCTCGTGTCCTTGGAAATGGGCGGCTTCGTCGGCGGGTCGGACATTCCACGGTTGATCGGCGAGGTCGTGGCTGAGCAGGGCCGCCTCCCAACGCACCCCTCTGTTCGAGACTGCCATGTCTACCCCGTTCGTCAGGCCCTCCTGACGCTCGCTTCAGGTGCATTCTCACAGCATGTTCTGCTGCGTTGCTTTCGCTCCGCACGCTTTAAGGTACGTCCACACTAGCGACAAGAACGCGCGCGGCGAGCAGTGCAGTCGCGTGCGGCAAGGTTCACGAAAAGCGGCAGCAATGCGCGGCAAACCCGCGAATGTGTGCGAGACCCATTTTTTTTGCGGCAGCCGCAAGACGAGCACCAATAAGAAGCGATGGATGGATGGATGTTATTAGCGTCCCCTTTGGAACGGGGCGGTGGGTTACGCCACCAAGCTCTTGCTACTATACTGCCTAATATTCTACCTAGGTTAATAAATGAAAAAAGAAAAAAAAACACTATGAACTACCACGCCCAAATTTTCTGATCCCCTATTGCGAACTGTGCTTTTGTACGTCTCCGTCTTTTGTCGTTTCCCTACTTTTCTTCCACCAATCCTCCAGTCGCCTCTTACTATACTGTCTATTGCGGACATGTTTGCTTTACCACTGCTCCCTCTGAACCCAAGGGCTTCAAGGAGGCCAGTGGTGCCTAAATCGACCGCTGGGTAGACGTCTTCACATTCTAATAAAACATGCTCCGTAGTTTCCCTAGCTTTACCACAGCAAACACATGCTTCCTCTTCCTTCTTATATCTCGCTTTATGGGTGCGTGTTCTAAGGCATCCTGATCTCGCTTCGAAAAGTAATGAGTTTCCATTTGAGTTATCATAAATGGTTTCTTTCCTGATTTCGTTTTTTCCTCTTAAGTAGTTACTCATGGCAGGTTTCTTTTCCATTGCCGCCACCCATGAGATTAATTCAGCTTCTCTGACTTTCCGCTTGACCTTTGTTGTTGTGTTGTCCACCCTACAGGCCGCATACTTGCTGGTAAGCTTCCTAGTTCTTTTCCTCCACTGTGAATCAATGTTTTTTTTGTAGAGATACCTGAACACTCTCCCAGCACATTTACTTTCTTCCATATTCCTCAGCCGTTCTTCATACTCAATTTTACTGCAAGCTTCCCTCACTTCAAAACTAGTCCAGCCCATATCACCCTGCACAGCTTCATTTGTAGTCTTTCCGTGAGCGCCCAATGCGAGGCGACCCACTGACCTTTGGTTCCCGTCGAGTCCTGATTGTACCCCTGATTTATAGCAAACAACCGCATTTCCAAAAGTAAGTCCTGGAACCATTACACCTTTCCACTTACCTCGGAGGACCTCGTACCTATTGTATCCCCATAGCGCTCTGTGCTTCATTATGGCTGCATTTCTCTTGCCCTTTACTGTTATGGTTTTTTTCCTGTGTTTCCATATATCCATTGCCTTCGTTTATCCATATACCAAGGTATATGGATAAACGAGCTGCGCTGTTGTGGCGCCACCTGTCGGATAAGCAAAGAATCCTAATCTATGGGCTCTGAGATTGAACAGTTACACGCGCGCCTTAAAATCTCAGAGGCCATTTCCAGTCAAGGGGGCTGTTTTTGTTAAGCCTTCTGACACCGCCACCGAGACGGCGACGAAGAAGTCGCTTCGCAATGGCGGAGTTCTTGGAAACCGTTTGTGGATATGCATGCGTCTATGAAAAGTCCGACAAGAGCTGCGCGCCAAGCGCTGGCACATTATTGGACAGCAGTTTGGCATGACAGGTGAGTAATTGTTGAAGGCGGGGAAGCAGAGTGTGCGCCTGGCCCTCAGTGTCCCTGTACAGCACCCAAAACTTTCTCGCCCGCTTTGTGGCACATCGGCGTCGCACAAGTAACGAAAAATTAAGTACTACAGTGTTCACAGTCACCAGTAGCTCCTCGTCCGTATCCGACATGCCTGAGCGTGGCCGGCAGTGACGCAAAGAAACGCAGACATTTCCGATGGAACACGAAATGGGCAGAACGGAGAGCGCGTTGTCACGATAAGTATCGAATGGAACGAGACAACGCGGGACTCCACGGGCCGTTGCCGCGTGCCGCAAAACGTGACTGTGGACTTGCCCGCGCGTGCCTGCCGTGCGGGCGCTTAAGCAGGAGACACACGGTACTATTCGGCGTCCGTTCCGACGTGCGGCGCTGAATGCTCTGGCAAATGCGGCATACGACGATGCGGGGCACACGGTGCCTGCATTCGAAAGATCGAGCGACGCGTAAGCTCCGCCCAGATCCAGCCCCCCCCCCCCCCCAACTTGACTTCATATCCACGTCGAGAAACGCAATATAAACAAGTCTGCACAACACTGCTTCGCTTTACGCGAACACTGTCAATAAAATTATGCCCCTGCGAGTGACGGAACACTTCACGACGGCGCGTTGTCCACTTACGGCTCCGCTAACAGCCAGCAATGGGGCCGGTAGGCCTAGCTAGGCGGACGCAGCGGCCGACGGCGCTTGCGATCCAACCCGAGCTCGTCGAAGAGCGCTTATTTTTGCCAAAACAATTAACACTATAAACTTAGGTCGCCCGTAATTAAAAACAATGAGTTTGCTCGACGCAGTCGTGGCGAAGGTCAAACGTACAAGCGAAGCGAGCAGCCTCGCTCAGGCGGTCGATGTGCGCCGTCTGCCCGCGAAATGCCATCGCGTCGCGGCTCCCGATCTCGGCAGTAGCTTAGTACTTGTGTGCCAGGCGCTGCTTTGCAGAACAGGCACACGTCCGAGATAATTTTACTTAACTGGTAACTATTTCGTGTCGGAAAGAAACTGCAGCAGGCAAGAAAAAAAAAAGACGGTGAGAAACCGGCCATGCCAGCACCGCTTCCGTGGAGGGAACGTCAGAGAACGTCAAATGCCAGCCGTGCTGTCATTGGCTGCGGCCAAACGACGGTGCGGTTATCGGACACTTCAGAGGATGGAAATCTGCCCGGTTTGTCGCACGGCGGACGTCCGATCCGGCGCTTCGGCACGGCAAAACACCTCGATTCCGGCTTCCATACCGGCGCATCGGACGCCGGATCGGTCACCGAATCGGACCGTGTGTCTCCCGCTTGCGGCGTGTCGCGCGCGTTCTTGTCGCTAGTTTAGAGGTACCTTTACACTAGTCTGATGAATAAAGGTCGGGGTAGCGGAGGTGAAGAATCGCCAGGTTCGGATAAGTGTTTGTCTGCAATCCGCCTGTTTCTTGTTTGGTTGGCGGTGCAGTGGTCGATATTTGCATCTCTTCAATCTGCAGTGTTGCGTGATGTCTCTGAAATTGGTCATGCGATCCCCTCACGTCCACTCCCGCATCGCTCCCGCGGTGGGCGAGACGTCGGGAATGCCGGCGGATGCCGCGGCTCGGCATGTAAATCCTCGAGCCCTGGTGTGGGCCGTCTCATTACCCGGGTGTGGAGGGTCCGTGTGGGCGGGGGTCCAGACGAGGAAACTGTCGTATTGACGCCAAAGATTGCCGTCTTGAATTTGGAGAATGCGGGCTGCTGCCCGGGAGATGAGGCCGCTAGCGCAGTTGCGCATCGCTGCCTGCGAGTCGCTTATTGTCACCTCGGCGTCCGTGGTGGCTACTACGAGGGCCACGCCGCTTCCTCGGCCGCCTCGTGTCTCTTCCGTGCGTATCGACGCTCTCGCGACGCAAGTTCCGCTGTGGTCCGTGATTGCGACCGCGAAACCGCGTCTCCGCTCGTAACGGGCGGCGTCTACGTAAACGGTATCTTTGCTGCTGCCGTATTTCTTTTCCAGGTCACGCACGCGGTTACGGAAAACAGGCTTACCTGCAGAAATTGATACGAGATTTCTGCAGGTGAGCCCGTTTTCCGAGATATCCGACTCCTAATTTTAATCATCGTTGCTTTCATTACGCATGCAAGAGAGTTTGGAGAGGCGTAAAGTTCCTCTCTGATGTGACGCGACTGTAGCGTGGGGCGTTTAGTTTCAGAACAGGGCGGATACATTGGCGAAGATGATAACTGTTCCCTTCTCGGTTGGCAATATCACGGTATGACAGCGCGGTGTGCGGTGCAGTTGTTGCTCCTGATTTCAATGAAACTAACAGTATTCGGAAACCAGCAGTCACTTTATTTGCATAGCCCAAGCAAGGACCATCCGCACTCGTTTAGCCAACATTACGCACGCGCACGGCCCTGTGGCTTCTTCGCTCGCGCCATTATCTCGGCATGGCAACTTCCGCCACGGTTACAAGCTGCGGGGTCGCGCGTCACAACAGCGGTTCCGGGTTCTTAGATTTTTTTATTTCGCCAACAAAGAGGGCAAGGGGAGCAGTTATCATCTTTGCCAAAGCCTCCGCCCCATTTTCAGACTAAACGCCGCACGCAACAGCCGCGTCACATCGGGTAGCAGCCTTGCGCCGATCCTATTCCTCTTGGATGCGTAATCATGCGAACGACAATTAACGCTGGAACTTGCATATCTCGGAGCAGAGATACGCTAGAAGGATTCTTCCCACTGATACTGTGTAGAAACACGACTGCCTCTAACTTTTCAATACCAATATACCCACTTAGCAGTCAACAAAAAGTTAATTACTCAATTTTAGTTAATCGGGCTCCTGAGAGCGATAAGTATCATCTCACTTTGAGTCCCCCTGGCCACATAGCTTATTGGTGTAGGTGGTCTTCGCGTGCCTCCCAATGCCAAATTTTAAGAAAACAATAAAACTGAAATTTGAACACGTGGTTCAGCACGATAATGTACTTTAGCAAATATGCGCACGACGGAGAATCTCTCGCTAACCTTGAGGAAAGCGCGCGCAACGACTTTTATATTACTGGCGCTTGCTATGCTACGCTGCACTGGGTAAGTTAAGTATAGGAGTCAATGTTGAGTGAGTGCTTTTAAGCATAAGCATAAAAACTGAGGTAGTTGAAAAAGCAAAATGGCAATCAAAGTTATTTGGATTGCACATATGGCAGGTTGGTAAATATTCATCTTTAAAAGCGCCGCTCATGAGGGGTACAAGCAAAGAGACTACAGAATCCGGTATGAGTGCCAACCAAATGTCTATGTTACAGAGCGTGGCTCGTTTACGTAGCATGGCTAGCTATTCCTGCGGTTTCCTTTTTTTCTTCCACATGGCATACATTTTCATGCCTTTTAGAGAGAGTGAAACGATCAGCATCAGGCGAGTATGATGCGATGAAAGAGACAATGAAATACAGACTATGGCCACTTGACCAACAATGCACAATTTTCGCAGACCCAAAAGCAGCTTTGCAATGCCTTTGCATCAAAAGTACACGATCAAGCAGTTGTATTTTGGTCCGTCACATAAGGTACCTACACCCCTTGGCACGTAACGCTGGCAACATGTTAGTGCTTCAGTGGCTTCCAAGACACCGCGGTATTACTTGTATGAAAAGGAGAATAATGTAGCTCGTAAGGTCATGGCCACTCAAGATTCATAAAAGTGTTTTTTACTAAAAGTGAAGATCCAGCTTTGACGAAGTACTACGTGCTCACTGAATAGATAGAACCTGGTCGTAATCGTCAAGCAAGTACAATTTTTCTGTGCAACATTACCTTGTTCATTGGAAACAACAGTGTATACAGTGCCTTAAAGCACACTGGTCCATACTGAGAATGCGTGTTTCCGTGTCTGCCAGTGCACTGCGGTTACTGAGAGCACTGGCAGCTCACGGGCGAAACAGCAGTGCGCTCCCAGTAGAAGCTGTCCACACTGGATTACGCGGCGATACGCTAGGATAGGCACTGGCTTCAATAGCATGACCTCAGATAGTGATGGAACATGGGGCGGTACTGGTTGGAGATTGAATATTATATTTTAGCTTGACATCTATAAACCTAGCTGGTCTCACAAATAAGTTGTCCAAATCTAGCGAAACATTTAATTTGTGTGCTAGTATAGCGTGTTATTATCGTAAAAAATTTAAAGAGACTTGTCCGACTTTGCCAAATCATTACCGCATAGCGGTGACACGAGTCGTGTGGAGTTCAATAGCTAGCACTTGCCCATCGTAGTAACGACGCAAATACTTTAGTGCCTTCCCCAGATGAATATTAGGGGAGAGAAGCAACCGCTAAAACATTATCAGTAATGCATCGATGCCGGGACTACATTGAGCAAGTTATTTTTGTTAACATGGCAGCGTCCTCACTTACCAGATATATCATTGAAAACATTAAGCACAACTAACGCTCTCTGAGAATGAACAAAACGTTACCTTAGCAGTTCGTCCTTCCATATCTGCTTATATTATTCAAAACCGCAGCATTTAGTGTTAGCGGCTGCCGTAAGCCGTGGTGGGGGAGAGTTTGCTTCATTTCTTCGCACTCCTTACGTATGCAGTTAAAGAAGTAAATATGACCTTATTTGAATCCGCCGTGATTGTAACTATACTGGAACAGTTATGAGACTTGAATAATTCTCTTCCTTTCACCGAAGTTCAGACACGATGTAAAGCACTAAAGGCTCCTTCGCATGCTGCGACTGGAGCAAGAATGAAATCGCTGCAGTCGAACTCGTAGCAAGGCGACTTTCAGAGTGCTATTTCCCACGATTAAGATTACGACGATGCGGCTCGTGCGACGCCCAGCGTGCCTTGCGGTAAGGTATTGTGGCATGCGCTGCATTACTTTTTTTCTTCAGATCTAATGAAGAAAACCAGAGGGGTATGATGTTATCGACCTATAATTATTAGGAACAAATAAGATACGTGTTTCGTAATTTAAAAACACTTTGAAGATGAAGTTTGCTTTGATTTGGCGTCAACCGACACTATCATACGTGATTACATTGTCCGAAGTGTATGAAGTTGATTTCCACATGGGTGGAAAGGCCTGCAAAGGTGGCTGCAAAATGGTTATGCCCACAAAACCGCCCATGCCCATACTTGGAGAATGTGGGGCACCAAGTGTCAGTTACACATTAGCGGCACGCGAAAGAACAAAAAAAATGTGCAGGTTAGAAAGGAGGTAACGCTGAAATGCCGGGTACTTCATGTCGCTATGTTGGCTGCGGCAGCAGATGCTTGCGTAACCCAATAGCTTTGCAATGCAATTTACAGCGACTGTCGATGCAAGCAGGTGGGACACTGTCCAATCTGCTTGCGCCGCAGGTTGTTACACGTCACTAGACTGCCATGTGCGACGAAGGCAAGCCCTGTGCCTGAAGTCGGATAGCTGAATGTTCTGCTAGAGGCCTATAGTGTGTGAATGCTCACTGTTGTCGTGTGGATCTTAGCCAATGTACGGTGTATTGTGTATGGCAGCAGATGCGGGCATCACCCAATTGATTTGCAGTGCAACTTACTGCGACTGTCGATGCGAACAGGTGGGGCACTGTCCAATCTGCTTGTGCTGCTGGTTGTCACTCCTTACTAGACTGCCATGTGCGACGAAGGCAAGCACTGTGCCTGAAGTCGGATAGCTGAATTTTCTGTAAGAGACCTATAATGCGTGAATGCTCACTGTTGTCATGTGGTTTTTAGCCAATGTACGGTGTATTGTCTGAACCTTATGCGGTGATTGAATGCCGAGTCTCATTTGATCATGGTTGCCGTGTTATGTTTCTTGGATGTGACGATCTGGTGAACTGCATTGGGCGACAGTCTCGCGGGGTAACCATCTGCTCCTGCAGTCCACACAGCAACAATGACTCCCAATTTACACACACCGTAATTGGTGCTCTCCATTCGACCTTTCATGTTACAGCAGTAGGGCAAATTATGCTTGTGGGCCTTCATCACACATGATGTGGCGTGAACGGAAATCAGCATACGTGATTGCATAATCCGAAGTGTATGAAATTGATAGCCACATGGGTGGAAAGGCTCCTGCAAAAGTGGCTTCAAAATGGTGACGCCCACAAAACCGACTATGCCCATATTGAGAATTTGAGGCACCAAGTGCGAGTTACACATTAGCGGCACGCGAAAAAACAAAAAGAAACGTGCAGGTTGGAAAGGAGATAACGCTAAAATGCCGGGTAGTCCATGTCGCTTTGCTGGCTGCGGCAGCAGATTCCTGCGTGATCTGGTTGCGTCGCAATGCAAGTTACGGCGACTGTCGATGCAAACAGGTGGGGCACTGTCCAATTTGCCTGCGCTGCTGATTGTCGCTCTTCACCAGACCGCCATGTGCGACGACTTAAGTGAGCTTCTCAGCTTGCAAATTGCAATTTTTATTTCTGCTCTTGTACGAGAAGGTGCACTGCTTTTCTTCTGCCAATAATGTCGCACGTCCTGTTCACTCACTTGTGGGTTCTTTGTATGGGCGTCAGTAGAGGCTCTTTGGTCTCCTGGCAATTAGAACGTACCAGCTACGCGGCAGCCTAGGCAATGAGGCATGCCACATAGGCAGCAGGGCGAGCACGGCGTGTACCAGCGCACGCGACCGGCGGAAAGCGGCCATACTAGCCTTTGCTCTAAAAAAATTGGCTGAAGGCTTAGCTTGGTTAAGCCTGGAAGATTGCGAAAGCAATACCCAGGTAGCACACAAAGTCTTGAAAACGTCGTATTAAGGGATTCAACGTCTGAAACGGATTTTTGACCAAAATCGACGCATCAAAGACGTTCCAAACAAGATAGCTTAAAAACGAGGGGTGAATACGTTTTGATAACGTTGGAAGCTAGGCAGCTTAAAAACGAGGGGTGAATACGTTTTGAAAACAGCTCAAGGCGCCACCGCCACGCCACGGCACGTCAGCCTCTTTAGCGGCTTCTGCAATATTCAACAACCCATCAACGCGATCCAACCTTGTGCAAGGTGGCGATACCGTCGTCAAATCATGTGACCAAGGTGGCCACGTGATTCGTGATGTCGGGCAGCCGGGCGAGCCGGGCATAGTCGCGTCGTCATGGCGCCGTCGCGTCACCGCACTCGCATTGCGCTGTGGTGTGTTTGCGGCTGTTCTGAATGTGCTGCCGCTGCCCTTTGCTATGTAAGTGTTGCAGTGTTTTGCTGTCAAGAAAACGATATTCTATGATCAGTTTGGGTTGTCCGATATGTCTGTGTGGTTTTAATTTGGAAATCAGTAGTGTTTTCAATTGTTATGTGACCAAGGCGGCCACTTTATTCGTGAAGCCGGGCATAGTTGCGTTATCGCACTCGCATGGCACTATGGTCTGTTTGCGGCTGCCCTGAATGTGCTGCCGCTGCCCTTTGTCATGTAACTGTTGCAGGGTTTTGCCGTCAAGAAAACGACGTTCTCTGATTAGTTTGGGTTGTGCGATCTGTTTGTGTAGTTTAATTTGGAAATCAGTAGTGTTTTCAATTGGAGGGCGCGGAGTGGAGGGCACTGATCAGCTCTTCAAGTTCATTGTCATGTTATGTGAGGCGCCTTTTCCCTGACGCTGTAATTAAGGCGTTAAGGGCAGTATAAGGACGAAAGTTAGAGGGACGAAATCGTGCCTGTGTGTCCCTAGCGTCGGGATCGGCGGCTATGCGTGATCCTAACAAGAAAGCATTTTGCAGAATGCGAAGAAAGGCGGCAAAATTTCTGTCTGTGCGCACCTTGTCGATCTCCGCAATAGAGCCGTCATCGTGGTATTTTAGTCTCCCGTTTAGCAAGAGTGTTGCAGACAAGGGAACTGGTTCAAACACGCTTTTATTTTTTAATGATTCAGTGCTAGTGCGGTATCCCAAAAGGTGAGGTCAAGTGCTCGCCCTATTTTCTTCCCTCGCGCTACAGTGCACCATACCGTGCTTTTATCGTTTGCGCTTCAGGTTCTCGATTGTGTTTTCGCCCCCTTTACCCACATGATGGGTATTTCATGGTATTACCGGGTACCACATGTGTCCATATATTGTGTCCAATATATGAAATGGCCAAATTCGATTTTATTTGACGCCTTAAATGGTAGTAATGTATTGAGTCTCTTGTAGCTTTGTGCTTGTTATCAATTTTACTATTTGGCGAATGGATACAGCATGTACGCTGCATAACTCGCTTGTGGATACTGCATACGTGAGTCGAGTATGCCCTTGGTATGAAATAACTTGTATGCTTTAGGTAGTACGATTGTTTGCAGTTTGGGACATGTGTCGGAATGTACGCTGTGCGCCCTTCGCGCTATACTTAGTCGGCGGCCTGCCGACTTCGTGCGGGTGCCATGTGTGCGCATGGAGTTCGCCAAGCGCTGTCGCAGTTTTTTTTTAATGTATACATGTGTTCTGTTCGCGCGCTTTGCACAACAGGGCATGTCGCAGTTCTTTGTCCTTGTGCAACACATTTTCCTAGCGTACGTCTGTGCTTTATTTGATACCGGTTTCACACGGGGCTCTTTTAGCCGCTATCCAGTCCGTTACAAATCGAATTTCTCGGTCGTGATTGGCTCCTTTGCGCAAGTTACGAGAGTGAGCCAGTCGCATCGATAATTTCGGTCCGGATCGGGCTTGATCGCGATCGAGAGTGGTCGTGTGACACCGGTTTTACACATGGCTCCCACATAGAGAACACTTTAGGTTCAATGCTACTGAGTGAAGAGCAAGTGCATATATATGCCAGTGGTGGTATGTGGGCAAGTCTTTCTGCTGAAGCCAATACTTGTGCATTCGAAACGTTTCAATTACCAGCGTACTGCATCAATGCATCTACTTCGACGAAATGGAGCACCAGTGCAGATATCTGAGCATACCTGTCCAGGGCAGCAAGTCTGTCTACATTGAAACCACTACCAGCATGTGCGGCAGTTCTATTTCCAGCAACGGGACTGCACAATAATCAGTAGGGTGCTCTCAAGCTGTTTATCTATGAAGCTCTGCCTGGAATGTGTGCCAAATATTTTTGGACGTGAAAGTGGGGGTGAATTGGTAAACATCAGTGGAACTGTGCCTGGACTTTGTGGCAAATGTTTTTGGATGTGAAAGTGTGAGTGAACTGGCAAAGAATTTGCTCTGGGCTACATGTGTTAAACGTTTTTCTCATTCAGAGTGCTTTTTTTTTACCTTAGGAGACTGGAGATGTGCGCAAAGTGTCACATGTCAGTGTGATAATTAATGTATTTGCTGGTTTGCAAATTATTCATTGCAACTTTGTTTTTGCCAGAGAGGTACAACTTTGCCTCTTGTAAAAGGCTTTTTAGATAAAAAACACTATTTATTATAACCATTGCTTCCTTTGTTACACAAATGCAGCTTCCAGTGCATTCCAGTTTATTTTCATGTTTATGTAAGTTTCTAATATGAGGCTTGCATATTCATTTCTCACGTTCTGGAGTGGCAAGATGCAGAATTACTGTCTCATCGTTCGCTGTACTACAGTAGTGTTCACTTGTTACACTGAATCCCCCGTTTAAGTATTCTGTACTAATTTCACTTTATTGCTTTTTTGTTGTATGGTTATTTTTCTCGCCATTACCTTCCTTGATATATCCTAAAGGCAATATTTCCAATTTTGCATTGTTCCCATTTTTTGTATTTCTGTCACAGGATTGTTTTATGATGATTTGCGGTGGTATTTCTTTTTGTGCTCTTTTCAAGCTTCTAGCTGATTGTTAACATTGCTTGGAGGCAGTTACCATCCGATTCATACTCTTGCATTTTTCAGTCTACTTCTTCCATTCGCTCCGATGTCACTTCTGCATAACTCTAGTCCATCTTATAGCACGTGCACTTTACTATGATAAATTAGACACTTTAGTACACTCCAGGTTTTTCTGTTCAGTTTTGTATGTGTACTTGGAATTTTGTTTATGTGCTAGTGAATGTTCACTTTCGAGTTCATTACGAATCCTTTCTGCGACTTTTGTCATTGTTGATGTACTTTTACTTCTATTTGCATTTCTCACACAGTTTGTTCGAACCTTGAATAAGCTATACATTTTAATAAAGTGTTTTTGCTTTGTCACAATGTTCTCATTTCATGCACTCTTGGCATAAAGGGCTTGGTCTGGCCACCTGCCAAGACGTGGCCATTTGTTCTTTGCAGGATGTCATTCCCATTGCGGTTGTAAGCATCGTAGCTTACTAAAGGCGGTATTAAGGATTTATTATTCCTAACAGGCTCATTTTCGTGCGACTTGGTAGAGGATGCGCCGGCCATGCGGGGAACAGTGCTTGGCACTGCGCCATGGCTCTTACAGTCAACACCGACGCTTCTACTCATCTGGGGCGCGATTGGAGATCGTTGTTCGAAACGCCCGATCAGTTTCACCTCACGCGATTGGCCTAGGCCGTGCCAACGGGTGCGGCTGGCGACGGCTGCGCGGCATAGGCCAGTCGCGTGAGGCCAAACTAAACGCGTGTTTTGAACAACGATGTATGATCGCGCCCGTCACCTGCGAAAATTAGCTTCAGATGATCGTAAACCTTTCAAGACCGCTTCTAGACCAGCTTTTTGATAACGTCCTAAAAACGTTTAGAAATTGGTTACGAATAGTTTTGGCAAAGGGATTACTTGTGTCTTTCCCAATCCTATTTCTAGACCAGCTTTTCGAATACGTCTTGCAGACCTGTTCTAGATCGTCTCAAGAAAGTAATTAAGCCGGACATTAGCAGAGATATACGACGTTTTCCCGCCGAAGTTCTCTCATTCGTGTCTTCTTTAACCCGTTTTTATCGTCTTGTATAAACGCTATGAAAACGTTACGTATCTCTTTTGTGCTACCTGGGTATCCTTGGCTGCGCCTTGGTTCGGCTGATGGTGTGGACATGGTTGCCCTTTGTTAAACTTATGGCTATACATCATCCGACATAGCGCAAGGCAGCGCGCCGACCACTGCGAGGAGCCGAGCTGTAGCCGCATTTATCCTCCTAGCGTGACGTCACACCAGCGAGCGCCCTCTCTCGGTAGCGCCGCAGCAGCGGCGCGCAAGGCTTCGCCACCACCATCGATGCCGCGAGCTGGCGCCCCGTCTCTCTGTCTGGCGTGACGTCACATGGTCAGGTGACGCGCAGCTGTGTAAGGAGGCGCCACGACCACCGAGGGGCCAAAAGTGCGAGCAGTATTGCTTTCGCAATAAAAAACCACTTCCGCTTCCTGGTTGAGCATCGCCATCTGGCGTCCGCCACGTTAAGTTCCATGCGCTGCCCACGGCCGCCTCGATCACGCGGGAACGGCGGGGCTTGCTCCACCCATCCCATTCAGCGCGCACCCCATTGGAGAGGTGTAATCGGAGAAGTTTCCTCGCGCGCCGCGGAGCGGCGCTGTACTCCTACTCTCGCCGATGGCGCGGCGGCATGGCACATGCTTGGACAAGCGAATACATCCGAGAGTGCACGTGTACAATCTGGCATGAGCTTCGCTCTAAAATGTGTTGACAGCCAGAGGAAACCGCAAGGAAATCAAGGTACGTCTCTGTATGTCCTCAAATCAGGTTTGCACAGTGCTCCTCGTTTCTTGTAGCATAATACGATCGAGACGCAGCTAAGGCTGTGTTGATGCATGACTTGATGTGCCGCATTGCACGTATTTTGAAATATCTGTTCTGGCGAGTGAGCTGTCGCTGTGCCTAAGCGCTGCCCCTGCAACGCTCGTCTTCCTTTCTTTTTGCTTGCGGGCTTTTCTTTCAACGTGGCCCCTGACTGTCTTCTCGATCTGTCTTTTGAGGTCCATTTTCTTTAGCCTCGTGCTGGACAAATTGTATATATGCTCGGGGATTTTCCACGCATGGCTTTTTTTTTTACATTGTGTAGCTTGAAGGGAACTTGAGTGGTGTTGGGAGTAGGCTTCCCAGTCCGCCAGTGTTGCTGCTGAAGTGGCTCTGCTGCTATCAGCCATGTGTTGTGTATTATCGCATTGTTCGAGTCACTTTGATTCAGACAAAACATTATTTTGATAATCAGGGACTTTAACCTCAAAGATTATTTCGTGCATTTTCAGGAACATGCCATTGCTGCGTGCCATGCTGAAAATTCAGCACAAAAAAAAAAGCTCGGCTTAAGCTTCCACTAATTCCCAGCTGATGAAACACTCCGGCACGTGTGGCTGAAAGCTATATCGAGGAAAGATTTTACTCCGAATGATAAGTCCGCCAGCAGTGTCATCTGCTCTTTGCACTTCTTGGGCAATGACTACCGTTCTGAATCCGCAAAGATCCGGCGTCTGAAGCGAACTGCTGTACCCAGTGTTTTTCCTGGATACCCGAGCTATATGCAGCCGGAGATAGCAAAGAAAAAAACGGCGAAAGTTGGAGCGGAGCAACCACCTTGCACAGTTCCTAAAACAAGTGATGCTCTCAGTCCAATGAACTGCATTGGCGAGAAAAATTGGAAGACAACCGAGGGCCATGAAGAAAGCAGCCTTCTGCTCTTTCCTGCTGTAAACAGCCAAACACTGAATTTTGTTCTTCAGCGTAATCCTCAAGACCTTGAAAATCACCTTCCTGCTACTGCAATAGTTGAATGTGCTACTCAAACAATTGATGATATTGTCCCCCATAAACATACAAATGTAAGAGAAATAAACCGGTTGAGGGTGCAGCTTTTCAGGAAAAATAAAGCAATTCGAAAACTTCGCACACAAAATGAAAGGTTGAACAAAAAACTCAATGATTTTAAGTCCAATACAGTGCAATCTGCATTGAGGAAGTGCTTGCAAAAAGTGGGCATAGCAAAGTTTTGTCTGGAGGACTGTATAGTTGAGCAGCTAGCAAACGCTTCAAGGCAGCGTCCTTCTTGGTCACCGGATTTTGTGAAGGAGTGTGTAGTCCTATACTACCTATCGCCAAAGACCTACCGTCACATACGTAACCGAGGCCTACTTAAGCTACCCTCAAAAAATATTTTGCTCCGGTATGTTGGGAAGTCTAACAATAAAAGTGGAGTCACACCGCCGATGAAAGAGCGTCTCATGCAAGAAGTCAAGCAGCTAAAAGAGCAAGCAAAGATGTGTTCAGTATTTATTGACGAAATGTTCATAAGCTCAAAATACCGCAAAATGGACTGTTCTTTTGGTCATGAAACAACAAAGCCTGACACCATCAGCCTAGGAAATGTAAGCAATGTTGTAGTTGCTAATAAGCTGTTGTGCTTTGTGGCTGCAGGGCTGTCAACGTCTTACAAAATTCCATGCCGCTTCTTCTTCACGAACCGGCTAAGTGGTAAAATGCTGCACAAACTGACAAAGCATGTGATCGAAGAAGTCGAAAAGTGTGGTCTTCATGTGGTACGAATCGTTACAGACAACCACAAAATTAATGTGGCTATGATGCGCCATCTTGAAAATGGATCGCTGAAGCCAGCTGTCAGTCACCCATGTGACTGACAGGCAGCTGGCCACTATGCTTGTCACATGTATGACAAGCAGGCCACTATGTTTGTCCTTCGACCAATGTCACATCATAAAACATGTGCGAAATCTCTCTCTTGAAGGCGAAATGACTGATGGAAGCATTCCAATAACGGGATTATTCATAAAGAAGCTCTATGAACTTCAGAAGAATGAGATTGTGAAGCCTGTTTGTTTTCTCACTCAAAATCACGTGGAGCCCAGCAATTTCAAGAAAATGAATGTTGGGAGGGCAGTGCAGCTTTTCTCGGATGAGGTCATTGCTACGGTTTTCTTTTTTGTGGAGTTCCCTGCTCATCACCCTAGAGCTGAGCCCTTCAGAAATGCTGGCGCAACTGTGCGGTTCATGAAGGCAATCCAAAAGTGGTTTGATATCCATAATGTCGCCAACAAAACAGCCCACGTGCACTTAAACAAGCCCGACCAGATGCATTTCTTCTGTGCGACATATGGACGCTTGAACTGGCTTGAGGACGAATTCCCGCAGTGCCTTGAGATTCTCCATAGTGCCTGTAAATCAAGTGGAAAAAAATTCGTAAGCCCAGAAACTTACGAGGCACTGCTGCTCACAAGCAAGTCTTCTGTTCTTTGTATTAAGTACTTGCTGGAGAGTGGGTTCTTTCATGTCCTCACGAGAAATCTGTCAAGTGATCCGGTTGAGGCCCTCTTCAGTGCTTTGCGTCAAATGGCGGGTTGCAATGACTGTCTGAGGCTAGAGCTGTCACCTTCGGCCTTGAAATGTTACTGCGGACTGGCACCCTGTGTGCATCGCAGGCATCAAATGCGGGAAATGGTCGGTGTTATGAGGTAAGGACACAAGTTTAACTGCAAAATTAAGTGTATTTCGCTCTATATCAAGTTCTTGTGGTTTAATTTCACGTGTTCACTAATGCTAGTCTGTGCTGACCATGCAAGAAAATTTTCTTGGCATTTTTTTCTTCTGATGTCATTTCCGTCGTATTCATTTATTTTTTTTGTTCTCCAGCATGTACAGTGCTTCTACAACAACCCATTTGAGCAGAGGTGATCCAGCTGTGCCGAGCGGGACATCTTCAGGACTGGACACATCGAGCATTACTCAGAACACCTCGGCTAAAACCAGTAGTGCACTACTCAGGTATGCACATCCGCTGCAGCACCATTTATTTGATGTCAGTTTTTCAAAGAGGACGCGCGATTCCTTTGGTTCTTTTACCTCTGTACACCACATATAGTGGTAACCAACTTCTTCTTCTTGCACTGTCTGGTTTTTCAGCTTGTCTGAACCACCCGATATTGCGGATGATCATAGCAGTGTGTCAGCAGCAACTAGCGATTTTCTACCTAGGTATTGTTAAGAATGGCCTGCCAAGGTGGCAACATGCAAGTTTTCGCAGCCAGCTGCAGCTGCGAGCGTGGCGAGCTTCCCCGAAGATACCATAGAAGCCTTCAACACCTGCCGCGGTGTCTCGTTTCGCAGGGGCCACGAGGTGCCGTGTCAACAACTCCTCGGCGCCGCATGACTAAACGCGATAAGCTATTGTTAGTGAAATCGCCAACGCCTTCATGATTCGACTGAAGCAAGGAGATTTCCTGGAAGGAGATGCCTCGCGGTGCCTTTTCACGGGCCTTTGAAGACGCCAGACAATGGGCAGCGGCGGAGGCCACTGTGCGAGGTCCGCTCTGGAATTTAGAGGCGCCGGCTGGGGTGGGGCGTGACCACCTGGCTGCGGGGACGCAGGACAATGGACAGCACGACGGCCGCATTGCGAAGGTCAGCTCCGAGTGCTCGTGCTCGTCTGTGCTCGTCAATGTGCTCCTCGTCGTGCTCTGTGATCGTATTCGTGAACTGTGCGCTCGTATGGTGAATGCTTCGTTTTGCCCGCTCCATTTGGGAGTCACGCTAGGCTGTGTAAATGTATCACTTGTTTAAAATGTAAATACTGTAAATAAACCCTGTTCACCTAGTTCCTCCCAAGTTCCTCTCTACGACCTCCAACCCTTGCAAATGGTGGCAGCGGCGACATCGTCCGATAATTCCTGGAACTGGTAACAGCGGTGGTAACGTCTGACAACTCTAATAGTATGCATAAGCCCCAGCTCCGTTTAAAAAATGTGTTTTTCAAGCTAGTGCTGTTTCCCCCGGCTTTTGCACCTTTTTCATGTCGGTCACTAATACATATTTTCTGTACCCTTTTGTTTTCTAGCATTTGTGAACCACCGAGTTTCGTGGATGATGTCAACAGTTTGCTGGCGCCCCTGAAAGTGAAGCCCTGTAAGTAGGCAGACTTAATGTATTGCGCATGCAGTTATAATAGCCTTTCGAGCTTATTACTTTTTCAAGCCGGGATTGGAGCTCCATATTCCTTAATTAGTCCTGATATGAGCACTTTGTTCTTAACTTTTTTTTTTAGTGCAGCGGCCACCTTCAACAGTGGAAACCGCTGCAGTAGTATACGTCGCCGGTTCTGTCGTGAAAGCGATAGAAGAAGAAAGGAGGTGCAGCGCCTGCCCAAGACTGAATTATTCGGGACCATCAATATCACCACTGATGGGACTTATTAACCACCGAACTAGAGGGGGTTTGGTGTTCCCAAAGCCCGAGTTTGTGGCTGTTTTTGTAAAAGTAAAGAAGGCCATCGACATCGCAGTGCCACATACTGGCACAAGCGATGTGTGCACGAAGATCACGGCAATGATTTTGCCGCATCTGGAGAGCTGCCCTCTATTTATATGCGAGTCACGAGAAGACCATGCTTCGGTCACACCCTCAATAGGGGCAAAGAAAATTATTAAGCCCCTCCTATCAAACATTGCTGCTCTTGTTACGGTAAGAGTGGCCTATCGCAAAAAATTAATCACTAAGCCACTCAGTCGAAAGGTTTTGCGCGTTTAAAAAGCTCGAGCGCGCGAGCTGACCTCTTTTTATTGTAAATAAATTCCTGCATACACTGCCTTTATTATGCTGGTAATTTTTACCACGAATATAGCCACGATATTCAAGTATACAGACTAATCAGAGCCACAGGACGTTGCTCTCTGCGGATGTCGACTCGGGTGAGCAGATTTTCTCGTACAGGAGGAACAGTGATGAGCTCGCCTGAGGAATATAACATTGGCAGCTCAGCGTGCAACATCGCCTGCCCATTTCCTTCATACTAGAATTGCCATTTTACTTCCAGGCTGTTTTCTGACCTGTAAAGACGTTCTGACCGAGCTAGTACTTCATGCACAAACGTTCATGAATTCACAGGGGAATAAATTACTACTGCGTTGCCTCGTGAGACGTGGCACTTCTTTTATAAAGAAGTAATGCCTTTCCATACTTCCATGCTTTCATTGGCCTGCTGCGCCCAAACCCGCAGATATGACTGTTTTCCGGGGAGCACTCGTTTCGCACGGCATCATGACTGCCCGCTTAGGGCAACATGCGGCCGCAGCGTCTGGAGCTTAGTAAGAAAATAAATACCTAGCCGCAGGAGGCATTGGTGTTATTGCGTAAATTTGTATCCATCTCGGTTTTCCGCCACTCTTCATCACGCAATACGTTCAAGGCGCCGCAAATCGCCTCGTGCGAAGCCATAGCCGGGGAGGCGAGGGGTCGGGCACGCGCGCCGCGGTGCGGCGAAAGGAGCGGCCACGCCACTCTCCGCAATTACGCCTTCTCCGTCCGAATGGAACTGCCGGAGCAAGCCCCGCCGTGCACGCGTGATCGAGGCTCATTTCCCTACCACTGCCGAATGTACAGTTTCCCTTCTCCAAAGTTGGTTCTTTATACTATGGAGCAGCTACGAATGTCATCCACGCCCGCCGTGGTTGCTCAGTTGCTGTGCTGTGCGGCTGCTGAGCACAAGGGCGCGAGATCGAATCCCGGCCATGGCGGCCGCATTTCGATGGGGACAAAATGCGAAAACACCAGTGTATTTAGGTGCACTTTAAAGAGCCCCAGGTGGTCGAAATTTCCGGAGTCCTTCACTACTGCGTGCCTCATAATCAGAAAGTGGTGTTGGCAAGTAAAACCCCATAATTTAATTTTTTAAGGCCATCCAAGGGATATCGTGTATCATCCAGCTCGCATCGCCGCAAAAACACGAGAGTCGTTCGTCATTTGTTGGATATAACAACAAATCATCAACGGTAAGTGAATTCTAACATAGGTGCACATTCTGCGTATGTGACATGCTATCGCCAGGAAGTCGTCGCGGCGCTTAGCCGACGCGATTGACAACGGACTAGGCAAGCGCGCTGTGTCTCGTTGTCAATCGAAAAAGCCACTCGTCACGATAACTGCGTGTGATTTAATAATTTGCTGATATCCGTAAGAACTTTGAAAATCGCAAACGATGCCAGAACCATGGTATTGTTGTGCCATTACCACCACCGAATCTGCAAGATGCAGAATTTATCCTGCGAGCGCCCAAATTCTCCCTTGGCAAGTCATGATGCTGAGCCGTCAGGCAACGGTGTCCTGCGGAGAAGCATCGGCGGGCAACATGGCCGAACGTGCAACCGAGTGCCAGACAGCCCGGCGCCGCACCTCCGTTTGCCTGGAGGTCACCGCGCACGCGAACTTTGAACCGGGTGGCCAGCGCGCTCGCTGGTTGGACCTCTCGGACGATCGTCGAGTGCTGGCTTTGTATTGGGCCGTTTGAGTGACAATGGTTCTCGGGGATTATAAAGCCGCGAGGCGGCCACCTCGAAAACCGGATCCGCCGACCCGCCGGGAGCAGTGTGCCGCTCTCGACTGGAGAGAGATGTGTCACGCGTTTTCGCCGGACGTCACCGTGCGGGAACAGTCGCGTTTGCTGTGAGCTCTCGACCCCAGTGCCGATCCGATCATGTCCTGTATAATTACCTGTATATAGTGTATAAAGTCCCTTTTGTTATTCTCACCGACGCCTGACTCGGAATCTTCGCTGCCAGCGCTCTGTCACGAAACGGGTGACGAGCGCTACGGGACCACCTCAAAGTCGAAATAGTGGTGCAGCGGTGCAAAGTCGTAACAGTGGATGGCAGCTATGGGATTGACCGGCATCAGCTACCTCGGCGCGGTGAGTGCCTGAAGTTTACCTCAAACACCAGACTTTCTCTGACACAGGTTATAGTAGCTTAGGGAAGGATTTGGTGCTGCATTGTGTTAACCTTGTGTTTCAAGCCTAGTGGGAGTGTTTTGAAAACCAGGGGATGCTGAGGGGGTAAAGAGGGCAGTGTGTGAAATACTTGCGGATGTCTTACTAGTAGCATTATAGTAGCGTACGGCAGGTATATTCAAAAAGGGTAAACAGCAGGAGGACAGTGTGAACGATGGAGAAGTACAAGCTCAAGGAACTTCTCCAAATTTGTGAGGAGTTGAGCATTGAGTTGGGCTCAACCAAAAGAAAGAATGCGATCCTTGAGGTCATGAGGACTGGGGACGTAACGGCTGAGGAAGCCGAAGAGGCCTGGGCCGATATCAATGAACGTCGGGAAAGGGAGGAGAAGGAACGTTGCGAGGAGGAAAGGAAAGAAAAGGAACGTCGCGAGGAGGAAAAGAGGGAGAAGGAACGTTGAGAGGAGGAAAGGAGAGAAAAGGAACGTCGCGAGGAAAGGAGAGAGAAGGAGCGTCGTGAGCACGAGCTTAAAATGAAAGAGTTGGAGACCCGAAATAGCTCGCCGGCTCCTAGTCTCACTTCTAACGCTCCAAGAATGCGCTATCAACTTCCACCCTTTGTCGTCGGAGAGGATATGGCCAAATACCTCGTGAAATTTGAGCACGCGTGCGAACGGAATAGCATTGAGCGATCCCTCTGGGCACAGAATCTGTTAGCCTTGCTTCCTGGGGAGGCATCGGACGTAATAACTTGCT
Organism: Dermacentor albipictus; assembly: GCF_038994185.2. Classification (NCBI taxonomy): domain Eukaryota; kingdom Metazoa; phylum Arthropoda; class Arachnida; order Ixodida; family Ixodidae; genus Dermacentor; species Dermacentor albipictus. The sequence continues at coordinate 87,393,475 of NC_091822.1, forward strand.
TATCGAAAGAGGCGTTTGAGAGCTACAGTGATGTGAAAGAAGCGCTACTGCGGAAGTACAAATTGTCGCCCGAAGCTTTCCGGCAGAGGTTCCGGTATGCAAAAAAGGGCAAGGAGTCGAATGTTGACTTCGCGTTTCGTCTAAAAGCCGACCTGGTGGAATGGCTGAAGGGCGAAGAGGTTTACGAAGACCGCGACAAAATCGTCGAATGCATCGCGTTGGAGCAGTTCTACCGTTGCATTGATGAGGATGTCAGGCTCTGGCTGCAACATAGGCTAAAGGAGGTTAACCTGAACACGGCAGCAGAGTTAGCGGAAGAGTATTACACCCGCCGCAGCTTGCACAGCAAGGCAGTGCGCACAGAAAAAGCAGATAGAAGAGATGGGTTTTCCGGGGAGCGCGAAAACTGGAAGCCATTAACTTGCTACAATTGCAAAAAGCAAGGGCACATCGCTGTGAACTGCCCACAAAAAATTGCTTTTGCAACAAAACAGCGAAACGATACGACGCGTTCTTTTGAAGGACGGAAACCGTTAACCTGCTACAATTGCAAAAAGCAAGGGCACATCGCTGCGAACTGCCGAGAGAAAATTGCTTTTGCAACAAAACAGCGAAAGGATACGACGCGTTTTTTTTTTTGAAGAACGGAAACCGTTAACCTGCTACAATGGCAAAAAGCAAGGGCACATCGCTGCGGACTGCCAAGAGAAAATTGCTTTTGCAACAATACAGGAAACGCATAAAAACATACGACTATTGGAGCACTATGTGCAGGAAATTGAGGTACACGGTAAGAAGTGCCGAGCACTTCGGGACTCTGCAGCAATTATGGATGTTGTCCACCCGTCTTTCGTCTCCTCGAGTGATTTTACGGGAGAGTGCACTAGGATACGGCAAGTGGCCGAGGAGGAGAGTGTCTGTTTACCGATCGCAACGGTTATCATTGAAGGAGAGTTTGGGAAACTTAACACAGAAACCGCTGTGTCTGCCGCCCACCCGGAGCACTTTCCCTACCTCTTCTCAAATAGCTCGTAGCAGCTGCTGAAGGATGAGGGCAAATCATTCTTTGCCGACGTGGCGTACATGACCCTCACACGATCCAAAGCGCCCGCTGTCGAGGGAACTTGACTTTGCGTCGGTGAGCCAACAGCGGTGCGGCACACGGACCGATCAAGGCAACTTGAGTGGCGAGCAGGCACGGGAGAGGCAGAGCTCGCAGGCTGGCCTGGGCAAGCGTGTTCTGGAAGTGAGTGGGAGTGACGCGTGCAGTGCTAGCCGCGATATGGACGCGACGCCGCAATTAGGCGACGCGGGCTCCACACTCGCTCCGGTTTCCGCCAGCCGGCAGAAGCCGGCTGCAGTTGAAAGAGAAAGTCTGATTCGCGAGCAACAGGAAAACTGTTCATTAGCCGATCTGAGGAAGAGCGTCAAACTGGGAGTGGAAAAAAAGAGGGTTTCATTTTACAAGGAATCTGGCTTATTGTACCGCCGCTACATGGATAAGCAGGGTCGCAAATATAAGCAGCTTCGGATTCCGCGATAATATCGCCGGGAAAAATGAATGACCTCATTTGCTTCCTCAGTAGTATCTTTTCGGTCCAAGGGATTTCAGGGGGACCATTCTATTTGTCATTATTATTGCTGATTATTAATTGTTTCTATTTTGGTGTGTTGTTAATTTCAAAACTGGTTGTTTGAGCCTTGTGTACCAGATCGTACGCCTGCCTCTTGTTGCAGGGGGAGCAAAAGGGGGATAGCAATTTAGTTAGGTTGATTTGGATTATGGCCTTGTCTGGTATTTGACGGGAGACAGAGGGCACTTGTTCGTGTTGGGTGTTGCCTTTTGCCGGTCGGTTTTGCAAGCTGCAGAACGACCAACCGGGACCAGTGGCGACAAGCAAGGGTGTTGTATATCCTCCATTCTGGAGCCAGGGTCCCCCGCCCCAGCGGCGCCAGACAGTTGCTACACCCCGCGCTGCGGGCCACCGACGAAGTGGCAAGGAGAACTTCTTCTCAGAGGCGCCGGACACTTGATACCCCTCGAACTACGTGCCTTACTGGCGGGCGCGACGTATACAAACGAACCGGCGGTGCGGTGCTTCGGTGGTGCGTTCCAAGTGTGGAGGTGGTGGTGATAACTTTATTGCACACAGGGGAGTTGCGGACACGCGGGTCCTTGGGGCCCCGCACAGCCCCTCTGCACTCAGGCGTTCATGTCCCGGAGGCTCATGACGCTGCCAGCCCGGCCTGTGGCGATGGCTTTTCGCACGTACGTGGTGCAAGAATGTTTGTGTGGCATGGTGTTTTGTGACTTTCTCCTTCTCACTACTCTCTCCCATTTCCCATACCTTCTAGTGAAAAATAAAGCAGTCTTCTTGATGCGCTCGAAGCGAAAGGACGTCTGTCGTTTTTCCATAAGTTCAAAGTGCTCCGTCTCTTATTCCACAACATTTTTGGTGCCGAAACCCGGGAATAGGGACTTCAAAAGATGGACATCGACAGAGTCAAGCGAAAAAGGGCCGTGGCGCGATCATCTACAACCAAGCTGATCAATGAAGTATCCACCATGGACGACAGCGCATCAATCGGTGAGCTGGAAGAAAAGCTAAATCTTCTTACTCTTAAAGAGGACTCACTGAAAGAGCTAGATCGGGAGATAGAAAAAGGCGTTGAAGATGAAGCTTTCGAAGAGGAAATTGCATGCTCCGAAATGTACAGAGAAAAGATCAGCGTGGCGAAAACAAAGGCACAACGCATGCTACGCTACTTAAGCTGCACAAATGTTTCATCAGATCGCACACTTAACTCCTGAGATCAAAGAGAATCTAGCGCAAACGACTCACAGATACGCCCCACCGTAAAGCTGCCAAAGCTCGAAATCAACAAATTCAACGGAGAGCTTCGAGAGTGGCAAGGGTTCTGGAGTCAGTTTGAGTCGACCATCAACGCTAACCAGAATCTCTCAAACGTAGACAAATTCAAGTACCTCAACAGCTACTTGACAGGAAAGGCGGCGGCTGCGGTAGCAGGACTTGACTTGTCGGAGGGCAACTACGATGTCGCTCTCTCGCTATTAAAGGAGAGGTTCGGCAGAAAGGAAGTTATTATAGAAGATCACATGTCACGGCTGCTTAACATCAAGCCAGTGCGTGACTCACGGAATCTCGGCCAACTGCGCAGCCTCGTCGACGAAGTAGAGACAGGTGTACGCAGCCTCACTTCTTTAGGCGTGAGTGTTGGCATTTACGGAACTTTGTTATTGACCGTAATAAAGAAAGCGGTGCCTGCCGACCATCGTCTGGAATACCAAAGAAAAAGCGAGGCTACGAACGAGGGAAGTGAGCTGGAGGAGTTCCTGCGTTTTTTGAGAAAAGAGGTCGCGACGCGGGAGATCATACAGCGGGCCGAAGCTCCGAGAGACAGCAGTGCCGAATTGGTAAAGGAAAGGCGCAACAGCAACACTAAAGCGGCGAACATGCCTACTGCAGCTGCACTGCACACCACGATCAAGGACAGCACAGGATGTCTATTTTGTAATTCGAACGGCCATGTGACCGGCAACTGCAACGCAAAGATGTCTGTGGCGGATAAGAGAGTGGTGCTGAGGCGTGACAATCGGTGTTTCCGGTGTACAACAAAAGGGCACGAGGCAAGAGAATGCCGTAAAGCTAAGTGGCTCAGGTGTGCGCATTGCAAGGGCAGACATTTAACCACAATGTGCGACCCTGACTTTAGGAGACGCCGCAACACTGATGAAAGGGATGCATCTTTGTCACCGGTGATTGAGCAAGCCACGGTGTTGAAGTCCTCATTAGGCACGGGAGATGACTTGATGTGCACTGAAGAGCAGCAGTTTCTCCTGCAGACAGCGCGAGCTTGTACAGAGGGTCCACATGAACGTACACTTGTCAGGCTTCTCCTGGACGGTGGCAGTCAGCGAACCTTCATCCATCGCAACCTATCCGAAAAGCGGCAGTTAAAAGTGCTGGGAGAAGAGGAACTTAAAATATTTGCCTTTGGTGAGCAATCAGCCATAACGCGCACAAAAACGCGTCGAGTGGAGCTGTGGCTCAGAAGCCAGTACGACGGAAAAGGGGTGCGGGTGGAAGCGCTGGAGGTTCCTTGCATCTGTGCAGATATCATGGCTGCTCCATCAAATTCTGTTCTACTTGAACTTTCAAAATTTCACTTCCAAGTCGCAGACGCCTCACAGGGCGGCGAAAGTGAAAATATTGACCTTTTGATTGGCGCTGATCATTACTGGGAAATTGTCACGGGATCCACTAAGCGTCTCAGCTCCAAATTGATGGCAGTGGAGACCGTATTCGGATGGACAGTCCAGGGCCAGGTCGGCACAAGGAAGTCAACAGGAGTCTGCTCCTCGGCTGCTGGCGTGATGCGGATAGGAGTGAGTGAACAAATTTACAAGGAAATATCAGCACAGCTAAAGTCTTTCTGGGAGCTCGAGCACATCGGTATCAAGGAACATGAGCCAGTTCGTCACGAGGACGCAGTCCTTCAGCACTATAAAGAAACCGTAAACTTTGAGAATGGCCGCTATAAGGTGTCGTTCCCTTGGAATTCGATGGTTTACGAGCTTGGCGACAACTACGAGTGCGCAGCAAGGCGTCTTAAAGCACAGACAAAGCGCCTCTTGGAAGGAGATTCGTTGATTAGGGAATACGACGCCTGCATAAGAGACTACATAGAAAAGGGCTATGCAGAGCCAGCCAGCAAGGATTACGGCACGTCGGAAGGTCCGGTGTACTATATGCCACATCAAGCAGTTGTTCGTCGCGAAAGCCAGACGACAAAACTGAGGGTAGTATTCGATGCATCAAGTGCCAAAAATCGCCTCTCACTGAACAGTGTTTTGGAAAGTGGCCCAAACCTAAACCCAGAGCTCATTGATCTGCTGATCAATTTCCGCACTTACAACATTGCCATCGTTGCGGATATTGAAAAGGCCTTTCTCCAAATATCACTATCAGAGGGCGATCGGAACGCTGTGCAGTTTCTCTGGTACGCTATGACGCCAAAGAAAGGGGAAGAGCTTCCAGCTGTGGTGACCTATCGCATGACTCGCGTGCCGTTCGGTGTCACGTCGAGCCCATTTCTCTTGGCTGCAACGTTGCGACATCATCTTGAGGGCCTGCCGGAACGGTATGCTGAAACTGCAGGTATTCTGCGCAAGCATCTTTACGTGGACGACCTTGTAACTGGTGTTGACAGCCTTGACAAGGGTAAAGTCTTGTGCCAGGAATCCAAAGATATATTGTCTCAAGCAGGGATGCGGCTACACAAGTGGATGTCGAATGACCGCGATCTCGTCAACTTCTTGGAGAATAGCAATGTGGAGAGAAGGAACGCTGATGCTGGACATGCTGCAGCTACAAAGGTATTGGGAGTGGGTTGGAATGCTCAGACTGACCACTTTGAATACAACCTAACTTCACTCATCGACTTCCTCTCCGCAAGACCTGACAACAAGAGATTTGTGCTGCAGGTCTCGGCAAGAATTTTCGACCCCTTTGGATTTATTGCTCCCACAACATTATGCGTAAAGGTAATGTTCCAGAAGTTGTGGGAGTTGGGAATTGGTTGGGACGATCCCTTGTCCGAAACATTGCAGTCTGAGTGGGACTGCTGGTGTAGGGAGCTTCCATGCATCGAAGGAGTGTCTATTCCAAGACTGCTAGCGGCAGACTTTAGAAACGATGTTACGGAGAAAGTGGTGCATGTTTTCTGTGACGCAAGCCCGAAGGCCTATGGTGCTGTCGCATATATCGTGACCAAGTCTCCGTTCGGACTAACAAATGTCAGCTTGGTCATGGCTAAATCAAGAGTGGCCCCTTTGAAACGCCTCTCGCTACCCCGATTGGAGCTGATGGGAGCCCTTATTGGCGCGCGACTATGCCACTACGTTGCCAAGGCCTTGGATCTGAAGAACGTTGCTACCATCCTTTGGACTGACTCTACAGTAGCTATGTACTGGATCAAGGGAAACGCTGCCAGATAGAAGCCCTTCGTGGCAAATCGAGTCTCAGAGTTGCAAGCGCTGACAGATCCCAGGGATTGGAGACACTGCCCAGGCTCAGATAACCCCGCTGACCTAATCACCCGCGGCATTCTCCCATCGGCCCTGCGGGAAAGCGAACTGTGGTGGAAAGGACCCCGTTGGCTTCAGGAGGATGACACATGTTGGCCAACGATAAGTGAGCCGAGCTCGAAGGTTGGGGAGTGCCAAATGGAAGAGCGAAAGGTGACGGTGATGCCCATAGTATCATCGTCATCCATGGCAATTTTCAATGTTGAGAATTATAGTTCATTCAGCAGAGTCGTGCGAGTAACCGCGTGGGTCCGCCGCTTTGTCGACAACTGCCACAACAAAGACGGAAGGACGACCGGCCCATTACGAGCTGAGGAAGTAATCAGCGCCGAAAGATACTGGTTGGCTAAAGCTCAAGAAGATGCGTTCAGCGACGACATTTCAAACCTGAAGAATCAAAGACCGCTGCACAAGAGCTCTCCTGTTTTGCCTTTCAACCCGTACTTCGACAAAGAGGGCCTCATGCGAGTTGGTGGACGATTGCAATTCAGTGATAACAACGAAGAGACTAAGCATCCCATCGTTCTCCCTGGCAAGCACCCCCTCACGTCACTGCTCATACGGAAGGAACATTTGAGAATGCTGCACGCGGGCGTACGCGATACTCTAGCACAGCTGCGAGAATCGTATTGGATTATTCGAGGACGCCAGGCCGTAAAGAAAATTATCAAGCAGTGCCTCGTCTGTCACAGGCAAAGTTGCCCTCCCGCTACGGAACCAGTAGCACCACTTCCAGCTGACAGAGTGACAAAGGGAAACCCGTTCGACATCGTTGGCATCGATTTTGCAGGGCCCTTGTTTTGTCAACAGTCACGCGACAGCAAAAAATGCTACATCGCTATTTTCACCTGTGCTGTGACACGTGCCGTCCACCTTGAGCTCGTCAGCGACCTGTCGGCTACAGCCTTCCTCTTGGCCTTTAAACGCTTTGTGGCACGCCGTGGAATTTGCTCGACGGTGTATTCGGACAACGCGCTCACATTCAAGCGTGCAGCCAGGGATCTAAAAGCAATGTTCAGGCTGTTGCAAGTCGAGGAATTGCAGTCATACTTCGCCGGAAACCAGATCAGATGGAAGTTTATTGTTGAACGGGCAGCTTGGTGGGGTGGATTCTGGGAGCGGATGGTGCGATCTGTGAAAGTAGCATTGCGAAAGGTGTTAGGTCGGAGCAGTTTGAGTTTCGAAGAACTGACCACCGTTCTTTATGAGGTGGAGGCCGTGATCAACTCACGCCCTTTGACTTTCATATATGATGATGCTCAAGAGCCAGAACCACTGTCACCGGCTCATTTCCTTGTCGGAAGAAGGTTGACGACCCTTCCTCCACACCTGCTGCCGGACGAAATTCCTGGCGGTGGCATGCATCTCTCACGACGCTGGAAGTACCGGACTGCCATGGCCGACAGTTTCTGGAGACGGTGGCGGAAAGAGTACTTATTGGAGCTCAGATCGGCACATATGTGCCGACCAACGACATCGAGTGATCTGAAGAAAGGCGCATTGGTGCTCCTGAGGGATGACCGCTTGAAACGCCACATGTGGAAGACCGCCAGAATTAAGGAAACATTTCAGGGTAGAGACGGCAGGGTGCGGTCCTGCAAACTGGTATTAAGTGGGGGAACTGAGGTGAAGCGACCGATACAGCTGCTGTATCCCTTGGAGATTGTAGAGCAATGAGCTCAATAATAGTTCGCTCATCCGGGGGAGGTTGTTGTATATCCTCCATTCTGGAGCCAGGGTCCCCCGCCCCAGCGGCGCCAGACAGTTGCTAAACCCCGCGCTGCGGGCCACCGACGAAGTGGCAAGGAGAACTTCTTCTCAGAGGCGCCGGACACTTGATACCCCTCGAACTACGTGCCTTACTGGCGGGCGCGACGTATACAAACGAACCGGCGGTGCGGTGCTTCGGTGGTGCGTTCCAAGTGTGGAGGTGGTGGTGATAACTTTATTGCACACAGGGGAGTTGCGGACACGCGGGTCCTTGGGCCCCCGCACAGCCCCTCTGCACTCAGGCGTTCATGTCGCGGAGGCTCATGACGCTGCCAGCCCGGCCTGTGGCGATGGCTTTTCGCACGTACGTGGTGCAAGAATGTTTGTGTGGCATGGTGTTTTGTGACTTTCTCCTTCTCACTACTCTCTCCCATTTCCCATACCTTCTAGTGAAAAATAAAGCAGTCTTCTTGATGCGCTCGAAGCGAAAGGACGTCTGTCGTTTTTCCATAAGTTCAAAGTGCTCCGTCTCTTATTCCACAACAAAGGGCTTAGGAACGACCCGAGCGGAGCTGGTCGAGGTGCCTTGGCGACAACGCGGTGAGCAGAGCTCCTGTCCTGGCGAGTCGGACCTGGGCACGTGAAGTTACCTGGCGTCCCGACACTGGACGTGAACTTGGACGAGCCTGACGAATGTGCGCGCCTGGCATCCGAGCCACGTGGAGGCAGCTCGTCTTGCCGGCGCCTTATCTGAGGGCGGGGATGCTGTTGTGCCATTACCACCAGCCCAGATTCCGAATCTGCAAGATGCAGAATTTATCCTGCGAGCGCCCAAATTCTCCCTTGACAAGTCATGATGTTGAGCCGTCAGGCAGCGGTGTCCTGCGGAGAAGCATCGGCGGGCAACATGTCCGAACGTGCAACCGAGTGCCAGACAGCCCGGCGCCGCACCTCCTTTTGCCTGGAGGTCACCGCGCGCGCGAACTTTGAACCGGGTGGCCAGCGCGGTCGCTGGTTGGACCTCTCGGACGATCGTCGAGTGCTGGCTTTGTATTGGGCCGTTTGAGTGACAATGGTTCTCGGGGATTATAAAGCCGCGAGGCGGCCGCCTCGAAAACCGGATCCTCCGACCCACCGGGAGCAGTGTGCCGCTCTCGACTGGAGAGAGATGTGTCACGCGTTTTCGCCGGACGTCGCCGTGCGGGAACAGTCGCGTTTGCTGTGAGCTCTCGGCCCCAGTGCCGATCCGATCATGTCCTGTGTAATGACCTGTATATAGTGTATAAAGTCCTTTTTGTTATTCTCACCGACGACTGACTCGGAGTCTTCGCTACCAACGCTCTGTCGCGAAACGGGTGACGAGCGCTACGGGACCACCTCAAAGTCGTAATAGTGGTGCAGCGGCGCAAAGTCGTAACAGTATGTTCAATAAGACGTGAGGCGAGAGGGCACGTGAAATGGTTTGTTCACCAGCCCATGATTCCAACCCTATGCGGAGCGAGCTTAGCGCACGTTTTGTGCGTTTCATTTTATTCAGTTTGGCAGCCTACTGTGTACGGAACGCTACTGAAGTAAGGAGTGGCATAACAGAAGGCGTCAATTTGCTGACGGCATGCTTTCGTTGTAGATAAGCCGAGCTCTTGACGGTGTCTTGCCCATGGGTAATGTGAAGTTGCGTGCAGCGCCAGTGCTAGTTAGAAACTTTGCCGCAGGCATTCAGCTGCATGCTGCAGAGGTCAGTTGGGCCGTTGTCTTGAACTTACCGAAAACGCATATGAGGAATTCATGTTTTATGCTGAATAAAATACAAACACCATATAAGCGATCTTGTGCGCGACAGCTACAAGTGATGCTATGGAGAAGGCTGTCACGTTGGCTCGTCACCTACGAGCCGTACTCCATGTGAGCGACGATTTTGGGCGACGACTACACGGTGTTGCCGTTATGAGGGCTGCAAATACGCATCAAGCCTAGCGTGACGCGTAATTTAGTAATTTAAGTGGATGTACTTTACTGTAAAAAAGCAGCATAAAATATTTCTGAATGTTTTGCAGTAGGTTCTTAAAGTTGCACTTCAATTCAATCGTTTGCTGTTTCCTGCGATAATTGGTGGTATCCGAGTGATGTACCTACATACAGTTCAAGCTTTGCGCTCATAGCACTTGCGGGAGACGAGCGACGAATTCTAGATTTCCAGAAACGAGCGATCTGTTCAAGCGAAGACCTGTTTTGTCGCTCGTCGCCGTGGCGTGCAAAATCGCTCTCCCGGGGTTTAGCTGTAAGACTGAACTGTTTTTCCTCATGTATTAAAATGGTGTGATTATATGTCACACTTTATGTCTGTTGCGATTTTCGAGCATGGTGCGAATATGAAAGGGTGCTTATGTGTGCGAACTCGGTGAATTGTCAAGCAGCGAGTTATGCATCGGTATCAAACATAGCGGCTACTGTGTGGAAGTACAATTACAGGGGCGCTTTGCATACGCCTATTGTTTTGGACATGCCTGTGCATTTGCTAATATTTGCATTTAATTCATCTGCACTACCTCGTGGCAATCGTCTCTGGAATGACCTCCCTAATAACATAGCCTCTATATCTAATAACGACACGTTCCGCTCTCAGTTACTCACGCTTTTCCCATTCAATACCGTTCACGAGTGCCCAATCTAGTGTATTTTATCGCGCAATTTTGCCATGTTGTATATCATTTTTATAAGCAGTATACCTTTTGCTCTGTTAACAGTAACAAGTACTCGTGTGACTTCAGATGTTGCTTTGTATTCCTTGTGCCTTGAATATTGTGTAACACGGTAATCTTTTTATAGCGCTGTTCCTGTTGGAAATTTGTACTTTTTATACCTTTACTGTTTAATATACCCCCCCTCCTTACTTTATGCCCTGTTATAGGGCCTGTAAGGTTCTTTTGAATAAATAAATAAATAAAGAATGCGTGCATTTTCCTACTGCATGACAGATCAAAATGTCTTAATCCCTTTAATATTTTTTGGGCAGAAATAAAGTATCAAAATAAAACGTTACTTTATTTCCACTACCAGTCGTCTGTCGTACACAAAACAAAGAGTTGGTCTAATAAACTAATAACTGTGGTCTAACTGCAACTTCTACATCCCTTAAAGAATGTAAAATGATAGTTTTCAAACTGCAGCCGTAGTCGAGTCTGTCAAAAATGAACTCCATTGTGCACCTCATAAATGAAAATAAGTTCATGCCTTTTAGTAAGCTTTGATGCAGGCCACAGTGAACTGTTTCTTGTTAGTATTGAAATGTGGGTAAGCGTGCCATAATAAGCCTTGTTGCCCATTCTATAGGCACAACCACTCATGTCCATTCAACTCGAGGACCATATTTTCATCCCTACTGGGCATCATGTTTGCAGATATGATCCTCAAGTTACGGCTGGAGCAGTGGTACAACGAGTAATGGTGCGGGGGGCACACCGGGCCCGTGCTTAGGATGCATCACAAGTGGTGTTTGCGACACACCAGACTAATCACACACTTATGACATCTGACAATGACCAATATTCTATTTATTAGTAAGAGTATTGTAACATGGGTGCTGAACGTGGATGATCTGTTGGTTATTTTTTTTTCTTTATATATTGCTATGGCATGAGCCAGGCGAGGAGAAGAGGAGGGAGACGTTAGCTGGCGCAGCCTCGAGACGCCATCTTCACCATCAACCTCGTCCTTTAAATAAAGCCGGTTCAACATTAACTGTCACAGTTTTGTGGTGGAGGTGCGGGGTACTTCGACCAAGACGGCGGAGATGCTGCAGCAAGTGCTACTCCAGAGCCGACGCTACGCTCGACTGCCTCTGACACCACTTGAGATCCCGATGTCCCACAGTGGCGGCCAACAGACTTCTATGACTGCTCCAGTGCGAACAACCGGCGCGTGGATGCATCAGATAGAGCCCCGCCCTTTCTCAAAAAAATTTGGCGAGGACGTGGAGGAATGGCTCGCCCACTACAAGCACGTGAGCAAGTACAACGGCTGGAACTCCACGGCTAAGCTCGACAATGTCATTCTGTTCCTCACAGACACTGCCCTAGTTTGGATCGAGAACCATGAAGGTATTTTCACAACGTGGGACAGCTTGGTTAATGACCTCACAGAGTGCTTTGATGATTCCACCACGAAAAAGAAGCGGGCGGAGCAGACAATGCTTCAGCGCGTTCTAGTCCCAGACCTGTACTACGTACATAGAGGCGATCCTGAAGCTTCGCTAAACGGTCAATCCTCGAATGTCCGAAGAGGACAAAGTTGGACACCTTCTCAAAGGCTTAGCCGGGGATGTTTACTATTTAATCGGAAAGGAGAGTCTCACCTCGGTCGCCGACATCATCAAGCATTGCAGCACATTTGAGGCCTTGAAGCTGCGCCGTATCCCGCCAAAGTTCGGCACGTTAGCGAATGTCACAACGGTGGCAATCGTTGACAACAACGACAACTACAGTTTTCAATTGGACGTACCTTGCGGTACCTACAAGGCAGATTTTCCGCAAAGTACTTGAACGACACACCAAAGGGGTGGGTGTCGAATAGCTTGGTGGCACTTCCAACCAACCTCAAGAACATGCATCTACTGTGTCCGCATTGTCTTCGATGCCAGGCGTTGCAGACTGTCGAGTCGATCAGATGCGACAGCACCGACGTTCCTTCCCCGACGACATGACGCACGATCAAAACACTCAAGCTACGACCACGAATTGGAATTTGGAAGATCGCGTTTATTATACGCAGCATCCCAAGGTTGACCCCGAGGCTTACAAACTTCGGTGGCGCATCGCCTGTGTGTTACAGGTGTGGCGCCTCAGGACACATTGCTCGTTTTTGTCGCCGGTGCCGACAGACAACAACGTATGTCCCACCACCAGCTTGGCCTAATTTTGAAGGTGACAGTTATGACGACCGTTGGCTGACAAACCCTGATACTGCAAACACCACACGTGCGGCACCACAGTATACATTCCGTCAATATTGTAGAAGGAATGACTCGCCAGCTTCAGAGCGCAGCCTGACGCCCCCAACCAGTCGCCAACGCCGTTCAACGTCACCACGGCGACGTGCTACGTCACCACTCACCGTCGGGAAACTAGCCGGTGCGGCCGATGCAGTAAGGTCGCCGGACAGTCTGCGTCTCTGCGAAATACTCATCTGCCTATTTGAATGGCACAGAACAAAGTGCGTGTGTTAGTTCATAGTATACCTGCAACAGCATTAGTGGATACTGGTGCTACCGTTTCCGTCATGAGTGTGACTTTCAAAAAGAGGCTGGGTCGGAAATTTGTGTTCCTGTGGAATGATGGTGTGACGTTCCCTAGTTTCAGTGGAGAGTGCCTAGTTCCCCTTGGTGTTTGTGTTGCCAGTGTTTTAGTCGGAGAAGATCTTAAAACAGTATTTCTCGTACTACTGCAGTGCACGCATGATGTCATTCTAGGGATTGACTTTCTTCAGCATTGTGGTGCATCCGTTAGCTGTGGCACAGGCGAAATTACTTTGAATAGCTCGCTTCTCGCCGCCCTTGCTGACACATCCTTACCAGCGAAAAACTATTGTGTTGTTTCGAACGATTTGCTGCTACCGCCTTGGTCGCTGTCACGTACCCCTGTCAATTTCGCTGCTGCCGACCTTTCATCGTTTGACGCGCAATCCAGCCACTTACGTCAAGCTGCGCAAAGAAAGATGTACTACGTACTACGTTCACCACGCTCTCTCGTGAGAGCAGTGAATGGCGCCTCAAATTTGAGGGCTTTCAATTGTTCTTGCATCCCTGCCGTTCTCCCGCGTGTTATGAAGCTCGCTGAATTTGACGAGATTACTTACAGCTCCATTACAATTCTATGCGAGGAGGAGCAATCTCATACTAGCGATCCCTACCGATGATCAACAAGGCGCTGTCCTCACATGAGCGCCACGCTCTCACACAAATTTTGTGGATACCTCTTTCTGTGTTCGATTTCACACAAGGCGACAAGCAGGCTTCGCTCCCGCGTTCTCGTGCTCGCCACAGAACTGACACCGGATCTGCGTACCCCATTCGGGAAAAGCCTTACCGCGTTTCTTCAACAGAGAGGATGTTATCGGTGAACAGGTGAAAGACATGCTATGGAAAAGTGTTGTTCAAGGGTCCTCTAGTCCGTGGGCAGCACCAGTAATCAGTAATCAGTAACCAGTAACCAGTAAGCACCAGTAACCACCACGATGCAGTAAGGATGGATCGTGGTGGTTCCGCGTTGATTACAGGAAACTGAACGCGGTCACCAAAAAGGATGTGTATCCGCTTCCTAGAATTGGTGATGTCATCAATTGTCTACATTACGCTACCTACTTTTTATTACTGGATTTGCGATCGGGGTATTGGCAGATACCCATGCACTGTTGTGCCATTACCACAAGCCCGGATTCCGAATCTGCAAGATGCGGAATCTATCCTGCGAGCGCCATAATTCTCCCTTCACAAGACAAGAGGCTGCGCCGTCGTGCGGGAGAAGCCTCGGCGAGCAGCGTGTTTAGACGTGTCCGCGTGTGCCAGACGGCCCGGCGCCGCACCTCCCTTGCCTGGAGGTCACCGCGCGCGCGAACTTTGAACCGGGTGGCCAGCGCGGTCGCTGGTTGGACCCCTCGGACGACCGTCGTGTGCTGACTTTGTATTGGGCCGTTTGAGTGACAATGGGCCTCGGGGATTATAAAAGCAGCGACACGCCGCTCGAAAACAGGATCTGCCGACCCCACCGGGAGAGAGTGTCGCTCCCGACTGGGGTGAGATGTGTAACGCGTTTTCGCCGGACGTCGTCGTGCGAGAACAGTCGCGTTTGTTGTGAGCACTCGGCCCCAGTGCCGACCCGTTCATGTCCTGTATGATAACCTGTATATAATGTATAAAGTCCCTTTTGTTATTCTCATCGACGCCAGGCTCGGAGTCTTCGCTACCAACGCTCTGTCACGAAACGGGTGACGAGCGCTACGGGACCACAAAGCCGTAATCGTGGTGCAGCGGTACAAGTTCGGAACACTGGTGGCACCGGTTGGAAGTTCGTAACACTGGCGGCACCGGTTGGATGTCGTAACACTGGTGGCACCGGTTGGAGTTCGTAACACTGGATGGCAGCTACGGGATTGACCGGCATCAGCTACCTCGGCGCGGTGAGTGCCTGAAGTTTACCTCAAACACCAGACTTTCTCTGACACAGGTTATAGTAGCTTAGGGAAGGATTTGGTGTTGCATTGTGATAACCTTGTGTGTTTCAAGCCTAGTAAGAGTGTTTTGAAAACCAGGGGATGCTGAGGGGGTAAACAGGGCAGTGTGTGAAATACTTGCGTATGTCTTACTAGTAGTGTTATAGTAGCGTACGGCAGGTATATTCAAAAAGGGTAAACAGCAGGAGGACAGTGTGAACGATGGAGAAGTACAAGGTGAAGGAACTTCTCGAAATTTGTGAGGAGTTGGGCATTGAGTTGGGCTCAACCAAAAGAAAGAATGCGATCCTTGAGGTCATGAGGACTGGGGACGTAACGGCTGAGGAAGCCGCAGAGGCCTGGGCGGATATCAATGAACGACGGGAAAGGGAGGAAAGGAGAGAACAGGAACGTCGCGAAGAGGAAAAGAGGGAGAAGGAACGTTGCGTGGAGGAAAGGAGAGAGATTCGTGAGCACGAGCTTAAAATGAAAGAGTTGGAGACCCGAAATAACTCGCCGGCGCCTAGTCTCACTTCTAATGTTCCAAGAATACGCGATCAACTTCCACCCTTTGTCGTCGGAGAGGATATGGCCAAATACCTCGTGAAATTTGAGCACGTGTGTGAACGGAATAGCATTGAGCGATCCCTTTGGGCACAGAATCTGTTAGCGTTGCTTCCTGGGGAGGCATCAGACGTAATAACTTGCTTATCGAAAGAGGCGTTTGAGAGCTACAGTGATGTGAAGGAAGCGCTACTGCGGAAGTACAAATTGTCGCCCGAAGCTTTCCGGCAGAGGTTCCGGTATGCAAAAAAGGGTAAGGAGTCGAATGTTGACTTCGCGTTTCGTCTAAAAGCCGACTTGGTGGAATGGCTGAAGGGCGAAGAGGTTTACGACGACCGCGACAAAATTGTCGAATGCATCGCGTTGGAGCAGTTCTACCGTTGCATTGATGAGGATGTCCGGCTCTGGCTGCAAGATAGGCTAAAGGAGGTTAAGCTAAACAAGGCAGCAGAGTTAGCGGAAGAGTATTACACCCGCCGCAGCTTGCACAGCAAAGCAGTGCGCATAGAAAAAGCAGATAGAAGAGATGGGTTTTACGGGAAGCCCGACGAACGGAAGGAAATCACGCGTCGCGAGTTTCGGGACGACGAGTCCCTTCCCAAAGAAACTGTAAGGGATGGACAGAAGGCATCTCAGAATGATGACGATGGTCCGAAACAGCGAAACGAAATGACGCGTTCTTTTGAAAAACGGAGACCGTTAACCTGCTACAATTGCAAAAAGCAAGGGCATATCGCTGCAAGCTGCCCAGAGAGAATTGCTTTTGCAACGATACAGGAAACTCACAAGAACATACGTCTATTGGAGCCCTATGTGCAGGAAATTAAGGTAAACGGCAAGAAGTGCCGAGCACTGCGGGACTCTGCAGCAACTATGGACGTTGTTCACCCGTCTTTCGTCTCCTCGAGTGATTTTACGGGAGAGTGCGTTAGGATACGGCAAGTGGCCGAGAAGGAGAGTGTCTGTTTACCGATCGCAACGGTTAGCATTGAAGGAGAATTTGGGAAACTTAACACCGAAGCCGCTGTGTCAGCCGCCCTCCCGGAGCAATTTTCCTACCTCTTCTCAAATAGCTCGGAGCAGCTGCTGAGGGATCAGGGCAAATCATTCTTTGCCGACGTGGCGTACATGGCCCCCACGCGATCCAAAGCGCGCCCGCTGTCGAGGGAACTTGACTTAGCGTCGGTGAGCGAAAGGCGGTGCGGCCCACGGACCGATCACGGTAACTTGAGTGGCAAGCAGTCACGGGAGAGGCAGAGCTCGGAGGCTGGCCTAGACGAGCGGGTCCTGGAAGTGAGTGGGAGTGACGCGTGCAGTGCTAGCCGCGATATAGACTCGACGCCGCAATTAGGCGACGCGGGCTCCACACTCGCTCCGGTTTCCGCCAGCCGGCAGGAGCAGGCTGCAGTTGAAAGAGAAACTCGGATTCGCGAGCAACAGGAAGATTGTTCACTAGCCGATCTGAGGAAGAACGTCAAACGGGGAGTGAAAAAAAGAGGGTTTCATTTGGCAAGGAATCTGGCTTAGTGTACCGCCGCTACACGGATAAGCAGGGTCGCAGATATAAGCAGCTTCGGATTCCGCGAAAATATCGCCGGGAAAAATGAATGACCTCATTTGCTTCCTCAGTGGTATGTTTTCGGTCCAAGCGATTTCAAGGGGACCATTCTATTTGTCATTATTATTGCTGATTATTAATTGTTTCATTTTGGTGTGTTGTTGATTTGAAAACTGATTGTTTGAGCCTTGTGTGCTAGATCGTACACCTGCCTCTTGTTGCAGCGGGAGAAAAAGGGGATAGCGATTAATTAGGTTGATTTGAATTATGGCTTTGTCTGGTGTTTGACGGGAGACAGAGGGCACTTGTTCGTGTTGGGTGTTGCCTTTTGCCGGTCGGTTTTGCAAGCTGCAGAACGACCAAGCGGGACCAGTGGCGAGAAGCAAGGTCTTAGGAACGACCCGAGCGGAGCTGGTCAAGGTGCCTTGGCGACGACGTGGTGAGCAGAGCTCCTGTCCTGGCGAGTCGTACCTGGGCACGTGATGTTACCTGGCGTCCCGACACTGGACGTGAACTTGGACGAGCCTGACGAACGTGCGCGCCTGGCATCCGAGCCACGTGGAGGCAGCTCGTCTTCCCGGCGCCTTATCTGAGGGCGGGGATGCTGTTGTGCCATTACCACAAGCCCGGATTCCGAATCTGCAAGATGCGGAATCTATCCTGCGAGCGCCATAATTCTCCCTTCACAAGACAAGAGGCTGCGCCGTCGTGCGGGAGAAGCCTCGGCGAGCAGCGTGTTTAGACGTGTCCGCGTGTGCCAGACGGCCCGGCGCCGCACCTCCCTTGCCTGGAGGTCACCGCGCGCGCGAACTTTGAACCGGGTGGCCAGCGCGGTCGCTGGTTGGACCCCTCGGACGACCGTCGTGTGCTGACTTTGTATTGGGCCGTTTGAGTGACAATGGGCCTCGGGGATTATAAAAGCAGCGACACGCCGCTCGAAAACAGGATCTGCCGACCCCACCGGGAGAGAGTGTCGCTCCCGACTGGGGTGAGATGTGTAACGCGTTTTCGCCGGACGTCGTCGTGCGAGAACAGTCGCGTTTGTTGTGAGCACTCGGCCCCAGTGCCGACCCGTTCATGTCCTGTATGATAACCTGTATATAATGTATAAAGTCCCTTTTGTTATTCTCATCGACGCCAGGCTCGGAGTCTTCGCTACCAACGCTCTGTCACGAAACGGGTGACGAGCGCTACGGGACCACAAAGCCGTAATCGTGGTGCAGCGGTACAAGTTCGGAACACTGGTGGCACCGGTTGGAAGTTCGTAACACTGGCGGCACCGGTTGGATGTCGTAACACTGGTGGCACCGGTTGGAGTTCGTAACAGCACCCAGACGATAAGTCGAAAACGGCCTTCGTGACACCAGATGGTCTTTATGAATTTAACGTTATCCTGTTGGGCCTTTGTAACGCGCCAGCAACATTCGAACGGTTCATGGACACTATCCTCCAAGGACTTAAATGGGAAATTTGTTTGTGCTGCCTCGATGATGTGGTGATTTTTGGCAGCACATTGAGTGAGCATGACAGCCGGCAAAGTCTTGTTCTTGATTGTCTCAAACAAGCCGGCTTGATCCTAAATTCCAATAAATTTCGTTTCGGGGAAGCCGAGACGTTAGTACTTGAGCACCTGGCCGACAAAAACGGTGTGAGGCGAGATCCACGGAAGATTGAGGCAGTCAGCTCCTTCGAAGCACGGAAGTCAGTGCGGGAGTTGAGGAGTTTCTTGGGCCTGTGCTCGTATATTCGTCGCTTCGTCCCAAGATTCGCCAACGTGATGTACCCCCTAACATGTCTTCTCCAAAAAGTCGTCCCTTTCAACTGTACATTGGCTTGCGACGACGCGTTCTGCCAGCTAAAATTTCTACTAATTTAAGGGCTCATATTGCGTCACTTCAATGCATCCTCACCTACGGAAGGGCACGCTGATGCCAGTGGCACCGGCATCGGTGCCGTCTAGTGCAACGTCATCAAGGAGCTGAACACGTGGCTTATGCTAGTCGCTCTTTGACTAAGGCGAACGCAATTACAATGTGACCGAGCAAGAATGCTTGGCAGCTGTTTTCGATATCCACAAATTTCAGCCCTATATATATGGACGCCCGTTCACTATCGTTACTGACCACCATGCGTTATGCTGGTTGGTGAATCTCCGTGACTCGAGTGGACGACTGGCACGTTGGGTTCTTCGACTGCAGGAGAACGACTGTTGTTTCCTACAAGTCTGGGCGCCGCCACGCAGGTGCGGACTGTCTCTCCCGCCTTCCTCTGGCGACGACGGAGTGTGACGAAGACAATTTTGATGTCTGTTTTGCTCTAATTTCTTCTACATTCCCAGACTCGATGACTTTGAAGGCACAGCAAGAAAATTACATTAGTTTGGAACCTCTATTTGTAGCCGGATCACGTCCTGGAGCCACTAGTCGATTTGTGTCCGTGACGGCCGGCTTTACAAGACCAAGTGTTCAGCTAACGGCGCACGCTTCCTTCTGGTGGTAATCTAGGATTCACCAGAACTTTGAAACGGATACAGGAGCATTCTTACTGGCCCAGAATTCGGGACACAGTCAAGCACTACGTCGCCAGTTGCGAACAATGTCAACGCTACAAGGACCCTACGACCGCTCCGCCAGGTCTTCTCCAACCTCTGCCGTCGCCTCGCCTGCCATTTGAACAAGTGGGTATCGATCTTCCGGGCCCATTTTGCTGTGTGATGTTATTGGGTGCAGGATCACTCCAGAAAGAGGCACAAGCAACGCGCAGAAGCAGAAACACATATCAGACTTGTATTGACGCACATAGCATATAGAAAACGGCACACACACGCGACAGTTCCCCAGAATACCTCAGACGACATGCAGCTATATATATGTATTGGTCAATTATAATCGGCCTACAGTTCAGGCGGAAGCGCGTGTCGCCATATCGGATACCTCGTGGAACTGATGTCGGCCAGCGGGACCGGACAGCAGTGTCGGCCAGCAGGGTAGGACAGCCGTGTCGGACGGCCGGGTCGGATAGCAGGGTCGGACAACAGGGTCGGACAACAGGGTCGGACAGCAAGGTCGGACCGCCTCGCGTAGCTCAGGTGGCCCTGCGCAACAGTCGATATACTGGAGCCTCCGCGCGCCCGGTTTTCTTCCGGCGGGGTTTGCGCTCGGGATCCCACGGCCGCAGTCACGGGGTCACGTCCACAGCTGGCGGGGTAACGCTGTGGCCGCTCACCCGAACGCTCGATCACCCCGGTTCAGGACAGCCAGCCCTCCGGAACCAGTTGCCCAGCGGAAGAGCGAGGCGAGCTAGCCTCTCAGCGGGCGACACCATTGACACGGGTGTGACGTATACTGACCCGGGAGGCGGTAGCTCGTATGGGCCAGGCGCCCAGCGAGGAAGTTCTTTGCCGTCGAACGCCGAACCTCACGCACTGCTCACGCCACGGGCCACTCTCTCGCGCCACGCTTCTTGAGGTGCCACTGTCGACGCTCCCAAATCAGTGTCGGTGATGATGATGGCTCTCTCGCGGGTGTTTGCAAAAAGTCGCTGTCCTCTTCGCCACCGCTCGGCGCACTGTCTTCATATGTTTATGCTTCGCACTCCCGCGTACCACATATTATCACACCCCGATCATCTAAGGACAATCGATGTGTGATCATATGTGTCGACCATCTTAACCGTTACGCGGAAATGGCGGCCATACCATCTTCAATAGCTTCGTCCGTTGCGCCGTTCGTGCTTCGATTCATTATTCTTCGGCATGGTCCCCCCCGTGGCATCATTAGCGATCGCGGTGGGCAGTTCGTTGCGGGCGCCATAGAATAGCTGCTTCGCGTTTTCAGTTAGCAGTTCCGCCATTCCACGCCTTGTAACCCTCAGACAAATGGGCTTGTAGAACCTACGAACAGAACTCTAACTAACATGCTGGCCATGTACGTATCTTTCTGTCACAGAGACTGGGATGACGTACTCCCCCTTCTTCACCTATGCTTATAATACTGAAAAACATGAGACGAACGCTAAGCTGCATTGACACTATACTACCGTTTCACTTTCACAGCGAGTACTCTGTTACCAAGATGCTGTGTCTTGCCGAAGAAGCCCGGCTTATTGCTTGTTTTTGTAATATATATGGCATCGCAACACCGATCGAAAGAGCGCTATGACAGCCGACACCAGCCTGTCTCGTACGCTAAAGGAGTCTTTGTGTGGTTGTATTCTCCGGAACATAAACGTGGCTTATGGCAAAAATATTTGACCCCTGTACACGGACCCATTCGTCATTGTCGATGACTTGAGTGACTTGACGTACGTGGTGGCACGCTTGACGTCCGCTGGTCGTCGGTCTAGCTGGACCCAGCTAGTACATGTTGCTCGTTTTAAGCGGTTTCACCCGGCGCTTTCCGAGTGATTTGGAGCTTGGCAACCGGGGATTGTTACGACATGAGCCCGGCGAGGAGAAGACAAAGACGTTAGCTGGCGCAACCTTGGGACGCCTTCTTAAGTTCACCATCAACCTCGCCCGCCCCAGCCGTAGCGATCCACGGTTGCCACACTGGGCTTCGTCTGGGCTTTCAATATAAAAATTGAAGTTAGTTTGGCAGTTGACTGTCGCAGTCATTTAGATGTGTCGCATTCATTTCAGTAGGAAGAATAAGAGCTAAATTTTTCTTTTAGTGCCGTGACCTTATTTCTTGAATATTTTTGTGTTATTTTACACCATGTCCTCGTGTTGACTTTTGCACACGAAAATTTTAGGCACCCGCTTTATATCATGCAATAAGGCAGCTGCAAAGACACAAGGATGTCAAAAAGCCAGCCCAGCGCGACTCCACGTAGTGCAGAGGAGCACACGCCAAAGAATCAAAATACATTGTCACGCAATTTGGACGAGAAAACTAGAATGTGGGTATATTGGATGTGCCATTTGACTAAATGTCAACAAAAATTTCAAGATACACTGTCACACCAAGATGAAAATTCTCACGAGCTCTAGGAAGTCATCTTAACATGGTATAGTTATGTAATGTCTCTGATAGGAAAATCAAGATCAAGTATACGCTCTGGAGGCAAACACATAGGAGCAACTGTCATTGAAAAGTTAAAGATGTGTTTTCAAAAAGCTGATTAGTTTTCTGAGAAGTGACTGCATTTTGTCTTGCCTCTCAACAGCAATGTCCATGTGATAAAAAAATAGTGGTACAATGAAATTGCATATTTCCTTTGTGACATGATACATACTTGCAATGAGCATGGTGCCTGTGTTCGCTATAAAAGGCAAGAGCTCCTGCTTTGTCAGGTGCTTACATAATTTAACAGCACATGACTGCAAGGATGCAAATACAAACCACTTTATTTCTGTATTTTAAATGCTGACATCAAGCAGACAGATTTTTATGTCTTTCCTTTTATCCATTTTTTACACCTAATTTGAGAAGTATGGCTTCATTATAGGTTCCAGAAAGGCGAAGCATTGGGGGCAGAGTATCTGAGGTTTAAGAAGTCATTATCGTTTGCATGCATGCTCACGAAACCACTTCATTAAAACCGCTCGTGCCTCCCAAAGTGAAAGCAAGGCGCAATTAAGGCCTTTAACTGTGTACACCGTGGTGCACACCTTACGTCTTAGAAGCCACAAAGTCACTTGCAATTGAAAATTATTTTTAAAATGTAAAATAGTGGTTTCTCCTGTGAAATAGTCATATGATAGCTTGTGGCAGGTATTTCATATTTTGCTTAAGGTGACTCAATCTTCTCGCCAACCAAGTTTCTAGTGGGCTTGGCTTGTAGCGCGAAGTGAACACGGACACAGAAAGGAGCAGACAGGACGAGCGCTAACTCTCAACAAGAGTTGAGAGTTAGCGCTCGTCCTGTCTGCTCCTTTCTGTGTCCGTGTTCACTTCGCGCTACAAACCAAGACCATGTTACCGTGCCAACTCGCCCACTGTCTAACCTTTTGCTAGTGGAGGCAGATATGTGTTCAATGCAAAGAACTGAGAGCATCTGAGTGGAACACTTGTTCATCAATTGGTAGATGTGAACATATAGTGGTAATCAAGCAAGAGCACCTTAGTTTTATGGCTTCTGCTGACATAATTTTTATAAGGCAAAATAAAAGATCATTTTTCGACGTCGTATATTTCTGGACTTAAGATGCAGTGCATAGTGAGGCAATGTATTAATATTCCTAGACACGTGTACTTGTTTTGAGATGATAAGATTCTGTGAAGTGCGATCATTTTTCTTTAGCGCATCTTAGCCACTTCAGTAGGGAAAAAGTTTTCGTTTCAGGTAGTTGATTCATGTGCAAGTCTATGCATTTACGCATGCAAAATCCACGTGCATCGAAGGAATATGTGCAACAGAATAGTGCCTTTCCCAATTTATGATTTGTTACTTTGTATGTATTTTTCGTTCAGTTCCCTACCTGTACTTATGATTATGTCGCCTTTGATACAACCTATTCATCACATCTGATTTTGGTTCACATCTGAAGCCGTACTATGCTTTAGTGAGATTGCATTTACGGCGAGTAACAATAATTGATCATGTAATTATGCAAGCTGCTCCTCAGAAGTATAGCATTTTTACCGCAATAACAATGAAAAGCTACCATGTATGAAAAGGAATCTGATGCGCAAGTTTTTAATGCCAATGCGCCTTGCAGTTTTATGTTCACTTGCTACACACTAGGTAATATTGGAGATAATGGAAATTTTATTTTATTTATTTGTGAGAAAGTGTAATGCAACAATCCTAACAGCACCAGGAAGCTACTCTCGTGAGGAGGCCAACCGAATAGGAAATATGATGCGCCTCTGTACCGTTTTGAGACCGGGCAGGATATTGCTGCAGAACCACAAAAAGACATTCTTTGAAACAATGGGCCGCAGCCCATACCTGAATAACTGAATGTGAAATATAAGCAAATCTAGCTAGACCTGCGACCTTACATGAGAATATACAACACATTTCTAATACCACTGTACTCTCAGTCAGGAACAGCCATACGCTGTACGGGACGTTATCAAATGAGCTGCTGTCTGCCTGTCTGAACCTGTCTTTTATTCTTGTATTATTCTTCTATTGAACCGGACTTGTATTCAAATTTCGATACTTCGCTTCGCTTATCCTATTCACTTCTCATGCACACTCGACTGCGTCGTGCCGCTGCATGCTTAACATTTTAGTCCGCCATCATTGCGGATCGGCCATCGGTGTGCTTCAGCCTTCCTTGCTTTCCTCGCAGCGTTCTGTTCTGCAATAACGCCGTTTCCCGTTATTACGTTGATTTCTGACAAAAGGATATCTCGGCATTCCACTTCCTTGACCCCCCCCCCCCCTAGCACCTTTCTGCGTAATCGCTATTCTAACGTTTTGCGGTAGCTGTGCAATACATTACGCAACGCTGAAGTCTGCCCGTACAGCTCTCTGTGTAGCATGTGCGGCAATGGCAAGGAGATAAGATAGCACAGGATGTCACATTAGGAGAGCTGGTGGCACTACACCATTCTATATCTTGATAAGACAGATCATTTCAGAGACATTCTGAAAAGAGCATATATTGATAATTCATTTTTCTAGCAGCCTGCGAAATGGTCTTAGACAACATGCGAACGCAAATGGAGACAGCAATATTCTGTGTTTGCTCGCGCTGTAAATGCTAAACCTTCATTTTTACATGCGATCAGCATTCTATGCCTACTTCAGGCACTTTAGTCCATTTATCTGACCCCTGGCTATGCCGGCCCAGTGACCTATGTTGCCTACTAGCTAGGTGCCCTAGGTATGGGCTCGTGGTGATAATACCCTCATGGTCGTACAATCGTCGTTATTTTAGCTTCACCGTGCACCTTTAGTCATAACATTGTACTCACGCTGTCGTCGTTACACCATAAGTTCAAAAGAACCCGCCGTGGTTGCTCAGTGGCTATGGTGTTGGGCTGCTGAGCACGAGGTCGCGGGATCGAAAACCGGCCACGGCGGCCGCATTTCGATGGGGGCGAAATGGGAAAACACCCGTGTGCTTGGATTTAGGTGCACGTTAAAGAACCCCAGGTGGTCAAAATTTCCGGAGTCCTCCACTACGGCGTGCCTCATAATCAGAAATTGGTTTTGGCACGTAAAACCCCATAATTTTAATTTTTTTTTTTCAGTTCAAAAGCGTCATCCCGTTACCGTCATGCTGTCGTGCTCATGCCGCCTTCGTCGTTCATTCAATGCCATTCCTTATTCGTCATTCCATCGAAATCATGCGGTCGCGTGATCGTGATCGTGAAATCGTGATCATGCAACCATTTTCATGCCATCGTGATCATTACGTAGTTGTCACGCTGTCGCCGTTAGGCATTCGTTGTGATGCCATGGTCGTGATGCCGTCGTGGTCATTTTATCATCGTCGTTCCACTTTTGTCAACCGATTCTGGTCGTATTCTCGTCTGGTCATCGTGAAGTTATCGTTGTCACGTCAGTGTCGTCACACAGACATCGCCATGTACTCGTCGTCATGCCATTGCTCTCATGCAGTCGTCGTAAAGCCGTACTCGGTATACCGTGGTCATTTTGCCCTAAGCATGGAAGTAATTTCTTCTCTAGTATTCCATCGCAACATGCCGGAATGAAATCGTGATTAAGCCGCCGTTGTTGTGCTATTGTCGTGATTGCATCGTTGCCACACAGATGGTGTCATACCGTTGTGGCATACCATCGGGGTCGTTTTATCACCGTCGTTCCAGCTTTGTCACACCATCGTCGTCACAATATAATCATATCGTGCTTTCCTCACTTAATAGTCAGGAATTATATATTCTTTATTTTGACCCTTCCGGCTCATCCAAAACTCCTTCTATCTCGCCTTCATATTAGGCCTGTACATACTAGAGCAAAGTAAACGCACACACGCACGAAAGTCGTAGGCAGCAGTAAGAATAATAGAGATTTCGCGTGCTACTTTGTGGTTTTCTGTAACCTATAGAACAGCAAATTGAGGGACCAGTTGTGTATCATACTCACCGTAGACTGCGCCGAGCATCACAATCATCCATTTAATGTCTGGTGCGAATGCAGCGCCCAGGAGGCCAGCGCAGCAGAGAGAAGCCGACGAGAGCGCCACGTAGAAGATGGAAAGCCTGCTGTGGAGCACAGTGACCACGAATCCTGAGGTGAGGACAACAGCGGTTTGCAAAAAAGAAAAAAAAAAAGCCCGGGACGCATTGCGTTTACGCCCACAGATGACCGCATAAATCACTGCCAGAGCTAATCTAATTGGCTCAGTTTTAGACTTACTGTGCACTCTGGCTGACCAAACTTGAGTGCAATAACCCAGGCAATATGAAAAACATTTCCGAATTCAACCACCAAGAGTGAAAGAAACAAAAATCGGGCAAGTGTGTAAGAAAATGTTGTTGGCTAGAAGTGTTCGTAAGAGGCGATCGTGACAGTGCACACATTATTAGCATTGATGGCAGACGAAAGGTGAGGAGCACTTTCGAACGAAACGTTTTGTGAATTTGGCCACATCTGCGTGTGATCCACTGGTACCAGGATACCAGCAGCTTCCGAAACCACATGCGCACCCCTCCCCTCATCTTTCGTGAACTGGAGGTACTGTAAAGTCAGCATTCCATTACCGCGTCTTGCATATGTAAAGGAAAACCTGATGTGATGTGTTGGGCGAGATTTTTGCATAAATGACGGAATGCACGAGTTACCTGCGGGGAGTGCAGAGAGGCGGTTGGCAGAGTGCCCACGTGACGGCGACTGCCTTTCGCACAAGTATTTTTTTTTTGTACCTTGCTCGTCCGCATATCCGCCCCCGCGTGCTCAACCACCACGTCGACGGCCCTGGGTTCAATTTTGACTGTAAGCATGAGGAGGAGGAGGAGGAGGAAAGAACTTTATTGTTTGCCCTGCGAGTTGGTGGGGAGGGCCAAAGGGCCCGCCTAGGTGACGGCCAGGAGTTCTTGGGTCCTGGCGGCATCCTCGGCCCGCTGGACGGCCCATAATTGATCTTCGAGGGCGGGGCTGAGCAGCGCGGCTTCCCAGCGCGTGCGAAGGCTGCTGCTAGAGACCGCGTTTTCTTTATTGCTATTTAGCCCTCGGCATTCCCATAATATATGCTCCAGAGTGGCTCTGGATTCACATGTTCTGCATTTGTCCGTAGGATATACATCCGGATATATGATGTGCGAGAGCGCAGGATTCGGGTACGTCCTAGTTTGTAACTGCCGCCATGCGACAGACTGCTTTTTTGTCAATTTTGCGTGAGGTCGCGGGAATATGCACCTCTGTAACCTATAATGTTTCGTAATGTCATTATATGTTGTCATTCTGTCCTCCCACTCCCACTCATTTACCGCACCGTCACGTCCGGAGGGTGTCGGGGCGTCACTTGCGACTGCGGCTCGGTCCGTAAGCCCTCGAGCCGCGTCATGTGCCGCCTCGTTGTTGCCGTCCTCCGCGAGGGTGTGAGCGGGTGTCCAGGTGATATATATCTTTCTTTTGTAATTTTGCCCTCCTGCAAGAAGAATTCGTAGTGCCTCCGGGGAGATTCGGCCATTGGCAAAGTTTCTTATTGCCGTCTGAGAGTCGCTGACTATCACGGTTGCGTTAGTCTGAGCTGCTGCGAGCGCTATGGCTACTTCTTCAGCTATCTCGTTACTTGTGGTGCGTATCGTCGCGCATGTCTTGCACCGTTTATCCCTATCGATTACGGCTGCCGTAAATCCCCGTCTGCGACTGTATCGAGCCGCGTCTACGAACACTGCGTCCTTGTCGTTGCCGAATTTCTTCTGTATTTGCATCGCTCTGTTCTTTCTTCTGTCCTCATTGTGTTCTGGGTGCATATTCTTTGGTAAGGGAGGTATTACCAATCTTTCCTTTGTATCTCTCGGGATGTCCACCTTGACACCATGCTGTGTGTGGTAACCTATGTCTAATCTCTCTAGGATGTGTCTGCCTGCTCTAGTCTTAGAGAGGCGTTCATATTGTGCCGTACATTGCGCTTCAATGAGCTCGTCTATAGTGTTGTGTAGGCCTAATTGCAGCAACTTGTCCGTGCTGGTGCTGATCGGTAGTCCTATGGCTAGTTTGTATATTTTCCGAATGAGGCATTCTAGTTTGATCTTTTCCGCGACCTGCCATTTTAAGTACGGCGCTACGTACACTATTCTACTTATTACGAAGGCCTGTATTAACCTGATCGTGTTTTCCTCTTTCATCCCGCTATGTTTATTTGTTATCCTTCTGATTAGCCTCATGATTTGCGCTACAGTTCCCTCCAGTCTTCTGAGGGTTTCTCCGTTGTTGCCCTTGGCTTCAATGAGGAGCCCCAATACCCTGATCCTATCGACCTTGGGTATGGGTTTCCCATCGGCCGTCTTTAACTGTATCTCCTCTCTATGAGTGAGCTCTTCCCTGTAGTTGCCTGGTTTGCGACCTCTGCGAGTCGGTCTGTACAGTAACAGCTCCGATTTCTCTGCCGAGCATGTTAGCCCTGTCCCCTCTAGATATTTTTCGATTGTTTCGACCGCTGTTTGAAGCGTTTGTTCTATCTGCCCGTCACTTCCGTTTCTCACCCATAGGGTAATATCGTCTGCGTATAAGGTATGATTTAGACCCTCGATTTCTTGTAGCTTGGCTGGCAGCCCGATAAGCGCCAGATTGAATAGCATCGGTGATAAGACCGAGCCCTGTGGCGTACCTGCGCTGCCTATCTCGATATCCTCCGAAACTAGGTCCGCTATCGTGATCTTTGCCTTTCTGCCCGTTAGAAAATTGCGTACATAATCGTACGTGCGTTTTCCCAGTCCTAGTTCGCCTACTCTATCCAGTATCGTTGCATGTGTTACGTTATCGAAGGCCTTTTTTAGGTCCAACCCGAGAATTGCCTTTGTCGATCTGCCCGAATCGTCTATTATCTGATGTTTTAGTTGTAACAGAGCGTCCTGCGCTGAGAGGTTTCTCCTGAATCCTATCATCGTGGGCGGGAGCGCGTCGCAGTCTTCGAGGTAGGTGGTCATCCTAGCTAGGACCACGTGTTCCATGAGTTTCCCCACGCAAGAAGTGAGAGATATGGGTCTCAAGTTCTCAATTTGCAGTCGCTTGCCCGGTTTAGGTATTAACACGATTTGTGCCGTCTTCCATTGCTGCGGAATCTGCCCTGCCTCCCAGCATTCGTTAATATATTCGGTTAACTTAGCTATAGACTCATCGTCCAAGTTCCTTAGCGTTTTATTCGTTACACCGTCTAGTCCGGGTGCCGACTTGGTATTGAGTTTCTGCAGGGCTGCCCTGACCTCTGACTCGCCGATTTTGCTGTCTAATTCGTCATTTACCTGCCCTGTGTAGTCAGGGTGTACGACGGGCAGCACTTGCGAGATGTATCTTTTCTCGATTTCCTTGAGGAAGTCCTGCTCTGTCCCTCGGTACGTTTGTATTAGCCGATTTATATTTTGCCTATGTGCCGACTTTGTCCCGTCCGGGTCTAACAAATATCGAAGGATGTTCCACGTTTTTGCCATTCCTATCTGACTGTCCATGTTGTTGCATTTTTCCTCCCACTGTTGTTTGCATAGCTGCTGGGCGTACTTTTCTATGTCCCTGTTCAATTTGGCTATCTTTCTACGAAGCGTCCGGTTGTGTTTTTGTTTTTTCCATCTCCGTTGCAACCCTGCCTTAGCTTCCCACATGTGTAGAAGCTTATTGTCTACGTTCTCTAGATGCGCCTCCGGCGGGACCATTTTCGTAGCTGCCGCCACATCTCCCTTTAGTTTTTCGGTCCATTCCTCAATACCTTGTGTCGTGTCGTCGGCCTCCTCCCTTATTTTCCTGAATTTGTCCCAGTCGACAATCTTAAGTGGTCTACCCTTTGTCTTGCGCGGTCCTGCCCTTACCGTTATTTCTAGTATATTGTGATCGCTCCCAAAGTCGTGTTGCGTATTTATCCACTGCGCGTCCCGTATGTTCTTGGTGAATATTAGATCTGGCGTAGTATCCGCGCAAACGCTGGTACCTATTCTCGTGGGAACAGATGGGTCGGTCACGAGGGTCAGACCTTCCTGCTGCGCGTCTAGCCATAGGTTCCTGCCTTTTTGAGTTTCGATTTTGTAACCCCACGCCGCGTGTTGGGCGTTAAAATCGCCTCCGATCACTACCGCTCGGTTGTCCGCTATGGCTAGTGTTTTTTTAAAGAGCGATCGAAATTTATGGTGTCTGCACTTTGGACTGCTATAAATATTTAATACAAAGAGGCTGTCCTTCGTTTTCCGCATGGGTATGAGTTCTAATAGAATATGATCGATTGACTTAACTTCCGTGTCGTGTTGAACGACCGAGTGATTTCGCTTTACCAACGTCGTTAGCGCCTTCGTCTCCCCTTCGGCTCTACCAAAGGACTTGTAACCCGACAATTTTGCCAGCCCATTTGTTTCCTGCATCATTATAATATCCGGGTTTTCTTTGTCTTTAAGGTGTTGTTGCAAAATGTATCGTTTTCGATCGTATCCTCTACAATTCCATTGCCAAATCGTGTATCTAGTTCGTCTGTCCATGGCGGCGTTACAGGTTATCCAATCCCTCGGCGGGTACGGGGTAAGCATGAGGTGTACGGGTGCGGGTACGGGTGTAAGGGTGCGGGTACGGGTGTACGGGTAGGGTACGGGTGTAAGCATGAGGCATCAATTTTAATATTGAGAAGGTGTGTATTTTTTGCCAGCTCTCTCTCTCACTAGCGTCTTTCGCTTCTGTCGGGTCCCACGCAGAGTAGGCGCAGTGGTGAGTCTCGCGTACAGAAAAGAAAAAGAGCTCTGCTCTGACACTGGCTTGAGCAAAAGCGTTCCCAGATGTGCAAATAAGCCTGACGCCAGGCGTGAGGGATACATAAAGGACGGGTGACGATGCACTGAGAGAGTCACTGGCGGCCATTTCGCCGATTAAGCTTAGCTGATGACTCTTCGCGCCTCAAACATCACAGAGATAGAAAATTTCCTTCTTCACATTGATAGCATTATCCCATTTGTTTCAGATGCTCATTCTTTCGCAGAAGACGAGTTTATTCTCCACATCATTAGGTTTCGGTTCGCTAAAATGGCGAGGCCGCGCTGACGTGATACAACTGAGCAGGGCACAGAAGGCGATGAGGTTTGCTGGGAGTGGAGGTGGGTTTTCCGACAATCATGAACACTGAGGGCAAAGTACTGCGACGAATTTCCATAAGTGGTGGCGTGCTCCCCACCTCCAAATATTGCTCGGAGTAATAGCAGGGCGGACGAGGTCGCTGTGCCATTCTGCGACCTAATATATATATATATATATATATATATATATATATATATATATATATATATATATATATATATATATATATATATATATATATATATATATATATATATATATCGTGATGAGGTTGATTGGGGTCGTCGAGCCGCAGTCAGAAACGCAGCGGCAGCAACGAGAGCTCAGCTGAATGGTCGAACTAGCCGGGAGACAGGCGATGGCGAGGGTGCTTCCTCCAGTGCTTAAGTCGGATTGCTTGGATTGAAAGAGGGTCGTTTGGCTATTCCGTCGTCCGAATGACACGTGTCGCCAGAGAAACAACAGGATGGTGGCTAATTGATTGCCTTGGTATGGAAATGTTTGGAACGAAGTACCGGACGCCGCCCTGTATTCTAATATCTTCCTCACCTTTACGTTCCCGTTCGTTAAACTAAAACTATTGATGGACGGGGGCGCATCATAACGCAACCCAAAGGTGCTTATTCAAAGTTATACAGCGTCAAACTCTGTTCAAAAATTGTCTATTAGCTCGCACATAGTCAATGTACAACGCTAGTCACAGACGCCGTGATTGCTTAGTAGCTTTGGTGTTGCGCTGATAACCTTAGGTCGCCGGATGAAATTCCGGCCACGCCGGCCGCACTTCTATCGGGGCGGAAGGCAAGAACACCAGTGTAACTGGGTTTTTCCCTACTACGATGTGCCTCATAATCATATCGTGATTTTAGCACGTAAATCCTCATAACTTATTTTTCAACTGACACCTGCCACAAGTCTTTTTTCATAATCTGCCGTTTTTTTTTCTTTTGAGTGAAAACCCGAGGTAATTCTGCCGGCGTTTTTATCAGCAACAAATTGGTTTATAAGCAAGGAACAACAGAACATATGATTTCATTCCTTAC
This sequence comes from Dermacentor albipictus, assembly GCF_038994185.2. Classification (NCBI taxonomy): domain Eukaryota; kingdom Metazoa; phylum Arthropoda; class Arachnida; order Ixodida; family Ixodidae; genus Dermacentor; species Dermacentor albipictus. Next base: position 87,425,792 of record NC_091822.1, read on the forward strand.
CGCCGAGGTGCATTGTGAGCATCATGATGCTCTCTGGCCACGAAGCCATCTCCCGACTGGCGCGAAATTTTTCCATGAGGAGCACGTACAAATAGCCCATACTGGACAGTGTCATGTAGAGGAAGAAGGTCGCAGACATAGCCACCAGTGGTATACTCCAGCAGCTGTCCTGGGGAGGAGCCGCCATCGTCTTGGGACTTGCAACAATGAAGAGGAAGATCAATGCAGGCGATGCTGTAACAAGGAGCGTAGGCGGACTCCAGCAAACTCCAGTAATGCTACATGGCTCTAGCCATCCCTAGAGCGTCTCAGCTCGAGGTATCAGTGAACTCCAATGCGACATAGCAGATTTTCAATAATACCTCTTATCAGGCCAGCACCTACGCTCCAATCCTCTATTGATTGCGGTGTCCGCTCGTTGACTCAGACCAATGTACAGAGCGCGGGCCTTGTTGCGTAGTCGAATGAGCTAGTAATTCTAAAAACTTAGCAATATGACCTTGCTTCCTTCATAAAGTGCGGGAAAGTTGCGTGAGGCGGACAGGGAAATTTCATATCGCACAGTAAGAGACACTCTGGCGGGCGCATCAGTGTCTGTCTAGCTATTCACTGAATCGCAGGGAGTGTAGATGTTTGCCGCGTAGCTTGGGCGGTGCATCTCCCGCGCAGCTGTACGACCTGTTTCGTAGCGCATAGCACATATGCTCTGCCGGCATATGTGCTATAAAAAAGGCACGCGCACACACAGAAGGTCGCTACACACACACACACACACACACACACACACACACACACACACACACACACACACACACACACACACACACACACGCACATACACACGCACATACACACGCACATACACACACACACAATAGCCGGGATAGACGACGTTAACAAAGAAAGTCGCAGTTTCGCCCTAAGGCCAGGAACCGGTTGCGATAGCAAATTAGTGCATGGCAATTTGAAGTGTGGATAGTAGTTTTATCGGCCGTGTAAACTTGTAAACATTCGCTTACTAACTAAATTAACAATCACACGATGCGTAAGTGCGACGGAACGAGGAAGTAGAAGGAGAGAGACACAGAGGCGGAGCTGTCCTTGCGTGTGTGTCTCTTTCTGCGTCCTCGTGCTGTCGCGCTTACAAATTCTATCATGAATTCAAACCAACTAGCATGCCAATGTGTCTTTACTAAATTAACAAGCACGCTGTCACGTGTGTGCGGGTAAACAAGGACACATCTCGGTCGATGAACGCGGAAACTCAGTGTCAGAATGCTGGAGTGAGCAATCGCGGCAGCAGCAGCAGCGATCCAATTGACCTTCGTGCATCTCTAACTTCAAAGCGCACGCAACATCGAAAGCAGAGTGCATACGAAGCTGCTGGCATTACGCGCACTCTGCAACCATGGCAGATACCTTTGAAGATGGGGCGCTATAACGTCAAACTATTCTAAACTTTTCTATTCCAGTTCTGCAATCAGCCCTCCACGATTGGTCAAAACTTTTTTGCACCACCCCCACTTAACCTGTCTGTCACGCGACGTCACGAAAACCGTGATAGCTACCCACCAGATATGACTTGTACACACTGATTATGCATGATGCAATCGAACAAAAGAAAAATAGTTATTTCTGATTCGACCTCTTTTCGACATTAAGCCTCGGCTATTGGTCAAAAGTTTTCGGGCTGCATCTAATTCACCTGCCTGCCACGCGACGTCACAAAACCGCGAAAACTCACGCGTCAATGCGACGTGTACGCCGTAAAGATACTATAATATGCCGAACAAAACTGAATTTTCTTCTCAATAGCCGCAAGCTGCCCCGTTCCGAAAGGCATAAAAGATGGCCGCCACCGATCGCTCAGTCACTGGCGACTCGCACTTGCCGGATAGCATGGTTTTAATTGCATATAATAACACTTTTTGCGCGGCCGTGTAACGTTTTCGAGCACTTTCGGCACGTTCATAACCTCGTTCTGGCAAATCTTGTTTGCTGAGAATCCGTTTCAGCGTCATTCTTAAGCTTCCGTTGCATGCCGCCGCGATTTTCGACGAGCCACCGCAAGTTAAGTAAGGCAAGGCGGACCAACCGCAAACGCCGCACCACCCTCTTGATCCGGTCATCGATTTTCAGTGCAGTGGCTCCGCGGCATAGAATCGCTCTCTACTTGAGCGTGCTCTTCACCTCTTGTCAGTCAATTAGATAAGACAAACCATTCATTGTAGGCAATGTTATTCGTTTTCCAAGCAAACAGAAGTGACCTTTTATGAACGAGGAGAGCGTTTGGTTAGTCTGTTCAGACAACCCTGCAGGTGGCCGCCCGATCCTTGCATCGGCGGTTACGCAAAATTTGGCGTCAGGAGATTGGAATAAAAACGTATTGGAATAGTTTTACGTTATAGGGCCCATGACGTCCGTTCGGTCGCGCTGTTTGGCCAGCTTGCAAATCGCTTTCACTCGCACATACATCATAAGGCCCGTGGCGACGATTTTTATTGCGCTTGAATTTTATGCGGAACCTCATATTTAAGGTGACGGCAGAGATGCACCTGCAGTGTCGAAATAATTGGTATTGTAATAAAAATATTTGATTCTCCCTCATTCTGCACAATGATTTTCATAAGAGCACCACTTTCTGACTCGCCCCAAGAAAAACATGTCTACAAAATTGTCAGCAATGCTCAGCCGTTTTACCACTACCATTTCCTTTTCATTTCCGATATTGAAGCAGAATTCCAACGGACGCAGCGAAAGGTGAAAGCACTGCGTCGTAGCGGAAAACAAAGCGCACGGGAGGCGACTAGTGTATATGTGTTGAGCAGGAGACGCCATAACGGCAGCGGTTTATGTAGTGAGCGTGCACATACCAGTGTTGTAGCAGCGATATTCTGTGCATATGCAAAGTGCAGCGTTGTTTGTTGTCTATTTCCTGAAAATGTAGGGAATAATATACAGCGAATTCTTCACCGTGTTTCGTTGTACATAGGGTACCAACCAGAAAGAAAGGTACCTGTTTCTGTTTGGTGTCATATTTAGTAACGACTGCCACGATTCTGAAGGCCCTTAAAATATCCTAATCTTGCACACCATACGCTAGGCATGTAAACTAAGCAAATAAGCAAGAGAAACCTGAAAGCATAAGTGGTGTCTCTGTTTGTGCTTGTAATGTGCCTTGTTTGTGTTTTATTCTGTTGCTCGCCCTGGCCATTGCCTACTTTGCGTACGCTATTTATGGTTAATTCCTAAACATCATTTACATTGAGCCACCAGTGATTGTAGTGCATGCGACCCGTTCAAATGTTGTGTCCGTCGTAGTGCACGTTGTAAATCAGCACACGTGTCAGTCACAGTACAGAGAGAATGCACGGTGCTTAATTTACTTGACTTTGATATTCACCCACGAAGATTCCTAGCGCCTTCCACATCCGTGTCGATCACTACGTGCCTCCCCCGCCACTGCTCGTGCCAGGAAATTCGGGTACCCTTTAGCGCCCTTTAAAGGGCTGCAGCTGATCCAAATTAAACGGGAGTCTCCCATTACGGCGTCCCACATATCATACTGAGCAACTTCTAGATATCATAAATGACATTTTTTTTTCATATGGCATTGATTATGACTCTCCGTGGCTTCTCGCTGCGCGATGCATCACTTATCGATGACCATATATATTAGCTGGTTCGTAAAATATAATAATAATGCAAACGTAGGGTTTGGAAGGACAAAACAAATTTGTGTGTATAAAATTACATGTAACGCAATGAAGACTTCTGAGAACGATAAAATTCCATGTGCGGTGCGGTTTCCTTTATCTGCTTCGCTGACCCGTCATACAGGCGATCTAGAACAGAGACGATGACTCGCATGTGTGGACGGGTGAAGACTAGGAGCGCGTTGTTCATTGTTTAATCTGTCCTTTGCATTTCTGAAGCCCAATGTAAAGAGAGAGAAAGAGAGAGAACTAAACTTTTATTTTCTGAAACGGTAACCCGAATCAGAACCCGTTTCACACTAGGTGGGAGGAGTCCTCATTCCAGGAATTCTCTGGCTTGGGCTGCCCCCTTGGCCTGGGCGGCGAGACTGCGTTGGTCGTCCAGGTCATCAAAGGAAAGCTTGCCCTCGCACGTTTCTGTTGTCGTACGGATCCGTGGAGAGTCGGGGCGCTCTTGTGCTTCTATGGGGCGGCCTTCTTTGGAGTCGTCTTGTGGAGCTTGTGAGGTATGGTCAGCGAGTGTGTCACGCAGTGGGCAATCCTGGACCATGTGTTGCAGGGTGTTTTGCACGTAGCAGTGGGAGCATGCGTACGAGCTTTGCGTAGGATATAGTCTGTGCATAATTCTTGCGTGTACGTAGGTGTTTGTAGGCGGCGGAGCATGTCTTCTTCCTCTTTGCTCCGATTCTTGTGTGGTGAAGCGTACGTTCTTCTGATGAGCCGGTGGTGTTGCAGAAGCTCTGAGTACTTTAGGGCGATGTCATCAACGTTGGTGGCCGGCCTAGTGCGGGATGGCAGGAAAACCCGGCTGTTATGCTTGCGGGCAGCGGCATGTGCCGCCTCATTTCCTGTCAGGCCCTGATGGCCTGGAATCCAGTTGTGTGTGTCGGGGAGCGGGGCACGTGCGATGTGATTTCTAAGTATTTTGAGTGCGGTTTCTGATATGCTTCCTTTTTGATAGTTGCGAGCTGCTGCTTGGAAATATGTTAGGATTACTGCTACTTCAGGGCAAGTTGTTATTGCCAGAGCGATTGCCGTTTCCTCTGCAGTCTTGGGGGCTCTTGCTCGGATGGTGACAGATGCGAGTACGCTTAGGGCAAAGGCGTTTCGCTAATATACCGGGCAGCATCGGTGTACCTCGTATGAGGATCTCTCGCGTATTTCTTGCTGAGTGCGTAGATTCTGCTCTTCCCACGTTCCTTATGGTAAGCTGGATGCATATTGCGCGGTATACTTGCAACGCTGATACAGTCTCGGACTGCATTTTTGTTTTGTGTTTTGTGTCTGCAATGTAGCTTTCACAGTAGTTAAGGTAGCGCAAAACTGCACGTCCGGTGGGTGTGAGCCTAAGCTGCTCTATTTGCTGATTTTATGAGCCTCAACAAGCTCTTCCCACGTATTATGGACGCCGAGCCTGAAGAGTTCTTTCAATGATGATCCAATGATTAAATGATCCAACTCAATGACAACATGAGTTTCCTGATTTCAGCCGGCTTGAGCGTCAAGTAGGGAGTTCTGTAGGTGGTACGGCTAGTTAAGAGAGCTTGAATTATGTATTGTGTGTCGTGCTCTTTGAGTCCGCTTCCTTGCTTTGTAATCCTCTTGACGAGGTACGTAACTTGTGACAGTGTGCGTTGGAGACGTGGGAGAGTGGCCACCCCTGATCCGTCCTTGTGGATGTGAAGTCCGAGTACGCGAAAAGAGTCGACTGTAGGGATCTTGGTTCCGTTGCGCGAGACGCTAGGATCGGGTTCGGTATAGTTGGGTGGTCTTCCTCGTGTCCATGCCCTCAGGACGAGAAGCTCGCACTTTTCGGGTGTGCATTGGAGACCGCAGTCTCGAAGGTATCTCTAGATAGTATCGACGGCTTGTTGTAGATTGCGTTCTTGTTGTCCAGTAGTAGGTGCTTTGGTCCAGAGCGTGATGTCGTCGGCGTAGAGTGCATGGCATAGGTTTGGGATGGCGTTCAGTTGTTTCGGTAGCTTGATCACTGCAATATTGAAAAGGTGCGGTGAGTTAACTGATCCTTGTGGGGTTCCTCTGTTGGGCGGCCGAAATTTATCGCTGCGGAGGTCGCAGACGCCTACTGTTGCTGTTCGGGGTGTCAAAAAGCTGCTGATGCAGTTTTAGATCCGGGATCCGCAGCCTGTAGCTTCGAGGTTGCAGAGAATGGCTTCGTGGTCCACGTTGTCGAATGCGCCTTTTACGTCGATTTCCAGGATTCATGATTTGCGTCTGTGGTCTAGGAAGTCAAGCAAGTCTTCTTTGAGGAGCAGGAGTACGTCATGTGTCGACAGAGTATGTCAGAATCCGAACATGGTGTGCGGCAAGTGTCCGTTGTGCTCGAGGTATGGTCTTAACCGGTCGTGCACCATGTGCTCGAGGACATTGCCCACGCAGGATGTGAGGGAAATGGCACGAAGATTTTTGATGCGAAGGGGTTTGTTGGGTTTGAGGATAATAGTGACCTCCAAATGCTTCCAGGTTGTTGGTAGGTCCCCCTTTTCCCAGCAGTCGTAGTACTGTAGCATTGCTGTAGTGGCAGATTGCGGCAGGTTCCGTAGGAGCTTATTAGTTATGCTGCCTTTGCCGGGACTGGTGTTTCTAGTGAGTATAGCTAAGGCTGCGTGGAGCTCTGCCTGGGTGAATGGTCGATCGAGATCTGGGTTTGGTGCACCGTTGTACGTCTTTCCGCTCGCTGATAAAGTGGGCTTGTTGCTGCTAAGTTCTTGCTGAAACTCACGAAGGAGATCACGCTCCGATCTAGCGTGATTGTGGATCAGTCTGCGCATATCTTTCATCTGTTGCGTTTTGGTACGATCGGTACCTAAGAGAGCGTGTAGGAAATGCCAGGTTTTCGTGGTGCGGGATGTCCCTTGCATGCTGTCACAAAATGTGTGCCGATTTTGCCTGCTAAGTTGCTCCGCGTAATCTCGGGCCTGTATGGTGAGAAGGGCGATTCGTTGCTTAAGTTTCTATTGAGCTTTTGTCTCTTCCAGCTCTTCAGCAGGCTTCTTTGGGCCTCCCAGAGAAAAAAAGAGATGCGGGTCGACTGCGGGGGTTTTGGTACGTAGTTGGGTGCTCTTGATGTGGTAGCCTGCTGTGACGAGAAGGCCCTTGAGCCAGTGGTCGATGCCGTCCATTGCTGTGTTGCCGCTGAGGTTGAATCTGAAGGACTTCCAGTCTGTTAGTCGAGCAACTGCAGTCTTGGTCGGTTTCCGGTTATGCGCGATGTCAAGTTGGATAATGTGGTGGTCGCTTCCGAGCGTCTCCGAGAGTCGACTCCACTCGGCCCTGTGGACGTTCGCTGTGAACGTAAAGTCCGGGTTTGCGTCCCTGGAGACACTGTTCCCGGCTCTCGTGGCCTGCAGTGGGTCGTTCCTGAGGGTCAGTCTGCGTTGTTCAGCAGTGTCGTGCACTCGGGCTCCCTTCTTGGTGGTGTTCGGATAAGCCCATGATGTATGTGGGGCGTTGAAATCTCCCATTATGACAACTTGATGGCCTTTCGTGCGTTTCCTGAGTTCATGGACAAGTGGTCGAATTCCGGGAGTTGATCACGAGGAGGGCTGTAAATGCTGACGATAAAGAGAATTTGCTGCGTTTTTCTGCCTGGTAGGATATCCACTAGGGTTTGCTCGATGGGGATTTCTATTTCGTGTTCTTGCATTGTGAGAGTTTTCTTGGTTAGGATGGCTGTGCGGTATATCGTTGAAGTCGAACGTTGTAGGTATTGGTTTCCTGTAGGCAATTACACCAGGGTGGTCCAGTTTCACGAGTTCCTGTAGGTTTGCATACCGGGGACCGGGAGGATCGACAGTTTCATTGCCAGATGGGCAGAGTTTTTGCGGGCTCTTTCTTGTGGTTTTAGGTGTCGCCATTATGAGGCTCTTCAGTTTCACAGGCAACTTCATGGTTAGGTGAGATCGAGCGGGAGGCATTGCGACTGTTTGTGCGAGCCTTCTTTCTACCCTGCTCGGTGGTGTTAAGAAGGCTGTCGAGGTAGGACTTGATGACGTAATTGTTCTTTGCGTGTGCTATTAAATTGTTGGCCTTGGCTGTTAGGCCGGTGACCTGGTTTTTGAGATTGGCGACTTGACTTGCGAGTGTGGTGACTTGGGTGTTAAGTGGGGCAATCTTCTTGACGATAAGCTTGGTGATGTTTTCAATCAGGGCGAGAATGCGCTTTGTGACTACGTCCTCGAAAGCCTGGAGGTACTTTTGAACTCTAGCTTCGATCGCGGAATCAACTGCCTCCGTGGTTAGCGTTGTAGATGGTTGCTTACTTCCATGTTCGTATTCTTTGCATCTTTTGAGTAGTCTGTCTATGACGCTTTTTTGATTTTGGAGCTTGCTCTCGAGGATTCTTACGGCTACCGCTTCTGCCGATCCGACACTGGCACTGTCAGAGTTGCCGGCAACTTCAGCGTAATTCATGCGTTTTCTGGAACGCGATCTTCATGTGGGTCTGCTGCTTCTGGTGGTGCTACTGGAGGCGTTACTTGAGCTGGCGGCACATCCATTGACCAGTGCTTAGTTCAGGGAACCCATCGCGGTTTGAGCTCCATCGACTGTCTCGTTCTTCGATGCTGTTTTGCCATTGCTGTCTTACTTAAATAAGGTGGTGGGTTAGGCTTTAGCTTTTTCTTGCATTCTTTCCCAGCCGTTTTGTGACCTTCTCCGCCAATCTTTGCACGTGGCATGGCAGTCATGGTTCGGGGGTTGGTTTGTTTTACCACATTTGTAGCAGAAATTTGGGGTTGGTCTTGGGTAGACGTCTTGACGATGTCCGAGGTCACCAAAGGTTATACTGAACTGATTTGCGGTAGGGCTTGCATCAGTAGTCGCCGCTCTGATAAATGATGCTGTAGGTGACATGCGGGCCCCCTAAATAGATGACCGCCGCCGTGGACTTTCCGAGCATGCAGACGTTGAGGACTGTATAGCGTGCTGGCATTCGAATTCCATCCATTAGCTGCGCACTGCAAGTCCCAGGCGTGATACCGTAGAGAACACCTTTGCTAACATCTTCGGGTAGACGCGAGTTGGCTTTTACGTTGGAAATGTTGCCTCCATTTCCCCCAGACAGGAATTGCGCCTGTCCTGTTTTCTTCCTTGTGATCGTCTACAAAGCGCATCCAATCTTTCCAAATACAATGAACCAACTTACCCAACAACGCATTCTGTTGCCTCCAAGCTGTATGTTAGTGACCTTGGCTAAGCTTTGAGCGTAGTTCTTGTTTGCTGTACTTGCAATGATGAGGTTTTCTTCTTTTTGCATTTGTACTCACACGTTGTCGTGGAATTGTCTTTGCAATGTTCCGCTGGCTCTTCCGACTGCGTGAGTGACTGCGACGAGCGACCATTTGGCGAGTTCAAGGCCAGCTTGTGGGGGGCAGACAATTTTGATCTCGTCCAAAAGTAGCGGTGACACACTGGATTTGCGCGGAGGTGGCGGCATGGCTGGCTGTTGTTGCGTGGATTGGGCCGCTACGGGGGCGTTGATGCGCGTCATTCTTGTCATTCCTTTCCCATGTCAGCCATTGGCCGCTGAGGTTTGTAGTTCTGCCGCTGTTTTTATCGTAGGCCCAAGATTGTGTGACGTCGGCTTCTTCCGCTGAGTGTGCTTGCATTGCGCTTGTTTCTTCTAGTCGTTCGCTTGACGTCCCGTCCTTTGCGGGTGTTTCTTGGCTCATCTCAAAGTCTGCCTGTCAGCCGCAGCACCTACGAGCACCGAGCCTCCTCTTCGGCTCACAGCGCACGTGCAACACCTGTTGCACGTTCGACGGCGGTTCTCCCCGGCGGGCCGGTGCAGTCTCGCACGGCGTTAGGCTTAGCAAGGCGCGGGGTGGTCGGTAAAGACGAAGCTTGAAATCGTGACCAAAACGACTCACTTCTAATGTAGGTGGCATCCGCTGGTTCCTTGTAGCTTATCGATTCTGCCGGTGCGAAATAAAAGTGGTGAGTGGCAAGCTTTCTGTAGAAATGAGCGCAAGACGCAGGAGCCCATGTGAGGCACGTCGGTTCTCCACGGCCCCCTAGCGGAGAGTCCCCGCAATGTAAAGAAATGAACAATTATTTTGTTAATATTTGCGCTGCCTTTATAGTGACACGTTAAAAGGATCTTTAGAACGCAGTAACGTTCTAAAGCGTTTTTTTTTTCAGATGCGAGAAGATGACGAGGACGAGCTTGCTTGCTCAGGTGGATTGTGAACAATTTTTTAGGCTCTTTCACAATCGTTGGGAACAAGGCTCCTGGGAACAGGAGCCGAAACGTCGTTTGTGTGCTTTTAAAGTTTTAATTACGCGGTCGGCGTCCGTTATCACGTGCTGCGTTAGGACATTAGACTTCATTTCGAGCACTGATAAAGGAATTTTATAGTTATAGAGGACATCCTTAGTTTTCTTTTGAACTAATGAGCAAGCCAATAACGCATCTTTTTTTTTTCTTTTCCCAAAGAGGTAATAGACGTAAATCGTAAATTTAGACACTTTTTCCTTCCTCTTATCTTCGTTCACGACGCCTTGAGCCTGGTAATACAAGGATATCCCAATACTTAGCTCAGAACTGCTTATAGAACCGCAGTGGTGCGTGCATTTAGAGTATAAGCTGTGCCGCACGTACATTCTGCCTGTGTTTTGGATGACAATATAATCGATCATTATATCACAGCCCCTTCCATACTTCTTTATCAGACAAATATCTCTCGCCGATGTGTTGCTTCGGCATGCAAGCTGCCGCTAGGTGTGCGATTGCTGATCGAAGGGTGACGGCTGTGAGATCAGTGTACATGGGCTGCACACGGATTGAACGGTGCCTGCGCCCCCGACGGGATAGTGGATAGCAATAGTGCCGGTATAAACGAGCCAGCTACTCGCCACCGTTGTTCTCTGGCAATATAGCATGGCGCTGCTGAACGAGAGGTTGGCGATGCAGCGGCTGCTGCAGGGGCTGATGTACCCCGCTTTGGTTTTTGATGGTGTGCGAAATGAGAAAAACATAACCGCTCGTGTACGTAGATTAAGATGCACATTGAAAACCCCTGCTGGCACATGCCTACTGGCATACTACTGGCATGCAACTGACGTTCATGCGGGCAAAAGTGCCTACTGGCACATACCGACTGACACAAGTTGGCATCGAAGATGAGTTTCTTCGAACAGAAACTCATCTTCGATGCCAACTTGGGTCAGTCGGTATGTGCCAGTATGAAGATGAGTTTCATCGAACAGGGGGAGAAGAAGAAGAAGCTGAGCAGTGCGGACGTTCGTCGCATGGGCTCTGTAGATTCCGACCCGCACGGACTATCTCGACCCACCGGGCCGCCAACTTTCGGGTTGGATCTGAGAGCGCTCACAAGCTGGATCATCCGGACACCGATTTCAAGGTGGTACGAGCCTTTTTTGGCAAAAACCGGACTTTGGCGGGAAACAGTCGACGCTGAGCCTACCGAGGTTTAGCACGACTACGGGCGTTGGCGGGCAGCCAGGCCGGCTCAGCGACAGCGATGCAGCCTGGACTCGACTCCCGCTCCACGAAATATCCGAATTTTGAGCCATCGACGAGTAGACTAGCCCAGAATTTGCTAGAAGCACAAGAGATGGACGACGACCACCTCGGCGCCTCCGACTGCGAGAATTCCGTGGACGGGGAGATCGAGGACTCCGCCATGCAGGAGCAACAAGACACTCACAAAGAAGACGAAGCAAATTGGGAATTGGTTATGACCAAACGCCAGAAGAATCGACAGAGGAAGAACGGACGGAACGCCGCCAGCGCCGGGAATTCCCCGGTCCCTCCCCCGACAGCTGGCGCGCCAGCTTTCGGCACGATGAAAAAAGACGGGAAAGGAGCGCAGCGGCAGCCTAGGCAGAGGCTGCCCCCGCTCCCCAGAGACGATTTCAAGATTTCAATTATTTCGCGACCGAAGGGACTCGTAGTCATGTCGCTCCAGCAGTTTCAAGTGGCCCGGGCCGTAGCCGTGGCATGCAGCAACAAGTTCGAGGGAAGAGACCTAATCACGAGGCTCCGCACAGGATCCAACATAATAATCGTGAGCACGCCGAACAAGGAGGCCGCCCAGCTCGCGAGGCGCATCACTAGCCTCACGATCGACGGACACTCTTACGACGTGAACTCTTACGTCGCCGCACCGGAAAACACCCGGAGTGGCGTGATACACGGAGTGGACCCCGGAGCGACACGGGAGGAACTGAAGGCCGACTTGTGGACGCGCACACAGGGTGTCACCGTCCACAGCGACCGAAGACTAGGCAATACCAAGACGGCCGTCATCACCTTTGACGGACGCATCACACCGAAACACGTCATCTACTGCGGAGCCGAGTAAAAGTGCTACCCGTACCGGCCCACAAGACAAATCGGCTACGTTTGTTGCCAACAAGGTCACCGCATCAGCGGTGCCCCACACCGGACGCCATGGCTTGCAAACAGTTCGGGATGCAGAACCCAGCAAACGGTCACCAATGTACCCCGAGATGCCTGATCTGCGGAGGCAACCAGGCTACCGGATCGCGGGAGTGCCAAGACCGACTAAAGAAAGCCAGGGACCTGCGAGGCAAGGCCAACGGCGGCAACAACGGTGGCGGACGCGAGAGCAGTCGTCGCAGCCGGCACGACCGCGGCAAGAAGCCGAGGTGGTTCAGCTCGGAGGGGGAGACCGCGAAGCCGTTCGAGAGTCCGGGCGTCGCGGAGCCGTTCACGGAGCCGGTCACGGTCCTTCTCGCCCCTCCCGCCCCTGGCCATTAAGAGAGGGAGCCAGCTGCAGCAGCAGTAGCAGCAGAAGAAGAAGACGAAGAAGTAGCCTACCCGAAAGAGCGGCAGCGTCAAGGTGAGCTGCAGGGAGCCGGAAACCCCTGGTTTGCTCCGCACTCGAGTGGGGCAGCTAACAAAAAAGAACAACACAAACAGCAACCGCGAACAGCCTGAACAGGAGGACGCGGAGAAAATAGCACTGAGACGCGAATTAGAGCTATCACGCGCTAGGCAGAAAAAGCTAGAACGCCAAATAGCAGAGCTAACGAAGGCAGCGCGAGACCTTAGGTCGAACAGCCCTCCGCAGCCACAAAACGTACAAACCCAATCCCCATGGCAAGCAGGCAACGAGGATTTCGCCCGTTTAAAGCGGAGATTCAGCAAATGATGCAGCAGATGACGCAGCAACAGCAGCAAGAAATGCAGCAAGTGCAATTGCAAGTCGCAGGGCTCCGGAGCAGCATCCGCAAGCAGAAGTTTACCGATAACACTAGAGAAAAGGCCTACCACCGCCCCGCGCTGGCTTCCCTCGCCGACACATCCGCAAACACCGAGGCGCAAACATGGCCAGTACAACTTTAAGCAAGCACGAAACCTTATATATATGGCAATGGAACTGCAGAGGCTGCCGTAAGAAGCAGGGCCTCCTCCAACAATGCATTCGCACACAACAAGCACCGCCCGACATCATATCGCTTCAAGAGACGGGCATGACACCAACACTCGCAGGATACACGTGTTACGAGACTCAAGAGAAAGGAAGAACGGCAACCCTAGTCAGCAAGGCACTCATTGCCATAAGCCACGACAGGATAGCCGACACCGACGTAGAGCACATGATTGTAGAAATTATACGAAAGAAGAAAAGAAAGAGGGGCAGCATCTTTATTGTAAATGCATACAGCCCCCCGAAACAGAGGAAGGCAAAATTCTACGAGCTTTTCCATGGCGCACACAAACTAGCGAAAGGCAGCACGCTAATCGTCCTAGGAGACTTTAGCGCCATGGACAAAAGCTGGGGATACGAAACAGCAAACCCAAAAGGCAAAACCCTAGCGGAGGCAGCAGAGAACACCGACTGCAACCTCCTCACAGACCCAGACACTCCAACCAGAATCGGAAACAGCGTTAGTACCGGCACCTTCCCTGACCTCACGTTCATACGAGGAGCGGAACAAGCAGTGTGGGGAACCTGTTAGAGAACCTGGGTAGTGACCACTGCATACTCAAGGCGGAAGTAACTTCGGACAGGCTAAGGCGTCAGCTGGGATCGGCAAAAATTACGGACTGGAGCGCTTTCTGAGAGGTATGCGATAGGAATCTCGCCGAGAACGGGATCCAATCAATAGAAGAGTGGGGAAAAATGCTCATTGAAAAACAGCGCAAGTACACAAAAAAAATCGCGCGAACGACACAGACGCCCGAGGTAGACGCCAGACTGCTCAAGCTGTGGGAAGCTAGAGGGAGGCTCACCAAGAGGTGGAAGAAACGAAAATACAACAGGAAGCTAAAGATAAAGATCGCAGAAGTCACAGCGAAAGCAGAGGAGTACGCGGCGCAATTGGCAAGGCAAAATTGGCAGCTATTCAGTGACTCCCTCAATAAAACTTTTAACACAGCGAGGACGTGGCATATCCTCAAGGCTCTCCTAGATCCGTCCAAGACAAAGGCAGAAAAGAACAAAACCATCTACCGGTTCATCCAGCAGTTCGAGGGACCAGACTCGGAACTCCTGGAGAAGGTACGCGTTAAATGCTTCGGGAACACAAACCCAGCAGCTTACGCAGAGCGCTACCGAGGAAACGTTAACCTGGACAGACCCATCACGCGAGAAGAGGTCTACGCAGCGATTCGAAACACAACCAGGAACACGGCCGCGGGTGCAGACAAGATGAATAACGCACTTATCCGCAACCTCAGTGAAGAGTTAGTCGCAGAATTAACCGACTTTCTCAACAAACACTGGAAGCTGAGACCGTCCCCGAGGAGTGGAAGCATGCGGAGGTAGTGATGATTCCTAAACCGGGCATGAAACTGCAAATTGAGAACCTCAGACCGATCTCGCTCACATCGTGCCTGGGAAAACTGTACGAACGAGTGGTGACGCTGAGACTACAATACATGGAGGACAACGAACTGTATCCCCCAAAAATGTTTGGCTTCAGATCAAAATTATTGACCCAAGACGTACTGCTTCAAATGAAAGAAGAAGTACTCAGGAACGTCCCCAGGAGCGGGGAGAATATAATAATGGCATTGGATATCAAGGGGGGCTTTTGACAATGTAAGCCATGAGGCTATCCTCACGGGCATGAACGACCTGATCTGCGGGAGGAGAGTCTACAGCTACGTCAAAGCCTTCCTTCCAAACAGAACGGCAACGATTAGCCTCGCAGAGCTCCGATCAGAGAAGTTCCTTACTCCAAACAAAGGGACGCCTCAAGGGTCGGTCATCTCCCCCACGCTTTTCAACATAGCCATGATTGACTTGGCAAAACAGTTAAAAGAAATTGACGGCATGCACCATGCCATGTATGCCGACGACATCACTATCTGGGTTAAAGGGACACTAAAGGGAAACAATAAATCAGTTTAGACTAATAAAGCATTGTTTGAGAAACCTGCAGGCAGTCATTTCAAGAAAATAGTTTGAATATTAGATGACAAAATGAAGGTCCAAGTATCAGTATTTGAATTTCGCGCCGAAATGCCAGCGCCGGTACGTCAGCGTGACATCAGGGATTCCAAAGTTTGTTTTCGCATTTGGGCCGCGTTGGCTGAATAAAGGTTCCTGAAACTTGGCATGTTTAATATTTGGTTCCTTTAGAACACAATGTAGTCAATCTGTACCGCTATATATAATTAGTAGGCCCTAGAAGATGCCATCAAAATCCAAGACGTCACAGCCCCCAGGTGCGGGAACTCAAGTAGGCGTCGCCACCCGCATTTCGTTCTTGCGCTTTTTCTGGCTTATCAAACGTCTTATCGTTGTAAGAGTGGTGTTTTTGGTGTTGTAGAACGGTGATTTACTTATGCAGAAGAAATCACTTTTCACTTTAGTGTCCCTTTAACACAGGCTCGCTCAGAGAGAAAGAAGAGAAGTTACAAGAGGCAGCCACCTGCGTAGAGGACTACGTCAAAGCAAGAGGGCTAGCCGGCTCCACAGAGAAGTTCGAGCTCCTGAGAGTTTGGAGAGGAAAGCAAAACCGCACAGTCCCCACCAGCGACTAGTTAAAGCTCAACGTCTACCTCGAGGGGAAGCCGATACCGGAAAAGATGGTCATCAGAATTCTGTGGATGTGGATACAGTCAAACCAATGCTGCAGCCACACCCTCGCCCTACTCAAGGCATCCACCCTGCAAGTGGCCCGCATGATCACGCGCATCTCACACAGACGCCACGGCATGCGAGAGGAGGACACACTCAAGCTCGTCAGAAGCCTGGTCGTCAGCCGAGTGGCATACAGCCTTCCGTACTACAATCCCATCAAGAGTGAGGTACAACAGGCTGACGCGATTCTACGCAAAGCCTACAAAGCCACACCCCACGTTCCCCATAACAGCTCAACCGAAAAGCTCCTAGCCTTAGGACTACACAACACCTTCGAGGAATTGAAAGAGGCGCATCTAGTCTCCCAACAGCGCAGACTACAGCAGACCCCATCTGGCAGGGAGCTCCTGAAGAAACTAGGCTGCGTCGATCAACTTCAAGAGATACAGAGGACCGAAACAATTCCGGACGAGTATCGCA
Source organism: Dermacentor albipictus (assembly GCF_038994185.2). Taxonomy (NCBI): domain Eukaryota; kingdom Metazoa; phylum Arthropoda; class Arachnida; order Ixodida; family Ixodidae; genus Dermacentor; species Dermacentor albipictus. The sequence goes on from NC_091822.1 coordinate 87,442,032, forward strand.
ACTCACTAAAAGGAGCACCCATACCCCGGAACATGGATCCCAACCTACACAAAGCAGGCAGAGAAGCGAGGGCTGAATAACTACAAAAGACACTAGCACCACAAGAAACGACGGTATATGTGGACGCAGCCACATACGCCAGACCAGCGGGGCAGAGCAACAGCAACGCGGTAGCAACTGTGATTGATTCGAACCTACGCGAGATCACCAGCGCATCACTACAAGGCTGTACGGTAGTCGAGGCTGAAGAAGCGGCCGTTGCTCTAGTGGCAGCAGAGGGATATCGGTCTAAACGGTCTCTAACAATCCTTACAGACTCACAAACGGCGTGCCGCAACTACCTACGCGGCAGAATAGGGTACGGAGCGCTCCGCATACTCCGCTCCGGAGACCACATAACACGACAACGAAAAGAAGAACCAATTAGGCATAGGATAGTATGGACGCCGGGACACACGAGAGGGGCAGGGAACCAAGAGGCGGACAGGATAGCTCGAGGGTACACTTATTACCGAGCATCCAAAGTAGGCACCTCGAGGGGACCGAACCTGTACCCCAAGATTATTCGGCGATACTAAGTTACTACAAGGGCTGCAGAAAGCGGTATCCACCACCGCACAACTCCCTTAGCAGAGAGGACTCTGTAGCGTGGAGGCATCTACAAACAGGCTCGTACCCGAACCTGAACGTACTCAGCAAAATTTACCCCACACAATACAATGACAAATGCCCCTGGTGCCACGAAACACCCACGCTGTATCACATAACGTGGGCATGCCAGAAGATAGACGTCGTACCCGTTATACCAAACCCGAATGCGGAGCAATGGGAAGGAGTGCTCTCCAGCGATCGCCAGGTCGACCAACAAGCTTTGATTCGACGAGCACAACTGGCAGCAGCATCCAGTGGAGCCCTGGACTAAGGGCAACCGACCATTGTGCTAGAAGATGGATGAAGCCATCTGAAGACCGCAGAAGACTAGCGAACCTAGAGCTGATAAAGTTTTTCACTCACTCACACTCATCGCACAGCGGCACATACCCTGTCCCGCATCTACAGTGAGCCACGTCGGCACCAAAGAGGTTCACTGAAGAGCGGCACATATGCACACATTGCCACCTACTCAGTGACTCAAGTTAGTCTGATAGTTGGTTTCGAACCCTCTTCCCGTAGCACAGCCGATCGATGCGCTACCCATCTGTTCGTTGACCACCCAGTGAGTGAGGTAGGCGGGAAGTGGTTAGAGACATACATACATAGACAGATAGGTAGTCAGAAACAGCAAAGTGCGTGATCGAAGTGTCTTATGAGTGCTAAAGGCTTGAAAACGTTATGTCACTGATCTGCACCAGCGAGTTCAGTTAAGCATCCCATTGCTGGCCCGGGCAAGTCACAAGATTTTCTTCGCATCTTGTCGCGCCACACGAGAATGAACAGCAGGGCCGCGATGCAAATATTCACTCCTCCCAGCATCCGGTAGAAGTTGTCGTACGAGCCGAGCGTGTCGCGGAAGAATCCTGCGTCAGAAAGAGAGAGGCAAAATATTTATTTAAATGATCACTCTAGGAGTACTTGCATAAGTTGGTAAACGGGATGGGAGCTAATTATGACTGACTATAGAAGCTTTACACGCGAATGCCCATAGCGATTTAAGGATCTCCTTGCCATTAACCCGTGACCTGACTGTCCTCAAACGATGTCAGCCCTTAGGCAGGCACACATCGCTTCACTTTCACCTTCTCTCACGAGTTGGTGGACATTTGGAGCCATATCCCTTGCGTATGCCTGACATTTCACTTGCGGAGGTGCCTAAGAAACACGTTGGTACACATCTTAGTAACTTAGTACACATCTTTAAAAAAACTTGTTTGTTTTCCCCACCACCGACAATTTTTGAAAGGCTAGATAAAGCTTCGTTGTTCACAGGTCTTTGTTAAAAATATTCAACAGCAAGCTTATATTTAAACACGAATCCTACATGACGCAAGCTTTGTCAACCTGCTATCGTGGGATCCGATGTGGCTCAATTGCGAGTTTCAAAATTTCAGTTTGTGCCATAAACCGCGGGGGTCATTTAAAGTTCGCTTCATCAAAAGAAGCTCTCGGCGAAGCACCAAAAAAAGCTGCCGAGCCTTCTTGTTGGGCGTATCCTGCGGTTTACTGGCTTTCGATTTCTACGAAGAAGCGGGGTGATTGAACTTACGTTAAAGCTTTAGCCCGGGGCCAACTCCTATGCTGCCTAGCTATAGACATGTAAAACAAGGAAACCCTTTTATAAATCAACCCCTCAACAAATTTCAATAACATTCGTTGCATTCAAGCAGAAAGTTCAATTTGAGTCTGCTGTAGTAAGCGGCGTCTTTACATAGGTCCTGGGTTTTCGCGAAAATTTCCGAAAATGGTTAACTTTCAAGGAAAATAGAAGCGCGAAGTTTGAAAGTGTATAACTGTGCACCAAGAAAGCTGTCGCAGTTCTGTATACTGCAGCTGTTAAAACATCTAAAGCATGCAAAATTGATGTATTACACATTGCTCTAAAATGCACCACTAAATTCTGAGGAGTACTCTTGAAAAATCTTTGCAAAGAATGTAACAGATCCATCTAAGTTATAACTTAGATACTAACTTTGTAACCTCTGAATATGTTATTAGGTGCTGTCTGCACTATAGGGATATATTTCTACATAACTGGGTTAGTGTTGTGAACTTCGTAGTATCGTTTTCTGAACTTTTGCGATCTGCCTAAATCCACTGCCTAAATAAAAAACCTGCTTCAAAGAGTCACTAGATTTTAACTTTTTCTTTTAGATTCAACAAGCTTCACGAAATTCGGTGCCATTGTTGCCTAGAAAAGCGATTTTTCTGTTACCCTGTATTTATATAGGCGGCCCAGAGCTAAAGCCTCCTCTTCAAAGTGGATTTGGGTCCGTGCATAGGATGCTCGCGGCGGGCACAAAGCGTGGGGCAACGTTGCGGTGCCTGCGCAAATCGCCATGCGGTTTCCGCCTGCACGGCTGCACTTATGCTTCATTGCAGCAGCGTTGATGTCTCCTTGTCTGTGCAGTTGTCTCTGCGGATGACGGTGACGAATATTTCTATTACAGCGGCAGTGCCATAGCGTTAGAAGTTTTCGGGAACAGACTGAAAGCACGCTGTCGAAATTCGGTAGCCGTGTAATATTATATTATGTAGATAGATATTATACACATCAAATAATATTCGTTTTAATGTCCCTTTGAGCCAGTGACGTAGTAAGGGTGTGGCACACCGGGAACGCCTGCCCCGCCCCCCCCCCTCCAAAAAAAACAATTTCTGGCTACGACCCTGCTTTCAGCTATCATCTGGTAGTGAATCTGCTTTGGAATATGGTTAGGGTGGCCTTACTTACTCATATAGTCGCTATGTTTACTGCGACTTTGAAGCTGCGGGTTCCAATCATTCGGGTAAGGACAATCAAAAGCCCAGCAGCCTTTGCATTGTGCTCTGCTTCTCACCTATGATTGTAGGCGCACTAAACGACAGCGGCACCAGCGCTAGTCCGAGAATACCGAAGAACGTAGGCAGCCGCTCCACTCCACAGTAGTCGTTGACCAGGACGCTGCGGATGCATGTCACGAAACCCTGGCACACTCCCAGCACCACGTTTAGCACCACGAAGGCAGGCAAGGACTGCACCAACGGCATAAGCACCAACCAGGCGCCGGCTCCGACGAAGCACAAGACGGCCAGCGGGCACCGGCTATTTGCCACGTTGTCCGAGGCGAACGGCAAAATAGTCCTTCCGGCAAACTGGCCTACTGCATTGTACGTGAGCACCAGCTTTGCCTCCTCAAGCGGAGATCCCCTGTCCCGGCCATAGTCCACAATCGTGGTTGTGTGCATCGATATGGCACAATCGCAGAGGGCGTACACGACGAGCAGTACATAGAAGGCAAGCTGACGGAACAGAGCCAATTGTTCCAGGATGCCTTTAATTGAATCAGAGGGCACCGACTTCGAGAATGTAGTTGTCTGCGTTCCGTAAGAAACGCGCGTGTCGCCAGAATGACATTTTGATTCGCGCCGGCTGTTCACTTTCTGAGATTGGCTACTGCTGGCCGACATTCGCCGGCGGCTGGGTGTGGCGCACAGCTGGCATGATAATTGGTATGTCTCTGTTTCTTGCTTCGCGTCAATGCTATTTTTTTCGTCGCACCACGTCTCACTAAAAACTCCATGTCGTGTCTGAAAATTTAAGTTTACTTCATGCTTCGGCACAGCGCAAACTGACCGTGCGATCTTCAAATCATTCTGAGCTTCCCGAGCATCTTTGCTGTTTCTTGTGATAACATTTGTGGTTGCATCGTCTTTGACCGGTTGGTTGCGCCCAGTACCCCGCAAAAACCTCAGTATGACGGGACGTGGATAGCGGAGCAACATCTCCAGTGGCAGGGCATTCAGCGCGATTGCAGCACCGATAAGCAGACTTCCTCCCAAGCCGTAATTTGAGGCGGTGGCTGAAAAAACTAGGGGCCCAGATAGTCCCGATGCGGCCCACCCGATGTACTTGCAGGCCGTAGCTGTAGCTCTGTACTTTTCGAAGTACAACATTGTCATCACGGTGAAAGAAATGATCGATGCTCCACAGCCTGTGCCTGCAAAGAATATTCATTAGAGAATCAGAGAATATTCAAAGCTTATGCATTGTTAGCATGATTGACTTCATTGAAAATAGTTAGGAATGGCGACGTATCCAAACCACATTTTTAATCAATTTTCTGACACGATAGCAACTGTCTTTTCGGAAGACTCTCCTCCAGGCTTGTCGTAGTAATGATGAAGTTATGTACTTGCCGTCGTTGGCAGTCATAAACAATAGATTTATTAACGGATGCTTGCGACAGTCGAATACTTAAACATTGCCAAAAATTGTTTTTTGCTGCATACGATGGTTAGTATAGTACTAAAAAGTCACAAAAACACAGTTTGTCAATGACTTTAGCAGTTATTCGTTGTTGTGATATCATGTTCGATTGCTGTGCAATAGCTGTACTCTCGCTAATTAACGCATGCCTTGGTGGTTTAGAAACTACCCATGATCTCTCGCCTTAACTATACATTATGTTTCTAGGCCTCGTGTTGAATTTCTCCTCAAGCAAGGTTTGCTTGGTATTTGAAGCGAGAAGCAATATGATAATTTTACTGTTCCGTTCTGTCACCCGAACTCTGAAAGAGGTGTATTGCTCCTGGCTCACGTCAGCCCTTTTAAATCTTGCCAACGCAGGTCGGCTCGCCTCGTACAGCAAGTAACAGGACTTGGCAATGCTGTTTATCTTTCTAAACCTTGACGTCTCTCGCTGAAGTTCGTAGTAAGGTCTAGAAAACTCACCGGGAAGGATAAGCAGCAGGTACAACAAAAAAAGAAAAAACTGGCTTGTATTCGGTATATCTACAGAATATCGCCCCTATTACACAGAGATTACGGAAGTCCGAAATCGGCAACCAAACATCTCTCGTGAATTTGTAGCACTTTCGAAGCTAGTCTGAAGCATGCCTAACCAAACACCATGGTCGTTATCTTAAATGGGATACTAGTCTTCTCTATGCAATTACACTTTGCAGATATAGACCTTGTCTCAATGAAAGCTTTGTTGCTTTCATTGAGGCAAGGTCTCTATAGCTCTACCTTAAAGAAATCTGACATTTTGATATATGGCATTTCATTGAATATAATGCGAACCGCTTTCTAAATTATTAAATATTATTGTTCTATGGACGCAGTACAAATAAAGAAAACAGCCAGCGAAGTAACAGAGGCCTACGACAATCTGAAACGCCTATTAGTAATTCTTCCGTTTACCTCACAGATAAATAACCCCCCTTTGATTCATCTCACTGCAGTGTTAACCTGTAGAGAAGAAAAAGCACTGAAAGGCTAACCACCCGCTCATTTTTCGGAAACGTCCACTCCTAATCATACGTGCGCTCTTTTTGAGCGAAAGCTCTACTCCTCGAGGTGCAACTCTCAAGGTCAATCTCGGCACGCGTTTGACCTTCAGCTGCCGGCGCAAAAGTGCGAAGGCGCGACATCACGTCACGTGATCCGCTGCGGAGAGGCATCGCAGCTGCACTCGCTCGAGCCTCGCCGCTGTGTACCACGTGACTAGCCCAGAGTTTAGCTGCTTCGGCGGCGCTTGGTCGCTCAGTCTCGCCATAGATGAAGCATGCGCGGTGCGAGCGCGTCAACTCTTCGCCGCAAGCGACAGGCTGAGTCCGAGCACTCTGCCGATATAGCTCGCTGGGAAGAAGCACTGAAGAACCCTGTCTAACCATGCGTCCCAGAGCTTTCGCTCGTATAACTAGGCTCAAGCCACGTTGAACCGCAGCCACTTTTTTCTACAACGTCCGTTGTTCCGTTCTGCTTATTTCGATTTGCATCCTATACTCGGACAGAAATCCGGCGGAAATGTGTTGCAGTTGTTGGGGCTGCGTTCCATCTATTCGCATGACTACCCTTGTCTGTATATGGTGCATTAACTTGCACGTGATCGTCAACACGTTGTTGTGCCAAAAAAAAAGGAAAAAAAGCCAGGCTAGAGAAAAAGGAAGCTCCTAAGTCACCACTGAACCCGTTGATTTACATCCTACTTGGGACCATCTCGGCGTGATGAACCCAACGGCGCCAACAGGACTCCTACGAAGTGCGAGTGCCAAGAGTACTGTTGGCTCGCGAAACAGCGGCTGAGGTGTTGTGGGCTTGCCGTGCGTGTTGCTCTCCCACAGGAAATAACCACCGAGCGCATATGGCACGCACTGCCAATTCACGAACTAGAGCTCGGCATTATCCATGAAAATGTGAACTTGCAATCGTTGCATTCTGTAGGTAGGAAACTGTGGGATGTAAACTTGAAGGATAACAAAGAAGCTTAAGTTAGGTACTGCGCTATGATCGATTCGATAGGCGTAGCGGTAACAGACCGGAGAGCGATGTGAATTACGGAACATATGGACGTAGCAGGTACTATATTGAGATGAAGAGGAAGCTTAGAAATAGGCCCAAATCCGTTGCCGCCTATTTTGTTAAACGCAGAATTTTTTTAGGTAACCACTTGACCAATTTTAATATTTTTTGCATTTGAGAGAAAAAGTTATGTGCTAGTGTTTGCAGATGCAGAATTTCGATTTAGAACTTTAATGTCTTGACAAAGATTTATGTAAATTGGTAAGAGTGGAAAAAAAATATAGAACTAAGTTTACAAATCAATAACGCTGCATCAAAGCAGATGTCGCACCTGTGTAAGCTGCATCCATCAGAGCATCGAAAGTGGAGAAATGTAATATGTTATTTACTCAAGGGTAGAAAGTTGGGCGAGTTGGTACGGTAATATATTATTGGATTGTATACCGCGAAGTGACAAACACACAGACTCGAAAAAGGCAGGACGATCGCTCGTCCCGTCTTCTTCTAGTCTGTGCGTGTGTCGACGATCACTTCGTGCTACCGTCCAAGAATATTATTTACAGCTTACGTGAATTTGTTTCAAAGTTTACAAGAGGTTTGCAGAAGTTCTATTCATACAATACTAATGTATTCAACGTGGATATGAACTGCACTCATTTCATCAGCTTTAGATGTAGTATTCCGGAAAATACTTCACTAAATAAGTGCAGTTTTCAGAAGGGCTGTATCGTTTTTCATCACTGAACTACAAAGTTGTCCGTTGAAAGCTTCCTCTGTCTAACTTTTGCAATTTTCAGCAATTGTTATTAAACAATTGATGGCCTAATAAAAGAATATTGTCTCGCCATCCAGGCCCTGCGAAAGTGAATATCCAGCGAACCTGTTGAAAACCACCACTGAAAGTGCTGAGAGGGGTATGCAATGCTTTATTGCTTTAGGGCAATGGTAGTAATGGTAAATTAGAGTAATTGTAGTAACGGGAGTAATCGTGATCTAGAAGCAAGCCGTCGTCCAAATTGGTTCTGCAACAGCATTGCAGTTATTGCTAGGCTGGTTGTTTTTTATACGATAGGCTAGCGTTGCGGCTCCAGGTGGCGTTTGGGTCATGAATCCACCAAGCCTATCGAACCTAGCGCCCAGTAGTAGGAATGAAAGAAAAAGGGCTTATTTGACATTAGTTACACGGCTCCAGTTACGGAAGCCCACTACGTGCAGGGAGGGGCATGTTAAACGTCCGAGTTCATATCAGGACAGGTCGGCCCAACTGCACGAAAAGTACCCGCTTTTAATACCGTCGTCTTCCCTAGGCGACTCCACTAGGGAATCTGATGGCTGTGTCGCAGCCAATCCCAATTGGCGAATCGGTTGCGCCACAAAGCCCATAATATCGTATGGTTCCGCAGCACTCCCACCTCTGATGCACTCCTGCCCGTAGCAGCACTCCTAACTTGTTAGCACTGCTACCTTAGTAGTACTCCTACCTCCAATGGTACGGAATATGGGGCAGGATAGCAACCTGGGAATCAAGGTCAGCGCCTTTTTCGGTAGCATTTGACGTTGGCGCTCTTGATCAATAATTCAGGCTGTCAGGTAGTGCTAGGAGGCTTTTTGTGGACCCATCAGCAGTCGGTGTCAACGCTGCATTGACGTCTGGATAGACGCTGATGGATGGGTGGCGTTGCCGTGGAAAGCGCCCAGACGTAACACTAGGGACGTCACTTCGCACGTCGCAAGCTGCTGTCGCCGCAGCAACTTGCGCAACAGTAATCATTACCGGAAAACGTATGCGGATAACGCTGCGTGCTTCGCATTATTATCAGGAGAGCCTTATCATAAATTATGTGGTTCGTATGATTCTTTTGTGCTTGTTATTGAGGCGCATGTTGTTCTGTATGCTGCAATCCTGGTTCCAATAATATATACAGTGTTCGCTTCACCTTGCTGAGTGCTTGAAGCCTCTGCCTTACAGGGATACAGGTCATAGCTCCTGAACCTGCACTGCCACCGGGATCGGCCCACATTTTTGCTAACGGGCGTGGACACGAAAAATGACGACCATTTGAAAGCTAACAGCTTCGTTATAATATCAGCTTCCGACAGTCACGGGGCTTTAAACCTTTCTTTTTCAATGTCACCAACCTCATGAAATTTGATGCAGTGCGTACCGGGGAATACTATTTCTCCGTTCCCATGTGTTTGATAGGAGCGCCTATATAAGATACAGCTTCCTCCTAAGAGGAACAAACGGAGTTGCATAGAAAGTTTCATTCCTATTTTCGAATGTAAAATACTCTGTAAATGAACCTAAGCTCAGTGTGCGCGCGTGAAAAAGCGTTTCTTTTATGGTGGAACAATGAGAGTTGACATACCTGCAAGATCTTTCTGCCCCAACTTGGGCACATTTGCGTCATCAAACTCTTCCACTCGAAGATCCCATCGAGCTAAGCGTCCTGAGGGAGCTTTTATATTCGCCAGCCAACACAATATGGTTGGTCGCTTACCACAGGGAAAGGTCGGGCATACAGCTAAGGGCGAAACTTCGTGATTGCCCACACGACAGCCAAACACACCTTTTCGGTAGTAGAAAGATTCATTTCGCACATCATGAAGTGCGGCTGGCGTAGGCATTAACTCGTTGGACACCTTGTTGTCGCTGCACAATAACAGTACAAATTCCAACGTTGCTCGCGTTCGTGTGTATATCTGTATCCGCATCCGCGTCAAACTGGCCCAGAATTGGAGGAGACTGGAGGTGGGTCTGGAGCCTGGACTCATAAAAGGACTCCTTCGTAAGCCGAGTTAGTGGTTCAGCGAGGTGTAAAAAATTCTCAACGAAGTTACCGTAGTATGCGCAAAGCCCAAGAAAGCGTTGTACTTCCCGCTTGTTTGTAGGTGTTGTGAAATAGGCAAAAGTCGTAGTTTTTTCTGGGTCGGGTCCAATTCCAGCGTTATTGACTACATGGCCAAGGAATTTGAGTTTGTTGTAGGCGAAGTGGAATTTTTTCCAGGTATAAGGGAGAGATCAGTGGTACGGATGGCCTGAAGGATGGTTTTAAGTCGCTCCACGTTTTGTTAAAACGTCGCAGAGAAGGCTACAAGGTCATCTAAATATTCGAGACAAGATTGCCACTTTAGGCGAGCTAAGTTAGTGTCCATCATTTGTTCAAAAGTTCCGGGCGCTGAACACAAGCCGAATGCTACGACCTTAAACTCATACAGGCCGTCCGGTGTAGTAAAGGCAGTCTTTTCACGGTCGCGCTCATCCACTTCACTCTTCCAATAGCCACTGTGGAAAAGCATCCACGAAAAATAGCAGGCATGCCGGAGGCAATCTAAGGAGGCATCGGTGTGGGGCAGTGGATAAACGACTTTTTTGGGACGTGGTTGAGTTTGCAGTAATCCACGCAGTACCGTACACTGCCGTCTTTCTTTTTCACCAACACAACCGGTGATGCCCACGGATTAGTGGAAGGTTGTATAATGTCGTCTTCGAGCATCTGCGTGGCTTGGCTACGAATGGCACCATGCTCCTTCTGGAAAACCCGGTAGGCATGTTGGTGCATGGGCCTCACAATCGACTCAGTGATGATGCGGTGTTTCGTGAGTGGAGTCTGTTTTACTCGGGAAGTTGACGCAAGACAATCTTTGAACGAGTGCAGCAGGCTGAGGAGACTTCTTCTGCGCCGGGGTTAGGTGCGGGCTCACATCAATGGCACTGACGACATTTGCGTCATGGGTGCTGCTCAGTGGTAGTTCGGTCAACGACGCGCAGTCTTCGATGGATTGAAGTGTTCGAAGTGCGCTATAGCACTGCGCTTAGCCAAATGCAGTAACTCTATACTGAAATTCGTGACCATGATCACCGTTTGCTTGCGGCGGATTTCAACACCTGTTGCGACGCAGAGTTATCGAAATAGTAGGACGGAAACGTTCCCTTCGGCGATTTTAGGGACATTTTGACCGGACTCGCACTCAACGACAACGAACATGCTACTCCGTGGTGGTACTGTAACTGTGCGATTAACGACACGCAATGCTGTTCGCTCTGAGTGGTTTTCACCCGGTGGTATGGTACGTTGGCTAGAGATTGTAACGAGTAGGTCCCGTATGTGGATGACGGCTTGATATTCCTTTTCTAAGGAAATCCACTCCTAAGATTATTTCCCGCGAACAATGAATCAGTGTTACGAAAGAGCCTATAAAGGTAGAATTCCGTATTTGAATTCTGGCCGGGTATCGTCCTGTTGCTGTTACAACATGACCAGCGGCTGTGCACAGCTGCGGACCTTCCCAAGGCGTCGTAACATTCCGTAGTGCAGCTGCGAATGTACCATTGAGAACGGAGTAATCGGCAGCGGTGTCGACAAGAGCGATTACATGATGACCATCAAGAGAAACGGCAATATCAGCGGGAACTTTGGTATGAGGTGAGATGTCACGAATTGGTTGGTCGCTTGTCGGTTGCTCTTCGGTCACACATTGCGTGGATAGAGGAAATTTGACCGTTTCGCGAATAGCGGTCTCACCTCCGACCCGTTGCTTTTCCTAGTTTCCCCGAGATGGGCTGGAGACACTGCGGCCGACGGAATCGAAGGGGTAAGTGTTGTGGCTAGGGGGCGCAAAGCGCCTAGGAGACTGTGATCGAGACTACCGTCACTGTGGAACCACAAGGTTATGATGTCCTGCCAGATACGCTTCGATTTCCTGAGGGCACTCCCCGTAGTGCTGGCAACGCGCGTCAGGATGAAAGCTGCAGAGGCCCATTTGGCGGAACGTACGGTCATTCTAAAGGTGACCGACTTCCTCACAGTGGTAACACACTGTACGGTTGTCGGCAGTGCGCCACACATTTGTCATCCTCATGTTCAGTCGTTGATCACTGCATGTAGCCCTACGCGGAGTTGCGGCGCTTGGAAACCGCGGTGCTGCCTGTCCCGTTGGAGACGAGAAACTGCCTGTAGTTGGCACTGACGCGCGCAGCGTTTCGGCATAACTCATCAAGGGGGTGTGAAAGGTTACTTTACTCGCCGGATGTCGTCACGAACCACGCCTGTAATTGCCGTCACATTCGGCTGAGATGTCTCTGCTTCCAATTTTGAAGTTCCTCCCTCACCACATGCCATTCGAGGTCTATGAGACTCATTTTCGTTTCTCGTCACGAGGCAGCAGGTGGTGGCTGTGAGACGCTCATATTGTGACGGCTGCTGCCGAAGCATCCTCTCCATGGTTGATGCCTCACGAAGGAACTCCGCTACAGTGGCGGGAGCATTACGCACACAACTGGCAAACAGTTGGCCTTTGATTCGACGCCTCAAGAGCTGCACCTTCTTCTCCTTGGATAAGGGATCCGCTCGCTGAAATCACCCATACATGTCTTCGACCAACATAGCAACGCCCGTAGTCCCAATGGCTGAACCTGGCCACTCGTCCGAAGTCATCCAGCCAATATTCAACGTCCTAGAATGCGTGACCTTGGGAAGACCGAGGCATACGTGGTGCATAACCATTCCACGGGACAGGAGCAGTTTGGGTCTCTTGCGACTCGCCTGCCATTGTGGTGGACATGTTTCTCCATGGACTTGCCAGCAGATCGAACTCACGTGGCAGTCCTTGTAGGCGACAGCGTCTTCGGGCGACATGGGGTGAGAAAGCTAGTGGCGTCTGCAGCATTGGGTCAAGATGTCCTAGGTTGTCGCCTAGGTCTACCCAGTACCTCCACTAGTTTTTGGCGAGAGGAAAGCAGAAAGAAATGCACCGGCAGCGAACGGCACCTTTACTGAAGCGGCCACAACAACCAACGTCGTTCACGTCGTCTTCTGCAGACAACCAGTCCAAAAATTGGCTGCCGGATCTGATGATGATGATTATGAAATGAACATGTAAAACACGCGTGACACTATATTGCACATCGCCTACAACATTTTTTTTATAATTCGCTCGGAAGCGAGTACTCAAAATATTAATTCTGCGTAATGACACGTCTACTTGTTTATTCTTTTCCCGGGGAGAGCATTGCACTGGCTAACCACTGTTATTGCTCATCGCAAGACGCAACTGCATAATTTTGAACTTTTCAATATTATCGTTGATATCTGTTGTATATGTTCTCTCTGAACCTCATTTTATCGGTATATATGCGCGACGCCAATAGTGTTGTACTTTCTCTGAGCCAACAGGGCATCAACCATTACCCAGGTACCTTCGACGAGTCATCTACAAGTAGACGGCCTGCAGAACCGATTTCGACGATCGCTGCCTAGGCTCGCCGCTGTCATTGTGCTTGAGTATTACTTGTTTTGTGGGTACAAGTTTCTGAAATAAAGAGTTAGTTTCATGACTCGCAGTGGCGCCACCGTCCTATTCGTCAGCGTCACTACAACGTGACATCTTGTGGAGGTGCTTTTACTTTCATGTACCGGATATCCCTGTCAAGTCTAAAACCTGTAGAGAGCGCCAACGTGTCCTCAGACCATCGAGATAGCCCTCGGCTGCAAAGCCTACATCCAGAGTACGGACTTCTACATCAGACGGCCAGGAGAACCGTGGCCAAGTCGGCTACTACGATGACGGACTGAGCCTCCCCTGCAGGCAGGTTACTGCAACAACCCCGCGAACAGCCTTTCTAACGCGGGGCTTTGTCCTACGACGATGAGACATGGCTTGAGGCTGTTGAAAGAGTGTCAACCTTCAGCAGCTGCGACTCTGAGGACAAAGCGCGCCACGTGCACTAATGCTCGGACAATTAGTAATAGGCCATAATGGTGCGCAAATGAACGCTGGTTGTCGTCCAAAGACCGAGTGAGAACCCAGAGTTGTCAATACTCAGCAAAATATATTTTTCAAATAAGGCGATTACATTCACACGTGCACACTTCGGCTAGGCACATCACAATGCAATTTAGATGAGTGTTAACAAAACTCTGGAAAATAATTAACGACAAGCACGAAGAGTTCAAGACGTACAGTACAGAAATAATATGAGTACCAATTGTCCGCTCGTATTCAACCGTGCAGGTCTTGAGCCAGGCGTCCATGACGTACTTTGAGGCAAATTTCAAAGAAGGGACTTCTTCCAGAAATGCAGGCGTCCGAGGAACTTATCGGCTAGTTTGTCGGAGAGTCCCGTTCTACTGCAAGAAGTCGGTCTACGCGTCACATCTCTTCACCGGCGCGGTCAAATCACCACTGATTCTAGCACAGCGCTTTTATCGCCTTCGCCGACATATCTCAAACTTTCTGATGGGAGTCGTGCTCCTATAGCATGAAAAAACCTGGCAGCTTAGACATTTCTCGTCTTTTCAGCCGTGGCCACAGAAATGCCTTCGTGCAGGATGGTGTACTTTTTTATCTTTTCTTTTCGGGGAGCGCATTTAACCCGCCAAAGACTTTAAATTATCGCTCAGCGATAATTTAAAGTCTTTACGCTGTTACAGTTTACATTGTGCGGCAATGAATGGAACGGATGTCAAACGCGCCTGTGACATATAAAGGCTATGAAACATGAGGCGCAAACATGAAAAGACTTGTCCGTAAGGTGTGTGCGACAGGATTATGCGCGGAATGTGGAAATCGTACTCTCCTCAGTCCTAACTTCAACCTCTCTACGCCAAAGAGCGGTTTGCATGCCATGACTCTCTGTGCGCGTTGACCCGGCGTGTCTTGAAAGGGCTCTCTGCTAGGGAGTGAAAGAGAATGAGGTTGGCCGGATGGCTGACGTTATCAGAAAGCAAGCGAGCCGCCACTCTGCCCTTGCGTGCAAGTGCATGCACTCTGAACGTTTCTGTAATTTTTGTCTTGTAGCGCACCACTTACCCTTAAGGATGTATTAAACTTCTGTTACTTGCTTTTGCATCACCTCGTCTTCCCTGCTAAACTCTCTGTGATGGTCAACCTGGTTCGAGCTCCAAGCACACACTGTTGAAGGTCAGAAAACCCCCTCCTCATAACATAGGGTAAGGAGCGGTGGGATATCGGATCAAATCAAATCAAATCTTTATTTTCCACCATGTACATTGCAGATGGAGGACAACGGAAAAAAAGCTGCCAGTAGGCGGCTTGACATGTCCGTGAACTGCGTCATCTACGAACCTCGTCTACCACGTCGCAACTGAATGCAGCGTTTGTAACTGTCGATGGCGGATTCTCGGGTTCAAGGTGGTGAGTGTGGGACTTTCTCTGCAGAGTTTTGCCAGGTTTAGTTGAAAGGTTAGAACTGAACGGGTAATTCCAGCTATTGCTGTCGCTCAGTTAGGTTGTAGCACGACAACTGTGTACAGTAGGGAGAGCAGCGCTGAAAATTGCCGTGAATTAGACAGTAATTGCGTAAGCTGGAGTTGTTAGACGTGGCGAAGGAGTGGCACTTGGATGTCACTGACGCTCTCCGAAAACCAGAGTTGATTGAGCTTATTCTTGCTTTGTAGGCTGAGGATGACGAGCTTACGGAATGCCTGCAGATCATTAAAGAAAGGGAGTTTCCAAAAAGTCAGGCAGAACAGCGTGAACAACGGGAAAATAAAAAACACAAAGAACGTGAAGAACGGGAACGTAACGACACAGTGGAATTAAAGTGACGCGAGCTTGAAATAGAACGCGCTCGAGCAGCGGGGCAGAGGAGCGAACGAAACGTGCAGTTGAGCACGTATCGTTCAAAATGGCAGAACTACTGCGACACTTTAATCTTGGAGAGGACATTGGTTTGTTTTTGTTGACCTTCGAGCAGGCGTGCGAGAGGCAAGGGTTTTCTCGATAACCGTGGCCGCAGCGTCTGTTCGCACTGTGACAGGGAGAGGCAGTGGACGTAATCGCTCACTTAACCATAAAGGAAGCTGAGGATTGTGATAAGGTACAGTCCAGTTGGCTGAGGAATGTATAGGCTGCCAGTGGAAGTGTTCCGCGGAAGTTCTGCGAAATTGAAAGGCTAGGAATGAGACCTATACAGAATTTCCATATAAGCTGACGTAAAACATAGAGGACTGGCTCAAGGCACAAAAAGCCTATGGTGATCACGCGAAGGTTGTTTAGAGCTTTGCACTTGAACAATTTTACAAGCGGTTACCTCGGAACGCGAAGTGCAGGGTTCAAAATAGGTCTGAAGTTACCACGATAGCCAGTGCCGCTGAACTAAAACAGGAATTTGAGACGCGTCTGGCTCGCGAAGTCAGCAACGGTCGAAAAGGCTTTCCTAATTTCAGGCAGGCAGGCCGAACTCCAGGCTGAAAAAAATAAAGCACGACCTTATGATTGAGGGTACCTCAAAATGTGGTATTTCCTGGTTGGAAGCGACCTTTGAAGTTAAGGCAGAGCAGTAAAAGAAATTGGAAGCAAGGAAATAGTTTCTTTGCTACAACGGTCACAAACCATAGCACATTTCTGCGTAATGTAACAAGGCAAAGGTAGTGTTTTTATCGGTCGGTTGCAATGTCGAGATCATGAAGCTGCTGGAACTGTGCATGCGCGACCCTGAGGAAAACGGGAAACCACGTCGCGCACTACGCTACTCCGCAGCTACTGTAGACGTGGTTCATAGCTCTTATGTGGAACCTGAGATGTTCACGGTTGAATGCGCCTGGATTAAACAAGCTGTAGAAGCTCACAGTGCATGTCTTTCTGTCGCAAAGATGTCTATTAAGGATCCTTTAGGCACACCTGAGACGGAAGCTGTCGTATCGCTTAGTCTTCCTCAGCTCTACTATCTGTTCTGAAATATGTACCATCAAATTCTGAGCTAGAAATGGCTTACATCCGGGGAGGGTAGCAGGATGGCACTAACGAGATCTAAAGCTAGTGAGCTGTGAAACAGTCGCGGAAAGTACACTAACTGAGGTGGATGGCTATTCGGAACCTGAGAGAGCCTGCGTTCTTTCGAGAATGCGTCCGCGTTGGAACCGCAGGAGATTGTATCCGCGCAGGCAGAGATCCCGTTAGTGGTAACAGCCGAGTTAATGGAACAGCAGTCGCCAGATGTGTTTGTAGCGCCTAGTCGTAAGGCCTACAGCGGCTGTCAGAGATACAAAGTTCAGCCTCGAAGTCCGAGAAAAACAAGGACCCCAGCCAGCGGAACATCTGAAGCAACACAAACGAAGCTATTGCACGGGTGAATATTCCCGAAAAGATTCCGGTAGAGCTTCTGGGACTCGTGTGAGACACTAACGAAGAGGCTAGGGAACAACTAATTAGGGAACTAGTCTCTAAAGCGCAGCTGTAGCCTGAACAAATAACGGAATTCCAGGAAATCCTGCAAGAATTTCAGGACTTGTTAGTAGATAGGCCAGAAAGGACATCGGTTCTTACACCCGACATCGAGCTCACCTCTACGGAGCCGGTACGTTCAAAGGCATATCGAGTTTCACCGCACAAACATGAGATTATGGATGAGGAAGTAAAAAAAAATTACGAACCTTTTCCCTACCGGTAAATGGGGGAAAGCGAAGCTTATCCAGCATGCACCTGACCTTCGTCATGGTTAAGTAACCCACATGTAACGGTGCCGGATTGCGTCGGCCTCCCTTCCTCAGCGTGAGATCGCCTCGTTCCTGTCGGATTCCTGTCGTTCCTGTCGGTTCCTGTCGGATTCCGTTCCTGTCGTTCCTGTCGGTTCCTGCCTGGGCTCGGGCGACTCTAACGGCTGGATCGGCGTACCGATGGCGAGCCCCTTCACAGGCGAGCTCTCGCCGCCGCTGGTCGAACACTGCCAGTTCCTCGGGGGAATGCAAAATACGTGGCCTTCCCATCTGTTCTCTGAGAATTAATTGAACGGAAACGGAGCCGGCGGAGGTACGCGCGAAACCCTGTCCTGCTGTATCCCTCCCTAGCGGAAGCGAAACGGCTCTGGTTCGTTGCGGAATCCTTGCTAATGGCTAACGCTCCGATGCTGGCGCAGCTGTCAACTTATCAAACCACCCTTTCCGGCAGCTTCTCTGCTCTGGGAGCAACTGATTTTTTTTTTTTTTGCATGGCCACTAGACCGCCACTTGTGAGCCAATACAAGCTCCGTTGGATAAATTTTTACTCTAGGTGTGATCGAGCGTTGTGAGAGCGATTATAACTCGCCTTTGATCTTATTTAAAGTGTCGGGAAGGGATCCTCGTCCTTGCGTTGATTGCTGCAGGCTAAACGCGATCACTAAAGATCAGATTTGTCCTATACCCAAACATCGAAGAGCGCATCGAGAATGTTAGTCGTGCCCCATTAATTACTTCATTGGATCTAGTTCGAGGCTACTGGCAGGTTCCGCTGACAGTGCGGGATAGCAGATATGCCACCTTGATATCTTCGCTCGGTATGGTCTGCCCTAAGGCGCTAAGTTTTGGTTTGAAAAATTCACCATACTATTTTTCAAGCCTTATGAACAGAGTTCTGCGTGGACAGGAGGAGTTAGCCTTGCCTTACTCAGATGGTGTCGCGATATGTTCTACATCCTGGACGGAGGATATGAAACATCCCAGGGCAGTGTTGGCCCGCTTGCTTGACGCAGGCTTAACCATCAAGGCACCAATATGCCAAATGGCGCTAGCGAAAATAATCTATATCGGTCACGTAATCGTACAGGGCCGGTCGCCTTCTCTCTGAGCTTGCGATACGAAATTTGCCGCTGCCTCGCAAAAAGACCGATGTCCATTCTTTCTTAGGGGTAACCGCGTACTATCAGCGGTACATCCTTAGGTATTCTGAACTAGCTAGCGCTCTAACTGATGCTTTTCGAAAAACTGAGCCACAGAGTGTCCCCTGGCATGATAAAAAGGAATCCTCTTTCATCGCCCTGAAGAGCGCGCTGACGAGTCAGCCCGTGCTAAGATCGCCGGACTACACGTGGAGTTTTTGCTTCAATGCAGCGCGAGTGAGCGAAGCATGGGGGTAATACTATGCGGAGAGGGAGAAAGCGACGAGGAACATCCCGTCTTTTACGAAAGTCGGTAACTCGGTAGTCGAGTACAGCTGTGCAGCGCTACCGAAAAAGAGTGCGCATGTTTCGTATGGGCTGTTCAAAAATTGTCTTGCCATTTTGCAGGTGTCGAGGTTCATCATGGAAACGCATCATTGTCCTCTCAAATGGCTGCAGACAATGTCTCCCAAAAATGGCCGTCTCCTGCTTGGAGTCTCGCTTTACAGCCGCATTCTTTCGAGGTACGCTATAAAAAGTGGACTGTCAACGACAGTGCCGATGGCTTCAGTCGAAGCCCCTAGATCGAGAATCAGCCTCAAACGTTTCATGAAACTTGCCTCCTCCTTTTTTCTTCTGGGGTAGGGATTGCAAGGACTTTATTTTGGTAGAGACATGTCTCGCGAAGCGTATAACAAATTCATGTGTGTATTTAGTGTTGCTGTAAGTTCTCTAGAACTGTCACTTTTGAGTGGGAAATAAGCCTGGCGGAGCTTAGCGAGAATTCGTTTCGCGCTTGCTGACTGGGCGGCTGAGCCTCGGCGTAGTTTTTCTGACGCATTCTGTGAACGGAAAATTGCTGATGCATCTGCTGAGACCCTTCCGAGGCATCTTCGTTGGTGAACACCTACAGTGTTTCAAGCTCCAGAGGGCTGTGCGACAACCGACGACGCCTACATGCACCGACCGCATCATCGCCCTGGCCAGCGGATGTCGTCCCCTGCCCATCGGGATCTCTTTCGGCGGCGGGACAGTCGGTTACGGTTCACTTTGTGCGGCAATGAATGGAATGGATGCCAAACGCCTGGGACATGACGTGCTTTTCGTCATGCTTGTCAACAAGAAAAGACTTGTCCGTCGGGTGTGTGCAACGGGGTTATACGCGGTATGTGCAAATCCTACTCTCCTGTGTCCTACGTTCAACCTCTCTACACCAAGGAAGGATTTGCCTGCCATGACCCTCTGTGGGGACGGAGTTTTGTGACATTCAAGGCGCTTGCTTGGAGCTCGAACAAGGTTGACCATCGGAGAGGGTTTGGCAGGGAAGATGAGGTGATGTAAAAACAAATAACACAAATTTAATACATAATTACGGGTGAGCTGGTTGCTCCAAGAGAAAAGAAAGTAGAGAAATTTTCGGCATGCGTGCACGCAATGGCAGAGAAGATGCGACTCCACATGACAGCTCGCTGGCTTTCTTATATCCTTCCCCATCAGGGCAACCCCTTTCTCACTGGCTCCCTGGTAGAGGGCCTCGCCAGCACACGTCGGGTTAACCCACACAGAGGAGCACGGGAGGTAAACCATTCCTTGGCGTAGAGGGGGTGAACGTAGGCCAGGTCAGATCTGCATATCTGCAGATCAGATTTCGACGATCACCACTTGTTTCGCCGCTGTCATTGTGCTTGAGCGTTAGTCGTTTTGTGATCAACGAGGTCGCGGGCTCAAATCCCAGCCACGGCGGCCGAATTTCGATGGGAGAGAATAGTAATAACACCCGTGTACTTAGATTTAGGTGCAGGTTAAGGAACCTCAGGTGGTGCCAAAAATAATCATGAGTCCCCCACTACGGCATGCCTCGTAATCAGATCGTGCTTTCGGCAAGTAAAATCTGTCAATCTATTTTTACTTGCCGGCACAAGTTCACCCGATAAGCAGTTAAGTTTGCGAATCACAATGGTGCCACCGTTTTATTCTTCACTATCCTATAAAGTGACGATACCAATTTTTACTTCACTTAAAAAATGTCAGACGGGAAAACGCTAAGTACTGTACAGATAGAGTCATTTCTCTGCATTTCCGGTACTATAATAGGAGAGGAAGTGGATAAACCAATTTTAGACCTCCCTTACCATATATTCCTCCGAGCATGACGCTCATCCATTTCATATCTGGTGCGAATGCGGCGCCGACGAGCCCAGCGCTGCAGAGAGAAGCCGACAGTAGAGTCACATAGAAGATGGGGAGTCTACTGTAGAGCACCGTGACCACGAATCCTGAGTAAAAGAAGAGAAGAATGGTTTGCAAAAGGAAAAACAGAAAAAAATAGTACTGCTAAGCTCTGATCGCTCCTTTTCACTCCTCCAGATGACAACATAAAGACGTGCGTTACTGCACCACCCGAACGCCTCGCCCCCCCCCCCCACAAACACACACGCACGCACACACACGTTAAATTTTATCCAATGCTTCCAAAAACAGCGGTAAGTTCAGAATGCCGATGTGCGCCATTTGCGTCGCTTCTCACTAATTTTTTTTTGTGAGTGCAAACTCGGCATCTGTCGCTCCTGTTTTACAGCTGCATAGGAACGCTCGATGTGTTGTGTTCGGAGCGACATTGGCCTGGATGCTACACATGACAGAACAAACTAGTGCCCTTCGGCGAGCGCGGAAAGAGGCGCTTGTCAGAGCGCACAGGTGGCTGCGAAACGCCTGCCCTTGATAGGCACAGCGTCCGTGCCACCAATTGTTTTCTTTTCTTGTAGGTTCTAGGCTTTATGGCATTGCGCTGGATTCCCATGTCGAGCACCCAAGGTTGGGAGGTGGAGTTGGGCGATTCTCTTTTTTTTTTCTTTTAATCGGCAATTTGTGCTCATTGGGGCATATATCTACGCACTCCACCAAGCGAGTGAATAGCCAAAACTGCTATGAAAACCGGACGAGTTTTCACTGAAACTGCCGAAGCGTACCACATCCACTCAAAAGCTTACGGAAGGCAGTAGCTACTTAACGCTAAATATTTCTGCTGTCCGGCATTTAAGCTTGCAACGTAGACTTTTATAGGTGCCCTACTCACTCGTAGGAATAAGCCGTGCGCTAACAGAACTGCTTCATGCTACCTGAGTTCCGTAGTGTTGGGTGTCAGGTTATGCTGATTGCCCCTTTGCGCCACTGTCATCTGCACTTTCGCACAAAACACGTCGTCATCGCAATGCCTTCTTCGCTTGTTCCACACTACCAGAGCAAGTCATGATAGTCTACTTTCTTCTGCACTTAAGAAGGAATACCTACTATTGCGCGCCTCGCGGGGGACAACATGCACTGCGCTATGGCATTGTTGCTGAATAAGTGTGAGTGCGAACCCATCAACGACGTCATTGAACGGTTCTTTTGTCTACATTCCAGCCGCCCGCGCCTGAAGCTCAGTCTACAAAACTAGTTCACATGCTCGTTCGTGGTCCGGTTAGAAACGGTGTTTGGCTTCAACACCCGAGGTGTTTAGTGCTAGCCCAAGACGCAGTTGTGAGGATGCGAACGTCATGAAAGCCGAACGAAGCATTCTTCTTACCGTGCGAGCGAAAACTTTACTCCTATCTATTGCTCCACAGTCGATCACACTACAGTGCCTCGACTGAGGACGCGGCGGCTGCGCAATATGGTTTCATTTTCTTCCTTAAAAGAAGAGGTACTATGAATAAACTCGCAGAATGTAGCGCCTGATTATTAGGGGCCAAATGTGCATAATTTTGTATTTTTACTTGTGCCATATGACGAAAACATTTATGCCTGATCATGTGGAACCAGGAACATTGTTGATGTATATATTTTCGTTTCAACACTATATCTCCATGGTGCTCGGTAATTGTTTGACATTGTTTCTTTTTCTTACCGATACAGATGTAGCCAAATGGTGTCTTCATAGCGAGTTGATTTTTGTAGAAGAACTGAAATATGCCGGAGGTTTACCGTAGCACTTCATCGCTGAGCAACCCGTAAAGCAAAAGCTTGAATAAGCAAGCACAATGGCCTTCCTCGCTGCCAGGAGATTTTAAAAGCTGTCTGTAACACGCTGACATTTTGCCGATTTGTGCCGGCCAGAACAACTAGCACCTTGCACCACTGCCGTTTTGAAGGCCAACAAATGCCGTGACACGACTTTGAGCTTTTTACCAGAGTGAGCGTCCGGATTACATCTTTGGCAAGAGCGGTGCTATCAACTAAATGCCATCACAACTAAAGCACTGGCTTTGGCTTGATGGCAATAGCTCGTCCCACTAAACTACTTCCCTCAGTCGCCACTGGTGCGGGCCAACTATGACGCCTGACAGTCGCTTCAATACTCGACCGACTGCGCATTCCCAGTTCAGTTTTATCCGTGCGTCCAGAAGTGCTTTTGCGAGAACGAGCCACTTTCCTTCTTTTGGAAAGTCGTTTATTTATGATGCTGACTCGCTATACTGTGGCGCTGAGCTGTATGAAGAAAACCGTGAGCCGTGGGGCATTGGAGCAACTGAACTAAACCTGAATCTTAACGCTTACTTCCTTGGGAAACAAATTCATGGACCTATTGCCGCTTCCTTTATTTTGTACCATTTTTTCGTGCCGTAGCACAACTCTTCCCTTGCAACCGAGGGCAACGAAGTTGCGCTGCTTGAATTCTTGCATAGTTCTCATAACGATAACGAGGAGACACCTGTAACGTTTTGTTTTATGTCCACCAGATACGTTCAGGTTACGATGTTGATGGACACTTCATTTCACTCCCATCACAAGTGTTGGGAGAGCGCCGAGCAGTCTACCCTCCTTGACGACTATGAGTGTTTATTCAGGACTCCGTGCTATGTAGCTTTCGATTTTAGAGTGGTGCATGATAATCTTGTTTTAGTTCGTGTGTTCGCTTGAATACATGCGCTTTATATCTGACCTTGTACCGAGCAGTCCTCTATGACACTGCCGTCTACTCTCACTAAGTGCTCCGCAACTAGTCATCAGCATTTTTGAAGACAATATCTTCTTAGCTGACTTCAGACGGGGTTGGCGTATGTCTAATATTGTTGTCTTGTTACAAAATGATTTGTTATAGGCGACTTGTAGATGGCTTATGTACATGAAAATAGTACGAAAACATACTTCTCCATGTCGCGAAAACTTATCAGTAGCCAACTAAAATTATTATATGCAAAACAGTATAATTAGTCGTAGACACGTTATAAATGGTGCGATGCGAGTGCTTTGTCACTGTCGCCTTCTAGCATGCCACTGCCATGCCCCATAAAGCTTAACTACCGCGCACTCGTCAAGATGGCGCGAACTTCCCGAGTTTGGGATGGAGGACGCTGGGTCTGAAAAGCAGGAATAGCGGAGAATTGCTGGAGGCGCGAATATCATAGTACACGCTAAAAAGTAGACTGATAAAGAAATTCATGTGTACGAATGTAATATGAGCATCTAATGATATAACATTACGCGCAAAATAAAAGAGTCCCCCAAGAGTCGACACCTAACAAGGTACGGTCGACGTAACTGCGCGTCAAATACGATATGAATAAGTTGCAAAATAAGTGAGTCATGAACATTTAATAGAAACAAAATATGGAGATATCAGAAGCATTTTAAACATGGAATTATTTGAACGACCACGTACGTCGACACTATCTTCTTTAGCATCAACACTTGGTTGAACCTGTCCGTTTTTTTTATTGCAGAAACCTGCTGCACCAAATGCTTCTTTACGCACCTGCCCGTCTGACCTATATATGGCTTCCCAGATGACAAAGGCATGGAACGTACGAAGCCTGTTGCACATCCGACTAAGGATTTTAGGCGTTTCACTCCGCAATCTCTCCATGAATTAGTCACGCCTTTTTTCCGCTTTTGGCTGTACCGCAGAGAACAATTATCCAAACGCACAGTGTCGCTACGGAGTGAACGCCGTGTTTTCCGCCCTGGTGCGCTTGTCTAGTTTCTGTTCTCAAGTGCAGCAAAACCAGGAAAGGATGCGACCTTTTGTCGAAGCGGTTGTGGAGGGAAGCAAGTGAGAGTCGTTGTCTAGACATATATAGGTCAGACTGGCATAATAATGTTGTAGCCTCAACAAGCCCTTCGTTGTGCTGTCGTCTGAACTCAAAAAGCCTGATTTAGCACATCTCTCCACGCACTGCGGCTTGTGCCAGTTATATTAATAGCTACATAAAAAACACGGAGCTGTTCTAAATTAACGTCCGTTCCTAAATTTCTAACACCCATTCTTAATTAACGTTTTACGTGCGTTCTCTAGACTGATTGCACAGGCTCAAATATTATCAACGCTAGTGATGAGTGCGTAAGCGAGGCTTCTATCTCGGTGCCGCCTAAGGAAGTGACTTTGGTCGATACGACATTTCCTACATGAGCTTAGTGTTTCACCTGCTTCACTTGAAAGACTCAGCCTCATGCTGCTTAAAATGGCGACTGTTTTGCTTCGTTCTTGCATTTGCTTAAAACAAAAGAAATATTTGTTCCGTTGACAAGGCGTCTCGCGTCTAATTTATCGATCTGCACGTCCGGCAGGGAACAGTTTTTATGATGTGTTGTAAACAGCAGTCGCAAGCGTCCATATTTTCACATTTTGCAAAACTAAAAAAGAGCAACTTTCCGCACCTCAACGGCACGTGGTTAAACAGTATGAGTCGATGCAGTAAAAACAACAAAACTTAAAGGACACCTGAGCACTTCTTATGAGTTCATAATGCGACAGCAATAATGTCCAACTCAACGCCGCTGAGCAGTTCTTCGAGTTTCTTTAGCTGCTTGGCCCCGGAAAAGTACAAGTAACATTGACAACGCAAACGTTTATACTCGATGGTCAAGTTCTAAGATGTGTTCCGTTTTGCAATCGCATCTGCCAGCGCTGCGAGGTCTCATAGAAAGGAGTAAGTGAATGTGTTGTTGAAACAAAATAGGCACCGCAAGAAAGCAATTTCAGTTGCTGAAAGCAAAAATATGGACATATAGGTCAAACGCAAATACAGTGAACATGGGTAAGACACTCGGTTTCGGAGTGTGGGGTCCTAGGTTCGGGACTGACTGCCGCCAACGTGTTTTCCTTCGAATTATTTTTTTTTTCTTTTTACGCAATTATTTCTATATAACGATTACAAAGAAGCAGTTAGAACGCAGACTATAGTTTGGGCGGACAAGGTATGCGCGGTAAGCACAGGCTTCCGAGAGCGAGTACGACGTGACGTCGAGGCGATGCCCTCTCTCCTCACGCAGCGCCTGTCGCGGAAACACAGCAGCAGGTGTACCTTTTCGCCCGCTGTGCTCTGTTGAGGCACGCTTATGGCGTCCTGTCGCTGCCAATGGGAATTGAGGCGTAGTTTTTCCGTTTCCCAGACGAGAGAAGTTGATTTTTCTCGCTCAATTGGACATTCGATGCCTTCGTATCAAGAATACTGTGCTATTAGAGCGCCACGTACTAGCGCTCAAATTGCGCCCGCCTAAAGCCGAAACCGAAAATTGGGTCCAATTGCTCCTTCCACTCAGTTGGGGCGCTACAGTCAATTGGGCCGCTGGGCTCTATGGTGTATTCTCTCCAAAACTTTTAGTTCCTGATGGCTTGAGTGCGTAATTACGATGGAGTCAGGCATACTCCCTGCTGGGACGGATCTGGGCAGGCGTCATCACATATGCCCAGATTGGCGTTTGTATCTTTGTTTATTTCTCGTGAGCCCAAAGAGAAGTTATCCCCAACGTATATTGGGCTTGTGTCACTGTTAATTGACTATAAAAGTCGATTAACAAATTTTCGCTGCACCCAAGCCGAGGAACCGCCACTGCGCATTCTTTCGGTCAAGCATTAACCTGTGGACATTTGCGACGTGAATTCCTGGTGCAGATGTCCTTAGCCCACACACAAAGGTTAACTTCCTGCGGAGAAGCTGGGAGGAATGCCAATAATAGCAAGGTTTAATAAAAGATGACGTTAATCTCCAGCTGCGAGACACGATGGCAAGTGTTGTGGCCGACATGTCGACCATTTCTGCACCAAGCACCTGCTCAGAAGGCAGACACCCGCTATGCACAACCCTATATATATTCATTATTTCGTTCTTAGTAAACAACCACTTAAAGAGTCGCTTCCTTAATGCAGTTTTTGTGTCACATACGCTTCAAAAAATTGACGCGCCTATTAGTGAAAACGTGCTTGCACCCGCCGTGGTTGCTTAGTGGCTATGGTACTACGGTGTTGAGTAGCTAAGCATGAGGCTGCGGAATTGAATCCCGGCCATGGAGGCCGCATTTCGATGGGGGTTAAATGCCAGTTTCCCCGTGAACTTAGATTTATGTGCAATTTAAAGAACCTCAGGTGGTCCAAATTTCCTAAGTCCTTCACTACGGCGTGCCTCATAATCAGATAGTGATTTTGGCAATTAAAACATTGAAATTTTTTATTGAGTGTGCGTACGCTAGAACTGTTCGTAAGAATGAATTCCAGATATTCGTGATGTTTTAAATGCCTTTATTAGCAAAGATGGCTGGTCAATGTTTAACTGCACCTAAGAAAAAGGAACGACGGGAATTACTGCTCTGGAATTTATGCGCTTACATTTTCTGCCTTTTTTTATTGCGATAACAATTACACAGACGTTTAAGGCATGTTTTCACCGTTGCCATCGTCGTGACCTTACTGTCAGGGTATGGCTGGAGCATGCGCAGTGCGCGCGCCTGCAAAAGGAACAAAACCAAGTGGGCGCACGCCATGCTATGTTCAATCGACCCTGCATCGAAGCCAGTGCCGCACTCCACCTTCCGATGTTGGCATGGGCGTTGTGGGCACAACTATTAGTAAAGCTTCGGCTGTGTAGCTAACTTCCAGCTACAAACGTTCACAATTTGCGTTCTGCCTCATCTCATGCACCATATCGGTTCGACACTTCCAACGTCGCTGTAGGCACTCCTATAGTAATGCAGCGTTGTGAAACGCCTAGTAGCCGTCAAGTTGCTATTTCTGCTGCAAAGCAGCAGCGGCTGCCTCGCGTGCTGTAACGCGCCAAGATGTGGTACCTGCGTATAATTAGACCATCGTCCGAAGAGGTTCAGCTCAATGCTACTCCCCGGTATCGCTTCTGAGCTATATCAAGCTTCCTCCTAGAAGTTTAATGACCAGAAAAGCGTTCAAAAAAGTTAAATTATTGGGTTTTACGTGCCAAAGCCACTTTCTAATTATGAGGCGCGCCGGATTGTAGGACTGCGGAAATTTCGACCACCTGGGGTTCTTTAACGTGCACGGGTGTTCTCGCATTTAGCCCCCATCGAAATGCAGCTGCCGTGGCCGGGATACAATCCCGCGACCTCGTGCTCAGCAGCCCAGCACCATAGCCACTCCACAGCGGGTCCAGGTAAAATTACTAGTGACTCTAGCAATACTGTTCACACCAGTTATAAAGTGTATTATCCTTCAGGAAGCAGCGCAAAAAATTGGATACAGAAAAGGGGCACATCTGTGTCGGGCGCCGCTTTTCTGTGTCCCATTTTTGCGCTACTTGCTGAAGTGCGCTTTCGTAAAAACGAGCCCAGCTAGCCACTATTCTGATGTGTCTATCCGCCATCCACATGTCGTTTTACTCGTGAACTTTCTTTTATTGCGTTTAGCACTCTTTGGGAAGAAGTCGCGATCGCTTGTGACTTTTAAGCATTCTGGTGGCACGGTGGTACGGTACCACAGGCGTTGGTATCCCCTGATGGCACGGTTGTAAGGCGAGTGCTTTCGCATTCCTTTCTTGTGACAGGTATCGTTTTGAGATGCTGTCGTTTGACGCTTCATCACTTGTCGAAGATGCAGACGTCATTTGCGACGCTGAGCCTGTGGTCGTAGCTAAAGTCCCCAGATCCTTTGCTAAAATATAACTGTGAACTTTAGCCATAGCGCCTACTAGCAGAGGCTGTCGCAGACCCTGCATGGAGTTCCGAATGCTTGAGCAAGTGGTCCTCGAAGTACCGGTTGGCTTCCGCTGGCGGGTAAGTCAAAGTGGTAAGAGGAGCACCACTTTCAACCCAAAGTACAACAAAGGGTCGCAAATAACCACCTTCCAAAGCATACTAAACGCAGTCTTAGATAGAAACCGTAGTTGTTTGCTCATAATTCTTTTTATAGTAAGTGCCACTCAATGTTTACGTGATCATACAGAAATTATAAACCTTGTTACCGACCAAGCAATGACGAAATTCACATTCAAATGGCCCTCGGGGAACATTGTTCACAAAACCACAAATAACCATTTTCTGTTTTCTAAAGGCGGTACCCATGCAGGCAACAAATGTAACTTTTCTGTTTATTCATTATTGGCAAGATCTGTAGTCGCTGCGCAGCGATTATACCTGGCGAGACGGTTCTCGGTTAAATCCTTGTGGACATTAGCTTACGTGATTGTTTTTTAGAAAGTTTCTGTAATGACAAGGCTGTTGGCAGCGTGAGCCCTATTAAAGAGAAGGAAGACTGCTGTTACATGACAATTTAGAAGGCCCTTATGCTGCTAGCCGCCCGACTCAGTGGTCAAGTGTTCTCTGCTACACGGGCACCTTCAACGGTCGTCGAGTACAGTAGTCGATCGAGTCAATGGAGTTGCGTGGAACTCTATCAAAATTTAGAAGGCGTTCCAGCTTCTGTGACATGAATAGCGGTCACAGATGGCTTACATGACGAAAACCAGACCTATTTCCAAGATGCCTCAATTATACAAAAAAAAAGTTATTTTTCCTACACTTATATGGAGCCTTACCAGCGTGCTTCATTTATTTGTTGAGGGACTTGTGCCCGACGCCTGCAAAAAGGACAGTATACAGTGATTTCTTGCTTAGCAGCGCCATGTTCAAAGGTCCAAATTGACATGAACTCCGGCAATTCGGGCACAGCAATGTCAGTCGATATTTCCGGAATCCGGTAACGCGCTTCCTCTGCCGGAAGCAGAATTAACGAAGAACTGCTAGCTGCGCTCGCTTTATAACTGCCTCCAAACGGCATAAGGTGGAACTTGCATTGATATTGACGATTGGCAGTGGTCATGCCATCGTTCACGACTAACAAACATTGAGTGAAGCGCCTCTGCCAATGTTGGCACAAGAAAGCGCGACGTGTGAGATACGATTCAGAAGGGTATCGTTTCCAGCGTGATTTACGGGAATTTTTATTGCGCAAGGATGATAAGGAATTCTTGAAATGATCGGGATTATTATGATATGTAGCGTTTAACTGCGCAAGGATCAAGTGTGGTCAATGAGCGCCAAGGCATTGTATGATGGGGAACAAAGAAATTGCATTGAGAATTCTAAACGAAAAGAAACCAACTGTGAGCATTATGTGCTCTTATAGCGAAGAATAATGAACACAGGAGACTAGCATGACTTTGCAGAATTATATCCCACAGACAGCACCTTTTTCGAAATTATTCCGTAATGCTTTCTTAATATGTCGCTGAGTGGTTGAGCAGTTGTTCATTTCCAGCCACCGTGGTGGATAATTCTGCAGTCAGCCAATGACCTGCGCGAAAAGAGCCACTCTCTACGGCTGTCGCTTTCCGACTCAAACATTCACTAACTCGGTGACTCGTAAGTGAGAGTGCGCCTTCATGACGGAAGCCAGGTGGTTCTTGAGGAAAAGTGTCGTCATTCGAATCTACACTAGTGGTGCTTATTGCTTGAACTCTGCGTCATTAGTGATTGTGCGAACGATAAGGAGGTACAACGCGCTATTTGAAGGGGCTCATGTACGTTTATAAAAAAAATTGCACAAACTTTCAGATGCGTCCACAGAGTCACGTTCAAGATACCCCCATTAAGGACAATACACTGGTTCCATTTCTTCTTCCATTACTGAAACCATCCTTTGAAGTCCTTTCCTGTTAAGCGCTTCAACAGTGATGTCGTTTCATTTCGAATTGTCACATCACAGAGCGCTGCATAAGCGGACGTCAGTCTGTGGCGGCTGCTGTGAAGTAATTGCGCCCACGCGTCACCCACGTGCTGCCCCTCGTGATCCCCCGATTAGCGAGGCAGTCGCGTCACACATTTTTTTGCTCTATTTGCAACGTGCCGCACGAGACAGAATGCGCGCCAGTTAATGTATCGCGAAATGAAAACACTTGTAGAGCTACGCTCAAAATTCGCATTAGGGAGTATCGTAATCGTCGGTGAAGTTTTTGGCGTGGACTAATCTTTTATTTGCACTCCTTGATGTCTGACTTCAGCTCTTCGTTGATTCAGTAAATACAGGTTTTCCAGTCTATTCAACGTACATTATTTTCGTCGCAACTTTTGCTAAAAAGTGACCAGTATCAGCACTATCGTGACAAAAATCTTTATCATTTCTATTTCTATTAGTGATAATCCCGTAATCTGACGACCATCCCAAAACGAAGTGCTTGTGTTACGACTCTATAAAAGCCATAACAATCATTCGGTGGTCACAGAGCGCAGGAGAACGCGCCCGATCGATGTTTTCATCTTCACACGAGGTGGATGGGCGTCATAATCTTGCGTCGTCCTTGGGTCACGGCCTTCCTGAAAGCGTTGAACCCAGTTGAAACATGCCCTTTAGGGCATCCTTTTGTGGAACTTTTGCAACATTTGATTGATCCTTTGGTGCATCTGCCGTCGATCGCCATTTCGACAAAGATTAAAAATCGATTGCAGCGAAAGTGCAAGAAAAAAGCGAAAGTGCATAAAATACGGCCTGCGTTACAGCAGCCGACCTCGTGAAGAGGTCAACCTGGTACTTTCGAGTGGCGTGAGCGAGATAGTGGTGCCGCTACGCCCCCTCTGACTTTTCTTGCTGACTCACTGCATAAACTTTCGGAATTGACCTCGTAAGCTTTACGAATGTCTTACGAAGGAATACATTTATTC
Source organism: Dermacentor albipictus (assembly GCF_038994185.2). Lineage (NCBI taxonomy): Eukaryota > Metazoa > Arthropoda > Arachnida > Ixodida > Ixodidae > Dermacentor > Dermacentor albipictus. The sequence continues at coordinate 87,473,453 of NC_091822.1, forward strand.
TTGATTTTTTGCTTATGTTTTACCAAATTGCCGAAGCCACAGCTTTCACGAAAAAAATTATATGTCGCGTCGGATTTCTTTTTTATAAGCGTATTATTAACAGTCTCGCATACAACACTTATGGCCCCTGCGTTACTCCAAGAGGTTTTGCTAGGCCGGGGCAGACCGTTCTTATTGGCGTATAGGGATCATCAATGAAGTGTACAATGCACTTATTCCAGCAGTTAATCATCGACATAAAGGCACAAGTAAACGGTGCAGAGATGAGCGAACGAGGCATTTGTAGATCGAGCGTGGGCATTGCTTAAAATGAGAACAAATGCGGGGATCTGACGTTCCAGGGCTGCACATTATCCCTTGAAACCGCCGGAAGTTAAGGGCTGTGAAGAAAATACGTCACAATGAACGTATTTGCATTTTCCGGAGCGATTTTAATTCCCACCCGATTCGGAATGCAGCTGTGGTAACCACGATTCAGATGACATCCTGTGACATGACACTGAGCAACGTATATTTGATCAAAATGCTTTAACGTACCCTTGTCCACCAGGCAAGTTCTCGTTAACTGGCACACGTTAAAATTACAACTCTACCTAACATCTTTCCAGCGCGTGTTAACTCGAGCGAATACACGACTCTGGTCTTTCAGCAAATCTTTCAGGTACTAAGCGGCGAAATATACAAAACATCATATTGCGAAAATTTCCATAGCACACTAGACGTACATCACTTGCTCTGGCCGTGTGGTCGGACCCACGCAAACAAGGATCAAGACTCCGCCAGGCTACAAGAAGCATTACGCAGCACGGACCTGGCGGAGCAGCTATGGGCCGTCCAGCGAGCCCACGATGCGGCCAGGGAGTTACAACTCCCGGTCCCAACGTGGGAGTAGCCCGCTCTATGGGACCTTGCGTCCCGTAGCTCGCAGGACCTCTCATTAAAGTTATTCAATCCAAAGCGGCGAAAAGGTGAGCAATAATAAAACACAGTCTGTCTTGCCTTACCGCCCAGGTTCTGCGTGAGCATCATGATGCTCTCCGGCCAGGAAGCCACCTCTCGATTGACGCGAAACTTCTCCATGAATAGCACGTACAAATAGCCCGTGCTGGTTTGCGTCATGCAGAGGAGGAACGAGGCGCACATAGCCACCGTAGGTATGCTCCAGCAGCTGTCCTGGGGTGGACACGCCGTCGCCACGGGACCTTCGGAACGTCCAGAAACAGGAGTCATGGCGTACCACGTATTTCGTCAACCAAAGGCGAATGAGAACGGTTGTGGCGCTGCAGTTAGGTGCAGGAACGGCCTCTCCTCAGCATGTACGCAGAACTGCTCTTCTTATCTTCCTTCCACGATACCGGCTCTGTAGACCCAGGGAAACCTCACGTGCGGCCCACTTTCCACTTATTAATCGGGATCCGAGCTCTCAGGCTGCCATAAACGTTCTCGCTACAAGGTATCAGCAGACTTCCATGTGACATCGAAAATTTCCAATAATGCCTCCTCTCAACCCACCGCCTCAGTTGTTGTACGGACGCTGGTGTCCCCCCTGTTGACTCGGAACTTCGCACGTTTGGTCCCACTGAGTACTCAAAAATATTTAGTAATGTTACAATGACTCCGTCGGTAAAGCGCACCAATATAACGTGATGCGTACGGCGAACCTTCATAGAACACAATGAGAAACTGAGCGAGCGCAGCCACTGGGTCACTCGCAGCACAGATTGATGTCGCATATGACGTGACGACGAACCTTGCGTAAAATTTTATGATCCCCCTCCACGTAGTCGAGCTGTTATCGTCACCACCTGCAGGCATACACACCGCAATGCCGGCACATGCGATAATGGGGCGAGCGCGGTACGGCGCAAAAAGCAAAAGCGGAACAAGCGAAGGAAAAATGGGTTATAGGAACAGCAGGGGAGAGCTATTAGTAGAGTTTGCAGAACGGAATAATTTGCGGATAATGAATACCTTCTTCTGCGAGCGGGATAACCGAAAGTGGACGTGCAGGAGCCCGAATGGCGAGTCTAGAAATGAAATAGGGCAAGGTGCGCAGCAATGAAATAGGATGGTAAGATCTCGAATTAGCCTAGACTTGAGCAGGAAACGTAAAAAAACTGGTACATAAGAAGCCGATTAGGGAGTTAGCCGTAAGAGAGAAAATAGAGGAATTCCGGTTCAAGCTATTCGGCTTTAACTCAGGAAAAGGACCTTTGTGTTGAAGCAATGAACGACAATCTTATGGGCATCATTAAGGAGTGTGCAAAAGAAGTCGGTGGTAACTTCGTTAGACAGGATACCGGTAAGCTATCGCAGCATACGAAAGATCTGATTGAGACACGCAATGTATGAAAGCCTCTAACCCTACAGCTAGAATAGAATTGGCAATATCATTACTAATATGAATAAGAAAGTTCTAGTGGCTAAGCGGTTCTATACAGATTTATCAGAGATTTACAGAGAGATTTATAGAGATTTAGAGTACCAGTGGCACCCACGACGATAATGGGAGAGGGAATAGTCTAGAGGAATTTGGCATCCCACAAGTAACGCCGGAAGATGTAAAGAAAGCCTTGGGAGCTATGCAAAGGGGGAAGGCAGCTGGGGAGGATCAGCTAAAAGCAGGTCTGCTGATGGTGGGCAAATTGTTCTAGAAAAACTGGCCAGCCTGTATACGCAATGCCCCATGACTTTGAGCGTACCGATATCTTAGAAGAACGCCAACATAATATCAAACCATAAGAAAGGGGACGCCAAAGACATGAAAAATTATACACCGATCAGCTTACTGTCCGTTGCCTACAAAGTATTCACTAAGGTAATCGCAAATAGACTCAGGAACACCTGAGACATCTGTCAAGCAAAGGACTAGGCAGGATTTCGTAAAGGCTACTCAACAATAGACCATATTCACACTATCAATCAACTGATAGAGAAATGTGCAGAATATAACCAGCCCTTATATATAGCTTTCATTGATTAAGAGAAAGCGTTTGATTCAGTCGAAACCTCAGCAGTCATGCAGGCATTATGGAATCAGGGTGTAGACGAGTCGTATGTAAAGATACTGAAAGATATCTATGGCGGCTCCACAGCCACCGTAGTGCTTCATAAAGAAATCAACGAAATCCCAATAAAGAAGTGCATCAGGCAGGGCGATACGATCTCTCCAATGCTACTCACAGCGTGTTTACAAGAGGTATTTAGAGACCTGGATTGGGAAAAATTGGGGATAAGATTTAATGGAGTATACCTGAGTAACTTGAGATTCGCTGATGATATTGCCTTGCTTAGTAACTCAGGGGACCAATTGCAATGCATGCTCACTGACCTGGACACTCAAAGTAGAAAGGCGGGTCTAAAAATTAATCTGCAGAAAGCTAAAGTAATGTTTAACAGTCTCGGAAGAGAACAGCAGTTTACGCAGGTAGCGAGGCACTGGAAGTGGTAAGAGAATACATCTACTTAGGGCAGGTAGTGACCGCGGATCCGGATCATGAGGCTGAAATAATCAGAATAAAAATGGGCTGGGGTGCGTTTGGCAGGCATTCTCGTATCAGGAACAGTAGGTTGCCATTATGCCCCTAGAGAAAAGTGTATAACAGCTGTGTCTTACCAGTACTCACCGACGGGGCAGAAACCTGGAGGCTTACGAAAAGGGTTCTACTTAAATTGAGGACGACGCAACGAGCTATGGAAATAAGAATGATGGACGTAATGTTAAGGGATAAGAAAAGAGAAAATTGGGTGAGGGAACAAACGGGAGGTAATGCCATCTTAGTTGAAATCAAGAAAAATAAATGGGCATGGGCAGGACATGTAATGAGGAGGGAAGATAACCGATGGTCATTAAGGGTTACGGACTGGATTCCAAGGGAAGAGAAGCGCAGCAGGGGGCAGCAGAAAGTTAGGTGGGCGGATGAGATTAAGAAGTTTGCAGGGACAACATGGCAACAATTAGCACATCACCGGCGTAGTTGGAGAAGTATAGGAGAGGCCTTTGCTCTGCAGTGGGCGTAGCCAGGATGATGATGATGGTGGTGGTACTGATTTCCCAATAAGGTTTTTTTATTATTTCTGCATGTTTAAGGGTCTGTGAGCAAAGCCATGGCCTTCGCAATCCTGGGGTGCACTGCGCGCTGCGATCTCGGAAGCTATCCGTTAAGCATACTAGGTCAGTGGAAATTCCCATGCGTGAATATGGAGTTACGAAAGCTACCGTTGTCATATGGTTGAATGCTCACGCGCTTATGAGCACAATGTTTTCTTGAGCCATAAAGAACTTTTTTTTTGGTCGAAGCAGTGTTGGTTTCCTTTGTGGCACTATGTCGTAGTGATGCCGATTGCAACGTTTGCTATAAAACCTGCGATACAGCTGCCCGATCGCTTATTGATGCTATTGAAAAGCGAAGGAACAATAATGTATACCTCGAGTATATCGTGCAACTTACCGATCTTTCTGAATGCCTGCCTGAGAAATATTATGAAAAAGATGCGACCATCAGTTGAGTAGTCGTGGCAATTGGTTAGGCGCCATTATACCACACGCAAATACAACAGCTCGAATTGCGCTTGCCAGAACACCGATGTATTAAACCCTCCATCGTGGCTCATTGGGTGTTACGTTCTTGCTGGGCAAAAAGAAGACGCGGTTGCCCTTTTTTTGGTTGTGGCTGCTGCATTCCGTCGAAGGAAGAGGGCCTAAACGCTCGTGCAGCGTTATTTAAGTGTAGGTTTAAAGAGCCCCATGTGGTAGTAAATTTAAATTTGATCTTTTTTTTTACTTTTTAATTTGAATTTGATTTCTTGTATCATTCAAAGAGAGTAGGCTGAGCCTAAATGCATAAAGCCTGACAAAGGTATCAGCTTCACAAACTACAGGTTAGACAGCAGGTTACTTACATATGCACAATTTTGCAAGCTACAACAGTGTCGTTCTTGATTGCTGCGGAAAATCATGGTGACAACGTCTATTGTCAATACATTCAAATACCTTGAAATTTATGAAGCAATATACAGAAGCACCATACTGACAGTCGTCAGCAAATATCTGGGGACCAAATTTGCCATGTTTCCTTTTTGCAGACTGAGTATTTTGGCTGAAATCAAGAGTGCACGCCTACGTGCGCCTGTCTGACCGATACAATGTATTAAACGAACTCCAGGCCGCGGAGCTGCGCTTGAGTATGTTGTAATTTTTTTTGTGATGCCATGCGGCCTCCAAACTTTTGCTCGCGACTGTACAACTACTATTCCTTACGTACTAATGGTATGCTACACGTGCCCTTACTAGATTTTGATACCCGCCGTGGTGGCTTGCCGGCTATGGTGTTGCGCTGCTATGCGGGATAAGATCGCGGGATTAGATCCCGTGATAGCGGGATAAGATCGCGGCCGTGACTGTGGCATTTCGATGCGCGCGTAATGCAAAAACAGCCGTGTGCCGTGCAATGGGGGCACGTTAAAGACCCCTGGTGGTCTGAAGTAATCCGCAGTGCCCCACTACTTCGTGCCTCAGAATCCAATCAACATTTTGACAAGTAAAACTCCACAATTCGTTGATTCCACATTTTCATAGTTGCCTAAATATTGCCTCAGGGTTAAGAAGGCGCACACCGTTCTTGGGTATTTTTGCATGGCACCAGTAAACTTTCTATGCGATGACGGTGCACGTAAGTTCACCTCCACAGAGAGTACTGAAAAATGTGTCATTCTTTGCGACTGAAAGGCGGTTTACAGTGCTTGCAGTCCTTCCTCCAACATGGAGCTGACATAACAAAATCATGAAAATTCGACAACAAACAATCGTTGGAAACGATGACGCAAACGAGGTGGCTCGAACGTAACATGAACAATACCACTCTGACCCGATTCCACTTTCTAGGGCAAGGGCTTCCAGGCAGCTCTGCGATCTGACACGCCGACTCTCGTTAGCCTATATAGTGGAACGGCACTAATAGAACATGCAATAGACTGCACAAGCTCGACTCCCGGCTGCAACTCCGACCACCACCCGAACTACGTGACGTGAGGCATACTTTCTCTGCAGGCTGTTGCTGGGAGTTGCCTTCGCGAAGGCTTATGCATCACTCATAGAAATTGAGGACAATTCTGAATTTGTTATCAGTGGCCGCGTAAGGGACAGCGACTGCTTATTGAGACGCTGTCATTGCTTTGGGTCAAAATAAGGGTGACCCTCTAATACATCCCAACCACTCGACTACACTGACCCTCTTTGTGAAGACACTATACTGCCACACCTTCCCTATCAGTCGTCGGCCTACAACACAATAGCGGAGTTTGCATGAATGCGACAAGTGACGCACCGTATCGTATTCATGTAAACGGAGGAACTACACTAGGAAGGTGATTTACATTAATGCGACGGAACAGGGAAGTCCGAAACGGGGAAAGTCGTCTTACGTGGTGAGTTTAGAGATCAGCATTATAATGCACCGAAGGAGAGAAGAAAAGTGCCAGGACAGGAGCCGCATGCACTACTCCAATGTTGTTTTCGCCATCTATTTTTTCTTCTTTATGCAACCCATGCTGAAACTGCAAAAGTGGTAACCGCGCGGCAGCATAGACTGCTCCCCGGGCGGACAAAAGCGTTTCTGTCCGTCTCCCCTGCCATTCTTCCATAGGATTATGTGCTGTTTTTATATAGTGGATTAGCAACTACTTCGGTCACTCCTCTTGCAACAATCGTGCGCAAGGTTCCAATGCAATACTGTTGCCCTGGTGTTCACGCTGACCCGAACGCCTACGTACGGCCCCATTATAAAACACTGTTTTTCGTCATGCATAACGTAACGCATCCGAGCTGATATACCTCAACATAAATGAGGAGCGCTGTTCACGTAGCAAGAAAGTCACTCTAAAATAAGGGGATTTTCGACACTGTTTTCAAAACTCGGCCTTTTCGTAGCCTCGGTAACTTTTTTGCTGGCCATTTAGCGTTTCTGGCAGCATTTCAGGAGTGACCCTTTCTCGGGTCATCGAGGAGGTGAAAGGTAGACGCCACTTCACCGCGAGATTTCCCGTGAGCGCACAAAGCGCTGGTGGAGCAAGCAACCTTTCTTTTTAACTTCGGCGGTGTTTCGAAATCGCCATCACGCGCAACATGAGCGAACCACATAAAAAAGGTTACTGACAATTACGATACTCCCTAATGCGAAATTCGAGCGCAGCTCTATTCGTGTTTTCATTTCGCGAACTATTGGCTTGCGCGGACAAACTATCTCGTGCAACACGTTGCAAACGTAGCGAAGTGTGGCGCGACTGCCTCGTTAATCAGTAGATTGTGAGAGGTAGCGCGTGAATGACGCATGAGCGCGATTCAGAGGAGAAGCCGCAGACAGACATCCGCTCATGCAGCGCTTTGTTTCCGTAATGACGACACGCGCTACTTTGGCGCCACCTTGTAGCCATCGTCTTCGCAGAGCCTGCCTTGCGCGTCACCACGCTTTTCTTCTCGCGCTTTCACCATGCACTCCTCCTCCACTGTCCTCCTGGCGCTCCCTTCGCTATCACCGTCTTCCACCGCGTTGGCTCGTTCATCTTTCGCTGTGCTCCTTCGGTCGGTTACGAGGGACGCCTACACTCGCAGCAGCAACGAGCTTCTAAGAGCTGCGCTCTAAAACAAGACTGTGGTCCATCTCAGTGTATTAAAGCCGCTTTTCCAGGTTAAACACAACCATGAAACCTGAAACTATTTAAGGACATCGGTGGGTATTTTGCCAGTTCACATTTCGAACGCTGAACGACCACCGCAGAAGGTATCATAAGCCATAGCTGAAAAATAGTGAGGAAGATGTCTGAAAGAAATATAGACACAAATAAGACAAGATAATATAAATTCCAAGACAGCCATATTCACTCTCAAAAGCACTAGCGACCTTTCGCTAAAAATGGAGTGGTTAAGCGAACTTTCTTGCGACTTTGCCTAAAAGTAGTTAAGAACACTAAAAATGAAGTGCCTACTTACTCTGCATAGCTTTTACAAGTTTGCTGGTATCACTCCTAGTAAGTCAACAATGCAATGGCAGTTCACCTCCTGGCAGCGCCAGCCTGCACATTCCAAACGGTCGGAACGAATGCAAATCTTTGTCAAGATGCTGCAACATGCATACATCTGACGCCCGAATGTCATCTCACACAGCAGCTGATCACGTACGTTGAAAACGGTGCCCCAGATGCTTTCTTTACGAAACGCCTCCCGAAGCGCGCATCGGAACATTATCACAGTGCTATAACTACTGCAATTTCCAAGATTTATAAGGCGCCAAGCATTCGCAATTTAAAGTTTTCGTTACATGGATTTACTAAGATGTTCTTTGGGAGACCGACGATGTGAAGTCGCTGCGTCGCGCAAGGGAAAACTATTCCAGTTTCAACCCCACATGTACATCTCTGTCTGCAAAATTCATACAGCGGACAGTGAACAGAACTGAGCCATGCATGTCGCATGTTTCAATTACGAATAAATGGACGCCGCTAAGTGAATCACCGGTGAAAAAGCAGAGCGTTGCGCGACCTTGGCTGAAGACAGTGACAGTTTGATTAGCAGGAAATAGTAGAATGAAAATACGGTGAAGCTTTTGCATTTGAAAGCAAACGAACACCACATCATATTATGCGCTAGCGAGGAAGTGACCTCGACGTTAGTGACATTCAAAATCTAGAACACACTTTCTTTTCGGTGAACAGCAGTTGCACATGCAACTGCAAAAAATTAATAAAAATAGTGACGAGCAAATATTTTCTCTGTGCAAAAGGTGCTCGCTGCAGCTTCACGCGCGTGCTCTTGTCACTTCCACCGATTTTTAAAGTCGCGAGAACGAGCAAATAAGGAAGGTTCGGTGGAAGACCTCGAATGGTAAATATGCGGTAGAGCTAAAAATTTTATGTTCGTTTCGTAAATCTGCAACATCGACACACATTCACTAAGAATTGTATATTGGCGTATGTCTACTATAAATGATGCCTCAGTGATTCCGGCAGAATATGAAATAACGGGGTGTTAATTAGAAGTAAAACCAGCCGAAATGACTGGTTAAACAATGCGTGAGCGTCTTGCCAACATTCCAAACCAGTTGCTGTGTTTTAAAATACGTTGTGCTTTATATACTTATTAATCTCTTCTAGGCACTTAAAAATAACGATTTAATGAAGGAACGTCGTCTTCAGGCAGTGTTGGGGGCTGACCTCTTCGCTATTTCGCTTGCTGACCCTTCAGATTCGTAGAGTTCCCGAAGCTTGCGGATAACTTGAGCTTGCGCGTTGTTGATTTCTATTATGTATGGGCAGTTGGAAAGTCGCTAAGTGTAAGAAAACGTTGCACGGCACATATTGACTCCTCTTTTCTCGATGAGTGTACCGTTTTACTCTTATAAAGTGCATAATGCCGGTGGCTCCCCGAGACTCGCTCGGAATACCTGCACATGTGAGAGCAACATAAAGGCATTCACACCAGTAGCATTCCCTAAGTGCCGTCCTGTTTAATACCCGTTTGGTAAACGTGTCACTGATTCTGCTTGCATTATTCTGAGAACGTCGAACCGTGTACCTCGTCGCTCTTTGATTTTGAATCTGTTCAGCGACTGCCATGAATCACCCGCAGTGACTCTATCTGAACGAAGCATGCATGATCTGTCTGTCTTTGATCGTTTCGCATAAGTCCCTCAGTCAGTTGCCTTCGTAATGTCGTCCGACCATTTCGTTCTCCACCTTCGACTTCTCATTCCTGTAATCACCTTGGCCTGCAGGATCCTCTCGGGCAACTACTTGCCTCTCTGGGCCGAAGTGTTGCATTTTTGAGAATTTCACCGTCTAGAGAGTAGCGGGGTTCTTTTTTATATACTACAACGGAGTTCCCTCTCCGTATTGTAAAGCGAACTGACGTGATTTTCCTCCTTTGCACAAATTGAGCACAACATTCGTGGGGAGAATACCACCGGTACTCGTTGAAAGCATCCGTGTATAACAACCGCTGCGCTCTCACACACCGCAAATGCACTTTGACCGGTGCGCCCAGCCGGAGCCCCCAAGCATGCCCCGTTTGCACGGCCAGCCTCGCAGTAGACTTTCATCAGCGGTGACGGGCGTGCGCTTTAAAGTCATGCTCTCTACAGAAGATGAAAACATGACCGACACCATCTACATGGCTAGGCCGAAGATGTCACCCCCATCTGCCTAACTGAACACCTTAGGTCGCCAGGACGATCGTTCTCCGTGGCGACGCCCGTCTTCACCTGTCGAAGCTACCAACATACTACATATTCAGCGCAATTGGCACTTTCGCGTCGGTAACTACGTCAGAGCAGCGGCACATCTTCGTGCAAGTGACAACGAGACCAAATCCCTTCACGGCTTCCAGCTGTCAAGAGTCGGCACTGCAGAAGTTGGCCGACATCCACACCGTACTGGTCGATGGGGCCCCGCGAATCCTAACAGCATATGTGGCGCATTATGCATCGGCCAGTGCCAGATGCACCATCCATGGCCTACCCCTAACTATGCCCGCAGATAAGTTTCTCATTTCCTGACGACAGGGTGTGGTTGGCGGCTTGTCGCTTCGAACATTCTACCTCTCTCCTCCTGAGCATACGTGGTACTCAATTTCATCGACAAATGAAAGTCGAATTGGGGCTCCAACAGGGGCATCCCTTCCAACACGAGCAGTGCAATGCGCCAAGGGTCTTAAAACTCGCCAATACGCTGAAGTGTGCCCTACAGCGTATCGACTAGAGGCACTGGAAAAAAGTTCAGAATATCGCATCTGTTTTGTGCGCGCCACAGCCTGCCACGGCCGCCTGTGGTTGGGTCACTCTTCTCACGTAATCTTTTGCCCCCATATCCCTTGCAAGCGCTTCCAGTAGGCGCGTAGAACACGAAGAGGACGCAATGCAGACGGAGAGCGTGCAATTTGTGGCTGGCGACAGCACACTGTTTCTGGCGAACACAGGCGCCAAAAGTTAGCGTAACACCACGCCTGGTTGCTGCGCCTTCACGTGCAGCAACCAAACCGAGGCCGGAAATGCATTTTTTTACATTCCGTGCGGGAAGGACGACTGGGAACAACGTTCTGTGTAGCAGCACAGAATTGGCCGCAAAAACTTCGCGCCCTCGAAGAACACCTGCTTGTGCGAGTAAGCTTAATTGTTCAATATCTTCCGCGCAGTTTCCATGGACAGTTATTGCTTTCAAGCGGGTGCACTTGCGTGTGACCGCTAAGCTTTACGTGTCCAGTTCGCGCAGCTAGCTCAGCTTGGAGCTTTTGAAAACGGTGGAGTTAGTACTGTTACGAACGGCCTGCGGGGGCTGGAGAACTAGAGGAGAAGCTACCGAGGAAACCTGCCTGCCCGCTGCGATGACTCACTTTGTGAAAACAACAATGCGCCGAGTCAACGGTCGAACGGCGTCAGGATGTCTACGGCGGCGACTCGTTTTGTAAGGACGACAATACGACAGTCCCCAACCGAACGGCGCCGGGAACACGCAGTTGGCGGACCAGGAATTGTTAGTGGATTAGCGGTAACCGTAAGGGTTTGTTTGGAGCGGTGGAACTTCTGGAATAAGGTGTTTTGCGGCGCCGTCTAACGGGTCTTAGAAGTCGTCAGTCAATGTACAGACGCGGCGGCCACAGTCTGAGAGGTCAACTCTGGGACCAAGAGGCACCTGCTCAGGGCAAGACCCGTGTCTGCGAAAACCCTCCTACTTCGGTGTGGTTAGTGAAACCTGTGCGCAATGAAGTGTGTGTAGACCCTCCCCCTCAAAGGCGGGTCGGCTACGATGACTTTGGACGCTCCGAATTGGTCAACGGTTGAACGGCCGTTTTCCCTCAGCTAGGGATCTAGGGAGGAAACAGCGTTTAAAAGCAGCTGTTATGCGGCTGCTGGGTGTGCATTCTCCTTCAGTCATGCTAGACTGATGAACTGTAACGTTCTCATGCGGATACTGTAAATAAATCCCATATTCTTCGTTCTCGATCAGAACAAGTCCTTCCCTTCAACAACGTCCTCAGCGTGGATGAGTTGGACGGCGGCATGGGTCAGCTACCATCTATTTCATGCCCGAACCCAATCCTAACAACTGGCTGACAGCGATGAGACGGACTTTGCGACGTGGTGCTCTGTCCGCGGTGACTGCTTGGTTCTTGCTTTGACTCTCCAGGCTTCTCTTTTGTGGTTTTTCAGTTTAAAACAGTAGGAAAACCGGACTGTTGATTGTTAGCTAGCTTGTGTTCACCTAGGAATGTTTAGCGAGCAGAACCAAGGCAGGAAAGGAGAAATGATGGAGTTAAGGATACTGGTGAGAGACGAATTGCTGATTGTTGGTGAGGAACTGGGCCTAGAAATACGCACGGAAATGCTAAAATTGCAATTATAGCAGCTGATTTCAGAACAGGCCAGTGATGAGGACATTTAAATTGGATTATAACTTCTTAAGAAAAGATAGAAGTGGGACAGAGAGAGAGAAGAACGGGGCAGAGATGAACGCGCGAGTTAAGAAAAATGCAACTTGAGCTTGAAAGCAAACCTTTGGAGTTGTCTCAAGAAAATAAAGGGGCTCTGGGACGATCAAGTGAGGCAGAATTATACCGCATGGACAGGCTGTTAAAGCCATTTGAGGATGGGAACGACATAGGCTTGTTCCTAGAAAATTTTGAAAGGACTTGCGAAGTACAGGGAGGACCTTTTGAGTGTACGTAGATGGTCTGGCCAGCTAGGCATAAAAAAATCAAAGTAAAGATTGCTTATGGAATACTACTAGCCAGGCTCTTTGGAAGACGTAGAAAACTTTGTAAGATCGTGCGACGCCTACCAGCGCTCAGGTAAACCAGGTGAGACATGCAAAGTTCCACTAAAAGTAGTACCCTTAATATCAGAACCTTTCAGGCGACTTGTGATAGACACACTAGGGCCTCTACCAAAGACAAAGTCGGGTTACCGATACTTGTTTACGATGGTGTGTCCGGCTACAAAGTTTCCAGAAGCAATCTCTCTGAAAGAGCTCAGCTCTACGGAAGGAGTTTACGCGCTTTTGACAGTATTCGCACGAGTTGGATTTCCAGCCAAAATTCAGGCGGATCAAGGGTCAGTATTCACCAGCGCATTGACATCCACATTCTTACAAAATTGCGGAGTATAGTTGATACACAGTTCCATCTATCACCCTCAGTCAAATAGTGTAGAGATGTGGCATTCAGTGCTTAAGCGTGTTTTGCGGGTGCTTTGTTACGAGCACAAGGAGGACTTGGAGATTTGTATTCCAGCCACTCTGTTTGCTTTGCGAACGGTTCCTCAAGATGCTACAGGGCTCTCACCAGCAGAACTAGTGTATGGAAGGACACTCCGTTCTACACTGGGAATGTTAAGGGAGATATGGGAGGAAAGAAGAGAGAGTCTAACAGTGGTAGGATACGTGCTAAATCTGCTGGAACGGTTAAGTGCAACCGAAGAACTACTCGAAAAGAACATGGGAGTAGCTCTAAAGGACGCCAAGTTTTTTTTACGACAAGAATGCGAGGCTTCGTCGTTCAACGCCGGAGAGTAGGTAATGATCCTCAAACGTTAAAGAAAGAACAAGCTTGAAGTTCACTGGGAAGGACACGTTAAAGTGTTGCACAATCTTTCAGATGCTAACTACGCTCTGAAAATGCACCGTCGCAGGAAGAAGTGAGCATATACCACTGCAATTTGATGAAGCCGTACGTAGAGCAGAGCGCAGTTGTTAACTGTACCATCAAGAAGCAGGACGGCACTAGTACCAAGTTTAATGAGTAGAAGGCGACCTCCAACTCGGAAATCAGCCTGGAAGAAGTGGTAAAACATTCGGTAAGCTCGCACGCTCTCAGACCCGAACGGCTAAATGAGCTAAAAGGGATGTTGGAGGAATATCTCGACATATTCAGCGATCAGCTGGGTAGAACCGAACTAAAAACGCATGAAATAGAGCTGACCTCAACCGAACCCGTAAGATCAAAGCCTTACAGGGTGTCTCCACGACAGAAAGAAATTAGGCAGGCTGAGATACACCGCATGCTAGCGTTGGGAGTTATTAAGCCTGCTGAGAGTGACTACACGTCACCGCTAATACTTGTACAAATCCCTAATAAGGACCCTCGTCGTGCGTTGATTACAGGAAGTTAAATGCCATCACGAGGGATCAGCTGTATTCGATATCCAACACTGAGGAGCAAATCGAAAGAGTTAGCGGTGCTAAATAGATTTCAACTATAGATCTCGTGCGGGGATACTAGCAAGTTGCCCTTTCAGAAAGTGCCAGCCGCTATGCCGCATTTATCTCCCCTGTAAGCACTTTTCGCCCTCTCGCCCTCAGCTTCGGGCTGAAGAACGCGCCGTTTAGCTTTTCGAAGTTAATGGATATTGTCCTAAAAGACTTGCAGGAGTTCGCCTTGCCATATCTTGATGATGTAGCAATTTTTTCTGACAGCTAGGAACAGCACGTATCGCACCTCAAACACGTTTTCTCACGGTAGAGGGAAGCTGGCTTGACTCAGACGGTTGAGGTGACACACTACAATGAACTGGGAGCCAAGAAACACCTGACAGAGACCCCTATGTCCCTTGTCGAACCACTGACTCTAGGCTGATACTTCCCTCGTTTGGCCACAATTAATTCTGTAGTAATGTTAAAATAAACGCAGCCGTCGGGCTACATTGTTGTTTTTACAGTCGCATGTCTGCTTATTGTGTGAAAACTTGGCGCTGCAATACATATTTTCTTCGGTGCTGTATGATACTGTTGTGAAGTACATATATGTTGTTTGCCTGCACATCTTACTTTGTTATTGCATGCTTTTATTAAGATGGCAATCTTGCTGACAACACAAAGCAAGTCAGAGCTAGACTTCTTTCTAAAATATACTTTTTCGTGTTAATGATCTGATTCGCTTAAAGCGTCTGCAATAAAAGGAGTACGATCAAAAAAGACAGGCAGGCTTTGAAAAGAACCGCACCACTATCAGGTACTGGCAACGTCAAGAACAAAGAATATTCCAGAACACAGTAAACGTTCTGAAAGTAAGGACACCCCAAGTTTGACGCTATGAAAGGGACAAAAATACTTTATAAAGAACACACACAGTTTTTCTACCGGTATGCGAAAGCAAGCTTGCGTCTTGCGTAAACGGAGAGCTATTAATATTACAACGTGGAGTATTGCGTTCAGAGAGCTTATTTGACAAATCAATGGCAACAATGCAAGCACGCATTCGCAGATACGTCAGTAGCCGCAACACGTGAAGTTAGTCGGCATGCTACGGCTACTCGCGTTTTATCCCCGATACGTGACGCAGAACTTTAGAAATCCACATAAATATTGCCGTGTGCACTTGGCGCCGACTATACAGATCAAACAGTGAGCAATATTGACTACATTTTCTTGCTTGTTCACTTTGAAAGGACGCGTACGAGCACTATGAAGGCAACCTAAACACCAACTACACACTCCACCGGCTGTCAGGCTGCGTTCTTTAGGACAAGCACAACGTCAAGGCACAGATGTCAAGTAAACGACGTTTTGAGTGAATTCATCGAGCCCATGCAATTATGTTTGCAGCTCCGCACATAGAACTTGACGGAAGACTACGTCCATAAAGCGACGCGGAGAGTGCGCGAGCATCGAAACCATCGCCGCAGACATTGTGCAGTTCCATCGCTTTCCGCACAGTACGTCCATTACTGTCGATATTCCGGTATTACTTGTGATATACAATAGTGTGGCCATTTATAAGCTATTCTTCGTCATCTGTACATGATCATCATCATGTGGGGTTCATATGGGGTTCTTCTTCATCGCTTGTGGGGCTGGCTCTCGAGTGTGATCCGTGCTGTGGGCGTGATCGGTTCGTCGCATCTTCGACTGGGAATAAACGTAGTGACAACTGCTACGTCACAAGTGGTGGAGTGCGCTTTTCGGTCCTCCGTCCTGTGACTCCCCGCTCAACTTCCTGGAGCTTCGATCGGGTCGCCGATTGTGCCAGCTGTCCGCCAACATGTCGCAGGACGAGCCAACAGGCACTTCTACTTCCACCATCTCGGCCTCGGCTACCCCAGCCTCCCCGTATTGGGTTGTCAGTGGACACCAGCGTGATCCCCATCTGTTTGCTGGACTTCGCGGGGAAGACGTCGAGGATTCGCTGGACGACTACGACCGAGTGAGTTCGGCTAACCGTTGGGACGATGCGTCCAAGCTACGTCACGTCGCCTTTTATCTGACCGGAGTAGCGAAGACTAGGTTTTCAACCATGAAGTTGATTTCACGAACTGGGGCGCTTTCAAACAGCAGCTCCGCCAAATCTTCGGCACACCGGCTGTTCGTTCCGCCCTCGCAAAAAAGACGCTCGACACTCGCAAGCAACAAACCGGTGAATCTTATACGCCGTACATCGAGGGTGTGCTTGCTCTTTGTCGACGCGTGAACACGACTATGACCGAATCAGGCAGGGTTCGCCACATCCTCAAAGGCATCGGAGCTATTGCTTTCAATGCTTTAGCCATCCAGAACCCTGCTACCGTCGCTGATATCGTCGCTACTCGCCAGCGCCTTGACGAACTCGAATCAGTACGCTTGCAGCCAGACAGACACCAGTGCGAACACTACTGCCGACGACCCTTCTTTACGAGCAATGATACGCGCAATAATTCGAGAAGAGCTCCAGTAACTTGGCCTAGCTGCAGGGCCTATGCCTTCTCATGCCTCCGATACCAATCTGCGCGGCGTTATCAAGGAGGCAATGGCGTCCATGGATGGTGCAGCGTACAAGGACCCTCTAACCCCTAGGGCCCCATCCACGTGCGCACAAGTAGCCGCAGCTACTCCAGTCATCGTTCCACCGATGCCTCCAAAACCAACACCGGCCCCCATCGCGTCCATGACTACTAGCGCACCTACCCAAACCAGCTATCTGCAGTGGCGTCCTCCTCGTCCCATCTGCTACTACTGCGGGTATCGTGGCCACATAGCACGTTTTTGCCGCAAGTGCCAGCAAGACGAGCGCCGCGGATATGACGTATACGAACCGGATGACTTTTCGCCCGGAGCTAATTTCCAACGTCTAGGGAGCTTCCATGACCAACGCCCTCCTTATGGTCCACCATGCGGACGCTCTCCATCGCCTACTGTAGCAACCGAGACGGCTCAGACGTACCGTCCTGCGAGACGCCGCTCGCCGCCACCCCTTCGCCGCTCTACATCCCCACTGAGACCTGCTTCTCAATTCGCCGAGCGTCGTCCGGAAAACTGAATTATGCAGCTTTTGGAGGAAAAGCTGCACCGAACGACAGGACAGAAATTCCTCCATCGCGTCCGTGCAATGTGATATTGGTTGTAATAGAAGGTGTACAAGTAGAAGCTTTAATAGACACTGGTGCTAGTGTTTCGGTCATTCACTGTGAATTGTGTTCGCGACTTCGGAAAGTTACGACCCCCTATGATGGACTTACGCTACTCGCTGCTCAAGGAGCTGCCATTCGACCTATCGCCATGTGCAGAGCTCGTATTTCCATCGATGGACTTCTGCATTACGTACAATTTGCAGTTCTAAGTTCGTGTGCCCAGCAGCTCATATTGGGATGGGATTTTCTTTCTACGGCCTCCGCCTCCATCCGCTGTGGGCAACGCGTTCTCCACATGACCGACACGACCTATTCAATTCATGCAGATGACACACCACTTCACTTTCTTGCTGCAGAAGATACCGCGCTACCTACTCGCCATCAAAGCACTGTGACTGTCGCGTCTGATGTGATTGACTGCGGCGACGTGCTCGTATTACCATCGGCACGCTGAGGGATTGCCTTTGCATCAGGGCTGGTTAGGTTTGATCATGGCTCTGCACTTCTCTACGCTACAAACCCCACATCCGAAAAAAATTCTCATCCCTAAAGGCACTACATTGGCGTCCGCCACCGAATCGGAGTCTATATCTGTTGTTTCCTTTAAACCAGCTTCTTCTGAAGTTCCTTGTACCGGACGGGCCGCATCTCCTTCAGCTCTTGCAGCTGCCATCAGTTCCGACGTGACACCTTCGCAGTCACAACAATTGCTTGCTTTGCTCCAAAAACATGAAGGTTCGTTTGACGCGCATTCAGCTTCGTTGGGAAAGACTTCGATTACGACGCATCGGATAGAGACAGATGGTACATCCATCGTGCGCCGTAGACCATATCGCGTATCGCTAGCCGAGAGGAAAGTCATTGACGAGAACGTCACCGACATGCTCCAACGGAATATAATACGCCCTTCTGCTAGCCCTTGGTCTTCCTCCGTTGTTTTGGTCCAGAAAAAAGACGGCTCTGTTCAATTTTGTGTCGACTACCGAGCACTTAACAAGATCACACGCAAGGATGTATACCCTATGCCGCGAATAGACGATGCCTTGAATTCCCTGCAGGGTGCCGAGTAGTTCTCCAGCATCGATCTGCGTTCCGGCTACTGGGAGATACCTATGCATGAGGACGATAAAGAGAAAACAGCGTTTTCAACACCAGATGGACTCTACGAGTTTAATGTCATGCCATTCGACCTCTGCAATGCACCCGCAACATTCGAGCGCATGATTGACACCGTTCTTCGTGGCCTGAAGTGGAAGACTTGCCTGTTCTATCTGGACGATATTGTGGTTTTCTCGTCAACCTTCGCTCAGCACCTGCAACGTTTGGAGGAAGTTCTCACATGCCTTGCCAACGCTGGACTTCAGCTAAACACCAAGAAATGCCATTTTGCGAGCAAGACGATCAAGTTACTAGGTTACATTGTGAGCAAAGATGGCATTCGTCCTGATCCTGTCAAGGTTTCGGCAGTTCGGCACTTCCCTCGTCCCGAAAAGACCAAAGATTTGCGCAGTTTCCTAGGCCTCGCCTCCTATTTTCGCCGATTCATACGAGGCTTCGGCTCAATAGCGTCACCTCTTCACAAATTACTGGGTTCTAATGTTCCCTTTGTGTGGTCTCCCGAATGTGAATCTACGTTCGCCCATCTGAAGTGCGCTCTCACATCTGAACCAGTGCTACGCCTTTTTGATGAAGCTGCTCCTACCCTCCTGCATACGGATGCTCGTGGTCACGGCATTGGTGGCATTCTTCTACAACGAGACGACACTTTAGGGGAGAGGGTCGTCGCATGCGCTAGTCACGTTCTGACAAACGCCGAAAAGAATTACACCATCACGGAGCAGGAATGCCTAGCTATCGTTTGGCCTGTACAGAAGTTTCGACCTTATCTTCACGGCCGCCATTCCACCATCGTTATACAGACCATCATGCATTATGCTGGCTTTCGACGCTGAAGAACTTGTCTGGACGGATTGGTCGGTGGATGCGTCGTCTACAAGAATACGACTTTACTATTACCTACAAGTGCGGAAAAAGTCACCAGGATGCAGAGGCGCTTTCTCGCTGTCCGCTCCCTACGACACCATGCAATGGACCTCCAACTACCATCCGTGACAAGCTTTCGCACGACCCCTCTTCACTTGCTTTCTGGTTGGCCACTGTAGACGAGATGCCTAAACACGACAATAGATTCTGCCAATCTCATAAATTTGCGGACTCTTAGTGTCGGCGCATCATAGACCACTTTCAAGGAGCTGCGCGCCCGCCTAACGCCCACCTTCGTTGACAGCTGACACAATTTAAGATTGACAACCGCGTCCTGTACCGTCATGTCTATCACCCTGACGGTCAACGCTAGGTTCCTGTCCTGCCATGCTCTCTACGTGCTGATGACCTGCAGGCTTTTCACGACGACATAACTGCTGGTCACCTTGGTTTCCAGAAAACCTATGACCGCATCAAAGGTCGCTTCTACTGGCCTGGACTGTCTGCCAGTGTAGCGAGGTATGTCGCTTCCTGCGCCCTATGTCAGCGTCGAAAGCTCCCCACATCAGCTCCAAGCGGACAACTGCAACCGGTTCCTTGTCCGTCGCAACCATTTTAAATCGTTGGCATTGACCTGTATGGTCCTCTTCCTGTGACTCTCACCGGTAAACGATGGATTGTGACAGCCGTTGATAACTTGACATGCTGCGCCGAAACAACTTGTGTGAGTTCTGCCTCAGCCTCTGAAGTTGCTGCATTCATACTTCAATCCTTAATACTGCGCCACGGTGTTCCTCGCGTCCTCCTGAGCGACCGTGGTAAAGCATTCCTCTCGCAACTAGTAGACGACGTACTCAGAGCCTCTGGAACCACCCACAAGACTACTTCCAGTTACCATCCGCAAACTAACGGCCTCACAGAGCGATTTCATCGCACGCTGTCAGACATGCTAGCCATGTATATCGAACCAGATCACAGAAACTGGGACGCAATTTTGCCAATCGTGACTTTTGCGTATAATACCGCCGTTCAACGCACGACCGGTTACTGGCCATTCTACCTTGTCTATGGTCGTTCGCCCAGTTCCTGTCTTGACGTCTCTTTCTTCGCGCCAACTGTCAATCAATGTCCATCCTCCTGTGAAGAATATGTGTCCCGCATTTTGCGTTGTCGCCAGCTCACCCGCATCAACACCGAAGAACGGCAACAGGACCGCAAGCAGCATTACGACGCCTCTCATCGCGTCGTGTGCTTCCGCCCTGGCGACAAGTGCTACTCCGGACACCAGTTCCTACTCCTGGCTTGTGTGACAAGTCTCAACTTCGGTTCATCGGCCCCTACAAAGGCTTGGAGTAGACTTCTCCGGTTAATTTCTACAGTTATTGTTCCAAGTGACCGCCGCTGCCGCACCGCTGAGGTTGTCCGCGTGTCCCGTATGATGCCTTTCACGAGGCGTTCGCCGCCGCTTTGAATTGCGGCCAGGATGGCGGCTCTCGCGCGAGGGGACATTACTGTGGCCATTTATAAGCTATTCTTTGTCATCTGTCCACGAGCATCATCATGTGGGGTTCATACGGGGTTCTTCTTCATCATCGCTTGTGGGGCTGGCTATCGAGTGTGATCCGTGCTGTGGGCGTGATCGGTTCGCCGCATCTTCGGCTCGAAATAAACGTAGTGACAACTGCTACGTCACAATAGAAGAAACACACAAAAATAACCCAGTTTGACTGAACCGAACGCGAAATTCAGGAGGGAAATCCGTGTCTTACTCAACGCACGTTGGCAGCGCGCCCGTGGTCTGGAAGCGATATGACGGCCGCGACCCACTTTTGCCGGTATGGCGCGCACCTTTGCGGTATTATGAATTTTTTTTCCCAGTGACTCGAGTATCAACTATTGCGGTGCAACAGCCGTAGTTAGCAGTTTCCGCCTCACACAACACCCGACTGTACCCCGCGTGAATGCTAACCTCATTGATTTAACTGCAATGGCACGCACAGCGCGAGACCCGACGTGTACACGCAATCATGGAGGAGGAGAAGTAGATTTTAATGAAGAAAAAAGAGGAGAAGTCGGCCAGGAGAGCGTGCCTCCAGCCTCCTACTCCTCACTGGGGAAAGGGGAAGTTGGAAATACGGGGAAAGGCAGGTGGCCGGTGATTATGTTATGGTACGATGACATACTATATACACCTTGTTCAATATGTGGGTGCGCACTGCAGACGCAATACACGCAAGAGTATTATCTTGTCCTCGCAAAAAGCAAGCAGGAAGCTGATCGAGCTACCTATCAGGCTGCCAACAGCTCAGCTCCGGACAATGACCGAGTCATTGACTCCTCTACCACCTGTCAAATATTCAGCCCTGACACTCACCCAGCGATTCAGCACGCTGGAACACACAGCACGAACAGATCCACAATCAACTCCGTCACCGCTCACTCATTTGGGCCGCACCCCACTTGTAGAAAGAATAGCACACACCCAAGCGCATTATATAACCGCATAATGTGCCCGTAATTTGCTGCATGAGCCTCACAACTGGACGCCCACTTAGCTGCCACTGAATGGGGCTCGGTATGATAGAGAGACTGCTTGCCTTACTCCAACTCTAGCTGACGTAACTGAAAACTGGAGGTAGCTCTGATATAAACAACATGTTCCGTGCAGCTACAGGCGACATGGTGCCATCGACTCCGAGTTAAAGGTCCGAATTAAAGTAGGTCCGAGCTAAAGCTTCCTCATAATGGTTATTTTACTGAACGTATTCTTACCCCCGTATTCAGAAATGCGTCTTAACTTGAAGCCCATGCTTGACTTGATATGAATGACGTCTTATGCGAACGTGCCGAAGACGCTCATTGCGTTTCTTTTGGTGCGTTGACGACAGGCGTCGTTTAAATCAAGTCAAGCACGGGCTTCGAATGAAAATGCATTTCTGAATACGGGGGTTAGTGTTGGAATGAGAATGGCGACTGAGAAGACCAAGGAGTTCGCGCGCATCGGCCCACGCGCTTGGAGCTACCCGCGGAGCCGGCAATGAGAAGACTCCATTTCCTACACTTTAACCAAAACACGGTATTTACGACGCATGCGCACAGTAAGCGCTCAGCGTCAAGAAAAATAGCACATTAATTTTTGCGATATAATAGTTTGCTTCGCGCAACCTGCATAGTCGCTACTCCGCTACCTTGCATGATTGGGACCTAATAGAATTCGTTGTTGGGCTAGTTTGATTCTTGCGTGGAATAATAAGCGTGGACGGGACAGTCAGACAGACAAGAGAAAAGCGCTACCTCACAACTGGATTTCATTAAAAGCCACATGCGTATACTATACACACAAGACGGGTTCGCAGACTGCACCGGGCATATAAGGCCACACGTACCATGTGATCTTGAAAAGCATGCAATCGGGAAAAAACAAATCAGAGAAGTATTCCTAGAAACATTTCTTTGCTGCGTAAGAATAGCAAGGTGTAACTGATATGCGCTTTTCCTTTTTTCCTGGTGTGATGCGAGTCCTTCAGCTCTCGCGGAAGTGGGTCACGATTTTTGCTCAGAATTCGGATGCCAGATGGTAACGGCTCACATGAACAATCTCTATGCCGGAAGGTGCATTGTTTTATTGGTTTAGCATTGTGCAGCTTCCTCGACGGGTGTATTATACCCGTGTCACACGGGCGTTTGGAAGGCCTTCCAACCGATAGTCAGTTGACTCAAAGGTCAAATTCGAGCTGCCACACGAGCCGTTTCGAAGGCCGTCGAGTCAATAGTCTATCGAGTCAACGGACCACGTTACAACTCTATCGAAATCTCGATCGCCTTTGAGCAACGGAAGCGGAAACAGCGCGTACATGCCCTCTCGTTCACAGTGTGCTCGTACTCATGGTTAGAAAAAAAACATCAAACCAAAATGCTTTAAAAATACTATATATGATGTTATTA
This sequence comes from Dermacentor albipictus, assembly GCF_038994185.2. NCBI lineage: Eukaryota > Metazoa > Arthropoda > Arachnida > Ixodida > Ixodidae > Dermacentor > Dermacentor albipictus. The sequence goes on from NC_091822.1 coordinate 87,496,744, forward strand.
ATTATTCAATAAAGTATTTTTGCCACTTGACATGTGCGAACACACACCAAAACGGCGGCCGCATGAGCGGCGCAAGTGTTGCCGCAGTTTCGCTACTCAACAACTTGAAAGCTAAACATATATGTATGGCGATGTATAAACAAATGTTTGTGTATAAACAAACAAAAGAAATTATAGGGCTTTTAAGAGGTTTTAATGTTGTTTAACTTTTCGTGACATGAAAACGAAAATAAAGATCCGCAGCGCCACACAATTTTGCGAGAAACGCCTGAACCGCTCAACGGCCTTTCAAAAGTGCCGTGTTGCAGCGCGACAACTCCTTTGAGTCGATGGAGTTGTGGCGTTTCGAAGGCCGTCGACTGGAAGGCCTTCCAAATGTGCCCGTGTGACACAGGTATTAGTGAAGGTGTCGACGCGCTAAGCGTTACGCAGTGTAATAGCGCGGGTAGACCGGCCTTGTCACTTGGCATCACCCCACTTCCCCAACTGCATGAAAATTTACTGTTAAGGCGGTATAAAACAAGTATAAGACAGAATAATACATTCATGTTAGACCTGGCAATCTTGAAATGCAAGGAACTTAAGTATGCTACCTGCACTGGCTTCACGTGGTTTGTGCCTAAAACGCGAACGAATTATGGTCGCCAAATGCATAGCTACATTCTTCCACAGACGTTAAATAACGCGCTGTGAATTGATGTTAATTTATGTACTGCTGACACTTATGTCATAGTGCTTTGTGCTTGCTTTTGTTTTTGCCTGTAATGTTCAAATACCATTTCATTTGTGTCAATGTTGTTATTGCGAATGCTTTACACATGCTGTATGATACACTGCGATACTGTTGCCAAGTCATTGTAGGGTGCGTCGACCTCTGTCAACCCTTTCTTCTGGCATTTTGTCGATGCACCCAACATCCTCATGACGATGTTGAATAAAGAATTGAATTGAATTGAATTGAATTGAATTGATTCCAGTGCGTAATGTATGTCGTCGCAAGGGCTAGAAATAAAAAAGAAATACTACAGATTCCACGCAAGTGACACTTTACCATCTTCGGGGCTCTGCGAGGCGTTATTCATAATGAACAACGTGCTTGTGTAAGGCGAGGAAAGTGTTTGTGACGATAGCAGCAAGACCAAGTCGGTGATGACGACGATGGTACGACGACTACTGATATGGCATGATGGCGTACTTTTTGAATTCCAGCGAAAAAACGTTACACCCTGTTCCTTTACGACCTACGCCAATACTGCAGGAAGTGCAGTGTCACAGGGTAATATTGGCGGTCTCTCGCAAATTTACTGCAATGCTTGCACTTATTATCATCATCATCAGCTTGTTTTATGTCCGCTGCAGGACGAAGGCTTCTGCCTGCGATCTCCAATCATCCCTCTCCTGCGCCAACTGATTCCACCTAGCGCCTGTGAATTTTCTAATTTCATCACCCCCCCTAGTCTTCTGCCGTCCTCGAGTGCGTTTTTTTTTTTTACAGTCATTCTGTAACCCTAACGGTTCACCAGATATCTAACCTACGCATTACACGACCTGTGATGCTCCATTTTTGTCTCTTGATGTCAATTAGAATACCGGCTATCCCCGTTTGCTCTCTGGTTCATACCGCTCTCTTCCTGTCTCTTAATGTCACGCCTAACGTTCTTCGTTCCATCGCAATTTGCGCGGAACTTCTTCTCGCGCTTTGTCAATCTCCTAATTTCTGCTCCATATGTTAACACCGGTAGAATGCATTGATTGTAGACTTTTATTTTCAATTACAGTGATAAGCTTCCAGTCAGAATCTGACAATGACTGCCGTATGCAGTCCAGCTCATTCTTATTCTTTTGTAAATTTCCTTCTCATAATTAGGGTCCCCTGTAAGTAACTGACCTAGGTAAACGTACTCTTTCACAAACTCTGGAGGCTTTCTGGCGATCCTCAGCTTTTCTTCCCTTGCCAGTCTACTGAACATTATCTTTCTCTTCTGCATATTGATCTTCATCCCCACTCTTACACTTTCTCTGTTAAGGTCCTCAATCATTTGTTTTAACTCGTACCCAGCGCTCCTGGAAAGGACAATATCATCTGCAAACCGAAGGTTGTTCAAATATTCGCCATTGAAACTCACTCCTAAGCATTCCCGCTTTAATAGCTTGAATACTTCTTCCAAGCATGCAGTCAGTAGCAATGCAGGGATTGTGTCTCTTTAACTGACCCCTTTCTTCATAGGTATCTTTCTACTTTTCTTTTAGAGAATTGAGGTAGCTGTGGAATCTTTGTAGATATTTTCTGAGATATTTACGTAACCCTCTTGTACTCGTAGATTCCATAGCTTCCCTAGCTCGGAAAGCGCCAATGACTGCTGATATCTCTACTAAATGCAATAGCTTTTCCTTATCTATGAAAGCCATATAGAGGGGCTGAATGTATTCCCCAGGTTTCTCGAGTACCTGATTGATGACGTCGATATGGTTCATTCTTGAGTATCCCTTGTTGAATCCAGCCTGTTCTCTTGGTTGACAGAGGTCCAAGGTTGCCCTTATTCTATTGGCGGGTCGAGTGACGCTTCAGAAGTTACTGTCGAATTATTGTCCTGCCGAGTCAGGCTGTGAAAAAAAAACACACACACAAACACGACGTAAGTGTGCATGAAAGGAACCCCGGGCGAAATCCTTCCCAAGTGCTTCGTCAGCGGAAATGCATGATACCAGTCCAGATGTCGAGGACGGCAAGTGTTGACGCCATGCCGGGGCGCACATGATCCCAGAGACTCGCACCTGTAGCTCAACTTTGACTTCTGGTCCCGAACAGCGTGCCTGCAAATCGAAGCTCGGGAAGCGCCTTGCTGAGAAAGAAGCGAGTCTCGTGCGGCAACAATATGGCACTAGTGAAAAATTACAGGTGAAATCTATCTGGGCACCCGGTGCTGACGCTCTCAACCCGTTTCGTAGTCATTGAGCGAAAAATAAAATGAGGCGGATTGACATATAGAGAGGTAGTTTGTGGACTGGATCTTTTCGCCGCTTAGGTCCTAGAATTTCCTACAAAGATCGCTAAAGGAAACTGTGGCACTAAGGTCGCTTAGCTAGCTACCATGGCAATGATCGTTAGCGATTGGATTTATCTGATCTTCGGGCTTTTGGCTTGATTTGCTGCGCTGTCTGTGCATTTATCAGCCTAAATTTTGCTGCAGTATCATATCTCCTAACGCTAAATGCAGTGATACCGTTCTGCGCAGACGCATAATCACTGAGAAATGTTACATTTATAACGCAATATTTCGTTGAAGGTAACCAACTTCTAAAGTCACAAAGTCATGCGAGCCGAGCGAAAAGTTTAAGTTGCGCTAACCATCATTTCCATGCTGGCTGAACGGTCATGTGTGCAGCTCCCACAGGCACTTGCGCCGCAGTTAGGTCTGATAATTATTATGGGAACATTTGTGCTTAGAGTACCTTAGCCAAGTACGTTGCTGGGTGAGGTGGCACCCATTCAGGAATGGGAAATTCAAAAGAAAGGTATAGATGTGAACACGATTTCATTAGCACACACTTTGAATGTCGCGTATGCTCACGACTCTCAATAGCGGCTACGCCTGTGTCTAAGGCAAAGTCGTACCTTCTGAAATAAAAAAAAACACCAGTTGTAAGTGAGCAATCGTCTTGTCGTCCTCCTTGTCTTGGTATTCTTTTCGTGCTCGCATATTTCGTGTTCGTGAAATATCCACACGCACTGTAGAATATGTGGAGCGGCCCTGCTCGACGCGCATCCAGAAGAGAAAATTGTGGAAACCGTTCAAATGAGTGAAGCAAAGAAGCCACGAGGAAACACAGAACGCGGCTCCAATCAAAATGAGGAATCTTTTTCTTCTTGAGTTTCGCCATCACACCATTGCGAAGGGCATTCTAGTAGAATATATTCTATTATACTATACCCCCAGCGCACTCTCTAGTGATAGTAGGACCGCAACGGCGCGCAAATTCCCCCGCGTCGATGCCGCTCCGAGCAGAATATGTAGCGACGCTTCGTGTCTCTTGTCGAAGCGAACTATAGGAAACATTTTCAAAGCTTAGCAGCCGTAATAAATCTCCAAAGTTTCGCTAGCAGAAGTCCGATATGGATCCGTCACATGCGCAAGACGATCAAACGAACGATCACAATAAAAACTGCGACTAGGTGCATTTAGTAAACACATTGGAAACACCAGTACTTGCGATACTATGCGTCGCAACGATTCCTCCCGCACTAAACAACCTCCAAAACCTTTGCGGCTACACAAGCCATGACGACGAAATGCCTCCTTCTCCCGACACTGCTCTACCCTTCCTTTTGTACGCCTTACACAAACTACTCTACACAACTGGATAGGTTTTCGTTCTCGCCAATGTAGAAAGGCAGCTGTTTTGTGCTTCCATGTGATACCTCCTGCGGAGCCCACTGGGTGAGAAACCGGACCGCATCGAAGAGCGCTGATAGCCTAGAGTGTATACAGAGAATTTTTCGTATTAATACCTTTCTAAATCCAGCTCGCCATACAATATAATACAGAAACTCCGCAGTGGCTGTCAGCTTCGGGAGTCTGTGCTCCGAAAGAGAGAGGGACAGAGAAACATTATTTCCTAACGACTCCTTGTCTAAGTTTACTCATGGAAGCCCCTGCACCGCCATCGAGTACATTTTAATGCGATTAGCATTACTTGCATATTTGAGGCACAATAAAACTTTTTATCTATCTGGCCTCTTACGCGGGCACAGTGACGCAATTAAGTTGTCTACTAGACTGGGCCGCTACACGTGTGCTCAGGGTCGTGACGCCGCCGTGGTCGCTCCATCGTCGCCCGTCCGTCCATCGGATAGTCTCATCTTTTGTGCCGAGGCGTAGGTAGTACCGTGTGATATTTTGTAGGAACCCAAGGAGGTCAATTTTCTCATCTGCGACGACTTGAACTTTCTAAGCATTCACGGTGGCGGCCATGTTCAGCATTTGCGAGAAGGAAGGCATCCACCACTTTTTGTCGCAAATGAGAACTCTATAGTTGTTTGCGGCTTAATAGGCTTCATCTATATCACATACTGCAGTTATAGCAACGGAACACTCTTGGTTATAGAAAATTCACCTTCTGGTGCGCTGTACGCGACCGCTGCTTCAGAAAGCACGTGGGTTTGATGCTAGCGTGGTTGGTAGCCATTGTTGCTAGACTATTGTCCTTCCATTTTACGAGAAGAACCTCACCAACTGGGTCCAAAAGAAAAAAAAACGGCAAAACGGTCATGCTTTTCTTGTCATTTCTTTCTGAGTTGGCAGAGGGCACTTCAGGTGCCTGTTCTCGTGAAGATTGCATGTAGCCATAAATCCCTCATCACGCAGTGTAACAAGGAAATTCTGACTAGTAAAAAATTTAGAAAAGACAATGTGGTCACTGTGATCGGAAGTTGCCTCAAGGAGAAAGAGAGCCAGGTGAGTTTTCAGATGCTTATATGAGCTCCAGGATGTCGAACAGCAGCTATCAAAGACATAACAATAACCATCAGCACTGCGCCTTATCGAATTTTTGTACCCAAGATGAAGCGGCTTGTCTCGCATAACTAATTCGGAGGGGCGGTGCCGTAAGCATATCACCATAGACTTGTCCATTGAAAGGTTTCGTTGAAAGCTTCCATGCTGCTGAAATTGCTGGCTCAGATCGTTCAAGAGCGGACCTAGTTCGAACATTCGATGAATTGTTTCTTCGATTGGGTCATCGTTAGCTGGGTGCATGAACCTTATCATCTTACGCAACCTATTTCGGGCCATACACATAGCTGCGTTCGGTTTTCCAACATCTTCGTCAATTCACCAGTAGGGCCTCTGACGCGGAAGACTATGGCATACAGAAAGAAAAAGAATACCGACGCACCTTTTCACATCCTCCATGTTGAGGGAAAAGCCATGTTCATTTTTTCTGCTTTGTATAGTTGCCAGTCTGTATGATGATATGTCTAAGTATTTCATCAGCAAAGATGCGCCTGAAGATTTGGATCGCTGCATAACCGCCGTATAGAGCTTTAAAATGGCATTGCGTTCTATTTCCCGCTCAGTTGAATTTGACCAGGTGTACTCAGGTTCATTTATGCTTCAGTTAACAGCAGGGACATTTGCTCGCCTCAAAACGGGACGCACTCGTCAGCTTCTTCTTTGTTACGACACCAGTGAACTTCCAGCGGGCCTACATCAGGTAAAAAAAATTCAACGACAATTACGATACTCCCTCCTGCAAAATTTGAGTGCAGCTGTATACACATTTTTATTTCACGATATACTGAGGCAAACAATCTGAGAGCGACATGCAGCAGAGTCGGCAATCGTCCAAAATCTGATCTGCGGATCAAGCGCGTCAGCTTTGATACATGACTTGTTGATTTGACGTAGTAGTTCTGCGGAAACCCGCAAGGTGGAGAGAAGTAATGAATAAAGGGAAAATCAGACATCCACCCGTTCGTAGCAATTGCTGCAAAGGAAACCCATACGGGTTCCTCGAAAGAAAAGCCTCATAGTTGAAGAAAAGTTCGTCCTGGTCCGGGACTCGAACCCGGGACCACCGCCTTTCCGGCGCAGCCGCTCTACAATCTGAGCTAACCAGTCGGCTAGCAGATGGCAGGGCGAAGTCGAATTTGTCGACAACACGAAGCAAAGGCAAGGGTTTGACGGAGTAGTTCTGCGGAAACCCGCAAGGTGGACAGAAGTAATGAATAAAGGGAAAATCAGACATCCACCCGTTCGTAGCAACTGCTCTAAAGGAAACCCATACGGGTTCCTCGAAAGAAAAGCCTCATATTTGAAGAAAAGTTCGTCGTGGTCCGGGACTCGAACCCGGGACCACCGCCTTTCCGGGGCAGCCGCTCCAGTTCTGCGGGTTTCCACAGAACTACTACGTCAAACCCTTGCCTTTGCTTCGTGTTGTTGACAAATTCGACTTCGCCCTGCCATCTGCTAGCCACCTGGTTAGCTCAGATGGTAGAACGGCTGCCCTGGAAAGGCGGAGGTCCCGGGTTCGAGTCCCGGGTTCGAGTCCCGGACCACGACAAATTTTTCTTCAACTATGAGGCTTTTCTTTCGAGGAACCCGTATGGGTTTCCTTTGTAGCAATTTCTACGAACGGGTGGATGTCTGATTTTCCCTTTATTCATGACTTGTCGAAGGCTCCAATGTATTCGCTCGTGCCGCCTGGCTAGGCGGTACCACACGATTCGCGTAGCGCGTACAATCAGGTTAGAGAACCATCGCAAACCATGGCAATGGGCCTTGTAACTTGTGGCCTTGTTATCCTCGCCGCCACATACACCGAACACTGAAAATGCGCAATGTGTCCGCATAATTGCAATCGCAATGAAAGAAAATATTCCTTACCAGAAACATCATTTACTCTGAACAGGGCACATGCATGGCACCCACAATTATCTCTAGACTGGTGATGAGCCTCCAACCTCTGCTAGATATGGTGAATAGCTCACCGTCCTCCATGTTTCGCTAGAATGCCAGGAAGCAGAACCTCGACATAAAAGGTACTTCCATTCAGCTTACAGAGAGCATATTCCTCACCATCCGGCAATGTTCCTTCAATCAGGGATATTTTATTGCGATAGCAGTTATATGGACCCTCGAGGCGTAATTCCCACACCAGCAACCCTGTCGCCGTAATGTTCCGTATAAAGTCCAAGGGCGATATCACCGTCGCCACGCGCCCTAGTTATGTTCCAGTGAAGGCGTGCCCGTGGAGCCGACGCGGCCAATCTCGCCCGCTCGAAAAAGAGGTAAGCAGGGAGGAAGCGCGCTGTCTCCCATCGCGCGCGAGGCACCCAACGTTTCGAGACAGAGGAGGGATGGGAGGGAGGGGGCGACGTTTTCCTCCGGATGCAACTGCGTATGTGGCGGCTGCGCGCGGGCGCGCGGCCATATTTTGAGGGCGGTCTGCGTCGGGAGCAGAGTGTGGTGCGTCGACGGCTTGTAGCTTTGTGCGTGCTGCGTGTTTTCGGCGCTTCAGCACGAAGGTAACTTCGCTCGCTGCTGCCGCGCTTACGGACGCCGGCGTTTTAACAGCGAATGTCCGCCGTTCAGTGCGATGTGTTCATGTTTGCTGTGTGCTCTGACACCGCGGTTGTTAGTTTAGTTAGCGAGCGAGTGTTTACAAGTTTCTACGGCCGATAAAAGTGCTATCTCGACTTCGTATGGCTGTCTGATAATTTGCTATCGCGATCAATAATTTGCCTTTCGGGTGAAACTACTTTTTTATAGCAAATCAATTTGACACTTTTGAGTTGGTTTTCGTTTACTGAAAGTGATCAGCACTAGAGATTCGTAGCGTATCCTCTTGCAAGAGGCTGCTGCGATAGGATTGTTTTGTAACGTACGTGCCTCCCGGCCCTTCGTTTTAAGGGCTCTGGAAATTCAGTGGTGCTTCTTCAAAATTTTCGCCAGTGACATGGTGTAATGTATGTAATCCTCCCTTCTAACTGTATATTTTGTTTGTAGTGCATTTCATTGATAATTTCCATAATTTTATTGCATAGACATTTTACGGACGTTATAGCAACTGTTTTTCAGGACCCTCTACAGTCATGTCACAACCAAATGTCGTAAGTCATTACTGCATTGCCAACTCATTAACTATGCGCTGGCCCTTTTCGGGCATACCTGGCCCTTGCGTCACAAAGTGAGAAATTCATCATCATTACATGTTTATCATGAAAGCTAGGGCTTATGCAACAACAGCGTTCGTCCAAATAATAAACTCGCATTAACAAACGTGACCATCTGAACGCTTCATAAATATTACAAAGTGCCAACCGGCGAAAGCACAACAGGCGCATATGTGCTACATCGGCGTCCCGAGTGTTGGGGGACGAGTCGGAGAACGGGACCAAGCAGGAAGATGGGAGCTCCGAGCGGCATGCCTAGCCGACTTTGCCGCCGTAAGACGACGGTTTCGGCGGGCTCCTACGCTGTGGTGAAATGTTGCACGACGACCTTTTCTTGAAGCTGGAGCCTGTACAGGATCACCAACCAACTGTTTCGCCTCTTCTGCGGCCGGAATCCAGTCACTGTCGGGAGTGTCCGTCTCGGTTCCTTGAGGAGGCTCTTCTGGTTCAGTGACCACGACTTCCGTGTTGTTCTTCATGACAGTTCTGCAGCAGCAGCATCAACAACAAGGCATAAAGTCATTGCTCTACACCATGCGTGCGTGAAATGCAAAAGCACTTGTTCTCGAGCACTAATAAATGAAATTTGAAGGCAGGATGGAACAGGCAAACTGTATACTAAGTTGAATAAGCAATTTGAGGGGATAAAAGTGCTCCTTGCATATAATCATATCACAAAAATAAGCTTTTTCAACGTGTGAATTGGCTGTTCATTTTAAGCATGCGTTGCATTTCGTGCTTGAAGCCTATTTATTATTTTATTATCTGGTTTGCAATCTCATACTGGTCATAAATTTTTCTAGTGGCTGAGATGTATTCACGTTAACACTTATTTCCCTGTTGTCACAGCATCTAACTCCATCTCCCTGGCCTTGGCTACTCCCTTCGTGCGATGTCTCTTCCGACGCTGTCGGCATGCTCGCAGGCTAGTTACCTGCTGCTGACTTCCACGCGCATTAGAATCTGACCTTCCTCTGCTTCGACAGACAGAGTCCAAGCGAATATCTTGCGATCGGTTCACGTACTTCACTGCGATCTGCTGCTCTTAACTCTATCGCGACACAAAAATATATGGTCATACTTGCACTGCACGACAACACGCCAGCGTTACTTACGGCGTAAATTTCACATGAACGAATAGAAATAAAACAGAGTGCATATTTCTGCATCCACACGCACCAGTGTATCTGTGTCCAGCGCGTTTCGGTTCGAACATGCAACCGCACAAACACAAGCCGGCGCTAACAACGGTGTGCATGTAAAGGCGAAACTTAGCTCTTGCGGTCGTGCGTCCATCCCGCAACAACAGCTCCTGACCCACTTCCTAGGGGTTAAATTTGCAGTTATAGGTGAGCGTTTCACGGCATGACAAAGGCTACTGTGGCTCCTTCCACCCCAATCACTAGCATAAGTCGCGACTTTGCCGGACATTACCCTCTACCGACAAGCCACAAGCGGGGAAGTCACGAGGACGTCACGAGGCCGCCGCACAGTGCATATACTGTCTGATTGCTACCTGCGCACCTCCTCAGCCCTTGCACAGTCAACGCGGCCTCTCCACAAATTATCCCTTTGACATACGCAATTTTTCCTCAAGCGTAAGAAAAAAGGGGAGCCTGGTTTTTGCTAATAAGTGCTTGCCCCCTGTTATCGCGCATGCCGCGCATGCCTGTTATCGCGCATGCTGTTTGATCTTCTGTATCTGTGCCCACGGAAGCCACGGGGCGATGGCGTTATGGTGCTTGTATATACGGCTGGCAATAAACGTCGGGGGCGCTTCCTCTGCGTGCTTTCGAGAATTGGGCGTGCCCTTCGTGTTCCTTCATGGCCGATGGCGGGGCCGCTTGGTCGCTGCAGCACGCCGCAACACGACATGGTGTCAGGAAGTTAACCTATCCACCCAACCGCGTACGGAAACAAGACGTCGGCAAACAGGAAGCGCCATGGCTTCTACAGTGCCCGGCCTTGAAGAATCCCCACAGCTGGACTTCGACAAAACGTCAGAGTGGCTGGCGTGGATACAGACGTTCGACGGCTATGACTACGCATCGGGCCTGAACGAGCGTTCGGATGAGGAGCAAGTGCGTGCCTTGCTCTACACAATGGGATGTCAAGCTCGAGACATCCCTTCTACGTTCAACTGTTTGGTCGACGAAGCAAAGTACAGCGTCGTCAAAAAGGGGTTCGACCAGTACTCCATAAAGGAGCGCAACTTGTACGAAAGCACTCGCTTCCGCAAGAGGCAGCAGTGCCCTGAGAATCCGTTGACCACTTCATGACACTTCTACACGCTCTGGCAGACAGGTGCGACTTCGACTCCAAGGACCGCCTGGTCAGGGACCGTTTTGTAGTCGGCCTGCGATACGAGAAGCTTTCTGAATCTCTTCAAGTAACCGACAAGTTGACTCCGTCAACGAGACTAGCGAAAGCACGGGTGAAGGAAACGGTCCAGATGCAACAAGACCTTCGCGGATCTAAAGGCATCAGCGACGGTTGCTCTTCCCTGGAGTGCGACGAGGTTGCCGTTAACGCCGTGGGTCACCAGAAGAAACAGCGGAGAATAGTCTACGGAAGCAAAGGCAAAGGTTCAGCACGTCTGGATGAACGTTGCTACTTCTGTGGCGGCAATGTGCACGCCAGGACTACCTGTCCAGCAAAGGCACTTAAGTGCCACAGCTGCGATATCAAGGGAAACTTCAGCAGGGTGTGCCTCAAGAAAACTTCAGAAGAGCGACAGGTACGGGTCTCTTCGGTGCACATGGACTCGGCAATATTTTTGGGGAAGCTGTCAATGCATCGAGCTCACAGTGGCGATTTGTTCAAGTAAGAAATAACCGACGTACACGTATTTGCTACTGGGGGTACAAGCGCTGAAGTTTCTGTAGCACCGCCACCTTTTCCGGTTTACCTACTAGTCTAAGGAAGATAGGCGAGGTGCTGACTGGTGCGAGCGGGGCGGACCTGAATTTTTTAGGCAAATGCGAGGCAGAAGTTCAATGGAAGGAAAGTCTCCTCACCAAGAGTACCATGTCGTGAGCCCTTTGCGCCATATTTTTCTCGGTTTTCCAGCTATCGAAGAATTAGGAACAATTAAGTTTGTGGTGCCCTTAAGCAAGCACACTCATTGCGAGGCCTTCCTCTCACACGCGTTCAGCGGCCTCGGCACAATGCCAGGCAAGTATCGCATCATAATCAAGCCGGAAGCCGTCCCTTTTGCTATATGCGCACCGCGCCGGGTACCGATTCCGCTGAGAGACCAGGTGAAACAAGAAAGTGAGAAAATAGAGGGAATGGGCGTCATCCGCAAAGTTGACGGCCCAACCAACTGCATGGTGCGTCGGTATTGCGCCAGTCTTAAAACCTTGAGGAGACGTCAGGGTATGGGTTGAAGCAGCTAAACAAATCAATTTTGAGGGAAAGGTTCGCGTTACCAAGGGTCGATGAAGCGCTAGGTTCGTTAGCTGCCGCAAAGTATTTCCACAAACTAGACGCGAATTCAGGCTTTCATCAGGTTCGACCTACCAAGGAATCGGAGCAGTTAACCACATTTATAAAGCCATTTCGGCGCTACTGTTTTACATGGTTGCCTTTTGGCATTGCATTAGCGCCAGAACATTTTCAAAAGTGCATGACCGAAATATCGGTGGGCTTCCCTGCTGTAGTTAACCTGATGAAGGACTTGTGTACGGTGACACTGAAGAGCAGCATGACTCGAGGCTGACAAATGTTCTGGCTAGATTGGTTCAGAACAATGTCACCTCAATAAAGCAAAGTGTGTTTTCGGTGAAACGAAGTACTACCTTTCCCCCACTCCAATCCCCACCTTTTTATTCTTTTTTTAACTCTCGGGTTTTAAGTTGAAAGGCATAGTGGTGTACGGTAATAGTACTCTAAGGCTCCTCTAAGGCTTGTCGCGGTACCCGCTCCAGCTGCCGAATTTCATTCCTTGAACACTATGATTTGCAGTGCTGCTTGCGAAAAACATAAGTTGCTTCGGGCACCACGTGTGAAGGAAAACAAAATAAATTTTGGAGTTTTATGTCCGAAAACCACGAACTTATTATAAGGTGCGTCGTAGTGGGGTTATCCGGAAGTAATATTGACCGCCGGGAGATTATTAACGTGCATCCAACACAGGGCAAGAGAACCTCCTTGCATTTAACTCCCATCGAAACGCGAACCCCGCGGCAAGAATTTGATCCTGCGATCCTGTGATTAGTCAGCCCGAGTCGCTAAGCCACCACTGCGGGTCCCTGAGAAGGAAAATTGAGACTGTCCGGTTGAAACAACAAACTAAACTTTTTACAGATTTGCGTGCACATGGAGAGTTCATCCCGTTGCTAACATCCTTACGCTTAAAAGGCATGATCGAATCACTGATCAGCCCTCACGATAAGTTTTTTTTTGGGGGGGGGGGAGTGACTTTTTCTGGCAATTGAACATTATGCTAGCTGGAAGAAACGACTTCGAAGTCTGTACGAAATAAATGCATGATAGTTATCGATGTAAAGCGTCATTGTCGCATATTTGAGTGCGCACCAGGCGGTCCGAATTATTGCGCAGTTTCCAACTCCAGCTTTTCTTATAACCACTGCAACTTGAGCTCGCTGTTGTGTACGGTAAAGCTTTATAGCCCAAATAGTAAGGGTGTCAGCCATTGAAAGAACCATTACCCTTAACGGTGCTGAATTTTTTTTTAGAATGCAAGCATTCATTACGCGGAAATAACACAGGATGACCGAGAAGAGACACGCAAGACACGCAAATCATCTGTGTCTTTGCCTGTCCGGGTCCTGTATCGACAGAGCGATGTACAGTCTTATGTGTAATTTGGCTCGCCCGCCTACTCAGACGGCTTCGCACACTGTGAAGTAGGGAGCAGAACCGAAGCACCAAGCAGAAAAACACACCGAGTGATAATGAGGCACAATCCATTATAAGATGCGAGTGTGCTTGCCGCTGATGGGACCGGCAATATTCCATGTATGACCTGTAGGGATTATGCGCGTGCTACAAAGCCGCCTCACCATGGTTTCGCTCGCGAATCTGTTTTTACTATCCTTGGTGCTGCCGCTGTCAATGATAACGGAGCTGTAACTTCACGAATACGCCGAATTTATATCCTAATGTGTGAATTAGAGGACATAGTTTGCAAGCGAAAAATAAAGTTGCATTTCCGAAGAGATTGGCGCCCCACACCAACCTTGCCCCCGGAGCTTCGCGCGTGACGGAAGACGGCGCGCTTCCTACTTGCTTTCCTCCCTTTCGTGCGCGAGTTTGAGCAGCAGCCGCCCGCTCACCTTCGCACACGTTCACTCGCACATACAGCATACGACGGGCGGCGACGATATTAACCCGCTGGAAGTGTATATGAAACATCATGGCGACGGCGATGCCGACAATAGAAATGCGTTTAGGGTCTCTCTCTATAGTTGCTATCGCAATAAAAGAGTGCATACAAGGGACAAAGACACTTATGCTATACCTTTTCGCCATATAGATGCACGCAACACGGTAGCGGCCACGCTATACTCGCGTCGTTGATGAGTCTTTAGTAGACCGCTCCACATAGTTAGATCTAACGCCAAATATTGTGGCGCCGTGTAGTGTAAAGAAGTTAACGCATTTTCCCGGCAACGGCAGCGTCGTTCATTAGGTTTGAAAGTGTCAGAACATACTGCTCATCTCAATATAGGCGATATAGACGTCGCCGATACTCCGTCTGAAAAAGAGATTAGGTTATACGAGAAAACAGATCTATAATTTATGTATTGCTGTCATGACGAAAAGCACTTCAAGCCCTTTATGTTATAGCGTACGCAAGGGCATTGCGTACGTAATACAAGACTTTCTGACATCTAAATGCTTCTATTTTTGTGGAGGAGATAAAGCAAACTCATTTTTGGCCATTTTAGGTATTTTCTGGACAGCGAATGAATAAATTTGAATAATATTTTTCTTTTATCTTTCAAATTAATCGTTGAGCTAGTACAACCCTCTGATGCCGCTGAGTGAGAACGTTTACAAGGCAGTCGGATTCGTTTAGTGTTCAGGCGCTCACATCAGCATAAATGTGTAATAAATTGTGGCAACCAGTTTCTTTTTTCAGAGATAATATTCATTAAATGCCATATAGGCCACATTTCTTGCCAGAACGTAGCGGCACTGAAATTAGCTTCTATACCAAAAGGGTGCTTTCCCTAGAAGTAAGCGCGCATGTGTGTGCAACTTGCTTTATCTGGGCTTTTATATAAGCCCTCGTACGGATCATTTTCGTGAAACTGTTTTTGCCCATGCATACGTGCCCAAAGACCTTTAAAATGGATTAGCCCACTTCGTGACGGTATGAACGAGGCTGCGCTGTGTAAATGTAGACGTACGTGAATACAAGACGACTTCGATACCTGCAATCGTTCAACTAATCAAAGAAAGGGTGAAAAAAAACACAAAAAAAACGCTAAGACGCGTCCGTTTCTGCACCCCTCAGTCTGCGCTGATTCGCGCTGCTTTCAACGTTCCAACCATGATCTCGCCCAAGTTTTCATGCTTTTCAACATTGACGTGGATGTAACAGGATCGAATAAAGCTGGAACTCATGGTTACCTATAACAATATACTTCCTCATAAAACTTTACGTTTTAATCGGTACCGCTCGGCCATCGCTTATACTGACGGCCTTATACAAGTAGCCTACAAGGACAGGTTGCCGAGAGACGTTTCTTCGACAAGACACGTAGCTTTCACGTCACGTCGCGCGCTTCCTCCTGTGCATGGGAGAAGGACGGAAGTCGGTAGCTCACGCTTGCCGGTCGCCGGCCGTGTTAACACCGTTCAGGTCGCCGTCTCGCCCATAGCCGTGTTGTCCGAGCACCAGGTACGCCACGGCGACCAGGGCGACCAGGGCGAAGACAGCGGCCACCGTGCCTTTGGTACCAACGGACCCGAGAGCAGTCGCCCCCGATGAGGTCAGCGCCTGCCGACTCCCCGAAGACTCGGTCGGCCCAGGTGGTCCCTGCTGGCTTTGCTGCATTCTTCTTCTTCTTCTTTTGAATTTCCGTGTTCAACAACAATATTCCTTGCGGAATATTGCTGTTCCCTTTTAAGTATGGCCCACACCCGCGATGGGGGATTGACAAAAGTTCACAGTGGAAGATGAAGTCACTATCGCTTTTCTAACCTCGTTTTAAAAAAAAAACTGTTACATAAATAACTGAAAAGAGAATAAATAACCTTTTGTTGGAACCGAATGAGGGAAAGGGAAAAAAGCAATGAAGACCTACGTTTGCAATGTGATAAACCTGAGTCTCCCTATAGAAATCCCAGTACGTTTTGCTACAGGGAGGATCACACGCGCCAACATTCCCCCGCACATCCCTTACACATGGGCGAGCTGGGCCGCTCAAGCTGAAGACATGCGACAGACTGTGTGGCGGCTGCTGCTGGTACGCCACAGCAGCCGCATCCGGGATGCCCTGGCGCCTGTCAACGATATGTCACCGCTGAGAGCCACCTCAACATGTGGGGACGACTCGGACTAGAGCCATCACACAATAATGTTTCATTCCTGTTCTTCTTCTTCTACTTCTTCTCCTTCCCTATGTCAACCATGTGATCACGTAAAAACTGAGAACCTTCCTTTTGGACACGACACAAAATGTTCGGCCCGTGCGCGTCAGGGACAGGTGAAAACTAGAACCGTACATTTTGTGGACAGTTCTTACCGACAATCTCACTAACACTAGTATGGCCGCAGGACAACGGGAAGGCAGAGAACACAGGCAGTGTTGTTCATGTTCCCGTGGTACTGTAGCCATAGCACTGTTTTCACTGAATGCTGATATACAATCAAATAGGCCTCCTTAGCAGCCTTGTTTCTGCTGAAATAATCTATGCGGAGAGCCTATATTTAAAAACGATACAAAATGCAGTGGCGGAGATTAGTCGCGCAAGAAATCGAAATCGATATGCATAACCCAATAATTCAAAAATCACTACTTAGTTTTCGAAATAACGACATACAGGGTGTCCAAACTATCATGCAACAAGAATTACAAATAGGCAAAATGCCACTTACTATCACCGAATCGAGGTATTGTTGTTTGCCGTCGCTTCTAGATGATCTAATTACCCAGGAATACACACTCAAGGAAAAGGCTGATGCTCTAGATCCACATTTCGAATATATTCCCATTATTCCAACCACTCTGAGACATTCTTGGATTAATTAAGAGAAAATGGGACATCCACCCAATCGTAGCAATTGCTACAAAGAAAACCGATACGGGTTCCTCGAAAGAAAAGTCCGACACACTCATTTTTCTTAATTAATAACTTCTCTTCACCTTGCGGGCTTCAGCAGACATATTACATCAAACATTCTTAGGATATCAACGACAAGCAGGACGACTGCATCTGAATCGAAAAAAAAACAGACAGACTGAACTATACGGTCAATCACTGATTGACAAAATCGAGCCCGTCGGTTCACTTTCTCTTTATTCATTGTGAGGGTCTGAAATGTGGCAGCCTTGATGTCATTAGGAAGTATGCGAGTGTTCATTAGCCACGTGTCTGCTCTCAAGATCCCGTGTTGCGTGACGCCATCGACCAAAAAAGGATGTTCCACATCCGCCCTCGTGGCTCTGAGTGGCGCAGGCTAACGCTCCTAGGGCTAAATCTTGTAAGCATAAATACCAACGTTAGTAGATGAACTGATAGACGTCGCCGTAGCACAATTGGTAGTGCAATGCATGCTTAATGCGGAGGTTGCGGGTTCAGATCCCACCGGCGAAACTTTTTTTCGTCCACTTTCATTTGCCTTTCCTTCATTATTTTCTACCTTCCAATTTCAACCACAGTTAATTTCGCCGATCCTTTCTTGACTTTATTGTCTGTTGCCTTTATGCGGTCAGGATTAAAAAAATCGAGCCCCTCGGTTCCACTTCTCTTATTTATTCATTGGAAGGGTCTCGAATCTGACAGCCTTGGTGACGTTGGGTAGCATACGAGGGTTTATTAGCCACGCGCCTGCTTATTTAAGGTAACATGTTACACGATGCCAACGGGCCAAAAAAGATGTTCCACTAAGATCGATCCAAAAGGGTCGCGAAGATTCGGCCGAAAAATGATTCAGAGCTGTCCCACACATCAGAAAGGGCAGTTATGGGAGCTGCGGTTGATTTGTCACTGTAGGAGAAGGTAACAAACATTGGCAAAGAAAAAGAAGTAAAACGAGGCAGTTCAATTATTTCAAGGACAATAAAATTCCTATTCAATTTCAAATGCGCGTGACGAGAAAACACAGCCTGATTTTACTTCAATGAATACATTTTTTTCAGCGCCCACTATAATGGTGTCAGAGGTATTACTGCGTTGACGCCACTATCACTTACAATACAATTCATCTCTTGTAGTGTGCAGAAATGCGCGCTCGTAAGGTTAATCCGCTACAATACGCCCCTCACTCACATTGTGTTGTTTTGCTCGTTGACGTTTTTCTGAAGCGGATGGCGCGGGTAGGTTAATCGTTTCATAACATGTTAGTCAAAAGTATTGAGTTACGACCATGAGATAATTGTTTACTTTAGCTGTTTTCGTGCGACTGCGCTTGACGACGTTCTTGGCGTCAGACGCTGGGACCAGCACACTACAACCGAAGGTTTCGTCAGCCTCCACAGCACGTATGTCTCTGTGGCGGTATACAATTTCAACGCCCGTACGGTTGACATTTTATTGCATCGCTTTCCGCGCTGAAAGCTCGGGACGCCCATCAAGTGGAATGGCGGGCAATTTGAATATACGTAGGTAATGGCAGGCCACCAAAACGAACTTCGCAAATTTGAGAACGAAATGTCATCGTTTCTGTGTTTAATGAAGGTGGCGTCATGTTCTTTCAAATGCGAAGTATTTCTTGTCGAACAATTACCACATTGATACTATCTATCTATCTAGCCGCCTACGTCTCGGTTCTCTCATGGTCGTTTCGTACTTGGTATGCACCAAAATTGGCATAGTATGACAAGAGTGTATGACGAACATAAATGATCGGTCATGACACGAATATCATGACATGTGTGTTATGTAGACCACGAAACGAGTTCGGTTCGTTCTCAAGTTCTCAAACAAGTTCTCAAGTTCGTTTCGTTAACTTGGTGTGTAGAAAAATCGGCACAGTATGACAAGAGTGTATGACGAACATAAATGATCGGTCATGACGTGAATATAATGGCATGTGTGTCATGTAGACCATAAAACAGCCGCCAACGTCTTGGTGCTCTCATGTTGATTTCGTTAACTTGGTATGTACCAAAACTGTCATAGTGACACGTATTCTTGTATATGTGTATTGGGCGACCATGTATCACCACCTAACAAATGTTATCGCACAGCGCATGACGCGCCTGCATGTATCGGAAGTTTCTCAAAAGTTATCGATGGTTCTATCCGCTGTCTGTTTTTACCTAACCTTGTGTTATCTGATTTCACCGCGTGACGCGTATAGTGTAGAGCTTTGTGGTAGACACGCGGGTCCCAGCTATTAGTCTGGAACATGCGACGACTGATGTACAAAAGCTAACGCGCTTCACCCACTGATCAGATTTTGACAATCGACGACAGTGTTCGTTGTTGCCTCCGTTCTTTAAGTTTAGCCTTTTCTAGTGGGCATTTCTAGCGCTATCATCGATTTGAAGTCGAAATCGTAAACGCTGTCGGAAGATCCAGCGATACCGCCGGAGAGCTCTCGTCGTTACCACGCCTTCAGTGTGCTCGAAGATCAAGTGAACATTCCGCCGCGCTCCAGCATTATTATTTCAGTCAGCACCAAAACACCCGCTGACGTAGAAGGCGTCGTCGAGGGTGACCTACGTCTACTACTCGACTGAAATTTGCGTCGAGAGAGGGATCGATCGACTGCATGGAGGAAAAGCGAAAGTGTTGCTGACAAACTTCAGCCAGGAGTTAAAGCACATCAACAAGGGCACGACGATCGCATACATCGAGGAAATACTAAAAAACGGCAATGCGTTTGTCCTCTCGGACTCTGCGGCATCTACCCCGACGACCATAGTTCCCGAACCAGACGGCGGCATAAATCCAAATCTCCCCAAGATTAAGCAGCAAGAGCTCAAAAATCTGCTTCGACGATAAAAACACTGCTTTTCGACGTCATCGAGGATTCGACAAACACCAGTCGCAAAGCATCGCATAAAAACCGAAGAGTGTGCTCGGCCAGTCTGCCTTAGCCCTTATCGAGTTTCCACGCGAGAACGTGAATCTATTAGGCAACAAGTCGACGAATGCCTGCGCGACGGCATCATCCAGCCGTCGAAAAGTCTGTGGGAATCTCCTGTACTATTGGTGAAGAAAAAGCACGCAACCCTACGTTTCTGCGTTGATTACCGTCGACTTAGCAACATCACGAATAAGGACGTATACCCCCTCCCACGGATAGACGACCCATTGGATCGGCTCTGCAACGGTAAATATTTCTCGTCAATGGATCTGAAGTATGGCAACTCGCAAATAGAAGTCGACGAATGAGATCGCGAAAAGACCGCCTTCATCACGCCAGACGGCCTCTACGAGTTCAAGGTTATGCCATCCGGAGTGTGCTCGGCGCCTGCAACGTTCCAGCGCGTGATGGACACGGTTTTAGCAGGATTGAAGTGGCAGACCTTTTTCGTATACTTGGATGACATCGTCGTCTTCGCCGGAAATTTCGACAATCACCTTAGGCGGCTTGCAACAGTATTAGAGGCCATCAAGTCACCAGGACTTACTCTGAAGCCGGAAAAGGGCCGCTTCGCTTACGAGGAGCTTCTATTTTTAGGCCACGTCATTCGCAAATCTGGAGTCCGCCTCGACCCGCAGAAGACAGCTGCCATCGCAAACTTCCCGCAGCCAATCGACAAGAAGGCAGTGCGTAAATTCCTTGGCATGTCCGCCTACTACCGGCGCTTTGTCAAGCCGCTGACACGTCTCACAACATGAGACGTCGAGTTCAAATGGGAAACGCCACAGGCTGACGCATTTGAAGAACTCAAACGACGCATGCAGTCGCCACCGCTACTTGCGCACTTCGACGAGCACGCCGACACCAAAATCCACACTGATGCCAGTTGCCTAGGCCTTGGTGCCCTCCTAGTCCAGAGAAAAAAGGACTTGAACGGGTGATAGCTTGCGCTAGCCGGTCGCTGTCAAAAGCGGAAGGCAATTCTTCTACGACGGAAAAGGAATGCCTCGCCATCGTTTGGGCTACAGCAGAATTTCGCCCTTACCTATATGGCAGGCCGTTCAAAGTGATCAGCGATCATCACGCGTTGTGTTGGAGGAGGAGGAAAGAACTTTATTGTGTGCCCTGCGAATTGGCGGGGAGCGCCAGAGGTCCCGCCTAGGTGACGGCCAGGAGTTCGTGGGTCCTGGCGGCATCCTCGGCCCGCTGGATGGCCCATAGTTGATCCTCGAGGGCGGGGCTGAGCAGCGCGACTTCCCAGCGAGTGCGAAGGCTGCTGCTAGAGGCTGCGTTTTCTTTATTGTTATTTATCCCTCGGCATTCCCATAATGCGTGCTCCAGAGTGGCACTAGATTCACATGTTTTGGTTTTGTTCGTAGGATACATATCCGGAAGTATGATGTGCGAGAGCGCAGGATTCGGATACGTCATAGTTTGTAACTGCCGCCATGCGACAGACTGCTTTTTTGTCAATTTTGCGCGAGGTCGTGGGAATATGCGCCTTTTTAACCTATAATGTTTCGTAATGGCATTGTATGTTGTCATTTTGCCCTCCCACTCCCACTCATTTGCCGCACCGTCACGTCCGGAGAGTGTCGGGGCGTCAATTGCGACTGCGGCTCGGTCCGTAAGCCCTCGAGCCGCGTCGTGTGCCGCCTCATTGTTGCCGTCCTCCGCGAGGGTGCGAGTGGGTGTCCAGCTGATGGTATCTTTCTTTTGTAATTTTGGCCTCCTGCAAGAAGAATGCGTAGTGCCTCCGGGGAGATTCGGCCGTTGGCAAAGTTTCTTATTGCCGTCTGAGAGTCGCTGACTATCACGGTTGCTTTAGTCTGAGCTACTGCAAGCTCTACACTCTAAACCAAAAAGGACTAAAACGGGTATGGCTGTTAGTCTCTTGGGGGACTAAATGACCTGCCACAGATTTTGAACCAATTTTGGACTAACTGCGGCAGCAAATGCAGCGGCCTAACTGGGGGAGCAACCACTGCAGACTAAAAGTGAGGACAGACCCTCCCAGTTAGTCCCTAGAGGATCAACGGTTAGTCTGTTAAAGTTAGTCTACAGGAGTAACTACAGGAGCAACTTTTAGTCCCTCCCAGTTAGTCCCTAGAGGACCAACAGTTAGTCTGTTAAGGTTAGTCCGCAGGGAGTAACTGCAGGAGCAACTTTTAGTCCCTCCCAGTTAGTCCCTAGAGGACCAACAGTTAGTCTGTTAAGGTTAGTTCACAGGGAGTAACTACAGGAGCAACTTTTAGTCCTTCCCAGTTAGTCCCTAGAGAACCAACGGTTAGTCTGTTCAGGTTAGTCCACAGGGAGTAACTGCAGGAGCAACTTTTAAGCCAGGGAGGACCAATGGTTGGGCCGGTTAAGATAGCCCAGAGACTATCTGTTCGCCCTTCTCTGGAGAAATGTTCTTCCTTTCAAGTACTTCCACTAAACCAACAGTTGTTCCCCCAAGATTAAATGTTGCACACCAATGTTGCACACAGAATCCGAAACAATGTGTTTCGGATTGAATATAGTGTTTGGAATAAATCATACTTTTCAGTCATGCACCGAAATCACTTTTCCAATGATTCCAGTTTGCCATAGCTTTTCAAGCAAAAACAACGATCGAACTCAAGTAACCCATGTTTATTTTTGATTACATATGGCCACCATCATCTTGAGCCACAATTAACAAAACAAGAAAAGGAATACTAGCATACAAATGCCAAGTCCTTGGTACACAGTAATGACATATAGATACAGAAGATAAAAAATTTACTGAAAATATGCAGCAGTTCAAACAAAATAAAACAACTCCAAAGTATACAGCAGATGAAACGTGTCATAGCCAGAGTAAAATTATGAAAATGAAATTAAGTCAGGAGCAGTCACAGTCAAATATAAGTTAGAAGCACTCTACAACCCCCGAATGCAGAGATCTAACTTGGCTCGAACTTGACTTCTGGCAGTCTCAAGACAGCTTCGCCGCGCGTCGTAAATCGTGCTTGATCTTGCGGACGACTTGGGAACGACTTGGCTGCGTCGAAGTCCGCTCAAGTTTGAAGTCTGCTCCCCGGCTAGTTTAAAACTGACTTCGTGTGCTATTCCAACATGGCAGCCTCCCGAACGGACGTCGCGCGGAGGTTAGCTGCTTTCGAGTTTGCTTGCTACGCCATGGATACAGCATTTTCAGAGGCGCAGCCCTTGCCGAAAATTCCGCGACCCACCCTACGTGACCGAGGGAATTCGATGGAGCTGTACGACGACGAACAATTCCTCGGTCGCTACAGATTCATGAAGAACGCCGTGCGACTTCTCGCTACGTTGCCTATCCGGGTAAGCGGGGACAATAGAGGACCGACTGTGTGCCTCCCATGCTGCAGTTGCTGATGGCTGTGATGTTTTACGGCGCTGGCACGTTTCAAACAGTCACCGGAGGTCCGGTCCGCATTCCTCAGTCAACAGTGTGCCGCGCAGTAGGAAAGGTGACTCTGCTCATCGCGAAGCACCCGCGCCCCATGCTGGTGCGTTTCCCGCAGTCGCGGAAAGATTGATTGCGAGCGTATTTTCTCATCTCCTATGACTACACATAATAAAAAGTAGCCCAAATAAGTCAGTCATGCAGAACATGTGCGCTTACCAGTTTTGTGGCGCTTTCGCTTTTCTTCCGCAGCTTCCTCTTTCCGCTTTTGCTTCAGGTTGGTCCAGCATTTTTTCAGTTGCAGGTGATCGCGCCGCGTAATCCTGTGGTTGGCATTCAAATGTTTTGCTATTTCTTTCCATGTCTGATTCTTCTTGGTCAACGACGCGACGTAAGTTTTCTTGCATTCCACAATATGCGTGTAGCCGTTCAGGAGTGTCGTCGGCAGGCTCCTTTCGTCTTCTTTAAAACGGGCTGCCGTCTTGCGTTGCGGTGCATTCTCTTGGGAGGAGACCGTACGTGAGTGCGAGATTTCAGCGTCAAAGCCTGTTGACAGAACAGCAATTTCGTACCATATGCGGCGCGCGGCCGTCGCGCGAGCCCCACAACTTGTTTTCCTAACAGACGACACGCACTGCCAATTTGCGATGTCTACGACGGTGCCGCACTCTCCCTCTCGTTGTTCTCGACAAACCCTCCATGCGAAGCAGGCAAATCTTTTGCACGTGTCATTTTATTTATTTATTTTGTGTTTTATCGGGTGTTGTCACCCATATGGGTCCGGGCAGGGGACTCAACGGCGCTCGGTACTCTTCGTTCGCAGCACATGTTGCAGTTTTTTTTCTTGTTTGTGACTTCGGCCTAGTGCGTTCGAATAGGTTGGCTTTTTCTTCAAAGGGTCACGTAGCCCGAGCAGAACACGGGCCGTCGCCTTCCTTCTGGAATGCCTATAGGCGAAAAGGGACGTGCGAGCTCCCTCAGAAACCGACCGTATGCCTCGTCTCGGCCTCTTGTATCCGGTTGCCGGCCCAGACGGCGCATGAACGCCTTGCGGCAATCGAGAACAAAAGCCGTTTAAAGACCACCATACGAACCAACCGTTTCGTTCGCTTCTCTACGGCAACAAACATGCAACAAGACCTCTGAGTTAAAGATAAACTAAAACCAAAATAAATATGACGATAAAATTGATTTGCACTCGAATACACTGTCGCCTAAAAGTGTAGCGGCGACTTGAAAAGATGGTGAAACCTGCAACTCAAAAAGCGCGCCAAAACACCGAAACTTGAAGACCACTTAGATCCGCCGGGAACGCGCGCTTTCCGCAAGCAACACTGCCCATCGCAGCGGCGGACGTAGCCAGATAGAATAAGTTTACGCAAACTATACTTCAGCACTTATGCCCTGGTGGAAATTTGGAAAGATACACACTTTTTTGCTGTACAACGTGCCTTACGCTAATAAATTTATTGTTAACCTCGAACACAGACGAGCAACCTGCTTTTGTATTAAAGCACAGTCTTGACTTGACGAAGCAAGTCAGCTTTAGCGTCTATGAAACGCGAAAGCCGACTTGGGCGTTTTGAAGTCCGCCTTTTGCTTCGGGCCGACTTCGTCAAGTCAAGTCCAAGCCCGATCCCAGTTAGATCTCTGCATTCGGGGATTAGTGTCTCTTTAATATCCTGGTCAGATGGGCAAACTTAGGGCACCTTGAGTGAATTTATTTGCTTCGTTGAGTGTCACTTCAGCAGCAGGGTGCTAGGTGGCAAACCAAAGTGCCATTCAGGAATACTGAAAATGATGCTACAGTGAAATCTTAATACAATAAACTTCAGGGGACTACAATAAATTGTTCGTTAATATGAAAGGTAATTATAGCAAAAGCCCCAGAATTAACAATTCCGTGCATCAACCATAAGTGTGTAAGTTTTGACTGTGTGGGCCATCCACAAAAACTATTCTGTTGCTATTTTCCATTGGCTCGGCCACCATATACCACCAAAGCACCGCGGCGCACATGAAAGAGACGCTGTCGACAAAACCACAGACAAGCTCCCAGACGTCTCCAAAGCACAATGTTCTTTTTAGAGCGCAGCTCTTTGGCGTCCGTTCCTGGGTTTCGTGTCTTCGTCGGCGTTGTCGTCGGCCTCGTAACCAGCTCCGCCCCCCTTTCATCCCCCCAGCGCTAGCAGCGACCGACTGATACCGCTGGATGCCGCTGACGCCGCTACAGAGTCAAGATAACGTGACTGCATAGAACACCGTCGCCGCCATGCAGAAAGAGGAGGAAAGGGTCCCCTCCCCCCCTGTTCTTGTGTGGCGGATAGGGTGCTCTTCAGTTGCCGACGCGCCGGTTATTTCACGTAGGCCCCGGCACGTCGACGAATACGTGACCACCTTCCCACGGCTAGACCTGGTTCTTAGCGCTGCGGAAGCGAGGGTATCATATTGTTTGTGTCGGCATCGGCGGCGTTGTCCCTGAAACCAACTCCGCAGCTGGGGTTGACTCACTATCGGCGTCAGCGGCATCAGTCAGTCGCTGCTATCTCTTCCCTCCTCCCTTTATCGTGTTGTCCGCTTGCTGCGCGCGCTTCTGCCCCCATCGTTTGCCGCTGGGTGTACACGCCGCCCCCCCCCCTCTTCCTGCGAGTCTCCGGTTGTCAAAGCGCCGGCTCGAACTTAATTCCTTTCTTCGCTCCTCCTCCAATGCAACCCCTGTGCGGTGGCAATCAGAGAGCCAGATCGATGGCGGTGCTCGCAGAGACCACAACAGAGCGGCGGGAGTCGCTATCTACTTGCGCACACGTCTCTCTGCAATACCAGTCGAAATGTTTGGCACGTCACATGAAGTTGGCGAACTGTGCGCCGCGAAGTTGCCCAACGGCTTGCTGGTAGTAGCTGCCTACTTCGCCCCTACCGCACTCACGAAAGACGTCGTGCACTTCCTGCAACTCGCATTAACCGTCCATCGATCCACACCGATGTTAGTAGTGGGGGACTTTAATGTTGACATAAAGACAAACAGCAATTTCCTAACACTTATGCGGGAGAACATCCCGTTCCTCTCGCTCGTAACGCGTCCCACGGCTGTGACAACCTCGCGAGGCACTTGTATAGATCTCGTCTTTGAGAATCAAGCATTGGTGTACCAAGTCGAACATATATCAGTCTATTTCTCCGACCACAAAGCTTCCTTCATGACTGTCAAGAACTGTTAGTGGAGTCTTTGTTAAAGGAATACGTGTGAAAAATAAAAAAAAAAATTCTGTGATAGCGCATACATGTGTTGCTCGATTTCTTTGCCTCAATCTATCGAAAAGGTGAAACAGCTTATTTGCTGCGCTCAAATTTCGCATTAGGAAGTAACGTAATCGTCGATAATTTTTTTCTTTTCTTTTTTGTCACTTTCATTGCCGCATGCGGTCACAAAACCTATTATGTCATCACCTCCAGAAAGAAGAAAAGAAAAATTTGAGGTCTCCTCGCTACGCTCACGGCGCGCACGCTCCGATTCCGCGCGCGCCGGACAACCACCGCGGGTTCGAGCACTCCGAGGCGCCATGCGTGCAGGGCACCGCGTCCGCGCCTGCTCCGGCCCCCTCCGTGTGCCGACGCGCAGCTGCGCGCGTACGCACCCCGCCGGCCCCAGCTTAGGGGGAAGGCGAGACCGCGCGCGCAGCAAGGGAGACCCTAGGCAAAGCTCTCGAGAAGCCAGAAAGTACATTTATTAAACTGCAAGTCAATACAAACATCAATTTTAACGTCCCGTCCGAATCTGAAGCTAGTTACACAAGACATGGCCGAATGGTCGCCGGTGGCCACTAACGGCGCACCGCGGCAGAGAGAGAACAAAGAAACGAGGAACAAAGAAAAAAGAACCCCAGCAGTAAGAAGTTGCCTATCCTTCGGTCAGCGCCTGCTATCGCGTGCCCCACAGCAGAGAAAAGGGAAATAGAAAGAAACGACAGACGAACAGACGGGGGCACGATCGGCAGACGCTGCTTCAGGACATCGAGGCGACGGAAGAGTGCGCGCGCGCCCGACGAGCCGAAGTAACCATCGGCCGTCGGCGGACAAAGGGGGCCGCCGCCGGCAGAGAGGAACACGTACGCACCTTCAGACGCCCCGATGTGGTCTCCCCGGGACCCGACTTGCGCGCGCTTACCCGGAGTGCACGCAAGTAGGGCCCGAATCCCGCCAAAATGTTAGCCAATGGCGAAAGCCTGTTCACCTTCGTGTGGGCGGGATGACAGCAGAGCGACAGTGTTTTATGACCCGCTGCCACCCCGTCCAGGCAGGGAGGAGAGGGACACGGAGCCCCCCTCTCTAAAGGGACTAAAGTCAGAGGACTAAATTGTGCCGTTGATCCCCACCGTCGACCGTTACCTTGCAAGGACGAACATTTAGTCCCACAAATTTGCGCACGACACTTCGCCTCTGCACACGGCACGCACGGTGGATTAACTGTTGATCCAAAGGTCCAACGGGTGCCGTTAGTCCCCTTTTCCCCGTTTTCGGCTTAGAGTGTATGGCTACTTCTTCAGCTATCTCGTATCTTGTGGTGCGTATCGTCGCGCACGTCTTGCACCGTTTCTCCCTAACGATTACGGCTGCCGTAAACCCCCGTCTGCGACTGTATCGAGCCGCGTCTACGAACACTGCGTCCTTGTCGTTGCCGAATTTCTTCTGTATTTGCTTCGCTCTGTTCTCTCTTCGGTCCTTATTGTGTTCTGGGTGCATGTTCTTTGGTATCGGAGGTATTACCAATCTTTCCTTCGTCTCTCTCGGCATGTCCACCTTGACACCGTGCTGTGTGTGGTAACAGTCTTAGAGAGGCGTTCATATTTTGCCGTACATTGCGCTTCAATGAGCTCGTCTATCGTGTTGTGTAGGCCTAATTGCAGCAACTTGTCCGTGCTGGTGCCGATCGTTAGTCCTATGGCTAGTTTGTATATTTTACGGAAGAGGCATTCTAGTTTGATCTTTGCCGCGACCTGCCATTTTAAGTACGGCGCTACGTATACTATTCTACTTATTACGAAGGCCTGTATTAACCTGATCGTCTTTTCCTCTTTCATCCCGCTAAGTTTATTTGTTAGCCTTCTGATTAGCCTCATGATTTGCGCTACAGTTCCCTCCAGTCTTATGACGGTTTCTCCGTTGTTGCCCTTGGCTCCAATGAGGAGCCCTAATACCCTGATCCTATCGACCTTGGGTATCGGTTTCCCATCGGCCATCTTTAACTCTATCTCCTCTCTATGGGTGAGATCTTCCCTGTAGTTGCCTGGTTTGCGACCTCTACGAGTCGGTCTGTACAACAGCAGCTCCGATTTCTCTGCCGAGCATGTTAACCCTTTCCCCTCTAGATATTTTTCGATTGTTTCCACCGCTGTTTGAAGCGTTTGTTGTATCTGCCCGTCACTTCCGTTACTCGCCCATATATGGTGATATCGTCAGCGTATTGGGTATGATTTCGACCCTCGATTATTTTGGAGCTTGGCTGGCAGCCCGATTAGCGCCAGATTGAATAGCATCGGTGATAACACCGAGCCCTGTGGCGTACCCGCGCTGCCTATCTCGATGTCCTCCGAAACTAGGTCCGCTATTGTGGTCTTTGCCTTTCTGCCCGTTAGAAAATTGCGTACATAATCGTACATGCGTTTTCCCAGTCCTCGCTCGCCTACTCTATATAGTATCGTTGCATGTGTTACGTTATCGAAGGACTTTTTTAGGTCCAACCCGAGAATCGCCTTTGTCGATCTGCCCGAATCGTCTATGATCTTATGTTTAAGTTGTAACAGAGCGTCCTGCGCTGAGAGGTTTCTCCTGAATCCTATCGTCGTGGGCGAGAGCGCGTCGCAGTCTTCGAGGTAGGTGGTTATCCTCCCTAGGACCACGTGCTCCATGAGTTTCCCCACGCAAGAAGTGAGAGATACGGGTCTCAAGTTGTCAATTTGCAGTCGCTTGCCCGGTTTAGGTATTAATACAATTTGTGCCATCTTCTATTGCTGCGGAATCTGCCCTGGGTACCGGCATTCGTTAATATATTCGGTTAACTTAGCTATAGACTCATCGTCCAAGTTCCTCAGCGTTTTATTCGTTACACCGTCTAGTCCGGGTGCCGACTTGGTATTGAGTTTCTGTAGGGCTGCCCTGACCTCTGACTCGCCGATTTTGCTGTCTAATTCGTCATTTACCTGCCCTGTGTAGTCAGGGTGTATGACGGGCAGCGCTTGCGATATGCATCTTTTCTCAATTTCCTTGAGGAAGTCCTGCTCTGTCTCTCAGTACGTTTGTATTAGCCGATTTATATTTTGCCTATGTGCCAACTTTGTCCCGTCCGGATCTAACAAATATCGAAGGATGTTCCACGTTTCTGCCATTCCTATCTGACTGTCGATGTTGTTGCATTTTTCCTCCCACTGTTGTTTGCATAGCTGCTGGGCGTACTGTTCTATGTCCCTGTTCAATTTGGCTATCTTTCTACGAAGCGTCCGGTTGTGTTTTTGTTTTTTCCATCTCCGTTGCAACCCTGCCTTAGCTTCCCACATCTGTAGAAGCTTACTGTCTACGATCTCTAAATGCGCCTCCGGCAGGGACCGTTATCGTAACTGCCGCCACATCTCCCTTTAGTTTTTCGGTCCATTCCTCAATACCTTGTGTCGTGTCGTCGGCCTTTATTTTCCTGAATTTGTCCCAGTCAACAAACTTAAGTGGCCTACTCTTTGTCTTGCGCGGTCCTGCCCTTACCGTTATTTCTAGTATATTGTGATCGCTCCCAAAGTCGTGTTGCGTATTTGTCCACTGCGTGTCGCGTATGTTCTTGGTGAATGTTAAATCTGGCGTAGTATCCGAGGAAACGCTGGTACCTATTCTCGGGGGAACTGATGGGTCGGTCACGAGGGTCAGGCCTTCCTGTTGCGCGTCTAGCCATAGGTTCCTGCCTTCTTGAGTTTCGATTTTGTAACCCCATGCCTCGTGTTGGGCGTTAAAATCACCTCCGTTCACTATCGCTCGGTTGTCCGTTTAAAGAGCGATCGAAATTTATGGTGTCTGAACTTTGGACTGCTATAAATATTTAATACAAAGATACTGTCCTTCGTTTTCCGCATGGGCATGAGTTCTAAAAGAATGTGATCGATTGACTTAACTTCCGTGTCATGTTGAACGACCGAGTGATTTCGCTTTACCAACGTCCTTAGCGCCTTCGTCTCCCCTTCGGCAGTACTAAAGGACTTGTAACCCGATAATTATGCCAGCCCATTTGTTTCCTGCGTCATTATAATATCCTGGTTTTCTTTTTATTTTAGGTGTCGTTGCAAAATGTATCGTTTTCGATCGTATCCTGTACAATTCCATAGCCAAATCGTGTATCTAATTCGTCTGTCCATGGCGGCGCTACAGGTTCTCCAATCCCTCGGCAGGTACCGGGGGCCTAATGTACGGCTTAATGGCCGTCTTAACTAGTCCCCCCCTACTTGTTTGCGGTCCCTATATTGCTAGTTTCGCTTCGAAGTCAGCCATCATTTGTTGCACTTGCTGTAGTATCGCCTTTCTTAGCGCCTCTATCTTTGCCTCTATCTTTGCCTCAAGCCTCACTTCCAGTTGTTCCAGTTTAGTTTCAAATTTGGTTTCCTTCTGTTCGATGCTGGTTTCGATTTTCTGTTCAAATTCGTCCTGTCTTCCTTGGAGCGTCATGGCTGGCTTGGGTTTCTTTACTCCGGTTTCATTCGGAGCGTTCTCGGTTTTACGTTTAATGGCAGTGAGGGCTACGTCTTCTTCCATTGCTGTCTCTTTTTCCTCCCTTATAACTCGCGAGGTTTCCTCGTTGCGTGGCACTTTACCGCTCCTCAAACGGTCGTTCTCTTACCTGAGTTTTTAATTTTATCCATAAACGCAACATTGTTCTGCCTGATCTGCGCCAATGCTTTCTCTAGCGTTTTAATTCTATTTTGAAAAACAGCTTCTGCCTCCGCACGCACCCCGGAAGCCACGTCCGCCCAGCTCACCTGTAAGAATCCCGCGGCGCCGTTGACGTTGCTCTTTCCTTTTGGGCTCTTAGATCCTCCTCCCCCCTGTGCTCTGGGAGATTCGGTATTACTGGTCTTGGGTCTGCATCTCGATCTGGACCGCGATCTCGATCTGGTTCTGTTCGACGTCGAGCGGCCCCTTTCCCTTGCCTGGAGCTTCGGGAAATCTTTTAGTCCAGATTCGTCCCTTGTCAGATGTTCCGACCGCTGTCTCCAGTCTTCCCGCCCTGGCCTGTACAGTCCTTTAGCTTCCCTTTCGTGGTATATCGCTTCTTCTTCCTCTCGTCTGATTCGCTCCCAGCGGCGCCTCTTTACCAAGTACGGTAACTTGTATCTGGCATTACATCGGCGATTCGCCGTAGGGTGGTCTTTGCCGCAGAGCTGGCACTTCGCTTCGCACTCGTGGTCCTGTGGCGGGTTCTCCATCCCGCAGCCTCTGCATATCCTGCTGTTCGGGTTTGGGCAGACATCGGCTATGTGTCCGAGATGTCCGCACTGGTAGCATATGTCTATTTGCTTCTGGTATAGTGAGCACTTGACCTGTGCCCTTCCGTATCTCACGTAGTTTGGGACGTGATGCCCGTCGAAAAGGATGATGACGTTCGTGGTGTTTCCCATCCTTTTGGCCATGAGGACCGTCGGATTCCTTGGTGTTACAAGCATCTCCACTATTTCTCGAGGAGACACCTCGTGCGTTGCCCTTCTTATCACTCCCTTAGATGTATCCTCCGGAGCCGACTCGCACGCGTTGGCTTCGAACTCCTTGTCTCCCACCCTCAGTCGAGTGATAGTCATGTATTTTTCGGCACGCTCCTTCGATGGCGTGCTGATCACTAGAATGTTCTGTTTGTAGTTGGCGCACACCGTGTCATCTTCCGATTCCTTCC
The DNA here is from genome assembly GCF_038994185.2 of Dermacentor albipictus. Classification (NCBI taxonomy): domain Eukaryota; kingdom Metazoa; phylum Arthropoda; class Arachnida; order Ixodida; family Ixodidae; genus Dermacentor; species Dermacentor albipictus. The sequence goes on from NC_091822.1 coordinate 87,528,977, forward strand.
TGGGGATTCCCGCGGCGTTGGCGACGCAGCATTCTAAGCGATTGATCCCATAGTCGGTGACTTTGAAGCTGTCACCTGGGCGCACTATTATCTTGTGCTCTGCCTTCGGCAAACTGCGCATCCTGCTTGCCGCCACAATTTGTCTTGCTTTTTGTCCCTTGTTCCACCTATTATTGAATGCATTCTCGCTGGAGGAGCGCGCAGCCTGATGCTTGGTTCCGTGAGATTTTGTCCGTTCATTGGCACATCCTCCTCTCTTCACAACACGCCAACCTGCTTCGTCCTCATACTCTCCTCTCGTTATATCATCCCCTTCGACGCTCACCGCTGCCATGTTGCAGCTCTAAACCGAAAAGAGGCGGGGCTCCAGCCAGCTTCGTTGGGTCAGGCTTAGCGGCCGTGGCGGCGTGGCGCTATATAAAGTGGTCGATGTGCCGGTAATAAACGGTCCACCTACTTGAGAATGATATCAGGGTGGTCCGTGGAACTTGCACTTCCCTCTCGATAATAAGGCGTCGGTGAATTCTTCGAATGTACGCCGAGAATCATTCAAAATCTGCGGAGCCGACGCGACACACATCCGCACTTTGCCGCGTTGTGTTGGCTAGCGAATTTAAATGATCCCTCAGGACGGCTGGCGCTGTGGAGCCTCAGACTACAAGAATAGGACATCACTGTAACCTACAAGTCCGGAAGAAAACACTCTGATGGCGATTGCCTCTAACGCGCCCCCATAGACCCGCCGCCGCAAGATGACGAGGATGACGACGCCTTCCTTCGAATAATAAGTTCGGAAGATTTCGCTGAACAGCAGCGAGCAGACCTGGAGCTAAGTAGCCTGGTCGACTATTTGGAATGGTACACCGACGTTCTCCCAAGGGCATTTAAGCGAGGATTGTCTTCGTTCTCGCTTCAAAACAACCTACTAGTAAAGAAGAACTTCTCAAAAGTCCGCGCCAGCTACCTTCTTGTTGTTCCCGCAGCGCTGCGTCCAGAACTACTACACGCCCTGCATGACGATCCGACCGCTGGGCACCTCGGATTCTCCCGGACGCTATCGAGTATACAGGAAAGCCATTAATGGCCACGTCTGATCGCCGACGTTGCCCGTTACGTCAAGACATGCCGAGACTGTCAGCGACGCAAGACATCATCAGCAAGGCCTGCGGGATTACTGCAGCCGATCGAGCCTCCTTGACGACCATTTCAGCAGATCGAGATGGACTTGTTGGGGCCTTTTCCGACTTCAACAACCGGAAATTAGTGGATTGACGTGGTGACGGACTACCTCACCCGCTTAGCTGAAACGAAAGCTTTGCCAAAAGGCAGCGCAGCCGAAGTGGCGAAATTCTTCGTCGAAAACATCCTGCTGCGGCATGGCACCCCAGAAGTCCCCATCACCGACAGAAGAACGGCCGGAGCTCACCCAAGCCATTCTGTGGTGCAGTTAGACAAGGCACAGGAGAACAACTGCCTACCACCCACAGACGAATGGTCCTATGGAGCGCCTGAATAAAACCCTCGCCGACATGTTAGCAATGTATACGTTGATGTCGAACACAATACCGGGGATGCTGTACGAATTTCCGTACGTAACGTTCGCTTACAGGCCATGCAAGTAACAACACGGATCACGCCGTTCAAGCTTATTTACGGCAAGAACCCGACGACGCCTCTCCACGCCATGCTGCCGCACGTCACCGACGAACAGAATCTTGACGTGGCCACCTATCTCCAGCACTCCGAAGCCCGACCGCTCGCCCGCCCACGAATCAAGAACCAGCAGCGTACCGACAGACGACACTACAACCTCCGACGACTCTACGTCAAGTACCATCCTGGCGACCGTGTTTGGGTTTGGACCCCGATACGCCGACGAGGACTCAGTGAGCAACTATTGCGACGCTATTTCGGACCCTACAGGTCACCTGACGTATTGGCGCACTCGAATATGAGGTCGTGCCGCACGGCATTTTGCATTCACAGCGGCGCCGCGCATGATCTGACGTGGTCTACATGGTGCGTCTTAAGCCCTTTTACACATGCTGACGAACATCCTTATTTCGTTGTTTCTCTTCTACAGGTGTTTCTGTTTATTACTTCGTTTGTTTGCAGCATCGGGTCGATGCTTGTTAAGAGGGGCGTATGCACACGTGTACTTGTATATCTCTATCGGACGACAACGTTCCACAGCCTAACAAATGTTATCCCACAGCGCAGGACGCGCGTGCATGTATCGGAAGTTTCTAGAAAGTTATCGATGGTTCTATCCGCTGTCTGTTCTTACCGAAACTTCTGTTATCTGATTTCATCGCGTGACGCGAGAAATGCAGAACTTTGTGCAAGACACGCGAGTCCCAGGGATTAGTCTGGCACATTCGATGACTGTTGTATAAAAGCCGACACGCTTGACCCGCTGATCATACAGATAGAAATTCAACAAGAGCGTGGTGGTAATAAAAAACCTTTGGGACACGGTCAAAAACTGGCAAAAGGAAACACGTCACACCCAGTGTCAACTCCATGCGTTAGTTGACGCGAGCATCAGAAAAAAGAATGCGAAATGAACGTACAGACAACTTATTTTTTATTCTTTCCCGCTAAAACTAAAAGAAAGTTTTGCATTAAACGAACTTATACTTTGATACTTATTTTTCTTGCGTTGCCTAGCAACAAGCTAGCGGCACGCCAGACGCGCGTGCGTACGTCATGCACCAGACATGCCACATGAGCGAGCGAGGTCGGCTGCGCAAGTGAAGCTCGCGTGCTCGGCGACCCGTCTGTTTTGTATATACCCGTTCTTTGGGCTCCCGCCGTTCTCTTGTGTTCCGTCTGCATTTCTACACGGCACCGCTGCAATACTAGACTACAGCAAGGTGAGGAATTTTGTTTGACAGTCTGCGACGCACTTCCGGCACATTTAGGCTTACTGCACAAAACTGAACCTACATAGTGACGCAGTTATCGAAAAACGGCTCCCCCGGCCAAGCCTAGTTAGTTCGAGTTAATTACTCGTACTGGGAGTTGTCTGCGGCGCTTCCTATGTGCCCAAGCTTTATTATAACTTATTTCGGTAGTTTTTAGGCACGCTCGCCGCACCTGACTTTGTGACGAAAAGCACCTCGGCCGTGTGATGCAGTTTCGCGTGTACTGAATCTTACCGGGACAAGTTTTGGCGCTTTCTCTGACCCCAGACATTATAGTAACTAATTTCGCTACTTCTTGGGGTACTTTTCAAGCACAGTGGCCGTGCTCGGCGTAGAGGCGCAGTTAGCGAAAAGCACCTCGACCGCATTTCGCGTGTACTTAATCTTACTGGAAGAAGTTCGCGACTCATTCTCTGACCCCAGAAATTATTGTAATTCATTTCGTGACTTTTTGGCATACTTCTGAGGCATGCTCACCGCGCCTGGGGTTGTCAAACTGTTAGCAAAAAAGCAAGTCGGCCGTGGTGAGTTAGTTTTGCGTGTACTGAAGTTTAGTGGGACACGTTAATGACGCATTTTATGGCCCTGCGACAACATATACTTTATTTCGGTACTCACGCTTGTCGAAAACGCGACGAGCGATTGCCGAGAGCGATAACACGCAAGTGTGTTGCTAGCGCCGGCAGGACGCGTAAAAGATAACACCGAGGAGCTCAAGAACTTGACATTTCTTTCTTCTGAGCGACTGAAAACAGGCTTCGCGCCCACGACTCTGTCTTGAGTGCGACTACAAGGCATTCTGCGAGCGTGTAACATGGTCTGGTCTGTGTTGTAGCCACCTACGTGTATTTTTGCTCTTAAAGTGCAGGAAATAATGCCCGGGAAGGGAGGGATGCTTGAAAATCGGATGTTTCCTTCAAATTTCATGGCATTGTTTGGGAGGAGTCTATTTGCTACGAAATGTATGTAAAAGTGAATTTATCTGTAATTCCGTTCATTCGCGACTTACGCACCTTTCGCCTCTAGACGCAATATTCATCTGATGTCAATATACCAAAATTATACATGCTTGTAATTTACTTTTTTTCAGCTTATGGCATCCGGTGCAGCTTCGTACTCCTACGACTGCTGTTTATCTGTTGCCACAACTTTGGATGAATGCAGAAGAAGCCCGGAACGAGCATGTAATAAAGTAAAATAAGCATTTCATCATTTCAGAAGCCGCATTGCGTTTTCTTTACAAAATTGCACGTGATACAAATTCGGTGGAGACTTGTAAAGATCGTTCGCAATCATTTTTACTAAATAATAAAACGATTCAGCGCCAAGGCCGCGCGTGGTTGAACAGTACAAAAGGAAAAAAGAAATGCCGCGCCGATCAGCGGAGCCGTCGTGGCATGTACCAATTGGCGTTCCAAACACGCGCGCCCAAAACCGGAAGGTGTTAATACCATCCGATTGATGCGCTACAGTCAATTCGGCCGCTGGACTCTTTGGGAGTGTCCGCTCTTGTTGAAATTTCTTTCTCTATGCGCTGATCAGATTTTCACGATCGCCGACTGTGTTCGCCGTTGTCGCCGTTCTTTAAGTGTAGCCTGTTTTTGTGGGCATATGTTCGCCCAGTTAAAGTTAGTTTCGTCTTTACAGCATTGCTACTGTGTTCTTCATACGTCGCTACCACGTGACAATAGTACGACAAGAGTGTATGACGAACATAAATTAAAGGTCGTGACATGAATGTCATGGCATGCGTGTCATGCAGGTCATGAAAGAGCGGCTTACGTCTTGGTGCTCTCATGGCCGTTTCGATAGCTTGGTATAGGCTCCCTGCGCACTGCTTCGCATAACACCAATTCCCGCCGGGCGGGGGATCTGCCGGCATTTTTTCTTCTGCCGCAAGTGTTCCCTTCGCGCACAGAAGGCGCTAAGCCCCATGAACCGCCGATGAACCACCATGTTTTGGAAGTATGGGCTTCTATAGAAGCTTGGCTACGAGGTATATTTACCTTCGTTGCACACCCGATCCCCATGCCTCTGATTGGTGCTGGCTAACACTGTTAGGGCTAGATCTAGTAAACATAAATACCAAAGTCAATGGACGAATTGTTAGCCGTCGCCGTAGCATAATTGCTTGTGCGACGCACGCGTAATGCGGAGGTGGCGGGTTCGGCTCCCACTGCCTAGAAGTTATCTTTCCTTTCACTTTAATTTCGCTTTTTTTCATTATTTTGTACATTCTAATTTCAAACACAGTTGATTTTACCAATCCTTTCCTTGGCTTCATTGTCTCTTGCCTTTATGTGTTCATGATAAAAAAATCGAGGCCCACGGTTTCTCTTCTCTCGTTTATTCATTACGAGGGTCTCGAATCTGGTAACACTGTTGTCATTAGCTAGCATTAGCAACGTGCTTGCTCTCCTAAGGCACGTCTTAAGCGACGTTACCGGCAAAAGGGATGTTCCACATCCGCCCACCATGGCTCTGAGCGGCACTGGCTAACCCTCCTAGGGCTAGATCTAGTAAACATTAAAAGCAGGCAGGATCCCACGCCCTATGGAAATCCAGCTTATGCGAATCAGTGTGCGGGGAGCATACCAAGTTAACGAAACGAGCATGACAGCTTCAAGACTTAGGTGGCTATTTCATGGCCTACATAACACACGTCATGATATTACTGTGATGACCGATCGTTTATGTTCATCACACACTTTTCATACTATGCCAATTTTGGTTCATACCAGGATGCAGGCGGCTGTTTTGACCTACATGATACGCATGCCATGACAGACCAATCATTTATGTTCGTCATACACTGTCGACTCACTGTGGCAATTTTGGTGCACACCAAGTTAAAGAAACGACCATGAGAGTACCAAGAGCTAAGCGGCTAGATAGATAGCTACTGTCAATGTGAACAAATGTTTGCCAAGAAATGCTTCGCATTTAATATCGAAGTTAGTGGACGAATTGATAGCCGTCGCCGTAGCACAGCTGGTAGTGCAACGCCCGCGTATTGCAGGGCTTATGGGTCCGGCTCCCACCAGCGAAACTTTTTTCGTCCACTTTCATTTCGCTTTTCTTCATTATTTTCTGCATTCCAATTTCAACCAGAGTTCATTTCCGCGATATTTTTCTTGACTTCATTGTCTGTTGTTGCCTTTATGTGGTCACGATTTACGAAATCGAGCCCCTCGGTTTCCTTTCTCTCCTTACTGGAAATGAACCTCCGGCAAGTGATAGAAGTTGAAACATTCTCGCTGTCTTCCGTGTTCTTGTCCAGTGTCCTCAAATAGAAGCACAGCGTAAAGAGTAGTTTCATCCCGCATATTGTGAGCACATCCCTCTTCACCCCGCATTTTTTATCAGCTACGAGCCACTTCTTAATTTCAAAGCAGTCCTATATAGTTTTCACGAGACGTAAACACCCTACAAAATATTTGGCCAGGTTACCTGTAGCGCTGCCTCGCCTTGCGGGCGGTAGCTGCAGTGCAATAGGTTTTCACAGCGCGTCCCTCTCTTTGATTTGAAGGACACTCTTGAGGCACAAGTTCTATTGTATACGTTTAATATATCATCCCTTCCTAATGCAACTCGTATGCTCATAGCACACATCCTTAGCCATTGTCATTATTTTAATACTCGTAGATTTTACGCAATTCATTGCGAATTATTCTTAGGCCTTTATACAGCCATGGAACATCTACCAATTACCACTCGTTTAATCATTTCATATTTATCGGGTGTCCCAGCTACCTTGGTCCAAGATTTTTTTAAAAAATAACCAAGAGCTCTAGAGAAATCGCACCGACTGTATAGTAGTGGTAGTCATGTGTACTTACAGTCAGTATTGTTTCCGTCACAAATTATAAAATAATTGTTTTCACTTAGTGATTTCTTTAATATATTGCGTTAATCGCAAGCATGTCAATTACAAAGTGGAAGGGCACCCTAAATAATTTCCTAATCAAGCATTTATTTCGTGCTGAAGTGCCGGGGTCTTTTTTCCAAGAAAAACAAAAGCCCGCGAAATATGAAATAGATGTGCGCTCGCGCGCCTCTACTCAAGCGCATCCAAACAGCCTTTAAAAGATATGCGGCTGCATTCGTTTATCGCCGCATCCTATAACGCTTCGTCATGTGTGGTGGGTCGGGAGGTTTCGCGATCTAACTAGCGTGGTGCGATAAACGTCAGCATCTGCGGACGCAACAATGTTGCGCTCGATCAAGGGGAACTCTGGGTTGCTTTAACATTCGCATATCATGAAACAAATCTACAAAATAAATTCAACGAATGTTAAGAGATACAGTGCGCGACAGGGCAAGAAAAAAAGAAGAACATAAAATAGCTACTCAGGAGTTTATTTCTATAAAAATCAACCGAAAGTACGTAAGGCGTCTCAGCCGCCCAAGAAGAAATATCCAAAGGCGCAACTGGTGCAGGTGTCTGCTCTTTCTGTATCTTGAACTTCGGAAAAGAGGCAAAACAAAGCAGGTTTTTACCTATTCCTATCTTTGTCGCAAGCTTTTTTTACATAAGGATAGGATTACATCATGAAGGTGCGCTAAACAGTCACGTTTTACGCCAGTATTGAGTGGTTATTTTCCACTGCCACTTATAGCAAGTGCTCAAACAGGTCATTGTCTGAAGCCAATACAGTACTTGCTTCTTTTTAACACTTGTGCTGTTGAAGCTTCGACCAACGACATGGAACCTCACGGCAGATTCTGCTTATTTTTGCCTTCAGTGTGTCCGGTGTGTTATTTTGGCTGCTATGCATGCGATCTTTCACGTCGTCTTACAAGAAGTCCGCGGTGTCATGTCCGGTGAACTTGCAGGCCAGGATACAGGTCCGTGCCAGGCAAACCACTCTCCAGGAAAAAGCTTGTCGAGCCACGCTCGGGAGTGACTACTACTATGCGCAGGAACACCATTTCATGTTGAAACCAGATGTTCCGAAGGTGCACAGGTGGAACGTTGCAAGGTGCAACAGATGTCGTTCACGGGGCCGTCGAGGATGTCGTTGACGTAGCGTTGCGTCGTTAGTGTGTTGTCAAAATAGATGGATCTGATGATGCTGCCATTAAAAATACCGCACCACTCACGAAACGACAATTGGTATTGGTGTCGTCTTTGTGCCAGCCAGTAGAGATTCCTATCGCTCCAGTAGTGCACGTTATGAAGATTCAATTGTGTGTTTCTGGAGAAATTGGTCTCATATGTCCATAGCACGCGACAAAGAAAGTCCGATCCCTCTTCACATTTCGTGAAAATCCAATTGGCAAACTCAAGTCACTTTTCAAAATTTCAGTCCAAGTATTTGATGAAGATGTACAGGTGCATATGGCCTTTTTTAAAAAATCCTCCACACCGACGACCTTGGTGTTCTGCCCTCCGCACTTGCGTCGTGTACACTACCGTTATGGTTATCAGCAAAGAATGCCAAAACGTTCGTTTCCGCTTTTTGAACTGCCGTCGCAGTCCTGTGTCGCTTTATTGTGAAGGCAGCCGTCTTGCAAAGGGCTTCGTACGTTCTAAGTATTGTTGACGGACTAAGGCGTCCTCCACAATGCCACATCTGGAATGGCTTGGCTGCGTTCCTTCTGTAGCCGTGCGCCGCCCCCAAAGCAAGCATCATTTTAGACTACTGATCATTCGTGAAGGGCTTGACTGTCTTCTTGAGGAGCAGGTCACTAGCGTGGAACCGTTGAGATTTCCGTTATTATGTACGCATTGACACGTCAAGCAATAGTGATTTCGTCAACATCTAGTCGACAACAGCATATGTTGGCCGCACAGATCCGCCAAAACGCATTAGATGGACATATTGTGCGCAAGGTTTGCCTCTATTGCTATGAGAACTAAAGGAGCATACGTTCTGGACGTGCCTACGTACAGAAGAAGGTGAGTGCGCAAACTTAGTGCCCACGTTTGCCGTCCCGGCTTCGAAATCTCCCCCCTGCCCTCCCTACGGCTCCGCTACGCTTATCAATACGTCAGCGGCGTGTTGTCATGATGCCGCGACCATGACATAGCGAGAAGCCCTGTGTCGAGCTGCCGCCTCCAATAAAGCCGTGTATCCGTGGCTATTCGCTTGGGGGCGCTTGAGTAGCAGCGCGCGAGCGCGTATCTATTTCGTATTCTGGATGTTTCGCTCACTTTTCTTTTTTCTCGGAAAAACCAACAAGTCAAAGCTGAGCACGAAACAAATGCTTCATTCGGAGGTTATATGAGGGGCCCTAAGACGTTGTAATTGATGTTTGCGACTCAAGCAGTTAAACATTTCGCTAATTAAAAGTAATTAATCATATCTCGTGATGAAAAAAGTACCGCATGTAAGTACGCACAACTGCGGCTACTATGCCCTCGGTGCGGTTTCTCTAGAGCTCTTGTTTTTTTTATATATATTGCTCCAAGTTAATTAACTGGGTCACCCGGTATGCAATTTATGGGTAATTCATCGCGATAAGTCATGGCGTTCTTTGGCCATAGCTGACACTTCCGCCATTAAACATCACATACATCATCATCATTGGCGCTATCTTACCTGATAAAGTTGACCTAGTGGTGTTTCCCTTATAATGGTTACACATTAGTACATGGCTGACAAGGTTACTGCAACGATATCCATTCAGCAATACTGCTGCATCATACTTGAAAGGTTCACAACTGCTTTAAATTATTCTTACTTAAGCTATGGTGCGTTTGTTGTGCGTGCAGCTTGGTTTTAATAGTAGTGAATATCCTATGTGGCTATGGTGTTGGGCTGCTGAGCACGAGGTCGCGGGATCGAATCCCGGCCACGACGGCCGCATTTCGATGGGGGCGAAATGCGAAAACACCCGTGTACTTAGATATAAGTGCATGTTAAAGAACCCCAGGTGGTCGAAATTTCCGCAGTCCTCCACTACGGCGTGCCTCATAATCAGGAAGTGGTTTTGGCACGTAAAACCCCATAATAGATATATATATATATATATATATATATATATATATATATATATATATATATATATATATATATATATATATATATATATTATCCTATCATTACTGCCGGTTGATTACACGAAGCTATGAGAACGCTTACCGAAGCTGTAGGCGCTATAATTTAGTTTTGCTGTTTTTACTCACTCTTAAGAAGTTCAACAAAAGCAAGGAAAATAAGGACTAGAGTGTTGCTGCTGAGTGGCCGGGTCTGATATTCACAAGACGTGTGCATTTCTGCAGAATAAGGGAAGAAAAAGAAAGCGTATCATACCTACACATGATGGTTGTTCGCGCGGTTTTTTCATCGGCGATTATTGAGATAATACACAAACACGAACAGTAATTTTTCAGCTGTTAGTACGTTTGTAGAACGGTGATACACAGAGAAAGCACTCATGGGGGGATGGAAAGATTGGGAGAGAGAGAGAGAAACAACTTCATGTAGTCGCCTGCATAACGACACCATGACTAAATGACGCCGTGACGTGGGCCCTGACGTCTTCCCAGCGGGTGGTCTCTACTCAACTCCAGCGCGTGTTACTCCCGCGGTCGGTCACACTGAGGGGCAACGTTCCGTCGGTTTCGCTCGGCCTTTGTCTTTCAAGAGCCGCCGAGGCCTGCTGGACGGCCCAGGTTTGGCTTTCGTGGCCGTAGCATTCCGCTGCAGCCGCGAGTCGCGGCGGAATAGTTGTACTTGTCGAAGCTTCGTCGGGGAACTTGGTGCAATCCCATAGTATGTGCGTTAGGGTGGCCCTCTCGCGCTGGCACAATGCGGCACACATCACTCACATGTAATTTCGGGTATAGATGAGTCATTAACATTGGGGTGGGTAACGAACCAGTTTGCAATTGTCTGAACAGCACCTCCTCCGCTTGGCGAGTTACTGAAGTTGCATAATGAGTACTTCAGGCACAGAAAAACACGTCATAGACCAGCTGACAATGAGAAAGAACATCTATTTATCAGCTTTCTCTACCGGTGAAAGGGAAGTGTAGCACAATCAAGGTGCAACGACATCGGGATACTCATGAAGAACACACATGCACAGGGGCGTGTTCGTCTACATGTGCGTTCTGACGTCCTTGGGTCTGCGCAATCACCTGTTGTCTTTAGGCACCCAGAACGACGTTATAGGGCTTGTTTTAACCCTTTCAGGCGCCACTTGCAATTATGCATAGAAAAAAATCTTTTTATATATAAACATTCTTTTTGGGACCTAAGAAACACAAAACCATCGAATTCTTGAAAGTTATTATGAAACTTTATTATTTGCAACATCGTACACAATTGTGTACACAGCGCCTCGGTGGTCACAAAATTCACTTGTGGAATGCGAGGAAGCAATTGCTCTCTTTCGTCAGGCACAGTTGCACGGCGCATTTCATGCAGAATATCCGGGTGCCTCATGTGCACTTCTCGAGCTTGCACCTAATTCGCACGTTCTGGTCGCGGGATTCGGACCAATGGTCAAAGGAGTCGTAGTGCGCGTCGGTGCAAGGACGCGATATTCTTGCTTTTTTGCCATATCTTTGGTTGTGGTGCTTGGATCTCTGCAAGAGAAGGCCTTCCACGCTTTTTCTCGGGTAGTACCGATTTAATTAATGCTTCGGCAGCTTGCAAGCGAGCGAAAATTCATCAAATATAGGAGGTTAGCTCCAGGCAGCGTTTGATTGTCACGGTGGTAGTCCAGCCAAGAATTGCAGGTACCCAGGTTCACAAAAGGAAAAAAACACTCTGTGTCCATTTCTTCAGCTTGCGTTTCCCCTGCAGCAGCGTCTTCCTGTTCTGTGAGGTTGGTGAACGCAGCTGCAACGCAGGCGTCGGTCGCTTCGCACGTGGCTTCTTCTTCGTCACTTTCCCCAACGTCTGAAACATTTATCAGCAATGAGCTCCAAAAGCCTTTCAGCTGTCTTTTGGGTTTTCTTATACTTGTTTGCATTGTAGAAAGAACGACGAATGGCCAAAAAACCTGGAAAGAAAATCAAAGCAACTCTGAGCGTTCTTCATTTTTGCAGCGATCACGGCGCTTTGTACACAATCGTGTACACATGCGCGTGCGAGCGTTAGCGTTCGGTCATCTCCTCAGAAAGGATAAAATTATCACTCCTCGGTACTTCATGTGATGCACAAGCGCATCTAATTTTTTTTCGCTTGCCACAATAAAAAAAAGTGGCTCTAAAAAAAATAAGAACTTGACTCACCGCTCTTTGCTGCTCCGGCGTCCGCCATTTCTTGTTTTGATATGAACATCTTCACCGAAATGCGACAGATGGTGCCCAAAATGCACATGGTTGTCAGTTTAAAGTTTGGGAATGTGCTAAAGCCAACCTAATAGAAAATTGCGTGCCCTAAACGCGAAAAAAACACCAGAAGTACAATGTACACAATTGTGTACAAGCCGCCTTAAAGGGTTAAGAGCTATTCGTGTACCACTGCACGATGCATGAGCGGTGCGAGTCGTGAAACGGGTGAAACATCGCGGAGCACAAGCACACAGCTATCGAGGATCACGAAACCGACGAAATTGCCCACGTGGGTCAACGCACAGCAGCACACGCTTCAGCAGCTAACGAAACATGAAACGTCATGCAGCGGGCTAAGCTGGCACCGGGCCGGCAGGCAGGCACAAAGACAGTCGAAGGTGAGGGAGTTGCGAGGGAGGGCAAGGAGAGAGGAGGGGTGAGAGGGCACGGCTTCATAGATCAGCGCGCGCCAATCTAGGAGGTCGTTTAAGGTAAGCGGGGGCTCTATTCTGGACACGCATGGCGGCTGCACGGCCGCCATTACCCGCCATGTTTACTCTCTGATTGGCTGTCGAGAGGTCACGTGTTTTGAAATTTGTGCCGGGAAACGGAAGTTTTGCGAAATGCCATTTTGCGTTTTCATCAAGATGACGAAACGTGACGTGGAGCTGCAAATTTTATGGACTAATACATTTTTTTGGTCCTTGGCAGATATATTGTGATGTTAGTGCTTCAAAAAGAATGTGAGCGGTAGCGTGCAGAAGCCAGTGCAATGCATCTGCGATTGCGCGAATATGTGGTGGCGATTCAAGATATGCGCCATGCCAGCTTGCTGATTGGCTGAAGGAATACCTCGTGAGGAGCGTCACAGGAAGGGCTGTTTCGTAATCGTCATTTTGACGATGCGTGACGTTGCACTTGGCCGCCATTGCTGAGATTTTCCGCCATAATTTTTGCTGCGACGAGCCGCGCGAATTATGCTAATGAGCAGCCATATGCAATGGCAGCCGAGAGGAATGCGTATCGCCACATTTTCCCTATCGTTTGGCGCCACGAAAATTTTTTGTTCATAACGCGTGCTCATAGTATTTGCATCGCTCTCGGGTGGTGTTGGCATTTGTGTTTGGGGCCATCATTTTTTTTAAAGAACGCGTTTATACAAAATAATATTGGTTGAACATAGCAAACTTTCAGCAATATTGTCCACTTTTCACTGCTGCATTTGTATTGTAATCGAGATTAGTGCCTTTTCGCACAATCAGACGTTATGACAACGGCCTCTTTCTAATTTATAAAAAGAAATGTACGCAAGGCGGCGCCTTGAAGTTTCCTCCCGCGGTGCGAGTAACCAGCGAAATGAACAAGAGATGGCAGCGCCGGCGCTTGCGTCGCGCTAGTGGTTATCTCTGGCGCCCGCAACGCTATCAGTGATATTCGGCCGTTTCTCTGCCAGCCGAGTCGGGCTGAGTCACTTACGTTTCACGAAATAGCGATAACGTGGCCTAGAACGTGCGCGCATCACCACTGGTAGGTCGCGTATGTTGTCTCAAGCAAGAAAACAAGCGCGTTGGCGCCAACATGCGATGACTCATTGCATTTTCCGGGGACACGCATCCTAGCTATTGAAGCAGACGACGGCTTGTACGCAGCAGACGACGGAAGCGCGAAGCGTTTTCGACGGAACAATCATACGCTTTGAGATAGCTGCTTTATTTTTACTGCGGAGGAAAACTGTTTTGCGTTACCGATAACGCTACATTCAGTGTCTTCATTTCAGTTTCTTAGGCAAAACGTCAAGTTGGCGTCACGTTACGTAAGCAAAACTGGGCCACCAGCGCCATTTTGTTTGCGTCGCGCCTACGTCACGCACCGAAGAAAATGGCGGAATGTCCAGAATAGCGCCCCGGATTTGCTTTCCCGCCCTCCTAATGGATGGCGCCAATTACCTCTGCCACCGAAGCGGCCGAGTTTCTGAGGCCGGGTGGGATCGCGGGTGGGATCGCGTGTTCGTTCGCCTCGTACCTGCAGTTTCCCGCCAGTTCAGGCACAGCAGTCAGGTGGGGAGGCTGTGTTCGGTTCGTTTTGCCGAAGAGCAGGCTGCGTTGAATGAACGGCAGCGGGCGCGGGCCGCGCGTTCGGCCGAAGAACAGGGAGCGTATGATGAACGCCGCCGGGAGCTCGTTCGAGGAAGGGCTCGTCATCGACGTGCCGACTTCGCCGTGAGGGAGCGCGAAGCCGAGGCGTTACGACAATGAAGTGCCGCGGAACTGAAGCTTCGCTTGCACACCTCTTTACAACAGTGGAAGAGCGGTCATTTCTTTTACAAAGAAAGAGTGCCTTGTGTGAAGCATTTGTTTGAAGTAAGCATCTTTTCTGTTCAAACAATATTGTGCCCCGACAACCATTGCGAGGGGTACAGACATGCTGCCGGTGTGCAGTGTGTAGCGAGACATGTCATTGTGGTCAATGTATTTCACGATTCCTGTGCATTTGTAACGGTCATGCTACATCAAACGCAATCGATTTGCTGACTATCAGCTTTGCCACTTGTTTCTGTCTCTGCACACGTCGTATAACGTGATGAGTGCACATATTAATATACCCAGTCATGTCATAATATACGCCATGCGACAGAGAGAAACAAATGACCAGCGTGATCGAGTCAGCATATTGCTGGACTGATTTCACGTGACCCATGAAAATGCACGGGAAGCGGTAAATACGGAGGCCGCAATAACATGTCACTACATCCTGTTGTACGAACAGCGTGAGTACCGCCCATAATGGTTATAGGTGCACGTAACTTGGCTCGTACGTTCGTATGTGCTTTTATATGTCCAAATGGTAGTGAGCGAAGCGGTTCATTATACTCCATAAATATATGGAAAAATCCCTGGGAGAATCTTTTTTGTTGGAAAGTGCATGTTGCCAAATGTTAGGTATGGTCGGACGCCAAGGGCCATACGTCATCCCCATAGCCTCTACTTGGTCGGACCCCACGGCGCAGAAGAGGTCATTCACCCGACCTTCTCCCAGGATTCGTCGAAAAGAGGATTGACTTCTCCTGCGAAGGGCAACGCCAGTCAGCTTGCGCACAAAGGACCTTTTCCCAGGATTCGTCGAAAGGAGGATCGACTTCTCCTTCCCGTGCTCGGTAATGCAGGAGGAGGGGCCCTCTCTCTGTGCCTGTCACGTGTCCTCCACGGAAGCAAGAGCCCGCCCACCCTTGTAGAGACCCTATTTAAGGGGCTCCGAAATCTACTTGTGATATACTTCATACTCTTCTTATTTCCTTTCAACTACCTTTGAATAAACAGTGCAAGTTTCGCACTAGCAAATCGTCTCGCCCTTGCTCGGTCGCCATGGTCTACTGGATGCCTGCAGCCCGCCTATAACGCTACGCTACCCCATTAGTAATGTCGGTCGCGCTTCGAAAGGCAGGCGTCGCTACTTCTCGGCAGCAGTACGGTACGCTACCTTGGAGTACGCAACAAACTGGTTGCTAATGGTGGGATCGCCCCTGAAGCGCAACACAACACTTACTTGGGACGTTTTTTGGTTCCCTCGAGGTCTCCTAGGGACGTCCAAAATGTCCCATCGGAACATCTGTGGGACGTTTCTAGCAGATAAGTGGTTTGATCGGCTGTGTGACTCAGTCCTACCATCTCCAAGGTGTTATAACAAATCATTATTTTATATCGTTATTACGCTATCCTGTCTAAAATAGAAGATCATTGGACTGAGCGTACCACTAGTCGCCACAAAGAGCCAGGCGTAATCAGGCAGCAGTAACCAAATAAACTGCGTTGTTTACTTCCTGGAGGATATGAATGACGACGTGTATGGATGAAGATCTACCACAGCCATACTAAACGAAGTCATTCGTGATCGCTAGTAACTTAGCCCTATGACTCCTAGGTACCATAACGGAGTCACCGTCTGAATGGCTTTTAATTTGATATCCATGAGGCGTAGAGACACATTTTGCCACTAGCGATAAGAGTGGAGCACTTGCATTCGCGACGACTACGTCGCTTACTGGAAGCTCAAAGGTGTACAATTAATACTTGATTTACGGCAACCTTGCGCCCGCAAGTTGCAGTAATACACGAAACAGTGCACGATTTAACAAACAGCGACATAGACCAAGAAATACACTGCGAAACGCATGGACTGACATTTCAATTCGTAGACCTAAAATTTTCGCATTTGCGAATAAGGAGAGAACAAACAAAGGTATTAGTTGATGCTCACGAAAAGGCAGTGATGGAAATTTGAAGGTGGTGTGTTGTGGATGTTGCGAAGACACATTTCAATGGGCAATTCTGTGACGCTAATTGCAGGGATCCCCGCAGGGGCGTCTGCGTGAGCAGGCGTTTGGTGTGTTGCGACACCACGGACCCGAGCACACGAGGGTTGGACCCTCCCGCGTATAGCCGTGCGCGGCTTAGCCGTGTCTGGGGAAAAGGGGATCCTGGGGGTTGAGCCGATGCTGGGTGTTTGGACCTTTAAGGCCCCCCGGCGGAGGCAACACACCCCTTTGGCCTCTGCTTCACATAGACGGCACCCCCGGACTGACCCACCCGGGGGAAATCGGCAGTCGCCTTTTCCTGTCCTCCTCTCCAATCTTCGTCTTTCTCTCCCACTTTTCCATCTTTCCTGTCTTCTCTTCACTTCTAATTACTTCCGTATTTCCTGGCGGCAAGGGTTAACCGTGTGTATCTACCCAGCCTTGGGTACATATATTAGGTTATAGCGGCGTTGTATAGCTGACGTCTACAGGTATGTTCGTAACCTCGTAACGTCCCCTTGTTGGGCTCGGTGGTGGGTGGCTACCATCGCCGCTGAATATTCTAAAAATACATGGCAAATGCATTCCCCTCCCTTGCAGATCGTCCTTACAAAAGAGGGCGCACCGAAGCAATCTTCGATTTCACTTTGAAAACCAACGCAGAAACGTTCCCACGCTACCATGTGATCCACAGTGAAGGATCTCTGCCAATGAGAAAACTATCCCCATTCCTAATAGTAAAATGCCTAATAGAAAAAATCGGAAAACAATACAAAGCTTCAAAGATGTCAAGTGGGGACCTCCTCCTTGAACTCAAAACCAAAGATCAAGTTGAAAAGCTCGCTGATCTCACCTGTGTGGGAGACATCAAAGTCACAATTTCAGCACACCGTTCGCTTAACACAAGCAGGGGCGTAATATCAGAAGAAGATTTCTTAAACCTGAGTGATGAAGAACTCCTGGAAGGTTTCCAAGAACAGAATGTAATCAAGGTTCAAAGAAGAACTCTCCGAAGAAATAACGAGCAAATCCCGGCCAAACACGTTATACTTACCTTTGGTACCAGTATTGTACCTACTACACTTGAAGCAGGCTATCTGAAGATCAACGTAAGACCATATATCCCAAACCCGAGGCGGTGTTTCAAGTGCCAGAGGTTCGGACATGCATCGCAGTCATGCAGAGGTAAATCAACATGTGCAAAGTGTAGCGCCAATGACCATCAGTCGGAGAACTGCAATGCTGCTCCACACTGTACAAACTGCAAAGGAGAGCATCCAGCATATTCAAGATCTTGCCCCTGCTGGAAGAAAGAGAAAGAGATAATTGCACTCACAGTGAAAGAAAAGATTTCCTTTTATGAAGCAAGAAAGAAACTAGCACACCTACCTCTAACAACCTACGCCAGTGCGGTGCGGCAGGGGACAGCACCGCAGTGGTCACAGGAGTCTACAGGGACCGCATTCAGTGGCCCAGTAGTAACTCCATCCGTCCCCTTGGTGGCAGCAGCCAGTGCTGCGCCATCATCATCACAGACGGGCCTGCAGACCCCGGTCCCACAGGGTCCCAGGCTAAATCGAACTCCCAGGCCTGAGACGCGCGTCTCAGCGCCCGGTTCTCGATCATCCAGCGTTCTCGATCATCCAGCGCCAGGGATGTCGACACCAAAACTCCGGCGTCATCGACGCCAAAACATCAGCGCTCCCTGGAGCGCAATAAGAAAGACAAACTCACAATAACTACGCGAACAAAGGGACTGGTAACCTGAACGGTTACCGTTCTTCCAATAGTACATTCCCACTAACAAATGTCACCTGCAATTACTTAGTACATATATGTAAATTACCATTCTCATTCTGCCACTATGGCTTTTATCGTACATTGGAATTGTAGAGGACTGATTCGCAATCTAGGTGACATTAAAGACATAACAAAAACCTTTTCGCCAATCGCATTTTGCCTACAGGAAACAAACTTAGGCCCTAAACACAGTCAATTCCTTAGAGGCTTCACCGTTGTCCGAAGGGACCGCGAATGTTCCAGCCGTTTGTCAGGAGGAGTAGCAATAGTCGTGCAGGGCGGCACTCCTACCCGAAATGTCCCATTAAATACATCTCTAGAGGCCGTAGCTGTCACCATTCTATCCTACAAAACAATCACCATCTGCTCACTATACATTCCACCCCACACACATTTTACTATCAAAGACTTAGAAAATCTAAGAGATCAGTTACCAGAGCCATTTGTCTTGGTAGGAGATTTTAACGCTCATTGTACTCTTTGGGGCAGTGTCAAAACTGACGAAAGAGGGCAACTCGTTGAAGATTTTATTCTTTCAAACGATATCTGTATTTTAAACTCAGGTGCGCCAACTTATTTCTCACCGACTTCTCGCACTTTTAGTTGTTTAGATTTAGCTTTTTGTTCACCCTCTCTTTTTACTGATTTTAAATGGGAAGCTCTCGACACGTCATATGGTAGCGACCACTTACCCGCACTCATCAAACACCTATCATCACCACAAACCCTGGTAACTAGACCACGCCGATGGAAATTACAGCTCGCTGACTGGCAGGTTTTTATGCAGAACGCGAAACTGGAAAATATCTTTTCGCCAGAGCTCAGTATTGATGAACTTAATAAAAAAATCACTGAACTCATAATCACAGCGGCAGAAAAGGCGATACCGCAGTCTTCCGGCATTGTGCGCAAAAAGCTAAATCCTTGGTGGACAAACGAATGTACTAAAGCCAAAAAAGAACAAAATAAGGCCTGGGGAATCCTACGAAGGCACCCCACTTATAACAATCTTCTAAATTTCAAACAGGCCAAAGCCAAAGCACGATATATTCGAAGAAATGCAGAAAAATTATCATGGCAAAAATACATATCTTCAATCAATAGTACAGTCACATCAAAACGAATGTGGGACTAGGTGAGGAAATTTAGAGGAGAGTACTCATCATAAACTATACCACTACTTACATGTCCAGGCACACAAACAACACTACAGGACCAGGCCAACTTATTAGGTGAACACTTTCATAACATATCCAGCTCAGCAAACTATTCAAGTACATTTTTAAAATATAAAGAATCGGCTGAGAAAGAGAGGCTGCCTACCACTGGGGCTTCAGCTGAAATGTACAATAAACTCCTCACAATACATGAATTGAACAGAGTTCTCTCTGGTGGTAAAAAAACGGCAACAGGTCTTCACCGTGTGCACTACACAATGCTGGCACACCTATCCCAAGCGTCGGTAGGGGCACTTCTTAAATTTTTCAATAAAATATGGGAGTCTGGGGTAATGCCCACAGATTGGAAAAAAGCGGTAGTAGCGCCTTTTCTAAAACCTGGTAAACCAACTACATCCCCTAGCAGCTATTGACCCATTGCACTAACAAGTTGTCTAGCCAAATCTTATGAGAGCATTATAAACATAAGACTAACATTCATCCTAGAAACAAGAAACCTAATAGATAAACACCAGTGCGGATACCAAAAGGGCTGTTCCACCACTGACCACCTCGTGCGACTACAGCATGAAATACGTGACGCGTTTCTTCACAAGCAATACTGCCTCGCGGTTTTCTTTGATTTTGAAAAGGCATATGATACCACATGGCGACACGGAATTTTGAGAGACCTGGCTGACATGGGAATTCGCGGAAGAATGCTAAGTTGTCTGTGCGATTTCATGTCAAACCGAACATTTCAAGTACGTCTCGGCACAATACTCTCGCGCACATTCACACAAGAAAATGGCGTTCCTCAAGGTTGCATTCTTAGCACGACGCTCTTCATAGTCAAAATGAACTCTGTAAATAAAGTCATCCCACCATCAGTTATGCACTCAATATATGTCGACGATTTGCAAATAGCTTGCCGCGCCTCAAACCTACCCACCTGCGAACGACAACTACAAATAACAATAAATAATCTTACACAATGGGCTGATAAAAATGGTTTCCGGTTCTCAACACACAAAACTGTCACAGTTCTCTTTTCGCAGAAGCGAGGGTTACACTGCACTCCACGTCTCACTTTACATGGTACAACGCTGCCCGTCAAAGAACACTATAAATTTCTAGGCGTAACGTTTGACACTAAACTGAACTTCCTGTCCCACATTAACGCAACTAAAATTAAAGCAAATAGAGCGCTAAATATCCTTAAGGTCTTATCACGTAAGCACTGGGGATCTGACCGAACATGTCTATTACGTATATGCCGGTCCCTTGTACGTAGCATCCTAGACTACGGTAGTGTAGTTTATGGAGCAGCTAGGCAGTCCTACATTAAGCGACTTGATCCGGTTCACAATCTTGGCCTACGACTGGCGAGCGGTGCCTACAGGACATCGCCTGTACAAAGTTTATACGTTGACGCTAATGAGCCTTCATTACAGCACCGCAGAGCACAACTTACACTTTGCTATGTACTAAGAATTCGGTCATCACCACAACATATATGCTACAACATCGTAACACAGTGCCAATCACGAATACACTACACAAATAAACCAAACATGATTAGGCCACTCATCTTAAGACACGAACAATATTGTCAGACCTATGATGTTCCTCCCGAAGCCCTGCAGGTTGCCGAAAGGCCAGCAAGATTGCCCCCCTGGTGCAATTTTACACAGCTGTGTGACTGGACGTTAACACATATAAAGAAAAAAGACATTCCACAAGAGCATATAATACAAGAGTTCGGAGCTATCCAAGAAAAATACAAAAATTACACAGAATTTTACAGTGACGGCTCTAAAACACAAGAATACGTAGGTGTCGGGATCGTAACAAAAAATTGGGAAAATAGCATTCGCATAAATAATTTTTCTTCAGTCTTTACCGCCGAAGTTTATGCTATATGGATGGCAGTTAAGAAAATTACTTCCTACAAGCAGAAGAATGCTATCATTTATACCGACTCGTTAAGTGCCCTAAGAACCCTTAACTTAAACTCCGCGTCTGCTTGGCGATATCTTAAACATAGTATTTAACAAGAAATACGAAGGAACCATACGATTCTGCTGGATCCCAAGCCATGTTGGGATAGCACGGAATGAAGCTGCAGATAGAAGCGCATCCATGGCAGCGCACAAAAGCATCACACACATAACACTTCCATACAAAGACAGCATCAGAGCGGTTCGTAAGGCCCTTGCATCAAAATGGCAGCAAGACTGGAACTCATGCGTAAATAACAAGTTACATATAACTAAACCCCTGCTTCGCGAGTGGAAATCATGCACACACCAAGAACGGTTCTATGAGGTAATGTTATGTCGACTTCGAATTGGACACACGCATCTAACACACAACTTTTTACTTCGAAACGAAAGTCCACCAACATGCGAGAAATGTCACGAAACGCTCACAGTAACCCACATCATTATATCATGCCCACACACTGAAACACAGAGACAGAAACATTTCAAAAATCTGTATCACTTACATATACCTCTGCACCCTGCCTTAATATTGGGCGATGACCCACTAGTGCCATTCACTAACCTGTTCCAGTTTTTAGGTGAAACCGATTATCTACATCGACTTTAAGGCAATACAGCTATAACTACCTTAACATTTGATCTTATACTGTCCTGTGACTGGCGCAGCATGGCCTTAGTCGCCTTTGCGCCATTAAACCCGAATTAACTAACTAACTAACTAATTGCAGGGATTAACTGTCTGTTAAGATGGAATATGCAAGCGATAAAATCAGAACAATGAACACGAACATCTAAAGACTACGAGTTACAATAATGTTACAATGTTGGTCTTATTTCCATCTTATCCGAATCTACACCGAATTCCCTTCCAAAGGCCCTACGACGGTGTAGGCTTTGCACGTACTGTAAAGGCAGCCACGTCAGCCTCGCCCCATCGTTCGTCCATTCACACTGCTGTGGGCGCAGTGTGCACATAACAGAATTCCAGGGTGACACTATGCGGAGTTCCAATGTCTTGAGGCCGGTACCATAAATCCTTTGCAGTGCAATAAGGTCTTTTGTCGCACAACCTCGAGAAACACTTTCCCCCCCAAAAGAAAACACTTCCCCGCACATTGGGGCATCTGGTCCGTTCGCAGAATGTCTAGGCGTGGTTGCGATTCAGCGGCGATGGGTTGACTTCAAAGCCACAGCACTGCTTCGGCGAACCGAATGGCGGCAGCCGCGACTCAACCCACCTACCCACTCCCCGTAAACCGCGACTGCCCAGCCTCCGCAACTCTTTGCCGCCGCTTTCGCGTCGAGCCGCGCGTCTCTTTTGACAACCATGCACGGCCCTTACAAGTAGCCGCCCGCACACACAACCCCGAAACTCCACTGTAATAAACACACTTCACACGAACAGGAGAATATTCTTGACGCACCGCTACTTGTTAACACTGTGGGAACACGCTGCGTCGTCTAGCTGGTCCCGCAGTTGGTTCAAGCGGTCGATCCGGTGATACTTTTGGTCCAACCCAGCACAGGCTAAAGGAAATTATCAGGCGCGGTGCTAAAAAAATGAAGCTTCGTTTGCCACCGTTCTGTCGTCCGTGATGCGGTCGCTAATTCCGCACGTAAGCGGCGATTCACAACCGCCGACAAGGGGCCAGTTGGCAGTCAGTGGGCCAGTGGGTACGCCGCTCTGCCGCGACGAAACTTGCATCTGTGCGCAAAGTTGACGCGCAACGTTTGGTTGGAAGCAGACGACGCGGGCATAAAACGAGGGTTCTTCTATTACCCGAGTTCACAGCGTTTGGGCTGCATACTAGGACCACGCCAGGCGTGCGCTACCCGGCGGCCCAGGAACGCGGTACACACGGTCGCTGAATCGGAGCTCCGGCTTTGTGGGATATAAAAGACCGGAGCACCAACGCGACACTGCTGATAAAAACGAAGCGAGCCGTATTAGTGCTATGCTCCCTCGTGGCTGCGAGCGGAGAAGGAACGGCGGCAGATTGCAACAGCGTTCAACTTTCCCTCAGATCTGCCCTCGTATCATTAACAGCGCAGTCATGAATCGTGCCGGCGCGAAAGAAAGCTGCGCGAGCGTGACTTTGCAGTTTCCAGCTGTGGACCCAAAACGTAGAGATAAGCAATCTCGCCTACAACCACGCCTACAGCGGCCGCCTACACAGTTTTCGAAGTGCGCGCTTTAGGTTGGTCGTATTACTCGCCGTGGTGTGCGATTTCAATAGTTTTTTTTTCGTTTTCTTTCTTTTTTCCATGCTCTCGTTCCTCCGTTTCGTCTGCTGCTCTAAGGTTCCTGTGTTGCCTGAACTGTGGACACTTTCCTAGCTTCCCATAAAGCCAGCGATGTCTGTGAATTTCGTGGTGTCGGACAGTGATGATTCGGTGCGTCGGTGCAGCAGTTCGTCCGATGAAGACACCGCTTGCCAGGATGCGGACGCTGGAACTCCGGCCTCCTCGTCGCGTCAGCATTGGTAAGTGGGAACACGCAGGGGCGTTTCGACGCTTCGCGAACAGCATTCGGTTCCCTGAAAGTACTTTTCAGCCGCCACGCTCTTGGTCCATGACTGAAAGCACACTTCCCTTCGCTCGACCAGCGCTTGGACGCCACGAGACACTAGCGGATAAGAGTCCGTGGCTGTGAAGGCAAAGCTACGGGTGCTTAGCTACCGCACCTTCATCAGCACATAAGTGGTACGTAATATACAGTACACCCTACATTTGTTTGTAGCGCCTTGTTCCTCGTAGCGGCGCCAGCACCGTCTGTGCGCTAGCAGAAGGCGCCCTGCCGGCCATGCGTGCGAGGAACCAGGTATGTTTGCTGCCATATTGTGAACTGGACGATCTTCTACTTGATGGTGGCATATATAAGAGGGTATGGTTTACTTATGGACATAAAAGCTGCGTTCAAGATTAGAAATGAGGTCACAAATAATCGATTGAAGCATGGGACGCTACGACGCGCGCTCTCCGGCTCTGTTCTGCGTTTCGCCGTGCATATAGCAACAGAAATATTCCGCTGGTAGAGACACCCACCGAACGGGCCAGTGTTGCAGTAAGACAGGAGATGCCTGCGGGCGAACCCTGAAGCTGTCCTCGTTCAACAGTACCGTTTACGATAAATAAAAAAATAATAATAAACTTCGAAGGCGCCTTCTCACCGTATGTAGTCGGCTCTCGCGACGGCTGCGCAAACGTGCCGTAGTCCACAGGCACCAGGTTTGTTTCGCTTGATGACAGCTGCGCGCAGAATTATCGGTTAGTTCAGGTCGCACGGCACGCTGCTGTTCACTCCGGAGGAATGTTCTCCTCGCAAGGTCGCCACCTTCTAAAGCTACTGCGTTTCTGAGGCGCTATGGAACAAAGCATGTAATGGGGACACGCGCACGCTATCGTAATTTTTTTTTCTAAATCTATCGCGAGACCTTCGACAGCCAGGCACTGTGTGACGGTGCGCGAGGGAAGAAATATGCGAGATCGCAAGATCAAGTGCAAGCATACTGAGCTATACGATTCTGCGAGGCGCATTCAACCACCGTCGCATTTGCGCTAGTCATGTACCGCCTTTGCAGAACGCCGCCAACATCACGTATCTGAGAAGAACCACGTGGTCGAGAGGAACGCAGCTTGCTGATAAGCCCATCCACCGATATATCCGACAGTTCCGTTTTTTTTTTGTGCCTTTTCATTGCTTCGCGCTAGGAAAGCGATTGCTCGCGAACACAAAAAAAGATTAATGCTGAAACTTGGTAACGCGACTTGACGTACAGTGCGACAGCATTTCCAGTCGCCGACATTGCGCTCATGCAACGAATGACTGAGCGCCCGAGCTACGCACGCCGCAGCTTGCTGTGTCGATGATTATGCAATGTGCTGCAATGTATTGCAACGATTTGTTGTAATTAGCTAATTGTTGAACCCAATTACCCGGACGTAACATTATTGGGCGGAATTAAGGTAATTTTAATTATTCTGAATTAGGGTAAGTAACGTAAAATGAACAATGCTTCATTACATTTATTAATCTCGATTGGACTTAACTGATGTAATCGTTTTTATTCTCAATTAGACCTGACATCTTAACTACCTTTAATTAATCACGATTGATCTTATTGAATTTAATGGCGGTCGATCTAAACTAGGCTTAATTATACCAGGTACTCTCAATAATGATTGATTAGGCTTCATTAATTTAAGCTCGTTAACCTCGAAGAGGCTGACTAATCAAAATTCATCTTCACCTGACTACTATTATTCATCCTCAATCGTCATGCTTAAGGGATTTCATCGTAATTAATGTCTAATCGTTCTAAGAATTTTTTGGCTTAGTTGCATCGAAATTATAGTTAGGCTTAAGTTAGCTTAATTTATCCTTAATAATCTCGGTTATCTTTAATCACTTCAATCAAAATTATTAACTTAGCCTTTACTAGCGATTAGGCCGAACTACGTTAGCCTAAATTAAGAATCATTAACATCGTTCAGTCAATTAGCAATTAGCCATGATTAGTAATTAGTATTCTCCCTTAGGCTAATTTACTCTTCATTGGTCTTAAGGAGGCTCGCTTATTAATGTTACCTTAACCTTGTCCTTTATTTACCTTAATCACTCCTAATACCACTTCAGTACTCATAATACAAAGCCATAATAAAAATCTCACTAGTAATACGTATTCATAAGGCAGTTTCATATACAGGGTGTCTCAACTATAATTCACCAAGATTTAAAGATATGCAAACCAAGGTAATGTTGTTTGCCGTCGCTTTGAGATACTCAGTTTCTTGAAAACCAGCTAATTACATAATTAGTCTGAATTAACCAACTTCTCAACTTTTTTAATTCGATTTAAACTATCAATTAGAAAATCGCACAGCAACATAAAAATTCCGATGCAGCTTTCTGTTGCTCAATACGTGCTACATAAAAGTGTTTTTCCGAGCGTGTAAGAAGCCCGCGAATAGACACATAACTGCCGCAGTGATGTCTATTAATATTGCTAAATACGTAATCAGGCGCTAGGAAAAAAATATGAATACCTCCAAGCCACAGCTACCAACATTACATCTGTCCTGTACAGCTACGTGGCACTTGCATATTTTAAAATATTTGTGCATGATAGTTGGGACACCCTGTACACCCCATACGACCCCACGTCTATGGACCTATAGAGCGCATCTTGTCACGCGTTGCAGACAGACGGACTGTTTTTCGAGGAAATTAAGTAGCCCGAGGATGCTTACCCATTGAAAACAAAACACGCCTGTGAATAATGAACCTCGGTAGCGATTTTGTATCGTGCGCTGGTTACGCGCTTTCAGTGCAAATCTGCCGTGCCATTTGACGTCTTTCCAAGTGTAACTCGTTTATCTTCATACTACACTCTTAAGCAAAATTACACCCTTCTGCCACACAACAATAATCGTCATCTGTCTTGTCCGTATTTCCTTTCTTTAACGCGGCGAGCCCGGTGCTTTCCAGTAACGAACGGCATGCGCGTTATCAGCATGACATAGCATTTCCGACAGGAAAGTAGCGGGCGCGGCGTTTTGAAGAAAAGACACGCAAACGAGACAGATGATTATTGCTGTGTGGCAGATATACACACCAAACGGCGTAACTTTGCCTAAGAGTGTATTGCAAGAAGAGTTGCGAGAAAACTTGTGTCGCATTTAGATATCGTTTCTGGCCTCGAAGGTATACGCTTTGGCATAACTGTTCAAAAATTTCAAATGGAGCTCTGGTTTTGCTAACCATAACCACTTTATGATTACACTCTTAAAACTGTTGCACCCTTTGGGGTGTAAATTTGTCCCACAACAATAATCGTCATCTGCCTTGCTTGCGTTTCCTTTCCTGAAAACTCGGCGCTCGCTACTTTCCTGTCGAGAACGCTGCGTCACACTGATAACGCGCATGCCGTTCTGACTGGGAAGTACCGGGCTCGCCGCGTTAGGGAAAGGAAACGCGGGCAAGACGGATGACGATTATTGTTGTGGGGCAAGATAAGCCCCAAAGGGTGAAAATTTTTCTAAGAGTGCACACTCTAAAAACGGTTACTCCTTTTGGGGTGTATATTTGCCGCACAACACTAATCGTCAGCTGTCTTGCCCGCATTTCCTTTCGTGAAAACGCTGCGCTCGTTACTTTCCTGTCGACAATCATCTGTCATGCTGATAACGGGCAAGCCGTTCGTGACTTGGAAGTAACGGGCTCGCAGCTTTAAAGAAAGGAAATACGGGCAAGACAGATGATTATTGTTGTGTGGCAAATATACATACCAAAGGGTGCAACTGTTTTTAGAGTGTACTATCAGCGTCAAATGAAACTTGAACAGCGGAGCGCGTGGCCCAAGTGAAGATATAGTGCGCGCCGTGCAGTCATCACCATTGACAGGCGCGCACATTCGGTTCGGCCGCACTGCGCGATCCCCCTCTAGTTAGATCATTTCGTTTCTTTTCTGGTTCTTACATTTGAAAGGGAGAAAATAAAAAATAAAAATGGAGCAAGTATATTGCAGTTTACGGCTAGTCTTGTCGCGCAGATCGCCGAAACCACAAGTGCTGTCGGCGCGAACAGCGGTGCTCGTGGTGCAGTTTGCATCGTCATCGCAAGTTAGATTCGCCCGCGCGGCGCGGCCGATGACGGTGCAAAGTGCGTCACGCGCACTTTGCACCATCAAAAGGCGCCGCCGCAGTGCTGTCGCACTGGCGGCGTTTGTGCGGCTTGCGCTCGGATGTCTAGGGGCTCTTCAGAGACGCGGAGTACCTTTTGCTAAGAAGAAAACAAAAAGACCAAGCGAAGTGGTCGACAGGCGCAAGACGAACTACATAACTTACTACGTTCAATCAACGACGGTGATTTCGCCGGTAGACGAGAACAAGTGCACAGCATGCAGCTCGTATAAACAAACCAAGCCTCAGTCATAAGACATTGCTATCCTGTGTGCGCAGTACGGTTCAGTGCTACATGACACTGGGGAGCACGGACACAACAATGAGATGCCTTATAGCCGTCAGGGCGCTGTCCTTAGGCTCTGCAATAGTGGCCTTGCCTTAGTTGCCCTGCAGTAGTTGCGATGGCCACAGAACTGATAATCAGTTGCCGGAAAGCGCATGTTTAAATCTCGTAAGGTGCAGTAAATATCACCGTTAAAATGGGATGACACCGCCATAAGAAATGATTCATTGCTGCGCATACAGCACGCGTCAGATATGTGAGGTGTGACTTCTGCGCGCGCTTCTGCGCAACAACTTGGTAACACAGCACATTTACGTGTCTTACCAGGAGCTGCCGGTAGACAAGCAAGGCGGGCATAAACACGGAGGTTCCTAGCCCTGCTTCTGTCAACTGGAGTATCTGTCCGCTCTTCGGTCGCGGCAACGTGGTCGCGGCGTGCCCTAGACACGACAGCAGGTAACTGACCTGTATGGAAAATTCAGCAGACAGACTTCAGACTGCTTACGTGTCGGAATGCGAAAGCATTGTAGTCGCTTCGGTGAAATGTTTTAGATTCATGCTTTCGACATGAAGTTCATTCTGTTGAATCGGCGTATGTGTGTTTGCGTATACGTTGGCCATAGGCTGGAAGCATACGGACCATTTTGCAGCAGAACGATGAATTCTAGTTTATTCCTATTGGTAGGTCTGTCGTGACTATGTCGTCTTCTTTTGTGTTCCATTGCTTCAACTTCTGAGGAGTGCTTCAGTGGGCGGCCACGTTTCACTGCTGCCTCTGAAGCAAACGCTTCGAAGTGCATCGCAGTAGACACAGCACAGATGAAATCTGAAGTGCCAGTGACGCGTGGGAGGCAGCGACAGAGGCAGTGACGTGACGCGTGCAATGACGCACGCACCAGACACAAATCCAGCGAATCATAACTGTGGAGCCACCGTGGCGTCGGGGAAGCGTGATCGTCTTGCACCACAGAGGCCCTGGCTCGATTCCATCCTGGACCAAAATTTACCTGATCTTTTATTCGAAGGCATTAGCTCACTTTGTTTACAAAACCATGCCCGACAAACTTGACGTCGATCCGAGTATTTTTTGGCGGGCTGTTACTCTTCGCGCCGTCGTCCATTTTTGGTATCATCTTTCGGTCATGCCGCCTACGACAACGCCGGATTTTCGCGTAATGGAGCACATAATGCTTTCTGATAATCAACAGCATTTCCTAGAAATTGCGCGTGGCAGTGCGCAGCCGCATCTGATTCCGCAAAACCGGCCGTCTACGTAGGCCACCCAAGTAAGGTACACTGCTCGCAGAACTGCGTTGCCAGACGAAATGGTGCGACCAAGCGCAATTCGGCGGATCGAAGTATCTGCCGTCTACTTTTGGCGTCAGTGCTGGTAGTTGTGACCGGTACGCCTCAAGGAAATATCAGGAGAGCTTACGGGCTGGTGCAGTGGCGGAGCAGTGAAGTGGCACGCTCAGGATGGACCAAGGCATTAAGTCCTTTAGAATAAGTCCCATTTTCGAGAGCCTGTTCGTGGCGCTGCCCAGCCAGGTTTAAATGGTTTCGTTGTGCCCTACTGTACGGGGTAGCTAAGGAGTACCTTTTTGCAGCACTCTTAACTTTCTTTGCGCTCTTGAAAGCAAGCCGAAACGGCATATATTCGGAGCAAAGTTTGCAGTAGCTCAAGTGTCTGGCCAAGCACGGCTAGAACTTTGCAAAGAAAACGAACACGCCCCGAAAATGCTCTGCTCATTCTCATTAAGTGCTTCTGGCACTTCTAGAATCGCTTGCATCTTTTCTTTCACAGGCTGAAGTCTCTGGCTGCTGATCTGACGTCCGAGATATTTCACACTACCGTGAAACATAGCGCATTTTCAGAATGAACGCGTATTCCGTGCTTCCGCAATCGTTCTAGAGCACACGCTGTGTTGTGCGCGCATTCCTATCGCGTTGGTCCTGCGATAAGAACTTAATCCAAGTGTCAGGTTGTTTTCGGAATACGTTAACCAATCTTATGCATGGTGAACTGAAAAAACGCAGGCGTACTCTCTACGCCGTAAGGAAGTTGTCTGGACCGAAACAACTCAAAATTAGTATTCAGATAGTATTGTGGGAGTGTTCGCCAAACTGTAACTGAAGATATAATTTCGACAAGTCAAGGACATTTACTGATTTTCGCCCTGCTGTATCCACGATAATACCTTCAGGCGAAGGAAGAGGGTGGTGGTCTATTTTGGGATCTGGATTCACCGTCGCGCGAAAGTATTCGCACAGCTGCATCGTCCTGTCTTGATTCTATGAACTACGACCAACAGCGTTACATATTCGCTCTGATGGATTTGACAGAGAGAGAGAAAGAGAAAACTTTCCTTTCGCTCAGTTGATTAATGACCAGGTGACCTCAGCCCGGGCTACCTTAAGCAATGCATAGGGTACCGGCATCGCATTGCATATTATGTATACACATATAAACACGTGGACTTCATTATATTTTTCAGGTAAGTCCTTTTCACCATCTTAGAAATGTTATCGCTCAGCGTGGGACGCGCCTGCATATATCGGAAGTTTCTCGAATGTTATGTTTGTTACCGAGCCTTCTGTAATCTGATTGCATGTATGCGCGACGCGAATGTTGTAGAACTTTCTGGAAGCCACGCGGGCACCAGCGATTGCTGTGTAACGTTCGATGGCTAGCGTATCAAATCCGACGGACTTGACCGGTAGATCAGATTTTCGATGAACGCAGACTGTGTTGGCCACTGTCACAGCTCTTAAATTGTAGCCTCTTTTTGTGGGCGCACGTTCGCCCAATAAAATGTGAGTTTCGTCATTCCCAGTTTCGCTGCATTCTTTACCGTCACTAGTACTTGACATCTGGTGGACGTGCTGGGTACGTTCGTGTACCGAACGCCCCCGCAATGCCGCGATCCAAGCCCTGAGCCCGAGGACAACACCAACGTCGCCAAGGACCAGTGAGCTAGCCGTAAGCAGCAAAACGGCTACCGGAATACGGACCTCTTCCCGAGAAGACCAGAGGGACTAAGCCCAAGTCAGCAACGCCAATGACTGCCCCAGCGACCCCCCCCCCCTCTGCTGCAACAACCTCGGGACCCACTAACCCTCCATAGATCATCGTCTGGGGACCCAGAAACCTGACTGGAGACCTATGAACGAACCGCGACCTTCAACAACTCAGACTCCGACGGCAAGCGGCGACATTGTAAGACGCCGCCAGGACATGGTTGAGAATAGAGAAGCCACTTTAACGATGTTGGACCTATTCCGAAGCGCCTTCCTGCAGACATTCACAAACGTCGTGCGCAGAGAACGAGCCCAAGCTCTCCTAGAAACCCGAGTGCAGCTGCCTAATGAGACCATCGCGATCTTCACGGAGATAAGCCGTCTATTCCGCCACGCCGACCTGTAAATGTCCGAGGACAAGAAAGCCCGCCTACTCATGCGTGGTGTAAAGGACTAAGTTTTCGCCAGAATGGTACCGAGCCCACTGAAGTCCATCGACGAGTTTCTTCGCGAGGCCACCAGCATCTAGAAGACACTGGAAATCCGGAACCGGCTATTCAACCGCCGCACGAACTCAACAAACTACGCCAGAGTTCAGTGACTAGCCACCGCGACGACCTCCGAGATACTATCAGAGCGGTCGTGCGGGAGGAGCTGCAGAAGCTGTTCCCTTCAGACAGCCTCAAGCGGCTTCGATTGCCGACGTCGTACGCGAGGAGCTCCAACAATCGCTCGGAGTACCTGAATTCCCGGAGCCTCAGCCGGAAGCGATCACGTACGCCGCCGTAGCCCGCCATCACGTTCCCCCTCAGCGCCTGCGCGAGGGCGCTGTAACGACGCAGTTCCGCCGTCCACCGCCGCGGCCAGCTCGCCCGCCCGTCGCTCAGCGCAGACACCCGAGGAAGACGGACATTTGGCGCGCCCCCGATCACCGCTTGCTCTGCTATCACTGGGAGAAGCCGGACGAGTCTACCGCCGATGCTCATGACGCGAAATGGCACTACAAGGGTTCGCCGTCAACGTTCCGCGCCCGCAGCAAGGTGAACACCCACGTTATATCACCGACTACCTCGCTGCTACTCAGTGGAGCCCTCGACGACCATCCCGTTCGCCGTCACCATAGCCACCCGTACACTGGCCCGGCCCGGGGCCGGTCTGTCAGCCCATATCCGGAAAACTAAAAGCAGCAACCGATGGAGGTGCAGTTGGTGTTTGTCGAACTAACGAAGATCCTCCGCGACGACGAAGACGCCGAAGAGACTATCTCGACGTCATAACAACGACACGCCGCCATCCCGACGAAGCATGAATGCAAAGAATGCACCGGCCAAAGACCTGGCGACGCGACGTACCAGCCACATGTCAAGACGGCGCAGCCCCGATTCGACGCCAAAACCTAACTGCAACGCAAGACAAAGGACAACCGACTTCAACGTGCTTCTCGACGGCCACGCAGTTGCCCCTTAGTGGACTCAGGAACCTACTACTCCGTCATCAATGGATTATTCGCCGCCAAGCTGAAGAAAGTCAAGACTGCATGAGACGGCCCTCGGTGTAGACAAGACGACACTACGAATCGTAGGCGAAAGTAACATCACCGATCACTCCATCATATGGCTCCCGGCACACATGGGCAGCTTAGGTTGCTGCGGAGTTGCTGCGGAATCTCAAGGAGATCGCACACGAGGCGGCGTGAGGACTCATCGACCGCGTCCCTCCGGTTACCCCCGCTAGCCCCGCTACCCCGCATATCGAGTACAGGAATCAATTCGCTTACAACGAGCTCACTAAGCACTTTTATCTAGGCAGACGAGAGTCCCCCCTTCCCGAATAAGAAATTAACGAGCAGCCAGTCGCTCGCATTACGCTTCCTCCAAACGAACTCATACCCCAACCCCTGGCGCATGAAGCACATAGACCTAGACTACGACGGAGAACATGTGCGTGAACATTGCAGTGAACGTGTAGACTTGAACCATAATCTGTGTGGTTGTGCATCGAGTGACGCTTACGCCAAGAACAAGGAACATTGGGACAAAGCGCCAAAAAGTGCCTCACCATACGACCAACTTCGGGGCTGTCCAGGAGGCCCGCGCGGCAGCGGAGAGCTTGGGGCTCTCTGTGCCGACGTGGGAGGTGCCCTCTACACCTGGCGCCTAGGCGAGTGTACTTCAGGACACCTACTTTGGGAAATAAAGTTTTACCACCACCACCACGGCCTTCATATTCGGACAGCTGGAGGACACCTCATAACGCCGACGGGATTCTGCACGGCATGAAATAGAGTTCATGACCGGACCTACCTTGCAACGTTCGTTCTCATCCAGCAGTGCTCGCGAGACGTAATTCTTGGCATGGACTTCTTCAACCAACACGGCGCAATCATCGAGTTGTGCAAGCAGTGCAACCCGCTGTATCGATTACTGATTGCAGACTGCGCAATTTACAAATATGTTACTTGTTTCTCTGATCAAGTTATGCTTAACTATAATTTGCAATTATTGCCACATCATAGTGCGAAAATTGGGACATGTCTATAAACTTTGACGAAAACGTAAACCTAAGCGTAACTAATAGCTACACTTCATTCAAACAAGCTACATTTTCCACACAGCATTTTAGAAAAATTCGTCAGGCTAGTAGAATTCAAGAAGTTGGATGTCGCCACAAGTTTAGGTTTGAAATGGACGAAGCACATCGATCACATATGTTGTGCGGTACGAGTGATGTTAGTTTTCTTAAAACATAAAGTAGAAGAAATGAATAGTTCACTTCGACTAAAGTTACAAAAAGCAATTAGACCGGCTGTCGAGTACGCAAACGCAGTGTGAGGTCCGCACACGTCGAACTACAAAAAAAAACTCAGCATCAAAATATTGTCCGTCCGATTCATATGCAATAGCTATAAACGTCATGCCTCTCCAACGGCAATGCTAGAACTACTACATCTTAAATAACCGTCAGAAAGGAGGAAGGTTGAAAGGTTAAAAATGCTTGATTCGATTGCTTTGGCTAGCTGTGAATTCGACGTGAGGTTGCTTTTGTCGAAGGTTCAAGAAGAGCATCCCGCCACGAACATATGCATAATATTAAATAAATTTTCGCACGCACCGGCAAATATTCCCTTTTTCCAAAGACACTCGCCGTGTGGAATGCATTACCAAATAGTTCTCATTTTCTTACGCCTTCTCAGTGAATTATACTGAACTGAAGTTGCATCCCGGTTTTCATTATTGTGGCGATAGCAATTATGGGATACTCCTGGCGAATTTCTGACGTCGACGCCGACGTGACGTTCCGCATAAAGTCCAAGTTCCACAACATCGCGGCCGCACGCCTTGTGCTTAGGTACGAGCGAAAGCTTGTGAGGGTGAGCTGGGAAGTGTGGTGGCTTGGTGCGGGGGTGTCTTCACACGCTCGCAAGGGAGGAAGGCGGGGAGGGTGCGTGCCGTCCGTCATTTTTCGAGCGCAAGTGGGGGAGCAGGTGACATGGGCGCGCTAGGAAAGCACGGGGGGAGGGGGGGCACGTTAGTGCGCATCTCTTCTACTCCAGCTGTAGCGGCTGCGCGCGCTCATCCTGGCCCCAATCTATGCTGGGTTAAAGGAGCTGGCCGGGTATAGCTGATGGCTTCGTGTGCGCTTTGTTTTCGTGCCCCTCATTAGCAATGAAGCGATGCAGCACGAAGAATTCGTACGCCGCTGTTGCCGCTCTTCATCGCACCAGCCTTCGGACAGTGAGTGTCCGCGGTCACCGAGTAAGATGTGCCCATGCTTGCTTGTGCGCGCGTCACGACGTGTTTGTCGATTTAGTTAGAAAGCGACTGTTTACAGCACTTTATGAAGCTGATAAAACGGCTAACTTTGCTTCGTAGAACTGTATAATAATTTGCTATCTCAATCAACGCTTCGCCTGTCCGGTGAAACTGTGGTATTTGTAGATTTTGGTTTATTCTTGATTAGAAATTTTTGATATAATGTATGTATGCGTTGACAGATTTGTAGCGTCCTGCTTGGACCCTAAGTAGTCCGCAGAATGTAGCGGACAAAGTAAATAAATACATATTTTCCCAATGTGATTTACCCCACTCAGAAGACTTATTCCTGGTTCTTGCGGCGTTTTACGGTAAGCAACCGTGACAGCGATAGGTCTACAACGGTTTACAATGGTTCTCTCTGAGCCTGATAATGTCATTGTCATGTGGAATCTCCATAATATTACCGCAATTCTGGTAGATTTATTTATCTCAATATCAACAGAAGTCCCGTAAAACTTAATTACACAGCTGTTGTAACCAATTTTCGTCGTGTAGTGCACTGGAGCTCTACTGGTCAATGACACGTGCGATCAAATAAACTTCACCTGTGACACGGAGCTCTCGTTTTCGCGATAATCCTTGCCTCACAAAGTACGCTGGCTGCTGCTACCTAGAATACCTCGAACATATATGCGCAGAGATTTGGCCCTCTCAGTCATGCTCGGTCAGTGTCCGTTTGCGCCGCCTTTTTTCGGCCTAGTTGTGTAGAACGTATCGTAGGACTACTTAGATATTTCCTTGTTTCAAACAGTGACTGCCGGAAATCTTGTCTTAGGGTACGTAGACGAAGCATGTCTGTCTGCACAATGGGTGCAGCTGACGAGCATGCAGTGGCCGTTCTTGTCCCGATGTCCCTAGCATTGCGCCGAAGACATCAGCCGCTTGGCGGCAGCAGACGTCTTTCCTCGTTGGACTGAGTGTTCATGTTCCCCAGATATTTTGTCTCAATATCCTTGGCATTCCCAAAATGGTCCTTAGAATATCAACGGCGTCAGTTTAGCTGATTTTGCTGGTAAAAATCCACGCGATAGCTTTCACCATCCTGCCGTCCATCAGAGAACGGAGATAACGGAACCTGTCACCATCACTGTGTCGGATATTTCCATGCACTGATTGCCGGAACATGTCCCCAAGAAGGCTGCCACTATATTACTATCCCTCGCACGACAGGAGGTTTAATGTGGGCAGTTTTGGTACGAGAACGTTAGGGGCACTGACTTAAGGTTCTATTCTCAGCAGCCCGTTGGTAGACAGTATTGAGTGTAGAGAAATACGGACATCTGTAACGGCGGTTGGAGGACTAGATAGCCCCAAAATATGGTGTCGCAACAGGTACTTGGCCCTTCTGGTCCGGTCTTCAGATTCTTGTACGCACTCGTGGTCAGCTACGACATGATTTTCGGTCAACTGGGCATGAAGATCACCATTGATGATCGTGAGATCACTCAGGCCCTTCCCATAACACTGACGGTTTATCTGGAGCCACACGAAGTTGAAATCGTTGAAGTCGATCTGGTCGCTCATCCAGTTGACAAGGATTGTGCGCTGACCCCTTAGAGATTTTCAGCTGCACCATGATCCGTCCAAGTCCAACTCGCTGCTCCCTCGTTCTACACAAATAGGCGAGGACCTTGTTATTAAGCGAGCAGGTTCTGTCGTAGGCACAGGTCAAAGCCTTCGGGCAAGAGACAGACAGACAGACAAAGAACTTTATTAATGGTCCTGAGGAACCGGCGTTAGGGTACCCCCCTTTTCAGGGAGTCCCCGTAGCCGTCGCGGGCCGCACCCACGTCGGGGTCGGAAGATCGTGGTCCTCCGCCCTGTCGCAGGCCCTCTGGACAGCCCGTAGTTGCTCTGAGAGGTCGCCGCTCTTAAGGGCTGCCTCCCAGTCGGTTAGAGTGGTTAGCGATGAGCTGCGTAACGCAGGGCATTGCCAGAGCATATGGGACAAGGAGCAGTACGCCTCCCCACAGTCTGGACAGTGGGGTTCTACGTTAGGCGCGAAGTGACTGAATCTGCCCCTGGAGGGAAATGACCCCGTCTGAAGCATGCGAAACGCCGACGATTGTGGTCTATTAAGTTTAGGGTGTGGTAGCGGAAAGGCCCGCCGAGCAAGTTGATAATGTGTCAAGACTTCGTGGAAGGTGAGAAGCGAATCCCTATACAGCCCTAAGTCGCCGCCCGTGAGTCCACCTGAACCGCCGCGGTGTGTAAGACCTCGCGCACAGTCATGGGCCAACTCATTGGCGTTAACAAGCTCAGAGTGTACATTGATTCCCATATGTGCAAGAGAGCGCATCTGCTCGAATATAGCTTCATTCTCTTTTACGCACGCGTGCTGCTTGGCATGCGCGCTTACCCCGACTTCTTCCTCCTCCTGTCCGAAAGCCGCTTCGTGGAGCAGACGACACTGCTTCAAACGTGTTTCAACAGATGGTTAGATATTTGGCTTCAGGTGAACCTTATAGTCGTCCTTCAGAGTGCTTAGTTCGCGTAAGACCTTGGCTGGCCGTAATGCCTTGGTGGTTTGTACTCTGACAAGTAACTTGGCAACGCTAAGGGCTAGTATTGCCGGTATTCCAAGAAGATTCGCAGAGGAGGAGGAGGAGCAGAAACTTTATTATTGCAGAAACCGTTGTGCGGTTTCTTCCTGGGTGGTTCCCTCTGACAGGGCTCCACTGGCGATCGCGGCTCGCCGGGCCTGGTCGAGGGTCGCCAGTTGGCTTCCCAGGTCCAGTTCGGAGAGTCTCGCCTCCCAAGACCACGTAGTGAGTGTGTGTGTTGTGACTAGTGGCAAAATTGCGTCGCCCGGACGGTCGGTGCATTTGTCTGTTATGTGCGCGAGTGTCGCTGTGTGGTTGCTACACCGGGGTCATGTTCGGGACGTATAACTGTCTGGGTAGATTGCGTGTAGACGAGACAAGTGTGGGTATGTGTTAGTTTGCAGGCGGCGCCAGTCCCTTGCCTGGAGTTTATTGAGAGCTTTTGTTTGTGCAACAAACAAAAGAGAGCAACGTTTGTGCAACATGCGGGCACGCGCTGCTCTTCTCTCCTGATTGTGGGTGGGGTGCATGTTCTTGGGGATAGGGTCTACTGCAATGTCCTCTCTGATGTGGTTAGGCAAGAGTTGTGTTTCTTCTTTGCAGTACTGAGGTGTCAGCGGGTACCCTAGCCGTTGAAGAAGGTGTCTCCCTGTTGAGTCTTGTTGAGGCGCTCCCTCTGCGCTATGAGCGTGGCACTTGCTAGCTCCTCAAAGGTGTTGTATACGCCTAGCGCTAGGAATTTCTTTGTGCTTGTGCTTCACGGTAGCTGTAAGGCCGCTTTGTACGCGGTTCTTATAAGAGTGTCCATGCGTTCTGTCTCGCTTTTGCGCTTGACTTGATACGGTAGCGCGTACGTGACGCGGCTGATGACGAGGGCTTGTACCAGTCTTAAGGTTTCGTCCTCTGTGAAACCATCTTTGCTGCGCGCTACTGTGGCGATGAGTGATGTGGTGCTTCTTATAACGTGATTTAATTTCTCTGAGGCTAGCTTTATGTCGTTGTTCTCCTGGATGTGCATACCTAGTATGCGTGTGGTCGGGACGCGCTTTATAGGTTGCCCGGCAATCTCGAGATGTATTGGCGGGGCTCGATGTTCCTTAGTTTGCTTAGGCCGGACTTGAAGGTACTCCGACTTGTGTGGGGCACACCTCATTCCTGCTGTGGTTAGGTATGACTCGATGTATCCGATAGCTGTGAGTAACGTGTTTTCTCTGTCGCCGTATGAACCCTTGGTTGCCCATAGTGTGATATCGTCGGCATAGAAGGCACATCCGAGTTTTGGGATGTTTTCCAGTTGTAAAGCAAGTTTTCTAAGTGCGATGTTGAAGAGGAAAGGAGATAATATTGACCCTTGCGGAGTACCCTTCTGCGGTAGATCATATATGTCCGATTGTACGCCTGCTATGCCGATGCGAGCTTTGCGGTGGCTGAGAAAAGCCACGACATAATGGTATACTCGCTCTCCGCATCCTATGGCGGCGAGGCCTTCTAGGATGGTTTCGTGTGCTA
Source organism: Dermacentor albipictus (assembly GCF_038994185.2). NCBI lineage: Eukaryota > Metazoa > Arthropoda > Arachnida > Ixodida > Ixodidae > Dermacentor > Dermacentor albipictus. The sequence continues at coordinate 87,568,242 of NC_091822.1, forward strand.
TATTATCAAATGCTTTTTCTACGTCGAGGACTAGGAGTATGTTGTTGTTGCTGCCCGGTTGTGGGTTGAGGACCTCTTCCTTAAGGAGGAGGAAGACATCCTGTGATGACATGCCTTTCCGAAATCCGTACAATGCAATTGGGGTGTAGTCCATGTTCTTCCATGTGTTGTTCTATTCGAGTGAGTACAATTCGTTCAAGAGGCTTGCCTAGGCAAGACGTAAGCGAGATCGGTCTTAATTGATCGAGCCTGCGCGGTTTTCCTGGTTTGGGTATAAGGACTATGTGAGCTGTAGTCCATTCCTCGGGTAATGTTCCGCCCAGTGCCCATATTTCTTCGTTTAGCTGCTTTGTAAAGGCTCGCAGGGTTTCATCGCTTAGGTTTCTCAAGATGACGTTGGTGATCCCGTCGGGGCCCGGTGCCATGTTTTTCTTGAAGCTCTGTGCTGCCGCGTATACCTCCGCATACGTGATGGGTGCATCAAGTATCTCGTTCGGAGCTCCCGGATATTGAGGGTATGGTTTCGGATGCCCGGTCCGGATTCCCGTGTACGTTTGCTGGAGTTCCTGTATGAGTTCATCCTCGGTTCCCGGATATTCGCCAACGAGTTTTTGTAGGGTTATGTTTGTTTCTGTTTTGGTATTTGAAGGATCGATGATGCTGCGGAGTATGTTCCATGTCTTTTTGGTGCTTAGCGTGCCTTTAAGCGAATCGCAGAACGTGCGCCAATTGTCCCTGTGAACCTTCAGGGCATAATCGTTGGCCTGTTTAGTGACGTTTGAAATCCTAAGTCTAAGTTTTTGATTTAGCTTCTGTTTGCGCCATCTTCTTGTGAGGCCTCTGCATGCTTCCCATAAGTGTATTAGATGGTTGTCGATTGCCGGCGTGTCGGTATCGGTTTGGTAGACTTTGGTGTTGGTGTCATATAATTCTTTGATGCGTTTGGCCCACTCCTTGATCGTCGTTAGGCGGCCTTGATGTTCCGGGAAGGGCAGACTTGTATCTAAATCGAGCTGTTGCCTCTCCCTAAACTTAGGCCAATTTGTAATTTTGGCCTTCCCTAGGGGTCGGCGTAGTTTGGCCGAGGCGCTGGTGATTTCGATAATGTAGTGATCACTACCCAGTGAGTCGTCTAGGACCCTCCAGCTTGTTCCCACGGTATCGTTGGTGATGGTGAGATCAGGAGTCGTGTCCCTGCTGGCACTGTTTCCTATTCGAGTAGGCGTACCTGGCACTGTAATTAGTGTGTATTCGTGGCGCTCTATGGCTTCTAAGAGCTTGGCGCCCTTGGTGTCTGCTTTCGAGTAGCCCCACGTGTTCTGCTTTGCATTGAAATCTCCGGTTATAATTAGGCGATCGTGGTGCTCCAGCATTCGCTGTAGGTGCCGGAACAATGACGCGAAGTCAGCCTTTCTGTCGCGGGGGGGACTGTATACGTTGCATACGAATTGTTTAGGTCTTCCCTTCTTGACAGGCCATATCGTGGTGATGAGATGTGTGATTTCCTCACCGGGGAGCACTGTGAGGGTTGTTGCCAAATCTTTGCGGACGAGCGTGGCCACACTACGGTAGCTGGGGTCGTACTGTATTTTATACCCCATAATTGGCTTCAGTTGCTCTCCCGCCTCTTGCAAGCAGATAATATCCGGGTGTACTAGCGCCACCTGTACGTATAGCGAGAGGGATGCGTGCTTGCTTTTAATGTACCTACAGTTCCAAGACCAGATCGTGATGCTTTCGGTTTCCATTTGAGGTTTACGGGCCATGATGGGACTTAGAGGGTATTGTGCTGTCTGTGTCGGAAGTTAGCATGCTACCGTGATCTGTCGAGAGGGTATTTTGCTACTTTTTCGTTTACGCTTGGGTTCCTTGGTTAGGGATTCGTTAACGTATTTCTTTAATTCTTGGAATTCCTTAAAGAACTGTTGAAATTGTTGCTGTATTTGTTGTATTATTTGTTGTTGTGGTTGTTGCAGTGCTTGTTGCATTTGGTCCTGGGTTACCAGGTTGCTCTCAGACGGTGAGTGCGCCTGAGGCTGCTTTGGCTGTGTTGTTTGGGGGGAGGGGAGCAGTTGTGTTTGTAGTGGCGGATGTCCGGTGAAAGTGCTTAGCTGTGGTAATTGAGATTGTGGCAATCGCTCACAGGTCGCAGCGTGTGCCGATTCAAGCATGGCTACTCTTTTCATTAAAGTTTCGATTTTGTGCTCGTAGTCGATTAGACGGTGTTTTTGCTGTCTATTTTCCTCAGTGACTCTCTGGTATTCTGGGTTTTCTGCGATCGGTGTGGATGTGTTTCGTGGCTTGGGAGAGACGACTTCCGCCCAGCTTACCTCGTGTGAAGGCTTCTGCTTCCTTGCCAGAGGCGACGGGTTCTTTTTGGGTGTCGGTGGTGCCCGATGCTCGCGGCTCGCTGACCGGGAGCGGGAGCGGGATTGGGAGCGGGAGCGTTCCTCAGTATTGACCGGCCGGCCGCGAGTGTCCGCCCTGTAGGTCTCTTCTTCGTCTTCCGAGGCGAACCATCGTGGGGCTTTCGACTTCATCGGGGCTGATGATGGTGTGGGTCGGCGTCGAACCGGTTTGAGTGACTGCTTGCACGAATGGTCACCGGTTGGGTGGGCCTCCCCGCACGAGGCGCAGTTTATCTCGCATTTGTGTCCGTCGGTTGGGTTAAACAGTCCGCACAATCTACAGATGGGTCGGTCTGGGTTTGGGCACACGTCGGTACGGTGTCCCTTTTCCCTGCAGATCTTGCAGACTTGGAGCGTCGGTCGAAATGGGTAGCAACGGAGTTCACCTCCGTAGTAGTACACAAATCGTGGTAGATGGGGACCAATAAAGGTAAGCGCTGCACTTTGAGTGGCACCGATCATCCTGGCTGTAAGGATTTCCACGCCTTGTGTTCTCACTCTGAGGTGGGCCATGAGGGTTTCAGTGGTTGTGTGCAGCGGTATTCCATGTACCACTCCTCTGAGGGCGCCTTCTCCTTGAGCGGTGTATGCGCGCACTGCGTGATTTCTGCCACTAAGCGTTAAGGTGTGGATGTGTCTTGCTTTTTCGGCGACCTCTTCGTACTGGGTCGACAGGATGGCTATGTTGGATCCCGGGTTGATTCTCAGTATGAATTTGTCATCCGTGAACTCGTTGTGGCACGCGTCGATGATCGCTCGTGCAAGTGTATCAGTGAGCACGTTTCTTAATGGCAGACCTTAGTTTGGACGAATGATTATTTTGTAGTCATTTTTCGCAAGCGGCGGAGGTCTAGCGACTCTCCGCGTTGTTGATGTCTTAGTGGTAGTTTCGGGGTCTTGGGGCTTCACACTACCGCGTCGCCTCTCCAAGGCTTCTTGCTTGCGTTGCTTTTGTGTTCGTACGGATTGCCAATTGAGATCTTCTCTCACGGTGCTATGGTACAGAGTTTCTTGGCTCACCGGTTCGGTAGTCTGGTCCATGCGTTCTTCTTCGTGTCCTCCGGAAGTTGTATGGAGGGGGTCAACGATCGTAGTCGCTTCGTTCACCATGGTTAGGCCAAGTGCCGTCGCGGGAATCCCCGTCGGCGAAGCGAGCGGCTGCCACCGCCGGTTAGGGTTAGCGGCTCACCCGGGGTGACGAAACTTTCAAGAATCCTCCTGGGGCCCTCGGTGGTCGGATTTCCACGGGGGTGGCGTCGATGCGGTCCTTATAACGTTAGGAAGTTGGTGAAAGCGTTTCTTGTCGTTTTCTGTTGAAAACACCCTAAAAAACTCACGAAACTACGGAGCCCGACGCGAGCCGGTGTTGACACTGTAGTCTTCTCTTCGTAGAGAGAAAATCATTGACAAGACTGAAAGGTAGCTCATCTTTCCGCGCCGCTAAAGTCAGGACGAGTAGAAACCAAGTGACCCAGAGCTTGGTTTTCGGGTCCATGGACGAGCGTCTCAATCTTTCCGAGCTTGGTAGGAAGCGTGGGGATTGCAGTGGATTGGAATATCAGACTTCTTTTCCAGCGTCGACTTAAAACTGAATTATCTAGGCGATGTCCATGAAGATCACTTTGGCTGGCGTACTAACGGCCACGCAACTTTCCTCAAGTTTTGTACAAGCGTTTAACGCTTACCTTCGCACAAAACCTGCAAGGCGAGCTGAACACTGGGTCCTGAGTGTGCAGATGGCGCGAGCAGCCGCAGAGCTCGCATGCCAGCAGCACAGCGCGGCGTTCGAAGGCGTCGCAAAGGCGCCGAGAAAACTGTAGCGACTTCGCAGCGTCGTGTTGTGCGCCACGGGAGTGTTGTGTGGCAAGTTGCGACTGCCGTTAATTTTTTGTCAGCGTCCTCGGCCTGATGCGCCTAACCCCGTATTCAGAAATGCGTCTTAACTTGAAGCCCATGCCTGACTTGATATGAATGACGTCTTATACGAACGCGCCGAAGACGCTCATTGCGTTTCTTTTGGTGCGTTGACGACAGGCGTCGTTTAAATCAGGTCAAGCATGGGCTTAGAATGAAGATGCATTTCTGAATGCGGGGGTAAGTGTACATGCTTCAGCAAAGGTCAATTTGGTCTCCGTACGCAAGTGATCCTAGAAACGCGTATCGCACAGGCCAAGGGCGAGTTTGTCGCACCGTAGCCATTCTTCGATACCAACTCTGATGGGTAGACGTGGCGTTTTACTCGACTGCTTAGTTCAGCATAGTACGCGTCCACGAATCAAATTGCTGCTGCATGCGTCAGTGAAAGCGCGGCCGGCGATCATACGGATCATTACTAAAAAACGCCTGAAGCGTCCGGCTTAAACGGGAGACGACCACGTTGTCCATAGAGACTGATGCTGCGTCGAGCGATAACGTGTCGAGGAATTGGCACGCTTCGCGGCCTTACAGTACCCGAACAAACGCAGCCACGTGTCCTCTGACGCATGCTTGAGTCCACGAATTGAGGCGTAGTCCACTAAACGGATTTTCCGCGTTGGACAACTCCAGGCTCTCGCCAAGTCGAGTGGTCCGGCCCGGCGTCTGTAGTTGATATCAAACTACTCCGGGATTGACTGACTGGTCGACATGATGACACCGTTAGCTAAGCCGCAAGCGGCAGCGTTCGGACACAGCTGAGCTGGCATTTTTCGGGCTAGGCCCAGGGAAACAGCACAGAGAATGGTTTGCTACCACGAAGCAGCAACTTTCCATCATTTTATTTGAAGATTCACGGTACCCGTTGGCGTTGCGCCCTTCACTGACAAGCTGCAAGTTAGGCTGTGGCAACCTTTACGCTCGAGCCGCTGTTGCGAGGCGCCGATGCAGGCGAACAGGAGGCAGTTGTACCTGCATCAATAGAGAAGGGAGCAGCAGAGGGGACAGCAGCGTCCAATTGTGGCCAACGTTAAGATGGCGTACCTGGCGATCACAGTGGCGATAATGGCACGTCGTGGTGGCGTCGTGCCATGGTCAAGATGGTGGCACTATAGTGTCCTTTGCGTATGTATTTGAATAACGATGGTCCTGTTTCCGGATGGTCGTGCGGCGAGGCGCAGCGTCACTACGCCAAGCTCGGTCTGTGGGCTAGCGGAAGAAGCGGGAAGCACAGTGTAGATGTTCCTCTTTAGAGCTCGAGCGTTCGTCGTCGTCTTTTGCCGCCAGCCATGCTCTGCTACTTATGATGATGACCTTGGAAAAGGTGGCACACGCTCAGTGTGGGGGACCGGTCAAAAAAATTATTGATAGAGACAGCGAGTGTCATCCAACAAGTTCTCGTTTTCGATCACATCTCGGTTTGCAGTTGTCCCTAGTCTATAACCTTAAGTATGTTCATGAGTCTCGAGTCTGTACAGCGGCACCTATTACAGATACCACTTCGCACACAACAAATTTGTTTTCAAGTTTGAAAGTGTGTTAGACAGAGGGAATAATGTTTCACAGCACAAATGCGCCAGGTTGTTATGCACCTTATGACTAAGATTATACGCGAGACACTTAGGCCGTAATGGCGTCATGCGTCTTTATGTCCAATGCGCACTCCAGCACTTGGCGAGAACTCTTTGCGACAGAGAGCTCCTGCCTAAATGTAAGAGGAACTGCCATCACGGGAGTGAAGAAATAAGCACACGTATGACGCATTAGCACGCCACGCATGTGCCTTGAGCACCATTCATAACGCAGCTCTTCTATTCCTCCATTGAGCCACATTCTCTACAGCACAAAATTTGAACCAGCGTATAGCGCGACGCGTCCCCAGTCACCGCGTATGAGAATTTTAACTCTGCATGGCACAATTACGCGCTCACCATCGAGTAGAAAACGCCATACAAAGCAACGCTCACCCGATGTGTGTACTTGCACTGCGCTTTTGTAGGAACTGCCTGCTGGGCAACAGAGTATCGCAAGCGCCATACACAGCAACGCTCACCCGATTTGTGTACTTGCACTGCGCTTTTGCAGGAACTGCCTGCTGGGCAACAGGGTCTGTAGCAGCCATTCCCATGCATAGGACTGCCAACCACAAATGTAAAGGGCGAATGGCATCCCGACAGGGTAAAAGCCACGAAAGCGCGGCACATGTGCTGAGCAATCTCCTAGCTGACGAGGTCTTCGTACGCCCATCTTCGTGCGTCCTTGGTCAAGACACGCTCCACCCCGGGCGGAGCTTCGAACGCGGTCACTCAGGAACGCGCAAAACGCCGAAAGGCATTAGCATCGGGCAAAGGCATCGCCACAATATCGCGGCCCTCTCGCTTTGCTCCGGTGTTCGATCGGCAAGCGGCCATCGTGGTCCACGAACGCCGCGAGCAGCTGCACACGACACGCTCGCTCACGAGCCGCGAGCTGGGGCGCGTTTTCTTCTTTTCTCCGACGAATACCCTATCATTCAGAAGTGTTCTCTTGTCAGTGGTGGTACGTTTTGTGTAGAGACTGTGCTTTCTCACGCGTACTCTCGCTGGATTCGGTACCCGCCTACGTCTGAGAACCCTGCCTCGGTCGCCGCATTCGGGCAGCACCTCCTGCGAAGTACAGGTCATCTTTTCGCAAGGTAAACCACTTCCTTGAAATCGGCCCATCGTGAGAGCCACGTCACCGTAGAGGAGACCAAGCTTTCGCGTCGGTTAAATCGCACGGTGCTTGCATACGCTATAGATATACGGTTCTGTACTTTAGATGAACGGTATGGAGAAATATTTTGCAATATTTGGGATAGTAGATTTCGTCTCGCACACTATCAAAGGCGGTAGCTTTGGCGAATTCTTCGGAAGTGCATCATTGATCTCATGACAGCCGGTGCACTGTAGTACCAATTTTAGCAAAGGAAGTCAGTCATTCCCCACACAATATATCGGGTATCTACCAACCCATTCTCAGACGGCCCCGCTCACTCTTTGTCGCTGACGGCTTTAAGGCGCAAGCAATCATATCTGCATTAATTTATCGTCATTACTTCAAGCTTTGCGACATGATAGCGTTCATTCCTGTTTTAGAGCGCAGCTCTTAAGGACGCCCCACATGCAGCGTTTTTACCGGCGTTTCCTGGCGTTGCGTCTCTCGGCGTCATTGCATGAACGCAGTCAGAGAAAGCGTCCAGCCACGCGCGCGGTAAGCGGACCAGCGCTGATTGGTCTGTGCTCATCGAGCCGCTTCCGGCGGCAGCAGCGAGATCTTGTGTCACTTGCACGCGCCTCCCTCGGGGTCGACGCCGAGCTGGCCGAGCGACGCCAAGAAAACGCTGAATGATGGGCGGCCTTTATGTGCGCCCGTTCCTGGGTTGAGCGTTGGCGTCCCTTCGCGTAGCCACGCCAACGCGCTCGTGCCATTGCTCGCGCTTTTGTCATCGTCGTCTTCCACAACTGGCTCTGATGCCGCTCATGACAGCGTTCGCATAATGCGTCGCCCTCTGCAAAGGCGATGACTGCATTGGCCCAGTGCCAGTCGGTGCGGTGATTTCGGTCCCAAATTCTCTGCCTCAGTATATCGCGAAATGAAAACATGTATACAGCTGCGCTAATATTTTCCGTTAGGGAATATCGCAATTATTGTAGGACACTTTTTTTTTATTACAGTCTTCCTCAGCGAGCAATCACCACTGTTACGTATTTGGTGTTTCTAGCCGTTTTTGTGGCTCAATCCAGGAGATAGTGCAGTGAGAAAATTTAACGCCTACACTCCTCCTACTTCCCTCACGTGAGGGGTGACGCGATAGTGCCCTGCCCAATAACTCCACCCCTGTCACAGCCCCAACTCGCTCAGGACACTGTATTTCATCGACTTCAACTACAGGTCGGATCGCCTTCCAGCACTTCGCCTTTTCCGCGTCAAGCTTGTACGGTTGAGCGCGCGATTCACTTGCAGCAATTTGGTATAATCAAGCCGTGCTTCTGAAATTGTGGACAATCGATAGAATGCTTGGAGAAGCCGTAGCGTATTCTGAGCCATAACGTAACCTTTTGAGCGTCCAAGTTAGCGTTAGGTAACTTGAACTTCCGTTCTTCGCGCAATCAGTAGCGATTGCTGTACATGTGTTACAAGACATCCGTGTCGCCGCCGAGCAATAAGACGATGGCAGAAACAATGGAATGGCGATGACCGCGTAAAGAAGACAACGTAATACCGACGTTGTGACGATGATGACTTCAAAACGACAGTGGTGTTACGGCCACGGTGTGACAACGTCCGCTCGACTAATGATATGCATGACAACAGACTGACTATAGCGTCAAGACAACGACAGCGCAACAATTACGGTGTTACAGCGACGGTATATAGACGCCCTGACAGTGTGACGACGACGATGATGGCGCGACGGGGACGTTGTGACGGCTGCACCATGACGAAGATGGCATGATAATAATGGATTGATGTCATCGTGACAAGGACAATGGTGTGACGACGACAGCGACAACGGCGCGATGGTGACAGCAGCATCACAACAATGGAATCACAAGAGCGGGACGATGACCGCGCGACCACGACGGTGTTACGACGAAGCCATGACGAAGATGGCATGACGACAGCGCGAAGGCGATGAAGTTCTGACGGCCGTCGCATGACGAAAACTGCATCATGACAACGACGATGACGACAGTGTGACGACGACGGAGATAACGATGACGCGATTATGACGACATGACGAAGACAGCAAGAAGAAAACGGATGTTACAAGTAGCGGCGACGTTACAAGCAGCCATTAACCCCCGTGGTTGCTTCGTGGCTATGGTGTTGGGTTGCTACGCATGAGGTCGCGAGATCAAATCCCAGCCACGGCGGCCGCATTTAGATGGGGACGAAATGCGAAAGCAACTGTGTACTTCGATTGAGGTGCACGTTAAAGAACTGCAGGTGGTCCAAATTAGCGGATTCCCCCACTACGGCGTGCCTCATAAGCAGATAGTGACAATGGTATGCAATACCCAATGATAGTTTTACAAGCAGTCATGGTATTACATGGATTTAAAAAAAAATGCAGTTGCGCCCGAAAGGCGAAGCACTGTTTGCGATAGCAAATTAGTAAATAGCGGTATGAAGTAAGGATAGCAGTCTTATCGGCCGTATAAACTTGTAAACATTCTCTTACTAACTAAATGAACACTTATAGAATGTGTAAGCGTGACACAACGAGGACGTAGAAACAGACACAGACAGCGCTGTCTGTGTGTCTGCTTCTTTCTACGTCCTTCTTCAGTCGCGCTTACACAATCTATCATGGATTCAAACAAACTAGCGTGTCATCGTGTTTGAACTAAATTAAGCAGCACGATGTCAGGCGCGCACAAGTAAACATTAACACATTTCGCTCGATGGCAGCGGAAACTGTCTGTGAAAACGCTGGAGTTCAGAATCGCGGCAGCAACCGCTAGCCAATTGACCTCCGTGCATCTGTCACGAACTAAACGTCAAAAGTGCAGCGCATACGAAGCTACCGGCACTATGCGCACTCTGCAAACATCGCAGATCGCTTTGAAAATGGGACCCGCGCCGGCGCACACTTCGGCCACATTGAAGGTCGCTTTCAAGACAAACGAGTGCCGGCAACGCGTACTTATGCGCCTGCTACGGCCTCCCCAATTCGTGTGGCCAACGCCGTAGCGGACGCGGCGATTGTCTCCACTCTGTACGGAGCGACGGGCGAGGAGGACATCGAGTACATAGCAACATCCTCTTAATTTTCTTGACAGAGGGTGTTGGTAATAATCAACGCCTTCTCGTGCTGGTAGTAGCGGTTACCTAGCAGCCGCCGGAAAGAAACGCCCCGCCTCCCTCGCTTGACCCCCTGCCTCGCGCGCCACTTGACAGGGCACGCATCTGGGCGGGAGTCTTGTCTGAACCGCCGTTGGAAGATGTCAAGCCGGAACGCGTTCTGCTGTTGCACGTCCCTCTCCGCGACGCCAGTCGCGTCCCCGCTCTCTCAGTGCGCGGTGTTTCCACCGCACCCTTCGAGCTGCCAACTGGTGGGACACAGTGGACCACACGTGGACTAGTTGCTTTTGATCGACGCTAGCGCATAGCGCCACCCCTTCGGCCACAACGATGGAGCCAGACACGTCCACCCCCACGGTATCAACTGTGAAAGGAACACAGCGGTCCGGTGAGCGTTCAAGGTAGCACAAGCGCTCGGAGAGCGTTGCGCGCCCGCGGTCTCTTTGGCACATGATTGCCCAGTGCGTGGAGACCCTTCAACGCCAGGAGTAGGCACGGCGGCTCTGCGCGGCCGCCAACTGGCCCAAGCGTTCACGCGGATCATCCGCTGCTGACACGATTACCGGCACGATACCGCAGTCTGCTCCGGCAGCGTCGGTGGCTTACGACACCGGGGCACGAGGGACGCCAGCCGTGACTGAGTGTCAAGCTTCACCACCGAAACGCCAACTCGCAACACGGCCGCAGACGCCGGTGCATACGCTGCCTCGCTGATCCTGCCTGCTGCTGCGTGGGTTCTCGCACCGCGTGAGACGCCGAACACTCCAGTTCTTCTGCCGAACTCCGTAACTTCCGCCGCCATCATGAGTGCTACCGTTAGCGCTTGCCCAGCTGCGGATGCCAGCGAGCTATCGAGCGCTCCACTCCCGGGTTCGAATGACGATAAACACGTGATCGACCCCTCGTCCTAGCGCAAGCACTCGCGCCCGAGCGAGTCCTACAGCGACGACGACGCCCCGCGAGAGCTAGCGACGACCGGTTCTGACGAATCATCACCCCCTCCTGAGACGCCCGTCTAAAAAACGCCGTGATGCAGGCGGCGGACTCTGTAGAACATTCAGACGACGGCACGGACAATACAACGCAAATCCAGAGCAGCCCACGTGCCACGGAGCTCCGCGATGAAGAGATCTTCACAAATGTCATCTCACGCAAGCAAAAACCGCGCCTGCTTGCATCAACACGAGAAGGGATTGCCGTTGGTGTCGCCCCTGCCGTCCACATCTCGGGACCAGCTGCGGCATCAATGCCTGCTGCCGGGCTGCCTGGTGACGATGCTGGTTCCCGCCTAACGGCAGTTCCTGCTGCTGCTGGGACCACAGGGGCTGGCGTGCCTGCACCCAGTGTCGCTGGCACGGTGCTCTTCAAGCCGGCATCCGCGGCATCTTCGCTTCACCGAACATATCTCCTCGCCATCGTGAAAGCGCTCTCCGCGCTGCCTGGAGTCCAGGAGGTGCGTGTGAATACGGAAATGAACATTGTGGTGGCTGACGCCGCAAAACCCGCGCGGCTACAGTTGCTGCTGGCTACGACCGAGCTGGCCGGGATTGCTGTCACTGCTCGTCTCCGTGCACACAGTTCCCAGAGCACGGGCACGGTAGATGGCGACAACGGTGACTTCTCCGACGAGGCCCTGTTGGCGGCAGTGACCTCGGTCGTGCCGGTGACTGCGGTCAAGCGGAGCAGTCGCACCCTGGTCTTGCGCCTCGCCGCCCCGAGCCCGCCGGCCCGCATCCTCCTTTTCCGGTTGCCGTCACGGCCCCGGCCCTTGCAGTGCCGGCGGTGTGGACGCTATGGCCACGTGATGGTGGCGTGCAAATGGCCGGAGCGGTGCCTGCGCTGTGGCGGTCAGCATGCGAGGGATCACCAGTGCACAGCCAAGCCAAAGTACTTCCACTGTGTAGGCGCGCACGCTGCCGACGCCCCTACATGTAAGCTGTGTCAGGCTGAGAGGCGCATAGCCATGATAAAGGCTTCAGCGCCGACCCACATGCCTCACCGGGAAGCTCGAGCAGCTATGCGCTCCTCCACAAAGACACAAGCCTCTCCCATCGCTTCGGGTGTCCGTGCACTGGAATCGGCGGCGCGCCCCAGCTGTGCAGCTGTGGCCACCGGCTTTGCCAAAAGCACCTTGTCGAAAGGAACCCGGCGTGGCCAAGATAAGCCGGGCTGCAATGCGGCCTCGGCAAAGGCAGCAGGCGCACCCCCAGCCGCAACTGACATGGCGCCGTCCAGGCACACTTCTGAGCAGCAGTCGGGGGCCACCAGCCTAAGGCTTCTTCTGCGCTCCGTTGCTGACCTACTTCCACTCGACAACAAGTTGCGCTCAATTTGCCTCCAGGCAGGTGGGCAGTCTCCTCAGCAGAGCCACCATGGCTAACGCCCCAGCTGCGAACCACCGCCGCCGGCCGAGCGTGCTTCAGTGGAACGCGCACTCGTTGCGGCGGCGACAAGCAGACCTCTCCTTGCACCTCCTACAAAGCGACTACGACGTACTTGCTTTGAAGGAGGTGTACGTCACTGCAGATGATTTGCGCCTACCTGGCTATGTGGGCTACAGCAGCTGCACTTCGTGCACGTTGCAACCCTGCGCGGCGACCCCTTGTCTCCACGAAGAACATCCACAGGGACTCCCCCCCCTGCGCGGTGTGCGTGCGGGCGGGTGTGCCGCAAGCTGAGGTCGATGTGGCGGATCTGAATGGAGGACCACTCGAATGTTGTGCTGTTCGTGTGCGTCTTGGAAGCATTGACACCACCGTGGCCAGTGTGTATATCCGACCGTGCAGGCCCTGAGATCTGACGTGCCTGCTGCAGCTAGCCTGACGTTCCTGCAGAGACTTCGTCCTCTGCGGAGACATCAATGCTCACCACAGCATCTGGGGCAGTCGCCGCTGCTGCGGGCGAAGTAGCAGCCTTGTGGACGTTGTTAACCAGCTGGGTCTGAAGATTCTGAACACCGGGGCTCCCACTTTCGTGCGTCGCACTTACCGTGCCGTCAGCGCGGCAATTGACGTGAGCCTGGCCACTGAGGGCTGCCGATACACTTGGACCCCGCAGCCAGACACCTGAGGGTCCAACCACTTCCCTATCGTGCTGGCCCCGTTCAGAGGCAATACCCCCAGGATGCGCGTGTACTGTCGATTGGAGTGCTTTCCCTAAGCTACGCCAGCAGGACACCAGTACCAGAGACTTTCTACAGCTTGTGGCGGACAGCGGCCGCAGAGCCACAGTGTGGTCGACTGCGCAGGAGGGCCAACCAGCACCACACATTCGGCACCTCCAGCTACGAGCTGCCAGGTGGAGGGCTGAACGTAGGGCATTGTGAACCAATGAGGCAGAGCACTGGACGGAACACCGTCGCATCGACGCCGCCTGCAGACGACACACCCGGCAATGCAGGCGCCAAAGCTGGGCATCTGTGCCACGATCATCAGGGCGCCGGATGGAGCTCGTGCCTGCTGCCTGCTGAGGGTCTTGCTGATAGGACCTCGTGTACAACGCCAGGTGCTCTCCGCAGCCATTTGCCTGTGCATCCCCGCATCTACTCTGCCCGAGTTACTAGCCGACCGGTTTACCATCAGGCGCCTGGTACAGCGGGTCCTGCCTCCGGCAGCTGCTGGGCTTCCGTACCTCCCCCGCGCCTATCACCACCCGGAATGGGTGCCCGAGCAGATTGATGCCCTTTGCTGCGAGCCCACCCGGGTGCATGAGCTGAAGGCCACCCTAGGACAAAGCAAGTGACGGAGCGCTTCAGGAGCCGATGGAATCACGTTCCAGATGCTTCGGTTCCTGTAAGATGCAGAGCAAGATAGTCTCTTGGAGTACCTCAACACCATCTGGAGCACTGGGGCTCTCCCGGACAGCTGGCTCGCCGCGGTGGTGGCGCCAGTCCTTAAGCCACGGAAAGCTGCGTTGTCACCCTCCTCGTACAGGCCAGTGTCTCTCACCTCTGCCATCTGTAAGGCGATGGAGGATTTTCCTGGCACGCATGAAATGGATCACCGCGCAGATGCAATACTTCCTGGAGCAGCAGACCGGCTTCAGGCGCCATCGCTGCACTACCGACTCCATCGCCGACGTCGTGGCCACACTGGAGGATGCAAAGAACAGTGGTGACGTGGCCCTTTTCGTGCAGCTTGACATGCAGAGCATCTTTTACAGCTTCCCCCATGTGGTCACTGAAGCCTCATTAGATATTTTCGGGATCACTGTCAGCCTCAGGCGCTTTGTCTCTGCCTTCCTTGTGGGAAGAACGTTCCGAGTACGAGTGAACCAGGCGCTCAGCGCCCCTGGAGCCATCGCCACCAGCGTGCCGCAGAGATCGGTGCTGAGCCCGTTTCTCTTCAATGCAGCCCTGGCAGGTCTGCCAGCCACACTACCGGCAGACACCCGGTACCACACACATTGTTCCATGTACGCCGATGATGTGGCCCTCTGGGTCCAGGTACAGAGGCGGTGCCTTCCAGCCGTCCGGAGATCACTACAGGGAGCCCTGGACGCGATGACAATAATCCCGGGGAGCATCGGCTTAACCGTCTCTCCTGCAACGACGGAGGCCCTACTGATGCACCCGAAGGCTGTCTCCCGCCTCAGCGTCCACCTGTTGAGAATCGGCACCAACCCCCTTCTGTGGAAGCAGACAGTGACGTACCTTGGCCTCATCATAGACCACCGGCTGACGTGGATCCCGGCTACTAAGGCCCTCACCGCCAATGTGTGCCGAGTACATGCAGCCGTGGGCCGACTCCTTCAACGAGGCCGAGGATGCTCCACCAAGTGGGCCCTGCGCTTGAACAAGGCTGCAGCAACATCGTCCTTGTTGTATGCCCTGCCGCTGGTTTCCCTGACGCAGGCTAGGAAAGGGCAACTAGAGGTCCTGCACAGGACGACCATCAGAAATGTTCTGGGGCTTCCAAGGCACTCCAAGATCGCCCCAACACTGGCTGAGGCAGGCGAATGGCAACTGTCACTGTTCATGTTTCAACGGGGACTGGGGCATACTGACAGGCTACATCGCGCACCAGACGGCCAGGCTCTTCTAGACCGGCTCAGGAGCCTGCCGGCATCACGTATGGGCAGCCTGTGCGGCCTCCATAAGGAGACAGTTCCCCACCTACCTGTGGCAGTAGCTCTCCCTCCTCCCCATCGCGGACATCCGGACATGCATCTCTCCCTCAAGGGGATAGCCATGAGGAGAGCACCATCCGCAGCCCTGCAGCAGGAGTCAGCCTGCAAGCTCCAGGAGGAGTTGGAAGGACGCCTGCTGGTATTCACGGATGGTTCAGTCCTCCCCAGCGGGTCGGCAGCAGCGGCGTGCACAGTTCCAGCTCTCGCCTGTCACAGACAGCGTACGCTCCCGTTTACAGCAAGTTCTACTGCAGCTCAGCTCGCGGGGCTGCACCTGGCTGCCGTCCTCCTTGCTGAGCATCCTCCCCAGCAGCCGGTGGCGGTGGTGTGCGACTCAAAGCCAGCGCTCCGGGCCCTCGTGAACCCACGGCGGGCAGGACTTACACGTGTGCTCCTGCTTGCCAAGTTAACGGCTCTAGCTACCGCCAGAATGCGAATATCCTTCCACTGGCTGCCCTCACATGTCGGGGTAGCGGGTAACGAGGAGGCGGATACCTACGCCAAAGCTTCCCATCACAATGTAGTCCCGGTTACCAGAGCGGTAGCGGCTTCGGACTACATGAGCCATCGGCTACGGTGCCTCCTCACCTCCATTTAACCGGACCCCCGATTGGGTAGTGGCAGGGCCCCCAAGCCGCTTCCAGAGAACGGCCTCTCCAGAAGAGACCGTTCCACACTCCTGCGCTTGCGGACTGTCTGCACCTGGACTGCGGCCCGGCTGTACGCCAAAAGCCGCGTCACGTCACCTGCCTGCAAGAGGTGCGGGGACTCCGAGACTCTGGAGCGCCTTCTCTGTGCCTGCCCATCCTTGGCGCAGGAACGCTTCACGGTGATCAACACTTACAGACGCCATGGCCTTCTAGCGGCCACAGTGACTGACCTGCTGTTCCCGGTGTGTCCCCAGCTGCCTGCGCTGCGAAGCCTGCTGGAGTTTATAAATTCCACTAGAATAGACACCCTACAAGAATGGGGACGCCGAAGACTTGAAAAATTATAGACCGAGCAGCTTACTGTCTGTTGCCCACAAAGTATTTGCTAAGGTAATCGCAAATAGAATCAGGATCACCTTAGACTTCTGTCAACCAAAAGACCAGGCAGGATTCCGTAAAGGCTACTCAACAATAGACTATATTCATACTATGAATCAGGTGATAGAGAAATGTGAGGAATATAACCAACCCTTATATATAGCTTTCATTGATTACAAAAAGCATTTGATTCAGTTGAAACCTCAGCAGTCATGGAGGCATTAGAGAATCAGGGCGTAAGCGATCCGTATGTAAAAATACTGAAAGATATGTATAGCGGCTCCACAGCCACCGTAGTCCTCCATAAAGAAAGCAATGAAATCCCAATAAAGAAAGCCGTCAGGCAGGGGGATACGATCTCTCCGATGCTATTCACAGCGTGTTTACAGGAGGTATTCAGAAACCTGGATTGGGAAGAATTGGGGGTAAGAGTTAATGGAGAATACCTTAGTAACTTGCGATTCGCTGATGATATTGCCTTGCTAAGTGGACTCAGTGGACTCAGGGGACCAATTGCAATGCATGCTCACTGACCTAGAGAGGAAAAGCAGAAGGGTGCGCCTAAAAATTAGTCTGCAGAAAACTAATGTAATCTTTAACAGTCTTGGAAGAAAACAGCAGTTTACGATAGGTAGCGAGGCACTGGAAGTGGTAAGGGAATACATCTACTTTGGGCAGGTAGTGACCGCGGATCCGGATCATAAGGCTGAAATAATCGGAAGAATAAGAATGGCTGGGGTGCGTTTGGCAGGCATTCTCAGATCATGAACAGCAGGTTGACATTATCCCTCAAAAGAAAAGTGTACAACAGCTGTGTCTTACCAGTACTCACGTACGGGGCAGAAACCTGGAGGCTTACGAAAAGGGATCTACATAAATTTAACATTACGCAACGAGCTATGGAAAGAAGAATGATGGGTGTAACGTTAAGGGATAAGAGCGGATTGGGTGAGGGAACAAACTCGAGTTAATGTAATCTTAGTTGAAGTCAAGAAAAAAATGGGCGTGGGCAGGACATGTAATGAGGAGGGAAGATAACCGATGGTCATGAAGGGTTACGGACTGTATTCCAAGGGAAGGGAAGCGTAGCAAGGGGCGGCAGAAAGTTAGGTGGGTGGATGAGGTTAAGAAGTTTGCAGGGATGACATGGCCACAATTAATACATGGGCGTGGTATTTGAAGTATGGGAGAGGCCTTTGCCCTGCAGTGGGCGTAAGCAGGCTGATGATGATGAAGCGCCCGCTACAACGCTGGCAACATTACTGAGGACTGCCACCTGTCGCGCATAGTGGAGTCTATTAGGCCACATCCTCCCTCTTTCTCATGTTTTCTTCCCACTCCCTCTCGCCTGACGACGCTTCGCCGTGCTCCCTCACGGGTTTGAGAATCAAGCGTCTTTCTTTATCACTATCATCATCAACATCATCTGGGCAGCGTTCCTCGCTCGCGTGGCTGGCTTCCCTCCATTCGGCTGTGGACATGCTGGTGGACGACCAGCCGAATTCCCCGGTTGTGATCCTCTGCGACTCGCGAACGGTGCTCCTTGCTCTTCATCGACCGGAGACCGCCGGCCTTGGCGTTGCCCTGCTGGCCAGAAATCTTCGCGCCCTTGTTTCGGGTGGCTTGAAGCTGTCGCTGCAGTGGCCCCCCTCTCACGTTGGCGTTCAGGGGAATGAGGAGGCTGACGCCCTGGCAAAGATAGCACACCAAGCCACTGTACCAGTTAGCACCACTGTAACCGTCTTCGACTATGCAAGGCCCACGTTTCAGCGACACCTGACGGTGCTCCACCCGGATCGGCGCGTCGCCAGCGGTCACCCTTCCCGTCCACTTCCTGAACGCGGCCTCACAAGGTAGGAGCGGTCTCTCGTGCTGCGGCTCCGGATCGGCTGTTCTTGGGCGGCATCCCGGAGCTAAAGCGAAGGCGTGGCTTCATCCCTGGCTTGCTCAGTGTGCGGCGAGGACGAAACAATCGACCATCTACTTTGTTCCTGTGCCGTCTTCTCCAAAAAGAAGGCTTCTGTCCACGTCTCGTTCCGACGCCTTGGACTCCCAGCGGTATCGGCATCCCAGCTGCTGTTTCCCGGTCGGCACCGCGGCTCCGCCTTCAGCCACCTTCTTACGTTCCTGGCGGACACGGGCCTGTCGTGCACATTGTGAATGCACCGCATTGCTACCGCTGACAGCGGTACCTAACGGTACCGAGCTTTTCAATCACCTCGACCTTCTCTCTTTTTTCTTTCACCTTTAAGTGCCCCGCCCCTTCCCCAACGCGCGGAGTCGTGCTTCCTAATGGGCTGCAGAAAAGAGCGTCTCTTCCTTTCCACAGTCACTCTCTCGCAAGATTGAACCGCGTTCACCGGGACACCCTCACACGCTTTCGCTCATACTGAACCGGCGGACAAACGGAGGGCGACGGCAAAGGCAGAAATACGCTTGGTGTCTCCGTATGATTGCTATCGCAATAAATGTAGCGCCTCTGTTGAAAGCAAAACAAATAAATGCAATAAAAAGTCCGTTTCTCCCGACAGGTGAAGCATTGATTGCGATAACAAATTATTAGTCAGTTATATATATTAACTAAAGTTAGTCATTTTATCAGCTGCATAATCTGCTGTAAACATTCGCTTCTAACTAAACTAACCAGCACATTACGACGCGCGAACAGGGACACATGAACGCATCTCACTCGATGACTGCGGACACTCGCTGTCAAAAGGCTTCGTCGAAGAAGAGCAGCAGCAGCAGCGAGCGAATTGTCCTTCCTACTGCGATTCGTTTCAACGCGAACCGGCGGGAGCACAGCGCACATGAAGCTATCATCCCTAGGTACACCTAGACTTTGTACCCTGTGCCTAGCGCAGATTGATTTCAATACGTACGGGGCCCGCGCGGCCGCCCCATGTGCAGCCGCAGCCAGAGTAAAACGCCTCCGTCCCCTGCTGGTTTACACGCGATAGAAGAGGGCGCACTTTCTCCCCGTGCTTCTCCCATGCGCTCACGAGATCGAGCCACCATCCTTCTCAGCTCGCACTCGCAAGTTTTTACTCGCACCCCACAGCACACGGCGCGCGGCCGCGATGTCATGGCACTTGGACTTCGTACGAAACATGGCGGTGCCGACGCAAGAAATTCGCCCGGAGTGTCCATATACCTGCTATCGAGTGTGTTAGGCTCTGGGGTAGCAGAATAACGTGTTGGAACGTACAGAAGCAGCAGGTGAAGGGAGCATCCGAAACAGACACCTCCGCGTCGCTCCTAACCAATTATAGGCGCCCCGTGTACTTCCCGCGTGGGGCAACCGCATCGGAAGTGATTAGAGACTATTAGCAGTGCCGTATTACGGTACGGTAAGTGCGGTATACGGTACAGTGTTACCATTCCGTACTAATTTACAGCGATGACCGGAGACGTTTTAGCTGCGTGTGCCGCTCGATACGTACGGTAATGTGATAATGATGATAGCGGCTAACATTCTGGCTTTGCAGAATGCAATAAGTATGCGCTGAGCGCGAAATATTCATTTTGGCGAATACTTTTAGGCAGCTTTAGCTTGTCCATACGCTCATTATTTTTTTACAGAAGTGCCCGACTGCGGCAAACTTAGACGCCAGTCACAAGACCGATAGCGACATCTTGTGACACTTGCCCTGCAACGCGTGGAACCTTTTGTTACACAGGTGTTCTTATCTAATCAATACATAAAAAAGGGTATGTTTCTTGTAAATTGCACCGCTGCTGTCACTTTACACCAGCAAATAAGTAGAATATAGTTAGTTACTGCAACAAAAACTCTGCGTCTCCTCTAAGTAAACTCTGCATAACTAGATGGCACCACCTGCCTGGTTATTTTTTTTATGCCACTGTTTACTTTTTGTCACTTCGTCCCTCCGCAGATGGTGATTTAAGTAACCTCTTGCCTTGGTATTATCACGGTAAAAAAAAAACATGTGAGACGTGGACTCTGTAGCCGTCATCAGCTTCTCTCTGTTTTGGCTTGGTGCATCTCGGTTCGCGACACACGGTGCCAGCGGAGCCTTACCGACTCCTTACCGTCTAGTATGCCGTGCGGAAAGTCATTCCGTACGGTAAGGTTGGCGCTTCGCAGTCCTCGACCGGTACGGTATTACGCACTTACCGTACCGTATACCGTACTTTCCGTAGCACCGCTAAAAGTCCCTATTGAGGAACGAGTTATACGCTGAATCTGGGAAGTGTCTATCGATCGAGAATAGGGACTTTTAGCGGTGCTACGGAAAGTACGGTATACGGTACGGTAAGTGCGTAATACCGTACCTGTCGAGGACTGCGCATGCGCGAACTTTACCGTACCGAATGACTTTCCCTACGGCATACGAAGCTGTAAGGAGTCGGTAAGGCTCGGCTAGCACCATGTGTCGCGAGCTGAGCTGCACCAAGCCAAAACAGTGGGAAGCTGATGTCGGCCACAGAGTCCACGTCTCGCGTGCTTTTTTTTTTACCATGGTAATACCAAGACAAGAGGTTACTTTAAACCACCTTCTGCGGGGCGACGAAGTGGTAACAAGTAAACAGTGGCATAAAAAAAGACAGGTAGGTGGCGCCATCTAGTGATGCAGACTTTACTTAGAGGGGACGCAGAGTTTTTATTGCAGTAACTAATTATATTCTACTTATCTGCCGGTGTAAATTGTCAGCAGCGGTGCAATTTACAAGAAACAAACCCTTTTTTTATGTATTGATAAGATAAAAACACTTATGTAACAAAAGGTTTCACGTGTTGCAGGACGAAGTGTCACAAGATGTCGCTGCCGGCCCTGTGACTGGCGTCTAAGTTTTCCGTAGCCGGGCCCTTCTGTAAATAATAATGCGTGTATGAACAAGCTAAAGCATTCTAGTATTCGTCAAAATGAATATTTCACGCTCAGCGCATAGTTATTGTACTCTGAAAAGCCCCAATGTTAGCCGCTATCATCATTATCAGATTACCATACGCATCGAGCGGCACACGCAGCTAAAACGTCTTCGGTCATTAGACAGTTTTAGTTTAGCGTACGCTATACGCTATAAAATAGCGTACGCTAAGCAGCGCACGTTTTCTACAATTTTAGTTGGCCGACGATATCTTTGGATCTCTGAGGCCATATTCCGTCGTTGCGGCTATTTGGCGCCTGTAGCGATAGGTGGCGCTGACATCTCAAACGTTTCTTTCGTTAGGCTTCGACTCGTTCGAAACGAGAAGCGATCTCGAAAACACCACGAAGTTATCCATAATACTCTGTCGTCGAAGTGGCCTGAGACTAAGCGAAAGCCGTTTACACAGTCATTTGCTACGAACGAAGTGCATTTTACAAAAGCAACGTCAAATTCAATTCGAAGCGGGCAGCCGGGATCGCCGCCATGTTTCCCGCAAACTCCACAAACCCCGCAAAAACGCTAACGCTAACTCGTTTGCGTTGCGTACGCCCGCTATACCCGCTATTTCGTTTAGCGTTCAGCGCATGCGCAGTGACGACCCGCTGTTTTTTAGCGTACGCAATGGAATAGCGTACGCTATACTAAAACTGTCTATTGCGGTAATTTAGTACGCAACGGTAATACCGTACCGTATACCGCGCTTACCGTACCGTAATACGGCACTGCTAATAGTCTCTAATAAGTACTAAGTTGTGACTTATGCTATAAAGAACTGAAAATCTATCGGAGCGTTCCTCATCGCGACATGTAGCACAGTATCGTTTATTTGGCTCGGAAGCAAGCGCTAATAGATAGTTTTAGTTTAGCGTACGTAACTATAGCGTACGCTATACGCTATGATATAGCGTACGCTAAACAGCGCACGTTTTCTACAGATTTAGTTGGCCGGTGATATCTTCGGATCTCAGAGGTCATATGCTGTCGTTGCGGCTATTTCGGACCTGTAGCGATAGGTGGCACTGCCATCTCGAACGTTTCTTTCGTTAGGCTTCGACTCGTTCGAAACGAGAAGCGATCTGGAAAACACCACGAGGTTATCCATAATACTCTGTCGCCGAAGCGGCCTGAGACTAAGCGAAAGCCGTGTACACAGTCATTTGCTACGAACGAAGTGCATTTTACAAAATCAACGCCAAATTCAATTCGAAGCGGGCAGCCGGGACCGCCGCCATGTTTCCGCAAACTCCGCAAACCCCGCAAAACGCTAACCCGTTTGCGTTGCGTACGCCCGCTATACCCGCTATTTCGTTTAGCGTTCAGCGCATGCGCAGTTACGACCCGCTATTTTTTAGCGTGCGCTATGGTATAGCGTACGCTATGCTAAATCTGTCTAATGTGTCTCTGGCCGCCACGAGGGACGCCGGAGAAGAGAGAATAGAGAAATGCTACAGACATTTATAAATGTTTCCGACAACGCGGTGTTGAAGCGGACGCGAGCAGGCGACCACGAAGACGCTCATAGAAACTAGACAATTTCGACAAGCTTGGCATTTGAAGCAGAAAACCACGCTGGAAAGCGCTCGAACGCGATCACAAAGATTTCTTGATTTTGAGTCTTGATGCTGGCTCGACAGAGATTATTCTTCAGTGCTCGGTACCATGTTAGCTAGAAAATAGCTAAATATAGCTAAAGATAGCTAGAAAATATTTGGCAGAAACCATCGACGATGATTGTCGATGTAAGTGAATAGCCCGAACGAAAGAGTGAGCGAACGCTATCCTTGTTGAGTCCGGCCACAGATCATTGCCTTTGTAGTGCAAAGCCGCTTTTCAAGAGGAGCATTAGCTCGTTGTTATTTAGGCAGTTCTACGCTCCTTTTTTCGGGGCACAAAGCTTTTAATTTCATTCAAGCAGAATTAAGTCATTTACTATGACTAATTTAAACAGGTGTTCCGTTTTTTTTCACTGGCTTATTTTTTCTTCTCGGAACTGTACTAGGCCGCGTTAACACTCATTCACACTATAGGCCCACACGACATCGCGACGCCAACCGTCGGCCGACTAGTCGACAGACTGCTTCACTGCGATGCACTCTGCCGACTAGTCGACAGACTGCTTCGCTGCGATGCACTCTGTCACACTAGGCCGACAACACCACCGACCCGACTGAGGACAACAAGTCGTCGTGGTATGAGAGGCTTGACGCCAGAGTCTTTCAATGAAGGACTGTGGTCTCAAAGATATTAGGTCACAAACTCCATGCGAGTCACGACAACGACAGAAAAAAAAAACAAAGGAAAAGCTCCTCCCTTTTCCGCCTTTGATTACCCCCCAGGCGACGCCTACTGAATGGAAGCGTCACCGAATGGTTAGTGACACACAATGAACACTCGCCTCTTCGAAATACGCAGGTGGTCATCTTTATTGACTGGCTGACACGAGCCCCGCTCTTCCCTGCACTTTCCATTTGGGGGAGAGCGGACCTGGTCTGTGAATCGCAGCATGCGAGAACAAAGCGCAGTGATGTTGCCTTTTGCAATGCTCTTGAGCCAAGGCCCCGGGGCTTCACATCAGTCCGCATAACATTATGCCTAGGCCCACGGAGCTTTCATCCGAAATCTCCGAATTTGAGCTTCGCGAAGCATTTGCCGAGCAATGTTTATTACCCATATTCACAGGACAAGTAACGTGCGTGCACCGTTGTGTTGTTGGCTCACTGCAACTTCCGCTGCGCGCTCCCTAGCTCACTGATCAAGCTATACTCCCCCACGTACAGCCATAAATACATTGTTCTCGCATTTTCTCCTGTCGGAGAGAGCAACGTGACGCCTCTGATAACACGCGAATACAGCGGCACAGATGTCGATGTTGGCGACTCCTATAAACGAAACTCAGCTGCGGGCGGAATGTCATGTTCGGCACAAGCCACAAATTGCATCGCCGTGGTGTCCCTGGAAGCGCGCCTTATAGAACTCCCGTTGGCCGGAACGTCTGCGTCAGCGCCTCGTAGATCCGTGCAGCGAGCGCGAAACAATGCGGGGGACACGGGCAGCGATAGTTCCCTCAACGGGCATCGGGGCCCCGATTTACGACTTCGAGTGCGCGCCAGGGACTGCGACTCGGCCGAGCGTCGTCGCCCAACGACAGCGGTGGTGCTATATCACGACGGCTGGTGGCGTTTCTGTGCCGCGCCTTGACCGCGGTACCATGACTCTTGTTCGCGAAAGCCGTGAATGAGAACTGGAGGACCCCGTGCAGCAGGGGTCTTAAGCAGGCCTTAGTGAGAGGGTCTGGGGAGACGGATTTCGGAACGCGTAGAGTGCGCAGCGTACAATAAACAAGTCGCGTTTATTCCGGTCCAAGTCTCTTCTCCTCATCGACGAAGGAAAGAGCCGGCGTTCTCTGCAGCGTTCTGCACTGGAGAAGAGGCGGCTCGCGAACATCATACTGTCTCCATTCTGTTTCTAATAAACTGCAAGCAGGAAACGATCTTAAAGGATCGATATCTAGAGCAAGCGCTCCAAACAATGTGTTCACAATAATCCACCGGTCTCTCGCTATGCCTGTGCACATGTTTTGAGATTCCTATCCAAGAACGAGCCGAACGTTCTCACCCTAAAATTTTCTGTTTCGTCAGTCTTCATTTTCCGTACCCTGCATGAAGCATTTTCATGTCACAAAAAATATTTTAAATTAACCTGCAAACCCGAGCACGCGCGGACCACGTAAGTCGCAGCGGCGGAACTTTCTCGATTTGCAAATTCCTGTTCAACGTGTTTTTTCTAGACTACATTAGTTCAGGCCAATAGTCTTAATTTGGGAAATTTAAAAGAAAATCGAGGATAGCCTTTAAGAAAAATTTGGAGCACTATTCATCCAACCATAGGCCTATCCTTGAGCACTTCATGTGAATTTTCAATGCCGCATAGGACAAAGATACTTCCCTTAAATTTCAACGACTTTCGTGGCAACAGGCTGACAGAATTTGAAAACTGTTCCTTTCACAGATGCGGAGAGAAAAAATCTCGACTTATGACCAATATTAGGTAGTGTTCGAGTTTCGCGATTGCCACTCAGCATATAGTCGTATTACGCAATAATAAGTTAAAATCGATGCTATTGACCCGTACGCTATCATTAAATATTTTTAAAGAGCCGCAGCCACGACACCTCTTTTTGAGCTAGCCGAAATTCGCAAAAAGCGCTTCTGACTGACTTTCATATTCTTTTTTCCGCGAGGACAGTTTTTTTTTTCTCTCAAAAGTAATACTGATTTCATCTTTCTTGGCACTCAAGCAGCAACGAATATTTTTTGTTGTTGTTGGAAATCAAAAATGGCAACCGGACATGCTTGGCTATCTCCACGTGCGCTGCGGCTTCGCTCACGAAAGCTCGTGCTAACCGCTAGCCGCAGTATCTCTGTCGAGCGGCCTCAACGAGCAGCTCCTTCACACCGCACCTGCCTCCGCGTCGCAGGTTCGGCGTCAGCAAGATTTCCCTGCGACCTTCATTACATGACGCCTCGATCTAGCTTAGCGCCGTGCGCTCTACGCCAGGTGGCGTCATTATGACGGAATTAGCACAGCTTAGAGAGAATGTAACCGCGTATAAAACTAGTTTCCTACGTAGAAGGAATTCGATTACCTTCTTGAGGCGAATCACTGGCCGCACTGTTCACAGCACTTCGCCCTCGGTCAAGCTAAAGCCCCTGCATCTACGCGCCACCGCCGGCCAGGTTAAAGGGACACTAAAGGTTACTATTAAGTCAACGTGGACTGTTGAAATACCATCCCAGAAACCTCGAAACGCTTGTTTCGTGCCAAGGAGAGACTTATTTTAAGAGAAAATGCGTTCTAGAGCGTCCGCGTACCTCTAGCGCAGTTCAAGTCGCCCGCCCTCCGATCGAGGAGTACTGACATCATGGTCTCATAGTGACGTTGCGCCATCGGTGAGTAGAACGGCGTCCGCAGATGGCGCTACGGTTTTTCTGCGCAAAACGCAAACGCGCGGCCAGAAACAGAACCAAGACAGAGCCGACAGCAGAGCGAAAGCGGGAGTATGGTGGCTAGCGGGAGGAGAAACGCGCGACCAGGGGGCGCTGCGAGAAAGGTGCTAAAAAGCGCCATCTGTCCTTACATGGGTCGTACCAAGCTCGGTCGTCTGCTTCGGAAAGCACGTTTACAATATGGACCCGCCACTTTCGGTTGTGTTGTAGCACGGCCTGCTGCGTATATCGGAACCCGAAGATTTTTTCAGTGGTGACACGCTGCGTAAAGGCAAGAAATTATGCAGTGCCGAATACGTGTATACGCCGTTCAAGAATTAGGCAGTGAAGTTTTAGCACGGTGTCAATCGCAAGAGAAGCGAGTGGCGTACGAAGTGGAACTACAGGTATGGTTTGCACGCTAGCTGCTAGATTCAGGCGCACAGACGCGAGGAAACGCGTGCTATAAATGAATCCACAGCAGCGATAAGCAGACATCATGTGTACGGAACTGCTCGAGCACACGACGGTACGCGCCGCGATGTACGAACTGCTCGAGCGCACGATCGTACGCGCCGCGCAGGCAGCGGTCTTTCGACATGCCGCCAAACGGCGGGCCTCCTGCAATCTTTGTTGACTGCATGCCGGTAAACTGATGCAATGGATATGAGCTCGCACGTGCGTGCGAATCGCGCTGTAGCGCGAGCTTGTGCGCTGCTCGCTTGATGTAGCTTTTAATGGCAGCGCTCTAACATCGATGTGCTGCAATCAATACTGCCTTGCTGCGCTGCCTCAACGTGCTCGCTTGAGATCAAGGATGAGCGCATTTATCTCTCTTAACCTGTGCTGCTCGTAGTGGAGTAGTGAATTGTCATCGAATGAGCCCGACCATTTGTGCTCATTTGCACACACTTCACCACTTCGCATCGGTCGAATTGTTAATTGTCGCTGTGGCCGGGTCTCGAATCGTGAATTACCAGCCATGCCTGCTGCTATGTCGGTCTGCTGTCGGGACTGTAAGTGCAAAAGACCGAAATTTCGAACGCAGATAATCAAGTAAGCTTCAAGACAGGCGAAGCAGTCAGCGTGGCACGAAGTTTCGCTTATTCAGCGCGACGAACTGCAGCTATGCAGCGCGCCCGACGCTCCACTTCGTGAGGCCTTGAAGGAAAACGGTAGAATCTGATGTTGAGATTCAGGCCTCCTTGTTCATGGCAGCCCACGACGCAGAAGTAATGACGGTGACGCCTTTTCGAGGCTGGGCTAGGTCTCTCCGAATCGGCATCACCGATTTCTTCTGCTCCCAGCCTTACGTCCCACGGCACACGGAGAGTCCGTTTTCGTTAAAGTATAGGCTGCGGCGAGCTCGCAGCGTGGTCGGCGTGGTCTGTGAGAAGTGACGAGCCTTTTCGTACTCGCAACAGGGCATAAAAAAGTGCGAATCGACGCAAAACTCGGCCTCAATACGATACAAGCTGGTACGACCCAGATGTCGTTTCCCGCACCGCCACCAGGCGCCTCTACTATACCTCAAACTCTAGTGCTCCCTGCGGGAACATATACAGGAACACTATCAAACTCCAGCGCAAGACGCCCATAAGCTGGTACTTCATTCTATGACGCAAACTTCGACGCTCGTCGCAATGGACCCTGACACCGACAGATTGGCTCGCGATGGTGGGCTCAACTTCAGCGATTTGAGCACTGCCGAGCGCGACCTGCTGCTGAGGGCTCGCGCTGCCGGCGTCGTTGCGTACTACGACGGCGGCCTCGACACCGGCTCTGCGGAGCGGGAAAGCAACGAGGGCTTCCCACGACATCACATGGACGTGGCATTCTCGCTGCTTGTTCCAAATGAAAGTTGCGCGAGCCAGCAGAACTCTCACAGCACGACGCGATAACCAAACTACTGAAACTCCAAAGCGTGCGCGGCGCAGAGTCGAGCGAAAACGAAACCTTTCGAACACCCATATAACTGAAGGGTAACGTCAAAATGTTATTTTTTCTTAGAATCGAATAGACGTAGACAAGTAGCATTTCTTCCGTCTTATAATCGAATGACATGATATTTTTAATACGAGTAGTTGAGTATTAGTAACACAAATTACGAGGAGTGCTTTCGTCATCGGGCTAGTACCGGAATGTCACTGGGGGGTCTCAAATCGTGTCATGCATTTACCTCAATTTCTCGGTTACTAAAGCTCTGTTCGCGATTATATTGACGCCTTAGACGTTCTAGAACATTGCTCTACCACTTTAACTTGAGTTTCTGGTAACCTTTAGTGTCCCTTTAAGTACCGCCAACCTACCCTCCTCTTCCACGCTCCTCTCCTTCTCACCCCCTTAACTTCCGGCGTCAAGCGGAACTTACGTAGCTTCAGCTTCCTGTTCCGAGTGGAAGTGACGCTATGTTTTTTAGCATTGTTTACTTTCGCGTCGATAGAGAGCTGCGGTTGAAACTGTTAATGCGATTCCATCCAAGAACCAGATTGCCTATCGTAATCGGCGATCTGGTCGTGTTCGCTGCTTCGCGTCAACCTGCGACAGCTTGTGCCACGAGAGACAACGTACAGTGGAATGTAGTGCCTGGGTGCTTGGAGACCGCTCCCGTTTTTCGTGCATTTGGAAAACAGCGACCGCAAACTACTACTTCAGCGTAATACAACAGCTTGTCCCCTTTGAATTCTTGTTTTGAAGCATAAATCCCATCCAGCCGGCACGTATGGCTGGAGGGCATTTTAGCGAAGGAGTTCGCGAGGCCAATTTGTACGGCAGACGCATAGAGTTTATGCTGTTGATTCTGAGTTTGAACTTGTCTCGTACGGCAGATCGAAGGTAACGAACGTCTCAAGTGCGTGCGCTACGTGAAGAACTGCAATGACGTGAAGCTATGAAATACAACAAGTTCAAATTTGCGTTGAGGGCGTTCAGTGACATGGTGAAAACAAGTGTGCTTTTCTTGCGTGATATGAGCGGAGGTGTGCAGTGAATTGGTGCGTGCGCGCGTGTTGTAACGCGTGCGAAGGTGTACGGCGAATTGTGTGGATGACGCGAGCAGATGCGCACTGCGAATTGTGTTAGTGTGTTAGTGACAGGTGAGTCATTCCAGGTCGTTATCGCCGAGAGGCGCCGGGCGGGTGATTTCCAACATGCCGGACACATGCCCATGGCTCTCCGCACTTTGTCAGCGAAAGAGGACGACAGGCAAAGCGTACGGGCGCAGCGTACGCAAACAAGCGCGTAGATGCACACGAATGACGCTTGGTGGAATGGCTAGTGCGAGCAACTCAGATTTGTACCGGTTGCTTAGCACGGGCGTCTCAGCATCGTCTGCAATCGGAGCGGAAATTCTCGCAGCGCAACTCCAGGAAGCGGAAACGCCGGAACCGGAAATGCCGGAAGCGGAAAGACCGGAATCGGGTTTGGTGTGAGGGGAAAAGGCGGCGCACAACAAAGGTTATCGCTACTTAAGAAAGCGGCGGTGGCGCGTAGATGCAGGGGCTTTAGGTCAAGCCACCTTGCTTGGGCTCCGATTCTGATGTCCAGCTACAGTGTACTAGAATAGGGGCAGTGTGTTCAGGAAGCGCTCGCCGCTGAGGCGCTTCATGTAGACAGCACGAGATGGCGCTGTAGGAACATGGGCTGTACGGAACGTACGGCGCAGTGCCAGCGCTGCACGCTGATATTTTGATAATCGTTTTCTGTTGCAATCAAATAGACGTGCAAATGCTCGGCGGATGCTAGGATGCATCCCCGAAACTCGCTACATATAAGAGATGAATGGTATGTGCACTCCTAGCGCATCTCAACGCCCATTAGACGCATTTATTAACCTGACAGCAAAGGTTTTGCAGACACAGAAGTAATGGCGTAAAGCCGTTAAATTTGTTTTGAGCCACGTTGCCACGTAACCAGAAATTATTCGAACAGAAAAGTCGGCTGCAAATAACGCCGTAGTAAAGGACATCGAATTAATTTAAACCAGCTCGGATTCTAGGTGCACACATTTTCTTTTGCGGTTCTCATTCATAAAAAAGCGGCCGCGGCATCCGCGACCCAACGTCAAGCGCTTAGTTCCTCAGCCGCTGTTGTAGAAGAGAAGGCAAAACAACATGTACGTACATAGCCCAAAGCCAAAGAGCTTCCCTGCTTAGCATTTACCTTCTTTCGCGATAACATTTGTCCCTCGTTCTGTTTCGCGAGCCCCCTGCAACTACATAAGTTTATTCGTGATTTTTTTTTATTTACATCATGAAGTATTCCTGAACGTCAGGCTCATGTGCGAGTATGAGACACACCGACATCCTACATTTCTATGGAAGGAATAAAACAGGTAGGAAAGGCGCTAAGTAAAAGGCATCTCTGCAAAACTACACACAGTATGCCAAAACACAGAAAAACAGTGCAAGTACATTCCTACCCAAACAATGGAGACCTACAGCGGAATTAATATGCGCATATAAATTACTTCATTCATTTTTAATTATATTAACAAAATTAGCTTTTTGAATGCCCCAGAAAAAGTTGTGCATTCAGATGAAAAAGACAAAGAAGGGTCAGCATACATATGTTGCACCAGCCTGCTAAGAACAGTATCGCTAACTTTAAAGTGCAATTTCTTTTTTCGTCATGCTTCTCTTCACTGATTAACACTTTTTACGTAAAAGTGCAGCCTTGTTAGGACATAAAAAC
Source organism: Dermacentor albipictus (assembly GCF_038994185.2). NCBI lineage: Eukaryota > Metazoa > Arthropoda > Arachnida > Ixodida > Ixodidae > Dermacentor > Dermacentor albipictus. The sequence goes on from NC_091822.1 coordinate 87,599,121, forward strand.
GCACAAATGCTGATGTGAAATCATCAGCATGTAATTTGCAGCATATATGGCATAGCCAAATTTAAAGCTTTCACTAGAATCATGACATCAACTATGCTGTCGCTGCAAAGCTCCTCTTTGCGGAAGAAGGTTGTGAATATATTCCCTCAAGTTTCTTTAGTGCTTCGAAAAGCAACTTGGACGGATACAGCAATCCTCCCCTGTCACAAATTTCGTGAATTTTGAGACTGCTACTGACACTAGAGTTCTGCAAAAGAAGAGAGCGGCAGTCCTCGCATTTCTTGCGAGCAAAAAATTTCTTCGCGACATACCCTGCCGTATATAACGGATGAGGCGGTCACCGCTCCTTTCCTCCACATAAGCCCGGTGCTCTGCCGGAGTATTGTTTAGCCTTTGCTCTAGCAGCGTAAGATTTCCAGCTTCAACGAACGCAACAATTGTGGCACAACGTCCCCTTCCTTGTCAGAATTATCAAGTGAGTGAAGTAGCGATAACAAGTGTTTGCTGACCTTTGTGTTCCCTGTTTGCATTGCCTTCGCCAAGATATAAAAAGGCAATTCACAACAATTAAAAATTGAGGCGGCGTTGGGTGATCGTTGGATCCGCACGACTACTCCCCCTTCACAAGAAGTTCTCCAACTTTTATTGGCTTAGTCTAGATGTCAATAGGTATTTAAAACCCTCTCCTTCCAAGTATTCTAACAGAGCCAAAGTGCTGCACAATGTCGCACGGAGCTCATCTGCCGTCGACTGGCTCAAGCCGCAAAGTCCTTTTGCAATGGAAAGCATATTTAACGCCAGCGAACAGGGACAGAAGGAAGACGACACCAGAATGCGCTAACTTCAACAACTTGATTTTCAGGAAACGCCCACATATTTAACCCATGCACAGTTAAATAGGCGGGTGTTTCCTGACAATCAAGTTAAAGTTAGCGCATTGTGGTGTCGTCTCCCTTCTGTCCTTGTTCGCTGGCGCTAAATATGCTTTCCAAGTCAGTCTACCAACACGCCCAGCAATCATTTGCAATCATGCAATCATTTTGCACGTGACTCCCAACGAGACAGTGAACTCGAGAAATTCCTTCAGAGCCCTTCAGAGCAAGCACATATATGGCAAGCACGCTGCAACTGGCCGCAACACCACAGAACGCAACACACGGAGAACGCGTCCGTACAGCCCGTGCGACTGCAGCGCCGCCGCATACATCCGGGACCTGTCTACGCTCCCGGCTTCAAAGCGATGCGTGGCGCGCTGCGCCGTCTGAACACACTGCCCCTATCTAGTACACTGTAGTCCAGCCTTCGAACCCACCTACGATGCAATGACGGGGCAAGAGGGAAACGTGGGTCCACACTGTTACCATGAAAGTCATCGACGTAGGCTCCTTGCCGCAGTTAGTGGGCTCTCCGTGACGGTCAGCTTGTCGAGGTCGGGAGCCGGGCCTTGGCGGTCGTTACCGCTTGCACAGAATGCGGGGATTGTTGTCACCTAGAAGGGGGCTTCTTTGTTTACCCGCAAATAATCGGCGTCGGGCACCGTCGCCGTCTTGGCGGGTGGAGGCGAAGGGGTCACCTCCTGGGAAGCACCTAAAGAATACCCATTGCCGTTTTGAGACACGACACTTTGCAGAACACCTAACAGCGGATGGAGCATGGCCCCCGAGGTCGGGCGTGCTTTCGGAGTCCATGGATGCTGGACAGCCACAACTACCTGCAAAATGGGGTACATAAAACATTGCTTCCCAGAATGCGCGGAATCGAAACAAGTTTGTTTTTTTCGATCTTTTTTATCTTAATTTTTCTGACTTTGCCAGAAGCGCAGGCTATAGGTATGCTAACACTGCGGGTGCAGACGAGAGGCTTAATTCGCAGCATGTTTAGTTTGCAAGTGGTTTCTGCCATTCGCCAGCCGTCTTCGCTAAAGTATATGTGCAGCCTCTAGGTTGGCTGAAATTATCTATTTTCGAAACAATCCTAGCGTTATAATATTTTTGTAAATGCGCGCCCAGATGCAGTCTTTTTTAAAGACCGAAAGAGGTCATTCAAATATCAGCCAATGATTTCATCTTTAATTTCCTTCATATATACCTTTTTTCGATATTCCTAAGTATTCCTAAGTTTCATGTATGCATTGTGACCTAATGGATATATTACATATGTGTCGTTCTTCTCTCTGTCTACCTTATTCTGCCCCTCCAAGGATCACACAACGCCGACGTATCACAGAGGGTATACACATGAACTGGCGGTTGCATTTCGAAATAACCATTTTCTTTTTTCAATTTTAGATGTAGAAACATGGGAATGTAGGCTACGTGAGAGGCGGCTATCTCCAAATCCCAAATTCCTTACTCAAACAACAATAAAAAAGGAAAGGCAACAGTCAAATTTAACAAGCCTTATACGCACACAAACAGAAGCACACAAAGAGGTTTTCCTAAGGTTTTACTTCGTTTCATCCGCCGGCACGATAAAGGTGATCGCCAGACAAGGCGCGGAGATTACATTGATATTTAATTCCTATTCTCCCCGATTCAGTCCGCGTCCGTTTATTATCGTTTCTCTAATACTATTCTTAATACTAGCGTCCAATAGTTGCGTTGATGGAGATCAGAAATAAATAAATTATGGGTATTTACGTGTCAAAACCACGATCGATGATAAGGCACGCCGTAGTTGGGGACTCCGGATCAATTTTGACCTCCTGGGGTTCTTTAACGTGCGCCTAAAACTAAGTACATGGAAACGCTGCCGCCGTGGCCGGAATTCGACCCGCGATTTCATGCTTAGCAGCGCAATCGATGGGCATTTGCTGGCGGAAGACAAGACACTCATACTATGGCACATTGCGAGCCGCTGCTCGGTACGTATGGCGTGGTCCGGACGCGCTCCGAAGAAAGTTCTCGCTTTCGAGGCAGGTGGCGTCGTAGAATATGAGCCCTTCCTTGCGAGCGATCGAGTTCCACAACACGAACCCTGCACACCACGTACCGTGGCACGGCCGTTGCAATCGCCGGACGCGCGACACGTTCGCCTGGAGTGGCCGTATGCGTGTCCCCGGGGATGGCTTTTCTCGAAGGGGGGGGGGGGGGGGGGGGGGGCTGCACGTGCGTCCGCCGGGCCCGTGGCACGTCCAGAATGGAAAATGAATGAATTGGAACGTTTACAACATAACGGTTTCTTATGCTACCGAATACCTTAAGTGCAACGGATTGTGTGCGGCCAACGTCTCCTCGCTGTCTCGCGTAGCATTTCTACATAAATATCCTGAAGCGTGATGTCGGCGCTAGTGTCTATATTCATCTGCGCTCAGCGATATGCTTCATCCATTGTGGGGAATGCTGGCAAGCGCACAGATCTGCCCAAATTTTGTTCTTCCTTGGCCTCGAACGACCTTCCTTGTTTATTCCATTGTTGGCCTTCTTGCACGGTGCTTCCTCCTCACAGCGAAATCGTTGTATGGCGATAATTACTCTCATTTAGCCCCCGCATTCTGCGATTCGAATATTTGTGTGCAGATTACAAGCAGGAGCTGTTGTACAACATAAAAGAAAACCGCGGTGTACTGAACCTTTAAAGTCGATAGGTGATTTTAATGCTATTATCAACCTGTCTTATGATTGGTGGCATGGTGAACGTCGCCAATCATCTCCGAAGGACGAATGCACTGCCAATTTCTATTTTCTTGTTTCTGCCCCAATGTTGACACAAACATTTTCTGGTAGCATTGCTGTTTTTGCTTAAGATGCTGCCTTTTTCGGGAACAATAGCAATGGTACTGATAAAATATTTGCCTTGATGTCCAATTAATTTTGCTGCTTTTATACCATTTACGCGCCTTTTGAAGCAATCCAGTTTTTCTTTACAAGCATTACATTCTCTGCGCGTTTGTTCACTGGAAGCTATAGGCTCGCAGCAGATGAGCTTCAGCAATATAGAAGCGTGTAAACATCATCGCCATCATCGCAAGCTCATATTATGACAGTCCGATAGCTAACCCGTTTCGCGCGCGGGAAAGGCGCCTTCAAGGCCTATCTCATCCGGGTGACGTCACCCCAGCGTGCGGAGGTCTTGTTGCACTCCCTCTCTCTCTCTCTATCTATCTCTCTTTTAGAAGTGGTTTTGAACTTTCCTAGATGATATTTCAGTGCTCAGGCACCAGGGTTGCCAGGTTTAGCGGTTCCTCGCCAAATTGGCTACTTATAGAGGCTCTCGGCAACCAAAAATCGTGCTTGGTGACTTGGCTGTTCTCTGGCTACTTTTGGCGGCGGTAATTCGTGTAGGTAGTGTCGGGATCACACTCCACCCGGCGGGCCCCTCGAAGCAACAGCCCCAAACGCCAGATCATGAACGCCGTGCCTTTATGTGTTGCAAGCTTCGGAAGTAAATTTAGAAAAGGTATATCGTATAGCAGATATATGATCAGTGGGCCTCTTCGACTTGTCCTGGGCTCTGCAGGACTGCCTTAGATGTTTCATATGCAACGCTTGCTGACTGAAATCAACGCATCGGGCAGTCCGGGACTGTCATGTACGGATACATAAACAGAAAAAAAAGTTCAAGCACCTCCCTCTGAGTGACAGGAATTAAGCAATCTTAAAGACAATGCTTTTGCATCCTTCGTAGGACAGAAACAATAGATATATCGTATAGCAGATATATGATCAGTGGGCCTCTTCGACTTGTCCTGGGCTGTGCAGGACTGCCTTAGATGTTTCATATGCAACGCTTGCTGACTGAAATCAACGCCTCGGGTAGTCCGGGACTGTCATGAACGGATACATAATTAAAAAAAAGTCCAAGCACCTCCCTCTGAGTAACAACAATTAAGCAATCTTAAAGGCAATGCTTTTGCGTCCTTCGTAGGACAGAAGCAATAGGTGGTGTCCGAATATCACCCCTAGGGATGGCTAAGTCTATAAAGAATCTCCATGACCAACATTCTCGGCGCTAGAAACGACTGCAACAACTGATAACACGTCATGGCAGTCATGACATTACAGGTGCCAATGTCTACGTGACTGCGTACGAGGGAGAGTAGGGCGTGTGTGACGTCACATAGTTCGTAAGTGAACGTTTAAATTGAAGTCATAGTGGTGCAAGGAAGGCGTTCGGCGAGCTTATTGCAAGGAAACTGGCGACACCGCTTCAGCTATGAGAAAGCACGCAAGCGTGCGGCAGAAATCATCACAGAACGTCAGCTGGTCATTATGGTAAATTACGGAGTAATAATATGTGATAACATTTGTTTTGTTCTGTTATTTTTCTTTGCCATCTTTGCAGCGGGAATCTACAGGTCCTTTTCGTCTTTTTCTTCTTTATTTTGGTGTAAAAAATGGGCAATTTTTGGTTTCTCCCACCGTGGCTGCATTTTTTTTCTTGGCTACTAATTAAAGCTTTTACCCTAGTTGGCGACTTTCTTGGCTACTACTTCTCCCGAAGAGCTGGCAATTTAACCCACTCGGTCACGGCCGCTCGATGCAAAGGAGTTTCACTGAGCGGCCGTCGTTGCTAGGGCATCTCTGTGCCTTCTTCAAAGACTGAGAGAGGGGAGTCGTAGTAGGCGACACCCCAAAGCAGGCGCCGCCGCGGCCAGCGTGTCTTCGACCACCCGCGCGTTGCTCCGCACATGGCGTCGCCCCCCCTCCCCCCCGGCGAAAGCACCGCGTCTCGACACATCACTCGACGCCGGCGCCGCGAGGCATAGGCGCCCATTGCCTCCGCTGCCACCGGGGCCACCCGGCCGTGCTTGGTCGCTGTTTGTGTGCACGGAAAGGTGGTTACAAAGACAACGTAAGGGAATACAAGTGCGGGCGAAGAAAACAACTTGGATTTTTTTTTTTCGTTTTCGCCGCGAACTAGTGGCCACGCAGGCGTCGTGTGCGCGGAAACGAACCGGGCGCCTCGCTGTCAAGTTGTCAACGATTGTCCGTGCTCCCAAATGTTCTTTTTGTTCGCGCTGCACAAACTCACTTTTCGAGAAGCATGTAACGTGCCTTAACGAGGCAAATAGTTCAGATACAAAAAAAAAGGGAGGTACGTGAGAAAAAGAGAAAAGAAGCGGATGTATCTGTTCCCTTTTGTTAGCCACATTTCTTCCTACCCTTCTCTTTTTGTAGCAGTTTCATTCCAACTAACTTAAGAGCAAACTCTAATGCACCATCTAGCCCGTCAAGGCGTATTCCGTCCTTTGGAGCTTCCAGACAGCACCGAGTTTTCACGCAATGTTCGGTTTCCTTTTGTCTATAAATCACACCGATTTTGTTAAGGGGGGGGGGGGGGGAGTTCCCTAAAGGTTGTCGTGCGGTAATGAAGGCCAGCGTGCGATGGTGTGGTCGATGCTGGGTAACTACCACCGAATATCGATTATACTAGTATTTGCTAAAGGTATTGAGAAAATGTTGCATTTCCGGTTCTCAAATTTTTTTCAATAAAGTTGACATTATTAGTACTTTCCAGTTTACTTTCTGCAAAGGAAGATCTGCGGAGTTAACCTCTGTTAAGGCTCAAAGAGTTCATTTTAGAAAACATGGACAACAAACTCTATACATTACGTTTGCTCATGGATTTCACTCAAGCTTTTGATTCACATGACCACAATTTACTATTGCATAAGCGAGAAATGTATGGTGTTCGGGGCACTCCTCTGGATTTAACTAAATCATATTTAATAGATAGATCACAATGCGTGTGTCTAGGCAACTATCGCTCATCTTCATTGCCGATTAGTAGAGTGGTCCCGGAAGTGTATTAAGCCCACTTTTTTTTAATGCCTTTATAAATGACATTGTAAACATTGACATGACAGTGAAATTTACTTTATGTGCTGATGATTCCACAGTCTTACTGTCTTGCGAAAATGCAGGTGAGTTGGCAGAAAAATGTAATCTTTTATTAGATAACATTAAATCATGGTCACTGTCAAGTAAACTTCGAATTAACCCCAGGAAAACAAAAGTAATAATTTTCAGAGCTAGAAACAAGACATTGAACATTAAACAAGATATGATGTGCGCAGAACAGAAAATTGTTGATGAACACAAGATCCTTCGTGTGACATATTCATCTCATCTAAGTTGGTATTCTCACGTAAATAATTTATGTAAGAAACTTCCTTTAACTACGGGAATTTTATCGCGTTGCCGAGAAATTGTCCCAACACAAATAAAAGTTGCAATGTATCATGCACTATTTCAATAACACATAAACTACTATAGATTGGTTTGGCTTGCTATAACTCAGCGTAATATAAATAGAATACGGCTCTTACAGAACAAAGCTGTCCGTCACATTGCTAACATTAGTTGTTCATCTCCGTCCTGTACATACTTTCGCACTCACAGGATAATTAAAATCCCATATATGCACGAGTTTCGCATCCTGCGTTCATTGAACATCTGCTCTTCTTCATTGAAACACTTCATTGAGACTACTATATTTCTGCAGCGCAACAGCCATCATATGAATACTGGTAATGTGGGAGAGTGGCTTATACTCCGTTTTCGTACCGTCTACAAACACCAGTACACGTCGCAAGTTCCGAGAAACGGCACGCGAGCACAGCTGGCGTAACATGTGCTAACAAAACATGAAAGCCAGGAACCGTCGGGATCGTGTTGTCAGTGCTCGAACACGTGCGCGACGCGACCAGATTCCCAGGAACAGAAGGCCATGTGGGGCCATAAACAACCACTTGTTTGCAAGCCAAACTGTCACTGAGGAGCGCGGGATAATTGTCCGCCCGCCAAGGCCGGCCCCGTGTCCGGGCCGTAAGCCGAGGAAAACATTCCCTCGGCGCCTCGGAACCGAGACAAAGCCGTAGGCTCTTGTGCGGTTCCAAGAACCCTCACGCCGGTCAGCGTGCTGTGCAAATCCATAAAAAGTAAGGAAGCTCGCGCTCCCGGCTGTCGTCGCGCGATCCCCGCTGCCCGCGTCCAGACCCGAACCACGCATACTCCAAGGTCACCCGCCATAGCACCGCGGAAGTCAGACGCGCACGCCTCTGACGCCCATTCGGGGAACCTCTAGCTGTGACTCAGTTCACACCCGCCAGCCCGCCGCGCGCAAGGAAAGCGCCTGTGGGGAGGAAGCGCAACGCGACGCAGGTCCCAAGCTCCCTTTTCACTGTGATGCGCGCAACCGCTACTGTGGTGCTGGTGGTCCACTCCGCTCCCCCGAGCTCCGCGGTAGTGTTAGGGGTGCCGGCAACGTGTTTACTTTGCTTGCGTGCAAGGTCCCGCTCGGTGCCAACTGTTGACAGCCATTACACAAGTGTGCCAGACAAGCTCGTCGACACGCAAGCCCACTGCCCAGATGGCCGGCGCCGTGTTTCTGGGTTTGTGCTGTCGCCGCCCGAAGCGGGGCTTACAAGCAGTCTTTCAAACATAACCTTCCATTTATTCTAAATAGACATAATGATTTAGACAAATGCACAGTAAATATTTTATGTGAAATATTTCGAAACTACTAATTAATTTTTTCATTCAATTTATGTATTAAAATGGCGTCTTCATTTGTAATGGACCTTGTTTACAAAATAGGTTACTCTGGTTTTTTATCCCGTATGTATTATTGTTTTATTTTTGTTAATTGGTATCGATATAACTGATGGTATTTTATAATATTGCGATTAGATTTTGCATTAGTGGCGCTACCATTTCTTTCTATTATTAGAGTTAGCGTTACGTATTATGGTAGAATTGGTACTTCGTTAGTCTCTTCAATTTCCGTATCTTGTGCATTGCAACACAAATGCATTGTTTCTTTTTCGAGTAAGAGTGCACGTTATTAACTAATGTATAATTATATTCTACTATCTGTATAAATAACTTTCATGTGTGATGCTTTTAAAACATCTGTTCTCAGTTTACCTGTCACCTGTGTGTATGGTCTCCTGGGCCCCCTCAAGCTGTTTTCTTTCAGCTTTTAGCCCAGGAGTCCAGCCAGGATATTTTCTGGTAAATAAAGAGAATTGCATTGAATATAAACGTAAATGCAAGACAGAGCCTGGGCCTTAAGTGTTATTTGCAGCGTAACTGTAAATGAGTCTACCAGGAAAGTTACCCTTCGTATATCTCATTCGAGTAGACAACTAATTTGTGCCCTACCTTAAGTAGTACTCCGTTATTTTACTTTCTCATGGCGCGTTACCGCCGGCTCCACCTTGCGCATCGGCTAGGAGATTGTGCGGCTTCAGCGGTGAAAGCTGAGGCCGTGGTAATAAAACGTAATTATTAATGATTGTAAACTAAAACTGCCTCGCGTATGCACCTAGATTATAGCTTGCGCGCTATTTTCAGCCAGTAATTCGTAATTTATTTCTTCTCACGCCCCCATTTGGCGACCTGACTTTGGAATTAAGAGTTCTTACGACGGTAAAAAACTGACGACGTTGTCAAACGATGCCGCCTGCACGGAAGCCCGGAGCGGCCTGTACGACCAAGCTCATCGGTGAGAACACGCAGGCGGTGTGGGTGATTAATCATTAGAATCAAGACTGCCAACAAACATGAGCTTACTAATTCTGGAGCATTAAGTGCCAGAAGCACAGTAAGACTGTGAGACACGCTGTAGTGGAGTACTCCGGATTAATTCTGATTTGCAGGCTCAAAATACAGAAATAATGTGCGTTTTTATCAATTTTTTCTTCTCGCCGCGAGGTGGCGTCACGTCGCGGAAGCGCCTTCCGGAAGGCTAGAAACGCATTCCATTACATGGTCTCGAAGTTCCCTCGGCTGTCTCCTTAGGTGTCTCCGATTCTGGCCACAATTGGAACACACCAGAAGTATCAACGGCGCGCGTCCATCGGTCCGGTGCCGGCAGTACCACCTATCGACGGCACGATGCAACTTCAGTTAAAACTACAGTTAAAAGGCGAGAAAGGAAAACGCGGATCACACAGACCATGGCGTCTGCACGCGCTGCCCCCATTTAGCTCTCTCCTCACCATGGTTACCTACTTTCGTGCGTCACTATAGTCTTAGTGTGTCCACTATTCCGGCAAAACGGGGGTGGTTTAGGCGGAGGCGTTAACGTGAGTGGCCGGAGTGGTGCAGCCACCTGGTGGTGTATAGCTCGGCTAGACAAACACAGAGCTAAAATTGCAGTAACCAACTACATGCTCTGCTGCTGGTGCAATTTTTTGGCAGCGGATTAATTGTGAACACGATTACGGCACTGTCGAAAATTTACGCCAGCAGCTAAGCAGATTATAGTAACTGACTGTGTCTTTATATGGTTGAGCGTTGCACCACGAGCTGGCGCCACCAATCTGGCCGCTCACGGTTACGCCCCCGCTCATCCGGCAAACCGCCCGCGCTTGCCGGAATACCGGACGCAATAAAATTCTCTACTCAGTCATTTCGGATTTCCCGCGAAACGTCGGTTGCTATACCAACGAGAAATAAAACATTTTCTGTCTTGAAGTTGAGTCGTACCACCGATAGGTAGCCGTTGCCGTGGACGCGCACCGGCGTCGCTTCATCTGGTCTATCACATCTCGCAAGGAAGCCGAGGAGTGTCCCCACCTAAAGAGTATACCGGGTCTTTCAGCGAACGCTTTCAAAAATTTTTTAAAATTTATACAGTTTAAACAACTAAATAAAACACATTAAAATTTAGTTAAAATTAAACAAATTAAACAACTGACACAGCTGAGGCATCGAACTCGTCTTTCGTATATAAAATTAACGAAAATCTTGGCTGTGATTCCAGTAACGTCATGTACAAAATTCGATGCGAGGTGCGTAGGCAGGAATATATCGGACAAACAGAGACCCCTTTTCGCCTGCGGTTCAACAATCACCTCGCGCATGTGAAAACTCTCCCGAATTTACCCTTCTCCAGGCACGTCCAACTACCAGATCACTCCTTTGAACGCGTGGGCGTTGTGCTCTTGCAGTCTGGTTTCCAACAGACCCGTGCACGCGAGCAGAGTGAACCTTTGTTCATCCACAAATTTGGAACGTACGCTGAAGAAATTTATAAGAGTCCGGGGCGGCTGAAATTCCATCGGTATATGGAGTGAGACTGCATGGGGAGCGCGAATACATGTTGTCTACTAGAAAATTGATACGCTGGCCACGCCTGCTGCTCCCTCCGCCTGCGCCTAACGGGGGCCAGCGGAAAACTAATAATTCCAGGTTCCTCCGCTTTGCCACTCAAGTAGTCATTCTGAGTGACTTACTGCCCCTTCTGGGAATCCGCACGAGCTGACGTGGTGTCAGTTGTCCGTTAAACGTTCGAAAACTGGACCACAAGGAGGCTCCTTAACTCGGCCCCCTAAAACTAAGCCCAGGGATGTATTTGCTTTCCGAACCCCGCTTGTATATTCTCTTTATATTTTTTTTCCGCACCTCAGCTGCGCAACAATGGTGCCGGAACGGGCCGTGCCTTGTACATGTGTATTGTAACAGTGTTACATTCCACAAATTGCCGCTCTTCTGTCTTCCTTACGGGCCCCTTCTCTATTGTGCACCCCGCCACCCTATTCATCTTGCCCTCTCGCCCGCTACAACGGCGGCACGCTGTTGTGACGGTGACGTCTCAACGCAGCCGCCACTGTTGCGAAGGAGGATCCAAGGCGACGGTGATTAAACGAAACATTTATATGCAGTATGTACAAGGGCGCTACATGAACGGCTCAGAGGCCGCGGCATAATAGACTCGCACAAAAGCGTGCGGTGAGAAACGGGAGCGCGCCTCTGCTTGCTTTCGTCGTTGTCGTCTCTTCGGCATCCCGTGGTTCGGGCTTTTATAACCGCAGGAGTCGTTGCAGTTGCCATCGGTGCGAACTCCTTCAATCAGGACCCTCCGCGGGTTGCTGTGCGAATTTCGACGAATGGACGAGAGGCACCTGCAGCAGGCGATCCCGGTGAAGTGGTTCATCGGCGCCGCTCCGGCGGCGCCACCGGATGTAACCCGAACACGACTCGCCGTCGGGCCCGGCCAATTCGCTCGGCGCCCACCTTCAGCCGCATGCCGGCAAAGCGAACTTTTGTTTGGGAGCTCTAGCACAACAACGCACACTGGTGCTGCGCAGCGACCGTTTTCTCCCTCCTTGCCTCGTGTCAACGGGACCCTCGCTGCCGCTACTCTCCTCCCCCCTCCCTTCCATTCTCCGACTTATGTATCCTTGCTTTTGCCCTGCAGCGTTGCCAATAAGGCAGCTTTAAATCTGCCAAAGCGGCGAGTCAATCCCGGTCACAACTGTCGTTTTCGGTGTGATGTATCTCAGACGACCGGGCACCAGGTCTGCTGTCTTCACTATCCGTGCTGAACTGCCATTTTCTTATAAACCCTGATGAAGATCGGTCCACCGCTCTAAACTGTGGAAATTCAATACTTATTCTGTTTACCTTGCAGAACGCTCCAAGTTCTTTACGTTTGAAAGGTAGCCTGAAACATTCGTCCATACACACGCACACTATATATATATATATATATAATCTGCAGGCTTTCTGTGGGTGTGTGAACACACCAAGAGTCTCGAACTGGTCAGCAGAGTCTGCCGCATTTCGCCACACTTGTCCGAAGGTCTGTCGCGATGCTTTGAACTTGAGCGAAAGGAGCACGAGCGAACAGGGGATGGGGGGAGGGGGGCGCGTTCGGGGTGAAAACTTGATCGGGGCTGCAAGAGAGACGCGCCGTGTGGCGCCGAACTATACGGCTTGTACACTCAGACGCTCGTTCGCTTTTTTCAAAGATGCCAGGCTGACGTCGTTTGCGCGCGTGTTTGTGTGTGTATGCGTGTGCATGCGTGTGTGTGTGTGTGTGTGTGTGTGTGTGTGTGTGTGTGTGTGTGTGTGTGTGTGTGTGTGTGTGTGTGTGTGTGTGTGTGTGTGTGTGTGTCACTTCATTGCCCCGAGCCCTCTGGCCCCCTGCTATGGTGGCTAGAGGGAGAGGTGTCAGCATCGGCTGGGCTGCACCGCGTATGGTGGAGCGACCTTTTTTCATGACAACGACACGTGGCGCGCTCGTCGTCTTCGAGATGCCTAGCGCGATGTTGTGTTTGAGCAATCTCTCCGGCTCTAAGCGAGCGTCGTGAAGTTAACTTCGCCTGCCCCACTTTTGTTTGCTTGTCACAAGGTGTTCTGAATAGCCTTCTTGACCCAAACCACTGGAAAAATTTGGTCGATATGCAGAGTAAGCTGGATGATCTCCTGGATGTGGGCCACCTAAATGAAGTTCAAGAGATGGTAAAGGCATGCGATGCGATGCCAGATCATCATGAAATGGTAGGATCAAATACCGACTCTCCCAACCTACTACGTTAGTGGGTATGTGGCCAGGAAAATGCTAATGAGAACAAAGTGCGAAGAGTGTTCTCAGCTGCTGCTTCAAGCAAAAGACTCGCGCTTGCTTCCGGAAGAGTCGTGCCGTAGCAACCACATGGGTAGAGGTGGCCTACTTTACTCATCTCAGGCACTAAAAGACTTGGTTGCTGCGATGGAAGATGACTTCACGCATTGTTCCAGCTTTAACAAGTTGAAGGCTGACAGCATCATGGACCTTATTACTTGCCTGTCAATGAATGAGCTGGCAATGGTTGGCTGTGCGCAACATGGTGTAGAAGTCACCAACAAAGTGATACGGTTTTTTGTTATCACGAGGTTGCACTTCTTTGTCGCAGGAGAGAACGCATTGAATAAAGGGAAGCTAGAAAAAATGAAGTACATCAAGCTGAGATGCATCACATAACTGCATAACTGCAAAGTTTATATCTGCAAGACCAACACAACGCGTTTGTATATGTCAATTGTTCACATCACATTGTATGCCCAGAAATATCTGCATATCTGAACAGAACTTCCCACTCGACAAATTATTATTGTTTGCACTGCACCTTGTTCACCGTCTGTGGCCACTATATATTAGATTTGCGCTCCACTTCATGTCATATTGTTTGTTTCAGAGCTAACAGCTATGCATATACAGTCGTGTGCATTATTTTATTAAGAATAAATATTATATTTTTTTCTAAGGCATTCTTGGCATTATCTGAGCGGTACTACATACGCGAAATTAGTTGTTTGCAGGTTTCTAATATTGGAAACCAAATTTTCCTTTACACTCTCGTTATGCTCAGTTTTGACCATTGATGCCTACAGGTCCACCTTCCATTGCAAAATTAAATAAACTTGAAATAATCTCGGTTCACTCGAGCAGCCCGTTTCAAGTGCTGAGGCGCGCACCATCCAGTAGACTATCAGGACAAGCGTCTGTAGCTAAAGGCACTAATAAAGTCACCGCCAGACACAACTGCATACGGCACCTCATAATAGACCCTTAAACTGTAAAAGCGGCACTGCCAAACCGCAAACGACCGACTGCGGAAGCTTTCCCTGTTCGGTGCAAGTATGAGTTTCATAATTGTTGCACTGAGCGCGAAGCTAGAGCAAGGCGATAAAATAAGCAAAATTTAGTAGTACGTTAGGCCAGCTGCAGTGATAAAGTCCCCTAACCTTTAAAATGATTTGCGGAGCGAGAAAGCTGCGGAGCGAGAAAGCACTTCACAGCGAACCAAATAAGCGCAGCGGACCTTAGCCAGCGTACGGAAGGCATCTCGGAGCCGACAGGAGCGTCGCCGCATTGTCCTGAACAAATTCTCCTTCTCGGGCGCTCCGATGCCGACACCTCCCCCTCTAGCCACCATACCACTGCTTCAACGTCATAATGGCGCTGGAGGGAAACGACTGTTACCCATTGCTACCCATTGTTACCCAATGTTACCCACGCCGCTACCCGTTGGTTCGGGCACTTCCTCTATGGTAACGCGGATGGCGTTTGACCATAGAGATTCCTTGGAAAAGATTACTAGAGATGTGCGAATATTCGAAACTTTAGAATTACGAATCGAATATTGGCCATTTCGATTCAGTCTTCGCACCGAATAGTCACTATACGTAATTACGAACATTTGAGTGAATTTCGAATATTTCAAATCGCCAACTGTGGTCAATTAGGCATAAAATTGTAGCGAGGGTGTTTAAGTTACATCCCCCGCCCGCCTTATAGTAGACAAAATACGAGTAATGTAGCCTTGACACGCTATGTCGCGCAGGAAACCAGACATTTCCGGGTAACCTTTCTCACTTATAAAAGAACCCGGAGAATGCGAAAAGTCCATATTTGCGAATAATGCACCATCAGTGGTTTCATTAAGCAAGGCTTCGTAGTGCGATGTAATTAAAGAGAGTTGCTACCGCTGTGGATGCATCAGGGTGTTAAAGTTGTTTCATATTTACGCTGAAAAACGCAGTTGATTATTCGATGTTTGAAAAGTATTCGATATACGATTCGATTCGCTTTTGGCGTTATTCCATTCGTATTCGAAATTACCATAGGGAGCTCTGGCGTTGCGGTACTTCGTGTGGTTTCGAACGCCCCGATGACGTTGCTTACTACGTTTTATCAATCTAAATTTCGAAGTACTCATACTTCTTTAAACACGAAAAGGCCATTTCTCCGGTGACACGGGTAGTCGCGGCGAGTTGCTACAATTCTAATGCTATAATTTGTCGCAAATGTTGAAATTACAAAAGCTGCAAAGCCGTTTGAAGCCAAAAGGTCGAACTTTAAGCAAATCTACGTAACTGCCCATCATTCTTACGCTGGTTGAGACGGCATATGCTTGCAGGTACTGTAGACACTGGCTGCAGAGTTCACTCTAGTAATTTTTGTAGAAAACTGTCTGCCGTCGCCACGCCGTGTGGAGGCATGCTCACTCGATGGGCGAGATTCAAGACTCTCCTTCAGAGTATGAAGACCGAAGGTAACTAAACTTCCCAAGGAGCCCTCGGAACATAAATGTGCGATGTGCTCCGTCTCTGCTGCGTCTTCTTCGACATCATATACTGAGCCCAGTAGGGACGTGAAGTCGCCAGTAAGCCGCAGGTTTTTTCCGTCTTCATGGGATCCGCTTCTCGGTGCTTCGCTTCCACGTACGAACGGGCTTTCCACATTGTCTATATGTTCAAAACATGTAAAGCCTGCATATTTTTGGTGTCTATACAGGGTTATAATTTTTTACGTTTTCCGGAATTTTTCAGAATCGTCTTTTGCACAGAACATAATACTTGTTTTTCAGCTGTATTATTCAGAGAGGCTGGCAATACTTGCACAACAGATCAAACCCATATTCAACCAATCAAAGAATTTCACTAAATAACTTCTTAACTATATATATATTTTACGGTATATCTTGTAACTTACGAATTGTAACCGGTGAGTTTGCAACGCGTGCCTCCTTGTAATGAATTGTCAGATTGTCACCGGTTTGGAGATATATATGCGCCATCAAACTTGCCCTATATATGCATTGTTGTTCCACTTACTTTTATTACAAAACGCTCTTCCATTCGCTGAAGCACAAAAGAACTGGAAGGCCCATGTATTTCGTCCCATATAATGACAAATACATCGAAATTAATGCCTTGGGGAGATTCATTTGAAGTGGATACGTCTTGCAAATTCACGGGCCACAATTAATAAATTATAATATGTGCTGTGAAGTAATTAAGACGAAAGTTAGTGATTTTCTTTAATTTGTTGAATATGTGTTTCGCCTTTCGTGCTAGTACTGTATGCCTCTTCGAATAAACCATCTCGAGAACAATTATTGTGCTATCTAGCACAGGTGATTTTTAATAAATTCCCGAAAACTTAAAAATGATCACCCGGTATATTCGAAAACCTGCAAGATATGGAAACAGGTTTACCTTACAGGTACACTAAATAGAAATAAGCAGCCGGGTAGCATAGACAGGATACTGCTGTGTCACAAAAGTCGCGTTATTTCTTGAATTCTCCACCCCCACACCTATTAAGCATCGCTTCTTTACGAATGGGCCGCAAGCCTACGTGCTGCACCGTTTAGCAAACTGTAGGCAACGTGATTTTGGGTACATCAAGAGCACGTGAGCTGTGTGCGTTCGTGACTGCTGTTTTGTGTGTGATTAACTTGTTCGACGGAGAAGGTGACTGCTGGCAGGGTAGAAACCATGGTGGCTACACACCCAGGCTACGTGAATTTGGCTGCGTCCGCAGCTGTTGTTTTATGTACTATTAAATTGCTTGCCAGTGAAGGTGACCGCTAGCAAAATCTGAACCATGGTGGAGGCACGCCCGGCCTACGTGAAGCCGTCTTCGTCCGCAGCTATTGTTTTGTGTGTGATCAAACTGACTGCCGGTGAAGGTGACCGCCAGTGGAGTCTGAACTATACGGCGAGATCCAGTGTGCGCGCGTGAGAACCATGTCTGGCCGCCAGGAGGGGAAGGCCGACGCCTCGAGAGTTTTGTAGAAACGCACCGATCCTACACTTCAGCAGCCTGCTCCGGGGAGAGAGAGAGAGAGAAACGATAAACGAACACCGAGCAACTCCCGGGAAAATAAGCTGCTGACATCACGCCCCGACACCGAACACCGCCAGCCACCGTGGGAGCCAGCCGCCGACGTCTCGGCGCCGACTCGAGGGTCACTTACAGGCCGCATCGGTTGGGACGGACTGTTGGCGTTCCCGGTTTACTCTGTCACTTTTGATTGTATGGACTGTGGACTGTAAATATTTGCTTTCCCGATTACTGTTTAGAAATGCAGTTTGAACTTATGTTCATTGTTCACGTTGTGATTGCACATAGTAATTGTTCAACCTTGTTACACCTGTTCATTGGAATTGTAACTCTCATGCTTTTTCTGTCTAACATATTCACATCCACTACTTAATAACGCCAGTTTGATTTGTTGCTGAGAAATCACATCAAATTACTCCTCTCTGCTTGATTTCATCAGTTCACGACGGCAATTGGCGAAAGCCAGGCACCAGACCCAACCCGTCGTGTCACTACACAGGAAGAGCTAACGCATCGATTCTGAGTCATGACATTATGCTGCTATGAAGAGCTCACTTTCAGTTATTTGGCGAAGATAGAGTTTCGATCGTCTGCTGTCCTTGGTTTTCCGTTGGAACGGGAATTTGTTCTTGGACAATAACTGGCAGTTGTTTATCGAATGCAGACAGGAGGCGATGGAGATCAGATGGACCACAAATATTTATAGGTAAACTTCTTTACATACATGACAGATAAATTGATTACAACTTGGAAGAATTGAGACACAGTCTCACCCTTCGACTGTCTCAATGACTGTTAGAGCCCAGACTCATTTTAACGTACATGATACAGAGCCTCAGTCATCTGTCAACGATCCTGATTTCAGCCCAGTCTGAGGGGCAGCAAATCATCTCGATTATTATAGCTCAGACGGACTATGAAAAATGGTAGTAGGGCCGTTGGCCCGTAAGTTTAATGTTCCCATAAATATTTGACGCCAAAGGCGCACTGACTTTTCCAAACTCGTTCGTCGGGCCATACAACGAAACAAGCCAAATAAACACACTATCAGACACACGGAGGAAGGAAACTAAGGAGAGGCCCTGACGTCACTCTTGGTGAAGCAAAAGTGAAGCTGGCAGTTGGCGTTGCTCATGGCGATGCTCCGCCTTTTGGGCCACCCTCCTCTCTTGTTTACATCTTTAGCGAAACCACGCCGTGGTAACGCGCGCGGAGCGCGCGCGCTCGCTCTGCAGCAATACTAAACAATCTCGATGTCTCATTGCGTTGCCGTTGCCGAACCCATGTTAAAAGAAGTTCATAATGATCTTCGCAAATTGGGCCATGAGGTAGAATCAGCTGCTTTTACCGGCTTTTATGAAAATAAACATTCCTTAAATATAAGGCCAGCCAACTGAACTGTTCTCATTAACCGCAGGTACCGGCCGCTACCCAGCTCTTGCGTGTTCTTTAAGAAAAGGTCCCCTTTATCGCTGCCTTCTACTTGCTTTTCTCTGCTTGGGCTTCCTGGGGCCCTCATACGGTCTTGCGAGCTGAACGTCTGGCGATGCCAAAAAAGATGTACGCATTCTTACTGCACTGCAAGAACGCACTGGAGACACGTACGACACACCAACCCATTTGCGATCCATTCGGAGTTTACGAGCACAAACACATTCTCGCTTGAGGAATCGTCGTGCTTTATTGAACAAACTTCGGGTGGCCGCGCATCACTTCGACAGCGCGCCGGCGAGGAGGCAGAATGTCATTTCTGACTCCGCGTTTAGGTTCATTGACTGCGGCTTGAGGTGCCTTCTTCGCACGATAAGTGAAGCGACAAGGAACCAAAGTTTTGCGATAGCCGGCGCACAATGCAGAACAGTACGCGCGTGGAACCGGCCTACCCGCGACCAAGGAACAGCCGTTTGCTGTGTTCGCAGGTACGCTCTGTGGAGCCTTGCTCACTTTTGCGGCGCATCCGCTAACCTTCCCTGCGCTTCGCGCGCGCACAGATAAGTTACGCCTGCGGTAGGGAGGATTATTTCCTTAATAAGTCAAAGCAGCCTCTTCTTTCCCATCTTCCCGGATGAAGAGTCCACTGGCCGGCGCACGGTGCGGAACAATACGTGCGAGGACCCGGCCTACGTGGGAGCATGGAATAGCTAGCCGTTCGACGTGTTCGCAGGTGTACCTTCTGTGGAGCCTTGCATATTCTTGCAGCGCATCCGCTAACCTTCACTTCCCTGTGCTTCTCGCACGCACAGATGAGATAAGCTTGTGGTAGGGAGGATTCGTTCCTTAATAAGTCAAAGCAGCCGTCCCGGATAAAGAGTCGACTGACCATGACTGCTTTTTCTGCGTTTCTTTCCCAGCGAACGATGCGCGAAAGGCACCGTTTTTTCAGTTTTCGTTCCGCGCACGAGTTGTGCGGACGCTTGCCTAGGTATCCGCTCATCCAATGCCTAGTTGTTGTGTGCCAGGATGCATGTCGCGCACGCCGAAAAGTGGACCGCCCATATCTTTTCACGTGTAAGTGAATTTCCTTATGTGCAGGGGCGTAGCCAGGGGGGGCTTATGGGGCTTCAGCCCTCCCCCCCCGAAATTTTTTCGTGCTGTCCATGCACCGCCGACCAAAGCGCCCCCCGGCGCCGGAAATCACTCTGGATTTTGTCTCGAATGTTTAGAATGTCTAGAATGTATACTTAAATATACTGTTGCGAGGTGTTGTGTATACATGCAGTGAACTTTGTTTCCAGTGACACTTTTTTGTCTTTTATCAAGCCGTATTTTCGCATTTGTATATCCCATTATATCTTTGCATTTCTAATGTACCAGGGGGAGTCAAATGAAAGTGCGCCTGCCCTAACCGCGCAATAATGGTTCGGTTCATTATCTGCGAGGCATGCGCGTAGGAGAACGGCATGTCTCATTTGCAAAAGTGACACGCAGGTGTGAAGATAAATATTCTTTAATGCTCTCATACACTGGGTTGAATATGGTTGCGTCACATAATGGACACTTCAAAAGTTGAACAGCTCGGTGTCACGAAGTTTTTGACAGCTAGAGGTGTTTCCAAAACAGAAATTAATCGCCGTATGGCTGCCTTTTACGTCGAGCACGGCATTTAATTGACCACTGTGAAGTGTTGGAGTAAACGGTTTAAAGGACGTTGTAAAGACATTCCAAGACCGGGCAAAACCATCGTGCAATCACCCCCCACACAATTTCAAAGGTTCATGAGCTGATTAAACAAGAACGGAGGATAAGCATCGATGAACTGTCAGACCGTCTGAACATCAGTCACGGTTCGGTTCACGCCATAATTCATGAGCTTCTCGGTTATCGGCTCTTTGCTGCGCAATGGATCCCCAAGATTTTGATCCATCGCGAGAAGACGGAAAAGTTTCGTGCTGCCTTGACTCATCTGATCGGGTATCACAATGAGCATGACGACTTCTTGTTTGCAATTCTGATCGGGGTCGAACCTTGGTGCCACTACTACGAGCCTGAAACACGACGGCAAAGCTTACAGTGGAAACATTCGAATTTACCACGTCCAAAGAACGCAAAGGCCATCATTTCCGCTGGAAATGTGTTGTTGACTTTTCTTTCGGCCGTCAGGGTCCATTACTGATAGAATTTGCTAAATCTTGAGAGGCTATCAATTGTTTCCGATATTGTGAAACGCCAGAACGGCAGTGTGTCGCAGTCAAGAACGAACAACGTGGAAAATTGACGAATGGGGTCATCTTGTTCCACGACAATGCCTGTCCCCACGTCGCTTATGTGGTTAATACAAAACTGGCAAAATTCAAGTGGGAAACGCTGCAGCATCCGCCATACAGCTCAGACCTGTCACCTTGCGACTTCTACATTTTGGGGCAGCCAAAAAAACAGCTCAAGGGAACCAGATGCAGACTTTTTGAAGCAGCAACCCAAGGAGTTTTGTAAGACGGGAATCACGCGACTCGTTAGTCAATGGGACAAATGTCTAAATTCTCATGGAGACTACTTTTAAATAAAGTACCCCGTTGTTGGCTCACATTCATTTGACTTGCCCTCATATATCATGCAGAATTCCTGCTTTTTATACGTGCCCTCTGTTGCGACTAGGGTTTCGGTGCAATTACTCACGGTGCAATTACTCACGGTGACAGCTGCTTTTGCGTAATACATTAAAACAAATTACAGCGTCATTGAGGTTTTTCACTGGCCATTGCATATATACAAGAATGTAAGCACGGTTCTTGAATGACAAAGTTTCATTAACATATTTGTCCTCAACTTGTTCAGTTCATTGACTTTTAATTTTTCATATCAGCGGCATGCACTGCTTTCCTGGGTTCGAAATGATATAGTTCTAAAGTTCGTGTGATATTTTCTTTACCTAATAAATAGACAAAAAACATGGAAGCATTGACGTCAGTTACGTTGGGCACAATTTTTGGCACATACGAGTATAATATTTTATGAAAAAATACATATTTTACTTGTATTTACAATGCGTAGCTTTCAAGAATTTGTTTACAGCCTCTTTGGCAATGACAATGCAGTTATTATTCATGTATTTGATCCCTCGATAAATTGTTTAAGAGGAAGCTTTAGCTCGGGCCCAATCCGACGCGGCCTATTCAAATACTTGTAAAACGCAGAAACGCTGCTCTGAGATAATCCTGCTAATCGCTTTTATTGAAATTGGTTGCATTTGAGAGAGAAAGTTAAATCCTAGTGTCTGTTGGAAACAGAACTTCGATTTAGGGCCTGAATTTTGTTTAAAATATTTTGGAAAATTCGAAAGTTTGAAAAAATAGAAGCACGGCGTTTACAAACTAATAGCTATGCATGAAGAACAGATATTGTGGTTCTGTAACCGGCATTTATTATAACAGTCAAAGCGGACAAGTTTGCTGTGTCAATTTGTATCTTACGTTAATTGGTTACGTTGTGTACAAGGGTTCTGCACAAGCCGTATTTCCACAATACTGAATTTTTCTGAGATTCATGTGTAACATATCCATTTTGTCCGCTGTAGATGTGCTATTAGATGCAATTCACAGAATTGTGATATCATTTTTCATTGTTGAGTCACGGAGTTTTAAACTTGATAGTTTCGTTTTCTGAAAATTTTCGATTTGGCCAATTTTTAATAAATAATGGACCACCTAAGTGAAAAATTCGAAACCAGTAGTCACTAGAATCAAACTTGTTCTTTTAAATGCAACAAACTTCCTCAAATTTGGTGATGTGGTTGCAGGGAAAAACGAAGTCCCCTTCTACATGTATTGAAATAGGAGCACCCGAGCTAAACCTTCCTCGAACAAAATTTCTGGCTACGCCACTGGCCCCATATATATATATATATATATATATATATATATATATATATATATATATATATATATATATATATATATATTACGTCTAAGCGCGTAAAGGGGACGTGTGGATCAAGAAGAGAAAGAAGTAGGAGAACGAATACTGTGCAGCGGCCCTTCCTGTGGTTCGTAGCCTGCCGTTCCTGCTCTCGCACGCCTAAATCAACCCCTTTTCTCCGTGCTTAACGTAAGAATATATATATAGATATATATATATATATATATATATATATATATATATATATATATATATATATATATATATATGGGGCCAGTGGCGAAGCCCCCCCCGAACAAAATTTCTGGCTACGCCACTGCTTATGTGGTTGGTGTTTTATCAGAGGAAAAACTAGAATTTAAGATACAGGTATTCACATAGCGCTAATAATTCTATAGTTATAGTATAACAGCAAAATATTTTATTCGCGCAGTATAAGTTATCATCTAATACATATGCACGTGATTCTTCATTAACAGGTTTCCCGGTGACACCGTTCGTGCCACAAATGCAACATGCGCTGTCAAAAGCAGGAATCACAGACCTGCAAGGCGTTCACTGTCAGATTCTGAACCGCATCGGTTTCGGTCTGCGATGGCACGTTAGCATGATTCCGCTGAACTGGAGGCATAATTTCCCGCGGATATTTGTTCGTCCGTGGTCAGTGCCGTGGCGCGGTACATTGCGTACAGCGTGTCAGGATTGGGGGCTCAATCCTATCGCTCGTGGTCCGTTGTCAAGATTGGAGTCCGGCATGAATTCGAAGGTAGCTGGCCCATGCCGTCGTCGAACTTATCCACGCTGAGGACGTTGATGAAGGGAAGAACTGCTTCTCATCGAGAACGAGGAATATGGGTTTATTTACAATATATATCAGTCTAACATGACTGTTTGAGAAAGATTGTCAGTCCAACATGACTGCTCAAGAGAAGTGCCCCGAGCATTCGCACCACAGCAGTTTTTAAACACTCGGTCCTCCCGCGATACAAGGTGACGCGAACGTTCGTTTACTAACTGTAAATTCGCCACCGCCTCGCAGAACAGTTTACGCACACAACGGCACACACATTCCGATGTGCGGAGGCGACGTCAGAGGGGCGCCGTTCCGGGAAGCTCGGAGCCATTCTGGGTAGCTCGTTGTCTTGCGTCGCGGTCGGCGCGTGGGAAGCAACAAAAAACGGCTTTCCCGTGGCACCTCGCTCACGCGTACCAGATCAGGTCCGCGCTGGGGAGTTCGGGCACAATAGTTCGTCCGCCGGACTCATTCCGTCACAACGGCGATGGGGCTAGATGATGGCGGCGGTTTTCAGCACAAAGCCCGCTTCATCGAACGCATCCTAGCTGAAGCGACGGAGAGTGGGGGATGCGCGTCTTGTTCTCCAGTCCTAATTGAGTGGCAATCCTGCATTGCAGCTCGCCATTCTTAACAGCGCCTCCATGGCCCGAAAAATCTCGACTGTCTAGCGCTGACAACCGCAAGGCAGGAAGAGAACGGCTGGTGGTCAAGGGGGCGGGGGGGAGATTGATGCCGTGGCTCGCAGCGACCACTTGTGTATTGATGTCACCGCCCCAAAACATCCACCAAGGACGGGGAACTGCAAAATGAACCCCACAACACGGCTCTGCGCCGAGATGACGTGCATTGGCTCTCACTTTAGACCCGCTAGGCTTCAAAAAACAACAACATAAGTGCAGAAACAAAAAGATTGCTGCATTTCGCTATGCCAATTTTTGAAGCAAATTCCTGCTGACAAATTCAGCAATCATGGAGGGAATCCTGCTAAATGAGAGGGGATCTTCTTCGCTTAAAAAAAATTAACACTAGTAACCCTAAAATTTAGGCGGGACCCTCAAACGCAGAATTCAAATTAGCCTGCTCAATCCATCCGCATTGCTATGCAACTATCCCTTATATCTAACGGAGAAGTTCTACTCTTGGAGAGCGAGGCTCCATCGGAGCAAGCGACAATTTTTGTGTGACATTTGATTGAGCCACATCAGAGGACAGTGGGCGGTCTCGAAGATGAACTTCGCTCCGTACAAGTAACACGACAATTTCTGTGCGGCCCAAACCAAACAAGCGCATTCCTTCTCTGAAGCGCTGTAAGCTTCCTCTCTTACATTTAGTTTACGGCTGGCATAGAGGATAGGATGCTCCTCGTTATCGTCGCCGACCTAAGTACCACGCCCATACCTCTGTCGCTTGAGTCGCATTGAACTATGAATTCCTTTGTGTAGTCTGGCGCGCGAAGCCCAGGGCGAGAAACCAATAGCGTTTTCAAACTTTGGAAAGCGTTCTCTTTGTCCTTATCCCAGTGTTCGTTACTCGGTGCTCCCTTTCGGAGGGCGTCCGTTAATGAACTTGCCATTTGCGAGTAATTCGGAATGTGCCGTTGATAGTGCCCCACAAGTCCCAAAAATGAACGAAGGTCTGTTTTCGTGCGCGGCTGAGAAAATTCTCCAATGGTAGGTATTTTCAGCTCGGCCGGCCGTCTCGTGCCCTGACCGACAACATGGCCCAGATAAGTAACCTGCGAACAACCAAACCTACACTTTCCCGCTTTCATCGTTAAGCCGGCTTCCCTCAACCGTGAGAACACCTGTTTGAGGTGCGATACGTGTTGTTCCCAGCTGTCCGAAAAAATTGCTACATCATCAAGATAGGGCAAGGCGAACTCCTGCAAGTCTTTTAGGACAATATCCATTAACTTAGAGAAGCTAAACGGCGCGTTCTTCAGCCCGAAGCTGATTGCGAGAGGGCGAAAAGTGCCTACAGGTGACATGAATGTGGCATAGCGGCTGGCACTTTCTGAAAGGGGAACTTGCCAGTACCCCCGCACGAGATCTCTAGTTGAAATATATTTAGCATCGCTAACTCTTTCAATTCGTTCCTCAATATTGGGTATCGGGTACAGCTGATCCCTAGTGATGGCATTTAACTTCCTGTAGTCAACACACGGACGAGGGTCCTTGTTAGGGGTTTCTACGAGTATTAGCGATGACGTGTAGTCACTCTCAGCGGGCTCAATAACTCCCAACTCTAGCATGCGCTGTATCTCTGCCTCCGTAATCTCTCTTTGTCTTGGAGACACCCTGCAAGGCTTTGATCTTACTGGTTCGGTTGATGTCAGCTCAATTTCATGCGTTATTAGTTCGGTTCTACCCGGCCGATCGCTGAATTTGTCGAGATATTCCCCTAACAGCTCTTTTAGCTCATCTAGCTGCTCGGGTCTTTGAGCGTGCGAGCTTACCGAGTGTTCCACTACTTCTTCTAGGCCAATTTCAGAGTTGGAGGTCGCGCTATACTCCTTATACTTGGTACTAGTGCCATCCTGCTCTTTGATGGTATAGTTAACGACTCCGCTCCGCTCTATATACGGCTTCATCAAATTGCAGTGATATATCTTCACCTCCTTCCTGCGACCGGGCATTTTCAGAGCATAGTTAGTATCTGAAAGTTTGTGCAACACTTTAACGGGCCCGTCCCAGTGAACTTCAAGCTTGTTCTTTCTTGAAGGTTAGAGGATCATTACCTGGTCTCCGACGTTAAACGTACGAAGCCTCGCATTCTTGTCGCAATAGAATTTGGCGTTCTTTTGAGCTACTCCCATGTTCTTTCCGACTAGTCCTTGGGTTGCGCTTAGCCGTTCCAGCAAATTTAGCACATATTCAACCACTGCTGGACTCTTCCCTCTTTCCTCACACATCTCTCTTAACATTCTCAGTAGAGAACTGAGTGTCCTCCCATACACTATAGTTCTGCTGGCGAGAACCCTGTCGCTTCATGTGGAACCGTTCGCAAAGCAAACAATGTTGCCGGCAGACAGTTCTCCCAGTCCTCCTTATGTTCGTAACAGAGCACAAGCAAAACTCGCTTAAGCACCGAATGCCACCTCTCTACACTGTTTGACTGAGGGTGATAGACAGAACTTTACTCCGCACTTCTTCAAGAATGTGGAAGTCAGTGCGCTCGTGAATACTGACCCTTGATCTGCCTGAATTTCGGCTGGAAACCCAACTCGTGCAAACACTGTCAAAAGCGCGTCTACTACTTCGGTGGAACTGAGCTCTTTCAAAGGGATTGCTTCTGGAAACTTGGTAGCCGGACACAGCATGGTGAACAAGTACCTGTAGCCCGATTTTGTTTTTGGAAGAGGCCCTACCGTGTCTATTACAAGTTGTCTGAAAGGCTCTGTTATTAAGCGCACTACCTTCAGTGGAGCTTTCCATGTCTCTCCTGGTTTACCAGAACGCTGGCAGGCGTCGCATGATCTTACAAAGTTTTCTACGTCTTTGAAACAGCCAGGCCAGTAGTATTCCATAAGCAATCTTTCCTTTGATTTGTTTATGCCTAGGTGGCCGGACCACCCATTTCCATGACAGAGACTCAAAAGGTCCTCCCTGTACTTAGTAGGTACGACTAACTGATCTAAAATCCTACCCTTTCGATCTCTGTAATTTCAATATAACAATCCTCCTCTCTCATGTATCGTCATGTTGCGCCTAGCAATGCCTTCTTTAGCTGTGTCATGTAATTTAGCTAAGCTCTCATCATTCTTTTGCTCGACTGCCGGTGACTGTCTATCCACACGTAAAAGCTGATCAAAGTTCTTCGAGGCCGGTGATAATAACGACCCTGTCACGCTTGTGAGTGCGTCAGCTTGCTCTTCCTGCAGGCTAGAACTTTGACACTCTAGTGCTACGCTTTCATTGAGCTGGTCAGGTGGCAGGCTCTCCTCGACTGTTCTTTTGTCCCTAGGGCCTAGCTCGGATTCGGGTATTGAAGTTATCCCCTTTTATGTTTCCGCTGGAGGAGCTTGTGCAATTTCAGCCGAAAGCGCCGCGATCTTACGAGCTTGGCCTCGGGTCAATGCTTGTACTATGCAATCTCCCAGTTTGAGCCCTTTGTCGCGCAGTAACTGATTCGAATGATTCGAAAAAATGTAAGGATACTGCAGTGACAAAAAATTGGAAACTGCAGCCTCAGTCTCTGGCTCCCCGAATGGTCCATTGATTTTGACTTTGGCCATGAGCAGACATACGCTGTATTCTTCTACAATCTGTTTTTTCCATGCTACTTCTCCGGTGAAGTCATCTACCGTCACGTAAGATGGATGGACAATGTCCATCGTGGCGGCCCTGTCTCTTAGCACTCGGCATGGTTTTCCATTAACTTGCAGGTCGTGAAGATATGGACTTAAAAGTTCCATATTCTCATCTTTTTCCTCCACGTAGGAGAAAACTACGCTAGACTTCCCGCAGTTTACAGCTATACGTCCCAGTTTGTGGCATTTGTAACAGCGAATTGGTCTAAAAGATTCGAATTTTCTTTTCTATTCTTTTTGTGCGGTTTCTCCATTAGGTTTCTCCTCGTTCTTTTCTACGGGCTTTTCCGCCATGCCTACAGGCTCCGATCGTCTAGTCTGCTCACCCCTTTTGAACGGAAATGGTTTCCGCGGTCCACTTCGACCGTCCAAGTTTCCGTCCTCGGCGTTCAACTTTCTACGGGTTGCGTACTCTTCGGCTAATTCGGCCGTCCTTTCCACAGTGTTTACCTTCCCTCTGTCTTGCACCCACAGTTTCACAACTTGGGGGATGGTTTTGTAAAACTTCTCTAGACACATGCATTCAATGATCATGTCTCTGCTGTCGTACGCTTCCGCGCTTTTAAGCCACTCGACTACGTTGGCCTTTAAGCTATATGCAAACTCCGGATATCCCTCGCTATCTTTCTTGCCTGTGCTCCTAAACCTTTGCCGAAAAGCTTCGGCTGAAAGGCGGTATGTCTTTAGGAGACCAGCCTTAACTTTTGCATAATCATATGTATCCGGAGCACTCAGTCTGCCGATTGCTTCCGCCGCCTCACACGGCAACATAGACAGCAACCGCTGTGGCCATGTACTCGGGCCGAAGTTCATCTTTTCGCCAGTCCTTTCAAAATTGCTTAGGAACACGCCTATGTCGGTCCCGACCTCGAATGGCTTTAACAGCCTCTCCATGAGGTACGATTCTGCCTCACTTGATCGTCCAAGAGCGCCTTCACTTCCTTGAGACAACTCCAAACGTTTGCTTTCAAGTTCAAGTTGCATTTTTCTTAACTCGCGATCTTTATCGCGTTCCTCTCTTTCTCTTCCCCGCTCTTCTCTGTCCCGTTCTTCTCTTTCTCTGTCCCGTTTCTCTCTTTTTTTGAGAAGTTCAAACCCCATTTCAATTTCTTCCTCACTGGCCTTTTCGGAAATTAGCTCCAATAATTCCGATTTTAGCATTTCCTTGCGCACATCTAGGCCGAGTTCCTCACCAACAATCAACAATTCGTCTCTCAGCAGTGTCCTTAACTCCATGATTGCTGCTTTACTGCCTTGATTCTGCTCTCTAAATCTAGCTAGGAAAACACAACCTAGCTAACACTCAACAATCTAGCTTCCCTACAGTTCTAAACAGAACAACCACAAAATGAAGCCTAGAGAGTCAAAGCAAGAACCAAGCACTCACCGCAGATACAGCACCATGTCGCAAAGTCCATCTCACCGCTATCAGCCAGTTGTCCGGATTGGGGGCTCAATCCCATCACTCGTGGTCCGTTGTCAAGATTGGAGTCCGGCATGAATTCGAAGGTAGCTGGCCCATGCCGTCGTCCAACTTATCCACGCTGCACTCTAAGCCAAAAAGGACTAAAGCGGGTATGGCTGTTAGTCTCTTGGGGGAATAAATGATCTGCCACAGATTTTGAACCAATTTTGGACTAACTGCGGGAGCTAATGCGGCGGCCTAACTGGGGGAGCAACTACTGCAGACTAAACGTGAGGGCAACGAGTGAGGACAACAAGTGAGGGTCCCTCCCAGTTAGTCCCTAGAGGATCAACGGTTAGTCTGTTAAAGTTAGTCTACAGGAGTAACTGCAGGAGCAACTTTTAGTCTTTCCCAGTTAGTCCCTAGAGTACCAACTGTTAGTCTGTTCAGGTTAGTGCACAGGGAGTAACTGCAGGAGCAACTTTTAGTCCATCCCAGTTAGTCCCTAGAGGATGAATGGTTAGTCTCTTTAGGTTAGTTCAAAGAGAGTAACTGTAGGAACAACTTTTAGTCCCTCCCAATTAGTCCCTACAGGTTCAACGATTAGTCTGTTTGGGTTAGTCCACAGGGACTAACTTTACGAGCAACTTTTAAGCCAGGGAGGACCAATGGTTGGGCTGGTTAAGTTAGCCCAGAGACTATCTGTTCGCCCTTCTCTGGAGAAATGTTCTTCCTTTCAAGTACTTCCACTAAACCAACAATTTTTCCCCCAAGATTAAATGCTGCCCACCATAAAGGTAATGGTTATACCACCTTAATGTTCTTCTAGAGGCTAACGGTTCAAACAGGAACGATTAACATTCAATCCGAAACAGTGTGTTTCGGATTGAATATAGTGTTTGGAATAAATCATACTTTTCAGTCATGCACCGAAATCACTTTTCCAATGATTCCAGGTTGCCATAGCTTTTCAAGCAAAAACAATGATCGAACTCAAGTAACCCATGTTTATTTTTAATTACATATTGCCACCATCATCTTGAGCCACAATTAACAAAACAAAAAAGGAATACTAGAATACAAATGCCAAGTCCTTGCTGTACAGTAATGACATATAAATACCGAAGATAAAAAAAAAATTGCCTGAAAATCTGCAGCAGTTCAAACAAAATAAAACAACTCCAAAGTATACAGCAGATGAAACGTGTCATAGCCAGAGTAAAATCATGAAAATAAGATTAAGTCAGGAGCAGTCACAGTCAACTATAAGTTAGAAGCACTCTACAATAACCCCCGAATGCAGAGATCTAACTTGGCTCGAACTTGACTTCTGGCAGTCTCAAGACAGCTTCGCCGTGCGTCGTAAATCGTGCTTGATCTTGCGGACGACTTGCGAACAACTTGGCTGTGTCGAAGTCCGCTCAAGTTTGAAGTCTGCTCCCGGCTAGCTTGAAACTGACTTCGTGTGTTATTCCAACGTGGCAGCCTCTCGAACGGACGTCGCACGGAGGTTAGCTGCTTTCGAGTTTGCTTGCTACGCCACGGATACGGCATTTTCAGAGGCGCAGCCCTTGCCGAAAATTCCGCGACCCACCCTACGTGACCGAGGGAATCCGATGGAGCTGTACGACAACGAACAATTCCTCGGTCGCTAGAGATTCACGAAGAACGCCGTGCGACTTCTCGCTATGTTGCCTATCCGGGTAAGCGGGGACAACACAGGACCGACTGTGTGCCTCCCATGCTGCAGTTGCTGATGGCTGTGATTTTTTACGGCGCTGGCACGTTTCAAACAGTCACCGGAGGTCCGGTCCGCATTCCTCAGTCAACAGTGTGCCGCGCAGTTGGAAAGGTGACTCTGCTCATCGCGAAGCACCCGCGCCCGATGCTGGTGCGCTTCCCGCAGTCGCGGAAAGATTGATTGCGAGCGTATTTTCTCATTTCCTGTGACTACACATAATAAAAAGTAGCCCAAATAAGTCAGTCATGCAGATCATGTGCGCTTACCAGTATTGTGGCGCTTTCCCTTCCGCAGCTTCCTCTTTCCGCTTTTGCTTCAGGTTGGTCCAGCATTTTTTCAGTTGCTGGTTATCGCGCCGCGTAATCCCGTGGTTGACATTCTACACTCTAAGAAAAAAAAGGACTAAAAGGGGTAGGGAGGTTGGTCCTTTCGGGGACTAACTGATTTGCCACAACCATTAGTCCTTTTGGGGACGAACTGACATGGGATGAACTGTTACTCCCCATGCACATACTCCTTCGGGGACTAACAGTTGCCCCTGCCCGATGGTCCTCAAGGGGGTAACGGTAATTCGTTCCGATGCTCCGCAAAGGTGGAATTAATTAAATTAGGCATTTATACCCTAATAAAAAAAATTAATGAGCTGAAAAAGAAAAACGTGCCCTAGAGCAGGATTCGAACTCACGTCCTCTCGCTCACATCAGGCACTCTAACCACTTCACCACGCCGCTTGGTTGTCAAGGCGAGATATTTAGACGAGGTTAAGCATGGGAACACAAGTGCGGTAATATAAAAGCGACTCCGTATTTTGGGCAAGCTATGCAGTGAGAGTGTAACGTTGAGTGTACTTGCAACCATAAGCGACTGCGAAAAGAAATCAGCCTGAGTATTCTTAGGGTGATTTAAAATGAGGCACTACGCCAGGTATACATGTAACGACCTCAAACGGGGCACCGAAGACGACGAGTAGGGCAATTTCTCTGTCGCTTAGGGTGTGCCGCTTGAGATATATACACATCGCTTCAGTTCGCAACCTCCTTGGAACGGAAGGAACTTAGGTACTATTCACCAAGAAAATCTAGCCGTCTATCAATGACTTGCGCGTTTGGTGTGTATCGCTCACTTACGGGGTGCGCACGAAGGGCATGCCTCTTCACATTCCAGTTTTAAGTTTCACGTAATTTTCTCACGAAGAGGCAAGGTGCTGCTTTGCATGTAGTTCAATAGACAGTGCACGAACTTCGAACCATTCACGATTTATAGACAATACTGTTTTCGCCGCATCGCTCCATGACACGGACGAAAACAGCGAAGTGCCTGGGGAGTAAATGTTGCCGTTCGTCCTCCCATTGCTCTCTTTCCGAGCAGGGACTAAACACTTACTCTCCGAAATTTGCACACGGCACGCACATTCATGTAGTTAGTCCTTTGAGGGACGAAAGCGCCCTTTTTAGTACTAACGGCGCACTTACTCCCGTTTTCCCCGGGATTTTTCTTAGAGTGTAATGTTTTGTTATTTCTTTCCATGTCTGATTCTTCTTGGTCAACGACGCGACATCAGTTTTCTTGCATTCCACAATATGCTTGTAGTCGTTCAGGAGTGTCGTCGGCAGGCTCTTTTCGTCTTCTTTAAAACGGGCTGCCGTCTGGCGTTGCCGTGCATTCTCTTGGGAGGAGACCGTACGTGAGTGCGACATTTCAGCGTCAAAGCCTGTTGACAGAACAGCAATTTCGTACCAAATGCGGCGCGCGGCCGTCGCGCGAGCCCCACAACTTGTTTTCCTAACAGACGACACTTTCCTAGCAGACGAAACTCACTGCCAATTTGCGATGTCTACGACTGTGCCGCACTCTCCCTCTCGTTGTTCTCGACAAACCCTCCATGTGAAGCAGACAAATCGTTTGCACGTGTCATTTTATTTATTTATTTTGTTTTTTATCGGGTGTTGTCACCCATATGGGTCCGGGCAGGGGACTCAACGGCGCTCGGTACTCTTCGTTCGCAGCACATGTTGCAGTTTTTTTCTTGTTTGTGACTCCGGCCTAGTGCGTTCGAATAGGTTGGCATTTTCTTCAAAGGGTCACGTAGCCCGAGCAGAACACGGGCCGTCGCCTTCCTCCTGGAATGCCTATAGGCGAAAAGGGACGCGCGAGCTCCCTCAGAAACCGACCGTATGCCTCGTCTCGGCCTCTTGTATCCGGTTGCCGGCCCAGACGGCGCATGAACGCCTTGCGGCAATCGAGAACAAAAGCCGTTTGAAGACGACCATACGAACCAACCATTTCGTTCGCTTCTCTACGGCAACAAACATGCAACAAGACCTCTGAGTTAAAGATAAACTAAAACCAAAATAAATGTGACGATAAAATAGATTTGCACTCAAATACACTGTCGCCTAAAAGTGTAGCGGCGACTTGAAAAGATGGTGAAACCTGCAACTCAAAAAGCGCGCCAAAACACCGAAACTTAAAGACCACTTAAATCCGCCGGGAACGCGCGCGTTCCGCAAGCAACACTGCCCATCGCAGCGGCGGACGTAGCCAGATGGAATAAGCTTACGCAAACTATACTTCAGCACTTATGCCCTGGTGAAAATTTGGAAAGATACATACTTTTTTGCTGTACAACGTGCCTTACGCTAATAAATTTATTGTTTACCTCGAACACAGACGAGCAACCTGCTTTTGTATTGAAGCACAGTCTTGACTTGACGAAGCAAGTCAGCTTGAGCGTCTATGAAACGCGAAAGCCGACTTAGGCGTTTCGAACTCCGCCTCTTGCTTCGGGCCGACTTCGTCAAGTCAAGGCCAAGCCCGATCCAAGTTAGATCTCTGCATTCGGGGATTAGTGTCTCTTTAATATCCTGGTCAGATGCGCAAACTTAGGGCACCTTGAGTGAATTTAATTTACTTCGTTGAGTGTCACTTCAGCAGCAGGGTGCTAGGTGGCAAACCAAAGTGCCATTCAGGTATACTGAAAATGATCCTACAGTGAAATCTTAATATAATAAACTTCAGGGGACTACAATAAATTGTTCGTTAATATGAAAGGTCATTATAGCAAAAGCCCCAGAATTAACAATTCCGTGCATCAAGGCATAAGTGTGTAAGTTTTGACTGTGTGGGCCATCCACAAAAACTTGAGTTGGCCCTCTGCCTATTCTGTTGCTATTTTCCATTGACTCGGCCACCATATACCACCAAAGCACCGCGGCGCACATGAAAGAGACGCTGTCGACAAAACCACAGACAAGCTCCCAGACGCCTTCAAAGCACAATGTTCTTTTTTCTTCTTATCTTTTTTGTCACTTTCATTGCCGCATGCGGTCACAAAACCTATTATGTCGTCACCTCCAGAAAGAACAAAAGAAAAATTTGTGGTCTCCTCGCTACGCTCACGGCGCGCACGCTCCGATTCCGCGTGCTCCGGACGACCACCGCGGGTTCGAGCACTCCGAGGCGCCATGCGTGCAGGGCACCGCGTCCGCGCCTGCTGCGGCCCGCTCCGTGTGCCGACGCACAGCTGCGCGCGTACGCGCCCTGCCGGCCCCAGCTCAGGGGGAAGGCGAGACCGCGCGCGCAGCAAGGGAGACCCTAGGCAAAGCTCTCGAGAAGCCAGAAAGTACATTTATTAAACTGGGAGTCAATACAAACATCAATTTTAACGTCCCGTCCGAATCTGAAGCTAGTTACACAAAACATGGCCGAATGGTCGCCGGTCGCCACTAACGGCGCACCGCGACAGAGAGAGAACAAAGAAACGAGGAACAAAGAAAAAAGAACCCCAGCAGTAAGAAGTTGCCTATCCTTCGGTCAGCGCCTGCCATCGCGCGCCCCACAGCAGAGAAAAGGGAAACAGAAAGAAACGACAGACGAACAGACGGGGGCACGATCGGCAGACGCTGCCTCAGGACATCGAGACGACGGAAGAGTGCGCGCGTGCCCGCCGATGTCGGGAGCCCGACGAGCCGAGGTAACCGTCGGCCGGCGGCGGACAAAGGCGGCCGCCGCCGGCAGAGAGGAACACGTACGCACCTTCAGACGCCCCGATGTGGTCTCCCCGGGACCCGACTTGCGCGCGCTTACCCGGAGTGCACGCAAGCAGGGCCCGAATCCCGCAAAAATGTTAGCCAATGGCGAAAGCCTGTTGACCTTCGTGTGGGCGGGATGACAGCAGAGCGACGGTGTTTTATGACCCGCTGCCACCCCGTCCAGGCAGGGAGGAGAGGGAGTCAGAGGACTAAATTGCGCCGTTGATCCCCACCGTCGACCGTTACCTTGCAAGGACGAACATTTGGTCCCTCAAATTTGCGCACGACACTTGGCCTCTTCACACGGCACGCACGGTGGATCAACCGTTGATCCAAAGGTCCAACGGCTGCCGTTAGTCCCCTTTTCCCCGTTTTCGACTTAGAGTGTGAGGACGTTGATGAAGGGAAGAACTGCTTCTCATCGAGAACGAGGAATATGGGTTTATTTACAATATTTATATCAGTCTAACATGACTGTTTGAGAAAGAGTGTCAGTCCAACATGACTGCTCAAGAGAAGTGCCCCGAGCATTCGCACCACAGCAGTTTTTAAACACTCGGTCCTCCCGCGATACAAGGTGACGCGAACGTTCGTTTACTCATAGTAAATTCGCCGCCGCCCCGCAGAACAGTTTACGCACACAAAGGCACACACATTCCGATGTCCGGAGCCGACGTCAGAGGGGCGCCGTTCCGGGAAGCTCGGAGCCATTCTGGGTAGCTCGTTGTCTTGCGTCCCGGTGGTGCGTTGGAAGCAACAAAAAAGGGCTTTCCCGCGGCAGCTCGCTCACGCGTAGCAGATCAGGCCCGCGCTGGGGAGTTCGGGCACAATAGTTCGTCCGCCGAACTCATTCCGTCACAAGGGCGATGGGGCTAGATGATGGCGGTGGTTTTCAGCACAAAGCCCGCTTCATCGAACGCATCCTAGCTGAAGCGACGGAGAGTGGGGGACGCGCGTCTTGTTCTCCAGTCCTAATTGAGTGGCAATCCTGCATTGCAGCTTGCCGTACTTAACAAGCGTTACATATGCGCGTTCATTTCACGAGCTTTAGTTCCTCCTGTCCCACATGGCCACTGCAACATCCGGCAGAGCACGGTGCAGGTAACACAGCGCAACAAGACACGGTGACTAACGCAAACCCGCCCACACAGCGCCTTTGCCACGGCACGAAACCTACCAGAGCAACACGTGTGAGCACTCAAAACCATAACAACGCCGCCATTGTGGCCCAAAAGGCGTGGCCATACGGCTAAAAAAATAAAAAAGCAGCAAAAAAATGAGAGCCTATACGTCATTTCCGCCACACTTTTCTCCTAGCGCGCGGAGGGGGTAGGGGCTCTCCTTAATTTCCTTCCTCCGTGATCAGACAAGTTGACAAAGCCCGCAGCAGGGCCCGATGGGACGAAGCGTTGTGGTGGTTCCTTCGTGCCATCGTGTCACAAAAATATATCAACATTTTTTTTTTCACGTGCGCCAAAGCATCCAGTGAAGACACTAAAGCCAGCCAAGGTAACTATGTTCTTATTTATTGTTTCTACTTTGACTTTTAATCGCGAGGACACGTTGAGTCTCATCAATTTTTTTGTGCTCGCTCCCCTATCAGGGGGCTTCCAGAGCCAGGAAGAGCGCATGCATTTTTCTCGTGTTGCACCGACCACCGCGCGGCGCACTTCGGTACGCGTTCGGTTTTCTCTGGCCGAGTGCATTTTCGCCTGGCAGATTTTCGGGCGCCTTCTAGCTAGCGGACGAGAAAAAGAAACAACGGTCGCTCGCCGTCATCACTCTGGGGACTCGACGGATTGCACGGCGTTCGCTTGAGCGCAACCTCTCCAGAAAGTCTTGTCTCGCCGGCGTAGGGTACCGAGCAGTATGCGCATGGTTCTTGGTGGACCAAGCGTCTCGTGTTTTCTTCGATATTCTTTTGACAGCCACATTAGTTGCCCAAAGTAGGCATTCGATTGTGACCAACATACCTTCCTTTGCGTTTTTTTTTCATTACGATTCCCCGCCCAAAAAAGGAAAAAAAAAACGTTGTGGCGCAGCAAGTTGTCGCATGGTGAAAGTTCTATTTTGTTACTTCTTTTGCGGGAACTAATGGGCCATGGGACGCTTGAGCTGCTGGATACTCTTATTATATTATTGTGATAGCAATTCTATGGAGGCTCTTGGCCCTTTCCTGCCGTCGCCCTCATGTTTCGCATAAAGTCCGAGGGCGATAACATCGTGACCGCGCGCCGTATGCATGTATGTGCGAGTGAAAGCGTGTGGGGGGTGGGGGGGGGGGAATGGGTGAACCGACGATGGTGGCTCAGTCTTGTGTGCGCAAAGGAGAAAAGCGGGGAGCAAGCGCGCCGCCTTCCGTCGCACGCGATACATCGGGGGGAGTGGATGGAATGGAAGCGGGAGCTAGGATTCTGTGAATCTGTGATTGCGCAACATGTTTATTTGCCTTGTTTGACCCATTATATACCATGACTTTTCCTTAGATACGTAGATTTATTGTAGATTATTGGAGTGCAGTGGACTTTGTTTCCAGTGGCAATTTTTTGCCCTTTATCAAGCTGTATCTTCGCATATGTATATTCCATTGTATCTTGTTTAGATATGGCGCCGTTTCCTGAGGCTACTTCGAATTCCCCAGACCTCATCGAATCGCACAGCTAATTGAGAAGCGCAGAAAACACGGAAAGCACATTCCAGAGGAGCGCCCGAGCAAACAAGTTGAAGGCCAGAAGTTCACATGCAAACAAGTTCGTACGCCGCCGGTGGAGCTATTCAATGCTTGAGATTTCCAGAAAACGAAGGGATAGCCCGGCATTGTTGCAAGGAAAGTGGGTCCCGAAACAAGACGGCTGTGATGTACCGGGAAGGCCCCCACCTGGCTTTTGTGACGGCGATCAAGCAAGGGAGACCAAGCGGCGACTCTCTCCGCCTGGTGTGGCACCGCGGCACGGGCGCCAACCATTGGCCGAAAATGGCGTCATCTGAGCGGACTCTCCCATTGGTCAAACATGACGCGACTTCCAGTGCTCGAAGGGTTTATAAGAAGCATTCCAGAGATACCAGAGGAGTCTGGAGCTTTCCCTGATTGAACTCTCTCAAACTTCTTGCCGCGGGCCGCAGCGTCCGAGTTGCTGCCGGCCCGTAATGACTGTACGACTGTTACTTGACTCTCACCTCTCTGTATATAATGTAAAATAAATACTCCCAAGTTTGTTTTTCATCTCCGAAGTCCTTCCTCAACCCCTACAATCTTCGCATTTCTAATCTACGAGGGTGAGTCAAATGAAAGTGAGCCTACCTACGCCACGCAATTATGGGTCTGTTCATTATCTACAAGGCCTGCGCGTAACACGCAGGCATCTCTCATTTACAAAAGTGGCACGCCAGGTGTGAGGATAAATGTTCTTTAATGCGCTCATACACTGGGTTGAACATGGTTGCGTGACGTAATGGATACTCCAGAAGTTGAGCAGCGTGGTGCCGTGAGGTTTTTGACAGCTGAAGGTGTTTCCCAAAAAGAAATTAGTCACCGTATGGCTGCCGTGTACATTGAACATTGCATTTCATTGGCCACTGTGAAGGGTTAGAACAAACGGTTCAAAGAAGGGCGTGAAAGTATCAAAGGCGATCCCATACCAGGCCAAAGCCATCGTGCAATCACCCCTAACAAAATTGCAAAGCTTGATGAGCTGATGACACAAGAACGGAGGATAAGCATCGATGAACTGGCAGAGCGTGTGAACATCAGTCACGGTTCGCTTCGTCGTCACTGTTCACACCATAATACATGAACATCTCGGTTATCGGCTCTTGTGTGCGCAATGGATGCTCAAGATTTTGAACCACCGCCAGAATACGGAGAAATTCGGCCATGCCTTTACTCATCTGATCCGGTATCACAATAAGGGTGATTATTTCTTGTCTGCCATTGTGGTCGGGGACCAACCATGGTGCCACTACTACGAGATTGAAACACGACGGCAAAGCTTACAATGGAAACATTCGAATTCACCACCCCCAAAGAAAGCAAAGGCCGTCATCTCCGCCGGAAAGGTGTTGTTGACTTTTACTTTTCGATCGTCAGGGGCCATTACTGATCGAATTTGCTAAATCTTGAGAGGCTACAAATTGTTTCCGATATTGTGAAACGCCGGATCGGCTGTGTGTCGCAATAAAGAACAAACTACGTGAAAAGTTGACGAATGGGGTCATCTTGTTCCACGACAA
This sequence comes from Dermacentor albipictus, assembly GCF_038994185.2. NCBI lineage: Eukaryota > Metazoa > Arthropoda > Arachnida > Ixodida > Ixodidae > Dermacentor > Dermacentor albipictus. Next base: position 87,638,334 of record NC_091822.1, read on the forward strand.
TGCCCGTCCTCACATCGCTGATGCGGTTAATATAAAATTGGCGAAGTTGAAGTGGGAAACACTGCAATATCCTCCATAGAGCTCAAATCTGGCGCCTTGCGACTTCCACTTTTTGGGGCAACCGAATAAACAACTCAAAGGAACCAGATTCGTCTCGGACGATGACGTGAAAGTCAGTTGCAGACGTTTTGAAGCAGCAACCCAAGGTGCTTTATGAGACGGGGATTGCGCGACTCGTTAGTCAATGGGATAAATGTCTAAATGCTCAAAGAGGCTACATTCAAATAAAGTACCCCGTTTGTCATATATTCGCATTGGCTCACTTTCATTTGACTAACCCTCGTATATTCTGCAGAACTCCTGCTTTTTATACGGGCTCTCTGCTGCGACTATAATTTCGGTGCAATTACTCACGATACACGACCGTTGACAGCTGCTCCCGCGTAATAAATTGGAACAAGTGACAGCGTCATTGAGATTTTTCACTGGCCGTTGCATATGTACAAGAATGTAAACAAGGATCTTGAATAACAAAGTTTCATTAACATATTTGTCCTCAACTTGTTAATTTCATGGCCTCTACATTTTTCATTTCAGCGGCATGCACTGCTTTGCTGGTTTCGAACTGATGTAGTTCTAAAGCTCGTGTGATATTTTCTTTACTTATTAAATAGACCGGAACTTGGAAACATCGACATCACTTATGTTGGACACAATTTTTGGCATATACAAGTGTAATATTTTATTAAAAAATACATATTTTACTTGTATTGACAGTGCGTAGCATTGAAGAATTCGTTCGCAGCATCTTTGGCATTGGCAATGCAGTTATTATTCATGTATTTGATCCCTAGGCAAATTGTTTAAGAGGAAGCTTTAGCTTGGGCCCAACTCCGACGCTGCCTATTCAGATACATGTTAAACGCAGAAACGCTTTTCTGAGATAACTCTTGAATTGATTTTAATGAAATTTGTTGCATTTGAGAGAGAAAGTTAAATTCTAGTGTCTGTTGGAAACGGAATATCGATTTAGGGCCGGAACTCTGTTTAAGATATTTTGAAAAATTCGAAACTTCGAAAAACATAGAAGGACGAAGTTTACAAATTAATAGCTCTGCATCAAGAACAGATACCGCGGTTCTGTAAACGGCATCCATTACACCATTTAAAGCGGACAAATTGGATATGTCTATTTGTATCTTGCGTGAATTGGTTATGTTATGTACAAGGGTTTTGCAAGAGCCATATTTCCATAATACTTAATTTTTTGCGACTCACGTGTAACATATCAATTTTGTCCGCTGTAGATGTACTATTATGTGCAAACCACAGAATTGTGATATCAATTTTCATTGCTGATTTACAGAGTTGTGAACTTCATTGTTTCGTTTTCTGGAAATTTTTGATTTTTGCGACTTTTCAATAAAATACTGACGACCTAAATCAAAAATTCAAAACAAACAGTCACTAGAATTTTAGTTTTTCTTTTAAATGCAACAAACCTAATCAAATTTGGTGCAGTGGCTGCCGAGAAATATGAATTCTCCTTCTACATGTATTTAGATAGGAGCATCCGACCTAATGTTTCCTCTATGAGGAGGCCAAGCTGCAATGTCAGCCCCCTCGCCCCCCCCCCAACGAAATTTCTGGCTACGCCACTGTTCAAGAGGTGTAATTTAGGAATTCAGCTCGAACATATTTTGTTTCCGGTATCCCCCTTTAGAAGCAGAAAGAAGGGCAGAAGAATCGTAAAGAACTGTGAAAAAGAAAGAAACGAAAGTAAATAGAACAGAGAACATTGCGCCTTCACTAAATGGTTTTATTGGGCAGTGGCAACACCCTTTCTTTCGAACATGGGAAGGAGGAGCCTCGACGCTTCTGTGTTTTCTGAGAAATCGTTTGGACCTTGTTCTCCGTCCCCGCTCGGCATTCCAGTCTGAGCTAAAGCTGTTATCACGGCGGGAGTATCGCTACACTCCCATCCCCCAGCTATTTCCTGGTCTGCTTCCTTCGCTCGCAGATGGAAAAAAAAATATTTGTTTTAAAGCTTCGCTACGTCGGCGTATAAACCCCGGACGGATTCCCATGACCAAACACTCAATTAGTAGATATTGTGGGGTTTGACGTGCCAAAACCACCATCTTATTATAAGGTGAAAGCAAACTTGGCTGGTGTGACCTTCATCCGCTCTTAATATAAATAAAATTGAAATTGAAGTGCTGACTAACCTGAAGACTATGAAAAGTGAAACATGGAGAACACGTTCTGCAAGTAGCTTTGTTGTATCTGCATAAAACTGTCCTTCAAGCTTACATTTAATTTCCTCCTAAAGATACGCCGTGTGGCCATCCAAGCGAAAAAGAAAACATGCACGCTTTAGTGGGGAACGTCAGAATAATATTGATTCCCTTGTTTTTTTTTTCTTTTTTTTTTTGACGGGCAGCCAATTCACCTTGCACAAGTGCTCTTGCAATCAAAGTGCAGCCGTCGCGGCTGAGGTCAAACCCACGGCCTCGACCTCGACAGCGCAACGCCATAAACACAGTTACCGCGACGTGTAGTCCCCAATCACGGGGCCGCACTCCCTTTCTTCCCAGATCGGGAGCGCGGTGTAAACCGGCAGTGTGTGCAGGTGCCAGCTGGTGCTCGTTTTGTGTTGTCCTTTCCCACCAACACCGCTTGTTTGTTATCTGCATGTCTACATTGACCGGCCGTGCTCAACATCACTTGATTCATACACCACGTGCCAGGAAAATGCCTCCGACGAAGTAGGTTGGACACGCCGCAGTTTCGTTGAGACTCGTACGCATGGCAGCCCTTTTTGCAGTGCTACTACAAAGTTTGTTACTGTAGGCCCAGTCGTTCACCTCTACGGAATGTATTTATTTCAAGCGCATATGCGGTACATCGACATAACGTTGCAGTAGAAGTGTTAACCTGTTAAACACATTCTGCGAATATCTACTGGGAACTTGGTTTTCAGTTTTTCTGTTTCCTGACTACAGTTTATAGCATCGCAGCGAGAGACATTTTAGTCGAAGCGGAACAAATTAGGGCAGTTTAAGCATGCCTTTCGCATTCTACAAAATGCAGGCAAGTTCCGATGTTTTAATGCATCTCAAACAACTTGGACTACAATATGCTGCCCTGTGAGCGATGTTTGATCTCAATTAGACGAGTAGGTTGTGGACAGTAATTTTTTTAAGTCCACCGGCCAAATACAGACGACCCTGTATGTATATATATATTTATACTGTTTGTCTGTGTGTGTGTGTACGTCTGTATGCATCCATCATCAGCTCTAAACATGTATATATGCCTTCAGGCTTGAGAATAACCTGTAATAATCCCCTGTCTACGTTGTCGTAGGCTCCTTTAATATCTATGCATGCTATCCACAAGAGGTCTAGTCTAAGCTACTGAAGAATATGCACTGAATTAATACAAACATATTACCCTTGACGCGTCTGCCTCGCCTTAACCCATTCAATTGTTCCCCCTGTAAATCATCTCTTTTCCACCCACTTTGACAGTTCCGATATTATATATTACGTTGCCATTATATGTATCACCGAATTTACCGTAACTGGCCTATCGAGCTCGTCTTATATTTATCGTCTTTGTAGGTGAGGTTCGTCTTGCTCGCATGACATTCAACTGATGATGATGATGATGTGTGACCATACCCTTTGTAACTGACCGGTAAACTGGTACTCTGGTCTCAATAGATGAATAAAACTAATAAAAGAAGGGGTGGCACGGTAGAAGCGCCATCTGTGCACGCAACACGTGCATGATGTAGTGATCACGTCAGAAAAATTAAACCACAGTTACTCAATTGTTTTTATTGGCTATGTTTCATAAGGTATTGACTCAAACGTGCATGATGTTGGTATGCTTTATTTATACTTTATAACTTGTATATGCTCTTGGACGCAGTATTTATAAATGTTTCATGTGTCTTTCTGCATCCGTGTGCTGTAATCGTTAAACTGTCAAGAGGGATATCCACATAATAATGGTTGCTAATGTCATGTCAAAATAGACGTTTCTTTTCAACATGCGCGCATGCGTGCTTTGCAGTCGCTAATTATTATGAGCCGCATAAAGTTGTAGAATGGGACTGCTTGTTCTTCGAGAAGTTATCAAAGCCACATAGTTCATTTCCTTCACGTGCTTAAAGCGGTTGTAATCGGTTATTCACTGCGTCTTGGCTCGACGCACACGCGTCACTGGCGAGTATACGCGCAATGTTTTCCTTGCATGGATCAGTTTCAGATTCCAAATCAGCAGCTGCGTTATGAAAGATGTCGCAGTGAGACGACCTCTGAATTACACGTTCACGAGAGTTTCCTGCATTCCGCCTCCATCAGTATGCCAGTCTGGAGACAAACCGACAAAATCATACTGAAAGCAGCAGGTACACGGTCCCATCCGGCGTCCGGCGTACAGGAGCGGCAGCCGGAATCGAGGTGTTTTACCGTGCCGAAGCGCCGGATCGAACGGCCGAGGGGCGACAAACCGGGTAGGTTGCCATTGCCCGACTTGTCCGACAACCGCACCGTCGTTTGGGCGCAGCCAGTGACAGCATGGTCGGCATGTGACGTTCTCTGACTTTCCCACCGCAGAGGCGGCGCCGGCGAGCTCGTTTCTCGCTGTTTTCTTTTTTTCTTCTTGTCGGCGACATTTCGTTTCCAACACGGAAGTAGTTACCACTTCAGTAAAATTATCTCAAGCGTGTGTCTGTTCTGCAAAGCAACGCCTAGTACACTAGCACTAAACTACTGGCGAGATCGGGAACCGCGATGCGAGGGCCTTTCGCAGGCAGACAGCACACACCGACTGTCTGAGCGAGGCTGCTCGCTTGGCTTTCCCTTCGAAACGTCCGCGTCGAGTTAACCAAATTTATTTAATTATGGGCGAACTAAGTGTACAGTGTCAACCGCTTTGGAAAAAAATTAGCGCTCTTCGACGAGCTCGGGCTGGATCGCAAGCGCCGTTGGCCGCGGCGTCCGCCGAGCTAGGCCTACCGGCCCTATCGCTGGCTATCAGGGGAGCCGCACTGGACAACGCGCTGCGGTGAAGTGTTTTGTCATTCGCACAGGCGTAACTTTAGTGACAGTGTCAGCGATCTGCAGAATTGTTGATATCGCGTTTCTCGACGTGGATATGTAGTCATCCGAGCGTACAAACTGGGCGCTGGATCTGGGCGGAGCTTACGCGCCGCTCTTCCGTTCGGATGCACGTACCGTGGGCCCCGAATCATATACCGCCTGCCGTAAAACCCCTCAATTTTTCAAAAGTAGCGCCATTCTTGGACCTTTCCGCCACCCCGCTCACCCTGGCGCGTCCTCCTCCATGCCTCCTGTCGCCCCAGCCTCCTCCGCTCCCCCATTGGCCAATCTGTGTCACATGAAAGCAGGCGCCGCGCTTCTTTATATTTTTTTCTTTCCAGCGCGGAGCAGGCGCCGCGCTTTTGTAATTTTTCCTTTCCAGCGCGCGCCGACCTCCATTGTTGGGCCTGCACGACAAAAGTGCGGCAGGCGGACTGACGCAGCGCGTTAGCGTAATAGAATGTGCAGCGCCGAGAACTTGATTGCGATGCCATGCTGCTGCGCCTTCGGTTGCCGCAACAGACACAGTGAGGTCAAAGAGCTTTTTGCTTTGCCGTCCGGAGGGCGCAACGCAAGATTAAGTGTGGATTCGCAGGATCGGGCGGGCTGACTTCGAGGAAGTGGGAAAGAACGCACGGCTTAGTGAAGTAAGGGCCACGGCTACTCACAAGCTCTTATTTTGAGCCTAGTTCACGCCTTCCGCTTCGAAAAGTGTGTTCATGCTCTGTGTGGTTTTTAGCGCGTTGAATGACTTTTGTTTTTCGAACGTGCTCTCTTTGTTTCATGTAGTTTCATCTTGCGGTGAAATGCACGCTTCTGCAGCTGGCCTGTGACATAAAAGCGACTTTATTCTGGGTGTGTTTTGAGCTCCACCAGAAGATAGCACATCCTCGACGCTTTTGCAAGGCTCACTATGACTTACGATGCAGTCCTTTAGCTTCGAATGTACGCCCGCATGTATTGATTTGGTTTGTGGTGTTAACGTTTTTAACGTTCCGAAGCGACTAAAGCTAGGATGGAGGTCGTAGTGGATGGCTCCGGATAACTTTATCTAGCTCGCCTGGGGATGTTTAGCGTGCACTTTGATCGTAGAGTCGTACGTGGGCCGGTAAATTCCTCGTTGGCGTTTCATAATACTCGCGCGCTAGCTCTGCTTTAGAAGTTGGCGCCTCGGCGCGATTGTGTTTCTTCAATAAATTTTATTTACTAGTTGTAACAACTTGTCATTATTTTGTATTATTGACAGCGCCACCAGGACAACAAAGCGGCAACGGGAACACCAAAGCTAGAACCAGGGCTGGATGGGGCTCGCCGAAGCCTGTGCATGCCACGGCGGTATAAGATCGCGGACAGCCAATTTTGTATGCGAACACTCCCGCGACGCCTGCATTAGTGTAATGTTACGTGCTCTTCAGAGGCCTCCGTTAGCCATTACATGTGCCCTCCTGGAGCAGTACTTGTAAAAAAAAAACAATAAATCGTCACGATTACCAAAGCACCCCGCAATGAAAAAAACGGCCCTGTTGCCAGGCATTGCTGACCGCACACAGCAGGAATCTCTCACGCGCCGACCGAACAAAAGTGTCCTGCAGGTACGTGAATGAACCTACGAAACCACGTACACATACTTTCACGCTGTCAACACCTGAAACTTTGGTAATTACGCGCGTGTTTGAGTACACCGCGTGCTTGCATCGTGTTTCAGCAACACGAACTCTCAACGTCGCGCGCTTTACGCCTTAAATACGCCTTGAATAATGATCATTTTCTCTATTTCTTCCGCAATTACAACACGAACTTCTAAAGGCCAGTTACCGACTGACGAAGAAAGATCTCGATTGAAAAAACTGCTCCGCAGGGCTCGAACGAACTTTTCTGCGGATTTCCTCCCGTAGCGTGTTAGCCGTCGTCTGCTACGGCAGGCCCACCACCGGCGGCGCCACCATCGAGGCCGCGCCGAGCGGAGGAGGAGGGAAGCGAATGGCGCTACTTTGGGAGATTGAGGGGTTTTAGCCTGCCGTAGTGTTCCTGTATATGCGGGAGCATATACAGGAACACTAGCCTGCCGGAGCATGCAGCGCCGCTCGTCGGACCGGACACCGAATCGCTCTGTGCGTGTCCTGCTTAATCGCCGAATGCTCGAACCACACAATAATTACGGAAGTTTTATACGCAGCATGCGTGAATGCGTAGTTCTCAGTTACCTCAGAGGAGAGAGTTCGCGAATAGGGGCCCCAAAGAAATAGCGTGGGAACCACTGCTTACGCGCGAGACACAAACTGCGTTTTGCGTTCGGCACCCTATTTCGTTGACTTAGGGGGAACCCCAAAAGTTAGGGCACGCTATTTCACTGATTTAGCGAGAACCCCAAAAGTTAACTAAAAAAATTTGTGTAAACAAACATGGCGGCACCCATCGAAGTGACGGCTCTATCCTTGCACCAAACTGGGTTCGATTCGTGGTAATGCGTGAAGTTACCAGGCTAGCAGAAGTGACTGCGGTTATCGCTTTCTCTCAGCTAGCGTGTGTTATGAAGATTCGTTCATTAGATGCCGCTGATTCCGAATTCGATTGTGGATTTTATGGATCGTAGGCCTAAAGCCTGTTTCACATGCGAGCGATTGCGCGAATGGAGCGAACAGCGGCGCGGCGCTGCGAAGCTTTTCGCGAGGTTTCGTTTCACATGCATTGCCGCCGCGCGTTTTCCGCCGCTGCGAATACCAATGTTGCTGGCAAAAAACACGGGACTTTCAGCCAGTTTCGGTAGTTTGCGGCTACTAATATAAGCGTTGCTGTGTCCCTGATTCTCACATTATTATTTTATAAATACATTTCCTGCGCTTTAAGTATCTAAATCATGCTTACTTTTTATATTTTGTGTTGCTTTTGTAAAAAGATGCGCATATGCGGCGCACAATCTCGCGTGCGGCTCGGTACGCTGCCATAACAGACGCCAGCATGTTAACCGTGGTGTCAACAGAGATGGATTTATGTGCTCCACATGAGGATTCTACACAGATCTTCTTCTGCTCGCCTTAAAAAAAAAAGGCTTTGCTCTAACTCTGGGTTCCACGGCGCTGGTGGGTGAAACCTATCTGGGAGAATCGGAAGGAGGAATCCGAGTTGCACACCGCGGTGGGTTGTGTTTGCACAGAAATAGTACTTTACTGTGCAATATTTTTGTGCAGATGCCGCTGCTCCTGAACACCGACACCGAGTGTATTCAGGAGTAATATAAGATGTTGGCAGAAAAGTTTGAGGCGCTCCATGACCTGGTTGAAGGGCCGCTCACGATGCCCTTCGTTGTGCGGGAACCTATACCGTCACGCGCAAGACTTGCAATGACCGAGGTACTAGGTAGTTCGCCGCCTATAAATCACTTATCTGACTACGCCAGCTTTACTTCTTTGCTTCGTTCCCTGTACATGGCATCGGAGATGCAAATTCAAGATGTCGCCCTGGAATTCAGAGTGGGAATCTCCACAGCTGACAGTAGCAAGTAAATAAACATCGCCCTATGCGCAGGCTTTCCCGCATTAGTCCTCCACTGGTCACGTGGCGAGACGGGCCGTTCGGAAGCGGTGCTGCCGCTCTGCCGCCGCGATGAAATTCCAACTTGTCCGAACCTCGCCGCTCCCGCCGCTAGTGCCGCCGCCGCCGCTCGGAACAGATTTCTGCGGCGCGGCGGCAGGATTCGCGAGCATTTTCGCTTGCATGTGAAACAGGCTTAACACGGCTATGCTTGGCTGGTGAAGGCACGTAAAGTTGTTTTGCCCAAGGCGGTAACTGGTGACACGCGCGTGGTAGAAGCGAAATGCCATACCAAAACGCTGCTGCCACGCACGGAAGTGACGTCACAGTTATGATGACGTTGTTTAAACAAGTATGGCGTGTTCCGGTTTATAGTTTTGCGCGCGCTGCTGGAGCTGCTTCAGTGTTTCAGCTTGGCTAAAACAGAATTTTACGGTTTATTACTGTGTTGTGTGATAGAATGTTGTTCTAGTTAGTTGCGCTGGAAGAACCGGATGGTGTTCGAGCTTGCGATCTCGAGCCACACTTGGGCGCAACGCTGGAGCAGCTCGTTTCTTTATGCCTTGGAGCGCGTTTATGGTTGGTGGTGTGGTCTTGTGCAGCCCCTGTTACGTTTTTCAGTGCTGTTGCTCTTGTTTGTTGAATTTACTGATGTGAATGGAGCATATGTGGGCTCTCAGTTTCGCAGAACTTTTTGCTGTTATGGTAAAAACGTTTAAACTCGTTCCAAATGCTTGTTGCTGCAGTTGCCGCTTAGTGTTGTGCATCGATCGCGGGAAAAAAAACAAATGTTTCATCCTTCGTAGGATTGCTGTTGCAGATATTGCTTCAGATGATAAAGCATTTATCTAAACACGAGCACAGGGTGTAAATGATCGCACTCCGATGCATGTGATACATAATGACAATCACCACGAAAGCCTATCGCATTACTATTACTTCCACAGGTAATTTTCATGGCTGCTATGGAATGGCTGTCTCACTGCACCACAATCTATAGCAACTAATACACTGGGCATTTCAAATGTTTCATGAAAGCGGGTTGGGCCCTGGCCAGACTGAAGCAGCGGCACTCGAGACACACTTTTCAACGCCCAGCCTCGTGTGAGTCACTTGACACTCGTCACAGACACTTGCTGACATTGCCTTCAGGCGGGAACAGGCCTTTCTGTTAGATTCACGTTTCACGTCCAGGCTTTCGTTACTAGGCTTCTGCGTGCTTAAGGCGACGCGAAATGTTTGAATGCACTTTGCTCATCACTCTGCACAGCGATTTGGAAATGTGTATGCACCCTACATCGACGTCAATGCCGACGCGCACCACTTCTGCGTTTTCGAGCTCGAGAGCAGTGTGTCGACGTGGTGTCCAAGGCCAAACAGGCATCCGACTTTGCCAGAAGGCGTACACACAACTTAAAGAATCGCTACATACGACACACCCTGCAATATGCATGATCCGTGTCGGCACCATATGCAGTCGGCGCTGTGCTACCACGACTCTTCGAAACCGACAGTCCAAATGAGGCGACATGTCGTGCTGTTTCGTGGATGCAGCACAGTGCGTTCGAAGCTTCTGTAGCTTCGTAACGGCAACGTTATTCGTACTCGCCGATATTACACAGTGACCCAATATGCAGTCGGCGCCGTGCTACCTCGACTCTTCGAAACCGACAGTCCAAATGATGCGACATGTCGTGCTGTTTCGTGGATGCAGCACAGTTCGTTCGAAGCTTCTGTAGCTTCGTAACGGCAACGTTATTCGTACTCGCCGATATTACACAGTGATTCAATACTACAGTACACACCACACAGCCACAAGGAATCGCAACGGTCCTCCTATTGCGTGCACGCGTGTGTAGGCGCCGACAGTCATTTTCGATTTTGAAACGCAGCATAATATAAATGCTTTATTTATTTAGGCGTAGTGTATTTAACAACAAAACGATAACGTTAGCATTTCATGTATTTTTTACTAAGTTTTCTTTTTGTGACGTCATCATGCGTGGCAGCAGCGGACTCCACTTGGGGTCGTCTGCTGCCACGCGCGTGCACCCAGCGCCGGCCTTTGCCCAAAACGAAGCGCAACTAATTGTTTGCCGCTTACAGAATATTCTCTAAATTGTAATTGAACGCGAATACACGCAAGTCAACATTACTATTCCGGTCACAAAATGGTACGTATTATTTAATTATTTCTGATACCTTTTCTTTGACGCTGTAGTGGCGCTGTCAGCGCAAGACGCTATCCGCAAACGCAAAGCCCTCTTCACTACTGCGTGCCCATCGCTAAGACTCGCAAAGCTCTTTGGGGCCCCTATTCCAAAACTCTCTAGAACCTACCGCATTTTCCCACTAATCTCATTGACGAGCGCGTTCTCGGACAGCACGTTTATTTCCCGTTTTCCTTCAGGGACTTTAGTGGTTTTCTTCAGGATTTCAGTGACGGCCAAAGACCTCCCCCACGTTCAGTGCAACATACCTGACGGCTACGCCGTCCAGTTCGCCGCTACATCGTCGGAGCGCGAGGCAGGAAGAAAAAGAAATTAACTGGAAAAAAGAAAGCACTTACGGTGCATTGTCCGTCTGGTCGTTCATTTCGTCCGTTCTATCTGAGTCGAGCCAGCGACGTCGTCATCAAACGCAGGAAAGGAGGCGAGCAGTGGAGAAGCGCGTGCCTTTTCCTTCCTAACTACCCGATCTTTCCCACGTCCACACTTCAGGAAAGGTCGACAGCCGCCGCACGATGCCGCTTGACAAAAAGCTGTTTTCTGCCACAAAGACGACACCCCCATATTCCCCACCCCCCTCCCGATGCTGGGCCCTTCCGGGAGGGACACTAGACGGCGCATGACAGTCGGCCTTGAAAACACTTCGTTCACGCACCAGAGAGTACCCTTCCCCTCGCTTCTGCGAGCGCATCTGCGAGAAACACGTGGTCGCCTCTTCTCGCTGCCGTCTCGCTTCAACGTGGGTCGATCATTTGAGGCAGCGTGCGTCCCGGAGACGTGTTTGCCCTGCAGCCTCGCTGTGTGTGCGCGCTTCTCTGTGACACCTTGAGAGAACGCGTGCGTACGAAGCAGCCTGTGCCATGGGCCGCTACGGCAAGTGGGCGAGCTACAACGCGAGCCGTGGTCGCTGCGGCAGCAGTGTGTCGTCGTACTGCCGCGGCCGATTCGGTGTCGTGAACGTGCGCGGCGCTCGAGGCGGGCAGCCGCCGTGGAAGCCTTGGAACGTGCCGCCCAATATGCGCGCTATTATGATGGTGGTCGCGGCTGTTGGTCGCACCGCGCCGCCCTCGACCATGGCGCCCGATCGCCCCAACGCTTCGCGAAGCGACTTCCGTCGTGACGAAAGAACGGCGACCGATAACGGGTGAGTTGTGAACTTGTGACTACAGTAGCGATTCGGTATCCTTGCAGTCGGCGCTTTCAATGCATTTCTCTTTCATTCTCTTTTTTTTTTTTTGGGGGGGGGGCGGGGGATCAACCGCACGCTGGTATCGCTGGTAGCGCACGGCTCTAAGGGGAGCCTTATCGCATCGTCCTTCGTGACGGCTAGCTTTGTGAGGCGCGGCGACCCAGGTGGCAGACGTAGCAGGGGCTGTTCGGAAACGGTGCCTAGTAGTGTCGCTCGAAGTACGGACTGACTCCTGCGGAATGAGGCACGGGGTTAAGGGGAGCGCTGCCGATACCGCTTAAAACGGCATAACATACAGTGTCACAAATGACCATCTCCCAAGGCATATTAGCTGCATTCTTCGATAGCAGCCGTGGTTGTTTGGTTCATTTATTTCTTTGTCGCGGCCGCATTTCGATGGGGGCGAAATGCGGAAACATCCGTGTACTTATATTTAGATGCACGTTAAAGAACCCCAGGTGGTCATAATTTCCGGAGTCCTTTCACTATGGCGTGCCTCATAATAAAAAGTAGCTTTGGTACGTAAAAACCCATAATTTACTTTTTATTTTTGTGTGGACTATACCAGACAAGCCGAGCGCCGCCCATATTTATATTTAATATGGGTTCGATCTCCGCAATTGCTTCCGGCAGAATCGCGATCTCTAATAATCCTGTCAGCAGCGATTGATTCCGCAATGAATTTTGCACATGCTTTGTTTCACTGTGCTCAGTATAGCGCTGTTACGCTCAAACAGCCTGATTGATTTGTGTGGGAATTCTCGCAATGCGCGGTGCGGGAAAAAGCGCCAAGAAAAAGCCCGGATGTCGGACACAAGACCAGAGTTTTTTTTTTTTTCACTACCTGGTGGTTCGGTTATGCCGTTAAATTTGCTATGTTTGAAGACCAAGTAATCGGTGAACATTTCTTCAATGACTGGAAGGTCATTGCTACATTCTCGTATGTTTTACAGTTCTGACGCCTTCATGTCTTCGTTTTTCTTTGTTTTTTTTTGCCGCACTTCATGTTTTCGGCAGCCAACATTCCATTTGACACCTCATTGCTGCTGCGCTGTCCTACGTTTTTGCCGTTTTCAGCTGTACATGAGCGGTGTACCGGCCTTCATTCTCCAAGTATGCCCCCCTTCCCTACACACATACACTTTTTTTGCTTTTGTTCTCGCCCTGTCGGCGCTGTAGATCTCATTCTTGGAACGAACACATTCGCGTTCCCCTGCTGCTGTTGTAGCGTGACCTCGCGGGGAGATGGGCGCACTCTGCACCGAGGCTCTCCTGCCCGTAAATCTTGCTTTCGTGCGTTTCTCGGAACAGTTCGTCATCGGGGCTTTTTTTTCTGTTTCTAGTTGCTTTCGGTCCGGCGATGTTTCCCCAGCAGCGCGGAGAGAGGGGGGTCGAGTGCGGCGTAGGAAAGCCCGCTACGGCCGGACTGGTTCGGGGCCCGTAGTTTATGGCCAACCAGCTGCGGAGGAAGACTCTTTGCAGATCGGGCATCGCACCAGCGTTTCTACACTGCCAGGAAACCTCGGCGCCCGGTGGTTCGCCCCGTGGCTGTCGCGTAAACACGCCCGGAGCGACGGCGCATATTGTCTTGCGCGTGTACTTTTCAAGCAGGGCGTCAGCTTCAGGCTGGATCAGCTTGCTGTGCCCAGAGCACCGCCCCGCGTGTTGTGACTGTCGGTCCTACGGTGACGCGACAGCCGTCTACAGTGTGCCGTCTCCACACGCATGCGGCATTCGCGAGGTGCACGTTTTAGCTACGGCGTCTTTCGGGCTTTCCTTCCTTTTCGAGAGGCTAGGGTTCGACATCGAGCAGGTATTGTGCGTTAATATTTGAAGATGCGACTTTGTGTCCTTTCAGTTTGTCCCAAGTTACTTCAGCGTGCTTGTCCCGAATTGATCCAGGGTGAGGAGTGGAAGCCGCTTGTGACATATTCTGGACACTCCCTATTTACCTCGCCCCGATTTATAGAGCTCCTGGAATGCCAGCATTCTAGCACTCCTTATCAAGTGTTTGTGAAGTCACTGGCATAGGAGCGGTCCTCCTGTTTGTTCTTTTGTACTTCGTTTTAGCTGTAAAACAATTCAACTATGACGACTTGAGTATTGTGAGAGGTTGACACGGCCACGCGCTGGATGCGGTGACACTTGCGAGTGCCACCACACCTTATGGTAGGTCTGTTCCATCCGGCTGCACTTTCTGCACTAGTGTTCAAAGAGTGAGTGCAGCAGTCTATCCCCTCCTCCCCCCAAATTTCCGCCTGCCCACTTTTGCCCCCCTCCCCAAGAGCGCCGAAAAACTCATCCAAGGTTGGCGGTGTGAAACAAAACGTGAATTTTGATGTCTTTTAATTTGGAGGCAAATGTATGAGAGCAGCCCCGCCTACAAAATACGGCCTTCTTTAAGCATAGCAATTTATTACAGAAAACTTCTGATCACAAGCAATTTCCCTCCTGCTTCTGATAGAATCGTCGCTTGAAATACAGCGCGAACTGCTGCAATGAGCTAGAAATGATTCCAACAGTTCTAAATAGATAAAAGATCGGGCTAAATTTTCGTTGTTCGGTCTGCTAGCGTGAACCGGCAAGTTCGTGCCTCGGATGCAATGGCCTCGGCTACGAAATCACAAGTGGGGTCAAACGAGTTCAGAGGTCACGACCCTACTAAGCCGTAGCTTTTCTCACAGCGGTCGGGACGGTGCTGCCTACTCTCAAAACGACGCAGCACCCACCCTCGCTTTAGGACGTCACCACTTAGCCATCCGTTTCGCCTGTCGGTAGAGAGGACGCGCGCCGAATGCCGCCGCACTTGGAAGTGTTGCGGGGCTGCAAGTGGCGTTTGGGCTGCAGGAATCCGCCGAGCCGACCGACCAGAACATTCGGTACTAGGAATGAAGTACAAATTACGCAGATGCCACCCACTGTGGGAATCGATGTATGCGAAGCTTACTGTGCTGTTTGCTTCGATTGTGATACGATAATTAGCGGTGGTGTTTACGGTTAATGTTTCATTTCTTCAACGTTCAGTCCAACGCCAGAGTGATGAGTTCACGTTAACCGTTACTTTGCATGCGCCCCTGCTGTTTATCTGCGTAGTAGAGGGAACACAGAGCGAGAGGTGTTTGCTTGAGGCATTGTTGTGCGCCTAATTTTTTGACGTCTGAGATGGCTGAGTATTGTCATTGCTTTACATGGCCCATCGCATCCTGGCAAAAGTATCAAACTTTAATTGAATCATGGCGTTTTTCATTTCGCCCCCGTCGAACTGCGGCTGCCGCGTTCGGGATCAAATCCGCGACCTTCAGATGTGATATTGCCGCAGGGCTACCGCGGCGGGCACTGAAGTGTTGATTTGACGTGCCGACGCTACCGCGGTGTCGCCTAGACCCTGCGGTGCGCTTTCTTAATGCGGCTCTTTTTCTGCACGCCCTGCGTAGGTTCCCCGCTTGACATATTTGCGTGGTGTTTATTTTTCAGAAATAGCAGGGACGCATCTTGCCGTGCCTTGAAATTCATCCCGTTGCCCCGCAACCGCTCTCGTGTCTCGAGTGCTAACGTTTCGTTGCCTTCTCATGTCACCTTTTCTCTATCCCCCTCCCTTGCCGTCGAATGGGAACTGGAAGCGAAAAGTGGCAAGACTGTTATTCACTAGTTTAGCGACTGCGTCTGTTCTACCCCATCTCTGCTTCCTCTAATCCCCCCTCTCTACCATTCTATCTAGTTAGCCTCTGGACTTGCACGTTAGTGGAAAGGTAAGCTCTGCACTTTCTGCAATGCTTTTTCCGGGGGTCACGGATAATTACAGCTGTCAAGAGGCTAATGTGGCTTCGCCCAGGGAGCTCCAGAGAGTATGTGCATATTCGGCAAAGTCCAAGCGAGTTTCTCGCGTCCACTTCCCTGCCGCGCTACTGTCATGTATGTACGCGCTCTGAATTTCACGTCGGTCCGCCGAACTCTGCCTCCGATGGTATGAAATACGTGACTGGTAGTGCAGAGGATCCGATTCCGGCGCCGCCGCCGTGAATGTCTGCACAACGAGCGGATGTTTGTGTTTGCGGCGCCCGCCTCCTCGGCGTGGACGGCACGTACAAAATAACGCTCAATTTCACCGCCGCTCGACTGCTCGCCGGTTGCACTCAAAATTCGTTCTCTTCTCTGCGCGTGTCTGTCTACAGCGGACGCATTTCGCGCCCTTATAGGAACCGGGCAATCCAAGGTCGACGCTGCTCTTCGGTAGCCGTCGGCTTGGCCCCCTTTCGTCCATTGGTTCAGCATGTCATTTTCAGGTAGGTCTTTTCCTGACCCGAAAAAGCTGCGTTGACTTCTGGGTAGGGGTGGATTGCCTCTGGTAAACGTCCAAGAAATGCTCTTCTTCGTATTGAGATGCAACAGGAGCTTCAGAAGTGAGCGACGACAGCGCCGCAGCTGCGATCGCCCCTCGGCACAGCAGTCGCACTGCGGCGCAGCCGTTCCCCTCATTGTACTGACCATTTCTAGTCTTCTAGTTCACTGCATCAGTGGACACAACCACTTCAGCCGGTTTGTTTGCACGCAGTGTTCGTGTCGCGGGAGGAAACGCCAGCCCATCTCGCCGCTAGAATAGGCTCCAACGTGTGGTCCACGCCACAGGACCTTTGGGTTGCCTTAGGATGTCGCAGAAAAGGTCAATTCCCGACTTTTTTTCCGGATGCAAGCAAGCGCGCCAAACATCAGTGCGTCCACACCGAGCTTTCTGCTTCATACAATGGGAGATTCGGAGACGCTGCATGAACAAGGAATTCCTCAGCGCTCCGTTTTGATTTCGCGTGAGGAGCCTGTGAACAGCATTACTTCTGACGACGCTTGTCCGTCGTCGTCGGTGCAAATAGATGAGTGCGACGAGCTTTCCGCATCGTGTGCAGCAAGGGATGAACCTGATTCCGCGACCGAATTCACTGCCTCGGATGTGGAGCATGCAGGCCAGTTGGACACTCCGAAATTTAAGGCAGTCACCCACGCAGCCAATACTGAACCCATTTCAATCTAAGAAGTACGGCACATTGAGCAGAAGCTTCCATTCAGACTGGTACTGCTTATTTCCTTACGGCACATTGGCACCGGAAGCGGAGTGGCCAAGCGGATTTTCAACGCGTCGAGGCGGTGAGCACGCGCGCCTGTGCAGATCGGACGGCTTGCCTGGCGGCCCGCGCCGCAAAGGAGGCGGAGCATCTAGCGTTTTTGTGGCGCACATGTCACCATCTCTTGGCACCGGTCGTCCGTCCTCAACGTGTGCCATCGTCGTCTGGCCAGCCCTTCTCGCTGGCTAACCACTTGTGAAGAATGATCAGCTCGGACAGTTGGCATTCTATCACCGCTTCGTTAACAGCTTTTCAAGACGAGCAGCAGAAAGCTTGGAGGAAGACAGCCCGCCAGCGCCGCTGATGGGTTTGCCCCGCCTTGCAGGAACGAAAATAAACTTCGGCACAGCGCTGTCTTGAGGAACAGCTGCTCGCTACATGTGCAGTTTAAAACACGGACAGTGCCTATATTAAATCACTATCTGCACACTGCACTGCATTGCAGCTGGCAGAGAAATTGCGGAAACGTTTACATCACGGAACGAAGAAAGCCCCGTGGGCTTCGCAAGCACGTTGCTGGTTGGCTTGAATCGATGAATAAGCCACAACACACCATAAGCATAAACAGCAGCAAAAATAGCTAGATTGCTGCTACAATACGCGACCAAACACCAACATCGCTCCGACCCTACCACGCTGGCGTCGCAAAGGAACTGATGGCGATTGCGAAGGTCTTCCTCTTTGCCTCGGACCACTGGCAAATTTCAGCGCATGCGCGAGAGAGGCATGCGACATTCTTTCCATCCATCCGCTTTGCTTTGACCACCCCCGGTCTAAAGCCCCTCTTTGCGCCGAACCGCGCACCCCCCCCCCCCCTCCCATACCTTGCGAGGGTTGACTGACGCCTAGTCATGCCTCGCCTCTCAGTGACAGGTGTGGGGGACCTTTGTGTGCGCACTCCTTTCTGGAAACTGCGCTTAGAGGGTGGAATGTCATGCCTCGCCTCTCAGTGACAGGTGTGGGGGACCTTTGTGTGCGCACCCCTTTCTGGAAACTGCCCTTAGAGGGTGGAATGTACCTTATGGCCGAGGTTGAAAAAGAACCTGACAAGACAGCCGGCTCAACTTTCTTGTGCATAAGTCGGGTAAGGCGCTTGTGCCGTGTTACCATATTATAAATATGTCGTCAATGTAACGAAGATAGGTTACCTATCTTCGTTACAGATAGGGCACCTATAGACACTTTTCAAGAGGCAGAGACAACATTCCAGTGGCTCGCTGGCACCGATTATGGGGTCGATTTCTCTGTAC
Organism: Dermacentor albipictus; assembly: GCF_038994185.2. Taxonomy (NCBI): domain Eukaryota; kingdom Metazoa; phylum Arthropoda; class Arachnida; order Ixodida; family Ixodidae; genus Dermacentor; species Dermacentor albipictus. Next base: position 87,656,760 of record NC_091822.1, read on the forward strand.
AATCAATGAATCATTTGTTTCAAGAATCAAACACGACGCCGAAATTCACTTTCTGCCATTTCTTCAAACGCGTTTAGCACCGCCACCCGCTCTCCTCCTTCCTTAGAAACGCCAGCGCAACAACCTAAGTTCCCAACGGAAGCGCCATTTTCTCGAATTAAACTATGGATTGGATTCAAACGTGCCATGCCGCAGCCGCCTGTTGGATCCAATGCAATCCACCAGACGCCGTATTAGGGTGGCTAGAAGGGCCACCCTAGCCGTATGATCGCTCCAAACTTCCAAGCTCCCGTCGGGTTCGGCGCCTAGCTGACGAAGTGCTCGGTGGGAGGATGATTTACAGGAGCGTGTCGTCATTCTGACGTCACCAAAAACGTGGCCGCGCCCCGCGGCTGGCGACGTCGGCGCGGAGTAGGCCAATCGCGCGCGCCGGTAACCGAACGAACGCGCCGAACAACCATCTCCGATCGCACCCTTGTAGGCGACGAGCGAACGCGACAGCCATTTCCATCGCGTCGCTTGTCGCGCCCAAGATAGCTTGCATGGGTTTATACTTTAAACATGTCTGAAGTCACGCATAAGATAGATGTAAACATATGAAGTGCGCGACAGCTGGTGCGAGGATTTACCGGGCCACATACAACCAACAAGTTCAGTTCTTGCAAACTTCAGTAGCTGCAACATACAACATACTGCGCTCGCGCAGTCGAGCTGCCCAGGGGCCGTATTCTGTAGCGGTTCGCTTTGGAACAGGTTCGGTCTAGCTGTTACGTCTGGATTACGTCACTCGGAGAAAGAGTGGAACGGGGCGGCGTGAGGGGAACCAATCAACGAGCGGCGGTCTGCCAGAAGACCACGTCATCATTTTTGTTTTTGCTTGGGGGACGGTATAACAATTGAAGGATGTTGGTGGTTTGATAAAAAAAAAAAACATCGGTTTGTATAGAACACTTGCAAATATAATTTTCAGTAATAAATGTGAGCTTGCGGCGCACACGGCTACTGGGAGTTGTAATTTTATTTGTGTTGTTTTCTTATATAGTCGCTAGGTGGTGTGCCATACGTTATGCAAACAATTTGCCTCGCTTTGTTTAAGTTTTGGACTTCTTCGCGCGCCGAAATCGAAACGATGTCGTCGCACAAAAACAGGTGGCTGGGTCCTCATGTTTCAGCGAGGCAGCGCGAAATACTCGTTTCATTTGTCGAGGAGCACCCCCACCTAGCAAAGGCGTCGTGTGTGTTGGGCCAGCAGCTGACGGCGGTTTTCTGTTGCGCCGTGGATGGGAACCTAACCCATCACTTTTTTTTTTGCCCACAACGGTAATGGCCTTGGCGACGGCTGTAATGATCCGGCTGACCGAAGGCTGCGACAGTGCAATCGCTTCTTCATTCCCGACGAACTGTTGAAAGCTCCCGGTGGCAAAAAACCGCAGGGCGCACAGCACTTTCATCGTAATGTCTACACCACGAAATCTTTGAGGTCCGAGATGTTCTTCCAGCTCATCGCAAAGACGTCGCACGACGACTTTGGAGAGCCTAAAATGCCTTCGAAACTCTTCTTCGGCCATGCCGAACGCGTCGCGTCCTTGCCTCTCGTCGTTGTCTTTCGGCGCTCGCTAGCAGCACAACCAAAGGAGCCGCCGTTGCCGTCTCTGTCTCGTCTCGTCTAGGTGCCGGCTCATCAGCTGGTGCGAGACTAGCCGGCAGCCACGGTTGCCTTAGCAACCCTCAACATCATGCTCGCCACCACGCGCGACCCTCGAGCGAACCACTTCTCCGCGGTTCCTCTCGTAGCAGGGGACCGGTTCTTTTCCAGATGATTGACAACCTGCGTGACGTCAACAAAATTTGTCATGCCGCCCACCAGTGATGACGCCATTGGTCGGCGCTTCGTTGTCAACAGCCAGACCAAACCGGTTCCAAAGCGAACTTTGGAACCGGTTTGGTCGGAAAACAATAAGCGGAAAACAATATAAGCGGCAAACGGCGTTCCGAACTTTAGCGAAATGCCTTGAGACCGCATGCTGCACTGTAGACGAACTTCGTCGCTTACGCGTTGTTCTGCCATTACCACCAGCCCGGATTCCGAATCTACAAGATGCAGAATTTATCCTGCGAGCGCCCTTTGGACGAACCCAGGGCTGCGCCGAAAGGGGCTAGCGCCCTAATTCTCCCTTGACAAGTCAAGATGCTGAGCCGTCAGACAGCGGTGTCCTGCGGAGAAGCGTCGGCGAGCGACATGTCCAAACGTGCAATCAAGTGCTAGACTGCCCGGCGCCGTACCTCCTTTTGCCTGGAGGTCACCGCGCGGCAACCTTAAACCGGGTGGCCAGCGCGGCCGCTGGTTGGACCTCTCGGACGACCGTCGAGTGCTGGCTTTGTATTGGGCCGTTTGAGTGACAATGGTTTCTCGGGGCATTATAAGCCGCGACGCCGCCGCCTGGAAAACCCGATCCACCAACCCACCGGGAGCCCAGTGCCGCTCTCGAGTGGAGTGAGATGTGTCACGCGTTGCAGTCTCGCCGGACGTCGCAGTGCGGGAACAGTCGCGTTTGCTGTGGGCTCTCGGCCCCCGTGCCGATCCGATCTTTTCCTGCCCTGCATAATGACCTGTATATAGTGTATAAAGTCCCTTTGGTTATTCTCACCGACGCCCGACTCGGAGTCTTCGCTGCCAACGCTCTGTGACGAAACGGGTGGCGAGCACAACGGGACCACCTCAAAGTCGTAATAGTGGTGCAGGGTGTCTACCAACCGGGAAAACCGGGAAAACCGGGAATTCTCAGGGAATTTGAACAGTCTGGAAAAACTCAGGGAAAACTCAGGGAATTTGTGCTTCTATCAGGGAAAATTAGCTGTAACTTTATTGAAAGGGAACGAAAGTCGTGTTAATGCTGGCTCCAGTAACAGAGGAATCGCAACGAATCGTCATTGACGCCGTGTCATCGACACTACGTATTGCCAGAGTAGTTAACGACCGATTTTCTAGACGCCCGATTTTTCGGACATGCCCGATAATTTGCACGGTTTTACGGCACCACCGCGTACTCCATATACTCAATGTATATTGCCCTGACTGCAGGTCTGAAATGGCATTAATCAAAGCCGCCACCGCCGCTATTTTGATTATCTCGCCGCCTCGAACCGGCACTCTCGCAGGCAGATCCGCTGGCAGCCGTAACCACCACCGCGGCAACGTTAGGCCTAGCTGCTTCTATGTTCGCTATTAAGCTTCTTGCCGTGCGGTGCCGTGTTTTTCATTGAAAGAATTCGCCGCTATCACCAATGGCACCGACTCCGCCTTTGTAATCCTCGCGATTGGCTTTGAAGCTCCCAGCGCACAGCGCGTTGCGTAATGCCAGTCTCTGAAAGTTAGCTTCGCCTCAGTACAATAGTGTTACGCTGTGAAGCATAACAATTGTAGGAAGGGGGCAATTGTCACGGGACATAGTATGTATTCCTTAATTACCCATGCGTGCACCCCCTCTCCTGTCACAGTACAAGCCCTGATATGCCTAATAAGGGTACTGGCAGGCCTTCAGAGCTTTTTCAGGCGTGCCTGTGGTAATTTTAGCCCTTAAAGGCAGTTAAAGGCATGCATTAATTCTTTCAGACTGCCCGTTTTTTTTTTTTCAATTTTTTTTGCGGCCCCTCGGAAGTCCAAAAAATCAAATGTTGACTGTACAACTGACCAAGAGGATGCTTCAGATGATCCATGTGGTGAAAGCGTGGTAGAAGGAGGATGAGAACAGAAAGGTCCGATGCACTGAGGAATTCACGGGAAAGGAAGGGTGCCGCCGCCTTTTTGAAGGAGCTGAGCTAAAAAAACTAAGTGTTGGCTGACGCTGAGACACAGGTGTCCCTCATCCAAACCAAAATAAATTGTTTAGGCAGTGAAACCCAACACTGAGATGTTGTGTAAGGGCTGAGAGTATGTCAGGACAGTTGAGGTTGACTTCCCAGCTGCGGAGAGAGAACCTTAGTTGTGACAAAGTTCAGGACCTCATACAGATGAGCTTGCTATCAGTTGATAGAAATAGCTGATCGTAAAAAATATTTACTTATGTATGCATCTCCTTTTCATTCGTATTTGAAAATGTTCGACTCAATTTGGAATGGGCTTTACCATTTCTTTTGCTGTGCATTTTACTAACACCTTCCTTCTGTTTTCTTTTTAAATAAAATCGATATTACTCCTTACTATTCAAACTGGATTAAGTCATTTTTTTGTTTCAGCATGCTTACTAGAGAGAGACAGCATCGGGCAACGTGGTGTCAGCCTGTCTTGACATAAAACAAAGTTCTGGCTCATTCAGGGAATTTCGCAAATGTGCTGAGGGAAAACCTGGAAAACTCAGGGAATTTGGAAATGTCAACTTGGTAGACACCCTGTGGTGGCAGCGGTGCAAAGTCGTAACAGCGTCTATGAGAAAGTGGAAAAGAACACCGACGCGACCGAGGAAAGGATGAGAACAAGAAATTTCCCGCCGAAGCAAAGATCCATTGCTACCGTTGCTCCCGCTGATGACGCCTTGCGGGGATGATTAGAACCGTATCGCCGGCACGTTTCGCCGGTATTCGAACTCGCCCCCCCCCCCCCCCCCCAACCTGCGAGAATTCTTCGACATTCCTTGAAACTTTGGCTGTCCCACACATGCCTATTTTGCTCTGAAAACGTGAATAAGACTGAGAAGCACTATCAACGACACAACAAACTACGGCGCGCGGCTGGCTCCTCTCCCGTGTTTTGCGCAAGGCCGCCACCAGTGGTGCGTCCATCGGCGCGCACTACGCGTATAGTCGTTGTATTTATGGTGACGACGGAGCAGTTTCAGGTGGTACAGCATTTCATAAAATGGGCACAAGCTGGGGGTCTGTGCATTCTGTAACTAAATGCTCACTGTACAGGCATCACAGGGTATGGGGACACGCACAAGACCCGGTATAGGGCGCACAAGATCGCTATCTGGAATTGTCTCCCACAATAATGCAATGCAAGCATTTCGGTATTGGGTGCAAGAACAAATTAACTACATTACAAAACGGCAGCTGCTTGCTTTGCTTCAGCGAATCCTAGTCCCTGTAACAACGAAATTATCTCTAAATTAAGCAGTCACATTGTACGCTCGTTCTCTCTGACGCACATTTCGGAGCACACTAGCTAGGTGACGCCCATTAAAAGAAAAAAAAATGCATGCAGTAATGAATTTAGTCGCACAGTATCAGCCGGAATCGTTGCTGCTGAGGCAAGCTAAAATGTTGACGAATTGAAAAACAGCAGACATGCGTACAAAGCGAGCAAAACACGCCCTTATAATGCATCTTCTAGCCACGCAACCGCCTCCGCGAGTGAGCTATTGCAGCGCCGCCGCTCCGCGCAGCCCCTTCGTTCCTCACCGGCGGCGTCAGCTGCCCCACCGCACACGCGCGCCACACTGCGTCCCGCCGTGCCTCTCGCTCTCGTTGGGCAGCGTTGTCGCTTTTCCTTCCCGCTTAATTCGCGCTCCTCCGTACGCCCGCCGGCGACGCTCCTCCAGTAAACACATGCGTAATACGCCGTACGCGAAGCGTGTGCGCTGTTCCGGTTCTGCGGCGACGCGCTTCCCGCCTTTTCGCTATCAGATCGTTCGCGCGGGCGGTTGGAAGCGGTGCTCCTGCCGACGGAGAACAGCTCCATGTGTGCTCGCGCTGCCTGCGTGCTGTCGTCGTCGTCCGAGCGGGGCATTTTGGTGCAGCGGCGAATATGTGCCGGCAATGTAGCTGCCGCCTCGTGCATCCCAGCAGTTCCCGCTGACGTTGAGCCCTCATCGGCTGCTCTCCGACCTCCGGCTACGATCGTTGTGCTTGCGCCAGTGACTCGCGTCGTTCTGTTTCACCGACGGCTCCGCGCGGAAGACGCAGATAAGCATCTTGCGGTTGCGGACTGCACGAAGACAACCATAACATTGTGCACATCACGCAGGGTACGGCTCTTTGGTGCCTCGCGAGTGACCAGCATTTTTTCTTGTCGAGTTTGTACTCGTGGAAAACGCGCAATGCATGTTGTTCTGGTGCACTTTTGGGCATGTGCCGTCGATATCAGTTATGGAGTGCGCACATAACTTTGTACCTGCCGTATATGTGCCGGTAACGATGCCCAGGTCTGTAAGTGATGTAGCTCGCTGCCTCCGGTCATGTGTTTTGCTAGGGCAGGACAAAGATACATTGCAAATGTGTCGGGATGCAAATGGAAGATACTCAACCGGTAAGTCTTTCAAATACAGATACAATATACCAGCAGATTAATTGTGACCGATGCCATACTTTTATTTGTCTCAACATACTTCAATACATTAGTAAAGTCCTCTTTATAGCTCCACTGTAGGAGCCGCTGCAAGTTTACAACTGTTTGCTTGCATATTTTCATCCCTCAGCAAACCCCCTTCTTTCCAAGTTTCCTTTAGCAACATAAAAAAATTGTGTATTCTAGCACAGTACGGTAAGCACTATGTAGTACTGTGGTACAGCATAACGTAGTACAGTGACACATAGTCTGCGGGGCCATCTGGACCTGCAAATAGCCGTTGTGTGTGTTGTCAGGACTGGGGGCTCAATCCCATCGCTCGTGATCCGTTGTCAAGATTGGAGTCCGGCATGAATTAGAAGGTAGCTGGCCCATTCCGTCGTCCAACTTATCCACGCTGAGGACGTTGATGAAGCGAAGGACTGCTTCTCATCGAGAACGAGGAATATGGGTTTATTTACGGTATTCATATCAGTCTAACATGACTGTTTGAGAAAGTACATCAGTCTAACATCACTGCTTGAGAGAGAGTCTCAGCCCAACATGAATGCTTAAGAAATGTGTCGAGCGTCCGCACAACAGCAGTTTTTAAACACTCGGTCCTCCCGTGATACAAGGTGACTCGAACGTTCGTTTAGTCATTAGAGAGTTTTAGTATTGAGGACGCAAGGCGTTGGGGCCCCAAGCGCTTGGGTGCGTTTGCGTACGCAAGCAGAAACGTGTTATAGGTTAGCGCCCCCAAACGCAAACCGCAATGAGGTCGCATGCGCTCGCAGCACCACCAACGTCTGATCGTTGCTGCGTTATCATGTTATAAAATATGAAATGAAGCATATGAAGTAAAGTACATTAAACTCTTTTTATTAGAAGCAGTTAATAGAGAGGTTTACAGCGTCCGGTAATCGGGTAAACGCAGGCTGGGGCGTTGGGGTGGAGCCATGAACTAGAGCGGCCTGCATGGTGCTGCCACCTGGTAGCGCAAAGCTCAAACAGACAAAAACAGCTAATATTGCAGTAACCAAGTGTATTTTACTTTGCTGCGGGTATAAATTTTTGGCAGCAACACAATTAAGCCAGTGCGGATAATTTACACCAGCAGCGAAGTAGAATAGACGTGGTTACAGCAATATTAGCTGCTTTTGTCGATTTGAGCTTTGCGCCGCCAGGTGGATGCACCAAGCAGGACGCTCCCGTTTATGGCTCCGCCCCAACACCCCAACTGCGTTTATCCGAATACCAGACACGCTAAACCCCTCTAATACACATAGAAACGACGTCTGTCGACACTTGGTGAAATATTTATTAGATTATCTACCCGCTAGCTACTCGTAAGTTCTCCTACACCGCAAGAGTCACGTGGGTAACGTGACCTCTTAGGGGCAGCGATGTTTTCGGCCGCTCCAACAACCCAAGGACGCAAGTAGACGTAGCGGTCTGCGCATGCGCAGTAACGTCGCCCCTAGTTCTGGCGTACGCAAGCCGCTTGCGTCCCCAACACTAAAACTCCCTATTAGAGAGTTTTAGTATTGGGGACGCAAGGCGTTGGGGCCCCAAGCGCTTGGGTGCGTTTGCGTTTGCGTACGCAAGCAGAAACGTGTTATAGGTTAGCGGCCCCAAATGCAAACCGCAGTGAGATCGCATGCGCTCGCAGCACCACCAACGTCTGATCATTGCTGCGTTATCATGTTATAAAATATGAAATGAAGCATATGAAGTAAAGTACATTAAACTCTTTTTATTAGAAGCAGTTAATAGAGAGGTTTACAGCGTCCGGTAATCGGGTAAACGCAGGCTGGGGCGTTGGGGCGGAGCCATGAACTAGAGCGGCCTGCATGGTGCTGCCACCTGGTGGCGCAAAGCTCAAACAGACAAAAACAGCTAATATTGCAGTAACCAAGTGAATTTTACTTTGCTGCGGGTATAAATTTTTGGCAGCAACACAATTAAGCCAGTGCCGATAATTTACACCAGCAGCGAAGTAGAATAGACCTGGTTACAGCAATATTAGCTGCTTTTGTCGATTTGAGCTTTGCGCCGCCAGGTGGATGCACCAAGCAGAACGCTCCCGTTTATGGCTCCGCCCCAACACCCCAACTGCGTTTATCCGAATATCAGACACTCTAAACCTCTTTAATACACATAAAAACGACGTCTGTCGACACTTGGCGAAAGATTTACTAGATTATCTACCCGCTAGCTACTCGTAAGTTCTCCTACACCGCAAGAGTCGCGTGGGTAACGTGACCTCTTAGGGGCAGCGATGTTTTCAGCCGCTCCAACAACCCAAGGACGCAAGTAGACGTAGCGGTCTGCGCATGCGCAGTACCGTCGCCCCTAGTTCTTGCGTACGCAAGCCGCTTGCGTCCCCAACACTAAAACTCCCTATTGTAAACTAGCCGCCTCTCCGCCGGACGGTTTACACACACACATGCACACACACACGTGTTCACGGTGCGAAACCGGCACCACACGAATTTCGTAGAACTCTTAGCCGTCCCGGGTAGCGCGTTTACTTGCGTCTTGGTCGGTGCGTGGCAAAGAGCCTTCGGCGTTTCCGCGGCAATTCCCCCACCCGTAGCAGATCATGTCCGCGTTGTCGTGTTGCGCACAAAGCCTGCTTCGTCGAACTCCTTTAGTCACAACGCATCCTAGCTGAAGCGATGGAGAGTGGAGGATGCGCGTATTGTTACCGACACGAAGTCGACTTAGTCACGCCGTGGCTAGAGGTTGGCGGCAGCATTCCAAGATGAGGTTGCCACCGCTGGCGTAAATGACTGGCAAACTTGCACTGCAGCTGGCCGTTCTTAACAGTGTGCACTCGCTTGACCTCATCGTCAATGCGCCTAATACAGTCGAGTAGGGGGCTAACGCAAATACGTTGCGCAATCGGCAATTTTGCTGCCTTCTTTATCGGTACGATACGTTGCCTTGCAGCCCATTTGTATTTGTAAAGCAGTCATTTGTATGAAAACTGTTTCATAACTATACTGCTGCTGCTGCTGTGTAAAGGGGTAGCCACCTCGTCAAGCTACTAATCTCAGTAGCTTTTTGTGGCTACTCCTTCCTTGTGTATTTGATCAAGGAGAATAAAAATTCAATTCAAAATTCAATTCGTTAAGCAGCGCACTCTCGTATTTCTACGTGTTAGTTTGTATATTTTCGGAAGTGTACAACATTAGGCTGATCTGCGTAATCTGCACATTACATATTCAGTAGGCATCACGTGTTCTCTAGACATGTACAACTACAAACAGTACATCGTGCTATGTACTCTCTTGTTTTTAGGGGTTAGTACACCGTAGTAATTGAAGCCTAGTATATGGAGGTACTTAAAGATTTAGACAAATTTAAAGGAATGGGCTAGGTTACATAAGCCACCATCCAGTTTCAAATTGGAGACTGATCATCATGATCATGACAGCGGCGTAGCGGGTTTGCAACACTGTAGAAAGTGCGCGTAGCTTTAAGTGAAAGTTGAAATTCAAAGTGGAACATTGTGCTCTGCTGATGCTGGTCCTGCAAAACGCACAGGACAATTTCACTTTGCGTCGGTTACACGAAGATGTAGCTTTTGCTACAGTAGATTCTAGGTGTTGTCTAACGTAAGCTAGATAGCATGCCTACTATCATCAGTAGCGCTCAGCCTTTCAGAAGATATACTCGCCAACGGGTGCGGTAGATCGATGGCCCGCATTTGGAACAGACTTGTTCGCATTCTGACTAGAAAGCATCGGAAAAAAAAACAATGGCAGTAACTTTCGAAGAACGTTGACTCGCACTGTTGAAAATCTAGATATGTGCCGCGAAACTGACCAATAACTATCATGTTAACGGATACGTCGACAGCGGCAGAGCAAAGGCTGTTACCCCTAAAGTCAGAGATGAAGAAACAGCATACAGAATAGAGGAGACGGAGTGGAAGTAATCTATGAAGCTGTATCGAACAACATAGAATGAAATAAAGGGTTTTATGATTATACAAAGTGCTGAGCAGAACAGTTCGAACCCATATAAAGGTACACCGTTTATAGGAGTCTTATTAGAATGCAGTGTCCGCGGAGAAAATCTGACGATGACTGTTCGCCTACGGCGGTTGGAAGTCGCTCTGAAACTATAAATCGTGATCAGTTTTAACGCCAAGGTATCCATTCAGAGGTAAACGACGATGCAGATATTGTCGCAGGCCTTGAGGCTTACAGAAAGTAGGGGAAGATTAAGTCAACCGGGGAAGTTGTGAAAAACTAAACAGATAAAACGGGCTCTACGTTCCAGCATCCACATCGTTCTGACTCACGTTGCGCAGATCATTTCCAAATGGCGAACTGGGTGAAGGCCGTACACATTTCTGTAGCCGACTAATGTCTTTCCCGAAGGTATCCGCTTGAACATGAAACTGAGCATGGTCGTCTGGGATGAAGGAAACTGCTGGGCTTTTTATGATTTGTTTTGCTTGTCAGAGGCGTGTTTTCTAGGTATCCTGGATATCTTCTTTCATTGTGTGACGGAAACTTCGCTGAAATCGTGCGTCGGAAAGGCAGCGATTTCGTGTTAAATGAGAACAGCATGACGGATATTGTGCGTACAATGCCAAGACCGGACGTGCGTTATTGGATCTTGCCGTTGAGTGCGGGAGTTGGCCGACGTTGAGGACGATTTTGAGATGAAACTGGAGGTTTAATTACACTATTTACAGTACCAACACAAATCAATTAACAGTCATGAAGTAATTGACGGCCGGCGGCAAATCGGACGCTGTGGCCCATGGCAAGAAGTACGACAAGAAGAATGAAGGAATGCTCTCTGCTCCGTGTCTCTCGCTGTTAACCCCTTCGGTATCTCGGGGTCACATTATTTTCGGCCAATCGTTGAGTCCGCTCAGGTTTCGTCATTTTCCTCGAATGGTAGACGCCCGTGCAAGTGCCGTCACCTTCGGCAGATGGGGTGCTCCAAGAGCTTCACTGTCGGACGGGTGACTTGTCACCGGTGTTGCCTTGGAGAAGGGTTGAAATCTGGGCCAGTTGGTACATACTTAAACGAAAAAAACCAGTCAAAACACAAAGGACAAGAGGAAAGGTTCAGAGAAGACAACGACTGGACTATCAACTGAGGTTTATTAGAATCGGTGTAGTCCCAGCAAGGCCAACAGAGCATGCGCAACTGCATCATCGCTAATCACATAGCATGAAAAGACAAGAAATGTTTCTATTGGAACCGACTTAGAAATTCAAATTCTTTTTCAAGTAAGCGCACCGAGGTTGTACTAACGCAGTCATCACCTAATAAACTGATGTAGTACGCTTCCAAGATTTCTCGCTCTTCTTTGCCCTTGCCCCTACCAAGAATCGTTACATTGCTAAACAAAGGATAACAACGACACTCATTGCAATGGCGAGGCAAGGTTGCACCGTTATCTGACCCCAGGGAGGAGTGGTGCTCACGCAGGCGGTCATTAATACATCGACCGGTTTGGCCTATGTAAAATCTTTCGCACGTGAGAGGGAACTTATAGACAAACCCTGCAGCACATGCCGTAAAACGGTTTTCATAGTGCGTTGTGCAAACATGGTTCCTTGCCTGCCTCGAGAAATGCGCGAGCACAGACCCGAAAGCTTACAAGGGGCAGAAAACACAACACTTACTCCCTGCTTGGCGGCAACCTTCATGATATTGTGGCTGACTTTATGCACATACGGCATAACTTCAAGTTTCCTACGTTCAGTAGCCCCACCATCTACCAGCTTCGTACGTTCCTTCTTTAGCCTCTGAAGCAGCGATTCAGACACCGTTTTCAAAAGAGGCGGAGGGAACCCTGCGGCTTCTAAACGTTGGGATTGTGCGTCAAAGCTACTTTTAATGGCGTGGTGACAGCTTCTTTCACTTGCATTGCGGAAACAATTGATTGCAATCCCTCTTTTTACAATCTTTGAATGTGCAGATGCAAATGGTAAAAGAGCTTTCTTGCTTCTAGGGGAAAACATCCAGCACAAATGCCCGTCATCAAACAATGTTAGTTGCAGTTCTAGGAACCTGATGGAATGATTGCTAGGAAGTTCATGAGTGAAATTAAGAGTGCGTGAAGAAGCTTTAAAAGCAGTCAATACTTCGTCTACTGCTGTGGGCAGAGTGTCATTTGGTAAAAGCTCTAAATGTACTAAAAAATCGTCCACATACCTAAAAACTTTACATACACGCTTGTTTAGAAGGAAGCCTTGAAGTTTCCTGTCAAATTTTGCTAAAAATATCTGGGAAAGCACTGGGACAACACTAGAGCCAATACATATTCCTTTTTTCTGAAGGAACAAGGAACCTTTGAATTCAACAACAATGGATGACAGATAAAAGGATAGGAGCTCTAGAAAGGCATCCACCGACATGCCACATGCATTCTGGAAGTTTACAGCACTGCAGTGATCAATAAGTTCACGCACAGCTACAAAGAGTTCATCATGGGGAATGCTGTAGAAGAGGTCTTCAATGTCAACTGAAAAGGTCATGTTGGCACCAGGGATTCCACTATTAAGGACCTCTACCACCGCTGCCGAGCTAGCCACGCTGAATGGATCCTGCACTGGGAGGGCCGTCAACTGTCGCTGAAGAAACTGACTCACTAACTTCTGACATGAACCTGTCTCCGTGATGATGGCTCTCAGAGGGCAACCCACCTTGTGTGTTTTTGCTGAAAAGAACACTTGCAGGCGGTTCCCCTTGCAATTCATGACACTTCGCGAAAGTTTTTCCAAGTTGTTTTCTTTCAGGAGCTTCACCGCTGCCGTCTTCATCCTTGAGGGCTTCCGATTTGTAGACTCGAAGTTCTTCGCTACAGCAGCCATTGCCTTCTCTCCAAAAGACCTTGTCGGACGCACCACGAAGCCACCATCCTTGTCCGCTTGGAGGAGGATCAGATCATTTTCGATGAAGTGGTATCGCCGCCTGAAAGCGCTCAGCTGGGGGAGATGAGTTGTTTTCGAACGACCTTCCAAAGCTGCAAAACAGCTTTGCTCGGGACCAAGATTACTAGGAAACGTGCCAGACTCCCTTGGCACTTTCGGGAAGAGTCAAGCAGGGGATGGGGACAATAGCTCGACGTTCGGCGCTCGAGGTGGGGTCGCCAACTTCTCGATAGGTCCGGGAACGTGTTAGACGTGCTCCGGCGCACCCTAATTTGAATGCGACGGCGTTTGGATGTGGTCGGGGAACTCGAGGGATGCCAGGAAAAGGGTCCGTATCTAACAGGGTATAAAGTGCGTAGGTCGTTGGCTTAGGTAAACAAATACCAAAACGGATCTTTTCGTAGAAGTAATTACTTTCCAGTGTGGTCAACATTCCCTACATATTGATTCTGGGGCATGAGCCGATGAACTTTTTTTGCGAACCTTGCATTGCGAACTGCCGGGGCTACTTTCAGCACAACAACGTCCATATCAGTTTTCGTTAACTCGGCACAAGCTGTGAAAAATGGTAAATAATTCCAGAGTAAGCCCACTTTGACATAATAGTTCTACGGAAACCCGCAAGTTACAGAGAAGTAATCCATAGAGAGAAGTAAGGCCCATTTTGATACTAGATCACCGCTACCGCAAAGCTCTGTATATTGTGTTCATATATTCAAGCAGTATTGTCGTAGTAAAAGTTATCCCAGGGCTGAACAAACCGGCAGCAAGTTAGAAGGTCGGAGAAACGATTTTAATGGAACCTAATGTACGTGTTCATCTTGTAAGGAGTGTCAATATATAACGACGCGATAAGAAGACGTAATAAATAAACCGCATACGTACATATTGTAAATCCATCTTCGAAAACTATTAAGGGGCAGCGAAGTGGAACCTGAGTGCCACCTATAATGTGCCTTTCACCAGTTCTCGCCAGGAATGTTTTATAATGCGCTGGAAAGATTTTGTGATAATTACGGAGGACAATAATGAATTGTCTTCTTCCTGTATGCAAATAGCAGAAACAGAAGCAGATGACAGGTTGCAATGCGATGGTGTGAAGAGGCAAGACCTCCGCGCTTGAGGTTCTGTCTTTACCAGCGTATGCAAGCGGCGTTTCTGTGCCTTCTCCCGTGCCGGACCCGATAGTACATGTTAGGTAACCCGTCACCGCACTTTTTCTTTAATAAAAAACATTCATGTTACAGGCGAACAGCAATGAAATTTCACTTGGGCTTTGGGCTGTGACTTTGCCAAGTAATCTTGGCAAAGTCACAGGGCTGATAATTCCCTAATTGTGTTATTAGCATCTATTAAATAGCGTCTGTGCAGGCGACGCGCGCACCTGGCGGAAAAGTTGTAGCGATGCAGATATGGCGAATATCGAAGAACCGTACTTAGATCTCCCAGTCGCGCCACTTGCGACTAGGCAGCAAGGCGCATTACTCACTCATCATTTGCTAGTAGACGGGCATCTCTCTCGGCGTGCGTTCTCCATGTTGCGCTCGTAATTTGAATGGTTGCAAGAATGCCGATGTGTTGCGTGACCGTCGGGTGCTCGAATGCGTACTCGAGCACGAGCAATAACGGTGGAGTACACAACGCTGAGTAGAGGAAGGACGTCGACCTCTTTCCTGCCCCAGCTTTCAGAGCGAAAGCGTGAACCGCGGCGCAGCAGGCAAGTGCGACGCGGAGCTGCCAACGCGCACAAAGCCTGTAAACAGCAGAGTCACTTACCCGTCAAGATTTGCTGCGCAAACGCTTTCACGGGGTGGCTTATGAGTACTATATGCCACGATGGCGCAGCAAAACCAGAGGTAACGTTCAAAAGTAAATTGTACTCAAGGTCGATATTCTCGAGCTATCATTTCCGGTAGTGTCCTCTTCATGATATCTCGCGTCGAAGATATCTCGCGTCTTCAAGATATAGCGTCGAAGCAGACAAACGAAATCCTTTCTGACACAGCGCCAGAAACGAGCAGGAACCGCACGCTGCATTTGGCACGAAGGAGAACGCGACGTGGCGGGCCACGGTGTAGATGCGGCGGCAAGCCATGCCGGAGTGCAGTGCCGCGAGGGAGAAATGGACGAATATTTCTCACGGCCGCAGTCTGGCCTGTCTGGCCGTGACTTTACGCGCACCAAGCCCCATAGCCCGGCTGCGTCAAGCCTCAGCTACTTAACACCCTTTACTACAGATGGCAGCGGTTGTCTGATCGGCCTGATTGGTTGACGTGTCCGGCGTTTCCAGCCTGACAGGCAGCGGCCGGTAAGTTGGATACGGCATACCGGAGACGCTAAGATCGGCCAAATTTGGCGGTCAGTTGTTGCCGCAGCGCTAGTGGACAGGTACGTGGCGAGCGAGCGCCTCTTTGTCGAAGGCGCAAACCTAACACGCTCACTTAAGTGAACGCGAACAGCATGCTGCTGGTCAATCAAGGTAGTGCGCCGTGCATCCTGTTCCATCTGCTTCGGCATGCGATAGGACATGTTCTATTCCCGCGGCAGTGACACTAGACTGTACAGGGTCCAGTTTTCGCCGATGTAGCCTAACTGCGCTACGCGTGGATCGCGCCGATGTTAAGTCGGACTATACCGCACCTTTTGCTTGGCCACCTCAATTCGTCCTTCGAGCGGACGGAGAACGCATGAAGGCCCTGCTGTTGAACATGGACAGTCAGATAGAGAGAACCGGCTGCACTCGGAGAATGTTTCGCATTAAAAGAACATCGCGGGCGCGCAGCCGCGTTGTCACTACGCGCGAAGCAACTAACAAAGTATACTGACTCTGTGGCTAGAAGTCGCGTGGGACCTGTTCGTTGATACACCAGAACGGAATACAAGCAAGGACAGCAAACCGCACGGGTGCTGGCTCTCCACATTTTTCACTGTACGTCACTTCCGTCCGGTGATAATGGCGGTGTTTTTTGACTTTCGCTATGAAAAGCATAATTTTTTTGCGAGCACTTTGTGACTGATTAACCTGTATTTCAAGCGTAAAATTTTGCATAGAGGCTACGGCCTGTCTAAATTATCTGAAACGGGGCTTTTTACCCGGTCAAAAGCTTCGCTGCAGTTGGCCTTTAAGAGGCTGCATTGCCTCGAGGGCAACTACGGTCCCCTTAATATTCTATGCACATAAAACGCAGAAATTCTCGATTCACATCCACTGAACCATTTCAATCCGTTTAGCATTCTTTGCCTACTTCAGGTACTTCAGATCTATCTATCCGATTAGCATTCTTAGGGCATGTGACGCACTTTCTGGTGTCTATCTATGCCTCTGTGCGTTTTCTCGCCAACTTGGCTCATTGGGTAGGGCATGTTCGAATAGGGGGCGCAACGGGCTTGTGTGCTGGGATCAGTGTTCGAAGCCAAACGTCCTAGAGAGAGACAAAAAAAGGGGAAAGGCAGGGACGTTAACGAGATGGGAAGATCCGGTCTGCTACCCTACGCTGGGGAGAGAGGGGAGGGGGAGGTAAAGTGATAGCAAAGTAGAGATAAAGAAAGGAGCATAGACATACAATCACAGTCGGCCACTGTCACCGCACAGCACAGTAGCACTTGCAGCACTATGAACATCTATCTATTCAGGCTACAGCCGCTTGTCCAATCCTGTCGCCCTTACAAACTGCAACAGTGCCCTCGTCGCCCTCCGCCGCGATGGCTTGTGATGTCGGCATTCTAAAAATAAGTTCCTCTGTTAGAAGTCGTTGGTCAAAACGCGCTATCACGATTGCGAGCGACCGTCTCTGTATTTTTATTGTATCGAGGACAGTCACAGAGAAGGTGTTGAAAGGTCTCGCTACCACAGTCATCACACGAAGCGTCGTCGGCCTGTCCGATTCGGGATGCAAAAGACTTAGTGAAGGCCAGCCCTAGCTATATTCGACAAAGCAGGGTAACGTCGCAACGGCCGAGTCCAGCTGGAATGCAAAGGCCTACGTAGAGAGGAGTCTAGGCTTGCAGCCGGTTGTATTGAAAGCTTGTTGCGTTCCACGAGGAGAACGTAATATCACGGGTGAGCATTCGAGCGGCATCTGTCCGTGATAACGGTATCTGCTCCTCTTCGTCGTCTTGAAGAGCCGACCGAGCAGCGTTATCGGCGTGTTCGTTCCCTGTGACGCCGCAATCACTTGGAAGCGACTGAAACGTCAAATGGTGTCCCTTCTCAGTCAAGGTATGGATTAGTTCTCCAATCTCGAACACCAGTTGTTCGTTTGGTCAACGCAGCAGGGCGTATAGCAAAGACTGCAGTGCTGCCTTCGAGTCACTGAATATTGACCATCTTCCAGGTTGTTTCCAAACGTCCTAGCTTGTCACTGGGTATGGTGCATTCGGTAGTGGCATTGGGAATGCGCTGTCGTTCATTGAACCTCAATGAGGACAACTGGCAACAATGCGCAACTAGGTATATGCCGAATTTCAATTAACTTGTTTGACGCCAACTTGGGTCACTGAGCAAGTGCCACTCATCAGAGAATCTCTTCAACTTGGCTCACTGGGTACGTGACCACAGGAATAGTGGCAGCAGCAGTGGGCGAATTGGTCTCCTTGCTGCTTATCGCTTCAACGAGAACTAAGCGGCTAAAACATAGCGCACACGAAGCTGTCAGCCCTCGGTGCACCTAGACTCTCCAGTGATCAATAGATAAACCAATTCAACTACAGAGGATACTCCCGTAGAGCCCAGCGTCCGAATATACTGTAGCGCATCAAGCAAACAGATGTGAACACCTGAGCTGCATTATCGGTTTCGGTTGTGCACAATTTGGACGTTGGCCAGTACCTGTTACGCCGGCTGCATCGTTCGGCGCGGCTTTTCTTTTTGCTTCCGCTGCTCGACCGCGCGCTGTCCTGGTGCGGAATGTTTTTTTTTTCTCGAGCAAAATATGATCGTGAGTGATCTTTTCAAGTCGCCATCGAACGTGCGACGTGTAATTTCAATATGTAGACGCTGGACAGAAACCTGGTGAAGTGGACAAATGTTTATTTTGCTTCCAAAACGTTCTGAGAGCAGCTAAGCAGTGGACCTACGAAGGTCCACTGGAGGGTATCTGCTGAGAAAAGGTAAATTACAAGCATGTGTAATTTTTATATTTAGACATTAGTGGAGGACGGCGTGTAGAGGCAAAACGTGTGAAAATTGTGAGTGGGCGACATACCAACAAAAACAATTATACAAACATGGTTCAGAAAAGATATGAATCATCCCAAACAATACCGTACATAACAAGTGACGAAAACTTCTGATTTCCAAGTGTTCGCCAATTCTCGGGGCCTTATCTCCTGTGTTTTACGAGCAGAAACACACGGGCGACTTCGCCTTTTCGGCTCAACTTGACCTCAGCCGACGCGATGGTACACCACGTACAGAGGTGGCCACAACAGACTCCCAGCCAGACCATGCTAGACGCTCGCCGGATGCCTTGTACTCGCACTGAAGAGAAAAGCATGGGTGCAAAGCCTCTTTTCATTGTTTCAGAAGACAGACTTTTCGAGTTACAAGTTTCTGGTTTGGAGCTCCTCGACGTTATCTTTCTCGCTTTCCGCAAGCGCAAGCAATACGTCCGTGTTATCTTGGCACTCTTGGCAATCGCTCGTCGCGTTTTCGACAAGTGAGAGTACCGTTGCAGCTCGGGGTAGCGTTTAGGCAAGGAATTCTTTGGGCACAGGGATGAGTACGTCCGGGAGTAGGAGCGAAAGAAAAAGGGTTAATTTTACATTATTTACACTGGCGTCAGGTATGGATGCCCCCTCCATATAGGAGCACGTAAATGTCTTAGCTCTTTACGTGTTTGAGCACACCTCAGCACACGTAGGGAGACGCATGTCAGCAGACGTAAGGACACGTCAGTACCTCTCACTGCACCAAATGTATGCCATTTTAAATCACTCTTCCATAGAATCTGATGACTGTATGTTGGCCAATCACAATCGTCGAATCGGTCGCAGTATCACTCCCATGATGTCGCACCGTTCCATCGGACTCTGCCCCCTGTGTAACGCCTTCGCCCCCGCACATGACGCAAGCCTGTAGCAATTTGCCAGTCCAAAGGGGAAGCTGTTCCCACGGTAGACTTAGGCGTTGGCCCCTTTCATCTATTAGTTCAGCTTGTCAGGGTCAGGTGCATGTAGAACGGTCTTCGCAGTACTTACCGCTGTCACGGAGGGCGGCGTTTGTTGTCGCGTCGAAGTGAGCTCCTTTGCTTGCGCGTCACAGTTATGCCGTGAAAGAAGGCGTCACATTTCTCAGTAAGATTCAGTACGCGCCAAACTGCACCACAACGGCCGAGCTGTCTTTCGCGAACAGTTCGCAATGCTGCGTGGGGCTAGCATGCACAAGTACCGAAGTAAGGTGCACTAATCTTGGGGTCCACAAAGAGCGCCGCAAACATGTCCCAGTGAGATTCAGTACACGCCAACCTCACTCGCCACAACGGCCGATTCCGTGCCGTAAGCTTAAAATGCAGGCAGACTGTCAAACAAAATGTCTCATTTTGCCAAGGTCCAATAGCGCAGAAGTGCCATGTCGAAGCGCAGCAAGAACGCAAAAATACGCCGAGAGCACAAGAGAGCTACATCAAAAAAGACAAATGAGACGTCGAACAGGCGAACGCTCACATGCGCAACCAGTCTCGCTCGCCTATGTGTCGTTTCTGGCGCATGCATTTGGCGCTTCTGGCATGTCGTTAGCTTGTCGTTTGGTAATGCAATAAAAATAAGTCGCAGATTATAACTTTATTTATCGGCAAAACTTTTTCGTTTTAGCGGGAAAGAATATATACTAAACGTTGGCTGTTGACTTCATTCTATTGCTTTATATTTTATGCTCGCAACCGCCGTTGTTAATAAGCGCATAAAAAGTGTTGCAACTCGCATATCAGGAAAAGTTTCAGGCCTCGGAAAAAAAAATGACCAACATAATTTCCCCTCACACTAATCACTTTTCCCATTTTCCAGGAAGGCTTTTTTTCTACCTTGAAAAAAGAATAGCTTCCTGGTTGCCAAGCCACTCCTCTGTGCCAGTAAGAAGCAAATTCAAGTCATCAAACCTCGCTTCCTTAAGGTGTCTGTTTTGATTCGTAAATAAATGTCACTCGGAGCCAGGTCGGGAATGTAGGGTGGGTGGTCCAACTGTTCGAAACCACTCTCGAATGGCATGTTGAAAGGACTAACGCAAGAGTGGACACGGGACACAAGAAGGCGACAAGGACAAGCGCTTGTCCTTGTTCGCCTTTTTGCGTCCCGTGTTCACTGTTGCGCTAATCACTTCAGCATGGAATACCAACTAGCTCGGTCTCACAACATGCTGGAATGGCAGCCTGCACAACACGAAACCTGTGAACTGGGGCGTTGTCGTGCAGGAGGAGGACTCCTCTTGTCGCTAATCCTCGGCCTTTCTTCCGTGATGGCTTTACGCAGTTTTCGAAGAACATTGGCGTGGTATTCACCTGTAAATGTCCTGCTGTTTTATAAATATTCAGTGAGCAGGATCCCTTTGCGTCTCAAAAAAGTGCGCCATCACTTTCTTTCCCTGAGCGTTGGGTCTTGGAATTTATTCAGGGGAGGGGACCCGAATATAGACTGCTGTTTTGTTTCTAGGTCCCACTGATACAGCCACGTCTCATCCCCAGTCACAAGACGGGAGAGTATCTTCTGGGTCGCCTGAATAGAGTTGTAAAAGTTCCCTTGATGAATGCACGCGGTGGCGTCGATCTTGCGCTGATAGGTTCTGTGGCACCCGTCGTGCTTAGACTATCATCGTGGATGAAAGTAAAAGCACTGCTATAAGAAATGTTGAACTCTCCGGCAACTTCGGACACCTTGATTGCGCGATTATTCATAAGGCTCTCATCTGAGGCTGAATGGTCCAAATCGGTTGAAGTGGTCGGCCGCCCTGACCTTGGGTCGTCTTCGACGTGCACACGGCCACATATAAACTCATTGAACCACCGGGTCATTGTAGCATATGAAGGGCATTCACTGCCATCTGCCATACACATTCACACCATCCTACGGTGGATTACGTTGGTGGAACTGCCTTCTTTGCACAAACATTTGATAGCGCTCCAGTACGCGAGCTTGAATTCGTAGGAGGATGCCATGTTTGACTGACTGATGCAGAGCAAGTAACAAACTGGAAGGCTTGATATTCAAACCTTGCTAGGCTGCAGAGATGACCTAAACGAAAGGTAGAGAGAGATAACTGTCAGTTATTTGGTTACAGCCATGCTGCAGAACCTTTTGATCTCCCCTCGCACTATAGCGTGACGCGTTTCCAGCTGCCAGTTTTCGCCTAGTCCGCTCTTGTTGAATTTTCTCTAATTGTAGATCGCTTTCAAGACAGGGCCAACGTGGCTGACTACTCATCTCTGATCACTTTCACGGTAAGGCCAGCGCGGCCGCGCCATATGCTGGCAGCCGCCGGAGTAGAACCCCCCTCCATCCGCCCCCACGCCAGTGCCTTGGGCAAGTTCTCTCTAGTGGGCTTTGCTTGGAAACGGTGGAAGACGGCGTGCTTCCTGCCCGCCTTCCTCCCTTGCGCGCGTTAGATCGAGCCACCTTCCTCCTCTAACCCTTACACCTTGCACTCGCACCTACAGCTTACAGTGCGCGGCCACGGTATTATCGCACGTAGACTTTATGTGGGACAGCTCGCCGACGGCGAGATGTGTCCGTATATTTGCTATCGCAATAAAACAAAACTGAAATTTATCTGCAGTTGAGTGGATCCGAACCGGCGTCACATATATCCAGAGACTCTTGAAATGTATGCACTGTTAGATACGGGCCCTTTACCTGGCATCCTTCGAGTTCACCAGACCACATCAAATCGCCGTCGCACCTAATTCCGTCGCGGTGACGCTTTTAACGCGACAGCGTTAAAGAGCTCGTGTCGCAGAAAAGCCGGTGTCGTCGGTGTCGACGGCGTTGGCCGTGAGCGATAACTCCCAGCAGGCACTTCATGAATAAAAAACAACTTGCAAGATGGGCTGGGTGGGAATCGAACCAGGATCTCCGTAGTGTGAGACGGAGGCGCTACCACTGAGCCACGAGTTCGATGCTTCAAAGCGGTACAAACGCGCCTCTAGTGTATGCGGTGTTGCCTTAGAAACGAGGTGTTTCTAAGGCTCAGGCGTGCGTCGCTTGCTCAGGCCAATGCCTTTGCTCAGGCGTACATTTCGCTCGACGCTCACCGCGTCCGACGCGGGGCGCGTAGTCGCTGCGCCGTAGCCCATTGTCTTACATCCCTTGGCGGGTCGACGGGAACGCTGTCGCGTTCCACTCTTGAAGGCGAAGCTTAAGCGTCCTCCAGTTTTTGTTGTCATACTTTCGTCGTCTTGCCATCATCATTGCTTCATTGGCGTCATTCCTGCTTCTTCGCCCAATTCTCGTCATAATGTCGTTTTCACGCCATCGTCGTCGTCGGTTTGTCGTCATGCCGTTGTTGTCACGCGGTGATCGTACCGTTGTCGTTTCAGAAACATCGTTCAGTTCTCATGCTGTCCTTGTAATACCGCCTTCATCGTAAAAGGCTAAACCCCATGAGCGCGATTTTGTGCGCGACAGCGACGAGCGATGGATCGGGCCGTCGCGTGAACAGATCGCTCAGTCTTGCGCGATCGCTCGGTTCTGCAAATCTAGAATTCGTCGCTCGTCGCCCGGAAGTGCTATCACTGGTGCTATGAGCGACTAGCGAATAGCGCGAAGCCGGAACTGGATTTACATAAATCAAGTACTTTCGATTGTCGCATGGAACGAGCAAACGATTGAATTTTTATACGTGCAAGGATAAAAGCCTACTGCAAGACTTTCAGAAATATTTTATGCTGCTTTTACAGTAAAACACATCAACTTACGTTAATAAAGGACGCGTTACGCTAGTTTCGGCGCCTATAATAGACAGTTTTAGTTTAGCGTACGCAACTATAGCGTACGCTATACGCTCTAAAATAGCGCACGCTAAGTAGCGCACGTTTGCTACAATTTTAGTTGGCCGACGATATCTTCGGATCTCTGAGGCCATATTCCGTCGTTGCGGCGATTTCGCGCCTGTAGGGATAGGTGGCGCTGACATCTCAAACGTTTCTTTCGTTAGGCTTCGACTCGTTCGAAACGAGAAGCGATCTCGAAAACACCACGAAGTTATCCATAATACTCTGTCGTCGAAGCGGCCTGAGACTAAGCGAAAGCCGTTTACACAGTCATTTGCTAGGAACGAAGTGCATTTTACAAAAGTAACGCCAAATTCAATTCGAAGCGGGCAGCCGGGATCGCCGCCATGTTTCCCGCAAACCCCGCAAAAACGCTAACGCTAACTCGTTTCCGTTGCGTACGCCCGCTATACCCGCTATTTCGTTTAGCGTTCAACGCATGCGCAGTGAGGACCCGCTATTTTTTAGCGTACGCTATTCCATAGCGTACGCTATAATAAAACTGTCTATTGCTGCCCTCATACCGGCAACACTGGGGAGACGTCGATCGAAGTCATCGCTCGCATGGGGTACGACTTGTAGGCGACGAGCGAACGCGACAGCCATCTCCATCGCATCGCTTGTCGCTGTCGCGTGCAAGATACGCTTGCATGGGGTTTATACTTAAATCGACGATGGAATGTTGTTATTCGTCGTTGGAAAACATACGGGAACTATGGTAACAGGGTTCTTAAAGCTGTTTTCTTTACGTTATGAATATTTACTTTGCCTGTAGCAGACATGCTCCTTATAGCTTTGTAAAAAAAATTATCCTGGCTCCGAGTTAAGTGTACGTTTTATGACAAAGTATTTAAACTGAGGCGTCGCTACCAAGCAAGCTATACTTGTTCCTGTCGATGTCGACAAGGTTAAATGATAGGAGACGAGACGATGACGTTGATTTCAAGAGGTTAACTGTTTATTCAATATTGAACAGGCGATAGAAAGAAAGCGTTTTACAAAGATTTCTCTGTACTTTCAGGAAAAGTTCCAATTTTGTGTCAATTTCGCATACAAACGAATATTAAGTGGCGGCGCCTCTCGCCATCGTTTGTCCAGGCACACTGTGGCACTAGCAATGTGCACACGACGGGGCTCCAAAGTGACACTTTCTGGAGTTACACAGTGCCGAGGTCATTGCCATGAATCGTTGCTGCACGGCGCCTCTTGTTTCAGCATCTCGCGGGACGCAGTCCGTGAAGGAAAATATCACCTCGCTCGTTGGACCGTCTGTTGCCGTTCGCGGAATGTTTAGGAGAAATAGTGTGGCGAAGTGGGGATGTGTCTGACTCTACAAAGCAACTATGGTTTGGTTCCCGCGATCTCGGTCACTGAAACATGGAATGAGCTCGTCCACTTGCGCGTTTTCAAGAAACCACAGCTTCCCCCCACTAATTCCGCCATGGCTATAACTCTTAGCCGGCGGTCTTGGTGCTGGGCCACGTTTCCTTTGTCAGCCATTGTTCTAGTAACTGCCAGCGCAAACAACGCCTAAATTCCGCCTTATGCATAGTAGCATAAATATGTAATTACTATAATAATTAATTCTAACTGCAATATTTTTGCGCAGATGTGCTCTCCATGTCTAGAAATAATGGCAAATAAGTAGTCGAAATTTCCATTATATGAAATTGTGTTGTGGTGTCACTGGCTTAACTTCCAGTCGCCACGCGACGAGGTCATACAATGCATTGGCACCCTCTGGTGCCGTCGTTACTGCAGCTTTCACCAACGAGAGTTATCACGTGTACGTGAGGCTTGGTTAAGAAGTTTGGGGCTTGTAAGGTTTGGCTAAAACCTTATCTGCTTCGCGAAAGCCACGCGATTTGCTGTTGGTCTCGTTCATCCATTTCCCGTGCGGCAATCCCAAGGAATAATTACGGCTTACTTCGCTTTTAAAGCACTCCACAAGCAAAGTAACCAACAAATATGTATAATTCTTTCTGTTGCCATAGCAATTAGATGGACACTACAGGCGCATTTCTGCCGCCGTTGTCGCCGTGACGTGTCGTATAAAGTGCAAGGGCGATAACGTCGTCCCTGCGCGCCGCATGCTGTATGTGGGGGTGAAAGCGCCAAAGGTGAGCCCACAATGGTGGCTCAATCTCGCGCGTGCAAGGGAGGGAAGCGGGAAGGAAGCGCGCCGTCTTCCGTCGCGTCCCCTTTGACGTCGGGTTCTCACGCCGGTCAGGACAGTCATGGCGCGTGTAAAGAGCGTCTGTGCTGTGCACACGTGGTCAGTGCACACGTCGGTGCCAGAGGCACACACACTTCGCCTTTACGCTTCAGCCGTCAAAACTTCACGAAAGACGCACGTCGCCGATTGGGACGCGTGTTTGGGACAAGTAGCGGGCGTCGTAAATGTGGTGCGGGCCGCGCAGCTCCATTCGCCACACTCCGTGGTAAGTAAGATGCGCGTGCGCCGCCGAAGGCCAATTACCCAAGTGACATTTCTTTGCGACACGCAGTTACGGCCGGCTTTGTAACACTGACGACCGGCTGCGCTTTCTCTTCGTGCATTCCGTGCGGCGAGCCCACCAAGTAGAAAGAAAAAAAGAAAAGCTGGCCTTAAATCCGATAAGTTGAAAGCAACATAATAAATCGGCGCCTTTTTTGCAGCAGCCGTACAGTATGCATCTTCAGTGGTGCCATGAAAGTATAGTGCAGATATGGGCTGTATCATCAAAGCCTTGTACAGAAATTTGCATATCCACAAGCCATATCAGGAGAGTGATCAAGCATTCTGACGGAGAGTAAGAGGCACCAGAGTGCCTCCTACTCGTGTACGATGTATTCAGTAGTGTGTGGCTTTTATGTTTAATGGAAATGGCCCTGTTGTAAATAGTAGTTGCAGTATATTTTTTTAAGCGGAAATAGCATGTTTTTAGCTAACAAGATGGGTTTTGGATGGGTAGGCTATCTAACCTCCGGTGCGACACCACTCACCATCTGCTGTTTTCACACCGTTTTTGTAGCTGCTGTCAACGCAGCTGCGCTCGGAACATGCGTGATAACATCATCCATCATCGTCACCGTCATCGGAGGCATTGTTTAAACTGGGTTTGCGGGGACGCTACGGAAACGTGACTGTACGAAGCGGATATTTACTTTCTCTGTGGCAATTCATGCGGCTTCTGGACTGGGTGTTGCCAGATGGTCGCTGCTCGTCGTCTTGCTGTACCGAGGAGAGATGGCCATGCCGTCGCCGCGTGGAAGCGGGAAGAGTCGCCGTGCAGAGGCCCAGAGGCGGCGCTACGCCTCCCCGAGCGAGGCCGCGAGGACGCGCAGGCTGCAATAGATGCGAGGGGCACGACGCCGTCGAGTTGTCGAAGAAACGCTCGAACAACGCGAGGTTCGACTACGGCGAAGGTGACAAGGTCGCCGCCGACGAGGAGAAACCTGAACAACGAGAGGCTCGGCTACAGCATAGGCGAGTGGCTCGTCGTCTGAAAGCCGCGCAAAGGTCGGCTCGGCAGAGGGACACCATGTTGCAGCAAAGGCGGGGACAGCAGCCACAACAGCAGCAGCAACTGTTTTTCGCCGGTGCTGAGAAGTGCTTTCGCAAGCGCCTCATCGAAGACGACTTTGGAGCGTCGCGCAGTGTGTCTGTAAAGTGCGTATGAATGTGTTAGCAATGGCTCAACCAAATGCTATTCGTATAGACATTGATCACTGACCCAGGACCAACTGGTGGGCTGGGTCAGTGTCTGCTTGAACATGTCTGCTTGAACACAGTGCGCAGTAAATTGACAGAGACGGACAGCGCTCTGTGGTGTCGTTACTCCCAGTCCCTGTCGATTTACTGTGCGCTGTGTTCAAGTAGAAATGATTATTGACACCAGTCACTTCCTGTAGCAATTTTCTTATTCACGCTAGAGTGGCCCAGGTGCATATACAGAGGACTGACTACAATTATCTCGGCGAGGAGTCCCTCCCGGTTGGAGGAAATCAGTGTGCACTCTTATTAATATCGAAAGTGATTTACAATTAATTCCACTGGCAAAATACAGGGTCGGCAAGTGATAGCACTGTATTTCTTGCATCTACTCTAGTAAAAGAAAGACTTCTTGCTCTCAACGGGGACCAAGGCGGGGGAAAAAAAATGTATCGTTATTGTTACTACAGGGCCATACCGCTACTTTGAGAGGCGAGAGCTTTATTACAGTGATTCCTTTTAATGACAGTGGTTCTAGGCAAGAACTTGGAACTATTTTTTTAAAGTCAGAAGACTTCGTTATCCGTGCTGACCGGTCTTCAGGTTCAGCGAAGGACAATAAGCACAAACAGGGCCGTTTAGTTGCCGTCTTTTTTTCCATAGCCCGGAGCAGTGCGTGTTCTCTTTTTTCACTGCATACACGGAGAGAGCTACACGTTATAAAGAATCGTGTAGATCCAACGCACACCTTCGATTCTGCGAAGCGGGTAATCAGTTGCTATAAAGTGGATTCCTTCATTCCTGCTCCGTGGACTATAAGGAAACGCTCGCGCTAGGGCATGTGCCAACGCGCACCCACGCTGCGCAATGTGACACACGTGACGATCATCATCTAGTTCATCATCAAGCGCTAGTTGGTACGATAGGTTACAAGTTAAATTGTGGCCTAAATGATTATAAGATCGTGCTGCTGTGCTGGGGGACTTTCGTTGCGGGAAGTAGTGTGTGTGAGAAGACGATGTCATGGTAGAGGAATATGTATGTACATAATATAATGCAACAGATGATGGTCCCGCCCAGCGTCAGTAGCACTTTGTCTCGAGTGAGCTTCTCAACAAAATTTTGCAATTTGGTGAGCATGGTTCAAATCAAATCCGGGACCTCGGAAGAAGTGCGACGCTCAACCATCAGCAGAAGCAGCGATGGTTCCCAAAGAAAGCTTCGCTTCAAAAGTTGCCGAGTAGAGTTACACCCGTTTTAACTCGAGGGTGTTAAGGGCCCCGTGTTATAAAAAAAAATACAATCCGGTGTCTGCGCCTTGCGTCGGACGTCGTTTCGCAAAAAAATAATTCCGAACCACAACTACACAGGCCCTCGGCGTGGCGCAGAGGCGTTGATGAATTCGTGCAATTCTTCAAAGCAAAATGCGTCAGAAAAATCGTAAAGTACTACTTAAGCGCAACCTACAGGCATGATAGCGTGGGACTGTACATTGAACCTACCGGAAAACATAATTCTGTTACGCGGGACCACAAACACGAACGCCTTTGCCAACGTTTCCACCTATCAGAGAGCGGCGTGGCCTGCTCGGTTCCTTACAACACCATCCAGGTGGCGCTCGCCTCCGCGCATCCGCAAGAAAGCTGCGGTTGCCTGGATGCGTGACAAGGAGTCGGGGATCTTTGAATGCTATCGCGTTCCACTCTTAAAGGCGAAGCTTAACCCTCCTCCAAATTTGTTTTCATTCTGCTCGATGCAAGCATTCTTATTGTTGACGCCGGCACTGCTTGTGAAATATCGCAGAAACCCGAGAAATCACAGATTGCGTCATGTTAATGTCAATGTTGTGACGCAGTATAATTTCGAGTCTACTGCTGTCGAAGTCATCAAGCTCATACGAAATATGTTCGTGGCAACGTTTGCCTATAAATCTAGGAAATACGTGTAAGACTTGGAACGACAATGGGAATCCCCTCGTATGCGATGTATAAACAGGCATCAAAACAATGCAAATATCAAAATTTGAAATATTGTGCCGGTAAATGTTAATTTGTTGGAAGAAGTCACAAGTTAGATTGCGCAACGCGACATTCGAGTTTCGCATGGCTAATAACTAACACCTTGGCGGGCGAGAAAGATTGGCTGAAAGAGAAGAGGAAAGCCCTGCTGACCACACTCTATCATTGTCTAGCGCGAACAAGTTTCCGCGTTATTGTGAGGCATTGAAAATGTCGGCATTGTGCCTCAGAGCAGAGAATAGTTTTATCCGTATCCCGCATAGTCATGTGGCCTGCGCACGTGCTCTCAATCGTCATGCGAAGTGTGTGTGCAGTTTCTTGCACGCAATGTGAAATACATAGCACATAAACATAAGTGTGTGCCTGGCCATCCTGTTGTTTTGCCCAGGAAGTTGTACGTACACCCGCGAGAAAAAGTATATGGACCAGGGATTACGTGATAACTCATTTTCTCCTCTGTCTGTGAACGTAACTAGAAATTAGACTTCAGTCCAAACTTGGCATTACAAATGTTCGAGTGCAATCGTCAGTTTCCGCTTACGCCTGTTAATTACGAGGCAATTATGTTTCTTCGGCAACCCTGTGGTCCGTATACTTTTTCTCACGCGTGTACGTTCACTAGTTGTGGTGCGCGGCAACCAGCTGCATTATTGACTACACAACACAGCTAAACCCCTTCACTATTGCAATATGTAGTACCGACTATGGTCTTTTCGGTGCATTAAACAAGAAAGCCAATTGCTGTTGCTTGCATTAAGCAATTTTCATCAGTGGTCTTTGTATGTGATGAACTTTATTACTTGCTACTATTTTTCCCGTTTGTTGTTTGTTTTGTCCCGTTATGGAGTGACACTTTCTGTAACGATTTGGAGCCGTAGCTTTGAGAAACACTTGTTCCCTTTGCAGTGCTCCAGAAAAGCAGCCTGTGGAACCCGCATCACAACGGCTGTTGAGGAGGACGCGGAAACGCCGCCGACGCAAGCTCAAGTTCCAGTCCATTTCATCGGGGGAGAGCTGGGGCGGCCACTTGGAAAAGCAAGTAATCGCCAATACCGACGCGTCCGGGTCCCACTCGACTGAGGAGGAACCCGTAGTTACGGGCAGCCAGCACGGACTCATTGCCGAACGTGTCTGTGGCCTGAAAAAAGCGCAAGGTGGGGAAACTGCAACATCCGATGCTGATGGGCCTGCTAGGTTAGCCAAAGAGAGCCTGCCAAAGCCTGGCTCCAGAGTAGACTGTGCCATGCCGGACAACTATACCGAAGCTGCCATCACTCGAACACAGGTGCGGTAATGAGTTATGAAACAAGGGAACAGTGTGTTACTAGATGTACCTTCTGTTTTTATCAGTAAAGGAGAGACGCCTGGTAATACACATATACGGATTCTTTTTAAATGGGCAAAACATATGCTGACACTGGCCAAATAATTGATCACGAGAAGTTTCTATATTATGCAGACTGTTTACAAGGTAGCCATTCTTATTGAATGACTCTAAATTATTGAACCGCGCTCCGTGTGCGTGATAATGCGTGTGCGCTCCGTGTGCGTGATCTTCTCCGTGTGCGTGATAATAAATTGGCGTTCCTGAGACAGTACCGCAGCCATCCTGCAGCAGAATCACTCGGAACAGTTCCCACATCCGTCTTTCTCATGCGTGAAATAAGTGTTTTGGTCACTTCATATATTCGAGAGGAACGAGTATTCGACAACATATTTATAAATAGTGGGTTTTCGAATCCAATGTAAACGATGTTCATCTCGTTTACCACAAGGTGGAATCACGCGGCTGCAACCGGTGTCTTGCTTGTGCAGCATGATGTGTGCTCCATCGGTAGAGCGCGCGTAACAAGAGCGGTTTGTTCGCGGAAGTGCTCAGGCAGGCGACGTCGCCGTAATGGCGACGCGCACCGCCGAGTCACTTCGGTCGGCAAACAAAAGTGCGCCGGAGGCCGAATCTTATAACGGCTCAGAAGGCGAACCGTTCACTTGACCTCACGTGATTGGTCATAATTTTGCCTGCTGTCAGAGGCCGTCAGAGACAACGGAGCGGCTCCGCAAATTATCAACACCTTACGCATCGGTCAACCATTTTAACGCGACAGCGTTAAGGAGCTCGTGTCGCAGAATAGTCAGTGGTGTTGGCAGTGAGCGAAAAGTCCCGACAGGCAATTCATCAATAAAAACAACTTGCAAGATGGGCTGCGTGGGAATCGAACCAGGGCCTCCGGAGTGTGAGGTGGAGACGCTACCACTCAGCCATGGGTTCCATCGTTCAAAGTTGGACAAAAACGTCTCTAGTGAATGCGGTGTTGCCTTACAAACGTGCCGTAGAAAGCTATGCTGCTGTGTATATCGGTAATTATGAGCATGTAAATTACAGAAGTCGCAGTTAAACGCGTAGCGAAGTACGTTTCCGCTACA
Source organism: Dermacentor albipictus (assembly GCF_038994185.2). Taxonomy (NCBI): domain Eukaryota; kingdom Metazoa; phylum Arthropoda; class Arachnida; order Ixodida; family Ixodidae; genus Dermacentor; species Dermacentor albipictus. The sequence continues at coordinate 87,688,046 of NC_091822.1, forward strand.
TTTCTTCTGCGCTTTCCGCACATGCAGAGCCATCTTGCGACAAACACAGAAGACCCCCTCCTCTCAATGTGCGGTGCTGCCCCGAGAGGTGGCGTGCTACGCGAGCATTGGTATGTGGAAAGGGGTAATGGTTCCAGGACTTACTCTTGGAAATGCGGTTGTTTGCTTTAAATCAGGGGTACAATCAGGGCTCGACGGGAACCAAAGGTCAGTGGGTCGCCTCACATTGGGCGCTCACGGGAAGACTACAAATGAAGCTGTGCAGGGGGATATGGGCTGGAGTAGTTTTGAAGTGAGGGAAGCTCGCAGTAAAATTGAGTATGAAGGACGGCTGAGGAATATGGAAGAAAGTAAATGGGCTGGGAGAGTGTTCAGGTATCTGTACAGGCAAAACATTGATTCACAGTGGAGGAAAAGAACTAGGAAGCTTACCAGCAAGTATGCGGCCTGTGGGGTGGCCAACACAGCAACAAAGAAGGTCAAACGGAAAGTCAGAGAGGCTGAATTAAGCTCATGGGTGGCAGCAATGGAAAAGAAACCTGCCATGAGTAACTACTTAAAAGGAAAAAACGAAATCAGGAAAGAAACCATTTATGATAACTCAAAGGGAAGCTCATTACTTTTCGAAGCGAGATAGGGATGCCTTAGAACACGCACCTATAAAGCGAGATATAAGAAGGAAGAAGAAACATGTGCTTGCTGCGGTAAAGCTAGGGAAACGACGGAGCATATTTTATTAGAAAGTGAAGACGTCTACCCAGCGGTCGATTTAGGCACCACTGGTCTCCTTAAAGCCCTTAGGCTCAGCGGGAACAGTGGTAAAGCAAACAGGTCCGCAATAGACATTAGTAAGAGGCGATTGGTGGAAGAAAAGTAGGGAAACGACAAAAGACGGAGACGCGCAAAAACACAGTTCGCAATAGGGGATCAGAAAATTTGGACGTGGTAGGTCGTAGTGTTTTTTTTCTTTTCTTTTTTCATTGGTTAACGTAGGTAGGATATTAGGCAGCATAGTAGGAAGAGCTTGGTGGCGCAACCCACCGCCCCGTTCCAAACGGGACGCTCATAACATCCATCCATCCATCCATCCATCCGGGGCTGCGTGGGGACCGGTGCGAGGCACGTCGCGGCCCCGACTCCCTCTCCCCTGACGACGCTTCGCCGTGCTCCCTCCCGGGTTGCAGAATCAAGCGTCCTTCCTTTCTTTAGATCGCTATCTCTCTGCCCGTGCCGATCACGACTTTTGGCTGGCGTAGATCGTTTCCCCCTCCGAGACACCGAGTTCTTTGGTTCGTTCCGCTTGCTCAGGCGCACGTTTCGTTGCCGCGCCGAACGCTGCGTTGCTCGACGCTCACCGCGTGATTGGTGGGTGCAAAAAAAAAACATTGATTCACAGTGGAGGAAAAGAACTAGGAAGCTTACCAGCAAGTATGCGGCCTGTGGGGTGGCCAACACAGCAACAAAGAAGGTCAAACGGAAAGTCAGAGAGGCTGAATTAAGCTCATGGGTGGCAGCAATGGAAAAGAAACCTGCCATGAGTAACTACTTAAAAGGAAAAAACGAAATCAGGAAAGAAACCATTTATGATAACTCAAAGGGAAGCTCATTACTTTTCGAAGCGAGATAGGGATGCCTTAGAACACGCACCTATAAAGCGAGATATAAGAAGGAAGAAGAAACATGTGCTTGCTGCGGTAAAGCTAGGGAAACGACGGAGCATATTTTATTAGAAAGTGAAGACGTCTACCCAGCGGTCGATTTAGGCACCACTGGTCTCCTTAAAGCCCTTAGGCTCAGCGGGAACAGTGGTAAAGCAAACAGGTCCGCAATAGACATTAGTAAGAGGCGATTGGTGGAAGAAAAGTAGGGAAACGACAAAAGACGGAGACGCGCAAAAACACAGTTCGCAATAGGGGATCAGAAAATTTGGACGTGGTAGGTCGTAGTGTTTTTTTTCTTTTCTTTTTTCATTGGTTAACGTAGGTAGGATATTAGGCAGCATAGTAGGAAGAGCTTGGTGGCGCAACCCACCGCCCCGTTCCAAACGGGACGCTCATAACATCCATCCATCCATCCATCCATCCGGGGCTGCGTGGGGACCGGTGCGAGGCACGTCGCGGCCCCGACTCCCTCTCCCCTGACGACGCTTCGCCGTGCTCCCTCCCGGGTTGCAGAATCAAGCGTCCTTCCTTTCTTTAGATCGCTATCTCTCTGCCCGTGCCGATCACGACTTTTGGCTGGCGTAGATCGTTTCCCCCTCCGAGACACCGAGTTCTTTGGTTCGTTCCGCTTGCTCAGGCGCACGTTTCGTTGCCGCGCCGAACGCTGCGTTGCTCGACGCTCACCGCGTGATTGGTGGGTGCAAAGTCCGATGCGGGGCGCCTCGTAAGTGATCGCTGCGCCGTAGCGCATTGTCTTACACCCTTTGGTGGGTCGACGGAACGCTGTCGCGTTCCACTCTTGAAGGCGAAGCTTGAGCGTCCTCCAATTTTTTAAAGTGAACCCGTCGTCGGCTAAGAGCGGTACCGGCGAAGAGATAGTACGCTTTGAGTTCCGTTGCTTGGGCAGAGGCGCCACTCTCTGCCTATCAGTCGCGTCCTCCCCCTCCATATCTGCCTTGGGAATCACTCGTTTAGGGACGTAAATGGCGAAGTTCGCTTTTCGAACCGTTATGATTGGGCCTCAGGCTCGCGGCAATGCGTTGAACTGCACAGCGGAACGATGGCGACCGGAAGCAGTAATCCTACCGCAAAAAAACGCTCTTACCCTCGCTGGATATCAAAAGGCAACACCTTGCTTCCACGGGCTGTGTTTGTTGCCTGTAGCAGCGGCCACGCGCTCCCACTGTTGTGGTTGATTTCGTGTGTACTGTACATTTCAAGTAAAGCTTAATATAGGCAGTGTTCACGCTAGCTGCGCGAACAAGTACTATAACAAATATGAAGCACTCCCTGAAATGCAGGCATTGTGTAGTATGTGATATAAGGAGCGGGAAACTCGTCTATGGGCAAAAGAATTGACAGCTGGGCGAGCTTCTGCCGTTTCATCGTGCAGAAAACAGCGCGAAAGCCGCAGCACGAAGGGAGAAGCAACAACTGGACAGGTCTCGCTAATTTTGAGCTCAAAAGCGCAGAGCATACAATGCGCGCCAAAGATCGTGTTTGGAAAGTATTACATCCCTACGCTCCGCGGAAAGGTATGGAATTTCAATCCGAACGCCGTTTTCGCTTTCCCTCGTGGCGACCGCGCTCCAAGCCGGACGGTCACGTAGTCTTGTCCCTGCGCCCACGTAGTCGAGTCCGCAGCGTGACTTCTTTCGTGGTGACACGTGACTTCGAGAATTATTCAAGGTAACATCTGTTATTTGTGTGATCTGTTGCTTAATACAGAATTGAAGTTTAGAGAAATAAACACGCAAACGGATTGTCTGCGTGTTTTTCTTTGTTTTACTTCGCACCAAAGAAAGAGATGTACTTCCGCTTCGTCTGCTTGCTCCCATGGTCGTGCAGTCACGTGCAAAGGTACCAAAATTATGTCTTTTGTACCGTGTTCTAGCGCGTGATCATACTCTGCGATGCGCGTTTTCTGATATTCGTGTAGCACTGAATTATGCGGCTAGTCATCTGACGTTGTGCACAGCGCGCAAAATATTGCGCTGTGCGAAACGAGACATCACAACAGCTCGCGCGCGACGCGTCTGCAGAAGTGCGCAGCGCTGAAAAAAAAAAAATCCCAAGGAAAAAAAAAATGTTGGCGGCGCCCGTAACGTATGCGTCACGCGATCCTCGAGGTCCGATGTGGGAGAACGCAGGGAAGATATTTCGCTTGTGGAGGCTTGACTGTGCAAGTGGAGTGTCCCACTACGTAGTGGGTTCAAATCATGGGTTCGCGGCACTGACATATTTTCATATCAGCTATCAATGAGTCAATTTGAATTTTTTTTTTGCGCCAGAACGATCCCTAGAGGGCACGAAACAACTTCTAGCGTATAAAGAATGTTTGATGTGGAGCCTGGTGAGGGGCCATTTAAGGGGAAGCTTGATCTTGAGCGCTTCAAAGTAAATGTAAAGGAAAAGAGAAAATGATAAGTCGGCAACCACTAAAGCTTCCGGGCCAACTTCTATGAATGGAGCGAACTTTTGCGAGGAATCGATGTAGGCGAAGTTTTCTGTGCTGGATGCTTTGATTGACGATAATTAGCGGTGATGTTGATCGTGAAAGCTTAATTTCTTCAACATTTAGTCTAATGTGAGAGTGCTGAGTTGATGTTAAACGTTACCTTGTGTGCACCACTGCTGTTTATTTGTAAAGTACGCAGAAAACACAGGGAAATGTGTTTACTTGAGGTGTTGTGCGCCATATTTCATAACGTCTGAGAGGGTTGGACATTGTTATTGACTCACATGGTACATCCCACCGTGGCAGTACTAAATTTGAATTGGGTCAAGGGGCTATACGTTGTTGTGAAGTCGGCGGTCCGTTCGGACAACGAGGTTTCCATGGACGGTGCCGTGCCAGGTGCCGGGAGAAAGGGTTCCGAGCGACGTTTAAGAGAATTTAAAAAAGTGATTATATTAAAAAGAAAGTACATGGTTGAGTTTTACTAAACGGCTCCAACTAACGGAGCACACTATTTTTCGCGAAAAGAGTATACCGTGGGCCCCTTTTCTTTTTTTCAGTGAATGTTGTGGGTTCCTCGATGCGGGGGAAGCCTTTGTGCAGACATGGCAGGGACGGCGCCTCGGGCATGTGCTTCCGCCCGGCCAACGCACCTGACAGTACGTGCACGTGTCGCGCCCTCTTCTCACGCTCGGCTGTATCTGGCGTCAAAAATTGAGTAATGTGCAAATTCATTTCGTATACGGAGTGTTTTCGCGAAGATTTTTTGGCCTCTTAAACTCTGGCCCTTATTGGGTCCCGTCGGCCTGCCTGATTGGTCGAAATAGGACATTGGTGGAGAAGCCTGCGCCTCCCGCCAGTCCGCGGGTCCCTTGAATGCTGCAGAAAATCATTTAAGGAATGTTCTGAGTGGTTTTGAGGAGAGAAAGGACACAGCAGCACAGGGTGCCACTTCACCACGGGGTATCAGGCAGGTCAGGTAGGCCGTCGATGATCGGTATGACTTCGTTTTGTATTTGATATGTGTAGAGTATAAACCTTAATGCCAAGTTAATAAACCTAGTTGTTCGAATGGTGCTTCGCATCGACTAAGTACCTGCGCATCTGCACTTGCCCCTGCCGGAGCTCATCCCCCCTTTATCGTCTTCCTAATGCGTCAGCTGCGTCACTTCGCTGCACTATAGTAGCGTCTTTGCATGCCCGAGTGTCTCACTGTTTCCCAGCGTCCCTGTCCTCCTCCACAGCCGTCTGGATCCCCTTTTTATGCCCTGCGTTGTCAACGTTCGGTCGCTTCTTTCAATCCGACGTCAGGAGACCGATGACTTCAGGTCGCACCAATCCAGAGGTTTGTTGCCCTTTCCCTCCAACGGGAGTTTTGTCGAAACGCACGCACATCACTGGGCACAAACAGGGGAACTCGGATCGTACACTGATACCCCAGTCACACAAGCATGCCAAAGGTCCTTTGAAGTTGAGGAGCATTGTGCTACACGGTCTCCAGATGGTCTCCGTTGAAGCTGTTAACAGAAACCGCAACGTATCCTTAGCGCTGCCATCGCCTTGTACGTATTAAAAAATATGGCCCAAATGCGCCTTATAATTTGTCATCTTTCTTCACCAACATTTGTTTTTCCTAATACACAGAAATATCAAAACAAAATGTACGCGTAGTAAAGGCATTACTTTACCAAATACAGGTGCATTTATTGTAATGATGGCCACCATGTGTACCGCTTCGTACACCGCATGGTAGGTACGCCTAAACGCGGTAAAATAAAGAAATACAAAACAAAAGTGACGAAGGAAAAAGACGCGCAAAAGAAAGCCGAGGGGACTGGGATGACTAGCAGCCGCTAGCCAAATCGCACATGGCACCCGTGTTGTGTTGATGTTGCTGCTGACGACAGGCCGTGCCGGCGCTGCTGTACCGGCGCGTTGATGATGGAGATAGCGGGTGTCCTAAAAGTGTTTAGTACTTTAGTAATAGTATTGAGTACTTATAAGCTTGTTCTGAAACGTACGTAAAAATTGAGCTTCCATATTTTTAGAGATATTTTTTTCTGCTCTCGGACGCCCTCTAGGCTCGAGAGTATTCCCTTGAGGTTTCAAAGCTCCCTTCCAGTAGGGCTCCTTTGCTGTGCCTGTGCGACAGTGCGCATTATCCGTTGAAGTAAAGGATGTTTGGTTCATAGGACTTTGAAAGTGCCCGTGTGACTGGGGTATGACTCGTCTCCGGCGTGGTCGTGCCGATTTGTACGGCTGACTGGTGTGAAGAATGCACGGACCTCATCTGCGGCGTGGAGGTTCAACATCCCATTTGACGAGGCCGGTGGCGCGTTTCCCATAATTGCTTCATCCGTGACCGGAGTTTTGCCGTGGAGTGAACGGCCGACCATAAGGGCCTTGACGGGCTCTTCGTGATGGTCAGGAGAGATGGCGTTGCTATCTTCCAGCGCACTGCCTTGAAGTAAATGATGAGGCGTGACAACTGCATGTCGCCGGGGTGACATCCCCCACTCTGAAGGGTCGTCGGGCACATGTCAAAACCACAATGGGATTATGATGCACGCTGTAGTGGCAGACTCCGGATGAATTTTGACACCGTGATGTTCTTTAACCTGTCCCAAAATATAAGTGCCCGTGCGTTTTTCTATTTCACCTCCGTCGAAAAGCGGGTGCCGCGGTTGGTATCAAATCCACGGCCTGTAGCAATGCTATCACCGCAAAGGTAGCGCGGCGGGCACAGATGTGTTGATTTGACGGTCGACCTCGTCCGTCGTGTCGCTTGGACCGTGCGGCCCGCTTTAATTAATGCGGCTCTGCTTCTGCACGCCCTGCGTAGTTTGTCCGCTTGACATATTTGCATGGTGTTTATTTTTCAGAAATAGCACCAACGTACTGTTCCGTGCCTTGAACTTAAGCTTATCTACTTTCCCCGCAACCGCTGTCGTGTAGTAATAGGGTTTCGTTGCCTTGTCACGTCACCTACCCCCACCCACCCTTACCCTTGTATACGAACTGGCTCTTGTCATCCCTCCTCTCTACATTTCTATCTACGTGCCCTCTGGACTCGCACCTTAGTAGAAAGGGAAGTGCTGCAGTTTCTGCAGGGCTTCTGAGGGGTGTCACAGATAATTACAGCTGTCAAGATGCTAATGTGGCGACGCCCAGGGAGCTCTGGAGGCCATTGTGCACATTCGACGCGGTGGGGTGAAAATGAGTTTCTCCCGTAGCCTTTTCTATGACTCGCTCCTCTCATGTATACACACTTTCTGAACCGCCCCCCGACGCGGCATGCCGGACAGCAGCAGCAGCAGCAGTGGGAAAGTCGAAGGAAGAGGCAAACAAAGCTTCGTTTGATATACTTGCTGGCGAATCTTCCGTACTGCTTCCTAATCTTCCTTACTCAACTGCAAGGTCCAGTATCTGGGAGACAGCGGTGAGATTGTCCTCCAGATCCATCAGTGCGCACGACTGATAAGAACCTTCAACAAAAATACCATCGACACATTTGGCTTTTCGAATTTTTATGTCACTGCTAAAGTAGATGCTTCGGCAAGTTGGTTCGACATGCTCGGAATTTTATCATTTTACAGCGAACCTTTATATGTTTTCCGACGTTTACATACGAACCATACATGTGTTGTCTTGTAAAATAACTTGCTGTCCAGGTTACTAATATTTCTTGGAACATGCGCTATAACAAAACGTTAACCACGCGGTCGGCATGGTTTAACCATGTTTTAACGTAGTATTCTCCAGCTTCACCAAAACATTACTTACAAAAGTCCCTTACGCGTTCAAATCTGCACCATATACCCCTTGTGTTTGGGACACTGATATTTGTGAGATGTGGAACGCGAATCATGCTAGAAGTGCTCGTCAACTGCAGTTTTCTTCCCCGCGCGTTTGAGTCTCTTAATGTACTTTCGACGTCTTTTGAGCAGCAATGATGTAACCACTTCAGAAATTGCTCGGCTGTATCGCACATGTGTTGTGTGTTGTCTTTGCGTGGTGAGCTGCTGTGTAACGAAAACACTGCAACTTTGTGATTGTTAGGGCTAGTGTTTCTCGCCTCGTACACCTTTCGCAAAATATACGTGAAAAATTGCGGTCTACGTCTTTTCAATCCTCCCAGCACACCTAGCTCACCTTCCATCGAGCACCAAAATAAGGTCGCTGTATAATGCAAGGTGCCCGCCAAAAAAGGTGTTCCAAGACGTTCGAGCCAAGAATAAACTTGGATTGGAACCATTTGCCCGCCTATAGTGCCTCCACTATACTAATCCAGGCATGTTTGAATCAGCCTAGTTAAATTTACATGAAACAAGTAGAAAAATATTGTTGTCGTTGGCAGGAACAGAATTCACTTGAGAACAAGGAAGTGCGACTCGTCATCTAAGATAAGCTGGAAAATGCGACAGCACGGAAAGCTAATTCACGTTGTGGCGGCTAGGGTGGCGTTCAGGAAATGGAATCCACCAAGCCCATTGACTACTACGTCAGGAGTGCAGAAAACGAAGGAAAAATGGTTCATTTAGCTTAGTTACACGGCTCCAGTACGGAAGCCCACTTTATGCGTGAGTAAAGCGTCTCCTTTCACACCAGTACCCTCTCTGTCCTCACGCTCGAAAAGTATCTCCTTTATGGCCGTCGTCACCCTAGGCGAGTCGAATAAAGAATCTGAAGACTATCCAGCAGCAAATCACCACCGTGGACTCTGTTGCGATACCACACCCATGCTTGCAATAACCCGCAGTAACTCCGCCTTCGAAGAAACTGGTTTGGGATCTGTGGAAAAAAATCATGCTCTTATTCACAACGCAGGGAGCTTTTTGTGGTTTTGTCTGCGGTTCACACCTGTAAAAAGATGTGAAGAAATCGGTTATGCCCAAGCCATGTTACGTAAACTGAGGCACCATCAGAAGCGACATAATACCCATATGTAAGCTTTGTTCACATCAGCTCCTTGTGCTATATATATATATATATTTCTATTAGTCGCAGCCCATAGCATGTATTTCTCATTTAGAGCCTAGTTCGTTCGTCGTTGCCCCCCCTCCCCCTCTTCAGCATCGCTCAGTCTGCTAGGCGGGGACCCGGTGCGGGCCTATCGTGGAATCCTGCAACAGCCTATTCACATTTACACGCTGTCTTGACGGCTGGATAAGTACTGAGGGAAGGGTGGTGATTTGACTCGCCTAATTAACTGTGCTAATCAATTCGTTGTCGTGGTTTCCTCTCTTTCATCCTTTGCTCTGGTTTCTTGGTAATGGTGAGGTGAGCGCCCTTCAGCTGTCAGTATCCACGCGGCGTCGTCGTATGGATAGCAGGTGCGCTGGTTTGACACGTGGCAAACATTTAATTAACTGCGCCTCTCAGTTGTTCGTCGTCCCCCTCGAGTTCATCCTTTGCTCCGGATTCGAGGAAATGGTGGGCTGAGCGTCCTTCAACCGTCAGTGTCCCCGCTGCGTTGACGTCTGGATAGGAGGTGCCGTGGTTTGACACGAAACGCTGTTGTGGTGCTGAGACGTAACAAAGTGTTCTATCGATTCGGCTAAAAATTGTTTTAAATGACTGCCGCCTGTGCCCACATTTTGTAATCAGTCATCGATGCAACCACCACCGGCAGTAGAGGTAAGCAGCGTTGGCGATACCTTGCGATGAAGTTGCACAGCGAGGAAGTGGGACCGGCCCCGCGAACGGAGAATCGTGCACCGGAACCACCATTTGTTGAACCGGAATCGCCGAGCAGACGGCTCGTCCCATGGTGAGCCTTTGGGAGTTTACGCCTTGCTTGTTATCTGGTGGTCGTAACTCACTACTTTTGACTAAACAGGTTCAGCACGGATGAAACCACCCGCGCTATAAAAATCTCACATACGTTGACAAGCAATACAATGCAACGTGTGATAGGGGCTTATTGTTACAGGTGACCTTTACGAGCGCGCTTTTCTCCACTACTATATATCGCCAAGTTGCATTGCATCTGATAGAGGCATCAACGCTCCCTTTTATTGAGGGCGCTGGAAAAGAGGTGTTTACTGCTAACAATACAGTAAAATGGAATTGTCCATTCTTTCCTCCCCACGCGCATATAAAATTCATTAGGAGTTACGTTTTTGTTGAATTAATCAAACTCTGTCTCGTTTTAATAAAAAAGATGGCTTTTTCTTTCTTTCTCAGTGTTTGTTCTTTCACGTAGTCGCGCTGCAATCGCTGCTGTCATAAGAACTCTTGCTGATGTCAGTGACAATGTGTTGGGAAGCTCTTTTCGCCCGAATCGTCGCGAGATATTTGGGGCGACCTTCAATTCAGCGCGTAGCGCCGCCACGTATTCGTCACCCCTCACTCCACGCAAGCAGGAGCGCACGAACGCTGCCCACCGCGCTGACGACGCAACCTGCGAGCAGTGATGTTCCCTACGTTGCTGCTAAATTCCCATTTCTATGCACTAAAATTCCCTGTTTGTTACAGCTTTCCCTGATTTATTCCCAAAAAATCCCCGCAGATCTCCTTGCATATATACAGGGTGGTTCAGCTAACTTTAACCAGAGTTTAAAAATATGCGAATGCCATGTAACTGGACAAAACCAATGTAATGTTGCTTACCGTCGCTTAGAGATACTAGTTTACTTCTTTTGTCCCGCCTAATTAGATAACTAGTCTTAGTTAATTAATGACCTTCTCAGATATTAAAATTAGATTAATGGTGTCAAAGTTGTAGAGCGACATGAAAAACTCCCGACACAGCTTTTGTTGCTCAATACGTGCTACATAAAGTGTTTTTCCGCGCGTGAAAGAACCCCGCGAATGCATGCAAAGTGCATCAATCGAGCAGTCGCACGGCAATATTGCGTGCTTTTGAGGGCTTCTTTCACGCTCGGTAGGAGTCTAACGCAATCCTGTATACACAACGCCTTTGCGACGCTACAACACCTACTCGGTAGCACACGAATGAACACAACATAAGAAAACCGCCATTTCACTCCGACAACATTGCCGTTACACAGAAAAATATTTGTGATTTCCTCCACACTTTCTTCCTAGCGCGCGGAGGGGGTAGGGCCTCTCAATTTTTCCTTCTTCCATAAGTTGGCGGCGAATATGTGGAGAAGATAGGTCGGCGTCGAACAGCGAGCTTTACATTGTGATGTTGTTAGGATCGTCACGTTGCAAAGCGTGTGACGCTAGGAAGATGGAGGAGACGGTGCATGATGAGCAAACACACAATTATATTAGACGGCACGTGAACACGAAAAAAATATCTTAAACTAGCCCCACACATACACGGTTGTTCGTAAACAAGACACATATAGTCTCACGAGGTTGCGGTAGAAGTACGGACTGTGGTGAGGCGTAGAGTTCTTGAAGTGGAACACTCGCTCGTCGACTGATGACCGGCGTGGTGGTAGAGCAGACGCAGCGGCACGGGGCAGGAAAAGGTGGACGGCCCACAGCTCCGTGGACGCGAACAGGCCACTCTGGAGTCTCGAGCAGGCCCCAGGCGCTCGTTTTGATGACGGACGCCTGGTCACCCGAACCACGCGCGTAGAAGCGGGTTCGAGGCTGCAGCAGGCCGTTCCGGGGTCTCGTGCGAGGCAACGACCTGAGGCGTTCCCAGTCCCGAAGACGGACGCCTGGTCAGGTGAACCTCGCCAGGAGATGTCGGTTCCGAAGGCCCGGTGGCCCTAGTCGCGTCGGCGTTCGAACGATCTCCGTGGCGCGAGCCCCTTCTCATGCGCTGCACGAGCCTCCTTCCTCTTTCTTTTTCTCTTGTTGAAGACCGCCGCAATGTCGTCTGCTCTTGCGCTCGGTCCTTTTTGTGTACTTCTTCACAATCACCCCCTACTTAAGATTCTTTCGTTCAAAGAACTTGAGGGTACTCGCTATCTGCTGGTCCACCGTATCACACACGCACCACAATAGCATTAACACTGCACCACAGTTACGAGCACCGCACACTCGGTACGTTTGAGTACACATAAGTATTACCACAGTGCGACAGTTCCGAGCACCGCACACTCGGTAAGTAAGAGTACACATAAAGATTACTACAACACTATAGTCGGATACAACTTTAGAAAAAAGGGGAGGCCCCGCCCAGATGACCGAAGCGGCGAAGTCACTGGCCGTCCGGCGCATGACGTTGGTCCAGAGTGCGCGCCCATTGGTGGATCCGCCTCGGAGGAGTAAACGCCCCCTTTTTTCTAAAGTTGTATCCGACTATAGAGTTTCGAGCACCGCACACTCGGCATGATGACTACATTAACAACACACAACACCACGATAGAGGGTGAAAAAAAAATCCACAAAGCTAACATGCCAGGAAGTGTTGTTCGACATTAAAGTTACACCCATTTGAAGTTCATGCTTTTGAAACGCCATGTTTAAAACACCATGAGAAAGCGATGACAATAAACTCGCGTCGCCCGCCGGTTGTTTTCCTTGAAACGGTACGCATGTCGATCATCATTTTCGGTGTCATCAGTCTCACAAGCAGCTGACGCTTTCGGTAATGGCGGTGACGTAGGTGGTCGTTGCTCATACTTTTTCAGTAAATTTATGTGGAACAGTGTCGCCCGTGTCCCGAGGTCGATAACGTAATCGACGTCAGTTCTCCTCTCAAGTACCGTGAATGGCCCTTTCCACGTAAGAATCAATTTGTTGTTGTCCGAAGGGAGCAGTAGAAGAACCTTGTCTCCTACAGCTAAGTGACGTGGACTGGTCTTAGGGTCGTAGTGCTTCTTCTGTACAAGCTTTGCTTTTTGAAGCTCCTCCTTGGCCAAACGACAAGTGTCTTCAAGACGCTTCCGTAGCTCAACTACATACCCGTATGAGGTTTTTGCGTCATCATCAATATGATGACCTGTCCATAATTCTTTCAATATCGCCATGGGTCCTCTGACATAACGGCCATACAACAAGTCGAAGGGCGAAAAACCCAGGCTTGACTGAGGAACTTCTCGATAAGCAAAAAGTAATGGTGCCAAGTACCGGTCCCATTGTTTCGGGCTCTCTTGACACATTCGTTTTATTATTTGTTTTAGCGTGCCATTGAACCTCTCCACAAGGCTATTTGCAATCAGATGATATGGAGTTGCTGGCAACTGCGTAAAAGAGAGAAGCCGGCTAAGCTCCTTCATCAGGCGTGACGAGAATGATGTGCCTCTGTCACTGATTATTTCCTGTGGGACTCCTACACGAGAGAACATCTCCAGGAGTGCCTTAGCTATTTTTTCTGTTTCAATGCTAGGCAGTGCCACAGCATCAGGATACCTCGTTGCCATATCGACCATTGTCAGAACGTACTTATTCCCTTTCTCTGAAATGAGAGATAATGGTCCCACAATGTCAATGGCAACTCTCTTAAACGGAGTGTCAATTACGGGAGTGTTTCCCAATGGTACTCGACCTATTAAATGTTTAGGAAAAGTCCTCTGGCACGTATCGCACGATTTAACAAATCGGGTGATGTCTGATTGGAATCCAGGCCAGTAGAACTCTTCGCTCACATGGTCTGTGGTTCGCTTTATTCCTTGATGTCCGGCAAGGATCCCTTCGTGAGCCATTTTCATCACAAAATGACGAAGGCTTCTGGGTACGACAAGCTGTTCCATTTGTTTCTTTGACCGCAGTGTGTATCTTCGGTAAGGAATTCCCTCCTTTATAAAGAATTGGACGTCGGCGAACCTAGTCTTCATCTCTTTGTCCACCGCTTCAAAGCATTTACGTAGACTACTGTCCTCCTTTTGCCTGCTTTTCAAGTCGATTGGGGTGATGTCTAGGGAGTTTATAGCTGGTACTGGTAATGAAGGCGGACTTGATCTTGGCTGTCTGGTTGTCGCTGCCACTTCCGGGTTGTCCCTGGTTTCTCTAGCAGACGATGATAAAGTGTCAGCAGAGATGGATTCATTGCTAGAACAGTTTCCACCTTCTGCTCTAAATGAGTCATCCGCAGCGCTCGGTGTATAAAGATGTCTTTTCCATTCATTGTCAGGATTGGAGGCATTTCGTACGCCTTTCACATTTCCCAGGACAACATCATATAAGGGATTGTCCATGCATAAAACTCTAGTCTTGCCTGTGAAGAACGGTGACGCGATCTCCACCGTTGCTTCAGGTAGCTTCAACACTCTTCTGTCCAGAAGACAGACCGAGGAAATTTTTCCTGTCAGCTTATTGTCTGGTACAAGGGACCTCTTGACAATAATAGAGTCACATCCCGTATCTCGCAAGACAGTAGCGGGATGTCCTTCAAGCGCACCTTCGGCAGTAGGCATAGACTTTTCGTCTTGTTTACGCGTCTGCGTTCTCCCGTGTTCCAAACTTCCGGGAACTCGACGCAAGGTCTGTGTCTCTTCAGTTACTGCCTTGGACATGTCTACTTGTTGCATCGAGCACGAAGCCTTCTCGGTACTGTTGCCTTTTTTCGGGCAGTCACCTGTCTTGTGCCCAGTACGGCGGCACATTCCACAGAAAGATGTATTTGTATTTGGACCCTTCATATTGGTCCAGCAACCAGCAGCTCTGTGACCGCGCTTACCACAAAGAAAGCAGCGTGGTCTTTCCTTCTCTTCTTGTCGCTCAGGAGTTCGAGCTTGACCTGGTGGCTTGCTAGGTTCTCTCTCGTTTTTACCTTTGCCAATGTTAACTAACCCCTGCGCCTCCATGTAATGATCAGTAGCTTCCGCTAGTTTGTCAATTCCTTGACAATTCCTTTCTCTTAAAAAGACTGCCAGTTTCTCATGGCAAGTCATCAGAAACTGTTCTGAGACAATCTTGTCCCGCAGAGCATCGTATGTCCGGTCTGTATTGGCCATTTCTTGCCAGTGATCAAAGTATCCCAATAGACGACCGGCAAACTGTCTACCAGTTTCGGAATTATCGGGTTTCGCCGACCGAAACTTTCTTCGGTAGCCTTCCCCCGTGAATCTGAAGCGTTGCAAAAGCGTCTGTTTTAGTATCGCATAGTCCATGGCATGATCCGGTGCCATTCTGCCAACAATACTTAGAGCTACGCCTGTCAAACAGAGGCTCAGCGATAGGGCCCATTTGTCTTGTGGCCAGCCCTGGCTCGTTGCGACGCGCTCAAATCGTTGAATGTATGCATCCAACTCATCGCGTTCTTCGTTAAATGGTGACATTAGCTTGTGCGGACATTGGTAGCTCTCGGTAGCACCTGCGTGCACTCTCTCTGTAAGCTGCCCAGTACTCATGCTACCCGCTGTCGCGTCTAACTCCCTCAACTTTAGCTTGAGCTCGAGCACTTCTCTTTCAGCCTTTAATCTAGCTAGCGCTTCGGCATCAGCTTCTTTTGCTGCATTGCGTTCAGCCAGACGTGCTTCACGCGCTTCCCTTTCGCGTGCGCGCTCTTCGTCTACCCATTGTTTCAGTGCCGGGCCAGTCAACCCCAGTTCTTTTCCAATTGCCGTAAGCTTGTCTGTCTCCATCCTCACCCGTCAGACACGCATATGCAATGTGCTGCTCTTCTCGATAGCGTAAGAGCAGTCCTGTCGCGGACGCCAGATATGTGATGTTGTTAGGATCGTCACGTTGCAAAGCGTGTGACGCGAGGAAGATGGAGGAGACGGTGCATGATGAGCAAACACACAATTATATTAGACGGCACGTGAACACGAAAAAAATATCTTAAACTAGCCCCACACATACACGGTTGTTCCTAAACAAGACAAATATAGTCTCACGAGGTTGCGGTAGAAGTACGGACTGTGGTGAGGCGTAGAGTTCTTGAAGTGGAACACTCGCTCGTCGACTGATGACCGGCGTGGTGGTAGAGCAGACGCAGCGGCACGGGGCAGGAAAAGGTGGACGGCCCACAGCTCCGTGGACGCGAACAGGCCACTCTGGAGTCTCGAGCAGGCCCCAGGCGCTCGTTTTGATGACGGACGCCTGGTCACCCGAACCACGCGCGTAGAAGCGGGTTCGAGGCTGCAGCAGGCCGTTCCGGGGTCTCGTGCGAGGCAACGACCTGAGGCGTTCCCAGTCCCGAAGACGGACGCCTGGTCAGGTGAACCTCGCCAGGAGATGTCGGTTCCGAAGGCCCGGTGGCCCTAGTCGCGTCGGCGTTCGAACGATCTCCGTGGCGCGAGCCCCTTCTCATGCGCTGCACGAGCCTCCTTCCTCTTTCTTTTTCTCTTGTTGAAGACCGCCGCAATGTCGTCTGCTCTTGCGCTCGGTCCTTTTTGTGTACTTCTTCACAACGTGTAAGCGTATATGGCCCCTCACTTTCAAGGTTCGCGATGCGGGTGTATGAAGCTCGGTAATAGAAGTTGGCAAAGTACCAAGAATGAGGTCAGCAGTGCAACTGTCACGGCTGATGATGGATGACCTCGGTAAGAATAGGTGAGTGGCGGTGCGGATGACGTTATCGCAACAACTGCCGCGGTGCCAACATATACAAGTAGCGCGGAGCGGATGGTTTCAGCGGCAGACACAACTCGGCGCTTGGGGAGTATAGACATTCAGCAGGAGCAGACACGCCCATAGGGGAGACGGTTTTCGGCGCACACTTGAGGCCGAGAGAGGAGGTGGCACGGGGAGAAAAGTAAAAACAAGGAAACTACCGGATGTGACGACAGTCATACGAAATATTGCGGCAGCTCGGTCGACGCTTATTAGAGGCTTCGTTGGCAATCGCCATCATTCACCTTCGTTTTGCGATTAATCAAGCACATAGTGCTGGCTGCCAGTATCGACTGCCAGTATTCTTAGCTTGACTTTTTTATTTCCCCGCAATCTGATCTTCCTCACAATGTTCGTCTGCTGAGGCGAACGATCTCTGTGCGCTACTAGCCATGTCAGTGACGCGGTTTAAACTGACCGAATTAATAATTAGAATTGACGTACCTAATGTGTGCAGGAGTGCGCATAAAGGGATAAACATGAATGTGGCTGACAATACCCGTTCAATACCTAGGCGTCCCGCTGGTATAGTGCGAAAATAACGAGTATTGGCAAGAGCAAACAAGAGAAACACAGTTAAAGCGAACAGGTGGAATGGTGGGCATCTGTCAGTGTTTTCAAGAGCTATAGTTTGCAATGTATTTGTTGTCGCAAAACTCTGTTACGTAAGGCAGGTATTGTGTTGTTCAAAAGTAAATATGCAGAAGCTGCATCGAGTCTTCGCAGTAGTTGTGTGGGCTTCGAATGGGGAACGATGCAGTCGAACGAATTTGTTCAGAGGAGTTAAAGGCGGAGGTTTGGGAATGATGCTGGTGATCACTGATCATTGACGCTCGTGATGACTGGTAATGATCACTGGT
Source organism: Dermacentor albipictus (assembly GCF_038994185.2). Lineage (NCBI taxonomy): Eukaryota > Metazoa > Arthropoda > Arachnida > Ixodida > Ixodidae > Dermacentor > Dermacentor albipictus. Next base: position 87,705,451 of record NC_091822.1, read on the forward strand.
GCCGCAAACTACCGTACCAAGCAGTGTCACACCAATGAATCCTTCGAGTGGTCATGCTACATGAAAAAAAAAGAAACAAATGGGACTTGACCCTGTCCTGTAGTTTTGTCTCTTCAGCTTTCTCAATTTTTTGTTCGGATAATTCTAAAATATGCTTAACTTGGAAGAGTTTCCGCGGTCCAGCCGACTTGACTTCCCGTGGTTTTATTGTAAATGCCTTAGTCGAGCGCATGCAGGTTCCCATTCAGCATGGAGGTTGAGGCAGCAATTCATTATTGTCCTGGTTACATACTGAAATGTGCCAGCACAGCTTATCTAGAATCACTTGTCATTCAAGCTGCTTAAATCCTCAACAAAACGAATGGCAATCGTTTTGCTGTCTATGCGGAGTCACTTTGCCACATGCAAAGTAGATAAGCAGTTTCACTGGTCACTTTTATGCCATTGTGAACGAGGTGCCAATATTGTCACTGTGCAATATGAGTACAAACAATAATTTCAATGACCTGGCGTGCTTAAAACGCGCACCCAAAGCCTGATAAACGAACATTAATCCATTCCAGCCCCAGTGAGATGCGGCCACCGTGGCTTGAAATGAAGCCTCCGACCTCCCCTGTAACTTATGCGCAATGGTATGGCCGCTTTCTCGTGGCGCTTAGCAAAGAACACGTGGAGTGCGTTGCTGTTTTATCAGAAATATGTTTGTAAATGATTTCTATCAGATTGTATATGTGTACATGCCATCCTGTCCCTGTGTTTTTCCTAGAACGCAACAGAAATTTTGATCAGTGTGCAATGTGCAGTGGAAACCATTTTAGCGATCCCAGATATAGCGATTTATGGGTCATAAAGACCGCATTTCGCTGAATTTACGATTTTCCTAGCCTGCTTGTTGAACCTGCATCTTGATATAATTACCGTTTTACCGGCATAGTTTTGAATAAGCTAGTCGCCACGTTTCCTTTTTTTAGAGAGTGTTTTCAATGGAAAACTTGCTTAGCTGCGGCGAATTTTCGCGAACAAAAATGAAGATACTGAAAATCTCATTTTTGGACAATCGTAGCCGGCGACGTCAGCTTCAGGGTCTTTAAATCTTGCTCGTTTTGAGGAGCAAGTTTACGTATAAACAACAAGAACCACTTTTCGCTGAATTATCGAATTCGTGTGTACATGTTCCACTGTATTGCACAGCATGGTCACTGTGGTGTGATCCTAGGAGGAGAGATCATATTATATTGTCATTGGAGAGGGAAATCGTAGTTCTTAAGCATGTAGAAACTACATTTACATAAAGGCATGGAAGCATCCTCGCAAAGTGCATCGCCAAGAAACTTTCGCAAACGGCCCACCAGATGTTATACTTCAATGCCTTCTTATGCATGCATTTTAACAAATAGCTCTGTAGCAATATTACCTTTGAGTCATTTAGCATATTATTGAGCATACGGATTAAATCTAGCAAGTTCGTTGCTTCATGTCTAAGCATGACGTTGAACCTTTCATTCTTGGCCACAATGACTGCCTTCCAGTGGAGGAGGTGTGCAGAGACATTCCGGTGGTTACTTAAGTTTATATGGACGTAAAATATTTCGGGGTGTCCTCAGAATTCACCCCGCGTCCACTGAGTGTCTCTCATAGCCTGTAGTGTTAAGTGTTCCTGTATATGCTCCCGCAGGGACCAGAGTTGCGCATAGGTCCGGTTTATGATCCAGCTCTGCAGGGGAGCCACTCCTCGCGCGCGCAGGAGGCAAATGCCACGCAGTTCCACTTGCTTTTTCGGTCTGTTGGTCGCGAGCTGCACGCGGCAACTGTACGCAAGCGCTGAGCAAGATGACACTTTTTAATGCAGGCTAAGCTCGAGCGGTTGGCATAGCCGGAGAGCTGTCAACCCCCCGAAATTTTTCATTTCTGTGTACACACGCACGAATGTACATATAAAGAATACGAGCCCCCTCGATATAAAATCCTGACCGCGCCCGTGGCTCCAACAGCTCAAAATTTCGCGTGCAAACGCGCATTGCCTTGCACCAAAAAGCGGTGCAATGTTTTTCAGCATGCATATGAAGTTTTCCCGCAGAGGTGGAAGGCAAGAAATGATTTAAAGCGCATGTTTAAAAAAAAAAAAACCTTCATACACTTGTAGTAGACAGTTAGGTGAGCACATTTTGGCTGTCGAAACGAGACGAATAATGAATGTCGCCAACAGAACTATCGTGCCTGCAATAATGTCAGTGACCGTTGACCGTCATTCATCACTAAGGGCACATTCCCACCGGCGACTTGAGGAGGTCGCGCGACCATTTGCGACTCGCAATCAAAAAGCGACCGAAGGCGACTGATGTTCACACCGGCAAGCCCGGCTGAGCGCGACCCGCAAGTCGCAATCCCGGAGATTATCGTTCTCAGCGAGAACTCTCGGAATCTACGCGGAATTTGAATGCGACGCCGGAGGAGGCCGGATGTAGACACACGAAAGATCACTTCCGGTGCGCCGCTGATTGGTTTATCAGTTTTGCGACCACGGTAGCGCGACTGAAAAATCGCGCAGAGAGCGACTCGCCCAAAATGGTCGCTTTTCGAGAAAGGCGACCGTTTGCGACCATTTGCGACTGGTCGCAAAGCGACCAACTTGGTCGTGCGACCTCCTCAAGTCGCCGGTGTGAATGTGCCCTAAACGTGGTTCCCAGCAGCTGCATGTTTTCAATGTATGCGGTGCAGACACGTAAATTTAAGCGCATTTCAAGTGTTCATATGCGCACATCTTATGCAAAGCTTATTTTTACGATTCATACCGCAAACATAACAGCTGCTTCGTAGCAGCAGATCTGCAAGTGGAAAAAGATTCAACATGAACGAGCTTCTAGATCAAATTTATTTCGTACAAGGGAATGGATGAGCAATGGCTGGTGGCGTCAGGGAATGAGTGCTGGTTCTTGGAGCCTTGGGGGGCAGAATTCAAAGCCACTGGAAATACAAGAAGTTATTAAGAGTAACAACAGGTTATTTTTATTGGACGAATCACATAAGAGGACAAACTGGCAAAATAATTATTCACACATTGCAGACTGTAATATGACAGCACATTTTTCTTTATCTCTTCATACCACTCTGGTTAATTTACTATAACACAGCGCTTATCAAACGTACAAAAATAATTTCACATTCCTCACGTCGACTATAAGGCTGATCAAAGAAGCAACCTATTGCGGGCGGTAAATGCTCAATGAGCTGTCGCAGCTGTCTCACAAACGGGAGAGCACGGTGTTTTCGCTTACTACAAAACAATGAACACCAGCACATCAATCGACTTTACACGAAAAATTAGAATGCCGACAAAAAAAGAATCGGAGCAGAGAAAAGCCAGGGTGCAGCGGGCAAATTGTACGTGTTAGTATTTACTCTGTTCTGAACACACTTTTCTGGAGCCGCATAGTCAGAACAATCGTAAAAGCAAGAAAAGAATTGAGGGAGTTGGTAAGTTAACATTCTTGGCGTATATGTGCAGTGCGACCCAGCCGTGTCGTCCTTTCTATGTACCGCGTCTGTGTCGCGCTGCACATATACACCAAGAATTACACAAGTGAAAACCTCTCATGACAGGTGTACGCATTTCAGCGTGTACAGGAGTTTTACTCGAGATAAATGCCGCTTTAGTCTAAACAAGCCGAACTCACCTCAAGGCGAACGGACCTCGCATATCCTACTTCCTTTCGGAGCCGGCCGCTCTCGTCCGTCCACACGGCAACGCGTAAAAATGTTTGCCTTTTTCCGTGCGATTTGCACAGTTTGGTGCGCTGCAACCCGTCATACTGGAATACAAGTGTAGAAATGATCTGCTTCGTAGCAGTTCACCAAAGTCATTAACTTAATATCCTCGAATACCGTACCTGCAAACCGGAGCCGATGGTTGCTACGCACGCTCGACGGTCCGCTGATTGCAATTTCGATGGCACTGACAGAAACGAGTCGGCGCCGTTTCCGTAAAGTTGGCTTCGGAGCGCGCAGTTGATCATTTGACGTCATTTGCCACCACGTGATCGCACTCGGCGAATAGCGTTGCGAGCGGCGCCGGAAAAGTTATGCACAACTCTGCTCCCAGCGGGAGCATATACAGGAACACTAGTAGTGTTGCTTTTGGCAGTTATACCCTATAAATCGATTGGTCAATGAAGAACAGGACTATATTGCTTGATGCTGTGGCATTGGCGCAATCACGCTGACTTTCAAGTGCACCATGGTTTCCAGTAAGGATATTGACTGCAAAAGTGAGCTAACGTTAGCTGGTGGCTACACACTTATGCAAAGAGCGCTAATGGGACAAGCACTCGTATTTGGCTTCATCTTTCTGTCACATTGAAAAGTGTTTCTTTTTTCTGCATAAACGTAATACTGGTTCATTCCTTGGCCTAGATTCTGATTGCGTTCCCAAACTTAGAAAACAATGAGCAGTTCACATGTATATTGCTCTGCAGGGCAACCGGTGCCAACCACATGTCGTGAAACCAGATTCGCGGACAGTGGCACCGGCGACGAAAATTGGGGCCAGCTTTGGTGAGCTGCGGAACTACAAGATACCCAAGATAAAGCAACAGCAGCCGTCAGTGGAGGTGCGTAAGTTTCTACATGTCAGGCAAGCGGCGTTGTTTAAGGCACTGTAATGTGTCCTGTAAAACATTTAGAGGTGATCTCATCCATGGTTCGCCGTGCGGTAGTTAAAGCCGTAACCAGTGATATACACTAGCCGGTGCCAGTGCAGCCGTTCAGCTGGGAATGCGTGTGCGGTTGCCTTTGTCAGGTGGTACTTTTTTTTATAGAAGTATGCTTGGAGATTATGAAGTATTGTGCGGCTAGACAGAGATGTGTTGGCCCGGCCTTTGTAGGTGCAACTGCTCGGTTCCTACGTGCAGTATATAGACGGGACTACGTGCCGCGCCAACCTAGAGGAAATATTGGGCTACAATAGAGAAACACCAAATCAGTTTCGGCTGATAGTGTTCTTTCTAAAGGCTGTCTTGTTTCATTTCATGGTGAGATGTTGATTATTATTGGATAATATAAAACTGAATATTATTTTTTGAATTTTGTGCCGATACCACACTGGCGGGTACGTCAGTGTGAAATTGCTCATTTCCAAATATACGTTTTCGTATTTCGCTTCTTGCGGTTCAGTAAATGTTACTGAAATTTGCTCAGTGTGCTCTTGAGCTGATTCAGTCCATATCCTGGTGTCGTTCATTTTTGCGAATTAAAAGTTAACTGCTGCGCATGAGCAGGCGTGATCTAAATTCATGACATCATGGAGGTGAGCTGGTGTGAGAACTTCCATGTATCGTCTCCACTCATTTTTTGTTTCTTGCATCTTTCCGGGCATACCATGCCCCCCACGTGGAAACAGTAGGCCTTTCGGCATTGTAGAGTAATTTCTTAATACAGATAATTATTCTTTTTTTAGTGTGCCTTTAAGCTATGGCTAGGAAGGCACCGTCAAAATGTCAAGACAACACATAAATCAAGTGTGGAAGCTTCTAGGCTGTATCAGCCGCACACTTATTTTTTCTTTCCTGGCTCACTAAGCCCCCTCTCATCATAGCTGCCGTGAGTCCTTTTCTGTTGTTGAAGTACATCGAAATAAGTTTTCGCTTTAGTTTTTTAAGGAAGTGTGATGGGTACGTTTTTATTAAAATTTTAGATAAGCCAGTTAAGATGACGAACATATTGTGGGTCGTCTCTCGCAGTGGTTAATTGTGATAATTGCATGGAATACATTTTTATAGAAAGAGCCATTGAGCATGACTCTCGTTGAAGAATTCGAATGGAGCGCATGCATGTCCATCCTTTTTGTTTTTGTATAAACTATTCATCAGATAACTATTTTCCCAACTTGTATCTAGCCGATTTGGTGTCATTTTCACCGCCCCTAATGAGGTACGATGACTATGCCAAGCTGTAGCAAAAAGATTCACAAGACAGCAAGTAAATGTGTCTGTGCTTTGAAAGGAAATTCAAAAAGTTTGTTAAATGTAAAATAGGTGTGGTATACTTGTTACCTTTAACTTGCGGCCAAGTATACATAGGGCACTCTGGCCGATGTGTTAATATGCGGCGTGAAAAACACCGCCTTCAGTTACTAGGAAAATATAACCGTTCACATTTTGCGTACCATTGCAAGTGCTGTTATTGTGACCCTTTTTCTGTGTGGGACGTAAGCTCCCTTTGCAAATAAAAATAAACACATGAAATAACCAAGGCCTTTCATATAAAAAACGCGCAGATATGTGCGTGAGTGAGCCATCCATTGGAGCAGCTGAAAAATAATTCGCGTTGTTCAATAGCATGTGTCCTTTTTATTTTGTTGCTGTGAGTCTTTTGCAAATGCTCATTACAGTTAGCGGGGTTATATATATGCACAACCTTTTCTGAAGTAAACTGAGTTGCGAGTGAGCGCTTGTTTGTAAATTACATGTCTCTGTAGAGCCGTGGTAAACGAGACGGACACACGTCTTTTCAGGAACAAGGTCTGGTTTATTATGTCGAAAGAGAGAGAATTGAGCGGGGGCGCGCAGGAAGTGACTAGGTCTTTAGAGAGAGAGGAGAAAAGAGGGAAAAGGAGCATAGAGAAGTGGGGTGCGCGGGCGTAGTGCGAAAGGAAAGCAGTAAACAAAGTAATCAGAAAAGGGAGCTCGCGCACGACGTTCCGCACAGTGAGTCGGATCATGTGTCCGTGTGTCGGGTGTCCAGCACTCTCGAAGGTCCGCTTACCGGAGAGCTCCGCGGAGTTGTTTATGGCTGCGGGGGTGGTGCGCAGCTCTATCGCAGCGCCGCCACAGGTTTAGAGAGGAAGCTGAAGCGACCAATGATGCCCGCAATACACAAATGGCAGCCCAGTGAACGCCCCGCAGAAGAGGTGATGAACCGCGCACTTGCAAGGCGGAGTCCGCATGTCCCGTGAGTGAGTGAGTGTCAACTTTATTTTTAGAATGGGTAAGGGATAAGGGAGGCTAAGCTACGTAGGCTGCCAGGCTGTGCTTCACGATGGCGTCTTCAGCTCGTGCCAGGACCCGTGTTTGGATATCTCGGTCGGTTCTGGAGTGAAGGGCCTCCCATTGTTCGTCGGTTGGGGGTGGCGAGACGAGGTCGGCGGGCGGGGGTGTCTTCGGGGCAGCCCCGAGGATGTGGTTCAACGAGGCAACGTCGTCGCACAGGCAATGTCCACGCAAGGCGAGATGATAAGCGCGGGTGCTTCGCTGAATGCTGGCTTGAGTCGCTCAAGCGCGATCGTATCTAGTGTCCCGTTTATGTGGACGACGAAGTTAGAAGGGAAACGGATGCGTTCTAAAACGGGGAATGGTCCGAGGTAGTGGGGCTGAAGCGAGCCGCGCGCAAGGCAGTAACGCACCAAAACATGTGTGGCTGTCTGGGAGTCCGAAGTGATGTACACTGCACGGAGTTTGTTAAAACGTGTAGGCTGCGGACCGAAGTTTCGGAACACATCGCGAAGCTGGTCGACGTACTCGCTTGCTGTTAGAGAGGAAGTGAGGGTGTTTTCATCGAAGAAGGCGGCTGACAGGTGAAGCGAGGTGCCGTAAACAAGCTCCGCAGTAGCGCAGGATAGATCCTCTTTGAAGGCAGATCGAATTCCGGGAAGCGCGAGGGAAATCTGTCAACCCACTTGTTTGGGCAGCCGTGCGCTGTGAGTGCTGCCTTGAGATGGCGATGAAATCTCTCCAGGAAACCATTTGTTTAAGGGTGGTAGGAGGCAGTTCGCAAGTGTGCTGTTCCGAGAAGTTGAACTAGCTCCGTGAAAAGGGACGATTTTAATTGCCGGCCTCGATCAGTGACAACTTTCCTTGGACAGTCAAATCGGGATACCCAAATGGAAACAAAAGCTCCGAGGACAGTAACTGCAGATCTTCAAAGGTAAGTGATTCAAGCTGAAGAGATGTTGACGCGTCACGCAGGTGATGGAGCTCAGAATCATTTGCGTGTTCTGTAGCCAATTCTTGGAGGTTGAAAGGAAATGATGTTGAGATAGAGCTCTTGGAGCGACTACGTGTGATAGCATCCACGCGACTGAGGGCGTCAGCTGGTGCGTTGTCAACGCCGCTGAAATGGCGTATGTCAGTTGAAAACTCTGAGATGAAGGCGAGCTGGCGCGCCTCACGTGGAGTGTATAATGATTCAGAGTGGCCGATTGAGTAGGTGAGAGGCTTGTGATCAGTGAATATTGTGAATGAGAAACACTGTAGCGTGTTTGTGCGGGGGTCATGCGTTTAGAGATAAAGGCAAGGGGCTGCCACCCACCGTTTACTTTTTGTTGCAATACGGCTCCGCCCACAGACCTGGAGGCATCCGTCATGAGCGACAACGGATAGCTCAGGTTGGGATGAGATAGCAGTGCGGCTTCGGTCAAAGCTTGCTTGATAAAATTGAAAGCTTCATCTGTTGTGCTGTCCCAGGGCAGTGTAGTTGAGGATTGTTTGCCGCAGTGCAAACGCTCGAGGGGTTCCAGCAGTATAACACAGTTTCTAATGAATCGGCAGAGTTTACCAGACCTAGAAACTGGCGCAGCTTAGGGATTGAAGCCTGCTTGGGGAACTCATGATTGCCTGCACTTTGTGAGGAATAAGGCGGTGGCCGTTGTTATCAAGCGATGGCTGAAAAAATCAAGTAATTGTACTCCGAACTCACTCTTGGCAGTGTTGACAATGATACCATTTGCTGATAGGCGCTCAAATGCTGATGAAGATGTTGGAGGTGCTCTTCGTGGGATGAGCTTGCCACAAGCAAGTAGTCAACGTAAGCGAACACGAACGGCAAACCATGCGCGACTGTGTCGATGAACTGCTGTGATGTCTGTGCAGCTTTTCGGAGACCGAATGGCATTATCAAAAATTCGGAAAGCCCAAATGGGGTGGTAATTTCTGTTTTTGGAATGTCTTCTTCTGCTACAAGAATTTTTTGAAAGGCTCGCACCAGGTCAGTTTTGGAAAATACTGTAGTGCCATACAGTGCCGACGTGAAATCTTGGATGTTAGGCAGTGGGTACCGATCCGGCATGGTTTTTGCATTCAGGGATCGGTAGTCCCCACACGGACTACAGTCACCTGGTGCAGACGCCCAGCTGCCGGACCATGGTCGCACGAGTCCAAGTTCCAGCATGTGTTAGAACTCTGCTCGGGTAATGTTGAGTTTGTCCGGGGCGAGTCGTCGTGGGCGAGCAAATACAGGTGTACCAGTTAGGATGTGATGATGTACATCATGTTGTACGGGTTTTGTCCAGTGAGGTGCTCGCGTGAGGTTGGGGAACCTTGAAGGAGGCAAGCAAAAGGATCACCAGCAACTGTTGTGGTTGAGGCGACTATAGGCGCCATGAACAGAACGCAACGTAGCAGTGTCCAGCAGGCGTTGGCGTTTCACTTCGACCAGCAGTCTATGGTGGTCCAAGATATCAGCGCCAATAAGAGCACGGCGAACATCAGCGATGAGGAAAGCCCAACGGAATACGTGGTGCAGGCCAAGGTTCAGGGTGAGGGACCGCAACTTGTAAACAGGTATCCTGCTACCATTGACAGCTTGAAGGTAGGAGGTCGGCGCTGTCGTTCGGTGGGAACGTTGCACGGGAATAATGCTGACCTCCGCCTCGGCGTCCACCAGGTATTGCTGGCCTGTGCTTCTGTCCATGACATGAAATAGGCGACTTTTGCTTTGGCCCTGACCGGTTGTCGCCATTAAAGGTCGGCCGCCTGGTTTCCCTGCAATGCGCAAGGACGGAGGCAGCGGCGCGCCTCCTGCCCGAAGCAGCGGTGATAAAAGCATACCCGTGGTGGCCTTTGAGGCAGGGAGCGCTCTTCTCTTATATGCCGTGATCTATTCGAGCTGCGGCACCTTCAGTGACAGGGTGGAGTTCGATGACGCTCTGCAGCACAAACTAATTGTTCAAGGCGATTGCAAATCGCGTCGATAGGAGAAGCGGCGGAGGATGATGTTTGCGGAACTGAACTCGCAGTGGTGCTTGATAGTGTTACGTTGCACACTAATGGCGTCACCACCTCCATGACTTTGTCCGCCAAGCTGGCCAAGCTGTTGAGGTCCATTACAGTGGCTGTAGCGAGTACCATCTGAACATTTACTGGAAGGCGCTGCATGAATAGTTCCCGCAGGAGGCGGTCATCGTTGACTGTTAAGTGCTGTGTTGCCGCTCATGGGGAGCTGTCGCATACGGCGAGGGAGCTGGCTTGGCCGGTGGTCTCCCAAATGCTCCGCGGACAGCAACTGCTGCGTGCGAGCTCGCTGCGATGTTGTTGTGCGCTCGAGAAGTGCAGCCTTGAGACCGCTGTATGGCGTGGCGGAAGGCAGTCCAGAAAGCTGGTCGGCAACTTCTGCAGCAGTAGGCGACAGTGCCTAAACAACTAGACGGTACTTGCGTTACGTGCGAACGCCAGAGAGAATAAATTGCGATTCTGCTTGAATAAACCAAACTGCAGGGTTGCAGTCCTAGTATGGTGGGGGTTGGATTGAAACCGCGGAGACGTCTTGTTGCCCGGTCGTGCCCGTAGGTTGTGTCTGGTTGCATCTCGTTGCTGTGCATGGTTCCACAATAACTTCCGCAGTGTCGCGAAGAAAACTACGGGTCACCACTTATTAGAGCCGTGGTAAGCGAGAGGGACACACGTCTTTTCAGGAACCATAGGGTTTATGCCCATAGTGTTTCTTGATGCCTTTGCCCCCCCCCCCCCCCCGAATGTAATACCCTGAAAGGTGTCCTTAAGGGACAATAAATGATGATGGTAACAAGGTCTGGTTTATTCTGTAAAAAGAGAGAGAATTGAGCGGGCACGCGCAGGGCGCAAGAAGTAGCGAGGACTTTAGAGATAGAGGAGAAAAGATGGAAAAGGAGCACAGAGAAGTGCGGTGCGCGGACCTAATGCGAAAGGAAAGCAGTAAAGAAAGTAATCAGAAAATGGAGCTCGCGCACAACGTTCGGCACAGTGAGTCGGATCATGTGTCTGTGTGCCTGGTGTCCAGCACTCGCGAAGGTCCGCTTAAGGGAGAGCCCCGCGGAGTTGTTTATGGCTGCGGGGATGGTGCGCAGCTCCATCGCAGCACCGCGACATGTCCTTCATTCCTTTTACGCGCTAGTGTAAAAGTAATTTACTACTACTACAGGGGAAGTCATTCTTCCCTAATTATTGCTATCATTTTCTTCTGCGACTGAATTGCGCATCAGCATAGCCTCAGCTCTCGCATATTATTGCACAATCTTCCGTGGCCATGGCATGCTGGCTATTTATTTGTTGAACGGCCCCTCATCAGGTCTGGTTATCTTGAGCTGACAAGCGCAGTGCGTACAATGTGTGCTAGTAATCGGGTTTGCCGAGTTTAACAGCGCTATGCGCCGCTGAAAAGAGCTCAAATTTCAAACCAAACTGCGTTTGCCCGTGTGATCGTGGGCGCCGGGCACAGGCGGAGAAGTGACGCATATGCGCTAGTGCGCCTACGTACATAGGCTGTGACGACGTTAATAGTGACGCGGGACTTGGATAATTATTCAGGACAACTTATTTTATTTGTATATTCTCCTGCGGAACTGGAGAAATTAAAGCTTGAAGAAATAATAGAACACAAAAACCTAATGCCTGCATGTTTTTGTTTTACTTCTTACGGTAGCAAGAGAGACATACTTCCGTTTCGTCAGCATGTTCCCTCCTTGTTCAGTCGTGCGCATAGAGAACAAAACTGTCATTTTATACCGTGTTACAGCGTGCGATCATGCTCTGTGGTCCACTTGCGTCTGGCTCAGTTGTTCGTGTAGTACTGACTAATGTCGCTAGTCATGTGTTCTCGTGCACGGTGCGCAAAATCCGGCGTGGCATGAAAACAGACAACCGCAACAGCCTGTGCGCGACGCCGTCAGTAAAATAATGTCGCTAGTCATGTGTTCTCGTGCACGGTGCGCAAAATCCGGCGTGGCATGAAAACAGACAACCGCAACAGCCTGTGCGCGACGCCGTCAGTAAAATTACGCCGAGAAGCAAAATAAAAACGGAGCGGAAAAAAGCAGGCAGAATTTTGACGTATGCGTCATACGATCCTCGAGCTCCAGTGTGGGAGAACGCAGGTAAGAAGTTCCGCTTGCGGACGCTAGAAGGGGCAAGTGGAGAAAGCCTTAAGTTGGTGCTGACGCTCACCTCATGAAATCATGGGTTAGCGGCACTGAAATATTTCTATCTCGCCTGTTAATGAACCGATTAGTAAAATGTTTGCGGTAGAACGCTACCACAAGAGGGCACGTAACAACTTCCATCGTATAACCGAAATTTCTGTGGGGCCTTTTAAGGTATCCGTTTGGCCAATAAGCAGAACAGTGACCAGATCAGGGATTTATTCGGAATACAGAAGATTAAATAAAAAATGTATCAAATTAAAGCATGCCCTTATTCATAGGGAATAGCTAGCTGTAGGCTGATTCATTGCGGTTGGCCCCTAGAAGAGTTGCAACCTGCTACTGTATGGTGTACACGCATGTTTTGGCCTGTTCTATAAAAAAATACCTTACTGTTATAAAATGTGAACACAGCAGATGCTCAGCACAGCACAGATGCACAGCAGAGTTTTATATGTTCGTTTGTTCTCGGTGATCTCAGTAGTGCAGGCAATTTCTCAAATTCTTGTAAAGATATTGTTTAAATCCTACTTCAGTTCATTGTAGCAAAAGCTCTGAACTACAGTTTCCTTGCAGAACTTTAACTCTTAAGAATACACTCTTAATAAGTTTACACCATTTGGGTTGTATTTTATCCCTAAACAATCCCTAAACCCTCGCAAGTACCGGTCCATAAACCGAGCCCGGTACTTCCTAATCACGAAGGGCGTGCGCGTTCTCAGCTTGACGCAGAATTCCGGACAAGAAAGTAGCGAGCGCCGGGTTTTCAAGAGAGAAAACGCAAGCAACGCAGATGACGATTACACTATAAAAAATTTTTTACACCCTTTGGGGTGCATATCTGCCACAACAATAATTGTCACCTGCTTTGCTTCCGTTTTCTTTCTTGAAAATCTCGCACCCTGTTAGATACGGGACCTTTTCCTGAGCCTCCTTCGAGTTCACCAGGTCACGTCGAATCGCGTCACACCTAATTAAGGAGCGCTGAAGGACATCTACCACGTCCCCGAGGAGCGGCACGTCCTAAGAGGTTGGCGTCGCCCACCTCGTGCGCCACATGTGGAGCTATTGTCCCACTGCTTGACTCTTCCCGAAAGTGTAGCGGGAGCCCGGCACGGTTCCAGGTAACGTGGGTCCTGAGCCAAGCTGCTTTGCAGCTCTGAATGGTCGCTCGAAGACAACCCGTCTCCCCCCATCCGCCTATTGTGACGGCGCTTGCAAGCCGCGAGGCAACGACGGCCGTAATGCACCGTGAAGCCCTGTGAGAAATCCTTCCGCCCCGTCCGCCTTTGTGACGGCAGTCGCAGACCAGGAATGCAATACCGCAGACAAGTAATCCCTCGGACAATTGGAGCCCAAGGAGCGACCCTCTGCGCCGGGTATGACTTACATTCGCACGGGCGCCTACCATTGGCCGAAAAGACGCCTCCTGAGTGGTCTCGCCGATTGGCCGAAAATGACGCCACCTGAGCGGGCTCGCCGATCGGGAGCAGCAAGAGAGCATTCCTTCATTCATCTTTCGAGCTTCTTGCCACGGGCTGCAACGTCCGAGTTGCTGCCGGCCCGTAAGGACTTTATGACTGTTAATTTCTTTGTACTCTCACTGTAAATAATGTAAATAAACCTCCAGTTTTCATGTCAAAGTCCTCCTCAACCTCCGCCAACTCCCGCACCCAACGGCAAGGTCCAAAATCTGGGGGACAGCAACTGGGATTGTCGTCCAGATCCAACAACCCCCTACATTCCTGTCAGCAATGCTCTGTCATGCTGACAACGTGCATGCCGTTCGTTATTGGAAAGTACCAGGTTTGAAGCGTTAAAGTAAAGAAATACGGACAGGACAGATGATGATTATTGTTGAGTGGCAAGGTACGACTGAAAGAGTGTAAACTTTTCTTAATGTGTATTGTTTGGAAACAATATAAGCCTCAAAAGGTGTAAACTTTTTTATAGTGTAAGCTGCTGTGTTAAAATTACGATGGCATGTGTTTCGTTTGCTTCTTATTTATTAAGATGAAACCATGTACGGCCTATATTACTAATCGTTGTGTAATGCTGGCTATACGGTCGCCTTGGAAAATACTTTTATTGCAAATAGAACTTGTGGGGAAGCAGTGTAGTCATTGTTTGTGCTAGCTGCTCATGGTTCTATCTCTGTATACAATCGGTAACCCAAGTATTCCATCATATTGCAGGAACGTGGCAGTCGCATTTCCAGAGCTTCACCTGTTTCCCAGAGGAGTAAGAAACGATGTGAAGAACAAGAGCATCAAAAGGGGCTCTCTAGATCTCAGAGCAGGAGCCCTCTCAGTGGCAGGTCGTCAAGCAGGGGTGTAGTGGATAGAATAATTGAAGATATGAACAAGGCCTACCCAAGGGTCCCCAGCGGCTACATCTCGTGCGGTGATGGCTGCCCTCTCCAAAAAGAAGCAGGCAGTGAGTTTCCAAGGAGTCCCATGAAGTGCCCTCCGGAAGACGACTGGGAAATTAGCGGGAAAGTAGCAAAGTCGGCCATACTCAATCGTATGCCATTCAGTAGCCATGCCAGGCAAAAGCAACAGACTAAGAAGGTTTGCGTTATGTGTAAACGTAGAGACATTTCTGACTCGGGGGGTCAAGACACCTGCATCAGGTGCTCCCTTTGCAAGGCGATCACCAAAGAACAGGCTGCAGTAAAGGAGCAGGTGGGCAAGGAAAGGCAGGCTGCTCCTGAACCGGACACACCAACTAAGTTGTTTAAGCGGCGTTCCTCGTCGGATGTCGAGAACAGGGAGCGGGACATCAGAAAACCTGCCTGCCCTCTTTCATCCAGGTCGGACGACAGAGTTAAGGTGGACACTGCGTCATTCCAAGGGAACAACCACAGGATTGTTGCAAAAAAGCGAGCACGCAAGACCTACCTCACTAAGCCAATCATCTCCTCTAGTGACGAATCCAGCAGCAGTGAAGATGGTGGTTCTGCTGCTACGGCTACTGCTGTTTCTGTGCCTCGACAAGTTAAGGCAGCTGTATCGCCGTCTGTGGAACCCCGGCAAGAACACGAAAACACCTCCAGCGAAAGTCGACGAAATATTGCTGCTACGGCTACTGCTGCTTCTGCGTCTCAACAAATCAAGGCAGCTGCATCACCGTCTGTGAAACCCTGGCAAGAACACGAAAAGACCTCCAGCGAAAGTCGGCGAAATGTTGAAAAAAACCTGCCTCTAAAGGATGGCAGTCAGAATTCCGAGAAGCGGTTTAAAGCAAGTAGCAATGGTTCGAAAGTTAGCAGAGCCAATCCTACGTTACAGAAAAAGAAAATTAACTGCAATAACAAGGAGAAGCTTAGACGGAAAGTGATGAAACAAGCATGGAAAAATGCAAAGGACACAGATGACTATTTGAGAGCGCTGAATGAAACGCCAAAGGGCAGAGAGCCAATGAAAACTGTCACCAAGAACACCGAGAGTGAGGAGTGTGAAAATTGTGAAAGCGTAAAAGATGATATTGCAGATACAGAAACTGCATCCTTGGAGCAAAATAATGTTTCCAGTGACATTGATGGATTTACCTCAGACTCGTTAATCTCACCAGGTAACCCAGCATTAGTTGTTGCATCATGCTGTAGTCTCAGCCTGACTGACTGGGAGGATCTAAAGAACGAATCAGAGATAGCCGATGGCATAACTGAAAGCATTGCACTTACACGTGCCTCGGCGTCAAGTGACAGTAGTCCACCTGGAGGTAAAAATAGCAATTTGGCAACAGGCCCTGAAAAATGTGCTGCAGAGGCAGGTTCGTCTCCTATCGTGATTTCTGATTTTTCAGGTGACGAATTAACCGAGAAGGGTTGCAATGCAGCTAAGAAGTCCCTTATGGGGCTACCATACTTGGTGCGTTTCGAGGATGATGGTGCCATGTCTGTCATCATTCAAGATGGAGCAAGTGGTGGTGGTCAAGAAGAACTTTGCCCTGCAAAGGATTTGGGTGTGCTGGCACAGCAGTCGCAGGAAGTGTCTTTCAATTCTTCTGGCACAGATCACCTGGCTTCTTCGGCGGTGTGTTTACAGAAGATCGGTACCACTGTTGTACCAGAAGGTGGTGCCGAGAAAGCTGCTTTATCTAAGCACGGGGAACCAAAGGGGAGCAGCGTGCCATGTTCAGAGGACCCAGCTTTGTCTGCAGAGCAGTTCCACGTTTCCAGGGTTGCTAATGCGCAGTCTTGTGACACGGATGGCACTGGGAATGACTTTCTGCCATGCTCCATGGGCCATGATTTGCCGACAGGCGAGTCGATGTCAGCCATACCAACAAACACGAAAGCAGCAGCCTTGCAGAGCTCTTACACAGCCGAAGGCACTGTTCGGAATACCTCTTTGTCAAATGCTGGAGCCTTGGTTTCAGACTCTGATCAGTCACTCCTGCATGTTATAGAGAACATGGAGACGTCCTGCACGAACGAAACTTCCACAGCCAAGGCCAGTGCTGGGAGCAGCTATCTGCAGTGTGCTCAGCAGCCTGCTTCAAGCATGGATCAATCGCAGTTGTCCATCGCACATTCGTCTTGTACGCAGCTCTTTCGTACAAACAGGCACATTGACAGAAATGCCTCACTGCAGAGTTATGAGGACCATTATACACATACACATAAGCTGGCGTTAGTCCCTGCCAAAAATTCGGACATTGCAGATTTTCCCATCTCTTCTGATACCATCTCTCTTGTCGACAATGTCATCGGAATATCGAGGGCAGCTACTAGCACCATTGACAAAAATTCAGCTGACCACCACAGCATGCTGCACGGGCTACTGGAAGAATATGTCCAAAAGTTAGAGAATTTCCTTGCGGCCCTCAATGAATGCACATCAGACTATCGTGAGAAATTGGTCGGTACACTATTGCCAGACTGCTTTGCCAAACTGAAGAGAATGGTGCAACTGGTGTGGAGAATGGAGGCTAAATTGGGACGCCTAGGCACAGGCAGAGTGTTGGATCTAGACAAGGGCATCTTCTCTCTGCAGATCGAATATGCAGGGACGCTCTCAGGGACGTCGTCAGTGGAGTCGGACCTTCCGCCCTTTATGTCATTTGAAGTGCGCAGTGTACCTCATCTGCTCACTCATACCAATCCACCATGCCCGGATGTAGTGGAAGGCGGGGAGGCAGCTAACAGGTGAGATTTATCAAAACGTTTTACAGTGACTGTGTGCTAATGTCCATGCAGGCTTGTACAGCGACCTGCATTTTTACTGTAACCACTTCATAGCAGGATGATGTGCTTACCACTGCATTTATTTGCTTGTTTTAAATTGCATGTCCTGGTCGCACTTTTCAGTGTTTAGCCTTGACTAAAACAATAAAAAATTATGCTATGTCGAGCTACCCCCCCCCCCCCCAAAAAAAATGTTGTATCCGCAGTTCGCCATTATAAAAATGGAGCTGCTGCAGAAAGGGGGCTGGTGTCATTGCCTGCAGGCAATTGCAAGTCCAGTCAAACTAGGCAAGGTGCAATGCACACGTTATTGAACAATGAATACTAAAAATCTCAATCATACTGCAAGTAGTGCAGAGCAAAGTTTCCCTCAGTAATTCTTGAAATAAAAATGCTTGTCACTCTATGTAATCCAGGTAGAGAAACTTTACTGTTATTGCCCCCTACTCTCAAACAGATTGTATTCATGAGCTGCACAAATTTGGATACAATAAGCGTATACTTTCGAACCTTATAAAGAGGTTGCATCCAGACATTACAATAACTTCTGTGCCTAACTTGTTTTAAACTAAAATAATTTACCTGCCGATATCGGAAATAAAATACTTTCGATTTGGGCTCTTTATACGATAATGCGTTATATTGAGATTCTACTGTATGGTGGACTTGCATTCCTACCCTGGCTACAACATTCTGCATCTGGACACTCACTCGGTGGTTAGTAACCTTCACACTATACTCATACGCATGATGAGGGTGCCTAGCGCGAGGGGCATGCGCGGCATGTTCATGCTGTCCGGTACAGCCATATGTACAGAGTCGACCACTGTTAGAGAAAACACATGAGCATGGCCTGCCAACTGCCGGCGCTTGGCGGCAGTTTCCTCGAGCGCTGGTCGGCCATGTACTTCCGTTAATGGCGGCACCATAAACTTCTTGTAGATGCGCTGCGATAGAATATACACACTCACGCAGGAGTTAGAATTCAGCACCAATTGTGCCGTTAGTATACTCACCTAAAATGTGGCGCCAAATTGCACTGCAAGTGGAAAAATTATTGAAATGGTGCGACACTGCGCCTTAGCAGCCTTGGTTCCGGAAGGCGCGGGGTGCGTTGTGTAGTTATTATTGCGATAGCAATAATTGGACACTAGGCGCATTTGGCGTAGGCATCGCCATCACCGTGATATTCCGTGTAAAGTCCACGAGCGATAACAACGTCGCCGTGCGCCGTATGGTGGATGTGCCATATGTGCGAGTGAAAGCGTGCGAGGTGAGCCGATGCGTGGGTGAGCCGATGATTGCGGCTCATTCTTGTGCGCACAAGCGAGGAAAGCGGAGAGGAGGCGCTCCGTCTTCCGCCGCGCACAAGGAACCAGGGGGAGGGGAGGTGGGGCGGGCGCTGTACTTCGGCAGCTACTGCGTATGGTGCGCCCACGTGCCGTCGCGCGGGTTTATCTTGAAAGCGATCTGCTTTGTGGGCAGGGTCTGTGAACAGTGGTCGCGCGACGAAGTTGGTCGCAAATGGTCATTTTTCTCGAAAGGCGACTATTTTGGGCCAATCGCTTGCTGCGCGATTTTTTAGTCGCATGACCATGGTAGCAAAACTGCTAAACCAAGAAGCGGCGTGCCGAAAGTTAAGTAGAATGGGTTTTCATCCGCGTCCTCCTGCATCGCACCAACTAAACAGTCGAAGCCACCATGGCAGACGACAGGAATGTAATCACAAAATCCAAGCCACCATGGCAGATTACAGGAATTGGGTCTTGCCTCATGATGCGCTGGGGCGCAGTGGTCCCAGCAACGTGTCGAATGTATGCGGTTGCATTCGCAGGAAGCTAAACAGAAGCAAAATAATGTGCAAAGGTTATGAACCGATTCCCACGTAACGTGAACTAGAAATTACAACTTACGCTTGATATTCCTCGTCACGTGCGCGGAGTTTGGGCAGCAGGTCGCTAACGTTGCCGGTCACTTATCTCCAACGGAGGCACGGGCGCACACACTGGCATCGCTTTTGCTTTGGAGGCTTCCGCGCTGCCACAAGTGACACCACGGAAGAGCACATCAGCATGATGCCGACATCTTTCTTTCCCCTTCGCTCGAATCGAAATCCATGGCTGTTGGCGGAATGCAAAACCAGCGAAGTGCGCGCTAACTGCGTAGACCCTTATAGAGTTGTCGCTGAAAACTATAATCTCCGAGAGTGCGACTTTCAGGTCGCGCTCGTCCTGGCTTGCCGGTTTGAGCATCAGTCGCCTTCAGTCGCTTTTTGGTTGCCAGTCGCAAATGGTAGTGCGACTGCCTCTAGTCGCCTGTGTGATTCAGTGTTCGCAGTGCTGAGCAGCAGGATTACCAAGACAAAAAAAAAAAAGCTCAGAGGGCGAGCTGCCGTGGGAATCCGCATGGGAGTTGGAAAGAAGCCAATAGATGGCAAATGTTGGTACCTTTAGCTTATTCCGGGGCTTAAAACCTTACACCCAATCACTCAATGCAAATTCCAGAAGTTGCGGGGGTTTTAATGACGCGCAAAAGGAAATCACTCGTGCAGAATTCCTGTTTGAACTAGTTGCTGCTGTTACATTACCTGGAATCGTATTTGAGTAAACCACTGTGGAGTTCACTGAACCTAGCTTCTTCAGATCTATTGGAAAACACCTTCAGTCATTTTACCAGAATTTCATACACAATAGTACGACAAATGTGTTTAGGCTGCTCTTTAACGTTTACTGAATGTGCAGAATGCAAGGTTTCTTGACCATTGTCCTATTTAAATATATGAATACGCGCGCTCAATTAACATTTATTTGCTCGAAGTCGTGCCAATGATATATTTGCCATAAGCTTGCTCCAAAATCAGAACACCTCTGCTCCAGCCTGCTCCAGAACGAAATCTTAGCGGACCCCGAAATTTCTACAAAATAAACCTCGCCATTCCCACTTCTGCTCACAGGGTGGGGGTACATGCACCAACAGAAGGCAGGGGCCATGGATCTTGTAGTCGGAATTAACAGGAATGGTTGAATGTCCAAATTGAAGGGGTCCCTGAAATGTCATGCACAAACTTTGTGGATGCGTAGAGTGCAGCTACAGTAAAATATTCCTGCCACGATTTGAGTTACGCATCTCATATTAACGGAGCTGCAGACGATTACAAGTTACCCTCCTCCCTAGCCACCTTTCCTCCTCAACTTGTTAGCCGAGCGATCGGGGCTAAGCACCACATTCACTGTTTCTGCATCATGAGGTGACATCGTGTTATAGAGACAACGCGTGAAGCCTCACCTACCTAGTTCCACCTGGCCGTCGATCCTGGAGAGCTATCCAAGCAGTGTGTGCGAAGACGGAATGGTGGAGGTGTAAACCTGAGCGGCCTGCTTGGTGCAGATACATGGTGGCACAGGGCTCCTCCAGCCAAACGCAGAACTAATATAACTGTGAATGTAAAACATCTCAAACATTTAAAAGGACAACGCGTTCACGATTATGCTGCTGCCGAAAGTTTACACCAGCAGCAAAGTGCAAGACACTTGTTTACTGCTACATTAATTCTATGTTTGTCTGGTTTAGCTCTGCGCCACTAGGCGGCTGCAGCCCCTACAGGCTGCTCATGTTTGTGCATCTGCCCATTCGGCAAAATGCCCAGTCCGCCTGTGTTACTGGAATACCAGACAAGCTAAAAACTCCATTGCGATAGTAATCCTCGGTAGCGAAGTGACAGCCTTAAACGCGTAGATCCAACAGCTCAATGCACTGCAGATACTCCGCTCGCCAGTTGCTTTGCAAGGGGACACGATGTCACAGCTTGACATGTCGAGGATCTATAGATTTGCAGCCCAAAACGTAACAAGCGCAAGGATGATCCATGGCACTCGAGAACAACATTGACCACGCAGCTCGCGTCAACGTGGAGCACATTGTAACACAAGCAGACGATGCTTGCTCTGTACTGAAGGTGCTTCGGTGTAGTGATAAATTGTCATTGTGTATTCTATCTCTGTTATTTATTTTATAGTTACAAATTAAGCAACATTCCAACTATTACAAGCAGCATTTGTTCACCATCAAGTTTCAGAAATTCTCGACGGCGCAACCTGGGTAACTAGTCGGATAACTCGTAGAAACGACGTCAGGCGTGCCAGAGATTGTAATGGTACGGCTGAAACCTCGGAGAAGCAGCGCCGCTGCGATCGGTAGCGATGCACATTTTAAAAGCCTTATAATAAGTTGCACACTATATGCCGAGCGCTTAAATGTGTGTCACTTAATGATCAGAAGGACCTACCGGAATGACCCAATACATTTGTACAAGATCGTCGAAATCTTTTCGGGTCCCTTTAAAGTATAGCGAGATGCGTGTAGTATACCTACCGGCACGTTAAATTTGTTGCTAACCTTTATAACTTTTTATTTGGTAGCTGCTGGTAGAAACAATGTGCAGCCCACATTGTAATTCGTATTATTCATTACAAGTCCTATTACTAATTTGTGAATTCACTAAAAGGAAAGCATGTTGGGGTGTAATATAATGTATTACTTGGTACAGTGTGGCATAGAGTGGAGTACCGCTAGTGATTGAGCTGGAGGACTAGATTTTCTGATTTTGCATTGCCAGCTTTTTAAAATGCTGCCACTGTTGCTCGACTCGCATGCCGAATGAATGTGGCCCACTGGCGTACCTTGTTTGCGCAAGGTGGCTTATAAGTCTACCTCGTGTGAAATAAGCATATTTTGAATTCCAGACACGTTTTTACTATTGCAGCCACTGTGCTGTCATATTATCGATGGGGTACGTACATGTGTGGCCGTGCTTATGTGTCTCGAGTGATGCGAGCAATGCACAGTGCATATGACTGCAAAAAGGGCCTAGCCAAGCGGATGCACATTCGTAGTTCCATGAGTTGGCTCTGCAGGGCAGGCAGAGCAACGTTCTGATTTCGTCTGTGGGCATGGTCGTTGTGCGCATACATACTTATTGTTCCTGCTGATAAGCATTGTGCATACCACATCTTGGTGTTTCCACACTGCTCCACACTGGTCTGGGGGGAAAAGATAGCAAGCGTCACAGTAAAACCACCTCATCATTTCATTTATTGCTGTCAAGCATCGCTGGTGTTTTGTCAGTCCCAACTCGAGCACCATTTGGTTTTTTACGTCTGCGACGCTGCTTGCGGCATTCCTCACCACACACCATCGTTGTCAGACCTGGTAACTGCCATTCTTGTGGATCAGCAGCAGTTGCCTATTGTGCTGCGAGAGACAATTGTGGTCATTTAATGCCTGCGTATTGTCAGAACACTGCCTGAAACGCTCGAGCGCAATACTAAACTTTGCTGTAGGTTTTTTGTGCATAGCCCTTTGGGTGAAACTGACAATATATTTTCACATGAAGTTGTTATGTTCAAATTATGTTTGTTTGAGTGCTAATTAGATGTTTACTTTAGAAATGGACCATACTCCATTGGCTTCTGTAACTATTGCTCTAATTTTGGTTTGGACCATATCTTATTGCACTTGAAATTATTCCAACGAATATCTATCTCTATGTAATCTTGTTAAACAGGGCAGTAAGATCGTTTGCATATGTGAATGATGTGGGTCAATTCACCCTACTTAGAAAGAAATTTGCGCTATAGTTGTTTTGCACCATTTTTCATTTCTTTTGCAGCATCGAGGTACCACAGCAGCACTCAGTGTTGAACTGCCCAGCAGATGGCGCTTTGGGTGCACTTGGTCATCATGAGAGATCGGGGGCTTCAGCAGGTTCTGGTGGTTCTTCTCTTGGTCTTGCCGTGACACAAACCGTGGCTGCTGCAGCAGTGCATCCACCTCTCGACGGAGCTGATCAGAATGAGCAGAGCAACGCGCTGTTGGCAAGTCGCCAGAAGGCAATGACTAGCACAGAAGCGAACGTTGCCGGAGGGTTCAGGTTAGACTTGAATTTTTATTCGTTGTTGCTGCAAGTTTCTTTAGTCATTACAAAGATTGTTTCGAACAGTCACCAATAATTCAGACAGGATTTCATAAATAATGACAGTTTTTGCTAGCTGTTAGTTTCTGCAAAGGTCACCAATAAATCATTATTCATTTTTCCAGTAACTCTAGCATGCACATCTCACTTGTAGAGCTCAAGCCAGGCTTTTCAGTTGTGCCTTGGAGTGATGACACCATGTGGCTGCATGCTGATGTAGAATAATCACAGTCCTTGTCAGGAAATCACGAGTTTTCTTGCCTAGCATAAACTGACTTGAAAGTACAAAACTACATACTGTTCAACGTAATAGTTCTGCAGAAATCCGCAAGGTGGAGAGAAATAATAAGGCGAAATGGGACGTCCACCTAAACGTAGCTAAGTGCTACCAAGGAAACCTCGAAAGAAAAGGTTCCTCGAAAGAAAAGCCTTGCAGTTGAAGAAAAATTTGACCTGGTCTGGGACCACGAAGAATTTCGCCCCCATCGAAGAAATGTTGATGGGGGCAAGGTGCGAAAATGCTCGTGTACTTAGATTTAGGTGCACGTTAAGTGTCCCCTCACCAGGCCCCACTGCAAATTTTGGTTGTACGCTGGAAGCTCTTACGTGTCCTCTAGGGAGCGTTCTGCTGCAAATATTTTTCAAATGAGAGCTCATTAATAGCCAAGATTGGAATATTCTGTATTTAATTTTTAAGAGGTTCGCTAACGTTACCTGGGACGACCTGGGGATACAAGGTTTTTGTGAGCTAGAACATTGAACTGGTGTAGTGGCTGTGCCCATCAGCCGCAACCATCTTTGCATTGCTTCGAAGCATTCAGCGCATATATGCCTGGTCTTACGTTTACAAGCGATTGTCGGTATATTTACAAAGAGCACCAGCTGGTACCAAACATGCAAGTCAGATATAAAAAAAATCTTGGCTGGTTAGATATCTTTCGGCCTAAAGTGGGTATTGCTTCAAAAGAAGGCAAAGTAATAATTTGACTTGTTCAGAAATAGGACTAGGCAGTGGAATGTTTTAAGGAATCTATTTCGACCTAAATGTGCACTTTGTACATTACAACATTACTGCGTTTTACTGAGTGGCCTAAATAAAAGAAAACGAGAAAAGAATTATAAAATGTGAAAGGGGTCTTGACATTTCACCACCCCTCGGACTTGGTGCAAAAACATAGTCCACAGATAAAATGCTCTCCCATGAACATTTCTGCCAAGTTTTGTGGTCGCGCGCGGTGCATGGAGCTCGCAAGTGGAGCGCGCAGTCAGCTTACTCCCAAACGCTCTTTTCAACAGAAGCCTGCTCCTCAGTCTTTTATGAACGTAATATAGCAGATTCCCATGCACAGCTACTATTTGCTAATAGCTGACATCAACCGCCATGGTTGCTTAGTGGCTATGGTGTTGGGCTACTAATCACGACGCCGCGGAATCGAATCCCGGCCATGGCAGCTGCATTTCGAAGCGGGCGAAATGCGCGAACACCCGTGTATATAGATTTAGGTGCACGTTTAGTGGCCCCTCGCCAGGCCCCATGGCAAATTTTGGTTATACGCTGGAGGCTGTTACGTGTGCTCTAGGGAGCGTTCTCCTGCAAAAATTTTTCAAATGGGCTCAATACTAGCCGAGATAGGAATATTTCAGTGCCGCGAACCCATCATTTCAGCAGGCGAGATCCACTGCCAAGCGAGATACTCCCTTCACTTGCCCCGTCTAGCCTCTGCAAGCGAAATTCCTTCCCTGCATTATAGTGAACTAGAAATTCACTGTACCTGCCGTTCTTCCATACCAGACCTCGAGGATCGCGTGTTGCATACGTCACGGGCCTTGCCTTCATTTCTTATTCTCCTCGTTCTTTTTTCCCTGTGTGGCGCACTTCCACTGATGGCATTGCGGGCGAGCTGTTGTGATTGTCTAGTTTCGAGCAGCGCGCAATTTTGTGCGCTCTGCCCAAGGACACCCGACTAGCGATTTAAGTCGTTGCTACACGAATAATGAGGCTTATACAAGCGAATCACAGAGCGTGATCCCACCCTGGAAGACGGTAGAAAATGACAGTATCGGTGTCTGCGCGTGCTCCTGCACGACACGTGGGAACAAGCAGACGAAACGGAAGTACATCACTCTTGCTGTGGTGCAAAGTAAAATAAAAACATGCAGACATTCGGTTTGTGTGTTTTATCATTTCTGTAATCTTTAGTTCATCTATTCAAGCAACATATTACACAAATAATTGGTGTTCCCTTGAATAAGTCTCGAAGCCACGTGTCATCACGAGGGACGTCGCAGTGCAAACGCGTGTACGTAGGCGCACTAGCACGTGTACGTCATCCACCGGCTTGAAGCGTGGCGGCCGTGAGGAGAAGGGAAAACGGCATTTGGTTTGAAACTTGAGGTTTTTCCGCGGCGCGTAGCGATGTAATACTTCTCAGATACGGCTGTTATCGCGCAATGTATGCTCTGCGCTTGTGAGTTCAAATGGCCAGACCAGGTGAGGGGCCCTTTAAAGAACCCCATGTTATCCAAATTTTTCAGTCCCCCACTACAACGTACCTCATAATCAGAGCGTGCTCAAATCCCATTATTTAACTGTTAACAGTTGACATAAATCCAGAAGGGTGTTTGAATCAGCCCAGTTGAAAAACACAACAGCAAATTTTCACAGTATATCGTATTTTGGGACGTTGTTTCTGTAGTTCTGGTGTCTGTAGGTCTGTTGTTTGTAGTGTGAAATCCTGTAGTAGAAAGTTCTGTAGTTCTTGATCAATATTTAATTAAAAATTGACAGAGACATCCTTAAGGCTATGTAAATTTGTTAGTACAAAAGAAGAAAAATATAAAAGTAAAAAAAAATTAAAAAAAACGCCTTCGCTTGGGATTCGAACTTGGCACCTCACGATTCCGAGCCCTGCATCTTACCACTGCACCAGCCCTGCCATTTTTTTTCTTTATTACATGGAAAAGAAAACTGAAGGTGTATTACTGAGTGGACACAACTAGACACCTAAAAATCAGGCAAACGCACACATGCATCCAACAAGTGCATCCAGTCTGGCGGAGGTTCCTGCACAGCGTACACACTTCTTACATACGCAGCACTTTCGCGAAAGAAGGATTTTGTAGTTCGCGGGCTTTCGGCATGGCGATCACAGAGTCTGCTTCTCCACAGGCTATATAAACCAAGCACAATGAGCATGTCATAGGGAGGACCACCTGTAACCTTAAACGGTAGAAACCTAATTGAGTATGGAGTCATGTCAATGTCCTTTTTAAGCGTCCTTTGGAGAATATCCCAAAAAAATACAGCGTCCCTACAGTCTATAAAACAGTGATCTATGGTTTCGGCACGTGGACAGAGCCGACAGTTTGTTGACCACGGCACAAAGCAACCCCTCGAATTCAACCAAGTTTTAACAGGGAGTGTTTCCGAATGTAATTTAAAGAAAAATGTTTTTACTCCAGGAGGCACACACATTTTTCGGACGCGTTTAAGTACATCCTGATAAGGTCGGTTTAAATAAGGTGCACGATACAAAGGATCTGGGAAAATAGAGTCAACCAGTGCCGCAGAAATTGCTTTTCGACTCGCTGTGAACACGTACTCCAGGCTGAATCTAACTTTCAAGAAAAGAAATGTGTCAACAACCTCCTTGAGAAAGCCCCAAGGAGCCTGTGGGACATCTTTGACATTTGATGACACTACTATGTTAGGAACATAATGAACTAAACGCAGTTGCAACATTTCACGCAAGAACGGATGGTCACTGTCTCGAAAGAAAAAAACAGGCGAGAAACAATTTGCCTGACGAAGAGGTGTACTAATCCTAGACCACCGCGTTCAAGGGGGAGAAACAGATTGTCGCGCCGCATCCATTCACAGCTCGAACTCCAAATGAATGTTGCAAATACGCGGTGCAGTGCCTGAAGGCGAAGTCTTGAGCAGTGCAGTACTTGCAGCACATACATAAGACGAGAAGCTAAGAAAACGTTACACACTTCAGCACGAAAGAACACTGACAGATTCCGCCCCCGCCATGAATTCACTTTACGTTGAATTTTGCCAACTTCTCCCGACCAATGAGGGTTGCTATTTCTATACTGCGAGAGAGGCACACCTAAATAACGCAGATCTTCTTTCCATTGGATTCCTGCGTAATGGGATGGCATTGTGGCCCATAACCCAAACCAAAAACTTGAACTTTTTTCAAAGTTAACGCTTGCACCAGAAGCAGCACAAAATTCTTCTGTAATTGCAAGAGCAGTGTTTACACTCTTTTTATCGGTACAGAAAAAGGCCACGTCGTCTGCATACGCAAGAACCCGAACCTCATTAGTCAGTAATTTAAACCCTTGGAAATTTTGTTCTTTAAGAATGCCCATACAAAGTGGCTCTAAATACAAGCAGAACAGAAGCGGTGACAAGGGGCATCCTTGTCGTACTGATGATAAAAGCCTAATCGGATCGGAGAGAGAGCCATTCACTATAAGCCGCGTTGAGCCATTAGCATAACAAATCCGGACACCTCTAAGGAGCAGAGATCCGATATTTATATGCTCTAGTAAAGTAAACAGGAATGAGTGATTTACCCTGTCGAACGCCTTAGCCAGATCTAGCTGTACCATTGCCACCTGTCCAATCCCCTCAGCTACACACTCCAGCACCGAATGGACCGCCCCCTGATGCCACATGTTTGATGATCACCGACCACAGATCTTACTACAACTTGCAAACGGTTAGCTAATACCTTAGCAAAAATTTTATAATCCACATTGCATAAGGAGATAGGCCGATATCCGTCAACTCGTTGCAATTTCTTTTCATCATCGCTTTTGGCTATAAGGACGGTGTGTCCTTCGTACATTGTGGCGGTTAGGTACCCTACTTCCAAGGCCTCTCGGTACACCTGAAGTAATAATGGCGATAAGAGGGAACGAAAACACTGATAAAATTCGGCAGTAAGGCCATCCGGACCGGGCGTTTTGCCCTTCGCTAACGAATCGATGCATGAAGTTACCTCATTGATATCAATGGTTTCGTTTGTATAATCGTACTTATCCTGATTTAACTGGGGCAGCAACGATACAATTTTTTTGGCAGCATCTGTATCCAATGGCATATGGTCTCGGAATAGTTTTTGATAATGTTCAAAAAATGCTTTAGTTATTAGAGTAGGCTCGTTAACAATGACTCCACCGTACTCTATCTCTAATATTTGTTTAGACAGCGCGTGTCGGCGCTCATCACCAAGGGCCCTACTGCAAGGCTGTTCTTCCAGGAAACGCTGCTCTCGCGCCCGCACTATGCACCTCTGTATTTTTCTGCGTTCAAAGTTTGTAACTGTGCCTTGACCTTATGAATATCATCTATATATTGACCCGGATGTATGCATTCAAGCTCATGCAATTCACTCAAAAGTCTATACAGTGCTTTGTAATTATTCTTTTTTTCAAACGCTAATATGGATGATTCTTCGATAGCTATCATTTTAGCTTCCTGTTTGAATAATTCCCACAAAGCAAAGAGTGGCAAGTCCTGGCGGCAAGACACATGAGCTATAAGGTCAGTGATACGATTTAAGAAACACTCACGCGAAAGTAACTGGTTATTAAACTTCCACAGCTCCCAGCACATACGCCGACTTTGGTACCGACGGCTGCCAAAAGATGCTGAGACTAGGCAATGGTCACTAAAGAATATAGGATGCACAGTGTAACCATGAATAAGAGGTAGCGCGCTAACTGAAACGTAAATTCTGTCAAGCCTTGCATGCGAGGTACCCTGGAAGTGCGTATATCGACATCCCGCCTTTTCATTTTCCCCAATGTCCACAAGCTGATAATCACATATCAGGCGTTGCAACGCATCACTACTTGGATCATGTCTCAGCTTCAGTGACGTACGATCGTGCGCATTACATACACAATTAAAGTCTCCAAACAGGACCAATGCACGATCAGTACAGAAATGATGTTCTAGAGATAAGAAGAAACACTCGCGCTCACGTAACTTGTTCGGGGCATAAACACACACAAATCTAAAGCTCGTGCCACTGATATCAATATCGCAGCAGATTAGGCGCCCTTCCCTATCTGTAAACAAATGTAGCAAATCACATTGTAAATGTTTGCTAACAAATAACATACAGCCTGCGGAAACGCCTACTGCATGGCTGACACAAACATTATAGTCAGATATGAATGGAGATAAAGCTACTTCTGTGTTTTCGTCGGATTCAATCTTTGTTTCTTGGATAGCAGCAATATCGAATTTTCTATTACGTAACAAATGAAGAAGCTGTACTTGCCGTCGCTTACTTCGTAAGCCACGGACATTTAAAGTGCCGAAATGGAAGGGAAGAGCGCCCGCCATGATTACCTATGTAGGTGCAGCGTCTAAACGCTGCTCCAGAGGTGCACCACTCCTTTCTTGATGAGGTGATGCACTATGGACTTTTTGGTGCACGTTAACACAAGGGACATCAGCAGGTGTAGGTGTTCCCCGGAGCGGTTTTGTCAACTTTTACACCTTGGGAACACGAGCCTCCTTTGCCGAGGGCGATGGATTGTCGGATGGCGCTGGACGCTTCTTGGCGGCCTCGCACATCGATCCACATTCCACTGACGGTGGGCGATCTTGAACTGGTGGAGAGTCTGCCCAAGACACAATTGGTTCGTCGTGAGGTGCCTTAGTCTCATCCTCGCTCGCAGGCTTCTGGCTAAGGCTAATGTCAGCCGATGACGGCTTAACCTGTTCTGGTCGATGAGTGTCAGGGAGTGTTTCGCCAGTTGCGTCCACAACTTCGCTCACGTCCATTAGATGATCGGTGATGGCATCATCCTCGGCTGGTCTATTTCCACGAAGTTTGTCAGCGTAGGTTCCGATGCATGCATCTGCAGGGTGACCATAGCGGTGACAGTTACTGCAGCGCGGTGTTCTACAGTGTCGCCGGATATGCCCAACTCTGTTGCACCGGAGGCAAAGTGGTGGTCGGCCAGGAATCAAGATATATATATCAACATATATGGCACTGGTGGCCATATATGCTCAATAGATGTGGCAGATTACTGGCAGAAACCCCATCTTTCAATGTGAACGCCACGTCTCGGTTGGTCATTTGCCAGCCCTCCATGCCGTCACACCGCCACATTTCTCTCGTGATGGACTGCACTGTGCCATATGGCTCTAGCGCTTCAACAATCCGTCTCTGTTCGAGGTGTGGGGGAAGCCAAAGAAGCTTCATCTTGATATTCTTGCATTCCGGGTCTATGACCAGGCATTTGAGGCCTTTCACCAGCAACTCGCCTTTGTCGACAAGTTTCTGTTTCGCGATGCTGCTAACACATGTGACTAACCACAAATGGCTCATCTGGTATTGTCCAGCGCCGAGGATATCAGTTGCATTTAGCACTGAAAGGAGAGCATCGCGAAAGTCCGGGGCCCGATACGGCCGCCCTGCCAGGTCAGCATGCAGGAAAACTGAATTGAGAA
Source organism: Dermacentor albipictus (assembly GCF_038994185.2). Taxonomy (NCBI): domain Eukaryota; kingdom Metazoa; phylum Arthropoda; class Arachnida; order Ixodida; family Ixodidae; genus Dermacentor; species Dermacentor albipictus. Next base: position 87,736,265 of record NC_091822.1, read on the forward strand.
CGGTGTTGCCGGTCGGTAGACGAGGGAGAACGACTTTATAATTACCGGAATCAGTAGTTGACGGTGGGTGCGATCCTCGGCCGAGGGCCGATGCGCTGTTTCCAGCGGAGCTCATCGCAAACGTGGCCGTTCGAACAAGCTTCTTCTTCTTCTTCTTCTGCACCAGCCCTGCCATGGTTTTCCAGTGTACATTTTGGCCATGTCAATAGTACGACGTGCTGATGCGCTGATGCTTACATTTGCATTTTAAGAGCCAAGATCCGCTATCACTCCACCACGTCAAGTGCCGCATCTCTAGAAGAGCAAGAGTGTTTGTACCATCGACAGGTACATCGTGAAGTGCTAGAACATCGATTTTGATGTACGATATCCATATTAAATAAATTCAGAAATAGACAACGTTGACTTTTAGGGTTATTACTGCTAGTTTCGACAGTTGTCTCTCGTACTTTACACTTTTGAGCGCGCATATAATTCGTGTGATCAATGCAAAATAGCTACATAAACATTCGTGGATGAGAGTTCTTTCTGACAGCATACTGGCTTCTCACGGCGGCACTGTACCAGATTAATGAAACCCGTGCGAGACAGCTTTTCACGCAATTTTGTGGAACAACCCAAATTTTCTTTACCGCTTCGCATAAGCTTGTGAAATATTCCTTGGAAATTAACAAATGTGTCAGTGTAACAGCACATGTAAGTCCACAGGCCTGTGTGCCACATCTTACCAAAGAAAAAAAAACGGATACGCAGCCATTCCCGCAGATGGTATGATTTTGATCAGCGGCCGATTTTGAGGAGGCCGGTAGGGCGTTGCTGGTGCCGCGTCGTCACGGCACAATTATAACTATTCGCCACGTCCACTTTAATACCGGTGTCGGTGCCATCAGCATTGCCGGCTTCAGAGAAGCGCGATTGAATACTGCTCAAGAGAAAAGTACAGTGCACACCACCGATGCGAAACTTACATACAATTTTAAAGGGCCGCGACGCAAAGCGCTTCTGTTGCGACTTCGGAACTTTTGGCCGTCGCGACCGAATGTTTCTGCTGCGACGTCAGAATTGGTGTCGTAACGTCGGAATCGCTGTCAGGATATAAAGCTGTTGTTCCGACTTCAGAACTCTTGTTATCGCGACAGAACGTTTCTGTTGCGACTTCATAACTATTGGCCTTCGTGACAGAATGCTTCTGTTGCGACATCAGAATTTCTGTCGTAACGTCGGAAATGTCGCTTAATTAAGAAATGTCAAGAACTTCTGTCGTACAACAGAATTTCTGTAGTTGCGCCAGGAATTCCTATTGTCTTTTTCAACTGGGCACTACGGAAGCTTGTCGCATCGCACAATTTCAGTGCACTTCTGTTGTCATCATTGGGTACATGTTGCGACGATAGGTTTCCGTTGTGGAACAGTTCTCTGTAGTACAAAAGAAGTTTGTCCAATACTTCAGGAACACTTCTGTTATGACAACTGGGGGCCTGTTGCAATGATAGGTTTCTGTCGTACAACAACATTTTTCTGTAGTACAACAGAAGTTGGTCGCATTACTTCAGGAACACTTCTGTTGTGACAATTGGGGGCCTGTTGCCACAATAGGTTTCTGTAGTATTTCAACAGCTCTCTGTAGCACTTCAGAAGTTTTTCGGGTTACTTCAGGAACATTTCTGTTGGGACAACAGGGTGCCTGTAGTGATGATAAATTTTTCTGTAGTACTACAAAAATCTGTTGTAGAGCTTCAGCTTTCTGTTGTAACAACAGACATACGACAGACTGTACTTCTGTAGACACAACGAGAAATGTCTGTTGTACATCAGAAAAGTCTGTCGCTCCATCAGGAATCTGTAGTTACTACAGAAAAATCCTGTTGTACAACAGAAATTTCGGTAGTACTGAACGCAACCTCTGTTGTCATTTTCAACTGGGAGTGCGCTTTTTTAGGCTGTTATACACATTGACGAAGTTTAATAATTGCGCTTAAGTAAGCGCATTTATACTTTTGAATTTTGATAATTACGTACTTCCAGAAAGCCGACTATTGTTTGCGCAACCTCGACCGCAACCGCCCGCGTACGAACTAATGTTTGGCTACCTTGCTTGTCGGTGTCGTAGCTGTCAGGTCTCGCTGATTTCGACTAGTTTTGAATGCTCAACTACCTCGAAACACGCTAAACTTAAGGTCAGACAACACGCGCGGTTGCCAGCACGCGCTCGCTCCTGGTCGCTCCTGGTTAGGCGCCTTGGAAGACTCCACTTCGTGTTGAGCTATTGAGAGCACTTCAAATTGTGCAGGTTGGATGTGGCTGTTGTCCTTCGGTCAAGCTGGTGCAAGACAAAACCGGTCCGCACCATGTAGTACGGTTAGACTGGAGCATATGAGCGCGAGCACGCACTGAAGCCCTGTCATGCACAAACCGACCGCTGCACGCACTACAGTTTCATGTAGCTGCGGTCAGCTACGTGGCAGATACCGCGGCAGCCGCGAGGTGCCGCGGCGAATACGTTGGCTCAGCATACTGCGGCTCGCTGAAGATAACTGCGTTTGACTTCTTGGCACGTCGTAGGTGCCACAATCTGATGTAGCAGCGTCTACTGTAACATTCCAGGTCAAATTTGAAGTGCACCCCACGGTTACATTCAGTGGTCGGAGGGTTGTGGGCACGGCCCGCTCCTCTGTAGCCTTCACTGTGTGAAGCATTGAAGAAAGAGTGGAAGCACCGTGAAGGGGGCGTTTGGTTGACAATGCGGCTTCTGCTGAGCGCATTGAAATACTTTTTGCGGCAAGGTATTTCTGAAATGCCCTATTTTAACTTGAAATGCATTTCTCCACTTTCGTCAAAAGTGGTTGAGTCGCTTTAAGAAAACTGGCCATTGACATTTATTATGCAACCTTGTACTAATGAGAGATGCGGATAGCATTTTAGAATGGGATTCTCACTTACACCGGGAGCTACAGGTTTTATAGAATACTGCCGTGCAGTGGATGTTTTCAAATTTGACAATGGGAAAAGCACCCGAGTGCCAAGATGAACTGCCTCAAAGTGATATCGGTAGCTTAAAGAAAGGTTGCATGCTTCTTAAGAACAAAAAACTATAAGAAACTATAAGGGCCAAAATTCCTTTGTGATCAGAAATGGTCACTTAGTGCAGGCTGCACTGTGAGCATTGTGTCTAGTGTCTTTATGCTGTTTAAATGTTGCGAATCTTGCCTTGGTGTATCTACTTATAAACCCGAAAGTAATGAGTGCAAATTTTATAGTTGTACTCTGCTGTGCTTTCCTCTCATTCGGGGCATGGTAATGCCAGAAACAATATCAAAAATTGGAGGACGCTTAAGCTTCGCCTTCAAGAGTGGGACGCGACAGCGTTCCCGTCCACCCGCCAAGGGGTCGACAATGCGCTACGGCACAGCGATCACTTACGATGCGCCCCGCATCGGACTTAGCGCCCACCTATCACGCGGTGAGCGTCGAGCAACGCAGCGTTCGGCGCGGCAACGAAACGTGCGCCTGAGCGAACGGAACGAACCACAAAACTCGGTGTCTCGGAGGGGAAACGATCTACGCCAGCGAAACGTCGTGATCGGCACGGGCAGAGAGATAGATAGTGATCTAAACCGGAAGCACGGCGAAGCGTCGTCAGGGGAGAGGGAGTCCCGCGACGCGCCTGGCAGCGGTCCCAATGCGCGCGCGGCGCGCCTCCTGTCGGGGCAGCGCCGTACATTGAGAGGAGGGGGTCTTCTGTGTTTGCCACAAGATGGCTCTGCGTGTGCGGAAAGCGCAGAAGAAATGCAGCGGAAACGCACTTCGCAACTCGTGTAATTGTGACTTCTGTACGTTACATGTTCATAATTACCGATATACACCGCAGTATAACTTTCCACGGCTCGTTTCGAAGGCAACACCGCATTCACTAGAGGCGCGTTTGCACCGCTTGGAAGCATCGAACTCGTGGCTGAGTGGTAGCGTCTCCGTCTCGCACTCCGGAGACCCTGGTTCGATTCCCACCGGGCCAATCTTGGAAGTTGCTTTTTATTTATTTTTTTTTTCTTTATTGCCGGTCGTTGGCCCGGATAAAAATTACACATTCACAAATAATCAAAAGGCACACTCACAATATGTTGAAAACAACCGCAGAACTTGTGCGGCTGCGCTTGTGCTAAAATTCCGTTATCGCCAATAATAATTCCACTCGTGGCAACCACTCTGGGATGCACTCCAGCAACTTTTGTTCCTCTACAAAGTTCCGTATGCTTTCTTTGAAATACTGGCGAGCCGCTCTTGCATCGAGATCGGCATGCCTTACCGCAATTCTACATTTCCAAATGCTATGCAGGGCCAAAAGCATGATCACATCGAATGGGGTACCATCATCACTTTCTATTGGCAAGTAGCGAATCCCATACGCATCTAGGGGGAAATCCTTTTTGATTGTGCGCTGGAGCACATCCCAGAGGAAAACGACATCCCAACAATGCAGAAAAACATGTTCAATTGTCTCCTCCTGCCTGCGAATTGTACAATGAGTGTGAAGCGCCTGCCGTGATTTATCGCTCACGGTCAACGCCGCAAACGCCGACACCCGACACCGACGCCGACGACACCGGCTTTTCTGCGACACGAGCTCCTTAACGCTATCGCGTTAAAAGTAGATTTTGAGTTTTTAGATGATGACATTCATGGTCGCATGTCTATTCTGGATAGCAGTGGCATGTTGCCGCCATCCGGTGCCATCACCGAGCAAGGCCAGGTGACTGGCCAGTTAGAGACACTGCAAGCGTCTGCGGGTGCTTTGACAGCTGAAAGTACAGTTCGTCAAACAGCCACTGGTGATACTTCCATTCTTGGGCGGGAACGGCCCAGCACAGGAATTTCTGGCCCACCACATTCTACTCCAAGAGTTCCAGATGCTCTTCTTCTTTTGATGTGAGTTGTCTTTTCGGACATTCATGGCACTCTTATCTAGAGCTTCTGCACTGAAATCTAGTAAATTAAGTGCGTGTGAAGTACTTGACTGATCGTCAGTCTGTCGATGAACCGTGCTGTATCTGCCCGAGACCTGCAAGCTGTAAATTAATTTGCCGAACTAGGGTGGTTGCTTGAGCTAGTAGGTAATTTATTCCGAATATACATTCCGAATGCATATTAAATTGATTTTTGGTACTACAGTCGTGCAAGCATCTTTTGTCCTGCAGAAATCAATTCTTCGGCTAATACAATGACCTGTACTTCAATTTTGTTAGTACAGCCATAATCGCACCAGGAGCACTTTTACGCAGTCGCCGGCTGATTATTTGCACATGCTTGATTATTTGAAGAAGCCCGAGGCACCGCCACTAGCCCCATAGAATTAATATATCAGGATGATCAAAATCTTGGATAGCTTACAGCTGGTCGTTTGATAATTTGAACTCCAACTGCACAAATGTGTGCCAGTTTGGCCATCGTGCTTAGTCGAAATGGCAATATTTTTTGTTTCGATATGTCGCGGGCATACTCGTCGGCCTTGTGGCCGGCGCTTCCACAAAACCAAAGCTAGCAAAACCTACTCGAGCTGATGATAATCGCTGATGAAAATTCAGGGCATGCTTTGACTGTATACTTTCGTCTACCTGCAGCAACAGATTCAAAATAGTCGAGATACGGGCCCGTGATTTCGTAGCGATGCCTTCCGTTCAATTCTGTGCCACTGTTATCGTCTACTGTTCATGACCGGCTGATTCCATTGTTCCATTGATAATGCGTGCGAATCATCGTTCTGAAAATATAGGAATAGTATAAAAGCGATTGCTAGCAAGTTGTAACCGCGGGATGACTAGCCCAAAGGCAAGCGCACGTGTGCGCAGCAATGCGTTGACAAACTTTGGTCATATTCTAGAATGATCACTTTCGAAGATGCCGTCAATTTCGCGATGTTTTGCTTGAATAGTACTGAAGGCATCAAAGGGTGGCAGCGTTTCTGCACTGTGATGTGCTCAAGACTGTGCTGAGAATGTCGTGGCTCGTAGACGCCGATGTGTCTACTGCTGGTCACCTAAAATATGCAAGGAATTCAGTTGGTCGTAGATGCCAACGCGTCTTGCACTAGACAAACAAAGGTAGCTTGCTTGGCTCTGGGCCAAGAATGTGGTGGCTCGCATAAGCCGCCGCGTCTTAAGCCTGTTTCACGTCATGCAAGTGATTTTGAGCCAGAAGTGGCGCGGTGCCCGTCACGTGAGCAAGCCTCCTTTCCAAATACCAGTTCTCCAATCTGCGCATGTCGCTGCAATCATGATCTAACATTTGAAAAATTCGCGAGCGGTGGGAGCGGTAAACAATGGCGTAGTGCCCGTTGGCAGTGACATTGAGATCAGGTGACAGGCGTGTACCCAAGTGCGGGCGATGTGGAGAACTCACCCGTTCGAGCAGAGGGTTTTAGCAGACAACACTTGTAGTGGACGACGTCCGCTGCCAGTTTGCAATGTCTTGCCTTGTCTTCATTGAGCTGTTCATCACGAAAGTTGTGCAGCGTTCACCTGTTTGGGATGCTAAAATGAAGGAGTTTCGCAACAAAGATAAGAGGACGACTCTTAGGGAAGAAATTACGGACTGAAGCTGAAGGTACTCGTCGTCGCATTTGACGCATATTTCTGTAAAGTAAAACTCCGTATCGCTTGAATCGGCCATGTCCATTGGTGCCTCAGAAGTGCCGCTTCTTTCCGTGTCGTTTACGAGTACCATTCTATGGAGCCATATTGTTTGCACATGTTTTCTTTCTGCCTCTTCCTACCCCCCCCCCTATAGTGACTCCATATGGCTCCGGACAGACAGCCCAAAACAGTACTGAATAATTTTTGTTCGGAGCTCATGTAGGGGTTTGCCCTTTCTTTTTTACAACGTCGAGCTAGCGTGCTCGTAGTTTTGTTTGGTCTTGTTTCTTCAGCTAAAAAGTCACGTACCCCGAGGGTCGCCATACAAGAGTCGCCGCCTTTCTACATGAACGCCTAGAGGCGAAAAGGAACGCGAGCTTTCTTTGAAAGCCGTCCATAGGCCTCTTGCGTCTGTGTGACCAAGACAGCCCGCGAACGCTTTGACATTAGAAAGCAAGAACGGTTAGCAGAGCCGCATGTGCTTCAAGCTCAAATCGCAGAAATACGAACCAACCAATTACTTTGCTTCTATATGGCTAATTCTCTGTGCGTGTACTTAAGCAAGACTTCCAAGCCGTCGCCTGTAAAGGGCTAAAAGAGACATAGCTGTTCGACATGCAGTATTTTTATTTTCTGCAAGGTCACGGATGCTCAGTACCAACCTAATGCACCGATGAAGCCCGCTGCTCAAGCTGGTCAAAACACGGAAATGTGGAGTAAGGCACAGCTGTTGAAGACCACCGTAACCCGTGGCTCATGGGCACTTTGCACAAGCAACACTTTGCATCACAGCGGCACGCGTCACGCCAAAACGAAGCGTGTGAAATGGAACTGCATCTGTGCGCCGCGGTACCCCTCAGTCGCCGCGACCACCAGCACGCCGTCGCTTGCATATGAAACATGCTTTATGCTACTGACGCGAAACTGAAGTTATCTCCGAAAATTGACTATCTGATAATACGGCACCCTTTTATTCCACTATGTGAATAAAATCACTTGATTCAGATTTTTTGTTTGGTGTCCGTCGAGTCCAAATTATCGGTATGTGACTGTAATAGCACTCAGTGCTGGCATAGGCTGTGGCGCTTGTCGAAAGGTAGTCATTTAATTAGTTTAATTATGAATAACAACACATGTAGGACATTACCTGGGTAGCATGGTATACAGTTGAAACCCGTTCCTACGTTCGAAAAAAAAAGAAACACGAGAAAAACTTGCTAACCGGGATTACGCACGAACCAAACTCGCTGAAAAGGTTGGTAGAGTAAACTATACTTGACATCTACCTGATGCGAAGCGGTGCGCAAACTGTTCCTGCACGAGACGCCGATGCACGCAGAGCTGGTGGGTTCAAAGCGCCCCAATACATGCACTGTCGGTTTTTTTTTCGTTTCTTTTGCGGCTTCTTCAAAATTACCTTCGCGTTTCTCGAATTCGCCCTCTGTCAGCAGCTTTTTCGTGTTGGGCATCTTGTCGGGGAAGTTTTTGGCGTGCGCACTCGAATACCGATGTACTCCGGGCTCTTGTGCTCGAGCAACCCGAGACAGGCTTTGTTGCTTTCCGATTGCGTAGTGTAGGTGTAGGGGAAAACGTAACAAAATCTAGCTGGTGGGGAGCGACGTCGGAAAATACGATGCTGCCAGAGCTAAACATGACGCTCATGCCGTCTGCTGGTGTGCTGCAGAGAACGGTGGCGCGTTCTTCAGCGTGCCATATGTTTCGAACGGTGCTATATACCCCACTGGCATGCGCTGCCAAACAAGTCGGTTAAGAAGGTCGCCGCAGCGTGGCTGGCGGTGACAGCTGTGGATGTGCCGTGCGACGACCCGCCAGGTTTGCTGGTACTGGAAGAGCAAACTTGTGTGCATGCTGACATTTTCACGTGACATGGGCGGGGAGTACTCCGGAAAAACAATCGTGGCGGTGCGTACTCTTCTCGATCGCATGTGCCTAGCGCATTATCGTGGTCGAAAAACGTATTGTATGACCGTAGTCGTGCTCTGTTCTGTAATAATGTGCAGGATGGAAAAGTTCAGGTAAGCGCTTCAGCGGCAAGTGGGCACTCTAGCCTTACTGGCGGTCTGATATATCAGATGTTATTATTTATATATTTGTTTATTTACTTATTCAAATTAACTAAATCAATAAAGATTGAGTATGAATTGCTTTTTAGGACTTGTAGACGCAGATTCATGCAGAATCTAACCCCTGTTTTATTCTTGTGGCAGAAACATCTAAAGCATTTTGGACACTAAAGGTGGACCTCCATGGAGCGAAAGAGCGACGAACATTCGGCGCCCACTGCCCACTCACAGCCGCCCCAAAAACTGCCGGTTCACCGCCCATCAATGCTCTCCAGAAACTCGACCAGCGCAAGAGTTCGCTCCATGAAAGTCGGCTTTAACACTACAACTACCGCGCAGGAATACATAATTATAGTAACATATTTATTGTATTTATGTAAGTGTAAAAAAGAATGTTTTAAAGCCACAATGTCCTGTACTGTGGACGTTGCTGCATAGAAATCTGGAAGCTAGGTAAAGCAAAATTGCATTAGTAATGTTTTGGCACGCTAGTTACCATAGTACAAAGTTTGGCTGAAAAGGATGACAAAAGTTGCACTTCACCTCTCGTGAGGACGGCATCTGAACCGAGCTTTCTGCTCAATGTCTCAGTCCTCGCTGCAGTGATGGCATGAAACCCTTGAACAAATATGGAGGCTACGAATAGAATGCAGGTGTTAGTGACGGACGTGGCATGAAACTTGCAATAAGTGCCGACACAGTAAAAAGAAAGGAGCTGCATGTCATGTGAGTGCTGAAACTCCCCCGCTTAAAGGTAACTCAAACAACTCGTACAGCAAGGCTGCCTTGGCACACCTAGTTTAGTAACAGGTCGTAATATGAGAAATTAATGATTCCTTTTAAACTTCTGGCAGCATAACATGCTGCAGGACCTGCATGAACGAAAATTTATTATCAATGAGACATTGTGCTTTTCTCAAACTGTGGTTCGAGGGGAACGATAATGGCACCGCACATCTGTACAGTTATATTGCACCCTGCCTCCATTTGATTACATGTCAAGCTTTCATGTGCGAAATGGCATGCAGAAAAGTTCACCATTCAGGATAGAATTGATGAATTTGTTGTTTTATGGCGCAAGGGCCAATTATGACCAAAGAGCGCCAGGTCCGTACAGGATAGAATTGATGAGGGTGTGTAGGGTATAACAAATGCATTACAGTAAAACTGCATTGATTCATTTTCGAGGCACCATGGAAAAAATGGGCAACAGTACGGAAGGCCGCAAATAGCCACAGCGACGTCAGCAACAGCCCTGAATGGTTGCTAGTGCAGTTGTTAGACATTTCGTTGCTCGTTGCTCGGTGATGACGCATTGAGCATCAGGTACGATGTTCCTTGATAGTGGCGCCTTTCCACTGTTAGTACCATTCACCGCATAACACGGATATACTGCGGCAAAGCTCACTAAGGAGAACCCGCGAATATGCATTCTGGCCAGCCCCAAAATAAGTGTAGCCTGCGCTCGGTTCCCAGTAGGTTTGAAATGGTGCAAACTTGTTTGGGTGCTTCACCCAAGTCTTCATGAACTTCTCCGAGCATGTTTTCTCCTGATATGCTTGTGCAAACTTCATCTTTGCAGATTTTGGTCGCTTGTTGCAATGTATCAGTCATTTGTTGCAACATGTTGGTCGCGTGTGGTAGTGTATACATTTATAATCTTTGTAGCAAGTTTTCCTTTGCGTCACTAAAGTTACCTGGCTGCCGTGTTCAAACACAACGTATGACGGGGGTACATTACAGAATTGGTACATATTGAAGGGGAACATAATATACGTGGGAGGCTTATGTGGTTTGTTTCGGTACCGCGAAAATGTGACGTAGCAGCTGGGAAAGACAAAAGCAAGAAAAGATCATCAGCGATGCAGCTTCTATATATGCTTAGTCCAAACATGGCGGCCACAATGACATTGGTGCATCCTATTCACTGCGGTGGGTAACCTGCCTTCATTTTGATAACGAAATTGCCAGAACGCTGCTAGTGTCTCTGCCAGAATTCATACCGTGTCCACACCTCACTGCGAACGTGCCTTTCGTGTTCTTGCTTTTCCTTCTGTTAACTTAAACTTACGATATCACACCACCTTTTCACATGCTATCGCAGATGCAACTTATCGCCATGCTGGCTAGTACCGAATCATTGCTACTATGATGATGTCATTGCAAACCCTCTAAGCAGACTACCTGCATTTGTTCACCTACATGGCATTTGCCAAGAGATACCGAAGGCAAAAAAAAAATGATTTGTTCAGTATCAGTAAAGTTTCCTTCAGCGATAACGAGAACACCACCCTTACCACGGTCAGATCCTTGGTAAACTAGAAAAAGCGCAATAAAAAAAGACTAGTCGTGACGCTTCCTCGAAGTTCCCACCTAGCATAAACGTCATGGCCATTGACAGCGTCTTGTAGGGCTTTTTTAGGTGTGTAGCACAGCTCAGAAATAGCAAAAATGAAGGTGGAAGGGGCAATGAAAGGGAACGGAAAACATAAAAACCTATTAGTGCATTTTTAGCTAATTATTCGGTTGTGCACTTCCATCGTTTGTCCAAGAAGTCTGCGCCTCTTAGAGTAGACCAGTTCATTGACTGGAATTATGGTATCTGCCACAGGCAGTTACAAAAATTTTTGAATGTGTTCGCTGAAACACGCTGTACATTACACACGCACAAATATATGTTCGGGACAGCGCGGCGACCAATGGCCCTTAGGGCATATACCCAGTACCACCTGTTGGCCCGCGAAAAGAGGCTAGAAACATAACCGATACAGTAAAACCTCGTTGAACCGTACTCATTTAAACAGTAGTTTCATTTTAAAAGTAGTAAGTGAAATAAACCCCCGACGCAGCGGCCATTGAACATAATGTGTATTGTATCTGCATAAACCGTACCAGTTTATTGCGTACATATCGGTTAAGACACAGTGTTTCCACTTTTCGTCGCACAAACACGGCGGTGCATCGTCTCCATCGGGTGGCCTGGCAGAACAACAGGCCTCAGAGATTGGAACACCGGCCTCCAAGCGCCCTGTGGCTTCGCGCATGAAGCCACATCAACATCATTTCAGCGTTGTGCCAGAGAGCGTTGTGACGTCACGCAAGCGAGGGCTGACGTCCTGCTGAAGCTCGGATAAAAAAGACGCCGGATGCTCAGCATAGAAGAAAAATTGGACATCGTTCGTGCTATCGAACGTGACACGTAGAAGTCGGCGCTGGCACGCGACGGGGATCTGCTGTAGACTACAGTGTGTGGTATTTGGAATGCGAATAAGTTGCTCAGCAGCGCTGCTGCGATCGCAAAGACATGTTAGCTACGAGGTTCGACTTTTCGCCATTGTTGCCTCTGTGGTTTCCGAAGTATCGGCTAGCAAGAGTGATGAGGACGACACGGAAAGCGACAGCACGGGCGATTCAGGCCCGACAGTGGCAGAAGCTGCGCGTTACATCAGCCTCATAAATGCAATCGTCACGAGAACAGCATCCCGCAATGAAAAAGGCGCCCCACAACTTCTGCAGCGCTACTGCGCCTGTGCACGGAGAATATGCAACGCCAACGAGAAATCTGCCATGCAAGTGTTTGCCAAGAAGAGGGGACTGGCTGAAAAGCTGGCTCATAGCTTCAGCAAGTTTAAGGCCGCTGTCATCGCTGCTAGGCCACCGCAGCATCAAACATCAAACGAAAATGGCACTTTTGTCGCGCGAAGTGAATTAATGCTGCATGTTTTTCCCCCCGTCATCACACTCTCTCTCAGTTATATTTCTGTCAGGTAAGTTGATCAAATGCTATTTCGGTTAATCAGTACTACCGTTTAGTACGTACTTTTTCCAGCTCCGGTTAACTACGGTTTAACGAGGTTTCACTGTACAGAAATTTGTTGGTAACTTGCTGAGACTCTAGCTTTACAATCTGGCCTCTATCATTTCAGGTTTCTGAAACCAAAGAACTCGGAAGCTGCTTCTAGTGGTGGACTGTCTGAGAGCGTCAGCAGGAAAGACGGCACCAGTGTGCGTGTAGAGCCAGTTGTTGCAGACACTGCAGTATCCGAGAGCTCTCCTAGGCACAGGTGGGCTATTGCATTTTTCTGTAATAATGGCTTGAAGGTTTACCGATAGAAGTTTTTATTATGATAGCGATTATATGGACACTCCTTAGTGCATTGCGTAAGTTGCCGTGAAGCTCCATATAAAGTGCAAGGGCGATAACATCGTCGCCGTGCGCTCTACGCTGTATGTGCGAGTGAAGGCGTGCAAGGGGAGCCAATAATCGTGGCTCAATCTCGCCCGCGCAAAAGAGATGAGAGTGGGCAGGAAGTGCGCTTTCTGCCGTCGTTAGTGTTGCCAGGTTGGGCGCAAGGCGGCATAGCCAAAAGCTAGAGAAATTGTAGCCCAAATGTTGTCAAACACAAAAAAGAGCAAAAAAAATTGTAGCCAAATATAGCCATTATTATTTTCAGTTTTATTTGTATTTGACATTCGCCTGCGGCAATTCCTTTTTGAATAATGCGTCGTAACAAAATGTCCGTGATGCTGTAACGGTTGACCCTCGACATGAACAGCGACATCATGCTTGCACATAGAACACTTTTTGGCTGGCCCAGGAAACAAGTTCCAGCGAATCACTGCAGAGGGCAAACATATAGAAATGAATCTCGAATATAAGCAAACAAACAAAAAACAACTTGCGCGATGCTTAAAGGGACTGACAGCTGGCTAGAATGTGTTGTGAGACGTTGTTGAAAATGAAATGACCATTTGTCAAAAATCGCTGGTAATGTATTTGCACTCTCCGAACCGGAGGGTATGAGGCGACAACAAACCCACACCGTGTGCATTTATGGATGGTTGGACGGCTGACCGGCGGTAAGGTCCACGCCTGATCGACCGTGGACCAGAGACATCGAGACAGGAGGCTACTTAAAAATACGCGCTCAATTTAATAAACCAAAGTCATGCAAGTGACGTGATAAAAAGAAGGAATAAGCAAACTACAAGCAGAGGGTGCAAAGCGTTGCGTAAGACTTGCAGGTCACACGCAACACACTTTGACGCGACGCGCGACTCAAAGCCCACCACGTGGAAATTTACAATACTCACAAAAAAAAATGCTGTGCAAATGAAAAATACACGGGACAATAAGCGTGGCACACACTACACTAACAGACTATACAAAAATCAGCTCGCCATGAATAATTAAATGAAAGATGAAACGCGATTCACAAAAAGTCGGGCGGAAAGTCCTGAGAGCAGGTTAGAACACGAGGCTTATCTGTGGGGTGCTCGCCAAGACCTAAAGAAGCGTCAGGCTGCTGGCACTCATCGCTGCTGAAGATCTTGATGGACTTGCACCATCTATCGATCTACCGGCGAAGACTTAGGTCTAGGAGTTTCAGCCTGTCGACAGCATGTACAGCTTTCTCGGTGCACGACCACGCCGCTTCGTCTTCCATACTCGCCCCATTCACCGAGGCCACCTTGTCCCTCGTCACGCTCTGGCGACCCACGTGACCAGCCGGTCCGGCGAGCTTGGGAACAATAGGGAGCTTGACTCCTTGCCACCGTGTAAGCAGCGCTGCATTGACAATGGCAAAATGAACGCAGGCGCGCACTTTGTGGCACCATGAGTTATAGTTATCAAATCCAGCACGATCTTTGCGATTTAAGTAGGGATTATAATTTTAAATGGACAAAAAGAAGTCTCAAAAACCAGTAAGTGGCCAGGCCTGGCGGTAAAATCTTGGTACTTCAGATGTAGTCTGAGATTAATGTACTAGGGTGGCTGTAAAAAATTTACAACATAGTTATTGTTTAGCATTGCGGCTGCTGTATTATTGGGCACTTGCGTTTTATTCTGTGGTTCGGAAATCAAAAGCGCACGCGTGGCTACGGCAACATGCTTAACTGCGCACCATATGTAACAGCTTCGTTTCGCGTCTCGATCAGATTGCTTCCGCTTTGACTGGTTAAATACAAAAGCAGTTGGACAAGACACCACAAAAACCCGTAGCTATTATCGCAGAAATATGTTTTAACACTTCGCAAAACATGAATGGCAAGACATCAACTGGATAAACAAAATAATACTGTTTCATAGTTACTGCCGCACTTGTCCTCTGCCTCCTACTAATGCGGGCGTATAATCGCTGTCACGCATGCACACAAGCGCAGCCGCACTGCTGGCTCAGCCAGCTAATGCAAACACCACTTACAGTGAGTACATGGATAGAGGGACCGAAAGAATGACGAAGACGATTGCCGACTTCCAAGTATTGTTTATTTTGAGTAACAAGCATATGTACCAAGACGCCAAAACCAAAGCGTTCTCTCGATAGCATGAAGCCACACTTTCAAAATTCAAACGAACCATGACCGCCTCCTTAAGATGAACTAGCGCGCATGTGGGGTCTCAGAAAAGCAAGTTCTGTATCAATGCAATTGACGGCTTACTAACCGAGTCACCTTGTCTTCGTCATTCTTTCGGTCCCTCTGTCTCTGTGCAATGAGATGTTTGCAATGGAATACCAACTAGCCCGTACCTAAACCTTGCTTCAGCCAGCCGAAACATAGCCTTTCAGATTTGTTTCTACTTGATGAGAGCCGCCACCTTTGGAGCCTGGATTAGGGCGCCACATTTAGCCCAAACAAAGCCCAGTCGCAGATTTTCTGCAGCCTAATTTCGCTATATATAGCCAAACTTGGCAACATGGCCGTCGTGCTCGAGGCACCTAATGTTGTGAGGTGCCGAGGGGAGGAAGAGAGAGAGAAGGGCGAGGGCAGCAGTGTTATACTCCGGCTGCGACTGCGCTCGGTCGCCTGGCCGTATTTTGGGAGTGATCTACGTTGGGGCAGTCTATAGTCGGATACAACTTTAGAAAAAGGGGGAGGTCCCGTTCAGATGACCGAAGCGCGACATCCGATTGCCTCCGCACCTAAAATAATCCCGCTAAAATATTGTGCTTCTGAAACGCGCAATTTTCGGGTATAAATAAAGACTTGTATTTTGATGACTGGTTTAGTGGAGCTCTCATGTGCTAGAGAACATGCCGGCTCGCGACAGAAAAATAACCCAGTGACATCCACAACGCTGCCCGTCGTCTGCTCTTTAGCTTCATTGCAAGTGACAAAAGCAGAAAGAGCAGCTCTGCATGGCTTTTGTGCTTGTTTACATGCACACGGCACATCCGATGTTCAAATGAATCAGTTGCTATTGGACAAATACTTTTATAAAACAATTCATTTATTGCAACCATTACAAACTCAAGATGTTCAGTGTCAGCGAAAGCACAGTGTTCAAGGTGAGGAGGGAGGCCAAAGCTTCGCATATTTTGGGTGGCAAACTGTCGACGCCCTCGGGAAAGCGCCCACGAAATGCGGAGAAAGGAAGACGCAGCATGAAGTATGACACGTTGTGCACGCCGAGGTCGTATGCGCGATTTCTTTCGCCGCAACGAGATACCGACGGTCGAGAAGATCACTAACAAGTTCTCGAAGCGTATATGGTGTTATGTTTGTGCCGTGGGATTTGCCTGACGGGAGGCCAGTGCTATGGTGTGTCGACCATGGAGGCAGCATTCGTCCCCGCATGGTACCGGCTTCAGGCACACAACTACATGAATGGCTCGGTTTTTCTCGCGGCTGCACGGCGTCCACGACGGAAGCGGTCACCAGATCACAGACTGCTATTCGGCCCCTCCCCATGCCGACAGCAAAGCAACCCCCCCTCCTTTGTCCGGCGGCGCCCGCACCATGAACGACTCCCGCTGTGGTTGGGATGATTTCCAAAGGAGGGCTGTGTTTCGACCCCGTGCCTTGCAGTTGGTCCCTTTTGTCCTATGCGGGCCATACAACTTCCCTGGCGCACCATTCTGACCGACCGCCAGATCGGCCCGACGCCGCAGCGCGGTTCGAGGAAGCGCCGGCCACCGAGAGCGGCGTTAGGACCGCGGAAGCTGCCAGGATCCTCTCTCTCTCGACCTTGTTTCGTCCTTAGGGACTGTCTGGGGAATGTGGGGACTGAGGGGTGTTATTTAAGCAGCTTGCAGCTGCTCTGTTGGTCTCTCTCCTGATAACGACGGCAACATGCAAACATTGTATAAAGAATTCTTCGCCGAGAAAGCTTTCCTCGTCTCTAACTCTGCGTGAAGTGGAGTCCAGACCTCCTGCTGGCCACACATACCTTGGCACACGCAAAAATGGATCTCCCATCACTGAAGCGGTGTACTGTGCGTCAAGCACTGCAGCCAAGCATTGTCCCGTGACCTCTCAAATAAATAAGCAGTTCATGTGGTGACATATTCCTTTTAATGGAAGCCCAATTCTGAAAAAGCAGCGTCCTGCGCAGATCGTGCTCAATATAAATATTGGCATGGGAACGTGCTGAAATGCTGTAAAATCTGAATGCAAATACAGTGATTAACCCTGAATAACAATGTGGGGCCCTAAATGCTTATACTGGCAACCACTGTCCAGCTTCACATGAAAAAGCAGTAGTCAACGTGAAATTGACAGCCACTCTTAGCAGCCTGCACGCCAAAGCACATTGTGCTTTGCGTGCAGTTGTGCTGCCCCTACTGTTTTTTCCCAGCCCGTTGAGATGAATTATAACAATGTCAGAAGGCCCAAATTACTCTATTGGGAAGCCACCTACGAGCATGACGGGCCCTGTGATGAAATAAGTCATCGGGGCATGCTTGAAAGGCACATTTAACATCTGCACTTCAAAGCGCAGCCACGTTGTAGCCATTGTAGGTGAAAGAGCAGTAGTCAATGCGAAATTGACTGTCACTTTTAGCAGTTTGCACGCAAAAGCACATTCATGTGGTCGCATTCTTTATTTTCGTTATATGGCTCAGACAAGTAATAAGGAAAAGAGAACAATTATCAAACATCATTAGCTTAGTGAGGCCCAAAATACTCATTCGGGAAACTATTAATAGCAGTAGTCCAGGGCACGCTTGAAAGGCAGCATTAGCAGTCTGCACGTCAAAGCGCAGTCATGCCGCAGCCATTGTTGTATTTGTTTATCTGAGCGGGCAAGTAACACAAATGTAAGCACAATTATTCACCCTGAATAGCTCTGCTAGCATTGTTTGTATTAAAAAATGCTGTGTGAAGTTGAATGTGCTTTATTTAGGCAATTATTTAATTCACAAGCCATCGGCATAGCGATCGATGGCCAGGTACAGACAATGGCATTTGTGAAGTAATAAATGGTGAAAGTTGCAAAAGCTCTCGGTGCACTGCTTTGCTGGGCTCCATTCACTGAAAAATGTCTTTGCAACGATGAAAGCGTTAGACAAGAAATGACACCCCACTGCAGAATGTTATTTACCATCATTTTTAGCATCATGTGTGATGGGCAGCGAAACCGTCTGTTTACTAAGACTGAATGCATGAAAAATGCAACAGCATAGCAAAGCATTGTTTCGCAATATGCATCCTTTCATGTGCACTTTTGGTGAGCTGCAATATGCACTGATGCATTAACATGAACACAGGTAAAAGGCAAAGTTACTGTGCAACCCACATGACGCTCTTAAGAAAATATATCTCTAAACCTTTCTCTTTTCATAGGCGATCAAAATTTGTTTTCAGCAAGTTGGTTAATCACATTGCAGCAACAACACAAGAAGCAAGGACAGAAAACACAGTGAGTAAGCAAATCGAGAAGACGAGGTAGACCAGTGAGAAAGGTTTTAATGAGATGGAAGAGGCCAGCCCTGCAGTGTACAGGAGTTAGTGCTTTGAATGAGATTGGTTAATGAAAATTTGTAAGGACTTTGCTGAAAGAAAACTAGCAAAAACAAATGCTAATATACAATAAAAGGAGAGAAATAAGAGTAAGCACAAACACGCATGGAAGCTGGCACGTATTCACACACAAACGCGAAAACTAAGAAAAACTCAAATATAAAGAAATCTGGGAAATAAAAAAAATGCCAACCGCAAGAAAACACACACATTTACAAACAGGCACGGGTAGAGGTATTATTGGAGCGGGTTCACAAGCTGCTGTGCCTACCTTCTCGTATGTTTTTTTTTAACCGTTCTCTTAACACTATCTTGGGAATTTTTAATTGCAACATATCACGAGAATCAAAAAGCAGCGCGAAGCTATGTTGTGGGAAACCGTATCTAGCGTTGGCAACACAACTTATGCGTGACTGTGCCACAGCACGCATTCTACAGAATGCGGTGAGCACTGGTGGAAAGCAATCAATCGACGGTGCTACACAACGCTCGAACACCGCCGTTAGACGCTCGGCTATCTCGCTGCTGACAACGATCGTTCACGCTAAGTTGATAGCGACAAATCTTTGCGTTGGAGGCTTCTTTTGCAAATATTTTCTGTTGAGACTCTCATAGATTCGTTTCATGCGCGCATAATTTTCTCGTTTCTCCTGAGAATGGTTTTGCTCCATCGCTTCACCCCGTCCGACGAGAAACGCAGCGACACAGTACACGAACACACCCGCCGCTGACAGTAGGCACCAGACTTTGGCAAACTTTTCTCGTTGTAACTTCACTCGGGAGCGAAATAAAAAAGACATGGAACAAACAGGCAGGATGTCTGTTTGCAGCGGTCGCCGTGGGATCCTGTTTTCAGGCAAAGCGTAACGCAGCGTCAGTGATGCTCGCTGCAATGTTGCTTCGCTGGATCACAGCTTAGAACAAACGCACGCGGTACAAATGCCGCATCGTAAACTTGCAGTAATATTTCCGGCATGATAGACAAGCACAAACAGTTTGGGAAATAGCTGTGACAATGGGTCGACGCGCACAGCTGTTGCGACTTGGCACAGTTCGAAGCCCGGGCGGCCATCTTTTCCGACGGCAGCTTCACCGGCCGTCCGGCTCATGAGGTTGGTGCAAAGTGCGCGCCCATTGGTGGATGGTCGTGTGCATCCGCCTCGGAGGAGTAAATGCCCCCTTTTTTCTAAAGTTGTATCCGAATATAGGTGTGTCGGCGGCTCGTAGCTGTGTGCATGCTGTGTGTTCTCGGCGCTCACTTTTCGTTTAAGTGATACAGTACAGTTCGAATGTTGCTTTGCTCGTTGCTGTTGCCGTATCTGCTCATGCCAGCGTTTTGACAGCGAGTTTCCAGGGTCATTGACTGAGATGTTATTGTTTGCTTGTGGGCATGTGACGCCATGCTTGTTAATTTAGTTTAGTGTGTTAGTTTAGTTTAGTGTGCTCATGTTTATCAGCTTATACGGCCGATAAAGCTACTATCCTTACTTTCGTATAGCTGTACACTCAGTTGCTATCGCAGTCGATACTGCGCCTTTCAGGCGCGACTGCGACTTATTTGTTGCAATATATATATATATATATATATATATATATATATATTACACTCACACATTCATATATCCGGTACATCACGACAGTCAGTTGCCTCTGGGGTGCATACCCAGTACCCCATATTGACCCACAGAAAGCGCCTAGAAACATACACGATACAGGAAATTGATGGTACCTTGCTAAGAAAGAATTTCGCTTTACAATCTAGCCTTGATGATTTCAGGCCAGTGACGCTAAACAACTTGGAAGCTGCTTCTAGTGGTCGGCTGTCTGAGAGCGCCAATAAGAAAGACGGCACCAGCGTGCGTGCAGAGACGGTTGCTGCAGAGCATGCAGCATTCAGGAGCTCTAATAGGCACAGGTGGGATTTTGCCTTTTTAAGCATGAAATGCTTTTAGATCCAGTTGTCGGTTACATTCAAGTGACCTTGAGCCAAAAGTCGGAGCTGTTGTCCGGGCACTCAAACGAGAATATCCGGGCAAGTTGCGAGAAAACGAGACCATCAGCGCAACTAGTCAAAACTTAAGAAAATTCGGTATCTGGCCCCAACCCCTTTGTACATGACCGCATACATACGCTACTTACTGCCCAAGCAAGTTACAAAAAAATATTGTTTCTGAGTTATTCCTAATGTTCACCCTAGCACTCAAGCTGTAACATTTAGAATGTTCAAGTTTTATTTGTCTATTTCAATAGTAATGTTCAAAAGGCAGATACAGGGCACCATACACTTCATTGTCATCCTTTGGCACTGATACAGTGTTGCGTGTATTGTTTTGAACGCCAGCGGTCCCCGAGTTCCGCGGCCTGGGTTGTTTGTCACCTCGAGGGATGGCGCCACTCTGTGTGGCGCCTCCTCCAGGCGCATTTCTTCTTGCTGGCCACTGCACTCTCTCTGGTACGTTTCACTACCTGAGGTGTCCCCTTCAGCCGGTTTTCTTCTAGCTGGGCAGCGTCGATATGGACCAGTGCACAGTATGGCATGGTTCAGTGTGGTGTGGTGTTCCATTACAAACATGCAGTACACCAATTTTAATATTCTAACTAGTATCATCTTCAGCCAGGCGGTTGCCATTTCATGCTTACAGCTACTCTTGATCACGGGAAAGCCAGCAATTATTCTATAATAATGGCTTAAAAGTGTAGATATTCTTCAATGTATCTTTTAGGTAAATGGAGGTCCAAGCTTCCTAAGCCTAGCGAAAATGATGGCAAGTGCCACAGCATCTTAAATTATTTACTATGTAGCATTCAGTTCTACAAACCAGTTAAATGTTGGTACCTTGGAGGTGGATCCATCTCCTGAGCTTTATACTTGCCAAGTGCCATGCATTTATCAGTTAGAACCATGTGGTAGGCTATCAACGTCTAAAATAGGGTCATTACTCCATTAAATGCAGGAGGAGGTTATCACGAGGATCACAGCAAAATTAATGATCAGCTATTTTTTGTATGCGAGTCTGGAAGTCGCACAGTAATGGGTGGACATTTGGTGGTATGTGGTATCATGTCACCATGTGCTTCATGGCACCGTTGCAGTCATGGATGGCCATTTGTGGGGGCGGGACTCCCGTACCAACTGTGCCTTTTTGATACTTTTTGAACTGTACCTGATGATTACCAACAGCGCATGAAAGTTCTCAAGTTGAATACTTCTTCTAAGCATGCAGTGAATAGCATTAAAGAGATTGTGTCTCCTTGCCTGATTCCTAGGTCACAAGGAATGTAAGCCACAGCAAAATCTTTTGACCTAATGAAACTGCCTCTTTCTGTTAGGTGGCGAAATTTCTGGTAGAAAGCCACACACTGCTGGGCTAGCAATATGAGTTTTCCATCGTATGCTGCAGCGACACAGAAAATACTAGGTATAATTGTGGTAACATATCTACAGCGTCTCACTTGGCACAGGAGAGCACTGTGTTAAACGGCAGAAAGTAAAATTTACTGCTGTCGATGGTCCGAGCTGGTCTTGGGTAGGTGGGGATTTTTGATAAAGGTATCGTTATGTGACATTGTTCATTGACTCGCTACTATCAGTAGTGTCTACTTAAATTCTGAAGATGCAGCAACATCTGGCGATATCTTTAAATGGGGTTTTCCTTGCAATTTTCACAAGCAGTTAGCGCAGGCTATAGTCTCCCTGTGGACACATTATTTAGGCTTTCAAAAATACTCACAGGAACAAATTTAATGACAGAAAGCTGTTGGCATGTCATGCGACCAACTTTAGATCTTTGTACAGATCTTGTACAGGCATTGGTTATACATTTAAAAGGAAGCCCATAGAGACAGACTTGTGCTTGGCAATCCCTTGTTTTCTTCGTTCTATGCCCTTTCTTCACCAAAGAAAATAAAACGGGACAAAAGTGGTGCACTCGGGTATGCTTTTCAAGAGGTGTGATGTTGTTCCTCATCTTACAAGCCATTGTTGATGTACATTGTCATTTGGATTTTGAGCATTTATGTATCCATTTGAAACCTATCAAGCCTTGGATGTACCTTAGCTCACAAAGCACCCTTTCTACATTACAGACGTATGGCGCGCAACATAAAGCAACATCGGCACAGCCATTCACTAGGTTAGGCTAGCAGGTTGTGTCATCCTGCAAATAGGCCAAAATATATATACTGTTCTCGGGCCTTCATTTTTGCACCTTGTTGAAGATCCTCCTCCTTTAGAGATTGTGCACCACTATTTTCATTGCTAAGCAGAGCATTTCTTTCTTTTCTCCCTGCGGACATGCCAGGAACACCGGTCCAGGTCAAGTGCAATTGTGTCGTTTGTTTTGAATGCAGAATGGTGCACGAAGACAAGAGATGTCATTTAGGACACCTAAGTTTTTTTCACCATTTACAAAAGGACAGAACTGAAAGGCGAAAGTGCGTCTAGCCGAAGTTTCACAAAAGTTGTCTGTGGCACAAAAATATGAAAGGATTGGATTTTACCCAAAAAGAAAGGACCCTGCTCATACTAAGGAGTTGTGCAAGACAAGCATTTAAAGTGGCAATTTTATTCTGTACTCCAATGAATGATTTCATTTGTGACTTTTTTTACTGATTCCGTCTAATGTGCAGTTTGGAAAATATTTAGACGAGGGTGGTACCCACCGCCGTGCTCATAACTGCCTGTAGGGAAACTATACGAAATAATTTGGGTATAAACACGGGTTTCCAATGCCTCATAAGCTGTCTTGATTGAAGGTGAGGCTTTCAGAAGCTGACCAATCACACATGGGGGCTAATTCACCAGATGAAGTGTCATTCAGAGGAAAGAATAAAGGAATCTTGCATGCTTTAAGAGAATCTTGTGCTTCAGAACGCAGCAGGCAATTATAAACTTGAGCATTGCAAGGGACATGACATAGATGAGAAAATTTGGCGGATACCTAAACTTTGCCTTTAAGAGTGGAACACGATAGCATTCAAAGATACCTGACTGCTTCTCACGCTTACCGGCAACTGCAGCATATGTAACCGTAATGTTTACCCGGACACGCTGGCCGTGAATGCTAGGCACTAAGGCGGGCTTTCTAGTAGGAACACGGCCTCTTCCGTGTGTCGCGATGCGGCGGAGGTAAGCGCCAGCTGGAGGTATTGCAAGGAACCGGCTGCGCCGCTCTGTGGCCCCCAAGACGCCCATCGTGCCGGCGCGCGCATAATTGTAGATGCAGTGGCCAGTCTGTGAATGCCGAGACCGGTTTGTGTGTGTGAAGGGGTTTTCTTGAGTTTTCACGTACCATAGTTGTTTTTTCTCATCTGAGAGCTATAATTTCTGTAGTTTGTGTGCAAGTCGTAGTCTATGTTTTTTCTATGTATTTTAGCTTGATAAATTTAATTAGTTCATTCAGTTTATTGCGTCACATGGAAGGCCTGGGTATACGTGATTCCAAATTGTTTTGCCGAAATGGTGTCCGACGCCGCACGCCGATGCTGCATTTTTTTGGACATGGGCTCCTTAACGCCATCACGTTAAAAGTCCCTGCCACAGCGGCCGTATTTTGATGGGGGCGAAATGCGAAAGCACCCGTGTACTTAGATTTAGGTGCGCGTTAAAAAAAAAAAACCTTGGGGGTCCAAATTATTACGAAGTCCGCCACTATGGCATGCCTCAACGAAATCGTGTTTTGGCACATAAAACCCCATAATTTTTTATTTAGCAGATGAAAAGCACTAGTGCTAGCCTCCAAGTAACATTATTCTAAGACCCCACACCAAAGGGGTATTCAGGTGCACATATGTAGGCAGTCAAATACAGCACAGGCCAATACAGTAGCCATACCTAGCTTTGAATTTGTATAGTTAGCCTCAATACATCTGTCAAATGCTCTGAGTCTTACTCGACATTACTAGAGTTGTTTGCAGTTCGCACTTTAGGTAATTGCATATAGGCATGTTCTGTTGTCTTGAGTCATAGGGGGTTCTCTCTCAGTGTGCATTGGCGAGCTCAAAATGAGCCAATCTGTTTGGTTCGTTTTAAAAAAGCAACGCATGTGCATAAAGTTATAATTGCTGTGCACATATTCAAAAATACCTCAAAGAGATGGAGATATGCATTTTTTTGTTGCTTTAGGGAACTGTCCAGGGAAACGGCTGCTCAACTTCAACAGCAACTGTTGGCTCCGGAAAGAACCATGCTGCCCATTGCATATAAGAATTCATTACTTGGATCTAGAATGGAAGTGGACCCTAATGGAGCCAAGAAACAGCTGCCTGGTCATGGAAATAGGCTTGGAAGCTTTTCCACAAGTTCGCAGGGGCAAAATGTTGTTGACACTCTCAGTGTAGTGCAGCAGAACTCTCAGACTCCAAAGGAGAAACTCCCTCAAGCATGTAGCCAGAATGAAATTCCACGGCACATTCGTCTACACCAAAACTGTAGGCCAGGAGCACAGAGTTCTTCAGCTCCTAGCAGATCTAGCCAGACACGCCAAGTGCGTTTTGAGCTAAGGGACCCTCCACCACTCATGTATGTGGGACCACGTGAACACACTATGCCCAATGAAGCGGCACACACACAACCAGGCAAGATGACTTCAAAACAACGGGAGGAGCTTGGAAGGCAGATCACTGCTTACTCTCAACACATTGCTTGGCTAAATGCCTATGGCCTTCCAGAGAACTCGCAAGGCTATGCAGGGTTTCCCTATAGCTGTGCCAGCCTGTCACTGTTGCCTCCAGACAACGTGCCACCAAAGGGGCAACCACTGACTTCTACTTCAGAACCTGCTTCACAACTGTACAATGCACCCCAGCCACATCCAGTACCAGGGACAAGTGTCGCACAAGGGCAGTTCCAAAAGCATCAGCGATGTTTGCCAGAGGAGCAGCAAGGGCAACAGACACGTAAAACTGCTCGCACAGTGAATTCCGTGCTTGCACTGTCTGCAAGAACGTCGACGATGGAAGCAGAGCACAGTTATGGGTCCCAAATCTCTCCCCTGGTGCTGCAATCTGATAGAGCGCAGGACATGAGCCAAGCCAAGGATGCTGAATTGATTCAAGCAGAGAAAGATGTAGACCTTCAGCTGAAGAAGCGTCAACGTCTTCAGCTGCTTATGCAACATCTCAAGGCCGCACAAATTGCTGCTGGCCAGCAAAGAGGACATTCCGGAGCTTCTAAACCAAGGCAGCTGTCAGAAAGAGAACGGTACCTACAGGAGCAGATCCGACTTGCTTTGAGTATGTTAACTGCAAGAAGTGCTGACCAGAGTAGCCAGCAGCACCATCCAGACTATGCATCCTTCCAGAAGTTGCCGCAGTATGTCTGTGCAAAGCAGTCATGTGAATCTTCGGCACAGCCAAGGACGTCCATGAGCAACAGCGCCGCGAGAATTTCCGAACAAAGCACTCCATCAGAATCTAACACGAGATTTGTGCGCCCATGGACTTGTGATTCGCAATGGCCCTACCCTTACAGTGCTTGTCAAGAAGCGGTGCAGAGGTGGAAAAGACAGCAGGAGAATGTAATTGAGCCGACAACCAGTGTGCTGCCACAAAGTGCTACAGTACAAGCTGCAGATGAGCACAGAGAACTTACGCTTGTCCAACCTCAGCATACAGTGATGGCACCTCACCAGGCAGCAGTGCAGCAAGTTCCCGTGGAAGAACCAAATCAGAACATGGTTGCACGGTCTGATGTCTCTGGTTGGAGAAACAGAGTGGGAATCTTGTTGGAGTGTAGTGCACCCCCTGCTTGCGATTCTCTTCCAGATGCTGAAGCCTCCAATGACCGTCTTGCAGAGAAGCAGCACACAAGCTGCATTGGACTGCGAAGCCAGCAGTTGTTGAGGGAACCCTTTTCAAAGCAGCTCTTGCTGGGGCAACCTCCAAGTTCAGCACAAGGCTTGCCGCCGCAGGGACAGCCGCCTCCAAGACAGTAGAGCTGCCATATATGTAGCCTTGTATAGGGCATTGAGTGCACTATGGAGTGTAGACAGAATACAACAATCTTCGCACTGATACCATTGCATAGTCTGTTGACAATTGGTCGACACAGCTTGCCTCAGCCTGTGATACTAGTGTCCAAAGGTCTCTCAAGAAATGCGGAAGGTCCACATTTCTGCAGAAGTGTTGAGAGGTTCTCACATTTTTTATTTTGCAGGTTCATTAGAGTAGCACGAAATTTGCTGTTTTTAAGTTATAATTCATCTGTGTGTGTTTATTTAAATCATTCCCACCAAGATGTGAGATATCTCTGTGCCACACTTCTTAATGCTCATTTCTGTCACTCCATCTAAGCATTAAAGAAACACATGTGCTTAGTATGGTTTTCATATAATCTCACTGCCACAAGCAAATGCTTGAAGTCAATTTTGTGTACCTGTACCAGATGTCATTGGTGTCATATTTTGCATGTTATTGAATGAAAATATTTGGTAAATCCATGTAATTTGTGAGATCATGGCCTTTATTGACTCTGCATAATGAAGATGCTTTTCTTGAGCGACAAGATAAACTGCGATGTGAGAAATTTAGAATTTATGTGAAATATTTCGTTTATAAGGGTCATCTTGAATTTGTGCAAAAAAAAACTGGCATCAATGGATCATACATGAGTGTTGTTTCTCCATCGCTGTTTTAAAATAATTGTAAATGGTGACTAGTCCTATGAAAAAAAGCAAGACTTGTGGACGTCTTACTTTTCTACTGATACATGATATGTATTATGTTCATGAATTATCAGGAGTTGTAGGGCAATAGAGAAGTAACGGAACCAAACGTAAATCATTCCATGCCTATTGGTTGTAGATGGCACTTATTGCTTGTAGATTGTAATGTAATTGTCCTGGTGAAACGATCCATGCTGTTCAGGTCCCATAAATTGAGTGCAGGTAAGAACCTTTTCTTCTGCAACCTACAAGCTACAATATATAAAGCTCTTGAAAGAGCTGACATGCAGAGAACAGGTCCCCTCAGCCTACTTTTGGCATGTTATAAATCAAGCTGTACGTTAAAGCATGATGTTATTATCATTTGCACATTCTTGCATATTCATGGCTTTTAAGAAGTTGCTGCATCGCAAATTTATTTCTGCATTAAAGGCTACCCCAACCTTCTAGGTTGCCAGAGAATTTTGCATTGCATTGGAACTTTTATGTTGGAAGAATATTACGACATATCTGGTTGATATTAACTCACTGATCTGTGCAAGTATTTCATAGGCACTTTTCCCCAGAAGTGATACACAGCCTGTGCATTGCAAAAAAACTTATTACTGTTGCTGAATGTAGGGTGTCTTAGTTTCCATATTAGCCATATTAGTGATGTGCTTAAACTGCTGCTGGTGTTAACCTTGTTGAGCGATTGTGTTGGAGCCTACTTGTTGTGCAGGTCTATGAATAATGGGCATCAAAAGCAATATGGCAAGCCCCACTAGTCGGCTTTTTCGTTGTTAAAGATGCTGATACTTGTTGTGGACTTGTTGTGGACTTTTATTAAAGGCCTGATGTTGGGCCTTCTAGCACCATTTGTGTTCAATCCAGTAAGTACGAAAGGGCTACGTCTTTGTGCAATATCCATTTATTGTTTCGAAAATAGCATTTTATTTCATGTAGCCCATACTTGGACTTGTGCTGTATAGATATGCATTGTGTGAATAGCATCCACACTGTTCTTTCTTGACATACTCCCCTTTCCTATGAATTTTGCTAGCTTTTCTTTGCCACCAAGCTCAGTGGATATGAAGTGATAACTTGTTTGTTACCAAGTGAATGTCACTCTTTTCTGCAAATACATTGATGATTTCAGTTTAGTTTTGTGCATACTCATTTTCTTTCCAAGTTTGTTTCCACATAAATATCTGCTCGTATGAGCCTACTTGTGTCCTGTTCAATCTTTAGTGATGAGACTTTCATATAATAGCCTCTACAATGAGACGTACCACTGATATGGTTCATTGTTAAATACTTACGTGCCTTAGCAGTTTGGTTTGCTGGGTCAGTTGGTGCATGGTGAACATATAGGGGGTTCCAGCAAGTACGGACGCGAGCCCAAGTACTAAGAAATGGACAGGACAACGCTGGACTTGCAACTGAAATTTATTGGGAAATACACTTACAAGCTGGCGTGCTTGTTCATTAGGTGCTTGGCATTTGTTAGTCTCGTCTTATAGTAGAGGTGAGTGAAACAATGTGAATGCAGCCGTTGCTTTAAGTGTGGTTTGGCGATTCTGAAGGGACCCAAACTGTTCAGTAGTTCCAACACGTGGAAATATTTTTTGTGTGTACATGCTTTGTACTATGCCGTGCACTTTTTTGAGCTTTGTTTTATTTGAATAGAAAAAAAATGTTGGTCAAGTTAGTTTGTTTCCAGGTAGATAACGGGCTCGTTTTCTAAGAGCTGGCGCTACTGAAGCTTCTCGTGGAAAGATACGAAGGCTCCACTTCTGCCGGCAAAGCAGATGAATGGGCAGTACTAGAAGGCACCATATGGTTGGCAGCCGCAGCCTAGCGGTCATTCACGTGATGTAAACACAGCTGCAGCCCTTTCGTCACGTCAATTGGTCAGCTTTACCACGTAGCAGGAAAAAATGATGACCCGCGGTAATGGCGATTGACGTCACTGCGGCAATCGCTGTTGGAGTGTTGCATACTACGCTAATCAGAATGCAGGCTCGGCCGTGGCCCACGCGCATGTATTTGCAGTAACTCTGGAGCAAGCCAATAACACCTAGGCAGTGACACCGTGGATGCAGTCCTATGTCCTACATAAGGCATGCTGGCTGACAGCATTAAGTGTTCATCGTTCGCCATTTCGAAGCCGCTTCCTGGAACGCAGCCATCCTTGTTTCGTTTGAATTCCAGGTAGCAAAAAAGATATACATCATGCTTTTGTAGTGTTCATGCAACAGTTTTGTTGTTAAAACGCAATATATGCCTGGTAATATGAGGCTTAGTTATTTTTTCGTCGAAAATCCAGAACAGGTCTCTAAAGCGTATTCAAAAGTCTGGTCTGGAAATAGGATTGGGAAAGGCACATGATAATCTGAAGCACGTTTTCGCGGGTTCCAGGTGAGTTGAAGCGTTGGTGTCTAGGGCAACAGAGCCCCTCGCGCACTGCGAAGTACTGCTGCCTATGGAGGTCGAGCCACCCTCTACCCAGTCACATAAAAATGATCATGTCCGCGAAGGTGAATACAGAGTACCACCTTTGGTATGCAGCAACGATGCCTACAAGGAAAATGGGAGTGACATCGCTAAAAGAATGGGCGCTTCTTGCCAGGCGGCCAAGGCTTTTGTGCCAAGAGCGCCTGAAACGAGAAGATGAGAAGGCAAGATTGGATTGGAAAAACTGTTATTTAATAAATGTCCTGCAGGACGCACGTCAGGGCGCAGTGGGCGTCTTCCACGCAGGGACCGAAAGGGAGTACCTGGCAGCCGCTGCGCGAGCCTGCTGGACGGCCCATTTCTGGTCTTCTAGGAGCGGGCTTCGTAGGGTCTTCTCCCACTTGTCGGAGGTAGAGTTGGACGGAGCGTTTCTGCACTCCCAGAGCACGTGTGCGAGTGTCGCCGTGACCCCGCACGAAGGACACGCATCATCTGGGTAGGCGTCCGGGTAGATGTGTAAGGTGGTAGGGTTTGGATAGGTATCTGTCCGTAATAAACGTATCATTAGCGCCTGCGGCCTGTTTAGTTTGGGGTGCAGGGGTGGAAAGAGACGGTCGTCCCAAGTAAAAGTGTTTGGCGATTTCATTGTAGGTTACTGGGGCGCCCCTGTTCGCCTCGAAATCATCGAGACGTGGTTGCCCGTGGGTGACGGCGCGGTCGGTAAGCGCGCGCGCAGCATCGTAGGCTGTCTCGTTGAGGTTAGGTGGGGCGCCCGGGATCCGACCCAGGTGGGCGAGAAACCAGATGACACTGGTGCTTGAGGGTGCTCGGATCCGCGCCGCGGAGGACGCGTAACGCCTTGTCGGAGACGACTCCTCTCGAATGCCTTGATGGCCGGTCTCGAGTCGCTGAATATTGTCGTTCGCTTAGCGTCGAGCATTGCCAGGCCTATGGCCACTTGCTCCGCCACTTCGGGGTCACGTGTGCGTACCGTGGCAGCGTTTAAAGTCCGCTGCGAGGATGTGACCGCGGCGAAGGCTCGGTTGCATCGGTAGGCGGCGGCGTCCACGAACAAGAAAACGTCGTCCGCTTGTTTATTCGTTTGAGGAATGCGGTGGCCCGGGCTAGGTGCCTGCATCGATTGTATTCCGGATGGACGTTTGGCGGAATGGGTGCCATCGTGATCAGGTCGCAGAGGTTGCGGGGAACCGGCGTAAACTCCGGTGGATCCCGAGTGTGCGGTGGGAAGTACCCGAGCTCGTGCAAGATTTGACGGCCGGTCTTCGTCGTCAGTCGTATCTGCGTTCTCTCCTGAG
Source organism: Dermacentor albipictus (assembly GCF_038994185.2). Lineage (NCBI taxonomy): Eukaryota > Metazoa > Arthropoda > Arachnida > Ixodida > Ixodidae > Dermacentor > Dermacentor albipictus. The sequence continues at coordinate 87,767,137 of NC_091822.1, forward strand.
CCTCGGCGATCTCTTCGAGGGTATTGTGCACCCCGAGCTCGAGGAGCAGATACGTCGGCGTCGTGATAGGGAGCCCAAGGGCCCGCTTCACTACCTTTCGGATAAGTGTATTAAGCTTGTCACGTTCCGATAGTTTCCACTTATGCATTGCTGCGACGTAGGTAAAATGACATAGGACGAACGCGTGTACGAGACATAGCAGATTGTCTTCTTTGAGGCCGTGGTGACGGTTGGCCACCCTGCATACGAGTCGTATTGCGTTGTCCGTCTTTGTCGTCAGCTTGTGGACCCTTTGGATGTTTGATCCGGCCGCCTCGATAATCATTCCTAATATTCGGATGGAGTCGACCCTGCGTTTTGGGCGACCGTCTCTGGTGCGGACGGTGATGTGGCGCTCGGTCGATGGTTTCCATCCCTTAGGCCTTTTGCCTTCTCGTTTTGGGCTGTACAACAACAGCTCCGATTTGGCGGAGGAGCACTTGAAGCCTGTGTGGTCGAGATAGGATTCGGCAGTTTCGACTGCCTCCAGCAGAGCGACCACGCGGATCACCAGATGGTGATGTCTTCCGCGTATACCGTATGATTAAGGCCTTGTATCTTCGAGAGGCGTTCGGAGTCCAATCATCACCAGGTTGAACAGCGTCAGCGAGAGGACGGAGCCCTGGGGGGTGCCGCGCTGCCCGAGCTCGACTCCTCCCGACGTGAGGTCTGCGGCACGGAGCACAGCCTTGCGACGGATTAGGAAGGAGCGGACGAACTCGTAAAACCGGCGCCCGAGCCTTAAGTCCGCGATCGCCTTAAGTATTGCCTAGTGCTGGATATTACCGAAAGCCTTCTCCAGGTCAAGGCCGAGTATGGCGCGAGTGCCCCAAGTAGCCCCGGCGTCTATGATCTGGTTTCAGCAGAAGCATCGTATCCTGCTTCGAGAGCCCGGGTCAGATGTGGTGTGTGAAACAGTCCTTGTCTTCGAGATACCGGCCAACTCTATTGAGTACGACACGCTCGGCCACCTTACCCAGGCACGATGTGAGCGAAATGGGGCGAAGGTTATCGACGCCAGGCGCCTTGCCCGGTTTCGGAATGAGGATCGTCTAGGCTAGTTGCCAGGCATCGGGTAACTCGCCCTGCCCTCAGACGTCATTGATGGCGCCTGTGAGGTACACGACCGAGGGGTCGTCTAAGTTCCGCAGGAGCTTATTGGTTATGCTATCGGGGCCCGGGGCGCAACGACCGTTTAGTTCGCGGAGAGCCTGGCGTATCTCTTCGACGGAAAATTCGGCGTCGAGGAGGATGTTGTCGGTACCTGTCTAATAGGGATGTAGGGTCGGCGGGCCTGTAGGTATCGGCAGGTACTTATGAACAAGCGTCTTGACGATGTCATCTGGCGAAACGGTGCCTTTGGCCTGGTGAAGGACTTTGGTGAGCGAGTGGCGCTGGTTCGTGCGGGTGTTAGTGTCGTCGAGCAGGTGTTTGAGGAGGTTCCACATCATACCGTGGTAGACCTGACCGTGGACCAAGTTACACACCTCGTCCCATTGCTGTTTGGATAGAGTGCTGCAGTGTTTTATTATGGTCTGGTTCAGTTCTGCAATGCGTTTGCGGAGCTTGCAGCTGAGACGCTGGCCATCGTGTCAGTAGAGACTGTCTTCGTGAAAGTGGGTGAGGCGGCTGTCCATCTTCTCGGTTGGCCTATCCGTGCTGAATGTTTTTGTTGCCTTACCAACGCCGGCCTTGAGCTGAGCCGCCTACGTCTCGAGGTTCGGGGCAGTGTCTGGAGGGAGTCGTGAGGCGCGAGTATTGGGAAAGGTCCCAGTCGACCACGTGTACGATATGGGCTTCCTGACGATGCTGGGTAAGTGCACGGCCAGTATGAGATTGTCGCTGCCAAGATCCTCCCCAAGAGTGAACCAGCGGGCATCGGCTGTGTTCTTCGCGAAGCAGAGATCTGGAGTGCTTTCTCTGTGCGTGGACGTACCGATGCTGGTAGGGAACGTCTTGTCTGTCACAAGTGTGAGATCGAGCTCGTTCGCATGCTGCCACAGCGCGGTACCCTTGGGGGTGTCATATACGTAACCCCAGGTGCGATGCGCAGCGTTGAAGTCGCCAGTTATCACGAACGGGTTGGAGCCTGCCAGACGGATGGCTCTCCGGAAGAGGCGTCGGAAAAGGTGACTCTTTTGTCTCGGGCTGCTGTACACGTTGAGTATGTACACACTTTGTCGGGACGCGTTGCTTGGGAGAATCTCTGTCATGACGTTGCCCACCTCGGACGTGCCGAGATCATGCGCGAGACAGGTGAGGTCTTTAGAGACCAGTCTGGCGGCACCACGTCCTCCCGCGAGGCCTGGTAACCACTGGTAACCGGTGAACGTGGCGGTGTGTGTTAGTTTCTTGCAGTAGGATTACGTGGCGCTTGGCGTCGTGGCTGCGTAGGTATTGCTGTAGGGAGGCTTTCCGCGTAGTGAAACTCCTGCAGTTCCACTGCCAGATGTGGAACGCTTCATCTCGCCTGGCCATCTTGATGCTTGTGGGGGTCGGCCCGGGCGCCTGACGGTTGGAAGGGGGCCGCGTGTGCGGGTGGATTGGGCATGGGGTGTTGTGGCGAGACCGGCTTAACAGTGGCAATGTCGGTGGCTACGACATTTTCGAGATAATGTTCGACTGTCCCTAACCCATTACCGTAGGCCGTGAGGGTGGACTGTACGCGGGCCATATTCTCTCCGAGAAAGCGTAGGCTCTCTTTAATTGAAATTAAAAAAAATTAAAATATGATTGAAAAAATGAAAGCCCCTCCCTTGCCGGGAATAGCTCTGCACGTTGTTAAGAACGGCCAGCTGCAGTGCAAGTTTTGCCAACCAGTTGCAACAGTGGCCGCAACTTTCCAGGAGCGCCGCCGCCAACTTCTAGCCACGGCGTCACTAAGTCGACCTTGTGTCGGGGAACAATACGCACGCCCTCCACTCTCCATCGCTTCAGCTAGGGTGCGTTTGACGAAGCAGGCTTTGTGCTGAAACCGCCACCGTTACGCTCTAGCCTCGTCACCGTTGTGAATGAATGAGTTCGGCGGGCCAGCTATTGTTACCGAACTCCCCAACGCGGACCTGATCTGCTACGGGTGGGGGAGTTGCCGCGAGAACATCGTCGTAGGCTCCTTCCCACGCGCCGACCAAGACGCATGACAATGTGCTACCCGGGCGCGACCCGGGTCGGCTCCGAGTTCTACGAAGCCCCTCTAACGTCGGCACCGGACCGGGCACCTGTGTGTGTGTGTGTAACCCGTCCCGGGGAGAGGCGGCGTGTTTACAATGACTGGACGAATGTTTTCCTTCCCCTTGAAATCAAGGGGGAACCGAGTGCTTATAAGCCGCTGTTGTGCGGATGCTCGACACACTTTCTTAAGCAGTCATGCTAGACTGAGACTCTCTCTCAAGCAGCCATGTTAGACTGATGTACTTTCTCAAGCAGTCATGTTAGACTGATATATGTACTGTAAGTAAACCCATATTCCTCGTTTTCGACGAGTAGTAGTCATTCCCTTCATCAACGTCCTCAGCGTGGATAAGTTGGACGATGGCATGGACCAGCTACCTTCTAATTCATGCTGGACTCCAATCTTGACAACGGATCACGAGCAATGGGATTGAGGCCCCAATCCTGACAACGTGAAGCTTGTCCAACCCTAGAGAAGGGGCTAGTTCACGGGCCCGCTACCGCTGCCATACCTTCAACGCAGTCTGCTGTTCGGCAGCACGAACTAAACGCAGCCTCTCCGTCTTACTGCCGGGCCTGAAACGGCGAGCGCGAGTCCAGTGAACACGCAATCACACCCTTTGCCTCTTTAAGAGGGACAAACGCGCGCCTTCCTCTGCGTCTACTGCTACATGACCCCACTTTAAACGGGCGCGTAGCCACTGTCGCGGTGTAAGCTGAATCTGCTAGCGTGGAGGTCTCGCAACCCGGAGGTAAGTGGCTTGAATCCGCAGCCCGATAAGCAATTCTTATTTTCGCTCGGCTTCGGTCTATTGTACGGCAACGCCGACGCGAATGAGACAATCAATGCTTTGCTTGAAAAGTATTGCTTATGGATGGTTTGAGGAAAATATATGAGAAGTACAAAGCAAATCGAATTAAATGTACAACAACAATATAACTTGCAGAAACAATTTTTAATGAACTAAAAAGCGATGAACAATGACTGGAACATTAATAAACGAAATTCGTAAGTGCAGGAACGATAATGAACAGCAAAAAGCTATTCGACTCTGTGGAGGTGGTTGAGCAGCGAAGCTGTTTAGCACAGAACACGCAGGTGACGCATAATTTTGGACAAAGGTAAGAAGCTATTGTCTTCATGGGTGGTCATCGTGAAGAAAGGTACCCACTCCATTCATTTTTCTTGATAGGGGGTATTTGACTCGCAACAATCACGTTCTTAGATAATGTCAAATCGATGTACCTACGCAGCTGGGTTGTCTGTTGGGCGGGATCGGCATGGCGTCGCAAGAGATATGTCTGCAACACGAAACACGTAAACCACTCGCTTTTTACTCCCGACTCATCCACACCGAAATCCCCGATAATGGCAACATGGGTAGTCTCATCGCAGCTAATTCACGCAAAGTGAGTAGCCACTTGCAGCGGTGCAGCGGTGGCGTAGAGGTAGAACACCCGCCTCGCGTGCAAGATGTCCGTGGTTCGAATCCCGGTGCCAGCAATTTTCCACCGGATTAAAAAAAAAAATCCGCGTGCCGATAAAATTGCATAAACAGGCCTGGAGTGTGGCCTGATCCCGGTGACCAGAACCGGTAACGCACTCCCTCACCAGAGCAGGATTGGCCACCCTGGTGCACTACTTGACCACAACCTCCTATATGAACAACACAATCAAACCCCGGCCCTCAGTCGCCAGCAGCTGTGAAGAAACTGACCACGGCGGTGGTCAGACCTGCGACGCAGCAGAGGGTGCTAAGAATCACTGGCTCCGGACAGGCCGCCATTGGAATATGAACCTGGCAACGTTTAACGCTAGAACGTTATCTAGAGAGGCGAGTCTAGCAGTACTACTGGAGGAATTAGAGGGCAGTAAATGGGACATAATAGGGCTCAGTGAAGTTAGGAGGCCAAAAGAGGCATATACAGTGCTAAAAAGCGGGCACGTCCTGTGCTAACGGGGCTTAGCGGAGAGAAGAGAACTAGGCGTCGGATTCCTGATTAATAAGAATATAGCTCGTAACATACAGGCATTCTATAATAGCATTAACGAGAGGGTTGCAGGTCTTGTTGTGAAACTTAAAAAGGCGTACAAAATGAAGATTGTACAGGTCTACGCCCCTACATCCAGTCATGATGACCAGGAAGTCGAAAGCTTCTATGAAGACGGGGAATCGGCGATGGGTAGAGTCAAAACTAAATACACTATACTAATGGGCGACTTCAATGCCAAGGTAGGCAAGAAGCAGGCTGGAGACAAGGCAGTGGGGGAATATGGCATAGGCACTAGGAATATCAGAGGGGAGTTATTGGTAGAGTTTGCGGAACAGAATAATATGAGGATAATGAATACCTTCTTCCGCAAGCGGGATAGCCGAAAGTCGACGTGGAGGAGCCCGAACAGTGATGCTAGCAATGAAATAGACTTCATACTCTGCGCCAACCCTGGCATCATACAGGATGTGGACGTGCTCGGCAAGGTGCGCTGCAGTGACCACAGGATGGTAAGAACTCGAATTAGCCTAGACCTGAGAAGGGAACGGAAGAAACTGGTACATAAGAAGCCGATCAATGAGTTAGCGGTAAGAGGGAAAATAGAGGAATTCCAGATCAAGCTACAGAACAGGTATTCAGCTTTAACTCGGGAAGAGGACCTTAGTGTTGAAGCAATGAACGACAATCTTGTCGGCATCATTAAGGAGTGTGCAATGGAAGTCGGTGGTAACTCCGTTAGGCAGGATACCAGTAAACTATCGCAGGAGACGAAAGATCTGATCAAGAAACGCGAGTGTATGAAAGCCTCTAACCCTACAGCTAGAATAGAACTGGCAGAACTTCCGAAGTTAATCAACAAGCGTAAGACAGCTGACATAAGGAAGTATAATATGGATAGAATTGAACATGCTATCAGGAATGGAGGAAGCCTAAAAACAGTGAAGAAGAAACTAGGAATTGGCAAGAATCAGATGTATGCGTTAAGAGACAAAGCCGGCGATATCATTACTAATATGGATGAGATAGTTCAAGTGGCTGAGGAGTTCTATAGAGATTTATACAGTACCAGTGGCACCCACGACGATAATGGAACAGAAAATGGTCTAGAGGAATTCGAAATCACACAGGTAACGCCGGAAGAAGTAAAGAGAGCCTTGGGAGATATGCAAAAGGGGAAGGCAGCTGGGGAAGATCAGATAACAGCAGATTTGTTGAAGGATGGTGGGCAGATTGATCTAGAGAAACTGGCCACCCTGTATACGCAATGCCTCATAACCTCGAGAGTACCGGAATCTTGGAAGAACGCTAACATAATCCTAATCCATAAGAATGGGGACGCCAGAGACTTGAAAAATTATAGACCGATCAGCTTACTGTCCGTTGCCTACAAACTATTTACTAAGGTAATCGCAAACGGAATCAGGAACACCTTATACTTCTGTCAAGCAAAGGACCAGGCAGGATTCCGTAAAGGCTACTCAACAATAGATCATATTCACACTATCAATCAGGTGATAGAGAAATGTGCGGAATATAATCAACCCTTATATATAGCTTTCATTGATTACGAGAAAGCATTTGATTCTGTCGAAACCTCGGCAGTCATGGAGGCATTACGGTATCAGCGTGTAGACGAGCCGTATGTAAAAATACTGAAAGATATCTATAGCGGCTCCACAGCCACCGTAGTCCTCCATAAAGAAAGCAAGAAAATCCCAATAAAGAAAGGCGTCAGGCAGGGAGATACGATCTCTCCAATGCTATTCACAGCGTGCTTACAGGAGGTATTCAGAGACCTGGATTGGGAAGAAATGGGGATAAGAGTTAATGGAGAATACCTTAGTAACTTGCGATTCGCATATGATATTGCCTTGCTTAGTAACTCAGGGGACCAACTGCAATGCATGCTCACTGACCTGGAGAGGCAAAGCAGAAGAGTGCGTCTAAAAATTAATCTGCAGAAAACTAAAGTAATGCTTAACAGTCTCGGAAGAGAACAGTAATTTACAAAAGGCAGCGAGGCACTGGAAGTCGTAAGGGAATACATCTACTTAGGGCAGGTACTGACTGCGGATCCGGATCATGAGACTGAAATAATCAGAAGAATAAGAATGGGCTGGGGTGCGTTTGGCAGGCATTCTCAGATCATGAACAGCAGATTGCCATTATCCCTCAAGAGGAAAGTTTATAACAGCTGTGTCTTACCAGTACTCACGTACGGGGCAGAAACCTGGAGGCTTACGAAAAGGGTTCTACTTAAATTGAGGACGACGCAACGAGCTATGGAAAGAAGAATGATAGGTGTAACGTTAAGGGATAAGAAAAGAGCAGACTGGGTGAGGGAACAAACGCGAGTTAATGATATCTTAGTGGAAATCAAGAAAAAGAAATGGGCATGGGCAGGACATGTAATGAGGAGGGAAGATAACCGATGGTCATTAAGGGTTACGGACTGGATTCCAAGGGAAGGGAAGCGTAGCAGGGGACGGCAGAAAGTTAGGTGGGCGGATGAGATTAAGAAGTTTGCAGGGACGGCATGGCCACAATTAGTACATGACCGGGGTTGTTGGAGAAATATGGGAGAGGCCAGTAACCTGGTTACGCCCTGCAGTGGGCGTAACCAGGTTGATGATGGTGATGAATGGGCCAAGGCAAATAAACTGCTAAATTCTGATAACAACTCAAATGATATTATTGAAATAGGTGACAAAATGCAGCACATGTAAAACTATAGTTATGACAAAATTTGAAAAGCACCTTGGCAAACTGCGGGAACCCTCGGCATTATGCCTGTTCTACACGCACATATGTTGCAGCACAATCTCTATCTCGGATGGAGACGCCTCCACACACCACTGTGTGATCTCCTCACAATAAGGTTAAAAAACCATCTGGCACAAGTTACCTGATGTGATTCATTTTGAAAGTGCTAGTCAAGTGCTGACGGTGGTAGAGCGAAAGTGAACTTCGTCCTTGTATGGAAGACTCGGCCGATGTTTTATCAATTGTGGCAGCGAAGCATACCATTTACAGCACACACAAATCTTAAATTAGACTGCTTGCTGATGCTGTACAGTAAATTCCTGTAAAGATACTAAATCACACAGAAAACATTTAGAATACAGAACTAATCGCATACTGGCTTGAATACATCTGTGCATTAGGGAAGCAAGGTACACAGTTGTAGCAAATTTTTACTCATGTATGAAATACTTGTATGACACTGCAGAGTTAATTTTTGAGTTCTTACATAACACTGGCTACATATAGTTAAATTTTGCAAGGCTTGGGGAAAATAATTAATAGTAAAACTATATATGTACACTGGCACTGAGAAATTGGTTATAATAGTGACAGCTTATAAGGGACCAGTGCAAAAAAATGCCCGTTTGTGAGACACCAAGTACCCATTTTACCACGAAGTGCTTCCTGGCCTTAACCCATATACAGAGCACTGGGAGGACCAGAGAGGGTAGAGTACATTGGCTTACACTGATCATGATGAGGTCCCGTCATCCAGCTAGCGCCAAGGTACAAGAAGGATGTCCAGCCGGCTATTGAGTGAAAGGAACAAAAGAGAGCATCAAGTCAGTTGAAAGACAGATTCGCAATGACAAATGAGGTGACCCGGTCACAACCATTCATTAGTAAACGCCAAGCAGTCGTGATTGCACTCCCATATGAAGCACTTATTAGGCTAAACGTTTGTTTCTTATTTAGAACAACACAAGTGAAATTTGTACAATAGCAGACGACTAAATTTGGTATGGTATAGATGAAGTAAACATTGCAGTTATATTTTTGTTTTGCTACAAAGTGAGAACGCTACAAGCGGCATAGTCAGACACAGGCGCGCGCGCAGGCAACGCTGTAACACATGCAAGAACAAAAGGGCACAAAATAGGACGAGTTCAGTCTGGTTCAGGATTACAGCCAGCACGTCGTCTTCGAATTCACTCCCTTCGGTTGATTCGTGCTACGTTAACCACAAAGACTAAAAAGCAGAACTAAGTTCTGACTGGTGTTGCGGAAGTCGTGGAGCGCGGTAGGTGCTGAACTGCTGAACGCAAGCAGAACCCTCGTATAAAAGTAAAGATGACGAAAACCCGCATGGCAGAAAAGCCCATCCATCAAGAAATGTCGCGGGTAACACATACAAATATTCACATTGTTGACGAAAAACGAAGTGCAATCTATTTCACTTACCGGAAAAAGTGTTATCCGAACGTGCGACGTACAAAAACGCATTGAAGGTGGCGAACGCAGATTCCGCCATTGCGGTAGTAAGCAGTGGGCGAAAACACGCACTACAGCCGATGTCACGAAGCACTGATGCAAAACACTCGGCAAACAGCATCAGTACAGCTAAATGACTCCAGTTAATATCCAGTATAAATGTACAGAACGGCTTAGAATGATGCACCACTGGTATAACGAACACGCGACCGAGAAATTGCGAGCGGCAGTGGCCGTTTTTTCAAACTTATTGCCTCCCAGTGTTTCCAGCACGGAATGAGATGTCTGACAAATTTGAGACGTGCCTACTTGACTGCCGACGAAGTGATAGCAGCGCGGTGGCTCACACCGCTGTGGTCACTGCGACATCGGCGTTTCGCTCCTGCTGCTGTCGGTACCTGCTACGCCAGCATAAAAGAAAGGTTTCCAGGCGTCGTGTGCGCGCCCCGCGTGGAAAACAATAACACGCCCTTGATTGTTGAAGTTCTTGTCCGATATCCTGTGGCGTAGCTAGGTCGTCTGGCACCCGGGGCCCATAGGTCTTCTGTCAGCCCCCTCCCCCCCCCCCGGCTGTAGTCGAGGAAGGCGAGGATATCAAGTTCCGGGTGTCTTCAGACGCCCCCCCCACCCCCCCCCTCCCGCTGGGCTCTTGCACCCGGGGCCCACGGCCCCCCGGCCCCCCTTGTTGCTACGCCACTGCCGATATCATTTAACATTAACGCTAACTTATTATGTTGCTTCCAACCAGTTCGATTTGTCTGTGGCGTCTTTTATTCGCTAACGCCGACGGCCGACAAAAAGATTTAAAAACGTTCTTGAGTTAAACGTTCTGGATGTTTTTACCAAAATAGGCTCTAGTGACACAAATAGTGCGTTTTACCGCAGATAGAGCATATACTAGCGTATTGCAACTGCTAAGGTTGTTTAGAGAGAGAGAGAGAGAAGAAACGTTATTAATGAATGGTCCGGCAGTTTCGTTGTGGTGGCCTCAGGTGGCGGCTCGAAGTCCTTCGACTCGGGCGGCATCTTTGGCTTGCCGGTCGGCACAGAGCTGGTCTGTCAACTCTGAACTTTTGAGAGTCGCCTCCCAGTGGCTGCGACGCCGATGGAAAAGGTCCCCGGCGGCCTCCGCAGCCGGGGCGGCGTCGGGAAGAAGCGAGCTCGAGGCTTCCCGTACTGTAGCAACGGCCGCGATTGCGGACGCGTCGTGAACGGATGTGGTCCCATAACCATGGTTTCCGGCACATTCCCAGAGCATGTGTCGCAGCTTTGCTCGCTGTTCGCAAGCTTTACAGGCATCTGTTGGATATAAACCCGGGTAGCAGTGATGTAGGACCGCGGGGCTAGTGTAGGGTTGTGTCTGGAGCAAGCGTAAAGTAGAAATTCTATTTGCAGTCTTATCATAGACCAAGATCTCTATAGCCATTTGTAGCCTTTTCAAGACGTTTTTAGGAGGTTCTGTGTTTCGTGGGAAGGCGGGTTGCGTGAGGGGGAATGCCCGTCTTGACAGATAGTAGTGTGTGGTTACCTCAAGGAACGTGAGCAAGGGTTCCTCGCGGGGCAGGGGACTGCGGAGGCGGCGCGGTCAGCGAGTCCTCGCGCGGCCTCGTGTGCGCCCTCGCTAGGGTTAGAAGGAGCACCCTCACTCGACCCCAAGTGAGCGGGATACCAAGTCTGAGAAAGCGGAAATCTACTTTTGGCCCTTTGGAGAGAGCGGAGAGCCTGATGGGAGACTATCCCGGTTTGGTAGGCCTTAATGGCTGCCTTGGAATCGCTACATATTGCCGGTCTGCGGCTATCGAGCATAACCAGCGTGATTGCAACCTGTTCGGCTACCACGGACCTCGAAGTGTGTACCGTAGCGCAGCAAGTGAGCCTGGAATGGGAGTCGACGATGGAGACGGCGAATGCCTCTTGGTGGACATAAGCCGCGGCTTCCACGAAGCTTGCCTAATGTGGTTGTGGCGAACATGTTCGAGTAGAGCTGTACCACTGGCCCGACGACTGCCGACGTTGTTCGCGGGGTGCATATTGCGGGCAATGGGTGTGATGGAGGCCTGACGTCACTGTGAATCTGCACGGTGTCGGGGCACTGGTCGAGAAGGTTGGGGCCCATCTCGTCGACTATCTTGCAGCCTGCCGGTGTGCTGGATAGCCTTAGCAGATGTGAGCGCTCTTGCGCCTCGATTATGTCTTCGATCGTGTTGTGCACTCCGACCTTGAACAGTTTTCGGTGTGAGTGCTTACGGGTAAGCCGAGGGCAAGCTTAAAGGCCTTTATCATGAGGGAATTGAACTTGTTCCTCTCTGCAACATGCCTTGTTATGCATGGGCGCCAAGTATGAAAGGTGGCAGAGCACAAAAATGTGCATAATGTGGATGAGATTGTCTTCCTTGATTCACCGGTGCCTGGTGACGATCCTCCGGATGAGGCCGAGAGCACTCTCCGTCTTGGCGGTGATCTTTCTGAGTGCGGTTCCAGTGGCTCCGTTAGACTCGTTATACATCCCCAATATTCGGAGCGAAACCATTCTAGCCACCGAGGACCCGTCACCAGTGAAAAGCCGTATTTCGCTTTCGGACGCTGGTTTCCAACCACGATGGCCACCGCCTCTAGGTCTTTGCTTGTAAAGAAGTAATTCAGATTTGGATGGAGAACATCTGAGCCCAGTGGGACGGAGGAAGCGCTCGGTCGCATCGATGGCGCTCTGCATGGCGGCTTCAACTTAGCCGTTGCTCCCGCCGACGCACCAGATGGTGATGTCATCTGCGTAGATGGTATGCTTGATTCCTTGAATCTCCAATATCCAACATCCAATAGATCTTATCTAATAGATACTCATATTGACAACACTTGCATTCACAAGATATCTATTGTACTACACATGGCTGTTTCTGCACTATCTAATATATATCCACTCGATGTGCCTTGTACTATTTTTGGCTGTTTCTTTTATTCGTCATGCATGCATGCACTGGGCCTCTTCAATTTGTTGTCCCAGACTAGCCCACACTGCTCCAGACTGCTTGTGACACTACTACAGCTACTATTACAATATTGGCGTACGCAGCTTCTCAGACAGTCGACTGTTTGGGACAACAAATCAAAGTGCTGCTGTTACTAAGCAAAGAAAACTCCGTTGCCACCACTAGCATTTTTATAGTGAAACTTCTTATTCGTATCAACCGTTTGACAAGTATGTAATGATGTGCAAAATATTTGCAGTGAAATACTATGGCAGACTGCAGCTGTCTCATGAAAATAACGTGAACAATAAAGATAGAACATAATGCCATCTCTTGGTTTCTGAAAGGCAGAATGAGCACTTGACACACGAACCAATATAAAAATATCACATATGCACAACCACTAAGCATAAACATACTAAAGAATAAATAAAATAAGTCATTAGCAGCAACGATTGCAAAGGAACACTTCTCACAGTGCAGTGTTGCATTCTCTCCGGTAAAATAAAACACGAATGGCACATTGTCAGACTTAATTCTCATGAACGAAAACAAGATTCACATATGGAAACTTCAAAGCCCTATATGACTAGCCTTGTATTCAGCAAAAGAAAATATAGAAACGTAGTGAAACATAAAAGAGAGCAGCAGCTCAAGGCCCAAAAGAGCAATATATCCTATACGAAAAACAATCTGAAAACCATCAATACGTTAGCACAATGTTAAATTCTGTACGAGAAGCAGGCAACCCCCTGCAGCACAAGGGTGCCAAATTAGCTTCTCCATAAAGGAGAAAAATTAGGAACGCAGTTGCTGCATAAAAAAAAATAGTTTTAACATTTGTTTTTGCTCTCTTTGAAGACTGTTGTAACGAGGAAGTCATTTTCCTCGTATAAGTAAGCATGCAGTACAAGTACAAAGATGGTATGCTGTATAAGTTATTCGAGTAGAATAACTATACGATATTTCCACGCGAGTGAGACTACAACCAATTCGTGTGTATATTCATGGATCACAACGAATGTCAATGTAGTTGTAGTTAGTGGTTATCTGGCACCACAGCACACTTGGCTTCCACTAGTCAACCAAATGCAGTGGTACTAGGCCACGCCATGCTGGTGAGAGTGCTGAGCCACTTGTAGCAGTATCAGATCAACCCTTTACATTTAAACTGCCTCACTGCTTTCCGTACTCAGCCTGACATCACGTAACATGATTCTATATTTGTCACATTTTTGAAAACATACATCTCTACTTAAAATGCAATCAGGTGCCACGAAAGGCCAAAGCATTGATTCAGCTGATGCTGGAGACGAACTGCTTTATCTATATCTGAACATTATCTGGTTCGAGTTCATAAACTGTGCTCAACATAGCAGCAGTGGTTAATTGCATTGGCTCCCGCAGCACTAGTACCAAGGAAACAAGTTACAGTGAGTGCTGATCTTAAGGTTGCCACTTCAAAGGGAACATTATTTTTGGGTGCTGAAGATAGCGAGGTTTAACCTTGTAGTCACTACCGTGACTACAAATTAGACCGCTACCAGGTTCGAAAGAGGAAGATAGTTTGTCAGCACTGCTAAATACACACGGTACGATGTTATGTGGGGCAGGAGGGCGAACCGTACTTGGAAGATCACTCTCTTGCTGGCTGGCTTGAGCATTCTAAACCTGAAAAAGAGGACAGAATCTTTACAGCTGTGCAAACACATCGCTTATTACTTACCCCGCATTTAGATATTCACCCTTACTTGAAGCCCATGCTTGACTGTCACTATAACGACAGTTGCGAACGTGCCCAAGACACTCACTGCCTCTCCTTGGGCGCGTTCGCGTCGGTCTTGACCGAATGAAGCATGGGCTTCAAGATAACGCACATTTCTGAACGTGTGGGTAAGACATACAAGGTAGCTTAAGACGCCTAAAGTGACAGGTTTTCAGGTTCTCTAAATTCAGTGATAAGGTTAAAATCCCAGAGTATAAATCCACACCTACAGGATCTTTATCATGGAGGCATCTGCTTAAATGGTACCACTGACAATAAAATTTGTCCTTGCAAGTAGCAGAGCACAACAAAGCTTTGTATAATGTGCAAGAAGATCGACTGTTCAAGAACACGTGAGAGCACATGGCTTGTGCCTACAAATGATACAAGCACGTAATAATGCACGCTAGACACAGGAACTATGTAAACGTACAGAGGAGAAACAAAGCGTGCAAAATATCGTGTAGCTCTACAGACAGCCCTTATTACAAGAGACCTCCACCGGCAGACAGAACAAAAGCAATCCATGCATGGTGACTACCTCACAATATCGAGCACCACTATGGAAAACGTGTGCCAGAAGCACTGAAACCATCGTGCCGTTTTGCACAAAAGCGGCGGACCGCGAGAAGCACGTACAGTACAAGACCAGGGCGAGTAGATGATGAACTGAAACATGGGACAAAGCGAGACAGATAGGAACGTAGCTTCTCTATCGCCATTTGTTTCAGGTTGCAGTTCAGTTTTTCAAACTAGTCTTATACCCGTGCCACATTGGCGAGGTTAATGCCATTAAGAGTTTAAGACCTTAAGCTCATTAATTTCATTAGATTTCGATTGCTGCTACACGCGCATAGTTAATGACATTAAATGTTGCGATGATGATAGCTGCAGTGAAACGTAAGTTTCTTGCCTATCGTAATACTGTAAAAAACTGTTATCTAGGGCACAGATCTTTAAGAAATGGCGTGAGAAATATTAATAGGGGCATTGTATGTAGTCTGCTTCAGGAAGGTACCCAGCCGTAAACTGTTTGAAGCCAAAGCTAGCTCGACGGCCGATCCATAGTGTCGCCGAAGCATTGAAATTGGAAGAATGGTGCTCACAGCTTCCAAGCTCTCAAGCAGCGATACTGAATAATTTGACTGTGTGCTCCAGTTCATTCTGGAGTACGTGCTTCTTCGAGCCAAGCATAGTTGAGAAATTCAAAGGCTTCAGTATGAGGCCAACAAGGCACGGAGCCGCCGCCGTGCAATCGAACAGCTTCTCCTGGCTAACGCGCTCACGATTAGTGCCCTAGCCATGCGTAGCGGCAAGATCGCCTGCTGATCTCTACGAAAATAAAGAACTCCTCTTAAAAACTTTCAGAATACAGTAGTTGTTTTTATCTACAAGTTAGCTTAATATCGTCAGAATGTGGTCACCATGGCCACGGCGAGGACATGCATTGTAAACGAGAGTACGCATTCGACGGCCAAGCGAGTTGTCATAATTGTAAGAACGCACTACGTTGCGAGAAATAGCAATTTTTTAAATAAAGTGAAGAATATATTAATTGTTATTCACTAAGAATTCGTTTAGTCTCGTCAGTATGTGGAGACACTGGGAACGAGAGTACGCATTTGACGGCAAAGTGAGTTACGCGAACGCACTACGTCGCAAATGGCATTAAGCTTTGATGTGATTAAGCGTGTCCGTGTGGCAGCCCGCGAGTGACCTTAAACTTTAGAGCATTAGCCAGTTAATGTCATTTTCTGTGCCCGTCTGGCAGGGGTATTAGCTATGCACCAATTGACTCAGTTTAATACTATTCCGAGAAGAAACACCACCGACATGCCTTGAAGGGTATTGCCGAAACCGCTGGGCGTTTGCGTTGTGCATCAGCTCTTCCGGCCCATGCTAAGCACTCATTACCGGCATAAAAGAGAAGAAAGTACAAAAACAAACCACCAACGTACCTTGAAAACCATGTGCCTACTGACGAGCGGACATCACTGCAGACATGACGAGAATAAGAAATGAAGTTTCACAGCATCAGCGCCGCAACCTAAAAGTGGTTCGTTGTGAGAAAGGAAAGGTTGGCGCTATCTTGCTACCTTTTGCAGCCCTTCAGGGAGCACTGTATAGAGCAGCACGGCTCAGCCATAGGAAAAGCTCAGGGCCACTATTGGAACACAAGCTCACACATGCCCGCATATGCTTGCTTGCTGCACCATTGCCATGGCTGCGCTTATGGTGACGTATGACCGGCACGCCACTGTGAGAATAATTGATAATTGGGCAATAATGCTGCGTAAAATCGCTTTCAATTTTTTAACTTTTCTGATGTCTTTAAACGCGATTTTCGATTTAGTGCAAAATTTGTGGCGGGCTTCCGGCTCCTTGTTTTCGAGCATGCTTTCGACGCACATGGCCTGCGAGATGGAGTGTCAAGTGTCGGAGGCCACAAAATAACTTCCACACGGGAAGTTTGCCACAGTTTTAAAAACGTTTCTTGGTACTCAACAAATGTAAAGTGCCTTGATATAATTTTCATCAGCTGTTTCTACTGTATATATCATTTAATTCCCAAACGTACTGTACCTTGTTTTTTCAGTTACTTTTTCAAAGTCGGAAATAAAGAAGTCATTAATAGCAAAAAAAAGCAGATGTCTATGGACATCCACTGCATCGTAACTGATGACACGGTGCGATCGTCGCTTCAAACTACAGGCTCCAACTGCGCAGCATCTTCCACGTCAAAATCATAGAAGCGTGCGTAGACAATGCGAACGCGTTGGGGGACCTACAATGCATGTCTAAAGTACAAACCTTATGAACGTTCCATGGACATCCAAATTTTTTTGGCCATACGTCTGATGAACGAACTAAATAAACGTTCATTGGACATTCAAAACTTTGATGCCATTGTACGTCCCTTAGATGTATGTGCATGCAAAGGGTGTCCATAGGACATCCCATTTTTTGCTGGATGTTTTGGATCAATCCGGCACATCTATTGCATGTTTGTGGCTATCTGGGTATCTACAGGATATTGTGGACGTCTGTTAGATGTTGCATATATCCAACCCTGACATCCCCACAGCGTACCACTTACATGTTCTGGATGCATTTGCGATGACCCATAGTACATCCAAACAATGCTTTCTGGATAAAACTGGATATCTATTGGACGTACTGAATGTCCAAGGTGCACCATATTATGGACATCTAATGGATCTATCGGGGTTTAAGATTCTGCACTCCCGCTGGCAATGGAACTGCCGTACATCTTGGTAGCTGAACTGTTTTCTATGTAGACACGCTTGCTGCCCCGGACAAATAAGTACGCTCACGTTGTGTCCATTGTACTGGTGCTCGATTTTGTCGAAGTGGACACGTATGCTGCACTACGCTGGTAGTTGAAATGTTTTTAGTGCAGATGCAATGGTTTCTCCAGAAAGACTGGCCCACATACCACCGCTGGAATATGTGTGCACTTGCTCTCCAATTGGTAGCACTGAACGTTTAAGTATTCCCTCTATGTATGCTTGTCAGATAAGTGGGCAGGACTACATAATCAAATTTTTGCGGCTTGCAATTAAACATATAACAGCACAATTAGGCTACAATGCAAAATACATACTAAATTCTGTTATGACCTCCGAAAATGAATCTGCCTAAAAGAAAACGCTGGAGTTAGGAATCGCGGCAGCAGCCGCGAGCCAATTGACCTCCGTGCTTTTGTCGCTTCAACGCGTACGAAACATGGAAAGCACAATGCATATGAAGCTACCGACACTACGCGCGCTCTGCAAACATCGCAGATCGCTTTGAAGATGAGGCCCATGTGGGCGTGCACTTTAGCCACGTTGCAGACCGCTTTCAAGACACGCGAGCGCCGGCAACGCGTCCCTACGGCGGTCGCCAAAAGGCTGTTTCACATGGCTGGATTTTCAGTCAGCGACACAGCGAATTCCGTCGCTCAGTGACCGCCACGACGTCGTGGCCTCTCCGCGACTGGATTCCAACAAGTTGGTCGCGCCTTCGCTGAGTCGCAGTGATCGGCGCGATGTTTGAGGGGAAACGTGTGACGAAACATACAGCCGTCAAGAATAGGCGCTTTCTTGTTTTACCGCGCGTTGGTAGCTCTGTGGAGCAATGTAGCGCGCCAGTTTTAGCTATGTTTTAGTAGGGCGTACCCGCCAGCATTTGCGGCTTAGGAGTTTCATAAGCATTTTTCTTCTCTTCCGCTTACACAATTCGTTTAAAAGGAGAAGCTGCACGCTATCCAGGTCGGGAGAAGGACGCCGCTTCAACATGAGGCACGTACCCACTCGATCGCCATCGTCGTCAACCTCTTCATCGCTACAAATTGCGCCAGCTGCGTATACATGTACACTCAATAGTAGCTTGTTCTTCTGCGAAAGCAAATACTCATCCAGGAAAAAAATGTTGTGGCTTCCATAGTAACAACGAAACTAGAGTACTAAATGGAATCACCTCACCGACGCTGCACAGGCCGCGCGATCATACTTGCGGTGTTGTGCAGCGCCTTAGTCACCATATCTGCAAGCTGTCGTAAGGTCTCAACGCTTTTAAACGTTGAAAAATGGTGTACTTATTCTATTATCGAAAAATAATAGAAAAATTCCAATATTTGACTAGTTTTGATGTTTTTTTATTTAAAGATGTAGGCATGGGTACTGTTTGATCCGCACCGATGGCACCGGCTGTTGGAATCTCAGCGCGGCCACCAGCTGTTGGAACCTCAGTGCTGACGCCCGTTATTGCAACTGGGTCGCAAGCCCCAAGGGTAGCGTTGGCCTGGCGGCCTGGGGCACACTGGAAGCATCCGAAGGTCCCAGCAAAGCATGAGGCGACTGCTAACAGAACAACTTGTTTATTCTAGCATCGCAAAGAGCGGGCGGTCAGGTCGACCGAAGTAGAGAGACGGGAGAGCACGTTACTCAAGAGCAGAAATCGGAGCCTCTCTCCTGGCGTCCGGGGGCAGCTGCTCTTATACTCTTGGGGTCGCGGGCAAGAAGGAAGGTCACGAGATGACACCACGTGACAGCGGCGACGGACGGACTGAGAGACACGTTGGAACAAGGAGGTGACGCATCAGACGGGCCGGCGCCGGTCAGACCTCCTCGCTTCACACTGGGGGAGCTCCTCTCCCCGGCTGCCGCGCTTTGACAAGCGTGGGCACACACACACACACGCACACACAAAGACACGTGGCACTGAACATGCCGGGACGCGCTCGCCGGGGATGCGTCGCGGCCGCTCCGAACGGGCCAAAATGTCCGCCGCTTTGAACGAAGCCCCGGCGTACGTTGCATCCGCGCCGGCTTTAGTGCGCGTCGTAGGCGAAACGTAACAGTACTTCGTGTGTAGGCGCGGGGGAACCTTGCGCATCGCAGCGGCGGAAGTCGCGCTGCCGCAAACGCATGTGAAAGCCATCAGCGAAAATCGCTCTGTGACGTACCCGGCAGAACAATCTTTTTCGCCCCAATCGCGCTAAGCGAAACAGCCTAAAGGCGTCCGCTACTGCGTCCGCGATTCGCGTGGCAACGCCGCAGTAGACGCTGCGGTAGTGTCCACTGTACAGAGCGGCGGGCGAGGAGGACGTCGAGGCACCGTAGCAGCAGCCGGAGAAAAACGCCCCTTCTCCCTCGCCTCACCACCCTGCCTCGCGCGCCACAGGAGAGGACACGCATCCAGGCAAAGGTCGCGTTCCTCGCTCGCGCATGCGAGACTGAATCGCGTTCGCCTAAAGCCACTTATGCAGTTTCAGGGGCTTTACTTTCGGCGGCTCACCCTCACACGCTTTCACTCATGGAACCTCAAGGCGACGGTGACGCCGAAGGTAGAAATCCGCCTGGAGTGTCCATATAATTGCTATCGCAGGAGGAGGAATAAACATTTATTGATGAGGCATAAAAAAATGGCGGAAGGGAGCGGTGCAGGGTGGGTCCCTATTCCAAGACTCCAGTGGCCATCGCGACCCGCTCAGCTTGGTCCAAGATGCCCTTCTGGGCCTCGAGGTCAGCATGAGTGAGGATGGCCTCCCAGGGCTCCCTTATAGCAAGGTGAGTACCAAAGGTGAAATAATGGCATGAGGTCTTTTGGCGCGCTCCTATGTTACGTGAGGCAATGAAGGCCATGACCCGCACCACGGGCAAGAGTTAGTGTACAAGGTTGGGTTTATTTTATGGTATCTACCCAAATGTGGGTAGGTATCCATCTGTATTCTTCCATATTTCTGCGCCTCCTCTACATTGAGTAGTTTGTGTGGTGGGGCGTACTGTTGCCGGGTTCTTCGCTGGTGCTCCAGTATATCGCGGACCAGTAAGCGATCGTCTTTTTCATCCTTGTGCGTATCTCCAACTCGGTTAGTAAAGCCTCGAGCTAGAGTGTGTGCCTGTTCGTTTCCCGAGATACACTCATGGCCAGGACACCTTAATATTGCATAATCTTCTTTGAATGTGTCACCTATGATCTTAAGGGCGACTTGTGGCATGTTGCCTTGTAGATACATTCTGCATGCCACTTGTGAGTCGGACATTACTAAAGCTGAGCTGTTTTGCGTTTCCTTGTATGCGATAGCGAGAGCAATTACCGCTGCTTCCGCTGTAGCAGTGCACCTAGTGCGTATCGAGGCTGATGTGTGAAGCGTTCCGTGGCGTGTGGGTTGAACTGCCACTATTACATGTCCTTTGCTAAATCTGGCTACATCAGTATACATTATGTCTTGATTACGGCCAAAGGTTTTCTGAAGATGTTTAGCTCTCGCTTGTCTTCTCGCTGCGTGATAAGTTTTGTTCATGCTGCGGGGGATTGGGGAGACCACTATGCGCTCGCGTATTGGATCCGGCATTGGGGTCGTTTGTTCCTTGGAGTACTGCGGTCGCATTGGGTAGCCTAAACGCGACAGAACGTTTCTACTTGTGCTTGTGAGGCATAGTCGTTCTCTTTGTGTCATAAGAACGGCTGCTCTTAACACTTCAAATGTGTTGTATATGCCTAGAGCTTGCACCCTCTCGTTTGCCGCATTCTTAGGATGCCCAAGCGCTGCCTTATACGCGCCACGTATTAGTAGGTCGATTTCTTTGATTTCCGACAGGGTTACCTCTTGATATGGTAGTCCATATATTATTTTGCTAAGAATAAAAGCCTGGACTAGTGTTATGGTTTCGTTTTCGTGGAGCCCTTTGCCTTTCTTTGTAATTCTGCTTATTAGTCTAGCGATGCTCCTCGTGCTTGACTTTAGAGTCGCAATGGTGTGAGTGGCTTTTTTGTTGTTTGTAACCAGAGTCCTAGTATTCCGATCATATTTCTTTCTGGTAACGTCTGGTCACCCATAGTTAGGTAGATGCTCGACTTGTTTCTGTCGTTACGCCCGTGGATCCGGATAAACTCATAACATCAGGCTGTGGTTCGGACTATGTGCTTTCGCTCCTGATCTCGAGCTCTGATTTTTCCGGAGCGCATTGCATACCGTTTTGTTCGGCGAAGTCTCTCACCGAGTCGATAGCCTCCTGGATAGTTTGTTCTTTTTGCCCTAACGAGCCTTTGCAGGCCCATAACGTGATGTCGTCTGCGTAAAACGCGAAGTTGAGGTCGTTAATTTTCTCTAGTTGTCGTGCCAAGCGGTTCATTGCGACGTTAAATAGAAGTGGTGAGACGATGGCACCCTGTGGTGTGCCTCTGTTAGGCATTGGGAGTTTGGAAGATTGAATATTTTCCATACCTATTGTGGCTTTACGTTCAGTAAGGAAAGAGCGGATGTAATTGTGGATCTTAACTCCACAGCCCATTCTTTCGAGCTCTTCAAGTATGAGGGTATGGGAGATCGTATCAAAAGCGCTTTTTAAGTCAAGCGCTTCTATGATGTTCTCTCCCCCTGTAGGGACATTTTGCAGCACGTCATCTCGTAGCCTTACGAATATGTCTTGTGTAGAAAGATGTTGTCTGAAGCCGTACATGTTGTGCGAGAGAAGTTCGTGCCCTTCGATATAGCTGGTAAGCCTGATATGAAGGACCTTTTCGAAAAGTTTGCCTAAGCAGGAGGTTAGAGATACTGGCCTGAGATTCTGCAATGTTCTTGCTTTCCCCGGTTTAGGTTATAAGATGATGGTCGCTTCTTTCCATTGATTAGGAAGCTCTCCCGTTTCCCAGATTTTCTCATTGAAGTACCGGGTTAGGCGTTCCAGTTGCTGATCACTCATATTTCTTAACATACCATTCGTGATGCCGTCCTCGCCTGGGGCTGAGTTACGTTTTAATGCTAGAGCGGCGGCATATACTTCTTGTTTCGTTGTGGGTGCATCAAGCTTGGGATTGGCCATGCTTTTGTAATCTCTCTTATCGATGTTATCTCCTCCTGTCCCGATGTGTCTGTCTGCCAGGGTTTGGGTCAAGGATGCGTCATTCCCCTTAAATTCTCCTACCAATGTGCGTAATGCTCTAGTAGTGACAGTTTTTGTATTGTATGGGTCAAGCATGCTCCGCAAAATTACCCATGTATTCGTTGTTGAGAGCGTTCCTCGTAACGAGTCACAATATTGTATCCAGTTGCTCGCTTGTAGTTGCCTAGCATACTCATTTGCTTGTTCTGTCAGTTGTTCAATTCTAGCTCAGCTTTCTGTTTAAGCGCTGTCTCTTCCATCGTTTAGTAAGACTTCGCCTGTCTTCCCACATATGGACGAGGTGGGTATCCACTACTGGTGTTTTTTCGCTTAGCGCGACGTGCTTTGTGTTAGTTTGGTATGCCTGCATCATTTCGTCTACCCATTCTTCTATTTTATCTATTGGGTGCTCAGGGATCGGGTAATGTCTATATGCAGTCCAGTCTGTAAGTTTCGCGTTTCTGAAAGGCTTTTTTAATTTGGGAGTCGTAGTGGAGTAACTAATAATGTAATGGTCACTTCCCAGGTTTTCATCCAGATTCATCCACTGTCCCTCTTTTGCGTTAAATGTAAAGGTGAAGTCTCGGTACGTCTCCGCAGACGCTATTTCCAAGTCTCGTGGGGGCGAGGGGTGAGGTTTCTAGTTGCATGTTATATTTCTCTACTGCTTCTACTAGGTTTCTGCCCTTTTCTGTATTTGTCCTATAACCCCAATTGGTGTGGGGAGCATTAAAATCCGCGACTAAAATAAACCTGTCTTTTTTTTCCAGATGTCCAAGTGCCCATTCAAGCATCTCGGGAAACGCAGTCTGCCGTTCTTTCGGTGGGCTGTACACGTTGCCAATAAACGTTTTGGTTTTACTCCTTTTTGTAGTGTGTAATTCGATCAATTGGTGCTCTGTTGAGCGTTGGTGATAATAGTGTTCAGTGGCCGCGATATTCTTGTGCACCAGCGTCACCACTCTAGGATACATGGCATATTGAAAGGTGTAGTAGTCTCTAAGCTTAACTACTCCCTTTCCAATTTCCTGAAGACAGATGACGTCCGGTTGAATAATGGCGGCGTCTAAATAAGCTTGTAGTGCTGCCGCTTTTTTCTGAAAAGAGCGGCAGTTCCATTGCCATATCTCAGCGGTGTTTGTGGTTCGGGTTGTTTTACTGGCCATGGTTAGCTACGATTTAGGTATCCGTCGAATCGGAAACAGCCCCGCTTTTCACCTTTCTCGCCGTCGGTGTTCCGGGGTTACTGCTGGCTCTTTTTCGTGATGTTTGCTGCAGTTTAGACATTTGTTCGTCTACATAAACTTTGTGGTTCTGCACCTCAGCAAATAACTGCTGTTGAAACGTTTGCAGAGGCTGAATTTGTTCTACTACCTGATTCATCATTCTTTCAATGTTGCTAATTGTTGTTTGTTGGGCGGCAGGCTTATCCCCTTGTGCTGGTTTAGCTTGCCCAATTTTGGTATTCTGAAACTGTGACTTCAGCGTTGCCATCTCGATTTTAAGTTCTTCTACTGTTTGTTTAAGCAGACGATTTTCAGAAAGGTTTCTTTGGTACTCAGGGTTGGCGGTTATTGGAGCCCCTTTTCGTGCCATCCCCGCCCAGCTCACCTTATGTCGGGTCGAGTCTCCCATTGCCACTGATGTCCTGGATGGGGTAGGGGATCTGGATGACATTCGGTGGTGTCTGGAGGTGGAGTGGTCAGATAGCCCTTGGTCTCAATTCTTTTGTAGTTCTTGTGATATTGGTTTTCGAATTTGGGGTTCCGACGTTGGAATGTCCCCTTGAGTCCGCAGTGGAGGCCAGTCGTCATCGTCCGTATCGTCTGTGTCAGACCGTCTCCGTTTTGGTGGCGATGACTTGATTGTCTTGCCCGGCGTTTTGCCGGCCATCTGGTTTGGTGATTTTGGCTGCGGTCGCTGTGGTGGCAGCTTGAAACGACGTTTACACTCCTTGGATCCCGTGAGATGCTTTTCTCCGCAGGTGGCGCAAACAGGGTTGCAGTCGTGGTCTGGTTGTGGCTCTCGAGTGCCGCAGTTGTGAGATACCGGCAGGTGGGGGTTCGGGCAGACGTCTGTTCTGTGACCCGTTTGCTTGCAAGTCTTGCAGAATTGTGTGGTATTCTTGTATGGGAAGCAGGGAAGCTCCCTTCCCATATAATAGACGTATCGCGGTATGATGGGGCCAAAGAAGGTAATTACCGCTGTTTTCATTTCACCCAATATCCTAGCTCTTAGTATATCGACGCCTTGCGTACGAGAGACGCTGGCATCGGCGTCGAGAGCAGTCGCACCTCACGTCGGATCCGCCAATTTTCGGCCCTCGTGTCGGTTCTTCTATCCCTATCCGGACAGTTTCTTCATGAGTGGGTGAAGCAAGTCGTCAGGACCATATCGATACCAATCGTATACCAATACTCGCCCGGGGTGGCCCAGGAGAGTTTTGGGAAGCCCTTGACCACGCCGTGCGCCGACCTAGGCCTATCCGGCCTAGCTCGAGTGCGGCCGCCAGCACGCCAGCGCGCAGACGAAGGGACGACCACCCGGCCGCCCGCCGCCGCCTCGTCGCCCATCTCCCGGCTACCCACCGCCATGGAGATCGCTGTCCAAGGACAAGAGGTGACCCCCGATGAACTTTCGGATGCTTCCTGGCAGACGCCAGGCCTCCGCGCCCAAGAGAAACGCCGCGCAGCGTTGCGCCTCGCCGCCGCCGACGCAGCTAAATCGCCGCGTTCGAAGCAGGCAAGTGCTTCGCCTCCTCAGCCCCGCCGCCACGCTCCACTCCCTCGCCTTCCGGCCGACACGATTCACCTCGTCGGCCGCCCCAAAACCCCCGTCGACCTCACCAAACTCCAGCCTTGGCATTTGTACACCGCCTTGCTGCAAGCAGCGAGCCTGCAAGACCTCCCGCCCGCATCTCGCGACACGGTGCGGATCCACCCGGTCAACAACACCTTTACGCTCAGCGTCGCGGAATCGGCTCGCGCTCAAGCCTACCTCCGCATCACCTCCCTCACGGTGTCCGGCACCACTATCGCCATCCACCTCTACGCCCCACCGCCGGACGACGCCCTACGGGGCATACTCTACCACGCCTTCGACGACTTCACAGATGAAGCCATCCTTGACGATCTGCAGGCAAGCAATCCTGCACTTTCTATTGTGGGTGCCCGCCGTATGGGCAAGACTCCCCACATCTTGGTCACCCTCACGGACCCCAAACTACCCCGGTGGATCTTCTACCATGGAGTCCACCTTCGCCTCCTCCCTTTCCACAACAAGGTGGAGGCCTGTTTCAACTGCCGCTCGACTGGCCACCGGACCGACGTGTGCCCCAAGCCACAGCAAGACAGGTGCCGTCGTTGCGGCGACTTTCACCCCCCACCGCTCGAGGGCTCGCCCCCGACTTGCACCCCCCGCTGCATCGTTTGCAACGGGAATCACTCAACGCATAGTTCCAACTGTAAGCACCGCTACGTGCAGCGCCCTCAACCCCTGAAGCAAACGGGACGCCGTCCTCCGCCGCCTCCGCCGCCTCCGCCCTCCAAGTCGACCAGTGACTTCCCACCCCTCGCTCCAGCGGCGCCCAAACCCGCCTCTAAGCCCAACCAGTCGACGTGGTCCCGCGGCCCCCCCGGCGCTCCCTCGGCGTCCTCCTCGCCGCAGGTCGTCGCACTGCAGCAGGAAAACGCCTCCCTACGGCAGCAGCTCACTGCACAAACCGCTACACTTGCGGCACAGAAGACCCAAATTGAATCCTTCCAAGCCCAACTACGAGCTCTTGAGGAGAAGCTTGAGGCAGCCATCACGCTCCCATCATGTCTGCCCTCCTCAATCGCCTCCTCCTCTGACATGGATGTTCAGACTTGCGAAGGAGGCACTAGCAAACGCCGCAGACCCAACACCCCTCCTGCATCTCTCCACTTTTCCGAAGAGGTCCAGGCAGCCATCAAGACGACCCTGGTGGACCTAGAAAAACGGCTGGATAGCCGTTTCAGCTCGATATACCAGCTTCTCACGGCACAACAAGAAGCCCTCAATGCCATGCGCACCGACCTCACTGCCTATCCCCCCGCCACGTCCTTCCAATCTCTCCAAGAGACGGTGGATAGCCTTCAAGCTTCCATGCTCGCAACCATCCGAGCCAAGCCACCGCTCCACGTCCGCACCACCTCATCCTCTGCCGCCCGTCCCTCGCAAGCACCAGCCGAGGCAATACCTCTTTCTTCCGCTACTAATCATGGCTGACCGCTCTGTCGTCACCGTTTGGCAGTGGAACTGCCGTGGTTTTCGCCCCAAGCGTAACCACCTCCTTCTACACCTTCAACAACTGGACCCCTCGGTCTCTCCTGACGTCATCGTTCTACAGGAGACTCACGCCACCACTTCCCTCTCGGGTTACGTCGCCCATGACCAAGTAGCTCATCACCCTCTGCCCCATCCCGTCACGGCCATCCTCACTCGGCGGACGCTCACGGTCAATCGAGCCGATCTGCCCTTCCCTACGGTCCACCATGTCTTTATCGAGGTCCTACCTCAGCGACGTGAAGACCCCTCTCTTTTTATTCTTAATGTTTATACCCCCCCACGCGTCACCAAAGACCTGTCGCTCGTTGCTCTGCTCCGTGCCGCTGCAGCGAGAGCAGCCAAATCCCCCCTCCTCGTTCTCGGTGACTTCAACGTCAGGCATCCGGACTGGGGTTACTCCAAGGCCGATGGCCCCGGCGCGAGGCTGTGGCAGCTCGCACACGACCTCCACCTCTCCCTGCTTACCGACCCCACGCAACCCACGCGCATCGGCAACAGCGTGTGCCGCGACACCACTCCGGACCTCAGCTTTTGCCGTTACGTGCACGACACGCGCTGGTCCAATACACATCAGTCCCTGGGCAGCGACCACTACGTCCTCGCCATCCAAGCCCGTACCTCCCCGTGCAAACCGCGCCCACACACGACCCGCTATACGGATTGGGATGCGTTCCGAGCCCGCCGGCTGCACTCTGCCACCCCCGACATCGAGGACCTTTCGATGTGGACCGACCAGCTACTGGCGGACCTCGACGGGGTCACCGCCTCGATCCCCACCACGGAGGACCATCCGGCAATTGACTCCCGCCTCGCCCACCTCTTAGCCGCTCGCACGAGCCTCACCAACCGTTGGCATAAGCAACGTCACAACCGTCGCCTGCGCCGCCGCATCGCATACCTCGATCGCGAGATCGAGCATCACACAACTGTACTCGCCCGCCAACAGTGGGAGCAGCTTTGCTCAGGGATCTCCGGTCAGTTGGGCTGCAAGCAATCGTGGCATCTCCTCCGCCACCTCCTCGACCCTGCTTCCGCCAAGTCAGTCGCTCGGCAACAATTACAACGCATTGTCCGGGCCTACCCCGGCGACACACCGTCGCTGATAGCAGACCTGGCCGCCAAGTACCTCCAGCTGACACCCCCTGGCACCTCTTCTCCCCCTCTCCCGTCCTACTCCGGGGCCCCCAACCCCGAACTAGATGCCGATATCATGGAAGCTGAAGTCTACGCGGCGCTACACAAGCTCCGCACCACCTCTGCCCCCGGTCCAGATCGCATTCCCAACAAACTACTCCGAAATCTTGATGCCCCTTCGGTCCTTGCCCTCACTTCGTTCCTGAATGAGTGCTGGCGCTCCGGCAACCTCCCCCAGTCGTGGAAACACGCTCGCGTGGCTTTCATCCCGAAGCCGGGCAAGAAACTCACAATCGAGAACCTCCGGCCCATTTCACTCACATCGTGCGTCGGCAAGCTCATGGAGCACGTCGTCCTAGCTCGCTTGCAAACGTACACCGACGCTCACCACCTCCTTCCCCACACCATGATTGGTTTCCGCCCCCACCTCTCCACACAAGACGTCCTCTTGCAACTCCACCACGACCTTCTCGATCCGCCCACCTTCTCGGACACTAAGGCTCTCCTTAGCCTCGACCTTCACAAGGCGTTCGACAACGTCTCCCATTCGGCTATTCTTACCGAACTCGCCACCATCAACCCCGGCTCTCGCACCTACCACTACATTCGCTCCTTCCTCACGGCCCGCACGGCCGAAATCATCGTGGGAGATCTCTCGTCTCCCACGTATGCGCTTGGATCTCGTGGTACCCCTCAGGGCGCTGTCTTGTCGCCTTTCCTTTTTAATCTCGCCCTTCGCTCACTTCCCGCCAAGCTCGACCGTATCCCCGATCTCAAACACACCCTGTACGCGGACGACGTAACTCTTTGGGTCACGTCTGGCTCCGACGGGCACATTGAGCAGACGTTGCAACGCGCAACTGACGTCGTCACAAGTCACGTGCACGCGGCCGGTCTCGCTTGCTCGGTGGCCAAATCGGCCCTCCTCCTCATGCGGCCCCCCGACCGGCGTCGCCACAAGACGCCTCACCCCACCATCACGATTCACGCCAATTCCACTCCCGTTCCCGTCGTCTCGCATCTCCGGGTGCTCGGGCTGATAGTACAGTCAAACCGCCATAATGCTCACACCATCGACCAGCTCTCGCTTTCGGTTCAGCAAACCGCGCGCATGCTTGCTCGTGTCAGAGCGCGGCGCATGGGCATGCGCGAACACGATCTCCTCCGCCTAGTGGACACTTTCGTCGTTTCCCGTCTCACGTACGGCCTTCCTTATACTCGTCTTCTCAAATCGGAACGCGACAAGGTCGACGTCCTCATCCGCCGTGCATACAAGACTGCTCTCGGCCTTCCCCCCAACGCGTCCACGGCACGTCTCCTCCGCCTGGGAGTACACAACACGCTCGACGAACTGATCGAAGCTCACCGCACCGCTCAGGTGCAACGCCTTCATCGTTCGCCGACCGGTCGCTACATCCTCTCTTCCATCGGTCATGACACCTCTTCTCACCCGCCAGACCTGGTCTCACTACCGCATGCTCTTCGGGCAGCCTTTTCTATCAAGCCGCTACCCAAGAATATGCTCCCGGGACACCACGACGCCCGTCGCCAAGCCCGTGCGGCCATGCTTCACGCCAAGTACGCCGACCACCCGGCCATCGCCTACGTGGATGCGGCCAGATACGCCTCGCCCGGGGACGCCTTCGCAGTCGTCTCCGTCTCGCCCTCCTCGGTACCCTCGGCACCCTCGGGGCCGACAATCACGGCCGCCACCGTTCGAACGCCCTACGTCGTCGAGGCTGAGGAGGCCGCCATCGCTTTAGCCGCCACCTCGACCAACGCCAGCGTCATACTCTCCGACTCCAAGCACGCCATCTCCAATTTCGCCCGAGGTCTCGTCTCGCCTTCCACCTTACGGCTCCTTCGCCCACTTCTACTGGAGGACGAGCCGGGTCACATTGAACTGGTCTGGGTCCCCGCCCACTCGGGTCACCCCGGCAACGAGTCGGCTCACCAACACGCTCGAGGATTCGTCGACCGAGCGGTGGGCCCCTCCGCGTTGGACGCCCCGGTGCCGGAGCCCCTGGTCACCTACCACGACATTACCCAGCACTATCGCCTCGAACGGTACGCCTACCCACCTCCACATGGCAGTCTTCCCAAGCGGTCCGAGATCGCCTGGCGTCGCCTCCAGACCCGCACCTTTCCGTGCCCCCTAGTGTATTCGCACATCCACCCTGGTGTCATTGATCCACGCTGCTGCCTGTGCGGCGACGTTGCCTCCTTGAACCACATCCTCTGGGGCTGCCCGGAAGATCCCCCGCCCGCCGACCTCGTCTCGTCACCCCCCACCGACGAACAATGGGAGGCTCTTCTCTCCAGCACCGACCGAGACATCCAAACACGGGTCCTGGCACGAGCTGAAGACTCCATCGTGAAGCACAACCTGGAAGCCTACGTAGCTTAGCCTCCCTTATCCCTTACCCCTTCTAATAATAAAGTTGACACTCACTCACTCACTTGCGTACGAAGACGTAGGTTGGCTAGCAGGGTTTCAGGGCTTGTGTGAGGAGCGATGCCATGTATCACTCCTTTCTTTGTGTCTTCGCCTACTGCTGCGCACGCACTCACTGCGTGCAGTCGACCGTGTAAGGTGAGGCCTGTAATTCTTCTTGCAATATCCGCCACCTCTTCGGTAGGGGTTGAGATAATAAAAATGTTTGATCCTGGTTTCACTCTCAGCAGGAAGTAGTTTCCATTTACTTTTCCTTGGTAGGCGCTTATAACTGCTTCTGCGATCTGTGGCCCCATGAGTTCCCTGGTAAGGAGACCTTGGTGAGGGCGCACGATCACTTTAAAGTCGTCCTTAGGCAGTGGTGAAAGCCGCCTTGTCTTGGATTTCGTTTTATTCGCTGGTTGTACCGGGGGCTTGGACGGTGGGCCCGATGATTCGTAGCCACCCTCGGAAAAAGTGGCCTTTTGCCCGCTCGTGCGAGCGCCTTCTTTTGGCGCACGGTCAAAACCGTTTGCCAATCTCCGTCGTCGTCTTGGCGTCTATGGGGTCCGCCAGTTCCTTCGGTGCTCCGGAGTACGATGCAATCCTCATTAACGGTTTCTTGGTACTCCATCTCATCTCGGTCCACGCCCGAGGAGGTGAGTTGCGCGTTGGGTGTTTTCTCAGGGCCTACTGCCTCGTTAAACGTTGTCGTCGGCGTTCTCGGCGCTTCCGTAGCTGGAGTCGGCGCAAGCGTCGCCATCTGTCGCGGCCGCGTCGCCGACGCGTTCCGCGTACTAGCGGCCGCCGCCTCACCGCCGCCGTTAGCGTTCACACTTCACACACGTTTTGGCCCGTCACAAAGGTTTCGCGAGGTGCTCACCGGAAAGTTTGGTATCCACAGTGTCCCCACAGTTTGCCGAACCTCGTGAAGTCCTCGAAATCCAGGTCACGGCAAAAGATCACTCTCAAAATGTGAAAAGGGATGGAAGCCTATCTTGAGCTGACCGCTCTAGTCGACGCCACCTAGCGGTCCCCCTGCTATCGCAGTAAAAACCGCGCGAACACTTCGCAAACCCCGTGCGTACACATGGCACTTGCACGAGCTCGGCAGGCCGCCGGCGAAGTACCGCGAAGGCCGCGCAGCGTAGAGCCCGACTCAGTCCCGAGCTGCAAAAGATTGTAACTGCCTGGCGAATATATATTTTACACCAAGGGAACACACGACTCGCGTGTGCAGTACCCACAAGTGAGTTATGAAGCGTATACGGAGTATCCATTCGCGAACTAAATTCTTGAAAAAACTTTACACCCATTATGCCGTATCTTGTCTCGTAATAACCGTCATCTGGCTTGCTCGGATACCGCTGCGAGCCCTGTAAAATAGAGTCAGCTTTTCTTGATGCCACCAATCACGAGGGCGGACGCAGCCTCCCTCCGCCTAGCAGACGGCCGAGATCCACTGGGGTCTCAGCGGCTGCTTAGGCTAGCTGGACGGCCTAGACTTGGGGCGGCTTGTGGGAACATTTAATAACGAGAATAATAAGGAATTTAAGAACGCGTTTTTGTGAGGACTAGGCGTTGTCAAGGGAACATTTAGGAAGGCGTCCTTAAATTCGTTTTTACCGCGAGAGCATTAAGAAGCTCATGTCGCAGATAAGCCGGTGTCGGTGTTGGCCGTGAGCGATAAATCCCGGATGGCACTTTATCAATAAAAAAACAACTTGCAAGATGGCCTGCGTGGGAATCGAACCAGGGTCTCCGGAGCATGAGACGGAGACGCTACCACTGAGCCCCGGGTTTTTTTCTTTATTGCTGGCTTTGACATACACAAACAATACAGAAAAAGGAAAAACATGTCAACAAGTATTTTGCTGGCACGACATATCAAATTTTTTTCAATGCTGCAAGTTTATCTAGCATGTCAATCCATGTTGGTTGTTCAGGGAGTGCCCGATGGACATCCCTGGACCGTACTACAGATTCAATGAAGTGATCACGTGTAGGTCGCGAATCGACATCAGCATTGTTGAACTGCGCTCTAGCTTTCCACAAACTGTGGAGGCCCAGGAGCATTATAGCGTCATACGGAAAAGCCTCCGTTTCTATCGGTAAGAATCTTATTCCATGTGGACCTAAAGGTAACTCTTTTTTTTAAGTCCTTTGTAGCACATCCCAGAAAAAGATGAGGTCCCAGCAATCTAGAAACGCATGCTCTATCGTTTCAGGTTTCTTGCACAAGAGTTCGATTATTCAAAGCCGGACAAAAGCGCCTTTAGTGAATGTGGTGTTGCCTTAGAAACGTGCCGTAGAAAGTTATACTGCAGTGTATATAGGTAATTATGAGCATGTAAAATAGAGACATCGCAGTTACACGAGTAGCGAAGTACATTTCCGCTACATTTCTTCTGCGCTCTGCACACACGCAGAGCCATCTTCCGGCAAACACAGAAGACCCCCTCCTCGCAATGTGCGGCGCTGCCCCGACACGTGGCGCGCCGCTCGCCCACTTCTCCCCTTCGGGCCGTGCGGGTACCGGTGCGAGGATGCCCCAATACCCTTGCCAGGCACGTACCCAGGGGGGGGGGGCCGGGGGGGCCCGGACCCCCCCCCGAAATTAGATGGCATACCCCCCCCCCCTCCCCACCCACGCCACCACTCCTCACACATTCCTAAAGCGCGGCCAGATCAATGTTGAGACTTGGCAGTTATTCATCGGTCAGCATTATGCTGCCTATTTCACTCCTTTTCGATGGCGGCAGTTATCAGCATCTCTTGGAATGTGAAGGCCAGTTTTCTCATAGATTCGGCGCCCGCGAGATTAACTCGAGATGTGTTCATTTGTCACCATCCATTCAACTGTCACGCGCATAGCTGTTGCTTCTGTTAGTTCAACCTTCTTTGTTTACGCTCATCCTGGCACCAGAAAAGGGATTCGGCTGTTAGTCAGCTGGTCTGTACTCTCGTGGAACGAGTTGCGGGCGGAGAAAACGCCAGCTGCGTTTAACTTTCCCTTTTGCTTCATTATTTTCTTGAATGACAGTTCGTCGCGACGCTGGCAGATGCCCGGAATCGTATACACGTGATATGGGTTAGATAAGGTGGGAAATAAAATAATGTGAAACAGCGTCCATCACGAAAACCTGCAATAACCCTCAAACCCATAATCAAGATGACTGTCGCCCGTTACCTCGTCTGGTTTTTCCCTAATTTTGTAGCACTTTTCGTGCAAAATTGGCAACTGGAAACAAAAATCGCAAGGAGTTCAGAAATCAAGCGACCTACTAAGGGAGAGAGCCAAGGCAACAACCAAACTGCAAGGAAAAGCGAATTTAACAACAAATCTAACAAACATAACCGTTGCTTCATAAAATATTTATGGATCAACATCTTTTTATTTAAATAGGAAGTAGAGAAAACGCCGTCGGAATTGGAGAACAATTACGTGTTTTGAATGACGCATCTACAGTTATCGGTCGAACCGCCTCACGTAGCCACTTCTCTATTGTGCTTATGTGGGTGTTTTTCTAACCTTTCGCGGTGGGCGCAGTACGTCTACAATCGCAGTATCCTGCGCTCTACGTGGTTGTATGGGACTGGCGGCCACACAGCGGTACGCAACTTCCCAAATAACAACACGAGTCGTTTTCGCACTTGGAGCAGTAAACGAGGAATCCAAAAGGACTGTGATTGTTCCGCAAAGGTATATTTCGCTGTAATTCTTCCAGAGCTAATACAAAAAATGCTACTATAGTCGGAGGCAATTTAAGTCTACAGTGAAGCCTCGCCCACGCCCTCGTTACAACCAGCCACTGTTCCTCCACGAGGCTGTAAATAATCCGTACTTCAAACTTTTCCTGTTACCCAAGTAAGGCGGTAACCACAATAAAGTAAAATTATTAGCGCCTAATTTTACACGTTTTCCCTCGCCTATTACAGTGGAATGACGAAAGCCTAATTCTTTATTGAACTGAAATGCTTGCTTCGCTGCAACTATTTATTGTCAAGCTTCACTTCAGTTGGCAGTGAAGTTTCATGAGTAAACCGGCTCAGCAGTGAAAAGAACTGTACCGCAGACTTTTGAAGAGTGAAATATACTCAGACTCCGTACACTTTGTCCATGTCTGTTGCATACCTCATTGGTTCCGCCGATGGAAAAACTCTTCAAGAACAGCGGACGATGCGGAGCTATCAAGCACGACGCCATTTTGATAAGGCCGCATGACGATGATTTTGTTTGCTTCTGTGATTAACTGGCGGAGTAATATTGCTACATGCGTGTGGTATTCGTTTGAACGAGGCGCGTGGGTGCCATCACTCCAGAAAAGAGGAGGAAGAACGAACTGGGCTCGCGCTGTGAATCTAACCGGTCAGCGCTGCAAGCGTTGTTTTAAATATAACCTATAAATAGTTTCTCGTCTAAGTGACTCGTGTTTCGCGTAAGAATATCTACAGAGGTTGTACAGCTACCTTAATTCTACACAAGAAAAGCAGGGAGATACCTATAGAGAAAGGGGTCAGACAGGAAGACACAATTTCTCCAAAGCTATTCACTACTTGCTTAGAAGAATTCAAGCTATTAAGCTGGGAAGGTTTAGGTGTAAAGATCGACGGCGAATATCTCAGCAACCTTCGGTTTACCGATGACATTGTTCTATTCAACAACAATGCAGACGAGTTACAACAAATAATTGGAGACCTTAACAGAGAGAGTGTAAGAGTGGGGTTGAATATTAATATGCAGAAGATAATGATAAATACTCGGGCAAAGGAACAAGAGATCAGGATCACCAGTGGGCCTCTAGAGACTGTGAAAGAGCACGCTTACCTAGGTCAATTAATCACAGGGAACCCTGATTATGAGAAGGAAATTCACAGAAGAATAAAAATAGGTTGGATCGCATACGGCAGACATTGCCAGCTCCTGACTGGAAGCTTGCCATTATCATTGAAAAGTAAGATGTGCAATCAGTGCATTTTGCCAATGCTGACATATGGGGCAGAGAGTCGGAGACTGACAAAGATGTTTGAGAGCAAGGACCACGCAAAGAGCGATGGAACGAAGATTGCTAGGCATAACATTAAGATACAGAAAGACAGTTGTTTGGATCAGAGAGCAAACGGGTATAGACGATATTCTAATTGACATCAAGAGGAAAAAATGGAGCTGGGCAGGTCATGCGATGCGCTGGGTAGATAACCGTTGCACCATTAGGGTTGCAGAATGGGTACCGAGAGAAGGAAAAGGCAATCGAGGATGACAAAAGGCTAGGTGGAGCGATGAAATTAGGAAATTCGCGGGCGCTAGTTGGAATCGGTTGGCGCAGGACAGGGGTAATTGGAGATCGCAGGCAGAGGCCTTCGTTCTGCAGTGGACTTAAAACAGGCTGATGATGATGATGATGATGACGACGACGACGACGATGATGATGATGATGATGATGATGATGATGAAGGTGGTGGGTCCCCCCCCCCCTTGCGTTTAATAAGTTTTCTCGCTCTCTCCCCTTCCAACTTCCAGCGTGCGTCACTCGAAACCTCGTGTTTACGTGACGCGGCTCCTCTTTCAGCTCACGGTGCGATTCCTAGGTGCAGTGTCCGATGCGGGACGCCTCTGCCGTGATCGCTGCGCCGTAGCGCGTCTGATGGGAAAGCGTCCCCTGCGATGTGTGCCGAGCTGCTTCCGAGGAGCCATGCGTCTGTGTGGTGCTCCCAATCAAGATAGAGGACGATCCCATCTAGACGTCAGCCCCATGATCGCTTCCGCCTTCATGGCGCGTCGCGGCCCGGCTGTCCGTGCCGATCACAACGTTTGGCTCGCGTAGATCGTTTCTCCCTCCGAGACACCGAGTTCTTTGGTTCGTTCCGTTTGCAGAGGCGCACGTTTCGTTGCCGCGCCGAACGCTGCGTTGCTCGGCGCTCACCGCGTGATTGGTGGGTGCGAAGTCCGATGCGGGGCCCCTCATAAGTGATCGTTGCGCCGTAGCGCATTGTCTACACCCCTTGGCGCTGCGAACGGTGTGCGATAACGCTATCGCGTTCCACTCTTGATGGCGAAGCTTAAGCGTCCTCCAATTTTTCACGGTTCCGCTCGCTAGGGGTTCCACGCCAGCATCTATATTCTCCATATTCCGCGGCGTTACGTAGGCCACGCCCTCTACATCATGGTGTTTGCGCTAAATGTGGCGCGCCCTTGCCTCTCGTCGCTCCTTACGCCCACAGAGAAAGAAATTCAACAAGGGCGGACACTCCCATGGAACCTAGCGGCCTAACTGACTGTAGCGCTCCAAGCCGCCGACATTAACACCTGAACCGCACTTCCGGTTTCGGTTTTGGGCACGCGCGTTTCGAACGCTAGCAGGAAAGCGTTACGCCGGCTGCGCTGATCGGCGCGGCATTTGTATTTTTGCTTTTACTGCTCAACCGCACGCGGTCTTGATGCGAAATCGTTTGTTTTATTAAGTAATAACGATTTCGAACGATCTTTGTACAAGCCTCCATGGAATATGTGCCACGTGCGCTTGCAAATTTCATAAAGACGCAATACGCCTTGTGAAATGAGAAAATGTTTATTTTGCTCTATACAGGGTGTCCCACATAACTTGAGCCAATAAATTAAATATGAAAGGCACGTCGGAAGCGAATAGAACCGAACGCTTACTATGCGCTTTAGCCTACAGTAACCCAGACATTTTTTTTTTGTTTTCCTCATAGCTCGCTTATTCAGTTTATTACCCAATTGTTCAATTATTGGCGGAGGACCCCAAGTATGATACGGAGATTTGTAGAGCACCTTCAGAAACCACCGAGTGAGTTGTTTCCTTTACTATACGGCTCGCGTAGTCCTTTCTTCCGGGTCGCAAAGAAAGCCCGCGAAATATGAAAAAAAAAAGCCACGTCACGGAGCCCTTGCGCAGTGGTATCACGCTGTTCTCAAGCGTGCGTTCGGTGAACAAGGGCGGCTCCAGTCGGACGACGGCGAAAATGCACGCTGCTGGCCGAGCGCTGCCGAACACCCTGCCGCTTACTCGTCGCCAGTCACGATGCTGCCGACCTTGTTCACTTAACGCACGCTTGAGAGCAGCAATTTACCACTGCGCTGACGCTCCGTCACGTGCCTTTTTTTTCATATTTCGCGGGCTTTCATATTCAGGTGTTGGGGTGCTCAGCCAATCATTAACCTTGATTAGAGAGTTATGGGGCAGAACGTCTGAGTACTATAAGCTATTGCGGGTAGTATGCGTTCGGTTCCATTCGCTTTAGACGCGCCTTTCCTTTTTAAATTCTTGGCTCAACTTACGTGGGACACCCTGTACGAATGCTCGTTCCGGGCTTTTTGAGCATTCATTCAACGTTCTCGCAACAAGGACGCGATCGAAAATCTTCGTTCGATACGCCTTCTGTTCGGTTGCTGCAACGTCACAAAATTACAGTATGGAAAACTTGTGAGAACGGGCCGGAGAGGAGCAGTCAATCGGCAAGCGGTGAACTCCCCGAAAGTTTATTCCACTCGTTTGTAGTGTGCTTGCGGACAGTATGCTACAAAACGAAATGTTTCCCGTCTTCCAATGAATAAAAGCTTCATGTAAAAATGTATTTTTTTTCTTAAAAGCTTAAACACGTTTTCAAATAGTAATACGTGTGTATACTACAATTTATAACTATTAGTTTGAAGTATTAGTATCAAGGTCGAGCCGTGGGAAACTACTGGCGATTCTGCTCGGCGAGGTCGTTTGTACTGCTTCGTGCGGTACTGTTTGCAATCAGACCACTCAAATAGTGTTTATAATTGGATATGCCATGTATTTATGCCTTAAACGAGAAGAAAATGGGTTAACCGTGGGGACCCATTTTTATTAATCATATCGTAGCAACGCAACAGACATTGACACAAAGGACAACATAGGGGAAATTACTTGTACTGAATAAATGAATTAAAGAAATGGTAAAGTAATGGAAATGAAAATGCATGAAAAAGCTGCTTGCCGCTGGTGGGGAACGATCCCACGTCTTCGCATTACGCGTGCGATGCTCTATGAATTGACCTACCGCGGCGCATTTCCCCCATCCACTTTCTTGGGTATTTATGTTTGTTACTACAGCCCTGTTAGCCTGCGCCACGACTCACAAACCTTATCGGCGGATGTGGAACATCCTTTGTGCCGCTGGCAGAAAGGATGTGACTTGGACTCCTGCAGAATCGCAGAGCTTCCCTGTTTAATATTATCAGCGTCTCAATTTTATAAGCTGGCCTGCCGGAAAACGAGACACACTGAAATTCCATGACGGCTCGGACATGCATTTTATCTATCAGTATTAATGTACGTCTTCGCAAGCCGTATCATCGGTTACTAATCATGAGTAACCGCTCCACGGCATGAGTTGCCTTAAGGCCGGCCCACGTGAAACGAATTTTCTCGACGAAATTTCGGCGGCGAACGCCGGCGCTGCAACACGGCGGCGTGCCTTCGTCGTTCTGGGCACACATGCAACGGAAAATAGGCGGCGGCCGCCAGGCCATGATTTTAGTGTTACGAGAAGCGCCTCTGTATTGTACACAGTAAAATGAAAACAGAAACAATTTTGTTTTTACAGGAAAACCACTTATTATTTGTTGGCAATATAGAGAACGACTTATTATTTAGGTTTTGTGTTAACTTAACAATGTTACTTTTTTTTCAACAGAACCTATAGTCGGATACAACTTTAGAAAGAAGGGGAGGCCCCGCCTTGATGACCGAAGCAGGACAGCCGTTGCCTCCGCCCGCGACTAACATAGTTCCGCTAAAAAAATCGGGCTCCTGAAACGCGTAATTCTCGGTATAAATAGACTTTTGTATTTTGATGTGTGGTTTAGTAGAGCTCTCATGTGCTACAGCGCATGCCGGATAGAAACAGAAAAATAACCCCGTGCCTTCTACAACGCTGCCGGTCGTCTGCTCTTTAGCTTCATTGCAAGTGACAAGAGTAGAAAGAACAGTTCTACAAGCCTTTTGCGCTTGTTCACATCTACACGGCGTATCTACTACTCGTTTACCAAGCTTAAAATGAATCAGTAGCTATTTCTACTTATAGCTTATATTGCTACTTATAGCTTTATATAAGTTGCTACTTATATAAAACAATGCATTTATCGCAACCATTACAAACCTGGGGCGATAACCTAGGGCAACACACCTTATGCGTGATTGTATCACAGCACGCTTTCTACAGCTTGCGCCTGCAGTGAGCACCGGCGAACAGCACTCAGTCGACGGTGCTATACAACGCTCACACACCGTCGCTAGGCGCTCGGCTATCTCACTGCTGACAATGATCATTCACGCTAAGTTGACGGCGACAAATCTTTGCGTTGAAGGCTTCTTCTGCAAATATTTTCTGTTGAGACACTCGTAGGTTTGTTTCATGCGCGCACACTTTTCTGATTTCTCCTGAGAATGGTTTTGCTCCATCACTTCACCCTATCCAACGAGAAACGCAGCGACACATTACACGTACACACCCGCCGGTGAGAGTAGGCACCAGACTTTGGAAAACTTTTCTCGTCGTAACTTCACTCGGGAGCGAAATAAAACAGCATGGAACAAACACGCAGGATGTGTGTTCGTAGCGGTCGTCGCGGGATCCTGTTTTCAGGCAAAGTGTAGCGCCAGCAGTGCTCGCTGCAATGTTCCTTCGCCACATCACGGCTCAGAATAAACGCAAGCGGCACAAATGCCGCATCGTAAGCTCGTAGTAATATTTCCGGCATGATAGACTATCACCAACAGTTCTGGAATTCACTCTGACTAGGGGCTGAAGCACACAGCTGACGCGACCTCGCCCAGCTTGAAGCGCGGGCGGCCATCTTCTCCGTCGGCGGGGTCACCGGCCGTCCGCCTCATGACGTTAGTCCAGAGTGCGCGCCCATTGGTGGATGCGCGTGTGCCTCCGCCTCGGAGGAGTAAACGCCCCCTTTTTTCTAAAGTTGTATCCGACTATAGACTGCAGAAGGCGGAAAAATTGCTCCAGTTGCTCACACTCTGCAGTGGTAATCTTCCGGTTGTTCCTTTTCCCACACAGAATAATTTCACCTTTCCGGCTCCAACGTTCAAATTCATACTCCCTTGTTTTTTTTAAACACTTAATTTACTTACCCGATTAATGCCAATACATCAAGTGGGTATGCACCACAGCCACTCAGGATAACAACGAAAACAAATCTTGATCGGGTGTAGTGGCGGCAAAGTTCTGTGCGACAAAACGCGAACTTCTCGTTTAAAAACGTCAGCGTCCACTTTTCGTACGCGCTAATTTCCCCAAGAATGTCACGAACAGAACAAAAGACTGCATCAGACTGCAAGCGGCAGGCGGGTGTGTGAACCAGTGCGGACCACCTAGCAATGTGTCGCGTGCGGCGACTTATTCTGCTGAAATGGTTGCTTTTGGGAAACAGGAAGAAAAGAAAAAGAGAATAAGGTTCTGGGTGCATCCACTATGGCAAAAGAATAGGTCCGAAGGAGAGTATGACACATAGGGGAGCATGACCTTGCATAGTTTGATGCTTCCGTGCTTGTATACTGGCTCTCGACGCTGCATGGAATGTGCTTCAAAGCATAAAAATATGGGAGAATGGGGCACTCGCCCCCCATTTGCAACTTCTTCGAAGCGAGCTACCTGCTGCTTCTTTCTTTTTCTCTCTTTTTTGGAAGGAGGGGAGGCGGGGGCTCTTGTTGCCCGGATACTGTCGAGTAGTAGTAACGAACAACATAACTACGAAGACGAACACAAGTATACTCGAAACGGTGGCTCGCAAACTGACGCTTCTCCTGTCTTCGAAACTCTTGATCGGTTTGTTTTGATGTTACATGCAAGAGATCAGTATGAAATCGTTGGTGGAGCGTCTTTCTCTTTCACGCTCACCATGCACTTGCGTATGTATGGCTACATATTCCCACTAGATAGTATTTACTTTAGTCCTTTTGGTCGTCTGTCGGCGGTTGAGAACATGGGAATTTCGCATGCTACTCGACGCAATAGAAAATTCCGAAGGGATTCGTAGCACTCGCGCGGTACTCTGATTGCTCCTCATAGTTTATTCCTTCGACAAAACAGTCTCTAGACAAGCAGGGGCCG
Organism: Dermacentor albipictus; assembly: GCF_038994185.2. Taxonomy (NCBI): domain Eukaryota; kingdom Metazoa; phylum Arthropoda; class Arachnida; order Ixodida; family Ixodidae; genus Dermacentor; species Dermacentor albipictus. The sequence goes on from NC_091822.1 coordinate 87,808,693, forward strand.
TGGGAAAAGACAAGACGTTCAGTTTCTACAAAACAGCCGATCGGGGACAAGTGCTAAGTGAAATTATGCTGCTTTTATCTGGAATGCTTGCCCTAAAGCTTCCCTAAAGCTTCCACAAATTCCAGATGGAGACAAGGCCATAAAATATCCCGGCTGGTTTCCCATGCTTCGTCGTCGTGAAATTTAAATTGGGAGGTTTTATTGGGAAAGCTGCTTCAACAGTTCGTTTTGCACTCGCAGAACATGCCCTCTAATCGCATACAAGCAGTTCTTGTGTTCAGAACCGTGCGTAGTCATGATTATTATTTTTTTAGTTCCAGGTGATGAGTAGGATCCTGCTTTATTCTTCAAATATTATCGCACTACTCCTCAGAACCTTGATGAGTTACATGGCATCGTGTAAATCGCAGTGAACAAAGTGTTCCTTTGCCGAACACCCTTGTGCTACGAAGAGAGGCTAGCTAACACTCTCAGGTACAGTAACAAACTTTGCAATGATGCTAGTTCTTGAGGATTTATTGTGTGCTATCATCTTGTTTTAGTATACAGGTACCTCTCGTCCGGAAATGCTGTTAAAGACATAGCACTGGCCTTCAGGAAGGATTGGCATCGAGACATACAGAACCGTAATTCACCATACCTGTCGAATGCTGTGGGAGAGCCTAAATGAGCGCTACATGCCGGTGAGTATATACGTACCGAAAAACTGACTTAAATTAAGGGTGTTCAAATGTTCGAAAATTACAAATAAGAGATTGAATGCACTATTAGTGAAATTGCTGAATGAATGAGACAGTGTACGTTCAAAATTTTGCGAAACTAATGGAATAATGCCTTGAAGTGTTAGAATAGATTTTGAATAATTTTCTCAAATTTTGAGTAAGTCGTGCTCTGGTTTTCTCCAACTAAGATGTGATACAGCATGCTTCCATAAGCAGTGTACGCAGCATGGAAGGCTCACCTCCGCAATAGTCCTGTAGCCTAGATGTCCAACCTCCGACGCCTTGGCTCATACATAACTGCCATTCCTACTAGGTATTGAAATGGAGGGCAAGTTTTTTTCTTCTTGTGAGCATCAGTAGGAAACAATTTTGCAAGGCGTGTGGCATGATGCTAAGGTTAACATAACAATGAGTTTTGTAGGTCTCACTAGAAATCAATGCCGAGTCTTTCGACACCTCTAGCTGTAAATCCGCATGTTGTAGTGCCGTACCACTGAGGTGCTGCTAGTGCTTAATTTTTGTTGCACAATTATTAATTGTACAAATACCTGATAATTATGTGAATATTTGTTTTCAGTTTGGTAGCAAGCCTGCACTATTCATATTTGGTTGGATCTTGAAAGGGTGCCGTTCGCACGCCCTTACTTTACACCACGCATCAGTGTCTACAAGTATATCTCCTTTGAAGTTAGAAACTAAAAAAATTGCACGAATGTCTTTTGGTGCTTGTGCAACACTGTTATAACAATAACTTAGCTACATTTATTACAGGACAAAAAGCTATCCCATTGATGCCCTGCACCATCTGTGAGAACCGTATATTTGCTCTCGTTATTCTCGCTAACTTTGTCTGTCTACCTGAATCCCTGCTGCCTTTCGCTGCATTTACCATTTGCGAGAAGCCATGGCATGATGCTAAGGAACAAACGACTATCTGTTCACTACATTACATGACCTACCTTTCAATGCGTCTATGCATATAGTTGTAGGCATTACATACGTTTTCTGTACGCATGCACACATTAACTGTTTACATATTAACTCGGCAGTTTTGAAGGTATGTATATATATTTTGTGAGGGCCTCTCTTTCCTTCCAGATGCCAGGAATCTCAGGGTGGCAAAAGGTTGCCCGTGGTTTACGCAGGCAGTGGAACTTCCCCAACTGATTAGGTGCCATAGACGGCAAACATGTTCAAATCATGGCGCCACCAAATTCTGGCAGCAATTACTTTAACTACAAGGTAAAAACTGTTATTCATTTTGTGTAAATTTTTTTGCAAGCTCACTTCACTGCATGCTCAGGCAAGTTATTTCGTACATGTTCTAAAGCAAGCCAAGCCAGAATTACAAACGCCTGGTTTTTCTATATTTTAATGTGTCATTGACCTCAGGTACTACAGACTTTCACGGAAGGCACGCCATTTGCGATTGAATGCGTGAAGTAAGCTACTTTTACTGACAAGTCAACAAAATCATAGTAAACGCCCTGTTCTATCTGAATTCCTAATGTACATGTTCCTCATTATGACGCTACAAAAAAACATTATATCTGCCGTATCAGCCTATGTTAGGTGTCATTTGACTGAATAACAAAAATACATTTGGCCAATAACGAAGTAACAAACAGTGCCATGTGAAAAATTATATACTACCCTTTCCTTCTTTCAGGAAACATTCTCTATTGTGCTGATGGCTGTAGTTGAAGAAAACAACAAATCTGTCATGGTCGAAGCAGGAGCACCAGGACGCCACAGTGATGGTGGAGTCTTTAAGGCATGCATGTTGGGGCGACAGCTTGAATATCAGTCTCCAGAGATTCCAAGCTCGGCAATACTGCCAAAGAGCACCACGGTGAGAGCACATGTATTTATTGGTGATGAACCATTCCGATTAAGCATCCATCCATCCATCCATCCATCCGTCCGTCCGTCCGTCCATCCGTCCGTCCGTCCATCCATCCATCCATCCATCCATCCATCCATCCATCCATCCATCCATCCATCCATCCATCCATCCATCCATCCATCCACCCATCCATCCATCCATCCATCCATCCACCCACCCACCCACCCACCCACCCACCCACCCATCCATCCATCCATCCATCCATCCATCCATCCATCCATCCATCCATCCATCCATCCATCCATCCATCCATCCATCCATCCATCCGTCCGTCCGTCCGTCCGTCCGTCCGTCCGTCCGTCCATCCATCCATCCATCCATCCATCCATTCTACGCCGACCTAGTGGCTGAGGTAGTCTACCTGCTTGAAACACTAGGTATGTGCACCTTTCATTGCTAATGACGCCAGAAAACCAAGCCTCATGACCCGAACGCTCAGAAATCTAATCGAGAGCGCAGACAATGCTCCTGCGCCCCTTTTGGGATGTACGGTGACGTTGAGGCGTATCTTTTATAATGCAGGAGAGTACATTGCAAAGACAGGTGCATGGTTGGGCACATGCGTTCTAAGTTTATGAACTTGAATTGCATCATGAAACCTTGTTCAAGCAATCGCACCTGCTTTATCAGAAGCCTATTGCACCGCGAATACACCAGCGGTATTTTTCAACGACACCGAATTTTAACAAATAGACCAATATGTCTTCCTGACGAGATTGTTATTATTCGAATATTCAAATGGTAACGTCCAGATACGGAGCAAGTTGAGCAGTAGTGTGCGTAATTGAAGAAGCCACGTAAATATCTTTTAAATTATTGATTATACATAAAAGAAGTGAAGGGTGTAGACAGGACACAAGAATAGAGAAGTGGACAACACGAACCCCGACTACCAACTGAAGGGAGCACTGAGGCGAAAAAAGAAAGAAGACACAAAACTCATCTGCGCAAGCTCAGGAATGGTATCACTACGTGTCAGTCGGGAACATGTGCCGGTCTAGTGAGAGATAACTGTTGTCCCTATTCTTAGCAATATTTACCAGAGTAAGGTTGACAACTGCTAAGAGAAAGCCCTGGGTGATAGCGTTATCAATATATTTCGTTACGTTGATGATTACCTGATTTTCTGCAATAGGGAAGATTCAGCTGCTACCTCAGTAAGCGAGCAATTTAAACTTTATGGAGGAGGATTAAAGTTTACCAGGAAATTTCCCCAGCGGCGCGTAATTCAGTTTCTCGACATTTCCTTGGGTCTTCGAAAAAAATCACGTTCTTTGGCAGTACTCCCCAAGATTTTCGAAGCCGTTGCTAAACTTTCAATCCAAGCATTCCAAAGTAGTAAAAAACGGAATTGCCATGTCGTGCCTTAAGTCTTCCCTCACTAGATCCTGCATGCACAAAATGAGCGCCAGTTTTAATGCGCAGCTCCGGCGCCTATTAGAAACAAGTTATCCTAGTGTAGCAGTGGCTACTGTGGCTGAGCGCCTAAAGAAGTCGGTTTCGAAGGGGACGGACGTGATTGCAGAAAGCAGTAAGAGCAAAAAAAGAGTTGTGGCTATTCCGTACATTAATTCAGTGTCGCACAGGCTTAAAAAAGTTGCAAGTAGATATGACGTTAATGTTGCTTTCATTGCTCCCAATAAGCTAGGTAAGATATGCGCTGCCGTAGAGAGGAAAAAGGAGCGGGTAAAAGGGAAAAAAAAAGAACAGATATTTGTCCAGTGAAGAACAATAAGAACAACAGGGTTACTGACTGTCGTATGGGTGTGGTTTATAATATTCCCCTTTGCTGTGGCCAGTCCTACGTAGGGTAAACGGGAAGGTGTATCAATCAGAGGCTAATGGAACATAAAAGGTCGTTAACCGGTGGATCGCCTTCTAATCTTTCCCTACATTGCCAAGATTGTAACTGCACGCCATAGTTAGATGAATGCGTGACATTGTATAGACATAAGAATGAAGATACGCGTCTTATGGTAGAGGCATGGCATATCTATAATGGTGGACGTGCGTGCGTGAGTCAGCCTTCGATTACATTACATAAGGGAAAGATTAAGTGTCTTAACAGTTATCTCTCACGTAGACTGGCACATGTACCCGGCTGATACGTGGTGATACCATTCCTGAGCCTGCGGAGATGACTTTTGTGTCTTCTTTCTTTTTTTTTGCCTCAGTGCTTCCTTCAGTTGATAGTCGGCGTTCGTGTTGTCCTATTCTCTACTCTTGTGTCCTGTCTGCACGCCTCACCTCTTTTCTGCATAATGAATCCCTGCCAACTAGCTCAGCTTTCTGTCATTCTAACCTTAAATTATTGATCTTGGGTGGCTAAACCAAATGAATAGTTTGGAGCCTGTCTTCGACATTGTGTAGCTGAGCGAATATGTTTATTAAACGTGCTCGTGTCATAGGTATGAGCAGATATTTTGCAATTAAGCGCTCTCTGAAAGCGTAACTGACGCGGGAAGAAATCCTCGTTAACATCGACCTGACCTCTTCCCGCCTCTTGTGATAATGTCCTCTGATTTGATTTGTATTGATTGTTTTTCCGAATGGAAGCATGTTAAAGTTGAGATGCCATGGTAGCAGCCATCGTGTGTTGCCGAAAGCTTGCTCGGCCAAACCATGCACAATTCAATGATGGCGGAAATTTAGCTCGTCATTGCCCTCAAGACATTGCGCTTCCGCCGACGGAAGCAAGATAACGCACACACACACACGCATACACGCACACACACACGCACACACACACGCACACACACTCTCTCCTTCGCACACCCACAGACAGACAGGCGAATTCTCTCTCCCGCGCACATACACACAATACGCACGCACAGATATACACATGCGCACACAAACATGCACTTATTTGTCCACACGCAGGCATGCTGAAACACATACACACACGTTCGCATACGTACACATCCACATGTGCCCATGCATGTACCGCAACCACACACACACATGCACTAATACGTTCGTACGCGTGCACGCAAATGGACAGACGCCGCGAACGCTCACACAGGCATACACGCACTCGTGCGCGAATACGGAGGCATACGCATGCGCACACATATACGTGCGCACACGCGCATACAACCATACACAGGGACGCTCAAGACGTGCACACGCATAATCACTCTCTACCGTCTCGACTGCCTCTCAAAAACCTGCGCGCGCAAATAGACTACATAACACTTCCTTCTACCATTGCCGTTTCAATGCCAGCTGTAATAAATCGCGTTAAAGTTAATGTGCCCTCTGCCAGGGGGGTGCCAAACGATTTGGTCCTGTCGTGTGACTTCACCGCCCATCCCTGACCAAAACTCCGCTTCAACGCACCACCACTGTTCCGACTAAGTCTCAAAATGCACATGTTATTAGAAAGGACTACCCTCCCGTTGTAGTCAGTTGAAACTTTTTTATCCTCAGGCGATATTCTGAAATACATTTTTTTTTATTTTCCCATTGAGTTACAATTGTGCATTGCCGTGAAGTTCCCAAGGAGAGTGTCCAGACAGGGCACAGGGCACATTTCCTTACATTTCCTGACAGGGCACGTTTCCTTACTTTCAGTAAGTAATGCAACTAGGGAAAGTTCTGAGGGCAGGTGCCAGTCCACAGCACTTTTGTAATATCGCGAAAGTAAACTGATCGAGCAGGAAACTCTCGAAAAAAAAAGCGCAGGAGCCGGAACATTGTGTTTTGTACAAGAAAGGCCGGCGGTGAGTAGGCCCAGCCTCAAGAGTATTTAATCACATCGCAATATCTTCGTGGCGTTACGTGAAAGTGAACCGGTTTCTCTCAACCGACAAAAAAGCCTTCTCGTTCTTTATTGAAGGAGCAACCTATAGCAAATCGAGTGCATATTTACTTTGTCCACTTCACTTCATAGCATGTTGATACCGTAAAAAGCAACGAAGTGGATGGCATGAATGAATTACTACTGTGTGTCGCAGCAACTTACACTTGTTTGTCCTTAACTGGAGTCTGCCGGTGCTAGCGACGGCGCTCGATGTGGCCTAAGCGCCATTTAGAATCATGGTGGCACGGAAAGGCAGGTCTCTGGTTATGTGGTACAGCAGTCATTCGTCGCATTGTCACTAAAAGTTCGAATTTTTCTGCGACATTGATTTCCTTCACGAACGCGACTCAGACGATCTCCGATATCACAACACGGCGGCGGATAAGCGTCTGCCACACCGTTTTGCTTGAACGTACAAGTTCGACGTTAGCAGCACGGTTGTCCGTTGGCGTGCTTTCAGCAGCGGGATTATATGGCGCGTTGCGGAGGCTCGATTCAGTGTTGGTGTTTTTTTTTTAACATAGTCGCCAGGTTGTCATGTTGCGACCCAAAATCATACATTTTTGCAGCAAAAGTCGTTTAGGGATAATGACGATGATGGCTTACTCGACCTGAATTTTATATTTCTTTATAATACTTTGTGGACGCCTTCGTCGTTATTTTCAAGTTTGAGTTTTGATGTACCTCATGTAGTGGCGACTCAGCGAACGGAGTGGGAGCCCCCGCGTTTCTAAAACGTTATCAGATGTTGCAATTGTATTTGACCAGAAAATGGGTTTTGACGCATCCTGACGGCTAACTAATACGCTGTCTGGTATGCCATTAGAAGTAGCGACCAAATGAAAGCGTATATCCGCATTCGCATAAAATAAACGTCAGGCACAATTTAATGGATATTCGCGCTACAAAAAGGTCACAGAAAAATCACTGAAACTTCACAAAGGCAATGTTGCCGCTAAGGTGACTAAAAACTCGCTAAATTTAGTCACTTTCTTGCTAAGACACCGACACTGGCTCGATGAGGCTCGTGTGGACGCCCGGTCCTGGGTCCTTGAAAGCACGCACGGTCATCACAGTAAGTCCAGAAGCACCGGCATTGTTCACGCTCTCGAGGCCTGTTGGCACCACATGTCTGAAGCCTCGCGACAGCTGTTCACAAGTGCAAAACCATGTCCTTGAGCGACGAGAACCTCTGCAGCGTCCGCGACACATGCTGCGGTTGCTGCAATTCTTTGGCAGTCCTCGGCGACTCCATGCCCAGCAGCTCCGAGAGGAAGCGCACTTTGCGGTCGCATTCGTCGAACGATTGCCTCCGCCGTGCCGCCTCGCGGCCGATCACCAAAGTGCGCAGCAGCGAGCAGAGCGACTGCGCCGGTCCGTCGCAAACCACGTAAAAGAGCAGCGCGCCTGCATAGCTCAGAACCGTGTTGGCCACGAAGTCCCGAATCTGGAAAGAAAATGAGTCATTCCGGCGGAAAGATTATCCTGAGGCGCATGTGCTCAACCCACCGCCCATAGAGGCGCCACTTATGGCCTCCTAGCGGGCGCTCTTGAAAGTACAGTCGGTATGCAGCAGCCGACGACAACACTTTGCAGCAAGTATGCCTGAAGTTCGTGGCTACGATTCCCCCTTTTGCTTTCGGATGCCAGCCCACTGCTTCAGTGGTGACAGCCGTAGGAAAGGCGCGGACCTCTACGAGAGTGGATATTTAGACGATGTTACGAGCCAGATGCGTGCTGCAGACAAGCACAATGAAAGTCATAAGAAGTGCAACTCGAGTTAACTAGCCCCTTCGTCTTGTTGTCTAATGCGTTGTCTGAACAGTTTTCTTTTTCCATTTTACCTATCCAAACTCGAATGGGTGAATAAAAGCGCAAGTTAGCAATGCACCATTGATGCCATCCCGCAGCGCCTGCCGACGAACTGTCCTTCACGCTGCAGTTCTCGCAATTTGAAATTCCCTGACTGACTGGCTTGGAGGCGTACAACGTGAAAGTGTAACCAATTCTTGAGCATATATTTTTCGTTTCTAGGGAGGAGAGAATCCACAGGATACATTTAAAGGTGGAGCAGCGCTGGCCAAGCCAGATGGGCGCTGGCGGCAGGGCCGGGTTTTGTCCTTTGCGGCGTAGGCATTGCCACTCCTACGCCGCAAGAGATAATAAAAAAATAATTCAACTGAGTACGAAATGCACACGCAGGAATGCACTCAGTTCTGAAAGAAAGTGCTTTGCGTTATAAGCATCAAGGTGTAATGACTCCACAAATATGACACGAATTTTTCAGCGAAAGTTAAACAGCAATACCGTATATGCAGCAGCCAACATCAATCTTCACAATATCGAAGTTGTCTAGGGCAAAGCAGTAAAAGTGTTCAAGGAGCAGTTGTCTTTCATCATTTTTAAAAACTACAGCGTGATTTAGGCCCCTTACAAAGGAGGTGAGCCGAAGACTTCGTATTTAAATATACCAACAGGAGTTCTGCATGCAACAACTAGCAGCAGTTCAAGATGCACGATATCGCGCATCAAATGCACCCAAGAACATAAATCGCGTAACAGTTGCCACGACGATTTACTGGGCCGTATGAAAACAACAAATTCAGTTCTTGGAAGCCTTCAGCAGCTCTAACACACAGTCTCGTACAGTCGGGCTAGAGCAACACACTAAAGAAGCTGCAAACGGTAGAAGCGGTAAGCGGCAATCAGAACCTAAGCGAAATGTTCGTCCTGTCCATATCATTTCTCTCCGCACTTATTCCGCTCAAAGATAAAACGAAACGAAATGTGTTTAACCCGCATGCGACACTGCGCACAAACCGGACCAAAACATGACTAGGCCATGAACGGCTTCGTCCCGTATTCGTATAAACATGATCGAGTGCAACGAATACCGAGATGACAAAAGAAAGCCCGAGAACAAGAAATGCACCGGCGGCGATACATTGCTGCCGTTGCACACCGCTAATGAAGCCTCGCTGATAATTATTAGAGCCGTGTCGCCGACAAGTTTTCTGTCGCTTTTTGGCGCCTTGAAGTTTGACCACCACACATATGCCACGGGTCTGGCTATTATAGAAGCACGACCAACGACGCAGAAAATAATGGCGGACAGCTCCCTCCTTTCCCGAGTGCACTTAGCAAAGCCGCCACCAGTGGCGCGTCCATCGGCATGCACTATGGGTATACACTGAAAAATACACGTCACTGTCAAAAGCTAACTGCAGCTCTATTTTACTTTGACCAAACTGTTAATAAATGGGTAGACAACATCATGGTGAAGCAATCTTAGCAAAGCTGCAAGGCTGAGGGTTGCCTAATTATATTATTAGCACCTCAGCAGAGGAGGCACGCACTTCGTATAGTTAGTTCCGTACGTCGCCAATCTCAGCACCTCGCCTCAGAGATTTTCAGCCCGCAGAGTGTGCCGCTATATCACATAGGTCATATCGAGGAGCCGCGATGGGACATTGGTTCTGAACGTTCTGGGTCCTGGTCCACACTCAGCGAGCGGTAATGGTAGTGTTTCTCTTTAAGTTTCAGTGCCAAAGAACGTCCCTTTAGCCAGTTTCTGTCGTGACACAGCCACTCGTATTTCAAAGGTAAAATTTTCCGCGGAGGCTGCTACATATATCTACATTTTCTGAAACTACACAGTCTGTCTACACGATCCGCAATTTTGTCACAGTTGGTATTCAATGGTAAAACGCCAGCAAAATACACAACGTGTGTATAGCCGCCGTTATTTCTCGGCACTTACAAGAAAGGCTTGAGCGTTCTCAAGATTGTTGCGTGCAGAGAGCACGCCGTGCATGACGATCATCCAGGAACAGAGGTAGGCGCCCAGCGAGAGCCTTCCCAATGCAGCAACGGTGCGGCAGCCAAGAACGTCGCGGACCAGTCCTGAATAAAGCGGATCCGCGTAAGGAGGCTTGAAATTGTAACTAGAAGAAACAGTGTCCACAACAGAGATCGTATACGTACATACTGCCTCGGTGCACGAACAATATATATCAAGACATTCTTACGGCATGCTTGTTCATCAGCTCTGGGTATAATGCCATTTCGGCATTTTCTTGCAAGGCACCAAAAGAAAAGGAGGGTTACATGTTAACTTTAATCTCGGCCGTATATACATTTGTACTATTGGGAAAAAATTCAAGCGGAAATAATTCAAAATCCAATGCGTTGTTAGGCTATCAGGTTCACCTGTATTTGTAAGAGTGGCATAATTTAGTGTCATGGACGTACATTTGGGACCACTACAAGCTTAGAAACCGGCTACAGAACGAATGCCTTTTAATTTAATGACGCATGACATGCGTTTCGATCAATTATTTTCTGTCCGCAGTTCAAATCATGACGATAGTACATTTAAGAGGAGATGAGGAATATTGCGTAACAGCAGTAGGCTGCCCAGGCTGCCCACACAGGCAGCCTCGCGAATCCCCAACCTCGCACCCGAGCAGTCCAAGGCAGTGCTGTCCAGCTCGAAGCCTCGTTTCCATTTACCATTTACCGAGCTACCATTTTCTGTTTCGTGGCTCCTCGCGAGATTGTTATTCAGTTTATTCCTCCAATTCCATTGTTATACTCAAAGTTTCAATCGCACCTTCGCGAAATGCAGTGATTCTACATTTTCCGCTTCAAGGAGAACGGTAAGGTGTCGCCCGCGACTCGACGATGTCTGGAGTACGTGCTTTAACCAATTGCCATTCGAAGCGTTTTATCGGGGAGTATATTCAACTCGCGTATAAATTTAGTGCGTGGTGGGAGCGGTTCGTCACGCCTCGCATAGCATGCGTACCGGATTTCCACGTTGTGGCGGCCCACAGCACGTAGGCGATGGCCACGCACCAGACCAGCCGAAGGCCCACGATGAACAGCACCGAGGCCGCTGCCGTCGAGACGGGGACCCAGGATGTCCAGAGGCACGGATAGAGGGCGCCCCAGACCAAGGCGGTGGCCGAGAGGAGCCAGAAGACGCCACGTACGCACTGCGTCATGATATGTTTGTTCGCATCAATCGTGGGCCGAGCAATTCTATGGAAATTAGCGCAGATTTTAGGCAAGAACGAAAGTCGTCATCGCTCGAGCCTTTCTGCGCTGGCTGCCTTATCGATGAACAGACAGCGAGTGCAATTCGCAACCCTTGCTCGAGAAACTCCGTCAGTAAACCTGCTACATCTTCATAGATGTGCACAGGAAGGCGCAATACACTCAGCATTTCGCCCGCGATTCACCGGCTTAATGGATATTGACGGTGAGCACGCAAATCAGGTACTGTATTCCGGAAGAATAACTTTAGAGGTTACGGTCACTTAGGCGACACTTCGCGTGACTCGGCACAGGATGCGTCGAGAGAAGGATAAAACGTTCTATTTGCTCAGTGAATTATTGGGCCATGGACCTCAGTCCACGCACCTCTGTCAGTGCGATTGATGGCGAATAATATGTACGCTGCCAAGTAATCTTGCTGACGGTGTATATCGGCCGCAACTCCCAAACTAGGGTTGGGACGTAGTGTTAGAGAGGTGGTAGAGCCTAACAGAGAAGGTACAAAGTGACACGTCCACAAAGATCGCTGTTAGCGTAGTCGTAGCAGTGAATGTGCACTGAGGGGGCACTCGAAGATATGGCTGAAAGCGTTTCTGCCTCTGTGCAAAAATAGCCGGTTTAGCGTAGTGCCTGGCACGCTGTCGGCCTTGGATGCAGATGCCGTCCAGTGTCGATTCACATGAAATCTTGTAAGAGTGGTTGCATCTTCGAAAGTGATCGCTCGAAAATTCCGCCCCTACTTTCCCGGCCGTAATAGCTTGACACCCATGCCGGTTGTATAAGTATTTCACGTGCTAGCTTGACACATTTTCTCCTGTGAGGGTTAAATGCACAATTCACGTGATATAATTCCGTGGAAAGAAATTCGCTGATGCCACTTCTACACTAATCACGGCTGTGCGCTCGCCACAAAGTATACAGACTTAAAAATTAAATTGTGGGGTTTTACGTGCCAAAACTAATTTCTGATTATGAGGCATGCCGTAGTGGGGGACCCCGGAAATTTCGACCACGTGGAGTTTATCAATTCCAAATTTATCAACCAAATCAAAAACTTGCAACCAGGAGTCACTAGATTTCATGTTTTTATTTTAAATGCACCAAACCTCGTCAAATTTGGTGCAGTGGTTGCCGAGAAAAACGAATTCTCCTTTAACATGTATTTAGATAGGAGCACCCGAGCTAAAGCTTCCTCTTAAGCACAACGAATAAAAGTAAGAGAGAAATAAACAAAGATTGCCTCATATATCTCCACGAACGGCGATAGGCGGCCTGCCGCGAAAAATAGCTCTATGACTAATTCTCTCCGCGACAGGAAAAAAGTCGCCGCTCACCTGTTCTCGCTACACGCTTTCTGTCGCCTCCAGCATGCCGGGGACGCTTTTGCAGCTAATGCGGATAAAGAATAATATACCGCGGAGTAAACTGAGATAATGGCGTCAAACCTAAAAGCCGCGATGATGAGCGCACGCGTTCCATACATCGATAGTTTTAGCAGTTTCACACACGACGACCGGGCTTTGGAGCATATATGAAGATGGCGGCGCAAACCTACCGCCACTGGCTATTGCGCTGTTGCTACGTCATTGAACATACTAGTGACAAAATAATGATCTTGCACTGATAGATCCTACTGTAACGGACTTTACGTTACAGGAAACGCAGTGGTGCACACTCAGGAGAAGAATGGCTGGTCGACACGGTGTACGTGAGTGATCGCCTGCAATGAAACGTGGTTTGCTACTTAAAATCGCAGAATTTAATTTATTTTCACACTTTCATTATCGTCGTAGTGAAAGTTCGAAAAAGCCTTCTTCCAGATAGCGTTCACATCGCAGAAGCAATGAAGTCGTGACAAAAACGTGGGGCATGCGTTCAGTACCCGTTGAGTACCATAACGCTCAATCGCTCCATGCGCTGCAAATTATTTGACGCCATGTGCCTCACTCACTTTGAACAGGTGGTGTTTCTCACTTGAGAAGCAGAGAGGGTGACTGAATGTATGGCGCAGGAGTGTAAAATTCTATACGGAGGCGGAGACAGCGGAGTCCGCTGTTGGAGAGCGATGATGTCACTAAAATAACCGAGGAACGATGACACAAAGCTACGCGTCCAACACAGACGTGTTGCTACGACGTCATCGCCAGTATATTCACATCAGCCTGTCCGAAGGGAACAAAAACAAAAACGAAAAAAAAAGATATTCTTGACCGTAACGAAAACATAACCGAAACGTTATCTATTATTTTGTTTCGGAGTAACCGAAACAAAACCGAAAACGAATTTTTTTATCCGCTTTTTGATCAAGGGGGAAAGTAGAGAATTCGGAACAACCGACGTCAGGCAACGTCAGAGTTAGAGCTTGTCTCGGCGGTCCACATAAGCGCGTATCGCAGGCGGGGATAGTGCGAGCGATAGCCGGTCGAGCGCTCCACTAATCTACGTCTGCCGCTCGGTGCACTAGGAGATTGGCATCGTAGCAAAGCCCAGGGTTTGTGCGCTGAAGAGCGTATCATTTCGTTTTGTACGGCTACAAAGGCTTTGTTACCGAAGTTTCACCATTCGTTTATGTTCGTTTAAGTTTACTTTATGGGAATAGCGGTCTCTGGCATTTCGGCGAGTGCGCTCGATGAAGTGCCGCTTCTCACATCATGCTCACTGCCTTGAGTCAAGGCAATGAGCATGATCAAGGCACTGAGCATGACATGAGAATTCATGATTCACGCACTGATAAAAATAAATACCATGTTTTAAAGCGACAGCGTTATGGCCCCGTGGGGCAGGAAATCCGGCGTCCATGTCCGCATCAGAAAAACGATCCCGAATCACGCGTCCCGATACATGCAGGCCCTCCGCGTGGTGGATAGGCGCTACTTAACAAATTGATTTTCTCAAAACGCGTCAGAAAGTTCGTGACTTGCACAATACCTCTAGGCGCGATAGCGTCGACTTGTAATTTTGAAATGCACGAAAACATAATTCTGCTACGCGGAAACTCAAACGCGAACGCTTATTCCACCTGCCGTTTGAGGTGTGTCTTAGTAGAAACGGCGCGCCCCAGAACGCTCGCCTTCGTCTACGGCGTTGGCCACCAACGCTTCAAGGAAAACATTACGATTACACAAGCTGCAGTTGCCGGGAAGCGTGAGAAGCAATCAGGGATCCTTGAATGCTATCGTGTTACACTCTTAAATGTGAAGCTTGAGCGTTCCCCCCCCCCCCCCCCCCTACCCCAAATATTTTATCGTTGTTTTGCTTCCAAAATTTTTCGCATGCGAACGAATACCATGGTTGCCTGACGTCGGTTGTTCCAAATTCTCTACTTTCCCCTTGATCAAAAAACGGATAAAAAAATTTCGTTTTCGGTTTTGTTTCGGTTACTCCGAAACTAAATAATAGATAACGTTTCGGTTATGTTTTCATTACGGTCAAGAATGTCTTTTTTTTCCGTTTTTGTTTTAGTTCCCTTCGGACACACTCCTGTGAATATACTGGCGATGACGTCGTTGGCCACCAGCGTTTCAAGGAAAACATTACGGTTACACAAGCTGCAGTTGCCGGGAAGCGTGAGAAGCAATCAGGGATCCTTGAATGCTATCGTGTTACACTCTTATATGTGAAGCTTTAACGTGCCCCCCCCCCCCTCCCAATATTTTATCGTTGTTTTGCTTCCAGAATTTTTCGCCTGCGAACGAAAGCCATTATGAGCCGTTACCAATCGTTACTTTTTTTTTTTGTTCCGGACCAGAAACGGAACGGAACGTTTTCCAGTGGAACGAAACTAAAACGAGAACGAAAAACATTTGGTTCCGACACCGTGGTTCACAGAGCGTGTACGTGACTTGCGCTGGATCGCGTATATATTCGAAGTGTAAGGTGTTGTGTTGCTTAGCAACATGGCTAATCATTTATTCACAATTTCTATTCGCGCGCTTTGTAGCTCTTAAACAAAACGGGGGAGCACAGGCGATGCCGTCTCACCTTAGAAATGCTCACTCTGCACACCCTGGTTATCCAGTTGTTGAAGAGGACGCCGATGATGAATGCCGGAGCGTGTAGGAATGGCAGGTACACAACTTCGCTGAGCGTTCTCACGTATTCCCTGGAACATGCAAGACAGCAAGAAAATGCCAAGCAAGGTCAGGCACTGGATACGCGGCACGTTAGCGATGCTATTTTGCACTGTTCTCGTGAGGCACGTCGACGATCACGTTCGCAATTCTTGCGATAGTACACGCGGTCCGGCGCTGATAGACAGAAGGTTATATATAGAAGCAGTTGAATGACATTAGACTGCCGGCCACTCGTGATCAGAAAAATGTTACCTACGTAAGAAACCGATTATTCACAGTGCAGAGCCGCTATATAAAACAGTGATTAGGCATAAAGAATGTGATAAGACGGTATACGATCACGTGGCGATACGGCTATTCTCGCTGCACAGAGCCAGTACGGGATCAGAGTGCACATGGCACGGATTAGAGAATTATATGCTTAAATATATATATCTTTTAATTTACGAGGCATGATAGTTTGTTGCAAGAACTCGCCGTGATGTTGTAGTTGCTTTTGAGTTGCGCTGCTGAGCCCGAGGTCGCGAGATCAAATCCCGGCTGCGATGAGGGCGAAAAAAGAAAGCGCTCGTGCACCGTGTATAGGGTGCACGTTAAGGGACCCCAGATTATAGCAATCGATCCGGAGTCCCCCACCACGGCGCGCCTCAACATCCGATCGCGCTTTTGGCACGCAAACCCCAAGAACTTAATTAAATAATTATCATTCTTATAGGAAAGCGGAACTAAACAAACTCTGCCTCCATTCCTCCCTGTCAAAGTGGATGTACAGCGAAGCTGCTGCCGACATTAGGTAAGCACCGCCACCACAAGCAACGTACGCGTACGTCACGCGAGCACGCATGTGTATGGAGATGCAGCATGCTTCATCATTCTTAGCTGTCCTGTGGCTAGAGCAAGTACGCTATTGGACTAAGTGAATTTCTCAAAGTAAAATGCGTCAAAAAATTCAGAAAGTACGATTTGCACACAACCTGCAGACATATAGCGTTGGATTGTAATTCTAGTATACGAGAAAACATGATTCTGTTACACGGAAACTCGAACACATGGCCTTTCAAATGCCGCTTCTTTTTGTGTGAGCACTGCGCACGCGGACACGAAAATTCCCGACCAACTATACTCCATCGCACAAGCTGGTTTCATCACTGCCGTAGGTCGAGGCATACACGCGGAATATCCTTGCGCACGGTTATGTTGTTCTAGGCGCAACTGGCTGATTATTGGCTACATAAGCGAGCTTTATTTTTGCTCGCTGCGTGATACGGTACAGTGATACGTGACATGTTAGGACCTTTGCGCATGCAGGTCGTATAGCGAGAATTACTGTGGCAGTTACCGCCGGTAACCGTAATAACCACCCTTATCATGGCAACATGGCAGCGCCCATACAGCGCCGACCACCCGCTTCGATCCGAATTTGCGCTTGTTACTGGATCTTCGTTCTGTCAGGAAGAAACGAGCGGTGAAGTCCGTCATCACTAAGTCTTCTCACGCTGAGCTCAAATAGTTAGGTATCTTTCGTCGTAATTATTGAGCTCGGCTGTTCGTTTTGACGCTGACAGGACTACAAATACGGCAGCGAACCATAAAACTTGTTTGATTTTTAGTCAGCCCATGGTGCCATAGCATTAGCACTGGTGATGCGTTGACGATGCGGAACGCTATAAAAGCCTAATTGTTCACTACGTGATTAATTTACTACTCCAACCTAGCGTGCTACGTGATGAGAGCAGCGAGCAAACGCCAACTAGACGCCGAAAAGACGCTGTGGTGCAGGTGAACATTTGTAAGGGGATTCGCCCGTACTACTTGTTAAGGAGGCTGCGAGGTAAAACTGCAGGGAAACTGTATAGGTAAAGCGAAGCCCTGCTGTCGCATACATGTAAGCGCAGCTTATGGTTACGGTATCGAAACATCTTTTGCGTCAATCCACCAACCATGAAGCGTGTAACAGTATGGCAAGAAGACGCTGAGCAGAGCTGTGAGAGACAGTTACGGCGCTGCACTCATCTCTTCCGTTTCCTTACCTAAAATCACTTCACACACACACGCTGAGCAGAAGACGCGACGCGGATGAGCGCGCTTCGAAGGACATTCGGTCTTCCTATTGGCTAAAATTTCGTGTAGCTTCCACAGTGCTGCAACCAGCTTATGAGGTGCAGTATGGAGACTAACAACTTGGCTCTAAAAAGATCTTGCATTTCAAAGGGATCGATATCAAGCACTTTGCACTCGTTTTTAAAGCACACTGTGTAGTTGACTAATCAAACTATTGCAATGTTTCTGCCACTCATTTTAGCACATATTCACACTACATCGTTAATATTCATCCACTTATGACGCTATTTTCTCTCAAGGTATGCAGTTGCAACGTATCTTTGGATCAGCGGCTATCGAATATAATGTATACTGGCTGACCGTTTAAGGCGTAGTGGCTTATCGTATCACTTCAGGTCAGTGGATACTAAAGCACCATCCTGGTGTGTTGCATGGCGGGCGCCACGTCGCGTCGGAAAGCGTGTCCTGAAAACTCCGGAAAGTGTTATCGATGCTGAAGCCAAGCGATCCGCCATATACTGCAGCGTGTGCGACAATGTTCATGTCAAAAAGAAGCAGGAATGAACTAATAAGGTCCAGTAGACTTTGTTCACTACCATGCCACGGACATTTGAGGCGACACACAAAGGTGCTTGATTTCATGGTCCTTTCCGCGATTTTATGTGCCAGAATAGACCACCGCGTCAACTCAGCATTGTTCTTCGGTGCCTTTGAGCGATACCCTTCGCCTTCATATAGCCGACTCCACATATGTAACGATATATGTCGCGTCAAGCTGTGTGACACGACTTTATTTACCCCCTAAATATGAAGAGCTGAAACGATACCTGCTGCGGATGGCCACGGGAGGCTGGTATCCTCTGACGACCACTGCGGCAGACACTGCTGCAAGTGCGGCGATGCCGATGAAAGCGAGAAGGATGCACGATGTTCTCTTGAACCTGCGAAGTCGCGTAGTAGGAGGAAACATTAACGTGTTTGTTACGAGCTGGACAGATAGGGTTAGTTCGTACCGAAGCTTGTTGCGGATCGCGTTGTGGTCCAACTTATGACTTGAATAACTTGAACGTGTTAAGGTTCAAGTCTGCGCGATTGCTTTAGAAGTAATTTTCAATAAGCTTGTCGGAAGCAAAAGTTTTTCATATACTTGAACTTGCGTCCTTGCAGGAGCAAACTCCTTCTAGGGATGATTTCCTTCAATCTCTATATTACGTTTACTGTAGCAGTTGGCACACGCGATTAGTTCTCGTTGAACAGCCTGCCTGCAGTGGCCAGACGAGCTAAAAGAACTGTGATAACTCGATACTATAGTACAAACGAGAAAAAACAGCATGAATAGAATTTTGCGAGCGCGTAAAAAATACTCCTAAAGTCAGCAGGCTACAAAACGTTTACGGCCTGTCTAAAAATTTGCCCTGTCGAATGAACAAATCTACTGCCATTTTTTTTTTACATCGCGCGTTGCGGAAGCAGAAGGTATAAAAGTCCTCGTGCAGAACCTACCTTGCACTTAGCTAGCATGTTACTATCAAGCAGTAATAAGACGCGACCACAAGGAAATTTACTAGAAAGCGCGCTCATTTTGTTGAATTTCACAGTGTCTGCCCGACATGGTGTAATTACTAGGTTCACAGTTCTTTCGCTGTAGCGAATTTGCAGATTTCACATGAGTCGTAGCTTCAAGTAAGTATACGTAAGATGTATTCTATACCTCGCGTATTGCTGTTCCTAGTACGTTCTGCCCAAAATAGCACATGAAGTGTTCCTAATTTCACTTGAGCTAGCTCACGTATCTGGTTTCTGGATGTTCAAAATAAAATTTTAAGTTGACCGGCGCTCTTATTTAAATATCTCCTAAAGAGGCTCATGCGCCTTATTTCTGCTTTTTAAAACTAATCTTCCCAAGATTGCACTTGTTGGATCGCAATGTTCAAGAAGACGCTTAGAACGGCTGTTTGCCTGGTTTTTTGGGCCTTCAAGTCGGCCACAGCTTGCTTCTCTGAGGGTAAGGCGTGAACACAATAGCGATTTCCTTTTTCTGGATGAGTCGGGGATTCAAAGATGCGAAGGGTTGTGTTGCGGTATGGCTGGAAATTTCGACAAATAAAAGGAACCCTGGGGTTTTACGGGCCAACACCGGGATTTGATTATGCGGAACGCCGTAGTGGGGGACTGCATATTTATTTGCATATCTGGGCCACTCGCAGGCTTCGCGGCGGCGGCGCCAGATGGCGCAGAGTGCTCTTAGGGAAGTGCAAAAGAGGCGCCCCGCTGCAGTACAGGCCTCAAACATAACTCGTTTCGACGGTGGCAATGCGCTGTGTCGCTATATTGATTGAAAGGCTAACGCGTTATCGTCGACAGTCATCGTGAGATAGATTCTGCCGCAATCTTTTTTTTTTAGTTTGTACCCGAGGCGTACAGGGCAAAATCAAGTGGTACCACCAACCTGCGCCTGTGTGGGCAATATAATCCACAGAAGAAAATTCAACGTAGCACGGCTGGGCAGAAGGAATTAAAATTTTTTTTATTGCGCCATGGTCTTTAGACATTGTTCCCGGTTGTACATAAAGCAAATGCAACGTACAAAACAAATTCTAAATGAAGCCTGACCAGTGTGTAGTGGTCGAACAGCGCATTCAAGGTAAGCAGATCATTTCGGACCATTACCCTTTCGATAAATAGTGCGAACCTAAATAGGACTTGCCGATAAATACTGCAAAACTAAATAGATATTGTATGCAGGTTTTATATTGTTGGCCAAAGAACTATCGAAATGTGTCGCACGCTTTTGTAATCTACAAGCATAATGTCAAGTGCACGAAGCTCTCCAGAGAGTGTTTGCCACACCTATTGTTTTAGAATTGAATACGGTAGTGCCGGTGCCGTGCTTTCTTGAACAATGCCGGCACTGCCATTCTTTGATTACAGATCTCGGAGTGAAACTTTAGAGCCGAGTGTCTCACCTTCTTATGAGAACGACGATTCCGGAGAGGGCGACGAATATCTGCATCTCGCACGATACGTACCACAGAGGATTGTAGCACTGCCATCATGTTGAAAGAGAGAATAAAGCGCCACACGTAAACGTTGAGCCGCAAAGAAGAAAAAAAGTAATAAAGCAGCCACTGGCAAAATAATACACTACAGTCACTTAAACAAAGCCACTATATTTGACAGCACCATATTTGACACACACGCACGCACACGCACACAAGAAGAAAGCCCATGGAGCATCAAATGTCATGTAAGCGCACTTTCCTGCATTGAGTTCAAAAGCATAATAGCAGCAGTAATTGGCTGTTCTAATATACTAGTAGCGGGGAGGAAGTCGAGCAATATTTCTCCTGATGACATCGTAAGTCTGGCACTGCAACTGGAGGCGATCGCAGGAGCGCGTCTCATTTTGGCCGCCACGCTTTTGCATGGGTGTGCATGCACGTGAACGATGTGTCAGGCGTGTCATCGCTATCGTGGCTTGATTTTTGTGGCTCGTCAAACACTGCGCACAGCAGCTTTTGTGGAATGATGTGCTTGTTGTAATGTGGCTGCACTCGCTACCCACGTTAGCTGAGCGAAGTCGCTATTTGGATCAAGTTGCCTGTGATTTCTCACGATCTCACAAATGGCGTCACTGCATGCCCGTCTCCCCCATATGATTTGAAAAGGGCTCGTATATTTGTTAATAATTGTCCAACATTCATATCGCTATGCCTAACAAGTGTTGTGTTCGCAACTGTCGGAAAAGTTACCAGGATGCAATGTGCTCATGGTCAGCTTTCCTGAGGATAATCACCCGTGCGAAAAGTAGCCGCACTCTATCTACTGCGAGAAGATTTCACTCCTTCTCACTACTCCAGTGGGAGTAATAATAAATCCTTCTTAATCAGGGCTAGCCTACGCGCTTTTTTGTGTTGTGTTGTTCGCAGAGCATTTAATCGGTGCCTGAGAATGACCTCTAGCGATAATATTATCGTGTGTCGAGCAGAAGTCTCTTACGTACAGGCAACATCCTCTGTAGGTTGGCGAGCATCACTTCGCACTCAGGAGACGTTCGCACTCAGGAGATCATTCAGGAGACGTCTCACATCGCAACATTATCAAGCGAGCAAGTGTCTTACGTCACACAAGCAAGGTAACGACTCGCTGCAACATAGTGGCGACTGAGGAGGTGCTCTCGAAGGTCAAAGCCATCATACCGGTCTTGGCCTACGTGGCGGGATACGCCTACTACGCTACTTTGAAGTAGCTCAAACGCAAATAAAAGTAGAGAGGCACTGACAGTGAACAAAGAAATAAGCGTCGCCATTGCTGAAAGGCACTGATTTCATCAGTGCGCTGGACCGATGGGCCCTGCTACACCCAACAATGTCTGTCGTTAATGCTGTAGCTATAGCTACGCTGTTGTTGACGATCTGTCAGGGATAGAGCACTTTATAAATCTGCCCACTCAGCGTCAGATAGTTACGGATATGACCTCCTAAGCAGTGACGATTCGTATGATTTTGACGCCTGTGGTGAAGGGCGCACAAGTGAAGTGGTTCTCAAACATGTGCTGTGATACCATATGAATGTACTGCTGAAAAAAGTTATTTCCGAATAAAATAAATAACTGTGGATGCCGCTGCTAAATATAAGAAAGGTCTAAACGTTGAAAAAGTGCACCAATGTTAATACCGAAGAATGTAAGCAATAAAAAAGTCGTAGTTTCGCCCGACATGCGAAGCATCGATTGTGATAGCAAATTAGTAGACAGTTTTGCGAAGCAAGTAAGGATACTAGCTTTATCGGCCGCATGAAGTTGGAAACATTCGCTTAGTAGTTGAATTAACAAGCATGGTGTTAGCGCGCACATGCAAACATGGTACGACATGGTGGTACGACAAGGAAAACAACGATGGGCTTACGCACGCTTTTCTTCATTGTGCAGGTTAGTAGGTTCCCAAAACTACCTCACGCTTCTTTTAAATCTGATGACCTGTTCCTTGTCGTGCTTCCATGCCCAAAAGCCTTGGTTGATCCTTTTTATTCTTTGCTTTTGTTGTTATGTGGTGACGTTGAGAGCAATCTCGGTCCCAGTACAGGTTCGCAAAAAGCGCAATCTTCGAATGCTGTGGAAGAAATTTTGAAAACGCTTAAGGATCTAGACGAGCGATCTATAAGAATGGAAACCCTACAGAAATCTATGGCTACGTCAATATCAGACCTAAAGGAAAAGCAGGAGTCAGTTTGTCAGGTAATATCGGATATAAAAGCGAGATTAGAAAAAGTTGAACAGCAAACTTTTGCAATTGAACAAAAGCAGACAGATCTCGACGACGTGCGGGATTCCGTAGTCCGCGTCGAAAAGCACACGCGCACACTCCACTCAAGACTAAACGACGCCGAAGACCGCGCTCGCCGGAATAACTTGTTGTTCTACGATGTGCCTGACTCCGCTGATGAAACCTATTCCAAGTCGGAAGAAAAAATACTGAAAATTTTTGCCGACACTTTAAAAGTTGATATTTCAAGTAACAACATAGCCAGAGCGCACAGAATCGGGCGATTTGCTACAGGGAAAGCACGACCACTAATAGTAAAATTTGAAACATACAAATGTAAGGACTTAGTCCTTTCCAAGCGCCAAGTTCTAAAGGATGAAAAAAAAAATATCCGTAAGCGAAGATTACTGCCCAGCAACAAGACACTGCCGCAAAAAGTTGATCGAATTTGGAAAAAACACAAAAAAGTCATTCAAGTTGCATTACAATAAATTGATTATCGGTGGAAAAACGTATGTTTACAATGAAGCTCATAATACTGTTACTGAAATAGAAGCTTTCGATAGCACACAGAACGACCTCAGCCCTCGTACTCTTCGCTCTGGACGCGAATTCCCTTTAAAAGAAATATAGGGGAACGAACGGGGAGGTGGTTCTCAGCTGTGTTCTTGCTCGGTGCTTTTCTCGAACATGCGTAGTCTTCTGCCAAAGAGGGACGAACTGTGTGCCATTATTGATGACTGTGACGCTGACATCATTGCGTTAACTGAAACCTGGCTGTCATCTAGGGTAGCCAACTCTGAGTTGTTTTTTTGCAGAAATAAATACGCAGTTTTTCGGAGTGATCGCACCGGTAAAGTAGGCGGTGGTGTGCTTCTTGCAATCAGTGACCGATTTGAGGGCTTTTGTGTGCCGGTTGTTTCAGATTTAGAAATCATCTGGTGCTGCCTTACAATAAAATTTAAAAAGCTACTAATAGGGGTTTGTTACCGATCACCCTCAAGTCCTTTGTCCTTTTGCAATGACCTGTATGACAACTTGAACCAAATAACAATACGCTATCCTGGAGTGCCAATATATCTAATGGGCGATTTTAATTTTCCATACATCGTATGGTCACCCATCAGTCCGTTTTCTGAGCCCTCATCTACTGAATGTAATGAGTTCATTACACTTTGTTCTGACTTCGGTTTTTCACAAATGGTCACCTCACCAACACGAATAACTCGGCACTCAACCTCACTACTTGATCTCCTGCTCACAACTTCTCCCGACAACGTCTCATCGGTAACTCACTTACCTGGTCTGAGTGATCATGACATTTTGCGCTTCACGCTTACATTCCCCCAGCAGTATCAATGCAAACAACTAAAGACAATTAGAAACTTCAAAAGAGCCAATTTTTCTGCCATAAACTCAAGCCTATGTTCATTTCTTGACGACTTCTTACCGCAGTTTTTTGAACGATCAGTTGAAAGAAATTGGTGTATGTTCAAGACTAAAATTTTAGAATTAATCCATCAGCATGTTCCACTCCAGCGCGTTTATTCTCATAATCAAGCCCCCTGGTATAACAGATTTCTTAATATGCTCTCAAATAGGAAGAGACGCCTTTTTCGCACTGCTAAACGGACGAAAAAGCCTGCTCATTGGCTTGCATTAAAAACGCTGCCTCCAACTACTCAATCACTGCTAAACATACTAAGCACACATTTTTTAGCAAAACCCTGCCATTATTACTAAAAACAAATCCAAAGCGCTTTTGGAGCGTAGTAAAATGTAAATGTGGAAATAAGATTGCATTAACACAGTCTGGTAGTCAGGTTCCCAGCTATCTTTGCGCAGACGTCTTGAACAGCGCGTTTGTGCAATCATTTTCCTCTCCCGCACCTAACAACGAATGTCCCGTCTTACAAGGCTGTAACTTTCCTCTTATGGACCCTATTATATTTGATGCAACAGGAATTAAAAAAATAATCGAAAATTTGAAAATTACTTCCTCCTGCGGTGTCGATGAAATCACCACCAAATTCTTAATTAGCACAGTTGAATATTCATCTATCATATTGCAATATCTATTCTCGCAATCATATAACTCTGGCATGCTTCCGCTTGATTGGAAAACAGGAAAAATAATTCCCATACACAAATGAGGTGACACTCATAATCCCTTTAATTATAGACCAATTTCTCTTACTTCAGTACCTTGTAAAATTATGGAACATGTAATCTACACGCATCTCATTAACTTCCTTGACGATAATAATTTCTTTACTCCTCACCAGCACGGGTTTAGAAAAAACTTCTCTTGCGAAACACAGCTTCTCACATTTACAAACGATTTACACTCTAACCTTGACGCAGGCTTCACGACGGACTGTGTTTTTTTGGACTTCGCTAAGGCATTTGACAAGGTGTGTCATGCTCTACTCTTACACAAACTAAGCATTTTAAACATTGACCCTACACTACTTAGGTGGATCTGTAGCTTCCTTACATCGCGCGTTCAGTTTGTTTCTGCTAATGAATGTACTTCCTCTCTAGCCCCTGTCGGCTCGGGCGTCCCTCAAGGATCTGTCCTGGGCCCACTTTTGTTTCTTATATACTATAATGACTTACCTATTAATATTTCATCAAAAATATGTTTATTTGCAGACGATTGTGTGATATACCGAAAAATTTCCAATAACTGCGATGTAACAGCCCTACAAACCGACTTAAATAAAATAACTAATTGGTGCAGCACGTGGAAAATGCAACTTAACATTAAGAAGTGCAAAACTATGAGGGTTTCTCGTACTAACTCTAGTTCTCCAAATTATTCTCTCACTAATATATCACTTGAATGTGTCACCTCGTATCGTTATTTAGGCGTAACCATAACTAACAATTTGTCTTGGAAATCGCATATTGATATCGTAGTGTCCAAAGCTAACCGCACTTTAGGGTACCTACGCCGAAATTTTTCTCGTGCGCCATCATCATTAAAACAATTACTATATACCACTTACGTTCGCTCGTAACTTGAGTATGCTTCATCAATATGGGATCCCTGGCATTCAACACTAATACATACGCTGGAAGCTATACAAAACCGTTCAGCCCGTTTCATTTTAAATAACTTCAATCGGACAGCAAGCGTAACACACATGAAATGTTTATTAAACCTTCCTCTCTTATCCGACCGCCGAAAACACTCACGCATTTGTCTTTTTCACAAAATCTATTATCATAACACCTTTTTACACACTCTTTGGATCAGGCCAGCACCTTTCATTTCTTTTCGTCGTGATCATAATCAGAAGGTTAGCATATCTCATTTCAATACTATCATGGGCGCAAATTCATTCTTACCAATGACTAGCAAAGACTGGAACAGCTTATCCCCTTCATTAACAGGTATAATTAATCCACTTATGTTTAGAAACGCACTTGAAAACGAACTTTTGTAATATACTTACCATTTGTCTTGCCTATGTGTATGTACCTTTCTCTATTGCAGCATTTTCATCAGTTTTCATCAGCATCATGATCAAAAAGTTAACAATGCATTTTGTAAATCTACTGTACATATTATGTTTTTTTGAATCTCTTTACCATTGTGTACATCACATTTGTATTTGTATCTTTCGTACCTCTGTTTATTATCATCGGATGTCAACTCAAAATTAGCAATTATTACTGCTGTTATAATTATTTTTTTGTTTGAGTTACTTTTACCGATGTTTACTTTGTATTTCCTTAGCCCCTCCCCTCTATAATGTACTATGTACCTTGAGGGTAAAATAAATGAAATGAAATGAAATGAACACAGCACACTCGATGACCGAGGGGGAGATAGAGAGAAAGAGAGGCGAGCACGAATAAAGCGCGTACACAATAGAGCGGTAGGGGGCGACATTCTTAAAGTCTATCGTGAAGGTCCGTAGACGAAGTGCAGAATCCTACCACTTTCGCGGTTGTTGAGTTAAATGGCTATGCCTTCTTGTTTGTAACGGGATCTCATTATGAATATTTATCCTTTATGATGCAGACCGGAGGACGCACCACGAGACAGTGCTGGTCACCGTGAAGGATCATCTGGGAAAACTACACGGATGCCGCAGCTAATTGAAATAGTTTATATGTGCGTCTTGGCTATTGTTATCTCGTGGTCCTTAAAATGCAATTTTCATCACAGCGCGCCTAGGACAACTGGTACAGCGCCGTACTCTTAAAAGCAAAAACGAAGTGTTTATAAGGGTCCACATATGCCACAACAATAAACACAAGAATTATGAGCTTTCGCGAGCACGCAGTTTTTTAGCAGCAGCCATATTTGGTTCTGATGAAGCGAAGCGGCTTCGTGGAACGTCATCTTTTGTACTGGATTTCCGGCTGGGTTAAAAATACCCTGAGCAGCAAAAACAAGCCCTTCGATTCCTTATCTATGCAGCGGTGTACCTCGCTGCCTTACACGTCTCAGCCCGGCAGGAAACAAGAGACCGCCGTCTTCTAAACTCATGTGTTCAAGGACGGCATTACGCACCAGCAGAGAAAGGCAAAAAAAAGAAAGATACAATAGTGGCGTTTCAGATCTTGCTTGGACTCACGCTACGCTCAGATTGCCGCGAACCTAAGTCGTACAGTTACTTTGGAGGAAACATAAATGAGTGAATGATACTTCCAAATAATCAGCGAGTGTTAATTAAACGGACTGCATACAAAATGCTGTGTAGTCGCATACGACTAGGGCATATATGGCCTAAATCTAGAGTGTTGTGGTTGCAAGTACCCTTCGTATGAAGAGCATTCTTGCAAAGAAACAAGCGCAGAAGAGTCCTCAAGGACCATGCTCAAAGGAGGCAGTGAGAGGTCAAAGTCCATCAACCCCTGGTATTAGACATCTGTGCGCACTACTAAATATATATATATATATATATATATATATATATATATATATATATATATGAAAGTAACCTTGCGGTACCCTAAGTCTCATTTGGAGTAGTGTACATCAAAATTGGATCGTCATCACGCGTACTACACTCGGAAAATAGGTACAGAGGCACGAAGCCGCTTACACACACACACACACACACACACACACACACACACACACACACACACACACACACACACACACACACACACACACACACACACACACACACACACACACACACACACACACACACACACACACACACACACACACACACACACACACACACACGCGCGCGCACACACACACACACACACACACACACACACATGTCTTCGTGCCTCTGTATGTATTTTTCCCGGGTAGTACGCGTGATGACAACCCGATTTAGATGTACACTGCTGCACATGAGGCTTAGGGTACAGCAAGATGACTTTTGTGACCAAGTGTGAAGGGTTTTTGGCGCTTTGGCGAAATTCATCGCAAAGAAAGAGAAAAATGAGGGATGAAACGCCAATAAATATAGCATATTATTCTAATAGTGAATACAGACTTTGCATAGCACACCCGATGATGTCTGGTAAGCGCCGCATCCTTCTACGCAGTATTGTGCACGATTTCTGCGAGGAATTAAAAATCAAGCCAGACTTCACGGAGATTTCATGAATTCAATGGAAGCTAATAGGAAAATAAATAAAATCTGAAGGAAAGGCCGGCAAGTTGCTAGATGCGCGCATGGGCGGAGATTTGAACGGATAGAAAGAAAGGAAAATTGAAATAAAGATAGACGGGCGGGACTGGACGGGAGTGAGACGGTGAAACAGTTGTCACGAGAAGTCATCCGAGTTCTTTTGCTTACGGTTATCGGCAGGGAGTTGATAAAGAAGAATAAAAAACAAAGTGAGCACTATTTTGGCACACAGTTATGCAAGGTCTCAGCCACCCCAGTGAAGGTAAATCGCCTACGATTATAACGATGTAGGCACTCCGAGTCGCATACGGGCGACCTTGACTGGTGCGTTGGCGATCGCTTTTGCATCTGGACGCAATTTGTAACACTCACACGAGGACGAGTGGGCGTCAGGCCTAGTATGTGCGTTACTGAAAGTATTCGGCTAGCTTGCGTCATTCTGAGGCATTTTTTTCTTTTGAAAACTGCTGAAAGGCTTCAGCGATAATTTAAGATTTTTTTGGAAAAACTGCAGAGGGATTTTTTTTAGCACGAGAAACAGTACGAAGTTATTAATGCTCCATTTACACTCGAATATCTACTGAACATCTACTGCTACAGTTAGAGAGTCCTTATTCAGAGGCAAGCATGTATAGCACTATGGTGTGAGCCCACTTATCACTCATGCACGGCGCACCTGTGCATGAGTGATAATGTGATTCACCATGGTTAATTTTTATCGAGTTGTTTTGTTGCGCACAACGCGCCAGATGTACGTTGCTGAGTCTGCGATGGGATGTTTCGGCGAATAAAGTACTTCTAGTACTTGACTCCACTGGCGGATCCCAAGGATATAGCGGTGCGTGGCTCAGTCTCCGACTGCACCATGCACATGGCGTTGCCTACAGACGATATCGCGCGTCCAGCGAGCCTCCATTCCCTCCTCTACCCCGATTTGTGTACGCTTTTATGGGCCAATAATTAGACCCATTTGGGATTTTAACGACAAGCGCTTCATAACGTGCAATATAAAGAGAGGAATTCGCTAACATCGTGAATATACAGGATGCGAGGACCAGTTTACATGAATTGTTCGATCATTTTTCGAATACCACATGAAAGCTAATCGATATTTGATTCGATTTGGTTTTAGAACTATTCGATTCGTATTTGATCCGCTCAGGAAAATGAATATTTGCACATCCACGGCATAGAAATTTCAGGAGTCAGGGTTCCAGCAGCCGCATACTGCAGGCTAAGTGGCGCCGTCGATGAATAGCAAAAGAGGGCCGCGCTAGTTGGAGTCCGCCCAGGGAGCTGGCGTTTTTCGCTTACAGGAAGAACGGCGAAGGGAGAGATAACATACATGGTTGGCGTTCTTCGAAGGAGTCTTTATTGCTGGGACGTAAACGTGCGTCGTGGCCGTCGATAAACTTCTTTTCGATATCAAATTATCCGTGTGGATTTGGAGACAAGCCAGTGATTGGTTAGAGACATTGGTCACCGTCCAGTTGACCTTGCATTGCTGAATCATGAATGCTCTTCCGATGATCTAAAATTAGGTTCATGGTACGCCGCTTGTTAAATGTTAAAGATTGCCCAACCTGCCAAGCAGGGCGGCTGGAATTCATAATAATTGAACTCATTTAGGCTTTTCGTACGCATTCCTGACCAAATGCACGGCTATAGAACGTTACAATGCCGATGCTGGCGTTCACGCTTAACTTCTGCTTCCGCAGCAATGGTCTAAGTGAATAAGCACTGCCGCTTTAGTCTTCACACCGCCTTTCCAATTGTGCTCAGGATGCTGCAAGTCCGGCTAGTTGGTCCATGTTGATTATGAAGTATTTGGGAAATTGCTTACCTTTTTAGGTAAACGTCGTGCAGTTGCACACATAAATTAGGCAGCGATTTTGCGCGCACAAGACTTATTTCGATACATTCAATACAAATGTCAGAATGATATTATCAGAGTATAGGAATTTGAGAATGTGCGTAGGTATTCATGAGAATGTGGGTCTATATAACCGTAACAGTACTGTCATAGCATAAAAACATGTCCTATTTGTACATGTCATCGAAGAGATTTGGCACAAGGCAAGCGTGATTACGCCAACATACTGGATGGCGCAACGGGAGTTGGAGCACTGTAGGGGCCCGAGCTGGCCAGGCCTGGCCTTCGGGTGAAGCTCGGGCCAAATAAGCATTTGTTGACTCAGGCCCGAGCCGGGCCTGAGTCAAAAACTTATTTTAATTAAGAAACCAAAATTAAATAAGTTTTCAACAAGTCCAGAGGGCCCAACAACTGGTGGAGCGTCACCACGTTCCCGTCCCGACTTGGGCGTCACCTACGGTTTCGCCAGAGGAGTTGCCCACGTGGGATCTCTAACGGCTTGAAACTCCTCCGGACCTCAATAAGGTTCTTTACTGACCGACCGACCGACCGACCGACCGACCGACGGACCGACCGACCGACCGACCGACCGACAACAAGTTAACTGAGTACCTAAATAAAGTGGCAGCAAATAAATTCCGGAACGTTCACTCACAATTTTTTGTGTGTTAAGACATAGTGCAACTCACTGCTGGTTTCCATTATTTTTCTTCTTTATTTGCTGAACTTAGTTTAATATTCTGCCGTTGGTAATGTCGCAATTAGTCCAACTAATCAAATTTAGGCTTTCAAGTATTCGCTGTTCTTGGATGAATACTTTAGGCCTACGCGGATGCTGCAAAACTTATCCACATTCGCGAGAGGGATGTGAAAATGAATATAGCACGCACAAAATGTTATTTTCTTGGTGAATTTTTATTTGGAATGCTATTTTCCCACGTTGACTGGCCTGACTCTCATGTTCACCGCTTTGTATATGTTTTTCTACTATTATAGGTGGATTCCCTGCGAATTTAAGTGAACAAGCAAGCAGATAATATTCCAATATGACGGGGAAAATTGTGCTGCCTATGCCCTGCATGCACTGTAATGTAGCACAAAACGAACAAGTCCAAGATTGCTTATATTGCGAAACAAGGATGCTTAAATTGTGGAATGAAAAACTGACACTATTACAATAAAGAAGAGTAAAGTAATAAAAATGACACGTTCCGTGTGAAAATATGATTGTACACAAATGTTGGGATAGCGGATGAGCAATTTCTGTTTATAAACAAGCTTCTAGTGACCGTGTATTATAGTATTCCCAAAAGGCAATAGAACTACGTATTTCAATTTACATTCGCGGCAAATTTATTGGCCCACGTTCCATCACTTTACATCCAAATGATTATGTGAAATTCAAAAGTGACGTGAATTGGCTGGCGGTCTGTACGCGAGTCTTCAGCTGTACCTTCGCTGTAGTATAATGTCGCACAACTATTTAGAAATTATGGCACGGCCGTTCATGTCACACTTTAAAGCGCGAGCATGGTGGGGAATGGGTGTACGTTTCTATATCTTCCTCCCGAAATGTAAGCAGGCGTTGTGCCACTCCCCATGGCTGTTGCAAGCCTGATCCTTCCCTATTTTCCTAACTGTCCATTGTATATGCGTGTTTTCGTAACAAATATTCGAATAATAAACTGTGCGTGTTCACCTAGCAATGAGATGAAATTAAATGTTTATTTCTCTCACAGTTGAAGCAGGCGGCAAGAAGGGATGCAGGGCAAAAAGCTGCTTTTATGCAGCTTGAAGACCGGCCAGAGCCCGTTGATCTCATGACGGTATCTTCACAATAACCTAGATCTCGAACTAGCTTCGTATAGGCTCAAGTGATAATGGGTTAAGCAGAACCGGCCAGAATCTTTCGGGCCCGGGCCTAGTACGGGCCATGTTGAAAATCACCGGGCTGGGCTAGGGTGGTCCAACGCATGGTACTTTCGGGCTCCGGCAAGGCCCAGAGTTAAAAAGCCGGCCCATGCAGTGGTCAAGCGTGAGCGCATGGCGGCGTGTTGCGGCACGATGTTCAGCTACAATGAATGCAGCAACTTTCACAGCACAGAAATGATCGACTGCGGGCGTCTTAATTGCAGGACAGGAGATTTCGACAGCGACTAAATGGTTAAGAACATATCACCGTACATCTCTGCTTTCAGATAGACAAATACGCAGTGCAAAGCGAGTAGATTTCGGATGCATTGCGATTAATCAAACGTGTCACAAGATGTCGCCATTGTAGCGCTTCTATTTTATAAAAGGTTAAATAAAATGTCACTGACTCGAGACCATAAGGACGCTGAGGTTCTGTTCTAGTTCACGATTTTCCACTGCTTTAGTATACGTCCACGTTCCGAGGTACATGCATGCTACGCGCTAAAATAACGTCCTGAATCCTAAGTCTAAACGCGTTCACTCACCACCTCGCCATGTCCCTGCAAGTTGTTGAGGTGCACGACCACGAACCCCCATCGTCGCTGGCAGACGTCGCTGAGCCGCGGCAGCACCCGGTCGGCGGCTGGGCCGTCCACAAACAGCGGGTAGAGCACGAACACACCCAAGGTGAAGAGAACTGACGCAGTAAGCCTGCGAAAGGACCACGTGATCAGTTGGCACCGGCAGAGTCCATGGGTTGCGCCAGAGGAGCCGCACGCCGTTTGTTCATTAAATTATTCACTATTTTCATGCGTGTGCATACATCCCCCGTCACTCCTGCCAATAGCGCGGTGACGGTGCGCCCGGGAATGCATTTACCAATGCTGTCGCCCATTCGAGACTATTGTTTTTGTTGCTTCTGAGCATACGCTATATTATGGCGAGGCCTGTGGTAGGCGCATCGAAAAAAATTACACAACCTCAATGCTGAAGGCCCAGGAGCAGCACAGTCGGCCTTTGAGGGAGGATGTTGCGGAGGCCTCAGGAGTCGGGATTAATTTTGACAACATGGGGTTTCTGAACGTAAATCCATTTGCAAAGTGTACACAAAAATTCTTGCGTCACGCCGTAATGAAAACGATGCTGGCGCGGCCTGGAGTGGAACACGCGATCTCGGGTTAGGCCTGCTCGCGCGTCGAGCGCAATGAGTATACCGCATAGATAGATGACCGAGCGAGCCGGATCTAGTGTAGCTACCACGTGGCGACAGACTGCGTCACCACACGTTAACATCCTGAGAAGGTAAACCAAAGCCATTTGGCAGAAAAGCTACTGTGGTAAAATATTTAGAGCGCTCTGAGGCTTGTTAGTAACTTTTCTGGAGTTTCATGGTTCGACCTTTCATTGAACGCAAAAATGAAAAACAATAAGGAACTATCACTACTCTTTTAATCTGCTATTCCATCGGCAACTTCCGCTGTTCAGTTGCTTTCTTTTGCTACCAAGAGTTTGTTTTCGTACTTGCCCAGTGGGCACCCGTTGTGCTTATTATTTACACTGTTTGTTTGTGCTGCTCTTTATTTCATTGATTGGCTGTCTGCTGTATGCGGTTCTCAGAACGAACCGCTCGTTTGTGAAAAAAACGCGAAGACGTTTGGCTGTTTTGTCATTCTTTTAAAACCAGCCATAATTATTTCTTTCTTTAAATGCATGGACTTTCTTGAAAGCGCCGCGATTCGGATAACGACGTTACCTAAGCAGTAAGTTGCGTTCATTTTTTGTTTGTTTGCGTATTAAAGATGTTGAAATATTTGAAAGGTTGCCACTAATTCATAACTATGGTTGCTTTGTGCACATGGCGCTCGCTTTTAGTGTGAAAGTAGCCGAATCTCCAAAACGATACAAGACCAGTCGGGTTGCGGAACACTTGTGGCTTATACACTGCAGCTTTCCAAGAGGCCACAAGTTCAATTTCTGGCCGCCACGGTTGTATCCAAATGGAAGGAAATTAAAAAACAGCATATTTCAGCGATT
Organism: Dermacentor albipictus; assembly: GCF_038994185.2. Classification (NCBI taxonomy): domain Eukaryota; kingdom Metazoa; phylum Arthropoda; class Arachnida; order Ixodida; family Ixodidae; genus Dermacentor; species Dermacentor albipictus. The sequence continues at coordinate 87,843,015 of NC_091822.1, forward strand.
CTTTCGGCTCTGAACTCGTTTACTGCGACAGCAGCATTCTCTTACAGTGAAGATCTGCAACATGTTATTTATTTGTTTTGGTTGGCGGCTTTTCTTTGAAATAAAGGCGCCCACCAGATACGTGGAGCTCGAAGAGACTCCAACGGTTAGGGTAGAGTTTTAGGGGGGGAAAGGCGCGGTTGCATACAGGCCTATGACTTAAAGAAACAGTAAAAAAAAAACTAACATGCATTATATAACTTGAAAGGTAATAAACATTTCTGGCAGCACAGAAAGGCTATTGTTTAATAGATTAGGTCTGAATTTTCTTCTTTGTGATGTACGCAATCTCATTTCTGTATGACATAGTAATGCGTGTTGTGAAAATAGAACTACGTACATGGACGTACTTTAGCGCTCTGAGATTCCCGCTGTATGAGTAGGCTATACTTGATTAGCTAAAATACACAGCTTTTCGAGACCTTTTATTTGTAATTGTTTGACCAAATGCTTATGATAATCTTTCTTTTTTTGTTCGCGGCTGTTGAATATTTTAGAATACAATATATTTTACTCGAACAGTTTTGGCACACCTTGTTCATTTCAAGCGCAGCTCTGAGGTACCAGTTCCTGCGGCGAGCGTCGGCGTAACCGAGCGAACGAGCGCAGTGACGGATGAAAGAGCGAGCGCGGAGCGGAGGATTAAAAACGAAAGGAGCAAAGCGGAAGAAGAGGGTACAGTGGAACTACGACTCCAGCGCCGCAATTCTCTCCGTTTGCAACGTGCCGTTAGAGACAGATTGTCCGCACCAGCCAATATGTCGCGAAATGAAAACACGTAAAGAGCTGCTATCCAATTTCGCATTAGGGGGTATCGTAACCGAATCGGTCAATTTTTTTGCTCGCTTTATGTGAAAACACTTTCTTCGAACTGCGGCAATGGCGACTACAAAAAAAAAATATATTTTGTTGTGCGTCGTCGATGACAGCAATCGTCGTCACCCACTGCTGGATGGACGGGCGAGACGAGAAGGACTGGTCAAACCAAATTTTGAGCGCTTAACTGTTATTGCAGTAAAGCGTTCGTGTAACGTTCAAGGGGCCTAAATTAACTCAGAGCTCCATTCGCCCCCTATAGCATCTCAACCAACTTGGTCCATTTCTTGTGTACAGACTATAAAAGAGGTTATTCTTGAAGCAGAATAAACTGATTGACCCCTGCATCACGTGGTGGGAACCGCGCAGCCCAAGGAGCTGTGAGTGTATCTTCTTAACGCCGAGTAAACAAAAATAAAACGTGGTAAGCTAACCATAGCTACGGCAGAAGGGCGACAAACTGCAGCACTATTGAACTTCTCCTTGGTCTTGCACTGCGAGCCCAGATTTGACGGAGGACACATTTGCATACAACGTGAGATAATAAATACCATAGGCCACTACCGAAGTCATCATTTCAATAACGTCACGTTAGGCTGCGCATCACCTCCTGCCTTTTTATCACTAACGGTTTTCTCGTGATAAACCAATGTGTGTACAGCCGTCATCAAAAGGGGACGGCCTACGGGTTCAGCGAGAAGGCTAAATTATCATGTGAAATGTGCCAGCAGCTATTAGAACAGTACATAGCTATGATTGGTCGCATAAATGAAAGGATTCCACAAGTACGAACCCCAGATTGTTTGCTCAGACTGCAGAAATATGAGCTTTTCTTGCAGATGTTACGTCTCGTAAAATTTTGATTAAAGATAGTGAGATATACCGCCGTTTTCACAAGGCATGCAGACGACCTGGTATACCTTCAGGATGAGGGTGTCGTAAGTGAAGTTTGGTTGGTTCCCTGTTCAGTAAAAAAAAGTCGACTGTAGGCTCACCTGCTCTTTAAGCAGTGGACGGCTAGCAGTCTCCTGAAGAAGCCAACTTTAAGCCTGTGCAGCTCGAGGACGGTGTTGGCCGCTGCGTATCCACTGCGTTGGACAGGAAGGACGAAGCAGATAGAAGCACAGTTGAACGTGATGTGCGTGGTGATCCCGCGCTCTTGTGTGCATATGTGTGTTGCCTGTGTGTATGTGCGTACTGCGTGTGACTGTGTGCGTCTTATACGTGTGCTTCGGTGCTGTGACAGCCAAAAATGCCGCGTGTGTCAACTGTGGCCGCAAGGGGCCCCTTTTAAGTTGATTGAAACAAAATTTTCAACCACCTGTAAAGCCTATTTTAGGATAGTATAGACATAGACTAGCTTTCATGGAAAACCTTAGGCCTGAAATATGGGTGGATGCATCGCGATAAACTAGAATAAAAAAAAACATGTTTTTGATACCGAAGGTGGAAAAACTGTCGCAATTCCGCCTCGCCGGAAATCACGCAAAAGCAGCCCGTCTCTTCGGCATGAATAATCAGATAAACGGTGTCCCCGGCATGCTCAGAGGCGGGTCACATCTGATAATGCCGTCTGCTCAGGAAATAATCAAAGGATTATAACAATTTAAATTATAGGATTTTACGTGCCAAAACCACAATCTGATTATGAGGCACGCCCTAGTGGGGGACTCCGGAAAGTATAACTACCTGGGGTTCTTTAATGTGCGCCTAAATCTATGCACACGGGTGCTTTCGCATTTCGCCCCCATCGAAATGCTGCCATAGCGGCCTGGATTCGACCCCGCGACCTCGTGCTTAGCAGTCCAACACCATAGCCACTAAGCAACCACGCTGGGTCAAAGACATTTATAAGAATATTAGACGACTACCAGCCCCTGCCAACACTGTTTCGATACAGCATACTATTCATTCATAGCCAACTTAGCCAAACTTGAACTTTTGTTGCAGTTGACATTTGAGCACCTGCTTCATGACTGTTCTCCATGCAACGTGCAGAGACGAACGCTCGGAACTGCATGTGCTAAGTGTCATTTATGAGAGAGCTCTTCAAGAAAGGAGCGGCTTTATAATGCTGACTCGACGTCTAGTTGCAGCGGAGGATGACGAAGGCGCTTTTACAATTCTTAATGGCAAGGTACTTCTACAAATGGCTTTAGTAGTCGATTGAGTTAATTTGTATCCACGACTGTGCGTGTGTATATGCTAGGTGCCCTCTTTATTTCGGTCTCCTGGTGCAATGAAGCCAACAGGATTTGCTTGTCTATTTGACGTCCTTGGCTTTCTCCTTTCTATCGTCCGTGTTGCCTCAAATCTACAGAGACATTCCGCGTGTAGCTCGCACGAGCCTTCCTCCGTGCACAAGAGACCACCTAGAGTCCTAGATGGTCGTGAGACAAGGCCGGTCCTGTCGCGCCGACGGTGACTGTTTTCGATGGAGGATGCGGTTCTATTCCGCATGCCAACAGCCGAAGACTTAAGTGCAGAAGTATGTGCCGGGACCAAAAGCCGACAGCGTATAAAAATAAATTGAGGTGTTCTTCATTCACATGCGGACTTTCAAGGATTTTGCGCCTAACGCCGTTTACCGCTTTGGTGGTTACAATCCTGATCACAACGCTGGAATGACCGGTCGTAGTGCTTTTGATAGGATCACCTACTAAAATTTCCTATAGCTAATCTTTATGGTGGAGCATCGCACATGGCCTTGTTTATTTGCTATCAAAATGTACACATCAGAAACTACATCATAATCATGTTTCGATTGGTCTATTTCTCGCGCATTACTTGATGCTGAGTTTTCAGGCTACTCTCGTAGTTTACCTGAACTGGTTATTTGCATTTTGCGGTGGACCTGTGTGTAAAATCTTCTGCCCACTCACAGGGCCTTGCTCTGGAAGGTAGGATGTGTGAAACACTGCTGCACTTGATACGCAATGAACTCGGCATGCCTGACAGAAAGCGACATTTAGAAATCAAATATTCGCACGCACGCTCAGCCGTGCCAAATCCGCGGCCACTGGAAATATTGCCTACACCCTTAGAGTTGGAAAGTGGAGTTCAGTGATTGTTCTACCAGGTGAGTTCAAAAAGAAAATTGGTAATAGCGGATGTTAAAGCAAAAAAGAGAAACTTGCGAACACCTACATATATACGCTCACCATAATAGTTAATATTGTGAGCTGCTACATTTACGCGCTCACCGAGTGAGAGGCTCAGACATCTTTCTTGCCAACGTCTGGGAGCGAAATGTCTCCCCTACCTTATTGAAAGGGACAGCCCGCGTGACAAGTATGTTGAGAGCTACGTTTCTTTTCATCTCTTGCTTTCATTGCAGTGAGGCGCATTTCTGGTGGCGGTTTTTTGCGCGCTCTGCGTTTGTTTCCGGTGGGGGTGTTGAGTTGCTGCTCGCGGGATCCACGACGTTGCAAGGGGCAGTGAGGGCGTTTCGTCAGCTGGCGAGCAGAGTGGCTGCTCTGAGAATGAGAGCCTCGCGCGTTTTCGTTTGAGTTTTAGGTATTTCCGCGGCGCACGTACAACAGGCCACAAAATATTATGGACCATGAAATACGAGAAACAGCTGAATATCTTCGCAACCTCACAACGCCGCCTGGTATTTGAATTTGGGGCCTCGACTGGAATATGTTATCAATATTATCGTATACGATTTTACTGGCTACTGCTACAAGCTGCTCGAGACTTGAACGTTTTCTGAGACCCCGTGCTCCGTAAACTTTTGTGGCCGAGTGTACGTGTGATATCTTGCAGACACGTTCGTCATCGCGTGACCTGCGCTCAGCGCTTGCTTGTTTCCGATGCGAGGGGGCTCTTTGATATGAACAGCGGCAGGACGACAAAAAGGGTTGGAGGAATGGGTACCTGAGCAGGAGCAGCGTGGTGTACGCCAGGTCTGAACTGGTGGCGAGCGCGTACAGGGCGCCGTGCCGCCATTGCTTGTCCACCTCGTGCTCACCTGCAAAAATGACAATCGCCGCAGCAACGCATCAGTGAATGGGAACCAGAGCAAGAGCGCAGTGGAAGTCACGTGATTATAGTACTGCCAACGGTGCCAAATATTGTGGGACTCGTGGATCGCATGGAACGATCGCTTTCAACGCGGTGCTCCGTGTAGAAAGAGACCAACCCGACAAGGAACGAAAACGCCAAACGTTTGAACGTAGGACTGAAGAAGCAGGGTTCCCAACAGTGAAGATGAATAGAGCATCCTTAGGTATAATAAGATACCTTTAAAAAAGATTTTGGCTGTATTACATGTTCGGTGGTTGTGGTCGTAGGTTCTTTACCAGGTGAATATTGTATCAGCGTGCGGCTAGTGGAGTGGTCGGAATGGGTCGGGTGCTCGCCATTTGTTGAGTGTACAGCTGCCAAGCAGCAGACATAGCAGCTGGCAGTGAACGACCACTGTTTTGGAATTCAATAATCGTGGTGCGAATGAGATACACCGACTCGTTTTTTTTCTTTCTCTCTTTCCTTACTTTATTCCTTTCGTTAGAAGGGGTAAAGTGAAAAGCTCGCAAAAAAAAGTAACAGTGCGCTCCTTGGTTTTTCCTAAGCATCGATAAGTGCCTGTCGTTATATTTCTAAGGAAACGGCATGCGCTGCATGTTTATTTAGGCTTTCTTTTTTTGTCGATGTAGAGCAACACCCGTACCGTGTTCCAGTAACCGGGCCCTGTACGTCATGCCGAGGACGATCCAGAGCAGGCTGACCGTCTTGAGGGGCTGCACGGCGGACATGTGCTTCTCTTCACGGACCAGCAGCAGACGCTTGATGCTCGTCACGGCCGAGATGGCCACCGTCAAATTCCGGTGGCAAGAATCTGCGAGGAAGCAGCGAAAGAGGAAAAAAAAAGGGACGTGCAAACCATTACGGGACTAGACCTCCTGCGTGGGAATGCATATGGTGAATCTCTTCGTCTCGATAATATGGAAAACATTTTAGCGCGAGCAGGCATGGACAAAAAGAAGACGTAAACACCGAGGCCTCCCTCTTTCGCCACACTGCTTGCGCGCAAATACATTCCAAATACATTTATTGATGTGCCGAACACACAGCTAATTCTAAGAACCTCTTCAAACACAAAAAGCTCCTTGTCAACTTCGGGATCTAGAAGAACTCGCAGTATCGATCGCCCGACAGGCGAAGCATCGATTGGGATAGCAAATTAATAGACAGCCTTACGAAGTAAGGATCGTAGTTTTATCGACCGTATGAACTTTCAAACACTCGCTTACTAACTAAATTAACAAGCATGGCGTCAGAATCCACAGGCAAACATGCACACATCAAACTCGATGAACGAGGACAACCGCTGTCAAAACTCTGGCGTGAGGAAGCGCGGCAGCAGCAGCGAGCGAAGTGACCTTCGTGCTTTCTATCACTTCAATGCAAACTGTGCGGCGAGATTACAGCACACGCAAAGCTACGAGCTGTCGGCCCACCTAGACTCTGTCCCCAAAGCAGATCGCTTTCAGCATAAAGGCCGCGTGTTGCTGCTGAAGTACAACGCCCCCATACCTCTCCAACCCCAGGTTCAGCGCGCGCGATGGATGACAGTGCCCTTCCTCCACGCTTTCCGCTCTCGAGCACGCGAGATTGAGCCGCAATTGTCGGGTCATCTTTGCACGCATTCACTCGCATACGGCGCGTGGCGACGGTGTTATCGCCCATGGACTTTATAGGAAACATCACGGTGGCGACGAAGGCAAAAAAAAAAACGCCTGGAGTACCCATATAATTGCTATCCCAATGAAACGGTGATTAGCCGCGAAATTGTGACACGACGAAATTCGGCTATCAGAGTGCACAGAAACGGAAATCGCAGGCTGCAGACAACGCGAAGATGCGCACCTCGAGGCGATGTTCTGGTTACGTCACCCAGCAGCCGGCAGACAGCGCTATGCGGCAGTGAGGATCACGAAGACCAGAACGCTGGTTCGCCTCTGCCCATCCACGTGGAACTGTTGCGCGCGCCTGCATTCGTGGTCTGCCCGAACTGGCGTGGTGTAGATACAGTTTTAGCTCTGAGTGTATTAGTTTCTTGCTGCGAATTTTTCATTGATTTCGATATTTCTCTCAACTTTAAATAACCTTTCGAACCAACAGATGAAACAAGTAACTGATGTTGCCTTGAATAAATCTCCAAGTTACGTGTCACTGTGAGTGACATCACTGCCATTCGTCACTGCCACTGACATCACTGCCACTGCACATCACTGCCATTTACGTAGGTGCACTTGTGAGACTGACGTCGACTCTCCGGCTGGAAGCGCGGCGCCCGCGAAAAGAGCGTACAGGGTTTGGCTTGAAATTTCAGGTCTTTTTCGCGGCGAGCAACGGCGGGGTGCTCGCAGACCCGATCGTTGGGGTGCATTGTATGTACTGCGCTTGTCAGCGCAAAATGACCAGATCTGCGAGGCATCGCTTAACGAGACACAAAAACAAAGCGTAAAATATTTCATTTCAGCAGCATCTCTTTTGTGAATCGCAACCGTTCGCGTCATATCTCAACGCGTCCGTTCCATAACTGCTGACGGTCATGCTTTCAAGCTCGCGAACTCGCAGCTCTCGTGTTCCATGGATGTCAACTTTAAGCACCTCGCCGGCTTCTTCATTCTTCGCCCATATTTTCAGCTGCTAGAAATGCCGCTGTTCCTGGGGCGCTATAACGCAAAGCCATTCCAAACTATTCTATTCCGATACTTCGATCTGCCCTCCACGATCGGTGAAAAAATGTTAGAGCCACCACCGACTGCGCCTTTCTGTTACACCACATCACGAAAACAGCGAGAACGCTCCATCTCATATGATATGTGCACCCTGTCACACTCATTATGCATGATTGCAGCGAACGAAAGAAAAATAATTTCTGATTCGACACCTTTTTCGCCGTCAGCGGAAATGGCCTCGTTTGACCAACTGCTATTGCGCAAACGCTTGCGGACTGCGCCCAATTTGCCTGCCTGTCACGCGACGTCACACACGCCAGGGAGACACATTATTACGCAGAACAAAACTGAGTTTTTCTCAATAGCCGTAGACTGCCCCGTTCCGAAAGAAATAGAAGATGGCTACCCGCCGATCTCTGTGGAACTGGCTACTCGGAGCTGCCGTAGAGCGTTGATTTATTTGCGTGTAATAAAAGATTTTGCGTGACAGTGTAACGTTATCAAGACCCTACCGCACATATAGACCTTTTCATCGGGCGAGGAGGATAGGGCGCGCGGAGAGCCTTTCCTCCTCTCTGGCTTGGGGGATCCGGCGCGGCGCTGCTTGAAAGTATTGCTGACGTGTGCTGCGGAACGATTTCGTGATGTTTTAGGATGCTACTTTGTGAAATTTACGCCATGTCCGTTCATATCAGGTCGTCAGGGAAGCCTTTCGGTCCATCGGTAACTACAGTAGGCGGAAATATCTCTTGGGGGCGCAAAAATGTGACGCGCTTTATCAGCCGCGGTGTATGTACATTATCACTCACGGTGTGTATGTGTTATAAACTATTTTGCTTATACCGGTTTTAATTCAACAAAGAAAACCGGTGCCTCTGTATTAGCTGCATGAACTGGTAAAACTGCTCACTATCTGATCGCTTGGCGTAGGGGGTAAAACAAAGCATAAGAGCGCACGCTCGTGCAATGCCAACCTAAGGCAACCACGAAACATCTAAGCGGCAGGCGCTATCAAATATTTGTGATGCACCGGCATCGTTCTCGCGCAGTTCGTAAACAGTCCCCTTGCTGGACAAGCTTAATTCAGACTAAGCTATGCTGCAATTACTGGCCAAAACTATTTTATTCAGGGGCGATAACCTCATCCATCGAACCAAATAGTCGCGCAATGTAACCTGCAGCGAATAGTTTGAACGCTTGTCAAAGTATAACATCACAGCTCCTATCGTAGCAGAACGGTACTCACGCTGTTACGATCGTCGCGTATGTTTCATGGCTCCTAAACCGCAGCTTCGAAATAGAGGATAATACTGCAATAATGTCACATTAGTTATTGGAACATTCAGAAATACACAAGTTATCTCCGAGGCTGATTGTAGGCTCAAATATGCGCGCACACATCGCGCTGCGTGTTCCGTCCACCTCAACGCCAGCAGAAATTCCGGCCATGACGCCTTAAATCACTTCAGCACGTCTCACAGAACAGTTTACCACGTAGAAGACGCACGTCATACTAAATAGACCGCACGACCGCGAAAACAAACGACAGAACCTATCGCCGAGCGTACACCTGCCATGCCAAAGACCGCTTTCACCCAAGCCAGTATGGCGCTGCTCACAGGCGGCGCCACTGCGTTCACAATATGGCGGCGCCTACGAAAAAACGGTCTATATGACATCGCTCTGCTATCTCTACTTTGCTGAGGATCCGCTTCGGCGGCATTTTTAACCTTCTGTTGCATGCCGCCGCGCACCAACGAAGCGCAGACGGCGGCACTACACTCCTTATCCGGTTATCGACTTTCAGTGTGCTGGCTCGGCCCCATTGAAACTCTGTGCATTTGAGCTTGCCCGTCGCCTCTTCCCAGCCAATTAGAAGAAAAAAAAACAACTGCTGAATGTGGGCAGCTTGGAAAGCAAAAGAAATGGACTTCGTATAAGCGAGAAGCGCATTTGATTCGGCTTTTCGAACAACACTGCGGGTTACCACCCGATGCTTGCGTCGGTCGCTGCGTAAATTTGACTTCAAGAGATTGGAATAAAAAACAGATAGGAATGGTCTTACGTTATAGGGTCCCTGATGACCAAGCAAATACGAAGCGCCTCGTTTACGTATATACGTTGTTTCTTTTTCTTCCTTTATCTTCTTTGTTTAGACTGAGGAAGCGCAGTCGGTGGGAAGTAGCAAGACTAGCTCAATTTCTCATTTTCAGTTTTAGCTGGCGCGAAGGAAATGTGACTACCAGAAATTAAAAAAAAAGGTTCTGCGGACTGGCAGCAGTAAAAAAAAAAGAAAAGAAAAAGAGAGAGAGAGAAGGAGAATGTTCTGCTGATTCTTACCAGCGACCTTCTTGACCGACGACTCCTTCCTGTCCCAGTAGAAATGCACCAAAGTAGACATGGCGATTAACGTGATCCAGACGATGAAGATGCATCTGTTGGAGAAAAGAAAGAAGCTCGTGAAAGAAGAAAGAACCTATCAAACTTTCCTATCACAATCAATGGCTTATGATTTCCTCGAGGCTCGTGTGCCCGATAGCTGAGAGAGAGAAAACGTGTACGCAGGTACAGCAGTTTGCCACTGAGCCAGCGTTTTCTTAGTGCATGCTACTGTGCTTTCGTGAAACAAGTACAAGGATTTTACGCCATCTTCCGCACAGCATGTGAAGATGACGTCTCTGTGTAGCGGCGTTCTTCCTGTCATCAACGTTCGAGCCTTAAGGAGTACAATAACTCGGTGAGGTGCCCTGAACAAACCGATGCGCACGTGGAAGTTCTCGCCGGAAATACAATGTTGATGTAGCAGAATATCAGGCGTGCACGCTGACTAGCTTCCAGTCGTGACCTATAGGTGGGTACAGAGTTTTCGGTCTTTATTTTACCAGAGTTTGGGTTTACATTGCCAGTTTCTCTTTTTCATGAAACCTAATCAGTGACATCTTTCCAGGTGGTCTATCGCTGCCTTTTCTAGAGCGCAGCTCTTAGGCGCCCGTTTTCTGCGGCGAGCGTCGGCATCGGCGTAACCGAGCGAACGAGCACAGCGAAAGATGAAAGCGAACAAGAAACGCAGCGGGGGTGGGGGGTGAAAGACGCAAGGAGGAAAGCGGAGGAAGAGGGTATGGAGAGGGGGTGAGAAGAAAAGCGAAGTGCAGCGACAATGGCTAGGAGATGGCGCTCGAGCAGCACGCGTCGTATGGAAGGCTTGTCGGTGGCTGCTGCTATGAATAACGGCCACGCATTACCCATGCGCTCGCTATCGCACTCTCAAGATTAGTGAGGCAGTCGCGCCGCACTTCGCTCCGTTTACAACGTGCCGCACGAGACAGATTGTCCGCGCCAGCCAATATATCACGAAGCGAAAGCACGTATAGAGCTGCGCTCAAATTTCGCGTTAGGGATCGTATCGTAATCGTCGGCGAATTCTTTTTTTTTCGCTGAATATTTTTTTTGTAACGCTTACAGACTTTCACCTGTGTATATATTAGGCTTGTAATTGTGACACGTTCGTCGTAAAAACAAACATTGACTAATTCTGCTGCCGGATAAACTATTAGTGGGGACGGCCGGCCAATACGAAAACGCAATTAGGAATAGAAAATCTTTGTGAATCCCGCCTCTGCTTCACTAATTTTGTTGACGCTAAAGCGTGATGCATGAGTTTCGATGTTGCGTTACTACGCCGTAGTTGCCTCGAATACAAAAAACAAAGTTTCCAAAAGTAGTCTAGAAATGACGCAACCCTATTTGGCAATGTGACTATGTATCAAATACGTATGACTACATTTAATATTCGAACATAAGATGCGGCTTTATTGGTAATCATACGTGGGTATATAGCTCCAAGAACGATTACAACAAAAGAAAAGAAAGGAATGTAGCGTTCAAACACTGTGTTAACATAAGTGAACTTGCCCAGTTCGCCCACCGAAGTGCGAGGATTGTTATGAAGACCTTCTACGGCCCTAAACCGTCTCACAAGTCAGGCGAACAGTACTTTAAGGCTCCTGGGCAGGGTCTCAAATCGAAATGCAGGCCTCGAGGAGGACAATGTCATCAGAGCATATCAGGCATTCTTCATCAGTCATGTGACGTACATTGCATCACACCTGAACTGGGGGAAAGCAGAGAAGGCTAAGCTAAATGCACTTATACGCTCCGGACTCAAAAGGGCTCTGGTACTGCCGCACGGAACGAGTGCCGAACTCCTCAACAAGTTAGGACTTCATAACACTATAGATGAGCTCATTGAGGCGCATTCGATGTCACAAATTGCAAGACTCTCCAACACTAAGCCCGGGTGCAAAATTCTAGATGAAGTCGGAATACTGCCTCGAGGAGAGGTCTCTAAGTTCAAAATACCCAAGGAGGTGGAGACACAATTAGTTGTAGACTCCATACCTAGAAATATTCATCCTGTCCACAACAAGGGCAGAAGGGACGCCAAGGCCAATGCATTCTGGGTAAACTGCGCTAACAACAAAGCTCAGCTCTTTATGTCGATGCAACTAGTTATGGATCGGGAAACCGCTACGCTATTTCCGTGGTCGATGAGAGTGGTAAATTAATAAGCGCGGCGTCATTCAGAACGAGCTCAATTGATGCCGCCAAAGAAGCAAGCATAGCACTTGCAATTACAATGAGGAGAGGCTCCACGATTTTCTCTGATTCCCGTACAGCTATTAGGAACTATTCAGCCGGCTTCGTCTCAATGGAAGCACACAACTTCTTTACACACTGTCTTAATACTCATAAGTACGAGCAACTGGATAGCTCACACCTAGTCTGGTTTCCGGCTCATCAGGGCCACTCGGTCAGCCCCAATGGCTGCAATCCTAACGAGCAAGCTCAATCTGCTGTGCGAGATCTTACATGCCGCGCATCAGATCAGAAACTGCTCAAGGATGACTGCGGCTGCTACAAATACCCACTTACTACTTTTCACGAGATCACCTCACACTATAGGGACGGCAGGAGGTTTTTTCCTCCCCCACATCAGAAGCTCAACCGAGCTCAGGCAGTCACATTAAGAATCATTCAAACTAAATCTTATCCCACACCTTTTGTGCTTAACAAAATTTACCAGGATTTTCACGCGGAATGTAAAAGTTGTGGACACACTCCGTGTCTATTTGATCATATGTTCTGGCTGTGCCCCAACCAAAGGCTTCGGATCTCAACACTGAGGAGGACTGGAGTCGGCGCATATCCAGCGAAGTCCTCCAAGATCAACTCCTGGCCGTCAGGAGAGCTCACGACATCGGGAAAGCCTTTGGCCTACCGTTGTCAACGTTGGGAGCCAACGACTTAGCCTGGGTGCTTTTGTCTCGGTCCATAGTTTCTCTGGACCCAAATAGCGTTCTTGCCATGCCATGCCATGAAGACCTAGGCAAGGACTTCTGCTCACCCCTCCGCGTACTGCCCTCCAATCCCTCTTGTTTCCTCTTGTTTTTTTGGAGGCAGAAGGGACTCAAATTTGTTTGTAAATGTACAGGACGATGTAGACAAATGAGAGAGAAAGGCAAAGAAATTACATAACAAAAAGTTGGGTAGTTTCTCCCGAGGCGCGAAGCATTCATAGCGATAGCAAGGTTTGGTGTTGCGTTAAAGCTCCTCGGGCAGTGTTCCAAGAACACGCGATGGTGGCAAGCTGGCGCGACACAGCACGCGAAGCAACAGCTGCCTGGCAGCTATTAGGCGTCTCACAACACTGGCGTGATGAAGGAGCGCCGGCAACGGAGCTGCAGGCGTCGCACCTCCATGATGTACGAGGCGAGATGGAACGAAAACCGACAGTGTTTACAGCTTTTAAGTCTGGGCAGCTAATTCCGTTCCGCTCAGACAAGTGCACGTACCACGATGTACCATGCACACTGTCGCACAAAAGGAACGCTAGTGTTGGCAGTGGTCGACAGACATGGCCAGCAGCGGAAAGCAGAGCACTGCCCTTACTATATTGCAGAGCCGATTGAGCGGATACTGAGCGTGCGCCCACTTGCATTTAGTTTCTTTTTTTTTGCCAGCCAAACCCACGGCGCGTCTTTCTTACGGCCTTCTTACCCTCCTTGCGTGTCAAGAATATGCACCGTTGATACCGTGACAGCACGGCGTCGGCATTGGCGGAGGGATCACACCTCGAGTGTCCATATACCGTATTTCCGCGATTCTAAGCACCCCCGGATTCTAAGCACCCCCCTCTATTTTCGAGAGAAAACTGGGAAAAAAGTTTGCATGCGAATCTAAGCAGCCCCCCCCCCCCCCCCCCCCCAATTAGTGAGGAAGAGCGTGTAGCCAAGGCCACCAAGCGTGCTTGCTCCCTCTGCCATCGAGCCGGAGCCGTCGGCCTGCCGAGGTGACACGGCGTCCGCAGCTCGAGTACGCCGTACAGCCGGACTGTACGGCTGTACGGCGAAAGCTGCAGAAACCGTCTCCATCAACCATGGCAAAGTGAATTTCGGACGCGTGGAAGCGGATCCAAGTGGACGTTGTGGTAAAACCTTAAGAAGTGCTCGATCCCAAACCACTTCGACGGAACGGAAGACTACCTGCTGTGGGATACCGAGTGCGGCGGTTCAAGCAGTGCGACGAACTCGAGTGGCAGTGACAGCAACTGAGCATCCGATACAATCGGTGGGTTCACTGTCTGCACCGTTTTTTTCTTTTGAATGTTTGCAAAATAACATGTTTTTCCTCGCACCCGTATCGTCGTGATGTCACAGCGAAAAGAGGGAGGGGGGGTCATTCTAGGTTTTTCTAATCTAAGCACCCCCCCCCCCCTCACTTTGGGCATCACGATCGATGATCGTGAAAAAAACGGGGTGCTTAGAATCGAGTAAATACGGTAATTGTTATTGCAATAAAAATTATATTGCAATAAAAAAGTAAAAACTACAGGGCGCTAGGACTCAAACGTTGACCCCGGCTTCGCCAGGCTCGTTGCGTAGGAGCGCTCTGAGCCATACCTAAAAGCTGTCTCGTAGATCACATAAGAATAGGCGACTGCTAAGCCCCTGTATAGATCGCCTCAGATGTAAGCAGTTTTGAGACAGACCAGGCCACCGCCCCCACGGGAATCACTTGTAATGTCACTACCACAACAAACGAAACCTCCACGACAGCGTGCTCGACGGCATAGCATACGGGAGAACAAATGCGTGTCGGATTTCACTTCGTCGCCCTCCGTATTTTAGTCAATATCACAACGCTGCTTTCGCCGGTCTTGCCATAGCGAATGCGATGAAGTGGTGAAAGCGGTACACCGCGAATCGCACCCACAAGGTGCTGCGAGACGCGAGACAACTGCACTGACAAAGCGTGTGCTTATGCCTTGCGAGGTGTCGCACGGCCGGAAGAGAGACATCACTGTGGCGAAGTATCCCTCGGGTACGAGCTTATACCAGCGAGAGTTACGGACGTGTTCAGTTCGGTTAGTAATTATTCGCAGTGTAGAAGAGGTGTTGGCCTTAACAAGCAGGTTGTGTATATACACGCATAATGACGGCTCGGAGAAGCCATTGGCACGCGAGATAGCAGAGTGAACAAAACACTAGTAGTGAAACGTTGGCAAACGTCAAGACCTCGGTGTGAAACGATGATCGGGATGTACACATGTCAAAATAATTCTTAAACACTACTGAGCTCAAAGCATCTATCTACACATGCATTGAGATACGATGATTACAATGTATACGTTAACATAAAATTACGCTTCGCTATAAGGGACACGTGATACGTACCTCATATAGGCGCGTGTAGTTGCATGCACTCTGGATGCTTACAGAAAAGTAGACCACGGAAGTCTCCTGCTCGCAACGCCTTTTTCCTGCCATAACCACGCTGTCAAATATTGATATTAGTTCAACAAGCGCTAAATGATTTCATGTGTTCAAAGAATTAGCGGAAAATAAAGTACTTGTCGGGCCTGGGGGCTTCGAACATTATCAGAGAGGAGGGCCAAGCGAGTAACTATAGTAAAGTGGTCTTAGGGTGCTTTACAACGACACGGAATCATTTGAATACACAGGTAAAAATATCGGCAGATCTGAGCCGCCTCTGGCAAGCCTAACACCAAGTGCGACAATTGTATGTGATTTAACTGCTGAGATCAGGCACGCTAATAAATTAGTAACAACAAATAAGGTAACCGTTATAAGTTCACGTCGGTGCTGAAGGTTCAAGAGTCATGAACATGCGGACAAAACTTGTAAATAAATTGTTGTCTAGGAAATAAATTAGTATAATAAATAAAGATAAGGACGATGGTGCACGATGGAATTAGTGCCTCTGTACCCAGCCGAGTTGGGTTGTCCTGCTGTAGGATTGAAGACGACCTATGTCTGCTTTGGCAAATGATCGGTGACTTCAAAGGTGCTCGACGCGATCCTGGCGCTGTAAAAGTGCTGCAACATAACGTAGTGCTGGTCCCGTTGCGAGTAGCCCATCCGGTAATTGTCAAAATCGATGTCGTACAGCAGGGCGCACAGATCTTCCGCCTTGCCCAGATGGGACATCTTAGCCTGCAGCGTTGTTTTGTCGTCGAAAGTAATCGTGACCTTGAGGTAGCGGCCCAACGTTCTTCTGAGCAGGCAACCCGGTACTGGCTTCACGTAATCCTTGAACTCGATCTTGAAGTCGCACACCTCGAAAAGAGCCATGCGGCCGGGCGTCTGGGACACGAGCTGTGCAGGCGCGGGCCGTTCCGTATCGCGTTCGTTGCCGGCGTACAGTGCCAGCGACATGCTGACGCAGAGACCTTCGTATTTCTGAGGTTGCGCGTTGGGCGCGCTCCCTGGCACCGGGTGTACCCCGAAGAAGGGCGTTACAAGCGCCATGTGGTACGCGAAGACTGGCAGGGACTGGTCGCAGTAGTCGTCCGAGAAGCTGTTGCCGCGCGACATCTGGTGAATCTTGAAGAAGGTCACGTTTAGGCTGCTCTGATGCGCGCGGAAAAACTTCATCGCGGAGACGTCTTCGGCGTCGACAATGGCGGTGATCTTGAAAGCGGCGCTGGGCGTGTTCAGCGACACCAGGCGCCTGATAATATCGATGAATTCCACCAGCCGCGGCATGGCGTCCTTGAAGGGGGACTCGCAGACGGCCTTGTCCGGAACCCAGTGCAGGTTGAATCTGGAAAGGTTGTACTTGCGGTACGCGTCGCAGGCACCCTGTGCCAGCAGGTGTCGAACGCTGTCGTTCTCGCTGACCACGTGAAAATCGGCACTGTCCTCGGGGTAGCCACCGAGCGTCAGGATCACGTCTACGTTGACGCCCTGGACCCGCGCGACATCTTTGATGACGGCGAGTCCGTATTGCTTGTCAAATTCTTCCGCCCGGCTGGTAAGGTTTCCGTCGGGCAGCGCTCCAAGACCAATAGACGATTCCCGGGCATAAGGCCAACGGGAGATACTGCGCTAGGAAGAAGCACCCACTAGGCCGCCTGAAGCGAGTCACGTTGAAGAGGCAGTATAAGGGTTGCGGACCGTTGAGTGGAGCTTTGGGACTAGCCGATAGAGTCTCCCTGGGCACATCCGACAAGTTCTTGGCCCCGGGCACTTTGGCTTTCGTCCGCCGGCACTGGTCAGCAGTCGCTGTCGTACCGGCAGTGACGATTCTCTTTTCCTTTTCCTTAGTAGCCGTTGTCTTGGTCGGTTGATCGACAGTTGCTAAAATGGGGTTGAACACGTGGCCTGGTGGTGCCTCAGTGGCGGCTAACAGGCTCGCCTTGATGTAAGGAAGCAGTGAGATCACCAAGGGAACTGCTATAATTGCGACTCCCACGATGCAGAAAGCCCACACCATGATGAGACAGCCTCCGGAGCGTCGCCGGTCATTTGTCGTGTCGTAGTCCGACGAAAGGTTGACGAGTCGCGTACGTGCGTGCCGTACCTGTACTCGTCGCCTTGCTGGTAGTCGTGGAGGTCGTAATCTCCGCCTTCTTTCGGGGCGTCCGCTGGCGGCGGTTCCTGCGGCGATTCCGGCGCGTGCCGTCGCGAAGCCGCCGCCGACAACTCTTGGAGCTCCGGCCACGCGACGACGCGTATTATTGACACCGTGGAGGCTCGCCTCCTGGGCTTCCCTCATCGTGGTGCATCCGGGATCATCTGGAAAGCTCGCCTTCGCTTCGTCGCCCTCTCCGAGTGGTCACTCACGGTGGCGAACAACCGCGCAGCAGGACTGATTCGTCCTCGCAGTGCTGTACCCGTTGGTGCGACTACGCCCAGTGACAGCAAAGCACACGCTGGCGGAACGAAGCTGCACCTAGCGCCTCGAGAATGCGCGGAATGGGAGGGCTTTTTCTCTCCTTTCTTGGCCGTTTCGAATCGCACAGAAAAAGACCGCAAGAAGTGGGATCCGGGGTGCGGCTTTCTATAGGAGCAGTTAGATTATTTAACGTTAATGTGAGCCGGCTGTAGAGAAATAATGTGCTTTGAGGGGACGTCGGTAATATCGACTGTATATGCTCTGGCCTTAGATTCTGTGATGGCCGCTAGGTGCCAAATACAGGGTGCCTAGAGAACTGGAGAACCTGGAAACGTCAAGGAATATGTAAACATATAGAAAATAAATGGAATTGTTAGGGGACTTAGTGTTTCATAGGGGAGAGCCATGCAAAATGAGCATGTAAATTAAAGATTGAAATTCGTACAGAATGGATGCCTCGCAAAACCCTCGTCTAACCAAAAAGCCGAACTTGTGCCTTGATGGACTCGTAGTAGTGCATTAGACAAGCAATTGTTGAAATAAATTAATGGTGTTCTTACCAGAAATCAAGGCATTCGATGAATATTCATAGCTGGTTAGAGGCATGCAAACAGCTGATGCTGCTAATTTCTGCACAGTGGTGAATGCCCGCTTTCACCCAGAGAACCGAAATTGAGTTGCCGAAGAGAGCACTGTGACATCGTTAGCAGATGCACATGACTGAAGTCCCTGTTTACGCCTCACCGTCGGGTGAGCATGAAACGAGCACCCTTGTAAAGGAGCCGTCTCGCTAGCTTCATGCTCGCACTGCTCAACTTGGCTGTGCATGCTCGCCTGCACATTATTTTTCTAATTTCAATTTTGTTATTGCAGCCACAACTAGGACTACAACTTATAAACTGAATGAAAAGACTGGATATTGTGACATTTATAATAGTTATAGAAAATCTTCTGCAATTCATATACGCTGTCTCCCGAGTTCGCTATCTGTCACTGCTAACAGGACATTTCGTTACTGATTGAAGTAAGCACGTCAGCATGCTTCCCGAATTCCGAGAGCGTCTGCTGTCAACTACAGCAAAGGCAGTCAGTTCCACCTTTTCCTTCTTTTTCTTTTGTTTTCTTCTCTCAGCTTGTCTGAATCAAGTCAAGGGCGGATATGTGTTTGCTTAGGCCCATTAAGCCTCATGAATTAATCAAATTTAGGAGTCTGCGAATATTAAAACCTTTGTAATAGCGAATGAAATATTTTCCTATTCGATTCCATCTTCAAATCGAATAGTGGCTCTATGAAAATGCGAATATTTTTGCAATACTCGTTAAATAATTTACGTCGTCAAGTGTGCTCGATCAAACGTAAAATTATACCGATAATGTCCATCAATTATACCAATAATCCACATTGAGAATAACGCGTGCTGCGTACGAACCGCACTTTTACGGCAAAGAGCGACCACTCGCTAAAGGATGTTGCTTAGACAAGAAATGCGGCAGTGAGGATTGTTTCGTGCTATATATATATATATATATATATATATATATATATATATATATATATATATATATATATATATATATATATATATATATATACTAAATGCGTCCTTGCACGGGATTAAATCAGCATACAATTAAGTGCAGCGGACTTCACACAACAGTGGCACCATTATCAGCGACAGTTCAAGCTAGAGACAAAGTGCACTTTCTTTTTACTCGGCCAGTGCCGCAGATGCCACTGCCGCAGAAAATGTACTCAGATATTCATTGGTCCACAAGGCTACATTTACAAACTGATAATGGATGAGCGCGTATGTTCACAGCAGCCCTGAGTTTGCGAACAATCTGATGAGTTGCTTGTTATGCTTTCATTGTGCTTTTAATGAAGCACGCTTTTTGATGGGCAGTGTAGCGACAGAAACTTTCTGTTGTTCTGTGAATACCAGGCTTTTAATATTGTTTGATATTATGGTGAGAGAGTTTTACATGATTCGCAAGCTATACGAAATATATTTGATTCGTCTTTTTGGTAATATTTTTTTCTTTTAAAATCCGGTCTCAGAAACTGCTATGCGCACACTCCTAGTCAAATTATACAACATAAATTATGACCTGGTTGCACTGAGCCATTTCTTTCAAACGGCTCCCTCTAGGACTCTGAATATTTTGCTATGAACCAGGCTACAGTCAGGTTTCTTCACTATAGTGCCGAACAACAGTGCTGGGAGGAAAGTACGCAGCTAAGAAAAGCTGCTTGGTTCGCTGGTTCACTGGCTCAACGGCGGAAGTTAGCTAGACTTAAATTTCTTTTTTTGTTGTCGAAAGGCCACTTCAATATTGAAACCACGTCCTATCTTGCTCCCAGGCAGGCTAGAAACGCCAGATCAAGCAATCATTGCATGTTCTCAGTTCCAAAAGCATATCTGGACATGTACGCTTATTCATTTTTTCCGCGAACGATTAAGGAATGGAACAGTTTGCCGGCGTCTGTTTTGCAGTCGACTAGCATTGAAATCTTTGAGGAACACGTTAAAAACCTTTTATGAAATTTATTCTTAGTGGTGCCGTGCAAACATTGTCACACTATTCTAGAAATACATACAATAGTCTTTCTTTCATGCTGCTTCCAATATCACTGTCACAATGTTAGAAACATGTATTTCTTAGCCAAACTATTGTTTTTGTATTTCATTATTTGTTTCGCATTGTATTTCCAACATTCATTGCTTCATGTCCAATTCACGTTTGTAAAGTGTTTACATTATTTTACGCTATGTGCAAACCAGCTGTACCCACCCTGTTACGGCCAAGACGGCCAACAGTATTTCAAATAAATAAATGTGATTGAGGCCCGCCCTTTCTTTACAAAATTTACATTTGGCCGAATATTGTTCTGGATGATAATGATTAAAGGTCACAAGATTTGGGCAGGTATTGGTTTGAAGGAGGCGCCATTCCACCGCCTGCTGCTTATTACGTGATGGGTGTGCGGGAGGAAAACGCACCCTCTCCCCCTCTGGAATGGTTATTATCTCCCTGTAGCCAACCATTCCGTCCCCTGTCAGCCCGAGCCGCGGCGTCCGGGTGGCTCGGCATGTGAGTCCTCGAGCCACGGTGTCGGCCGCCTCGTTGCCGGGGAGGGAGGAGAGCGCAGGCGCCCGGAAGATATGGATAACCCGCTAACCGCTGAAGTTTGCCAGGATTCGTTGTGATTCCGGCGAAATACACCCCTCTGCGTAAGTTATAATTGCGGTTTTCAAATCGCTCACTATTAAAAAGAAACGTGTGAGAAAACATTGCTTAATATAAATATTAATCAGCGCTTCCCGCTCGCCACAAGGTCGAGTTCGCCTGAACCAGAAAGAAAAAAAAAAGAGAAAAGAAATGTGACCTGCGTTATGCGCTCCTTCTATCCAAAAGTATCAGGAACTTTTGTTTCTTTGTTAACGGCTGAAGTAGCATAACATCACAGCGGTGAACATTTCCCGCGCTTAACGAATTTCTAGGACTGTGATAGCCAATTCCTCCAGTAGAGTGTCTGTCACAGCGGAGACGTTGAACAAGCCCGACTTACATTACTGCCAGCTGCACGTGGGTGATGCTGAAGTCGTTCCGCGAGCGGCACGCCGACACTGTGACTGATGTATTGGACCCGTTGAGCACTGAAAAGAGAAAACAAAGGTGAGGGACAGATAGATAGATAGATAGATAGATAGATAGATAGATAGATAGATAGATAGATAGATAGATAGATAGATAGACAGATAGACAGATAGATAGATAGATAGATAGATAGATAGATAGATAGATAGATAGATAGATAGATAGATAGATAGATAGATAGATAGATAGATAGATAGATAGATAGAGGGGGGGGAGCGACAGGTTCTTTAAGGAAAAGTGGAGAAGTTTGCCTGGCTGCATTGACTAAATATTTAAAATATGCAATCGCGTTGTCTGCATTCTACTCTATTCACTTGCATGTGGGTTAAATATTTTTCAATAAATTCCAACTTAGGAATTATGACAAGAAGGTTTGATTGCAGAGAGATGGAGAGAGAGATTTAATGGATCCTGGACAAGTTTGGCCGGCGGCATGTTTAGCATGCTACTCCAGAAGGATACGGAGAAAAATGAAACGGCGTGAACAGTTCACCCTGCTTTAATGAAAGCCGCGGCATGCAAATAGATAACGTCAGCTAAAGTTAGATCAGATGTGTGCGCTACAATAAGTTTCACGCTTTATTTTAAGCACGGAGAAAGCGTCGCGTACGTGTTAATTAATGCTACGCAAGCAGTAAAGCCAGAAAAATGAAGAAAAAAAATAAGAAAGGTGAAAGCACATAATAAACCTGTCGTTCACTGGTAAGAGTGACCACAACTTGCCTTTGGCAATGAGCGCTTCCACTTCTCCCCCAGAGCAGTGTGAAGGCACGCACACGCCTTGCCATATCCTCTTGAAGGAAGTCTGCAAGTGGTATTGAAAGAAAATGCTCACACTAGCAACTTTCGCTATATATTTGCTGTTCCACAACGAGTGGTCGCCACCGAGAGCCTATAGCACCTAATTCAGTATTGACACGCATTCTCAAAGTTGTGAAAACTTTACTGTTTCTGGCACGGAAAAGAATGGCACTTCTGAAGCGTGAAGTTTGGAGAAACGCTCATGAGATGCTATTGCTAGCAACATTGTTTGGGACTTCGCCCTTTTTTCGGTATGATGTCCGTGTTTGACTTCTTTCGCGACAGCTTGGGTCACTGGGCATGTGCTACCTGGTGTGTGTCCGAATAGACAACAAGCGAATAAACCTTTTGAAGCATAGGGTATATGCGCCACTCGGTATGTTGCACGAGATATGTGGCCATACATGACCAGTTCTACAACATGACTATGTGCGACTGGGTGGGTGACCGCACCGAGAAGCAGAACAAAAGGCTAAAAGTGGGGAAGTCAGCCACCGACAGCTTAAGAAGTCGGCTAAAGATTATTGCACATGCCGGCATCAAAAACAGCAGAGTGTAGAGAACAAAGCGAAGCGAATACAACGGGACCTGAGCGTTTATTGAGCTAGCTGCATTTAGCAACAAAAAATTGTACAAGTCGTTTACGCTCAAGTTAATAAAAGTTCGCCATGCGGCGTGTCACTACACTGCTTCGATGCTAATAGCAATACCGTCGACCTTCATCGTGAGGTGGGCTCTGCAGGAATTGCTTAAATTTGATACTAAATTTGGCCTTGAAAAGCCAGATCTGGCGTTATCGACATTATCGCGACGTCTGACACAGAGCGAGATTTAGTTACGTGGTATAGTAGTAAGGCTAGTTATGATGAAGCTGCTCATAAAGATATTAACGCGAGGTGCAGTGGGTCGTTTCTTCTGGCTCTACTCACGCGCGGCCGCCGCAGCGATCGCAGAAACGGAGCAAACAAGAGTACCACGATGTCATGACGGAACCACCTTCCACCTACACAGGTACAAACTGGCCCGTAAAAACATGCATTACAAATTATTTTGCTAGTATGGTTTTTTCAATGTATCAAGGGGCCCCAACCGTTATTTGGCGCAAAACAAAGTTCAGTAACGATTTAACGGTAAATGCTAGAGAAATGCAGTTGCACTACGTCGCACCGCTTTGAAGTCCCGGATCCATGTTTTGTAATGGGTTCACCACATTGCAAAGTTTTGTTCAGGAGCTCTCTAGACACACGTCCTGTCTGTTCGAAGAGCGAAGTGCAACTGATGGGGGTCCATGGCACATCACCATCAGTAGCACTACATACATACATACATACATACATACATACATACATAAATACATACATACATACATACATACATACATACATACATACATACATACATACATACATACATACATACATACATACATACATACATACATACATACATACTACCCTAATCTCTCCCATCCCCTCACTACCTTTACTGCGTGACCAGCTTTCCACACCTCACACACATGCACTTTTTCCCACTTTTACACTCTCATTGGCTATGCATCAAAAAGAAAAAGAACGGCAAGTACGAAACGTCTCGTCGCTACTCTTTATGCGACGCAGACACTGAAAGACAGACAGGTATGGAAGATGCGCCACTTCCTACTTAAATCCTATTACTAAATGTGATATCTGTATACATATGCTCAGCGGCAAAAGCAAATAGGGAAGCCAAGCATATCCAGTGACATTCATCGCCGTAAAATGAAATAAGACAAAGCTAGGCTGAAGAGTACAGCCTACCTCATGGCATGATCCGCGCGTACCATTCTGGTGAATAAATTGTTTTGTCCCGTAATTTGCAGCCCTTCGTTCTTGCGATTACACGTTCGCGCAAGACAGTGTTTTCTTTTGTAAAATTATCACGTTCTTTTAAACTGAGAAGGCTTAGCAGTAAGGATCAACGGCGCATATCTCGGCAACCTTTCATTTGCAGATGACATTGTTCTGTTCAGCGAAACTGGGGACGAGTTACAACAAGTGATTGAGGACCTTAAGAGGGAAAGTATAAGAGTGGGGTTGAAGATTAATATCCAGAAGACAAAGATAATGATAAATAGCCGGGAAAGGGAACAATAGTTCAGGCTCGCCAGTTACCGTCTAGAGTCTGTGAAACCGTACGTTTACATAGGATACTCACAGGGGACCCTGATCGTGCGAAGAAAATTTACGGAAGAATAAAAATCGGTTGAAGCACATTCGGCAGACGTTGTCAGATGCTGACTGGAAGCTTACCATTATCATTAAAATGAAAGGTATACAATCAATGCATTCTAGCGGTGCTGACATATGGGGCAGAAGCTTGGAGGCTAACAAAAAAGCTCGAAAACAAGTTAGGGACCGCGCAAACAGCGATGGAACGAAGAATGTTAGGCGTAACGTTAATAGACAGGAAGAGAGGGGTGTGGATCCGAGAGCAAACAGGGAGAGCCGATATTCTCATTGACATTAAGAGAAAGAAATAGAGCTGGAAAGACCGCGTTATGCGTAGGTTAGATAACCGGTGGACCATCCGGATTACAGAATGTGTGCCAAGAGACGGGAAGTGCAGTCGAGGACGGCAGCGGACTAGATGGGGGTGATGAAATCAAGAAATTCACAGGCGCTAGCTGGAATCGGTTGGCGCAGGTCAGGGGTAATTGGAGATCGCAGGGAGAGGCCTTCGCCCTGCAGTGGACGTAAAATAAGCTGCTACTGCTGCTGCTGCTGATGACTCAACTAAGATGGATGGTAACGTCGGCAGACGGAAAGCGACCAGAAATATATACGAGCACTTATAGTCGAGGATTCAATATCGCAATACAATATAGGACGGAAAAAAATATGAAATAAACAACGTGGCGGCTTGCTTGTTCTGTCTTTCGCTATGTACGAGTATGTAAGCAACATTTAATTGCCAACAATGCTACAACTGGTCGGCCTGCATTATTGCATTCTTTAAGCATATTATAGCGTTGTTTCACAACTGGGTCACAGAAACGGCAGATGAAAAGAAGTTCTGTATATAACAAAATGCATGGCGTAAGGAGCAAGCAAGTAAGCAAGCAAGCATTGCAAGCAAGCAAGCAAGCAAGATACTGTTGTGTGTGCATACGTGCGTGCGTGCGTGCGTGCGTGTGTGTGTGTGTGTGTGTGTGTGTGTGTGTGTGTGTGTGTGTGTGTGTGTGTGTGTGTGTGTGTGTGCACGGCTACTTTGTTCACAGATGAAGAAGTAGTAGACATTAATAAAACGTAAATGAGGCCGGCAAAGCGAACAACGAAACTATATATGAAAATTAGGGAAAGCATATCATTCACAAAGGTTGACAATGACAAAAATTGATGCGTTATTCCTTCAAAAAGGTCAGTATAAATACTTTGCTGCGTTTTCACTGACTATACATTGCGATTAATAGAAAGGCAGTTGAGATGAAGTTTAATGACATATTCCATTTTTTTTCTTACTCAGGTACCATCGGTGGAAGCGAGTGAGGCAGAAAAGAAGCTTCTAAAGTAGGCGGCCAACACAGAGATGGGTGGGAAGGAAACAGACCGATACATCGACGCACGTTTCTCGCACACGCGTGGCGCACACAAGCACAGCACGAATAACCAAGGCAATGGACTGATTTCGCTACGTTCAGAGTGCATGTCCAGTTTCCCTGCCACGACGACAGTAGCTGTCGTCGCTTTCCCGCTGTACTTACGTTCAAGGCAACATTGGGGGCAATGCCGGGGCTATGCTAATGGAAATTTTCGCAGTGGATGTTATGCGGAAGTTGGACCGACGAGTTCGCTCAGCCCCAATTTTATTGTGGCATCATTTTATACTGACCTTCCTGCGTTTTAATATCGAGGGTTCGGTGGGTTTGTGATGACACAAGAACAACAGGCTACTTCGTGTACAGTTACCGTTCATTTCACCAAGGACTGCTACTACCGACTGCTACTACCGGCGGCAGAGGATGCGTAGTGAAAGCTTCCTTTTCACAGAATCGATCTCGGTCGCTGTGGCCTGAGCGAAGGCCAGGCGTGCGCATTCGTTCCGTGTAGAGCGAAGGTTGCACTCAGTCTTGAGCCATGTATGCCGTCGAGGCTCGAGCCCTTGCGCAAGCTCAAAACGCAGCCAGCTCACGCTACTATATCCACCAAGGTGAGACGTCGCTGAAGACGCAAATCACTCTATGTGTCGGATATGTCCTGCGTAACTTTTGGCGAATGAGCGATGTTTGATCACTGAATTTTAATTAGGATGGTGCTAAGATATGCAACATTGAGTCTCATTCAATGAAGACACGCTCGAACGTGTCTACCGAGGCCACGCGACGTTCGAAGCAGAACGGCTTGTGTACACCTCAGGGCCACTTTCTATTGAAACGTCCGAAGTAACTTGCACTTGTGTGGGTGGGTGTTTTATTTTTGCAGCGAAAGCTGTTGTGGGGTCTAATCAACCAGATGTATTTGAAGTTGAGAGTATGACGGAAGCCCGTCTGGTCGGGATGATGCATACTTAAAAGGAAGAGGTCTAGACACCGACCAAAAATGGTTTAAAAGAGTTATTTACGTTTCGGCTCCCCCACGGGAGCCTTGTTCACAATGAAAGAAGCGGCAGAGCTGGCGCCCCTTTTTATGTGCGTCTCAAAACATGATTAAGGCACCTGGCATACATGGGCGGCAGATTGCTTTCGTTGCGATTAAGAGTGTGCGCCGTGGTTTGGATGATTAGGTACTCAAGATAAAGACGCGAAGAATGATTTCGCTCCTTCGCAATCACACGAGATTTCTCCCAGTTGATCTTATGTGATGTGGCTGCGCAGTGTTCGGCCAAGGCATTTGATGCAACGTGTCGTTTCTGGACGTCATTCATGTGTTGCTTAAGTCTTGTTTTGAAGTTGCCGGTTTCACCGACGTAGACATATCGACAGTCCGCACACGGAATGACATACACCACGCCTGGGAACTTGTCCTTTTCCAATGGGTCTTTCACATGCACGAGCTGGTGTCTAAGTTTCCGGGAGGGCACATGCGCAGCCTGCACGTCATATGACCGCAGGACGCGCGCAAGAGTTTCGCTTATGTCGGGGACGTACGGAATCACAGCCCGTCTTTTGGGGGGTCCAGACTGGGTGGGTACTGTGCGAGCCAGCTGACGCCCTACCGAGTCAATGACGTACTCAGGGTATCCACAAGCCATTAATTCCCTCCGCACAAGTGCATTGTCCGCCATGTGGTCTACCGCTGTTGTGCACACGTTTTTTGCCCGACGAAGAAGAGAGCCGACAACAGACCTCTTTTGCGAAGCAGGGTGCACCGATCTGTAGTTTAGGTAGCGGCCCGTGTGAGTGTGCTTCCTAAACACCTTGAATAACAGGTTTGGCCCATCTCGCTGCACAAGGGTGTCCAGGAACGGCAGTTGCCCTTCGGATTCCACTTCAACGGTGAACTTGATTGCTGCTTGTATATTGTTTAGGTGAGCCGTGAAAGGGTCAAGGTTTTTCCTTTGCAAAATGCTGAAACAGTCGTCGACATATCTGAGGAAGACTTTAGGTGCCGGTGTAAATGAGGACAACGCTTGAGCTTCGATAGCCTCCATTGTATTTGATATCGACACCACATGTCGATGGGGGGCGAAGTGCAAAAAACATTTGAATACATTAGGGCCCTATAACGTAAAACTATTCCGATTTGTCTGTATTTCATTTCTGCCATTGGCCTTCCACAACTGGCCAAACATTTTCGGGAGACACCTACTTCGCCTTTCCGTCACGCGACGTCACAAAACTACAAGAGCTTCCCATCTAAAATTCTACCCACTAAAATTCATAATTAGCCCCCCACACCCCCTCCTCCGAACAAAGAAATAACCTGTTTCCCATTTTGCACCTCTTTCGCTACTAGCCCGCCGCTGCACGACAAAATTGTTTGAGCTACGCCCAGATCCTGTGTCTGTCACGCGGCGTCACAAAACCGCGAAATTTCACCAGGTCAATGTGACGTGTACAGACTAAACGAGCATTATGCGCCGAATAAAACTAAATGTTTTCCGGAATTACCGGAGACTTGAGGCGCTATAAGGTAAAGCTATTCCAAACTTTTCTATTCCAATTTTGCAATCAGCCCTCCGCGATAGATCAAAAGCTTTTTTTTAGACCACCCCCACTTCACCTGTCTGTCACGCGACGTCACGAAAACCGCGATAGCTGCCCATTTGATATGACTTGTACACACTGAGTATGCATGATTGGACCGAACAAAAGGAAAATAGGTATTTGTGATGCGACGCGTTTTCACCATTATAGAGCTCGGCTATTGGTCAAAAGCTTTCGGGCTGCACCCACTTCATCTGCTTGTCACGCGATGTCACAAGACTACGAGAACGCACTACGTCAAAGTGACGTGTATGCGTTAAAAATGCATTAACATGCCGAACAAAACTGATTTTTCTTCTTAATAGCCGCACGCTGCCCTGTTCCGAAAGGAGTAAAAGATGGCTGCCGCCGATGGCTGCTCGCACCTGCTGGAGAGCATAAGTTAATTTGTCCATAATAACGCTTTCTGCGTGGTCGGGTAACGTTTTCAAGCGCTTTCGGAACGTTTACGACCTTGCTCTGCCAACACTTCTTTGTTGAGGATCCGTTTTAGTGGCATTATTAAGCTTCCGTTGCATGCTGCCGCGATTTCGACCAGCCACCGCAAGCTAAGTAAGGGAAAGCGGACCAATCGCAGACGCCGGCACCACCCTCTTCATCGGGTTATCGATTTTCAGTGCAGTGGCTCAGACCCCTTTGTATCCCTCTCCACTTAAACGTGCTCCTCGCCTCTTGTTAGCCAATTAGATAAGACAAGCCGCTCAGGGTAGGCAATGTTATTCGTTTTAAAGCAAACAAAGTGACTTCCTGTAAATGAGGAGAGCGTTTGATTGGTCTCTTCAGACAACCCTGCAGGTCACCGCCCGATACTTGCGTCGGCGGTTACGCAAATTTAACGTCAGGAGACTGGAATAAAAACATATTGGAATAGTTTTACGTTATAGGGACCCTGGGCGCTATAACGTAAAGTTATTCCAAACTATTTCTATTCCATTTCTGCAATCAGCCCTGCACGATTGGTCAAAAATTCTTCTGGCTACCCCCACTTTGCCTCTCTGTCGCGCGACGTCACGAGAAACGCAAAAAGTCGCCATCTGTTATGATGTCTACATAATGATTGTTTATGATTAGGCCAAACAAAAGAAAAGTAATTATTTCCAGTTCTACATCTTCTGTTGCCATTAGCCCTCCGCAATCGGTCAGAAGTTTCTGACTGCGCCCGGTTCTCCTATCTGTCATGCGACGTGACGAAATTGCGAAAACTCACCACGTCCAAGTGATGTCTACGTAATAGATATGCATTGATACGACAAAAAAGCTCATACTTTCCTTTTTCTTGGAATAGTCGGAGTCTGCACCGTTGCGAAAGGAATAAAATATGTCTGCCGACGTTTGCGACATCGCTCGACCAACTCATCTTCGTTGAGGATCCATTTTAGCGGCAATCTTAACATTCCGTCGCACGCCGCCTCGATTTTCGACCAGCCACCGCCCTATTCCAGTAATCGGTTATCGAATTTCACTGTGCCATGGACCGTTTTATTGAGGGCGCCGCCATTTTGTGATCACAGCGCCGTCTATCGTCCGGCGCCATGCTGGTATGTGGGATCGAGTGGGAGGGGGCACGGCGAACGTGCTGTTGACGACGAGTGGCAAGATTTCGCGTTTTCCAGAAAGGTGTGAACTAGTAGTTTGAATAGGAAAACTTCTTAGCGTGTCGTCACTAAGCTTTCAGCTTCCATATATAGCCGCAATATCGAACGGCGACAGGCCTAGAGGCACTCTCGCAGCTCTTATCACGGTTGAAATAGGTGACAAGCCTTAAAATTGTCGGTGTGTAGCATACACATGTAACGTGTTGCTATTGTATGTCTAGCCTTAAACTCTATTAAGGTATCACTCAGGTGACAACAATGCGGTGTGCCGCACCAGCGTACATCCCAATCCGGGTAACTGCGAAACCCCGAGGAAGCACGTTTTTCTAGCTTTCGTGCCCCTAAAATTTTTGGCGGTACTATTTTCTAAACATTGTTTGTCCGGCACCCGAGCATCAAGCTTTATAAAATAAATAACTGCAAAATAACTCCATCGAAGGAGCTGTTAACATGGATTAAATGAGCTTATGATAGTGGCTGCCAATATGCCACGATCAACGCACGCAAAGCGTTCGAAGATTATGCGCTCTTAGGTCTCGAATGTTGCCTTTGCTTGTAAGGGCACCTCGCCTAATCGAGAGAGCTGAAAAAAGAACAACTACTGTTTGCAACAGCACCTTTATATTTTGCAGTGAAACCGCTGCACGGTTAGTGGCGTCGACGGCTTGTCGGCGAGATTCGGAAGCTCGGGAGAGCCCATGTGATGTGTAGCCGGCACACGGTAGACACGGCTTTGGTTACAGAATGGAGAAGAACATACCTTCAATTAGTAAAGCAATAAAGGGGGCTAGTTGGTGAACGTTCATGGTTATATTGCACTCAGTTTTACAAAGACGATATTAAGAAAGGACAGGACGTGGACGGACGTAGCGCAAACTACCAACTGTTTAATAATGTTAATTTAACATTATTAAACAGTTGGTAGTTTGCGCTACGTCCGTCCACGTCCTGTCCTTTCTTAATATCGTCTTTGTAAAACTGAGTGCAATATAACCATGATACCTTCACTTCTCAGTCAGCACATAATACGTCCTCGGTCAACTTCCGCCAGAACGTTGGTTTCCAAGCATGATAATCTTGAAACGCGTTTGAATGAAATTTTAATGTGCGTGCACGAAGAAATAGCTAATTTCATCCATTCGCGATAGTTGACGACTCGAATTCACATCTTTCTTTCACATTACAGTTTGATCGTGGTGCCGAGTTCCGAGTTCGTCGCCGAGCGCTCACTAAGAACAAAACGTTCCAAACACACGATGGCACCAAGCCCTTTCCGTTAATGCCGGCGGCAATGCAAAGCGGACGCTTCTCTGCTATCGCAGCGGCGGGGTCTACGAAGTCGCCGCTGCTGACGACGCACTTCACGCTTGCTTCCGAAAGTTTTTTGCAGCCGAATACAGCAAAGTGGTAGCCAGGCGACCTTTAGTCATCTGACATCGCAGAAATCCCAGACGGAACACGTCAGAATCGCACTAATTCGCAAGTAAACTGCACCGTTGCAAGCTGCCGCTGGTAGAAAACGGAATCCGCACATAGCAGTGAGAGGAGGAGAGCGGCGCGGCGCGCTGGTTCGAGGATACGTTTCTCCTCGCCGATAAAACAGTCTATAGCTCAGCCCCATCGAAACCCTCTCCACTACTGCTTGCCCCCCGCCTTTTCTTAGCCAATTAGATAAGAAAAATCTGTTAAGGCAGGCCATACTATTCGTTGTGAAAGCAAACAAAAGTGACCTCCTATAAACGAGGACCGCGCTTGATCGGTCGTTTGAAACTACCCTTCCTGTCACCACCCGTTGCTCTCGTCGGCGGTTACGTAAATTTGACGCTAGCAGATTAGAATAAAATCAGAATGGAATAGTTTTACGTTTCAGGGCCCTAGATTTAAATTCACATTAGACAACCTCAGGCTGTCAAAATTTGTCTGCTCCCCCCCCCCCCCTTTTACTTCTCAATTGACAACCGTCGCTTTGGTACGTCAAGCGCTATGAATCAACTTTACCATTGAAATTTTATTTACGTAGCCTAACTTGCAATTGAGCAACTTTCTTTTATTTCAAAGTGAAACATTCTCTGGGCCATTCGTGGGGACATTGTAATGATAAAACGGCCGATCCCGCGGATGGTGTAGTCAAATATGGGTCAGTTACGAAAACAGTGTGAGAATAGACGGAGACGACTGTGGAGCTGATCTAATAAAAACTGGACAATCCCGGATACTATGATGAAAAGTCGTCACTTCGTGGGCCGATGTCCACCCCAGTATACGTAATATAATGTTTGAATGAGGTCTGTAACGCGAGGCGAGCCTGTAGGCTGTGCAATCCTGATAATATTATCGGATTACAGTCACCGAGGTGTAATTTCGTGAACTTAAACTGCGCTAGGTACGAAGTCACCGAAGACGAAGAAGACAGGACGAACGCACACCTGTCTTCTAGATGCGTCAGCGAATCGTCAGGGTATCTTTTAAAGAAAGATCTTGATTTCTGGGTGTAGATGAGGGCTTGGCGAGGAAGTGTTGCGTGGTCACGCGGCATGCGCAAAGTTCGAAGAGGCAGCTTGTGTGATTTCAATACACCCGTGAACTGCGTTCGTCCTGTGTTCTTCTACCTCGGTGTCTCGTCCCTAGCGAAGTTTAAGTTCAGGAAATAATGTCGTACCAACTAGCTTCTCAACAGTCTCTCCACTGAGGTGTAGTCTGCATGCCCCCAGCTTCGTCACCACTTTATCTCGATTTGGCGTTGATGTTCGCCGTATAGACTCCGAGGCAGCTCTTAGCGGTCACTTGGGGGCTATGATTGATTGGTGACGCGTTTTTCAGAGTCGTTGAGCTGTTTAGCATGCCTCGGCATGTTTTATTCCTCTTTGTACGTATACCGCTGTTCATATTGTTTCTTCCTGCACTCGCAAAACATCGCATCAGCCAGAATGTAATCACTACGTCAACGTCGCATACAATGACTGCATGGCAACTTGCGTATGAATTTGGGCATAAAGTATAAAGAATCCCAAAAGTCAGGAACAAAGTACAGTGAAAAAAATTACGGGTCTCTGCATAGCATTTAGTTTAAATGATTCAAGAAAGCTTTCCTTAAAGTACATTCCAACACTTGCGCCTAATCTGTCGTCATTATTTGGCAATTTTCAATCTTATTTTTTGTTTGCTCCTTAGACTGTCATGCGCTCTACATTCACTCCTGGACAACGATTCTTCGCCTATCTACATTAGCGGTAACTGCCGAAGGCGTGGACTACCATAACATCACCAGGATCAGACGGCTGTTTGCTGTGAGAGTGTGCTGCTGTCACAACACACGAGTTGAGTGCCAGAGGAATAACTGAAATCCTCGCGTTTGTTTCTGCGCCATGCTTGATTACTTCGAAAAAATACCGTACTCATATGCTTTGTACAGACAACGCTGACGTCCCGTCATTCCCGTGTTAGACTTCAAAAGTTCAGAGAAAATCCCGCGGCTGTAGATGTCTGCCTAGTACTTTACTGCACCTGCTTACTTTGCTTTGCTAAGCTGTCGTAACTGGGCAAGGTCAACGGGGACCTCGGTATATGCGGCTCATCGGTGACATGCGCGTGCCTTCTGCTACTTATGGTTGCGTCGATTCATTTTCGAAAAGTTCTTTTCCGTTTACGCGATGACGGCCGCAGCGAAACCTCACTGTTTTGGCGTTTCCGTGTCGGTAGCAGTGTTTCAAGAGCGCCTTTCGTCGCAATTGCGACACACTCAAACACGGGCGCTCGCACGCTCGCACGCGCGCAAACACGCGAAACAACGCGCACGTGCGCGCGCGCACGCACCCACGTGCACGCGCGTTCACTGCTCAAACGTAAACGGCCCCAAGAAAGCGATGCCCTCTGCAAAAGCGACCTCACCGTATTCCGCGGCCGTGGCTGCACGCTGGCGCGCTCTGCATGCGGGGGCACGTGCGTGGATTCAGATATCTGTGCCTGGCATCTGTATCTTGTTGCAGTCGAGGCCCGAAAAGCACCGAGACATTCCAGCTACAGTAAGACTGTATCTCCGCCATCTTTAGTGATTTACAAATCGAACGCGGCCTCAAAGCCTAGTTTCTTTCCAACCCCCTCTCCCCCGAACCTGTTCCCATTTTCTTTCAAATCGAGAAGCACATTGCTCTTTTATCATGACCGATGCATAAATATTTCCCTCCGGATGAGTTTCTTCTCCCTTTCTCGGCGTTGTGCCGGTTTCTCAGAAAGCCGAGAGTGTGGGGCGGTAGGTCGCGCAGCACCTTCAGCCCATTCGGGGGAGTTTCCCAACCCCTAAACGCGACACAACCTGTTGCGAGCGACGGCAAGTTGCAAAACAAAAGTTGATATCGACGGGCACACGGTGCTCCGTATTTTCGCCTGTGACGCGGCTAAACGTGTGTAAAAGCTTCCTTTACGCTCTCAATCTGTGCGTCTCTCGTGACCTTGGATTCCGCTTGAAGCGCTTCGTGCCACCCTTACTCCGGCATTCACGGTCCCAGATCGTATCGAAGAAGCGGAGAACTAGCCTTACTGACTGCTCATCGAGGGACGCAATTCGATAGTACTCACGCTTGGGCGTAATACAGCCTCCTGGGCTCGTTGTGGGAAATTTTCAAGTGCGCAGGTTGAATATTGCAATCTCAACAGACATCTTTATAAATTAAGCAACACAGCAGCTCCTTAAAATACACCGCTGTATTGTGCTGAGTCGCTTAAGGCGACACATGGAATTGCCTTCTCGGTTTATCTTGCAGCATATTAGCTTCAAAACGGAGTTAAGAGGCTCAAATTTTCCTACAACGATAAAAGACGTTGCATTAATACTTTTTTTTTCGGGCGTATCTTCGGCGTCGAAGTAGGTGCAGGAACGATTGTCAGCACATCTCTCTGGACTAATGACAGGAAGTAGAGAAATGAAGCGGATGTACCGACGTCAAATTCGTGAAGCGCGTTGCTGCTGCTCCGACGAACTAGCGCGTGAGAATGGCCTCTGAGATCCAGCAGAGCGTGCGTAATCTCGGAGGCCGGGTCACATGAGCTTGATACCGTTTGTCAGCGAGCGAGCAGAGGTGAGAATGGCGTTCTCGGTGGAAAACACCGCATCCGCTAAAGGGCGGTCACAGTATGAAAAAAGGACCAGCTCCCTGGTTCACGTTAAGCGCTTCACCACGAGCGGCATAAGGCCGGAAACCGCCCGTCGTGGTGGCGTGTAGTACATGCTTTGTAGTTGCGTTGCCAAACCCCGAGGGGCGCGGGATCAAACCCCGGGCCCGGCGGCGGCATTTCGACGCGGGGCGATATGCAGGAATGCCCCTGTACCGTGCATTGGTTGCGCGTTAAATAACCGCGGCTGGTCAAAAGTAACCCCGGAGCCCTTCACTATACGGCTTGCCTCGTAATTATATCTTGGTTCTCGCATCTAAATCCCCAGAATCCGATTTATTTATACTGGAAATACGTTCCTCATCGAAAAAAAAAATAATAAGACTGCTCGGCTGGGGAAACGCTGCTTCTGCTGCGATGGAGGAGCGTGGACGGGTGAATCGAGTGAATGATATGTGCGGTGTACATGTACTTAATTACTTCAGGTAGAGCACTTATAAGCAACGTATTTTTATAGTGATTATCGTTACATGTATTGTTAGATACTTTGCTTCTTTTTTAGCTGCCGTGTTTGAGCATATTCACGGGGTAATAGAAGCGAATGTACGAAGGAACGAACTGACGGACGGACGGAACCGACGGATACATCACTGCTGCACCGAGGCGGTCGCTCAAAGAGCGTGCAGCGCAGTAAACCGCTTTCGCATCACTCGCATCGACGTGATAGACTCATCGTTGTGCCGTGCAAGTGCAGATTTATTTCCTCATATAATGCGAAGGTCTAAAACACCGTAATCGAATGATGTTTCCAAACTAAACTTTGCACATGGGGCTATGTGGCTCAATTATGTTGTGAGTCGTGTACTTCAATAACTACTTTTAAATATTTGAACGACATACACGTAATACTGTTCACCTACTATTTGGTCTAAGTAATTGTCACGACCAGACAAGATGTATAACGGCCTTTCTATCGCTGCTTAACTATACTGGGTGCTTATGCGAAAGGTGGGAAATTTTTAAATAACTACCTGTGGCAGATAGCTCAACTTTTGTGTTTCAGCAGGGCTACTAAAAACAGGCGGGTATTGTTTGCACGAGAAATCGAAATGCATACTTGATTAATTACTCAACTTAACTATTTAGGCTTTGTTACCTCATTACTTTGCGGTATATATTAAGATTTACAAATGATATCTGGTGAAACTGCAAGCCATATCCAATTGGAAAGAAATCCGTTAATCACACCATTTTCGAGATATGTGCCGCCAAGCTTACGAAAAAAACGGACTGTTCACCCACTTATTTCTTAACAAAACACCTTTGCCTGCACAGAAATGCCAAGTATCTCGGTCGCGAATGCATTTGTTCGCAAAGTTCAGGATATTATATCTCGGAACTGGTGTCATACTGAGAATTCGTTCCAAATTTATCCACCGTGCGAAATTACGATTTGCAAATTTCAATACGTGCCGGGCAGTTATGTTTTGAGGTCATAATTAATAGATATTATTATTTCCAAAATTATGCATTCCGATATCTCGAACAAACAATGTTCGCTTGACTGAGTAATCTAGCGCAGGTGATCCTGAAAATTTTTTTTAGCACCCTTCGCAGGAACACCGAGTTCATTGTGTACATGAACTCGGTGAAACCCGCTGAACTCCACGTGACACCCGCGTTACCTGCATTTCGGATCGACACAGTGCCAGATCAGGGTTGTTGTTCGTTTGCACTCGCTGCGTAGTAATATGAATTTTAAACTTGAAGTGAAAACTGCAAAGATGTTCTTTGTTTATTTGTGATACAGCCTCCTTTTCACTATGGGGAAAATAAGAATGTACAACATTCTTTATTGAAAACGTGGTGCGCAATTCAGGTGCGAAAGTTTTCTGTTCGTACATTCCTTAGTCTCCTTTCTCGGTCTCACTTCTTTTTTTCTCCGCAAGAAAATGCATATTCGAGATGAGTAAACTAGCCCTCCCGACTTATTCTGAACCATTTAGTGAACATTGCCAAGTTCTAATAGCGCTGCTATAAACCGCTGTTTCCAACACCTTTGCTTTTTAAATAGCGCGAAACATGAAATGTCGCATTGCACCATGAACTTGGACTTCATTATTGTCCAGCCAGAGCACTTTCGTCTGATTCACGCCACATAGGCTAATAGCGGTGCAAACTCAAATAAAGCATATATATATATATATATATATATATATATATATATATATATATATATATATATATATATATAGGTCATATAATGAGAAGCCAACAAACACTGACACCAAGTACAACATAGGGGAAATTGCATGTGCTTAATAAATGAAATAAAGTAATGATAAATTAATGGAAATTACAGTGGATGAAAAAAAAACTTGCCGCAGGTGGGAACCGAACCCACAACCTTCGCATGTCGCGTGCGATGCTCTACCAATTGAGCTACCGCGGCGGCGTTTCCCCATCCACTTTCCTGGGTATTTATGTGTACTAGTAGAACCCTGGGAGTGTTAGCCAGCGCCCCCACTCACAGACCTTGGCGGCGGACGTGGAACGTCTTTTTTGCCACAGGCGTCACGAGAACGTGATCTTTTCGGGTGAAGGCAACTGGTCAATAAACCCACATATGCTACCTGAAGGCATCAATGTTGCCGGATTCGAGACCCTCGTTATGTAATAAACGAGAAGAAAGGGGGTTAACCGAGGGGCCCGATATTTATTAGTCATATAATGCGAAGCCAACAAACACTGACACCAAGTACAACATAGGGGAAATCGCATGTGCTTAATAAATGAAATAAAGTAATGATAAATTAATGGAAATTAAAGTGGATGAAAAAACAACTTGCCGCAAATGGGAACCGAACGCACAACCTTCGCATGTCGCGTGCGATGCTCTACCAATTGAGCTACCACGGCGGCGTTTCCCCATCCACTTTCTTGGGTATTTATGTGTACTAGTAGAACCCTGGGAGTGTTAGCCAGCGCCCCGACTCACAGACTTTGGCGGCGGACGTGGAACGTCTTTTTTGCCGCAGGCGTCACGAGAACGTGATCTTTTCGGGTGAAGGCAACTGGTCAATAAACCCACATATGCAACCTGAAGGCATCAATGTTGCCGGATTCGAGACCCTCGTTATGT
Organism: Dermacentor albipictus; assembly: GCF_038994185.2. Classification (NCBI taxonomy): domain Eukaryota; kingdom Metazoa; phylum Arthropoda; class Arachnida; order Ixodida; family Ixodidae; genus Dermacentor; species Dermacentor albipictus. The sequence continues at coordinate 87,881,244 of NC_091822.1, forward strand.
AATAAACGAGAAGAAAGGGGGTTAACCGAGGGGCCCGATATTTATTATACATATAATGAGAAGCCAACAAACACTGACACCAAGTACAACATAGGGGAAATTGCATGTGCTTAATAAATGAAATAAAGTAATGATAAATTAATGGAAATTAAAGTGGATGAAAAAACAGCTTGCCGCAGGTGGGAACCGAACCCACAACCTTCGCATGTCGCGAGCGATGCTCTACCAATTGAGCTACCGCGGCGGCGTGTCCCCATCCACTTTCTTGGGTATTTATGTGTACTAGTGGAACCCTGGGAGTGTTAGCCATATATATATATATATACATATATATATATATATATATATATATATATATATATATATATATATATATATATATATATATATATATATATATATATATATATATATATATATATATATATATATATATATATTTCAGAAAGCCGATGCCGATTGTTTCTGGCAGACTCCAATTATTATGAGTTCGGCTGCCATGCGCACGTATGGGCCATGCCGGCAAGAACCAATAAGCGTGTGGCCAGTCTCATCACTTCCTTCAAAAACACGAATCATATGCGTTCCACTCTGTTCCACTTTATTTTTCTTCGTTGTTTACGCTTCGGCACGTTCGACGAGCCGTGGAGAATGCACGAGACAAAGGAAGAATGCTGGCTATGCTTTCACGAGGAAATTTATTGCTCGGTGTTCGTCTGACGTCGTTGCCTGGGGTCGTCGCTGGAAGGTCTCGAAACGGCATGCCACAAAGCGCCTGTTTTGAAACTGGCCACGGACGAAACCCGTCAACCGCGTCGGAGAGGTTTCGGCACGGGACCTTCCTCGAAGGGTCGCTCGAGGGCGTAAACACGTTTATGATTTGCGTGTTATTCTGCGAAGCGACATTATCGCGAAATTGTACGAGCAAGCGCAATAACTACAAGTCCATCATAGTCACCGCTTTCAATTACACTGCCGGACAAATCACCGAGATGACCCCACTCCACCTAAAGATGCAAAATTTCCAGAAATTCGGAATGGCCCGAGAAAGAAAGAAACGCTTGTCTACGACTTTTTTTTTCAGGAGTTGCAAATAAAGTAGGATACACGCTGTCCACTAGAAATACAAGATTACGATTATCTGATGCTGCGAATGTGACATCAAAACATACAAAGATACAAAGATAGTGCAGAGAAAAGGAGAGAGAGAGAGACCAAATCATAACTGAAAGGTAGGGAGGTTAACCAGGACTGAACCTGGTTGGCTATCCTACACTGCGGAAAGGGAAAAGGGGACGGACAGAATAAAAGAAGAGAAAGTCTACTAGGGATATCGTTCGGTCACTCACTCCGGATCGCAGACGCTGACTCAATCCAGTAGCTTTCAAATATCGCAGCAGCGCTTTTGTGGCCTTTTGTGGTTGCGATATGCGAGGCCATAGCCCCGAATTCTTGTTCAAGTTGAACGAGTTTCTATCTAACTGATTGAGAGCTGTGCAGAGGTCAAGTCTTTCATTTTCAAAAGAGGGGCAGTAGCACAGTAGATGTTCCATAGTTTCCTCGACACCGTAGGCATTGCAGTGGGCGCTATCAGCGATTCCAATCAAAAACGAATATGCATTAGTGAATGCGATGCCCAAGCGTAAGCGGCACAGCATTGTTTCCTCATTACGCGGAAGCCTTGGTAACAGCCGCAGTTGTATAGGTGCATCGAGGGAATGCAATCGATGTTGGGTGAATTCAGGTGTGTGCCACTTCTCCAGTGTCTTATGGTGAGCTAGCTTAAGTGCTGGGCTGCGTCAGTCCGCGATAAAGGTATAGAAACAAGGGTTGCTCCTTCGTGTGCTTTCCCAGCAGCATCGTCAGCGAGGTCGTTGCCGGAGGTGCCGCATTGGCCCGGCAGCCACTGAAACACGACGTCGTGTCCTTTCGCGACCATAATTATGACGGTGCGTTTCTCGTATCTCCGACACGATTTGTACACAGGACCCGCGACGAAGAGATGACAGAAGACATTGTAAGGCCGCCTTCGAATCGCAGAATATTGCCCACCGATTAGCCAGTTGGTTGCCAATATAATCAAGGGCACCTCGGAGGGCAACAAGCTCCAAACCGGTCGATGTTGTCAAGTGAGAAATCTTGTATTGCATGCCTAATGACCGTGATGGTGTAACAACACGATCACTAAGACGATGGTATAAGGTAGTGTAAGCGCTTAGAACCACAAGCACGTAAAACCCAAAACTACCTATTCTGTGTCGGTTTGACTACTTTCTCTTCAGGAAGTTTCCTTTACGCAAAAGGCAGCTTTTTCTACCCTTTACGCAGAATATTTAGTTTATATCCGAGATTGGCATTTTGATGGGCTGAACTTTTGGGTAATTCTTAGTGCTTAAGAAGAAAAAAAGGAACCATTCGCGCGTGTTTATTTGTAACAACAAAATGTACATTCGTGAGCAACAAAAATATGCACTTTATTGCTCCCAATGATCTTTGGAAGTTCAAAGAAGTCCTTAGCTAGGAGCTAATACAAAAGAATATGTAGTGACTACTGCTGGTGAGTTCATGGAATTAGCAATATATACCAAGAAAAAAATGAAAATGTCACCTCACATTGATTCGTGGACGCCAGGTCGATCACACACTGACGTAATAGAAAAAGTGGAGGTTCGTAATCTTCAGGAAGAAAAATTCAATCACCGAAACATGCATCGCGTAATTGGCAAAATTACCGTAAACTCCACTACGAGAAGACAAAAAACATGCTTCAGAAAAACTTTATAAGAACGAATAAAGACCCAAAGTTATGCATCCCTATTAAGGTCATTGAGTGTTATCGTCCAAAACCAAACGCGAAGCCAGCAAGGAATATCTCAGTAGAACAGGAATGCCGCCAGCAACTGATAACTGTGTACTTCGAAGAAAGACTGCATGAAGCGGCGAAGCACTTCTGACGGGCTAGGCTCAACAACGGCCAACCGAAACTGTCACTAAGCTACGAAGTGTGCCTGCACGACTTCTTTAAAACAGACGCGTAATAAACACAGTAAGTGTGCATATACGGCAACAACCAAATATTCGAGCCGAGGAAACATCTTCCAATAAAGTACCTTAGTTCAAACGAGAAGTAATCAGTTTATAATGGAAACAAAGTAGCCTTCGATATTTAGTACGTTTCATGGGCGCGCAGGCCTTCACGAAGTTGCAACTCACGGTGTTCGTCCGGCTGCCATCGCTTTCCGCGATTTTCGTGGCCAAGGAAGTCGAGTTCACAGCCCACTGCAGGCTGCAGTATCGGCCTTCCATGGCGGGGGGCGCCCGGTCGCTGCGCGGCAGACCCTTGGCGTCGTTGTGCCCGATGTCCAGGCACTCGGCGTACGAGCCCGGGTCGGAGGACGGAGACGACGACGTGAGAACTCCACTGGGGAACTTGCCCGTGGCATCCAGAACTGCGTACGCGCGGAAATCATCCAATCAACCGATAGTACGGTTAACATTCGGGATTGCTGGGAATGGTATTAAGTATTATGATAGTTCAACAAACACAAACAAGAAAACAAGAAACGAGTAATTAGGCTGGTATGAACTAAAAAGAAACGATGAATTTTACTATTTATTATGAATCCGAAACGTTGGCAGAAAAGACTACATGTCGCCAGCTTCTCCCAAGCGGTAAATTGTTTATATGGTTTAAAGTTGACGGTTGATTGGTGAAATTAAACATTTCAGCTGTTTAGCAGTTCGCTGCAAAAGGTGGCGCAGTCCTCCGCAATAAAAAAACAAACAAAGAAGACAAAAGATAAATAAAGATAATCATCGTGCACAATACATTTCTCATAGCGTTCACAGGCTTTTCACATACGGGCCAAGGATAACAACTTTAACCAAAACAAGAGGCACAGAGACAGAAAAAAAAGGCAACGTTGATGGTGCTGATTCATGTATCGGCACGCGTCTTTCGCCTTATAACCAGATTTCGTTGTGCTGGTTGGTAAAACATTAGCACACCGAGGAGAGGCGTGGATATACACAGAGAAACAGAAAGAAGGACAAACAAGAGAAAAACTAGCTTGAGGCTGGTGATAGAGGTTTTCAAGTTGTAAGTTAGATACCTCCAATGTAGGTGCAGCAGACGCGTAATGCTGTGAAATAAAAATGCGTGAACGATGGCGAGATTGAACCTCCTCCTTCCAGCACAGCAGCCTCATGCTCTAACCCATATTAGGCCACGATCGCATTTTTTATTTATTTGTTTATTGTTAGGCCACGATCACGCGCGTGCTTTCATCGTGCCAATATTGCTCTTTCAAACGTCTGGTGCGAGTGTCAGGTGCCAGTTTATCACACTCTTCCATTGGGACAGCTAGCACTCGGAGGTGCTATGTAAGACTGCACTGCGCCCGGGATCGGTCTGCGTTTTTAGTCCAGGCGATGCTACCTCCGAAGTGGGCCAAGTCCACCTGTAATGCTATGGCATTAAAATGAATACACATACTAACGCGTACCCACGTGCGAAATGCACTAACACAAAAAGCCATTACCGGTGCCTCATTGACGCCTGTATTCCACACGAAGGGTATAGACGTTTCAGTGGGGCATTGCCGCGGTTCAAGAATGTCCCGCTGCTGAAGTCCCGTTTCGTGTCGTACATGTTTGAAGCGTTGCCCAAGACAGCCCTGAAGGTTTTAGAAACGTCTCTAAATGCAAATTAAATACGAGGCACTACATGGCACGCGCCGGCGCAGATGCGCAATTATACGCGGGGAACCGAGACGGCAAGAACTATATAAAATTATAACGGAAGACTTGCTTACTTCTATTGCAGCGAAGCTGTTCATGGCTAAGTCATGGATTTTTCTTGTGCGTCAACAAATCTGCGTGTGCAAAAACTCAGCTCCCGAATTTGATGCAAAATCGCTTCGTTCTGTGCAAAAGCTTAGACATCTCATCGCTTGGATATGCATTTTTCAGTAGATTAGTTATCAACAGGCACCATTTTTCAAGACCAGTAGGCTCTCACGTGGATATTTTTTTGTTCTTGCTTACGGGGGAAAAAGAAGAAGAAGAGGGCAAACCGAGCAGACTTGCTCTACGTGTGCTCCCAATTCAGTTTGCAATTCCTGCGGATCGCCCCCTCGCAACGCTTGACTGTCCGCAGCATTCGACTCAGCTCAAGAAGCGCCATTCAGAGAGACCACGCACACCGCCGTGAGTTTCTTCTTCACGCAAGTACTAATCCTGAAACTTGCAAGGTGACGGCCGTGCCCAGCTAAGCCTACTCGCGATCGCCGAGCCCTGCTGCCTGAGGCTCCGCTCCTCGCTCCTCGTGCCTCGAGATCCACGTGCACGCCGGGCCGCCCGACAACGGCTTTTTAAAATGTTTTTTCCCTCTTCAAACGCAGCGGCAACCTAGCATTATGGAAGTTGACCGAACGAACTCCATAACAGGAATAACAAATAATGAAGCAGAAATGAACGACACGGAGCCGACGTTCGACAGCAACAGCGGAAAAACACTACGGCAGACAGGACCATGGGTGATGCTACTAGCGCGACAACAGAAGAAGAAAGAATCCATCGCAACTTCGAAGACGCCGAAGGAGTTCTCATGCGAACTCAGCACGGGACAGAACACGAATGATGGAAAACGGCAAGCCCCTCAAAAGCCATGGGGCCACAACAACGCAAGCAAGCCATGGCCTCGCTTGCCAACGACCCCACCGCTACCAGAAAACCATTACAAGATTGTTTACAGACCTAAAGCCGGTGCGAAAGTGTCAAACTGGAAAGACGGAGTGATAGCAAGAGGATTAGCCCAAGCATGCGGAGTCACACCCCAGGAGCTCTACGCCAAGGTGATCATACAGACACAGTGGCAACAAAACTTAATTCTGGCAAGTACCGAAGAAGAGGATTGCGCACTTAAACTAGCAGAAATCACAAGCATCGAAATAGGACACGCAATATACGAAGTCACACCTTACCTCAAGCCAATTCCGGGCACTGTACGTGGCGTTGTTCACGGAATAGAGGAATGCACCACCGACGAGCAGCTAGTAGACCTACTAGCAACAACCAACAAGTGCAAAATCCTATACGCTAGAATGCTGGGAAGATCGACGTCGGCAGTGATCACCTTCGAGGGCCCGCACGTTCCGTTCTACGTTAAAGTTGGATGTACGCTTACCCGCTGCAGACCCTACCGAAAGTCAGTGCAGTACTGCAGATCTTGCGGGGAGATAGGACACAGACAAGACGTCTGCCCTAATCCAAACGATGAACTATGTGACAACTGCGGAGAAAACAACGCTGATCCAAATAACCACCAATGCGAACCGAAATGTAAGCTCTGCGGAATGCCCCATGAAACGGCGGGTAGAGACTGTCGAAGGAAGCTGAAACCAGCCCCGCCACCGTTCAGAGTCAGGGAGCGGTCAAGATCGAGACAGAGACGCTTCTGGTACCAGGCCAGCGTGGTACCTAACAACGACAACGAGCACATGATGACCATGTCACCATCGCCACAGTCACCGAATGAGGCCGAGCAGACAAAAAGATCCAGATCCAAGTCGGGATCGCGATCAAGGGAAAGACAACAGAGCGTTCCCCGGACAACGGCAACGGGCGTGGAACACGACAACACACAGCGCAAGGTAAGCTGGGCCAACGTCGTCAGAGGGAACATTCATACGTCGAAAGAAAATAATGGCGTTCAAACCACAAGACACTCGAGGTACGAAGACACGATAATGATTCTCCGAAAACAGAACGATGAATTGAAGCGAGAGCTAGAACAGCAAAAGAAGAAGACACAAGAGAAGGAAGCCAGCACAAAAAAACAGCTCGAGTACCTGATGCGAGAAATAGAACAACTACGGAGAGAACAGACCCAGCAATCGCAAACACCCCTACCGCGGCCTTCATCCCCACCCCCACCACCATCACCAACAGAGTCATCAACAACAAGTCAACAAGTCAACAGACCAGAGCCATCAACACTGTCGAACCAAGCAGTGATAACCCAGAACGACCTCAAGACACTTGAAGACCGCATCAACGCCAACGTGACCATCATGATGGAAACCACACTGTCCACAGTAACGCAGGTTATGCAAAACACGGTAACACAGATGATACAGACTGGCTTCCAATCTCTCAAGAACGAAATAGAGAACCAGATTCAGGCTCTACAGACCAAAATGACACAATCCGGAGAAAGTTTCAGTCAACGCATTCACATGCTAGAAGAAAGAGATAATGCTCGCAAGAAACCTAAGTACCCTGCGCGAGAAGCCAAGATGATGCAGACCCTAAGCGAACAAGATGGCGAGGCAATCTAAAGAGGAAGATGACTACAAGCAACACCCACGGCTCAAAATTTGGCAATGGAACTGTCATTCCATTCGAAGTAAGAGAAGCAACCTTGTACAATTCTGCAAGCAGTTTGACCCAGACATTATAGCCTTACAAGAAACCGAAGCAGAAGACTTCAAGGTCAGTGGTTACCTCACTCACGTCACTGACGGTAAAACGAGGACAGCAATCCTGACCAAGAAAGCCATCAACGCTCAACGACACGACATCCAACACCGCATCGAACACACCCTCGTAGAAATCGTACCCGAGAAAAAACAGCAGCAAAGCCTCTTTGTGTTAAACGTGTACAGCCCACCAAAGGACCACCTAAAGGATCTAGACAAGCTTATGAGAGAGGTGAAGAAGCTGAGCAAGGGTAACGGGCTGATAGTCGTTGGAGATTTTAATGCTCCCCATGTGGCCTGGGGTTATGCGGCCTCAAAGAAAAAAGGAGAAGACGTGCACAACGTAGCCCAACAACACCTCCTCACGCTACTCAACGACCCACAGACACCCACGCGCATCGGCAACAGTGTATCTAGAAACAGCAGCCCCGACCTCACATTCGTACACGGACTCAAACAGTATGAGTGGAGCTGCATGGACGAGAATCTTGGTAGTGACCATTTTATAGTGCAAACGATCATTTCGCACCACAAAGCAACGATGAAGATAGGAAAAGCCAAGATCATGGACTGGCAGGCCTTTCGCAAAGATGAGAGTGCCATTAAAGCGACGATAGACGACATAACAATATGGATCAGAGGAGTCGTGGAAACAGCCGAGAAGCATACGATGACAATCCAGCTGTCGCAAATCACCCCTGTGGTCGACCTGCACTTACTCCACCTGTGGGAGGCCCGGAGGGGTCTCGCCAAACGCTGGCAGCGTAAGAAGTGCAACCGGAAACTCAAAATTCGAATCTCTAAGCTGATCAAGGAAACACAAGAGTACTCTGAACAACTTGAAAGAAAGAACTGGCGCGAAACATGCAACAAGCTTCAAGGTACCTTAAGCAGCAAGCGCACTTGGGCGGTGCTCAAGACTCTCCTATCAAAGAAGGAGAACAAGAACGCCACAAAACAGAAAATGCAGCCACTCATACACAACCACCCGGGGAAAGAGGAAGACATTATCAGAGAAGTGAAGGAGAAGTTCCTCGGTACTGAGCGAAACATAACTGTAGATTCGCACTTCGACGAGTATCGAGGAAACCCAAATATGGAACTGGATCGGCCCTTCACAGAAGCAGAAATCGAGAGGGCCTTGAGCAAGCTCACCCGCAACACGGCGCCGGGGTACGACAGAATAAACAACAAGACACTCCGGAACCTTGACGGACCCTCTGTAGACGCGCTCTTAAAATACATCAACGAGTGCTGGCAACAAGGTAAAGTACCACCGGAATGGAAACATGCCGAGGTAGCCATGATACCTAAACCCAACAAGCCCATCAGCGTGCAGAACCTTCGACCTATATCCCTAACCTCGTGTGCGGGAAAACTCTACGAGCACATGGTGCACAACCGCATGATCGACTATCTCGAAGACAACGAACACGTCCGAAGCACTATGTTCGGATTTCGAGCTCACCTGTCCGCGGAAGACGTGTTGCTGCAAATCAAGGAAAAAGTCATCGACAAGCTGGACACGCACAGCAAAAGAGCCATCCTCGCACTTGACGTGAAAGGGGCTTTCGACAACGTGTCACACGAAGCCATACTGCAGCACCTCAACGTATATAACTGCGGTGAAAAAGTATATAATTACATCAAAGCTTTTCTGAAAGAACGTACAGCCACAGTGGGGATAGGCAACTTACGCTCTGAGAAATTCGACATACCGCGAAAGGGAACGCCACAAGGCTCCGTCATTTCGCCGATGCTATTCAATCTGGCGATGAGCACACTACCCAAGCAACTGAAGCAAATAGAAGGGATTGGTCACGCAATATATGCTGACGACCTCACCATCTGGACTACGGGAGGGTCGACAGGTCAACAGGAAGACGCTCTGCAAGAAGCGGTTGACACTACGGAAAAGTACCTGGAAGCATGTGGACTGACGTGCGCACCTGAAAAATCGGAGCTCTTGGTGCTAAGGAAGCGCACAAGAGGCCGACAACCGCAGCAGATACCAGACTCGGTAGTAAAGGTGGGAGGCATCATGATTCCGCAGGTTACGACGCTCCGCATCCTCGGACTCCTGATTCAAAAGGACGGGGCCGGGGGAGCAGAGTTGGAAAAAATTCAAAGAACAGTGCAACAAATAACCCACCTTATCAAAAGAGTGACGAGCAAAAGCCACGGACTCAAGGAAGAAGACTGCACGAAAATGATACAAGCGCTGCTCACGAGCATCGTCACGTACGGGACCCCATACGTTGACATGAAGAACAGTCAACGAGACAAAGTAAACGCCCTCATCAGAAAATCATACAAAATTGCCTTGGGTCTGTCCCCCTCCACGTCCACAGCGAAATTACTCAAAATGGGAGTCCACAACACGTGGGAAGAGCTCGTGGAGGCGCACGACGTCAACCAACTGGAGAGACTAAAGCTGACAAGGACGGGAAGAGGCCTGCTGCAAGATCTGGGCTATCAAGTCGAGGATGAAAGGCACCTACCTCAGCGTACCGCACACGAGATCAGAGACAAGCTACACATAAGTACCATTCCCAGAAACATGCATCCCGAGTACGACAAGGAAAGGAGACAGGCGAGAACACAGGCGTTCAAGCGCATACTCGAACGCACCAACAGCAAAGAAGAAAACGTTAGATATACAGATGCAGCTGCGTACAGTACCAACGACCGATTCGCAATCAGCGTGGTCGACGAGAAGGGCGAACAACTTACAGCCACATCCATACGTGCCAAGGACGCGAGCACAGCGGAAGAGGTGGGCATAGCCCTGGCCATCGCAACGTGCAAGAAGGCCATGGTTACCGTGGTGACGGACTCGCAAGAAGCATGCCGAAGGTATATGAACGGAAGGATTGGAAAGGCAGCGCTTGAGGTCTTGAACACCACCAAGATAGAAGCAGCACAAATCCTCTGGACACCGGGGCACGAGTCTCTCACGGGGAACCAGGCGGCGCACGCCGCGGCTCGAGATCATGCACGCCGAGCCATCTCCGACGCGCAGAGAACGCGTACCGACGACTGTGAAGAGGATGAAGAACGCATATCCAAGAAGTACTCGGATATCTTGGCGCACTACAGGAAGCAGAGGCGTCGCTACCCGCCCGCGCATAAGACGATGAGTAGGGACCAAGCGGTAACCTGGAGAAGACTACAGGCTGGAACGTACCCACACGGAACACTGCTGCACGCCATGTACCCGGGCATCTACGGGCGAGACTCCAAGTTCTGCCCGCCGGACACGCCCAACACCTTGCGCCATATGGTGCTTGGATGCAAGAATAATCGAGAAGCACAACCATCATCATCGCTATCAGGCGATAACATGCAGAAAGAGGCGGACTCGGAAGAAGAATTGGAAGACCAGTGGGAGGCTCTGCTGGTGACGCAAGACCCTGACAGCCAGCTGCGGTTGGTGAACAGGGCACGGGTGGCGGCAGCGAGCCATGGCTACCTGGACTGAGGAGGCCACCCACCTTTGGGCTCAAGAAGCCTGGTTTCAAAATAAAGTTTATTTCTCTCGCTCTCTGCTTACGGGGGTGTGAGCCATCGCTTAAAGGGGTATCAGCCATTCATTGTATTACGCGACGGACTAATTTCTCGTCGGGTACGTGTAGAAATGCTCACGCACTTAATAACAGATTTGATATGAGAACGTGTGTGCGCACGTATCGTCACGATGACCACCGATAAGGACAATTAATGTGTTTGTAAGTTTCTTAAAAATTCTGTGTCACCTGTGTGTCATGCGCTAAACAACTTCGCTGGTCATCCACCTTCACAGAGTGGAATGGCTCATGAATTTTTAAGTCTCTTTTAGGGCGATCTGCTGGAATGTTTTGCGTAGTCCAAGGAGGATGGCCTTCTAATTCAGTGATACATAATGAAAAGGGATACGTAAAACAAGACGTGTTTCTTTATTTATCTTGTTTGTGTGTGTTTCTTTCTTTTCCTTTTTTCACGGTTGGACTGTTCCGGTTAAAACTAGTTCGTAGGAAGCCCGCTAACTTTGATTAAAGCGTGTTGAACACGAGCGGTTGAATGTGAGGTCGCATGGAAGAAGAATAACGACGAGGCACAAGGACGCACTCGAATTTGCTGATTCGAACTTTGAAAAATAAAATAGGCGCAAGACATAAGTGAACTTCCTTTGAAGAAAACTATCGCACGAAATACCATCGTACCTGCTGTCTCCTGTATGTTTTTTTTTCCTTTTCATTTTATTTCTTGTTGTTGGGAGCCACGGTGCCCACTGTGCCGTTCCTGTGCCAATGTATTCGAAGGCCTCAGAGAGACGCCGCTTGAGTAGCACAGTGGCCTCGACGTCTTCTTGCGCCCTCGCCTTATTCTTGTTATCTTTTTTTGGGAGCTTAAGAACCCGCACTTAGTTACGATACTCTACAAAGCAAGCGTAGGAGTGAATCCCAATGGCAGCATTTGGTTTCGTGATCCGCTGCTGGGGCTCACAGTACCTCAGATCTATACAGCAGCCTCCACAAATTATTTTTAAAAAAAACATTGTACACAAACTTGGCAACCGTGCAGCTCTAAAACCAGAGGCGAAGATAGCTGGAGGAAACAAGATAGCCTCTTACTTCTTTATATACAATTTCCTTATTTCGTGCTGTTTTTCGAGCGTAAAGCTTCGCGGCCTTGCCGGAGCGTTCGACGGCAAAGAACCGCGCATAATGATTGCTCTGCTCCCGCTCAAAGCCTGAGAATTCTGCCAACGTCCGCGCTCCTCATCGATGACCCTCATCGGTGTACGAGTAAGAAGGCAGATATGGCTGTCGCCGTCTGAGAGGAGCTGTAATGAAAAAAATATGTGCGCATATTATTTTCTTAGTCTGCCAAGAAAGATAGGCTGGCGTTCTAGTTATCACTTATAAAGGCTACGCGAAAGTCACTGTCGCTCTTGGTGCACCTGTAAAACCTCGAACCAGAGAGAGAGAGTAAGTAATCTAACGATTAAGCGATAAATGATAGCGCAGTTAGCATTAAGTTGTTCGTCGAGGTGAAAACCAATTACCTTTTTCTCAGCGGTATTTCGGTTTAGGTGTTGACGTACTTGGCAAAATCATTATTTGTAGTGTTGGGCGAATATCAACTTTTTTTTACTACAATGCCAATCGAATACGTATAGTCAGTGTGAGATATCGAACGAAATAATAAATAGCCATTCGCAGAGGCATAAATTCACAACAGTAGTATTTATTCCAGCATAATGAGGCATAACGACTGCAGTGACTAGTGAAAAATAGATAAACAAACCGTCAGGAACAAAGGAACCGTTTTAAACACAAGATAATTGTAAATAAAAGAAGTGCGCGATCGAATAGCCTCTCATCACCTTGAGAGCCTGTTGGCAAAAAAAAAGCTTCGCAACAACAAATGGCTGCTGTATAAAGAAAGAAAAAAAAAAGCCGCTGAAGGACTTGCGGGCCGTAAACACATGCAATAGGGCCAGTTGGAATGAAGAGATCACTAGTTATAGCTATAAAAGAAAAGATTGCAATTTAACTAGGCTGCCAAAAACACTAAATGACAGACTTGAAGCAGATATGATAGGCTGATATGTAGGCTTCATCCGCAAAAACAGAAAACACAGCTCGCTTTATACATTTGGCTCCTGACTTAATTCGGAAATTTTTCTCGCTGTCTTACTGTTTAACAGAAGAAGAACAGTAAAAATATTTTAACAGTTGGTTCTTCCGAAATATTTGGATAGCTTCAAATTAGTGTTCGAAACATTGATGATTCGCCCACCCCAAATCATTTGTTTCTACAGACTGTGGTCACAGCGCAGTGGGGTCCAAATTTCTTATTGTGAAAATGTTCGCAAAGGTGTACATCGTCGCTAGGGCTCGTGTAGGTCAGGTATGTTCAAGAAAAGCATTATCGCTTTCGTGGTTTAGCGCATACCGGAGTTTTTTGGCCAATGTCCAAGGAGCTTTACTTCCGAGAACGTCTATTGTCTAAGCAGTGGAAACTCGTATGCAGAGCATGTCGCTGGCAGTGGAAAGAAGGACACTGGCACAGAATGCGTTCTACGGTTTCGGCGCATGCGTGGCATTGTTGGCTGTCTACTACGAGTAGCAACGAATATGGCGTTTGCTAATGCTACGCCTGATTACGTGCAGCGCACTGAAGCTATCAGCGCTGTAGCAGTCGACGCAAGCCAAGGTCCAGCGAACACAATCCGGAAATGGAGGCTTACGTTCTTCGGTGAATGTTGGATGAATGTGGCAACACAACGGCTAGCACAATAATAGATGCGAGAGTGATGCACGAAATGACCCGCTGGTACATGTAATACACAAGCGCAGAACATGCGCGAGCATGCACTTCAAAAGATAAACAATCACGCTCTGCAACTAAGCGGTCAAGACGCGTGATGAAAGTGTAAACCTTCGTAGAGAAATCCAAGAACTCACGCCGCCTGACTTGTGCGAAATAGCAACATCGCGTGTCCTCCTCTCTTCCCCCTTAAGGAATAGAAGGGCAAAAATGAAATACGCGACGATAGAGATAGTTGGAAGTGCATTTATATATTCTCGAGACTGATTCTTGGACGTCGCTGCTCTGTTTTGTTCGCGATAGCACACACGCATGGCACGGTGTCTGCTTGCTGCCTCAGGAACTTGTTGTTGAGATGTTTGGCGCTCCGTTTTGCCCCGCCGGTCTGTGCCGCATCTAATGTCAGCAGTTAAGTAGGAAGTCGCCAGTAACACCCAGAGACTGGCAATTGTATTTCATTGTATTCTAATGACAGCTCCAGTGGCGCGAGACGAGCGGCAAACAAGGAACGGTAAGTGGGAGACCTTGCTTGCGGTCGCGCCGCTTGGCTGAGACATGGCTGGCGCAAGGGCATAAGAAACGCACTACATTGGAGCGCACTGAATGGAGCTGTCGGTGCTGTAGAATTCGTTTGAATACACCGCTCAGTCTTCGGACTGCCTGGGCCTACCGGGCTCGACCGGGGGCAGGCTCGAGGCTTCACAATAACACCAGTGCATCACTACAGTGGATGGGCTCTGTGAGCTGGGAGAGAACATCTGTTCTCACGAAGCATACATAGTCCCGTAGGCGCCACCTGCGTGATAGTGGAAGCTCTTCGCGTATAAAGAAAGGTTGACTCTCCCATAATCAAAGCCTCTATTGGTTTAAAGGGACACTGCAGAGCATCTTTAAAGTTTTTTAAAACTGGCAACACGTGCTGTCGGCACATTTGGAGGCTAGGCATCCGCGCTATTGGGAAGCATGCCTGCTTTTCTGTGCTCTGCGAGAAATTTCCCAGTATGCTTCACTGCAGTTAGTAGTTCCCGTACTTGCTGTGTCATCTTCTTCGCGGTCCTCTCGGGAGCGCTTCCCGTCGAGTCATTTTCGCAAGTATGCACGCTTGGAGCAATGTGTGTGGGACAGTGCTTGCTGCAGATACATCGCCGCGGCCTTTGTGCCCGCGTGTGCGTATGATTACGCTGTGATGGGTTAAGCGATCTCTACCGTGTCACGACTGTGGCGAAACTAAAAAAAAAAAACTCAGCAAGTTTCGAGGAATATGTGGGCAAAACGACTCTCGCTCGCGTACATATATCGACAAGGGCATCGGAAAGGCGACACGTGCAGCGTCCAGCCTGTGTCAAAAAATTTGTCGCGAGAACCAAGGCACGCGCGAGTAAACGACGTCCGTCACGCTTTCGGCATTCGGGACAGCGAGAAGCCAACAAAAACGCGCGACTCGCCGACGACAAACTTCGGTCGATGGCCTAGCCATTGCGGCTAATGTGTGCGCACATATCCGCCGGCTCTGTGCGTCACCGTCTCATGGCCTTGCGTTATACTAGATGCTTCCTAGCGGAGAAAGACGTAATGGTCATCGGGGCGACCGTGAGTACTGGCCGAGAACCTTCGTCGGATGTCCAGACTATATATTCGTGGCCGGTAGAGTCCGCCTCTAGACGATGGAACTTCTCTGTAGCATTACATTACTCGGGCAACGCGTTCGCCGATGCTCGTAATAGTGTGGCTTCGTTAATAGACGTTACGCAATTCAAGCCGCGCAACAGCGTGGTCTGCGCTTGCCGCATAAGTGATACTCTGACGCTGGGTGACGCCGTGCTTAGAATGCGACGTAAACGCGTTTTACGTGGTAGCCGCGTTTACGGTGACCGTCGTCAGAATCACGAGTCTGGGTTTGCTTCATCCGTCCGTCCGCCTTGCCGCGCATATCATTACGCTGGCGAATCGTCATCATCGACGGGGCCTTATCGGGTTGTCGCCGGGGCCCTTTTCTCATCCTCAGCTTAGCACTCGCCGTAGGGAGACGAAAAGAAAGATAAGATGGAACTTCACCTATCACAGCCACTGTATTTCTCGCGTTGCAGGCAATCGATTCAAGCAATTTCAAAGCGACTCACAATTTTCACTCAAAAAGCAGTAGCCAAGCGAATTTCTGATTTGCGTAATCAAACAATAAATCACGATACAATTACTCTATAGATACAGATGCGCTCTCACTAATACGAACCACAACGAAAGTTCGGATTTGCCAGATAATGTGCAAGTTTTTGTTAGGTTACCCGTAGACACACGTAAAAACAAAAACAACGAGAAGCGCAATAGGGAAACAAAGGAAAAGCAAAGGAAAACAAAATTTAACGCTGCTTTCAAATGGCGCTATTTTTCACTGTTTCGCATAGCTGAGACATCCATGTGTGTGTACTTCAAGTTTACGTTTTAGACGCACCACGTTAGCGAGAACCTTGGGGAACCTTATGGCTGGCGTAACATATTTCTTCGAAAACAAAGTGACACATGCCATAGACTGATCACACGACGCATTTCTGTGTTTGTACTGATCGCGGTATGCAAAGAAAGATAGCAGGCCACGTTGACGTGTCTAATGATCTTGTTTGTTACTGGTCTTCCATCCATTCAACACGAACAATTTCGCAGGTAAGTTCAACACTGCAATCATAACAAGCACCAAGGGGTCGTGGCCCTCCGCAGTACCTGAGATGTCGCAAGCGCGAAATTGTACGTAAAACTACGCAATCTGAAAGAGTCTTCATGCGGACCTTTCGTTTGCTTAAGCAGAGCTTGCGCGGCGACCAGTGGTACTTGCAAATCGGCTCAGCGGGATACCCCGAGCGACCTCTCGGTTGGAAAAACGCCGATGGTATTTCTGTTGGCATGAGGTATATGCCAGTGTCGACGATTATCTCAAGACACGCAGGGCTGACAACACGTAAACGCTAACCAGAGAGGTCCTCGAGGTGTCCTCGAAGGGTGTTAATGACGCTGAGTACACTGCCGAGGTGCCACGAGAATAAATGGGGCTCAATATATATATATATATATATATATATATATATATATATATATATATATATATATACACATAGAGAGAGAGAGAGAGAGAGAGAGATTAATTGACAGGAAACGATTTTAAGGAGGGGCGGTCGGAGCTGGGAGAAGTGGCAGTTTCTAGATAAAACACCCATCATAAATCGTCGGTAAGTCTGAATTACAGTGGCCCAAATAAAAGTACGCAAAGGAAATTCTTGGATTCATGCAAGGGTAAAAATAGTGTTTTTTTTTTCACTTGCTCCTGTTTATTTCAATGTTTGGGTGCACACAAAATTGTGAATTCGTTTTCTTTGGTGGCTTCTGTTATGATAAGGATCTGTTGATGTTTTTGAGCTTATGTTGGCGGAAATGAACTCTACGCTGTAGCATCACCGGCATTTCTAAAGTAGGTAGACCTACTTTAGAACAAAACAAAAGAGAACAAATGAACAAAAGAAAGGAAGCGCCTGATATTCAGTGATTGAATTGGAAAATCACTTCTGCGGAAGCCCGCGGGGTGCAGGAAAGCGCTCGAAAGGGGAACATTTACACCCACCCGAACGTTAGAAGGAAGCTGCAAAGGAAACCCACACGGGTTTCTCGAAAAGGAAGCCTCGCACTTGAAGAAAACTTCGTCCTGGTCCGGGATTCGCATCCGCATTGCGCAGACGTAGCCACTAAGCTGTTTGAACACTTCTGTTGTTGTATTTCTTAAAAGGAGAACATTTCTTAAAAGGACACGCGCAATACACATCCGCTAACTCTCACGACTCACACCTTTTTGATGTTACATCCGGTGTCCCCCAGAGAGCTGGCTTATCCCCCCTGTTATCTTTAATGTATATCAATGACCTGCCATGTAACACAAAAACCAAACTTCGACTTTTTGCTGATGACTGCGTCATCTAGAACGCCATCCATAACCCTGGTGATTCCATTGACCTACAAAAAGACATAGACACTACCGTTTCATGGTGTGACAAATGGTTCATGCCTCTGAACCTTAGTAAGTGCCAATGTATGTCCTTTTCACGTAAGCGCAGCATTACAAATTACGCATACCACATAAGCTCAACTACGATACCACGAACAGACTGCTATAATTATCGTCATTATCATGGGTTACTCACATTGAAACAATATGCGCAAACGCCTCGCGCACACTTGGGTTTTTGCGTCTTAATCTGAAATCTGCATCGCCCGCTATTAAGAATCTTGCATATCAGACATACGTTGGGCCGAAACTGGAGTACGCATCATCTATCTGGCACCCATCGCAAGCATATCTCACGTACGAATTAGAAGCCATTCAGAATCGTGCTGCACGCTTTATCATGTCAAATTACTCAAGTAAAAGCAGCATAACGGGAGTAAAACTCACGCTCGATCTTCCCAGTCTCCAATCACGTCATATCATCTCGCCTCTCTGCATGCTTCACTCTTTCTGCTATCACCCAATAGACAGACACCCTCGACTACAAGCCCCGCCTAGAATCTCTCCGCGTCTCAACCACAGCTGTCCAATCGCGCACATTCAGTGCCGTACGTCTTCGATGAAGGATTCTTTTTCTCCAAATGCAATAGCGCTGTGGAACACTCTGCCCGACTGCATTGTTTCTTCCGCCGACCACACGATTTTCCGTGAGAAACTAACAATCCACTGTACCTAGAAAGATTTGTTAGAAATGCATTTGCTACTTGACCCCTTTTAAGTAAATAATTGACAGTGATTCGTTCTCATGCATAGTATGTATTTAGTAGTATTTATGTAGTATGTATTTTGCTGTACTTTATTGTGTTTTACAGTGATTTTGATGATAGTGCCGCTTGCTCGGTTCCCTCCTGAGCGTTGTTTCCTTTTCTATTCTTCGTCCATCTTTTCTTCCCTTTTTCCCTCCTTTGCGTGATGAAGAGTTCCTCACACTTTGTTTGCCCCCGCCCTATTAAAGGCCTCCGGGCCTTTAAGGCTTCAAAAAATGAAATAAAGTATGAACATCCCCAAAACACGCGGATAGTAGCCCAGAAAGTGGTTGCGCTTTTAAAAGAGAGCGTGGATTATACTTCCCCTGCTGAAGCTCGAACTGATCTCGCTGCGGCAGCGACAGCCGGACGGGCCAAGCACATTGCGCTTGATGACTGGTGCAAGTTCGTGGCGTGAATGCAGCGCGCGGCACCGAACTGCTGGAAGACAACTGTGCGGTTAGCGATGCTTTGCGTAGCATTCACGCCATCAACATGGACCGGCTCGCCCAAAATCACTTTTCCAACTTGTGGCACGTTGCTGTTTCGCCCCGCAGAGAGTCTGAGAACTGCGACGTCCCTAAATGTATTTCGGAGGCCACTACAGGCAGTAGTGTAGGTGACGGGGACGAAGTTGCGTGCACCACCAAAAAAAAAAAAAAAGCAGGCAGATGTTGAGAGGGAAATTCTCGCAGGGATTTATCGGCAGCTGCAGAGAAATTCCCACGCAAAGCAAAGATGCTTCGTATTTCTTCTTTCGCTTCTTCTTTTTCTTTTCGATTTTTTGAGAATTATTGTATCTGACCAACTGTTCAAGAAAATGATGATTTCTCTGATCTACTTGCCTTTAATTTTTTTCTATATTTATACATACATTTTTTTTATTCATCCCCTAGTACATTCATAACATTCTCCCGACGACCACGAAAACTCGCCGTCGTCGTCGTCATAAAAAGCGCCGTCCGTTGCTAGAGCTGTTTCAACAATACATTTCAAGTGCAGGGGCATCTGCATTTCTTTCCCTTTGTATGAAACGGCTTCTGCAATACGTGGCAGACTAAGAGGAAGACATTCATGTTCCATAGGTACATTATTGCAGAGATAGATGTTGTGAAAGGAACAATTGGTCAAGAAAAAGACAGGGTATCAGGAAGGGTGCCTGCGCAGAACTGATCATCAGTGGTAGGCGTATCCAGCACTTTTTCATCGAAGTAATGCTATTGACGACTTCGATAAACGTCAGACAATTCCACTCTCTTGGTCCCAGCCGACGAACACAGTCTAGGTAGAGTCAAGGCGCTCCTCTGTTATCGCGAGACAACCTTGTTGCCCAAGACTATTATTACGCTGTGTGTGTCGTCACCGTCGTGTCCAAGTTTCCGCTTCGTTTAATCCTGACGTCTTTCAATCTCTCACACGCCTTTCTGTTGTTCAGTATAGACAACACTCCCTCACAACGAATCGTCAATCAAACCTAGTGGTATACTTGTGCCGTTGTTAGCGAATGAACAAAACTGGTCACAAGTCGGTACAAGTACAAATACCTTTCAGGGAAATTTTTGCACTGAGACGTCGTGATAAGGCGTGAAACGGGTGTTGCTACTCTTAATGTGACAGCATTACATGCCCCATTACGCGGAAATCCGGCGTTGTAGTCGGTGGCGTGACCGAAAGGTGGTACCAAAAATGACCTACGGCACGAAGGGTAAAAATACGTGAAAAATGCCCGAATTGACGTCAGATTTCTTTTCGCAAACAAAGTAAATTAATGCAGTCGAAAAGAAAATTTGGGACATTTCGGCCTGGGAGGGAATCGAGCCCGGTCATCCGAGGTGTGAGACGAGCATGTTCACCCGACGCTGCGGCGGCTCCATGGCTATCGGTGGGCGAATTTGTGCCCAGTGCGTGCGTCATTGCCCACGTGACGTCACTGCCTCTCGCCCGTCACTTGCTCTTCGGATTTCATCGCTGCTGCGCGCGCCTACTGCGATGCACTCCGAAGTGTCTACCTCAGCGGCAGCTGCGAAGCGTGGTCCCGCCCACGGAAGCACACCTCGGAAGACCAAGCAAGGGAGCACAAAAGAAGACGGCGTGGTCACGACAGACCTACAATTAGGAATGGAATACAAATCGCCCTTCGGCAGCAAAATGATCCGAATGTTTCCATCATGTGGCCAACGCGTACGCACATACACACCGAACCAGCGGAAAGAACTTTAATGCATGTTGAAAACATCAATCGAAAACATTTCGCCTAGGCTACTACAACGCTTTCGCATTCCGACAGGTAAGCAGCCTAAAGTGTCTATGCTGAATTCTTTCTTTTTTCGTTTTTTTTTTTTTGCTGGCCGTCGTGCTGGTGTAGTATACCTACGGCATTGCGGTGCTATAGGCCCGAAGGCTCAAGATCGTATCCCAGCCGTGGGGGGCCACATTTCGACGGGACGAAATGCGAGAACGACCCTGTACAGCGCATTCGGTGAACGTTAAAGAAACCTAGGTGGGCCCAAATTATTCCGAAGCCCACAATACGGCATGCCACATACTGATATTGTGGGTTTGGCACGTAAAAACAGAGAATTATATTTTCTTTAACTACCCGCCGTGGTTGCTGAGTGGCTATGGTGTTAGGCTGCTGAGACAAGGTCGCGGGATCATATCCCGGCCACGGCGACCGCATTTCGATGGGAGCAAAATGCGAAAACACCCATGTACTTAGATTTAGGCGCACGTTAAACAACCCCAGGTGGTAGAAATTTCCGGAGTCCTCCACTACGGCGTGCCTCATAATCATAAAGTGGTTCTGGCACGTAAAACCCCATTTTAAAAAAAAAATTAACTTTTTGCTATCTCATAACACCCAGAGGGAGCCCCATCAGACGTATATGTTACATATAAGAGGATCGAGATCTTACTGAGAAAAGTTAGAGTGCGTTTGCACACATGCACGCGATGCGGTAAACGTATGTGCAGACATCTTCAAATAACTATATTAAAAATTTGTTCTGTTTATACTTGTTCATTTGATGACAGTTGGAAAGGATGCTTTATTTTTGTTGTTGTTGCCGCGGTGCTTTAAAGCGAACCCATCCGTCTAGTCTTACGCAAGGAGAGATTTCCGGTCATTTTCTGCGATTACCAAAGTGGCACCAGTAGGCTTACAGAGGAAAGCTGTCCGTCGATTTTTATCACACCCTTCGCCGCTTGAGGTATGTATATATTTTTTTCACACGAGGAAATACGTCCGCTTCCGCGAGAGAGCGATATCGTGGGCTTCTATATCTTTCGGCTTCCTGTTGCTCTTCTGTTTGCTTCGTACTGCGCAGCCGGCTGCCTTCACGGAATGGTCATTTCCTGGTACTGAATAGAAGTTATAGCCTCGCCGTCAAGTGTACTTTTGTTGGCTCGTTTCTCAACGTGACGTCAACCAAGTGCGTTTTTAACTTCTCAGATATAGGAACGGCAGCGCTATGCGCCGCGTAAAATGAGATCTCCTGCAAAAAATTGCACACCTGTGAGGTTATGTGAAATCTGGGAGCTTGGCAATAATACTCCGAGTTCTGCGCAGAAGTACATCACGTTTTCGTTTTTATTTTGTTGTATCGACATTGAACGGGCCTAGGCGAATAGCGCATCGTTTGTGTTGATGACACGTTGCGGTGGTGGTCGTGGAATGTAGCTTTATGGCAGGTTTTACCTTGTGATCAAGGCCATCGAATTTCTCCGCCTGAGTGACTCTTGCAGTTCCGCTCGGGTATGTCACCACGCGTTCAGCGAATCATTGGTGCCTCTTATACGAAGGCTGTTGTCCACAAATTCAACAGGAGGACACATATCTAGAAACAACATTAAAGTCGGGACATCAGGGGACATGTAAGTGGAGACGACTAGAATTTATAGAAGCTCATAAAAATATATTTCTGGTATGTGTGATACTGCCATGATTATACAATTGTCCCCTGTGTTTTACTAGGTGTGTATTTCCTATGCGTCTGCCAGCAGTCGCCTAGGATGTTGACGACGGTGTTTGCAACATCTCATGTTCCAGCCAGTTCTCCTTTGTAACTAGTTGTGCAATGTAGGACCTATGCTCGGTTGAGATGATATCGTACATTCATAGGAAATTACGGCTTTGCAAAAGCATACAACTTGAAAATGTTTCCGAATGTGATTGTGTTACTACACCTATTACAAGTCTACTGTGTGTATGTAATTACATTTCCCGAAAATTCGTTTCATTTGTATCTGTTTGAACACTTCTGAGGATAGCGCCTTGGCTCAAGAGGGAGGTGCGCACATTGCACTTTATGTCTTCACTTCTCTTTTGTTAATTTTTTGTTGCTAATATTGCACTATGCATAGCCGCGCGTTCTTTTGTAATTATGTTTGCAACTTCTTCGCAAGCTAGTTGCGCAACGTTGCAGCAATACTTTACCCAAATTAGATGAAACAATGTCATGCAACTGCAAAACCATTCCTCGTAAAAGGCGGTCCTCAGCAGGAACTTCGAATTAAATTTCATTTGTATTCCAACGTGGGTTATATATATATCCTGGAATGACGTCATATTTTTAGCATAGGATAGGCTAATGGCATCGGCTATTTCTAAAAACTCGTTAGTGATGCACTCTACGTAGTACAGTGAAGAAATGTCTAGAGTGCCAGTGGTTGTGCTGCATTGTGTCACGTTCATGTTGCTTTTTGTTGTGCATTATACCCGCCGCGATGGGGCTTAGGAGTTCCAACGCTGATAAAGGTGAAGCGGATTCGATTCAAGATCGAGGATAACGTATTCCTGAGTTAATTAAATGCGAAATAATTCTACAGTGTTTTCGATGCCCGCTCATGATCTTCAACAGGTGGTCAACATTAATCAGGAGGCCTACACTGCGAGGCCTCCCGTAACCCAGGAGTTGCTTCCGGATGTTATTTTAAATAAATAAATAAATAAATAAATAAATAAATAAAAATGTTTGGTCTTTACATAAAATGTTAAATCCTTAACAAGTACCCAGATAGAAATTCAGATATTGCGATATAGATGCTAGGAAACACCAAATTCAGCGTGTTACGCGATAAGCTGCCGGAAATTGTTACATAATTGTTTCCCAAGTTGTACGCATGGAATCACACGTTTTAATTACTCGTAATAAAGTACACTTTCTATAGTTCTCTAATTTAAGTTTACTCAATAATGCTAACCGTAATTCAATTTCTTTTTATTTTAGTAACCAATTACATGTAAGCCATTAAGACGATCAAGCACCTCCTCTTTGACTCTTCCCGTTACAGTGTGGCTAGGAAAGTACTCGTGACAGAGCTCGGAAAACTGGAAGATCGCCCCTTGACGGAGGAGGAAAAATGTCCTAGAGCACAGACGGGTCTCGGCGCTCAATGGCTTAAACGTGCTGCTCAGATTCTGAAAGACCTGTGAATTGTGCGATCGACTTTGAATGCTACCGCGAGTTGCGTTGCGTTCTTGGGTGCACTTTTCTCTTGATTTTTTATTCCTGCTATGGCCTTTTATTACCTTTACCCCTTTTCCCAGCAAAGGGTAGCCAGCCGGCACTTACACAGGCCAGCCTACCTGTCTTTACTCGCTTTCTCCTCCTCCTCCTTATTGACGAAAGAAGCCGTAGCAGGCGACGCAGATTTAAGCGCTTCAAAAAGAGAAACTTTTGTTGAAATTAGTTCAAGAGTTCAAGAGTTCTTTATTTGCATAATAATAAGGTTACAAATGGGAATTATACATACATACAGAGGGAGGTCCCACAGTCAACAGACTGTACAGGGCACCTCCCATTACAAATGAGTAGGATATATAAATACAAAGCAGCTATATGAAAACACAAAAGACACCATATTAAGTTAGTCACTAGCTTACGCTGTAAAATATTGAACGACACAAAGCACTTATTAATATAACAATTAATACGTATTAATATAACGAATGGAAGTGGTCGTAATTTGGCGAGAGTGCGCTAAAATGTCCGTGGTGTGAAATTAACATTTTCCAAAATGATAAAAGCATGTAGCTTGATTACCTCCTTCTCACCCTCGGCGTCCTGCAGCTACTCGTCGATCGCCTGAACATGACCGGCTGGCAGATTTTCACATCTCTTTCCCGAAAGCGCTTTTACGCGCCAGTCATAGGCGGGAACAGCAGCAGCTCAAGTCTTCGTTGAATGTAGCCTACGCCTTATCTGGTGTAAACATAACATTACGGCCGTTAAACATACATATTTCTATCTGCAGCATGCATGACTCACGGATACGTAATTTTCAAAATGTAATAAACAAACAAACAAGATTTTCAGGGCTCGATAATATATGTAGCGGTATTCAAATTACATTACATATCTGGCCGCCTTTTTGAGGAATGTGAACATTTGCTGGCGTCGGTTACGATTCCGCGTTTCAGCCTAAATGGCCAACGAGTGAAGAGCGCTGGCAGGATGGGACTCCACCAGATGTCGTCCGACGAATTGAAATGGTCTTTCTGTGGTTTGACGGCAATGGCCGCCAATGCAGACGCTGACGCCAGAAAATCCCGGATCAACGATTTTTCCGTTTCCTTTTTTTTTTCGCTGGTCCTGTCGGGAGTGCCTTCTCCTAGCCCCAGAAACAATGATGCGTGCTGCTCTTCACAGGGGACACGAATACGAGCATCGCAGCGTTCAGTAAGCTCTATCTTGCGCGTGAGCTGTTACTACGTTACAACATTGCGTAGGCTCCCGCGTTCACATTGGGCGAGTATACGGTGCTGTTACCTGTTGCCTTCGCTAGGAAACGTAGAAATGTGTCCGATAAAGATTTGGAAAAGCAATTGTTACTGAAGATAAACTACATGTAAAAGGGCAGCAGAGGACTTACTGAAAGAGCCAGTCCAGCTCGTTCTGTGCTGTATTTGTGGAATGTGAATAAATGTTGGGAGGAAATTATAATGTAAAAGTGATCGATTACTTAGAAGAAACTGCTGAGTTAATTTCGTGTGGTAGTGATTGGTCGTACTAACAAATTAAAATTTTGAATGAAGTGCAGTAATTGGGATCGGTTATTTCACTTCTCTCAAGTGTACAAGTCTGCCATATTTTGCAAGAAACAGTCTGCGTTCTGATCACCTAATCGCGAGGTTCTGTATTTAGGTCCGTAATTAGGATGGATGACAGACAATTAAAAATGCACGCCTTACTCCGCTAATAACAGTAGCTAAAAGACAGCAGCCCTTGAAAAACAAAAGACATTAATTGAAATGCCGAAATGAAAGTTTCTACAACACGAGAGCAGGTGGCGCGTTGAATCAGTAATTGATCTGAAGACTTTGAACGAAGGCATTTACACAACGCGTCAGACAAATAACGTCACAAGCCAAGGTGACAGGTCGAATGTTTGTCCTGTCATGACACTTCGCAGGCAAGATACGGCTGTGAACGAGACGACTGTCAGTAAATAACTGAAAACATGAGAAAACTCTGGCATTTCTGGTCGTATCTTTCCGGTTATAGGCCGTGTGCCGATGATATATTTATTGTTTGTTAATACATTTCAACCGCTAATAAATGTTGCTGACTGATAGAACCTACTCTGTAAAAAATAAAGGGCCAGTAAAAATGGTTATAAAGAGTATAAACGCCTGAATAAACATTTCACGAAAAAAAGCAAAAGTACAGCAGTGCAGTTGCTAATGATACACATTACAAAAAAGGCATTAAAAAATAAATTCTGAAATATTACGTTGCAAAACCCTGATCGCAGTTTTGGCGCAGTGAGGCACTCGAAATTGACCACCGCGGGTTCTCTAACGTGCAACCACTGCGCGGTAAACACGAGTGCTTTTAGCGTTCTGCCCTCATCTAAGTGTCGCTAAAGTGGCCGGGATCAAACCTACAACCTAGATCTCAGTTGAGCAGCGCCCTAGCTACTAAGATATACCGCAGCGGGCGAGACACAAATGAATCCATGTCAAGACACAACTGTCGAAAAACACTGCCTCCTCCTTAATTCATAGCCAGATGCGAAGTTACGAACGGCAATAATCTCCTATCTACATTTTTTGCCGGAACCAGGTTTCAAGGAACATAGACATCTGCCCGCTTGCGTTTACATTGTTCATTGAGTCCCAAATGAGGCTTACACGCGTACTTGACAAAAAGTTCAGCAGAAACCAGCTCTTCCTCACCCTTGTTGAATGTGTGAAAAGGGAGGCTGTATGTCAGCTTGTTGATTACGCCTGCTTAGGTAGGTATAATCTAACTGGAGCGATGGAAGGCACAACTCGTCAGCTAAAGACCCGAAGGTGCAGAAGGCTCTTCTGGGTCACGTTCGGCTGGCGGCAGAAGCCAGCGGAGCCCTGGACTTGGGGCCCCACCCATCAAGCTCCTAATCCGCCCCCCCCCCCCTTTCCCCAATTCAATAAAGTTATTCTCGCTCTCAGCAGAAACATCTGCGCCAGAGAAGCACTTATGTTCCCTGAATTAGTTAGTCGAGCGGGAAGAATACAAACGCTCTGAGACAGTCAGTGATACGCATACGGTGGCCCTTTTGTCGGCTTGAGCTTTTTTTATTCTTTCAGCCAACGCTCATACTCTCATAATCCTCGCAATCGCTTTATTTACTCTTACTGTTGCCGTACTTCCAGTGCGAGCCAAATGAAAACCAGTCTCGACCTACTTAAGTCATCGCTGCGTCGAAAGATATCGCGTCCATCTCTGTTTCGTAAGATATACCATTTTAACCCACCTCTCTGAGACATACAGAAGTAAGGACATGTATTCGAGCTGGTTGGTAAGGCGACATCTTAAGGCAGGTAAAGTGCAAACAAAACACGGACAGCAGAAAGAATGAGGACACACAGAGTGCTACTTCCAACTATAGGGGTTTTCTTGCGTAAAAATTTAGTTGGGAGAAGCGCTCTCTTGGTCCTCAACTAGCCTTTCCCGGGCCCGTGTTTTATTTGCGCTTTAGTGCCTCAAGATGTATCCGCGACACTGTTTTCCGCCCAACAACATGCATTTCGGCACCGCAATGACCACGCGCTGAAAGTCGGCGTGCCTTGCAGCCGCACCAACTTATAAGCTCCATCTATTATCCCGATAACTGGTCCTTAATGGAACCACCTGCCCGCCTCCGCGTCGATCTATGACGTCACCCCTTTTAGGAAAGCCATCGATCATAAACATAGTGCCTACGCTCTATTGTAAATACGTTTATTTTGTTTTCTTGTTTCACGCCTCTCGGTGGTGCTTCGGCCTTGAGATAAACGAAATAACTAAATACACCGTACAGGAAGACCACGGACCAATTTTTCTTAATGTCTTGGGTAATTGACTGACAACAGGTTTCTGAGCAAAAGCGGCCGTAGTAATTGTTTTCAATCAATTAGCCAAGCGAATAAGAGGAATTGGTTCATGCTGCCCCCCTGCGGAATATGCAGTAGGCTTGTCTAACGATTATGTCCTGGCAAGAAAGAAAATGACAAAAGAAAATCTGACAACGAACACTTATGATCTGATCACAGCAATGCTCCTTGTTAGCAGCTACTAAGACGACAAAAAGTTTCGAGACGCCCATTTCTTGCGTAGTTTATTGCTCACATGGGCGCACTCTGCCAAGAGGAAATTTAACCAAATGTCTGCTTAACAAGAAAGCAACTACCTGAAGTCGGCACGTGCTGACTTCGGCACGTGCCCGAAGGTTACAACGGAGTTGCAACGCACTTTACGACCGTTCGAGGCACCGCTGTCGCTCTCTGCGTTTTTCCTACGAACAGGCTTAATTTGCATATTGCGCAGAGTAAAGAAAGATGTCAACGACTGACTTCGCCACCGACAGTATTGCACTGCGAGAAAAACCGTAAAATATGGAAGCAAACATTTGCGCAGTTTGTGCCGTGATAACGCACCTTCTACAGGCAGTCTATAACAACGCAGAAGCGTACGCAGGGGATCGTGAGAAAACGAAACCAGACATTTGTGACGTTGCCCTCGAAAGTCGGCGTCTTTTTTAGCTTTTCTTATTATGTGTTTCAGCACAGTGTTGAACAAGAGCAAAGCAGTTGTTTTTTTCTTGAGCTCTAGGATTTGGCTATCGCTGAATGTTGACCTGAAGCAGGATGGATGTCTTGGCTAGTTAGTGTAATGCATGGAGCAAGAAAGTTGCTCCTTAGGATAATGTAGCGTCTTCAATGCAGTGCGAACAGGTGTGGACTGAGGCGAGAAATCATTTTTCTTTTCATCTTAAGAGAATGGGGAAACACCCGTCAGCGAGGCTTCTATGGGCATTATCACACAAGGAATAAGGGATGTAATTACTTGCTTAGCACGAGGTCTCATGAAACATGTTATTCATGTTTATTTGTTTTCGCTGTATCGCGCTGTTATATTAAAGCGACGGCGGGTTCCGCTGGTCACTGCAGGCCATCTTATTTTGTGCCTATTGTTTATACACATACCGTTTTCGAATATAGCTTCAGGAATGGTGAGTCGGAACTCCTATTCCGTTCGTGTCGACGTTCCTAAGTCTCGCGCCGAAACGAAGGTGTTTAATTCATGTTTGCAGTGGTAGAAAACGAAAGTGCAATGTAACAGCGGGAGATGGCGAGAAGCTATGTTGAAAACATTCACTCCGGCAGCTCCTATGACTGAACGCAAGCTCGATTTGACTGCACGAAAGCGCGAGGTTGGCCAGTTCGTTGGGAAAACAGCGACGTTCCGTGTTCTAGCGCTGTTCATCTTAACAGGGACCACAGTAAGCCGTACAACGCAGGCCCTGTCAAAGCCAGGGGTTATGTTTTAGGTGTTAGTTTAGCCAAATGCTTGTACAGCTCAGTGTTTATAACCAGGGCTGTTTTCTTTTCATTTAAAGTTCATTCTTTTGCGACAGCGCGAACATATTGAGTGTGGCCGTTGCCACGTGATATCAAACTGAAAACAACTTTGTACAAGCTTTTCAAAGAAAGACGCGTTAAGCACTGACTGTTTCGCGTCTTCTCGGTATAAACTTACACTTGAGCGCCCACAGCTGTCCTCGACGGACGCCGCCGTAGACGGCGAGCAGACCGGAGACGCACTTGGAAGACAGCGCGCCGTTGCCGGCCAGTTCCTGAATGGGCATCCACAGCTTGCGCACGAACCACTCGGCCGTCCTGGTCAGCGCGCCTTCGGGGTCGCTCCACACCGCTTCGGGTTCGCCGTCCAGGTCCAACGCCCTCCTCCGCCTGCCGCTCCGTAGAGCCTCCCGCTTGTCAGAGGACCGTCCGTTCTTAGGCGAAACAAGACGAGAGTCACCGGTGTACTCCCGTAGGTCGTAGTCGGCACCACTCGCGTCCCGAAGCTCACTCGCGTGGACCGAAAGCGAAACCTGGGGTCTCGCACGTGCTCCCTGAGTGAAAGTAAGCGCGACATTACGCACCTCGGTAGTCGACAAGAGGTACTCCGCTACGTCGTTCACCGTTGCCTCTTGAAGCCACCGTTCCCTTGTTGCTGCTGTTGTGTCTTCTGCCACTCTTTGTTGCGCGCGAGTGGCAATAATCCTGTTTCGGACGTCGCCGTCTCCTGCACTTTCGGCGAGGCGCAGGACTGCCGTCGCGCACAAGCACGCGAACACGACGCGCACGGTTCCCGAAGAAGACATTTCTTTTGACAGTAGGACAACACCGAACGGCGGCAGACACGCGGTCGGCTTCAGAGAAGAAGCCGGCCGGGCAAAGCCACGCGCACAGGCAGGCAGGCAGGCACAGCGGCCCCGAATGGAGGCGATTATCACGGCGGGCACATCTCGGCAACCGGCGATGGCGGTCACCTAGAAACGTGCGTCGAGCGGGACATTTAGAAATATTGTGAGACGGGGAGCAGCAGCGGCGGCGGCGGCGGCGGCCTTTCGAGGGCCGGCTTACACTAAAGGAGCGCGTGCGTTTGCCGACCGAGGAAAAAAAAGAAAAAACGGCTCAATACGGCCAACGCGCGATCGGAGGAGGCGGGCAAGAAAAAGCGACAGCGCGAACGCCGCCGACGCTGCCGAGGGGTTGGCAGCAGCAGCGGCTGTGTAGCATTGAGTGGAGAGGGGGACGAAGCACAAGGTCGGTTCGAAACTGGACGTCCTCAAGGCCGGAAAGTTTCCTGCAGCAGCGCACCCGCCGGCGCGCGTGGCGCGACGCGTGGCGCTCGCCTTACCTCACTAGCGAGCATTGCTTGCGACAGGTGGAAAGGGGTACCGTGCTTACTCTTCCTCCTCTCCACCAGCCTCAGAGTTTAGTGCTCTCTCCGACCTCTCTCCGGTGTTCGCGGCCGTGCGCGGGTGCGATGGCCGTCGTGGCGATATGCGTGACCTGTGAGCTGCTGCTGTTTTGCGCGGTGAATGATTATGTAGGATTGGAACGGAATAACCCTAACGAATTGCGTCCCCTGGGGCAACGCATCGGTGTTATGAACTTCCTCAGTGGTTTGGCTTTAATCGAGGATGCCTAGAGGCAGTGTTGTAATTGCGTTGCTTGCCGTCGGTGCCCACTCTGCAATTATCCGCGTCTGTGAACCTAAGTGAAGGAGTTACTTATTGCTTCTGTCGGCGTGAACCCTTTTAACTAATGGATTGTGTTAGTTATTCTGCTTTCGTGAAGCTTAAGTCATCGTGCTTCCTATATACAAAGAGATGGCGCACCGAGATTATTAAAGCTGTCTCTGGGGATAACTTTGTCCACAAGCGCCCAAGCGACCGCCACACGACGTATTTTCTCCCTGGCATTCCCAAGCGAAGGAGCGTGCACATAAACGAAAAATGAATAAGAACGGCTCCATTATGGCGGCCGATATGCTTACCAAAACGCCCATCGTGTTCTTTCCTTAAAGGGACACTAAAGTGAAAAATGATTTCTTCTGCATCAGCAAACTGCCGTTCTACAACACCAAAAAACACCACCCTTTCAACGATAAAACGTTTGGTAAGCCTGAAGGAGGTAAAGAGATAAGAAGAAGGTAGGGAGGTTAACCAGAATCACGTCCGGTTGGCTACCCTACACCGGGAGAATGGGAAAGGGGGAAAACAAAGATAACAGGGAGAGAGCGGAGGGAAGGAAAGAAGGAAACTGCAGTGAGTTCGCTGACGTGTGTGGCCTTACATAAATTGCAATTAGAGTCCCAAATGGTCGCACAAGCCCGTCGTCCTTAAGAAGCACAAAAGTGCCTTCACCGCTTTTTGGGCCGACGGGCGATGGGGGCGGTGTTCCAGCAGCACCTGCACAGAAAGCGGCCGATTGTCCAGTTTTTGAAAAGCTTTGGCAAGTTCTTGTCTCTCAGGGGTGTATCGTGGACAGTGGCACAGCAGGTGGTCGATGTTTTCTTCCGTGCCACAGACCTCACATGCTCCACTGTCAGTCACTCCAATCAATGTAGAGTATGCCTTTGTGAACGCAACTCCTAACCAAAGGCGACAGAGAAGCGTAGCTTCATGTCGAGGAAGTTCGAGTGGAGGCCGGAGTTGCAGGGAGGGGTTTAGTCGATGCAGTCGTGTAAGTCGCAAGTTCGGCGAGTTCCACTCGGTAAGTGTGAGACTGCGTGCCAAGTGTCGAAGCTGCCTAGCGGCGTCTGTCCTCGAAAGCGGAATCGGAACGCTCTGCTCTTCATGCTGTGCTGTACGAGCAGCGTTATTGGCGGAATCATTGCCACTGATTCCACAATGGCCAGGTACCCATTGAAAAATGACCTCGTGACCTTTTTGTTGGACATCATGGTAAAGTTTCGCGATTTCGTATGTCAGTTGGTCATGGCATCCGTGTCGAAGAACTGACTGCGTGCACTGTAATGCCGGTTTGGAATCACAGAACACAGCCCATTTTCTAGCTCTTTCAGATTCAATGAATTACAGTGCTCGACGCAGGGCCGTTAGTTCTGCTGCCGTTGACGTCGTGACATGCGATGTCTTGAAGCGCAGTGTCATTCCTCGCGTTGGTATCACCACGGCACCACCGGAACTGCACGACGTAGTTGATCCATCGGTATAGATGTGGACGTGGTTTCTGTACTTTTCATGCAGAAGAAGTAAGCTCAGCTGTTTTAGAGCAGGGGCCGGTAGATCTGTCTTCTTCTGTAGTCCTAGAATCATTAGATGCACTTGTGGACGGCTCAAACACCACGGAGGAAACGCTGGCTTGGACGCAGGTGCGTACCCTGAAGTAAACGACGCACGATGTGCACTGACAATGCCGCTAAATGTCGAGCAGGGCCTTGCAGCAGTGAGGCTCGCCAAGTGGTGGGAAGGGGTCCTAGCATAATGCCTGAGATGCATACGCATTGTCAGGTAAGCCTGAAAAAGCGCAAGAACGAAATACGGGTGGCGACGCCTACTTAAGTTCCCGCACCTGGGGGCTGTGACGTCTTGGATTTTGATGGCATTTTCTAGGGCCTACTAATTATATATAGCGGTACAGATTGACTACATTATGTTCTAAAGGAACCAAATATGAAGCATGACAAGTTTCGGGAACCTTCATTCAGCCAACGCGGCCCAAATGCGAAAACATACTTTGGAATCCCTGACGTCACGCTGACGTGCCGGTGCTTGGGTCTTGGCACGAAATCCAAATACTGATACTTGGACCTTAATTTTGTCATCTAATAATCAAACTGTTTTTTTTTAAATGACTGTCTGCAGGGTTCTCAAACAATGCTTCATTAGTCTGAACTGATTTATTGTTTCGCTTTAGTGTCCCTTTAACCACTTGCAGAATATTTGAGATGCTTTACAACGTGGTCATTATGATGCGTAAGATAGTTGCGTCCCTGATGCACGCTGCCCAAGTAATACGCGTCCGAAATTGGTTTGATATCATGTACCGATGGAGTGCGGATTTATAAAAGTATATTGTAAACTTGGCAATATGGTCAGCACATTTGTATCAGGCTGAACTGTGTCAAGCGACAGAGAGCGAGCGAGACAGTCGTTAAGAGATGATGGAGACCATTCGCGTGGCCGAACTAAGCGCTGCATGCTACTCCATGTGACAGGAAAGTTAAATTAATTAAATGACCTGCTCATGCACAATACACATGCACACAACATGCACGAGTAACGAGTGCTCAAGCACACACGCTAAGAAGCATCCAGAGCGTCGGATTCCGGCCAGCATCCTGGAGGAGCAGTAGCGCATGTTAAGTGCAAAGCCCTAGCAGCGCTGCTTCAAGCTTCTAGAGAACTACGGGAAGCATTCAGCGAAAATAAAGGCCAATTCCAGTGTTCAGGAAATAGAATGAGTCATCTTAGTGCTGCTCCTTACTGTCTCTTTAAGGGTCAGGAAGGAGACAGCACACGAGTTAAGCCTGATTTGCAGATTACTGGGCACAGATTCTTTGCATGCTTCATACAAGATAAAGGATGGGAGGCAGTTGCACCTGCTTCTAGTCACGTCATATACTTTGCCTGTGTGCGCCTTTTGTTTTTGAACAAAAGGCGCACACGTTTCATTATTGTAACGTAACAAAAATAATTGATAGTGACGACTCGTGCTGTCTGGTTCACTGCAAGGAAGCCAGAAATAACGCGACGTTACAATGTGATGTCACATTAAATTCGAAATTCCAGCCACCTTGATGGATCAGTGGCGGGGACGTTCTGTGAACTAAGTGGTGGGTTCGCTTCATTGCCGGCCACGGCCGCCAAATTACGCTACCAACCGTTCGAATAACTCAGATCACTGAATATGTGGCAATGTGCATATATGTGGTGCTCTGCAAAAGAACCTATTTCATACCTACATAGCTTACAGTAGATGCGGGGCTGGCTAGGTACCGTGCGAAGAAAATATTTGATGCCGACTTGGAGCACTGGGCATGTGCAGCTCGGTCTGTGCTGGTCTGAAATGAACCTCTTGCATGCCAACTTGGCTCACTGGGCACGCGTCAGTGGATGTATGGCGCACATCATTGAGTGTGTTTGGTAGTTTGGCAATTAGGTGTGTGCTACTGGGAACCTCCGCTCTGCAATGAAGAAAAAGATTGTTTAAATTTCTCCCACGCTGAGCGGAATGCAACTCACGTCTCAAGGGTTACTTAAAGACGGCGACCTGGAGCTTTATAGCAGGCTGCGCCACAAATGCACTGGGTATGTGCCGTTTCTTCAATGAACGCCCTTCACGCCAACCCTGCAGTGAGCTGCGCCTTGAATGCATTGGCCAGATGCCGCTCTTAAATGGACCCCTCGCCAAGTTGCGTCACTGAGTATGAGTCGCTCGGCGTGCGCCATGCGAGGGAAAAATTTTCGGCGTTCGAAGGCACCGGCGGGCCGCGATTCTCGTCTCGGAGGCCGTGCGCGGATTTCGCGACAGTGCCACTAGATGGCGCAGCGTGTCCCCAGAAATAAACGTGACAGGGGGCCCCGGTTGCCTCATGAGGATTTTCTCAGCGCTCACGCGCGCTGGCACACCGTGCATTTCTGAGGCCACGCGTGCGCTTCGCGGCGGCGGTGCTAATTGCTGCCGAATGTTAGGGCAACGCGAAAGAGGTGTGCAGCTGCCGTACACGCCTCATACATACCTTGTTTCGGCAGTGGCGATGCGTTGCGTCACAATATTTTTCGATGCTAACGCGTTATTGTTGACAGTCATTGTGAGATAGCTTCTGCGTTCTTTTTTTTGTTCTCGCGACGCACGCTTCCCTCGTAAGCTCTCAACCTTCTCCGCGGTCACCGTCGAATGGAGCATTCTATTGTCAATGAACTCTCGTAACAGGTATTTCCCAACTGTATCCGTCTGTATCCGAGTAGGTTGGTATGACATTTTAAGGCAGCCTGCCCTAGAATGTATTTCCGATTGTTGCAAAAACATCTTTAGATGCGCATTCACCCACTCGTACAAGGGTTACGCTACACACCTGCAAAGTTGCAGCGCAAAATTTGTATTGTTAAACTCACAGCCATATGTTCAAGTTTACTTTCGCTTCTTCTCAAGGGCGTTTTTCTGGCCCTCGGAAGATCTTGGTGATTTCTCATGCCACCCTTTATATCATCGCACAAAAATAAAGCTTTCCCAGAAGTTGTCGAACACTATTGTATTCCCTGTGTATTGCTGATGGCGCATTCCGACTTAACTTCAGTTTTTATACGGCTATTATATTAGCTGTCGAGATCTATGAGGAGTTTTCCAATTAGCGCTAATTACTAAGACTTATGCCGGTTTGCCGTATTGATTTCTTGCCGAAGACAATATTCTGAAACTGCTTGTTGAATGGCAGCACTGACGAAATAAGTACGTCTAAGCAGCCTTGTATCACACGCTGCTTCTTGTGCCCACGGTACCGAAACGGCTACGTTGCCGCCGTCATTCGCTTCAAAATAGAAAACTTAGCGGTTTACAACACTTTAGGATGTAAAATACATGTGTGGAAGAAAGGAGCAATGGGGGATCCTATTTACACATTTTTTGTACGATTCAGAGAGATCAGTATGTACAGCAGGATAGGCAGCCGCGTCGTCCTCCTTAGCGGCGAGCTCGAGCTATGCCTTATTGATTGTGTGGAGCGTCCTAGCAATACTTAAATGGCCCTGTAAGAAACCTCGTTTCCAGTTCTCATGCTGTTTACTGCTCGCTAATGCCTGGCACGACGTCGCGTTGCTGTCATTGCCCAGTTCAGCCACATGCTGCAATAAGTGATCAGGAATAAACAGAATGTCATAAAGGAATCTTTAGGAGATAGTCGCCGCATGTGAAATCCTCCAGTTTTCTGTCTTCGCTGGTCAATCGCAACTTTGACACGTTATGTGTATGCAGTAAATGCTTCGAGTTGTAAGTATCTTGATGTTAATAACTGTGCACTTTAAATTCTTCATTTCCCTAATTCTCATCTCTAAGCGGTTCTGTTCTGCAAATATTAGAAATTTCCCGAGTTAGATTTTTTCTCAAATCGGAACAATAGATTTCGCTCAGCCATCTATTTCGTAAACGCAAACATCCGGATACTGATCTGCTGTACGGTAGTGCTTAGCTCAGTCTGAATGCGCACTTGCCTAAGTGGTTTAGAAGGCACATTGATCTGGCATCCCAAGTATTCGGTAGTCTCAGGTTTTTGCACTCACAAACCGCAGGCTGCCGTACGTGGCGAAGCCCAGCATCGAACTGTTGACGAGGTCGCCTTAGCTCAAAATAGCATTTTTTTGTGATAATATCTGTCAGTTCAGCTGAGCTTGGATCGAAGCCTGTAGCGAACCTTTCCCAGGTACGTGCGGACATTAAGCGCAGGCATAAAATCAGTCATTAATCAGATGGTCCCATTCTTTTCTCTCATTGCACTTCATTGGCATTCTGGTTGCGTGTCATGCTAGCGTTAAGCTTGCTGTAGTCTTGTGGTGCTCAGGAGGCTGCCGTGAATCATGGCAGTCTGCCTAGGGCATTGTTACCCTTGCATGGAAAGGCCATTAGCGGGCTAGATCTGCTAGGTCGGTCGTTGTTTGGCAAGTGCTCGAACCTAGACCGAGGCTGAATGTCAGAAGCAATGCTATTAGAAGCCAGGAAGTTTTCTCCCGATGCACAAGTGAGAAAGAAAGATCCTTATAGAAATGCAGAGTTCTTGTGTAGCTAAGTGCCTGCTAGCTACTCTGCATATAAAGAAAGGGATGAGTGTCAGAAGGGCCCTAGGACTTTATATATTTCGGCTATGAGGTCTGCCTGGTCACCGCATATACCGTATTCATATTAAAAGGACTATAAAAAAGGAGAATATATTAGGATGGTATTAGTCCCTCTTAACGTGAGAGGAGGCTTGGCAAGCCAGAAAAGATGAAAAGTCAAATACCAGACATACAGGCTTCCGGTATCTGACATACAGACGTCAGGTACCAGTGACCCAAGTTGCCCTGACGATTGGTTTCGAACCCGGCTCCGTTATCACCGCGTGTCGATGCTCTCACCATTAGACTATGGACTACCCAATGACATAGGTAGGCAGGGAAATTGTGACAGACAGGCAGACAGACAGACAGTGTTAGGGTTGGCGCCTGGCACCACGTGGCGACAGGAATTTCGCCCGACCTTCTCCCAGGATTCGTAGAAATGAGGGTTGACTTCTCCTGCGATGGTTAACGTCAGGCACCTTGTGCACAAAGGGCCTTCTACCAGGATTCGTCGAAATGAGGGTTCACTTCTCCTTTCCTTGCTCGGTAATGCAGGAGGAGGGGCCCTCTCTCTGTGGCTGTCACGTGACGTCGACGGAAGCAAGATCCCGCCCACACTTGTAGAGAGCCTATTTAAGGGGCTCCGAAATGTACTTTTAGATACTTCATGCTTTTCTTATTTTCTTTCAACTAGCTTTTGTTTGAACCGCACCGATGGCACCGGCTGTTGGAATCTCAGCGCTGCCACCAGCTGTCGGAACCTCAGTGCTGACACCCGTTGTTGCAACCGGACCGTTGGCGCCCGTTGTTGCAAATGGGTCGCAAGCCCCAAGGGTAGCGTTGGCCTGGCGGCCTGGGGCACACTGGAAGCATCCGAAGGTCCCAGCAAAGCATGAGGCGACTGCTAAGAGAACAACTTGTTTATTCTAGCATCGCAAAGAGCGGGCGGTCAGGTCGACCGAAGTAGAGAGACGGGAGAGCACGTTACTCAAGAGAAGAAATCGGAGCCTCTCTCCTGGCGTCCGGGGGCAGCTGCTCTTATACTCTTGGCGTCGCGGGCAAGAAGGAAGGTCATGGGACGACACCACGTGACAGCGGTGACGGACGGACTGAGAGACACGTTGGGACAAGGAGGTG
The DNA here is from genome assembly GCF_038994185.2 of Dermacentor albipictus. Lineage (NCBI taxonomy): Eukaryota > Metazoa > Arthropoda > Arachnida > Ixodida > Ixodidae > Dermacentor > Dermacentor albipictus. The sequence goes on from NC_091822.1 coordinate 87,919,559, forward strand.
ACGCATCAGCCGGGCCGGCGCCGGTCAGACCTCCTCGCTTCACACTGGGGGAGCTCCTCTCCCCGGCTGCCGCGCTTTGACAAGCGTGGGCACACACACACACACGCACACACAAAGACACGTGGCACTGAACATGCCGGGACGCGCTCGGCGGGGATGCGTCGCGGCCGCTCCGAACGGGCCAAAATGTCCGCCGCTTTGAACGAAGCCCCGGCGTCCGTTGAATCCGCGCCGTCTACAGCGCGCGTCATAGGCGAAACGTAACAGACCGCCCCGCCGGGGGAAGGAGATCCCGATGGTCAGGGGACTGCATCCGCTGTCCGGAGGGATGTCGCTCGATGATGCTCATAACCGAAGTCGGTCGTCCCTCGGCGTTTCTTGAGCGCAGCGCACCGAGAAGGCCTCGTTCTCACGTTCAGGTTCACACAGGACACTGCAATGTGACTTCGGGAGAGTTCTCATTTTTCTCTCGTTCCCAGCAAGCGTTAGAACTACGCCGAAACTCAGCCGCTCAGTCAGCAAGCACGGCACAACCCTCACTAAGCCATGCCAGGCTCTTTCCCCTTTTATACTACTGCATAGCTCCTTACAGTAGTCTAGCAGCACTCAGAACGCGTCCACAAATCGGAAAATTGCACTAGAAAGCACATCATCACTTTGAAACACTATACAAAAGCAATATGTTAAAAATCCTGCCTCAGGAAGAAAAACATCAATAACAAACAATTTTTAGGCTGATTCCCACGTTAGGGGCTTCGACTTAAGCCATCGGCGTTACCGTTGAGACTCCCCTTTTTGTAACGCACCTCAAAGGAATATTGTTGCAAAGCGAGGCTCCAGCGCAGGAGGCGGCCATTTTTGGGAGAGATGGTCTGCAGCCATTGGAGAGGGCAGTGATCCGTCGCAATGATAAACCTCGAGCCGGCTAGGTAGCATGACAATTTCTGAACGGCCCACACGAGACACGCACACTCTTTCTCGGTGGCGCTGTACGCCTGCTCACGACTGGTCAGCTTACGACTAGCATACAGGACGGGGTGTTCTACTTCTCCATTTTCCCGTTGGCACAGTACAACGCCCATGCCTCGCTCACTAGCATCGCACTGAACAACGAACCCTTTTGTGTAGTCGGGCGATCGTAGCACAGGCTGGCTTGTTAGGGCGCTCTTCAGGGCGCTAAAAGCTCTTTCCTTTGTCTCGTCCCAGACGACTGTTTGCGGCTCTGTCTTTCTTAGAGCATCCGTCAGGGGAGCCGCGATATCAGAGTACCTGGGGATGTACCTCTGATAGTAGCCGGCGACACCTAAGAACGACCGAATATCGGTCTTCGTGCGCGGTTGCGGAAAGTCTCGCACAGCGGCCACCTTTATTTCACACGGGCGGCGACGACCCCGACCAATCACGTGACCAAGGTAGACAACCTCGGCCTGTGCTAACTGGCACTTGGGAGCCTTGACTGTCAAGCCCGCTTCGCGCAGGCGGGTTAGCACTGCCCGCAAGTGTGCCATATGCTCAGACCAGGATGCGGAGAATATCGCTACGTCGTCTAAATACGGTAAAGCGAATTCTTGCTGTCCCCGCAACACTTTATCCATGAGGCTTGAAAAACAGTATGGCGCGTTCTTCAAACCAAAACTCAACACTTTAGGACGGAATGTTCCCATTGGTGAAATGAACGCCGCATACCTACTAGCCTCTTCTGTAAGTGGAACCTGCCAATAACCCCTGACAAGATCTAGGGTGGAAATAAACTGAGCGCTACTAACTTTCTCAAGGCGCTCCTCGATGTTAGGGATCGGATAAATTTGATCTTTAGTTATGGAATTTAGCCTGCGGTAGTCGACACAAGGACGAGGTTCCTTGCCCGGTACCTCAACTAAAATCAAAGGGGAGGTATAATCACTCTCACCCGCCTCAATAACACCGAGCTGTAGCATCTTCTTTACCTCAGCCTCCATAATATCGTGCTGGCGGGGTGACACTCGGTACGGCTAGGATCGTACTGGCTCTGGGGAGGTAAGTTCTATATCATGGGTAAGGACAGAAGTCCTACCAGGCCTCTCAGAGAACTGACCTTGAAACTCTTGTAAGAGCTGGCGCAGTTCGGTTTTCTGCTCAGGCGACAGCGGTGCTTTACTGATTAAGTCACTAATGACTTGATCGGTGTCTTCCCTGTTCGTCACTGAGCCTAGTCCCGGAAGCTCGACCGGAAGTTCTTCGGGAGCGTTTACCATCATACACACTACTGCTTCCCTTTGCTTATAGGGTTTGAGCAGATTACAGTGGTAAACTTGCTGTGCTTTCCGTTTTCCTGGCAGACTCACCACGTAGTTAACGTCCGACAGTTTTTGAACAATTCGTGCTGGGCCCTCCCACTGCACGTCGAGCTTGTTCTTTAGCGATGTGCGCAATATCATGACCTCATCGCCCACCTCAAAACGACGGGCCCTGGCTGTCCGATCATAATAAACTTTGGCCCTCTGCTGGGCCTTTGCCATTGCTTCACCTGACAACTCCTGTGCCCTTCTTAAGCGTTCGAGGAGCTTAAGCACGTACTCCACCACGACTGGGTCGTCACCCCTGCCTTCCCACGATTCTCGAAGCATGCGAAGCGGAGACCGCAGCGAGCGACCGTATACCAGCTCAGCTGGCGAAAACCCCGTAGCCGCATGCGGCGCAGTCCGTAATGCAAACATCACCCCAGGCAGACACAGCTCCCAGTCAGTTTGATGTTCAAAACACAATGCTCTCAACACGCGCTTCATGACGGAGTGGAGCTTCTCAACGGAATTCGACTGGGGGTGGTACACTGAGCTGTGTAACAGCTTTACCCCGCACCTTTCGAGAAAGGCTGTCGTCAAAGCGCTAGTAAACACTGTGCCCTGATCTGATTGGATTTCCGCAGGAAAACCAACTCGCGCAAATATGGACAGTAGTGCATTGACTATCTCAACTGAGCTGAGTTCTTTAAGCGGCACTGCTTCAGGGAACTTTGTCGCTGGGCAGATCACAGTCAAAATGTGTCTGTACCCCGTGGCTGTTACCGGCAGAGGTCCCACTGTATCAATAACGAGCCGTCTAAAAGGCTCCGTAATGATAGGTACCAACTTCAACGGCGCCCTCGATTTGTCCCCTGGTTTGCCCACCCGCTGACAGGTGTCGCATGTCTTCACAAAGTGGTCTGCGTCCCGAAAACACCCTGGCCAATAGTACTCTTGCAAGAGACGGTCCTTAGTTTTCTTAACTCCTAGGTGTCCGGACCACGAACCCCCATGAGACAAGCGCAACAGATCCTGACGGTAGCACTGAGGCGCGATCAGCTGATCGAACTCCACTCTCCTGCGGTCTACATACTTCCGGTACAGGACCCCACCTGTTTCCACAAAGCGAGCATTTTTCTTGGCGATACCTTCCTTGACAATGCAGCGTATGTTTTCTAGGCTGCCATCCTTCTTTTGCTCGGCTATCAAAGCCGACCGGCTGACTTTTAGCAACCTATTAAGTCCGTCTGACGTAGGCGCGATGAGCAAATCTGCAGATATCTCTTCTAACTTTCCCGCATCGGGCATTTCCTCTCCAGTATCTGGTGCCTTTAACGCTACAGACTAAGTTTTATTCAGCTCGGGCGTGCTCTGAATATCAGCTTGCTGCGCCTCTGACCCTTTCTCATCGTTCGACAACGTCGGCCCCGCAACTACCGCCTTTGCAGCGAGCTCCCGAACCTTCGATCTGGTTAAGGCTTGAACGCTAGCCTCACCAAACAAAAGCCCCTTCTCGCGCAGGAGGTGATCGGACCTGTTCGAAAATAGGTACGGGTACTGGGGGGGGGGGGGGCAGCATAGATGACACTGCCGCCTCCGTCTCAAGTGCTCCGAAAGGTCCTTCAATAAGCACTTTTGCTACGGGCAGACACACGCTGTGAGCTTCCACGGCTTGCTTGATCCATGCGCACTCGCCCGTGAACATATCGGGTTCTACGTAAGAGGGGTGAACTACATCCATCGTAGCTGCGGAATCGCGAAGCACTCGGCACTCTTTCCCGTTCACGAGGAGGTCTCGCATGTAAGGCTCGAGAAGCTTCATGTTCTCGTCAGTGCTGCATAACGACAAAACCACGACTTTTGTTTTTGTTTCTGGACACTGCGCCGAAAAATGACCCGGCTTCTGGCACGTATAACACACGCGCGCTTGCCTCGTCTCGAACCGCTTTCTGCGTTCGGCTTCGGCTGCCGCCGTCTCCTTACGTTCGGTCGGACTGCTTTCACTCGCGTCCGCACTACGTGTGTCCCCCTTTGCTCTCATGGGCGTGAACTTCGGCCTCTCAAACTTGGAGCCAAATTCACCCTTTTGACCGTCCTTAGCTCCGCGAGCCCGACGCGTCACAAACTCTTCGGCTAGCTCAGCGGCTCTAGCCACCGTACTAACGTCTGGCCTATCCAAGACCCAGTAGCGCACGTTCTCAGGTAACCGACTATAAAACCGTTCTAGCCCGAAACACTGCAGAACTTTCTCGTGGTCACCAAACGCTTTCTCTTCTTTGAGCCACTCCTGCATGTTTGACATTAGCCTGTAGGCAAACTCTGTATACGACTCACTTTTGCCTTTCTCATTTTCTCGAAACTTCCGACGGAACGCCTCCGCTGACAGCCTGTACTTTTTTAGCAGACTCGATTTCACTTTGTCGAAATCCTCTGCCTCCTCTCTCTCCAAGCGAGCGACTACGTCGGCCGCCTCGCCGGGTAACAAAGTGAGCAAGCGCTGTGGCCACGTTTCCCGAGAGAACCCCTGCTTCTCGCACGTTCGCTCAAAGTTAACCAGGAACAAACCAATGTCCTCTCCAAGCTTAAACGGCCGCATCAGGTCAGTCATTTTAAACAATACTCGTTCTCCTGCACCGTGTGCCTGACTTCCATTACGAGCGCGTTCCATCTCTACCTCGAGACGGTTCATTTCCAAAGCGTGATCGCGCTCTTCTTTTTCTTTCTCTTTTCGTTCTTTTCGTTCAAGCTCATCTTTTTTTTCTTGTTGCTCTCGCTCTATCTGTTCTTTACGTTCACGCTCATCTTTCTCTAGTTGCTCTCGCTGTTGCTGTTCTTTAAGTTCGCGTTCCTGTCTTTTTGCCGTCTCCCTCTCCTCAATGGTCTCAAGGCATTCCGACAGCTCGTCATCCTCAGCTCCTAACTCAAGAATAGCCCTTAGCAGTTCCGGTTTTCTGAGTTTGTCTGAGACATCCAGACCCAACTCTCTTGCAAGCTCCAACAATTTCGGTTTGCGCAACGACTTCAAATCCATGGCTGCTCTGAATGCTGCTTTCTCTACTGCCTACTATTGCCTTGCCGCAACTAACCCGGCAGCAACGACAACCACAATTACCAGCTCTGTTTCTGACACTAACAAAAGCCTGGCAAAACTCAGAAGAAGAAAGTCCCGCACTCACCAAACCTCGCAGCCAAGAATTCAGCGCAGTCGTTCCGCTGCAGGCAACCAGTCATCACACAGGGCTTGTTGCACTGCTCCCGGATGGTCGTTGTGCTGCTCAGCATACATTCAACCGCATATCTTCGCTGCTGGCCTCCGTTGTCGCGATCTCACCGCTGGCAACCAGATATTTGAACCGCACCGATGGCACCGGCTGTTGGAATCTCAGCGCTGCCACCAGCTGTCGGAACCTCAGTGCTGACACCCGTTGTTGCAACCGGACCGTTGGTGCCCGTTGTTGCAAATGGGTCGCAAGCCCCAAGGGTAGCGTTGGCCTGGCGGCCTGGGGCACACTGGAAGCATCCTAAGGTCCCAGCAAAGCATGAGGCGACTGCTAAGAGAACAACTTGTTTATTCTAGCATCGCAAAGAGCGGGCGGTCAGGTCGACCGAAGTAGAGAGACGGGAGAGCACGTTACTCAAGAGAAGAAATCGGAGCCTCTCTCCTGGCGTCCGGGGGCAGCTGCTCTTATACTCTTGGCGTCGCGGGCAAGAAGGAAGGTCATGGGACGACACCACGTGACAGCGGCGACGGACGGACTGAGAGACACGTTGGGACAAAGAGGTGACGCATCAGCCGGGCCGGCGCCGGTCAGACCTCCTCGCTTCACACTGGGGGAGCTCCTCTCCCCGGCTGCCGCGCTTTGACAAGCGTGGGCACACACACACACACGCACACACAAAGACACGTGGCACTGAACATGCCGGGACGCGCTCGGCGGGGATGCGTCGCGGCCGCTCCGAACGGGCCAAAATGTCCGCCGCTTTGAACGAAGCCCCGGCGTCCATTGAATCCGCGCCGTCTACAGCGCGCGTCATAGGCGAAACGTAACACTTTGAATAAACCGTTCAAGTTTCGCACTAGCAAATCGTCTCGCCCTTGCTCGATCGCCATGGTCTACCGGATTCCTGCAGCCCGCCGACAACGGCACGTTACCCAATAAGTAATGTCGGTCGAGCTTCGATAGGCAGGCGCCGCTATTTCTCGGCAGCAGTACGGTACGCTACCCTGGAGTACGCAACAGACAGACAGACAGACAGACAGACAGACAGACAGACAGACAGACAGACAGACAGACAGACAGACAGACAGACAGACAGACAGACAGACAGACAGACAGACGCTACTGACCAACCGACTAATTGACCGACCGATTCGTTATCATCGTCATCAGTCAAACTCAACGTGCCATTTCAAGTCTAATGTAGGATGACGGCCTCTCCCTGCAATTTGCACTTACACCTTTCACGCGTTAGCCATCTTGCGAAGAAAGATGGCGCGAGAACACTACTACTACTACTACAACTATTACTACTACTACTACTACTAATAATAATAATAATAATAATAATAATAGTAAAGTCCTTTATTGACACAGAGGAGACCATCGGTTGCTGATTGGGTAATAAATACACAAACAAATAACTAAATAAACTCTGGTGGTGCTAATCGTCAGTCTACAATGAACTAGCCAGTGATACCGACCACTGGATAAAAAAAAACTTGCGGCATGCGACGTCAGGCTGCTATGGGGGAGAATGTCTCCTTGGCTGAGCCGAACGGCGCTAGATCTCTGGGACAGGACGGGTCGGTTTCCACGGGCGACAGCCCTGGAAGCGTGTTTCTAACGCATTTTCTATGCCGATCCCAGACAACAGTGTCCGACTGGTGGCCACATCCAGCTTTTCTGGACATGAGGGTTTGGTTCGCGGGAGTGCCACGACCTGGCGAAGTCACCTCCAACTTTTCAAACTTCCCGCGGTGACGCAGTGATCACGTCAACGAAACAAAAATAAAAGGATTAAAAGCTGTCTATGCGCACTGAACCTCACCACAAAGTTTTTCCTTTGGCGTTATCAGTGTTCTTCAGAAATTATCATCCTAAGAAGGCTTAGTCACGACGAGGCTAACCCAGTGGTGATTGATTCCGGGCTTTTCAGAGTCTTCCCGAAAAACAGCCTCGAGTTTTTTTTAATGCTACGAAGTCAATGGGCTGGGATAATTGTCGAAAGCACTTCGCGGCAGCTTTACGTCGAGCCTGTCTCAGACGTCGCCTATTCAAATGCATGTAAAACGCAGAAACGCTTTTCAGAAACAACCAGTGGGCCGATTTTAATGTAATGTTTTCCATTTAAAAGAGGACGTTAAATTCAAGTGAGTGTTGGAAGTGGAATTTCGGACTAGTTCTGGATATTTTAAAGGAAATTTGCAAAAATTGGTAAGCTTGATGAAAATAGGAGCACGAAGCTTACAAATTTACAGCTTTGCACGTTGAACATATATCGAAGTTCTGTAAACTGCATCCATGAGAGCATCCAGAGCGGACAAATTTGATACGTCGATTTATGTCTTACGTGAATTTGTTACATTCCTTACAAGGGTTTCGCAGATGTCCTACTCACAAATTAGTGGTATTTTTGAGAGTCATGTACACAATGTCAATTTTGTTCGCTCTAGCTGCACCTTCATGGGCAATTGACGAAACTGTGATATCCTTTTCGATTTCTGAGTTACAGATAGTTTCGTTTTCTCAAGATATGCGATGTTTGCCAATTTTTATAAAAAAATTGACGACCTAAATAAAAAATTCGCGACCAACAGTAACTATATTTCAAATTTTTCTTTTAAATGCTACGAACGTTCTCATCGAATTTGGTGCTGTACTTGCCGAGAAAAAAACAATTTCTCAATTTCTGTGTATTTAGATAGGAGGCCCGAGCTAAAGCGTTCTTAACGTCGCGCAGCGTCCACGAGAGACGAGAGAAACTGCGTCCACGAGCGTCCACGAGAGAAACTGATTTTCACCTATCAGTTTCTCTATGGTACCTCCTCTTATTTCCCTAGCAATTTTGCTTTTCATGCCGATGAGCTACCGCAGCAGCTGCAAATCCAGAAAAGATGCGCTTAGGCATTAAGATGAACGCATGAACAAGTTGGTTTTGCACCTGGGGGCAAAAGGCATGACACAATAATTGTGCCAACTGTTTCTTTGTCGTCGTCAATTAGCATGCTATGGCCGAGGTTGCTCACAATATCACGTCACATTTATTGGCCACTGGGCCAGGCACACATTTGGGCATGACACATACAGCATTTGCATTTAGTTGTCAAAACACAGTTGTCAGCACGGTGTCTCTGTCACGACTATTTACGTGCGTGAAAGATGACAACTATTTAAGATTATTGTGCAGTAATACATGAACGATTTGTCTGTTCATCATATTGTCTATCCTGTTGCCGTTCTGCCTTTATAATGTAGCCGAAATGCAGTCTTGAAGGTATCAAGCGCCAAAAAGGCTGCCCATGGGCTCAAAGGGTTGGCGCATAACTCCTTACACTTAAGAGGATTCAAGAGTCGTGCGACTGTCGATGACATCATTGAGAAAGGTTGGCAGTTCCAGGAAGGTGACAGTCGGCAGATGAGACAATTTGTTCGCACCCTCATTACGTGAAAATCGGAATCAGCCTTCGAAGAATGACACCGTAGAGTGCATTCTAATTAATGTGTTGCAGTGCGCGTCCTAAATTTCTCACCCATGCCTTTCCCTGTAAGGATTCACTCTGTAAGATTCAGGACTATACGCGTCTCGCTTAATTATGTGGTCACCCGATAGCTGCCAGGCGCTGGCGTCGGCCATAGGACCTACTGGACCTCTCTTCAACACTTGCCGACATTCTCAACTTATTTTGTACCATCTAGTTTCAGCTGAACTCTTTCAACAGCCAATTTATTTGTCTCGAAATTTGACCGCCCTGCTACGTGCATGATCACTTTTCTATCTTATCTTTATATTTAGGTTAGCGCTGTCCTGAGATTTTCATCTGTTTCCCCTTTCTCATGATGCCTGCATTTATGTTGGCCTGTGTTCATATTTATGGGGATCTTTGAAAGACCTTGAAACCATAGCACGGCCCCCTGACCATGGTGCTCAAAAAGTCGTTTTATTTTCTTGAGGTCGTCTGCTAGCTTCTGCAAGCATCTGCATTATTGCCTTTCATCAACTTCCTGAATTCACTATCAACTGTGGCCCGTTCATACGACTACCGTATATTTCGGTGTATTAGTCGCAGTTTCTTTGTTCTGAAATTTTCGTTGGTGCGTCTTATCCTCCGGTGCGATTTATATAGTGAATAAATCCGGCTCGTGAGGACCGTGTGTGGTCCGCGCTCGAAGAGGTGCCTCTGGGCTGCGTGATGTCCGCGCACGTTAGGAGACACAGCTCTATGGTCTAAATGAATCCGAAGCGGACGCTAAACCAAACAACTTGCCGTTTTTCCTAGTCAAAAACATGAGGATGACGACGTGCCACAACCGCGCGCCACCTTTTTCCATGCACAGTAACTACACTTCAGAAGAACTTCAAGGTAACATCAAATTGGCTTGCAGAAATGAAATGCCATGACTCCTTCGTTGCACTAATCGTTGCGGAGCACTTCGCACGTGTAGCACCTGTTGTGTCATATTTCTGGCTAACCATGACGCCGCCTGCGAGTCGAAAAAGTTACAACGCGAAATTCATGCTGCGTGCAGTTGCATTTGAACAAGAACATGGAAGCAGGGCTGCAGGAAGGCAGGTTGAGGTTAGTGAGAAAATTATACGCGACTGGCGCTAAGCCACCAGCGTGCTCCAGCCAATGAAATCGACTAAGAAGGCCAACCACGGTAAGAAAGCACGCTGGCCGGAGCTCGAGGTTCTTCTGCGCGCGTGGGTACTCGAGCAATGAGCCGAAGGCAGGGGGCTGTCTATACAGTGCAGCTCCTTCTCAAGGCGAAGACCCTTGGAACAGAGATAGGTACTGTTGGATTTACGGGTGGTCCGTCATGGTGTTCTCGGCTTTTTTCCACGGAAGCTGGCAATGACGCGATTGTCATCTGACAGAAACCGTTTAAATCAAATTTACAGTGAACACGACAGCCGTTTTTTTCCCCAATTCGAAAGCAAGTTTTTCACCAGTCAGCGTGATCCTAAAGCATAAAACTTCAGAGTCTACAAAATTATGCGGACCCCACGTATTGTGGGAATGGATGTAAGCAAAGCTTTTTGTGCTGTTTGCTTTGGTTGGCAATATTTAGCGGTGACGGTGACTGCGAATGTTTCATTTCTTTAGCGCTTGGTCCAACACGAGAGTAGTGAGTTCATGACAAATGTTACCTTTCGTGTACCACTGCTGTTTGTCTGTGTAATACACAGAACGTACAGGGAGACGTCTTTGCTTGAGGCGTTGTTGTGCGCTATTGTTTATAACCTATGAGAAGGTTGAGCATTGTGATTTCCTCACATGGCACATCGCATCGCGGCAGAAGTGTTGGCAGAATTATGGGGCAGTACGTGCCAAACCACAATCGTATTATTAGGCACGCCGTAGTGGCTGACTGGAAATTTGGACCACCTGGGGTTCTTAAACGTGCATCGAAACCTAAGTACACTCATGTTTTCGCATTTAGAATCGAAATGCGAAAACATGTTTTCGCATCGAAACGCGGCCGCCGTGGTCGGGGTTTGTTCCCGCGACCTCGTGCTAACCGTGCTTTTTACGCAGTACTTTCGTTTTATGCATGGTTGTGAACCGGAGTGAAGGGCAGGAGGGTTAAGATTCTTAAGATCTCCTGTTAATTTGAGGGCATTGTTATTTACAACCTCTTATTTTAAGAAGTATGTTATGAATAATAGCTTATTGTGTTTAATGTTTAAACGCACGCGCAAAAAAGTCTTGGTCTATTTCCTAGCACCCACTAAATTAAAATATAGCACGTCTCTGCTGTCACGTTGTAGTGATGTGAAGAACAAGGCAGTTCCAAAAGAGTGAGTCACGAATATAACTCATAATTAGGCGAGCTTGCGTTGAAAAAAAAAATAACACTAAAATCAAAATGATCGCTGAGCGCAAATTACTGCTTCCTCTGAATATGATCTACGGATCAAGGCGTCAGTTTATCAGATTGGAATACTTGTACATTGCAGCGCGATCTCGGGTGCTCAAATGTGATCGAGAATGTACGCCAGTATTCGCGTCACGCGCGCAATCTGATTAGATAACTCTCGCTAGTGAACCTGTGACAACATTCCAGATATTAGAAATACATGCAGGTGCGTCTTATACAAACCGATAACTCTGGAACATTGGTTAGACGCTAAAGAAAGCTCACCCCCCAAAAAATAATGATGTGCAGTTGCTTTAAATATTATCTAAAATATAGCTCTCGTTATAAATTGAGACTGCTCAAGACTGCACAGTGGCGCCGACATACCGAAAATTAAAAGCTTAAAGAGTGGTATTTTTCAAACCAGCATTTAGTGTGTCATGTAGCCTTGTACTCCAGGGGCTAGTTTCACCATGGGAACTGTGTCGGAGCTCATATTTCACGTAACAGTACGTATGTCAGCATTAATTGTCAAAAAACCACAGTATCTTATTCTTTAAGTCTTAACACTAGACAATCAAAATATATGCAGCAAAACCCTCATTATAATACTGCAGGACTTTTCATTCTAATGTACATGTCTGCGCTGGTCTATATGTTACAAGGTATTCAAAATTATACAATGCTTTCCCCCAGACAGCTGTATTTATTTTTAATGACGCCAGGAAACCGAACCTGTTCGCGACAACGCTCAGAAATCTTATTGGGATTGCGCACAATGTTCTCGCACACCTTGTGTAATATACCGTAGCGGTGAGGTGCATCTTGTATAATGTAGAAGAATCGATTGAAAAGTCGGAAATGGATGGTTGGGCACATGCGTTTAAGTTTACGAAGTTGATTTGCGCCAAGAAAACCTGTCCAAGCTTTCACGCTTGCTTTATAGGAAGCCTACTGCGCCATCAATAAGCCGGCTGCTTTTAACTGCACCAAATACGACTATTAAACCAATCCAAATATTTGATGACATCATATTATCAGGGCAGTGTTCAGCCTCGCAACCTCTAGATGCAGGAGTAAGTTGAGAAGTTATGTGCGCAATTAACGAAGCTGCTTTAACTAAATTTTCAATAATTATTCTTAGGTAGCTAAAGCAGATGAGTGGTTTGGAGCCCGTCCTCGAGATTATTTAGTCGTACGACTAAGTTTTGATTAAACATGCATTTGTAAGAGCTATCCGAACAAATATTTTGCAATTAAACGCTCTAATAACGGGTAACTGACGCAGAAGAATCACGTCCGTAAGGTCAACCTGACCGCACTTAGCATTTTGAAATATTGCCACCAATACTATAGCTCGGTGATAATGTTCCTTGCGACCAGTCCGCAATCCATTTCATTCACGTTGTTTTTTTCGAAGGCAAGCCCATTAAAGTTTTAATGTAATTCAGCACTAAATTTGTGCGCCGTCGAAAGTTTTGCTGGTCGCAGTAGCGATAAATGACGCAATGTTGGTGCATATTTGGAGCGGCATTGCCCTAAAGACATTGCGCTGCCGCCGACTGGAGCAAGATAACGAAAGGGAACAGTTTAGCAGCTCCTCACGGGGCCATGTTGATCAAGGACGGCAATACTGACCGCTCTGAAAATGTGCTGCCGCCGAGGCAAGGAAGAAAGCGAAAATGAACAGCTAGGCTCTGTTTCCTGGCCTCATTAAAAATAAATTCAGCTGCTCACGGGAGCCGTGCCGTTGGCGACGGTGCCATCGTGACGAAATCTGGGGCGGCGATACTGACGGCTCAGGCCCTTTTTTTTTTTATGCGAAGCATATTACTAGACCTCAACCCAGCTCCTCAGGCGCGGCGGTGTCGCCTTTAATACCACGTGACAACGTGACGTCCCGACAGAGGAGAAACGGGGCTCCAACTCGCGCCGTCGCTCGCGGCGTCGCGGCGGTATATAAGCAGCTGCGCTTGCCTCTGCTAGACACTCAGGAGGTGAGATGCCTCCTGGAGACAGAGCTGCTCGTTGGAATGAGAAGCGAAGGTTGCGGCGTGCTACAGAGACTGTTTCTAGGTGGCTTTGCTACGGCGCAGCGACTACGCGCCCCGCATCGGACGCGGTGAGCGTCGAGCAACGCAGCGTTCGGCGCGACAACGAAATGTGCGCCTGAGCAAGCGCCGCACGCCTGAGCCGACGCCGACGACACCGGCTTTTCTGCGACACGAGCTCCTTAACGCTGTCGTGTTAAAATAAAGGCTAGTATGCTTCGCATCCTGGGCTTAACCTTAGCTAAGCCACAGCCAATTTTTTGTGTTGATTTCGCTTTCAGAAAGAGATAATGCTATAAATGCAGCGTCATTCGTTCTTGTCTCGTAGATTTAAATAAGGGTTTAAATAAAGTCTATATCCCATTCGTCCCGAAGAGTAGGCGACAGTGACAGTGACAAGAATTTTATTAGAGTGTCCTGAGGAACTTGATTGGGGGAACCGAAGGCTCCGCAATCAAGTTGGTGGCTCCGCCCACGACGGGACACGGAGGTGGAGACTCTCCGCGACGTCGCGGGCCCTCTGGACGGCCTGTAGTTGGTTTGGGAAATCTACGCTGTAAGCAGGGAAACGTTCGCTCCCTCGCTCACTCGCTCCCTCCAACCCACACACACACAAGCACACACACACAGAGATACGACAAATGCTCACCCGCATACGCATTTACACGCGTCCACGCATGCATTCACGCAGGAAAATGTACGCACGCACGCACACGGAAATGCACACACACACAAAAGCGCGTATGCTCACACGCGCATACACGCACTCATGTACACGCAGATTCAAATACGGAGGCACAAACACGCGTGCATGAGCAAATGCAAGTACACACGCACGCATGCTCAAGGCGTTGTGTGTGCTATCTATCCTTCCAAGCTTCCCCAGAAAAACATGCGCATGCCAACAAACAATGACACTCGCTCTGCCATTACCGTTCAAACTCCAGCTGAAATAAGTCGCTTGACGGTTTAAATTCGCGCTTCTTTAGGTCAATGTGCCCTACGCCGAGAGGGTGCAAAACCATTTGCTCCTGTCGTGGGACATTACCGCCCATCCCTGACCAAAACACAGCTTTAACGCAGCGCCAGTGTTGATGATGATATGTGATGTTTAATGGCGCGAAGGCCAGGTATGGCAAAAGAGCGCCATGGCAAATGGTAATTTTAACAATGTATTGTGAATGGTGTGGACAGGGAATTCATCATGGTAGATATGACATGGCTCTCAAAGGGGCCTAGAGCTGTCGCTGTAGTTAGCGTAAAATAGACAGGTACTAAAACGATGACACTGATTAGTTAGGGACATGGGCGACGGCAATTGGGTTTCGTTAAAAACATGATGCAAAGAAAAGAAAACATAACAGTGACACTAGAGCTTCAAGAGAGCCCTTGAATAGGATGGCTGTTAGTCGTGGGCTAAAAATTACCTGTCCAAATGATTTTCAGGGTATCTGTTCCAGCTAAAAACTCTAACACTAATTTCAGGTTAAAAAGCGGTTCATCTCTAAGAACTAATGTAGGGTGAAGAGGTATATTTTCACGATATGCAAAAGGGAAATACTTTTTCCTCTCTGTTTCTATTGCAGGGCACTGAATAAGCACACGAACTGTCAAACAATTGCCGCACTGCCACAAATGCATATGTTGTTAGAAGGGACTACCTTCTCAGCGCGGTCAGTTGAAAGTAGTTGATACTCGGGTTGACATATTGAAATAAAATTTCCTAAAATTTGGCCCATTCAATTATGCATGTGCATTGCCGTGATGTTCCACAGCATGGTGAAGGCGCATTCTCCAGAATTTCTGAGCATGTCCGTGCTACAAAGCACGATGGCTCTTTTTTAACGTAACACAACGACATGCGCATGCTTGTCATG
Source organism: Dermacentor albipictus (assembly GCF_038994185.2). Taxonomy (NCBI): domain Eukaryota; kingdom Metazoa; phylum Arthropoda; class Arachnida; order Ixodida; family Ixodidae; genus Dermacentor; species Dermacentor albipictus. The sequence goes on from NC_091822.1 coordinate 87,934,828, forward strand.
TTGTAGAAGGAATAAAATCTTATTATAAAGTGATGACTTAACAAAGGAGCAACATATTGCTACCTTTTAGGAAGAAAAAGCAGAAAATATAATATTTCAAAAGCACAACTGAAGAACCAAAACCGAAACTAAGTCTTGAGTTTCGTGTTGTTTCTGTCTAGTGGGGGATGTGGAGCTAAGTCCTAAGTTGTTTAAAAGAAATATGATGGACATGGTATTGAACCGCTGGCAGCATGATGCGGGACGATATGTCCATGCGATAAAACAACTCAGCCACGGCTTCCACCGTTTCTGCAGTGATATGCTTGGATTTATGAAGATAGCATGTGAATTCGCACGAAATTGTTTCAAACATCGCTTTTGGGAACAGTGTTACGCCTTGTGTAGAGAGTCGAGATAGGCTCCAATCGAAACCTGAGTATCTGCACTGCTTATGCTGTAAGGACTATTACGATAGCAGCTGTAATTTTATAGTAGCCAACGTTTTCTTCTTAAAAATCCAGTAGAAATTTTCGTCGTTTCCATAGGCTTCCATTGCTGAACATTTAAGCGCTCTGGGAACAAAATGCCAGCTTTCCACGGCATGATCACTGCATTTGCCTCGTGTGCATTCTTTTCTACAACATGTCCGTCACCTGCCTTTTTCAATATTCGGCGTGCGCTTTCGCGAAAAACCCACTCCTTCCATTGAAAATGTGCTACCTTCGTGCCGCGGCCGCTTAGGGCGCTAGTTTGTACTTTTCCAGAAAAGCCGGCTATGGCCGCGGCGGATGACAGCGTTTTCTATGCACACGGCAGGCCACCCATTTATATTTTATCCAGAGGCCATGCCAGTGCTATCTCTACCACTTGAATGCTTTCGAAATTTAGGTAGAGTTTCACGGAGTACATCTTCAATTTTTACATGTATTTACCTATTTGGTAGCTAAGTGAGCAGTCTGTTGGCTCGAAGTTTTCGAAACGTCAGTGTGGCACTGGTATTTCGACTGCGACAAATTCAAGAGTCCTTACGCGCAGCTCAAGCCCACCGCACTACGGATGCAGCCAGACAAAGTCCCGCAGGCACTTCGGAGCTAGGTGTACAGCTCTTCTCTACAAAAGTTTACAAGATAAGATGCAAATAGAGCAATGTGGAACAAGAAATAAAGTCGAATGAATTCGCAAGAATTAAGATACAACTCTCGTTGCATTCAGGGAAGCTAGAATAAGAATAAGTATACATTAGGGAGGAAGTACGAGTAGTACGGAGCAATATAAACACACACACACACACACACACACACACACACACACACACACACACACACATATATATATATATATATATATATATATATATATATATATATATATATATATATATATATATATATATATATATATTCATTCCTTTCTCTCGGCATGCGTAATAGGTCATGCATTCATAATAGGGAACAGGGTGATATATAGCGTTGGTCACGCAACGAAGATTTCTCTTTTGTCTGAAAAGTTCGCGTATTGTATCCCTTTCCTCGACGCACCTCCTACGGCTGCTTGCAGGCGGTGAAACTGATAAACGTTTCGAAACAAGCCTTGCTGAAAGTGAACTGCTTGTGAGGCATATTGAGCGAGGAACCGGGGGCGGGTGAAGCCCGCATACAATAAGTTATTGTTAATGCAGTTACTAACCTAAAATTACCCACGGACTGATGGACATGCTTCAGTGTTCGCAGTAACGGGATTCTATGCGGTAAAGTTTGTTAAAACAACTAGGCCTGTGAGCTCACTGGCTTAACAGCGATAAGAGTTTGCTAAACGTCAGAGCCTGTACTCAACGTTTGTACCGCGCGCAGTTCTTCGTAACACGGTCAAGACAAAGCCACATCACCGCTAGGCCGGTGAATGTCCCGCGGGATATCGTCCGAGGACAGCATGCATCCCATTGGTTCTCGCGTTGCATCTCACTCATGTGGCTGCATGATGAACGCGTAAATTATTTGTGAGATGCCTGGTTAAGCCCACGCATGCAACTACGTGTGACAGCGACCCGATGGGCTGAAGTTGAGCACAAATAATCCGATGGCGCAAGTAAAAGTCACAATTATAGGCTATTCCCCGCTCTGCCCGGGAGACGCTGACGAGGCATCTACAAGGCGCAGCAAGTGCGGCTGCGGTTGGATTATTAAAGAAAATAACTATTGTGAGTGCAAAAAAACGATTCTTAGAATGCTATTGTGTTAGAAATTATACTTTTTCATGAATTTCAAGAAGGGTAGCAGGCCCAGTGCCATAAGTAAAAGAAGAATATATGGAGATCACGTATGCCATGATCCGGTGTTTGAGGAAACAGTAACACCAACATGACCAATATCACTGCGCCTAGATATAGGCTGTTTTCTTTGACGGAAGACAGCAGAAAGCCTCTCTTTAGAAAACTCTACGTAATTTGTGCATCTCTGTGTAATGATCATCAATTTCAGCTCTACGATATCCCCTTAATCAATTATTCTTGGAAGCGACAACGCTGTCCTAACAGACAATTGGAAGTATTATTTACAAAGCTGCATTGCGTTGTAAATGATAATGTAAATGCAATGTAAATGTATATGCACTACAAGACGGAATAATTCCACTTCTTAATTTTTTTTGAACATCGTATTCAACCGCTTAATTTTTACATGCACAGAAGTGGTCTGGCGCTATCCCCTTTAAGCTATACCTCCAATATGAGCCGGAATCCATCGATCACTTTTTACTATCATGTCGATGGTTTTCTATTAAAGTAAAAGGACGTTTCGAAATTTCGCTGCGTAATATAGTACTGCCTTTATGCGATACTGTTCTACTCTCACTTGGAGCAACGGACTTAGCATGCAGTCCCAGGAACTTGCTGAGCCATTTATAATTTCCCCTATGACACAGAAAGATTGCCTCCACAATATTTACCTTTTTTCTACCATTGATATATTTCCGTTTCAATAAATAACTTACAAAATTCAAAAAGGAAGAACGCAAATTCAGAGTAGTCAGTAATCTTATTCAAAATTTAACTGACTCTTTCTTTACCTATACCCTTTATTTTAGGTATTTTTAATACTAAGGTCATGCTACTATTCCTGTCTGTGCAAGGCTGCCTGCCTTACTGTAAACTATATTATTTAATTTATTATCAGTTTCTTTCTTATCTTCGATTATTAATTTATTCTGTCTTGTTTTTTTTTTCATATTACCAACTGGTTCGTGGCCTATCCCACGCAGTGGGCTTGTGCCTTTACATGTGGTATCATCATCGTCATCATCATCATGAATTCCCCACTACTGGAATGCACCAGGACCACTAAGGCAAATATCAACAACAGACCCTTCGTAATCTCCGGATGAGTTAATGTGGTACTGTCGGGTTTCACTTGGAGCATTAGTGGTAGGCCTCGGCCATGCCCAGTCTATGATTACCTATGCGAAACGAAAAAGGTTAGCTCTTGTTTCCCTACTATAATCATTCTCTACTACATTTACGCTATTTTTCCCTCTTTCATCAAAATATAAAGTTCAATTACCAAGCAGATAAATATCAAATTGAGCTCAAATTAAAATTTAGAGTTGCTTTTATTATTTTTTAAATGGGAGACACGTTATTGTATTACGGAATATACTATTTTGGTATGATTGGTTTCGTTTGGATTTTGATTTACGTTTTCGTCCTCATGATACCACCCGGTCCGTGGCATATTCACTGCTTTGGGCTTGTGTTCTCTTTGAAGGCATAATTTCCTGTCCTTGCTCTCTCTCTCTCTTTTCGATGTATAATCATCATAATCATCATCTTCTTTTTCGGTACGTGCCATAGCTAGGATATTCGCGATTAACACGTGCCGCGCGTGCCAGCATTCTGTCGGGCCGTCGCCACAGAAGGACTCCTCGCCAAACGCAGCAGCGACCGTTCCGCCTTCCCCGCGAAATCTCCTCGGAAGCGCTCACTGGGCACAGGAAAGAATGACCACCAGCGACATCCTGGTTTCCATCTGCCTTCAGGCGCTCGTGGCTGCCTTCGTGACTGTGAGTAAGCCACCTCGAACCAACGGTTCTCAAAGTAGTTGATTTGACGCGAAGGGCTCTGGATTTCAATTGCAACCTAGTTGCTGAGCACAGCCATGCTATACCGTGACCGGGAAGTCATTGCTCCATGCACTTCATAGGCGCATCCGCTGCTTTTTGCCGCTTGGATTTCGTCGACGTCGGCGAGTAAATGAGTGCTGCCACATAAGTACAATGTGCAGCCGTAGGCCTAATGTCTTTTCAATTAGGCGAACGTGGTGGTGTGATAGTGGTGTAATTATGTTGCTCCACGGTATAAGAACACTGAGCAACCTTCGCTGAGATCGTTGTATTGGCTCGCAATGCTCGTCGGTTGGCTTCTGTACGAGAGCCGATGATATTGAACTTCGAAAAACGGGCAACGGGAAGGAATATACGTTTTACATATATGGGAATTAGGAAAGCCCTTGTTGAAATAATTGCGGTTACGCAGAAACCCGTATGCTCGAAAAGCGCTGTTTGGTGCATTTAGTTTACCCAAACATTTTGTCTTGTTTCTATTTCTTTATTGGATAGCAGTCAACTCAGTCATTTGTTTATGAAGGCTCAGTTATTCCTGACTAAAAACAACTATTCATTAAATTTTAGCGTGAACCAATTGAAACCGCGCTCGACGTTGCAACTCTGCTTCGCACGTGAAGCAGGAGTCCATTCACGTCACGCAAATTCAAGGTGGCAATCACGTGGTAATGGACACCACTCAAAGACTTAGGATTTCAATGTGTACAGTGACTCTATTTCTACTGCAACTCGGGGTGAGCGAAGTTAGGAAACTGAGCATAGGCCTAATTGTGAGTTGTCGTCGCTGTAATTGGTACCTCGTTAGTATTATTTGTTATCGCGGCAAAAGCAACGTTTGAAAAGTTCAAGGTATTTAAAATGTATAAGTACAAGCCGCGTTAACCTTTATTTTTTCTTTGCGCTGGCGTTCCTTCAATCGACAAAACTGCGGAACTCCTGCATCAAGCCGGGTGTCAAAGCAGCATCAAGGCGGATGTCAAAGCAGCACAGTATCTTTTAGGCTACTTTTTGAGCACTTGACAGATAATCAGCTTTGCGTACTGCATTAGCAAGCGCTGCGGCCGAGACCAGCCTACCCAATTATGCGGAGCGAGAAATGTTAGTCGCATAACCTTTGTTTTACAAGTGAGATTCCTTGTATATGCATATATATCCCGCATCGCGAGGCACCGCAAAATCATGAGCAACTTGTTCCGCTGATGGAACAGCGTTTGCATGGCCGCGACCCCGTCGATAGTGAGGTGGACCCGTTTCAAAGGAGTTCAAACAGCGAAAACGATTGCGTCGCTAGAGAACCGCAGTGAAGTGAGTGCACCGGACGAGCATGATTCGAGACGCTAACGCGGCTTCAGAGAGTAAACTAGTTCAGTGCGAGAGCGTGGCAAGTCGGCAAATAAGCGGGCTGGTCGAAATGATATTGACATGTGGGAAACCGATTTCGCAATGACCTTTTCATGTGCGAATACTTCTCGTAGCGGCAAGCCAGCGAATGCATAACCAAATTTGGCAATATGGCAAGTTACGATTCCCTTTTGAATTATTTTTTTAGCTCTCTCGAGCAATTGGAGTAGTGTTCAGGGCAATGCCACTGTACGGGCCTGAAAGAACGCCATGTTCTCTGTAGAGGCCAACGTATTCGGCGAGCCCTTTAGCGAATAATTTGGGTGGTGGTATTTGAGGGTTTTGAATCATCTGAGGATTTACGGACCTCGTGAAACTGACGTTGTAGCCTCTCAAGGGAACGAGTTACTTGAAAAGCAGAGATATTATGAGAGGATGGTGAGAATAACCACCGGGGCACTATGCACGTGCTGCTAGTAGCAGCTGCAGTAGCAGCAGTAGTAGTAGCAGCAAATGTCATTGTAGTGAAAGTATATTATTATTATTATTATTATTATTATTATTATTATTATTAGTAGTAGTAGTAGTAGTAGTAGTAGTAGTAGTAGTAGTAGTAGTAGTAGTAGTAGTAGTAGTAGTAGCAGCAGCAGCAGCAGCAGCAGTAGTAGTAGTAGTAGTAGTAGTAGAAAAGTTGAAGGAAGAGGCAAGGAATGCATTTTGAAACAAAAGGTACGCCATGTAATATACCGTCGTGTAGTGAAGGTGAAGCAGTGTCGTGAAATGTAGATTCATGTGCCAACTGCATTCGCTATTGATACATCTGTTACCATTCGTTCCAGACAAGACTCGCTGTAGATTCGGCGCCATTCAAGAAACTCCGTATGCAGTTCGCGCGTATTTGGCCCAGCGGTATTTCACTCATAAACGGTCGCGACACAGAGGGCAAAACAGATGTGCAGGCAGGGTCAAAAGTGTACGAGAAGCAGAATGTCAGAAAAGGCAGAATATAATTTCGGAACCTGCCCTCGCAGCCGCAATTCGCAAAATAAGCTAAGTGTACTACAATGTACGCATGCAAGATCTTTGTGTTGTAATGCTTTAGTGGCTGCAAGCTTAGTCTGGGCTAACATTCGATTTTTTTTCCATACGGAATACGAGCTCGTAAATTCTTGACTTGCACGTGTGATAATAACAGCAGTCTTGGTCATGGTGATTCACTTTCTGACTTATTCATTTATATATTCACTTGTGCGTCACGACGCAGCACCCGGTGCACGGTGCCAATCCCGTGGTGAGCTCGGTGCTCCTGGTCAAGGCTTCCGACGCGTCCGACGCGGAGGCACACTGCGTGTTGTACGTGCCGGCCATCAAGGACGTCGCCAAACGGGAAGCTGACGCTGTGAGTGGTCACCGCGGCCACGTGCCTTTGAATGGCGACTGCCTCCGACGTTACCACAGGAGCGAGCTTCGAGCTCACGAGGGATTCTATGCGCGTTTGGTTTGCTCCAAGATCATGCTGAGCACCTGCCATTCTATAATGCGGACCCGGACAGGAGCATATACGCACGTTACGGTGTTTCGCGCTTGTGGAACTGACCGTAGTTGAGGCAGGAGGGACACGTAACACCCGCTGGCGCAGCCCGGAATCAGCTATCCTTCGACCTCACTTATATAGCCTGCGGTGTTGCCTGGGGCTGAGCGCAATAGCCTGTGCCGACTTGGTCAGATCTGGCGATGGAAGTTTGTATCTTCGTACGCATGGGTTGTGCGCGCTTTGCGTTTCGCGAGCGTGTCCAGTACTCATTACCATACTGCCAAAATTGAGAAAATGCTCATCAAGATGGATTGCGGCACTACTTATTTTTGAGAATGCTGCAGTCTGTGAGAACGAGTAATCAGAAAATGCTATACATTAGAAAACACTGAAAAGGACTATTGAGCGCGAAATGAAAGGTAGGCGTGGCAGAAGGCAATTCTTTCTTTGGTTGACAACGTGTGTAAGCATACGCAAGCGAGCGTTTTTCATGTTTACTTCTTTTAACTCGGTCTTTGTGTTCATTTTGCAATCAGTAGTACTGTCAATATGATATGCCGGAACTTTCACTCAATCGATCAATCAATTAATCAGTCATTCTTTACTACCAACAGAACAGAAGCGATACGCAGGGAAATAACCAGCTGGAAATCCCAAGGTCAAAAACCACAGCTGGACCTTCTGTGTTCATACAATGAAGAAATATTGTAACGAGCATAGAAGGAACACCAGAGAAAATATGTAAAAAATAACAAAACCAGAACAGAAAATTGAATGGTTAACTTGCGTAAATATAGTTCAGGATTATGCAACAGCCGGAGGACTCACATGCGCAGCTGAGAAGTCGGAGCTCCTGCTTGTACTGAAAAAACGGAACAAGGCCGATATTCCACCAGCCATCACATTGCATCTCAATGGCAACGTTATTCCAAGGGTAGACAGGCTACGTGTGCTAGGACTTCACATACAACAGAACGGGAAGGCCACACATACCCTACACGTGCTCCGCCAACAAGTTACCCAAATAACGCACATGATAAAACGCATTACAAACCGCCGACAAGGACTGAAAGAAAAAGACGTACTCCGAATCATGCAAGCCCTCATAATTAGCCGATTAACCTACCACCTCCCCTATCATAATCTGACTCAGACTGAGATGCACCAGATGGACACCCTCCTCCGTACGGCACTAAAGGCAGCGCTGGGACTACCCCAACATGCGTCTACGCAGCTCCTACTACGGCTGGGGGTGCACAACACCATCCGCGAACTAGTTGAAGGTCATCTTAACAGCCAATTGCAACGTCTGCAACGAACAATGCAAGGTTGCCACATTCTATCCCGGCTAGGATACCAAATACCAAGAACACCACAACAGGAAAACCGCACACTTCTTCCGCTTAGCATTCGCAACAAAATTCACGTGGCCCCAATTCCCCGGAATATGCACCCTGACCGTCACAAAGGTCGACGAAAGGCAAGAGCACAAGCCCTGGCTCGCCTATTTGGCGATGACAAATCAAACACTTCAGTCCTATACACCGACGTGGCCCGCTACCCACAGAAACGCGCCCTATGTCTGGTCGTACTAGATAGTGCAGACATTCTGAGAGCTTCGGCCACGCTCAACACTGTGGACAGTGGCACGGCGGAAGAGGCTGCTATTGCCCTAGCCATCGTACACGCTTCAACCATGCCGGCGCCGGATGGACCTATCACAGTGGTCACAGATTCTCAGACCGCCTGCAGGACTTTGGCACAAGGGAAGGTGACACCCTACACACACCGCATCCTTACATCATTACACCCCACAGCGTTACACAGGGTGCGTATCGTCTGGACACCTGGACACGCCTCTCTCCATGGTAATGAACGCGCTAATGCGGTAGCCCGAGAGCTCGCTAACCGGGCGCCATTGGAAGAGCTGTCCAACCCAGACGACGCACCGACAGAACCAATGACCTACACTGAAACTCTACAATATTACAGAGACACCAGGAGACACTTCCCTCCACCACATAATTCCCTTAATCGAGAAGATGCCGTCGCGTGGCGACAACTTCAAACTAATTCATTTCCCTGCCTCTTTTATCTTCACCTCTTCCACCCCACACACTATCCCTCATACTGTCCATATTGTGGAGCAAAACCCACAGTATATCATTGCACCTGGGAATGCCCACACCCTCCGGGCTACTCCCCTATTCCTTCACCTTCCCCTTCCTCCTGGGAGACTGCGCTGACCAGCTCAGACCCGCAAGAGCAGCGACGGCTGATCCGGCGGGCACGCGGAGTGGCGCGAGCCAATGGGGCCCTGAAATAAGGGCTCCACCCTGCGAGGAAGTCGCCCAAACTGATGATAAATAAATGTTTTCTCTCTCTCTCTCTCTAACTTGCGAATCACGTTGACGTACACGCAGTTAAGAAATTTAACGGAAAACAATGGTTACGCAACAAATAGGAACATTTTAAAATTTTGTTTAGACACATGTATACTCTTCTTTCAGTTCAGCTAAGTGTATTTCATAATAAAATAGACGAAAAAAAAACAATGCTCGGGTTCCCATAATTAATATCTATCTTACGCAGCAGAATGTCATTACTGACCGAAATTCAAGTTCTGCTGTAATTAGGTAACATGAAAGCCGGAAATATGTCCATTATAGATCAACGATAGAAATCTTACAGAAGGAAACGAGAAATCTGTGAATATAAAGGTCAGAGATATGAAAAATGTTTATTTCTATGAAAATGGGACGAGGCAGTGATAGTCGCGTAGATGAAGTGTTAATTGCCACTGCTTGCTTTTGTAGTTTCTTGAAAGGCCAAAATGAATGGATCATAAGTTTCCCAAGATATAATGCAGCAAATTAGGTTACTATCTAACGATGTCTAATATAGCGCAATTAGGGGGTTTATACCAAAACACATTCTAGATTTTACCAACGCGTTCGGGCCATATGGAATTTTTTTACTCATGGAAGTGATATTATGGTGAAACTTCAAATGGGTGTCATCTATAACTGCTAGAAAGGATTTGTGATGATTTAAAGAAATGGCTTTAGAATTGAAACTAAGGCACGGAATAGTTCGCAATTTCTTTCCAGTCAATTGAAAGCAGACAGCTAGTTCCGGATACAATAATGGATAATCTATTACAGTTGCGCCCCTCTTCAAGAGAGGTTAAGACAGTTTCTAGGTTAGAAAGGAAGAAAGGAGAGCCGCAGGAATCGCAAAGGTGAGAAAAGATGGCGCATAAACAGAATGAATATTTAGGGCAAATTGGCAAGCCAATAATGTGCATAATAAATAATGATGCGCTTACTATCCAGCCTCGTGGAACACCTCGGCCAATACAGGCAGAAATAAGTGAACAGGTATTAATAGAAACGATATGACACCTATTATGCTCCGCAAAAGTGTGGATGCTGAACCAGTTATGCCTAGTGCTCTAATTTACAAGAAAAGGGATTAGATGATCAATCATATCAAATACTTTTGAAAAATCACCAAACAGAAATCCCGCGAAGTTACCACTAACAATGAATCATCCAATTTTGTCAGTAAAGCATGCGATCGCGGTGTCAGTGGACATACCTGCTCTAAACCCAAAGTGACATGAAGAGAGTACCTTAATTTACTGAAATGCTTAGAAAGCCTTGTTTCAGTTAGTTTTCCAAGGCAAAATCAACAAAAGGAAACCCTGCGAAATTAGCACTATCAATGGATCATCCAATTTTGTCAGTAAAGCATGCGATCGCGATGTCAGTGGACATACCTGCTCTAAACCCAAAGTGACATGAAGAGAGTACCTTAAACTTACAGAAATGCTTAGATAGCCTTGTTTCAGTTAGTTTTCCAAGCCGAAATCAACAAAAAGAAACATTGCGAAGTTACCACTATCGATGAATCATCCAATTTTGTCAGTCAAGCATGTGATCGCGGCGCCAGTGGACATAGCTGCTCCAAACCCGAAGTGACATGAAGAGAGTACCTTAAACGTAATGAAATGCTTAGATAGCCTTCTTTCAGCTAGTTTTCCAAGGCGAAATTAACAAAAAGAAACCCTGCGAAGTTACCATTATCAATTTTGTCAGTAAAGCATGCGATTGCTGTGTCAGTGGACATACCTGCTGTAAACCTAAAGTGCCATGAAGAGCGTATGTTAAAGTTACTGAAATGCTTAGATAGCCTCATTTCAGTTAGTTTTCCAAGGCCTTATGGAGAAATGGAAGCACAGATATCGGCGTATAATTTTCGATGTGCAGTGGGCCACCTATCTTAAAACAGTTATTACGTATGCCAATTCAAATTTTTCTGGGGAGACGCCAGTTTTGAAACCAGGGCTAAATATATGGCTTAGAACAGGGGCCAAAAAAGTAGCTTGGAAGTTTATTATGTTTGGAATGAACATTGTGCAATCCAGGTTCGGTAGCTTTTAAGCTTTATGTAACAGGAAAAGCATCGGAGGCTCAAGCAGGAAAAAGAAAAAAAAAATGATTCGGAAGTACTGGAAAGTCAAGGTGAATAATAGGAAGGGATGGAGGTGGTCAACCGGAAAAACAAGTGGTGGTTTAAAAGATTGGCTCAATCACTGAACAGGGTGAGGATAATGTTGGTAAGGCGAACAGAGGTCACTTTGCCACATGACTTGGTGGCATTCGAAAATTCGTTAAGGAGCTGCCACTTCTTTTTCGTGCTATTTTCTCAGTGTTGAAGTTCATGCTCACCATAGTTTCTTTTAACTTTCTTTAAAAGTAAGGCTAATGTGTTGGAATATATTGTCACGTGGTAGTGACGGCGAAGAAAGAAGCAGTACGGTGGAATACAAAACTAGCTTTTATTGGGCGAACCTGTGCCCACAAAACAGGCTACACTTATAGCACAACGAAAGCGGCGAACACAGTCGGCGATCGTCGAAAATCTGATCAGCGGGTCAAGCGCGTCGGCTTTTATAGAGCAGTCGTCGAATGTTCCAGACTAATCGTTCGGACCCGCGTGCCTTCCACAAAGTTCTACACCATTCGCGTCAGGCGATTAAATCAGATAACATAACGTTCGGCGACAACAGCCAGCGGATAGAAGCATCGATACCTTTCCAGAAACTTCGGATACGTGCAAGCGCGTCCCGCGCTGTGCGATAAGATTTGTTAGGCGGCGAAACCTGGTCGCCCGATAAATATAAATACACGTGTCAATATTTTATAGCGCAATTTGAAACCTTCATTGAACGGTGGACGTTTGATGTTTTTATAGTTATTTTCAACCTTTTTTTTCCGAGTTGGTTTATACAGTACTTTTTTGAAGGAATAGTACGGGTAAATTGGACGGCCAAGGGCAACGTGGTGCTACGTAAGGTCTTTTTGAGGATTGCGATATAGTTGAGCGTTCCACAGCTAAATAAATCACATCGTACAGCCTGATTTTATAAGGTCACTTCAATATCAATAACAGCATGCATATTTAACCAGTCTGTTTAGGTGATGAGCTGACAGTACTGCTCCGAATTAAAGAAACACATTTGACGTGATACACTATCGTGAATGAGTGCCTTTCAAAATACAAGAATACGGGAACGCGACCAGTTACATTTGTTGCGATCACGGCTGCGTGATTGGGGTCATCAAGGTTCGACAGAATATGCTCGGTTAATGACTATGATCCATGATAAGTAAAGTGTATTGCTACATATAATAGAGAGTGAAACCAAGCTCAAATACAGGTAATGAAATCAAGGTTATTTTGGCTGGAGACATCGAGCAAGTTAAAATTAGATAACCGATGAATAATACGTATTTGTACTCAGCAATACGTTTGGCAAGTTGAAGGACGCTGCAAAAATCGGAAGGATCTCAGGAAGGGGAGCGATAGATAGCGACAAAGGAGTTTTTCGTTGATTCTTACAAAGGGCCGAATAATCAAGTTCTATGAAGACAGACTCGCATTTCGCGGCATTCAAGCTTAACTCATGACGCATCTTATGGAGAATATCGTTCAGAACAAAGATGGCTGAGCCACCGGGAGTATCACCGGCACGATGACAATATTCACTGGATCTTGAATTATTGTGTTTTACGTGCCAAAACCATGATTTGATTATGAGGCAAGCCGTAATTTTGACCACCAGCTAACGTGCTCGCATGCCGGCGACGCGGGTGTTTTTGCATTTCGCTGCCATCGAAATGCGGCCGCAGCGTCCTGGATTTCATCCCGCGACCTCGTGCTTAGCCACACTACACCATAGCCGCTAAGCCACCGGGTCGGGTTGCACTCACTGAAATAACCATGCAATCCATGTAGGTCACCGCGACTGGCTGACAGCCAACTTTCAGAGCAGCGAATAATGGAGGACTGTTGATTAAGGGGAGCCAATGGAGCTGAAATACTATCATGGTTTTTAAGAATACAAATTTCGAAGCGTATAGAAGAACAATTTAAAGGACGCTTAAGAGGGAGCTTTAGCTCCGGTACTCCTATCTGAATACGTGTAAAAAGAGAATTCGTTGTTACCGGCAACCACTGCACCAAATTTGACAGGATTTGTTGCATATAAAAGAAAAACTTAGTCTAGTGACAGTTGGTTGCGAATTTTTGATTTACGTCGTCAATCTCTTATTAAAAATTGTCAAAAATCACAAATTTTCAAATGAATATATATCAAGTTTACAGCTCTGTAACTCAACAATAAAAAATGCTGTCGCACTTATGTTTACTGCATGTAATAGAACATCTAAAGCGGTAACAATTGATATGTTAAACGTGAATCTAAATAAATTTAGTGATATGAAAATACAGCTTTTGTATAACCCTTGTACACAACGTAATAAATTAACGTAAGATATAAATTAACATACATAATTTGTCCGCTTTCAATGGTCCAATGGAGGCCGTTTAAAGGACCGCGATATCTGTTCTTGATGCAGAGGTATTTATCTGTAAAGATCGTGCTTCCATTTTTTTCGAACAGTGGAGTTTTTGAAAATTTGTTTAACGAAATTCAAACTCTAAACAGAAATTCCTCTTACAACAGTCACTACAATTTAACTTTTTTTTTCAAATGCAACAAATTTCATGAAAATCAGTCCAGAGGTTACATCCGAAAATGCTTTTGCGTTTTACATGTATTTGAATAGGCCGCGTTGGAGCTGGCCCAGTGCTAAAGCTTCCTCTTAAGCTCCTTTTTTAAGAGTGGAACGCGATAGCACTCGAATATCCCCGACTGCTTCTGACGCTTCCCGACAAGTGCAGCTTAGGTAACCGTAATGTTTACCGGGAAACGTTGGCGGCAAACGCTATGCGCGAAGGTAAACGGGTGCTGGAAGAAGTACTGGTAGAAATTCTTGCGTGGGCCGTGGAGGTGAGCGCCATCTGGAAGCTGTTTTTGCAAGGAACCGAGCGCTCTTTATCAATGGTACAGGCGCTGGAAAAGAGGTTTATGTTTGAGTTTGCGCGTAACAGATTTACGTTTTGTGGTATATTCAAATTACAATTCGACGCTATCATGTCTGCAGTTTCTGTTAGGTGGTACTTTATGCTATTTCCGATGCATGTTACGTCAAGGAATTCAGTTAGTTCATTAACGGGCCTGTGTGGTTGTCGTTCGGAAAGGTGGTTCCGTGAGATCTTGCTTTTACGCGAGACGGAGCGCTTAATAATGCTTACGTGTGGGAATGCGAAAGCGTTATGTTTGTTTTGGGGAAATTATTCCGTCTGCGCATTCCTTGTCCGCGCATGCCCTCGCCTGAGTTTTAACTGCGCCTCGATAAGGCCAAATGAGAACGTGACGAGCATCTCAACGAGCTTGCTTGCCTGCGAGAAGTTCGTAACTTGAAGGAGCGCTCAGTGGCATTCAATCGGACAATAATGCTTCTTATTTTACACATTTACACACTCATGACGGGGCGTCAGCTGCTACCAGTTGGCTGTGCCGTCACGTGCCCAACAACGCACGCACTAGGCCACACATTTACTCAACCGGAACCGTGCAGCAGCCGTGGCATCTGGGAAGGGTGCTCGTTTTGCACACTGGAGGCCTGGGTTCGATTCGCCCTCATACGGAAATTTACCTAATATTCCTTTCAAAGGATTACTTTACTTCGTTTACAGTAACCGCCCTGGGTTATTTGACGTGAATTGAGTATTCTTTGATGTGATTTTACTCTTTGGTCGTCGGCCATTTTTGGTACATTCATTCCGTCACGCCGCCAACTGCAACGCTGGATTTTCGCGTAATTGAGGTATCATGCAGCTGAGTTAGGGGGAAGGGAACGATCCATCTGTTGTTCAGTGGCTATGGTGGGTTGACTGCTAAGCACGATGTCGCGGGATCGAATCCTGACTACGGCAGCCACATTTTCGATGGGGCCGACATGTGAAAACTCGCGTGTACTTAGATTTAGGTGGACGTTAACGAACTCCTGGTAGTACAAATTTCCGGAGTGCCCCGCTGCGGCATGCCTCCTCCTCAGATCGCGGTTTTGGCCCGTAAAACCCCATATTTTTCTAGAGTGGGTGTAAAATGAGCCGAAGCAAGCAGATATAGATAGGTCATTGCTCCGCTTTCATGCGGATATAGTTTGCATCATTTGGACGTAGCGCTTGCGAAAAAAATGCCTCAAATTTGGTTCGCCGTGTTTAGTGTTTAAAGACGGGTATATTGTTATGCGCCTATTTTCTGTTGTTTCTTTCGAGCGTTATTGACATTAGAGTTTTAAAAAAAAACGGAAGCAGGCTCTATACTTATAGAGATCGTGGCAAGCATTATTCTACACTTCCAATTAAGCAGGAAGTACGTACACTCTGAATTTGACGTCACTTTAATCAGGCGAGGTTCCCATTGCAAACCATGCTACAAAAGAGAGGAAGAACTTGACAGTCACACCACTATAAGGTAAAGAGGATGAAGGGGAATACCTGTGCGCTCACGAGACATTCGTAAAATTAATTTGACATTCTGGTTCGAATGGGTTGTTACTTGCTATTAGTTGTTTTCTATTTACCTGTTTCTATCTTTACTTGTTTTTTATAAGTCACCTAGACATCGCCATGGCCTCTACGTGGTTGACGGCACGTTACAACGATCGTGGGAAGTCCATGAAGTCCATTAAGACACACACACAGGTTCAATGATATAATTATTTTTATTTTGACAATTTAATCGACGAGGGTAGCTACATAGGCTTGTATATATGATGCCTTCTACTTTCTGATAGCACAGGCAGAATGAAAGGGACAGGGAAAGGCAAGTTAGACAATCACACTACAACTATCTTTCCTCAACAGGTTTATTTCCAATTCTCACCGGCGTACTTCTACACCTCAAAAGAGCTTAAGAGACTTGTACATTGTTCGGCAAGTAAGAAGAAAACCGGTCAAAATAACACCCAGACACTTTTGTTGCTGCACTGATTATTAAGATGAAAGCCTTAGATGGCTCATGGGTCCCAAAAATCCGACGACCATCTGATGTTATGGCACCAAAATTCAAGCGCATGTGCCAGTAAGTCATCGGTTTCTTTGTCAATAAAACAGCTGTATTATCTCTGGTTGCGCTGAACGGACAGTTTTCTAAATTATGAACGTGAGCACAAGAGTGCCTGCGTGTGGGTTTCCCGGTTTTGTTCATATTTGCCGAGCAATGTACACGTTTGTTAACTATGACGCTTTGAGAAGCAGTGAACCTTTTCGCGGCAATCCCGTGGGCGCTACCATGTTTGATCACGTGGTCACGCGTCCATGCCTTGCCTCAACTGCCTCCATTGCTTCCGTGTTTACAACGGATACGTATGACGCCGGTGCGGCTTAGCAAACTTGTGTTTCGAGAAATATCGTAGACGGTGACTAGGTGGCCGACACACAGCTTTGGCTACTGGTTCAGAGAACATGCAAAAGAGCCTTCGGAGCTTATTAAACGATGTCCAAACGGTATTTGGTGTTTGTTTTAAATATGGGGTTCAATATGTTTTTCAAGCTATCCACAGTTTCAGCTCATGAACTGTATCAGCATGAGCGTATTTTCCGCTTCGTTCTTTATTTGACAAATACTTTGAAGCAGCGGCTTGTCACGTTTCATACGCAGTAGTATTCCTCAGTGCAGACACTATTCGATTATTTTCTACGTAATCACTCGCAGGTGTGCTCAGTTCTCATAGACTTGTTCCTGCTGCACACAAGGCTTGAAGACTAGTTATTTTATGCATTGTAATACATTGTAGCAGATATGTATTACTGCTAGTAACTCACTTACTTTCGAGGAGCTTCACGAAACATTCACGAAACTCCAGCAGTCAGTCATTTATTGCGCATATACGGTGCGCATATATTCAAGTGTTCTCGTATTCACTTTTTCTTGACACGTTGGCTATAGAGTGGGCGTAAGTTTCCGCGCCACTTGGGTCGATGTGTGTAGATATTGTGCGCAAAACTTACTATGAAAAGAAACGGCGCTAGTCCCTTTATCATTGTCTAAGGAGCGGTACTCACTCCTGCCGACGTTCCGGCGCTGAAGCACTTTCTTTGGAGGTTAGCGATACAACGCTGGCGAATGAGCAAATTTCCGTATCATCGTGAAAAGTTATATACATCTCAAAATGTCGGTAACAGGTACGGACAGTTGCAGCAGTGGTGCGCGAACTTCGCCACTCAGCTTCATCACAATATTATACCAGTCACTATTTTTGCAGCCAACTATACTACACATGTCTTCGATCCACGTAAGTCGACTCAGCATGATTGAAGCATAGTGCGTTAGCGAAAACTCAGTTAGTTGCGACAGCTGATTCCCCAGAAGCAAGGTGGAAGCGGTAATGGTTTCGTATTCGTGCGCTATCGCTGAGAGCTCGTGGGGCGCGCCGCCGAAGGCCCCATATCATTTCTCTAGAACAAACTGCTCCGCGAAAAGGGTGGATAAGTACGCCTGCGAGGAATGCAAATGCATCTCTTGTAGAAAGTAAGCGCTGTGTGTTTGTCTAGTTGCCTTTCTGCTGTGTCCCTCTCATTCTGCCTGTGTTTCAGGAAAGTAGAAGGCATCGTGTATACAAGCCCATGTAGCTACCGTCGTTCATTAAAGAGTTGGAATAAAAAACAAGAACGTTCACTTAACCTGTGTATTTGTCCTAATGGTCTTCGCAGACTTGCGACGTTCGTTCTAACGTGCCATTATTCACGCGGAAACAGTGGCGATGTCTAGGCAACCGGAAAATGGAACAACAGAAGAATAAGAGGAAAGGAGCAATCGGAAATAACAAGGCATTCGAATGAGAATGCCAAAGTAATGTAAGGAAGGTCTGGTGAGTGTGCAAGCTTTCTCCTTCACCCTCTTTGTGTAAGTTTAAGTGATTGTCAACTTTTTAGAAGTGTGTCCCTTTAGCGCGAACAGCGATAATCGAGCTATTTTATTGATAAATAAATAATTGGAGGTTTACTGGCGCGTGCGCTCGGATTTGGTGCCGTAACGCCGGACTGTAGTCGGATATTTCGACCCATGAGCCATGCAGGTCCTTCGCCTTAAAGAATAGTTCACTGCCCTATGCTATACATCGCTCACATCCCACATCGAAATATGTGCGCTGTCGGCCCCTTATCTGACGACTCAAAGACCACAGGGCTGGCATGATCTTAGTGATCTGTAAAAGCGGTTTTCTGATGATGCGGTATAGAAATGCTGATACAAGGCCCTAGATTCGCAACAGGGTACGGAAAACTTCGGTTTCACAGCAAGAAGCAATGAAAGCATTTTTCCTAACCATCGGTAGCATATTAGCAAACGGTTGTGTTCTGGTAACTATATATGTGAGAATTGCAGCCAACTTTGTCTTTATCTGCGTGCCACCTTTACTCGATGAGACGGGAAAATACGAAGTGCTGTGCTCCTCAGCGTTCCCTTATGTCGTGTTCGTTGCTTATCGTACAAAAACGTCTTTAAGAGTAAAAGGTCTAGTGCTCGGCTCTTAAGCCTACGCAATAGAGATCACATAGATAGGGTGCCGCTACAGGCGAGCCCACAGAACGTCTGTCACGCTAGCATAAGTCAGACTGACCTGCCTGCGTGTATCCCACACTAGGCAGAGGCTTGCTGCCCCACAGCATACAAGTCGCTTTTACAGCGGGCGCAAGCTATTTGATAACACTTTAGTTTCAACTGGGGGAAAATGGAGAGGGTATGCAAAAAAAGCTTTTTTTTTTTCGACAGCAATATTCAGAGTGGGCTAATCTGCGATACAGATTGACATTCCGCATACCCGAATATACGGTATATTCCGAAGCAATTGAAGAAACTTTAAGACCACGGCAATACACAATACACATGCCACGAGCATGTGCTTTATGTAGCAGGGTTTTACACCAGTTATGCTATACTCGAAGCTACTTTTGTATAGCATGCTTGAACAATGACACCATTGACTGTACATGTTTGAAGGTATCTTCGCCTGGACTTCGCAGGAGTACCTGCCCCTACTGAACGTACTGAACGACACCGAGTGCGACTACGAGCGGCGTAGCTTCGAAGGCAAGGTGGTGCTCCTGGAGCGCTGCGACAACACCTCCAACGACGAGATCATCATAAAGGCCAAGAGTGTCAAGGCGGCCGCCATTGTCATGGCCTACAACGAGAAGCGACCGGTGAGTGGTCTCGGGAAGGGGTTATTTGCTACAGCATCTCTGTTAGTCTATCTGGCGCGACTGCCTACTGAGCAACTACAAAAGGCAAGTGCCAGGGTGATCAATTCGGTTAGCTGAGTGACTCATTCGGGTTCTGCTGGAGGCATACGCTCTCCACTACATAAAGCCACTGATTTTCGACACTCACTGATGAACGACTGACGGTTGGCAACAAAGGCGCCAACGCTTGACGGCAAACTGGACGCGAGCGTGCTTACCGATCGATGGCGATATCGCTAAGTTCGTTCTTATTTGGTGTAAGTCGTGTGTCTTCGCTGCTTCCGCTTTGAATCCTAGCGAGAAAGTTCTGTAACCTTACACTGCACATGGCGAGCGCTTGTTTAAACGGCTAAATTGTACGCATGTAGATTCGCCGGGCAGCGCACGAATGTTTGCAGAAATTAACATGTTAGAGAGATTTGGTGCTCCATGTGAAGAGATAAGGAATGTACTTATGCGCCAGTATTTTGTCTTTCTTTTTGCATTGCCCTTGCGTCCCTTGCAAATTGCGCTGTACTGAGCTAACTTATAGAAAAAGAAAATGGAAGTGACAGTTCGCGCAGACACCTGTAGGTGGAAGTTAAACCATCGATAGCCATTTTGGCGGGCCGTTAAGGTCACGGCGCCTGTTCTCTAACCTACGTGGGGCGCGAAGGATATTGCACTTAATCAATTGTAAAACCAAGGTAAAATTAATATTAACCTGTCTGTGAACAAATGAAAATGTTATTAGAACTGCTCCATGGGCATCGATATAGAATCCGTCGTGGTAATCCCTATACCACTGAAAATCCTTCAAATTAGACTCTTGTCTTCTATTAGGCACGCAAATAACGCCGAATGCATATTGAGATGTTGGACGAGTGCCAGGGCTGCTTTTTGCGGCCATAGTGACAACTGAATGAAACATTGTGCGTATATAACCGCAAAGGCCATGCGCTCGCGCATACGCCGATAAGGAAGTCCTCAGAAAGCTTTGTCGATGCACATACAGAAGCACGAACGACACAATGGCGAGAACTTTTCTCTTTAAAGGTTTATTTCTGATTTCATTCGAATTTCACTGTATTATATTATACTGTACTTGCTTATTCGCGTAAGTGTGTTTAATTATATTACATCTATGCTTTGTTTCATCTTTCCAACTGCATACGCATGTGCACACTATTGCACGGCAATATATTTCTTAAAGTAATTGTGGCGGGGCATTATTACAGATCTCATGTAAATATACATAACTCATGTAGGTGACCCGGCTGACTCGCGATGCTGTGGCCGGAAGGCCACAGCATCTGCACTGACCAAACAAATAAACTAAACTTTCAGGTTATCTGTTCTATATTCAGCACCGTATGATGCATGCATGCGCACGCCAACGTGTTGTAATGGGCATATAGGTACCTGGCTATGCCTATCACTAGCGGCTACATCTATCGCGAAGTGCATATATACGTGCACGAAACTTCCTTGACGGCTGCCTCCCCCAAAATACTTATACCTTACTATGGTTAAAAGTAAACAATGTTTCTTTTCAGCTGATACATTGAAGGTAGAAGAACGAGTACACGAGGTAAAACGACCAACAAACTAATCTACAGCGTCAATTAGCCGTTGGTGTTTGTTGTAAATAAACTGACAAACTACATGCCTGTAAATGAAAATTTATGTTCTGTTCGCATTTCTCATTCGCCGCATTTGGCAACAAACATTTCAAAGTTTGGCCACGTCTGGTTTTTTTTTTTTTGCTTTCTGAGAAAACTCAACCGAGTATCGTTCATATTTTCTTAGTTCAGTTGCTTCTTTTATGAGCCAGAGGAAACGTGATGGTAGCACTTCCACTTTCACGTGGGATCAATCTCTGCAGCTTCTCCATCGTTTAAAGCTGCTAGTAACTTGTACAATGCTATGGAGAACGGCGAGAGCAAGTCGCAACTTCTCAGGCCCACTGTCAGGTGACGACGGCTACGTTTTGTGTCTTTTCAGATAGTGGAGACCAGCACCGGCATAAAGAAGTTGGACATAATTGTCGCTTTCGCGAAGAACTCGACAGGACGCAAAATTGCGGTGAGTGTGGCTTGACTGTGGCAGTTTAGTATGAAGTTTAAAACAATACAAGCTGGAGCACGCGGGTATTCACATTTAATGTTTAGTGCAGAAAAGACAGACACAGTGCGGACGGTCGTAGACGAAGCACTCCCAAGAATCTGTTGTGCTCAGAAGCATCGCACGTAGGTATACATAGCAGACGGCAGCCAGTTTGCGCAAGCGCATTTGTGCAATTGACAAACCATAGCATGACCCATGAAATATAGCACAAAAAGCAAATTATGATAAAAGCAAGTTGACAAAATGTTAAGTTTAAAGATTAGGAATATGTCTGTACGGCTATCCCCAACGAACTGCTCTTTACGTGTGGTTAGGATAATCCTGCACCACCTAGTTACCTTTACCTCAAATAATTGAGCTGTCTTAAGCGCACGCAAAGAGCTGCTCGGCTGGGACTGATCTGATAATCTTGAAAATCATCGCTTTCGCAACTTGGTTTTATCATTAACGTTGTTTTCATTTACTTCATGCTTCATGTAATGCTTTATTAAATGTACAAATGCTCTTGCACAAGCTGGTTGTCTGTGTCCTATGCTTATGTGAGATGCTCGTAAAAATAAAGGATTATTAGGAGTGAGCGCTTCGTCTAGGTCTGTCTACTCTGTCCCTTTGACTCCTGTGTGCTAAAAAGTGAAATATTCAGCATAGTTTTGCGTACGAGTATTGTGTAAGCTTGTTCGTCGGTTGGCAGAACAATGAAAATCCCTAAGATGCAGCAATTTGGATAGCGAGAGACAAGGACAGTCGTTTTATTCTTAACACTTTCGAAAACACAGAAATTTGATATAACAGTGAGCAGCGCCCCTATATTGCTTGCGAGCTTAAGAGAAAAAAAGGTGTTCTACTGAGAAGCGTCATTCTTCGCAAATGACCAATCACACAAAACGAACGAAACGACGTTTAAGTAGATTCCACTCGCCCTAGGTGCGTTGTACGACAGGGCGGTGGTGTTTTTTCCAGCACAAACGGTGCTCCAAATCCTCTGCGAATTTCCAAGAGTGGAAATCTATGAGAACCATTAAAATTTCGAAGCACGCATACACGCACGCACACTTAACACGCCCAAGCGCTGACACTTAGAAACCAGCACAACCCTGTGTCGTGCTCTGCTTCAGTGCGTTGATTCGATGTACATGCTATTTATTTATTTACTTACTTACTTCATTTGCGCAGTTTCAAGGTTTGTTTGCGCTGCAAAAGAAATGATAAAACAGAATCCTATATAATGACTGAGCCATCACTTTTGGAGCAGCAGAAGTATAACAAGTTCCATCTAAAGAAAAAAAAAAAAAAACGTCGTACAACACAATGCAAACGCATTCAGTTACATACGAACGTGCGCTATTAGCCACATAACAATTTAATATAATTTCTTATATTGATAGCATCGTTCATAGATATGCCGGGCATTTCTGAGAACACATTAGGCAATTTTCGAAAATCGCCTGTGGCAGAAAGCACAAATCTAGTCCTTGAGCTGGTCCTTTTGCTGAGGCAAAGTTAATCGTAGGCGAAATTCAAATGCATAATTGACTGAGAAAAATATTTTTCTAAGCGTTTAATTAAATTAAAATTAAATTATGGGGTTTTACGTGCCAAAACCACTTTCTGATTATGAGGCACGCCGTAGTGGGGGACTCCGGAAATTTCGACCACCTGGGGTTCTTTAACGTGCACCTAAATCTAAGTATACGGGTGTTTTCGCATTTCGCCCCCATCGAAATGCGGCCGCCGTGGCCGGGATTCGATCCCGCGACCTCGTGCTCAGCAGCCTAACATCATAGCCACTGAGCAATCACGGCGGGTAAACGTTTAATTAGTTATCTTAAGGCACATACTGCAATTTAGAAATTGTAGCCGGTGAAACTGCAAGGCATATTCACTTAGAGCGAAATCTGCGAATGACAGCATTTTCAGCATTTGCGCCGTCAAACTTAAGAAATGTAGTAAAAATGTCGCTCCTGTTCTTTAACAAACCGCTGTTTGACTCATCTTTTTCATCCTCATCACCACCATTGGTTGTTTTATATATTTAAACAACTTGACCACCAAAGCATTTCTCCTCGAAGTTCGGGAATGGATATCTCAAAACGGGTTTCATCCTGAGAATTGGTTCCAAGTGGATCCAGGTTGCGAACTCTCCGGTTACGTGTTGTAAATTGCAGCATATAGTCACGTTACTATGCATAACAAGAACTTTAACCTAAAAAATCGCGGAGCTACCGTCCGACACCTTAACTGAGAGCGGGTCTTCGTCGTTGTAGGCGTCGAGTTCACTTCGCCATCGTCAGCTCCGGCAGAAGCAGAAAACCCGCAAAACAGTCAATTGTTATTCACGTGGCAATATGCCGTAAGGTAATAAGTTAAAACCTTGTTTAGTGAAATTGTTTTAATTAGTAGATTATGCATTTCGGTTTCTCGTGCTAATAATGCCACTGCTTCGACTATACCAGCTAAAAAATACTGGAATGCAGCCATCTGCCACAGGCAATATTCAAAATCTGCTTGAGGTCATTGCATAAAAACCTGGTATGTACAGTGCCACCATTATAGCAATGAAAAATTTATTAAACGACATTGGGTACACAACACATATTATACAAATCCACCAATGCAACAATGAACAAATTATTTAAGGAAAATTAGTTACATCAAAGATACTTGTAAAACGCTTCGCAATCAGAATAAACCCTGTTTTGTACGGCGCACTTGAACCTGCGAGTTGTTTTGAAGTTATTGCTCGGTCAACAATTTCAGGGTGCACGTTGTATGGATGCATACTTTCGTATTCAGCAAATGGTAACTGTGGCCATGCTTGCGGCGTCTGCTGCCATGCAGTTTCGGATTGATTCGTTTCTTTGTCTTATCGAACACCGTCTCGCTCTCCCAGCGCTACGAGGAGAAGCACGCAAACAGCACCGTGATGGCCAAGCTGTTTACGCGCGCCACTGCCCTGGACTGGAGCTTCGTGATCATCTGGCTGATCGCCGTCGGCACCGTGACCATGGGAGCCTATTGGTCCGGCATTGCGCAATGCGGCCTGTGAGTGCGAAGCGCTTTTTTTAATTTTTATTCAGTCATTAATTAGTCCTACTTTAAAGGCACGTAGGCACTACTGAAAAGGGAAGTAGAACACAATAAAAAAATGCAGAACAATAATACAAGTTGGCTTGGTAAGTATCGTGGCATGGCCTGAGTGACGCAGGAAGGCGGTTCCAGTCGATGCACGTGCGGGGGCAAAAAAAGAACAAAAAAATAAATCTTAGGCAATTTTGTACAAGAAGATGGCGCACCAATTTTGTGCATGTATGCAATTAATCCCGGATAGGATGTAGGATGAGTTGTCATTTAGTACCTGTTTGCTGTGGTAGATATTGTGGAAGCGAATGCACCTCGGCATTGTCACTCTATCAAAAGCGGCGAGCAAGATCGCAGGTGGATGAACAGGATATATGCCGTTCGGGTGTCCTCGCCTGTCGACGTGTATTCACTCGTTGAAGGCGATTAAATGAAAATAAGGTATAATTGCAGCGCCGTTTTTCTGCCAGCATCTTCGTGTAAGCATCGTCTATAGTCAACTTTCCGCATTCCTGTCCGAGTTTGGGCGTGCTCGCCTGGTGTTTGTTTCCACGCCGACAAAGTAAAGGTTGCCTGAAGCGCTTCACATACTGGGGATTATTAAGTGTGGTGGACCTCTTCGGACCGATTTAAAGGAGCGCGTACGAATGATCCAAGGTGTTGTGCGGTGCCATTTCTTAATAGAGATAATTACCGCTGATGAATACCACTGTGTGTTTCTATTGGTGGCAGTTCGGAGATGTATGGTATTCATGATAGATGCAAAATAAAAGGCCGAGATGTTGGTTCTTATTTTCGTCGTACACTTTTTGGTTGAGCGGAATGCAAAAAAAAATGACTGTGACGTTTTAGCGTCCTAAGGGAATTCACTATAACTATGCGGGACGACGAAGAGCGGGAAGCGCCAGCTTAGCTTCGAACATCTGCAGTTCTTTAATTGAAGGTCTTTTAAAGCACACTACAGAGTGTGTTCGCATTCCGCCCCCATCGGAATGCGATCGTCATTGCCTAGGATCGAACCTTTGACCTCGTGGCTAGAAGCGAAACGTCACAGCAGCGGCGCCACCGACCGCGCCAGCTAAGAAACGTGATGCGAGTGCCTGTGATGAAAGTCACGGAAATACTAGAAAGTTATAGAGGCCCCTGACGAAAAAAATATTCTTTGAGGTGATCACTTGATCGAGCGCACCGAAACGCTCAGACACCGCCCCCCCCCCCCCCCCTCCCCATGTTGAACATATATAATCTCTGCGAAGAGTTAAAGCCATTGATAAGAGACTCGATAATTCGTAAAAATCTGTTGTATATAGAAAGCCATAGTTTATTTCTCAAAGGCGGTTATGTTCTCAGCCATTTTTTTAGTGTTTATGTAATGCCAAAACGTTTCACTACCAGTAATTTCTCGTCCTTTCCATTTTTGCCGCATGTGTATATGGGATGCATACAAGCAATATACGGCTGGATACTGTACCTTTCTTTGCCCGAACACTTGTCTGTTATAGGATGCTATCAAGCCTGTCTTGTTGCAGAAATTTGATTGCATATTGAAATAACTTTCCTCGCTTTCGACACCTCTGCCTACACAGCTATGGCATTACAGTCTCTTCGATACTCATGTAAGTCTTTCCATTAAACACTGCTTTTCTCCATATGTGGTCACATTGATAGTTTTGTGCTTGCCTTTGCTCACCAAATCTGCCGTCCTGTTTTCACGCTTCTTCCTGAAGGTCTAGGCCCAGCACTTTCTCCGTAGATATCAGGTATTTATCGCAATAAATTTGCGCTTCCTTTAGTAAGCCAAGTTAGCGTGCTACCAAGTTCTTTGGTAGCATGCTATTACGGGGCGGCTTGCGCCAATCGCAGGGCCAGCTATAGCGACGCCTTTGTCTTTATCATTCCAGGTACAAGCAAAAGGCCAGCCAGCCCGTCAAGCCCAAGAAGCCGAGGGGAAACAGCCGTAGCCTGCGGAGACCCAGCGAACCTGACAGGAAGACGTAAGCGCGATATCTTCTCGCTATCATAAGAAGTCTAAGGATATGCAGGTGCGTCACGTTAATATGCGCACATATATTTTCTGATTTTTTTTACTGGGCAGAAAAAGGTCTTTGTCACGCAGGATTTGGATCGCTCTACTCGCTCGCTCGCCCGCTAGAATATGACCAAGCGTTTTGAACCCTTCCTTCCATTATTAGCTTGATAAGGATGTTGACCACGGCCTTTCACAGTTTTGTTACAAATATTTTATTGAAGCCTTCAATTTCGCAATTTAGTTTAATGAAGAAGTGTCGAAATGGAAGCACTAAATTTAGACTTACGTAATTTGGCAATAAAACCGGATGTCGAGCAACATGCTTTGCTCGGTTAGTCGTCAGTGTGTCGACATGATGTCAAGTAGCGCATAAAGCAAGGGAAACAAGAGACTGACAAGTGCAGCAAGTTGGGTGGGCCGGTGATGGCTCAGGTGTGGACGCCCGCAAGGTGGATCGCGTCGCAAAATAGGCTGTACGCCGAATCCGCACGAGTAGATTGCGCGCGCGCTGCGATTGGACGACGCGAAGTCTGTTGACAGCTGGCAACTATATTTAACGGCAGACGACACCTGCATATATTAAACGACGTGAGTTACTTTCCGCGTCATGTTGATAACGCGGCTCATCACATTATGTTCTTTGGGTGCATGTGCTGCACGGGCGTGGTCATCCACGTTCGAAACACTGCACAGTTTGCTTACATGCGCCACTCTCGTAAAAATGCATCACAATCATGTCGCAAATGGGACTTATTCTCGGACAAACAGTTTCAGTGGACGCTGAGTTGCCTGGTTGTGCAAAGCCTCTCGAATCATCTAACGTGCCACGTGCTACTTCACGTGAAAGTGATGGTATTGCCGAAAGCTAGTCGCCCGAGAATCCCCATATATGGCTATCTGTAGTCGGTTCTGTTCGGCGGAGTAGTGCACTTTGCGTGATTATGCTACTCAGAGCTTGCAAGAAAAAGCTACACACGCATGCACACACAACTGTATGTGAATACAGCTTGCAGATTTGCTTGCATTTGCTCGTTCATGTTTTTTATGCTGCCTATTGTAAGTGTGCTTAAAATATCTACGCATGAAATGTATTTTCCTCTTTTGTTACGTATATAAAGCCATCAAAGATGTAGTTGGGCATACCACAGGCGTTTTACAAATGTAATGCTTACTGCTTGTAAACGTTCCAAACAAAATAAAACCTTAACTCAAGCAGTAAATAGCAGATGTACTTAGCCATGAATGAAGCTGTTACCATGTCTCAAAATGTTGTCCATAAGTGGTTGACTTGATGCGGCAAGGAAGTGAAGGCTAAGCTTTGTTATTGTACTGTTCGCTATGAATGGCACAAAAGCAATTCGCACGTTTAATGACCACCTTATGCAGATATACTCACCAAAACAATAATTTATATTGCCAGAAGGCAACGTATCTCAAGAGAAATCACATAATTACATTCTTTTTGTCGGCCTGGGTGACCAATCTCCTGCCTCTTTACAACATAGACATGCCTCATTTGGCACTTGAGCAATGTAAGAAACATTATCAAAGTGCAAAAAGAATGTCGAACAGTTATGATACTCCTTAAAGCGAAATTTGAGCTTATAGATATATATTGAAGCGGAAAATTTGGCATGGAAATCACTGCACCGCCTGGTAGTGGGAAAGTACCGTCAGCGCCTTCGCAGAGGAGGAGGAGGAGGAAAAACTTTATTTGCTCTAATGGTGTAGAAATTAGCGGTGGCAGATGTGGTCGGCCATCTTCACGGTCTTCTTCCCCATCTGCGCAGGGTCGACGCCCCTATTCCAGGGCACCACTGAGGGTGGCTACTCGGCGAGCGTGCCTTACGAGTCCATGCTGGACTTTCGGGTCGCTGCTGGAGAGCACCCTCTCCCACTGCTCCGCACTCGGGTCTTTTATTTGAAGGAATTGCTGATTCTGTACGCATTCCCATGTAACGTGATATAAGGTGGGCTTGGCGCCGCACCAGGGGCAAATGTCTCTATACTGGGTGGGAAACATCTTGCTTAGTGTGTTTAGGTTTGGATATGTTCCTGTTTGCAGCCTCCTCCAAGAGGTTGCTTCATGCTGATTTAGGCTGTTGTGGGGTGGAGGGTATTTGATTCGGACCCCCTTATAGTAATTCAATATGTCTGAGTAGCTTGGGTTGACTGGTATGGGTTCCTCAGGGTCGGTGCTTGTGGCCGCTCGGTTTGTGTGCTCTCGAGCTGCCTTGTCCGCCCTTAGGTTCCCTTCTATTCCAGCGTGTCCCGGTACCCAGAAAATTGTATGCCTGATTTTGTTGTTAGCCCTGCAAGAGCGGAGGATGTGAAGCGCTCTGCGTCCTATTCTGCCGTTCATGTAATTCCGACACGTAGTTTGCGAGTCGGTGAGTATTGTTAAAGACCGTTCGGATCGGTAGCCCTCCACTGCCGCTAGAGCTGCGGCTATTTCCTCAGCTTCCGTTACCGAGCAGTCCTTCATTGACGCGCTGCTGATCTCTTTGTAGTCCTGGCTTATTACTATCGCAGCTGTCTTTACTATGTTTGTGCCTCTTTGCTTGGCGTATACTGCAGCATCTGTGTATACTGTTGTGTTTTTTGTGGCCAGGTACTTTTCGACGTATTTCGCCCTTGCGTCCCTTCGCGCCGTGTGGAGGTTTGGGTCCATGTTTTTGGGTAGGGGGCTAACAGTGAATGTTTTCCGATATTCATCAGGAATCCCCTCCGTTCTTTGGGTTTCTTTGATTGATTCCGCGAAGCCTAGCCTTATTAGCAGTTCCCTTCCCGTTTTGGTCTGCTGGAGTCTCATGAGCTGTGCGATACTTTGGGCTTCTTTTAGTTCTTCGAAGGTGTTGCTTAAACCAAGTGCCATTAGTTTCTCTGTCGATGTATTGTTCGGCAGGTGAAGTGCTGTTTTGTGCGCTTTGCGTAAAATTGTGTCCGCTTCTTGTATTTCCTGCTTGGTGCAGTTGAAGTACGGGAGTGAGTATGCGACCCTGCTGACCACCAGGTTGCCAACCAGCTTAAGTGTGTCTCCTTCTTTCATCCCATATCTCTTTTGTGACACCCGCGTGATCATGCGTGCTATTTGGGTTGTTGACTGCTTGAGTGTTTTCAGCGTGTGGGTGCAGCGCTGGTTGGATTGCACCCACATTCCAAGGACCCTGATTTGTTGGCTAACATGATGAGCGCTAACATGATGAGCGACATCGGAGCCAGCTGTAGAAGGAGACGGCGACTAAGGCGCAAGAGGTGGCAGGAGCGCGAGGGTCAGCATGAGAACGCTAGCATGATGAGCGGCATCGGAGTCAGCTGTGGAAGATGACGACGACGAAGGCGCAAGCACTGGCACGAGCTCGAGGGTCACCATGGGAGCGCTAGCATGATGAGCGGCATCGGAGCCAGCTGGGGAAGAAGACGACGACGAAGGCGTAAGCAGTGGCTTCAACGAGAGGGTCATGATGGGAACCCTAGCATGGTGAGTGGCATCGGAGCCAGCTGTGGAAGACGACGACGACGAAAGCAAAAACAATAGCACGAACGCGAGGGGCAGTATGAACGCTAACATGATGAGTGGCATCAGAGTCTGCTGTGGAAGACGACGACGACGAAGGCACAAGCAGTGACACGAGCGTGAGGGGTAGTATGAACGCTAGCATGATGAGCGGCATCGGAGCCAGCTGCGGAAGACGACAACGACGACGAAGGCGCAAGCAGTGGCGCGAACGCGAGGGATGGGAACGCGACCATGATGAGCGGCATCGGAGCCAGCTGTGGAAGAAGACGACGATGAACGCGCCAGCAGTGGCAAGAGCGCGTTCGCGAGGTTACGCTGGAGGTCACTAGCGAGCTAGTTGTGGTAGAAGACGAAGAAGAACGCGCGAGCAGTGTCACCCGCGTGGTTACGCCTACATTCCACCCAAGAGCTGCGGTCTAAAATGAAGCAGTAGCATGACAGGCATGCAGCCTCTCTCTTCCACGAAAACAAACAAGGGTGATCAATTTAAAACCACTTGATGCTTCAGAATCATCCATGCGGGCCTTCTTTTGTTCTTTTCCCCTATATAAATAATAAACTCGCACAGGAAGCACATGATCAGTGAACTCTTGTAAGCTCTACTCGGGTTATTTGAGTGAATTGGGAATGGGCAGGATGTTTTTATGTGGTAACAACCTAGCTACCTAATGCGCAACCAGATTTAAAAAGAGCGTAACCAGGTTGCAAGTAAATATATTTTGTATAAAAGCGAACAAAGATTATCAAGTGAGAGATTAACAGTATTGAGAGATTATCAGTGAGATTATCAAGTATTGAGATTAACTTTCTCAATGAACCCAGTTGTCTCGCGATCCTTGAATAGGCGGATGGTCATTCGTTTTTGGTTTGGTTTTCTGAATTAGTAGCTTCTTTAACAGGCATATGAAAATAAAATGAAGTGCAGGCTCATATGGCGCAAGACAGGGCAGCACAAGAAGGTGATGAAACATTTGTTAGTATTTTTTTTATTTTCATAACAAACCAACGTATATTTTTTCGTGTGCAGCTCTGTGACTAATTCGCAATATGTTCTGTTTAAATCTGCGAGATTCGCGTGTTCTGTCATAATTTATTCACCATTAGACTTATCAAACAGATGGTACCCCCATGAGCACTTGAAAGAGAGCAATAAAATTTACCGTCAAAGGGCCCCAGCGCCCTCCGTGCCAAATGGTAAATTGTTCTACACGAAAGCATGGGTAGTGGCAAATTGTGTATACATTGATATATATGTGCTATTCAAATCCAGACGTTACATGTAGTCTTTCATTCCTTCGTGCATTGCTCACTATTGTACAGAATTTATTACAGTGCTGTGTGTTGGGTAAAATAACATGACAAATAAGTGCTGTCTCAATTCAGTACATTGGAAGCAACTTTGCATGCGTCTTAGAAAATGTAATGTAATGTAGAAATGGTGTCCCTTATCATCAGCTGCTTTCTTTACTACTCGTTCACTCTTTTACATTTGAACTATACGGTGCCAGCAGGGGCTGCTGTATTCCTGCAGGCTCGCTGGAACAGCGTGGTTTTGCATAATTTGAGTATCCCTATCCATCACTCTGAAAAGAAGGGGGTGCAATTTATTGTCAGAATGTGCTTAAAAGCATAAATATCTATCATGCAAAAAAGCCTGGGAAATGTAAGGGTTGAGGGTCTGCTTTGCTGCTGTGACATTTGACATTTAGAGTGAAAGAATACACAGATGCACAGGAAGGACGTTACACATATATTTACATTGTAGCCTCCTAGTGACAATGCAGGTAGCTTTCTGTGGTTTTCTCTGTGGCTTACAGCTATAAACAGGTGAATAAATAGGTTATCGAAGTAAATTTAAGTAAACGGAGATACCTTGAAGAGCAGCATAATACTCAGGTGTACACGTTTCTCAAATCAGCTCTTTAGAGATCAGCCTGAACAGTGCACAGGATTTCTAATGCGTAAGACATTCGTATGGTTACCAGTCGAACACATTGCATACTGATGGCTATGTCTTGCCCAACTTTAGTAGCGCATTCACAATGTACTACTACAGGTTTTCCCGCTCAGTTTAATCCAAACGCCATTGAAAATAATCCAGGTGCCAGCCCATTTAATCTGAGCGCCATCATTTTTAATCCCAGTGCCAATAATTTAATCCAGGCGCCACCACATTTAATCCCAGCGCCATCCGAATTAATCCGCGTGCCAACTCATTTAATCCTTGCGCCAGCCATTTTAATCCAAGTGCCACACATTTTAATCCCAATGCCAGTCAATTTAATCCTATTGGAAATTGATTGAGAAACGAATAATACTTGCAGAAGAGCTCGTAACAGGAGTCATGAATGCCGTATATTCATTGATGTGATCACTATATTGGCTTCAGCACTATAGGAGCACAGTTTCCACGCTACCGGTGTTGCCGTGGTTGCTTCAGAGACACTTACGTGTGTTATACCGCTCGCTCATTACCTCCTTTTCGAGTCGCATTTCCGAGTGACAAGAGACTCACATAAGTGAGGCAGAATCGTGACGGATATTACGCGACTTGGGATGCGATCATGACATGCGATTTCCTTCGCTATCGTCTTGCATATCGATCGACATTGTTCGCAAGGGTAAAAACTTGCTCAACATTACTCAGGCACTTGGCATAATCACTAACCGATTCCATATTGCTCACTAATCTTGTATTTTGCATGCACTCTTATGCTTCCGTCATGCTTACCAAATGAAATGGTTCTGAGAATGTAACAGCCTATCCTTGAGTGACACGATTAGCTCACTTGTGACTCGCTCGACGCCACCGCCGTCGCACCTCTCCTAACCTGCCTACTAACATATGAAAGGAAATCGCTTTCAAAGCTAAAAAACATGCTCCCTATCAATGACTCAAGTGACGTGTCACTAATGACTGGCGTGACGTCACCACGCTTCTCACGCATGCGCTATCCTAAACTGCCGGCACGCATGCATATCGAACGAAGTGGCTTATAAAGTTTAATAACCGGCTCACTATCACCCAGCCAATGACGTGATCACTAGTGACTCACGTGACGTCACCACGGCTCTCACCCAACCATGCACTCTCCTAACCTGCCGACATGCACATCAAACGAAATGGCTTTTAAAGAGCAACAACCTGCTCATTATCACAAAGTAGAATGAGGTGATCACTAGTGACTCACGTGACGTCACTGCATTCGCACGCGAGCGTCAACTCCCCTTACCTGCCGGCACGTATATCAAAAGAAATAGTTTTCAATGGGCAGGTAACTGCTTACTATCGCTCATTACCATTACGTGATCACTATGGACTTACAATGCGCTGTTCCGAGGAACTCGCTCAAGATATCGGGTTAGAGAAGAGATGTATTGACACGCGCAAACCGTGTTATGATGGCGAGTCACATGACGTCCCCATGAAGAAGATTTAGCACGCACTCTTTATTAAGGGCTGCAATAGTATAAAAATATTTTTAAAAGGCGAAATATGTGAATTGAACCACAACTTTTTCTTACAAATGAATTGGTCATTATGGAACGGTGGTTGTAATATTGCCAGAAACCTCGTCATGCTACCGACCTCGAAAGAAAATATCCTTGTATAGGCTTAGACTTTGATGGTTGCCTCGCGTTAATCAAATATAAGTGCAAAATTGACGAATAGCTGAATCTCGGATGCGTGGGATTGAGTGCGCATTCTTTTCTCCTAAAGCTCGAGGATAGACTGCAAGAAGTACAACCGAAAAATAGTGTTGTGATGTATTTTATGAGACATCTCACTCAACACGAGATGTACAAAGATAAGGTGAGATCCTTTGAACGAAAATATGTAATTTATTAGATGCGGTATTTAATTTCACAAGATACCAGGGCACTTCCTGAATGGGATTATTGAAACAAACCGAGATCTCCTCCTCTCTAAGCGCAGCCTGAACAAACGAAGGGTTGTGCCTATCAAATGCAGCGCAATCCACGCGTTGAACAAGTGCCATTGCGTGTTGTGCAGCATTTACAAGCAATGAGCGCCTGTGCTCCTTTTGTGTGACTCCTTGTGCAGTCACCAGCACTGCGTCGCGCCGCTAACTGAGGTACTGCTTAACTTGACATTTAAACTTGGAGAAAACTTTCTCGAAGGGATTAAAAAAAAGGCTGTAGTGACGTCACGTGAGTCACTAGTGATCACCTCATTCTACTTTGTGATAATGAGCAGGTTGTTGCTCTTTAAAAGCCATTTCGTTTGATGTGCATGTCGGCAGGTTAGGAGAGTGCATGGTTGGGTGAGAGCCGTGGTGACGTCACGTGAGTCACTAGTGATCATGTCATTGGCTGGGTGATAGTGAGCCGGTTATTACCCTTTATAAGCCACTTCGTTTGATATGCATGCGTGCCGGCAGTTTAGGATAGCGCATGCGTGAGAAGCGTGGTGACGTCACGCCAGTCACTAGTGATCACGTCACTTGAGTCATTGATAGGGAGCATGTTTTTGAGCTTTGAAAGCGATTTCCTTTCATATGTTAGTAGGCAGGTTAGGAGAGGTGCGACGGCGGTGGCGTCGAGCGAGTCACAAGTGAGCTAATCGTGTCACTCAAGGATAGGCTGTTACATTTTCAGAACCATTTCATTTGGTAAGCATGACGGAAGCATAAGAGTGCATGCAAAATACAAGATTAGTGAGCAGTATTGAATCGGTTAGTGATTATGCCAAGTGCCTGAGTAATGGTGAGCAAGTTTTTACCCTTGCGAACAATGTCGATCGATATGCAAGACGATAGCGAAGGAAATCGCATGTCATGATCGCAACCCAAGTCGCTTAATATCCGTCACGATTCTGCCTCACTTATGTGAGTCTCTTGTCACTCGGAAATGCGACTCGAAAAGGAGGTAATGAGCGAGCGGTATAACACACGTAAGTGTCTCTGAAGCAACCATGGCAACACGGGTAGCGTGGAAACTGTGCTCCTATAGTGCTGAAGCCAATATAGTGATCACATCAATGAATATACGGCATTCATGACTCCTGTTACGAGCTCTTCTGCAAGTATTATTCGTTTCTCAATCAATTTCCAACAGGATTAAATTGACTGGCATTGGGATTAAAATGTGTGGCACTTGGATTAAAATGGCTGACGCAAGGATTAAATGAGTTGGCACGCGGATTAATTCGGATGGCGCTGGGATTAAATGTGGTGGCGCCTGGATTAAATTATTGGCACTGGGATAAA
Organism: Dermacentor albipictus; assembly: GCF_038994185.2. Lineage (NCBI taxonomy): Eukaryota > Metazoa > Arthropoda > Arachnida > Ixodida > Ixodidae > Dermacentor > Dermacentor albipictus. The sequence continues at coordinate 87,970,425 of NC_091822.1, forward strand.
AAATGATGGCACTCAGATTAAATGGGCTGGTACCTGGATTACTTTCAATGGCGTTTGGATTAAACTGAGCGGGAAAACCTGTAGATACAACATCCGTTTTACACCTATCCTTTGTTATTCTACGCTCCGATACAAAGGTCGAAAGTCCAAATTGGAATATTTGTTTAAGTCAACATTCAAAATGCATGCATGTTTGCGGTTTCACACGTTTCCATTTTCCAAACATCGTGCTTATTAGGTATTCTGAATATACATGTATTACCGGTTGTGTATCCTTCAATGTGAAAATGTATGGTTCGATTTATCTTTGCCTTTATGTTTATGAACTTATCCATAATTTCTCTCAGCTCTGCATGTGCAGGGGTCTCCTTCAGTGAATGTATGTGTGCCGTGCCTTCATTATACCAATAAACGTTATGAAAGCTGTGAATTCATAAAGTAGAAAGCCTACTAAATATAAAGCAAAAAGTTGCAGGTAAGTGCATCGTGACAAACCAGCTGAGATGGTGGCCCTACTCTAAAGCTTAATTCCCACTTGTGCTGTTGCGTCGTTCTGAACGATAAGTTCGTAAGATTTGTCTCATTCACATTTGAAGTTATTGAAATGTGAATCGAACTCCGATGTGATAATAAGTCCGCTTGACCACTCTAATAAGCGATGGCAAAGGCTAAATAAAAAGCTGCTACATGAAGCACTTTTATTGGTTTAAAATACGTATTCTCCCGTTAAGCGCGGCTGCAGTGCATAAGTTCTACATTCACGTAGCAAATATTTTAACTACGGAACGTGATAAAGTCTATATAAGACCAGCTAAATACTGTATCAAATATGTTCGGTGGGTTCCAGTTTGTACGACGTCCTTTTAGCATAAGTTGTCCTGTTTTATTTACACACACATACGCGTAATCCCAAGGTCTGCATACATTTCATGTTCACGTGTTCTTCCGCCTGTCCAATGAACATCGCATTTTATGCAGTCAAGACACAAGTAGGCACTGTATTTTGTACAGAACTTATTCCTATGCAACGATTTCTTTTTCTCACATGCAGTGAGTCAAGTGCATGCATAAGTTAAGCTAATGTTATAGTAGGAATAAAATACAGAAAGCGGACTAATATGGGGTTCTCGAAAAATTCTAAACGTTTCGGCTTCCACACCGAAGCCTTGTTCACTGAGCTGTGAGGCAAAACCCTTCAGCCTAAATATATAAACTATATAAAATTTTGTAACCCCGTGTGCCACAATCGGTCCGTGGTTTTCTCATTAATACAGAGCCCAAAGGATTTGCAGTAAGCCAGAAGATTTGGTTTCTGATTTCGCCTGCATTTGACGTGAGCTCGGCGCGTTCAGCTACCCAAAAAGCTTTATTGCTTCTTCGGAAAACAGAGCCTTGCGCCCTAGGGAACCACGTGATGCCTCCGGCCAACGCCACGCCGCCATTCCGTACGTTCCCGGCATCAGCGAAGCTTTGGCACGTGTCCTGCGTAAATATAACGTGCAAGTGGCCCGTGTTCTCAGCCGCAAGTTACGAAACGAGCTTGTCAACGTCAAGAACAAACTAAGAAAGGAAAGGTTTCTTGGCACTGTATATAAGATACCGCGCGCGGACTGCAATTATGCTTATATTGGTTAAAGTGACAATGTTGAGCGGCGCCTAAAGGTGCACAAGAACGATGTGAAAAAGAAAATAAGTCACTTCCAGTGCGCTCGCTGAGCGCGCGCAAGCCAAGCAGCATTAGTTCAACTGGAACCAAGCTTCAGTCATCGCCCAAGAAAAGAACTGGACAAAGCGACAGTATCTGAAATCCCTGACTATCCAAACAACAACACACACGCTTAATCGAAACGATGGCAATATCCCGCCAACATACGTAACATGCCTGAAGTGATTATTGACGCAGATTTAAGCTGAAGTTTTTTTTTCTTGCCTCTCAGCCCAGTGAGCAAGGCTTCCGTGTGGAAGCCGAAAGGTCGAAAATTTTTGACAACCCCATTTTGGTCGGAGTTCTGTATTTTATTCCTATTATGCTGTCACTTCCCGGCCAGATGAGATTTCGTCAAACCCTTAACTTCATTAAGCTAATGTTGTTGATGTAAGCTGGGCTCAGGTATACCTTCTAGGCAATGATGAAATGAAAAACAAGTGTCCGTGCTTAAGGCTTTGAAATTGTTGTTGTGACAATTTCTTAGATGGCTGGGTAGCAAGTTTATGTCAATAAATATGTAACAGACTAACCAGAACAGTGTGGCTAACGTAATAGAAGAAGCACATGATCTGCCGGCCGAGCCACTGAAATTTTGCCAGCAGTTCGTCCTCATTGCCTTGCTTCGATCACATAACTAATGCTGACATTTCTGTGAGAATTTGTGTTCCGAATATCCTCATAAGAAGCAATAGGCATTCTTTATATTGTGATAGCAGCTGAATCTACAGGCACAACACACCATGGTCGTGAACATTCCAAAGAATGCAAAGAGACAACGCATAATCTGTCAGCGCAACTGAAAACGGTTGAGTTAATCAGTGAAAGTGTGGCCTGTGCAAAATAAAGATAAACGAGGCGGCCGCGCGAAGAATCCAACATCTTAAACCCACGAATGATCGGTGGCACTACGCTTACAGCTTGATGTAAGAGCACCTGAAAAATAGTTTATGGGCACATTTTGCCAGCACAAGTCATCTGAAAGCGCATTATTTGACACCACCTGTCGGCAGAATCAACGAGAGGATAAAAACTAAACCACGTTCCAAGTAGAGTATTCGGGTAGTAGAGGCACAGTTTAGTGGAATTAGACTGAAGGCTCGTGCGAAAATGGGTGACACGAACAACAGAATGAATTAGGGTGTGTCTACACAGTAACGGCAAATTTTCCTTTTGCTTACTCTGTATGCATTACTAAGGCGACCATGGAAAGCGAGTGGGGCAGAACTGTCGGCCAAATTTCATTCATGTGATTCTGCTCGGTGCTAGCAGAATATCATTATGATGTACCTTTTTTTTCAGTTTTACTTGCTTATATTCATATGCAGGTTACTTTTTATCACGTAAGCGTAAGCTTGTACATAATCGAAAGGAACCACCGCGTTCTCACTTATAATATTTATCGACCATGTCACTGGTGTCTGCGCAAACAGCCTATGCAATTGGTCACCAGAAAAAAAAAAACCAAGGGTTCTTGGGTAGGCAAGCGGCTTGCATCCCAAAATATAGAGGTGTTTATTTCGTGCAGTGTAGAAATTCCTGCACTTCAGACCAATGTTCGCCTGGAAAAAATAAAGGCTGCAAGAAATTTGCATTCATGGCATTAATGCTCTCAGCGTAGCAGATTTCACGAAAGCGCTCTGTGTCATTATGTATGTAACTATCAAGATGTTCAATGACTTCCCTTCAGTGGCAGAAGTATCTTCATAAGTGCAGTAACAATTTTAAAACAGACGATAATATAGTAAACAGAAAAGGTCGGTGCGATAGGAGCTCTCTATCGGGGTACTACATAAAATGGCATCGGCAACACTTATGCACAGGTAACTACTGGGCACACGCATACCGCGCAAAACGAGCTCTTTTACGCCTTGCCTCGCTGCGACACATCGCACATATATATCATTTGCATCTTGCGAACACGTCATGCGATTTGTATCTTACGAACTACGAGAGCTTGGACGTCGCGGCCACCACTGCGCTTCGCAGCCAATAAAACGGCTCACACGATTCACACGTAGTAGCACACGAGGAATGACAGCAATAACGATGAAATAAACCTTATCGCCGCCGATCCTAGCATCACTTATGAAAGTTTTAAAGGAATGGCGTTCACCACTTCGTGGCAACGAACCGCGTACACAGAACACATACAAGTCGCGTACGCTGGTTGGGCCGATCGGACAGTTCTCATTTTGCCACACCATGAACATGTGCCGTGATTAAAAGGCACGTGTATGTGATGTTCTTCTCATTTGCAATTGCAATGACTTCTCGTTTGCAAGATCACGAAGTTAATTAAATTATGGGGTCTTACGTGCCAAAACCACTTTCTGATTATGAGGCACGCCGTGGAGGAGGACTCCGAAAATTTGGACCACATGGGGTAATTTAACGTGCGCCTAAATCTAAGTACACGGATGTTTTCGCTTTTCGCCTCCATCGAGATGTGGCCGCCATGGCCGGGATTTGATCCCGCGACCTCGTGCTCAGATCACGAAGTCGATGGCTTGAAATATTTCTTCCGGCGCTCGCGAGAGCACAACACACTTCCTGCGCTCCGCCTGTTTAAGTCGGCGGTCGCACGCACCATAGAGTTTCATACAATAATTACTAAAGGAAACTCGGGCGCTGCGATCCTTCAGTCCCCAAGGGAATGATGGGACGTACAAGTAGTTGTTTGATTTTCGTACTTGTGGATTCAGGCACTCCTGTGGCTTTGTTTATTATACGCTTTATCTGCCTTGAATGTCCTTAATTGTCCCAAAATGTTTACTTTTCTAAGTGCGAAATAATCTGAGACCACACCCGATTGATACTAGTTGCATCCTGCAGCCTGTCGAGGTGGCCAAACCGAAACGCGCCAAGCGTTTCACTGCACCGACTAGCCCACGAGAAATTCATAAGGACATCCTATGCCGCTTGTCGATGCAGGCGTCCGTGGCGTAATTCGGACGCGTGCATTGGACTTCTGCTTCCGAGGTCTTCTGTTCGAACAAGTTGAATAAGGTTATTTTAGTTTGGTACTGTGTTCATTACACAATACATTGTTGAAAATGACGAGTTTACGAAGCCGTATGAAGTCAGAAGGACGAAGTTTAGGTAAATTCATGTACTTCCTTTAATTGCCATACTGGCTGAACTGCCCTGTTTGCAGCTCCCGCACACCCTAGCGCCAGAGTTCCCTCTAGTAATTAGTGTATGGAACTCTATGGTACTCACTGATGAGGTAGGGAAGGGCAGGTTGACCTGCTACCTTCGATGACTCTTTCCGTGGGTGCAGATAATTGTAGTGAAAATCACAAGAACGAGAAAAAAATGTCTGTTTCTGATGCAGCTGTAGCTTAGGCTTCGCACCCCTTCTTTGAGCAAGGGCGATGTTTACCGTCATGTCATCGCATCCACCTCGGTCCAGCCAAGGAGAGACGACCAGGCATGTGAAGTGCAAATTTGCGAAAGCTTCTCAAGACGACCGCACAGCCATCCGCAAGGCCGAGCAGAGCACCAAGGCGAAGTGCCGACCGGAAGGCGGGCTGAGCGAGTTTCGGCCATAATGTTGCATAATTACAAAATTCATCATCTAAGTTGCCCTCCTTCTGACGCTGCTGATTCTTCATTATGAAAAAAAGGAGGCCAAAAAAGGAGTACACGCTGTGTCCTTCCACCTCCTTTTTTTACAGCGAGACTGTTAACCTTTCGGTGATCGGCATTTTTCGTGTGCATCCGTTAACAGAAATGATCGCCTTCAATGGATTTATCCCCTAAGTGAGCAATGAATGCAGTCGCTCATGTACCCACATAAGGCAGAGGCTACAAGCACTCAGCAAAGCGAAGCCAACAGTGCTTACATTCCTTGGAATCACGCATACAACACACAAAACAGTATACATTTCCATAAAGGACAAGCCCAAACAATAATCCGCACCACATAACTGATAATTGGGTTCTCCTGATTACAAGACGAAGCACGTAGCGCTCCCCCATACGTTTATCAGTAAACATTAGTGTTGCACAAGGTGCCGCCTCGTGGGTGGGGAGTGACGTCCCCAACTTTTCATATATAATATAACCAGCCTGTAGTAGGCTGGTTTCCACTGATTTCAATGTTGTCACAGCACTGTTATGGGCAGTGGCATGCTATCAAAATTACTATTACTCACATTACTACCATTATTCGAAATTACCATTACTAGCACTACTCTAAAGCAATAGAACATTGCGTAACCCCGTCAGCCGTTTTAGTGATGGTTTTCGACAGCTTCGCTGGACATCCACTTCCGGAGGGCAGGGATGATGAGTGAATTTAATTCCTCACTTTTCGAACTTATTTCCATCCTGCAAATAGATATCGCGATACTGTGAAGTGCATCAATTCGTACATCGAAAGTGGACAGATAGAATACCACGCTCACATACGAAGGATGTTTAAAATGGAGCATAGCGACACTGGCAATGCCACTCTAATGAATTTCGAGGAAGCCATAAACATATTAATTATATTTGAGCTATGTAGACACACATGTAAGTATACTTTGCGTAGTTGGTTATATGCATTTGATGCTGTAAAAATCGTGTTACGCGGGAATTATACAAGACGTACACGAAACGTTGCCCTAATTGCTTTCCATTGTCTTCTTTTCCTTCTGTGACTGGCCGATGTTACTGAACTTCAACTTATTCTATAGGTGTATTGTTATCAGTGCTAACATGAGTCTCAGTTTTTCTTGGTAATTATTTAACTATTCTACGTTTAACGTGGTTCCTGCTTTAAGGTCGTCGTCCGTGTTATCTTTGGGACCCCGGGTTTTGTTAAACCTGTCTTCTCGTCTACATTTTCAAACTGCATTCAATTTCGCGGAGTATTGTCGTCCCTTAGTAAAATCGTCTCAACGAGACTGGTTTGTGTAACCAACGTGTTCAAATAAAACAACATGAAGCCCCTACTTTTAGCTTACCAGAGAATTGCGAAGAACTGTGCTAATTGCCAAAACTTGGTTGCTCCGATACCCTCATTCGTCCACTATCTACCCAGTATACGGAAAGCTACATCATAATACAATGCAGCTTTGCTCTGCAAATAACTCTTCAGTATTTGTCATTCAATTGCACGTGTACTCGCTTGCCCTGCTTGCTGCACTTACGAACTCATATTAGCATAGTGTTGCGGATTCGTATACTTCTGAATTGTCGGCCTTTATTTCATTTCGAATAGCAAAACTGAATTTTATTCGAAAATGTACTGATTCGTTGCTAGCTTCTCGGTTGGCGATGTTGCTCCTGCTTACAGGCGAAATTCCAGCGTGTCCGTGGGCGTGCCCATGGACCGCTCGGACTTCACGGAGAGCATGAACGAGATGGAGGAGGAATTTTCGGTGGCCGTATCTCCGAAGCTAATCGTCATGTTCGTCATGCACATGAGCGTCATGCTGCTCGTGCTCTACTACTTCTACCGCTACCTGGGTGAGCCCACGTCTGGAACATCACATTATACAGAGCTCGCAGTATACGGTGTGCCCAGACGCACTCCTAAAATAAATTTTGAGTGTAATGGAACAATCAATTATATGCGCGCGCCAGCAGTCATGCAGGCGTCGAAGTTTGAGGGCTTGGAGTATGCACAGTGCGGCAAAATGCGGTTGCCACATAGTTGTCGCTGTAGATGCAAGTAACGGCTGAAGGTGTATGTCTATGCACCGCACAAGTGTGCAGAAAGGTGCCAGAGCTACCGAGCACAAGTCACCTGCTACCAAGCTTAGCGATTATGTACTAGCGAGAGGGAAATATTCGCTCGTGCTTTACATTTTTACGTTCCTTGCTACTGTGGACCGTGCCCTGCAGTGCGCAAGTACTTTATGGTTCAGTGACTTGGACATTGGCAGATACTGCGCTACTCCTTCGCAAAAGAATGATAAAGGTACTTAAATTCCTGCGGAGAAGGACAACCCCGCTGCCTCTCTTTCACACACTGCAGTGCATTTCATGGTGGTCATGTTCGCGATGGCGTCAGCCGTCGCCCTGATTTCCTGCCTGGAGCCACTCGTCAGCCGAATCAACATCGGCACATCACCGTGAGATATCCTTTCAGCTTTGTTCTCAGGAGTTGTGCAGCTCGAATACATCACCCGAGGCGAGTTATTGCGGAACTGTTTCGCTCGTAAGCGTTAGGTAAACTGCACTTCTGTTCTAGACTTCAGCCTTGCCACATCTCTAGAAGCGTCCGTGCCTATGCGTGCGTGCGCGAATAGACCCCATACTCAGTGTACCCTTAATTTCTTTTCTTGCGTCTTGAAAAAAAAAATGAATACTTTAGCATACTAGCTGATCGCCTTAGTTGATATTAAGTGATTACTTCCTGCTGTAGGAATGTGCGCGTGGTTTTGTGCTCACAGTAATGAGGGATGCAGTCACACGAAATGTCGCCATGAAATGACGTTAGTGCACTTTAATGTCGGGCTGCCTCATTTAGGGCGGTACACGCTGCGCGTCACAACTGCTTTAAATCGCCCCACCCTATCCGTTTCGCACTGCTTCAGGGTGCCGAAGCAAGTGGCGGCATGCTGCCAAACGCGCATGGAGGTGAGGCAGCTGGCGCTGCTGGCATTCGGGATGTCCGTGGCCACTGCTTGGTTCCTGTTGCGCCGCAACGACACCTTCGGCTGGATCCTTCAGGATCTACTAGGCGTCGCCTTCTGCATCAACATGCTCAAGAGCTTCCACTTGCCCAACCTCAAGGTACCCGCATGCACGCCTCATGCGACTTGAACTGTTTTGGACAGTGTAGGATGAATATCAAACATAGCTGTTTCACCAACAGGAGACTGGGCGGGCATAAAGTCGACTAGACGCTGACTTACTAATGGGCCGAACAATGAGATGGGCTTCGTTTCCCCGCATCCCATGGAGACTCAGCATAGATGCCGTCTGAATAAGAAATTGTGTTTGTACACGGTAATAGACTTGACGCTTACATCCCCTGCTTGCAAGAAAGGTAGCCATGTCTCCTTCAATGGCTATAACTGCGAGGAAACGCTTCCGTTGTTCTTGGACAGGCAACATAACACCCTGCAAGTGAAGTCTGTGCGCAGTCATTTTATGAAAAGCGCTAGATTCGGTTACTCAGAAATACGAATGGCCGCCTCGTCATCCCATACATGAAGCGTTTTCACCATGGGCTAATTTTCTTCTCACTTTAAGGAGGGCCCGCTTAATGCTGTTTATCGGGTGCCATGTCGTGTGTTGCCTGAACATAGCTTTTATGCCTCATGAACGCCGCTTGACTGTGCGGCGGTCTTGTATTATGCGATAAGGAATTATTTTGCAGCATGTGAGGCAAACCACCGGCAAGGGATGCATGGTTCGAAAAAGAAAGACAAGCACTAAAAATTGCATTAAAGTTTAGCTAACACAGCTTTTTTATTAAAAATTACTTCGTAATGAAATACGAAGGTATATCGTTATTTAAAATTTGTCACTGTCTAAAAAAAAGTGTTATGCTTCTTCGCACCAACTGCGATAGAACCTCGTGGCTATAGCCCACCGCAGATGTTAGAGAGAGAAAAAGTGCGGCCGTACATCTCTCCGGGACGTAGCACTTTCGAAACATCCCTTTGGTTGCAAGCACTTTTTATTTATTTATTTATTTATTTATTTATTTATTTATTTATTTATTTATTTATTTATTTTATTTATTTACGAACTAAGTAACCTACAGCCTCCGTAAGGTAGTATTGTTCAGGGAAAACGACAATGTAAGACATTTCTACAGAAATCAATGATCACAAAGGCAAACCCTTAAGAAAATTTTCTGCCCAGCAACGCCTTAGAAAAACAAAAATGAAAAATCTAAGAAACTTTAATCCACTGTATACAGCGGACAAATCCGAAAGTAAAGATAATCTATTATAGGGATATTCATTTCTGCTTTGGCAAAGATCGACCGACCGCTCCTGCTTCGCCCGTGTTTAAGACTGCTTCCGCCCTCTTCACGATTCGTGCTCTTGCAGTGTTCGCCTCATACTGTCACCGTAATGTCTGAGTGCGAAAGTGTCATCTGGGGTTAAATTCTTGCAGCTTCTGGCCTTGCTCTTGACGCTCCTGCTGGTCTATGACGTGTTCTTCGTCTTCATTACGCCGTTCTTGCGCGCGGTAAGACAAACTGTCAAGCGCACTGTGATGTGTGTGTTTCTTTTAGTTAGATGGGTCTAGTATTAGTTGGTATTACACACGCCTGTGTTAAATGGTGCTGAGCCGTGCCGCCGCAATGGTTGCGAAAGATAGCGCCATAACGAAGCGCCTCTATTACCCTTGCTAAAAGGGAAAAATTTTCATGTGGTACGATAGCTAATGTTGTCCGTCTATTCGCGAGCATGTCTTTTAATGCGGGACGTCAAATACCCACACGTATGCGTGACTGACTGCTTTCTGAGAGCGCGTAAAGTAGGTCCTATTTTCAGATGAGTGCATGATTGCTTGCACAACTTCGGGCGCACATCGTGCGTATGCGTGGTAAAGCGAATTATGCAAAGAGCCAGCTTCGTTTGTATCATGCCTTCATAGATCTGCGCAATTAGGTAAAACTCTTGTAAATGTAACTTGGAACCGTATACGGCGTCCGTATGACGGGTCACTGCAATGGATAAGAGAAAGAAGTGTAGGTATTAACGTGTCTTGACTTAAAGCTGGTTCCTTTGCCAGTGCGATTCTGAAAGCTAATTACGATAGTTGGATTCAGTGATCTTCTTTAGTGGTACTCGAAGTTGATATGCATGGCAGCAACGCCTGTTCGAATTGAATAGTAGCACTTTGCTCGCACGTTTCGACAGTGGAAGGCAAAGTGCAGCGCATGACCCTTATTCTCTGTTTTAGCTTCTTGGAGTTGTTAAGCAGCCTGGAAGCAGCCTTTGATTTAGGCGTATCTTTTTCGTGAAATTTTATTATTTCATTTTCTATTGCTTTCCTAAGGAAGAGTGGCCCAGTCTGTTGATTTTTTCTTCGGACATTACTTCGTACTGCACAGCTTTGTGAGGGCGCAAATCGCTTCTGGGTGACTGACACACCATTGCTTCGAGAGTGGGTTCACTTACAACTTAACTGCACGTAATCTACTTGACATTCAATGAAAGTATCGAAACAATCGAACATAATGGAAACGGGCAGACGAAGACACCACATCAAGATGGAAAATCGCAGTCTAGGCCAACCTTAACGTTCGCATTCGCAGAACCGCGAAAGCGTGATGGTCGAAGTGGCCAAAGGTTCCGGCGTCAAGGAGGTGCTGCCAATGGTTATCAAGTTCCCGAGGATTTACCGGAGCATCTATTCCAAATGCTTCCAGATGAAGTTCTCCATCTTGGGCCTCGGAGACATACTGGCACCAGGCAAGCAACTTGGGCGTGATGACAAACCTATTCGAGCGTTTTGGTCAAATAGCCTGCGATCAAAAATGAAAATTTTTGATCGCAGGCTATTTGCTGCCGTGTGCCTGTATTCTCAGATGTTTATGCAATCTGTAAATATATACGTAGTCATAAGTCACGGTGATTCACTTCCGCCCAATTAGTGGCCGGTCATTAGCGAGAACTCCAGCTGTGTTCGCCACTGTAAAAATCGATATTGTAGAATGGCATCAGCGTGCAGTCGGGGGATTTTTGGGCAACATGGCGTTCTGAAATCATTTTCCCCCACTATTTCAATCTCGGGTTGTTTTCCATGTTTCACTGCCTCCCGCAGGTATGCTGATATCCTACTGCCACACATTCGACCTATTCGCGCTGGGCAGAAGATTTTACTTCTATATTGGTTGTTTTTGTAAGTACCACTTCCACTGGTAAGCAACCTTTCGCTGGTACCTATTTGCTTAGTAGAACCTGTTCTCTAGTTGGCCCGTTAACATGACGGACACAAGGATAATGACAAGATAAAACGCTTCCTGCTGTTCGTAGTGTCACCTTCCTTGTGTCTGGTGCATTCATGTCACCGTGGATGCTTCAAATATGATAGCGTATAGTTGCTCAGACAACATCACTTAAAACGCCCAACTGGAATGATGGCTTATTCTCGTAAAGATAAACAGGTACATCGTCCCGTTGTCACTTGCAGTTGTCAAGGACCCTTAGGAGGTCGAAATGAAATCCAATTACGCTGTATAACGTACTATCCAGAAGGTAGCCAATAGGTTGCGAGGGACTCGGTAATGGAAAGTCGTGGATTCATTTTGGACTCCTAGAGCGGCTTCTACGAACACTTCATAATGAAAGTAATAACGAATTTAAGAACGCATTCCTAAATGTTCCACAGACAACGCCTAGTGCTCGCAAGAACGCGTTCTTAAATTCGTTATAACTTTCGGTATTAAATGTTCGTGCAAGGCGCCCATGGTGTTCCTTTCCATCCGCTAAAAGCACGGAACACGAGCGATTTTTTCATTCTATTTCTATCGGAAAGCGGTCCGGGTAATTTAACCTGCAACCACGTGCTGTGCAGCAGAACGCCGTAACCTCTGAACCATCGCAGCTGTTGTCTCTTACATTCCGAACATGTACCTTTCGCACTGACCCTGAATCGAAACTGTTTCACCAGGCTGGCAATGTCTACCATACTCTCGATTGATGTTGCAACTGTGTTTGACATATGTATAAGCGTCATGCTTCCGTTTGTCTTGTATACAGTCTCGCTTGATATTAGAGCGGCAAGGAAGCATTACAATCACTTCAACGGAGGGAGCAGTGGAAGGTTACCGCTTTGAGCCAGGACATGAGGCGTAGCGCTGTAGAGGACAGTTTGAGATAAAGATAGCCACCTAGGGGGAATAGATGAAAATCGGTACGCGCTGAAATGTGAGTGTTTGTGAAGAGGTGGTCATGTTCAACGCGCGCCATCGCTGCAGCTTACGGCATGGGCATGGTGACCACGTTCCTGGCGCTGGAACTGATGCACAACGCTCAGCCGGCGCTGCTCTACCTGGTGCCCTTCACCATCATTCCGACGGTGACCACGGCCTGGTACAAGGGACACCTCTTCGCAATCTGGAACGGAGTCAAGGTGCGCGCGCCGCCTCTGATTGCCAGCACTTGCAACGTGTTCTCGATTAGACTGCGCGAATGGCTGCCCTTCAAAGCGTCTCCGAAAAGGCTGCGAGCGATCTGAGATCGTGGCTAGCGAGAACGAAGGGCTAAGTTGTGACGTCCGAACCATGACTCTGTATGAAACGTTACAGGCGTTACGTTTCACGTAGAAAAAAATGGCTGTGGCTTAGCTAAGGTTAAGCCCAGGATGCGAAGCATACTAGCCTTTATTTTAGTTGTTGAACCACTGTTTAGCCTGGTGAACTGCTGTTGCTTGGCTATATTTGGTTCGGCTAGACGAAGAAACAACTCATGCGTTACTCTGCTTCGCCTTCAAGAGTGGAACGCGACAGCGTTCCCGTCGACCCGCCAAGGGGTGTAAGACAATGGGCTACGGCGCAGCGACTACGCACCCCGCATTGGACGCGGTGAGCGTCGAGCAACGCAGCGTTCGGCGCGGCAACGAAATGTGCGCCTGAGCAAGCGACGCACGCCTGAGCTTTAGAAACAGCTCGTATCTAAGGCAACACGGCATTCACTAGAGGCGCTTTTGTACCGCTTTGAAGCGTCGTACTCGTGGCTCAGTGGTAGCGTCTCCGTCTCACACCCCGGAGACCCTGGTTCGATTCCCACCCAGCCCATCTTGCAAGAGTTGAGCCAAAGCCACCTAGAAACAAGCGCAGCTGCTCGCGACGCCGCGAGCGACGGCGCGAGTTGGAGCCCAGTTTCTCCTCTGTCGTGACGTCACGGTGTCACGTGGTATTCAAGGCGACACCGCCGCGCCTGAGGAGCTGGGTTGAGCTCTCGTAATATGCTTCGCATAAAAAAGAAAAGAAAAATCGGCGGATCCCGCGTTTCTGTGGTAACTGATGTCAAGGAACGATTCCTTTATGTTTGCACAAATGTTAATTGTGTGTGTTGCGCAAGACGAAACTCCGCAAAAGGAAATGTCTGTGCAGCATAACGCAAATAGAATGTACTCTGACGCACTTCGCTCCATCCAACTTCGTCAATTTTGGGTTGCCAACTTGTCTACTTCACTGCAGCTCAAAGCTTCTGGCTCAATCCATGCTCAGGCTTTAGTTTTTTTAACTGCAAGTTGCTGCTCCACACTCAGCTGCTCCTGTTGCCGGCTTCATGTTCACTTCCCGATAGCCAACTTCAATGTACTGTTGCCGACTTCATCACTTCTTGCTCTCTTGCCCTGCTTGTGTACACGAATAGATACACATTATGAGACATTGGCCACGATTGGGCGCATACGTAGTGACATATACTTACTGCCACAAGTCTTACTGGCTATCGCCTTGCGGCGCTAAGCACGAGGTCACGGGATTAAATCCCGTCCTTGGTAAAGAGGAAAGTGGGCCTCAGATGAATTTAATGGCGAAGCTGCAAAGGAAACGCACACGGTTCTTGGAAAACAAAGCTTTGCAGTTATAGAAGATTTGACCTTGTCCAAGACTTAAATCACCATTTTGTACTTTCTCGGGGCGTCAGTTACCATGTGAGTCAATTACGCCTCAAATTGATGGTTAGCTTGCCCTCGGCCTGACATCCGCTCCTTATGCTTCTTCTACAGAGTTTGTAAGAGTGTGCACAGAAGTAGTACAGTGGCTGCTTTTAAGAGGTTGTGCAAATCGTTGGTCATTGGTGATGGTAAAGCGAGATAACGACACTGAAAAGATGTTTCGCAAGTAACCATGTACTGAGCCGCAATTTATCAATATGTAAGCATACCAATTCTATTCCTCAAGTATGGCTTTTCTCAAAAATTTTCACGTATTAGTTATTTTCTGTTTTGTGTTCCAAAACCACGATATGACTATGTGGCAAGCCGTTCTGTGGGACTCCGAAATAATTTTGATCACCTGGGTTCTTTAACCTGCACCCAATGCACGGCTTTTGCATTTCTTCCCGTCGCTATGCGGCCGCCTTGGCCGGGATTCGATCCCGCGCCCTCGGATTTACCAGGGGAACACCAAAGGCACTACGCTGCCACGGTGGGTTGCGGCTTAGCGGCTTTACGTTAGTCGTACACATGGTAATCATCAAACACGAACAGGAATGATAATACTCGTGGTAGAATTCTGTCCGTAAGCATAAGATGACGTGCTATGCGTCGTCTCGCGCAATTAGTAATTCATTCTGCCAGTTGCACTTTGTGTGTCATTACTTTCGTCACAGCTTGTTATGCTCGATCAATTGATCAGCGTACACAAAAGGAAGCCATATCGGCGAAAGCGATCAAGGGATCAGCTACGCCATTCGCGGGATATCGACCAGTGCCTTAGAACAGGTTATGGAACGAAAAAAAATGGGAAAGGAACCTTCGACAGTTTGCGAGAATAACTAAACTTGTTTAGCAGCGTGAGGAACGAGAAACAAAACGAAAGGCCCACACGATACCCACGGCGCACTAGTGTTGGTTGCGTCTTTTGTCGGTGCCGTTCGCACGAAAGAGAACATTAAGAGAGTGGCATACAGCTAGCGGCAATCGCTGTTAGCAGCAGTGAAAATAAAGTTGCGGCAAGAGCAGTACGCAGTTTTAGGTCGTATTGTTTGTGGTCACAGGGGCCTTTCCCCGCAAGCGTGTGCTTTTATTACGTTGCTAACGTAGTTCTTGGACTGGTCGCTCTTGTACGATTCCATTAGCGCAATCATAATCGATCTGCCTGGTATTTTTCTTCGTTCCTCGATTCGCGTAACAGTTGGGCGAGAACGGTCGCAAAGACGGGTGCGACAGCGATACGAAGATACGGGCACCGCAACCCAATCAAGGCGGACCCGAAGCCAAGGGCGGCAATTCAGCTGATAACTTCACTTCGGACAACGCTGAGGGTGCCGCCGACGTGGGCGCCAAGGGGCGGCAGAGACATAGACCGAGGAGCAAGAATCCAGAGGATCAAGGTAACGGAGAACACTAAGGGAGTGCATTGATTTGAGATCGTTCAATAATATTATTGTCATTATTATTATTTGCATCAACTGAAGGTGCTCGATGTCGAAACACCAGAGAAATCACTGGCAAGCTTTGGAACGCCACAAATATTTCGCTCACTCTGTGAACCACTTTAGCTTTCGTTTCACAGGAGGTGTATGATTAAGGAAACCGAGACTGTGTGGTAGAAGGCTATTATGGTAAATTATTCAAGCTGTTAAATTCCGGTTGCTATAAAACTGAGGTTGCTGTTGAGTTCTAGTTTTGTACTCTTACAAATACACCGGTAAGTCATCCAACCTAATGTAGTGGTTGATATTAGGTTTTTCTTTCCTTCTACGTCTCTTCTTTCTTTCTTTCACAATGACTGGGTGTCCCACCCAGTGATTCTCTTTTGGCGCAGCACTGCTCTGTCTCCCTTCTTACGTCTGTTCCCTCAGTGCTTGGCCCGAAAGTTCCTTTTTCGATGCTCTTCCCATTACGGAAAATCTATTCGTGTCTCCAGGGGACGAACCGGGCTCCTCCAAGGACAGCAACCTGCGGCTTCACGAGGGCAGCTCGAACATTGGTGGCGACGGCCACGGAGCCGCCGATGACGAGGAAATCGCGGCGTCCCCGCACGGCGTCGGGAGTCCGAACTTCGCCGCGGGCACGGGCGAAGCCGAGCGCGTGCGAGCCGGGACGCATGGGTCCTGCGCCGCCGTCTTCGCCTCCGACGAGTGCCCGGCCACGGACGTGGTGCCGGCCTCGCACAAACGCGTCCCGCTGCACCTGGCCTACTACAGCACGTGGGAGGATCGCCTCTCTCGCTTCGTGCTCAGCAACCAGAGGAAGAACGGGCTGCGCCGAGACGCCGCGAACGCGCACGCAACCAGCCCGTCAACCGCGTAGACCAGCACAGCGGGCTTTCCACGCGGGTGGTTTTGTAGTGTACGACAAATTCGAAAAAAAAGCTATCTGTTCATCGTGACCAGTTTACGTATTCGCAGAGAGAAAAAAATGCCTTAGAAAAATTATTGCGCGCCGAAACGGCTCAAACACGGGTGAAGTACTCCGAAATGTATGACGTAACATTGGCGTATAGATGGCTCAGTTTGCACGCGAAATTCAATATGGAAACGAAATACAACCAGCAGGGAATCCGAGTAACGGAGCAGTAGCCTACCACTTTCATTGAGCATACTTAGCTGCATTCTGGGTGGTATTGGCAGCGCACTGGAATTCTCTTCGGTCGTTTCCTTTTTGTGTGTATGTTTGTGTGTCTGTGAGAAATGATTCGATGACCTAGAATACAAAATTTTAAAGAAATGTTGGGAGGCAGCTGCACTCAGAGTCGGTATTTAGCGGTTACAGAAAGACATCGTGCTATTGATGTCTCACTTTGGATTATTTGTGTTGCGTATTGGACGGCTTCCTAAATATGTATTGTACTTAAGCGTATGTTTGAGTTCTGTACTCATTGTATTAACAATAAGCCGGTATTTTGATCTGATACGCCATTTATCTGTATCGTCATGTTACATTGAAGGTGAAGAAAACAGTGAATCACGAAACTAACTCCTTATTGAGTGAACCTGTGCCCACAAAAACAGCCACACTCAAAGCACAACGATAGCGGCGAGCACAGTCAGCGATCGTCGAAATCTGATATCGGGTCAAGCGCGCCGGCTTTCATGCATGACTCGTTGAACGTTGCAGCGTAATCGCCGTAGCCCACATGCCTTTGAGAAACTATTACACAATTCGCATCGTGGACACAATCAGATTACACAAGGTTAAGCTCGGTGACAACAGGCAATGGATAGAGCCATCGATAACATTACAGAAACTTTCGATACATGCAGGCGCGTCTTGCGTCGAGCAATAACTTTTAAAGTTTGTTAGCCGGTCAACGGCAGTCACAGAGGAAAGATAAGTTCACGTGTCAGTATTATCTCGTATGGGCTAGAAAGGTATCTAGGTTAAATAAGCTTAATTTCGATTCATGGGCATGGAGCTCAGCTTCAGTTAGCAGAAATTAAAAACACATATTACGCAAATACAACACACATGGTGGGAAAATATCCATTAGATGGATACCAGCGTGCGAATCTGTCCCAGGCAATGAGGCTGAACACGAGCAGGCCCGAGCTCTCTACCACCGGGCGGCTTCAGAACAGCCCAAAGGGGGGGGGGGGAATGAAAGAGAGTGTAATCACATACCATGAAATCAGTGAACATTACAAACTCGAAAGGAGAAACCTTCCACCTCAGGATTGGTCTCTCTCCTGGAACTAGGCGCGTATATTTAGGCGATCTCCAACTACCCCAGCACATGACCGGGGTAGTTGGAGAAGTATGGGAGAGGCCTTTGCCCTGCAGTGGGCGTAACCAGGCTGCTGCTGCTGGTGCTGCTGCTGCTGCTGCTGCTGCTGCTGCTGCTGCTGCTGCTGCTGCTGCTGCTGCTGCTGCTGCTGCTGATGATGATGATGATGATTTAGGCGATTACAAGCCGGTACATTTTGGGTCTATCTTACGCAGACGGGACGAACATGACGCCATATGTAAAGATTGCGGCGAGAGGGGTATGCTAGACCACATAATCTGCGAATGTGCCGGTTCCTCAGGGATGAGCCAAAACATAGATAGTATAAAAGCCTGGGAGGCTGCCGAGCGAAGACCCCGACGTTCAGCAGCAAACCATCTGCCTGGCGGCTGAGGCCATGAAGAAGGAACTTCACTAGTCCTTATTCTGCGGGGCAGTCCCTGATCCCCCCTCGGCCTGCATGCCGAGGTCGGGCTCAGACAGTCCCTTTTCGGTGGAAATAAGTTTCTCATTCATTCATTCATTGGAGTCAGTAAAGTTTCGTTAGTTCTCTCGTCCTCGCCTCTCCGTTGGAACGTGAAGCTTCTCGGAAGATTATCGGCAGTTGTTGATCGAGTGCAGACAGGAAGCGATGGAGATCAGATGTACAAGAAATATTTATAGGTAAACTTTTCTATATAAGTGGCAGGTAAAACAAATGCATTACAAACTTGAACAATCGAGAAACAAAGTCTCACTCTTCGACTGTCTCAATGACTAACCTAGACTTGTTTTAACGTACATAGTACGGAGCCTCACTGATCTATCAGCAATCCTGATTTCATCCAAGTCTGAGGATCTGCATGTGTCCCAATTATTATAGCCCCAATAGACAAAGAAAAAGGGCGGTAGGGCCGTTGCCCCGTCCTGCAGATTCAGTTGCCAATGAGAGTCAAAAGTTTGTTAAGCCACAACCCAATGGGATGGATTGACTCTTAAAAGTAAATATATTGGAAAACTAAGCTCTTTTCCGTCTTCTCCAAAACTCCGTTGCCCTCTGTTTTTTACGTAGTCAGTAGCGGCCTCAGCAAAACACGCCAGGCACGCACAATATATTGCTAGGCGGTCTCAAACCCCGATGGCGTCTCTAGACCGCAAATGTTTCGGAAGCCGTGGCTTCAACACCGCATACTGCAGCTGCACTCAAGGTTTGTCCGCGTGAGAGATTTACGACCGTATATGGCATCCGAACTTATTGTCCTGAAGACAAAGTTGTCCGAGTGCGTGTTTTCAAGACGACGCCGTCCGAATGTGTTCCTCACATGCGCATTGCATCTCTACAGCGCACACTGTAAGCTGTTATTCGACACCACGCGGTCTTTTCTCCGCAACCAGCATCAATGGCCACCGATTGCCTCCCGGACGCGCAGAAGAATAGACCCCCGCTCCGCATATGCCGCACGTGGTCAATGTTGCAAGGCCGTTCTTAACATCGGCAGCGCCTCCAATTAGCCAGGGACTCGGGAGCCGGCGCCACAACACCCCGTACAGCAGTCCCATTCAAGGCTTGTCTGTTTGGACCTATCTGGCCGTCGGCGGAATGCCAACTCCGTGTGCACAATACCGCCTTCGCCGAATCCACACATTGCCCCCCCTGGCGCATGCCGTGGCTCGTCACCAGACACCACGCGGTCCTTCTGACCAGGGGCGTAGCCAGGGGGGGGGGGCTTATGGGGTTTGAGCCCCCCCCCCCCCGAAATTTTTTCGTGCTGTCCATGCACCGCCGACCAAAGCGACCCCCGGCGCCGGAAATCACTCTGGATTTTATCTAGAATGTCTTTTTGACGCTCGAAAAGACATTTAACCGCGAAGATTGCGAACTCGGGTTGGATTTCGTGGCAACGCCCATACACCGGCAGTCACATAACGCCAAGCAGTGCCATCCGAGCACAAAGTTTAAGGGCGCTTTGATGGTGAGCGGGCTCGCCGCGGCATCTCACTGAGGCCACGGAATCTATGGAGCGCATGGATATCAATTGCGAAACTTTATGGGTATAAATCTCATAAGCTCTTGATGTGAAACGTCCATTGACATTTCCAAAGTTGTGCTTCAAATTTTCTATTGCGGAACTTTGTGGGTTTAATGTTATAAACATTTGACGCCAAAGGCCCACTGACTTTTCTAAAGTCATACATCGGAACATACAACGAGACAAGCCAAATCAACACACTAGCAGACGAGATGACAAAGCACGCAGCAAGGTCCAATGAGACGATGCGTTGGGGTGGTTCATTTGTGCCGTCATGTCACATAAAAAAATATCAACATTTTTTTAAACCTACGCCACAATATCCATGTCAAGACACTAAAGCCAGCCAAAGTAACTACGTTCTTATTTGTTTTTTGACGTAGTAGTTCTGCGGAAACCCGCAAGGTGGAGAGAAGTAATGAATAAAGGGCAAATAGACATCTACCTGTTCGTAGCAATTGCTACAAAGGAAACCCATACGGGTTCCTCAAAAGGGTTCTCATTTTCCCTTTATTCATTATTTATTTTTTCTACTTTGACTTTTATTCGCGGAGGACACATTGAGCCTCTTCAATTTTTTTTTTGTTTTCGCTACCCTACCCAAGGGCTGCCAGAGCGAGCCAGAGCGCATATGTTTTTCTCATATGGCCCCGACCACCGCGCGGTGCACTTCGGTGGGCGTTCGGTTTGCTTTGGCCGAGTGTATTTTCACCTGACAGAGTTTTGGAAGCTTTCTGGCCAGCAGATAAGAAAAAAAAAAGAATGGTCGCTCGCCGCCATCACTGTGGGGACTCGAAGGATTGCACCGCGTTCCTTGAGCGGAACCTTTCCGGAAAGTCTTGTTTCGCCGGTGTAGGATACTGAGCAGTATGCGTATGGTTTTCAGTGGGCCAAGCGTCTCATGTTTTCTTCGGTATTAATTCCGTAGCCCCATTAGCTGCCCGACGTAGGCATTCGATTCTGGCCAACATACTTTCCTATGCGTTTTTTTTTTTTCATTCCGGTGCCTCCGCCCCACAGAAAAAAAATTCATTGTTTTGGCGCAGCGAATCGTCGCATGGTGAAAGTTCAATTTTGATACTTCTTTTGCGGAAAGTAATGGGCGACGGGACGCTTCAGTTGCTGGATACGTTTATTATATTATTACGAAAGCAATTATATGGACACTCCAGGCGCATTCCTGCCGTCGCCGTCGCCCTCATGTTTCGTATAAAGTCCGAGAGTGATGCTGTATGTGCGAGTGAAAGCGTAGGAGGGGAGGTGGAATGGGTGAGCCTACGATGGTGGCTCAGTCTTGTGTGCGCAAAGGAAAAAAGCGGGCAGGAAGCGCGCCGCCTTCCGTCGCGCGCCATACATCGGGGGGAGTGGATGGAATGGGGGCGGAATCTAGGATTCTGTGAATCTATGATTGTGCAATATGTTTATTTGCCTTGTTTGACGCGTTATATACAGTTACGTTTTCTTACATACATAGAGTCATTGGAGACTTATACGTATACTTAAATATCTTGTTGCGAGGTTTTGTGTACACATGCTGTGAACTTTGTTTCCAGTGACACTTCTTGTCCTTTATCAAGCCGTATTTTCGCATTTGTATATCCCACTGTATCTTTGCATTCAGGGGCGTAGCCAGGGGGGGGGGGGGGGGGCTTATGGGGCTTCAGCCCCCCCCGAAATTTTTTCGTGCTGTCATGTGCCGCCGACCAAAACAACTCCCGGCGCCAGAAATCATGCTCGATTTTGTCTAGAATGTCCTTAATTCACGCTCGAAAAGACATTTTAGCTCGAACATTGCTAAATCGGGCTGGATTTCGGGGCAACGCCCATGCATCGGGAGTCACATACCGTAACGCAAGGAGCCCCACCGGGCACAAAATTTCAAGGGCGTTTTGAAGGTGAACGGGCTCGTCTGGGCATCTCGCGGAGGCCGCGGAATCTACGGAGCGCTTGGATTTCAATTCTGAAACGTTGTGGGTATAAAGTTCTCATAACACTTTGATGCGAAAGGTCCATTGACATTTTCAAAGTCGTGCTTTAGATTTTCAATTCCGGTACTTTGTGCGTTTAATGCTGTTGTAAACATTTGACGCCAAAGGTGCATCGACTTTTTTAAAGTCGTACATCGGGTCATACAACGAGACAAGCCAAATCAACACACTATCAGACAAGTTGACAAAGCACGCAGCGAGGTCCGATGAGACAAAGCGTTGTGGTGGTTCATTTGTGCCCTCAGGTCACAGAAAAGAATATAAACATTTTTTTTTCACCTGCGCCAAAGCATCCATGTCAAGACACCAAAGCCACCATTGTAAATAAGTTCTTTATTTTTCTACCTAGACTTTTATTCGCGAGCATATATTGAGCCTCTTTCTCATTTCTTTTTCTTTTTTTTTTTCTCGCAACCCGCGGTCTGCCGATCCAGCCAGAGCGCGTGCGTTTTTCTGGTGCTGCATCGATAACCGCACGGCCCACTTGGATGCGCGTTTGTTCTTCTCTGGCCGACTGCATTTTCGCCTGGCAGAGTTTTGGACGCTTTCTGGCTAGCAGACGAGAAAAAGAAACAATGCATAGTCGCTCGCCGCCAGCACTGCGGGGACTCGATGGATTGCAACGCGTTCGCTTGAGCGCAACCTCTCCGGAAAATTTTGTCTCGCCGTTGCAGGACACTGAGCCGTATGCGTATGGTTTTCTGTCGACCAAGCGTCACACGTTTTCTTCGATATTCCTTCGGTAGCCACACTAGGTGCCCAAAGTAGGCATTCGATTGTAGCCAACATGCTTTCCTTTGCGTTATTCTATTTCACCGCCCCCCGCCCACAAAAAAAAAGAACACATTGTTGCGGCGCAGCGAATTTTCGCATGGTGAAAGTTCGATTTTGTTACTTCTTTCGCGGAAAGTAATGAGCGACGGGACGCTTCAGTTGCCGGATACTATTTTATTATTGCGATAGCAGCTCTATGAAGAATCCAGGCACATTCCTGTCGTTGCCCTCATGTTCCGTATAAATAACGGCCAAGGGAGATAACATCGTGACCGCGCGCCACATGCTCTATGTGCGAGTGAAAGCGTGCGGGGGGGGGAAGGGGAGGGGGTGAGCCGACGATGGTGGCTGAGTCTTGTGTGCGCAAGGGAGAAAAGCGGGGAGGAAGCGCGCCGCCTTTCGTCGCACGCGGTACATTTTGGGAGTGGAGGGAGAGGGGGGGGGGGTTGCTGTGATCTGTGAATCTGTGGTTGCGCAACCTGTTTATTTGCCTTGTTCGACGCATTATATATAGTGACTTTTTCTTAGCTACGTAGATTTATTGGTGACTTATGCGTATATTTAAATATCTTGTTACGAGGTTTTGTGCATATGCGCAGTGAACATTGTTTCCAGTGACAATTTTTTGCCCTGTATCAAGCTGTATCTTCACATTTGTACATTCCATTGTATCTTCGCATTTCTTAAGTACGAAGGCGAGTCAAATGAAAGTGAGACAACCCGCCGCGCGCAATAATGGTTCGGTTCATTATTTTCGAGGCATGCGCGTAGCACATACGCATCTCATTTACAAGTGACATGCAGAGGTGAGGTTAAATGTTCTTTAATGCTCTTATACACGGGGTTGAATATGGTTGCGTGACATAATGGACACTTCAAAAGTTGAACAGCTTGGTGTCGTGAGGCTTTTGGCAAATGAAGATGTTTCCCAAAAAGAATTTATTCGCCGTATAGCTGCCGTATGCGTTGAACATTGCGTGTCATTGGCCACTGTGAAGCATTGCATGTAGCAAACTGTTCAAAGAAGCACATGAAAGTTACAAAGACGATCCATGGCCGGGCCAAAGCCACCGTGCAATTACCCCCAACGCAATTGAAAAAGCCGTGGTTGCTCAGTGGCTATGGTGTTCGGCTGCTGAGCACGAGGTCAGGGGAATAGAATCCCGGTCACGGCGGCTGCATTTCGATGGAGGCGAAATGTGAAAACACCCGTGTACTTAGATTTAAGTGCACGTCAAAGAACCCCAGATGAGGGTGACGACTTTTAGTCTGCAATTGTGACCGGGGATGACTCATGGTGCCGCTGCTACTAGCCTGAAACCCTACGGCAAAGCTTACAGTGGAAACATTTGAATTTACCACTCCCAAGGTAAACAAAGGCCGTCATTTATGCCGGAAAAGCGCTGACTTCTGTTTAGATCGTTAGGGGCCACTATTGATCGAATTTTCTAAACCTGGAGAGACTCTAAATCGTTTCAGATATTGTGAAAGATCGGATCGGCTGCGTGTCGCAATTAAGAACAAACGACGTGGAAAATTGAGCATTGGGGACATCTTGCTTCACGACATTGCCTGTTCCCACGTCGCTGATGTGGTTAATACAAAACTGGCAAAGTTCAAGTGGGAAATGCTGCAACATCCCTCGTGCAGCCCAGACCTGTTGCCTTGCGTCTTGCACATTTGGTAAAATTTGAAGAAACTGCTCAAGGGAACCAGATTCGTGTCGGAAGATGACGTGTAGTCATTTACAGATTTTTGAGGCAGCAACCCAAGGAGCTTTATGAGACGGGAATTACGCGACTCGTTAGTAGGACAAGTGTCTAAATACTCATGGTGACTACTTTTAAATAAAGTACCCCGTTTGTCATATAGTCGCCTTGGCTCACTTTCATTTGACTCGCCCTCGTATATGTTGCAGAACTCCTGCTTTGTATATGTGCTCTCTGTTGCGACTGTAATTTCGGAGCAATTACTCTCAATGCACAACCGGTGACAGCTGCTCCTGAGCAATACATTCTAACAAAGGAAAGCGTCATTGAGATTTTCCCCTGGTCGTTGCATATGTACAAAAATGTAAACAAGGTTGTTGAATGACATATATATATATATATATATGTCATATATATACTGATCCGTCGACTAATTTTATAAGGAGCAGGCCGAGCTGCGAAGTGAGCCCCCCCCCGAACAAAATTTCTGGCTACGCCACTGTTTGCATTTCTAATGTACGAGGGCGAGTCAAATGAAAGTAGGCGTACCCTAACCGCGCAATAATGGTTCGGTTCATTATCTGCGAGGCATGCGCGTAGGAGAACGGCATGTCTCATTTACAAAAGTGACACGCAGGTGTGAAGATAAATGTTCTTTAATGCTCTCATACACTGGGTTGAATATGGTTGCGTCACATAATGGACACTTCAAAAGTTGAACAGCTCGGTGTCGCGAAGTTTTTGACAGCTAAAGGTGTTTCCTAAACAGAAATTAATCACCGTATGGCTGCCGTTTACGTTGAACACGGCATCTCATTGACCACTGTGAAGCGTTGGAGCAAACGGTTTAAAGGACGTTGTAAAGGCATTCCAAGACCGGGCCAAAACCATCGTGCAATCACCCCCCACGCAATTTCAAAGGTTCATGAGCTGGTGAAACAAGAACGGAGGATAAGCATCGATGAACTGGCAGACGGTCTGAACATCAGTCACGGTTCGGTTCACGCCATAATTCATGAGCTTCTCGGTTATCGGCTCTTTGGTGCGCAATGGATCCCCAAGATTTTGATCCATCGCGAGAAGACGGAGAAGTTTCGCGCTTCCTTGACTCATCTGATCGGGTATCACAATGAGGATGACGACTTCTTGTTTGCAATTGTGATCGGGGACGAACCTTGGTGCCACTACTACGAGCCTGAAACACGACGGCAAAGCTTACAGTGGAAACATTCGAATTTACCACGCCCAAAGAACGCAAAGGCCATCATTTCCACTGGAAAGGTGTTGTTGACTTTTTTTTCGGTCGTCAGGGTCCATTACTGATAGAATTTGCTAAATCTTGAGAAGCTATCAATTGTTTCCGATATTGTGAAACGCCAGAACGGCAGCGTGTCGCAATCAAGAACGAACAACGTGGAAAATTGACGAATGGGGTCATCTTGTTCCACGACAATGCCTGTCCCCACGTCGCTTATCTGGTTAATACAAAACTGGGAAAGTTCAAGTGGGAAACGCTGCAGCATCCACCATACAGCTCAGACCTGTCACCTTGCGACTTCTACATTTTGGGGCAACCGAAAAAACAGCTCAAGGGAACCAGATACAGATTTCTTGAAGCAGCAACCCAAGGAGTTTTATAAGACGGGAATCACGCGACTCGCTAGTCAATGGGATAAATGTCTAAATTCTCATGAAGACTACTCTTAAATAAAGTACCCCGTTGTTGGCTCACATTCATTTGACTTACCCTCGTATATCTTACAGAATTCCTACTTTTTATACGTGCCCTCTGTTGCGACTATAATTTCGGTGCAATTACTCACGATACACGACCGGTGACAGCTGCTCCTGCGTAATACATTAAAAGAAATTACAGCGTCATTGAGATTTTTCACTGGCCATTGCATATATACAAGAATTTAAGCACGGTTCTTGAATGACAAAGTTTCATTTACATATTTGTCCTCAACTTGTTCACTTCATTGCCTTTTAATTTTTCATATGAGCGGCATGCACTGCTTTCCTGGTTTCGAACTTATACAGTTCTAAAGTGCATGTGATATTTTCTTTACTTAATAAATAGACAAAAATATGGAAGCATTGATATCAGTTATTTTGGGCAAAATGTTTGGCACATAAGAGTATATTCTTTTATGAAAAAATACATATTTTATTGTTTTGACTGTGCGTAGGGTTCAAGAATTCGTTTGCAGTATTTTTGGCAATGACAATGCAGTTATTATTCATGGATTTGATCCCTTGACAAAGTGTTTAAGAAGAAGCTTTAGCTCGGGCCCGATCCGACGCGGCCTATTCAAATACTCGTAAAACGCAGAAACGCTTTTCTTAAATAATCCTGCTAATCGCTTTTATTGAAATTGGTTGCATTTGTGAGAGGAAGTTGAATCCTAGTTCTGTTGGAAACACAACTTCGATTTAGGGCCCGAATTTTGTTTAAAATATTTTGAAAAGTTGGAAAGCTTGAAAAAATAGAAGCGCGACGTTTACAAACTAATAGCTATGCATGAAGAACAGACATTGTGGTTCTGTAAACGGCATCTATTATAACAGTCAAATTGGACAAGTTTGCAATGTCAATTTGTATCTTACGTGAATTGGTTACGTTGTGTACAAGGGTTCTGCACAAGCCGTATTTCCACAATACTAAATTTTTTTGAGATTGATGTGTAACATATATATTTTGTCCGCTGTAGATGTACTATTAGGTGCAATTAACAGAATTGTGATATCATTTTTCATTGTTGAGTCACGGAGTTTTAAACTTGATAGTTTCGTTTTCTGAAAATTTTCGATTTGGGCAAGTTTTAATAAATAATTGACCACCTAAATGACAAAATTCGAAACCAGTAGTCACTAGAATTAAGCTTTTTCTTTTAAATGCAACAAACCTCCTCAAATTTGGTGAAGTGGTTGCAGGGAAAAACGAATTCCCCTTCTACATGTATTTAAATAGGAGCACCCGAGCTAAAGCTTCCTCCAACAAAATTTCTGGCTACGCCACTGGCCCCATGTATATATATATATATATATATATATATATATATATATATATATATATATATATATATATACATGGGGCCAGTGGCGTAGCCTCCCCCCCCCCCCCCCGAACAATATTTCTGGCTACGCCACTGCTTCTAAGCCTTCATAAAATACAAACGGCTGCCCCGCGGACATGGAGGGAAGTGGACCCCCTATCTATACACACAGCACGTAGGCTGCTGGCGACACTTAAGTACACAAAACAATCAAAGCGGCCTTACAGAACCTATGTGAAGCGAAGCTTTAGTCAAGCGATATGTTAAATGCAGCTCAGCTAAATTCAACGTGTGCAATTCTGTGTCGCGTCGACGCAGTGGTGTCACGAGGACTAAGACAATGTATGACTTTTATTATAGAGTCATTGTTCTGTTCAGCAACACTGCAAATGAGTAACAACAAATGATTGAGAACCTTAACACAGAGAGTGTAAGAGTGGGGTTAAAGACTAATATGCAGAAGACATAATCATGAATAGCCGGGGAAAGGCAACAAGAGTTCAGGATCGCCAGTCAGTCTCTAGAGTCTGGAATTGAATACGTTTACGTAGGTCGATTGTTCACATGGAACCCTGACCATGAGAAGGAAATTCACAGAAGAATAAAAATGGTTGGAGCCCTTACTACATTAATTGTCATCTTCTGACTGGAAGCATACCATTATGATTGAAAAGGAAGGTGTACAATCGGTGCATTTTACCGGTGCTGACATAATGGGCAGAAACTTGGAGACAAGTTAAGGACCGCGCAAAGTGCGATGGAACGAAGAATGCTAGGCATAACGTTAAGAGACACAAAGAGAGCGGTTTGGATCAGAGAGTAAACAGGTATAAACGATATTCTAATCCAGATTAAGAGAAAATATGAAGCTGGACAGGTCATGTAATGCGCAGGTTAGGTAACCAGT
Organism: Dermacentor albipictus; assembly: GCF_038994185.2. Taxonomy (NCBI): domain Eukaryota; kingdom Metazoa; phylum Arthropoda; class Arachnida; order Ixodida; family Ixodidae; genus Dermacentor; species Dermacentor albipictus. The sequence goes on from NC_091822.1 coordinate 87,998,885, forward strand.
GGACGACTATAGGATTACCGAATGGGTGCCTAGAGAAGGGAAGCGCAGTCTAGCACGGTAGATGACCAGGTAGGGCGATGAAATGAGGAAATTAGCGAGTGCTAGTTGGAATCGGTTGGCGCAGGAGAGGGGTAATTATAAATCACACAGAGAGGCCTTCGTCCTGCAGTGGACATAAAATAGGCTGCCGCTGCTGCCGCCGCTGCCTGCAGTGGACATAGAGAGAGAGGGAGAGGTTGCGGCCGCTGCTGCTGCTGCTGCTGCCGCCGCCGCCGCCGCCGCCACCGCTGCTGCTGCTGATGATGATAGAGGCAAGGATATTGACGACAGGCGACTTCACTCAAGTATATAGGCGACCATGGCAGCGTCACATAATATGCCAATTTCAAAACCGCCTTGTACATGTGAATACATTTAGGATCGATTCTGTATCTGCTACGTGCTCAACAGGCAAGAATGGGTAGTCATGTATAATATTGAATATCATGCGCCATTCCGTTCGCAGATAAGGCAAGTATTTGTGTATGTCGGCAGGAACATGATCAGGACAGTGACGACGACAGTAAGACAGCGATGGCAGGACAACATACTTGTCGCACTGCTGCGAAGCTGCTTGACAACATGCTCCGTTACGACCTTCCACAAATCTCTGTATCTGGAAAACGTGGTTACGGAACGGAAGAAGACGTCGAAAGAGCAGGCGCCTAAGTACGTTGTAACTGGTAGGTCAAGCAGAGGGGCAGCTGGCATTGAAAAGAAAGAAAAACTGACGGTAGGATGTAAAGGGTGGAAACAAAAAAAAACATACGATGGATTTTGCAATGAAGGCAAGCAGTAAACAAATTATGCAAGTCCGACGCACATGCTGAAGTTACTCACCGTACAAGCAAATGTGTTCTGTAGGAATGTGTTTATTTTTATCCCGAACAAAGTGCAAATTCATGCATTGTTTGCCTAAATCAGGTGGGTGCATTCTGCGAGACGTCACTGCTGCGTTGTCACATGAACGAAGGCTATGTATGATGCTCATGGAAAAAGAAAAAGCACTTGCATATCCCACGCACTGTGGTACTCGCTGTGCGCGAAGTATTCATCAGCCATCAAGACAAAACGGCGCGCTACGAGAAGAAGCGCGCTGCAGATTTCAGCGACCAATGCGTCTCTCAGCCACTATGGCGTATCTTGTAGAGAAAGCGGAACTTTTATTCAACATTAAAACGTGTTGAATTACAAGACATAAGTTCTTGAGCTCATCGAAACACGCCACAGAAGCATGTGAAGCACGCAGCCAATTTAGACGACGAACTGGTCCGTAACTTTTATCGGAGTCCTTTAATGTTGTTTTGTATATTAAAGGATTCTGCACACGTTTCGTAAGTACACTGTTGCTATGTGACTCGAATAATGCGCCAAGCGGGCCAAAGCGCTGACTTTCACCGCGGACGTTCGGAGATTGCTCAGGGCACATGCTCACCCATGTATACAGCTTTAACTGCTTCGCTAGTAATTCGTCCCCATAAGAATGTTGCCGCCCCGCAAATTTTCCAGCATGGTGAGGGCCTCGTGTGTTGTCGCCTTTCGGGGGAGAGAAGTGACCAGTACCACCATTATTTTGCCAACTTCTCGTTTTAACTGCCGTCAGATGTCGTCGAAACACCTCGTTTTCCTAGCTGAGTTCACGGCCACCTGCGTACGTGAGATTCCGGAACTACGAGATCAGGACCATTCAGAAATCATTCTGTGTTACCCATCGTGATCAGCAAAACACACCTTCCGAGGATAAATGAAGGAAGTTTTTAGGCAAGTAAGATTTACGAAATGGGCTGAAATTTTGCACCATAAGACAGCCTCACGGCCAGCAGGGTTATATGCCCGAGCTAGCTCGTATGCCCGGATGTCTTAGTCAAAAGTTCGAATCATCGAGCAGGTTCTCGCCACTTATTAAATATGCGTCCTGTTACCAGGCCATTCACGCCTTCACTCGATAACACGACAGTACATGGAAGAAATAAATTCAGAATTATTCCTTACGCATGAACGGAGGTACCCGCTGTGGTGGTAATCTGTCGACCAACATTAAGGGCTATATAAAGCGTTTTGCCGCTCCTACGAAGACCTGTTCCACAGGGGTAATCGGAGATAGCTGGGAGAGGCCTTTGTGCTACAGTGTGCATAAAAATAAAAATTAGGCTGATGATGATGACGATAATGTAACCAGTTTAGTGAAGGCTGGCTCGCTTGTCCTAAACAGAGGAATTGCGTCTCACACGGGCGATAGCAAAGAAAGCTTCCGTTTAAGATTTGTACAATAACACAAAGAACAGTTCCTTGCTTTTCTAAGCCCGCGTTGGGTGTCTGAGGACAAAGACGTACGTACAGGACCAAATTGCAGGGAGAGGCCCGTGTATAGTGCGGGAAATATACCAAGACGACTCGGCACTTCGCCGTAGAATGCCGAGATATGCACCCCGCCAGAATTGCACAGTACATTCGTCTTCCAGAAGCATTACGGTTCAATGCTGAATGAAGCTTTAACTGGCCAGCGGTGGAGATAAGAGGCATTTAGAATACTAGCGTAAAAAAAAAATGGCTGTGGCTTAGCTAAGGTTAAGCCCAGGATGCGAAGCATACTAGCTTTTATTTGAACGCGATAGCGTTAAGGAGCTCGTGTCGCAGTAAAGCCGGTGTCGTCGGCGTCGGCTCAGGCGTGCGGCGCTTGCTCAGGCGCACATTTCGTTGTCGCGCCGAACGCTGCGTTGCTCGACGCTCACCGCCTCCGATGCGGGGCGCGTAGTCGCTGCGCCGTAGCAAAGCCACCTAGAAACAGTCTCTGTAGCACGCCGCAACCTTCGCTTCTCATTCCAACGAGCAGCTCTGTCTCCAGGAGGCATCTCACCTCGTGAGTGTCTAGCAGAGGCAAGCGCAGCTGCTTATATACCGCCGCGACGCCGCGAGCGACGGCGCGAGTTGGAGCCCCGTTTCTCCTCTGTCATGACGTCACGGTGTCACATGGTCAGCCTTGAAGGCGATGCCGCGAGCGACGGCGCGAGTTGGAGCCCCGTTTCCCCTCTGTCGTGACGTCACGGTGTCACGTGGTATTGAAGGTGACACCGCCGCGCCTGAGGATCTGGGTTGAGCTCTAGTAATATGCTTCGCATAAAAGTCCGACGATTACGATACTCCCTAATGCAAAATTTGAACCCAGCTGTATACGTGCTTTTATTTCGTGATGATAATTTGCGACCGTAATCGTCTAGCCGACTGGCAGTGGGCCAGTTCCGTCATCACCTCCGCAGGTGGGGCAGTATGAGAACGCTGGCATGATGAGCGGCATCGGAGGCACCTGTACAAGACGACGACAAACGCGCGAGCAGTGGCGCGGGCGCGTTCACGCGTTTACGCCGAGGGACGCCAGCTTTGGGGACGCCGACGCTCAACACAGGAACTGGCACCTAAAGCTGCGTTCTGAAAGAAAGCCGGGATGATCAGGAGTGCGATCGGAGATGGTTGTTCGGCGCGTTCGTTCGGTTACCGGCGCACGCGATTGGCCTACTCCGCGCCGACGTCACCAGCCGCGGGGCGCCGCCCCGTTTTTGGTGACGTCAAAATGACGACACGCTCCTGTCAATCATCCGCCCACCGAGCATTTCGTCCGAACGCGACGGGAGTTGAGAAGTTTGGAGCGATCATACGGCTTCGCATGGCGCGTCTGGTGGATTGGATTGGATCCAACAGGCGGCCTTTTCGGCTGCGGAATGGCACGTTTGAATCCGATCCATAGTTTAATTCTAGAAAATGGCGCTTCCGTTGGAAACTTAGGTTGTTGCGCTGGCGTTTCTAGAGGAAGGAGGAGGGCGGGTGGCGGTGCGAAACGCGTTTGAAGAAATGACAGATAGTGAATTCCGGCGTCGTTTTTCTTTCTCGAAACAAATAATTCGTTGGTTGCACAAATAAATCGACAACATCATCGGTGCCAGCGAGCCACTGGGATGTTGTCGCTGCCTCTTGAAAAGTGCGCCACTCTTCCCGTCGTTTTTTTTTTCTTTTTCCTTCTCGCTGTGCGCGACACCACCTAGGGACGACGCAAAGAACCTAATAGTTATAAATTGCAGTAGTCACACGTACTGCTATTTGAAAACGTGTTTGGGCTTGAGAAGAAAAAATACGTTTTTTTAGACAAAGATTTCATTCAATTGCAAGACGAGAAACATTTGGCTTTGTAGTACACTGTTTGCAAGCAGACGACAAACGACGGAGGTAAACTTCCGGGGAGGTGACCGCTTCCTGATTGGCTGCTCTCTCCGCCCCGCTGTCACAAATTTTGCATACTGCAACTTTGTGACGTTGCAGCAACTGAACAGAACGCGTATCGAACAAAATATCTCCGATCGCGCCCCAGGGGTGGGATGGACACAGGCATCGGCCATTGGACAAGATAAAAGAAGCGAGAGGAAGAGCTTTGGATTACCAATACTCCACCTAACTGTGGTAACATGCAAGTAGCTCACACAAGTAGCTCATGTCCTTGTGGCTTTCGGGTTAAAGGTTGTTAAGACCTCCTGTATATCGAATCATTAAGAGGTGCTACTCCGAAGGACAACTCCCTGTGATTAGAGGTGGGTCAACGCGAATAATATATATGCACCATATCTTACAGGCAAAGAATATGGCAGCTTCTACCTTCTGTGTGACGCGGAGGATCAAGCGCGATTAGCTTTTGACCCTTTTCACGGCGGTCCCGTGGGCGCTGCCATGTTTGATCCCGTGGTGACGCCTCCATTGCATGCCTCAGCTGCCTCCGTATTCCATGTGTTTACAATGGATGTACACTGCGCCGGCACGACTCTGCAAACCTCTGTTTCGACGGATATCGTAGACGGTTGCCGGGCGGATGACTCGCGAAGCTTTGGCTACAGCTTAAAAGCACACGTGAGGGCTTTCGGAGCTCGTTATGCTTTCTCCGAACGGCGTGAGCAGCGTATGCGGTGGTTGTAATAAAAGCTGGGCTAAAAATGTATTCCAAACTATCCGAACTTTCCGCTTATGCATTGAATAGGTATCAATGTGTTTAGCCCTTTGTTCTTTATTTAGCAAATACTTTAGGGCAGCGGCTTGCCACATTTTTGACTTTGTAAAGGTCCCTGGGCGGTCGCTATACGAATGTTTATTTTTCTAGGGCGTGCTCAGTTGTGGTAAATTTCTTGTTGCTGGGCGCAAGGCGTGGAACGTAGATGCTCAGTACGTTGTAACAGCTAGTCACTCGCTCACTGTGTGGACCGTTCAGCTTCGAATATTAGTGTGCAATTGGGTAGTCGCCGTCACCCATGCTTCGGCACATTGATTCAAGTGTGCGACCGTTCACTTATTCTTGATGCGTTTGCGATGGCATGGGTCTAATTTTGCGCGTGAGTTGGTGTGTACGTGTATAGATAACATGTGAGAAACTTACTATATGCCATGAAGGGGCCCACTCCTTTTGTCACCGTATAACGAGTGGTACTCACTCCTGCAGGCGTAGGGTTGAAGTCCTTCCCTTGCTTGTTAGTGCTACAACTCTCGCGGTCAAGTGAATCTTTTTTATCCTCGAGAGAAGCCGTGCATCGCGAAGAGCCGGCCACATACGCAGTCTTTATGTAGCAGCGGTCCGTCAACTTGGACCACAGTTTCATCCCATCCCTTGATATGCCAGTCGCAATTTTTGCAGCTAACTGCTGCACACGTACTCACTCCACCGCTCAATATTTTGCAGCTTGGATGGAGCGCAGTGTGTTAGTGAAGACCCAGTTGGATTTCCCACAGCTGATCACACAGAAGCAGGGCAGAAAACGTAATGGCTCCGGATTCGTGCGCTGTCGCTAAGGCAACATGCAGCGCGCCGCCGAAAGCGCCACCTCGCTTCTCTAAAGGAAACGGCTTTGCGGAGTGAGAGAGAAAAACGAAAAGGGAAATGTAACGAGGTTAACTAAGTAAGGGCGTGCCCACTTCGCTAGCAAATGCTTGAGAAAGGGAAGCAATAGAGAAGGAGAGAGGAAAAAAAATAATACGACGTCACTCATTCACAGAGTGAGTCGCAGAGGAATGTCCACTGTCACAAGCAGTCGTACAGTCCAGTAGCTTTTAGGAAGTGCCGAAGGGCCTTCGCAGCCTTTCGCATGCAAGAATGCTTGGGCCATGGTCCCAGGATCTTTTTCCTGCGAGAGCACTCTGTTACCTAACGGGCTGAGTTTAGCTTGTAGATTACGTAGTTGAGCGTCAAAGTGTGGGCAACGACGCAGAAGGTGCTCTAGAGTCTTAACGCACTCGCAGATATTGCATGCCACACTGTTGGCAGTTCCTATTAGGTATAATGGGAGCTTGTAAATGCTGTAAATCTTTATTTGCCCAACCACACGCGACACAGTAAAGTTGTTTCGAGGCGTTAGAGTCCAGCTTGCAGGCGAAGTCACGAGTTAGGGTCGAGCGAGTGCAAGCGCGAGTTGTGAAAAGCGCCAATTCCATAGTAGAAGTGTGATGTGACGAGCAATTTATTGAAGTTGCCGCGCAGCATCAGTTTTCGAGAGGGGTACAGGCACTCGCTGATGTTTTTGATGAGCCCAGTGAGCAGCCTCATCTGCGCTGTCATTGCGGATAATTCCGCAGCGACACGGAAACCTTGGAAATACAATGTCGTGTCCTCTCTCGAGCGCGTGGTATGCACATGCCTTATTTCGTGCTCTAGCTGATCGTGTAAACCATGTAGGGCAAACTGCAGAGTCTGTAGGGCTGCTTTCGAATCGCAGAATAAGGCTCAATGATTTGGTGGCTGCTGGATCGCGTAATTGAGTGTACTTTGATGATGCGCAAGTTCTGCTGTTGTCCGTGGTATAGTGAGAGTATCTAAATTGCAGAGACGGCGTTCGATGGAACCACTGCTCCGGTAGAGTTGTTAGAATTGGTGAAGCCGTCCGGCGCAAATGTGCATGCGGTCAATACAGTAGTCTATGGCAGCAAAAACTAACTCAGGTGGCGTTAGAGCACTGCCGCTTGTTCATGTGCAGAGAAATGTTTATTGCAAACAGGAGCTTCTGTTTGGGCTAAGGAGAGTGCACTGCATGAAATGTACTCCCCTGAGCAAATGTACTCCCCTAGAACCCTCCTCTCTGTAATACCCTCGGGTCCTGAGAGTGTAAAAATAGCTAACTAACTAGCTAGCTAACTAACTAACTAACTAACTAACTAACTAACTAACTAACTAAATGCAATCGGACCAGGGTTGTCACCATAAATCCATTTTTGTTCTTCCTGCATTTATGTGCCATGAAGTTGAGAACTGCCGTTCATACTTCCCGTTGCGAACTTTCGAGTGCACTTTAATTTGTACACACGAATAGAATCAGTAGTTTCGACCAGCCTGTGGTTCGTGTGCTTTTGATCAGGGGTGTACACGTAAAAAAAGACGCACAAAACAACTTTAGATTTCAATTGACATATAAATTCAGTGAAGCCTGCACAGGTCTGCAATGCGTAGAGCCCTCGATTTTAAAGCAGATATACAAGATGGACTGGATAGTTAGCATGAAATTCTATATTTTCCGGGAGCTGTCGAGTGTAATCGATGACAAGTCTCCCGTGAGCTGGTTACGTAATCGTAACCCTAGGCGGGTGGGAACGGACTGGCGGTGCCCTTCGGTGGCAGATCGGCCGCTTGCACCGTCTTGCCGCCCTGCGCACAGAACAATGGCTCCTCCCAGTGAAGGGTTGCGACGGGGGAGCGCTTGCGAACGCCGGCGGCGTCTTCGACGCCGGCCGGTGGACTGGCTGGCAGTGCGCTAGGCGACGGCATGATGAGGCGCTCGACGGCCACTAGCAGCTCGGCATCCTGGGCCGCGTCGTCGCCTTCGGCTGGCACGACTTCTTTCGCGGTCCCGCGAGGAGGGCTTTTCGTTGCACCTGCGTACAAGAGCACACCGCAATGCTCAAACAGTTGCTGAAATGGTCTGGACATTATTTGTAGGCACGGAGGGTACATCTAAAGAGTAAAAGATTCGCACCACAATTTATGTCAAGCGTCTGGTATTAACACAGCTACGGGTAAATACAAGTTGCCCTCCTTCCTAGCCATGATTTTCCTCGTCAACTCGTTCGCCGAGCACTCGGGGCTAAGTTTCGCTTTCATTGGCGTTCCATCATGATGTCACATCGTGTAGCCTACTTCCGGTGTCTTCAAGCCAGAGCACGAAGCCTCTTCGACCTTGTTGGATCTGGAGGACAATCCCATTTGCTGTACCCCAGATTTTGGACCTTGCCGTTGGGTGCGGGAGTTGGCCGAGGTGGAGGAGGACTTTGAGATGAAAACTGCAGGTTTATTTACATTATTTACACTGAGAGTGCAAAGAAATTAACAGTCATAAAGTCATTACGGGCCGGCAGCAACTCGGACGCTGCGGCCCGTGGCAAGAGGCTCGAAACAGATGAATGAAGAAATGCACTTTTTACTGCTCCCGGTATCTGGCTTTTAACCCTTTCGGTGTCTCGAAGTCACGTCACGTTCAGCCAATCGGCGAGCCCGCTCAGGTGGCGTCATTTTTGGCCAATCAGCGAGCCCGCTCAGGCATCGTCACATTCAGCTCAGAGGGTCACTCCTTGGGCTCCAATCGTCCGAGGGATTATTTGTCTGCGGTATTGCCTTCCCGGTCTGCAACTGCCTTCACAAAGGCGGATGGGGGGATTGCTGCCAGGGCTTCACGGTGCATTACAGCCGTCTTGCCTCGGGACCCACTTTACCTGGAACCGTGCCAGGCTCTGGCTACACTTTCGGGAAGAGTCAAGCAGTGAATAGCTCCCGCTGCGCCGCACGAGGTGGGGGACACCAACTCGTTTGCACGTGCCGCGCCTCGGGAACGTTGTAGATCTGCTGCTGCGTTTCTTCCTTAGGTGTGGCGCGCTTCGATGTGGTCTGGTGAACTCGAAGGAGGCTCACGAAAAGGTCCCGTATCTAACAACCTCTTCGCATAGCCGCATGGCCGACCGAGCCAGGCTATTATGGTTGTAATCGTCCGGTGCGAAGCGACGGCCGTAAAGGCGTGGGCTTGGTGCACTGCAGCTATTCTGCCCGCCCGTTGCCTTGCAGAGGGACTCGATGTCGCAGCTGGACAGGTAGCCCATCGATAGATTTGCAGCGCTCCACGGCCACAAGAGTGACCCGCAGCGGTGGCTCAGCGGCTATGGTGTTGCGCTGCTAAGCACGTGGTCGCGGCATCAAATCCCGACTGCAGCGGCCACATTTAGATGAGGGCGAAATGTAAAACGCCCATATACCTTGCAGTATGGGCATGCTAACGATCCCCTGGTGGTCAAAATTAATCCGGAGTCCCCCACTATGGCCTGCCTCATATTAAATCGCGGTTTTGGCAAGCAAAACCCGAGAATTCAATTCACTTCAACTGAGAAGGGGGATTCATGGTCCTCGCGTAAAGAAGCCTGAGACAAACACTGACCACGCGGCTCGCCTCAGCACGCGCAGCACGTTGTAACTCAAGCAGATGCATGACACTTACTCTGTGCCGGAAGTGCTTGAGTGTAGTGATAAATAGTCCTTGCGTATTCTGTTTTTTGTTGCTTTATTATGGAGACAAATTAAGCAGCATTCAAACTATAACGGCCAGCGTTTATTCACCATATTGCTGAAAAAATTACTGACGACGCAGCATTGGTAGCGAATCAGATAGCTCGCTCTACTGACGTCACACGCAACCACTGTGTGGCAGGGTACGGGGTGAATTAAAACTCGTGGAAACGACGCCGCTGCGATCGGTAACGATGTACATTTTGAAAACCTTGTAATACATTACAAATTTTAAGCAGAGCGCTTAAATGTGTCACTCATTGATCAGAAGGACCTACCCTAAAGACACGGTACGTTTGTACAAAATCGTGAAAGTCGTTTCAGTGTCCCTTTAAGATTATGCGACAGCTTTGTCATAAAAAGGTAGTGGTTTGGGCTCTTTCGTATATCACAATTGTCGAGTTTTTCGTTCGTCTACCTATTGCCGCGCTCTGGCGGAATAAAGCTCAGTTGGAAGTTTAGCGCTTGTGTTCGTCTGATGCTTTGCACATTCGCTCTTTGCTTGCTCTGTAACTCTCGCTAATTGTGGCTTTGTCTTCTTTTCGGCCCTGACCGGTCCTGTCCTTTGCTTCACCTTGAGCAACACGTCATGCCCTAGGTACCTGAAACAATCCGTTCACGAATGGTTTTCCGGCGAACTTAGGAGCTCGTAAATGAGAACGCGATAGTATGTGGTGCACAACGGCAATGACGGCAAGAAAGCGCAGCCAGATCATGTAACTAGATAGCTAAGAAGCAAAGTGTAGACATTGTCCTAACTGTAAGTGAGTATATGAATGTGAGCATTATATGTGACTGCCGTTCTTGTCTGTGCACGGTCGAAATGGAGTAGATGTTTTGTGCGGTCGAAGATGGAGATGTATCGCGCGTACTGCACGCAGGTAAAACACAAAATCGACTTCTATAGCAATTCACGTTGCTTCGTGTAAAGTCGTCCTATGTTTTGTTGCAACGTGGAGCGCACTCAGAACCTTTTTGTCACATGTTAATGTCACATGCCTACTCCAACTGATTTGAGAGACCATCGCGAAATAATTTTTAAGCTCGGTGCACCTGTATTGGGAAGAGCATAACTTACACGGCGTATGAAATGGTCCAGAGCGTAAGACTCGATCTCATTTTAAATACCAGTGTAAACCCTACATGGAATTTAGTTTCGGTGTAGGAGGGACAAAGGGGAAATTTTGCCAAAGAATGTCTCAAAACGGATGGCGTTCTCAAAATCGGCTTGATTGCTTCTTTGTTTTTTGCTGATTTGCGGCGTCCTGCGCCAATGCTACGACTGCAACATGAACGTTAAATTTAGCAGTTAAAAGCTATTCAAAAGTTAATCAGCCAATGTTAGGTAATTAGCGAATTGCCTGCCACGGCTACTCGACCATCATGATCGGCTGTGGTGGAAGAACTATTACTAATGAAAGCGTCGCCGCATCAGTCAAATGTCATTTTCTTAACGCCTTTTTGTATTAAAACAGTTCATACGGTACATACAGAGTACTCAGCTTCTCTAATGAACCATTTAACATGACTCTCCTATCTAATTATCACAATAAGCAGTCAGGTTAGGTTTGGTTGCATGTGTATAACGATGTGAAGTTCTCTTTGAAATCATAAAGATTTATAATGCAGAACATCAGTAATTGATATAACGAAGTATTCCTGACTCCCTCTTGAACTTTGTTATAACGAGGTTTTATTGTACATAACAACTCCTTAAATCGGTATGGCGAATTTCTCTTTCTCCGGAAGATAAAACAAATGACACCAAGATAAAAAATTATGAAAGCTACAAAAATTGTGACGGGATAACTTCTAGAACATCAGGAACTTTGTAGTTTGAGAGTGTAGTCTCGTGCTCTGATACTTTCATCACGTTTCGCTCTCGTTACCATTGTAGAATCTGTTTAGTAGAGGGCAATGTTATATATAAGTTAAGAGTGCTGCTTCTTGGAGAAGTTCGAATTGCATAGTGTGATTGGGTGCGCTTTTAATGCGTGGTCAGAGCGTGGACACAGATAAACGAACGGGAGTGCTCCCGCTTGTTAATTTGTGTGCCTTGCATCTAGCTCTTTTAGTAGCAACAGCCCCACCACAGCTGTGTAGAAACTCACTTTCGGAGGTGCGTCGCGACCGTTTCCTGCGACGGGACTTCTTGTGCCCTCCTCCGGTGCCCGCCTGGTCCGTGGGTTCCTCAGGGATGAGCTCCTCGGTCTCCGACTGGTTGGGAGTGCGGCACCGCTCATTCTTGGGTGGGGAACGGCTGTTGTCGGGCGCCCCCGTTGTCGAGGGTGGCGGCGCGGTGGGAAGCTGCGGGCAGAACGTAAGCAAGAAATAAGAAATTGCTGAGCTTTACTTAGCGCATCAAAGTAATTACGTGGAAGCCGAATAAAAAAAGAACATGTCTTCGTAGTGGCTCTTTGCCGTTGTCCGGTTGCCTTCGATAATAGTTTGTCCAGCGTCAAGGTTGGCTGAAATTTTCTCTTACGAATAATAGTAGCATAACGGGTTTTTCGTGTGTAGCTGCCTAGATGACTCCGCGGAAAGAGGACGACGGAAAGAATACACACACACACAAAGAGGATCCCGTCCGTGTGTGAGTTACTTTTGTGCTCGCCTGCCACGCAGATCAGTTTATATATTGACATTGAATAAAACACGAAGTGATACACAATGTATTCGATTGACAAAAAAGAAAAAAAGAAACGCACATTGCGCAGAGAGAGAGAAGATGAAACCTTTATTTGAAGCAGTGGCTTGTCAGTCGAAGTGGGAAGGTCCCTTATTCCAGGAACCCTCTGGCTTGGAGTAAAATAACTATATTGAGTGGACCAATCCAAAAAAATGTGCGGTAGGTATTTGTTTTATTCCTCATGAAAATTTTTGTGTATATACCGTTACATTTTAGTGCTATTCCGCATTATAGTCAACAGCACTTTCTAGCCGTTCTTGATTAAATTTCTTCCGTCTACCTAACGTGTTTCAAAAGGGAATCGACCACCGTGTTTCTGGTTGGTAATTGACGTGCAAATTTATTTCGGCCCATTCTGATACTTTAGGGATGTTCTTTCGAGTTCTTAATGCGTTTATAACGGAAACTCGCGGCTGTGGAAATGGAATTGTTATCGCACGTGCGAATTTTTATTTACTTTATTTTTTTTTTACTTTCTTCGTGTTTGAAATGATCAGGCGTTTTTGCAGTACTTGATGAATTCATTTCCGAGTATGCAACGTGTTGTAACGGGGCATTCAACACCCTACTGCTAAGAAACCATTCGAATCAAGGAAACATCTGTGAGTAGCTTCACTGCACTGTACAATTGTTACACAGATATAAACTTTGTAAAACGGATTAACTGATGAACTAAAGAAATAAAGGTTTTTGTATGGGCCTCTCGTGAGCTCAACGAGCTGCAATGAAGGGTCCATATCTCACAATGTGCGACGGGCAGGTCTTGTGTGCTGTTTCGATGGAATGCTGGATGCTTCGTTCACACTGACTTGCTGTCAAACGGTACAGTCAAACAAAGCGAACGTATAACGTGACTTGAGACAACACGTCCAATTCGGCCATTTCTTTAGCAACGCATCGATGTCACGATATTAAAAAAACTAAAATGCAGCCTTTACTCTTGCACATCTTCACAGTTGGCCCATATACACTTCGCATGCTTAAACGTGTGTAGTATTTTAAAGCGAAAGGGGCCTTAGAACTCTATGTTTCAAGGTCGCATTGTGAAGTACAGAAAATTGGAGCGCTGGTGCCACTGCTTGTGCGTTCGTCGTCGTCACCTTCGACGTCGCTGCCAGATCATTGCCGCTAATTGTGCAACAAGAAGCACAAATAATTACATAGTTAATTAAGGCACCCGAACCCACGACCTTTGGTGTTAATAAGGGCGAAGTTGATTAAGGCACAGTTAATTATTATAGAGTCAATAAAGCACTCGAACCCACGGCCTTCCACAACCATTGGTGGGAGTTGAAGCCTCGACCTTCGATGGTCTTTGGTCATGGTCTTGGTGTTAGTTAGGGCCAAGCTGATGAGGGCACAGTTAATTAAGGTAGCCTGAATTAAGGAACTCAACCGCAGGACCTTTAGTGGGAGAAAACAAGTAATTTAATGGATGTCTCTTGAGCGCACAGGCTTTCCCCTTCACTCACTTTGCCATATGCTACAGTGACTAAATTTTTCGAAGATCACGTGTTTTGTTTTCGCGGTACTCTGTGGATCATAGACAGCCCCCCCCCCCCCCCACTCCTTCATTTTTCTTTTGCTATTGTATTCTTCCACGGAGAAAAAATTCGTTCATGCTGGGGACAAAGCACTGACTGAAAGTGATATTGCGGCCACACTGACCGGCCTAAACGTTTGCATCGTATCCCTGAACTGACTAAACAAAAGAGAAAACGAACGAAAAATGCATGCGACCCGTATCAGGAAGCAGAGAAAGTTCTTTATAAAATAGTGTGGTGCCCTCTCGTCAGCGAGTGGAACAGCGGAACAGGCAAACCATCATTGTCTGCGAAGGTGCACAAGTGCATTTGCGAATTCGCGAGTTTTCCATTCTACCGTGGCTTCCACGCGGGACGCAACCTGTCGCCATCTCATGCTGTGAACGAGCGTCAGCACTGCTAAGTGATGTGCAAAAGTGTCGAATTAGTTTTATAAGGCTTACAATTCGTATCTCAGTTTAAGTTCGCAAATAGGATCGTTTTCTACCGTAGTTTCTAATGCACGAATCACCCTTCACGCAACATAAACGTTTACCAGTTCGTTTGAAGCATGTGTCGTTATCGGATTGCTTGTGTCACTTATATCTAAAGTTGCACCTTGGCACATGTCCGGGTTTCGTAAAATACCCCGAAGCTTATGTCAGCTACGTACATACATCTTCTAAACCGCTTGCACCTGGCTTTCAGCAACTTCGGTGTCCTGAAAAGTACAGAAATTACATTGGGTGTCCAGAAAAATTATGAATTGTCTTGGAGGTCCAGGTCTTCTATAGTGTTTCCAGGGATTTATTAAATGCGTTCGTGCTCACATAGCCAATACATTGCATGTAATATGGGTTTTAAGTTAACGACAGGTATAATATGTAGGTTTCAGTCTTATCAGGGAGCCCCAATTGTTTCCTCAACCTATGTGCCCTTGGCGACTGAATCACCTGCGCTGCACACTCTTTGTAATTCCTCCGAAATGCGAAGAACTATGAAATTACCATATTTATTTCATCTGCATCAGGTGTCATGCGGAGCCCGCCACAGTGGTTCATGACGGGTGTGCAATTCGCTTTCAGAACGACACTTTGAGTGAAAGGTTGAGTTTATCGCCACTACGTAGTGTCTTTTTGTTCCACGTAATCACTAAAGAAAAGTCGGAGGTCTGCCGTGAATCTGTCAAAGTGGCTCATGACGGGCATGCATTCGCTTCCAGAACGACTCTTTCAGTGAAAGGTTGAGTTATCGCCACACGTAGTTGCTTTTCCTTCCACGTACTCACTAAAGAAAAGTCGGAGGTCTGCCGTATATCTGTCCGACTATTGCATCTTGGCACGCAATGCCTTGCGTCTTGTGTGCACTGTAGTGCATGTTGCACGGAATACTACTGTACGATGGCCTGAAGTCATTCAACGGCTATCGATGGGGCTGGCTACAGTGGCGTAGCTAGGTCGTCTGGCACCCAAGGCCCATAGGTCTTCTGTCACCACCCCCCCCCTCCCCCTAATGTAGTCGAGGAAGGCGAGGATATCGACAATTTCCGGGTTTCAGCACTAGTACCGCCGCCTTGGATACCGATCACGTTCCCCGGGTCCCCCTCTCCTTCGCTTTCTTTCCCAGAGATCGCGAATGCAGCAAATATACACGCTGTTTTTCCTGCGCCAAATAACACAGGGTGCTGCACTGATAACGTGTAATAAGCCCATGTGCACATCTTCTGTCAGACTGTAAGGCTTAGCAGCCAATACAAATGCGGCATCGTGGAAAACATGACTTACGTCACAAGTAACAATAGATATCTTTATAATAAAGTTTTAATTACCAATTTTAGCGCCAATATTGCATTTGCGAAATTGAAGCTCGACATTCATATCTTGCCCAACAACAACATCACAAAAATCGTCGCAGGTACTATGGCACGCAGTATTTTGTCTGTGGGCAGCCCTGAACGAAAACTAAATTGTTTGTCAGTGACGCTGATCTCCCCACCCTATTAGAAAACGCTGCCTGCCTCCCCGCTGCGCGGGCGCCAATGCTATGACAATTACGAGTTCTCTTCATTCTGATCAATAAAGCCTCGTTTTCATCTGCTGCTATACAGACAAACGTGATTATCCGAGCTGCGGTACCACCGCAAGATTGCGAACAGAATAGAGCACGCTTCGCGTCGATTCTTGGCGCGCCATAAAAAAAGAACGAAAAGGCCGCGATGAAGCCCGTGCCAGTGAAAGCTTGCGCTACTGTTGGTCTGCACTCGCAATGGAGAGGATTAAGGGATCAACGTCACTGGTCCACTATTTCATATTTCTTTCGCTGCTGCCATATACTGGGTGCCGCCCGCAGTGCCAAAGTACTGTAGGTTGTAGCACCCAAAACGATTTTGTTTAAGAAGTTTTTGTTGAGTGAATAATATGACTTTTAGTCCTCGATTCTCGAATTGAAGTGCTTCCTATATAAGCACTAATTACGGGATTATTAGGGATATGGTTATTACTTATCTGCCATATTTTTCGCGCTACCGAGTTCCCAGTAATCACAAAAAGACATTAACTTCATAGGATCTCGATCGCGAAATATCCTTACAATATTCACCTTTTTATCAAAATAAAATTCTGTGCAGCTGATACAGACACTGTACTTGTGACATGAAGTCACACAACAACAACAGTTTTCTGAAACTTTCGGGGTAAGAAGGAAAGCGTGAAACATAACGGCAGGTTTCGCAACATCTTCTCGGAGCGAGCGCGAGAGGGGAAGTAAAAGCGAGCCGGACATCGCGGCGGGCCCGCGACTACAGCCTGTCGAGTCATACGCCGCCAAACTCTTCGGCCGATCCGAGTCTGAAGACGATCCAGAGAATCCCATTCGCGACTTTTTACGGCCCCACTTATGCAACGTCGCTCTCAACGAACGCTTCGCCGTAAACGCGAGCGCCGGGAGCGCTGGTTGAACGCCCTCTTGCTGCTGTCTTTGTTCGTCTTCGCTGCGCGTTCTGAACGGAAGAGGGACCCAAGAGCCCCAACGCCGCACTACGCCTCACTGTATGTTTAGCGACTCCTGCTCCCAGCATGAACGCACAGCACGAACGCACACCACATGAAACGTTTCACTAAGGCGAATAGTTTAGCGACCATTTCGCGAATTAAATTTTTTAGCTCGCACATTCGTGAAATTAGTTCGTGGGGTGTTGATAGAGCTGCAGCCGACAATTCTGCGGCGCAACGCATCGATTGCATGAGCTCTGGCTACTGGATACCGGAGCATTCTTTGCAATTTGCGCCCAGTCAAGCCGGTGGAAAGAGGAGTGTCTTCAGGCGTATATGACCCCCCTCCCCTCCCCCCACTGGCCCCTTGCGACCGGGGCCCACGGCCCCCCGGCACCTCCCCCCCCCCCCCCTGTTGCTACGCCACTGGCTGTCTATCATGTCCCGCAATGTTGCATACGCTGAGGGCGTGCAAGAATAAAGAGCAGAATTTGTTTGGGCCACTTTTAGGTTCTTAGCTCCTACCCTGCGAACATTATATGCTCTTGACACGTGCGGGCACACTTATGCCGTCTCGAGATTCATTGATAACTATGCATTTATACCAAAGCGGAGCTCTTGTTCCCCAGCTAACTTCAACAATATCTCAAAGGGCAAAAGACACGAGTTTTATCGAGACGCCGCTTGTGATGTTCCTAATGATTTACGTCAGTGGTAGAGAATAAAGCAGCATGCGTTTTGGTGGCCAGAATATGATAAACATTATGATGACAATAAAAAAAACGTAATTTAATTCTTCATGCACTGTCACAAAACGTGTCCCGATTTCTTGGTGTTTTAAGTAGAGGGTTTGTCTAGGTTTTGTAAGTGTTCTTGTCCAGGTTCTCCCAACTCTAGTTATGCCATGTACACTCGGAAGGCAAAGTAAGCACGATTTCTTGGGTTCATCCTAGCATTTCTGCGCATCACTTCACGTTGAAGGCAATACGATCTACACAAACAGTTTGCTTCGTCCGTAAGCTGTTGTGCTTAAGGACATCTTGAACAGTCCACTCTATTTCAAAGGTCCATCAGCTGTGACCAAGTGGCTGAAGGCTAAACGGTGTTAAGGTGACTTTAAGTGATGCATTCAAAGGCGTAGCCAAGGGAGCAAAATGGGGGGAGGGGGGCACCCGAACCCGAAATTATGGGGTTTTACTGGCCAAAACCGCTTCCTGATTATGTGGCATGCGGAATGGAGGCCTATGGAAATTTCGACCACCTGGGGTTCTTTAACGTGCACCTAAATCTAAGTACACGGTGTTTTCGCATTTCACCCCCATTGAAATGCGGCCGCCGATTTACTGTTGGCAGGCAGTTCTCTCAAAGATTGGCCAATTGAGGTATACATGCCGAAGCTGACTGGCTTCAACGGCCCTACTTTTCTATAGTACTAACTTCATACTAATTTAATAAGTTTCGAGAGGAGTAACAAAATGCAACTATGTTTTGAATACGGAGAATATCGTTTATTATTGGCCACTTCTTCAGCTATGCGTGTTGCGAGTCAAGAGCAAAGTGGCAACTTCTCCATGAAATGTGAATGCAAATCTGCAGCTTTTGTTTCATTGGACAGCTACGAGGGCAAATATTAGGCAGAGCATCCGAGCCTACGAAGTTTCAGATTAGTTTGAGTAAATAATAATTGTTTAATTAATAGTAACATGACAACCTAAATTGCAACAGTAGTGTACAAGAAAAAAAGACAGGTATACCAGTAATCTGGAATCGAAATCACGCAGTCTTTTACCCCCAATTGGAGGGGAAAAAGACACTGCGCAAAGGCCGCACCAGCCAGCGCGATTGCTTCGCCCTCTGGGGAGAGAGGGTCGCACCATCACCCTTTATGTTGCGCAATTTTCCGTTAGGTGGCGGCACCTGCACATATGCTTTATGGTGTCATTTGCTTGTCTTCACGTGTAAGCGATGTAGGGAACTGACGAGGCAATTTTTAAATATCAACCAACAAAATTCGCACGAAGGGTGCTGCCGGATAAAGAAAATGAAATAAACATTGGCTCGAGAGCACAGCGACGCTAACCTATCTACGCTGACTGCTATACGCATAGTTTCATTTAAGGGCAGAGCGGCAGTGAAACCAGTGAAACCTCGCCGAGAGCTAATACTGAAAATCGAAAATCGTAAAATCCATGCTCTGAGACAGTCGGCCCAGCATGCTTGCATCCACTGCTTTATTGGCTTTGCGGTGTTGCCTCTGTTCCGCGTAATCGCTTGCGGGCTTGTTTGATTTGCTCGCTCGAGGCTGCGACGGTCGCATTCTGTTGCCGGCGCAATGCAAGAGCGCTCCTGTGGCAAGCATTGGGTGCGCGTTAAAACAGCGTCTCAGCACGACTTTTTTTTTTTGTTCTGGTTTTAGTTTTGTTGCGCTGAAAAACGTTCCGTTCCAGTTCTGCTCCGGGACAAAAAAAAAAAAAAAAGAAAGAATCCATTACGGTTCATAACCATTTTCGTTCGCACGCAAAAATTTTCGAAGCAAAGTAACGTTAAAAAGACGGGGAGGACGCTTAAGCTTCGCGTTTAAGAGTGGAACGCAGTAGCATTCAAAGATTCCTGACCGATTCTCAGGCTTCCGGGAAGCTGCAGCTTTTACGTAATCGTAATGATTACCGGGATTTCGCTGGCGGCGAAATCTGGGCAGGAAGGCAAGATTACTGGCAGAAACGTGGCCTCTTGGGTGGGACCACCTTCTGTTATTGTTTCGCACTTTCGATATTCAGTCTCAGAAAATTTAACGTAAGAGACATGCGTTGTCGGTGTTTTCTTTCATAGCATTTGTTTTTGGGCTGTCATTCTCCAAATTCTGAGGAATAACATTGTAAAGGACGTAAGACAACGTATGAGAAACTTTAGTTCTAGATGAAGAACTTGAGTGCGTTATGGGATATGCGTGGTTCGGGAGGATTTTCTCGACCGCGGACACCGGCGCCTAGGCCGACACCGGATTTTCTGCCACACGGGGCCCTTAACGATACCTCGTCAAAACATAGTATTTATTTTCTCAAAAAGTTAACCTTAAACGATTTAACAAAACTTGTTGCTGAGCTAGTTGATTCATCACTTAAAAACAAAGGTTACAGCGCTAAGCAGACGAGGACGAAATGAGAGACAAACGGCACATACGGGCGCCAACGTCAAACTGTTTATTCACAAGAACATACGCAATATTATACAAGAAACCTACGTAAAAACTAATCACAGTAGAGATAAGCAGGGCTCACATGATCGTAGGCAAATGATCTGTACTGAATTAGTATGCCCGGCACTTATGAGCACGCGCCCTTTACCGACGTAATCCGAGAATCCAACAAAACGTGGCACCTGCACGTTCTGATCTCAGCAGCGATTATAGGCTGTCATTTATGCATAACATTTCTTTTTCACTAAATGCTAGTAACGGCATGGTAAAGCACTTATTTCCTGCTCTTTCTATGAAGAAAGCCTCGGTTTTCTCCCTTTCAGTGCAGTTTCTTGCTTTCCTTTGAAAGGTCGTTCTGTCGAGGATTGGCATACAACCACAGCGCTGGCATTGGCCTGCCAAGTGGCCGCCCATGTTGCTGTTGCCCGCCAAGCTGTGCTCTCTCACTCGATCGTTGAAGAATCGGCCCGTTTGTCCAATATACACCTTGCAGAAAGCAAGAAACCGCACTGAAAGGGGGATAATCGAGTCTTTCTTCATAAGAAGAGCAGGAAATAAGTGCGTTAGCATGCCGTCACTACGATTTAGACAGAAAGAAATGTCATCCATATATGATACCCTATAATCGCTGCTGAGATCAGAATGTGCAGCTGGCATATTTGGTTAGATTCTCGGATTACGCCTGTAATGCACGCGTGCTAATAAGTACCGGCCATGATAATTCAGTGCAGATCAGTGGCTTACGAGCAGTGTTGACTCCCATGACCCATGCTTATCTCTACTTTGATTAGTTTTCACCTAGGTTTCTTGTATAAGATTGCGTGGGTTCTGGTGAATAAACAGTTGAAAGTTGGCGCCCATATTTGTCGCTTGTGTCTTGCTTCATGCTCGTCTGCTTAGCGCCGTAACCTTTTTTTTTAGACCTTAAACGAACATGAAGGAACAATAAAATTTCAGCTATGAAACGCTGTACCCGCAAAAAACGAAACGATAAGCTCTTCAGCGCGCGAGCTCTGGGTTTTGCTACGAAGCCCATCTGCTAGCGCACCGAGTGCCAAACTCAGATTAGTGGAGCGCTCGACCTGCTATCGCTAGCCCTACCCCTGCTTGAAATATGCGCGTTAATTCTGACGTTGCCTGAAGTCAGTTGTTTCAGATTGCCGACTCTCGCCTTGAACAAAAACCAATTAAAAATATTTCGGTTTAGTTCAGGAACAAAATAATAAAGAACGTTTCGGGTACGTTTTCGTTTCGGGCGAAAATATAGCGCTTTTTTTTTCTTTTATCGTTTCGGTTTTCTTTTCGTTCTTACACACTGCGTTAAACATCCCAGGTAGTGAAAGTTATTCCAGGGTCCGCTACTAGCGCGTGCCTCGTAATGAGATTGTGGTGTTGGATAATAAAATTGCATAATTTATTGTAATTTTAATTCGAATTGCTATTCCGCTATGAAAAGGGGAAGCCCAGAACGCTTACGCTTCCTACGAGAATTGATGCTATATGAAATCGTGGTGGTTTATTAAACATTTAAGTACAGGAGGAGCTTGGCGTTCTAGATACTTATTCGTCATTGATAATGACGCAGTGTGTCTGCGGTGTCCGAAGTTGATGTTTCAAGGAGAAAGATTCCCGTTTTGAAGGAGCCTTCTTTGAAAATTTCAGGTAAAGATGAAAATCGATATCGTCACATGATTTCGCGAAGCTTGTTCATGGCATTTGCGGAATTTCTTCACTACTACCGATTCAAAGGACTGACAATCAATTCCCGAGCAACCACGTTTTTATGGCCTTTATGAGCATCCTACTTCGGCCACAAAACACGTGCATAAAAAGTACAAAATGAGATAACAGGTACTCGAAGGGCATAAGAATGGCCAAGCCCGTAATTACGCTACTTGTTGTTGTTTTGTTTTCGTTCGTTTCAGTTAGTTCGGGCAGATTAAACAAATGTTATATATAAACAAATAAACACAAGGTATACGAATGCAAAGATAAGTAAGGCATAATGATTGATGCGTCGAGCCCCCCCCCTCACCCGTAGACCATTCCAAATGGCGAAGAGGTGTCCCTTGTACCAGGCGGTGACAACGGTAGGCACGATCGTGCACGGCACCAGGTAAAGAAGCGCCGGCTGAGCCATGTGCATCAGGTGCAGCGCCATGAACGTCGCCACCATGCCCACGCCGTACGCTGGGAGAAGCCAAACACTTCCTGTGTCATGTCTATACGTCACGTAAGTGCTTTTTTATTAGCTTGTAGGCAGAAGTGGAATACAGTACAACTAGAACGTGTTCCCTCTTCTGGGGTGTCGAGGCCCTCCAAATTAAGGTTCGGTCTAAATATAGCTAATAACTACCGTAGGAGAAGAAATTATTGCGAAAATCAGCTATTGTAAAGATACCCGAAGGAGATCATCGCCTGCTGCACCCCGCAGGGGGGTCTGCGTCAGGAGGCGTTTGGTGTATGGAGGCACTACGGTCCCGAGAACAAAGGGTTTGGCCCTTCCCGCGTTTAACCGTGCGCGGCTTAGCCGAGTCCGGGGAAAAGGGCATTCTTGTGCATGAGGGGATTCCGAGTGTTTTCACTTCTAAGGCCCATCGGCGGAGGCAACACACCCCTTTGGCCTCGGCTTCACGTAGATCGCAGCCCCAGACTGACTCATCCTGGGGAAATGGGTAGTGGCCTTTTTCTGTCCTCTCCAACCTTCGTCTTTCTCGCTCACTTTCAGTCTTTCCTGTCTTCTCTCTCCTATATACCTAAGCTCGATCTTCTAGGCAGTGCGCGTTAACCATGTGTGACATAAGCAACGTAAGTTATATCATATTAGGTTATAGCAGCAACGTACAGCTGGCGTTCGCTCAGCTCGTTTTAGATGTTTTGCGGCGTCTCCTTGGGCTCTATGGAGAATGGCTCGCGTTACTGCAGAAAAGCACACGCCCACATATGGCTAGCAGCTTTCCACCACTCCCTGATCGCCCCCAGGAAAGGGGGCGCACCGAAGAAGTATTCAAATTTTTGGGGAGCCAAACTCAGGTTTTCCCCCACTATCATGTAATCAACACTGAAGACTAGGAAAAACAGAGTCATCTCACCGTTCCTTATGGCGAAATATCTCTCTGGTGCTACTGAAAGAGGCCATAAGGTTACGAAATTGGCCAGCGGTGACCTCCTTTTGAAACTCCGCGCTAAGAAGCAACACGAAATGCGGCCAAATATAGTCTCCTTTGGGAACACTCCACCGACTATTACCGCACACTGTACACTGAAAACCACCCGTGGTGTCATTTCAGACGAAAACTTGCTAGGACTCACCGAGACGAAACATCTAAAGGCTTGAGCGACCCGAACCTAATCAATGCCAAGAGAATCGAGTTTGGGCGGCATGACAAAGAAATCGCAATAAAGCACCTCATTCGGCTCTGGCTTGTGTCCCGAAACTATCTAAGCAGGCTATGTCAAGATCCGTGGCAGGCCATACGTGCCAAACCCCATGAGATGGTTCAAATGTCAAAGATTTGGCCATAGTTCCCCAAAACTGCCAAGTTTGAGTAACCTGCGCAGCATGGTAAAACAAGATGACTCCCTTCCTCATGTCCCTAGATGGAAACTAGCCTCTGCCGATTGGAAACTTTTTAAGGAATCGACTTTTTATCCCGAGCTTTTATCAGCGAATTTATTACAGATGACGCAGCAGCGTATTTTACCGGTTCTATTATTGACGCAGCATAGAAACGCATTCCCCAAACTAGTCACAGCGCGTAAAAATGACGAATTCCTTGGTGGAATGAAGATCGCAGCCAGGCGCGCACACACACACACACATACACAAACAAACAAACAAACAACAAAATAAAACATGGGGCATACTCCGTCAGTCGCCGACTGCTGTAAATTTGATCTAGTCAAATCACATTAAATTCCTGGGAAGGCAGACGCTACGGCAAGCTAGGAAAACAAGCTGGGAGAGTTTTCTTTGAAGCATAAATTACTGCACAGGGAGGCGAAAGTTCGGGATGGGCTGCGAAGGCAAACCCACTCATTACCCCTGGTAGACGATCAAGGCAAGACTATGAAATCAGGCAGACGCCGTGGGGAGCACACTGAGCTCAATTGTTTATTCCCAGTCGCTTCTTAAATATAACGAAATAGTGAAATGTAGAGCCCTGGATCGGAAATGCAAACGGAATCAATCTGTTAACTGTCATTTCAGCGTTGGCGAGCTGAAACCCTCATTGAATGCATGTCAGAGCTCTGGACCCTGAGCTGACAGCATCGTATACGACATGATCAAGAACTTGCAGAAATACATAAGAATAACACTATTAGCACTTTTTGGGCTGTCGGATACCCCCCTTCAACATGGACAGTGGCCATTGTAGTTTTCATATTGAAACATCTTTAAATAATAGTTAACGTCCGACAGCGCTTACAAGTTGTCTTTGCAAGCTACGCGAGATCATAAATCGTTGTACGTTACATTTCCTCGAATCTAACTTAATCGTTGAACCTCATCACTTTGATTTCTGGGAGGTTATCTCTACAACCGACCATCTCGTGTGCATAGAGTCAAACACCTGTGAAACGTTCATTCACAAGCAATAAGTTTTGTCTATATTTCTCGACATAAAAAAGGCTTACGACACGACGTGGCGCTACGTGATATTGCAAGATTTGTCAGAGATAGCTATTCGTCTAACGATGCTTAAGGTTATAGCAAGCTACTTATCTAACCACTTATTCCATGTCAGAATTGGTAATGCTTTCTGCAGGCCGTTTCTCCAAAAAACTGGGGTCCCACCGGGTGGCGTATTAAGCTGTACCCTCTTTATTGTAAAAATGAATTCATTACGGTCACAAATTCCACATACAATAGCTTCTTCAGTATATGCTGACGATGTACAAATAGGTTTCAAATCGTGTACTCTCTCAATTTACGAACGACAGGCTCAGGGTGGCCTGAACAGGGTGTCGAAATGGGCGAATGAAAATAGGCTCAGGTTAAATCCGCAGAAAAGCTCCTGTATCCTTTTTACGTGGAGGAGAGGTTTGGGCCCAGACGCTAATATTAAACTCAATGGAGAGCGCATACCTCGGCTCATCGAGCACATATTTGTGGGTGTCGTACTTGACTCCAAACTATTCTTCATAACCCACATCAAATATATTAAGAATAAATGCCTAAAAACAATTACTATTCTGAAAGTTTTTTTTTCAGAAAACATGGGAATTCAGAAACAGCAATTGTCTGATAAACCTGTACAAGAGCGTCATACAATCCCGTGCGAATTATGGCACTGTGGTCTATCACTCTGCCCCGCCCAGCGCGCTAAAGATACTGGGCGCTGTTCATTTGTGGATCTGCCTGGCCACAGGCGCCTTCAGGACAAGTCCTGCACCAGGTCTCTACGAGGAATCAAATGAGTGGTCACTTGAATTTCAAAGATCATGTTATAGTTTTACGTATTTCCTGGAAGTCCATTCCAACCCCGAACATCCTTTCTACGCAACTATCAATGACATGAGGTGCGCAACGCTATTAAGTCATCGTCGCACATTAAGAGAAGCCTTCTTGCTGAGCCTGAAGAAATAGTGAAGAAATAGGTGTATCACTTCTAGAACACCGTCTGAAGACCTCAGCAAGAACGTTACCGCCATGGAACTGGGAGATCGTAATTCTCGAAGACGCTCCACAAGAACGAATTCGAATGCACTTTCTAAATTACAAGCGAAATACTCGTGCACGGAATTTCACACGGATGCATCAAAGTCACATGCGATCGTGTGATCGCATGTGACTTTGATATGCCACAGTTGGACTATCATTTTTGGAATGAGACGTTCTGAACCCACTTACTAGCGTCTTTAAGTCTAAGGCCTATGCGTTATTGTCGGCTATAACGCACATTACACAAATAAATTTAGAGAAGATAATAATATATACAGACTCAATGAATATAGTTAAGGCATTATTGTCTCTACGAAAACACAGAAATCCTTTAAAAATTTACTTTATTCACTTTTGAGCACTAGCTGTGGAGCTGAACAACGTGTCGTGATATGGCGGGTTTTTGGCCACAGGTTCATTCAGGGTATTATCTTCACCGATGAACTAGTTACATCCACAACCACGAGAGCTCGCAGGGCGCCCGCAGCTGTCGCAGCAATAGATTTGAAACCTTTCCTGTGGAGAAATCTAAGTTATTGGCAACACCTCTGGGATGCTGAAACGTCTAATAGGCTCCACCTAATTAAACAAAAGTTCAGCATTTGGCCACAACAAAATCACAGAAAGTCGATGCCCTCTTAACTCGTCTGATAATAGGACACACATACTGTACACATAACCACTTGTTGACCAGCGATGAATCTCCCATCTGTGCCAAATGTAGTGAGAGGTTGACCTTCATCCACGTCTTACTGGAGTGCCAAGAAATAGACGCTGATAAAGAAAAAAGAAAGCACTTCCCTCTGCTTACAGAAAACCTTTCCCTCTACATCCGGCAATGTTTCTTGGCAAGGAACAACTGTTCAACAGGAAAACAGCATTGCATTTTTCAATGAAGTGCGCTTACAACACGTTATCAGCCTGAAGAATTCGACGAATAGCGCGGCCTTTCTTGAGAAGCCGCTGTTGCGACGGTAGCATCTGGTACAGCGCACGCCTTCAGGCCCTTAGTCTCGAAGGGCCCTGATGGGGCAGTAGTGCTCTCGATAGTCGTACATTATAGAATATCACCTCTTCGTAGTATATCGTTTATTTTTGTCCAACATGTCTATATGTATATGGGCAACAGCGCCACAGACGTCCACAGGAAGGAAACATGTACGCACAGTGCTTGTGTGTACGTGTCGCCCTTCTTGTGTTAGTGTTTGCGCTCTCACCCATATGTTTCATGACGAAGCAACTCGCCCAAAAAGAAGCATATCTGTGTACGCCCCATGCATCAGTGTCATATTTTTATTGAAACGTATATCTTACGCATTTTATTTGTCTTACATTTGACTTTATTACGCTTTTAGGCCACTTTACGGCTGCGTAACATGCGCCACTTGACATTGACCGCTACATAGACTACATCATACCATTATCTGGCGCCCTTTGGCCTTCCATGGCCCTTGCGCCATAAAACCCCACTGATTATCATCAGTATTATCGTTGCTCTAAGGAACATCCATTCGGATAGCCGGCAGTATCGAGAGGACGTCAAAACACGTGTTCTCGTGCAGCAATGAAACGCAAGGAAGTTAAACAAATTACTGTGCACATTTTTGCGAACTGTTTGCAATCGACCCACGTGGTTAATTTTAGTAATGCTTCAAAGCGAATGACTAATGCCCTCTCAGCAGAAGTCTGCGGAATGACGGTGCGTAATGGATTTGAGCAGTCGTAAAAAGCGTGCTTTCGATCGCTTAGCACTTGGTACTGCAAAGCGTTCCTTGCGAGGGGCGCACAATGCGGCAGTCGTTCGAACGACTCGCCGAGGAACGAATGTGCGCGCTCACCGTTGGCTGTTAATGGCAACCACGTCAGTGGCTACAACATGTGTTAGAAGAGTGTGTCTTGCTTGCTAGTTTGTTTTCTTTTGTTTGCAGCAGTTCTACTATGAAAAACTGCAAAAAATTTATAGTATTTTTTTCCGGAACTTCCGGCAATTGTTCAAGCTTTGTTGGCTGTTCTGATGATAACGTTTGCGTTGATGCAGTGCTGATAAATGCACCGTCAGTCGATCCACATAAAGTCGCATAGACATGGGAGTTATATTCGCGCTTCCACTTACCAGCAGATGAAATGTAGAAGTAAAACCGTTTTCCGAGGGACAGAAGGTCGAACGCGTGGCAATAAGAGAGTAGAAGCCCTGCAAAAAAGAAGTGGTCGGTCATGTGTTTAATTAGCAGTCACAAAATAGAGCCGAATGGAAAGTACATTTGTGAGAGTGGTATCGAAGAAGTTGCAGACGCAGGGACAGTATTACTATTGTTGCTTAGAATTTAGAAGGGCGATATTGCGGTAATTTCACGACGGAAAAGCGTATGATGCCTTGTTGCATTTTATTTGTCCGGCACAGTAGGCAGTGCGCCGCAAAAAGTGTGCAAGTCCCCGCTATCATCGCCGATGCGTGTGAGCTTCTGGCACGGTGCAGATAAAGTTGCCATTGTACCACGGTAACAATAATTTTTTGTCCTGCCTTGCTGCAGCCGGGCAGAAAGCAAAAACACGCTTTCGCAAGGAACCACGCACAGCTTTATCAGCGCCTGTTGTCAGCAGATGACGGCGGCTCCTCACCGGGCGCCAGGATGTCCCCCAGGCCGAGCATGGAGTACTTGCGCGGGAAGCAGGCGTGGTATTTGCCCTTGACGAGCCTCGGGAAGCGCACTACCATTGGCAGCGACTCCTGGAGGCTGCCACCCTTCGCCACTTCCACCATCACACTCTCGCGGTTCTGGAAGGAGAAATGCGGAGGGCACTTTCAATACTCGGCGGATACACTTCATACAGAGCCTGAACTCGCAAAGGCATTGACCTCCGCTACAGTTATTGATTAAATTTCAGCGTAAAACGAAACCTTTACCGTTTTAAGAGAATACTGAGAAGTTTCACGTGTATGCTTAATTAGAAATCGAGAACTGATGGCAGCTGTCAGGTTATGCGTTACGGCAATGCTGTGTAGAGAGTTTTCATATAGTGAAGGAAGCCCACGTGACAAAGCCTTGGTAATTTCATCAATGACATAGTAAAATGTGCCATTTTGCCCCTTTTCCACATATTAAGGCTCAATCCAAATCTAAATGCTTCGAATAAATGGGACGTTTGTTGAATTATGGAAGGGCCGAGTGCTGTATGAAACACCAGATTTGTATAATTTCGATTTCGACTTCGTTACGTTTGGCGTGCATCATACAGAAAATTACGAGAACAAAAATGGGCGACAGGTAAGTGTGCTTTGCACTACATGGTAGCGAAATCTCGGCTGGCGCTTTCGCCAATGGCTGCGTCCCCATCACCCCGAAATGCCTAACTGTTCTTTCTCATAGAGTGCCAACAACAAGGGTGGCATTACTGTTGTTTCTCCTTTGAGTATAGCGTCGATTGCCGCAATCTATAATTGGGGCTGAAATACTTTTCACGCCGTTCCAGCATAAAGGAGACAGCCCGTGGCACGCACTGCAAGCGCATTTGGGTGGTAACCGACTACAATAATGTAGACGCGTCGATGCCTTAACGGCGCTAGACAGGAAAAGGCGCAGAAAGTAGATACGTTCTCAACTAATGCTTCCTTAGCGATTCATAAGTCGCACCGTGCCGATGTGGTAGCGTCGCTAGCATCGCTTACCGCGCGAAGGAAAGGCGTGATGAAGACGAAGAACACGTCGTACACCAGCAGCAGGGAGAGCAGCAGGACCAGCAGCTGAAACAATGCCGGCGGCAGCGCGCGTACTCAGCTCTTCTCGAAAATTTAAGAAATATTTCAGTCGAAAGAAATTCTCGCAGACCGAGCAGAGCGGAGGAAAAGGGGGAGACCGAGCACCAGCGAACTCGCAAGGAGCATCACCATTGTACAATTTTAGTTGGGGGATTCGATGTTCTAAACGTGTACATTGACAGGTTGACATATGAGGGATGCCATAGATGAAGGGCCCCGAAGTAATCTCTACTACCTGGGTTTGTTTTACGTGCGCCTAAATTTAAGTACGGGTGTGTTATTGGATTCAGCACCCATCGAAAAACCATTACTTAATAGTTCACAGTATGGCAAGCCTATTTTTGCTGACTATTGCTCAACACTGCTTATTTCGGACACGCTGTTGGCGGCACACGAAGATGAAAGCGGCATCTCCTGAAATATTAGGCGCCTAAATCGGTGCGAGCCGTAGCCATGTCATAAGTCAAGCACGCTTCTGCCTTGTTCTTCAACGGCACTGAACCCCCACTGATAAGCGGCAACGGGATTGTGCACCTTGAGGTTCGGCAGGTGTATAGACTTGAGCATGTGGATGCAGAAGGCGACGCCAAGCATGTCTTGCAGGGCCCACCCTACGGCTTCGTTGTGGCGCAATACCAGCCAGGCTAGCGCCACGCCGAACGAGACCACCATCAGCGCCACCTCTCGTATCTCCATGGGCGCCTGGCAGCAAAACGCCAGCTGCTTGGGGACCCTGCGAGTTCCGCGTCACACTCCGCGTCAGAGGTGACATTCCGAGGAGATTGGCTTGCGTCAATATACATGTCTTTTCCCTCTTGATGGCTTGGTTTAGTGTCTTTTGTTTTGAGATAAAAGCTTTATATGGCCTATTAAGCGGAAATTCCGGCGAGCATCCGGCCTTAACACGGGGTGGCAAGAAAACCCACATTACCAACTGATGACGCCACATCCCCGATGCTGGACCTGTTGTGACTCGCACTGCGAAAACCCGTGGCCCACTTTCAAAATTGAAATATAGTGAATTAAGGTGTGGTATAGTGGAAAAATGTGGATTAAAATGCGTTGAAGTGGATTGCGTTAGATTTAGGCCGGTGCAAATTAGAGCAGCGTGGATTAAGGTGGATGAAGTGTAAGAATGAAGCAATTTAGAGCAGGGTGGATTAGGCGTGTAGCTTTAATTTAAGGTGATAACTTTGGCAAGTGTAAATGCTTTCGCATTCAAATCATGTAAGGATACTTATGCGACTGTCATTTTTTTATTCTTATTCGATGTTAGTCCTTGTAGCTATAGCACATTTGAATTAGGTTCGTTCCAGTTCATTGAAACAAAACCTGTTTCCAGTTTATTTTGCCGTGACGCAAAAACGGCTTCTATGAAAACTTTTCACGTAGCCCGGTTGCTCAAGTTTGTCAAACTTGTAATAGAAAGCTACGCGAAATAAACACAATCTGAAGAGAGCGCCGAATAGTGCTGCCTTGTAATTCTACAACTGTTGGTTACTGCGCTCTTCCTTCCGTGAGAAGTTACAAGTACTAAAGCTTTGCTAGTAGGGATGTTCGAATGCCGAAAATCCTGAATCCAAATTAATACGAATATTCTGGAGCAAGGACAACTGAATATCATATCGTATATGAATCATTTTCTAATTTATAAGCAAGCTGTAGATATAGTATGATTTGGTAACACAATAAGGCTGATACACATTATTTGACATATGTCTATAGCAGCCTTCGCAGTCGGACGTCCGAGCAATTTGAAGAGCTAGTAAATGAGGAACAGCGACTCTCAGTTACCTTTAACGCCAAGGAAATGGCAGTAATGAAACAAGGAAGCCGACGAATGCGCCTACATCTATGTCCTTTTTGAAGGAAAAACGTGCTACAGTGCTACACGCTTCAACGAATTAAATGGATACACATATAGTGAGACTGGCTTAAATATAATCTGAGACAATATATTCGTGCATACATGCTACCTAGAGGTGATCCATTTTTATTCAATGACTGGGAACTGTCGGGCAGTAGGTACGTAGCCCTTGTGTTCGCGCTGTAACTGGTGACGCGGTTCAACAATGACTCTCCTGCAGCTGAATGGTACAAAACATCTCTCACTTCGATAAGTGTTGTAATTGCTTACATTTACGAAAGAAGCCAATGCTTGGTAACTTCAAATAGTGAGGTCTAGTATCAAATACAAATCTAAAAGCGGAAACTATTCTATTCGCATATGAAATTTTTAGTAATCGCACACCCTCATTTACTACATCGCGCCAAAATTTTAACAGCCACGTAAGAAACCATCCTCACAGTTGAGATACAGTAGAATAATAACGAAACAATAAAAGCGTGGTCATTAAAGCTGAAGGTACTAAACACACAGTTCGTGGTTGCAAATCGGTGTCAGGTTTGCTAGTAGTTACCTATTGTTCTTATAATTTCATAAAGAAAGGAATTGAAACTATGAAACTACAAGTCCCATATAAGTTATCTTTTAGAGGCAATATATTTTGCATAAACGTGAGCAGTGATGTCAACGACGTTCTCAGTCTGTCAGCTACACTTGCCTGTCTCCAGGAAAAGTTTTGCTGCAATGAAGTGCAAGAGTAATTGGCAATCTCATACTTGGACGTTCCAATGTTGATCCGGTTGACGAGAGGCTCCAAGCAGGCGAGTAAGGCTGCTGCCGCTGCTAAGGCGAACATGATGACGATCAAGTGAACTGCACGAAAAATGAGATGAGGTTTCAGTGGTAGCTGACTTCTAGAATGCAGTATGCTTAAGCAGGACTTCTGGTAGCTTTAAATTGCAGTGCACTTTCTATTTCTGATTCAGACTATACTGATTTTGACCTAGGTTAGTGCACTAAAGGAACAGAGAATAGGGGAGGCGCAATAAAGACTAGCACAAACCTTCAAGTAGCTTTTTTGTCCCCTTTGCATACGTAAACATCAAAATAAAAAGGGATAAAATGAAAAGCATATATATTAGCCGAAAAAGAAATAAAAGAACAAGCAGAGCAAACGGACCAATATTTCTCTTAGCAAGTTATGTTAGAATAATGATGCACATTAAAGCCACACTATGGCAAGTATGAGCGTTGAATTATTGCTAATTCGTTCGATCCCCACATATTACAATTACTTGTTTGACAGCGATACTAACGCCACGTTTACATATTTTTCTGTTGGAAGTGCACCTAATGCCCAGAACTTGTACGTTGCACTGACTTATATAGCTTGCGCAAATGCTACTAATACCCTCAATCTAAAAGGGTATCTCAATATGAAATCGTCGAAGGAGGCCATTGAGTGGATGAATTGAGTTCACTGCTGTAGTAGAGGCATGATCGGTCGAATCATGCCAACCAGTTTAAAAGGAGCGCCAACAAGAACACTTAGAATTGTAGGGTTATGGTGCGTTTCGAGCAGAATCTGCTGGAAAGGTATCTTCTCTTGCTCTAAGCTAGCGGGCAATTCTACGTCTTTGGAGATTCCCTTTCGCACTTTTAGCCATGCAGTACCTTATGGTTCTGATGTTTCAGAAGAGTGGGCGCACATTTGCCAATTCACTTCTATTTGCTTTTTCACCTCAGCAGATGTAAAAAAAAAAGGTCAAGTACAAAGCACCTCAGGATGACTGAAGGCATAAATGCGGTTAGCATTGAAGTAACGTAGTGTGACACACTACGTTGCCGCCGCCGACAGCCTTCATGTAGGAGGAATATACTGCATCTGGGCTGCTCTCTCCTGGCTGCTTCTGGACGCGCTGTATGTACAGGGTGCCCCACGTAACTTTAGGCAAAGTTTAATAAATATGTAATTGCCACGCAGCTGGACAGACAAATAATCACGTTTCTTGCCGTCGCTTGGTGATGCTCAAATTATTTTTTTTCCATTCCACGATTTTTTAATTAGTCTTAATTATTGAACTTATCAAATATAATAATTAAACGAAAAGCATCAAAGAAAAAATAGTAGAGCGACATGAAAAACTCCCGATACAAATTTCTGCTGCTCAATACTTGCTGCACAAAAATGCTTTTCTGAGCAAGAAAGTAGCCCGCAAATGCATGCAAAGTTGCTGCGCGACAGGCCGCTCGAGGCACTGTCCGTGTATTCACGGATTTCCTTCACGCTCGGAAAAAACTTTTACGTAGCACGTATTGAGCAACAGAAAGCTGTATGGGGAGCTTTTCAAGTTGCTCAACAATTTTCCCCTTCACACTTTTCATATAAATATAATATTTGGGAAGTTGATTAATTAACTAGGACTAATAACATAATTAGGTAGAGTGAGAAAGAAAACTGAGTACGTCAAAGCGATGGCACACAACATTACCTTGGCTCTGTCCAGCTACGTGGCACTCGCATATTCTTAATGTTCGGCTAAGGTTACGTGGGACACCCTGCATAAACACTCTTGTGTCAATATATATTTTAACACAAGAGTGCTTGAATATACATGACATGGCTTCGATTCCGCGCAGCAGCGTAGAATGTTTAACGAAATTTTTTGTTGTAATTAAAGAGCGGCATATTCCCAGTGAGCCAAGCTTGCTTGCAAGGAAAACGGTTAGATACCGACACAGACATCGGAAAGTTTGTGATGTATCCCAAATACGCTGATAGCAATAAATGTCGCAATTCGAGCCATTCGCGCCTCACTTCACCATGCGTTATGACATTATTAGTGTACCTCGAGGATAACGGCACTCGGTAAACCAATCTCTACCAGATCACATGGTTTAGTTGCAAGACGCACTTCACGTGCGCCGAGGTGATGCATTCGATAGAAAGTTCCGAGTTCGTGTCAGGCGCACTCACCCAGGTACCGGTAGAAGTAATACAGCACGAGCAGCATGACGCTCATGTGGATCACGAACATGATGACCACCTTGGGAGAGAGTGGCACCGCGAACTCCTCTTCCATTTCGCCCATGCTCTCCGTGAAGTCGCGCTCAGCGGAGACGTGCACGAGAGACCCGTTAGATGAGCTGGTGTAGAAGGAGACGACGAATGAGGTACGCATGTATGCTGTGCGTGAGGACAAACTGCTATGAGAGATGGAAACATCTTGCTAAACTAGACAGCCGTATTACAAAGATATGAAATATTCGAGAGAAGAAAAAAACTGTGTTTTCCGTTTACAGCTGTCTCATAATGTGCTGCGAAATGCACTTTCCATTGCAATTAGAATGTTATGGAAACATATGGCAGACAAGAGAAAAACGTGGGCTGGTGAATGTCTGAAGGACGCACCTCGTTTCATAGATGCGCAAGAAAAAGTAGTACTTCAAAATCCTCATGTTTCGCACAATAGTGGAGGATATTGTACAAGAGGTGCCACGCGTACTATATCTTCTTGCATGACTATGAAATGAGAAGCTTTCTTCGGACGCTCATTTCGGTGTGTTTACGTACGGAGTGCTTGAACTGAATATTTCAGCCATGATGGTTGCATTGAAACGTGTTCAGCTCATAAAGTGCCTGCATAATACATAATTTTTCACTAGCGTTGCCTGTTCATCTCGTTAGTCTATGACTATAATAAAAGGGCAGCCCGTTTAAACATCTAGAAACTTGCCCAAAGAAAGTCTTTATGAACTCCTAATCTTCAATATTGGGCTGATTCCTTCATCCGCTATCCTTCTCAGGCCCAGTGGACCGTCGTGACCAGCGCCTTTACTATGAGTTCCACCTTTCAATTCTCCGGTGGTCTTTCATACTACATCTCTGGATACCTGTTTATAGCAATTTATACTTTTCAATTTAATTTATTTCAGTTTATTTCTTTCTTTTACAAGAAAGAGAAGCAAGAGCAAAAGGCCAAGTGGCCTCACAGAGGCTCTTGCTCCAATTGACATTCGGCAAACTGGCACGTTTCATGCAGATGAGAAGACGTGCATTGTACATACATGCACGTAAACATTACATGCTACTTGTGACATTATGACGATCAAACGTGATGGTCTTAAAATGGCCGCTACCACGCACACTTGTAGTTTGTTTTCTTCGTGCTTGCATTTATTTCAACGCTACGACAAATGGCTTTACTGAGCTCTGTACCTCCTTCCGTTTTATCAGCTGCTCTATCTACTCCTGGCCTCTCTCTAGATTTTTCATTTCCTACTTTTAGGCGCGTTAGGCGAAAAATGTACATTGCTTGGGATATTTGACTGCGGTGCATTTTATGCTTAGTGATGTTATCCCTATGAAAACCGCAACATAGGAATACATCAAATATAAGAGGAGGTACACTTCCATGAGCTAGAGCGCAGTTAGTCCTCGCGTTCTGTACTTTGTCCCTGCCAACGCGAACGAGACAGCGATACACAAGTGGGAGCTTTATTATGCGGAGCATTTACGTCTATAGGCAACCGATATGCAGCGTTTGTAACGTCAAGTTGAGGTTAGACCGAAGTGCATCATTTACAAAGTTCTCGTACGCAGGTTAAGGGGATTTAGCATACGGAAAGTAGTACAACTGAGGGTTAAATTTGATACATTTCTAAGTCGTGGAATATTTAGCATAGTCATGATCATTAGTGAACGTGAACACTTCTAGGAGCAGGGTCAGTTCACTTGCGTTCGAACGAAGAATTGAATCTAACTGCACTGGAGACAACTTAAGAATGTAAAATGTGTCCTAGTTCATGTCTGTAGTTTTTTTCTTTGGCCGTAGCTTTACGTCCTCAAAGGAGAAATAAACAAAAAATATAAATAAAAAGGCGCACATGTCCGCGTTTGCTTCGGAAGCTTGGCGGTGGCTTTTGGCGGCGCGCCGAGATTTCTTCTTGGGCTTGGTGACCTTGGGCTGGTACCTGCGGTAAGCCATGCGACAGAGTGTTAAAAACGCTCACACTTTTCAATGATCATCTAATTAATTCGAATCACAGTGAACAGATATACCCAGGCCGTATTTCTAATATACCTGGCGCATTTAGATTATGACCGCTGTTTGTTCTCCGAGTTACTGTGGCTTGAATGCATACTACCTACGAAAGTTTTCTTGTGGACAGGATGAAATTACTTACTGGCGGCATTCGGTGACAGCCATGGAAAAGTACGAACAAACCGACAGCCTTGTCACCTTGTGATATACCGGCCAGAAATTCCTTGGCATCAATTAAGACAATTCAGTGGTTTCGGATACTGTCTATGGAACCGCTTAGTTCTCGCTTCAGTCGTTTCGAATCCGCTTCTTGACCTTCGGTGTGCACGCTTCTGTCGCATCATTTCCGAATCCTGGTGTTGCTGGTTATGTAAGCCAACAATACGAAGAAGAAAAAGAATATTGAAGGCCAGTGTCTTCAGAGATAAAAAGAAAAGCTAGTGAGTGCGGAAATCTTGGAAGACCAGTCCCAAAAGGGAGACGGAATGGTGGAAAAACTTTCAGATACGTCATTGCACTCTTTTTGCTAGTCGGCTGGGATGGGTTTGTCGCATGCTTGTTTACTGCGGCGCTCTGACCTTGTAACGAGCAGGCAGTAGGGTCAGCGTATCAAGCCCAATAACACACATATATAATTGATTTTACTCGTTTATTTACCATACCTTCCGATCCCCTAGCTGGGACATTGTGTAAAAGGGGTTACGATATTAAGTAAGCTCACGAAGAACTGAAGTAAACGAAACAAGTAAGAATTTCAGGACCAATGGCAAGGAACATGGAATTGGATTAAAAGAGGGGCTGAGAAGGGATCAAATGCCTGCGCAGAGACTTCTAAACAAGGAAGGCCGTGCGCACACGTGGAAGAACGAGTAGCGACAACGTCGCGGAACTATCGCAACATAAAAAAAATATTTCTTAGGAATTCGCCGCGAGTAGACTAACGGCGTCAGCAAAGGCGGTAGGCATACTCACTGGGAGAGTTGCGCCACACCGGACCAGTAGGCGCCTCCGACGACTGTGCCCATGGCGATCATCCAGATAACGAGGAAGCTCCAGTCGAACGATGTTGGCATCCAGAAGAGTTTCACCACTAGGCTCTCGTTGTGATGGTCGTCATAGCGCTGCGCACGAAGAAGAATACACGAGGAGGCTAACTTTTTCCAGTTTGCGTGCATGTGCGATCATCAACCGTCTATGCCCAATAGTGACATGCCCCATACTTCAATGCCTCGCTCACAACTGATTCTCAAAATGTATAAGTTACTAAGAACATGGTTCTTTGGTTAGCTAACTTTTTTTCCCCAAGATCACTGCTGTCCCCCGATCACGTTCTCACAATACAAAGAGAAGGGAAACGCAGTCGAGGACGGCAGAAGGCTAGGTGGAGTGATGAAATTAGGAAGTTCGCGGACGCTTGTCGGAATCGGTTGACACAAGACAGGGATAATTGGAGATCGCAGGGAGAGGCCTTCGTCCTGCAATGGACATAGAATAGGCTGCCACTCATGATGATGAGGAACCGTGTTTAATAACCCCAACCGTCCCCCTTAGAAAATTTTACTGCGTGCTGCCGCACCACGCTTCTCATCCAATGAAACGCGCTCGGAATTCCAATTCGCAGTTCTGTACATAGAAAGCTGCACACATATTCTACAAGGAATACTTTCCAGGAGGTGCAAGCGACGATGTACAGATTTAAGTGCCCCATGTCACAAAAAAATTTGATGTCGGCGCCGGATGTCACTTGCCGAAAAATCCTTCTGAACCCCAATCAGCCAGGCCATTCGATAGGCGCAGCGGCAGTATTGAACTAATTCAATTCTTCAAAGTAACATGCATCAGAAAAATCTCTAAGTACACTCTATACAGAATATAAAGACAGGTAGCGCGGGAATGTAATTTGTGTTTACGAGAAAACATAATTGTTTTACGCGGAAACTAAAAAAAATTTTCCAGCATTTCCACCATACATAGACCGGCCGCAACGTCCGAGATTTGCGCGCGCCGGCTCGCGCAAATCTCGTAGCGCGACGGAGCGGTGCGCCCGGTTCCTTGCAACACCTCCAGAGGGCGCTCGCCTCTGCTGCATCGCGGTCCCCGCAAGAGGCCGTGTATCTACCAGGAAGCTCGCCTTCGTGCAGAGCGTTCGCCGCCAGTGTTTCCCGGTGAACACTACGTACATAAGCTGCAGTTGCTGGGAAGCGTGAGAAGCAGTCAGGGATCTTTGAATGCTATCGCTTTCCGCTCGTAAAGGCGAAGGTTAAGCGTCCTCCC
This sequence comes from Dermacentor albipictus, assembly GCF_038994185.2. Taxonomy (NCBI): domain Eukaryota; kingdom Metazoa; phylum Arthropoda; class Arachnida; order Ixodida; family Ixodidae; genus Dermacentor; species Dermacentor albipictus. The sequence goes on from NC_091822.1 coordinate 88,037,474, forward strand.
CACGTTTTTTTTTTGTTTTTAACTGCTTGCAAATTGCCCGTCTAATGAGCAGGACACACAGAAGTGCAAAGCTGTTTGTTTGAAGGGGCCAGTATTCGAAACATTATCATTGCATCTAGAGCACAGATTAAGAAAGGAGTTACATTTCCGAGTCGTAGACGGGAGGTATAATACATTATCATACACGTGCGTTAAGTGTATGATAATTGGTTTTATAGTGAAAGTAGCAGCGTGCACAGAAAGGTACAAGTTATTGGCGAGTACTATTTGTGTTAATTCGATGTGTACACCATTGCAGAAGTCCCTCTGTATATATAAGGAAATATTTAAAGGTTGTGGGATCCTTCTTCATCGGGATTTCAGTAATAAAGCACAAAAGATGAAAAAAACAAATGCTGTGACATGATGAGTTGTAAAAATTCATTGCAAGATTCTGTCTCCATGTATCAACTAATGAGAAGCACACTCAGAGCTCCGGTTCTTATTCACAGGTCTTCACAATCAATACAGTCTTGTGATCAAATAAAAAGATGGTACACAATATGTGTTGTTTCCTGTCTTAAGCATGGATAAGTCGGCTAGTTGGTAATGCATTATTATAAAAACTTAGAGCGCTATATATGCACAGGACGTAGGGGAAGAAACACACACCACGCGCGTGTAATGTGCTTCTTTTCCTATGCCCTGTGTGTTTATGGCGCTCATATACATTATAATAGTTTACGTTCTTGATGTCTTTAATGCTACTTTCAAATGGCTTGTAGTAAATTAATTTATCACTGACAATTAGTTCAAATTGAGCGACGCAAGACGACGAAACGCACGAAAGAAAATTGAACGAATATACAGCTGTAGGCTTGTGATGATTGTGCCACAAACAACCACTTGCCTTTCATTTTAGCCATTGCATTCTCACTACCAACCTTGAGAGAACTTCTTGCTGGGCACGTTGGTATTGATTCATTATACCAAGTTTAAGGCGCCAAGAAACAACACACAGCACACATTGTCTGTGCCTAACGCCTTTTCCTTGTGTGCGCGTCCACTGTGTTTCTCTGGTATTTCCTTTTTCAAGTTTCTCATGCACCAACTGAACCAAGAGCTCGCGCTGATACACACATTCTCCGTTCCCCTGTTGTGTTTTATGTGTGCTTTATTGTTTTTTGGCACCTTAAAGATAGGTATGATGAATCACTACTATTTATTTGTATTTAGTGGCAGTATACCTATGTAGTTCATTGAATGGATATAATGGGAGAAGTTTGATTATCCTCGTCTACCGCCGAGTGACTTACCGCAATCCTATGTGCAGTTTCGTTGCCGACAAAACCGACGATGATGTCGAGCTTTTTGATAGCCGTCTTCGATTCTTCAGCCTGTGAGAGGAGATTGATGAAATTACCAGGCGGTGCTCTTCCCATTTCCCGGAATCGTAGTGGCAGCTTAATAAAGGTTGATTCAGTTCATAGCTGGTTGCAGCGCAACAACAGACCAATAAAACGAAGCTCACAGAATTCTCGGCACAAGGACAGTTTGAGCGTTAATTGGGAATGCAGCTCCCACACTTAGAGCCCTTGAGGTTTCACTTTCTCAAAATTAGGAAGTAAAACTGTGGAAAAAGCGTTCGAGACGCTCGGACGGCTGAGTTAGTGAAGAAAGGTAGCACGAAACAGGTTAAGTTGGACCTCACTTTTCGCTGTGACCGCAATAATGTCGCTGAATAATGAACAGGCCGGTTTCATTATCACTGATCTTGCCCGTTGTAGCGGCATTAAAGCAACACATTGGTGTCGCAGTGCATCGACTGCTGCTGCTGTAACGAGGTGATGTCGCATGCTGCATTATGTCAATCGACAGCGTTTTTCTACGCCATTGGTGAGGATCACTTGCAGAAAGACAACCTTGATTGTATGAATGAAACAAATCGAAAGGAAACTTTAACTCAAGAGATTTTACTTAGGTACATGGGAACGGAGGAACCTTCCTGTTCACTTTGCGCTGCGCCAAATCCGACGACGTTTGTGGGGCTTAAAAGAAAAAATGCAAGGTCTACCAGGCGCAGGCACATTTTCTGTGGCAAGAAAGGTTCGACAAAATAAAGTTTAAGAAAACTGAAGAGCGAAGTTTACAAAGCTCTAATCCAGCAATAAAGAATGTATTTCACAATTCAATAAACCGCACATTCTGAGATATACGATGCGGACGGAACTGATTTATTATACAGCGCTCCGAAATATACCAAAACTTTGTAAGCAGGACATTGACAAAACTCCCGTAAATAGTGCAAGATTTCAACGTAAGCTGTAAACTCGTATCTCACAACTGTCCGTTTGAATTTCTCTAACGGTTGCGAAACATGCTTCAATTTTTTTGAAGCTGATTAATTATCAGCAATGTTTTAACAAATATAACGGACATAAAATAAAATTCAGGTTCCTGCACTTTCCACAATTCAGTTTTCTCGCTTAATACAAGGAATTTTATTCAAACCGGTTAGACTGAAGAAAGCACAAAGATGTAGTGTGCACTTCTTAAGTAACGACGTGGCATTCACTCCCTCAGGGATCGGCTAGCGTTCCCCACGTACCGTGTTCATCAGACCCAGCTCCCTGTGAGTTAATTTCTTACTTTAGAAATGAAAATTCTGTGAGAGAAATAAATTTACCATTCCGAGCGAGCAGAAGACAAGTTTGCACGGGTCATTCGGCAGCATTAAGGTTGAGGACTTCCAAAGTTGCTCCCAACAAAGAGAGAAAGGTTGGAGAAGTGTATCTGACTTCATTAGAGATTAGTTTCAGGAGAAATTAGAGCTCTTTGTCCGGAATTAAAAATGATTTTGGGTTTCTATTGGAGACAGTGCGGCTTTTTTTCATGACCCTTGCATATAGGACTTATGCCGACAGTAAAGTTTCGTTCGTTCTCCGTCCTCGCTTCACCGTTGGAACTTGAAGCTTCTCGGACGATGATCGGCAGATGTTGATCAAACGCAGGCAGGAAACGATGAGATCAGATGTACAAGAAATATTTATACGTAAACTTTTCTATATACATGGCAGGTAAAACAAACACATTACAAACTTGAACAATTGAGAAACAAAGTCTCACTCTTCTACTGTCTCAATGACTGTTAGAGCCCAGACACGTTTTAACGTACATAGTACGGAGGCTCACTGATCTACCAGCAATCCTGATTTCAGCCAAGTCTGAGGGACAACATGTCCTCCCGATTTTTATAGCCCAAATATACAAAGAAAAAAAGGCGGTAGGGCCGTTGGCCCGTCCCACAGGTTCAGTTGCCAATCAGAGTCAACCGTTTGTTAAGCCACAACCCACAGGGATGGGCTTACTCTCAAAAATAAACATATTGGAAAACAAAGCTCTTTTCCTTCTTCTCCAAAACTCCGTTGCCCTCTCATTTCTCCGTAGTTAGTGGCGGGCTCAGCAAAACACGCCAGGCCCGCACAAGTTATCGCTAGACCGTTTCAAATCCCAACGGCGTCTAGGCCGCAAATGTCTCGGAAGCAGGGGCATCGATACCACGAAGTGCCGCTGTACTCAAAGTTTGGCCGTGTTGGAGACGGACGGCCCTCCTTGTCCTTCACACTTATTGTCTACAAGACAAAGTTCTTCGAGTGCGTGTTTCCAAGACGCCGTCGTGCGAATGCACTCTTTACGTGTGCACCGCATTCCTACAGCGTGCACGGTAAGCTGGCCTTCGACACCACACAGGCAGTCGCACCCAACAACAAGGCTGGCGATTACGTTGCGGACGCGTAGAGGATTAGGTCCATGCTCACTGCATGCAGCACGGGGTCAGAGTTGCTAAGTCCTTCTTAACCTCGGCGGCGCCTCCAATTAGTCAGGGACTCGGGCGCCAGACCCACAATACAGCGGTTCGTTTCAAGGCTGGTCTGTGTGACCCGTCGGCAGACTGCCAACATCGTGCGCACAATACTGACTTCCAGGAATCGGCACACGCCCGCCTGGCACCTGCCGCGACGCGTCACCCAACCCCGCGCGTTGCCTGTGACCCCACATAACACAGCAACTGTCGCCCCGCTGACATGGGGGGAAGTGAACCCCCTCTCTATACACAAAGCACGAGGCCGATTCGTGAGACTTAAGAACCCGAACAATCAGAGCGACCTTACACCGACCTTAATAGCTCCCGAAAGTCCCAGCCCACAGACCGGCGGACTCAATTCGCTTTGCGTACCACGCGGCTGGCGTTGACGGAAACGAGGACGCCCTTGGCCTTGGCGCTCTTCGCTTGCTGGATCAGCTCGTCGTTGGAGGTGTTGTCGCAGCGCTCCAACAGCACCACTTTGCCCTCGAAGCTACGCCGCTCGTAGTCGCAGTCCGTGTCGTTGAGCGTGTTCAGGAACGGTTGGTACTCCTGCATGTAGGAAGCGAGGACCATGAGAAAAAGTGGGCAGTTTCGCCCAGGCGTAGAAAAATTGAAAGCGATGGCAAGGCCTCGCGTTGCGTCACAGCTCCTCGGACCGCCTTCAACAATAAGCGGAGGGTGACGTGTTGACGCGACACGGCGCAGGAAGCAACAGCGCCCTAGCTACACTGGAAACTGTTATGCCCCAACCACTGGCACGCGCCGAAAGCTTCGGCGCGCGCTGGCAAGCGAACGCGTCGCTTCGCTTCGGCTGGAGGGAAAGGGCGCGCAACCACTGGAGACGCGCGCCGAAGCTCGCTCCTCGGCTGCGGCGCACTGTTGCTGGACTATCCCGACTTCATCTGTCAAAGTTCGGCCTAAAACAGCCTGCTGTAAACTAAGCTTGAAACAATAAGTTAGTGATCTGTGTGTGCTTTTAGACATAAAAAACACGTTTGAATAATGAATATACACCTGCCGCAAGTTTGTTTTTATTTTTGAAGTAACAATAGTGTACAAAATATGGACATCAGCGCACGCGCGTCGTCTGTCTGCAAGATGGCTTTGCAAACACCTGCACGACTGTTGTACCATTTCATTTTTTGGTAGCTTATTGCACAGCCAACTATGTTAGAATTAGGCGTGCAATGTATAACTGAAAAAAATCTGTGTTGGAAATATTGCCACGTAGTAGTGACGGTAAATAAATAGTGCCGGCTCAATCGCAACGTTAGCGGCGAGCAATGTCGGCAATCGTAGAAAATCTCATCTGCGGGTCAAGCGCGTCGGTTTGCATACGGCAGTCGTCGAAAGTTACAGCCTATTCGCTGGTGCCCGCGCGCCTTCCAGAAACTACAACACAATTCGTGTCGCGTATGCAATCAGATTAGCAATGTTCGTCGACAACAGACAGAACCATCGATAGCATTCGCGAAACTTGCGATACGTTCAGGCGCGTCCTGCACCGAGCGATAACGTTTAACATTTTTTAGCCGGTGAAATACGGTAACCGGATACAGATAAAGCATCCGTGTCAATATAATTATGCTTGTTGGTGCACGAGAGAAACGTGAAAAAGTGGGTTCTGAGAAAATCAGCAAAGCGAAATTGAAACACCTGTAGCACTCACAAAAAAAAAACTAGAATAGCTAAAATGTATGTAATTCGTATCTTGTCTCCCCCCAATTCTTGATTCTGCCAAATCTAGCCCATGGAGCACCTCCATTATTCTAGGTTGTTTTGATGCATCAACACCGCATCCGGAGGCCTTCACGTTGAGTGTATTGCTACAAAACATTTTCACAGTGCAAGGGCCATGTTATATTGTAACTGGTTTCCACATATCAAGTTTGCCTTTCTTTACATTAATGAAATGACATACCGTCAGATAATACAAGCTTGAGAATTAGAGGGTTTTGATAGGAGTCTTTCGTTGCCCTTTGCCAAGTCATACTATTGAAGCACTTATTCGAATGTATGGGAGCAGCTCATTTGCATAGTAACAGAAATATATAAACAGGTTATTTTCACAATTTACACACTTCGTCACCACAAAAAGAAAAATTGCAGTTTATTGTTTTCAGCCTGCCATGATGTTTTGACTGAGAAATATATATTCAATTTGTTCTGCAAGGCACGCAATAATTGCTGTGGCATATTATTTTATTGCACAACACTACATACAGTAGCCAGCCATTATTAAAACTCAGAAGAAATTAATAGCACAATGCATATGATCAGGCACATAGCATATTATTGCACTTTCTTAATTCATGGCAGAACGACGACCACAGGCGTCCTTCTCCAATAAGGTCAGCATCCATCGTGCCTCCTTACCATCGGGCTTCACACCCTCAGCATGTTCAACCTCAGCTTTGTGGTGTTTAAAACAACCTCAAATGCGTCTTATGGTTCCAGGGATAAGAAAGAAGACCGTCCTGCCTACCTTGGCCTTGAAGCAAGCAGCTCTGGATTGTTTGCACACTTTCTACTTTGATCGAGTCCACATATATACGGATGGTTCTTCTACTCAGACCAGCTCCACCAGCGCAGTGGTTATACCATCACGATCACTAAGCATCCAATACAAGATTTCTTACTTGACAACATCGACCGGTTCGGAGCTTGTTGCCCTCCGAGGTGCGGTTGATTATATTAATAACCAACCGGCTAATCGGTGGGCAATATTCTGCGATTCAAAGGCGGCCTTACAATGTCTTCTGTCATCTCTTCGTCGCGGGTCATGTGAACAACTCGTGTCGAAGATACGAGAAATGCACCATCACATGATCATGAAAGGACACGACGTCATGTTTCAGTGGCTGCCTGGTCATTGCGGTATCTCCGGCAACGACCTCGCTGACGAAGCTGCTAGGAAAGCCCACGAAGGAGCAACCCTTATTTCTATACCTTTATCGTGGACCAACGCAGCCCAACACTTAGGCAAGCTAGCGCACTCTTTTGACATTGGAAAAGTGGCACACACCTGAATTCACTCAACATCGATTGCATTCCCCCGATCCCTCTATGCAACTGCGGCTGTTACCGTAACATGTTACATGTTACCGTAACATGTTACCGCACAGCACTGTTTCCTCTTCCGCAAAATGAGGAAACAGTGCTGTGCCGCTTACGCTTGGGCGTCGCATTCACTAATGCATATGCATTTTTGATTGGAATGGCGGATAGCGCCGAGTGCAATGCCTGCGGTGTCGAGGAAACCATAGAACACCTACTGTGCTACTGCCCATCTTTTGAAGATGAAAGGCAAGACCTCTGCACAGCTCTCAGTCAGCTAGATGGAAAGCCGTTCACCTTGAACTAGATCTTGGGACCATGCCCTCGCATGTCGCAGCTACAAAAGGCCACAGAAGCGCTGCTGCGATATTTGCAAGATATCGGATTGAGTCAGCGTCTGTGATCGAAACTGAGTGACCGACTGATATCCCCAGTGGACTTTCTTTTCTTTTAATCTTTCCGTCCTTCTTTCCCTTTCCCCAGTGTAGGGTAGCCAAACGGGCTCAGTCCTGGTTAACCTCCCTACCTTTCATTTATCATTTTCTCTCTCTCTTCTTAATTCATGCCCTTTTTTTAATTGCACAAAAGCTACTGCACTGAAATAGTATACTAGTACATACTTAAACAGCACAATTTTATACTACGATAATAATCAATCATTCAAATTTTTATTGTAGTGCCCAGGAACAGCTAGAGAGCCTTTGTACAGGTGCACTTAACGAGCACTATGTGAGACAAAATGTACAGAAAACATGAATGTAGTAGACAAAAAAATGGAAGATAGAGAAACAAATAGGAAAAAAAGGAAACGCGGAAAAGTAAAAGGGAGTTAATCCTACATGATTATCTACAGATACACAAAACACAGGAAATGAACTCTGAAGTATGTTTTGGAGTCGAGTCTTATTAGCACAATCTTGTAACAAGCCCAGGCAACGAATGTGGAATGCTACCTGGTATACTATTGCGGCACAAACAAATGCATATGATCAAGAAGCTTTAAGGAATGTATAATGTCATGGACCACCTTATACAGGAACAAAAGGTGTGATTTATTAAGACTTGAATCTAGAGGTGCGAGTTGAAGTATACTTGAGAAGGCTCAACTGTGGTCGCCAGAATGGCAAAAGTGATGCTTTAAGATAGATATCAATTTATTCTGGATGCGTTCAATGAGGTCAGAATTAGATTTGCTCATTGCACCCCCCTCCTACAGAAGCATACTCTAGTAGTTGGAGGCACACAGCAGAATTTCAGAAACGCAACAGGTGAGTGGAAATATGCAATTCCAAGAGCGTGAAGGGCATCTTGTGTAATTATCTATGTGAAGAGAAGCTTAGCATTTTGTCGAAGTACACACCAAGATCTTTCATTTCATCGACCCTAAGAAGTGGAGCATCACGTAGGGTGTATCAAAATTTCACATGGTGCGTTTTGTGCATATAACTTAATGCCATAGTGTTGGAAGCATTTAAGAGTACTTATTGCTTCTGCACCAGTTTGAGAGTGAAAAAATGTCTTTTTGGAAGTCGATGCAGTGGTGAACACTGTTGACAGTCTGAAATGTCGGCACACAAAGTCATGCTGTTCATTTATTAAAATGCTCTTAGAACTAACATAAACCGAGGAATCCCATATAGATTCAAACACCTGACGCACTGAAGAGGATAGATATAGGTCGGCAGTTAGTAACTGCACATCTAGCACCTGATTTTTGCATGGGCAATGTTCATGCTACCTTTCGAGTGCTAGAAAAGGTACTAGACTTTAGGGAACTATTGAAGATGCTTGTGAGAATGAGGAACAAGTATGCTTCCATACGTCTTAACCCTTTCAGACACCACTTTATCCCATTGATTGAAAAGTTGCTTTCACCACATCTCTTGCATCCTCAGAATCGTAGAAAGTGTACAGCTGTAGCAAATGTTAAGAATTTTCAATTGTTTAGCGAGTTTTGTCAAGTTTACAATATTTCGACTCCATGCGAAAACTCACTACAGGAACACAAAATATGAAAACATGTACTATTTTGTGTTTTGAAAAGCTTGAAAAGCACTTATCCAGCCACCTGACAATTATGCCTGGTGCACGACATTGTAAAAAACAATGAAAGAAGTGAACCCGCTACATACAACATACTGACACAGAGTAACAACACCCAGCCGTCTACCTTACCACTCATTTTGTTAAAACATTCTGCACATTATTCAAAATTGCAGTACAGTTCGAATAATAAGTGTTTCAAATGTATGAAACACATTTTAAATACCATTACTTTCATCAGTGCTTTTGCTATAGATGCACGCTCCAGCTGTGCCCAATTGTGTAGACGGTGTCTCAAAGGGTTAAGCTCTGTGGAGGAAATACCATCAACACCACAAGAAAGGGAAAGTTTAAGGCACTTCATATACTTGGAAACGAGGTTTTCATCGACTGTTAGCATACACTGCGCCAGACTGAAAAGGAAGGTTACTTGAAGCATATTTCACACCATATAGCAAACAGAAATGTTCTGCAAAGGCATCAGCAGTGTTCGAGACAACACCACTATTTTCATGAAGAAGACGTAAATCTTTGGCACTCCTTTTAGAAGAGAGAGCCCACAAAGCCCCAGAAATATTTTGAATTATGTGTCACGCTGGCTTCAACACAATCAATCTGGTCAAAGTGATGATTCTAATAATAATAATAATAATAATAATAATAATAATAATAATAATAATAATAATAATCTTAGTGGTAACGTGGCACACTAGACTAAAAAGAAGGCTGATGCCTGTATGTTAGAGCATCTGATAACCAGCCATCTAAAGCAGGAATTTGCAGGATGCAGAAGAGACTTCCTTCCCCTCCATGTGCACACACACTTGCTCAATAACACAGCACGGCACACACGCACACATTTGACAGGTGCACAACACACAGGAGTGCCAATGAAGTCTGGTTCCAAGGAAGGAGAATCCAAATCGCCAGGGGGGTGGAGAGAAAGCTCTGCATGCCAGATATAATCATGGAGTTGTGGTGTCGGGCCATAGAGGCGTGATGAGGGCTTGGGCTGTGCTGACCACTTGTTCAGACGAACTGAAGAAAGATTAGTGCTGTCCAGAGAGACATCAAACACCCTGTAGTATAGACTAGTGCAATGTTGCGTTGGTATTGCAGGGTGTGCTACTTGAGGGGTTTGAGGCAATCCTCGAAGGCTGGCATGAGCTTGTGACAACCGAAAAGACGGGAGTAAAGGGTGCCTATTGTCCGGCGCTGAACAAGCTTAAGTTTGTTAGCGTCGCGAGTTTGGTACGGGAACTATACTGATGAGCAGTACTCAAGTCGTGACAGAATGATACAAGTGTAGAGTGCTCGGAAAACCTTAGGTCATCAGGGAAGGGAGACACGGGACACAAACCCAAGAAAGGGCCGGTGCTTACATACAGTGCTGGTGACATATGCGGAAAAGTTGAGAGAACAGCTAAATGCTACACCCAGAATGGGAAGGGCCCGAACAGTCTTTATAGAAGTGCCTCCAAGGAAGAAGGTTGGACGTGCAGCAGTTTCGTTGTGGCTGATATGCATGGCAGCACTTTTTACGGTGCTACTACAAAGTTTGATATTGTAGGCCCAGTCGTTCACCTTTACGGAATGTATTTATCGTAAGCACACATGCTGTGCATCGGCATATTGTTGTTGTGGAAGCGTTAACTTGTTAATCAAACACATTCTGCGCAGATGCATTAGTAACTTGGTTTTGATTAGATGTTTGTCCTGACTACAATCTATAGTATCGCAGTAAGAAACATTTTAGTAGAGGCTGAAGGGATTCCAGCAGTTTAAGCATACTGACTGCACAAAACACTGATGACGCCTTTTCACCTTCCCCACAATGCACTCACACCATCTACACTTTCCATAAGCAAAAAGTGAGATAAAAAATCAATTACAGTTTCATTGACTCAGTACTAGCTGATTCTGAAGCGGGCATCGAAGCAATCGTGATATACGCTGCTACATGCATAGGTCTTGCATGATGCAGGTCCTGCTATGCACTGCACACAGGGCACATGTTGCAAACAGATAATTTCTTTTTGCAGTGCTCAACTATAACATGACTCAACATGACTGTGTTGTCACGTATGCTTCAGTGCGTCAGTGTTCTTGATTGCTACACGAGCGATTTATGCCCAACTAGCCCAAAAGACGGACGCACTAGAAAGAAGTTAGTGAATGAGTACAGTGAACTTGTACTGAACTGGATTCACATGCCGAATAGAAGAGCGCAGTGTCAGCTGAAACAGGCGGCACGGCTGATTATGTAAGTACTTCCAATAGTTCGGCGGAAGTTATCTTTACCACTGAAAACAGCGCAGAGCTTGCCCGTTAAACTTGAGTCAACCGACACCACACGAAACACGCCGCGGTTGACCAACCCAACTTCCACACGGTTCATTCACCACATCACAGGTCACACGAAGTCAAGAGTGCCATATTTTAAATCACTGCAGCACCAAACGGACCTGAAAATTCATTTCATTCGACAGAGTTTCTCAGGTGAGTTCGTTCACTCGCCAGTTACGAACTCGATGGACCCGCTAGGCCTACGCGTAACGTAAACAACATCGGCGATAGGCGAGTGCTGATTATCCAGACTTCGGAACTCGTAAACATGTTTCCATTCGTTTTGAGCACAACAAAATGCACACACAACAAGCACGGACGTTGCGGTAATCGTGATTCGGTTGGCTGTTTTAGCAGACGATCGCACTGAGCCCGGCGGAACCCAGTGGGCAGGTTGGATTAGTCGGCGTCGTTCGAAGTCGCTTCGGATCCACGTCGCACTGCCACAACCCACGGTCGTCGGTCGTGTCGTCGTCGGCATACTATTACAACACTGTTTTTCAGGAACACCGTCGCGCGCGTCGTACGCCCAAGGAACTCGGACGATCGTTGGTGCCGTCGCCTTCGTACGGGCAGGTACGGGCGGCCATGTCAGGCCTAGTAGCGGAGTCTCCGCAGCCTCCGATTGGTTGACGCCTGCGACTCGTCGCAGCCTCTCATTGGTGCACGCCGGCGGAGCTTCGCCGCGCGTCGCCAAACTTCAAGCATCGGCAGAAGGCATAATCGCTGCGCGACGTTCCGCTTCAGCGCGTTTGCGACCGACGCGTTAACGCATTTGACCCTTCGGCGCGCGCCGAAGCTTTCCAGCGCGTGCCAGTGGTTGGGGCATTAGGCGTCTCGAAACACAGTCGTGGTGAAAGCCGAAACCGGCGTTTCAGGCGGCGCGCCTCACGCTTGCAAGAGATCAGAGATAGACTAAACATTCAATAGTGCGAAAGCACTGTATGCCCCATTACGCGAAAAACTGGAGTTGTAGTCAGCGGCGTGACCGAGTGACCGTACCAAAGTGACCTATGGCAAAGAGTAAAAACAAATAAAAAAATGACACAGCTTCGTCAGACAGGCGAAGCACCGACTGCAACAGCAAATTAGTAGATAGCTGTACGAAGTAGGGATACTTACAGCGGCCATATTAACTTGTAAAGATTCGCTAACTAAATTAACAATGATAGAATATGTGGGCGTGACTCAACGAGGACAGAGACAGAGACATCGCTGTCGCTGTGAGTCTACTTTTCTTCTACGTCTTTGTTCAGTAGCGCTTATGCATCCTATAATGGTTTCAAACCAACTAGCACGCTAACGTTTTTTAACTAAATTAACAAGCACGGCGTAACGCGTACACAGGTGAACATGAACGCATCTTGCTAGATGAGCGCGGAAGCCCTCTGTCAAAATGGTTGAGTGAGGAATTGCGGCAGCAGCCAGCAAATTGATCTTCGTCCATCTCTCGCCTAAGCGCGAACGCAACATTGAAGGCACAGCGCATACAAAGCTATCGGCCCTGCGCGCACACTACACAAATTGTAGATTGCTTTGAATATGAGGCCCGCGTGGGCGCGCACTTTAGCTACGTCGCAGACCGCTTTCAAGACCCACGCACGTCGGCAATGCTTCCCTACGGCGGCCGCCAGTCGCGTGCCCACCGCCGCAGTAGACGCCGCGGTTGCCTGCACTCTGTGTGGAGCGGCGGGCGAGGAGGACATCGAGGCACCCTAGCAGCCGCCCGAGAAGAATGCCCCTCCTCCCTCGCCTAACCAGTTGGTGTTGCCTGACCACCCTGCTTCGCACGCGAAAGGAGAGGGCACGCTTCCTGCCCGCGTTCCTCGCTCGCGCACGCGAGGTCGAACCGCGTTCGTCGGCTCACCCTCACACTCTTTCACTCGCACATACAGCATACGTCCAACACCCTCTAGAAAAGCTATATGTGCGAGCTAACACCCTCTAGGTAAGCTATTCTGGTGCTCCTTCTCTCCCCCTACTTTCATTCCCTACCCCCTGTGCGGCGCGGTTGAGGTGTCCTCTGCTGAGAGACAGTTACTGCGCTGCACTTTACCCCAACCTTTCCTTCCCATCATCGAGAATCTCCTTCTCTCTAGGAAAGCTACGGCGCGCAGCGGCGGTTTTGTCGCCCTTGGACTTTATACGGAATGTCACGGCGACGCCGACGGCAGAAATGCGCCTGGGGCGTCCTTATAACTGCCATCGCATTAAAATACTCTGTTCTGCTTCAAATTTCTAGGGAGGTTCCTGGAAACAAAGTTAACTAGTGCCTTTGAAAAGAACACCAGGTGAATGCCATCTGTGCAAAAATATCGAACCCAGGCAGGCCTCCAGGGTGCGATACGGGCACGCTTCCCGGACGCTACGGCGTCTCCGCGGTTCTGTCTGAGTAAAGCTGTGCCTAGTGCGTGCGTCGCGTAGTGCGTCGCGTCGCAGCCTTCTGATTGACCAACCTTGTAGCCTATAGTGCGTACGTCGTTAGGCACGTGGCGGCGCAGCCAATGGGTAGGAATTGGTTTTACGTCATCAAGGTATAAAATGAGCGTATAACAAAAAAGCAATAATGTCTATTTGAACTCCGCTAAATGGTCCTTCGAATTATGAACCCCTCGCGGGCAAGCGAGTGCGTTGAGGCGCTTGGCGCGTTTTCATTTGACCTTACCAAGGTGCAGTTAAAACGCTGGCGAGATCTTGCGCAGACAAGGAATGCGCAGAAAAAGAACGTTTGTCGAAAAGGACTATAAAGATTTCGCATTCCCACACCTAAGCACTATGAAATGCCTCTGCCGAATCTTATGCAAGAGATGAGAAAAAAAAAACGTCAGCCTTTCTTGCTTGATGTGTGCTGTCAGTCCTACTCGAACCGGTGTATGCACCGGACCGTATTTGGGGCTCTGAAGATTCGGCCACCCCGAAAATGTAAACGCGGCGGACAACTACCCCACGCAGAACGCGTACTCAACTAGCACTGCTATTCCACCCCACCATGCCTCCCTACAGCAACCGAGCTCTCGCTGCTGCCGAAGTGTTGTGGCGTGAGCTAGTTGGTACGGATTATTCATTCCAAAGAGCCCCAAAAACAAGGACAAGGAAAAGTTGGTCCCGTACTCTTCTTCGTCCGTGCTGTTTGACGCTGTTTGAAATGAAAGAATCTCCCTGCCCCCCCCCCCCCCCAAGGTCAAAGATTCCTTGCTGCGTTCATCCAATCGGCACTGGCGAATGTAGCAAGTGAGACCCTCAGCTGTGGGTCTCCTGCTAATTGATTCCACTCCCCCCCCCCCGCCCCTAAAGAACATGCGATAACGTTCTCTCTGTCTCTCTCTTCGTGTATTACGCATACACCTGCAAAGTAGGCTAGCGTCTGTGCGCTTGACGTTCATGCCACATCTCAAGGCCGAGCCCCGCTCTGGCTCCACTGCAGAACCGCAGCTGAGCTGCACTCTAGGTTTTGTTGTTTTGGGAACCAAACGTACTGCGCGTCGCTCGCACCTCCGGAGACATTCTGGTTCTCTATGTGAGTGCCACACGTGTGATTACATGGCGGCGGCGCTGGTGACGCCAACGGCGCGAGCGCGCTTCGAGTGGTTATATTAGGGCGATTTTTTAAGTACACTGGTTACACGACTGTAATTATTGTAGGAAGTCACAATTTTTTTTTTACTTAGCGCAGAAAAGTGTAGCCGCCTGCCAACACGAAGCCATTTTTAATAGATGTAGTGTAACATGAAAACTACACATTCTACACTGCAGTTTCGATGAGTGTAGGCAGCAGACAACAAAAAAGCAGGCTGGCATTACAAACGCGCAGCGCCATTTTGTCTGTAACTGTCGACGCTGACATTGCGACGATAGAGAATATTTGGTAGAAGGACGGTAAAGAAGTGGTTGCGTTACGATGAGTCACTGAGGAAGGTTAGGTAATCTTCCCAGAAGATAAAATTACAATACTCACTCATGGTGCGAGCTGTTTCAGACTCCGCGCTGTGTCTACGCATTGTCGGTTCGTCATCGTGCACGGCGCATTCCCGACATATTTCGCGGCAGTATGTCTAGATTTGTTGATGAAAGGAAGCGCCTACATTGGCGTTTAGTTGCAGGCAAGGACACATACTCAGCCTAAGGGCGAAGTCAAGGTGAAGTGGTGAGCCAGGTGGTTTTCGTCTGCTGATGCAGATGACGACGCGCAGTCTGCTCTGATTGGCTATAGCCTAGCGAACGAACTGCAGCACACGACGTAGCAGACACTACCCAGCACTACACTCGTCTACATGAGGCTGCCCGAAGTGTAGGTTAAAAAAATAGGCCTATTATTGCTACCGCAATAAAACAATGCGAGCATGCTTTTCCCGGCGGCTCAAGACCTACCATTGCAATGAAAAATCTTGTATGAAGGAACAACGAGAACCGGGAACACACACTGAGAGCTAGGATGAGAGAGTTGCATTTTAGAAGGCAATATTTGCCTTATACCAGCTTGGAGAGCATTAGCATACCCACATTGCACTCAATGTGCTTTGATGCGAAAGCAAGCGTCGAATTGCACTGCGCGAGAAGGCCGATGACTGTCATATGTAGCAGTGAGACAGCAGGTAAAATCCTTTTAGCTGCGACGCCTCACCAACGCGCCTTCAGCAGTGTTCAATTGGACATTAACGCTTTCGCATTCTCAACCCACGAGAAATGCTTAGGTGTCCTCAGATTCTTTTGTAAATAGACCTGCTTGTGGAGCTTTGCTTGCCCGCGTGTTAGCTACTAGCAAGCGCATTTTAACTACTAACTCTGCAGGCCAGGAACAGAAGCTTAAGCTATGCCCAGTTTATTTGTATAGTAAGGCTTTCGCCCGAAACCATTGGTTTTACGCGTTACCATTCATCTGTCTTGACACGGAATTCTTTGTCTACATTCGCGGCGTCATGTGAAGTTCCACTCACGGCGTCCTCTTCCTTCTTGGGAATGTCCTTGATGGCGGGCACGAAGGCGGCGCAGAAGAACACCGGGCTCGAGTTCTCCGCCTTGAGCAGGATAACCGCGCTTTCCAGGCGGTTGCTAGCTCCGACAGGCTGCGCAAGTTTCAGTACTAAGACTGGGATATGGGGCTATAGCATGCATATGGCGCGATATCCACGGCCTCTCATATTCTGCGATCGTGCGGGCTAAGTATTTGTGAGTTAACGTGCAAAGAGGTGTTATGTCATGTTCTTTGGAAATTCTAAGCTATTTTATCCGCCCATGTAGCATTAATTCCTATATACCACTGGGTTATAAGGATGCCTACCATGAATAAAGGCAAGCACGAGATGCCTATAGGTGGAAACACGCTATAAACGAAAAAGATGGAGCTACATATGAAGACTATCCAGAAAATGCGAAAAGTCTTGCAAAAGTCGTTGTATAAAGTTCTAGCACTCCTATTTATTTTTTGTTGCCTTCATCTTGCTTTGTATTGCGATGTCAGAATGGTATCGTAAGCAAAACTTCCTTTTGACAAACATAGACCTATGCATCGCCACCATGCCTGAGGCACACTCCGGATCCATCGCTCCTCATTTAATGTCATTTGCATGAAAAAAGAAAACGTGCTCTGAAGTACGCGGTCTATCATACAACGAACCTAACTCTTTTACAATACATGTGCGCGAAGGAGCGCGAACACAGACTTGTGGAAAGCATGCTGCCTATTGCGTTTCATTGTTCCCTGTTCTAACTTCTCGAAACTAGCGCAAGATGCACCGCATCCAAATCAGTGTAGATGTTACATATAAATTTTCATATGCGTTTGTTCGTGGGAAATCACTTTAGCCAAGTCGTTACGGGCTCTATGAGTTATGTACAGAGCTTCGGTGGAAATGAAATGAGTCTCGGTGACTTGTAGCCACGCAGGCCCCGTAATAAATACCCCTATGTAGGCTCGAAGTGGCTCTCAGCATGCAAGTGATGCAGGCCTGCGGCATGGCGGAAAATGTGGATTATACGAAAGGCTACAGTAACTTGGTTCATGCCCCCATCGTCACATGGAAGCTACAGTATAAGTGCATATTACTTGGAGACAATGGAGGGGGGGGGGGGTGCTTCTTTTTCATTCAAGGTATGTTTCAACAACTGCTTTTATCTGCCATATCGCCAGCGAATTCAACAATTTGGTAGTTATTGTGAACGGCGGCAGCATTTCGAAGGAGTCGACATGCAAGAACACCCGTGTACCGTGCATTAAGTCTACGTTAAGGAACCGCAGGGGGGTTGAGATTAATCCGGAATCCCCTACTACGGCGTGTCTAATAATCAAATCATTGTTTTGGCAAGTAAAACACAAGAATCTAAATTTTAGTTATTGTGATGAAATACTGTTATCTCTTTATTTATGCGTACATTTAACTGGTTAACTGTGAGTTATTGCGTAGCGAGTTATTACGTGGAATGAGTTACTTTACGGGCAGACACTAAGCACGACAAGAATCCAACATGTAGACGTTTTTAGCCTAAAGCAAATGAGGGACAAGTGTAGTCATGGAAACACTGCACTCAAGATTTGCGTTCATTACTAGTACGCGCATTGTCTTGGTGTATATTGACTTGCCTCAGTAGAGTGTTCTCGGCCTCGACAATTTTGCTCAACAACAGCCAGCACGCCCGTTGCGTCCGGCAATTTAGCAGAGGAGGCAAATGGTTATTGGATACATGCATACCTCATTAAGGTATACTCGAAAAGCTAGAGGGGCACGATTGAGTGTGAACCTATCAAAGCGTGTCGAACATTTCGCATTTCGTTGAGCATTTCAGGGAAATTGGAAATTGGAAAACATGGAAATTGGAAAATTGGAAGACATGGAAATTGCTACTCCACCTTAAGTAATAGAGGTACCTGCATAACGCGAGTCTACGACTGCAGCTTTTCAATAGCACAACAAGAGTACTTATGGCTGCTCGACAAATATTCAGATAGCGCCAGTCACGGTGGTGACACTGCGCATGGTGCAAACACTTGTCTTCCAGCGATAATTGACTTCTCCAGGCACTAGCTAGGGTTGCTTCTGAACTGTTAGCGCTCAATGTCTCCTGTCTCGTCACATGCTGTACAGTTCCAAGACTTTATATATGCCTCGTCTTGAATAACCATGCTGGTGTACTAGCAGAAGATGTTGGTATTAGATATTATTAGATATAGAAGTGACGCTTCCTCGCAACGAAATCTCCTTTACGCGGGGCATACGTGGCGGAACTCAAAGGGACTCAAAGTGATTGCTAATGTAATATTTTTTAAAACTTGACTACTCTTTAGGGCTTGACGCAGGGAGGAGGATAGAGCGCTGCGTACGGAAGAACACCAGTTTTTTTTTTCGTTGCCAGCAATGCCAATGTGGGATACTTTGTGTGGTCGTGCTGGTCGAGCTCGAAATTCCAAGATGAAAGGGACGCTGTCCTCGAGAACCTGCAAAGGAAGGACCTTTCCGCACGCGTGACTGCAACAGTGTGTGTTCGCCTGAAGATCAGTTATAGTTCGCAAATAAACTTCAAGTCTCTTTATCGCATTCTTAAGATAGACTGGTTTGATGGACACGTGTGGTGAAACACCACAATGGCATTGTAATAGACGCTCGCGTGGAGAAACTGCGCGCCTTGATCACCAGGCTAAACCAGTCTGTTGCTACAACCCGCCAACACCAACAACTAATATTGTGAGCCATCACAGATTGTTCTCCAAACTCACGTTTATGGTCATTCCGATGAGGAAGATCTGAATCGACGCCACGATCAAGAAGCCGAGCTTCATCTCTCTTCGATTTTTGGTGGTCACGCTACCAGCCAGTGCAAAATGGAACCTATCCTCTTCTTTTCGATCGTTGGCGCGTGCCCACTGCACGCAGTTCTTGCACGGGAATGGCATCATCATCTTCCTCGGCTCGGCATTAGCGCTATGATATCCGCAAATTTTATCATTGCTCTTGATTGTGCCGTCGCAATTGCAATTATATTTGCCACACGTTTTACAGCACATTCTGGGCGTGTCCCAATCCTCGCCATAATCCCTATATGCTCTCACTCATTTACGAGTATTCCTCCTGGGAAGCCGCACTGTCCAACTCGGATCTCGAAGCCCAACGCCGACTATACGGCGGATGCAAGTCATCGCACCGCTAACCATGGTCCTTCACTCAGGACTTCTCCCGCAGAGAACTCGAACCAACCTCATTTCAATAAGAATTCGCTCTCTCCTGAAGACAAGCTGGAAATTGCATGCGATAATCGAACAACGGCCGCTTGTCTTAAATGGAGGTGACAGCTACGTGTAGAAAGACAGACAGAGGGAGAGATAAATAAATTTTATTCGTCAAAGTCACACTTTATGGGTCGTAATCACGACTGGTAGAGTTTATTCGTTTTGTGATGAGGAAGAAACAATCCATCTCTTCCTTCTATCTTGTCACCGCTTTGCTGCGGCATGAAAAAGAACATTGGAAATTCCTCTTCGAAGACTTGGGCTGGACTCAGCAGGACCTATTATTGTTAATTTGCGGCCTCCACTTTGGCATTATGCCGCTTGGGACGATTTTTCCGCTGTCCGAACATTTCTTACGAAGTACAACCGCACGCCCTGATAAATTCTTTCTTTTCTTGTGTACTTGTAAATTAATGATTAATCATTCGATCTGACATTACTGATTTTATCTTAACCGATAATTTTACGTGATATAGCGCTAAGTCTATAGATATTAGAAAATTTATTCTTTGTCATAAATTGGAATAATTGATTGATTTCTTCACCAATACACCATAGGGGTTAGGAGCCCCATAACTAATAGGAAACAACAACCACCACCACCAGTCAAAGTAGCCACGCGCTCAACCTTGGTTTGGTTCGGCTGGCCACTGATTCTTCCAGTTGTCAATGCGATAAACATAAGTTCAGAGCACAGGGAAGAGGAGCACAGAAACCGAATGCTAAACAATCATTTTTGAAAAGAGATTAAGTATACCACTTCTGTAGAGAGCGCACTGAAGACATTTAGGTGGAGGGAACTAGTTAAAAAATATTGATATATATGTATGGACATGCTGCTGCGACGAACAACGCAGCCCTATACAACTTAAGCGAGGTAACGTGTTCAGAAAACTCGCAATCTCATAGCGAAACAAAAGTTTATGAATAGAAGAAATAAAATTATCCGTGTGAGCTATCCGTGTGAGCTACAAAAACTTCTAAAGGAGAAGCAAAACAAAGCATATTCGCGTATACGAAAGCTGCCCTCTAAATTAGCAGAAGACTTGATACGTTGGCAACTGTTCACAAGTTAAGAAAAAAAATTTGCATTCGGTGCTAGTAGTGCGCACATCCACATGGGCGGGAAACGCTTTCTGTGGAATCTAAGCTATTCAATACAAAAAGGGGCATAGTACAGATGAGCTATTAAAGGTTTTTCATGTCCAGGAATTTCGTACATTGCCCCTTCTGCCATACGTCTAACTTCGCCGCAGATCGGCCGTGCAGACATTTGGTACTGCGAACTACCCCGAGACCACAGAACACGTCCTGTGCCTCTGCCTGCAATGTAACATGCAATGACAATTACTGGCACAACATTTGTTCGAGGTTACCAACAAACATTTGCTTGAAAGGGTTGTATTGTGAATATGGCCGCACCCTTGCATTTGGCGTGACGTTCCAAAGGCTGTTATCCAATTCTTGCACGAAAGCCGTCTAGATTTGAGACTTCGAGGAATCCATGAAGTGTTCACTTGCCACCATCTTCACTATCATCATCACCTTCCTCTGTCTCTGCTTCCCTTTCATTTCCTGAATAATGAGTAGCAGGTCTGAACTTCGATTCAGGACGACCACGCAGTTTTTATATCATAATAAATATGTCTCTCTCTCTCTCTATTCCAGGAGTGCACCAGTGTAATTGGCAGCATTTTCAAATAATATCATGATAATGGGCACCATTGTGTGTCTTCGCTGCCGGGGTCATTTTCTGCTGCGTTTCATTCGCCCTTCCGTTTCATGTCCTCCCGAAACCGTAGCGCCATCTAGGTTTGAATATGTTAATTTTTGTACGCTTACCACCAACTGCGTGTGGGACGCACCAGCCTCCGACGCGAACCTCAGCCAGGATGGCAGTGTTGATGTTGTTGCTGCCTCAAAGCATGGCTATGGTTAATACATGTATTTGTCTCAAGTTCGTCATTCTTGCTTTAACTGGCATCGTGATTTTGTAAATTGATAACCTTAAAATTCTACCCGGCAGGTTTCGAACACATGCTGTCTTGTACAGAAGCCCGATATTGAAACCACGCCGCCATGGATACAGTGTACTAACTTCCGTGGACAAGGAACGCGCGGATGATACAAGCACCCACAGAATTGCATCCGCAATGACAGGGAGAAACTTCTGAAGCGGATGCCACCCCTCCACGAATATGCGCCCCCCCCCCCTCCCCCGCGCACGTCTCTTGAAGGGGAAGACACAACGACCTCCGTAGAATTAAAACGGGGGTATATCCAAGGTGATTGCAATTGCACAAAATTTTTTCAGCTTTGTACGGGCACAATTGTCCATGGGGTCGCGACACGCCACCGACCCTCTACCACATCTCATGGGGATGTAGTAAAAGACCAGACGAACAGAATTCCTTACATGGTAGGCGTACAATAGAAAACCCACTGGAGGAATGGGAGGCACTCCTCACTAGCTAGGACATGCAAGTGCAACTAGCGCTTCTGGGCAACGTCCGGCTGGCGTCGGAAACCAGTGGGGCACTGGACTAGGGGCCCCACCCATCTAGCTCCTAAACCCCTTCCCTTTCACCTTAATAAATGTTCGTCTTCTTCTCTTGAGGGGAGCGCGTTGGAACAAAGGCGAGTGTGTCGGCGGCCAAATTATGCTAGAATACAAGGAGTACAGCAACATACTTTTTTTTTTATTTACCAAACCCACGATTCGTAGCAAAAATGTGTTTGCTGGGGAGATTGTCAAATTGTACGTGCTATTCTTCGCATTCGCTTATCTTTTAAAATGCCGCAGTCTTGTTTTCAAGGGTTCAGATTAAGCTTGATAACAAATGATTACAAAGAATGCTATGCACTATATAACAATTTCCCACTGCAGAGTTTCTGCCGTAATTTTGCAAGGCCGCTTAGATTTCAACAAATGTCACTTAGCAACGTCGGGTCTGTACGCCCTTTTAATACCCTGCGTATTTAGGCTCTCAGTCGTAACGTCTATGCGGCGTTTTATCAGAATTTTGGTGAGGAACAGTAGGAAGCCTTCTCAGCCGCCCTGTGGTGAAGTTCGACAGATAGCCGAAGGGACAATGTGCAAAATGCTTAAACATGAACAACCTTTAATACGTTATCTACGGGGTGATCATTTCTAAGTGTTACAAAATTTTTAAGAAGTTGCCTGTTGCTGATGACATAATTCTAGTCCTAAAACAAGATTATTCAGACAAATGGACATGCACGAGAAAAGTACAAATATTCAACTAATTACCAAAAATTCACTAATTACCTTCAGAATTATTTACTTTACACCACATATTGCAATTGAATTGTAGCCATTGAGCTTTCAAAGAGTTCCCACTTCGAATGAATTTGCAGATTGACATCTCCTTGGAGATATCTGCCATAACACTCGCCGTAAAAGCGCGTCGTTGTTCCATTTATTTCTTAAGAAAACGCTCATTTATGCACAAAACACAGAAATAAGTGGAACGCCCTTGTATTCAGTCGCACACTTCGGGAAATATCATCTCAAAACTGATGCCCTCTGCAAAATTTATTTCAGGAGAATACATGTTGCAAACTTATCGGCTACGTTTCGCAAATTCCAATATGCACCGTAAGGTAGTTAATTAGTGATTAATTACTGACTTTTTAAGCTAGATCAATGTGCGTTTCCATTTGTCGTGCTAGTAATGTCTGCCTCTTCCAATAATCCAGCTCAAGGACAACAGTTATGTGATCTCCCGCTGGCAATTTTTAAAAATTCCGCAAAACTCAAAAGTGATCACCCCGCGTACAATCACTGCAAGAACGCAGCAGGAAAGTTACGAATAGGTGCCTTAAATACCCATGTTATTACAAGGGCGTACCCTCCCAATGTTGCTCAGTGAAAGTTGTCGAGATTAAGACAGAACTTTATAATTTTGATAATGCGGACGACTCAGTTAAGCTGGCGAATTGCGGTGAACTTTAACAGATGGTTGCAAGGGCAATGTTCAATTTTCCAGCGTATGGGGAAAGTCATGGGCTGAGCAGTTCGGCCTGCACTTGGAGGCCCTGCAGACAAAGCGGTGTAGTGGTGTAATCAGAAGGATTTAGAAGAGACAATGTCTGTAATGAGGGAGCCCTTCAGTAAGACCATAGCACTATAGTGACAGGTCAACAGTAACCGATGCACAGCCTTTGTAAACTGGTTTTATGGCGTCGTGTAAGAGCTTTGGCCGTATGATTGTGAGATGCTGGGTTTATATCGTGTAGTCATTTTTTACAGGGAAGCTCTATATGACCGTCATCACGGGATCTCTTCGTCTCTGTCGACAAGACAGTTCAACCAATCACAGCGAAAGGTGCGCACCGCGTGCACCGCTGAGTTCTTTGCAGCACCACCAGATGGCGCTCAACATCGCTTATTCGCTTATTTAACCCCGCTGTTGTTTATGATGTACATGGTGAGGATGGAGAGGGCGCTAGAAGGAAGTAATATCGGGTTTAATCTCTCATACAAACAGGCGGGTACAGTAATAGAGCAGCAACTCCCAAGTTTATTTTATGCGGACGACATTGTGTTGCTAGCTAACAAGCAAAGTGCTTTGCAACATCTGGCTAATATCTGTGGACAGGAAGGCAACGATTTAGGTTTGAAGTTTAGTGTTAGAAAATTAGGTGTTATGCTATTCAATGAAAACAGTGAACAGACAGTGGAGATACAGGGCCAAGAAATACCTCGGGTAACAGAATATAAATACCTTCGTATATGGATAAACGAAGGCAATGGATATATGGAAACACAGGAAAAAACCATAACAGTAAAGGGGAAGAGAAATGCAGCCATAATGAAGCACAGAGCGCTATGGGGATACAAGAGGTACGAGGTCCTCCGAGGTATGTGGAAAGGTGTAATGGTTCCAGGACTTACTTTTGGAAATGCGGTTGTTTGCTATAAATCAGGGGTACAATCAGAACTCGACGGGAACCAAAGGTCAGGGGGTCGCCTCGCATTGGGCGCTCACGGGAAGACTACAAATGAAGCGGTGCAGGGGGATATGGGCTGGACTAGTTTTGAAGTGAGGGAAGCTCGCAGTAAAATTGAGTATGAAGAACGGCTGAGGAGTATGGAAGAAAGTAAATGGGCTGGGAGAGTGTTCAGCTATCTGTACAGGAAAAACATTGATTCACAGTGGACGAAAAGAACTAGGAAGCTTACCAGCAAGTATGCGGCCTGTAGGGTGGACAACACAACAACAAATGTCAAGCGGAAAGTCAGAGAAGCTGATTTAATCTCATGGGTGGCGGCAATGCAAAAGAAACCTTCCATGAGTAACTACTTAAGAGGAAAAAACGAAATCAGGAAAGAAACCATTTATGATAACTCAAAGGGAAGCTCATTACTTTTCGAAGCGAGATCAGGATGCCTTCGAACACGCACCTATAAAGCGAGATATAAGAATGAAGAAGAAGCATGTGCTTGCTGTGGTAAAGCTAGGGAAACTACGAAGCATGTTTTATTAGAATGTGAAGACGTCTACCCAGCGGTCAATTTAGGCACCACTGGCCTCCTTGAAGCCCTTGGGTTCAGAGGGAGCAGTGGTAAAGCAAACATGTCCGCAATAGACATTAGTAAGAGGCGACTGGAGTATTGGTGGAAGAAAAGTAGGGAAACGACAAAAGACGGAGACGTACAAAAGCAGAGTTCGCAATAGGGGATCAGAAAATTTGAGCGTGGTAGTTCATAGTGTTTTTTTGTGTCTTTTTTCATTGTTTAACCTAGGTAGAATATTAGGCAGTATAGTAGCAAGAGCTTGGTGGCGCAACCCACCACCCCGTTCCATAGGGGACGCCCATAAAATCCATCCATCCATCCATCGCGACTGCGGCGGAGCCAGCTATGCGGGGAAAGAAAAAAAGAACCAAGAAAGCACGCCTTTGCGCATAGCGTTCGCGGCAAGCGTTTCCCGGTAATGATTACGTTTGCCTAAGCTGCAGTGGCCGGGAAGCAGTAACTAGCATAAGAAGCAAGGAGTGACATCACTGCACTTTCATGACTAAAAAAGACCCTGCTTGCCAACTAATTTCAATTGTGCTGGGATAGCGCTGTGGAAAGATCCCGCATAGTTAGGACTGCCAAAGAGACGAGGGAACATGATGAGCGGTGACGCAAACAGCAACGTTAAAGTATGCTCAATGATGTCGTGCTCAGGCCACGCCGGACGCAGAGTTTCCTGCCCAAAGCAATCAACGCACAATCAGGACGCTTGAAGAGCAGCGCTAATACGATGAGTGACGAAAGGAACAGCCACGTCAGTATGTACAACGGCGCCGTGCTAAGGCTACGTCACATTGGTCCATTGGATCAGGTGATACCACAGCTTCGCAGGCCTGCGATCTTCACAGCGGGGAGTGGAGCCGAATTTTTTGCTGTTCCTGCATAATTATTTTGCTCGTTTCATTTCTGTCGTGCTTGTTTACTTGTCCTATGCTCACCACCACACCTGACATGGAGGGCTCCTACCAAGGTGAGCGAAGATACCTTTTGCGCAGCCTAGGAGGTGGCGTTGGCTACCTTAGGTAGATGCAGCTTTAGCGGCAATGGAGAGATGAAAATTTGGAGGATGTTTAAGCTTCGCCTTTAAGAGTGGAACGCGATAGCATTCAAAGATCCCTGACTGCTTCTCACGCTTCCCGGCAACTGCAACTTATGTAACCGTAATGTTTACCAGGAAAGACTGGCGGCAAACGCTATGCACGAGGGCGAGCTTCGTTGTAAAAACGCGGCCACTTGTGTGGGTAGCAATGCGGTGGAGGAGACCGCCATCTTTAGGTGTTGGAAGTAATCGGGCGCTCCGCTCCGTGGTCTCCAAGATTGGCGCTCCGGATGCCGTGGCCCGTCTATGAATGGTAAAAATGCTGCAAAATGGATTTGCTTGAGTTTCCGTGTGACAGAATTATATTTTATCGAATATTCATTATACAATCCTACGCTATCATGTCTGCAGGTTGTGTGTATGTCATACTTTGCGATTTTTCTGATGTGTTTTTCTTTGAAAAATTCAATTAGTTCAGTAACGTTCTTGCGCTACAAGGAGGGTCTTCATGGTTGTGTATGTGTGGTTGCATTTGCATGGTTTGGAATGATATTTGCCGAAATGACGGTCGACACTTGTTACACTGTTACTGTGCTCTCCAGTCAGACTACTTACTAGCGAAACTCTGTGCATGTAACGTGCGATGAAACAAAATGGACCCCTCACTTAAGCAAATATACGGTGATGGATGAATGAGAAAAGCCAAGGCGCAAAAAACAACGACTGAAGAAGGACACAAACGACAGGACCGGCGCCACTCACAACTAAGTTTATTTCCGCAACAAGTCTACCTTATGCAGGTCAATCAAGCTGAATCACACACGAACAGTTAGAAGTACAATACAGCAATCCATCGACTACTCAGGAATCATATCTGGCACAAAAGATCAAATGATCAAACAAGAACCACACGTGGAGCAGCACGGGAAGCAATTAACCGAGCACAGTCTGTACCAAGCCAACGGGGAGAAAAAACGAGACATAAAAAGTAACGTCTACGCTTCACTATCAACTATGCAAAACATAACACCATTAAAACACCTAAGGCCCAGTCAATGATGAAAGCCGCATGACTATGGAAATAAGGACCAACGGTTGAAGTGGAAAACAGGAAGAAAGGGCGTTTAAGTACAGCGTCTGCGTCAAAACTAAAATCTCTAATGGTCACTAACCTAAAAAATTGATAAAACGTGTGACCACGCGAAAAATAAAGCATGTGACAAACAATTAAATGAATGAACAGAACAGATGAACGATAAAGGGTCTAAAGAACAGCGTCTGCGTCAAAACGATAAAAAAAACACGAAAAAATGGCGACAAAACCTGTAAGAGCCACTAGAAAATCGTCAACAAAATAAAAAATAAATAAATCAAAGGAAGGCAGACCAAAAAAAAACTACATGAAATCACTCTAACATGAGGCCTAAATGAAACCTTGCAGAAGAGTAGTCTCCCTCTGACTAAGCGCAATGGACGACCTGCTGACGCATTTGTTGCCCTCTTTCTTGATAAAATAGGCTTCCACAATCTCCCGCTCGAACCAGTTTTTTCCAAGCTTCAAAAATTTAGTTTTGTCGAACTGAGGGCGGAAATTAGTGCAGTCTCTGCAATGCTCTGCTAGGAAGCTCCCTTCATTGTTGCGCAGATTACGGCAATATTCCATTGCACGCTCATTGAAACATCGACCTGTTTGTCCGATATAGCTGCGACCACAGCTTAGAGGGATTTGGTAGACGACACGTATCCTGCATTCAGTGAACTTCTGATGCTGAATCGAACAAGCCGGGTGTTTCTCTCGGTTCATGGCACAAAGCTTAGACAATTTGCAAGGCGCCGAGAAGAAAACGTGAACATTATGCCTGCTCGCCACTTTCCTAAATTTGTGCGGCACCTTAGGAAGGTACGGAATTACCGCAACTGCACTGCGTGAAACTGGCTCCCTGATAAGAGGCGGGTGCTTGAGTTTTCGGAGCGTCGTTTCGCAGACAGCTGAAATCAGACGTGGCGGGAAGCCTGCCTCTTGTAGTCGTTGCACTCGAGCGCTAAAGCTAGTTGTCACCAAATGGGTACAAGATTTAGTTAAAGCAGTTTGCAGAGAATTGGTAGCAATTGTACGTTTTACAATCTTGGAATGGGCGCTCTCATACGGTAGCAGGCCTTTCAAAGAACGCGGATTGTACATCCAACAGATGCCTTCCTTTGGAAACATTAGCCTGAAATCCAAAAGCTGGAGTTGACCACTCTTCGGAACTTCCTTCGTAAACCTGAGACCCTGGCTGTGGTTCGAGAAGACAGTCATGGTTCTCTCAACGGTAGAATCTAATTCGTGCTCAGGAACATCCTTCAAAATGACAAAGAAATCATCAACATATCTGTAAATGAACACTACATGAGGATCACGAAGATCATTACTGATTTCAGCTCCTACAAAAGAAAGAAAGATATCGCAAAGGACAGGAGCTACAGAGGAACCGATGCATATACCTTTCTTCTTCACATAAAACTTTCCTGCAAACAAAATGGCGGTTGAGTTCAGGCAGAGCTCTAATAAGGAAATGAAATTGCGGAGCCCGTCATTATAGTGTAGATACTATTGTTACGGGCCTCCCTATTATATTGAGTGCAATTTCAAAAAATGACTGCAACCTGCCCGAGATGCTGCAGTAGGCGGGATGTTACCCCACACGTTGTCTGCGTTCTACAATTGGGCAACAACCGTCTTCGAAGATCTTTCTAGCACTAGCCTTGAAGTACCCTCTTCAAAAGCGATGCGATCCGCGACTAAATAGACGATGAAGCCAGAGAACGCTTAGATGGTGTTATTTACTATGTGTAATTGAAACTTAGACAATATTGCAAAAGGAAATGAAATTTGATGAAAAGATAAGTTGACGAGCGTCGAAGCCGCACTCATATTTACAGCATAACGCATTCGATGGTTTGCCGACAAATTGCTACCGCGGCGGCCGCCATCCAGTCAACTTTCTTGATATATATCGACGTTTATGACGTGAACTATAAGGGGCAAAAATTGACGGGCACAGAAAAGAGTGTCAGAGCGGTAAAAGCATGAACTAGCTACACCAGCAACGAGTACTGGAACTTTCTTCGATCTTTGCGCATGTATACAAGATTAGCAGTGGGAGTGATAGTTATAGCACCGCTTGCAGCCAAAGCGATGGATGTGCAACATACTTTTAACCACAGACGTCACATAGTACGCGAACTAAAAGGACTTGCTGAAGCCGTTTTTGGTGCATGCTTGGCAGAGTCAGCGCAAAAGCAGCAGTAAGCTGGAAAGAAATAGACACGGGACAAGTGCTAGTATGAACCGTGCATTCCACAACGTTGTCAGGAAATGCATGGCGGCATGAAATGTATGCTTCAGGTACAGAGACCGCTATCAGGATTTGGCACATATCAACTTGCCATCCATGGTTCACTGCAGTTTTTAGATATTCATTGCAGCTTTTGTAGGGGGCTTGTGTACTGCTCAATTATTGCATAAGGGACATGTGTGCTGCTAATTTATAGCATAGATGTAGGGCAACAATGAGGACTCTGCCCTCGGACTAGCTTAATTTTATGACGGTAAAAACTATACGACGGTTTTTTGGACCGAGTTCATGAAGAAACCGTGCCACAAAAGCAGTTCTTTTAGTGCGAAAATTGCTGGCGATTAGTTTTCCCCTATTTTCAACCGCAGGGATATTGTGCGGTTGCTGGAACCCAATTTCGTAGCACATTTCAGGAGCACATTTCGGTTCGATGAAGATGACCGCTTATCTTTTATTCGCTTGGTTCCTTTTAACATTCCTCGCAGTGTCTGAATCGAATGCTGCAATTTTTCTTACAGGCAATTCGCACGTCTGCAAACACTCTATCTAGAGATGCTGAATAATATCTGCCACAAGCGAAATTAAAGGACGTCTGTTCGAAGTAGACGGCAAGCTGCGTATGTCGTCCTCCCGGTTGCTTTCTGGATAATGTAAATTTTTGGTTCACTTGGTGGTGTTTATTATCGTATTATTGTGCCAAAAGATGGAGGAATGATGTAAAAGGGAAGACACAGACACTCATGTCTGTACTTTCACGTACTCAGAGAATTTTCTGCCAAATACCGCGGTAATTTCCAACGCTCCTTTGGATGCTAAAAGAGGTGTCCTTACGTGTGAAATGGGACACGCAAAATCAAATTTCATGCGTTTTTTATTACCAATTATCATTTATTAGCTTCCACCTAGGCGGGAAACAGACTGCTCGTGGGCCCGACCCCACCCGCGTGATCACGGCAAAAACCATTGCTTCCCTGATGGCAGAGCACCAGGTGGGATGGGGGCCCGACCTTCTCTAGGGTGCCCTGCAGAGGGCGCCACGTGGGACGCTTGTTGTACACCGCGCCTACTACGCAAGCGGCCAGGCACTGCATGTTTTGCTCGAAGCCCGCTTCGGTCGTGGGAGTTGCAGCGTCGGCATTAGGCTCGCGCCTCCCGAATTGTGGCATCGGAACGATCTTGGATGCCTCCAGCTCCATACCAGGAACGCCACGGTGACGGAACGCGACGGTGGCGTGGTCGAAGCCACTGACGACGTTGTGACCATAGCCGTACCTGAGTGGTTCGCCTTCGTGGCCTGAAAGGCTTCCGTTTTTGCAGGAGCCTCCTTCGTCTCCTGGGTTACGGGATAAAGAACATTGCCCTTAGTGAGACACGTTATGCGCTGCTTTTGAAATGAAATCGATTGCTTTTCTTCTCTTTATATTCTAGGAGAATCAGTGGATTATATGTCACTTGCAGCTATTAGGTGCAGCTGCCGCAAGGGATGTTTGTTCCATCCTTTAACAAGACGTTAAGTTCTCTCTCGAGGCAAAGTGTGCACGGTCATTGCGCTGATACCCAACTAGCTTGCGCGCTTGCTCCTTCTACATGGACAATTAAGTCTTGAGGTCGGAACTGAGGAGGAGAAATAAACATTTATTGACAAAAAAAGAGAGAAGGGAAGGGAGTGGTGCAGGGTGGGTCCCTATTCCAAGGCTCCAGTGGCCATCGCGACCCGCCCAGCTTGATCCAAGAGGTCCGTCCGGGTCTCGGGGTCAGCAAGAGTGAGGATGGCCTCCCAGCGCTCCCTCACCAAGGTGAGCACCAAATGTGAATACTATGAGGTCTCTTGGCGGACTACCATGTTACGTGAGGCAATGAAGGCCAGAACACGCACCACGGGCAAGAGTGTTTCCATAAGGTTGTGTTTAGTTTATGGTATCGACCTAAATATGCGTAGGTATGCGTCTGACTTGTTCTATATCTCTGCACCTCCTTCACATTAAGTAGTTTGTGTGGTAGGACCTACAGTTGTGGGTTCATTGTTGCTGCTATAGCATATTGCGAATCAGTAGGGGATGGTCTTTTTGATCGTTGTATCTCCAGCTCGGTTAATAAAGCCTCGCGCTATAATGTGTGCCTGTTCGTTTCCCGATATACTCTCGTGGCCAGGACACAATAAAATTGCATGACTTTTCAATGTGTCGCCTATGATTTTAAGGGCGACTTGTATGCTGCCATGTAGATACATTCTGCATGCCACTTGTGAGTCGGACATTGTTAAAACTGAGCTGTTATTCTGAGCTGTCGGGACAGAGAACTGTGAAAACGCTGCTCTGAATACTGTGTGGGGAGCACAAGCTCAGGGCTTTGCCACTGGTGTTCTGGACTGAGGACATCACCTGGAAGGCGCGAGGCACCGCCTGAAAGAAATTTATTCCAAAAAAAAAAACTTTTCTTCTATTTCTTTCTTATTCGAGTTCTCCCGGTTCTCAATCCGCGTTTGAAACCGATGCACCCTATCGGTCCCCGCTCGGTTCCTTTCGTTCACCTGGGTCCTCCGATGTCTTCGACTTGCGCTTCTGCTGCTTCCCAGCGCCATTTACAGTGCCTTCCTCGTCGTCCAGAATCAGCTTAGCCGTAGAGCTGGTAGCCGCGACTTCGTGGTTTCCTGGACTTGAGCGTGGCGTCGGGTCCTTCGACTCGTCGCTCGCCTGCTGCCTCGAGTAGCTGTCCGGCAACTGACGGAGTGCATGAAGGTGGTGTGCCAAAGATTAGGCGGCGGTGCTTTTTACTTTGATCTCCTTAATATATGCAAAAAAATTCTGGGGGCTCCTCATGTGCTTGAGCGAGATATATACTAAAGCACAAGCTCAAACACCCCTATCGCTGTCTATATAGGTCACTGGTATGCGTATACACGTACTGCTTGAATTTGTCATAGTGTACACTATGTGTACTCGTTATGGTTCATCCGCAACCTCTATATTGAGCAACGACGGATTAGAGCGCACGTTACCCGCCCAAAGGGGCCTCCGAGCCCCACTCCGGTACACGCAAAGAGACATTGGGTGATTATACGCACGGATTAAGTTGCCATCGTGTACCCTTGCTAGGACTTGGCGCACGCTGTTCTACGTGATCCCACTTCACCACTCTCGGCGTTTCCTAAAGGTGTATCCACATGACGGACGGCTCCGCGCAAATCTTTGCCGCGGACGCTTATTCCGCCGCCCGTCCGGCTGCGAAGCGCATCCAGACGACGGACGGACTGAGCAGCGACCGCGCCGGAAAAATAAAGATGGCGGCACCGCCCGAAGCGACTGCCGTCCGCCTCGAACCTGTAAAGTCGTTGTCGTCCACTGTGTGGCCCGTAACTTTCAAACTGAGGCCTGTATTTTGTTTAAATTTGTGTCCAGAAGCTTCGACAGCAATGAATTCATGATGAGTGGGCACCGTTTCCGAAAGCGATACTCAGAATCTCGACATGTAGGCTTAGAGTGGCTGTATTGGCTGAACACGACCTCGAAGATATGTTGCGGCGGCCTGGGCGGATCTCAGTGGCCGTAAGTTAAAGTGATTGCTTGTTTCTACTCATTATAGATGGCGCCATTGGTGTAACAAAGACTGTCATACGTGTTTTTCATTCTGAATGAAAGTGAAGATCGAAAGGAAACGACGGTTGGCCGCAATGGCTGTTGTTTTGTCCGAATTGGATGATGACGAGTACTTGTTTCATCGAAAGAGGTCTTGTTACGCTCTCGTGTCCGCGTAATCGGTGAGAGTCATGTCCCACAACGCGGGGAACTCCTCCACGAGATGTAAGAACAAAGTTGTCTCGTCGCTCAGGTTCATTTCAGTCGCACTTGTGCGAGTCGTGCGCGCGCAAACAGGCACGAACGGTGTCAGCAGCAATGAAGCTGTTTCATAAAGATCCCAAAGCCACGCTTGTTGCCAGACTGTAGAACATGCTAGGCTAAATCCGCATCATTCGACCCCCAAAATCCGGATGCGAAAAATAACTCGGCATTTTCCGTCCGTGGGGGTCGCGGACGACGCGCGGACGGCACAAATCCGTGACGCGTAGTCACGTGATGCGCCGTCCGTCGCGAAAAAGACGGATTTCGTCCGTCGTGTGGATCCACCATAATGAGCAGCGCATCGCTCGGGCGTTTCGGCAGCGCGAGCCTTCGTACTGATTCGGGACTGCGAAAGCGTCCACCGATTTCTTGCTATATGCTTGCTATATAGCCAATGCTTGCTATATTACCGGAATTATATAACCAATGCTTGCTATATTACCGGAATTTCTTGAGCCATGAGCTACTTAAGATTATGAACCTAGACAGGGCGCATTGCCAGCTGCTGGTTTGCGGTGAGAGTTGCCATTTTTCTGTAAATGTGTAATTCTTGAAAAATAAAAATTGTAAACCACATTGGAGTAGCATCGAAGCTACAGGTAAAACGTTTGCAATTTTGGGTAGGTTCATGTTAGAAAATGTAGCCCGGATATTCGATGCAAAACACTAAATTTCTGTACTAAACCTTAAAATAAATTATTACTAGAAACGCCACACTTGGGTGAATGACACTTTTTCCCTTCCCATGAAACTTCTTCCTACATTCCCATTTTCGCAGAAATTAACGTGTTGCCTTAAAAACCTGTTACAACCATATCGTCATGCATTTTCTTTCTTTCTTTTTTTTTCGCTGTTTTAACCACGTGTCATCTTTTCTGTAAACCCTGTTTTTGTTGTACATAGTGTTGCTCTGCGAACCTGTTACAACCGTCCCGTCGCACATTTTCTTTTTTTTACATGCACGGTTGATTTGTTGCGAGTGCGAGCTCCATACAGCAACTATGTGTATTGGCAGTGGATAAGTGCATAGGGGGGCCCGCTATGCCGTGTACCTATTTAAGCACAACACCGTACCGTTTCATGTATTCCCTGACGAAGGCCGGACCACGGCAGAAATGTAGGAAATAAAGCGTCGTCTGTTTTCCCACGTGCGCCCTCAACCTACAAGTTCATATATATATATATATATATATATATATATATATATATATATATATATACACACCGTGGGTCGCAGCTAACATTAGGCAAGCTGCGCAACGAAAAAAGAAAGAAAAGGTAAGGCGCAGTTACTAGATATACGGCGCTCGGTCCTCAAAGTCGGATGACCGAACACCGTAGGTCTTAAAATCTTGTCCTGCACCGTGTTTTCGCAAGGCCTTCTTTTATTTGAACAGTTTTGATAATGCCAGCTGGGATACCCTCTACAGACAGAAAGGTCCGTAGGATACGCAGGTCGCAACATCATTAACCGTTTGCTGCTGAACTCCGATATGATTCCTAGCAACTGTTTCCTAGGAAATCAAGCATGGTTCGCACTACGCAAATGTCATCTAGAGTTGAGTCTGCTTAAATTTTTCCAAGTCAGTACCCTATACTTAGAGCAGCAACTATGTCGTCGCACTATGCAAATAAATGACAGTGTGGTGAGACACGCCGTACGAAACTAAAGACGGAATGCTACGGAGCACCTTGACTCCGTTCCATATGGCGAACAGGTGTCCCTTGAACCAAGCCGTGGTCACCGTGGGGATGATCGTGAAGGGCACGAGGTAGAGCAGCGCTGGCTGCGCGTTGTGCATCAGCTCCAGCGCGGCGAAAGTGGCCACCATGCCCAAGCCGTAAGCTGCAGAAACAGGACAAGCGAAAAATCCAAGTAGGCGCAGCTTGTTCGATTACGGCTCATGCTCTCCTCTGGACTTCACTGTGGCACCGTATGCCTGGAAAGTACTGCACTGTTTGTCTTCACGGCAGTTGACATCCCACTGTTGACTTGCTGCTTTCTGGGAGTCACCAGAAGGCCTCAAGGCGATTCATGCGCATATTAAGTTCCATGGTGAAGAACGCTGCGTATGGCACATCGGGCCAACTAAACTTCACGTGAGGTAGCCAAAACTGTTTTCTCTGGATCTAGATATTGGGTTAAAAGAAGAGCCTCTACTTAGTTTTCCAGCAAGAAAGGGAACAAACACTTGCAATGGGTCTCTCAGAGGAGGACCTTGTTCAATTAAACCATTTATTTTGACGTACTTAGAAATAATACCAGTGCATTTCTAGGCTATTACACGAAGTGGGCTGCAGTGCGAGTGAACACGTTGATCAACAAGAAAAAATTACTTGTGAACAGCTGTTGTGACTACTGCGAAAAAGTCATTTGCTATTTCTAAAGTTTGTCTTGCGGCCTGTAATTCTCTGCGATACTTATGATTTAGTGACACTAGTAAGCTATTACCTTCCCTTTAAATGATCAATGCCTTGTCAGTAATATGTTCTAATTTTAACCACTCGTTGACCATGTCGGCGTATGCTTATGTATATGAAGCTTACTGCGAACGGACACGAACTCTGTGCAGAGTAAATCTTTGTGAAGCCCAGCATTGTCAGATGACGTCACAAGTGTTGCTGAAATTACAATAATTGACCTTCACGTGTGTCTTTTCGCTTCGATTTGCTCATTGCATTTCAATAATGCCCCATGAGTAAGCCATCTGTTTTTTGAGGAATAGTATGGGTCGACATTCATAAGTCCTTCCGTACGTCTTGCTTTAATGATTTATTCTTTAAAACCCGTAAACTTTGTAGCAGAGTATTTGGATGGTTATACTTGAACGATAAACGTGACATACTTGTGCCGGGCCTTCTGTGGTTTCCACAGCCATCGCAAACAAGCGCACATGATGCTATTAATTATAATTCGCGTAATCGCTTAGTAGACAAAGTCTGCCTTTCTGGGAACAGTAAGTCAGAGAGAAAGGTAATCTGACCAAAAGGGTGCCAACCCCCCAAAATATAACTTTCCTGTTACGGCGCTCAGGTGTGCCTCAATATCATGAGAGATGATTCAAACTGCGACGACGTAGAAGTATTTTCACCACTTTGTAAGCGCATTTCACGTGTCAGCTTTTTGTTAACCTTGGTGTATCGACAACCGAAAGAGATCATAACAGTTGCATGAGTGATTGTGAAAAATAATTTTATCTTGCAACCAGTGCTCCACTATGCAGGGTTAAGAAGGCTGTTCAAACAGACGATATTGTTCCACCTACATGTCATACATATCTACAAAGTCCAGGGAAAACACAGGGAACGCGCTAGATGGACATTCAAGACGATGAGCAAAACGAGAACAAGGTGAAAGCAGGAGCCAACGTTTCGATTAGCAGACTTGTCTTCCTCAACGCGGGGCTTCAAGGCCTTGAAGAAGACAAGCTCACTTGTCGAAACGTTGGCTCCTGCTTTCAACTTGTTCTCGTTTTGCTCAACATCTACAAACTGTTGTATAAAGCGATATATCAAACAAGTATATGTTTGCGACAATCAATCGAAGTCACAGCTGTGACAACGCCACACGTGGAAGTGTTCCGGAATGAGCCCACTACTTACAAGCGCTCGAAATGTAAAAGTAGAATCTTTTTCCAAGGGCAAGAAGATCGAATGCGTGGCAGTAGGACAAAAGGAGACCTGCGATGAAACATAAGAAAGCAGACTGTGGCTAAACACCGCAAATAATTGAACAGTTATTACTATTATTGGCTGATATGCAATGATTAGAGCGTAAAAGATGTCAGCTTTGTTAGACAGGTAATTTCTGATCTATCCACTTCTGGTCCTGCAAGAGAAAGCAGCTTGTCCTTTCCCAGGACTACGAAGCCCTGGTCTTCATAAGAAGCTTTGCATTTGTAATCTCTTTTATCCGCTTGCCGCAATTCCGCGACGCACCGGTTCTGAGCTCCCAAATTAAATCTGAACATGAGCGAGGGAAAGCCGGATTCTCACCGCATCCGTAGGTGTAAAACAGACATAGCGGCGTGCCAACAGCTCTCACTTGAAGCAAATGTAGAAAGAACAAGGCTCTTCACATGAACTTCTCAGCGAAGCGTCTATGAGAAACTCTATTACACACATTCATTTGCATCCGTTGTCGCCTGCGCATGTAATGTCTGTTTTATAGGTCGTCAAGTACGCTCCACACTAACATTGTCTTCGGGAAACTCACTGCGATCTCCGAATGGCAATGGCTTGCCGCAGCCTAACACGTGGTCGCGTACTGGATTGCCGGTTGCGGAGGCCGCATTCATGTGGGGTGCAATATTAAAAAAAGGTTCGTGTAGCGAGCCATGGGTGCATAGCCCGTTGTTTTTCTCTCCAACTGGAGTTACTCGCCTGGTGCCAAGATGTCGCCGAGGCCCAGGATGGAGAATTTGAGCAGGAAGCATTTCTGGTAGGGGCCTCGCACGATCCGAGGAAATTTGATGACCATGGGCAGCGTCTCCATGACGCTGCCTCCTTTGGCCACCTCGACCATCACGCTTTCGCGATTCTGCAAGCCGTTGCAAAGAGATAGATTGTCACACGTCCGGGACGGGGAAAGGTTACCGCGTGGATTATCAGGTAGGAAACAAAGCTTCGTAGGCACGCTAACAGTTGAAGTACTAATGAGTTCACGTCGCTTGTTTAGTGGCTTATCTTTCGTCATGGAGAGAACAGTTTCTGTCCGCTTGTGTAGTGAAAAGGGTGTTCCCTGCTGATGTTGCGACGAACACACGAGGAAAGCTATACATGGGGTTTCCTAGAGCAACAAGTCTGCGTGACGCACTATGAAGTGACGTGAAATGCTGCCACTCATTAGGCATAAAATTGTACCGTAAGCTAAATTACTTGCTTTTACCTGCCAATAAATGAGTGCCGGGCGTCGTTGTAATAAATCAGGGATACCAGCTTTAAAGGATAAAGCTACATTTCCTGGAATCACGTGGTCTAGCATCCAAGTTCAAGTGGTTAAAGAAAAGTCGCTGTTACTTTCGAAGGGCAAACCACAGTAAAATACCATATGAAGTAATTTAGGGTCACACTTTTATTCGCAAGTTAAACTGCAGCAAACGTTCACTTACTGGCCCAGGGAAATATAATTGCAGAAAGTCATTCAGCCAGAGAAACAGCTGACCATGGTAGAAGTACGCAGCAAATAACATCCCAGAATGCAATAGTTGTAACAAATCTGTCTGACAATGGCAACTTTATTGAAAACTTCAGTGTTGGCTACGCGCTGCTGACATGAAGTTCCAATTCGCCCGGTTGGCCATCATTGAACCATATGAACAGAGCAGAGTCAATAAATGTGAGCACATGCGGTAACAAGGCTGCAGCGTAATGAGTAGGCCAGCGGGGAGGGGGCCTGTCCACTACCGCAAGGCGATCGCTCCGTGCTACCGCTCCCTTCAGTATTTCACTGTGCTGCGTCTACGAGAACTCAGAATGTCACGTGACGCTCGCACATCGAGGCAGCATCCTTGCCGGTTCGCGTTGACACGATCGCCTTCTAAACCGCCACAGATGACGTGACCTCCAACACTCGGCGCACTGGCCACGCATGCGCCTTCACGCCCAGTATGGCAACATGGCTGCGGCAGCGTGAAAGTGCCTCCAGTGTCCGTGTAGTTGCCACCGCAACAAAACAACTTACCTACGGATATCCAACACAGTCCGATATTTGCGTTCGCATACACAAGAGCTACGCAAGCTCACATGGCTTCGCGCTCTAGTATGAAGCTGCATGGCCGAATATGGAGGTAGTACCGAGCAGGAACACAGAAATGTGGTGGCTGCAACTGCAAGTGTTCTTACCGCTCGCAGAAATGGCGTGATGAAGACGAAAAAGACGTCGTAGATGAGCAGCAGGCTCAGCAGCAGCGAAAGGAGCTGCAAGAGCAGAAAACGAAAAAAAAAAGGAACGTGAGAAGACTCGGCGTGAGCGAAAATAGTGCCTCTTGAATGCGGGAATCAAAAACTGTGCTGGTGGCACCAGCTGTTCTGGCGCATAACAAAGGACAAGGTGCGTCGAATTGCCGCGAATGGCACTTGATACTATCGAAGAAAAACTACGCATAGCAGTGCCCTTCTCAGCATATTGCAAAGCCAGATGTGCATGCAGCAAACCCGACGCTCATTTGGCAGTGAAAGCGCGACTAGGACGGTGCTTTCATTGCTATAGGGCGCATTCTCAAGAGTATGGTTTGTATGCATGTAGAAATGCGTGACGCAGGATATGTCACGTCTTTTTTTGATGCGAAGGCATCAAATGGCCTATTGAGCGAAAGAGCCACCGTCTGTAGCAGCTAAACGGCGCATAATTTCCCATTGGCTGCAACGCCACGTCCCGAGCACGCCACGTCACGACGAGCGTGCCTCGACGGAGCAGAGTGGGCGAAACGGGACACTTGCTGCCGCAATAGTATGCCTGGTGTGGCTGTAGGGGTAGAGAGCATCGCCGCGACGCCACGTCACCAGCGCGCGTCTCGCTCTCGAAATTCGGCGCGTGGTGCGTCTCTCTCTCACCCCACTGGGCTTGGCTACTGCGCTGGCCCGCCGGCCTTGGTGGCCGCTGCTGCGTCCTCGTTTTCTCGTCGCGCAGGAAGTCGTCGGCAAGCGGCGTTGGCACCACAGCAACACGTACCGCTATGGCACATTACTCGCAGCGCAAAACTCGAAAGACCCCTCAGCGGCGTTCAATTGGGCATTGTTTTCACATTCGCAACTCAAAAGAAAGGCTTGGGTGTCTTCGGTTTATTATGTTCGAATAGAATTTTCTCGTATATCATGTTGCAGATAGCATTCTAAGCGCTTTTTTTAGGGGCAGGAACATTCTGTACAAGGAATTGCAGTGTCTAGTTATCTAATCAAATTATCCAGTAATTACCTTCTTAATTAAAATTGCAGGGCATGTGTTTCAAATGAGACATTGAAGCCGGGGTAATAGTACACCGGACAACTGAATAAAGGATGGGACACAGAAGGCGAGCTTTAGCGCCGTTTTTAAACATTATGGAAAACCACCAACACGCCCAATCTGACGTTCTCCTTCAGCTCGAAATTCCAAGACCAGCACCAATCCGATACGAGATATCCGTCTCGGAAACTAAAAAAAAATGCAGTGTGGTGTATCTAACTGCCAAGAGCAGGCTTTTGGGAAACCTAACTGTAGCACCAATGTCTTTCGTAACACATTTTAAGGACGAATGTCTGTAAACTGGTGCTAGGCTTGGATTATGGTAAACAGATGGAACTTCGCCGTCCACTACTGCTTTTCAGGTGTGTGATATTAAAGCGGCTCTAAAACAATTTTCTAACTAACCACACAGTGGCCTCACTATTCACGACCGTCGTCCCACGAATTCCTGGCCGCGAAGTTTTTCGATTCCTTCAAGTATACGCGGAGTTGCAGCACCGATAATCGCCTTTCTCTCTCTTTCCGTCCCCACTAGGGCGTCGGAAGCTACAAAGGGAAAAAAACCACGGGGTAATTCTACTAAAGACATTCGTAAACAAGCTTACCTAACATTTGTTTGACCTCAGCTTGAATACGCCGCATCTGTCTGGTCTCCCCACCAAAAATACTTTTTTGAAAAACTCAAATCTATTCAATATAGGTCTGCGGGTTTTATTTCACGTTTTTATGACTATAGCAAAAGTATAACACAAATTAAACTCTACCTCTCACTACAGCCCTTGCATGATCGTCGTGATATGGCCCTGTTAGCATTATTTCATAAATATGTCCATAATACAGCACCATCAGTCCTGCCTTTGAACCTCCACATTACAGCTCACACCTGCTGTACAATCAGTTCAATTTCATGCGTATCTACGGAAAGATTAATTCATTTAACTACTCGGATCTTCCAAGAGACATTCGCCTTTGGGACAATCTTCCTAACATCATCACTTATGAGAGTGACCAGGGAAAATTTTGGCATCTTCTAGCAACGCATTTTTCAGATTCTGCTTAACCTAACGTGTTATTTTTTCTTGAGTTTCCTGTTATTAATGTGCTACTACCCCTTAAATACTGCTTTATTATAGCCAAATATTGTCCCCCTCGCTCTGTAAATATATTGACACGTGTACTTATCTTTATCAGGCAACCACGTTTCGCCGCTTAACAACTGTAATCGCAGAGCGAGGGACGCGCCTGCATGTATCCGACGTTTCTGGAAAGTTATCGACGCTTCTATCCGCGTGTCTGTTGTCGCCGAACCTTGTGTTATCAGATTTCATCGCGTGACACGAATGGTGTAGAACTTTGTGGAAGACACGCGGGTCCCATCAGTTAATCTGGAACATTCGATGACTGATCTATAAAAGCCGACGCGCTTGACCCGCTGATCAGATTTTCGACGATCGCCGAGCGTGTTCGCCGCTATCGTTGCGCTATAAGTGTAGCCTGTTTTGTGGGCACAGGTTCGCCCAATAAAAGTTAGTTTTCTTGTTCACAGTATTGCTACTGTCTTATTCAACGTCACCACCACGTGACATCTGGTGGAGGTGCTTGTGCGTTCATGTACCGAACGCCCCCGCAAAGTCGCGACCCAAGCCCGAAGCCCGAGGACAGAACCAACATCGCCGAAGACCAGCGTGCTAGCCGCAGACTGCAAGGACTGCCCCCAGAGCACGGACTTCTACCTGAGACGACAAAGAAGATCGTGGTCAAGACAACGCCAATGGCTGCCCCGGCGTCCCCTGTTATCCTACAACAACCTCGGGACCCACCAACCTTCCACGGAGCAGCGACTGAAGACCCGGAATCATGGCTGGAGACCTACGAACGAATCGCAACATTCAACAACTGGGACTCCGACGAGAAGCTGCGGCATGTCTACTTCGCCTTAGAAGACACCGCCAGAACTTGGTTTGAGAACAGGGAATCGACCTTGACAACGTGGGACCTGTTCCGTAGCGGCTTCCTACGCACCTTTACAAGCGTCGTGCGCAAGGAAAGGGCTGAAGCTATGCTGGACGCCCGAGTGCAGCTACCAAACGAGAACGTTGCCATTTTTACGGAATAAATGAGCCGTTTGTTCCGCCACGCCGACCCGGATATGGCCGAGGAGAAGAAAGTCCGCCTACTGATGCGTGGGGTAAAGGAGGAACTTTTCGCCGGGATGGTAAGAAGCCCACCGAAGACCGTCGAAGAGTTTCTTTCTGAGGCGACGAACATCAAGAAGACACTCGAAATGCGGAACCGGCAATTCAACCGCCGTACAGGCTCTACCCACTACGCAGGAATTCAATCGCTGGCCACGGACGATCTGCGCGAGACCATCAGGGCCATTGTGCGCGAGGAACTGCGGAGGGTCTTGCCTTCGTCGCAGCCTCAAGTGGCCTCGATCGCCGACATCGTAAAAGAAGAGGTGCACCGATCGCTTGGAGTTCCTCAAGTGCAACCAGAACCGCCGCAGCCTCAGCCGCAAGCGATGAGCTACGCCGCCGTCAGATGCCACGTGGTGGTGACGTTGAATAAGACAGTAGCAATACTGTGAACAAGAAAACTAACTTTTATTGGGCGAACCTGTGCCCACAAAACAGGCTACACTTATAGCGCAACGATAGCGGCGAACACGCTCGGCGATCGTCGAAAATCTGATCAGCGGGTCAAGCGCGTCGGCTTTTATAGATCAGTCATCGAATGTTCCAGATTAACTGATGGGACCCGCGTGTCTTCCACAAAGTTCTACACCATTCGTGTCACGCGATGAAATCTGATAACACAAGGTTCGGCGACAACAGACACGCGGATAGAAGCGTCGATAACTTTCCAGAAACGTCGGATACATGCAGGCGCGTCCCTCGCTCTGCGATTACAGTTGTTAAGCGGCGAAACGTGGTTGCCCGATAAAGATAAGTACACGTGTCAATATTAATTATATTTTACTTTGAGAAAATTTCTTGTTCACTAACCTCTCGCGTTTAATAGTATTCAGTTTGTCTTGCACAATTTTTAACACTGCATTGCTGCATGTTAGCGCATTTCTTACACTGTTTTTTGTATATGTATTCACATATGTATTCTAATTATCAAATAACCTTTGAGTGTACTCTCCCCCCTTACACAATGCCTCTAGGGGCCTGTAAGGTATCTTGTAAAAAATAATAAATAAACAACGCAACAAAATCCTAATAAAGAAGGGCATCAGACCGGGAGATACGATCTCTACAGTGCTATTCACAGCGTATTTACAGGAGATATTCAGAGACCTAGATTGGGAAGAACTGGGGATTAGAGTTAATGGAGAATACCTTAGTAACGTGCGATTCGCTGACAATGTTGCCTTGCTTAGTAACTCAGGAGACCAATTGCAATGCATGCTCACTGACCTGGAGAGGCAAAGCAGAAGGGTGGGTCTAAAAATTAATCTGCAGAAAACTAAAGTAATGTTTAAGTCTCGGAAGAGAAGAGCAGTTTAGGAGAGGCAGCGAGGCATTGAAAGTGGTAAGGGAATGCATCTACTTAAGGCAGGTAGTGACCGCGGATCCGGATCAAGAGACTGAAATAATCAGAAGAATTAGAATGGGCTGGGGTGTGTTAGGCAGGCATACCCAGATCATCAACAGCAGGTCGCCATTATCTCTCAAGAGAAAAGTGTGTAACAGCTGTGTCTTACCAGTACCCACGTACTGAGAAGAAACCTAGAGGCTTAAGAAAAAGGTTCTACTTAAACTGAGGACGACGCAATGAGCTATGGAAAGAAGAATGATGGGTGTAACGTTAAGGGATACCAAAAGGGCTGATTGGGTGAGGGAACAAATGCGAGTTTATGATATCTTATAGTCGGATGCAACTTTAGAAAAAAGGGGGCGTTTACTCCTCCGAGGCGGAGGCACACGAGCATCCACCAATGGGCGCGCGCTCTGGAGAAACGTCATGAGCCAGACGGCCGGTGACCCCGCCGACGGAGAAGATGACCGCCCACGCTTCGAACTGGGCGAGGTCGCGTCAGCTGCGTGCTT
Organism: Dermacentor albipictus; assembly: GCF_038994185.2. Lineage (NCBI taxonomy): Eukaryota > Metazoa > Arthropoda > Arachnida > Ixodida > Ixodidae > Dermacentor > Dermacentor albipictus. The sequence continues at coordinate 88,081,750 of NC_091822.1, forward strand.
CAGCCCCTCATCAGAGTGAATTCCAGAACTGTTTGTGATGGTCTATCATGCCGGAAATATTACTGCGAGCTTACTATGCGCCATTTGTGCCACGTGCATTTATTCTGAGCCGTGATCCGGCGAAGGAACATTGCAGCGAGCATCGCTGGAGCTGCGCTACGCTTTGCCTGTAAACAGGATCCCGCGGCGTCCGCTGCGAACACACATCCTGCATGCTTGTTCCAGGTTGTTTTATTTCGCTCCCGAGTGAAGTTACGGCGAGAAAGTTTTCCAAAGACTGGTGCCTACGGTAGCGGCATATGTGTTCGTATACTGTGTCGCTGCGTTTTTCGTCGGACGGGGTGAAGTGATGGAGCAAAACCATTCTGAGAAGAAATCAGAAAAGTGTGCGCACCACAGAAACTATTTGCAGAAGAAGCCTTCAACGCAAAGATTTGTCGCCGTCAAGTTAGCGTGAACTATCGACAGAGAGGTTTAGCTTTTCCGGTATTCCGGTAAAACGCAGGCGGAGCGTTGGGGCGGAGGCGTGAAACGTGAGCAATCGAGCGGTCTGCATGGTGCAGCCACCTGGTGGCGCAGTGCTCAAACAGACAGAAACCGTTAATGTCGCGAGCGTATTTTTCGCTGCTGGTGTAAATGTTCGGCACTGGCTTAATTGTGTTGCTGTCCCAACGCCCTAACGTCTGCGTTTTACCGGAATACCGGACAAGCGAAACCTCTCTATGGTCAGCAGTGTGATAGCCGAGCGTCTAGCGACGGTGTTCGAGCGTTGTGTAGCACCGTCGATTGATTGCTGTCCACCGGTTCTCACTGCACGCGCAAGCTGTAGAATGCGTGCTGTGAAATTGTGAAAACACAAAACCAAAAAGATATAAATTTTATGCTATTTAAACCCAAGAGTATTCATTTAAAACGATGAATGAAGCATTTTTGCACCTTCCTGCCTCGACCGTATTCTCGCCTCAGGTTTGTAATGGTTGCGATAAATGCATTGTTTTATATAAGTACTTTTTCAATAGCAACTGATTCATTTTAAGCTTGAGAAACGAGTAGTAGATACTCCGTGTACACGTGAACAAGCGCAAAAGCGTTGCAGAGCTGCTCTTTCTACTTTTGTCGCATGCAATGAAGCTAAAGAGCAGATGACGGGCAGCGCTGTGAAAGGCACGGGATTATTTTTCTGCCGCTATCCGGCATGTGCTCTAGCATATGAGAGCTCTAATAAACCAGTCATCAAATTGCAAAAGTCTTTATTCATTCCGAGAATTACGCGTTTCAGGAGCGCGATGTTTCGAGCGGTACTGTTTTAGTCGCGGAGGCAATCGGCTGTCGTGCTTCGGTCATCTGGGTGGGGCCTCTCCTTTTTTTCTAAAGTTGTATTCGACTATAGTCGAAATTTAGAAAAATAAATGGGGGGGCAAGGGCAGGACATGTAATGAGGAGGGAAGATAACCGATGGTCATTAAGAGTAACGGACTGGATTCCAAGAGAAGGGAAGCGTATCAGGGGGCGGAAGAAAGTCAGGTGGGTGGATGAGATTAAGAAGTTTGCAGGGACAACATGGGCACAATTATCACATGACCGCGGTAGTTGGAAAAAGTATGGGAGAGGCCTTTGCCCTGCAGTGGGCGTTGCCATGCTGCTGATGATGATGATGACATATAGATATTTCCATTATTTAACTCAAGATTAGCAAATATGTGTTTCTGCGAACGTTCTCGCAATCAGGAAACCAGCCATTAGCGCGGGTGGGTCCAGCTACTGGCGATGACGCTGCATGACGAGATTGCGGAAAAGCAAGCGAAGTTTTTTTTTTTTTGCTGTTTTGAGGCGCGACTGGAATAGAATAGCGTGACGCATTACAATATTTGGCTCACATGCTGACAGCAGTCTCTACGACAAATCGACAACGTTTCCTTACTGCGCGTAGTTGACTAAGTGTTTCCTGATCCCTTTTTGTTTTAGTATTTAAAACGGTACTGAGTGAATTCTTTAAAGTAGCCACCTGCAAATTGCAATATGTGAAGCAGGCAATGTCTGTATCTCCCGGCAATTAACCTATCCGTTGAACATAAGCTACTGCGTATGTGCGTTCTGCAAAATATAGCTCAAGATAGAGTAATATTTCAATGATATATATTTTTAAGTCCTGTCCACGTTCCAAATGTCATCATGTTTCTTTCTACACCGAACTATTTGAAAACACATTGTTTGCTTTTCTGGCTTAGAGAAGTGATAGAATCTGTGGCTCTGTCAATATGCAGCCTCTGTTGTGACATCATCATCATCATCAGTATATTTTTGTGCCCATTACTGGACGAAGGCCTCTCCCAGCGATCTCTAATTAACCCTGTCTTGCGCTAGGTGGTTCCAATTTGCGCCTGAAAATTTCCTAATTTCATCACCCCAACAAGTTTTATGCCGTCTTTGAGCTTCCCTTCTTTCTCACCCATCCTGTTACTCTCATGGCCCACCAGTTATCTGCCCCACGCAATACGTTGCCTGCCCAGCTCCATTATTTTCTCTTAATGTCAACTAGAATATCGGCTATCCCTGATTCCTGTCTGACTCACACCGCTCTCTTCCAGTCTCCTAACGTTATGCCTAACATTGTCCGTTCCATCGCTCTTTGCGCGGTCGTTTACTTGTTCTAGAGCTTTTTTTGTTAACCTCCTAGTTTCTGGCCCATATGTTAGCACCGGTATATATAGAATATAATGATTGTACATTTTTCTTCCTGACTGACAGTGGTTCGCTCCCAGTCAGGCTTTGGTAAGCTTGCCGTTGGAGAATAATATTTCGGGTTTTACGTGCCAAAACCACTTTCTGATTATGAGGCACGCCGTAGTGGAGGACTCCGGAAATTTTGACCACCTGGGGTTCTTTAACGTGCACCTAAATCTAAGCACTCGGGTGTTTTCGCAATTCGCCCCCATCGAAATGCGGCCGCCGTGGCCGGGATTCGATCCCGCGACCTCGTGCTCAGCAGCCCAACACCATAGCCACTGAGCAACCACGGCGGGTCCCAACCCAACCAACCAGTTTTTATTCTTCGGTAGGTTTCGTTCTCATGCGAGTAATTGACTTAGATAAACGTACTCCTGTACAGATACTAGAGGCTGACTGAGGACTATGAATTCGTGTTTTCTTGCCAGGCTACTGATGATTACCTTTGTCTTCTCCAGATTAATCTTCAACCCTACTCTTGCACTTCATCAGTTAAGGTCCACAATCCTTTGTACCATTTCATTTCCAGGGTTGTTGAACAGGACAATGCTATCTGCAAACCAAACGTTGTTGAAATATTCGCCGCTGATCCTCACTCCTAAGCCTTCCCAGTCTAATAGCTCGAATGCTTCTAAGCATGCACTGAATAGCATTGGAGAGGTTTTAACGCGATAGCGTTAATGAGCTCGTGTCGCAGAAAAGCCGGTGTCGTCGGCGTCGGTGTCGGCGTCCGCGGCGTTGACCGTGAGCGATAAATCACGGCAGGCACTTCATAAAATAAAAAGCAACTTCCAAGATGTGCTGGGTGGGAATCGAACCAGGGTCTCCGGAGTGTGAGACGGAGACGCTACTACTCAGCCACGAGTTCGATGCTTTCAAGCGGTACAAACGCGCCTCTAGTGAATGCGGTGTTGCCTTCGAAACGAGCCGTGGAAAGTGATACTGCGGTGTATATCGGTAATTATGAACATGTAACTTACAGAAGTCGCAATTACACGAGTAGCGAAGTGCGTTTCCGCTGCGTTTCTTCTGCGCTTTCCGCACACGCAGAGCCATCTTGCGGCAAACACAGAAGACCCCCTCCTCTCCATGTACGGTGCTGCCCCGACAGATGGCGCGCTACGCGCGCATTGGAGCTGCGAGGACCGGTGCGAGGCGGTTCGCTGCCCGGACTCTCTCTCCCCTGACAACGCTTCGCCTTGCTCCCCCTGCAGAATCAAGCATCCTTCCTTTCTTTAGATCGCTATCTGTCTATCTCTCTGCCCGTGCCGATCACGAAGTTTGGCTGGCGTGCATCATTTCCCCCTCCGAGATACCGAGTTCTTTGGTGCGTTCCGCTTGCTCAGGCGCACGTTTCGTTGCTGCGCCAAACGCCGCATTGCTCGACCATATGGCTCGACGCTCACCGCGTCCGATGCGGGGCGCCTCGTAAGTGATGGCTGCCCTGTAGCCCATTGTCTTACACCCCTTGGCGGGTCGACGGGAACGCTGTCGCGTTCCACTCTTGAAGGCGAAGCTTAAGCGTCCTCCAATTTTTGTCTCCTTACCTGACCCTTCTATTCATAGGTAACTTTCCACTTTTCCTCTGGGAAAGTAAGGTAGCTGTGACATATCTTACTCTAAATTGATTGTGCGGACGGAGGAGTGGTTGCGAGTGTTTTGTGTGGAAGACATGATTGTCGAGGGTGATTAGTGCAGAATGGCCGTGGGTGATCCGGATACACGGACGAAGTGAGCCTTGTGCTTCGCATCGGCTGCTGTGACCAGACGAAATAATCTCGCTTTGTTTACGCATTAACATGCTCAACCGCACCGTTGCTGTTTACCTTCAAGTTGGGAAGGTGGAAGCTCTTGAGCATGTTTATACAGAATGCGACGCCCAGCACGTCTTGCAGAATCCAGCCGAATGTGTCGTTGCGTCGCAGCAGGAACCAGGTTAATGCCACGAAGATACCAAACGCCAGCAGCGCCACCTGCCTGAACTCCATGGGCGTCTGGAAGCAAGTTGGGAACCTATTGGGAACTCTGGAAGACAAGAGTGAGTAGAATGCATGCTGAATGAATAAACTGATAGCTACAACGTGTCCACTGACATAGTACACGCACCAGCATTTACCGCACACGAGAGTAGGAAAACCACTCTCCTGGAAGGAAAAGTTGAGTGCGCTGAGACCCCCAGTGAACACAGCTACACGGCAACATCGGGGCACCTTAAATATTTAGATTTTAGCATTACATTTTATGAACTTCCTTCGCAACTCCTTGCAGTGCTATCACTAGAACGGTATTTTGGATAATCGCTTCGCTTTGTTTTGATAGCTCTCAGTAGCGCTGCATTGAATTTTGAGTCGCCATGGTTCGACAGGCTCGGGTACCTATACGCATTACTGCAAAATGACGCAAAATTGCATCGTATTGGCGGGTACCTAAATTTTTTTCACAGTGTTGTAATATTGACAAGCGTACATTGTTTGCCTTGCTCCGGTGATCGAGTTTCACCGGCTTATACCACTGTTACAGAGTTATCGCTCAGGGTTTGGGCGTGCCTACGTGCTTCTGAACTCTCTCGAATGTAGTCGGTGATTCTTGTCTGGTCTAATCTCGTCTAATCAGATTGCGTGAGCGATGTGTATAGTGCTGTGGATTCTGGAACGTACGTGAGCATCGGTGATCACAATGCAATGTACAATGAGTCATGCATAGATAACCGGCGTACCTGACATGTAGATAAGGTTTCGGCAACCTACGCTTGTGTTCGTAACTAACGTTTCGTGGTCGGCATGTTACTCTTCTTTCGGGGCACAAGTTCGCCAAATAGAGAGTTCGTTTGGTGTACAACAGTTTAACTACTGTCTGCTTGCTCACCATCAACACAACCTGGCAAATAAAGTGTCTGGATAAACGTTAAAAAGTAGGAGGAGAATAACGGAGCTAAATACACATAACAGCTGCGTGCGCTCCTATGCTTCAATATATTACGCTTGCTATCCGACGTTGACGGCTCCTGTGAAACAAAGTCTTTTGACGCACTGTCGCCGTTACACGAAAAACGACCACATACTTCGACGTCCCGATGTTGATTCGGTTGACGAGAGGTTCCAGGCAGGAGATCAGAGCTGCCGCCGATGCCAACGCGAAGAGGACGACAATGAAGTACACTGCATGAGACGCCCGTATGTAAGGGGATTGCTGCGACAGCATTTGCGAGCACATTTCTGACTATTAACGGAACCGCTGATCAGAAACTCCACTAATTAATGGGGGATATGTTACTCGAAGCCAGGAAACGTTATATGATTGACTTGTCTTAGGCGGTTACCAGATTTCTTGCAATAGAATTGCTCTCGAAAAGTTTAAGCTCGTGTACTGATGTCTGACATGCAGCCTAAATTAATGAATTAGGTCAATCAACATATACCTTGTGGTGGGCAATGCGGGCGAAGGACAACAAGAAGTGGACGATACCAGCGATCGTATACACTAGTATCGTCCACTTACGTTTGTCCTTCGTCCGGGTTGCGCTGCCCACCCCAAGGAATATGTTCAGCTTGCTCTGTTAATTCAGGTCACTAAACTTGTCTCGAAAGAAAATTTCACGAGCTCCTCAGCAAAGGTAACACAATGGTCACATACGAGCACATAAATTAACTACTTTACCGTCTTAACGAAAAACTGTCGCAGTTTCGGGCGAGAGGCAGAGCATCGATTGCGATAGCAGATTAGTAAAGCGCTACGCGAAGTAAGCATAGTAGTTTTATCGGCCGTGTCAAATTGGACACATTCGCTTGGTAAGTGAATTATCGAGGACGGTGTCAGAGCGCCACAAACGAACATGAACAAATCACACCCGATGAGCGCGGACACACGCTGTCACAACGCTTGTTCAAGCGCGGCAGCAGCAGCGAGCGAAGTGACCTTCATGCTATCCATCGCTTCAACGCAAAAGTGGCGGAAACACAGCGCGCACACAGATATGAGACGTGTGCAGATCCCTTTGAAGATACGGCGCGCGCAGCCGCGCAAAGTATGCACTTGGGTGCGGAGTCGAAGCCGGCCCCTCCTTTCCGCGCTGCCTCCCCGCTTTCCTCCCTATCGAACGTGAGATTGAGCCGTGATCGTCCATTCGCCTTGAGCCCGGTCACGAAATATGCAGTTACTGCCCGAGCACAGCACCGTCCTCCCTCCCTCCCTCCCTCCCTCCCCCCCTCACGGCCTTTCGCGCAAGGGAAGAAAAAAGAGGGAGCGTTTGTACTCCCCTTTCTTTCTGAGCGCGCACCACATTGAGCAGCGATCGCCCCCTTCCTTCGTGCGCTCTCACTCGCGCATACTGTGTACGACGCGCGGTGATGGTGTTATCGCCCTTGGACTTTACAGGGAACGAAAATCACGGCGATGCCGAGGGCGACGGCGACGGCAGAAATGCTCCTGGAGTGTCCATACCTTTACTTTCGCCATTAAAGCTCAGGAAGAAATTTGCGGGTAATAAAAATTATACAGTATAGAGCAAGGAGCACTAGATATTGTACATTTTCGCCGTTGAGGCGCACTTCAGGCTAACGCAGAGCAGGCCACAATTTTACCACGTGTGCGCCGAATGCACGGCGCGCCAGTAACCTTAAACTGCAAGAAGCGTAGCCTAGGCTACAGCATACGTGAGACCGGAAGGCCATCCTCCAGTGTCACCACTGTCTACACTGCTGCCTTCAAGATGACACAGGCACTGCCTGAGTTATCTGCGCGACTTTGTTCAGAAAAAGCTGCTGTGAAAACACGCGTACGTCAAAGATATGCCCATCCGTGGGGCGCATTTAATTCTTTGGTATTTACTCTAGCCAGCGCATGCTTATCTGCACGTATCTACATCTACACACTGCTTATCTACACGTACACGGCACGTATTATCTACACACAGCACGAACACGGATGCACGTCCGCGAGTGCGCACATAGACACAACACATGGTATGCTACATGTTTGTGGTTGTGCATGTCTGTGGTGTGATAAAAAAGAAGAGCATAGAAAAGAGAAAGTTTTGCGTCAGGAGCTGCTATGTAAACACACTTGAATGAGAATGTTGTTTTTGCGCCGAATTTGATGGCACTTGCTGCAAAGAAAAGATAAAACTAAATGTATCACCTCTTGCAGGGAACAAGTTGTTTTATTACTCACATTTTGTTTACTAAACCGGTAGAGACTGCATTCCTTCGGAAACCGGATAAAATTGATATTATTTACTCGGAATTCAGCGTTAATGTATGAATATATTTTTTCGACAACCTACACAGAGATTGTATTTATTACACGGAAGCTCTTAATCAATACATAATGTCTGTCCGCTTTATACGGTCTAACATATTTATTCGGTTCACGGGATTACGACATGTCATTTGGTCCTGAGTTAACCATTTTTAGTTCACATTTATTGATAAATATTTAATTTGAGAGTTTCGTAAACGCTGGAAGACATAAATCAAGATTGTACCTGCTACGAATCTAGGTTTTCCTAACAGGGGAAACAAATTGCGTCGTCATGAAATTTCTTGCTGTCCAATTAAAGCATTTTCGCCGTTTACATACGTATCTGAACAACAAATATTGAGATGGAAGAGAGCTAGCGCTTCATGCCTTCCACTCGCACCAGCAACGCCATTATTATCTCACACCGCAATAGTTCTTTCGCGACCGCACTGCTAAATTCGCATCGGTGCCGTATGTTTTTGTAGCAACGCACAACGGCAACGATCGCAATCGGGTGGCGATGTTCTTACCAAGATATCGATAGAAGTAGTAGAGCATGAGCAGCATGACGCTCATGTGCATGACGAACATAACGACCAGCTTCGGAGAGAGGGGCACCGTAAACTCTTCCTCCATGTCGGCCATGCTCTCCGTGAAATCCGACTGCTCTGGGGGCACGCCAACCGACACGGTCGTCGCCTTCCTGCGTTGCAGTGCGGCGGAGGTGTACAGCGCATCCCTGCTTTGTTTTCTGTCGCGCTTCATTAGAACCTTTATTTCTGTATTTGTTACGCTACATATCACTGTACGCAACAAGCAAGACGTTACTTTTTTGCCCCACGAATACTCTAACGTCACTTGCTTACGTCGACCGCTGAATCGTGAACGGCGCCATCAGCTTCGAACCGAATCACTTCTGGAGCTAGATGTTCCCTAAGGTTCTTGCTGGATCAATAAGCGGCATTCTATTCAAATGCGCTGAAAGAACATAAAATAATAGTGTTTGAAAGGGTCTCTAATTGGTCAGCACAGCTTTCGCTTACAGCGCAGCCTGCTTCGCAAATGAATGACACTCTTGACTCGTCGCTGAAGTCCGAAGGAGAACACTGATGTATGCGTGTATATTGCAAATACTATACTGACTTGATAGTTTTCTAGTATCATGGGCTGGTTGAGTGATCGTACGGTGAACAAAGTTGCGAAGTATGAAGCAACTCTAGCGCTTACTTCTTTTTGTCTGGTTCACTGGGCCTCCGCAGGCTCTTACTAATCCTCTTCGGCCTTTTGTGTGTCGTAGGCGCCGACGGCTTGGGATAGTACCTGCGAGGAAGAATGGGTAGTCGGCGTAGTCGACGCAGCAGCTTCAAACACGTACTATGTGAGTTGGTCGAGTGCAATGTTTCTTCTTCAAACCCATTCTTTTTCCCATGTCATTCACTAAAACTAGTGCTTGTAACCGCTGTGGTTGCTCAGTGCTTATGGCTTTGTGCTCCTAAGCTTAAGCTTGAGGCCGCGGCTTCCATACCGTCCGCGGCAGCCGCATTTGAATGGGGGCGAAATGAGAAAGCTATCCTGTATTTAGGTTTAGGTGCAAACTATAAAGAACATCAGGCGATTAAAATTAATCCGGAGTCTCCCACTATGGCACGCCTTAACATCCTAAAAATGTCAGGATATCATTATTTTTTTTTGTACATTGGATTTGTTGCTTATATACGCATGGTTTTGCGAATCCGGTCTCATGCGTGCAAACTGCAAGACGACGCCAGCGGCAACCAATGGCTCTTCTGGCCAAGTTCGCCTCCCGCTAACACTGGACATCCGAGCTTATTGTCGGCTGCAGAAAAGAAAGCATAGGATAGTGGCAGTCCGGAAGATTACGGGTTTCACAGGTTGCTTTTCTTCAAGAACTGTAGCAAAAGCTTCCGTTTATTTAAATGGTTGATTAGAGGGTTAATTAGGAGGTTAAAATTGCGGTGCAGCGAAAGACGAGGCACGATAGAAGCTACACACTCTGGCGCACGTTATGGGGCCCTTCGGCAAGTCATGGACGTTTCAAGCTAACGAGCGCCGTACCTGGGGAGAAGCGCGTCTGCACAGTATTTGCACCCCGAGTTCTCAGGTAAAATAGCCGCAACTTCTAACGAAAATACGCGATCCCTTTTCCTCACAGTTCTCCTCGCCAACAATCATGACGTCACACATGGTGGCTGCCACGTGAGAGCTCCCGCCTGCAGCTCACAAATACTCAGCAATTGTGCGAATTACATACTCGGGGATTTCTTCGAAATGCAGAGTGCGCAAGGTAGCAAAAAATGTAAAGAAGTTGCTTTTCCTAGTGTAGACGTCAGGCGACTGTCGCGCCCTTTAAAGGAGTAGGTACAGGGACGAATTTCGCTCGTGACCGCTGGTTGAGACAGTGCTAAAAAGCCTCATACGGCGGGAACGGATAGCTCGCTTTCTCGCCATCATCTCGCAGCATTTCACTTGCTTCTGTCGCCGCTATTATTTAGCTATGCTGAAAAACGAAGTCCTGCAGAAACCATCTACGATGATCTAAATCGAGATCTACGATGATCTACGAGTCTTAGTAATGGGAAACAAATCGCACAGAGCGTACACGCATGATATTCAAATTCTATTACATCATCATTGAATTCATCTGTTATGTCCAAGACGGCTATTAAGGGACAGTGCGTGTTGATGTACCATACGCAGAGTTAAATACCCCTTGTCAAGTATAAGCGTAGCTTAGAATTCTGGAATCCGGGACTAAGTTCCTTGCGGTGCACTAGAGTTTCTCTATTCGATGTTTTACACCGTCGTCGTATCGAGGCCAGACAGGTACGCAGCCAAGCCAAAGTGGGAAGCGGTAAGGAAAGAATGATGTCGCACTAAAATTTTGCAGCAGAACGCTTCCCAGCGCGGCAGCGGTTTTGCAACTTCCGTAGTATAGGAGAAATTTCCTATGAGGCCTAAGAGGAGCACATTAAAAGAAAAGTCGACATCACCAAGCCGTTTGTTAATGCCGTCACTTTTGCACCACAAACAACGGAACGACAGGTACTTCGCTGTTGCTTGCACCACTGCAAAACTCACCGATGCAGTTTTCTAAGCCTCTTTCTGGCATACCTACATAGAAAGCGCCATACAAGTGGACTTAGATGAGTCATACAAGTGGTTAGATGAGTCGACATAGTTGGTGTCCACGCTTTATTTCTGTGTCGACGACGTTTATGTGGACTAACTTAAACTTCAGCGCTTATCAAATGGACCACAAATGCAAATATAGGTAGACCTAAAGTTTTAGACGAGTGTATCATGACACCATGACATCAAAAGATCACTTTTACTGATAAAATGGCCATCCGATAAGTGAGGATATGATCAACAAGTGAGAAACGAGCGAAGATTGAAATGATTGACACCAGCACTTTGAAACTACAGAAGCGGCTACCGATGACAATTTATGTTTATTACAGCCAAGTAGTGATCATAAAATCATAGCGGGCTTATCACCACTCATCGAGCATACATAACATATATAAGACGCGTGCTCCATAATGTATAGCCGTATCGGGCTTACATGCACGAGAGCACGCGCATAGGAATCCGGAGCTATACACTGTGCGTTCATCGTATACATCTTTTTCTTCGTTAGGTCTGGCGCTCCTAATCGTAGCATGCAATTTTGAAAACAAGCAGCAGTACCTGTAAAAACCGCACTATATATAAGACTTTGAAAGCGTTTATTCAGACACCTTTATTGGTACTTTTATTCCAAGCTTCTCAAATCGTGAAGCACACTTCTAGGCCATTATGTGATGCTTGCGCACACACCGAGTCACACACACTGCTCTGTTACCTCTGTCACGTTACACACTTTGATCTAGTGTGGCGCCGTCTTGTTGTAACCTACTGAATAAACATGTGGCTAAGCCCAAAGGAAAAGCTTCACTGACAAGACCGGCGGCGAAGCGCTCCTTCTGAGTTCGTTTTCTTGCCCCCGAGGGTAAATGATCGGTAAGTGGAATGAGATCAACCGCGAACTTTTAGAAGTTAGAAGAGTCATGTTAAGAAACATCCAGAGAGCGTCAATAGGGGAACTGGAAGGAACAACTGAAAGAGAGAAAAAAAAAATCGAAACTACGAAGGAAGCAGGGAAGGAAGGAGATGAAAGGAAGGAAACAACTAAGCAGAGCCCGCGAAACGTAACATAACTCTCTTGTATGGCTCCTGTGTTGGCTTCTGTTGTATCGTTCATGTTGCTTTTCCGTGACATTGTCACTGAGGTTGTGCGGATAATATGGTTGTGCGGATATATGGCAGTGCTTAAATTGGTTTCCCGCTCCAAATAAAAGTGGCACGTAGAAACTCTTGTAGATGCATCACGAATGAACTATTTCGGGGTAAATAAAAAAGTTGAACACCAACGCTACTCAAGTTGCTTACTGTAGAGTTTAATTTCTACGCTTTACCGAGGTGTGGTTAACGTCCTCATTTTACGCATTTTTGGCCCAGTTGGTTTCACACATTCATAGGACGCGCATCCTCTCGTTCTTCCTTCCCCGCCTCATTGAAGCGTTACGTTAGCTATAACTGCCCCCATCTTGTAGCGCTGGTTTTCTTGGACGCTGTAATTTATTATCTGAGAATTCTTCCCGGAGACCTAATAATCTGTATACCAGGATCACTGTATACCAGATCAGAGATCACCGAGTATGACACATCATGGCAGCCAAAGTGACGTGAATATGCGCGCGCACACAACGGACGGGTACAATCTACACTCTGATTTGTCGTGGTTTCCTCTAAGGATAGATACCGCAGAAATAGCGCCACAAAGGCTAGGCCATGGGCCATACCATTGCACCATACTTGCAGGTGCTGCGTCTCGCGAAGATGATGTCCACTCACTGGTAGTACTGGGCGATGCCGGACCAGTAGGAGCCTGTCATGACCGTGCAGACGGCGATAAGCCAGATGACAAGGAAACTCCAGTCCAGGGACGTCGAACGCGTGAATAGCTTGGCCATCACGGTGCCGTTCGCCTGCTTCTCCTCGTATTGCTGTGTGACACAAAACGCAACGTGAAAAGGAGCCACCTGAACTTCATATGTACTTGGCACAAGCGCTACTTCTAGATACCCACACGTCCCCAACAAAACGGTCAACCTTGCAGAACACCTTGTCTCTGCAGTACCGGTCACTCAGCATTTTCACCACTATCTTCCGCAGCCATCAATTACGAGCAACCGCACGCCGCCTCATCGTTCGTTTATTAATATTTTCTTTTACCTAATGGAATTACTTTGCCAAAAAAAAAACACAAAAACTTCAGGCTTTCCCTAATTTACAGAATGTATTACCAAATGCCACAGCTCCGATTTCACCTACTTTCCCCATCCACTTATTTCTTCGCGACTTGACCATAACAATAAAGACGGTGCCAACACAAGTGGCACTAGAGCTTAGCTCTATTCATTAATCCCTTGGAATTAGGAGGACCGGAACTACCCTCGCTGGATCAATCGCCTCCACACAATACATTGTTCCTTTTCTTGAATCATTAGCTGTACTGAAGGCACTGGGCGGTGTGCACGGTGCCGGTGAAAAAACACGACGACGAGGAGTGCTTGCTTGCCCGTTTTGCTATAGCAGCGACTTGTTTCGGCCTACCGCTGCAAACCTAAAGCTAGTGCTGATAGACGAACACCCCAATTGCATTTGGTGGAAGTGCGCGGTTTTTCTTCGACATTCTGGAACTCCGCAGTCGGACGCTACCACCAGTTATTTAAAGGAATGATCCGGGACCGCCCAAGGCTGCTCCTCCCGTGCCATTTTATAACCAAGAATTTCAATATCTTATTTTTTTAATGCCACCACTCCCTTGTGTAATGCCGTTGGGCGTTGATGGTACAAATAAATTAAATCAAATGAAACCGTTCAAAAAGTACCTGAGAACTTTTATGTACCTAGTACTTGCTCTTTTGCTGGGGCTCCCAGAACAATCCGACATCGTTCATTGGGGCTGTTTCACATTCATTAGAGAGCATAGTGCGGAGCCATAGCTAGCCTTCAGCACATAATGAGGATTAGTTGGCTTATAATGTACCAAATTATTGTTCATAGGCGTAGCTTTGTTTTACTACCTTGTTGTAGTGTATTCATCTTATCCTTAATGTCCCCAGGAGAGAGACAGCAAAACCACTCACCGCTATCTTGCGCCCCGTAGAATTCTTGACAAACGCAACAATTATGTCCAGCTTCTTTATGGTGGTGATCGTGTCCCTTACCTGAAAAAGACGCGACAGAAGTGCTTGGATGAAGCTACATTACTTCGATGTGCGAACTGTATTTTCGCGAGTACAACAGAACGCCATGTATGCTGTCATTGTAAACACAAAAGCAACGAAATAACAAAAGCAGTGCAAAGAAATTGAATAAATAAATAAATAACGGAAGAAAGGCAGTCATGCAGATTTCACGTGCAATGGAAATCAATGTTATGCGAGGCAGGTTGAAGGGAGCTGGCTCGTATAGATATTTGCATTGCATTATCAGATGGACCAACGATTTTTGTATATGTCAAGCAATTAGTGCTCGTGACACGAGTGTGTGCGTCAAAACAGCTGCAAGAAGACGACTATGTCGACGATGTCGACGACGTAATACGAGGGGGACGACTTGACGACACATTTCTTTTTTTTTTTTTTTGTTTACTTCTACTTCGACATGGGCCGATCCAGAAGTGGAGACAGTTTAACACAGCGTCTCAAGGGGCTAGCAGCCACGAAGGAAGAATGAGAGGAACTAGCACACTCTTGCTCTTATAAGCCGCTTCATTTACGACGTGACGCACGCGAAAGAAAGGGGCAATAATGACCGTCACCCACTCGTTTTAGTCACGAGTGTGTGGCTGAATGTAAACCGGCGCGTGCACACGGGATATGCGACGTGCCGCAGGCTCCATATGTCTGCATGTGATGGCTCGCATTTGCACTAGGGAATATTCGCGCCATTGTCACTGTGGGGTAATACGTGCGTGAGGTTGGTGACATGTCAATTTAGGTAATCAAGAAAAGCGTCATCCAGGCGACGGCATGGGGCTGTTGTGCGGGAGGGCTGAAGTTGGATCCCTTGGACAATTGTCTAATATTTAACACAGCAATCTAAGTTTAGGTCAGAAAACTAACAGGTCAGCCGACCGGCGGCGCTGCTATGGTTAAAACACCGCAGGAGTGACGGAAAGCACAAGTTTCGCGTTTGTTGGCTGTGAGGCGTTTCGTAGACAGCCGGCAATGCTACGAAGGCTTGAGACATTTCTCTCATTGTTCGCATTCGAGATCAGAAACGATTGTGCATCACATATGAAATAAAGACTTAGATATGGCGTCATCTAGTTCAAGTAGCATTATCGCATTTCTATGAGGCAAGATTTGACGTAAATATTACGTGGGAGGGCACCACAGATCTGAACCTATGAAGCGCAAAACGAGTGGAATAACAGTTTTCTGAAATGAGAGGCCACAGCGTATTACTTGCACTCGCGACTAAAACATATATTATGTTGCATACGGGAAGCAGAAAGGTACACAGGAAATACGTGATTTGACGAAACGCCTAAGTACTGAAGATTTAATACACGAAATACAGCTACTCCGTAGAATGCGTCGCAGGCAGAATAAGTCAGTAGCGATTTAGGGGTAATGCGCGAGAAATGCCCGAGCCTTATTTCGCACCTCTTCAGCGTAGCAAGTTATTTTGCCGTTCTTTGCTGGGATATTTCTGATGTGATGCGGATGCATTTACTGCGATTGCGACACATTGCCATGTTCTGTTCAGGAGCTGACTCGACAATCGCACCGCCTGTTCGAGGTGGGAAGTGCAGCTGGCGCTGGTCTAGAGCAGACTGAGGTTATGGCGCATCAGCGCTGCCACCCTTTGCCTTTCTTGAGTGCTCATTCGCAGATGCACTGTTACCTCTTTCTCCTCCCCAGCTCCGACTGCTTCTACGCCTCCCCACGCTCTTCTAAGCTCTCCCATCCCCTCTTTACCACCACTACGTGTTCGACTTCACACACCTCGGACCGGTTTCCGACAATTCACATACAGACTTTTTTTCCCCACTTTCACCCTTTTAATTCTAATACATTAATATAGTTGAACTACGCAACACGCGGAGTGAAACTTCTTTGACCGCACTACATGTGTAGTTAGCGCATCGTTGTCTTCTAAGTATTAAAGCAAGTGTAGCGTACAGTTGTTGTGCTCTGTCAATGATACTGCGCTTCTCTACTGATTTCACAAACACTTTTTCCGTTTATTCATAGGCGAAGGCTATTCTGACGAGAATGTTCTGAAGTTCCATTTGTTTTATGCACACTTTCACGCTGGAATCGAATGCAGACATCGAGACGCGATCGACAGGTAGGAGTAATGAGTGAGCAGACAGTGAGAACGTACCCGAAAATCCCGCAACCTCGCCATTTCTTGGTGGTTTATGGCTAGTATGACCGATGCAATGATAAACTCAGTACAAGTATTACTGCAACGAACGTGTTTTATGCCAAAAAGGACTCTTCATATAGGCTGCTCAAATTTACATGCTAAGCCTTCAGCAGAACCCGGTGAAACTTATTCTTCCCATCATTTCCACCTTCTTTGAAGCATCGCTAAAAAAACCTGCACAGACACTAAGGATACCCTTAACTCTAGCTACCTGAAGTTGTAGACGTACTTCGGATCTATAAAAAAAATCTGTTTACCACATATATTAACTAGTCATGTTACCGCAAGTAAGGGTAAGTGCAGCGTGACATACTAGCCTGCAGACTTCGCGATGCTTAATTCTTTATGGTCGTGGTAGTACATAGCAGTTACTGCCACTTCACAAACGACGTTACAACGAAGGGAATGGGCTCTCTTTTGTTCATCATTGTGGAAGTTTCGCCATAGTATCGCATTCGAACGCACGCGGTTCCTTACGAGTCGTGGAAGCCTCATGAAAAGGAGAAATTAATATCAGTTCGGGATATTAAATAATGCTCTCAGTGGTAAATCTGCAAGTCTCTGGAAACAACTACAGTTCATCTCTGATTTCGCAATTTCCTAATTAGGAATAATTTCCTAATTTATTCTGCGCCTCATAGAGTGTGTGTTTTCTTGGCGCGTTAAACTTTAAAAATCAACCCAGCAAATTCTTGTACAGCTTGAAACACACTGACACAAAACAGAATAAGCAATTGCGTTCAAAATCTCAATGCCTAATGGCTATGCACTGCCCCTTCGTTTCATGTTCGCGAGCTTTTGTCTGTCTTCACTGTGTGGATAGTATTGAATTCAATTTCCAGTTCGTTTCATCGGCAACTTTGGAAATACAGCCCATGCTTACAACATGAGGTGGTTAAGACAAAGAAGCCTTTCCGATTTCGCCATGCTTGACATTGCGAGGTGACGGATGAACCACAGCATCAATGCCTTATTAACAATACTGTAAGGTAAGGTCAACTCAAATGGGCGCGATTCTGATTCGTGTTCTACGACAGTGCCTTACCGGTCGCTTTTCGTTGTAGGCCATGACAATGGCCGCGGCCTTGGCGCTCTTGGCCTTTTGGACGATGTCGTCGTTGGAGGTGTTGTCGCAGCGTTCCATAAGCACCACCTTGCCCTCGAAGATACGCCGCTCGTAGTCACACTCGGTGTCGTTGAGCACGTTTAAAAGCGGGCGGTACTCCTGTAGAAACAAAGCACGTATGTCTTCGGTCGCTTGGTTGTTTTCGGATAAATGAAGCCTGCATTACAATATCTACTCGGCGCGTGAAGCTAAACGGCACGAAATCTGTAGCCCTAATTTGTATAGTGCTTACATAAAATTACATAAAACAAAATGGAAAAAAACAACCATATATGCCGTAGAAATACACCATGGGCTGCTCATTAATCAATGCGCTACACTTATCAAATAAGCGTTTCTTCTGATCTTGAAGTTACGTGCTGTACGATTCACATGTACGAAAAAAAAAACTAGCACACAGAAAAACGGCAGACTAATGTGGTACGTACTCTGGGTGTGCGCATGGACATCGGCTACTCCAGGTACCGCTTTCATGGAATTTCCTTGTGAAACAACGCGCGGTGGAACAGCAAGCCGTTGAGCGCTGCGTTTACGCTCGTCGTTCTTGTCTCTGCTGTGGCCAACTTCACTCTCCTCTTGTTTCTACCTTTTATCCCACGTAACTTGAGCCGTAGTTTAATAATACGCAAATGCTACGTACCTGGATAGAACCAAGGTAATATTGTTCGCCTTCACTTGGACATACTCAGATTATTTTTTGCAATCCACCTGATTACATATTTAATCTTAATGAAATAATGAACTACATAGATACTACAATTAGATGAAAAATGTAGATGAGAAAATTGTAGAGCAACATGAAAAACTCCCTATACAGCTTGTCTTGCATAATACGTGCTGCATAAAAGTGTTCTTCCAAGCATGAGAGAAGACCGCGAATACGCGCACAGTTACTCAAGCGGTCAGTCGCACGGAAGTTTTTCGTGTATTCGCGGCTTCCTTGTGGCGAATGGGTCAAGATGTTCTTGGAGTGTGGTCACTTCGCCTGTCAGTCATGCAACGTCACAAAACCACGTCAAAATGACGTCTACGCATTGAAGATGCATTGATATGCCCAACAAAACTGAATGTTTTTTTCTGAATAGCCAGAGGCTTCCCCGCTCCGCAAGAAATAGATCTCTACCCGCCGATTGATCTAGCACTGGGCACTCGGAGTTGTCCTGAGAATGGATTTATTTGCGTTTACTAAAAATTTTTGCATGACAGTGTAAGGTTGTCTTTCGCCATGCCGGGTTTGGGAATGGAAATTTTGATCCAAATACAATGACGTCCTGGAGCAGAGTGCACAGGCCTGCTATGTAGGAGGCCTTGGCTTGGCGCATTTTGGTTTGGCCTTACCGAGGCACAGTTAGAGCGCAGGTGAGAGCTCGCGCGGCAAGAAAAGCGCGTGTTACACAGGCTTCTGAGAGTTGGTGTGAAGGTGACGTGGTGTTTCGGTGATGCTCTCTCCCCTTACACAAAACCTGACGCGCTACTGCTGCAGCAGGTCTACCTTTTCACCCGCTCTTCTCCGTTGAGCTGCACTCGTAACGCTACGTCTTAGCTAGGGAATTTAGGTGCCGTTTTTCACTTGTCCAGACGACAGACGTTGGCTTTTTCGCTCAATGGGCCATTTCGTGTTTTCACATCAAAACTATACCCAGCAGAGAACAAAATAGCCAACTTACGAGAGTACCTGAAGGGAATACCAAATACTGTGAAAAGTATTTCGTTAGTTTGAAGGTACTTGATATATATTACGTATTGCGCCATCAAAGGTAAGCTCTGCATCACTGAAGCGCCTTATTCCGTTATGCAAAGCAATGCGCCAAGCTACGAAAAGCGGTGGTACACCCTGGAAAGGGCTGTTTTCAACATATTGCATCAGACAGTTTGCCCCTCTTCTTTTTGAGTACATCTCCGCGGAAGCTGAAAAGCTGCTCTAAGAATCCGTTCAACGCCACAGTGATATCACGCTTGACAAAAAGCGATGAAAGACAAGGTAATTTTTGTGTCCCATCGTGATCGCCCTTGTCGTGCTCAAGGTAGGCGTGTAGCTCGTGCACAGCTGCACTTTCACTGCTACCCGCGGGCTAGTGGTGGAAGGTGAACTCGTGTTGCACCGAATGTTGTTGCTTCTTTGCATTCGGTGCGGAGCAAATCAGCTGAAGAGCGAAGGTCGACGATGCGGTCATGCCGATATAATCGCCGACAGTCCTCACAAAAAAAAAAAAATGCACAGAAATAATTACTCGTTTCGTGTCCCGATTTTGGGACAACTGTCATATAATCGAAGCCCGATGATGGTTCGTAAAACGCCGGTACGTGTGATGAGCCAAGTATTTAACGAGGCAATATATTTTTGCATCCACAGGCATTCAGTTCAGGTTGAATTATTTGCAAATTTGTGTTAAAAAACGGCACAAAATACCTCGACGTACCATTTAAGGTTACAGTAATAAATGTCATTTCGCAAATCTATTCCTAGAACACGAAAACTGTAGAAAACTATTTATAATAACGAACATTAAGGACACTATTTCAGACACGTACAAGTTTGTTCCTAACCAAATTGCTTCTACGGCGGCTCTGCCATTCGTGAATGCGTGGCACCGCCACGTATATGTAAATAGGGCGAAGAAGGAACGAAGCCGTAACACGCGTCGTGCGAGAGCTTTAACGTTGTTCATCTCTGAGGCCTAACACAAGACTTTACGGTTGAGAGGAGGTACACCAGATGTCGCTAGCTTTACAAGCAGCGGTTCTCAGCGGTATATTTTTCGTGAGTCTCGGGGTGTTGCGTTAATACAGACGCTGGCTTTGGGCTGCAGCATTGTCACAAATACTATTGCGTTTCTGATATTTCCAAGAAGTTTTGTTCATCAATGAGCAAGAAAAAAGTCATTGCTTCACCGAACACGTGTTTCCCTTTTGGGCTGTGGGTAACGTAATGAAATATTGAATGTCAGAAATCAAAGTTTGGGCCCTACGATCAACACAGCCATTGGCGCTTGAAGTGGCGTAAATTCATCAAAGGCCAAAAAAAGCCAGAGCGCCATATGACAAGCATTGCCCCTTTGCTCGCAAATGAATTATGAAGCAAGCACAAAGTCTGTTTATAAGCTAAACGACCGCGCCAAATTTGCATTGTTTTAACTCATGATCCCTTGTGCAATCCTAATTTCGCATTCACCAACAACCGAAATACGATAATCACGCGCCCCCTTCGAACATACGTAGTACCTTCTTTGCGTATCTCTTAGCGATTCTTCATTTCAGTACTTTTCCTTCGTGCCACTTCTTCAACTGTGTCCTGAGAGTATATACGCCGTGTGTGGAACCTACGAGGAGGCGGATCAGTCTGTTTTGTCATCGACCAAACGATTTTAAAACATAGATAAAATAAAATACATACGACAACGCCATGTGTATTCAAGCGCAGTGCTGCTCTTCCGAGATATGCCTTCGCGCTGCTTTGGTGTGTTCAGTAAGATTGTGTGAGCTCCTGCAATAAACTATTCTCGCAGCCTGCACAGAGGTTAACTGTGGACATAGGCCATAGGACATAGGACATAGGACGTAGGTCAGGTTCACCGTCTTGTTTATTCTGATCGATTCCGGAGGCTTCCAGAAGGAGTAGCACACGGGCTACAGCTTCAGCCTGCTTGAGGTCGCGGGCTCCATATACAGCCCCAGTGTTTGCATTCCGACGAAGTGGAATACAAATATTGCTTGTGTGCCCAGAAATGGACGCACCTTAAGCGCATGCGGCCAAAATTAATCCGGCGCCCTTCACTGCTGTCTCTGTCATAGAGCCTGTTCTGCGTTTGCGCATTAAAAACACTCAATAAATCGATCGATTTATCATATAAATAAATAAATAAATCGTGTGGCCACATGTCCCGTCAAGTTGCCTAGGACGTATAGTTAACCGTCACAATGGGCAAAAGTTCAGTGCGATAATAACAGCCCGTTGGGGCGCGAAGAAATAACGCAAGATGGTCTCATCATAAAGTTGCAAAATGACTTCCTGCAGAAAATAATGACATATAGAGCTGGAAAGAAGGCACACGACACCGTGCCTTGTGTTCGATCGTTCACGTAAGGAGGGGCGGGGGTAGGCTAGGATGTGCCTGGTTGAGATGCTCGGTGCGAACACTAACAGAGCTCTTAAAAAAAAATAACGATGCATGGTTGGCGCTCTATTACACTGCACATCTATAACATTCGTGTAAGCGCTCATAAGAGGGACGAACCGGTTAGTCGGGCTCCAAATTTATGTCGCACAAACGTAAACACTAAAGCCAGCTGGCACGAGAATGTGTCATACCCGACGACAACCTGTCTGCACAACGTGCAATATAATGCAACCATTCCGTCTCACAAAGGTGGGCGTAAATGTCGTCTGACTGAGCTGAGACAGAGCAGTCAATTGGTATTTCTAAAAAAACTTCGTGCACTTTTTGTTTTGTACATCCGTATCTTACGTCGTTCACGCCAACTTAGGTTACTGGGCACGTGCCGGAATATACAACTTGAGAATAAGCAACGCAGGCCATTCGGTATATGCAATGGGTACGAGACAATAATCACGTGAACAATGCTGGCCTATTTGTCAGAATGGGTGTGAGCTCTTGGTAGGTGCCCGTATACAAACGAGCAGAACAAGAGGCAAGAAGGGAAAATCGGCAACAGAATATTGAAGAAGTCCGCTACAGAGACGTGAAAAAGTGAGCAAAACAAAGCCGAGTGTAGAGAATGAAGTGCGAAGAAAAAAGTGTGATGAAATCTTGCACTAAGCAAGACGCGTTAAGCGAAAGTAAAGTGAAGAAGACGTCAGCAACAGGAAATTGAAGATGTCTGCTACCCACAAAGGACGACTTTCCAACACGGTATGTCGCTATATTTCTTAAATACTAATCGCATTAATGACGGCATTAATTGTGAAATGGCCTATGGTGTTAACCAACCAGCAGTAATTGGGAACTCTGTTTCGAAGTGTTTACTGTTCGCTCAACCATTTCGGCAGTCAGTGCGATGTCGACCGGGCAAAAACGTTCCTTGTTGACGCGGTCATGCCGCACTTTGTTAGCTCGAATATTGATGCGTACCGGCACGTGTAGAAAGAAAAATTAGGTGTTTCTCACTAGAGCACGTGACACCTGCTGTCTTTGTCATCATTGTGCATGTTGAACAAGCGGCAGAGGCACACACTACTCTGGAGCTCCGTTCCTGCCTACCGCACAGTAACGGAGCTCAGAGCTTTGCACTGTTGCCGACTAAATCATTCCCATGTTTGAACAGGTGGCAGTTTGCACGCGTTTTCGTTTCACAGGAGGGACTAAAAAAATGGCTGTGGCTTAAGTAAGGTTAAGCCCAGGATGCGAAGCATACTAGCCTTTATTTTAGTTGTTGAACCACTGTTTAGCCTGGTGAACTGCTGTTGCTTGGCTATATTAGGTTCGGCTACACGAAGAAACAACTCATGCGTTACTCTGCTTCGCCTTCAAGAGTGGAACGCGACAGCGTTCCCGTCGACCCGCCAAGGGGTGTAAGACAATGGGCTACGGCGCAGCGACTACGCGCCCCGAATTGGACGCGGTGAGCGTCGAGCAACGCAGCGTTCGGCGCGGCAACGAAATGTGCGCCTGAGCATGCGACGCACGCCTGAGCCTTAGAAACAGCTCGTTTCTAAGGCAACACCACATTCTCTAGAGGCGCTATTGTACCGCTTTGAAGCATCGTACTCGTGGCTCAGTGGTAGCGTCTCCGTCTCACACTCCGGAGACCCTGGTTCGATTCCCACCCAGCCCATCTTGCAAGAGTTGAGCCAAAGCCACTTCTCCTCTGTCGTGACGTCACAGTGTCACGTGGTATTGAAGGCGACACCGCCGCGCCTGAGGAGCTGGGTTGAGCTCTCGTAATATGCTTCGCATAAAAGAAACGGAACTGGGCACAGGCAAAAACAAAATAGGCTCATACATAGACACCAAGGCATGTGCCTTTTTTGTTGGTGTCCAATTCGCCATCTTTAGTCTTCCAAATTTCTGGCGACATGAGGACACAACTCTGTTTTGCCAATACACTCCAGAACACGGACGAGTTGTCACCGCGGTCTGTGCAGGAAGGCGTCTCGAACTATGTCAATATAACCTTTAGCAATGCTAGTAGTACATGACAAGGGCAAGCTATCAGCGCTACTGAGGAGTATTCATTATTCTGTTCGCTGGCAATTACAGAAGAATCTTTGCTCCTCTTGGCGCTGTATCCAGGCTTTAAGCAGCCTTGTATGGGTGCTGAATACCACAGCTACAACTTGCAAGTCGAGAAGAGCCGTTTGCAGTGCAAGAAGTGAGCACGCGTGAGAGACATCAGTGGCCGAATTCACTAAGGAAATTACGAATTATGGTTTAAGAAAAATCTTACGGAATACAGCGTATTCACAAAGCTAAAGCTGTTCGTAAGATCAGCAAGCTTGCGATGCTAGCTGCTGCAAAAACGAGCGCTGTAGCGCAGGTGCGCTGGTGCGAACGCCAATAGTAAGCGTAAGCCTATCCATAAAACCTATACAGTCGTCGCAACTGCTGACATAAGAAAAAATTTCGGCGATAACCAGGTAGCTTACGAACCTAATTATGCCTATCTACACAGCTCTAGCTGATGCGAGTAAGCGATGGAACGCGCTGTAGTGGCCGGTTGGCCAAAGGCTATCTACTGATAACAGAGGATGGCGCGTGGTAATTGCAGCATTCGGCTGACAACTAAAAAGTCATTTCATTGATGTGTAACTTTCATATTAAGTTCAGTCCCAGCGCACATATCCGCAACTCTCCAGACTTCGACTTTGCGTCAGCGACAGTTCCGGCTTTACATGTTTTAATTATCCACAAGGAAAGCGGAAAAATACTTATCCGGAAAGCCGTCGGCCAAGGAGACACAAACTCTCCAATAATAATCACTGAATGCTTAGAAGAAATATTCAAGTTGCCACGCTGGGAACGATTAGGAGCGGCGATCAACGGCGATTATCTCAACGACCTTCAGCGTGCCGATGACATTTGTCTTGTTCAACAACTCTGCGGGCACATTGCAAGAATTCATTGAGGACGGTAACCGAGAAAGTATAAGAGTAGGTTGAAAATTACTATGCAGAAGACAAATGTAATGTTGAATAATCTGTCAAGCGAACAAAAAATCCTAACAGGCAGCCAGCATCTAAAATGTGTGCAAAGTTAAGTTTATTTAGGTCACATATTCACAGGGAGCCCTGATCATGAGAAGCAAAACTCACAGAATAATGAAGACGGGTCGTAGCGCACACGGCGTATACATTAGCAAGTCATGACTGAGAGCTCACCGCGCACATTGAAAAAGATAGTCGACAATCATTACATTTTTCAAGTACTATTATATAGGGCAGAAATTTAGAGGTTAACAATGAAGCTTGAGAAAAAGTTAAAGGCCGCTCAAACAAGCGATCGAACACGCATCTTGAAGGGACAGCGCAGTATGACGATGACAGAAGGCAGGAACACACAGGACAGCGCTGTGTGTTCCTGCCTTCTGTCTTCGTCATATTGATCTGCCCCTTCAAGATGTCCAACCAGTACCAACTGGCTCAAATGTCGATCCTTCTACACGATAGAAAGAGAAATGTTAAACCTAACACTATGACACAGGAAGAGAGGGGTGGGGATCAGAGAGCAAAAGGCGGTAGTGGTAATTGAAATTAAAAAAAAGAAATTAGGAGCTAGAAAGGCCGCGTAATTCATCTGGCGTATTATCGGTGGTCCGTTAGAAATACAGAGTGGGCGCCAAGGGAAAGGGAGCGCTGTTGAGGACGGCGGAAATTAGGCGGGGTAATGAAATGAGGAAATCTGTAGACATAACTTGTAATCAGCTAGCGCTGATCAGGGGCAGTTAGTGATCGCTGGAAGAGGCCTTCGCGCTGCAGTGAACCCAAAAGAACGCTGATGGAGTTTTACACCCGAAATTCGCGCGGAATTTTAACGGACTGTTGCTCTTGAGCCACAGTTCGCTTCGTACTGCGAGGCCGTGTTGACATGTTTTCAGAACACCGTCAGGCGTCTCTTGGTTACCACCACTCCCACCTTGGTATCGTACTATATGTGCCCTGATTGCTCAGTGTGACAACGTCAACGACTTGAGCCGATTTGGTCGGAAACCAGCGAGAATACTGAACCGCTATCTGGTTCACATACAGTGCAGTGCAGTATTCTGACGTGCACTTGAGCGTGTGTTCTTATCAGGCTGGTAACTTCATGCCGCTCATAACTGGGGTGGCGTGGACTGATTAGCCTTGACTTCTATGAGGTGCCACTTGGGCTGTCACAGACAACGTAGTTAGGGGCTGCAGGACCTGGGGTCATCAGCCTATGAGTGATTACCGGTCTGTAAAAGTGAAGTGTGCGCTCCTTTGTGCATTTCGCCTGTGTTGGAATGCGGCCGCCTGAACCTGAAAAAGAAACTCTTGGCCTGCTGCGAGACAGCATCGTGTTCTATCAGCTGAGGAGAAGTCAAGAAGAAGCGATGAATGCTGTACGATGTGAAATTGTGATAGGCAGTGCAACTTGCACCTGCGGATGTTGCGAATTCTGTCATAATTTGGGAGCATCGGTACTCACGGCTTGTTTCTGCACTACTTTTTTACGGCTGCTGTCATAGCTCTCCGTGCCCTCGACAGGGAGTCTATGCGAAAGGAGAGCGCGTTTTTTCGTCAGTTGACGCTCGGCGGCCTCGTCGACCAGCACCTTAGGTGGTACCGGCCGGAGCTGATATCCAGCCTATGGACGTCATTAGAACCGCTCCCGAAACCCTGTACAGCACGGTCCCATACCATGCCGATGAACATACGGGTGCTAGTCGCCTTGCCTTCGGGCCATGTGACCTATATATTGCTTTATATTTACCCTTTCCGTAATTAGTATCGAAATGAAGACATATAGTGGTTTCGTGATGTGGTGGTGGTGATGATGTTACTACGGGCGGGTTGGCACTGAATAATTGTCCGGTAATTGCTCCAGTGACTGTCTATTCCTGCGCCAAATATGCCATAATGGGTACATCAGTTCCGTTTCTCGCAGAAATGTAAGACGAATGCGTGACACTTTCACCACATTTACCTGGTAGCGAAGCTTGCATAGAAACCCATACGTTCAAAACATGGCGGTTTATCGGCGGTTCAAAGGGCTCAGTGCCATCTGTGTGAGGCGGGAACGCTTCCGGCAGAACGTAAGATAATGTGACGCCATACCCGTTAAAAACCGAAGCGACGTCAATGTGTTCTCAAAGACGCGAAATATGTTTGGTGGCCTGCCATTAAAGCTGTATATTGAAATTCCCCGCCACTTGACATCATGAGCACCTCGAGATTTCAGCGCGGAAAGAGACGCAGTAATAGGTCACCCGTACCGCCGAAATCGTACCCCTGCACAGAACATACTTTCTTTTGAGGCCGACGAAATCTTTGGGTGCAGAATGCCGATCCCATCGTCGAACGCCGCCCCGTCCGCCCCCGCAGTCGCACCCAAGCAGCTAAAGTAAACAATTATCTGGCGGTCCTAGCTCCCTACTTCTGACTGAACAGGTTAAGAAACGATGTGACTATCCGCGCCATCAAATTCAGACAAACGTCGACAAGCAAAACAACACAACATGTGAAGGGGGCGTATACTGAAAGGTGAACTTTACGAGCGCGCCTTTCTGCACATTATAAGGAGAGATACATTGCACTGCAAGTGATAGCGGCGTCAACGCCCCGCCCCCTCTTACGATAGGCGCAAACAAAAAAATGTATTTATTGATAATGATTAAGTAAGGTAGACCTGTCGTTTCTCGTCACGCGCATTTAAAATTGAATATAAATCTTATTTTCCTTGAATTAATCTAAATGTTTCTCGCTTTAAATAGGAAACGCCTCTTTTTTCCCCAATGTTCCTTCCCTCCTCACATTATTGCGCTTCAATCGCTGCTCCCATAACCAACCTTGCTCATGTGAGTGACAATTCGTTATGAACCGCTTTTCGCCCGAAGCTTCGCGGCTTCGCGACGTATTTAGATCGACCTTGCTTGAACTGCCATCCTTTTCGCGGCGGTGAGGTGAACAGGCGAGCGCTGTTGAGCTTGTCGCCTCTGAAGCAGACACCGGGAAGGGGAAGCTGTCGAATAGGGGTCTGTAGCGATTTGCCGCAAGAATATAGCCTCAACTACAGATGCGTGATGTGCGATCACGCTTTTAGTTGACCGCGCTTCTTTCCTTTCTTGTTCAAGTTTTGCTTCCTCCTCGGTCTCGTACGACGCCGCAAGTTCTTTGCGCTTCCACTTCGGATACACACTTATCTTAGAGCAAGAACGCTTTGGTTAAGAAAAAGCGTGCGAACAGCGCCGCTTAGTGAATTCCGCCCCTGGGGTGCTATTCTCGACACGCATGGCGACTGCACGGCCGCCATTATCCGCCATGTTGACTCTCTGATTGGCTGTGGCGAGCTCACGTGCCTTGAAATTTGTGCCGGGAAACGGAAGTTTTGCGAAATGTCATTTCGTGTTTTCATCAAGATGACGAAACGTGACATGGAGCTGCAAATTTTCTGGACTAATACATTTTTTTGGTCTTTGGCAGATATACTGTGATGTTAGCGCTTCAAAAAGAATGTGAGCGGTAGCGTGCAGAAGCCAGTGCAATGCATCTGCAATTGCGCGAGTATGTGGTGGTGATCCAAGATATGCGCCATGCCAGCTTGCTGACTGGTTGAAGGACTATCTCGTGAGGAGCGTCACAGGAAGGGCTGTTTCGTAAACGTCATTTTGACGATGCGTGAAGTAGCGCTGGGCCGCCATTGAAGAGATTTTCCGCCATAATTTTTGCTGCGACGAGACGCGCGAATAATGCTAACAAGCAGCCATATGCAATGGCAGCCGAGAGGAATGAGCATCGCCACATTTTCCCCGCCGTTTGGCGCCACGAAAATCTTTTGTTCATAACGCCGGCTCATAGTATTTGCGTCGCTCTCGGGTAGTGTTGGCATTTGTGTTTGGGGCCATCATTTTTTAAAAGAACGCGTTTATACGGAATAATATTGGTTGAACATAGCAAACGTTCGGCAATGCTGTCCGCTTCTCACTGCTGCATTTGTATTGTAATCAAGATTAATGCCTTTTCGCACAATCAAAAGTTATGACAATGGCCTCTTTCTAATTTATAAAAAGAAATGTACGCAAGACGGCGCCTTGAAGTTTCCTCCCGCGGTGCGAGTAACCAGCGAAATGAACAACAGATGGCAGCGCCGGCGCTTGCGTCGCGTTAGTGGATATCTCTGGCGCGCGCAACGCTATCGGGGATATTCGGCCATTTCTCAGCCAGCCGAGTCGGGCTGAGTCACTTGCGTTTCACGCGATAGCGATAACGTGGCCTAGAACGTGCGCGCATCACCACTGGTAGGTCGCGTATGTTGTCTCAAGCAAGAAAACAAGCGCGTTGGCGCCAACATGCGATGACTCATTCCATTTTCCGCGGACACGCATCCTAGCTATTGAAGCAGATGACGGCTTACGCTGCAGACGACGGAAGCAAGAAGCGTTTTCGACGGAATAATCATACACTTTGAGATAGCTGCTTTATTTTCACTGCGGAGGAAAGCTGTGCTTTACTGATAACGCTACATTCAGTGCCGTCATTTCAGTTTCTTAGGCGAAACGTCAAGTTGGCGTCACGTTACGTAAGCAACACTGGGCCACCAGCGCGATTTTTTTTGCGTCGCGCCTACGTCACGCACCGAAGAAAATGGCGGAATGTCCAGAATAGCGCCCCTGGCTGCTCTGGTGGCGGATGTGAATAGGCGCTACATCGCCAGGAGCATGGTTAGAAACGGGTCGGTGCGAAGAAGCCTGCTGAAACAGTGTGTTATATCGGATGTCCCTGCCGATATATATCGTCCGCCCAAATAAAAATAAGAGCGGTGCAAAGAAGCGACCTGGCGGACGCGCATACTTACGGCATCTTCTTCGTTCTTGGCGATGTCCTTGATGGCCGGCACGTAGAACACGCAGTGTACCTCGGGAGCGGACGCGTCGGCCGCCTTCACCAGAAGCACGGCGGGGGCACCGGGATTTGCGCCGTGCGCCGGATGCTGGGAGACCGTGATCAAAAATGATTACGAGGACGATAAAGAGGTCACAAAGTACAAACGACAAAAAAAAGAGTGGAAAAAAAACCAGACCGAGACACCACAGGGCGCATTCTGAGGTCGGCGCTTCCTCCTTTATAGCCCGCGACAACTGTTTGCGCTATAGCTATTGCTCAGACACCGCGTGATAAGCATGTACCAAAACAGATTAATATCGCGGGATGCGTCAAGAGCATATTTTGCAGGAAGATCGCCGGCTTTTATACGATTTTGCTAGCCCTAGCAAGTTGTACGAAATTTTTTACGGAAAGACTAGAGATTGGAGAAGCCAAAAGTACCAATTCTTACAGTGCATTTAGACCTGCAGCGTGTTGTACACTGCGTCTTCTCCCCTGAGGGAGGATTCTGTTGGTAGACGCTTATTCAGCAGAAATACAGCTAAAAAACGCCTGCTGACGCAGTTCTCCAAGTAGGTTAGAGCAACCAAAATTAACACGGCATCTCGGGAAACTGAAGTTATTCTTGTCACTATAGAATTGTTACTAGCCTAGCATTCGACAAATTTTATTGCAGTATACAATACCACGCACAGCATATTTGAGAACCGTGTATCTGTCCGCCCTGGTCACTAATTATATGCAGCTGCTGCTTATACGCATACTGCCACTTTTGCGTCCTATATTTATCCTCAGACAGAGATGGGAAGGTCCATTGGCACGCTATTGTGGCCATTACTAGTTCATTAAGGTGGAAGAAGTCATCTCGCATTACACATTGTGAAACAGTGACCATAAGATATTTTCAATGCTGCGACCCCGAAGCTTATCTAATATCTTATCTCCTATAAGTGTCTTTGAAGCAGTAAAGGGAAATGCTGCAGTCTATGATACTCTCGCTAACAATTGAAAGCTCCAGCTTTGGTTAGCCATAGATAAGCGCGATGTCTGAGTAGGTCTATGAATTGAACACAAAAGCGGCTACACAAGAACTGTTCTTGACTAACAAAGTCATTGTGAATAGACACCTTTCAACTCGATTAAGCAGTGAACGTTATCTACAATAACATTGTGTTTTTCTTCATTCACTTTGCTATGTCCCAAGAAGGGATTCAACCACTTCTCATGCAAGGTAAACACTCTGTTCTAACGCGTAGGACCGGAGGTCGTTACGTTATCGCTTTACTCACCACTGCGAAGGCTGCAGTGAGGATTTGGACGCAAGCCGCCACCAGCAAACGGGGAGACATCGTCTAAAGTACAAAGCAAATGCGCAATGAAGATCGCAAAAATGGCCAAGGTTTCACTCGACTGAGAAGGGCCTTCTTCTTTCTCAGCAGTGCAGCGCGTGCTTACCGGCACGTAGCGCGTTTGGATGATATGGTGATGATGATGATCATGATAACATTAAATCTCTATGGCACCTACCCACTCGGGAAAGCGGTCAAGAATAGGGCGGATTTTAGAACTGAGTTTAAGATAAAATTGTAGAAGTGTTTAATAATTGAAATAGGAGAGCGATAAGGATATAGAAATGCTTTAGGAATCCTTCATTCTAATATGAGAAAGAAGAAGAAAGACAGAAAAGGGGCAATGAGCGATGATTTAAATGGCCGGTATTGTTCTCGCATTTCTAGGCTAGCTGTGCGATGCATGGAGTTCTTCCCTTAACGCTGTAAGGTCCCAACACATTTACTCATCAAGGAGCATTAGGAAAATGTTTTGCTTTCGTTTCTCGCAATGGAAGGTAAAATCGTACAGAAAAAGTGCAACGAAATGTTATACATGACTTAGAACAATTAGTTTAGTAATTATTTACTAATATAATTGGTTTGCTGAACTATCCTCAATTGGCAATACGGGCAAGTTTGCTTTAGCGTATCAGAAACACTGCTTTAGGTTATGCGTCAATTTCGTCGGGCTTAAGACCGAATTTCGAGGCGTTAAACTCATTGTAGAATACACGCTACATTAAGCATTCCTAGATTAATAGTGAATGAATGAATCAATGAATCAATGAATGAATCAATCAATCAATCAATCAATCAATCAATCGATCAATCATTTATTTGCCGTGTCTGTGAACAGCCATAAGGTGTTCGCATAGATAAAAGCACAACCGCAGGAGATTATAAGTGACAAAAACAATGAATAAAAAGAGCAATCTTGAAAAGCGAAGTGTACATACAGCAAGGCGTAAGCTGAATACAAATAAAAAAGAAAGAGAAGGGCAGTTGAACAGTATGCGAATCTATGACACAACAACGCAAAGCTCTTAAAGTACATTGGCAACGAGTTAGCATAAATATTAAGGTCACGAAAATAAGCGCTATGAAGACTCCCTATTCTGTGCAAAGTTGAG
Organism: Dermacentor albipictus; assembly: GCF_038994185.2. Classification (NCBI taxonomy): domain Eukaryota; kingdom Metazoa; phylum Arthropoda; class Arachnida; order Ixodida; family Ixodidae; genus Dermacentor; species Dermacentor albipictus. The sequence goes on from NC_091822.1 coordinate 88,113,832, forward strand.
TGTTGGTGATTACAGACAGGAACATCGAAAGGTCTATGTTCTCTGGCGACCTTATGCGGAATACGAAACCTGGCACAACTGAGCCGTTCGGGGTAGGTGAGGATACCATGAAGAAGTTTGAGAACGAACAGAAGGTCAGCGCGATTACGTCGGCAGCGAAGTAAGGACAATCAGAATAATCCAACAGTGCTACAACAAGGTCCAGCGTCCGTGTTAGCACAGAGATGATGATATATGCTCAGAGACTCTTTATGGACCCGATATGTAGTGTCACTGTTGCGTGTAAAAATGACATTCCAGACGACCGACGCGTATTCGAGTTGAGGAAGAGGGATTGTTGTGTACAACTTGCGGAACGGAGCAGGAGAATCGAATTCTCTTGAAATTTCGCAAAGTGAGCCAAAAGAGCGCGCACTTCGTGCTCTCAACAACAAGAACAACAACAACAACAACAACAACAACAACAACAACAATGTTTATTTAACGCTCCCGGGAACAACCTTGCGGTCTTAGTTCTGCCGCACGCATACATTAAAATAAAACAAAAAACAAAAACAGAAAGACAATAACACTCCAGATCAATATAATTTAAAAGGAAAGCAATGAATAAAAAGAACAAGTGTGAGAAGACAAGGGTAGATGCAACAAAGCGCAATGTAAATACAAAAGCAAAAGAAGGAGAAGGGCAGTTTAACAATGCATGAAAGTATGACACAACAAGGTAAAGCTTGGAAAGGAACGATGACACCGAGTTCTGAAAAAATATCAAGATCATGAAAATAATTGTTATAAAGACACCGCATTCTGTGGATGGTTGCGTGGTGTTGATGACAGGCATGGAAATGGAAATGTGTATGTTCAGTGATGATCTAGCGCGTAATACAAAGCATGTTACAACTCAGGAGCTCGGGACAGGGGAACATACCGTGAATAAGTTTAAAGGGAAACGAAAGGTCAGCGCGATTACGCTTTAGCGAAGTAAGGGCAATGACAATCGAACAGTGTTAGAATAAGTTTCAATGTCAGTGGTTGCAATGCAGTGATGATATACGCTTAGGAACTATTTCGGCGCCGCATCTATAATGTCACAGTTCGATCTGGAAAAGCCGTTCCAGAGCACCGACGTATATTCAAGTTGACGAAGACAGATAGTTGTGTACAACTTGCGGAACGCTGTAGGAGACTTGAATTCCCTCCATAGTCTGCAAACAGAACTAAAAGAGCCCATACCCCGCGTAGCATAGTGTTCAGTGTGAGCAGAAAAATGTAAGGTTGCATCAAAACGTACGCCGAGATCATTGATCTCACAGACCTTACACAGTGGTACAGGATCTACAGAATAAGAAAAAAATGCTGTCTTGCGCGTGCACTTGATGAATTTAGTCTGATCCGCATTCAAGGAGAGGTTATTATCTTTGCACCATTTAGAAAAGGAAAGGAGGTGCGACTGCAGGGTGCGACAGTCATTAACAGTGTGAATTAAAAATTTCGATCTCATCGGCATAGAGAAGCAACGAGAAGTTCGGAATAACGGAACGAACGTTATTATGAAATTTTTTTTAACAATACGTGCCGCCACGGTGTTCATCACATTGTGGATTCCGACGGTTCTTTAAACGACAGCTTGGTAGGCTGCCGGATCGTCGGTACGCAGTTGCTGCTTGTGCTCGGCTGCACGACCCTGTTCTCGTGCCCGGGCTGCAGCATAGGCACGACGTAGACGAGCTCGGTGCCGGTTCTACTCGTGGCCTACCAATTTCGGAGTCGGAGAGAAACTGATGCGCACCCTCGGCTACGACGGAGAGCAACGATGTCACTGCATGCGCCGCCAATCCCGTGGCTTTTTTCCTCTCTTTTTTTTTGCGTTATGCGCATAGGGCTGCGCTGGAGGAGTTTTCAGAGCACAGGCGACGGACGGACGAGTCGGCTAGCCATTTACATCTTCGCTGTAAAAAGGAGTGGTCCTAACACTGATCCTTGAGGCACGCCGCTAGTTGCCATGTAAAAGAAAAAGAAAAAAAAAACGTTTGGCCATTGACGTTATCATAACATGATCTATCAAGAAGATAGCTGCGCAAGGGATTTACAATTGACGCGTCAACACAGTGGCGTAAGCTTGATCAGAAACAGTGAGTCGCAGACTACATTAAAGCATTTTCTCAGGTCACAGTTAACGGTGTCAACTAGCCCCCTTTGAATTATCGACGCGGAGATCTGATTCGTGATAGTGGAGCGGCCAGTCAGAAATTCATATGCTGGTTTGGAACGAGTGAGTTATTCACTGTAAAAGACAATATGTTTTATATAGAAGGTAATAATAATAATAATAATAATAATAATAATAATAACGCTAATAAATACATGTATTTAGTGGAATGATTACTGTTTCTGTAGACAAACGGAAATTGCGGTAGGTTATATCAATATTATTGCTATTGCGTCAACTGTTTACATGATCCTGCGAGGGCGAGTTCCTCCCTGTGGACATTGGCGCGAACATCCTAGTGTAAGTTGTCTGATGGAATTATTGTTATTTAGCGTTATTGTTCCGCCTGTTCACGTTAATGATTTTGCTAAAATGATACTGCTCAATCAAAGGTGCATTTTAATTTCCTTGCAACAGTATACACTGAATCATGGCACAGCACGCGACGGCGTTTATGATGCTGCTCTGATGTTCCTCTGGTGTTGAAATAGCTATCGAAGTGCAAGAAAACAACACCAACGAGACACTCACCATATTGATGGGTGTATTCTCTGCGCACGCCGTTATTCAACATCCGGCTTCGGCGAAAAGGTTTTCGTGGACACACAGGCGCGCTTACGCGCAAAAGCGAAACGCTTAACTGCAGTTCTGTCAACAGGTTTTAAGACTACTCACAAGATATCTTTACGTGGGTACGGTAACCGCCGGGGACGCGCATGCGCCAAAAATGTTTGGATAGCGGTTGCCTGGCCTCTAAGGTGAGGAGCGTGCAGACACGCCTATAATGTCCAGTGAGCCATCGGAAGCCAGCTGGTCTAAGTTTAGTTCGACAGTCAATGATAACCAGTCAATTAACCTATTGATGCGGGAATTTAGACGTAGATGGTGAGCTTCTGTTCAACTTGCTTGTTGTGTTGTTGTTTAATTTATAACAAGAAGTACCCGCAGGCCGTATAAACCGACAGCATGTACCAATTCCAAGAGGCTGTGGACGCAGGAGTTGGGACCTCGCTTATGCATGCTACGCTTCCAGCATTGGTAGTGCTACCACTAAATGCTTACGGTTTCTTCTTTATCCCCGGCCTGTTGGTATTGATTGCGCACTTAATTTGTAAAAGTTACGGATGTAAAAAAAAGGCATCGAGAGCAAAAATTCCATTTTTTACGCTTGAGAAAGCACTACGAAAAATCATGGAGTATTTTTTGTTCTCATTATTAGTTCGCGTAGGCTTACACCTGGAGATATTTTTGCGTCAAGCAGTGCTATGCAGGTCCCAGAGTTAGTACCAGCGCTGGAAACACGTAGCGGAATTCTTTCCGCAATTTCATAAGTATGTGTATTTTTTAAGGATCTGTACAGTTCTTGCGTGCGCTAATTGAAAACATGAAGCCCGTCGTGATTCCTTGATGACTGCGGAGCTCTGGTACTAAGCCCACAATTTCAGGTTTGATTCCTAGCCGGGAATTCACCGTGCCGCAAGGAAATGCTGAAAATACTCGTCTATCGTGCTATAGGTGTAACTTAATTCACCCCAGATTATCTAAATTAATCCTGTGGCCTCTATTACAGCGCAAAAGTTGCCTGTTGCTTTGGAATACAGAACCCCGTAATTCAATGTAATTTAACGACAACCGTACTTTTGTCGCCTAAACGGGCACTAAAAGGAACGTACGGGCGATATCCACATTCTCGACGTCCTTGTACACATTTAAGGAGTCGTGTTTAGAACCTTCGCTGGCTTTGGATATGCGCGCAAGCTTCAATATATTTCGAATGGCGCCTGATATTTTTCAACCTCGTTGCCATAGCCTCGGCCACGCTCTTGATATACCGACAGTTTCGCATAATACCCGTGAGAACCTTTCGGGTTTCTTTTTTTCTAGAGCTGCTTCCGCACGCCGTAAACTGGCTTTCATCGTTTTCGATTTCTCAATGACGATAAGCGTTCTACTTTTGTTTCGTCGTTCCTTGACCTCTTCTATCACACGGGAGGCAGGATTATATGGACAGAATACGTTAGCATTGGCGTCACGTAACGCAGAGTATAGTACGCGCGCAAGAAATCATAAAAGACACTTCTTTCCGGATCCGCGGCAACGCCCTTAAGGTCAGGTTGCGCATTCGCACACCTCTAGCGGCTTTGACGTCCTCTTACAGTGCATGAAGGCGCACGTGGCTGTCAAATTTTAAAAAATAATCGGGTTGAATTAAGCGTTTGGCACTGTACTCCACTGTATGACTAATACGATGGTTGTCGTCAGCGAAGTTGGGGAAAGCTGTTTTTTGTATACTATCTACTTAATAAAGCTCCTCTCCAGAGAAGCGCTTTCTCTCTTCGTCTCCGATAACTTGGCGTGCAGGCGCGACAACAGTGGTTCTCAACTTCTTAGCTTTCATTGTCTTCGAAAGCTCGTAAACGAAGGAAAATTTCTGTGTTTTGGCTAGTCTTGTGACGCAAAAAGACAGCGATTTCGTCGGTTATTTCTTTCCAGTATGTCGATTCAGCAGTGTTTTTCTACTGCTGGCTTCACCGTCTTCGGCTTTGTTAACAAAATACAGAAGCAATGTGAACCTTTGCGATCCATGGCACCTTGGCGGGTTTCTTGGCATGATCACTGGGATTTCCCGATCGGTACGTGAATATCGCTTATAAAAAACTCAAGGCACTAGCGAAACTCGCACACACGCGACATGTTCGTCCAGATTATAGCAGCAACGGAAAGGCACGCAGATGGCCCATGAAGAAAGTTAAGATTAAGACATGGCTTGTTAATTATACAGGTCCTGTTTATGAAAGAGAAGTATTCTTATCCACGAAACAGCAGCTTGAACTTACACAGGAAAGCTATATACGGTTCTAAAGAAAACGTTCCAGGCTTGACGAAAGAATGGTGCTGTTCGGGTCATCGAACCAGTACGAACGCCTATTAGGGGCAATCGCTCTACATATACAAAGAGAGAGCCTGGAGAATATAGCACGTCGCAGAAAGGAGCGAGAATTAATCGGCAACTACAAGCGTAAGAACCAAATTTATGGCAAAACCAGGAGAGCGACAATCCCGGAAATGCTACGGTCCCGGGCTTGAACCCACGGAACACAGGGAATTTCCTTTCAGCTACGAATACTTCTATCTGAGGAACCCATATGGGGTTTCTTAGCAGCTTCAAGAGACCATTTATAGTGTTACTGTGCATCCTCACATACGCAGTCAGTGCTTACTCTCTCCCTTTTTCCTCTTTATATTCCCGTTTTCTCCACCCCCAGTGTAGGGTAGCAAAGTAGGTGCTAGTCTCTGTGACTTCCCTGCCTTTCCTGCCCTAGCTATGTCTCACTATCTATTCATGCTGGCTCTTTGGTGGATAGGGACCCTTCCATTTCAATAAACTTCCTCCACCTTGCCGGCTTCCTCAAAACGGATACGCGACGCCCTTTTTATGCACAGCACGCAGCGCTAACGTATATGCGACGCCGTTTACTTTCTTGACATATTCGCAAGTAAGCGCAGCTTCCACGCTCTTCCTCACTGGCACCTTAGACCCAGACGCCACGCACGCTCTCGTGCCCGCTGGCTTCTTCGCACCTATTCGCTAATCAAGCCTCTCAAGGATTGGCGGTTAGCATCTACAAAGGAAGCGCGCCCGCGCAAACTCACCACTGGTTAAAGAGCTTGAAAGACGTCGCTTGCGATTGAGGTTAACTGGTAGGGCTTCGTAATGCTTATCAAAGCCGTTAAACGCATTCGCTTTCGTTCGGGAGTCGTAAAACCAGCTTAAACAAAAAAAGCAAAAAACGAAGTAAAACGAAAAATATAGAAAAGGAAGAAAACATGAAGAAAGGAAAATGAAGAAAGGACTGCTTCACGTTTATTCAAAAAATCGTACAGGGTTGTCATTGCAGGGCACTTTAATTCACATCATATCACCTGAGGTTATCACTCAGATACGAGTGGTGAACTCCTGTGGTCACACGTATCATCTCCAAATGGTCGCTGCTGCAGTAGAGGGACTGTAACGTTTAGGCGCCAATATTCAAGGTTCGTGATTGCCTTAACTCTGCCAGCTACTGTACTTAGCGTGCCATCACGGACATCTCTAGTTTGTGGGACCTCCAGGGATCGCTTCCCTATACTTTTTTCTGTCATGTGGTCTTCATGCCTGCGCGACGCGTTGTCCGCTGCTCGGCCCAACGGTTGGCCGGCCTAGCACGGCTAAGCGGCGACGACTCCCTCACCGGTGGCGCGGAGCGCCACCTTTTGTGCTTGCAAACCTCAGACCAGTCTTTCTGACGTCACGCCTCGGCAAGGTCACGGAACATGTCATGTTCAACCAGCTCTCGGACCATGCGCAGGAGGACGAACTTTTTCCGTACACGATGATCGGGTTCAGGTCAGGACTTTCGACCCAGGATGCTATGCTTAGAATTAAGAAGAGGCTCATAGAAAGGGTAACTCGCGATACAAGGATCATACTCGGTCCTGATGTAGAGAAGGCTTCCGACACTGCACGCCACACGGCAATTCTTCAGGCCATTTCGGATATTATTCTGAATAAATGCGTGGTTTGACCAGAAATCCAACAGCCCTGATTTGTACCATATTGATGCGTTTAATAACCTTAAGTTTCCATTTTCATTGAAAGAAAATATGGAAACCATTATTCATCTACTAAGGCTAGGGACGAGCTACACAAAACATTTCTTACACAGAATTGACCGTGCGGTAACCCCCGAATGTGATTGTGGATTTGTAACTGAAAATATACATCACTTCCTTTCTAGATTGCCCACCTCAAGGCACAACAAGGCGCATCCTCAAATCAACTCTAATGACACTCGACCGCAGACTTTTAAGTATAAAGAAACTTTTGGGTCCTTGCCCAACAACGGCCTTGCGCACAAAACCGCTTTAAAAGCATGAAACATTTTTCTCGAATACAGCGGCATTGTTTGCCGTTATTAACGCTTTTAATGGTCCTTTAATTTCAATGTCGCTGTACATATGTGCTTCTGGATTATGTTATGTGAACTCTTCTGTTCTGACTCTATGTGATAATGCATTTACAGTATGTATGCAACACCCGCTGACTAGAGGCTGTATTATTAGGCGACAGCGTTATGTGTATTTTCGAGACTTTCTTGTATAGCGCTCTGGATATAATAAACGTGTATATTGTATGTACCACGTATTTTTTACATCATTATGTTACTGCGAAAACGTTGCTTGACAAGTTCTGGAGCTAGCATGAAAAGGTTGCTTGACGTGTAATCTTGAACTCCATATGTTGTAAGTTAGACCCATTCAAGAGCTAAGAAATAGCTGGCGCCTAAACTGTGCCCCAACTTCTTCTTATATCATATCAACAAAAAACCTTCTTTAGCTTGAAAAACTTGGGAAAAGCCACCTCACTCACCTCACTTGATGCAACATACTTGCCATTGATAACTTAAAGCCATGATTTGAACTCGGCAGCAATTCCTACTAGTTATGGCGTCTCTCTTGCGCTGAACATATTTTTGCCTTATTTTTGTTGCCCGGATGTGGTTAATACACCTAGAGTTTCTTTTTTGCTTTCTGCCTGCTTTTATCTGCTCTTAGACTTGAAAGAACTCCACCAACGCGATTATCCATTATGGCTATCTTCGATCCTGTTGACTGGTGATAATGCACAATTTTGTTTGTTGTTTGTCATTTTGTCACTTAACATGACGTTGATATTCAGTCTCGCCATGATTCTCGGTAATTGCGTTCACATTTTTACCACTCAATAGCCGCTTTTTTGGCATGCCAACGTGCCGGTGTTTTTCACTTAGAGCGCTTACTGCCATGCTTAAATGTATTTTTGTTGAACCGAGTTCTTGTTGAATTTTTACCTTTGAAATGTTCTGCTAAAATGTGACTTATTTTCGGATATGTTTATTAGGGTTATTTTATTCTGCTTTTGTTTATAAAGTAAACTTTACGACATTTATTTGAACATCATCTTCAAATACTTGACTACGCATCAAACGTCGCTGTGAATGTTCCCTGAGTGTATAATTTAGTATGGCGCAAATCTAGCTTGAAATAATTAAATTTGACAGCATTGCCACTGGTGATATCAACGAATGAACGTCAACCAATTATGAAGTTGATAGCGGCGTTCCGAAACAGGGAGCAACCGACGAGTTGACATACACACACACACACACACACACACACACACACAGATATATATATATATATATATATATATATATATATATATATATATATATGTGTGTGTGTGTGTGTGTGTGTGTGTGTGTGTGTGTGTGTGTGTGTGTGTGTGTGTGTGTGTATGTGCGTGTGACAAGAGAAATGTAACCCGCCGTGGTTTCTCAGTGGCTATGGTGTTAGGCTGCTGAGCACGAGGTCGCGGGATCGAATCCCGGCAACGGCGGCCGCACTTGGATGGGGGTGAAATGCGAAAACCCCGTGTACTTAGATTTAGGTGAACGTTAAAGAACCCCAGGTGGTCAAAATTTCCGGAGTCCTCCACTACGGCGTGCCTCATAATCAGAAAGTAGTTTTTCCACGTAAAAGCCCTTAATTTAATTATTTTAGGACAAATGTAGAGTCACCGTCGTTTAGTAGCGCTGGAATTTTGCAGGCACAAACACACGCACAGACATGTATGTATGTATGTATGTATGTATGTATGTATGTATGTATGTATGTATGTATGTATGTATGTATGTATGTATGTATGTATGTATGTATGTATGTATGTATGTATGTATGTATGTATGTATGTATGTATGTATGTATGTATGTATGTATTTATGCGTGTGTTTGTGCCTGCATAGTTCCAGCTCTACCAAAGGACGGCGGCTCTACATTTGCATGTCTTCTATAAGGCCTTCGAGAAACGTTATTTTCATGTCGTAGGGGAATTTTGTACCGAATATATCAATTTTGAATATACGTTTCCAGTTTCGCAGCAGTTTAAGCTCCTTGTGTTTGTGGCAGCCGCATGCATATAATGTCTGAACAAGTCTAATTTCCTTATTGGGGAATTGGTATATTTGCGGTGACTCTTGCGTACGGTAACACACAGCGTCGCATAAGGACAAAACATTTTCAGTGCGCAAGTGCTCTAGCACTGTGAAATTGATAGAAACATCTGCGAAGTGCTTGCGCAACTTTTTATGGTAAACCAGACGCTACGGTTGCAAAAAAATTGAAGTCACATGGGTGTTCAAAACAACTTTATTTTGTAACATAAATCACAACCATACGTTACGCAACGTTGACTGCATTCACACATAATTAACACTCTCGCGCTCAAGAACATCCACTGTGCACAAAACAAAAAAATGCGCGACAAACTCATTACCGGACACGTTGATTGTGACAAGACGATTGCTACAAAAAAAATGAAACAAGAAAACAGCGGCACAAAAATAAAGACTTCTTGCAATCGCAGCTTAAACAATCGCAGCTTGAACAATTGCCACTGTGCCGAAACACTACGTATGTGCCTGTTTCTAAAACCAACAACATGACGCTGGCTTTATCTTTAGTATAGTGTGTTCCCGAGTCACACGGCAGATATAGCATCTTTCCCTGGTCTTTGTTTCGACATCCTAGAAATTTCGTGTATTCTAAATAGTCTTGTAAAACAATGAATGAAATACGGCTAGGAATCTTACTTATGCTAGTTTTTTTTGTTAGAAGTAATAGTACTCTAATTTCTTGTTCGGCTTTATTGCCGCCTCTATTGCGCAGTGGCCGCAAGAGCGGCCACTGCGCTTCAGGCGTTTTGGCATCTTTCACGTGGAAAACGGGGGTTATTTTTCTGCCTGAAGACGTAAGTAAAGACGGTCGCAAAGTCATATCGCCTCAACATCACTTTTGCTAACCGCACACATCCATTGACATGGAGCTGTGCAGTTGGGTCTCTTCGCTATTGTGTGCTCCATTCCGTCGGAGTTTATTTTATCACTTACGTGTAACGGGCCTCCTAAAAGGCACAGTAGCCAGTCATGCATACACTGACCAACGGGCAGGCACCCTCTCATCCAATGCTCCACGCCCGAGAGGAACGCTTGTTGGAATTGGTCGCGTTTGCTGCTGAATATTTCAGGACATCTTTCACTTGTATACTCAACATTTGATCGGAGCTCTTTTCGTACAGAACATTGTTCTCAGAAGAGCGTTTAAATACGTTTTACCTAGGACCGTTAACACGTGTCTAGCCTAAGCTTGAGGTCAGTGGCTGCCGGAGCTGGTTTACGGTGCCTGTCAGTCTAGGCGAGCTTTGAGCCAGCTGCCGCGAAGATGCCGCCACATATACAGGTTGCTGATAGCCATAGAACGGCCTTCTTTCGATCAGTGTCACGGGTGGCCTAGCGTACACTATCGGTGCGAAGCCCTGTGCGTTTCCTGTCGGTGCGACAGCGGGTTGTAAACTGGGGTTTCCCCTGGACGCGTAAACTGGCTGCGACGTCCCGAGAGCGTTGGTGCCCGAGGTTCTTACAGCCTGCGGTACCGCGTACACGGTTTGGAACTGCTGTGGAGGGTACTGCCTGATGTGGCCTATGACCCCGGCGGCACTAGGGTAGTAGTTTGCTGGAGCCGACGGCTGTGGGGCGGCAGCATAGAAGACCGGCAGTTGCAATCCGAGTGTGGGCTGTTGGGCTCTTGAGTAAGGTTGCTGCGCAGGAATTTGCTGCAAGTAGGCACGCTGTGGTTGGTGGGCCTGCGGGCTTCCTTGTGGCACGTACGAAGTTACTTGCACGACCTGCTGTTGCGGGGATTGCACGAGACCCTGCGGAAGGTGAACGTTCGCAGTTGGCTTGACCTGCACGGGGGTGCTGTCAACCACAGAAGCGGGGGAGGGCTGCGCAACGGTAACCGGACCATTCAATTGTTGTCGAAGTGCACCGGGCGCGCTTACTGCTCTTACGACGGCACCCTGAGCGCCGTTTTGGGCAACCTGACTGACGCTGGAATGCGTTGGTTTTTCAACAGACGTGACCTTTAGAACCTGGCCATCGGGCGTGGTTGGTACGTATGAAGTAGCAGTGAGGCCTGGCCTTCCTGGAAGAGAAGCTGATGCGACAGGTACGTACGTGCTGACTTTGTACACGCCTTGAGTTCCTTGCTGGGCAGCTGGTTGGCTAACAGGCACAATAGATTTCGGCTGGTAAGGTATAGGTCCCGTTGCTGGGCTTAGTATTATTTGCCTAACTACACCCTGCTTCTCAGTGGGAGGAGCATAGTTCGGGGAAAATGAAGGTCTTCTTGCTGCTGCGATTGGAGCAGATACTGCCGCCTTCTGTGATTTGACGCGAGTTGGCCGTGATGTTTGTGGAATCTGAAGAAGTGCTTCAGAAGCGGCGCTCGGCTTCCTAGGAACTGCGGCTGCTCGAGTAGGCTGCGCTGTCTTCTGTACGGGCAGAACAATGTCAGCCGGAATCAATTGCTTCAAGTTCAATGTCTTGCCTATATCAGGGAAAGGACCATTCTCTTGCACGACTTGATCATGTCGAATGCTCAAAAAGAAGGGCGAGATTGGTAGCGGAGGTTGCTTCGAACCATTTTTATTCGCGGGAACTGGAGGAGAAAAGTATATCCGTGTGTGGGCTTGGCCTATGTGTGCCCTCTGACCTTGTTGCCCTTGAGGAAGGCTGAATGGCCTGGGCTGCTGAGTGGTTGGCAAAGTTTCTGAGGGATTGCTAGCTCGAGGCGGAACCTTGGCGGTGGACGCTCGTTGAACAGCCAGTGCGCTAAGCGGTGCTTTTGGCGCAACGAAGCCCTGGACTTGCGCTTCAGTGGGATAACCTGCAGCAGGAGCTAAACCAGCTCCCGGTTTGTTTTGACGTATAGGTTGCCGCACACCAGAAAGACCTGCGTCTCTGAATGGAATCCGTTGAGCTTGCTGCACAGGCGTGAATGTCTGCTGCTGGCTCTTTATAGCTGGGACCTGCGGACGTTTTAGCGCTGCCTGCTTTGGAAGAGCTGGCTGTACATTTTGTAGCACACGGGCTCCGGACTGAGGAAAACCTGAAGAGGCTGCGGCGTTATTGGCAGAATTGCGCTGCCCTTCTGGGAAATAAGCAACCTGCAATCCTAAGGGCTGTACATATGCGGATATTGCCTGTTGGCCTTGTGATACATTTGGTTGTCGTTTTGGTTGACTTGGATTTGGTCTAATTGGTGTGCCATCACTATACGTGGGTGGATTGGGTCTTGGAACGGTGCTAGATGTAGTACCTTGATGGGTTTGTCCACTAGGCCCACGCGAACCTTGGACAGTTAACGTCTGTACCTTGCCGTCAGCGGTCTCTCTGTGCTCTGTTGGCACAGGTGGCAGTTGTACAGTATGGAGTTGATACTTGCTCAGCTCTAGGCCTAAGGAGTGCAGGTAACTTGCTGGCTTCCGAGATTGCGAACCTGAAGCTTGTTTCTGGCTTTCAGGGACAATAAACGGACGGACTTGGAGACCGAGAGGTTCCAAGAAAGCAGGCTGTGGAACGTATGAAGTCGGTACGCGAGGTCGGCTAGTTGATGAAATAGGAAACTTGGTAGTAGGGGCCGGTGGGCGAGCTTGCTGTATGATACTTGCTCCAGCGCTTGGTGGAACGCTTCCATTGCTTGGCTGCTTCGTCAATGTTCCTAGTGGTCGAGTCTTCGAAGCACCATCCGAATAGACAGTTGATAAATAATTTTGGGGTGGATCAAAAACAGATGGCGGAGGCCTTGGTCTTGTTTCATTTGGTACGGCATTGCCTCGTTGTAGTGGGATAGGAAAACCACTCCCTGTCGTTTCCGACGCAGGTTCACCGACGTATGCTGACTGAGGCCTAAGTGTGCTATATGGGGCTCGACTTGTCGGAGTGCTAGACGAGACCGCGGTGTTCTGCTGTTGAGCTATGTTCACTCTCGTGCCAGGCAGATAGTCAGTGCCTGGAGTGTTCGGGACCACTGCTGCTGGGTTAATTTGCGCCAACCGATCCGGTTTTCCGGTTTGTCCATATACAGCCGCCTGTGGTTGCCTTGGGTTGTTCGGAATAAGAAAACTTGGAGGAACGTCTAGCTCTGGCCTTTTCGTCGTAGAGAATGGAGCAACTTGTGAAATTCTAGATGTGTCAGATGGCGGTCGTCCTTGTAGTGGACCTCCAGCACCATAATCTTCAGATAATACTGTAGTTTGAGGAGCCTTTGTCGTCTCAGATGCGCCTTTCTGTGCCGGCGTATTACTTTGGTCTTGTCCGGGCCCTCCGACCAAAAACACGGCCACTGGGTTAGCCGGCTGTTTTGGAAGAGGCGGGTAAGATGGCTGCTTTGTCGTTGTCGAATGTGTCTCCTGTACAGGCTTCGGTGTTGTAGTGGTTGTAATTCGGGATATGTCGAATGCGGGAGTCGATGGCAAGGCTTCGTTTGCCGTTGCTGCACTGGTAGGTTCGCCTGCTGGGCTCTTCGCCACTGTATTTTCAGGTTCTTTTGCAGGTTCCCGTGTCGGCAAGCTCGTTGTGGGATGCTGTAGATGGTAACGGTTAGGGCTGAATGTACCATCAGTACCAAACTCTTCACTGACTCCTCTTTCGAAATCGCTTTGTGTTGCACCTGACGTGCTTGGCCCAGTGTATGCGGCTTGTGTAACAGCCTTTTGTGAATCATTTGCGATTTCCCCAGCTGTGACTAGCACGTCTTGAACTCTTTCACTGACTACTTTCTGAACTTCCGCTGGCAGGCCATCTGTCACACTGGACTCGGTATATTCAACATGACTCATTCCTCTTCCAATATCGCTCGGAGTTTCAGATGTAGCACTGGCACCAACGCTCAATTTCGAGCCGTACGGAGTTGTAGGTTCCAACGTTGAAAATGAAGGACTGTTTGGACCCAAAGAGATTCCAGGTGCCACTCTATCTTCATTGTCAATAACCACAGGAGCCCCATTGTTGCGACTTACTGGGCCATCAGTTCTGGCATCAGGAGTTTCAGGAACTTCACTTGTTCCCTTGGTGACACCACCGCGAACGTTTACGTCATGCTCATTCTGCAGTAGCTGCTCGTCGAAGGATTCGGTCTGCGCTGGGACAGTATCAGAATGCGCAGATGCTTGTTGGTTAGGTGCAGCTGTGTTTGGCACATCTGGCTCATCGTTTAAAGGTTCGTCGTACTCCACAGTGGAAACGGCATTTCTGTCAGCCGATTCTGTCGAAGGCAGCGTCACTTCGGCAACAAGAGGCGACTTCGTACGATAAGTGGTAGAAGCCGGAGAAACATCTGTAATGTAAGCCTCGTGTGCTGTCTCGTAGGCCGCTTCCTTATCTACAGAAACTCTAGTCATGACAAAAGTTGGGGTAGTGTATGTGTACCGAACATCATTGTATTCTGTACCAGGCGGTCGCGTGACGGGCCGCGTCTTAGGCCTTTTTGTCCTACGAGGTTTCGCGGGGCGATTGGGGTTTATATCTGTGGGTACTGGTTCTGAATCTCCGAAAGCTTGCTGCGTAGTCGGCACAGGTCTGCGCGTGCCCTGCGGCACACGAGTACCTATACGTGCTCCAAATTGCACATTTGCGGAGTGTCCAGGATTGGTCTCTTCAAAGTAATCAGTTGCCACTGTCGTAGTGCCCTGTGGGGGAGGTGTCGTCGTGGTTCGGCGCTTGCCACCTCTACTGCCAGGCTTCCGTCGCCTGCCCGTATGTCTTCCGGGAACTTTGCCACTGGTCGTGACATGGCCATCACCAGTTACGGGTCTCCGGTAGTGGGGTCGTCTTAAAGGTGTGTTCGGCATTTCAGTGACTGGTAAGCCTGCATGTTCCTCTTCGTCAGCAGGACGATTATTTGCACTGCTTAGGACTGGGTGGGAGATTGGTGTCTGAGTACTTGTTGGTTGGGCCTGGCTCCTTTCGCTGCTAACCCGATCCAATGGACGTAACCTTCTCTGTGCAACTGTAGTGGAGAAGCTGGATGGCCGTGCTGGAAATAGTGGTCTTTTGGGATGACCCAATTGCGTAATGTGCGGTCTTCTTGGTAAATGTACAGTCGGCAGTGTAGGTGTGGCTACAGTTGTGTCAGGCGAAGATGCGCGTTCCGTTGTGCTTGAAACTTCCATGGTGCCTTCAGTGGCGGTCTGCATTGTGGCCACATCAGGATTTTCAGTCGTAGTTGGTCGAGGAGTTGTCGAGCTTGAGGGCGCGGGCGTGCTCGCTGGTGTGGTTTCCTGTCTCACATCCACGTGTGTAGAAGTCGATGGCTTTTCCGTCGTCAGGCTCTCTACAGCAGGCGTGCTATTTTGCAAAGCTAGCGCCTCGGTGGGTTTAGCGCTTGGCGCATGTGACGGCGCCTCAGTGTAAGTGACTTCTTGAGGAGTGTCTGTGCTTGTGCTGACTTTTTCGAGCAGCAAACCTTTGCTTACAGAAACCAAGGACATTTCAACGGAGGAACTTTCATTCTGTGGCACATTTTCAATTGACGCCTGTTGTGCGACTTCACTAGAGTTGATTACGACATTTAAAAGAACCCCTTCAGGCGCTGCACCAAGTACAAATTTGGTTTCATTAAGAGATTGTGCTGGAACGTCATCTTTTTCAGCGGGAACAACTGGCGTTTCTGTAGAAACGGACAGTACGTCAGGTGCGTGTTCCTTGGGAGGCTGTTCTGCAAATACGCCTGAGCCACTGACAAATAATGTTGGTTCGGTAACTGGGTTTTCTACCAACGGCGTACTTGTTTCATTGTGTGCGACAACAGTGTTTGAACTTGCAGGAGTTGATGTCAGTTCAGCGGGTGCTCCATGAGGGATGGCTGCCTCAGTGCTAACCGTGATATCACTTCTAATTTGGTCAACAGTGAAGATGGCACCAGTTGCCAGCTCAGGTGGTGTGGTGACAGTTTGTGCGGCTTCTATGCGTGGCGGCATAGTCTGCGACGCGTTGTCTTGCTTTAGAACGCGTTCGACAACTTCACCTTTATTAAGTTGTTGGCTGCTTTCCTGCTCATTGTCAGCTGACGTGCTAGCGCTTGTTGAAGGCGGTCCTTTTAGCTTAGGCGCAAGTGCTGGCTGTGAGGCAATCTGAATTTCTTTTACTGTAGCGTATCCAAGGGCTGGAAGCGTGGCTGTCGAATGTCCCACTGGAGAAATGCTTACGCTTGAAATGGGAAGCGGTGTGTGCTTAACGGATGACAACAGGACGTTGTTTTCACTCTGAGATGAAACGCTAGCTGACTTGGACGACTCATTCGAACCCATCATCTGGCTGACGACAGTCGCAATACTTTCCTCCGTGGGTTTGTCTACGTTACTCGAAATGGGCTCAGGTGCATCTACACCTCCTAATTCTCTATCATTGTATTCGCTAGTCATTGTTCTTGCAGAAGGAGGGGTGACCTCTGACGCTGATGTCACTGAAGACAATTTTGCTTCATTGTTTCCGGGTATTGACGCCATGACTTTGTCCCCCGTCGTCAGTGGTGTTGAGCTTGTGCTAGTTTCGTTGTCATCAGTAACTGCCAGCTTTATTTCAACGGAATATCCGGTTCCAAAACCTAGGGACATCTGCTGCGACTGACTTTCGCTGCCATTACCCATGGAGTTCCCTTGGCTTGGTACTGAGTCATTGGTAGCATTCTTCTCAGTTGGTTCATTAGAAGGCGCGTTGTTTTGTTCTGTACGGTTCTCCTTCGATACATTTGCTGTCGCACCACTCGATAGAACTTCTTTTTGAGGAGGTGAAATGTGCTCGTCAGCAGCAGGACCAGTAGCTCCAACGGCCGTCGTTTCAAGAGCAGCACCGAAAAGTACAGGCTCCCCATGTGGACTTTTGGCCGCACTTGACCCAGCATCACCATCCTTGCAATCATCTTTTGTTTTGGTGGATGCACTGTTGTCAATAGAATACAGCCTTGTTTCATTTTGCAGAGGTTTCAGAGCAACGCTACCAGCATCTGATTCTGTAGATACTTGATTGGGTGTCTCCTCATCGGTTGGTGTCTCCGAGGAGGTAGCTATGCCACTGACATCAATAGGTGCGTCCGGGTTTCCGCCTTCAACGACAACAGCTGTCGTGCTGTCAGTGATGGTCGTGGAAGGCTTGGGGCGAGGTGGCGTACTGCTCTCATTCTTGGCGGATGTCATAACAATCCCGCTCACGTCAATCGGAGTTTGAGCGTCCGTAATATTGATGCTTATCCCTTGAAATCCCGGTTTAGTGCTTATGCCCGTCGGCTTTTCTAAATCATTAACCGACAACTTCTTTTCACTCGGCATGCTCGCTGAGTCTGTGCCGGCGAAGAACGACGTTGATGAATTGCCCTCAGCAGTGTGCGTTTTTTGTGCGTCATCAACAGTTTTTTGCTCGGCGCCTTCAATGGTTCCATCGAGAGGCAAAGCCATTTGGTACGTCCCTACGTCCGTGGAATTTTTGCCAGGTTCTTGTGATACAACCTCCTCACCGGTCATCTTCGTCGACACATTTTGTGCTGTTTCGTTATTTAAGGATCCCAAGGAGAGAGTTCCATTTTGTTGTTTACTGGCTTGCGGCAGTCCCATAGCGGGTGTTTCTGCCACAAATGCAGCCGTGTCAGATGGGAAAGAACCATGGCTTGCAATATTGCCCAGGGAATAAAACACTCCCACTCCATCTGGACTGCCGTAGTCAGAGATGACGCTTTCCGGCACAGCATGTTCGCTAAAGTCTCCCGTGCCTGACAGTGGCACGTTTCCTTGTCCTGCTTCTGACGCCGCGCCACGATCCACTAGTACCACACTGCCACCTTGATAAGAATATTCTGTTGCGGGATCATAAGTGCCAGGCCCTTTCTGATTAATCGCAGGTGGCACGTTCACTTGTTCGTTCACGGTGGTGTGTATAGAAGTGTCTGTAGAAATACCAGCATTTTCCCTTCCGGACTCACTTCCACTCACAGTATCTGACTGCGTGCTCGGTTGTTCTGATGTGCCATTTTTCCCAGCACGCAGCTTTAGGATAGCGATTATCTCTGCTTCTGCGGCTTCACGGCTGACACCATTCACCACTCGATGTTGCAGCCCTGGAACGTTTGAGTCAACTTCTAGAGACGAAACTGTGGGGGTAAGCTCCTGTTGTTCCCGAGGATCCTGTTGTTCCGAACTGAGAATCGAAGCGGTAGATATTGGCATACTAGCTGGCGCCTGTGTGCCCGGGCTCAGTTTTTCTGTTAGCTGCGAGGTCTCAACGTCTTCGGTGCGAGCGGAAAAAACAGCAGCGTTATCTTGGGATGGGGTCAAGGTAGCTGCGGTGGACGGCACATAAGTTTGCTCATTCTTGGCATTGGTAAGCTGAGAACTTTGGGAAACCTTCGTAACTGCATCGGCTCCTTGTTCACCGATAGAAAGTCTTGGTTCAGCATCAGGACTTGATGTTTCGTTTATTGCAGTCCTCACTGTTGTAGGTTCGGGGGTGGCGTCATGAATGTTATCCTTTTTGGTGGCATCACCAGCTTGCGCATGCTCTTCGTCGTCCTCGTAATCTTCTTCATCGTCCTCGTAGTCTTCATCATCCTCATCGGAAACATGCTCAGGTAGATCTGGTGCGCCCTTCGAAGGCGCTGGCTGTTGATCTGACGTCTCAGATGCCGTGTTTCCGGCAAAAGCACCAATTTCCGAATGCATAACGGGTGCATCGTCGCCGGTGCTTGAAAGTACTTCCGCATCTTTTTTTGTAGTTTTGTCCTTGCAGTCTTTCGAGTCTTCACTCTTTGCTGTTATAATCTCACTCAAATTTTTGTCTTGTTCAGACGCGCCGTCTTTGGTGGACTTGTTGGAGGTGGTGCCTTCAGCAGCAGCCTGCACGCCAACGGCACTACCTCCTACGAGTGTTGCACTTGCCCGTGGGACGCTGGGACCGAAGTCTGGCTCCGACAGAAGGGCTTTATAGTTGCTTTGCAGCTCCGGCTCCTTGCGGTAGCTGCCCCCGTAAGTGGGAGTCCACGCTGGGCCATCGTCGGACACGGATGGCTTGCCGTCGAAGCCTGCGCCAAGCAGCGGGCTCTTTGTACCCGAGGAGCCCGTGACGAGTTCGTCACCATCTTCAGAGACAGCGTCGTCGTCTCCTAGTCGGCGCTTCTGGTTTATCACGCCTCCGAAGTGGTTGATGAGACTGGCCACAGCATCGTCGGAGGTGCTTTCACTGGAAGCAGGATCCACTGACGCAGCTACCTCGGGCCCAGAAGGAGCGGACAGCCTCCTACGGCCACCGAAGTTGGACAAGGTCTTGAACAGGACACCCTGGCGCCTGCCGGCGGCACCATTGCTGACTCTTTGGGCCTCCAGGAACAGCGCGGGTCGTCGGAGCTCCCTGCGACCTATCAGGCTGCTCGGCTCGATGTCACCGAGAGACGCGGCGAGGGAGACACCCAGAAGAGGGACAAGCAGCCACACCTGAAATAAATGCGAAAGATTTATTAACTTTAGATTTTTAATTTGCTCGTGCATGAAAGCTGAGGCAACAAGAAAGCGCTGGATAGATTAAGGCTGATATGAAAATCTTGTGCTATACTTGTCAATGTGTCTAGGGTCTAAGTAGTAACTGAAAATTCTGACTGGAGTTCCTTTTTTTTGAGCAACACAATTTACCTGCAGAAAAACACCTTATGCGAGAGAGTTTCATTTTGTAGATAGAATTATAAAAAATGACTGACCCTATTTTGCAACCGCCAGAGTTCTTCAGGTGCTTTGTCGTGTTTACTATGACGAAGGACTCCACAAGAAACTGTTTAACGCTTGTGAAGCTTGTAACGCTTGTAACACTTGTAACACTTGTAATGCTTGTAACGTTTGTAGCGCTTGCAATGCCTTGTGAAGTTAAGATGGTAAAAGAAGTTGATAAATGGTACCAGCCAACTCCAAAATATAATTTCTAAATTGATATGATGGCGCATATGCTAATAAAGTTACAAGTTCAAAGTCTAGATTGGTATTTGTAGTGCCCATGGGAGCACAGTGCTGTTTATTGCAACGCAAGCCTAACAACATAAAGATACGGTCAGACCACTACTAAGTTACCTCTGCGTATGTCAACTCCACCAAAAAGGCAAGCTAGTAGTTACCGCCCGTGAAAGCTATCCATAGTAGAATGAAGTGCGGCATTACAAGCCTTGCTACAACCTAGCTCTTCCTTAGCAATCAAGCTTTCTCAGTGAGATGTGGTTAGCCTGTCCGAGACAGTCTTGCACGTGCTTCAGTATGTGCTGGTGTGCCTTTAAATTTGTTGCTATAATCGCGGCAATGATCCCAAGCGTAGCTATGTGAGCGAGATGGAGCTATAGAAGGTTGGTCTAACGAACTTGACGTATCAGTGGGCCCTAAAGCGTAAAACTATTCCAATATGTTTTATTGCAATCTCCTGATGTCAAATTTGTGTAACCGCGGACGCAATCATCGGGCGGTCACCCGCAGGTTGTCTGAACAAACCAATCAAATGCTCCCTTCGTTCATAGGAGGTCACTTTTGTTTGCTTGAGGAACGAATAACATCCCTACACTGAGCGGTTTGTCTTATCTAATTGGCTCACAATAGGTGAGAGCATGTTCAAGTGGAGAGGGATTCGATGGGGCCGAGCCACTGCACTGAATATCGATAACCGGATGAAGAGGGGGAGCCGCGTCTGCGATTGGTGCGCTTTCTCTTACATAGATTGCGGTGGCTCTCGACAATCGCGGCGGCATGCAACGGTAGCTTAAGAATGGCACTAAAACGGATCTTCAGGAGAGAAGAGTTGGCAGAAAGAGGTCGTAAACGTGCCGAGAGTTCTCGAAAATGTTACACGGCCACGCAAAAGTTTTTATTACACGTAAATAAACCCATCCTCTCTGGCAGGGGCGAGTAGCCAGTGCCGGAGCGATCGGCGGCAGCCATGTTTTATTCCTTTCGGAATGGGGTAGCCTGCGGTAATTCAGAAGAAAATTCAGTTTTTTTTTCAGCATATTATTGCACCTTTAACGCGTCGCGTCACTTCGACGCGTTGAGTTTTTGCGGCTTTTTGACGTCGGGTGAGAGGCAGGTGAGATGGGTGCAGCACGAAAACTTTTGGCCAATAGCCGAGGGCTAATGACAAAAAGGCATCGAATCAGAAATAAATATCTTTGATTTGTTCGGTCAAATTATGCATAATCAGTATATACACGTCATATCAGATGGGGAGCTATCGCTGTTTTCATGATGTCGCATGAGAGACAGGTGAAGTGGGGGTGCCCCAAAAAGTTTTTGACCAATCGCGGTTGCCTGATTGCACAATTGTAATAGAAAAGTTTTGAATAGTTTTACGTTATAGCGCCCACTGTCTCTTCCTTTCGTCCTCGTTTTCGTCCACGATGTACGCCGAATTAATAGAATGTCCGGCGCATCTACTCTGTCTTCTCCACCAGCACTTCCCATCCTGGTTGCTCTGTGACGCCGGAAAATTGACAAGAGGATTATTATTTTGTTACAGGCAGTTGGGGCGAAGGTTAGTACCAAGTGTGACATCGACAATAGTTCGCTGTAAAGCACTGGTGTGCAACATGCCTGCGCTACGCGAAGGCCTACGAGGGACAATCCAGTTCGCTAATGAATTAGAAGAGGGTTTTGAGGGAATTGCAAAATCGTCTTGAAAATAGTTCGCTCTGCACTTGAGCCACATTTTTTGACGAGGCACAGATAACGATTATCAACAACGTCGTTAGCCTAATTAGGGCCGCTGGAAGAAG
This sequence comes from Dermacentor albipictus, assembly GCF_038994185.2. Lineage (NCBI taxonomy): Eukaryota > Metazoa > Arthropoda > Arachnida > Ixodida > Ixodidae > Dermacentor > Dermacentor albipictus. The sequence continues at coordinate 88,135,739 of NC_091822.1, forward strand.
AAGGCTTCTCTTAGCGATATGCAGTCATCCGGCCCTGTCTTGCGTAGCCTGCATGCTTGCTAACTTCTTAACGTCATTACGACACGCAACCTCCTACCGCCCTCAACGGCATGTCCTTTTCCTTGGCACTGACCCTTCTTAGTATATATCAGAATGCATGCTTCTATATAAACAGTAGTTAGGATACTGGTAACCAAATTATCATTCAGTTCATTTCGAAGTACTAATTGCATGTATATTGCAGTTCATATCGAAATGATTCTAATTGCTTGATTGCGAATGAAACCAAGCGGTGCGGATTTTACAAGGTCGTGTGCGTGTATTATTATCTGTTTTAAACACTACTCGGATGTTCTCAGTCTGTGAAAGCCTTCGAGATCGACTTACTCATTATCTAGCGTTTCAAGTTTGGCGGCTTGTTCAGGCTATCCTGTGGAAGGACTCATAATTTTCAATAACTGCATAATTAGGTCATTCCCATTGATTGGTCTTCTCTACACGTATGTGCTCAAAATCAATTCAGCAGCGGTGACTGTAATTTTGGCGTCTCTTTGGGTAATCAGCGAAAGAAATGAGCTGTCCTGCTGCGCATGCAAGCAATAGTGCTTTTACACGCAGGTGTGCTATTGCTGCTTTGTAAAAGAAATGTTAATCAATACCGCACGTAAAATATTGGCCTTACAAATCTAACCTCCAGCTCCGCGGCTAAATGAATAGTTCTAATTATCTGCCGCTTAAATTTCACATTTATCTTCGGAATCTCCATCATATGTTTAAAGCTGGAATTATTCCAATGATTATAATTTTGTTTTCTTTAAAATGATATAGGTAAGCTGCTATTCAGGACTAGAGCTTGCCTCAGTAATTCAGAATGTTGTGCTTTTTTTTGAAGTTGGCATCACTGAATAAATCCTTTCACGACGTAACAAGTGCGGAGAAGGTCAGGAAAAGCGCTGGTCTTCAACCAATTTGCTTGAGTGTAAGCAACTGATAGGCTGGAGAGGGGGAGCGCCCATGTTCGCGGATGCAGGTATTATCGGGGCCGGGGCATGTTTAAACTTATTGCAAAAATTGCCTTGCGCACATTTATTCAAAATCACACATGGTATAATGAAGTATAAAAGCGAGAAATCGAGAACAAAACGTCAGAAAGCTGGTATTAACAAAGAAGCTGAAACATTTGTGAGCACGCCATGCATCACAGTGTAAAATAGAGCTGGACCGAGTTTTGGGCACGTCTTGAACATTCACCGTCGATGTGCCTTTTTGCTTTACCACATGATCTTAATATCATTAATTGAATCGGCGGAAACCAGCGTTTATGAGGTTCTATGCATTCCTTTCACTTTCTTTACCGACCCCTGGTATTCAGCAATAATGTTCGAGAGTGCCGGACATGGGTGTTCAAATCCCTGTTAGTTGTCCGGCTGGTTGTTTCCATCTCATGATCGAGGATCGCTCTGACAGTTTAGCAGTCCTGAGCACTCGAACTCATGACTCATAGTTTTCAGAAACCCTTGCAAAATTATTGAGCATTGCTCTAATTTTGCTCGAAGTAATTCTGAAACATACACTGAGACATTGCAGGTTAAGTTTCTCAGTTATTGCTGGTAAGTACATTCTAACCTTGCCGAACTGTAGAAATTTATTTCGAAACATAATATTGCTGAGATACTATCAGTTCATCCTTACAAGTAATATCTCACGGCGAACCCATAGGGCGAACCGCATCTACTGAATAGTCATGGAGATACCGTGCCTCCTTTTCAGTCATTCTGGATAGACATGTAAGTAATCAAAATAGGTATTCACTATATGAAAGTTGGAAACGTTTTTCTTTCGTAACCTTCGACGAATCTGAAGACGCAACGCGTTGGTACACCACTGACTATTTGCTGCCCTAGAATGCATTTTCCTGCAAATAGGCATAAGCTTCGCAGACCTTGACTCTGAGCACAGAGCGTTTTTATTATTCGTCTAGCAGTAGAAAAGGAAAATATTTTTGAGCAAATACAAACGAATGAACGAGCCAGTCATATTATTTCTCGTTCACCAGCCGCTATTCGTAAGAAAGGCTGCGCTTTTCACTCGCCTGCCATTTCGAGCTGCTTTCCCTCTTCTGTTGCTCCAACTATATCCCAGTATCAGCGCAGTAATTGCGCACCGGAGCAATACGTTTCTGGAGTAGACACCGCAGCCAGTTCACTTTCGTACCACGCGCTACGCATTACATGATCTTTCGTCGAAGGCATCTGGCGTCTGCGGCAACAAGGCTGTGCATGCTTCGCACCAGTTCGCCACTGTCATTACGCGGCTCCGTGACTGAGACCGAAGGTCTCGACTCAGTGCGTAGGCATCAAAGTGGCCGTTCCAATTCCTTCCATAAAGAGGCAGCAGTAAGCCCGATTTCGGCCTTTTAAAGTCTTAATCGCTTCTTGTGCGTGCGCCCATATCCGCCCCGCCGCATGTCGGCCAAGTGCGCTGCGGTTTCCTTCATCTTTCTCACGCCGTTGCAGCGACTCGTCGTGAAAGCGCCGCGCGCCAGCCAGCGCGTACGCGTAGTGGGGCATGCTGCACGTGGCGACCTTGCCTCGCTCGTGACTTTGCCGGGCAAGTCGACCGAGCGGCGCATCAATTACGTTTTGCCAGAAGCGTGCAGCGAGCGCCAGCCTGTGTCCATTCCCCGCCCACGACAGATCGGCAACAACTCCCACCACCTTTTGGGCGCTTCGATAGCCCTTTCATCTCTGCCAATAAGACACGCAGTATCTTCAGGGTTAACTGATTGTTTGGTATAGGCACATGGGTACCGGAACGAGTGAGGCAGGGGGAGGACGACGGGTGGTTGCCTTGACTGCTTTTGTGTTGGAACAATACTACGCCCCGGTATGTTTGTTCCGCTCATCCAACCCGCGTGACCCCTTGAGCAGGATCTTTCAGGGACGGTCATGAAGCTGGCTAGAAGTAGCAAGTTGTTTTCCCTTGACATCGCAAGTTGGGGTTGCACATTCGGATAAGGATGCTGATCCAGTGTGGATGGTGTTACTTTTGAGCGCCAGCATTGCAGGTGTATCGGCACAAGAAAAGAAAATAGAAGTTGGAGAATCTCTCTTTCGTGCCTATAAATTTTACTCAGTATTGTGGAATTTTCCAAGAGCCTTTAGTAAAAACTACGTCAAAGGTGTGAAAGTTTCACTTTCTCCATTTACTGCGTGAAGCTTCTATTTAGTTCCTACCAGTGTACATAAATATACGGGCTGGTCCAGTGAAAACTGGAATGGTGTAGGATGTAATTTTGTTCTTATTTCTCGACTTTAACATATGAAAAAGTACATATCTAGGCTAACGCATCAAAACGTGACATGCCTCTGCAAAGAAACAAAAAGATATGTGTGCTTGGCTTTTTTTCCAATAAACCCAATTACATGGGCATTTAATTTTATCACCAATGCGACTTTTTCATCAGAATAATGTCAATCAAACACTTGCCGACTTTCTGACCTCGAGCACCAATTACCAAATCATGCGGGCACCGTAGGCAACGTGACCGTTTGCCTTATGGGGAAGAAATTATTTCTAGCCAATCGCAACTATGGTGCAACTATGGGCTGTCCAGAGGGCCCACGATGCGGCGGTCGGGCAAGGCCTGACTGTCCCAACGTGGGAGCGGCCCGCAGCGCGCTGAGTCGCGTACCTCAGGACCTTATTAAAGTTTCGCATCCATCCATCCATCCATCCATCCATAGCCAATCGCGGTCCTTTCCGGCTTCTCTATATGTTTTTTTTTCGTATGGCGCGCGTAATTTAGTAGCAACTTTGCTTTTCCAGGCTCAGTGTTTGTAGACAGTGTTTGTACAGAATGCAAATTCTCACTGGAAACACCTGGACCGCAATAGTAAAGGCCCCATAACTTCTTCAAGGTGAAACTACATGCAAGTCAAGCGCCGAACTTTGGTCAGTAAGTATACTGTACTCGCCAGAGATGTCATCTGGACTTTACTGACGAAACGTAGCTTTATATATGCAGGATCGTTCACACTACCGAAAACACGTGGCACGTATTGAAATATCGCCGCTAGTTTTCATTAGTACCAGGTACGGCTTCGATATTTATTCGGATTTATGGCAAGATAGGAAAGGGGCAAGACATATTAGCGCAGATATCTTTCACTAGGAACTTGGTTTGAAGGGCTGCCATGCCAAATTTAAGCTGCGGTGAGCACCGGAATACCAATGAGATATAAGTGCGAAGTACTCTGCTAATGCGATATGCAACTCTCGACGTATGCCATTAACGTGGCTAGAGAATAAAACATATGTGAAAGAAGTTTCAGCGCTTGCATTACGCCTCTCCATGTTCTTGAAAAGTAACACTTGGGATCGGCCTTAGCCTAAACATTTGCAAACGCGCATGGCGCAGGCTTCTTATATGACGTACATTAGAGTTTGAAGGGCACCTAAAGTTTCGAAAGCCAGCCACTTGATTCGAGGAAAGCAAACAAAAAATCGAGTGATAGATGCAACATTTGTGAAGAGTGTCCGGATCTTAATATACACCTCAGTATAAAACGTCCTCGAGGGAGTATTGCTACAATGGGCATGTATCTTTGTTCGCTTTGAAGTTGTGTATAATATGTTCCATCGATACCATGGTGCAAGAGTTGTCGAAAGAAGACCTCGTGGTTTTGGCCAAGGTGCAAAAAGGGCTTCTTTGAGTGCGCGACGTTAACTTCTAGCCGATGGTAGTGTGTATTTAGATCTCGTCGTAGTCGATAAAAATGAGAAGTTGGACTCCAGTTTCAAAACAAGCCATCAATCTGTATTCTTATTTTGACTTCATTTGTATTTTCTTCATCCCATTTTCCACGGCCTTTCTCTCCCCCTCCCCCCTTTAAATACGTAGCATGTAGGCGAATACGCACACGCCAGAAAACCTCTCTGATTACAAATAACAAGGTCGTACTCTCACAAATGCACACCGTTGATGCTTCTTTAGCAAAAACGATTGAAAACACGTACGCGCAGACACGCACATGCAGTGTGAATATGTTGCTCAAAGATAAATATCATTGCTACAGAAAATTGTCTCAGGGACTCAAATAACCAGAAAGGTATCTATTCAAGCGAACCTTGTATTGCCTCACAACTGTCGGCGTCGGTGTTGCCATACGAAAAAACTCAAGCCACGAGAAAAGTTGCGTGTTGGGTTGCACGACCACCACGCTAACCAATTCAGCCACTGTCGGTTCATCATACGCGTCCTTTAAAGCGGGCTTTTATATGCATGAAGATGTAGACCAAGCATGAGGCACGAGTCAGTCACAGGCATCCCCTCCCTATGGAGGAGGGAAAGGGTGTCATCGTCTGTTCGCTCGCCTTGCGCCCGCTCTTTCCCGCCAGTTGAGGCTCGGCAGTCAGATAGCGAGTCCGTGTTTGGCTCGTTCAGCCGAAGAGTAGGCTGCGTAGAAGGAATGGCAGCGGGAGCGGGCCACGTGTTTTGTGTTCGGTTGAAGAGCAGGCGGCGTATCATGAACGCCACCATGAATCGCTTGAAAAAGGGCTCGTCGTCGACGAGCCGATCTCGCCGTGAGGGAGCGCGAAGCTGAAGCGTTACAATGAAAAGGCGCGGATGTCGAGCTTCGCTTGCACCCCTGTTCCCGGTAGGGGAGGGGCTATCATTTTTTTTTGTCTGGAGACCTTTGTAGCAGTAAACTTTGGCGAACTTACGCACTGCTTGTGCTCTTTTATGGCTGTTATTTTTTCAGTAGCTGCGCTCTCCAAATGCAGTGAAATAACAACTAGGACTGACAATGATTTGCTACAAAAAGAAATTTTCTTACAGGCTTAGGCATGGAAGAGGCTTGAGATTCCCGCTCGATAAGTGTCCTAGCGTATTCTCCTGGACGAGAATTGTACTCCTGTTTATTGAAGTGGTCCGATAAACTAAAAAATTCATATCAGCTACCCGCCCAATCTTGCTTAAAATACATGAACAGAAACACAGCCCAGTAACCTTAGTAGCAATTACTGCGATTAGGTAGATGCCTCATTTACTCTTCATTATTATATATTGGAGCTTCAGCTGTTACGGGTTCATTCTAATAATAGCCGTTTTGGTTGGTCGTAGCGGCCACCACCGCTGGTGTCTGTCGCAGTGATCGCCGGGAGTGAGGAAAATATTCCCACTACCAGCCGGGATGAAACCCGAGTCCGCTGCGTGGGAGTCAGCTGCTACACCACTGAACAATGCCAGTGCTTGCTAGCTTGTAACAGAAAAATGTCCTGTACACAAGTCCTAGCGCGCCAGCAGGAGGAGGAAGGAACCTTATTAAAGATACGAAAAGGGCAAGTGGGATGCCAGGCCGGGGAAGGAGCTAGATTGGGAGTCATGTGATTGCTACCTTGGCAAGCCATTCCGCCAGCCTGACTAGTTCTTCATATACTAGGCTCCTTAACGTCTTCTCCCACTCTTCCGCAAAGGGGGCTGGTCACATGAATTCTTTGGGTGGCGGGTTAGTGGCACGGCCCTACGTAATGTGCTCTTCACCGGCCCATTCTAGGCCACAGTGCCTGCAGCTCGAGATGCTATCGTCCTTTAGAATGGCAGTGAGCCGTATAGTCCTTGCGTACCAGGGGACGCGCGATGCTAGATGCTATATGAGATGCGCGCCGCATAGCCCCGATAAGTGCACACTTTGCGTTGCAGTTGCTTGATATTGCACCAGGTGGCACACCATGTAACAGTTGCACAAGTAGGGGTACACCCTTGGGTGCCAACCTACCTCCCTCACCGGCCTGGCATACCACTTCCCCTTCTGCTATCTTTAACAAAGTTGTTTCCTCGTCCTCCTTCCCCAGTGCTACAAGGTAGCTTGAAAGGTCCTGAGGAAGGAAAATAAGATTAAGGAGATGTATAAAAAATCCTAGAACGAAAAACATGTATGATATACCTGATTAAATCAAGCAGGCTAGGCAACAGGTTGTCGCAGCCCCGTTTCATAGAAGATGCCAATCAATCACGGTTACCATTGTCATCATCATCATCATTTTCATCACATCGTGCCACTTCTCTTACGATGTAAGGTGCGTGCCGCGTGGAGTCGATACGTGCACACTTCGCATATCGCACACTTCGCATATCGCATATTGCATATCATTACACCAGGTGGCAGGCCATGTAGTAGTAGATAGCGGTACGAGGCAGATAGAGGTTGAGGAATAAAAAGAATATTAGGAGATCCATACAAATATGCTGGCACGAAAAGCATGTTCAGTATACCCGAATAAATGAAGCTGGCTAAGTGACTATTCTTCATCGCCCCAATTCAAAGGTAACGCCAATAAATCATCATCATCATCATCATCATCATTATTATTATTATTATCATAATTAACACTGCATCGTCGCACTTGTCACGAGAAGGATGATGACCAATCGAAATACCGCTGAAACGGGCTAGTGACAAACAGCCACCTAGCCTGCTTGAGTTAGTCAGGTCTGCTGGTGTTAACATCCTGGTGTTAACAGCGCAAAATGTAAACGGGACACCATACGAGAAGACGACACCAATAAGCCCAAGCTGCTATTCTAGCGGAACACATTGCTCTACAAGCTTGTCATTCTAGCATCTTCGTATGCATCCCTTTATTATTTTTTTTCTTCATCAAAACTTCTGTATCTACCTTGTGCCGCTGCCTACGCCTGTAACGAATACGGTCGAACCCATCTATTCTCTACTTTTTTTCCCACCAATATTCCGAACGCCTGTTGCTTATCTCGACTGCTGACCGGTTCATTCTTCCGTTGATTTTAAATCCAAGCGCTTCCGGAAGGTGAACATTACTTACAGGTCTCAATGGCTGAATCCCTTCGCATTCCACTAGCATGCGCCGAGACATCTGCAGCATGCAGATGTCTCGTCTAGTTGCGAATATTCGCTCTGGTTTGTTATTGCCCTTCGGCAACCAGCTCGAGCCTCAAGTAACCTTCGTGTTGTAGAAAGTTCCCCTTCTAATTCCTTGCTTGCTGTTTTTGCAAATCTCCATGGCCTTTTTTTTTTATTCTTTGTATCCAGTTAACGGTCTCTGTTTATCTCGCTTTCTTTATGATGGCTACTGATTGCCTATTTACACTTTCAATTTCCCGGTACTTGGTTAGAAACTCACACGCGATGCAAGCTGCGCTCCACGTAGCGTCAATGCGTGTGGATTTTACATTGCAGTTGCATAATATTACACCAGGTGGCATGACATACAGAAGTTGCTTATGTAGCTGTACAAGATAGACACAAAAGTCTTGAGAAAGAAAAAGATTAGCGAGATCCATAAAACATCTTAGAACAAAAAACATGTATCGCAAACCTGAATAAATGAAGCAGGCCAGGTAACTGTTTGTCACCGCCACATTTCAAAGAGGATGCCAATATATCATCATCATCAATAGCATCATATCGTGCCACTTTTCATGCAATGTTAGATGCGCGCGGCGTAGCGTTGACATCTCCACACTGTACATTGCAGTTGCATATTGTTAGACCAGGTGGCACGCTATGTAGCAGTTTATAGGTACCGGCAAAAGGTAGAGAGAGAAGGTTTCAGGAAGTAAGAGAATATTAATGCGTTGTATAAGAAAATGCTGGAATGAAAAACATCTACAGTATACCGAATAAATCAGGCAGGCTAGGTGGCTGTTTCTCACCGCGCCGTTTCAAAGCAGGCGCCAATAAATCATCATCATTAGCATCATATCGTGTTAATTGTCATAGCAGTTGCATTGTACTCCCCCACGTGTCCCGACATGTATCAGTTGCAAGTCGCAGATGCATGTTGCATGTAGCTGGACCTGGTAAATAAAGCAGGCCAGATTACTATTTGTCACCGTGTCGTTTCAAAGGGGATGTAAATACATTATCATCATCATCAACAGCATCGTATCGTACCACGGGTCAAGGGATGGGACATGTGGGGCTTGTAGTCTCGGTGCTTACTCTTCGATACTTGTTATGGCGCCTCCTCCCAATGTGCGAATCCGAAAATGGAGCTCCTAGGAAGGCGCTCCTCCAGCTTACACTGTGACTGTGCTACTTGTGCCGCATAGGCCTGTGGCTTTCTTTTTAGAATGTAGACAACTTTTCTAGAAAAAAGCCGCACAGTTTGGGGATAAAGCTAGTGTAGTATCCAGCTAGAGTATGGTTAGTGGTTGGAGCAGTATTCGCGGTTCCCAAAACAGAACACATACACAAGACAACAATGTGTAGGGAAACTTTCGCCTCTGAAATTTTTTCGCACGCAATTCTGTCTACTTGAAAAACCTTAATTGAGTTATAAAAATCGAAAAGCGATCCTTAACCCTGTCTACTTACAAAGCTGGACTGAGCTATAAAAATCGAAAAGCGATGCTTGTCTTCTCTGTGTAGATGCTTCCATTCACTATGCCTTTCATTTCGGTGCCTTTTTATGCGAAGCATACTAGCCGCACAACCACGCTCTTCCTTGCTGCGCCGCGCGCGGCCGCGTAGCTACCATATGACGTCATAACAGCTGCAAAAGCGGAGGCTCAACTCGTGCGCTCGCTTGCGGCCGCGTAGCTACATAGCCGGGTCTCAGCTCGTGCGCTCGCCTGCATGAGTTGTTTCTTCGTCTAGCCGAACCAAATATAGCCAAGCAACAGCAGTTCACCAGGCTAAACAGTGGTTCGACAACTAAAATAAAGGCTAGTATGCTTCGCATACTGGGCTTAACCTTAGCTAAGCCACAGCCATTGTTGTCACTGCAATATGGAGTACTGCCGACAACGTACTACGTTCGGAAAATCTGAGCTAATGGGCAAGTGCTCGTCGCCACGTGTTCAATGGCATGTTGGGAATTACAAAATAAGCGTGTATTTGGAGCACCGCAGAACGTGCCATCAGTACGCGTGGCATACGAAGGACGACCATCGCGAGGCCGTTTGCAAATACCGTAAGCGCTTGCTCCCGAAATTTCGTACGATGCCTCTAGATCATGCTTATCGCTTGCTTCCAGCGCTCTGGTGCATAATATGGGCCGGAAGCTACACAGCGATCTCATCCTTCAAGCGATGCGCACGCATTTAGGACAACTACTACGGTCGCTTGCGAGCAGCGATTCTTCCAGGTCACAGCAGTACACCCATACCTCGCGTCGCGAATTCCTTGCGGCGCGAGCTGACGAGCTTGCTGATATACAAGCGCGCGTACATCAACCTACAACACTGTCCTCACTTCGTGCACAAGGAAGGAACTGCGAGAGCTGTGGAAGCTGAACGACGCGAGAGCACCCACGATGGAAGGTTGTTGTCGCAGGGCCGAGAAAAAAAAATAGAAGTAGCACAATTCAAAACACGACACGAGTGGTCACGTGAAGACGGCGAACGCTGTTCCTCTTCCGCAAGCCTCTGGGAACGTAAGGGCGTCGTCAGTGCGTCTAGGTCGCTTCCACGACAAGAGAGAAAAGCGCACAGATAGCGAAGCAGCCCAGCGTGTCATCGGACTGCTCTCTCCTATTCGGACAAGCTGGATCACGTATGTCTGTCGACCACCCCTTTCGAAGAGGAGTCACGCGCGCGCAGAGGTCAGATGCGGAAGATTCGTTCGGTAGAGGGCACACTGATCTCTCGGCACGAGTGATAAGTGCTTTGATTTGCCTCGGTTTACGTAATGGCGACTGGAACAGGTGCAGTGTTGCTTCCAGGGATGATAAGGAATGATAAGGAAACAGAAATGGTGTGGGCGTTGCATTCGGGGGATCAACCTGGTTGCCAGTAACCCGGTATTTGGGTGCGAGTTGAAGAGAGAGAAAAAGACGGGTAAGTTAGCCAGTGTAGATCGGCTGGTTGTCATGCGCCTGGGGTAAGGAGCAAAGGGAATTAAACAGGATAAGAAGTGACACAAGCAACAATACCAAAGCCACTATAAGACTGCTACATCAAGCATGTACGCCCCCATAAGATGTTTCCGGGAAGAAAGCAAGAGAGTTTTCGTGCTAGGTAGGCGACCGTTTCAGAGTTAAACTATGGGAAATGGACCGCTTTGAATTCTGATCGTTTTAACAGAAACGCAAGAGCGGTCTTGGCCAAGATGAATCGAAAGAATCTGCACATATAGCACGCACGTGGCTCCCAATACGATCGGCGCAGGAAGTACGCTTTGTTTGGTTTTCTGTGTTTGCTGGTGAGTGCGAAAAGTTACCATTACTTATCGCTTTCACACATGCTCGTTCCTAACTGCTAGCCTGACGTCTTACCTATGCCGTGCAGCGAAGTTGGCACGACAGAATGCGCATGCGCTCCGTATTGCAGACACGCAGTGCTCATTGAAGAGGACGAAAGAGCCACTGAGCGCAACCCGCGCTAACAACTCATAAATATCCGTACTGCTCTTTGCGATTTCCTTTTGCAAGTTTTAACGAAGGAGACGTGCTGCAGCATTAGGGGCGGCGCAGACTGGCTCAAGGTGAACTTTGACCCATCGTTATCTCGCCCGTGAGTGTCCGTACGAGCATAGTAACGCAAAAAATTAACAACGAATGCGGAAAGCAGGCATGCGGGCAACTGACTAGTACTGCGATCGAGACACGTGGTTGCCATCCGGTTTCCGAGCGGCTGCTTGCATGCGCTTCCTTCCGTTGGTCAGCCGTGACCAGTCGGTATTCGTTACGCCGCAGACACTCGCCAGCGAGTCTGCCACGCAGACAAAGTTTGTTCGGCTATTTGGCCAGCGTAAGGCGTGAACAGGCCGCAAAAGCGAGAAAGCCGGCTTCCAAAAACAGACTGGCCTGACCCGTGATTGCTCCAGAAAATAAGCAAACTAAAGCTTATAGTAATGCGGGACGCGTATGCGCGCGCGCATCGATATTTCATTTCATTTCCCCCTACCTGCTTTACAAATTCTTTTCTTTCTTCATTGGCGAGAGTCCATAGAAAGTGAGAATGCGAGGTAGCAGGGACACGGTTGAAAAGGCACTCAGTGCTAAGATTGCAGGGTAGCGTGTACAGATGCTGCAGTGTATAACTACTGGGTGGTTTTGTGTCAGCTCGCCGAGCCGGTTATCGCCACACCGCGAGGTATACCGGCAGCGCGCGAACGGCCATGTCGCACGTATTACACCATTCGCGTCCGGCGAGGGCCCGAATAAGAGCGTATTTCTGGCCTTCCTAGGAGGAAAACTATGGCCGATCTGATCGCTGCGTGCGCTACATTTGACCCACGCGGGACCTCAGAAGAAGCCCTCGCTCTGTTCCTGCAACGCCTCGCACTGTGGCGTCTTCCGCGCCTGCGTGCGTGTTTTTCTTGCGTTCTCTGCGATTGCGAAAGAGAAATGGGGCCCTGCGATTCTTATTCGACGGGGAGCAGGTCCGCCGCGTCGGGCGCCGACCGGTATCCCGCGACAACGGCTCACCCCCGGCGCTTCGCTATCAGTGCACTATACTCCGCGCTGCTCGAGATCGCGACAGGCTGCCGTCTCCGGAATTTCCGATGCGCGGGCTGATCGAACACTCCGAGACCGTGCCGCACTCTCGCACTCCTTCGCTTTCTCACCGCCTGCCGCGTGTTGCACCCCATCGTCACCACCGGCACAACCTTCCTGCCACTTTAAGACTGTTCCAGAACACTTTACGGGTTTTAGGCGACTCTTGCCTCGTGTGGCTTCTTTCTTGTTCGCTGCTCTTCCCGGATGCCAGCATTCGAAGCGGACAACTCAGTCTTCCTGCATGGCGGTGCCTCGAGCGTGTGGCTGCAAGACGGCGTGCGCTGCGTGGCAAACCAGGCCGCTTTGTGGCGCACGTGTCGATTCAGTACCATATGTTATGCTCTGGGCGGTGCCTCTGAAACAAGATTTACTTGCGCTTGAGACTACTGGTCGCAAATTTTTGAAGGGGTGCTAGTTTGCGCATCGTCTAGGTATTTTGCGCAATCCACTTTATCCTGACACGCCATGGGGTTATTTTCAAGCACAGAATGCGCGCAAATAGATATCGCAATTGAAAGGAACTTTCCATAGTCAAATAGCACTAGGCGTTTCTCTACTGCACGCGCAACATTTTGTACATTTGCCTACTTTATTTCGGTACATACAATTCAGAATTTGATGCAAGTGTTGTTGTTCCGTATCCGAAGAGAAAAAAAAATGACGCCTTCGAGATCCGCCATATTGCACGTTCGTCCAAAAGCTTGAATCAATGCACTTAAGCACGGATTCATCCAGGCAGTTTCATTGACAAACTGCATGGAGTATGTCGTTAGGGTTTTGGGCCGCTATCTTGTACACGTTCGAAACGCCGAAGTTCGATTTCGCCTCACGCGATTGGACTAGATTGGCCTAGGCCGCGATATCTACGCAGTCTGGAAAATCGCGCGACACGAAATCGAACGTTGGCTTTTCGAACGTGTGCAAGATAGCTGCCTTGATGGCGTTGCCCTAAATGTTCGGTAACTCGCAACATGTTAACGGAACAGATGCAAAAGCGATGAGCAATTCGTAGGCTTTTGCGTGCTGTAACTTTACCGTCCGGAGGCATGGAATTCAGTGAGACGGCGAGCACATAAAAAACCGTTCTGATATCGCCATTTGCTTAGTTATGTTGATTAGTATGTTAGCATACGCGCATATGCATGAATATCTTAGAATACAGAGGGGGCTGCTGGCCGGGCCGTCCCTGCCCTTGTAGAAGGTAACATTGAAGATGACAAGCGTGCGTAAGGGTGTGACAGGTTCTTAAAGCGCCGAAAGAAAAAGTTGCTGGTGACAAGGTGAAAAACCACTCAAAGATTCAAGGGAAAAGAAATGCGTAGGAATAGGTGAGCTTTCCGTACCGCTGTGATAATTGCACCGTAGCCAGAATGGAAAATAGAACAGACTCCGCAGCGGGGTATCCGCGACCACCTCGTCAGGATTTCAGGACCTGGGCGAGTCCCCACTGACACCCATCGTGAGGTCCCAGGTTGCACTTGTGAGTTCTTACCGGTAGCTGAAAACTTCGCAGCCCTGGAGTGCTGTCGAAAGGTCCACACGGAATTTATACAGCTAGGCATGCGGACAACTGGTGTATTTAGCCTCAAACTAAACCGGTATGCGCGCTCCTCGAGGAAATCGGCACTGTCGTTGACTGCAGCGTTGCTCGTTTCTTGGTGATCAAGAATAAAAATACAAGTGCTAGTGGTTTTCCGAAGCATAAGACCACGTCCTGAATTAGTTTGAATAAATAATTGGCAAAGATAAACCAGAAGAAGAGCATCTAGATATCATCACGGAGTCGCGTTCCATACTTTTAGCAACCACCACCATGGCTAAATGAGTACAGCGTTCTGCAGCTGATTTCAGGAACACGTGTTCGAAACCCGATCGCGGCGCCCATATTTAGATTAGATTGAGTGAATTCCCAAAGCTATCGTGCGCTTAGGTATAGGCACACAGTAAAGAACCCAGGTGGCGAAAAGTAATCTTCAAGCCTGCCCTACGGCCTGTAATAATCTAATGTACAGTTTTTTGGCGTTCGATTCCATAATACCATTTTTAACACCTTAAACAGGTTAAAAGATAAAACTGTGGGGTTCAACGTCGTAAACTGCGCATCCTATTTGTGAGCGACACTTTAGTGGTGGCATCGTGATCGATTTTGCCAACCTGGGGTTATTTTTCTATGCACCTAAATCTCCTGCATCGCCTGCATAGAAATACGGTGGATGGGACCTGCCTCAATCTCTGCAGCAAAAAGCCATAGCCAGTCAGCCACCACGATGGCTCGTTAAGCATGTTAATAAGTCAATGACACAGGTGGTCCGATCGAAGAAATTCCAATGCTCGTTCCGGGGGCGTCGACCGACAACTTGAACTGGTGGACTGGGCGGAAAAGGCCAAGAAGGCCCACGGCCTTACTTGAGCCCTAACCCTCAGCCACGTCCCTCTTTACCCTTCCCCCTTTCAATAAAGTTTGCCACCACCACCACCTCAAATGCTCGCGAGCTGCCTCGAATAGGAAGCGTGGCCGGAGTTCAAGCTGTGACATCACTACTTCGATTAACAGTGCACCAGGCTTATCGCTTACCTGTAGCACACAGCACAACGCAGGCAGGCAGCTCGCCAGCGCCGCGACCGGGGAATTTTACTGCCGAGGCCAGCTGTGGGCGCGTGCGTTGCAGATCCTGTGCAACCTTTCCGATTGAAAAGAAACCTTGATGCGTGGGCTGGCCACTTCCCGGTGGCACTTTGCATATAAATATGTCCGGAAGTCGGCGTGCCTGATGAAGACACTTTCATGAGGTCAAAATGGTGTATTGCCTGCCCGGATCTTTGGCATCGTAAGAAAAGAGTACTGAGTAACGTAGTCGTGGAGACCGCGGGGATTTGGCTGAAGCTTCTGTGTCTGCCGGTCGAAAGAAAGGAAGGAAACACAAGAAATGTCTAAACTAGACTGGCCTTGAGCGTAGAAAAACTGGAAAAGATGGAGTTGATCTGGCCATGTAAGCGTGACGTAGAACCGGTGGTCTATTAGAGTTAGACATTGGGTGCCAAGAGGGGGAAAACACAGTCGAAGACGTCAAAGTATTTGGTGGGGTGATTAATTTAGGAAATGTGCCTGCGTAACATCGGATCAACCGACCCAAGAAAAGAGTGGTGGTGAGGGTTGATATTGTTGGGCGATGCCTTCGTCTTGTAGTGAATAAAAGTTGCTCATTAGGGTAACGAGACGTTGGGCAATGGAGTGAGGAAGTGGAGGAAAGCCTTATCCCTGTCGAGAACCAGGTGAAACGCTTCAGTCGGTGAACGAGGCCAGAGGTACATAACTTTAATGATGGAAACGTATGCCTGGGGGTTGTAATTTTTCGTTGGATCGGCAACTTTGCAACTTCGCCGGCGTGTTTGTAATAAGCTGCTCACGGCTCTCTGCGTCTTTTAGCATTATAAAAATGTAACTAGTGTGTCGTGTCAAAGATCGTGCATTTGTCAACTCTGCCGGCAAGCGGCCGCCATATAAAGTACGGGTCCACACGCGGCGATGACACTCGCCCTCGTCCCTGCAGAGATACTGGTAGACTATGCTTCCCTCGTCCACAGTCATAATACAAGGGCTAGGGAGGTTTCCGAACATAAAAAAAAAATAAACGTCTTCGAAGTGGCGCCACTGCGCATCTGGAGACATCTTTTCCGAGGGGTAAGCTTTGTTGTTTCTTCTCTTTGGCCACTGCGACCTAAGCTCCCTCCGCCTGAATATTAAGCAGTTCCGTATAATGCGGAGGCCTGTCCTATCGATTCTACGCCGTCGGGTAAAGGACGATCGGCGAAAAGCACCTCCGCGGGTCCGAGAAGCGAAAACTGAGCCAACAGTGCACGGCGTAGTATGCGGCGTGCAATCTGCACTCATCGCACCGTCGCGCAGTGCGCGCGATGCGAGCGACGACGGACGATCCGGGCGCAGTAAGTGGGTGAAGGATCGCAGCGCGGTACGAACACGCGCCCGGAAAGCACCACGCCACCGTCTTCCTCCTCCCAACGTCCTGGCAGCCACTTCGTAAATGCCTCTTTTCATTTAAATTTTTAATACAAATTTTGGCGAGTTACCCTTTTTACCTAACTTAAATGGACGACACCCGGTAGTCGCGTGTGCGTGACTCGGTGCGTGGTGCGGAAGCCCCCCTTCGAAGGAGCGACACTGTTCCTGTAAGGCACCCATTGGAGACTTCCACGCGCTCGCAGCCACGTCGCAGTTCTTGTACACAAGGCAGGCAAGCCAGTGCAGGCAGCGGTGCCGCATCTCGTCGCCCGCACCGACAGCTTGCCGCGCAGGCTTGTTTACGCGCGAAACCAACGCGTGCACTGCCTTCTTTGCGATGCCTATCGCACGAAATGACGGTGGTGGGGCGAATTAAAAACTCCATTCCTTTTATCGCAACTGGGAAGGCGCTTTGCGAAGCCCGCGGAATCTGCCTTCCCTCACGGCCACCGAGCGATAGAAGCGGCACCGTTCGCATGTGCCCGTATATGTGCGCTATAGCCGTGTCGCCAGTACACACTCCTCCTTCGTCTCGCTTCGAACAGGTGGTCTGTATAATGGCATATGGCACGCCTGGCTCCGCGCTGTATGGTAGATCGCAGCCCGGTAAAAGCTAAAGAAGGGCAGTGAACAGAACGAAAACGGCGTGGTGTTGTGCAACGTACGAGGAACGGCCCGCGCCAGCAGGCGGAAAAAAGTGTACCGGTAGAGTTCGATGTGGAGAGTTCGATACACGTACTACTGGAAGGAGCGCGGGAGGCTCTTCCCCCGGAAGGGCCGTACGACGGAAATCGCTGCCGGTCCGATATGTAACGGAAACTCGCCTCGAGGATGCAAAAATGAAAACAGGCGAAGTTGTAGACGAGACGAAACTGGATCGCGTAAGGGGTCAACACGTGCCGTGTGCGTTTTCTGTGTTTTTTTTTTTGTTGTAAGGTTTATGTTTCGAAAAGTAGGAGAAGAAGGACAAGAAGGTTCTTTACCCGCAGACGTGCCTGTACTTGCTTAAGATAGCGCGCCCGTTCGCGTTTGCGTTGGGTTTAATCCGCGACCGGGGTGTCAGCAAAATAAGGACGGTCTTTAGAAATTAGTTATGCGTTCCGAAAACAGACTGGACAGCAGTGACACTCATGATGACACACATGAAGGAGCTCATCGCCATTGCAACAGCAGTTGGCGATCTTTAATATGCTTCGCACGTTTTATGTCTGACGCGTAAACTATTGAATATATATAGAGTAGCCAAAGCAAGAATGAAAATATTCCACGTCGCAAGGGGATGCGTCACAAGCAGGTGACAAGGCTAGGGCGCGTAAACTTTTTGAGCAATATTTTATTTCGATAACTGACTGCTTATGGTACAGAAAATGTCAAGATATACTTGTGAGAATGGCGCTCAACTGCCCTCGAAGTTTGCTTCCTCGGAAGTTTTCTGCTCCGTGATCTCATAATATTGATCATTAATATTACTTATTAATGACCTCTTGTGCAAGGCTGCGAGTGTATTAATTTTATAACTGCGTTGATACACTATGTAAATTAATTTGTGTGCTCACTAGATATATTTAATGTGCGAAGCACATTAAAGACCGCCAATCGCTGTTGCAATGGCGATGAGCTCCTTCACGTGAGTCATCATGAGTGTCACTGCTGGCCAGTCTGTTTTCGGTACGCATAACTAATTTCTAGAGACCGTCCTTATTTTGCTGACACCCCGGTCGCGGATTAGGCCCACCGCAAACGCGAATGGGCGCGCTATCCTAAGAAAGTACAGGCACGTCTGCGGGTAAAGAATTAAGCCTCCTTTTAGCTTAATACTCAAGTGAGAGCCGACATATGTACGATGCAATCATCGATTGGCGGCCACGAGTGAATGACAGTTTGTTGCTTTTTGAGTATCTGCTTTTAAGTGAATACAACAATGACACACTGCATCGCATACATCTTAACGGCAGCAATTCACTAAGAAGAAATCGCAGCACTGACGTTACTCTGCATTGGAAACGGTAGCTGCGACATTGACAAGGAGTTTACTCGACTGTCTCACGTTCGAAGAATGGTGGCACATTCGACAAGCTTGTATTCCATTAATGTGTTACCTGAGCGTAAGGCATGAGTCAGTAAAATAGTACGGTGACGGACAAGGAACACATGCCCGCCTAGTCTAAGAACACATAAAGGCTCAACATGCATATGATGCGCGAGACGTGCTAAGAAAAAAGTAAAGGAGGATTAGTCACGCCCGTCTTTATTCTTTTTTAAAGGGGTTTGTGTTAAAACTATGAATTTTGTCCTGCAAACTAAGATTTTTTATAGAATAGTTCGTCGCATTAATTGCGAGCAGCAATCTTTTTCGTTACAGCTTCGCGCGATTGACTTGCATTGTTTTTAACAGAACCATTGCGATCGCAAGAAGACCATTAGCTGCGTTAACTGTTACTGACAAGTACAACAAAAGAGTTCGCACATTGGGCTACCAGGCAATATAAACCACGATTTCTCACCAGTATTTAATTTTACCCCCCCCCCCCCCCCCAATTCCCGAATATAGCAAAACAAAACAGAACGCCCTAGATATATTGTGAGGACACAAGGATGTGAAATACCAAAAATAATATGTTGCTCCTCTTTGTTCACCGTAATTTCGCGACAGGAATCCGGATTGCAGCGCTAATGATGGCAAATCAATGCAACCCTTGAAACGTCCCATGACAAGGCAAATGAGGCAGAAGAAATTCTATTGTGAAGCAGGTTTCTAAATCCTAATAAGTAAGGAAAACAAACGTTTCGGTGACGTCACGCTTTTACCACTGAGTCATCGGACAGCCATCTCATTATGTTTTTCAGTTTTCTCGGCAGAATCAGAATCGGTGGCATGCTAAGTTTCAGTGCGAAACATCAAGAAGCATATGTTGAGTCAGAAGGTAGTGATCTCGTATTGTCCGTCTCTGTTTATCTAAAAAACAAAAACTAAAAACAAACAAACAAAGCAAAACAGATTCGTATCGTGGAAATGCCCATAAAGAAGGATCCGGAGACGTGCAATTACGATAATCTGGTGTTGCGATACTGGGAGGCTGACTGATAAAACAATTAGGTATTAGGTGTTTAAAAATTGTCTAAGCCAATGACCAGCAGGCTTCTCCTATGATAAGACGCAGGTTGCACTGTGGCACCTCGCCGAAGCGCAGGGTTGATTACGACTCCTGACACTTATGAGTAAGGAGTGCAAACTGAACAGCGACACGCGAGCCCTGTATGTACGGACGATGTAGACACGCTAAGTAAAACGAAAGTAATCTGAGAACATAATAACATACTTAGCGATTACTTTGGAATAAGCAAGCGCCACCGATTCTCGCTGTGCACATACCAGATTACATTTCGCGTGGTACATTTAATTATTTTTATCTTTAAGGAGGAAAGCATCAAATGTGTAAACTAGTTAAAGAATATGGTTAAACCTAATAATTACGATAGGTAAGTGGCAGCCTAGTCCGTAATCATCATACATCTTGTATGTGGAGTCGATCTTGATCATAATTGGTGTGGGAGACACCGAAACAGACACCGAAACACCGAAATCTAACTGGTCCACGGCTAGATTAAGAAGCTAGCAAGAAAGCAAAATAAACGCTGTCTTGAAGGTTCGCCGACTTATGCAATTGTTAAAAAGTAAGAAATGTGTGTTCAGTATGGAACCTTGCCTCACGGCTTACTTTCTTTCATTTTGCATTCGTTTTATTAGCAGGAAACGCTTTCATTTTAAATTGTGTTTAAATTTCATAAACATTTCGAATACACGCTCCGAGCGGGATCGCCTTAAAGCTGTGTGAGAGGTCAGGACTTAGTCGTAGGGGATTTAGGTAAAGTTGGCTAAGCCGAAGAAGGCCGAGCCGATCTTCCCACAAGGGTTGATTGCCGATAATGAGAATTTACTTACTGCGCGCTGCTTGATAAAACGCATCGCCACTCTGCTTACCACGCGAACTGCGAGCCTGCGAATAAGTAATCTCGTGACCTTCCTGCTTCCCTGCTCTCCGCTAAGCTCTGTGCCGTGTGGGGTAAGCACTCATACACGGTACTGCAAATACACTGCGAGCCAGAAGCGAGCGACAGCTCGCGCGGTTAGATTCCGAGAGTCTTTTTTTCAGTTGACGGGGTAAAAGATGGCATTCAAGGTGACTCCAAGTCGTACGCATGCAAGATGACAAAAATTCTACTTAGTGCAAAAGGGGATCCACGAGACGTTAAATAAAAAAATAGGAAGCTAAAGAATCTAGGCCGCACGTGTCGGTGGATAATCTTAGCACTACCGTGCGGTGCACTGAAGCTGGCTGGCATTGAAATGAAACATGTCTAGGCACGTACTTATTGCACAGCATCGCGCAGTGACCCCAGTAAGCGTCGCCCGTGTATCTGTGCTCAAGGACAAAGGCGACACCTTTGTAGAAAAAGGGCAGGAGTATAGGAGGTGAAGAAAGAAAAATTGTTAGAAACGAAGCAATAAGGCAATGTATCTGGGTGGACATTTCCTTGATATTAGTGAGGAACGTCACTGTAACTCCTTAACCACTACATATAAAATGACTGGCGACTAATGTCATAAATGAGACCTTGTTAGGGCAGAAGCATGATTGGTTGTTTCCAAGATTAAAAAAGAACGCAGTACAGTGAAACACCGATATGGATAAGCCGGATAACGCGAATTTTGTATCATCCTTCCATCGGAGTTGCTATAGCTGCTGGCCTTTCGAAATAGCCTTGCAAAACTTAAATGCGAATGCATTCTATGCCCCATTACGAGAAAATCCGGCGTTGTAGTCGCCGGCGTGCCCGAATGATGGTACCAAAAATGATCGACGGCAAAGGGTGATAAGACGTCAAGAAATACTGGGAATGACGTCAAATTTCTCAGGGAGGTTACTGTAGACAAAATAAACTAATGCCTTTGAAAAGACTATTAGGTAAATTTAGCTCTGGATGAGAATCGAACCTGAGACGACCACACTTCCCCGACGCCACAGCATCTTTTCTTTATCTTTTTTTTCTTTATTAGCGACACCAAGGCAATGATAGATGATGAACAATGATAGATTGTGTAATCGTGACTCAAAGTCGACGTAGAAAAAAAACAGACACACAGAGACAGCGTTGTCTTTGCGTGTCTGCTTCTTTCTACGCCCTTGTTCAGTCGCACTTACGCATTCCACCATGGATTCAAACCAACTAACATACCAACGTGTTTTAACTAAATTATCAGCAAGGTGTCACACGCGTACAGGTAAACACGAACACTTCTTGCTCGATGAGCGCGGATACTCGCTGTGCTATTCTTGAGTGAGGAATCGCGGCGGCAGCAAGCAAATAAACCTTCATGCATCTATCGCTTCAACACGAACGAAACGTTGAAAGCACAGCGCATACGAAGCTACCGACACTACGCGCACTCTGCAATCACCGCAGATCCCTTGGGATATGAGGCCCGCGCGGGCGCGCCCTTTGGCCACGTCTCTGATCGCTTTCAAGACACACGAGCGCCGGCAACGCGTCCCTACGGCGTCCACGACTCTCGTGGCCAACGCCGTATTAGGCGCCGCGGTTGTCTCCACTCTGTACGGAGCGGCGGGTGAGGGGACACTGAGGCACCCTAGCAGCCGCCGGAGAACAACGCCCCTCATCCCTAGCCTGGACGCCCCTGCCTCGCGCGCAACAGGAGAGGGCACGCATCCGGGCAGCGTTGCTCGCTCGTGCACGCGAGATTCAACCGCGTTCGCCGGCTCACTGTCACATGCTTTCACTCATGCGGGACCTCACGGCGACGCCAACGGCAGAAATAAGCCTGGATCGTGCATATAATCGTTATCGCGACAAGAGCATTAATGCCCAGTTGAGCGCTGCTAAGCGATCCTTCGAATTATGAACTCCTTACAGGCAAGCTAGTGCGTTTAGACGCTTGGAGCGTTTCCATGTGGCCTTACCGACGCGCTGTTAGAACGCAGGCGAGAGCTTGCGCAGACAAGAAACGTGCAGACAAAAACATTTCACCAAAAGGACTACAATGATTTCGCAATCCCACACGTAATCAGTCCTAAGTGCCTTCGTATCTTCATAAGTATCATGGGTTAAAATTTCCTTTTTTTTCAGAAAGGACGGTTAACAACACAAACAAATCTATGCTGCTCGAAATTTGTCTTGTTCCTTTTTGTTTATTTATTAGCGGCGACATATAACTAGTTTGCGCGCCCTGCAAGCCGGCTATCTCAAAATATGAACCAAGGAACATAAGCAAATAATAAAGTGGGGGAGGGGTGAACTTACAAAGCACTGTCATAGATTTCTGCTATAAAACGTATGAAAGCCTTGAATTACTTCGTCTTGCGCTCACAAGTGCGTCCATTGAGGCACCACGTATTGTGCTGGGAATTTGCACTGAGTCATTGCCAGCATGGCGGGTTAAAAAAGCTGCGGCCACGCTAAATGTTTGCAGCACGCGAGGATGCTTGCCAATGGCGGTGAGACTTGGAAGGAGCCGCCGGTGATACCCAGTTCACTCAGCCCCCCATAAATCCAAAGGTTGCCTGCTAGGATCTGTCGCTTCGATTTACTGGTTTATATTGCAGAGCAGGGACCATGGTACGCGATTGCCGACTGCAATAACCAAGGAATCATGGAATGTCACTGGAAGCGAGAGTAAAACTCCGCCCTGCTTCACGGTGTATTTTTATTCGCCCTTTGCTTCTACACGTTCTGCACGTAAGTGAGTTCTGCATACAACTAATTAATTTTCAGTGCCCATTATCACCCCCCTCCCCTGCGACCCTTTTTCTTCCCCTCTTCCCCTCCCCTTACTTAGAGCAGCAAGCCAGTTGCTCCATTATCCGGCCGACCTCTCTGGATTATTCAGTCATTAAAATACTTCTTCTTCAGTGCCCATAGACGTCACCTCTCGTACCTGTACGCAGGCAAAAAAACGTGATCTTATTATAGGGGAGCTGTTATACGCTAGGTTCTGGCGGCTTATGTGCGTAGGTAAAAAAAAAGAAGAAAGGACAGCCACTCTAGAGCTAGACGAGCTAAAGCATAAAGCAAAAGCACATCGCAGCATATGTCCAAGCTGCGTTTAATCGCAAGGGGCAAAACGTATTGTAATTTAAAAAAAAAACATACCGTAATAAAAAAGTAAAACCGGAATAGTCACTGTTTAGTATGGATTGCGGTTTGAGGTCACGGGCTCTATAGGCTAACCACGTAACCTTATCTAAATTCCCTTCCACCCGTGCAATGGGTAGGCCGCGTGCGGTGAGGACTGCAGAAGAACAGGGCGCCCACGATGACACCGTCGTGGCCAGAAAGCTTACGTGCTGCTTGCCGTCGCGGCGACGGCAAGCAGCACGTAATACGGACGAAGAACGGGCCGTGAACGCCACGCGTTAGACCTTTCGGTTGGATCAGGCCTACCGACTCCAGTTCCATCGTAATTGTGGGTGATTTCAACGTAGGCGTGTCTCGGCCAGATAGATAGTGGTTCATGGCGTTCCTCTTGGAAAGGTTCGGCGTTCAATGTTGCACAAACATCAGTGTGCCCACGACGCGTCATGGGTAGTCTATAGACCTCACGTTGGCCGAGAATCTATCCAGTGTTGTCAAAGAGCCACTGGCCGTGTATCACAGCGATCATAAAGCGATAGTCACCTTGTTGACCAAATAATAATCGAAAAAAGCAAACAAAGGAAAGTTAAAGATAGAAAAATGCATTCTGTATGCAATTTAATGAAACAACAAAAGAAAATCGTGAAAAATTTAAATTCGTTGGGGTATGTGTCTTTTATTTTCAATCAACATTTTTTAAACAGTATACTTATCACCACATACAGAGCTCCCTGGTCACCGCCTTCACAGAGCGGAATGGCTCTGAATTTTTCCTTTTGCTGTAACTTGGTGAAATTACCGCTAATCGCGCAAATCTTGTGCTGTGATTTATGGTGAAACCGTATAAATAGTATGGAATGTGGAACGCCTCGAAATCACGCCATCGGAATAGAAATCAAGTGCCGTCAGCAATGTTTATTTAGCAGCATCCCAGGCTGCAGGCGTTCACGCTGGCTTGAAGAAATCGAGGTGCTATGACATGAATGATGGCGTTTCGATCAGGAAGTATGCATGTGCTTGGCCCTTTGATAGGACAGATTATATAAAAGAAAGAAAGAAATGTGATGGACAGGCGTTACATTTAGCAAGCCGATTAAAAATATAAGACCTGGTGTTTTACGTGCCGGAAGCACGATATAATTATGACGTTTGCTGTAGTGGGGGACTCAAGATTAATTTTCATCACCTGCAGTTCCTTATCGTGCACCTAAATTTATGTAGACGAGCATTTTCTCATGTTGCCCCCTTCGGAACACCGTCGCCTCATCGAGGATCGAACGGACGACATCAAGCTCAGCAGGGCAACGCTAAGCCACCGATTGATTGCTTCATTGCAATACCATCGGATATATATTCAAGGTTTATGGCCAGCCTTTCAGGACAAAAACAACGACCATGAAAGATAAAATCAATCTGCATGAGGTGAAAAAGAAAGCACGCTTGCATCAAAGAAGAATTAACCTAACGAACAAAACACTGACTATGCAATAATCCGTAAACCTTCAGCGAGTATGTACAGGGTGCAGGAACTGTCCTGCACCAAGATTTAAAGATGTGCAAATGCCACGTAGCTGGACCGAACTGAGGTGATGTTGTTTGCCGTCACATGGAGATGCTGGGATTATTTATCGCATTCCGCCTAATTACATAATTAGCCTAGAGTAATCAATCAACTTCTCAAATGTCTCTTTGCTTGTGGTAATTTGTGTGAACTCGCGGGCTTCTTTCAGGCTCGGAAAAACACTTTTTATGTAGCTCGTATTGGGCAATAAAAACCTGTATGGGGAGTTTTTTCATGTTGCTCCACAATTTTCTCATCGTCACATTTCATGTAATTATAGTATTTGAGAAGTTGATATTATAATTAGGCGGAATGTACTTACTAATTATCTAATTAGGCGGAATGCTGAAATATAATCTGAGTACCTCCAAGCAAGGGCAAACATCATCTTGGTTCTGTCCAGATACGTGGAATTTGCATATCTTTTAATCTTGGTGTACGATAGTTGGGTATATAGGGTGCTACTCGCAAGCAAGTACTCACACTCCGCATGGAAATTAAAATGCGCACATATGCGAAACGTCAGCGAAACACGTCTCGTAACAAATACTCGCCACTCATCTCCGTTCACGAATACACGGTGGAATTTGAAGCGGCTACACCGTAAGCGGAGAGCGCAATTATGTTGGTGCGTGCGTGTAGGAAACTGACAGCGTGTTACGGTCGCTTTTGAACATCGCGGAATGAACTCGCTGGTCATTTGTGTGCCCGATGTAAGTGTGTGAAGTTACGCACCGTTTCACGAAGGCTTCTCCTCATTCAGTGGCTTGACTAGTTGGCGGAACGTAAGGGTGGGCACTTCGATAACAACTCTCTTCATACGAGAGCGAACTCAGTGGTTTTTTTGTGTTCGTGGAAGCATGACGATTTTGCGAGCACTCAGAAAATTCTGGAGCAGCATTAAAAAACTAGAGCGCACAGTAAAAGACTTTGTGGGCAGCGATCTGGGTTTTTCCTTTATGTAAAAGACGTTGCAAGTCCAGTGATTCCTACATTTCTTCATGTTATCTTTCTGCGACATACTCGGGGTGTCAGAACGAGAGGGCGAGTAAGGCACGCAGTGGGTAAGCGCTTAAAATTTTGCCTTGTATAGGTACTAATATTTAATTTAGGAAATTTCACTAGTCGTGCTTTCGTACACAAGTCGACAGCTCTTTTTGTTCTTGTCACCTCAGTGTTTTCGGGCTTCTTTTACTATCCACATATCTATATTCAAGTTTTGATACCGGAGAATCGTTTAAAAGCCAGCGATTCCATTGCAGCTCCTCTTGCAGGGCTTCAGGTATTGATAAATGCGACGTCCTGTCATCCATCACCGGAAGTGCCGCACATGGATAACGCGTGTCAACGTTGACCTGCGATTCACACACAAGCATGAAGGACGACAGAAGTTGAGCAAAAATGACCGCAGTGCGCCCAAATGCGCTCTCCAGCTCACGAGTACAGAGCAGCTCGCGATAGCCTTCACGAGTGACAGCTACATGTAAACGGGGGTTAGGGACGATTGACCAACGTAGCACCGACCGCCAGGTGCCAGATGGCGAGAACAAGCAGGGACACCGAGGCGACTGGTAAAGCGGGCAACGTGCACTCACCGTCCTCATGAGTGACACACTCCACCCTCCGAAGAGGGGTCACGAACAGTCGACGCACGCCGGGGTGAGGGCGCTACGCAAGTCCAGCGAGCGCGGCCTTGAGTCCCGTCTTCGCGGATGAGCACCCGGCGCCCAGGAGGTACAATGCCCAACGGGAGCGAACTGCGATCGCCGACCGGTGATTCGTGGTGGCCGCGTACAAAGTAAGCAGAAGCGGCTCACCGGAGAATAGTCGAGAAAGTGGAGGGGGATTGGAGGAAAGTGTTCCAGAACAGGTTGACACGGGGGCAACCGAGGGGAAAAATCAGGGCAAGATGTAACGGAGGTGGGGAGGGGGGAGGAGGAGGCGGATCAAGAAAGGACGATACGGATGCGAGAGTTGCTGGTAGCGGTGGGAGCGTGAAGAGGAGAGCCATTTAGACGCGCAACTTTCGCTGCTGATGATGACGTCGAAGACGTGCCTCGACGACGCTTTTCTTTTGGTGGAACGTGGACGTGCGTGCCTAACCCGCGCGGTGAGGGCGAAAGCCACGAGCCTGAAAATGACGTCGTGCGTATGGAGGCACGCAAGGCCCCTCAAGGTCGGCGGCGGCGGGAACCGGCGCTTGTCCGTCCGCCCTTCTTCGTGTCCTCACTGGGGCACCACGGCGAGGATCGTGAGGGTGCCATGTCTCTCTCTCTCTCGCAGCAGCAGCATCATGCACACAATACGTGCAAGCTCGCCTGCCCAGGCGGTGTTCGATCGCGCAGGCATCTCCTCCTGCATCCACGTCGATGGCAGAAGCGGGAGGTGGGGGAGGCTCAAATGCTCTCGGGGAGGAGGGGCGGCGTTCGGCGCTATGTGACAGAACGCGAGCGCGCTTTCGTAATTTCCGAAAGGCCCTACGCCAGCTCCAGCCGCTTTCCTAGCCGCCCCCCCCCCCCCCCTATCCTCCTCACGGCCCGTTCGTCCTTCCACGCAGAACCACCCTCCTCTACTCGCATTTTGCTGCCTCTTCCTCGTCGCTGTTCTTGTTCCTGTGGCGTCTACAACTAGCGAAAGCGTAAGATGGTGGTCTTAGTGGCATCGGGAGAAGGGGAGGCTGAGTGGGGGGGAGGGGGGTCGGTGGAGGAGGCAGACTGTACGTCGAAGATGGCTTTTCAGATATCCAACGCCACGTCTTGAAGCTGCTTTGCCTGGCTCGCCGGCTATGCGGGGATATTTGTTGCGCTCAGAGAGAGTGCCACCCCGCTCTCATCGAACACCCCCCTAGCACCGTCGTCGTTTTCCCTTCCTCTCATTTCGCTTTCAATCCGGGTTATGGTTGCAGGGGGTATACCGGTGAAGCGTCGGTGCGAGCAGCGCCGCAAATAATGTGGCCGCGTGGATTTCGACATTTCTCTACCTGTCCGAGTTATACCGACTGGCCTGTCGGGGTAATGTTAAGCTATTTCTTTCTATGAGGCGCTGCCTGTTGGCTTACAGCGCACCATTGGAATGCCAAATTTGCCCCGACCAAGAGCTTTGCTTGGATTTTCAAGAGCCCTTGGCGTTCCTTTCTCCACTTCCGTCCTTTAAAGACACCAACAAACTGACCTACCAAAAAACAAGTTAAACGCATTCATGAAGCTGGCCAAGTTGACTTGCGTGGTAGAGTTTTTGTGATGTTATTGATCCGCCTTAGTATGTAGGTTTAATCAGGTACTTCAAGAATACAAGCGAGTATCTGTTGGTGTAAATGATAGGGTACAGCAAGAAGATCAATACGTTTCTGCATTATATTGCGTTTGTTAACTTCCCATTGCTGCATCGGCACAAGCAATCGTCTCGGTTTTATTCAATAGATTCCTGCAAGGCGTTTTCATACGAATGTTACTCGCAACGAGGACCTACAGAAGTTCACGGCACGCGCACGATAACATCGAACGAGAAGAAAGGCCAGGAACACTCGGCGAATCTGGGGAACGTTTGGCTAGATGTTCAGAAACTCAGTAGCATGGAATAGGAAGGACTATTACCTAAAAATGCCATCCTCCCAGTTGTCCCAATTTCCAGCGTTAGCAACTCACTGAAGTTAAAACGAATGTATGCGCGCCTGTGCTTCATGTTCTGTGGCATGCTGTACTGCGTGCTTTACAAAAATAGGAAACTGTGGCAGAAAACTACTAAAAAATTTTGCAAGGTTCCCCGAAAGTAGCTTCAGCTGGTCTCAGAACGGCGAGTAACTCAATTCATGGTTTGCCATGAGCGCGCGTTCACCAGTTATTGCCAATACATCCACTATCGTCTGAATTTGGATTTTTTGCGTATAAAACTCAAAGAGCATAATTGCAGCTCATCTAAACGGCACTACAAAATCTGAAATGTTTATTAACATCCATGCAATAGTATTATCAAATAAAGGGACATCCGCATACGTCCGGTAAATAAAAGAAGTAGAATCGCCACAAAGAACTACGCGGCTTCTGGCTACACTAGTCCGTCTTGAAAAAGCTGGGTACAGTTTCACTGAACTATAGCACCGTACATCATTACTGCTGCAGAGTGGTGTGGGCGCTGTCTATACCACAGAGAGAATTCTTTAACAATCTTTATAATATACGCTTATGCAGGCCTTACTTTGTTTTATTGAAAGCTAAGTATATATTTATTTATTTACACAGGTTGCACGACATGATATTGCTTCTGGAACATTCTATGGTTGACCTGCCGTAATATTCGAGTGGGTGCTCACAAAATAGCGCACACTGCGCGCTGAATGTGCGGAGGCGTTTCTTTTATTCCGACTTGCTTTCGTCAATCCATTACGCGTGGCTTTCTTGCACATTCTTTGGACCTCGCAGCGATAACGTGACACTAGGCGCATGTGCCACGTTACCAGTTTTCCATCGGACCCACCCCAACTACTCGTGGTCTCACGTGCGCGGCGATCGTGCAAGTCCATTCGTTCTCGCACGGTGGCTGCGGTTATCTGCGCGTGGTGCATGCAGCGGAGCCGCATTGAGTGCGCGCGTGCACGCGGTTTGCATGTCGACGGTGCAGCGGGATAAGATGCGACATCTGCCACTGCGTGTTGCGTGAAACGCGCAATCTGCGAGCCCTTCGGCTTCCCAACGGCGGAAGTGAAAGCCACCCGCGGAAGCATCGTGAACGGGTGCTGCGCTGGACGAGAAATGGGGCTTGCTTCGAACAGCGTTGAAAAAAATGGAACGCTTTGAACTGGAGCAGTCAGGATAAAGAAATATCTGGGAGGAAGCGGCGTTTCGTTTTAAGAAACATTGTGGCGGCTTTCCATAGAAAACGCTACCGATGTTGCTAGGAGTTGCGCTTCTGTACAGCCAATACCCTTTCGACGGCGTGAATGTGCTAAGGTCATTCAGAAGCCCGCTTCTGTAGCGCTCACTTCAAGTTCGGTTTTGCTGCAGAGCTTGAGAAAAATAAAGACAGCGAGAGAGAAACGACCACAGTGTGCTCGTGGCATTGATCTTTCACGTACTAGTCGCTCCTCCGTGGGATTTATGGTACATTCGACAGATTGGAATCGAGCGCTTAGAACGCACTCCCTTGGCTCATTCAGACGGCTGTGCCCCGTGCAGGAGTGTTTGGAAGATCTCCTACCTGTAAGGGTCACCGCGATCTAACTGGAAGTCGATGACGAAGCCACTCTGGTTACTCTGGGAGCGCCTGAGTGCCTGACACGTGATGTATCTCTTGGAACTAGTTGAACGTCCCATTAGGTAGCAAGGGATGACCAGTTCGAGGCACGTGGACTTTCATTTTTTATAGTTCAGATGTTATAGGTCGATTCTAAGCGTAGGTCAACTGAGTTTTCAAATCGGGCAAAAGTAAATTTTTTTGGTATGGGCCACGGCGTTCGCCCGACGCCGTGGCTGTTCACCGGGGGATTTCGCAGTGTGAGACGATGCAGGCCTTGCGCCGGGAACGTGACGTCATGATTTGGTCGCGTGGATTTTAGCACCATCTGATGATAACAACCAACGCCGGTTATTTCGCGTCAGGGGGTATATGATGCTTTGGCGTTAATATTGGGCACTAGTTTTGCGATTGTCCTCATGTGAACGTACCCAGCTTGCTCATGCATTGCAGAGGCGTCATCTCGCTCGCTCACCATGCCGGTGCATCGTTCATGTACACGCGGAGCACTCTGGGTCCCTCTTCGTCATCATCATCATCATCATCCTGGTTATGCCCACTGCTGGGCAAAGGCCTCTCCCATACTTCTTCAACTACCTCGGTCATGTACTAATTGTGGCCATGTTGTCCCTGCAAACTTCTTAATCTGATCCGCCCACCTAACTTCTGCCGCCCTCTGCTACGCTTCCCTTCCTTTGGAATCCAGTCAGGAATCCTAAATGATCATCAGTTATCTGCCCTCCTCATTACATGTCCTGCCCATGCCCATTTATTTTTCTTGATTTCCACTAAGATGTCATTAGCTCGCGTTTGTTCCCTCACCCAATCTGCTGTTTTCTTATCCCTTAACATTACATCCATCATTCTTCTTCCCATAGCTCGTTGCGACATCCTCAATTTGAGTAGAACCCTTTTCGTAAGCCTCCAGGTTTCTGCCCCGTACGTGAGTACTGGTAAGACACAGCTGTTATACACTTTTCTCTTGAGGGATAATGGCAACCTGCTGTTCATGATCTGAGAATGCCTGCCAAACGCACCCCAGACCGCTCTTGTTCTTCTGATTATTTCCGTCTCATGATCCGGATCCGCGGTCACTACCTGCCCTAAGTAGATGTTCCACTTCCAGTGCCTCACTACCTATCGTAAACTGCTGTTCTCTTCCAAGACTGTTAGACATTACTATAGACTTCTGCAGACTAACTTTTAGACCCACCCTTCTGCTTTGCCTCTCTAGGTCCATGAGCATGCATTGCAATTGGTCCCCTGAGTTACTAAGCAAGGCAATATTATCAGCGAGTCGCAATTTACTAAGGTATTCTCCGTTAATTCTTATCCCCAATTCTTCCCAATCCAGGTCTCTGAATGCCTCCTGTAAACACGCTGTGAATAGCATTGGAGAGATCGTATCTCCCTGCCTGACGCCTTTCTGTATTCGGATTTTGTTGCTTTCTTTACGGAGGGCTACGGTGGCTGTGGAGCCGCTACAGATATCTTTCAGTATTTTTACTGTGGCTCGCCAACACCCTGATTCCGCAATGCCTCCATGACTGCTGAGGTTTCGACTGAATCAAACGCTTTCTCATAATCAATGAAAGCTATATATAAGGGTTGGTTATATTCCGCACATTACTCTATCACCTGATTGATAATGTGAATATGGTCTATTGTTGCGTAGCGTCTTCTTCACTACAACAAAAATAATGAGTTCAGAAGTCAGTATAAGTGTGATTCTCGTTTTACTATTAGAACGAGATGCATCGTTGAGTGAGCACGCATATGTGTGAAAAAAGGCTCACTGTTCTAAGGTAAAACAAAGCTAATGCTTCATACTAGATTTACCTCTCCGGGTTGGGTATTTCATACAATTTTAAGAAAAATTTACCATGATTACCTTTATTAAGCCTTTCTAATGTTCCAATTTGGCGTGTTGTTGCAATTTTGTCATTTTTGGATCTTATAACTAAATAAATGCGTGGTGGTCTTGCATACTTTTTTTTAGTTTGCGCAGAGGCTTTCGAAAATTTATCAGAAGTATTCCTTAGCTTCGCCAACTTATATAATATGGCTTCCAAAAGAACCCTGATTTCAGTTTCAGTCAGAGGTAGTTGCTCAAAAAGCAGTTTGGCAATTTTTCAAAAACGCATTGCGGGCGACTAAACTTAGCTTTCCGGGGTGTCGATTAACTGGAAATGTTTGACGGAGTACAGTGCGTTCATTTTGAGAGTGATTAACCTTCCAATTTGTTAAGTGTGCAGATCGTTAAAACGGACTTTTCTCTTCTTAGTGAGACAATAATTTTTTCGAAAAATCCATGCCATGTTTCGCCAAATGTAGGTTTATTCCTTTCTACAGGCAGATTTTCCCACCTCGTCTAGAAATGTTACTCAAGACCAAAAATGGTCGGGGCCCACCCCCCTTCCCCGTCGCTCACTTTGGTCTGTTCTTATCGGAACACACCCAGCCACTGATTGTGCGGCCAAGCAAGGGAACAATTCCCGGCGCTAGCAGGCGCTCGCGCGCCACGCTTCTCTTCTTGGAGGCCACGCATAGACTTTTCGGCAGTGTCACTAGATGGCGCAGCGTGCCCAGAAAGAAGCACGAGAGAGGAGCCCGGTTACCGCATGACGCATTTCTCGACGTCAGTATACGCACCGGCGTGCCATGCATTTCGGACGGGGCGCGCAGGCTACGTGGTGGTATCTCTTGATGACACCGATTGTTCTTAGGGAAGCACGAAAGGGACGTCCCTCTGCAATACACGCCTCGTACATCAATCGTTTCAACGCTGGCGATACGTTGTGTCGCGATACTGATTTAATGCTAACGCATTACCGTCGATACTCATCGTGAGATGGGTTCTGTGGAATTTTTTTTGTTTCGGATTATAAAATATGGTTGTAGACGTAAGTGCGGAATCGTCCCACAAATAACGTAATCATAGTTTCTCTAAAGCGTCAACCTTAGGTTATTCGGCAACGCAGAATCTCTGCAAAGGGATGGCAGGT
The DNA here is from genome assembly GCF_038994185.2 of Dermacentor albipictus. Classification (NCBI taxonomy): domain Eukaryota; kingdom Metazoa; phylum Arthropoda; class Arachnida; order Ixodida; family Ixodidae; genus Dermacentor; species Dermacentor albipictus. The sequence goes on from NC_091822.1 coordinate 88,169,196, forward strand.
TTTCTCCGTGGTTCTCGCCGCATGCCTTGCCGAGAGAGACAGAGAGAGAGAGAAGGTAGGAAGGAAAGGCAGGTAGGTTAAGCAGACTGAGTCCAGTTTGGTACGCTACACTTGAGGAGGGGGAGGGGGAGTGAAAGAGAGAGAGAGAGAGGAGGGAAGCATGAGTCTATCGCACTTTCACATGCACAAAGGTGCAGGATGTCTATAGTCGGGCACTCAAGTCTGGTAGTGAAGAAGCGCTCGAACTGCTTTCGGGGCTAATGAACTGTGACAGCAGGCTCCCGAGATCTTTTCTTTTGTAAATGACCTATCGTCCAGTCTGTTCAAGGCAGAGTCTGACGTTGGTTATCAAATCGAGAACAGTGGCACAGAAGATCACTGATGGTCTCTTCACACTTGCACTTAGCGCCGAAATTTTTGCTGTAGTAACTTCCTTTCGCTATTTGTGTAAGTTTTCATGGTTATACTTGTGGTGGGTCGTAGCAAAAGGCTGGTTCTGCCTGGCGATCGAGACTGGCAATTCCTCTGCTTGAGTGGCTCTTGTTTTTTTCACTATGATACGTTACCGCACCTCCAGCAAACCATTGTCTCTCAAGAGTGCAGAAAGGATGTGGTGCTTATTTCCAGGCTATAACGGGTCCTTCCGGGTGTTTCATCCTGTTATGTCGCGTTGTAGACATCTTAATAACTGACTAAATAGTACAATCCACGTTTTTACGTACATAAACACAGCTTGTTCGAACATCTCCCAACAAAGGACAGTTTTACGAGAGTGCTCATGCATTTTTCGGAGAAACATGAAATATATGCATTTCTTGGTCTGCATGTAGCTTTATAAAGTTTCTCCTAATGCAGGCGTTGCATTTGTTTCGTACGTAATTTGCCTGTTGCTTTTTTTATCTGCTAATGACAATCCTTAACTTTCTACGAAGCGGCCGTCTTGTCGGGCAAAGGGAATCGCAGCCTAAATCATGCCGAGTTTCCTTGTTCATTCTAATTCTGTATTTTTCTGGACATGAATAACTATCAGTCAGCAAATGACGCCTTTTATCAACAAGACTGGCGCGCCAACGAATTGTCCAAACGCTGTGCAAGGCGTAAAAGTGTGGCTTACAGAGAGAGAGAAATTAGATACAAAAGGCGGGGAGGCTAAGGAGCAGGGAACCTTCTGGTTTGCTACCCTACATGGGGGGAAATGTAAGGCAGAAAGAAAGATAGAAAGAATCGCGAAGAGAGGAAGCAAGCTCGGGAAAGGAAAAAAAAAATAGTAGCGGTGGGGTATATCTGGAATAATTATGGTCTATCTAAATGCATATTTAAATGTGCTCAGTGGGCCCATATAGACGATGACATCGAATCTGAATGAGCAATCAAGGGAGCAGTGCATGCTATGTTGCAAGGTTCAGTGAAGTAACAAGTTGATTGGACTGTGTCTGCGCATAAAAAAATACTTGGGGAGACGAGAACCTATTTAGGCACTGCAGCTATTTATTTTTCTTTTTGTTGATTCGCGTATCTTTTTCCTGATGCATTCGCCCCGGTGAAGACGAGGCAGGTTTTACACATCTCCCCTCATTCACCTTTTCTTCAGTTGTTGCACTCACATATATGCGGAAATCAACAATAATGTTCCTGCAGCAATCAAGTGTAATAATCACATTAGCTTCTAAACCGGTGAATGCAGCCCATATTTGACCTAATAACATAATCGTGCATAGTTTCTGCAGCGAAGATGGGGTAGTAATCTGTAAATTAATGGCTAATAAAGGATCTTCGAGGTGTTCTTCGAGGTAATATTTCGGTATGTGCATCTCACTTCGGCAGGCTTGGGAACAGAGAGAAAATAAGAAACTAGGGAATTGAAATAGCACTGAGTGAAGCATTGCATTTCGTAAGACGCTCTACCAGCTTGGTAGCCGGACGGAAAATAAGAGCACAATGCAATTTGATTTTTGTGAACATTTTATTTTGACGAGATGAGATGCGCAAAGGCGCCTTTTTGATGACGCTATAAATAAGGGCGAAAACACTGAGTAATGACAGAGGCTCCCATCCATATGATTGTGAACTGCGAGGCCTCGTAGAACGCAGCCCGCAGGGTCAAAGAAATTACGCCGCATAACAGCTCCGAAAACACGGATGAGATCATGGTCACGTCTGAACAATCGTAGGGACAAAGATGTCCACACTGCCACTTACCCACAACTTGTACACCACTAGAGAAAACCCTACCGACAGACTTGATTAGCCCAGCAAAAGCGAACAGAACCATGATTACAACGTGACGCCGACCTTCCAACGCCGTATTCTTGGTATCCGAGAACCAAGTTCGAGTTATTAGAATGAAAATCCCAGTATGCTGCGCACACCTACCACACCCTTGACGCTGCAGTTAGAAATAGCACTGTGCTCTGGTTTTCGAAGGAACACGTGGAATGCACTTTGCGTGGCAAAGACATAAATATGAGAGGAGGGGAGCGACTTCCTATATGGATGAGCAGTAGTTAGGCGCAATGAGTTTTTTGATGTCACTGCATATTTCCCGCTATGTGCATCTGGAGTTGAGTAGGGCATCGCATTCGTTCGACAAAGAGGACCATACAGTTAAAGCTGTCCAGCAGCTCAACTGTCACTATCGTTTCTTTTAATTGAACAGCGTAGGAAAATAGTGAAATTTCAGCATTAGTGCATTAAAGAGACCGTCACTCCACTAAGGACTTATAGCAGCACAGCTGAGCTGTCGCCATATAACACCAATGCAACTCGCATTGTACCCCCAAGAAAACCGCAGCATTGTAGGCAATTCTAGTAGATGAGCCTTCCTTGCATGTCAGTAAGATGAGCTGGTGCTTGTGGGGCACTATCCGCTTCGTCTCCAGCTCCGTCTGAACCGTCACCTTCACCCATTGCTAAGGACACCATCATGTCATCGATGTTGAAGGACGGCTGGGCATCAGCATCTGCTTTTGGGTCAGCGAGAGCAGATGGCTCTTCAATGGGCGCTTCTTCGGCTTTGTGAAGTTGCTCCAAGATTTCGAGAGCACTCTGCTGGTCACTCAGAGAACCAGGAAGGCCGAGGGACCCCTCGTCTGAGCTTGAAGTAAGCTCAGGTGCCGGCTTTGCAATGGGGCTGTCCTTCTCTGGACCCGTCGGAGACAGCTTATCCAGCGCAGCTGTCTCACCATCAGATGACTCAGAAGCTGGTGCCACCTCCGAATTGAGGCCATAGTGAAGAGGTTTCGTCGGTGCAGAGTCATTGTGTGACACGGAGGCCTGGCTTGGCGGTTTGTCTAGGTTGCTAGGTGGTGTTTTCACTTCGTCGGCCGATGATAAGGCAGAGCCAGTATCCAACGGAGTGTTAACACTCGTTGGAGGGGCATATGGCTCATTCTTTTCAACTTTATTTTCACCGGGATGGACGACCTGAGCGTGTTCAACGTGGTGGCCTTCGCCTAGTTCCTCAGGTACCTCGGGAAATTTAAGTTCTGTTTTCACAGATGGTTCAGTTGATACAAAATGGTTTTTAGTCGTGTCGAGCACGGGCCGCAGGACAGGTTTCTTCCTTCTCACGATGTCGAATTCGTCGTCTGCGGCGTAGTGTGGTGGCAAAGGCGACTCCTTTTGCCACTGCGGCGTGGCATCCGTAGATACAGATGAGTGGACTGGCGCTGTTGTAGTTTTTCTGAAAGGCTGGAATGTCAGTCGCCTCCTCGGCGGGAAAGGTGGCGGCGCTCTGGTCGACGGAACCGTAGCACTCGTTCTGTGTTCATCAGAGTACGTAGGCGTAGCCGTCCGCCTGCTCGGAACGGTTCCCGGAGAGAACCTCGAGTGCTGAGGCTTGCTGTGCTGGTTGGACAAAACCAGGGCGTCCGGTAGGTACAGGTTCGTCGGAAATGACACAGTAGGCGTGGTGGTCGCTGCCTTCACTGTCTGCTGTTTTGGTGATTGCGGTGGGTGTTCATCAACACTAGGAACAGTGGCTGTCTTTTCAAGCGTCACAGCTGCTTTCGATACTTCTGTCGTAGATGGCGCGACTTCCGTAGCAGTAGTGTCGTACGAGACGCTAGGAGCTTCTGTAGTAGATGTGCTAGGCATCGGTGGTGCCTTGGACGAGGATTGTAAAACGGATTCTTGGCCCACAAGTTCCTCGACGGCGTGCAATAGAACTGGCTTTTCCGGCAAGGGCTCGGGGACGAGTTCCGGTACTTTAGGGGCCACTGTGGTCTTGGGGACAAATGGAAACACGGTCGGTGTTTGGAAAGGCACTTTCGTCGAAGTGTATCTCGGTGGCAACACTGTCGACAGTCCCTGGAGTGCCTCGGCCTGCGTGACCGCAGGTACAGCGACGTCCTCCTTAGCTTCGTCCAATAGAGACGGCGCTCCAACTGCGATCGACTCGGCGGCTTTGCTACTCAAATACGCTTCAATCTGCGGGAGTGGAATCGCAGGCCTGGCTGCCAGGTGTTCGCTGGACGAATACAAAGGCTTGTACACGGGCCGCGAGCGAGACCTGAGTTTCATCAGGAAGCCATCGCCAGAAGAACGCGCCCTTACGACGTGTGGCGGAAGCGCCCGCTTTTCTGCCAAGTGGTCCGATTCCCTGTACGAAGGCGGTCTCTGCTGCAGGATGGCTTCCTCGAATGGCGTGGAATCTTTGGAGCCCAGTGAACGTCCCACCTCGTAATGCTGATGGCTGGACACCCGATTATTGCCAGTGGACTCCGGCACGGCAGCAAGATCCACGCTGGCATCCCTAGGCCCGTCCACATGCGCGGACGAACCGGCCAGATCACCGTCGTCGCTTGACACTATAGCGGAGACGGCGCTGGTGTCGCGGCGAATGCCAGACATGGGGAAGGAGGAGCCTTCGAGCGTCCTCAGCTCCTCCCGTAGAAGCCTCGCAAGCGTTTCCTCGCGAGCAGTGTGGTCGTTCTTGGCGGTGCTTGTACCACCCGTGTCAGCAGGCCGGCCGGAGGCGTGACTCGCCACGAACACGAGCAGCAGGAGTGTCGCGGATTGTCCGTGCATTTTCTGTCGAAGAAAAAAAAAAGAAAGAAAAGTGAGACTCAGCACTATTTCACATTGACGACAATTAAGGCTGGCAAACCGGCGACAATTTGCATCCTGGGGAGTGCCAATGAATGGAAATAAACAGACCCAACAAAACTAGTCACAAAGAAGCGCTGGCGATAACTTGTCTGGCGCTTTCTTAATTTGACCCTTCGTTCACGAAATATATCTTGAATTCGTGGCTGCTTACTGTATTCGTAATGCGTCCTTCTCCCTTCTTAGATCTTTCTCTCTCTCTCTCTGCACTTCCCCATGAGCAGTGTTGCCACCAGGGTGTGACAATGGTTAAACTCCTTCCCTTTGCTTCCTATGCTTCCACCGCTCCCTATGCTCCTATGCTTCCTTTGCTAAAATTTATACTCTGCACTATAGTCGGCTTTGGAAATGTCTTTTGAGTCACGAGAGCAGCAACATGACTCTACCTCCAAACATATTTTATCGTGCTTTCTCCACGCATATGAGCTTGGTAGATGGAACATTTTGGGTTGAATTTATTTCGACGAGTCTCAGCAAATCTTTGTCCTGTACAGATTTCATACGACTGTTATACAAAATTATTTCACTTAACTAGCAATTAGTATAACGTTATCGTGTGTCCTTCCCCATCAGTTTTAAGAGTCTAAAATATTTAGGAGAAATTTCGCGCGCATGGAATCCACAAGAAATTTAACAGAATGGGCTACTACATTACAAGGTCACCAGAAGACTTGTTAAGTATATATTTTTTAAAGAAAACAAAGGTTCCAAAGCCTGAACCTGGATATGAACCTAGCAGTAGTTCCCCAGCAGCAGTCAATTCTAACAGACAAATCTCTCTAAAATCATCCCAAAGAATTCCTAACAATTTGACAAGACACAAAATTGAGTAGTAGTTAATCGCAGAAGTGCATTTTCGACTGCAAAGAAAACTGACCTATGCATGTTTCTTTAGACTTTGACTGGAATTCAATATGCTTACAAAATATTCATCTGTTGCACTGTAAACTAAGCATTTAAAAGAACTCCTGAAAATTTGTAATCGCTACAGCTTTTGTAACGCTGGCTATTTAAGATTCTTTCCTTCAAACGGATTTTTTTTATCGAATGACGAGTGCATTCAGCATTCCACCAGCGCTGTAGCAATTACTTTGGTATAATCGAGCAAAAAAAATATTTTCCTTTTGTGATAACGTCGCAGAGTGGAAGGGATAATCGTGCCTTTTGGCTTACTACACTTGTCAGACGGGACAAAGGAAAGGTTTATAACCATTTTATTAAGCATCTTAAGTAAAGAATTTACGAATTATTGAAATTTGATTGCCATATTGGCATAATCAGCAGTCGACAAAGAAAATAAGCAGATAAACTGCTCACGACTGTGATAATTTACTTCTCCTTCGAAATACAGGCGTGCGAACATGGACGCAAGAAAGAACGAAGAGGACAACGGAAACGCCGAATGTTAAATGAAAGTGCGCATAACGGTACAAAAGAAGGAAGACAGAAACTATCTACTCATGCTGAAAGTATGACAGCGCCAGTGCGTCAATAATCGACACCTGGAGGCACTTGCAAATAAAACTGCTTGCGCATGACAATTCTTCTTTGTGCATCACAATCGAGGGCTGACAGACGTACCTGCTACCGTTATCAGCCACATGCCAAATGTCGACCATAAGACGACCTTCTTCGCTCTCATATATCAACGAACCTGTGTCTCACGTGTGGACAGAGGGCTTTCTATAATTCTGACTACCTCGTATTTCTCAACGTACCCCTAAATTATATTCATTAGCACTTTTGTGTTGAGAATCTGGCCACTCTAGTATGTCGGGCCAGTGGCTTCGTGGCTCAGCGGTACAATTATGTGTTCATTTAGTACTGTTTTGCCAATACATTTAGGCATTTCCGCCGCCAGCCACATGTAGCTGAGGTGGCTGATCTTTCAGATTGCTCTAACATATTGGGCGGATTACTTTTTCTCAGTTATTTCTTTTTATGCGAAGCATATTACGAGAGCTCAACCAAGCTCCTCAGGCGCGGCGGTGTCGCCTTGAAACCACGTGACACCGTGACGTCACGACAGAGGAGAAGTGGCTTTGGCTCAACTCTTGCTAGACGGGCTGGGTGGGAATCGAACCAGGGTCTCCGGAGTGTGGGACGGAGACGCTACCACTGAGCCACGAGTACGATGCTTCAAAGCGGTACAAAAGCGCCTCTAGTGAATGCGGTGTTGCCTTAGAAACGAGCTGTTTCTAAGGCGTGCGTCTCTTGCTCAGGCGCACATTTCGTTGCCGCGCCGAACGCTGCTTTGCTCGACGCTCACCGCGTCCAATGCGGGGCGCGTAGTCGCTGCCCTGTAGCCCATTGTCTTACACCCCTTGGCGGGTCGACGGGAATGCTGTCGCGTTCCACTCTTGAAGGCGAAGCAGAGTAACGCATGAGTTGTTTCTTCGTCTAGCCGAACCAAATATAGCCAAGCAACAGCAGTTCACCAGGCTAAACAGTGGTTCAACAACTAAAATAAAGGCTAGTATGCTTCGCATCCTGGGCTTCACCTTACCTAAGCCACAGCCATTTTTTTTTCGCAGTCATTTCCGCTCATGTACTTTTTTCTAAGCAATCATGCCATCAGAACTGTGCAAAGCATAGGCGTTGTTTTCGAGAGAAAAAAAGAAAACTAAGTACACCTCATTACATTTGAGCATAAGCAATAACGGGCCATGCTTGGATGCGTCGGGGGTTCGAGCGAAAAAACGCAGCCCCCTCTAAGAGCAAAAAAAAAAAGAAATGCTGGCAATATTTGGTGGACACACATTTAACCCCATCGTTTAGAGTTCTCGCACCTTTCCTTAAATTGCGTTCACTATGATGATGCCCAAGACTTGGAGCTCAACTGGTACACGACACCGCGTATATCATCCCAGGCACATGTACTGCGGCGATGTACAAGAAGTGGACAGATATGAATGATGCTTGAAAGAACGAGTCAACTCATCCACACACTGATTTGCTATCCTGCAGGTCGTAAAGCGAAGGGTGCCTTATGATGATGACATGGCGTGAGCTACGCGTGACTAGTTGTTTTCTCGGCTGTCGTGAGGGCTGACTAGTTAAAACAAGCTGCCCGCAGATACAACAAAAAATAGCATGCAGTCGTTTCGAGCTTCAGTACCAGTAAACGGCTTCTAAGTGTGCATGTGTAGAGAGCGGGCGTGTGAAATTGGAGATTAGAATGGGGTCAATATGTCGTCAGTGTTTTAAATGCAGCGCTTGTGAGTATTGAAAGGTAGAGCACAAATCCTGAATACCGTATATCTATGAAGCAGTTCTTCGTCTAACGCCACGCATAGAGCAATATTCTCATGAAAAGAATGATTATTTGTAGGGTTTTACGTGCCAGAGCCACGATATTATTATGTGGTACAGTATAGTTGGGGGCTCCAGATTAATTCTGACCATTTGGTGTTTCTTTTAATGTGCACCTAAACAAGCGTTTTTTCCATCTCTCCACCACCGAAAAATATTCTGCTTAAAAACTCTGACATTGTATACCGTATATACGTGTGTCAGACGTCGGCTGTCTTAAGCAAAAAATTGGCTATGCAGTCACAGTGTACGTTGCGCTGGAACGGGATTGGCATGTTCTAAAGGAGCTTACCTGCTGACATCAGCAATCACTAGCCAGTGCTGCTCGCTCATCACTCGTGGTTTCTATCTTAGGCTATGCGCAATGTAAGATTTTTTTTACAATATTTAATGCTGCAAACGACTGCACACAATTTGCTAGCAAACTGGCAAAGATTTGCAAGGGTTACCTTTAACCATTATCGCCGTTCACTTATGCAAGAATTTAACACTGTACAGATGCTGGCGACATACTGTATTTGTGACTGTCTCCAGTACATAAAACACAGAAAACCGAAATAGGGCAATTGGCTGTGACGTTGAGCTGCTGAGTTGGAGGTCGTGGGTTCAATCCCGACCACGACGACTTCGTTCCCACCGGAGGGGAATAAAAAATGCTCGTGTGCTGTGCGTTGGGTGCACGTTACAGAACTCCATATGGTCAAAATTAATCCGGAGCACCCCAATACATCGAACCCCATGATCAGATTGGAGTTTTCAGGGGTAAAATCCCAGAATTATATAGAAAAAAATTTAACTGCACATTACATTTTCTCCTGTATAAGTCTAATTAAGATGGTAGGCTGTTGAAAAATGGGGCGACTCCGGTCGGCCTCGTTCAGCGAGTAGAGAAAATAAGAAACAGAAAAGAGGAAAATGGGTGTGGGAATAACTTGTGGGTGAGACGGCTAGCCTGTGAGAAAATTGAAACAGTTGCTGGCATACTTCATGGACTCGTGTCTTCCTTTTCATCTCTTCGTACGACTCTGTTTGGAGCTTATGAACATTACGGCAACGCTTGCGGTAGCTCTAAAGGGGCTATGGGAACAGCATTGTTCGCACGGTCATAGACACCGTTAGAAAACTTCCGTTTGGCGGTGTACTGACGCTCCTGTTTTCAGGCTACTTTGCTCTCCTTAAGAAAAAAAAAAGGTGTGTAAAGGAATCTCCGAGAAACAACAAATTCTTCATGAATCGCTTTATCCCAATGACGTCACTTGCTGATCGAACAAAATTTTCCAAATCGAAGCATTAATCGTGCAGTCTTTAGTTACTTTGAGAGAGAAAAGGATTGGAGGAATGCAAAGAGGTTAACTAGAGTTCATCCAGTTTGCTACAATAGGCGTGGGAAAGCGACGGGAGAGTGAAAGAAATAGAGAGTGAGAGAACACGTTAGACTAGCTCATTCCCACGAACAAAGCAAGTGTTACGTATAGACGGCTGGACACCCAAGTCTGTCGCCTTCATGTACGGCAGAAAAGCTAGCGTGCCTTTCTGGGCTGAAGAGCTGTGATGCCAGGCTCTCTAGATATTTGCAAGTTTAAAAGGCTGATCGTGCAATCTAATCAAGGTGCACTTGAGAGTCTATTCATCTAGAATCTGCGTTTAAACTACGTCGAAGAGATTGTACGTAAAATGGCTTATCAACTTGAATGAGAGCCCCATGTTTAGCGTCTTCACAACTGACTCCTAATCTAGGTTTTCCTTCTGTGATAATACCTTAAGGCTCAGTACGACTAATTTATTAATTCATCCATTGCCAACCTCCGATTTTTAATTCTCACTTAGGCTTGCGAAATTGTTTCATATTACTGCAAGCTGGAATGAGAGCTGAGGTATACACTGACCTCAGCTTTAATGTTCAGTTGTTTAATCTGACGTTATCACTGACATACTGAGACGGCCGAAATCCAACATTGACTGCACAGGTACCCGTGCAGAGTACTTTAAGAAAGTGTGCGAGTGCCGACTTTCTACAACATCTGGAGAATCGCCTAAGCATGGTTATGTTAGTCGCTTAAAGCGCCATATCATGACCATTTCTTGCAATAGAAAAGTAATTAGTGCATTTCAGAGCATTCTGCACTATTGAAAGAAGGGAAAGGGAACCGATGTTTGCGTCAGTGAATTTATAGCGTTGAATGTTGAGATTTTCACGTGCTCCTTAACGTAAATGAAAAGGGCTTAAAGTAAGTCAGTAATTTTTTTTGTTTTTTAGTTCTTTTTTAACTCGTTCTTTAAGAGTGTTTGTTTATGAAGAAGGTGCGAGAGCTACATAGGCTAAAGAACGATAAAGATTGATCCTTGTCGCCACAGAAACAGCATGTTTGGGCAACATAGGTTGTTGATGTGAAATTCACGCTTAATGTCCAACTTGCCAACGTCAGCTTTCAGTATAGTCTAGGAAGGGCTAAAGGAAAAAGTTCACCAAAATACAGGGTGTTTAAAGGAACCCGACAGAAATGGGTGGGCGCCCACTAGTCTGGCTGAGATTTGCCTTTCGCGCTGATGTAAGCGCTAGGTGGTCGGCCTGTACGCGCATCGAGTCGGGCTGAGCCAGCCCTACTGCGCGGCATAGGTATATCCAGTGCGACCCGATTGAAGCAAACATGCAAACGGAAACGAGACGGGCCTGTGGTTCGCCTCCAGCAGTGATTAACCAGACGGGTTTTTTTATCTCTGGCTTCGACTCAGGATGACCCCAGAAATGTGGACCCGTCCGTCACGAGCCCATGCAAACGCTGTCGAGCAGCGGGTTGTCGTAGCCATGACTTCTGGCTCGAGCCGCTCCTGTCGGGTTCAGGTAAACGTAGCCGTAGAAGCCTTCTATATGAAACGGCTACCGGAAGATGTGTATGGTTACGTGTACATGGCGCCATAGAAGAAGGTAGTCAAGAACCACCAACAGGAAGTGTTGTATCAATCGAGCCTGTGACATGCAAATTTGTATTCAACGCGGCTTGAAGAAGAAGCTAATTGTGAGGCCGTAATAACGGACAAAGGTTAATAGACGCTGCTAACAGTCGCCATGCCCTTACTTTTGAATTGGCGTCTTGCCATCTTGATCGACAAACGGCGGCGTTCCAGGTCACTAGAAAACGAACCACAAGAACTGCCCTTGTCTCGTAGACCGAACATTTACAGCGTAATAACCGCTTGATACCGCAAACGCGCTTTGCGCAAACGTTCAAACTTGACACCCTAGAACCTAAACGCTATAACATTGAGTCCACTGCTAAAGGGAGACATTGCAAGCGGGAACTCAATTTCAACTTGTAAATATATTTAAAAAAAGGAAATGGTGAAGATACGATTAACGATGTCTGTCAATGTAAGTGCTTCAAAAAGGTACTCACTTTATTAATTAACGCTCTAATGTACATGTATTATGTGTACTACGTTCTCTTTGATGCTATACAATGCTGATTACAGTGCATAGTTGCGTTCCAAGTATGCTGGAGGGAAGTTTCAACTGTGAATAGGTTAACAAACTATTTACTAATTATTTCATTATTACAGCTATTAGGTTATAACTAAAAACAAAATAGTTCTTACTCTCTTTTTTTTACATACGTATTCCGTAAACATAGCCAGAAATAAATGTCCACAACTTGTGCGAATATTCCTTGATATCGAAGTGGGTTTGGACATTACACTGTTAAAAGACTGCTGCGCTTGAAGGCATGTATTGGTTCCAGTGAGGACATCTAGATGTTCTTTGTTGTTTCAATGCGCAATTCCATGGAAAACAGAGCCATTAAGCCTCTGACATCTGCAACGGCGCCGGAACCCTCTCCTGTGGCAAGGGCAGCAAGTGAAGAGGAGGGCAGTCCTTGCCCAGCACTGATCCACGGCCTCTGCCCCTTCAGAGAACCCAAAGATCTCGTATGGCAGCACCTCCCGTCAGACCCAGCTTTTCGCTTACAGGCGTAACTCTACACGACGTTGGCAAATTACATTTTAAACGCAGCAGGAACGATCGTGACGATGGTGAATGTAAGCAAATATATTAGAAGAGTTAACTGCTGGGCTAGTTTGTGAGCTTGCATACTGAAAAGATTTTGTTTCAAAAACAACACACACAAGAAAGCGCGTGGTGTCGTCGTCTTTCTAGTGTGTGTTGTTTTTGGGCCAAAATATTTTCAGTATGTAAGCAAATACTCTCGTTAAAGGGGTGTTACATTTCACGGCGCGTATTTTTTAGTGATGAACCTTGTAGCTTGCGTTAGTTGTTACATTACGTAATTCCGTAGAGGACAAGGCCGTTAACCAGCACATCAGCTGCGGTGGACAACGATGGCGTCTCACAGCAACTACGAAAGCAACCACGAAAGAGCAACCACCGGCTATGAAAATGGCCAAAAAAACCAACGAAACCTATTCGCGCTAAGAAAGAAAGAAAGAAAGAAAGAAAGAAAGAAAGAAAGAACGAAAGAAAGAAAGAAAGAGAGAAAGAAAGAAAGAAAGAAAGAAAGAGAAAAGTAAAGGAAGAAAGCACCTATGGAAAATATATCCAAGCTCGGAGATGCCGACTTGTCACCAATCATAGAAAGTAAGTAAACTCCTTAGTCATCGCAGCAACGAACACAACATTTCTCGGCGTATTATGCTTCACGTCATGACGTGCTGACAATCACTTAAACGTAGTGCACAAGCAAGAACTCTGTTCCTGTAGCACTTGCATGATGTCACAAGCATTGATGCATCCGAGCTTTACTGCTGCACTGAACACACGTATAGCAGGGAAAATACCCCTATTATGGCGTTTCATTACTGGAGACATACAGTGCGTGTACGCACGTCTACAGCAACGATCCATCTATTTCATGGTACCGCAAAAGCGCAGCAAGGTGGTTAAAGCACGCGCTTTATTTCATTTGTCATAAACTGTTTGACTGAAAGTAAGCTTGGACACTAAAGTCATGCGACGCTCATATCCGTGAAACGCAACAGCCCTTGGAACGGTGTTATCCCTCTGGGCTTCATAACTAAATATGATTATTTCCTTTGAACTTGAAATTTGAAATTTGAACTTGAACTTGAAATTTCCTTTGCAAGTCAAAACGATACTACAGTCCTTCCAGGCTTTTGTGCGGGCTCAATAACATTAGTGGGCTCAATAACACAAGTGATCGCTGGTTGCGACGTTTGCAACGATGCACCTGTAGGCGGCTTGCTGCACTCGTATCGCCCTGGCCATCGGGACTGTTGTCACCCTAGCTGGTGCTTCTTTCTAATAGGATTATTGGTCAAGAGAAGACCCCGTCCCGGCTTCGCGTTTTATAAAGCCTCCATTAATCTTCCACTTTCAAAGAACGAAGACATCAGCAGCTTTGAGTTTGAGCGCTACCTTGACCTGAAAAGCATAATGCACAATATTATACCGAATTGAATATAATAAGACTCGTTTATTATGTACATGCGCAGGAAACATTTCTTCAATCCTTGGTCGACGCGTACTAGGGAAAATGAAATACCAAAAAGAAAATGGGAAGAATGACGTTATTGTATTTTTACATCCCCGCGAGATAGAGCGGTTTCAACTGTGACCTGTTGATCGCCATGACATAGCCCGTGTCGTTGAGTTTCGTTTGCATGCGCTGATATACTTTTGTGCAAAGAATAGAACGTCGCTGTTTCGCAGGGTAGTATTGGCGTCAACGAGTTTTTCCGGCAGTCTAGGGACATCTTCTCGTAGTCTATCTATAAATGAGGCGACAAGTGACATCAGCAAAATCATCGTCAGTTTCTGCATAGAACGACAACCTGGAATAAATACAGAAGTTACGTTCTTCAACTTCTCGATGTAGTCTGTGATTTTTTGTCGGGCTGCTTAAGTTCCTTTGACTGACACTTGACAAGTTGCTTTGAATGAGTAGCCTTTTACGATCGACACGTCAGCGGTCGGTTAACTCGCGCTTCATCCTTTCCCCTTTCTCCTTCATTTTCTAGGTTTATTTTCTCGATGATACAAAGGAGCAGTTAAGGCCAGCTAAGATGTAGGCCAGGCACTTAAAGCGACAACCACATATTTTCGTTGCATAGTTGCAAGGCCTCGTTGCTAGGCATCGTTGCGAAGCGTCGGCGAGCGCAGTGTATACGTTGCACAGCGATCGCGCTTGCAATAATGCGGCACCATTAGTTACGTGCGGTTATTGTTGAAAGGAGATATTGCCACGTGCATCCACACCAATACGGACAGCACTGGTATCGAGTGGCGTAAGACGAACGCGCTGACGCAGACGCTGGCCGACGTCACGGACGCTGAACAAACGCTGAAATACGGGGCATGGTGCCTGCTTTATTGTACGGAAACGTGGCGTAGCCTTTGCACTTTTAAAAAGTGTAATCGCACCTGGAATCTTGGCGTTCGGCGGCAAGAGATACGTACCAGGGATGCAGTTCCGCATGCCAAAGGCGTTTGTTCTTTTCGTGTGAGGAGAAGAATGTTGAAGGGGCGCGCTTTTTCGACGCAAAGCCGCCGCGACATTCATTCCTAAAGCGGTTCGCTGCTGAATCGCCCGAAGGCGCGCCGAAATAAAAGCGAAGATGATTAATTTATTGTCACGGCCATATTGATAAGCATCTCACGTCAGCGCACTGCGGGCTTATTTCGTGTTTCCTGAATGTGCCAAAATCTGCCCAAGAGGCGTTGTAAGTTGCTTACGCGCAGAGGGTCGGTGCATTGTTGCTGTGCACACCAGGTGCCTCGTATTTTCGAAGTGCTCTACTCCAAGCGAAAAACGATGGCTCATTAAGAATTCTCTTATCATTGGTATTACACCCTTACGTCTCTTCATGTTTCTGCTCTACTCAGTTGCTGAGTTGAGCAACGGATTCTGCAGATCGGTAATATAGAAAAGGAATAACTTACTTTCAAGGGCGAACACCGGTGCAGCTTGCACATTAAAAAACGGCATTGTCTTCATTTCTTTACCGACGCAGTTCGTACAAGCAGTTTTCACCCTCTGGAGCTTCGGAACTAAATACACAATTAAATTCTTTCCTCAGAAGTTTAGTACGAAGTATTGCGACAGAAGGAATAAGATAACAGCCGAAATAAATCTTTGGTCGTTTCTCGTATTTCGATATAGCTTTATCTTCTGCTTAAATGAATAGCGGGCTTAGTGCTGCTGTTGGTTATTTCATGATTTACGCAGCTTTAGTGGCTAATAAGAATAACCGGAAAGGGAGGCTTGATCAATTTGTTAAGTTACTTTTCTAAGATTGTTTAATCTCAACGTAGGCCGCTTATTTCCCAGCTTAGATTTTTCCATTTATGTTTCCATCCCGCTTATCTGAAGATGCCGTAGGTGTCTTGCATAGATAGCTGTAGCATGCAGTTATTTGAGACTATTGTGCTTTTATTGCTTGAACTACATTGTTAAGGCGCTAAATTTGTGAAAGCTATGACTAGCGAACGAAAAACATAAATATATCGAGCTTCCTTGCAGGCACAGCGTCGACGGACTTGTGTGCACACTTTCTTGAGGATAAAGACACAGATAAAGGCTAAGTCGTTCGAACATTGTTCAGTGTTCTATAAAGCAACCGTTCTTAAGATTTTATAAATAATCATTATTAAGGATATTATTAGGGACCTCTCGGGCGCATTCACAAACTTTCAGATTGAAAATTAAAGGCACTGAACGTTGAGCAGTAATCGTGGTTTTACAATGCAGGCGTGCTTAAATTTGACGCACGAATGGCCTCTTCAAACCACTATCGCACTTCCTTGAGCTATTGCAAAAACATTGGCTACATAGGATACGCATGCACGAGTAATATAGTAAACTACAGTTATAAATGACGCAGAAGGAATTTAATTCATTGAAATGAGCCGACAGAGCGATTGATACGAGTGTAGGCACCGAATTTTGAGCTCTCCTCGCTTCAAAAAGACAGAGGTGGAAGAATAGCTAGTGAGAGAGAGAGAGTGAGAGAGAGTGGAGTGGGGAGCTGCTAAATGTGTTGTATATTTCTGTTGCTTAGAACGAGGCTTGTAGCAGTGGCTACTGTGCATGAACCTGAACTGCTGGTATTGGTCATCAGCACTGCCAACGTCATGGCTCATTCATGCCAGTAATGTCTACAAAATGTTTCGCCGTGAAATTATGATGAATTTCCAAACTGTATACACGCTGACAAAGCACAAACGCAACATAAATAATTAGTTCAGATTGCCTCAAACCACATTTTACTCTTATATTACCACATAGGTGTCATGCCATATTTTCATATGGAACAGTGGCACTATTACTTCTTTTTAGCAAAAACAGTCAAGAACAGGAATTATCTCCCTTAGCACGTCATCCAGCACACAATTCAAGCACGCTTCACCACTGCCATTGATTATTATTGTACTCGCCTTACATTCTCACCCCTTATTGCAAAAGCCTATTCTACGAAGTCTTTGAAGTATTGTAAATTTAAAAAATAGGACATAAATAACTAAGCCATATTAAATCCTTCCTTTAATCTTACGCCTCACAAACTCTCTCAAAGACCACTGTGGACTCAGTGCACCACTGTTTTGTGAACGCTACTCCACAGATTGGCTAACAGCCTTGTCTGACCATTGGCTATGATGCGACATTAAGCGAGCTGGCTACGTTTTACATCGGAGGTTCCAGCAAGGCAATTATACATGGTAGCGAAGCTTCCATAGGCGCCCATACGTTCAAAACATGGTGGTTGTGCGGCAGTTCATGGGGCTGAAGCGCCATCTGTGGGAAGAGGGTACACTTCCGGCTGAAGAAAAACTGATGTGATGCCATATCCGTTCAAAATAAAATTGACGCCATTTTGTTCTGAAATGCGCGAAATTCGTTTTTGGTGGCCTGCCATTAAAGCTGTATATTCAAATGCCCCGCAATAGGACTTGTTGGGCGTTTCTAGTTTTCATCGCGGAAAGCAATGCAGCAGGTAAGCCGTACGGGTGTCGAAATCGCACCCCTGCGCAGAACAAACTTTCTTTAATGGCCGACGAAAGCGTTGGGTGCAGCGTGCTGGTCCCATGGCCGGACCAGCACGTCTGCCAGTACGACCATGGGCCGTCTTCCAGCGCCGCCGCACGAGAACAGCTAAATAAACAATTAACTGGAGGTCGTACCTCACTATTTTTGATTCAACAGGTTAAGAAACGATGTAGCTACCCACACCATCACATTCAGACAAACGACGACAAGCAAAACAAGCAAATGTGTGGTATGGCGTATTGTAACAAGCGAATTTTTTGAGCGTGCCTTTCTGCGCACTTCAAGAGCTGCATGACATTGCAAATGATAGCGGCTGAAAAAAGGAGTTCATTAATAAGGATAAAATTTAACAGAGTTATATTTTCTTTTCTCGCCACATGTACATAAAATTTATCAAGACTTTTATTTTCGTTGAATGAATCAAAGTGTATCTCGTTCTAACTTAAAAAAAATTTCTTTTTCTGTCTCAATGTTTGTTCCCTCCTCACAT
Organism: Dermacentor albipictus; assembly: GCF_038994185.2. Lineage (NCBI taxonomy): Eukaryota > Metazoa > Arthropoda > Arachnida > Ixodida > Ixodidae > Dermacentor > Dermacentor albipictus. The sequence goes on from NC_091822.1 coordinate 88,187,121, forward strand.
AGTCGCGCTTCTGTCCCTGCTCTCATAACCACCCTTGCTAATTTCGGTGACAAGTTGTTCTGAACCGCTTTTCGCCCGAAGCTTTGCGACCTATTTGGATCGATCTTGGTTACAGTAAAGCCGCATAACGGAAATATGTCACAAATGGAGGAGGAGTGAAGGAAACGTGAAGCTTTGTTTTTCGCTTCGCCAGATTTGGACATGTTGGAACGGCTGACGCATCTGCAGTACTTGTCAATTCGAGAATGGTATTCGCTCGAGAAGCGCCCCAACAGGATTCGAGAAATCCGGTACTGACGCATTCAATTTCTTCTCTGCCAAGGTGCTCCCGTCTGAGACGCCGACACGATAGAAGAATTTTCCGCCTTTGGATCGTCGCCGGTGGTGTCGACATAGGAAGGTCTACGTAGACAGCAAAATCAAAATGAATAAGTATCACGTTCCGTCAGTTGCGTGGGATTACTCTCCAAAACGAGCGACCTGTCACAGGTTATGTCCTGTAGACCGTGCTTGCCTCAGAGTGAGTTGCCCATTTGAGCACTGTATTTCCACATTCAGAGCTCGTAATTAAATGTCTCAGAGCACTGAAATGTTAGTACGCTGTAACGTGGATATTCTTGAAGGCAAGGTCTTCTTTGGAGACTTCATGCCGACTTTGGTTCGTAGGATATGGTTATCTGGCCACTGATGGCTCATCACGTTAGACGAATTGAGGCCTTGTGATGCACGTAGGACATCGAAAAGAGCATCAAAGTGAAGCTTGGGACAAATTAAAGACGTATAAAGTTAGCGTAAAGGTTTCTAGGGAGCAGTAATAATTCGTAATTAGCGCAACAAGAACGAAATGAAAGCGATTTGTGCTCACTCAAACAGTACGCGCGCAAAACTGTTATCGGAAGTGTTGCTTTGCTCAACAAAAATATGGACCGATACCGCAGATAAAGAAGTCTAAAATTATGAGCCAATACCGCACGTCGTGCAGTCTAAACAACAAACCACATGACAAACTAATGCGACCAAGAAGAGCTTATATTTCTTTAAAGTCTGCCGCTCTTCACTCCACTTTTTAATACCCCATACTGATGCCGCTTGGCACTGAGAAAAAAAGAAAGAAATCTTGGTCACTTACAAGAAAGGGTGACAAAAAAATCTTTAGACATTGAATTATTTCTTTGGCAGAGCACAAAATACTGCTTCTTCTTTAGGGGTTGTTACATAGGTGCCTAACCACTCAAACGATTCTGAGACAGCACAGAGCTTATGCTCTGTGATTTTTTTCTGTGTCGCCACTTTTCCGTAAACCAGTAGGGAGAAAGTGCCACCGTATGCTGGGCAACATGCATGGTAAGCCCTGTTACACGAGCTGCGGTTCTGTTATTATATAAATTGAATTTGAATGCAAATTTGACCGTGGGGAGTGCTGTTCTTTTGATCAAAAAAAGTTAGAGTTTCATTTAAACAAATGGCAAACATCGCACCTGAGACATACGGCATTGATGCTCTTAACGGAAACATGCAAAGTGTGGCATGAAATTGTATGGACATTGCAACTAACTTAGAGAAGTTTCTCTATCTCTCTGATCGCGTCGGGAATGGAAAATACGTCGAAGTGTGAAGTAGTAAAGTCAAGATGAACCCTCTGGAAAGCGACCCGTATGGCGGGTGCATTTTTTCGGGCGTGTGTGCTCTTTTGCTTCAACACGGGTCAAGCGTGATAAAGGACTGGCCGGTGAGCGCAGCAAATCGTTCAAAAACCACTGTTAAATGATGTGGAGTCGTGACATTGCGGGTGCCAGCAGCTGCTGGATGGTGTGTGGTACTACTACTGGCGCTACAATAACGTATCCCGAGTGCACACGTGTTCTTCGTACTCAAAAAGCTGCCGAACGGTCGGCATATTATACGATGCTTAGTAGACGCCGCAGGCACACAGCTCAGGCCATGCGAGGTGCCGCCGTGACGCTTCAGACAACAGGTGTACTTTTATGAGCAAGGTAAAGTGATCGACATTCAGTTGAAAGTCAAGAGCATTTATCCTTCGGCAAGAGATCTCTGATGACTTTACATGAAGTCAGTTTTTTGAAAATAAAAACGCGGGAGTGGTTCGCACCGTAGTCGCGATCACAGTACAGAGTCCACAGACAGAGTGCGACTAGGAGCCTTAACTTCTGCTTTCCAGGTCGAGTGAAAGAAGGTGGTTATGGCGGAATCCTTGATCTCTCACCCTGAAGCGCCGAATCAGCGTGAGGAATAATAATGCAGCTCTAAGCTTCTCTGTAAACCGGCCTCATCGGTTACGTGTGGTCGTATGATATTGGAATAATTGTATGTTCTTTCTCTCTTTTTTTTCTTTGTATCGATGGCCATTTCGTTTCGCTTCATTTCGGAACAAATAGGGGAGCTGCCGCTGGCGTGGCCACAGAAAGCACTTCGCCATAAATCACGTCACCGAAATCAGACACCCTGATCAAGAATACAACTCAGAGGTTAAAGTTCAACCTTATCGATACTTCACGCTCCGAAAAGCATCGAGCCTTGGCGGTACATTGTTATTAGAGGTCGAGCGGAAAACCGGCCAGGCGTTTTGCTCGCTCAGCCTTTGGAAACAATAAAACGGTTGGGAGGTTGGTTCACCGCTTCACACGCCGTTGTTCTCTCCTGGCCACCGGAGGCCCTTGATTGTCTCGGCTGCCTTCCCGGGTCACTGCGTCTGTCAGGCGCACTGTGGGCGTGGTGGCCATGGCCACTTGCAAATTAGATTATTTTTTCGCCGATTAAACAACTTTGCCAGTTGTCGAATTTCCGCCTGCCGCAACATGATTTTTCCCAAGAAGATATATTCCGTAATAATTAGCTGATACAAACTTTTCTTAGAAGGGCATCGTCATCATCTTCATCACCATCATCATCAATGTCTCCTCTTTTATTACAATTGCTACGATTTATTTAAACATATATAAATTTCACACAGACTATGAGCATTACACTGTGGGGCCTAGTCCCGCAGCTGAGAGGAATCCTTGCACAGCTGCTTTGTGAGCCTCGTATAAACATGAATTTGTGCCTTTTGAAAACAATAAGCCATAAAACGCAGTTGTATAAAGATCCAGCCACTGGAACTTGCTCATAAGGATCAAGCGACAAGTGTTTAATGTTGTTTATTATGAAAGCAAATGTTCAAGCGTTTCACTGTTAGTGTACGCACGTCTTTGCTGATGACGGCGTTGTGGTATATTGAAGCACCAGATGCGTAACTCAACGAAAGAGACATTTCGTGGCCAATACAAGCAAGACTAGAGATTGTTCTGGGTATACTCTTGCGATGGTAGGTTCATCCAGGTGTGAGCGTTGTAGGTGACAGCATACAAGGCAGTTAGGCATCGTCAAATTTGCTTGAGGTATTCTTATGAAAGTCAAGGAATAGTCTCCCGACTTTTAAGCGCATCAGCCACCTCGTTTCTTCTACGAAGCTAGTATGATATCCACTGAAACATCAATGTTTTTCCTTCAGATATCATTCCATGGGTCGCCTAGAAAACTTCGCGTAATAGAGCATAGTATTGGCACTGGACACGCTAGTTTGAACAAAGCAGGGAAGCGTAATTTAAAGTAGAGAAACGTTGCGAGAATGGTGTAATTTTTGGCTAATAGTGAAAAGGAAGCTCACAAATGCCTCAAGTGGATGGCTCAGATAAACTTGCCTTTTCACCTCACCTTCTGGAAGTCTAAGAAGGCGGTGCCTCTAAATTTAAAAAGGCATCTTTTATTGAAAGAACTGATAGTTCAGTGTTTTACTAAGTATTAGCTTCCTGACTTACAGTTGGAAACGAAGCGCGAGACAAGGCAAGATAATAACACACATGGTTCTGACTAAGCATGATACTAGGTATTGGGCTAATGTCAAATTTGCAGAGACATCCACCACTGGTGCAATATGAATGCATATCTTTTTTATCTGGCAATGCTTACTAAACTGTCTTTATCAAGGGCATCTTTTAAGTGGCTCCTGCGAGCGCTATTAAAATGTTAGTCCGCATTCACATGTGCTATTCGCGCCACTGTAATGTCTAACACACAACCTGTGATGAACGCCCATAACTACACATTTGCATGGTTGTGGTCGTGGCTAATTCGCAGCCACTTATTTATTTGGCATGCGTTATTACGCAGCCAATAGTTTTTCGAGAAGCAACTCACGCGAGCTCGTGTGCCTCTGCTCTCTCGTTGCCTTGGCCACGTAGTTTTGCTTAACAGCGCATCTAAATCCAAGGAAGCCTTTTGCAAGCACGAGTAAAATGGCACGGGGAATCTCCTCAAGCCCAAGGCAGGTAGGCTAACTTTGTGCAAAGAAGGCACCACGTCACTGACAAGAAATGCTGGAAAAGTCGAGAGGATGATTATAAAATAAGGCGCCATCGAAATGTGGGTTACCGAGTTTTTCAAGCATACAAGCGAGACGTGTGCATCTTCCAAAGCGAAATAAACGGCTCGGTCGGGCATTTTCCAATTGAGGGGAAACTGTGGCGCAATCATTCATCGCCGAAGAAGCTCTTACGAAACTGCGCGGTAACTGTTCTCTGGCTGCGACAGTCAAAATGAGTTAAATTTTAATAACTTTCCAGTTCTGCCTCTGAAATTTCGCTACACCAGTGGACCCTGACAAGTTATGGGAAAAGTGTTTTCGCCTTAGCACGCAACCATACAAGGTAGAAAAGAACTAATAAAATAAAAATCAGCGGATGCATGTTCAATAGTCCGCGACCTATAACTCAGAAGTCACCAGAAATGCTTGTGGCTGTATTAAAACAAAAGGCTTAATCAGTGACCTAAACATCTCGGGCCGAGAAAGCATGCTAAGGTAAGCAGTTAACGTATTATAAGTAAGCAGTTAGTGTAAGTGCTTAAATTAGTACGTGCTTACCGTAGTGGGCGAGCAGATGATAGTGCACGTACGTCACGACATTTCGCATGTTTATTATGAGCTTTCTTAAGCCCGATTTCTAAAACTGCTTTTAAAGAGAGGTTCCCCAGCTGCTTACTGAACATTGTGAGTAAACGATATCTATAAGTAAACGAACCCAACAAGTCTATGCATGTATTTCTTTCGTGGTATTTATTTCAGGCATGGATGACTACTGCGGGAACCAAATAGAATAAATGAGTTGAGATGCCTCTTCCAGTTGCATGTCTACGAAGGCACATACCCAGAGCACCATATTTTTCCTCTTCATTCTTGAAACGCGCTTCTCAGGTTGCGGTCAGTCTTCACACGATAACATTGAAATGAGGGTAAGCATATGTATCTTTCAAATACAAAATACCAATCTTTTCGCATAAGTGTTTCAGTTCGACGATCATTTGAATAAAATTAGTTGCTGATAAAATTTTATATTCCACATTTCAATCCTGCATGCTTGTTTTCCGCAACCTATGCACTCCGATGGGTAGAAACTTGTCAAAAGGTACATTGTCACCACTACTTATTAGTGCGCATACGTGAAGCTGCTTTGATATACGGTTCCTCTCAAATAGTGCATTTTATAGTACCAAACCTTCACGAACATGTCGTTTGACACTCATGCATTTCAGCCCTGAAGGAAAAGAGAGAAAGAGATAGAGATACAGATTGGTGAAGAGGAAGAGGTCCTATTGCCTGCAACACTTCAGCTAGCACAGCCCAGCACCCGCTGTGCAAGTAAGCAATAGTATAATTGACGGAAGTCAAGCCGGAGGAGATCATTTTCACTTGGCTAAGCACCGAAGACAAGCGAACCGGCAAAGTTGATAAGCGCAAGAAATGTAGAGCCTACTTACTAATGAGCAACATTTTCTCCCCCTTCCAACAGGCTGCTGGGCAGCCTTAACCCATTCAGAAAAATCTTGAAATGTTTTGTGGAATACGCGCTCAAAAATTATTTCCGTGTGTGCATAATTCAATGGCGACATTGGCAGTCGTGACATAGCATATGTTAAACTACTTTAAGCTCGAATATAAAATAAGGTGACCCATCGAAGCCTAGTCATTTGCTAGCCAGAGCTCCAATCCCACAACGAAATACCATGGTGAGTTATGTTTTCATTGAGTACCATTTAGCTTATTCCTGAGCACTCTTTCTGAGACATTAACAAAAATTTATGTATTTCAACTCTGCAAAAAACTTCAAAATCTTCAGCATTAGAAGTGTTGAAGCAGTGTATGGAATCATTACTACAATTTCATCTCCCTTTTCCTAGATTCTACACTTCCCTTTTCCGTTACATTAATCTTTAGAAAGGTTTTGTAATGGCGATACATGTTTTTTTCTTTTTTTGTTATCATACTGCCTTTGTCATTTCGGTCTACTTGATAACAAAAGAAAGTTCGAAGCTGACCCCCGTTCATTTACGTGTGCGTTGTTCTGAATTTAAGTGTAATAGTACATCTGCTATAACACTGGCATTCACAACGTGAGATACCGAAAGTTTCTCCTTACTATCACTCTACCACTGGTTATTATTCCTGAGCTTGGGTGCCCGATGGTCGCATTAAGTGGTGCGGCGTTACCCAAGAAGCCTGTTGACTAAGAATACCAGTGATGGATGGGCACCTTGTTGCTTCTTCAGGTGCTAATGCAGTTTTCCCTTGCATTAATTAAAGCAAGAAAAAAATATATTCATAGTTTTTTAGGGAAGTGTTCTTGTTTCATTTACTGATGGTCTCTAACAGTGCTGGGATCTCTCGTTCACTTAACACTACCGCGTAATCCAACTCTTCCGCGTATTTTGCTGCTGTGCCCTTCCTTGCTTTCCTCAGCTTGCTTAGCAAAGCTGGTTATCTGACAGTCTTTTTCGTGTGTGTGTGGGATTCAGCCGGCACAGTTGTATTTTTTCCTTCTGTATATGATGCTTTAAGTGTACCTCCGCCTTCTTGGACACTGCATTTTGCTGACGTCTCGGTAACTCTGGCTGCCCCGGGAAAAAACGGCATGTGATAGTTCCACTGGCAATGAGGCGAGGTGGCACGAAGAGGCATGAGCAAATTGTCAGACTTTTTCTCTTTTTTGCACGTTTGCTTCCTACCTGCGATAATTATTCCGGCTTTGTTTCTTTCCTTTCCCCTTTCCGCTCGCCCTGTGTAGGATAGCTAACCAGCAGCTTCTTTTGCAGTTGACCTACCTGCCTTTTCCATCTCATTTCGCCATGTGTGCGGTTCCCCATCATATGCACAAAAGAATAGCGGATATCTCTAGAACAAACACTCGCTATTTTGTAAGTTCTCGTATTTGCTCGTCGTCTCAGGCCCACTGTCTGTTGTCGCGCTCATAACGCCCCGTAACAGAACGGGCGGATACATGTTCTAAAGGAAATAGCTTACCTTCAGCTCGCGGTGAGTGCGACCCGACCTTCAACTGCGGCGAGCCGCGACTACAGACTGCCAAGGCCACTACGTCTCCATACTATCTAAACTACTTCAAAATTTTGGTTAGCGAGGCTTTTTGGTACGATGACATACTATTGCAACTTGCAACCTCCCCCCCTCCCACTCCTGGATGCGCTGAATCGCCGAATGACTCGTGCATTAATTGTTTATAAGTTTTTTTTTTCCTTGACGTCGTTTTTATATGGCTACACCTTTCGACACTGTCCAATAAACTTGAAATGGAAGTGAGCGCCTATGTGCTGTGTTCTTTTAATCTTAATCTCGTTCCCGTGCTGCTTTGAACGGGTTGCCTCACATAAGCACCCTTTTGTTTCAGAGAACTTCAGTGTTTGTGGGGAATTCGTTGCGGGTGAAACAAATAGGGATGAGGAAAATGTACCCCGGTAGGTATTACATAGGGCACAGCAGGATAGCTTTATTTTTCATCGTCACTGGTCTGATTGGATGCATCTCGGACACATGTGAATGGAATTAGTTGCTCCCTTCATCCACACTAAGCACTTGTTGCGAAACAGCATGATGACTACGTCCTTTGTCCTTTCCTGACCTTGGCAGTGACCCATATTGAAACATATGTTGTAAATATTTTTCTTGCTGTTAGGCTTTAAAGCAGGAATGACCGCGAAGTAAGCTCTTCACCAACAAATTGCAGTGTTAGTGTATCTGAATACAAAATTATTTTTGCACTATGTTTGCGGGCATGAAAACATTACCATTGAACTTTTGAACTTTTGAACTTTACCATTGATTATTGCGAAAAAACACCTCTCAATTTTATGTTACAGGGATATGCCTTCGGCGTACGACGATCGCTGAAAGACGACATCCCTAAGCGCGGACTAAGACTTCCTGTGACAAGGAAGTCTTTGCTACTAAGTATAGCTGATGTTTTAACGTTGATGTGGAAACACCATTTCCTGAAGGATGTCCATGTCATCTGAACTGCTAGAACTTTATGCGCTTTGCCTTGGTAATTCGAAAGACATAAAAACAGAGAGTTCATACGAGTATATAAAGGCTGAGTTTACTGCACACAAATGCTTGTATAGCAGCCCTCTTTAGGTGATGATAACGTCCTGTCGTGCGAGATGCTGTCATCGATAGAAAGTAAACGATTTGGAAATATTGCCAAGAAGACGCTGAAGCGAGAAACAGACATAAAAATTTCAAAACGTAACCATCCTATTGTAGTGGCACTGGGAATGCGACGACGTCTCCGTCTAGGCAGTGTTATCCATGTTCTTGAAAGAAGAATTTGGTTTCTTGCTGAATGGAACATGAGAGCTTTAGTAAGTTTTCAAGAGTAGATATGACGATGCAGAATTTTTACAGCAATGCTAACTAGGACTAGGACCAAATGTAGCGCGTGCGGGCGTAGACCAACAATTTTTCATACGTGAACCGATCCCCAAGATAGTACGATGCCGGGCCGACCTGCGGCGGACGTTAAGCTTGCCATAAGCACTCCTTAATACGTCGGCCAAACCCGAGGGTAGTGCAATACCGAGTCGAACTGCGACGGTGGTGAAGGGGTTATGCCCATACGTGGGCCGATCCCGACGGTTGTGTGATGACGAACCCACACGCGTCGCAGGTGCAGTTTGCCATTAAGGGGCACACAGACACCGCTTCGCTGGCCACCCTTCTTCACAGAGTGAAAAGGTACTGAGTTGTCCTTTTGACGGTACAAATCAGAAGATTCGACTAACATAAGCTATACCTGCCTCGATATGTCAATATTTTCTGTTTCCGGCGCTCTTCCGATTGGCTGTGCCGAAATACGAAGCCATTATAGTGTGTACCTTTACTCCATTTATAACTGCAAGGGAAGGCTGATTGCAACACATGTGGAAAAAAAAACCATCTTGGTTTAGCTGCCTTCACGGCTACAAGGATCTAGACGTCCACCGACGGGTCCGCACCACTGAACTAAGTCCAGCGGGAGCGCGAGCTCGACGAAGTCCCTTCTCACCGTTTAGCTTGGCTGTAGCGACTGCGACCTTCGGTGCCGGAAACGCCGGTGCGGTGCTCCCTCCTGAACGGCTCCTGCTCCGGGCGCTTCCAGCGGCGGCAACGGTGGCTTGCTTGGGGCACTGCTCTCTCAGGGGCCCTGCTCTCGGGAATATGGAGCCGCAGAGACGCTGTGTTGCCAGTCTCTTGCGCGGCTTTCTCGTCGCTGAACCACCACGGCGGAGTGGAAGAACAGGTCGGCCAAACCCCTCCAGCCGCCGCCGTCGTGGCCCCCCTCCACCCCACCCCACCCTTGAAACTTCCGTGCCCCCCCGCCCCCGGCCTGCCGTCGCCGCTTTATTTTTTCGGCGGTGGGGGGCGAAAGACGGGGGTTATTGGCCCACCCCCCTCCACCTTGCCTTTTTCGCCCCGGCGCCGGCTGCATAACCGACGGCGATGCTTTCTCCTCCTCGCCGCCTGGCGCTCGCTATCCGGCGGTGAACATACGAACAAGCCGAAAAAACACGCGCACTGCTGTCTCTGAACAACCCGGCCCACAACCGCAAACCCCCGACCACTCCCGCATAGTAATGACACTACGTGTTTCATACCGGACGCTCGATCTGCCGAAGGCACCCTCCTTCCTGTGCACAGCGGGGCCCGTGAGAACGGAGACCCGTTGTCGCGGCCCGAGAAACGGGAATGACGCTGCTCGTACACCACTCGGCTGTTCGCGCGAACAGCTCGCGCTGCGTTCAACAGGTGGCGGCCGCACCACTAACAAGTCAGCGGGCGTAACATTCCAGTGGTGCAACAGTACCTTGATGCTTAAAGCACTGCGAGCTGGAATCTTACACAATCTAAATGAGCCGTGGAAACATCCCTAAATTTAAGGACGTCTCTGAGCGTACTGAACGCACGCCCTCTTCGGAAGCTGCAAGAACGAAGTGCAGGATTGAAAAGGGTTAATCACACACGCCCATGCTGGACAGTCTGCTTTATTATGGGGTATAATTACCGAAGTGTTCCGTTCGCAAACACTGTGATTAGGACAGAAAGTGCAGCGCTTCATAAACGAACGAAGAAAGGACAGTGAAGGCTTGTCCGTAATTGCAACAGTTCACTTCGAAATTTCTGGCTGCTTCTGCAAAGGTAAAAGAGTTCTCTTTGCATGTCAAACCACAACAGCATAATTAAGCCAAAAAATTCAATTGCTGCAGGCCCACTCATAGCAAAACAAAATGTTCTCGTTATTTTCAGTCTTCTCTCCGAGGTGAGTTTCACCCGGGAATTCCACTTCTTCTTCATGCATTTTAATAGTGTTCTGCCGCAGATCTTCGCTAAGGTTCATGAATTGTTCCTTTATAATCAAATCCGTCAAATATTTTCTCAATTGTGTGATTTGTGCGTAGTCGTGAAATACTGTCTAACAGCAACGACCCGTGCATTGCGTCCAACTATTCACCGTTTTATTCTCCAGAAGAGGAATTCATTGTACATTTCATTCTTGAACACTCTTTTGTCATTGGCCGACTTCCTTCGCCAGATATGCCCAGCATCAGGATTGGCTGGAACTCGATCTTACGAGCAGTCATAGCGCAAGAGCATTTTATGGATGTGGGCTCAGGTTACTTGAGCGCTCCAGCAACCGATCGTTTATCAACACTATAAAACGATCAGGCTACAACAGGCGACGTTTGCTGTTTGAGTCGATCATCAACACGCCCAATTAGCAACGCTAATACTATATCTTTGTAATCATGCGACCACTTCCGCTAATTTTGCATTCGTTGCCGCAGTCACGGTTCACCGCAACATCTCCGTACAACAGCTTTCGCACATATATCATGACACCGTGTTTTCCTCGTGCTTCAACTTCCCACTGAATTTCGGTGCTATGATAGGAGTGCAGAGTGGTGTGGTTTAAAAGTAAGTAAGTAAGTAAGTAAGTAAGTAAGTAAGTAAGTAAATAAATAAATAAATAATTAAATAAATAACTATAAATAAAGCCATTTCAATAATAAAAAGCCCGTTAGACTAGAGAATGCAGAATAAATTGCAATTCTTCATTTTACCCTAAGAATGTCAAACAAGTCGGGGCTGAACATGTGCTATATTTCGCAGTGAGAACGCATCCAAGCTGGAGGCGTGAAACCACGTCCCGAAGGCGTCATTTGTTTGTATCAGAATTCAAGCAGTGATTTAATTTTACGTGGTTATCATCCTTCTCGCCTCGCAATTCTCATTCGGTTGATTTCGACGTTGGTGATTTATGATACCGTAACGTTAAAGGAAAGTTTCTGGAGCAGTAGCCAAGCCACGTGAACATTTCCATGTTCGGTTAAAATGCAATCTCGAACGCTTCAGTGCCTGTGCGTCCAAGACAACATATTCTGATAGCATATTCTGATATTCTCTGTATGGAAGCCCATAAGCACGATACCGCACTGAGCAGCTCTCACTATACTCACTTAGACGAAAGAGAGAGAGAGAAAGCTCTTTATTGAAAATGCAAAGTGTTTAACGAGCGGATTTTCGCCTACATGCTACTCTGCAAGGAATGGGACTAAATAGAAGAAAGGCATTAAAAGGAGCTGGGTCGAAGAAAAAAGGAAAATAAAAGAAAAAAATGCAGGTCGTGGGATGGTATCAGTAGTAATCATAATAATATTTGGGGTTTTACGTGCCAAAACCACTTTCTGATTATGAGGCCGCGGTTGCTCGGTGGCTACGGTGTTTGGCTGCTGAGCACGAGATAGCGGGATCGAATCCCGGTCACGGCAGCCGCGTTTCGATGGGGGTGAAATGCGAAAACACCCGTGTACTGAGATTTAGGTGCACGTTAAAGAACCCCAGGTGGTCGAAATTTCCGGAGTTTTCCACACGGCGTGCTTCATAATCAGAAAGTGGTTTTGGCACGTAAAACCCCATATTTAATTTATTAATTAAAAATAGTTGTTTTCTTCTGATGATAGTAGCAATAAAGCGCTCAGCTGTGTTCACGTAAATGCATAGTCCGCTTGTAGTATAACTTCTGAAATTAAAAGTTTTTTTTCCCTGACATCGACAAGCAGTTCAATACTGTTATGCTTTTTGCGACGTGGTACTGGGACGATGATAACATATTAACCTTGCCTGAAAAGAGAACATTTTACTTAAGCATACACTAACATCGTAGAGGTGGAGTCGAATTATTCATTGATGAGGCTATTCTTTTTGATATTTTGTCTTAATTCTGTCGCATAGAACCCGATTTTGAAACGCTGCACGTTGAAGCTGAAGGTGTCTTTTTGGCTGTCATCTACTATGAACCTGATGGTCCTCAATTTATCTTCTTTGCGTTTATGGAAGAATTTACAGCGTTTATAAACACCAATAAACTAGGCATTATTGGGGGTGGAGATCTAAACAATAATAAGCTTGCTGAAACTGCAACAAAGCACGACTTTCAGAATATTTTTTCATTCGTATGGGTGCTTAAATACCATAGTAACAGAAACCACGTTCCCAGCATCAAGTGCTGCGCACCTTGGCCTTTTCATGAAAAACACTGAAATTTATGCGTAGAAAGTGCGGTACCGGCTTCTCCTGTAGGTGATGACGTGCCAACCGATTTACTCACTAGGAGCAATGTGCGGACAAATCGAATTAGAAAGGCCTTGCTGTATCAGAATGTAAACGACCAGGCATTACGGGCAGATAATTTAAAAATATACCATACCTCGTGGAAAGAAGTTTTCATGACAGGAACGGTAACATAGCCATAGCCCGTAACAAAGTAAGTTTGTTGATCTATACCGACGCTATTTTGTATATAAAAAACGCATGTATGAAAAACTCCCGGAAACCGTGAACAAAGGCGGTAGCGTCGAGACAGACTGAATGCGCGAACAGATTGCAAAATTTAAAAAAAAAAGACATCCTAATCCAAAGGTTAGGATGTCTTTTTTTTTGAAATTTTGCAATCTGTTCGCGCATTCAGTCTGTCAACCTAACCTTCGGATTGGCTTCGAAGTCTATCGAAATTAACTAATGAATGAGCTGAGAAACGCGAAGACTCCTTTTTGCCAAGAGCTACTCTCTTCTTGTGGTGGAAACACAGTGAAGATTTGGGATCAGTTAGTTATTGATAAGAAACAGAAACCAGAGCCAGTTGAGGATATTGTCACATACACCAGAACTTGCGGTAAAAATGCACTGTTGTTCCACTTTCTTTAGAACGAAACGTCGTTTTATGCAGTGCGCTGCAAAAGTAACTAGATCGCCAACGTATTTCGACGCCCGCTTTGAGAATGAATATCTCCAAACTTGCGTAATATTGGGAGCTTGTACCAAGTAGATACGTCATGCGAACTCACCGGCTATAGTTCGTAAATTATAATATGTACCATAAAGTAATTATTTAAACAGTTAACCACTTCATTTCTTATGAATAGTTGTTTATGCACTCCAAATTCTCGAGTAAGTACTGTCCGCCTACTCGAGTATTCCAGCTCAAGTACTAAAATTGTGCTATGCGCTGTCACAGGCGATTTATTTTTAAATTTCTATGCTAGCACACGTGACAATGTGTGTAGGCGTTGCTTCATGCTCACTAACACTCATGCTCTATAACACTATTTTTATCTAGCATAAATAACAGCTTCTTTGGTGCGCGAAAGTTCAACACCAAGGAATGACGATAGGATACTTACGTTACAAGATAATGTTATGGCTTATGTTATCGCGGATACAGAAAATTGTTTCGTCGTCTTAATGTCATATCAGCATACTAACTTTCTGACTGGAACTTAGCTGTGAAATATAAAAACGTTTGTCTGTCATAATGAAGATGCTGTTATCAATTTTGCTGATCTCAGAGCTATTATTGCTTGCTATTCGCTTTGCAACCAAGACTTCTGCACCATCGCTTTTTGCCAAACTGAATACGGAGAGCAGATGTTCCGGTATAGCTTGCTTCACTTGTTAAACCCATTGCGAAGTATTGGAATACTACTCGAACCCGGAGCATGCGAGACATTAAAAATAAATTATTGCAGTAACTCTTCTTTTCGACACTTAGGAGAACGCTTACTGGCATTGTTATAGTTTAGCTAGAGACAGAAAAATGTTCTGAAATGCTTACTTCAAGCTAAATGCCTTTCTATGCTCTTTGATATATCATCAATAACTTAGTGGTGTCAAATTAGAAAGTACAAGCTTGTGGCTTGTAAATCTTGTTCTAAAGACTGACTTTTTTGTGATGTTCTAAAAAAGCTGCGCATACAGAAATATGTTCTTTACCCTTTTATCCCATGTTTGTAATATGCTTACAGGCTTCTGTTGTATGCCTTCTACATTGAGGCCTGAAATTGCTTCAAGCGAATTGTTTCGTTTTTTTTTTGCCCATGCTTGCGCACCTCCACACGAAGTAAATAAGCTGAATAGTACTGAATTGTATAGTCTACAAACATTCTGTTGTGAAAAGTATCAATGTTAGCGAGTCCTCAAAATTTTAAATTTTGTCCTCGCGCGAGCTACGTAACTCGACTGCGTTAAGTACGCCGACACAGAAAGTTTGCAGAGATCACTGAAGAAGAATTAAAACTAATTTTTCCCCGGAGAGTTCCCCCAATATTTCACACTTCATAAATTTCGTAAATGTGATAGAAATATTACAAGTACCGATGACTGAATAACTTATGAAGCTCGAAATTGCCCAGATTACAATAAAGTTCACGTAATCCTTTATGTATGCAGCAATGTCTGGTGTGCCTGCACTACGTTAGTCTTGTGATGCAACGCCGTGCTAGATCCTGGGAAAAAAGAAAAGGGCAGATCCGGCTTAAAAGTTTTCGTATCGGTCTGTGACTTCGGGCGTCGAGCATACTACGACAATAAAAGAAAGCGAAGAGAACGCGGCGGTATTCCTCGAAATAGCCTCGATGGTGTAACGGCCGGTGTGTTTCCGAGACCGCAATAATTTCTACAATGACGCAACCAGAGGTAGACGCAACCAGTTTCTTGACCGAATGACCACTAATGCAATGCACACCTTGCTGTGCAGATAAAAGAAATGGGGTATAGGACGCATTTCTTTCTTCTTATTTTAGTTTTATTCCAGCTCGTGGACATCGACGCGAACGGCTCTGCCTTCTTTTCACAGTGGAACTGTGTATGGCCCGGATACCATAGAATTTTCGCGTCGGCACACAAGAACTATCATCGTCAATGGCTCATGGATGGATGGATGGAAAAACTTTATTTTCGTCAGAACGCATGTGCGGACGATTCCGTGCTAGATGGCCATCAGCTCATGACTGACGGCGACCTGGGTGGCCCACTCCACGGCCCTGGTCTGGACGACCGGGTCTGAGCTGGCCAACACGGCCTCCCACTGCTCGAGAGAAGGATCACGCATAATATCCGCCGGTGGCGGTGCTATGCTACAGCTCCATAATATGTGGTCATAGGTGGCCAGTTCCTGGCACCATTTGCATTCCGGCTGAACGTCCGGGTAGATTTTGTTTAACACGTATGGGTTATAGAAAGATCTCGTCTGCAATCTTCGCCAGACGCTTTCCTGCGCCTTCACCAATTGCTTGTCCGGTGGAGGGTAAATTCTCCGCTCAAGTTTGTAATGGTTAGTAATGTCGTGAAAGGACACCAGCCCATCTCTCGTGGACCTCCCTGGAACGTCCGGCTCACCTGCTCGGCTGACGAAACCTCGAGCATTCATGTGAGCCGCCTCGTTCCCAGGGTTCCCAGAGTGGGCCGGTACCCAGACAATTTCCACCTCCGTAGTCCCTCGCCCTGTGGCCCGATTTAGTAATCCTGCCGCTGTGGCAGAGATTCTGCCCCTCGCCAAATTTCGGATGGCTGTTTTAGAGTCGATGAAAATCAGGTCAGCCTCAGTATTACCTATAGCTAGCGCTATCGCCGCCTCCTCTGCAGTTTCTGAGGAGCGGGTTTTGACTGATCCAGAGGTGACTAAGCGTCCCCGTCCATCCACCACCGCAACTGCAAATGCGTCCTTGTTCTTATACTCGGCGACATCTACGTAGACCGCCCCGTTGTACTTCCCGTACTTAGCATGTAAAGCTCTGGCTCTTGCCTTCCTACGGTTCTCGTGATGTATCGGATGCATATTTTAGGTAAAGGTTTTATGTACAAGCCCTTGTGCATTTCTCGCTTCACCTGAATTTTCATGTCCCCAGCTGGAGGATCAACTCCAATGCCGATCCCTTCCAATATATCCCTCCCTACTATCGTTTTGGAAAGTCTACTGAGTTGCATCGCCAAGTGTACCTCCCGCAGTTCTTCCAAGGTGTTGTGCACCCCTAATCCCAGCAGCCTTTCGGTGGAAGTATTGTTAGGCAACCCAAGGGCCGCCTTATACGCCTGTCTAATCATAGCCTCCACCTTGCCTTTCTCCGTCGCATCCATCTTCATATAAGGCGTCGCATACACTTTTCTACTGAGCACAAACGCCTGTACCAGCTTACACAAGTCCTTTTCCTTGACGCCTTGTTTACGATTGGCGATTCTCCTGATAAGTCTCACGGTAGCATTGACAGTATTTTTGAGCCTTTCCAAGGCCTCCCTATTCTTCCTGTTAGTCTGCAGATACAGCCCCAGGATCCTGATCGTTTGGACCTCAGCGACCGGTGCACCCCCACTTTCACCTTCAGCGGTGGTGGCGGCACATAGTGCCTCGCATGTATCCCTCTTGGTTTATCCCTAAGCACAAAAAGCTCGGACATGGGCTGAGAGCACGAGAGTCCTGCCTCCCCCGCTAGCTCCTCCACAATATCCACTGCCTGTTGTAAAGTTTCCTCCAATTGTGCGTCGCTTCCCTTTGTTACCCATAGAGTAATGTCATCCGCATATAATGTATGTTTAAGTCCCGATATCATTGCCAGCCTGGGCGGTATCTTGATCAAGGCGAGATTAAACAAGAACGGCGATAAAACCGACCCTTGTGGTGTCCCCCTGCCCCCCAACGGGAAAGGATCCGATTTAAATTCTCCGACTACATTCTCCGCAGTCCTATCCTCCAGAAATGATCTGATGTATCGGCAGGTTCTACCCCCCGGTCCTATGTCCGATAGGTTCCTTAATATTGCCTCATGGGTGACATTGTCAAAGGCCTTTGTGAGGTCGAGCCCCAAGATAGCCTTCGTGCCCGTGCCGCACCCAGGATCAACCACGTCCTTTTTGAGCTGTATCATGACGTCCTGCGTTGATAAATTAGCCCTGAAGCCAATCATCGTTTTAGGTATCAACTCCTTGTCCTCCACATAACCCTGAAGCCTGTTGAGGACCACATGCTCCATCAATTTGGCCAAGCAGGACGTCAGCGAGATGGGTCGAAGATTCTCAATACAGATCTTCTTCCCTGGTTTAGGAATAAATGTAATCCTAGCATGCTTCCACTCTGCCGGGATCTCCCCGGCCGCCCAATATTTGTTCATCAAGTCCGTGAGCGCCCCCACTGACTTGAAATCCAGGTTCCTCAGCATTTTATTAGTAACCCCATCTGGACCCGCTGCCGACGTAGTACGAAGCTGCCCCATTGCAAACTCCACCTCCGCCACCGTAAAGTCCGCATCTAATTCGAGGTTTTCCTCTCCCGAGTAATCCGGCAAGAAACCGCCCGCCTCGCCGTTTATGTAACGACTTCGGAGTTCTTGAATGAACTCCCCAATCGTGCCTTGATACTGATGAACTAACCTAGCCATTTGACCCTTCTGCGCAGATTTGGTTGCCGCCGGATCTAAAAGGTGCCTCAACAACTGCCATTTTTTTTTGCATCCGAATTGCCCATTCATCCTGTCACAAATCTGACCCCATTGTTTGCACTGCAAGTCCAACGTGTAGGTTTCGATTTCTCGTTCTAGCTTGGCCACCTTCCTACGGAGGACCCCATTATGCTTTTGTTTCTTCCATCTCCGAAGGAGACTCGCATGCGCTTCCCACATGTGTAACAGTCTAGAGTCCGCCGTAAAACCTTCCTCCACCGTCGGAACCTCTGCTGTGGTACCCTTCACGTCCTGCTTGAGCGCCTCAACCCAGGCTCCCAAGTCCTCGATTTCCTCGCTCACTGTGTCTTTCCTGACTTTCCGAAATCTGTCCCAATCCGTCACTCTAGTTCCTTTTACCCTGTCTTTGTGCTTAGCAGCACTAAATACCGTGGAAAGGATATAGTGATCACTGCCCAGTGGCTGTCCCGTGTTTACCCACTTTGCATCCCTAATACCTTTAACAAATGTGAGGTCCGGAGAGGTGTCTGTGCTAACGCTGTTGCCTATCCTCGTATGATCTAGCGGGTTGTTCAAGGTTGTCCATTGTAGGTCCTGAGCTACCCGCCAAAGCCTATTTCCCTTTGGAGTGGCTCGGATGTAGCCCCACTCCGGATGAGGCGCGTTGAAATCTCCAACCACGATGAGTTGAGCCCTAGCCGCTAGCCGTTGCGTCTTTATCAAGAGGTCTGGCAAGCCCAGCCCTTTATCTTTAGGAGAAGAATATACATTAAGTACAAAGAGACTCTTATCGTCCTTTCTTTTGGGCAGAACCTCTAGCAGGACGTAGTCCTCTCTGCTGCTATGGTATGCTGAATCGCCGTGGCGTTGCGATGGACTAGTACGGCCGTGAAGACGCTCGATACACCCCCCCGATCAATCTCTGGCGGTGTAAATGCCTTAAATCCCGGTAATTTCACCCAGCCACTAGCCTCTTGCAAAGCTATAATGTCAGGCTTACTGTCCAGATTTTGTATGTGCAATTGCAGGTTCCCCCGCTTGCGACGGAAGCCCCTGCAGTTCCACTGCCAAACCTCAATTTGCTGGCGAGGGGCCATGATTAGGCACTAGGTTTACTAACATCGGCGCTTGGCCGACTACGGGAGGCAATCTAGCCTGTAGCGTAGCATTAAGCTGTTGAAACATGCCCATAACCTGTGTTTGGAAAGCCCGCATGTCATTGGTGAAGGCGTCAAGACGCTCCTCAATCTTGTCTAGTCTGGCTTCGATCCTGTCGACCCCAGCTTCCAACCTATCCTGTCTTTCCTCCAGTTTTCCTATTCTGTCCGCAAGTGCAGACATTTCCCCCCTAAGACTAGTGACTTTAACGACTGGCTGCGGCGTGTCCGCCGTTGAAGTTTCTGCCACTCTTCTTGCATTAGCTCCCTCATCCGCCGATGGCGGCCTCTTAAGCTTCCCCCGATTCTCCACCTCCATAGCTGTGCTCTCGCTCTCGCGAGAAGCAGTCGCCTGTGCCGCTTTCAGTGGGGCCTGGACCACCGGCGTCTGTACCCTTTGTCCTTTGTCGCTTTTAAGCGCGCGTTCCATCTCTGCCATCCTGACTTCCATCTTTTTAATCGTCTCAGCCTGCTGCTGCACCTGCATTTGTAGCTCCTTCTCTCGAGCAGTCTCACTCTGGGAGGCCACGTAGGGCCAGCTCACCTTTTTTCTCGTGGCACTGGGACTTCTTCCATGACTGGAACCCTGTTCTCCTTTGCCACGCTCGAGTCCGGGCAGTGGTGGGAAGGAGGTGGACCGGTCCCTGCTCTTGTTATCGTCTCTCGCACCACTGGATGACCGCTTCCTGGGCCTCGAGCGCCGCTCCTCCTTGTCAGTTAGGCCGTTGTCCTCACTGCCCTGCTGCAGGCCCGTCGGCTGCTTACGGGCTAGACGAAACTTGCAGTTCCGGCTCCCCGTGTTGTGCGCCCCATGGCACACGATGCAGTCTGGAGTGCAGGTCAGCGGCTCTCCTTCCGGTGGTGCAGGATGATCCTTTCCGCAACGGCGACACAGATTAGTCTTCGGACGATAACAAACGTCCGCCCGATGTCCCACTCGTCTGCAGTTATAGCAGGTCTCGACTAACTCTCTGTACGGAATCACCGCGTACAAACAATTCCAGTAAATAACCTGCCAGGGAACATGCTTCCCCCCGAACGTTATCTGAATCGCCTTCGACTTCCCCAAAGGTCTGGCATCCAAAATTTCTATACCGTCATTCCTCTTCAGGAATCCCGCCCGAACTTCTGCCAGTGGGCATCCGTTGTACGCGTTGTAAATGACTCCGCGCACAGAGTTCTCCGGCGCCGCCACGTACGCCGAAATCTCAAGGTCATGATTACCCAGCTTGAGTGTCTTCACATTCGCTTATGCCCCACAGCGATGTATACACGGCGTGCTCACCGTCATCGTGTTATTCGTCTCGTTGACCCGCACCAGGTCTTCCTCCGCCGCAGTCGCATTCGTCAGCTCCGCTGCCGCTCTCAAGGCATATCCGAGTTCCCTCGACGTTACCATACTCAAGTCCCAATTCTTGGGTCGGCACACAACCTTGAAGTCCTTCGCTGGCATCTTCAGAAACGGTCCCCGTTTCTTCCACACCGGCGCTTTCCCGCGCTTGACTTGTTCTGCTCCGTGCGTCTGGCGCCCGTCGCTGCCTGCCTGCTTCTCGCTAGGCTTACTCTCGGGATGGTTCCCGTATACAGATTTCTTGAATCTATCTTGAGCCCGCAAAACCCAGGCCCATTCTCCCGCCTCGAACTCTTCGGGCGTTATAGTCTCTCCCGCAACGGAGTACTCCATGGTCTTCAGCCTCACAGAGGCCCACAACCACAAGTCACCGCCCCGGAGCCCGGTGCCGTCGGCGGCGGCTCGGCCTAATGATGAGGCCTAACTTTGCCGCGCGGTGGTTGAGCACGAAAAGCGTGAAAAAACCCCTAAAAAGGGGGCAAACTTGCCGAAATTAGGTGTCCGCAGGGAGAGGGCAACTTCCTGTGGACAATCCCACCAAAAGCAAGTCCACAGCACAGGGAGTTCCACCGAAAAACGGTTTCAAAGCGGGAGCCCATGCGAAGCACGTCCGCAATCTTCGACTTCGTCGTCTTCTCCCCTCAATGGCTCATAACCCCATAAGGCGGAGGCTACAAGCACTCAGCAAAGGGAAGCGAACAGTGCTTACATCTTTTGAATCACGCGTACAATATACAGAGCAGCATGTCGAAAACTGCCATCAATGGCTCATACCCCCGAAAGCAAGCAAAAAATGCAATGGCCCATAGCCCCGCAAGCTTCATCGCTACTCCCTTTGTGTGGGCTAGTTGCGAAGGCTCTACCCCTGTGGTCGGTGATAACAATGTGGATGTGTCGGTACTGAAGAGGGCGGGGTTTACGTGTTTCGTGTTGCATACTTGTCACTTGCGGTACCGAACCGATCCGGCCAAACCGATTACCCAGTCGCGTACACACATCGATTTGACATGATCAAAGACCGTTTCCAGTTGCGAGCATGCCCTTCAGTGTAAGCATAGCGACCACGAACACATTGTGACTGCTGTTACTAAGTGATAATAAGGGATGGAATAAAGTCTTCACCCCAAGTTTTCTTCCACGATCGTGACAGGTACACTGCTCATCCACCTTCGCAGCTTGGAATGGCCTTGATTTTTTTTTATATATTTATCCTTGATCAACAGCGAAATAAAGGTGCATGTGGGTGTATCTGAAATAGGTGGATACAGAGGTGTGAAACTGCCTTCACAGCTCGCGTGACCATTTTCCGGGATTTAACGGCAAAGTAACTGGAATGCTTGAAAATTGAGCGACAAAAAAGCATGACAAGATTGTAAATCAAGATATAAAATTTCATTCTATGACCTACTAAGGATTGTGACAGAAATTTAAATTATGTGAACTCAAACAAGGCCGCAACCACCTCTTAACAATGCACGACAAACAATGAGGTTATCTTGTGTATCTGGAGCATTTTTATCGGCGTTGCTGACAGGCATTTGCGCTTGACGCAAGCACTACAGGGCACGAATTATGATACGGTCATTTTGAATGGTTGTTATAGTGTTTGCTGAGAATCTTATTCAGATAGGGGTGTACAGCAGTCCTTAAATATTCGGCACATCTCCATGAAGCATCACTTTGATACTGGTTAAAAGACATGTTCTATAATGTTGCATCCTTGCAATGGTGCTTTAGTGAATTCGAACGGAAAATCCTTAGCAACTTTTGGGACTGTCATTTTAGCGCACCTTTTCCAGGTATGTTGACCTTGCTTCCGCGTTGTAGTGAACAGTGCCTGCACAATGGCGGAATCTCGTGAATATGTCCATTGCAAATAGACGTTCTTGCAAATTTGCCCAATTTTCTGCTGAATTGGTTACATTAAATATTTTTTCCACGTATGAAACCGCTCAAATACAGATGGTATATCAGGAAGAAGCCTAAACTGGAGGTCATAGTGCTCTCAGCGTTTCTTTTTTATCACTTTTCCAAAAGTGATGGGTACGCGCAGCGCGCTATGCCACTGGAATGTTTTATGCCTTAGCAGGACGTTTCACTCATTCTCAAAGCTCTCTAGCCTAGCGACTGCCGCCACTTCACCCTGAAGCATGTGGGGATCGCACGCGCGTCCCGATATCTCCGGAGCGGCCACGCGGTTATCACGCGATAATCACGTGCTCGCTCGCGGAGGGTGGCGGGGAGAGGGCACCTTCGTCGCTCCCGCTGCTCTTCGCGCCTGGCCGCGACACTGCAGCCAAGGCACCCCGTTCCCTCCTTTCCCTTTCTTGGAACCGGGGAGACTTCCCTCTCCGCCGCTCGGGGAGCAGCGTTGTTCCCCCGAAGCATCTTGGTCTCACGGTGGAAGAGCTAGCGAACGGCCGCATCTCAAATCCGCCGCTGAGACCGCCGCACGCCGTCCCCCCCTGTTGCGCCCGGCCTTTGTGTGCGACTCACCGCCCCAGGGCCCGAGCGCGGAACCACTTTGGGTGAGCTGAACTCTTATCAGCCTCTTTTGTGGCTCCCACATTGTGCGGTTTGTTTCACCCCAGACGTGCGGAATTCTCCGCCGCTGCGGTTGTGTTTTGTGTTGTATTTGTGTGTGTTGTGGCTGTTGTTGTCTGTTGGAATCACTGTACTCTAAGGTGAATAAACACCTTAGGTTGAGACTCACCCTGTCCCCACTGGCCTGAACCCGCCGTGGTCGCAA
The DNA here is from genome assembly GCF_038994185.2 of Dermacentor albipictus. Classification (NCBI taxonomy): domain Eukaryota; kingdom Metazoa; phylum Arthropoda; class Arachnida; order Ixodida; family Ixodidae; genus Dermacentor; species Dermacentor albipictus. The sequence goes on from NC_091822.1 coordinate 88,210,489, forward strand.
CTCACTGCGAACCGCGGGTTAGGGGTCACAGCTCTGACTGCTAGGGCTGCTGCGAAAGTGCTAGGGAGCGACTGCCGCTCCGCCGGCGCTGTGCGATCCAGAGAAGGGTCAGGTGCGCACGCGCGAGCCTGAGTAATACCCCTATATTTGGCGCCCAACGTGGGGCCAGAGGTGTGACAGGTTGAGTCTGTTTGTGTGAGTGATTGCCACTTCACGAACGAACCATGGCAGCATACGGGGCTGATTTACAGCCGTTGTATACGCTGTCGCAGGTTGCTACCAACAGGCAACAATTCGAAGCGGCGGTAACTGCTACCGCTCAGTCATGCCCTGCGGCGGACATTAGCCCTGGGAATTTGATAAGCTTCGAAGAGGGTAGCGCTACACACGAGGCGCTCTCTCCGGCAGGATGTACCCTTGAAGGCGTGAGGCACATTACGCCGAACCCTTCGCCAGTGTTTGCGGAGAGCATGGAGCCACTGCGGCATACTTGCTCGACGCGTTCTGCTCCTGTGCCAGGCATTACTGGCCAGAGCGAGCCTTGTACCCTTGAAGGCGTGAGGCACATTACGCCGAACCCTTCGCCAGTGTTTGCGGAGAGCATGGAACCACTGCGGCATACTTGCTCGACGCGTTCTGCTCCTGTGCCAGGCATTACTGGCCAGAGCGAGCCTCAACAGGCGCTGTTGCAGGATGCGATGCGCTTGATTGAGAGGTTGACAGGTGCCGTGCAGAACACTCTGCTGACATCTGCCGCCGCTGCTAGACCGAGAGTGAGGGTGGACTTACCCACCTACAGCGGGTATCATGATTCAGTTAGCGTCAACGAATACCTCGATCGCGTGCTGACTTACCAGCGCGCAACGGGGCTGTCCGATGACGAGATGCTGGAACGCGTCGTACCAGTGTCGTTAACTGATCACGCTGCCCGCTGGTTCCGGCTTACTGGCTACCGGTCTAGCACGCTGGCTGAGTTCCGAGCGGGATTACGCGAGGAATTCCTGCCCGCAGATTACGAGCGTCGTCTGCGGCGCGAGTTGGAGCTACGTACTCAGCATCCGGACGAATCCTTGCTCGAGTACGTCAGGGCGATGGACGAACTTTATCGTACCGCTGACCCTACCGCTCCGAACTGCGATAAGGTGGAGAGAGTCACACGACAAGCTCATCCCACCTTCGCAGCGTACCTAAGAGGCAGCAAGTTCAGGGATTTGGATGAGCTGGCCTCGGAGGCAAAGCGCATACAGGCGGACATACTCGCCTTGCGCTCCTACCGACATCCACCCCCAGCGTCGAGGGCACTTGAGCCGCGATGCGCGTGGAACGGGGACACTTTTCGCACTCGTTCCGGTGGAGATGGTGTGGTTGCTTTCAGTGACGGACAACTGAGAAACGGTTGGGGCTTATCTGACCGGGCTCTCGATCCGTACACTTATGCCATGCGTGCAGCATGCGCTGCCGATGGCCGAGGTATGCAGAATCGTGGTCGATATGTCGGCTCGATGATGCGAGAGCAGAGCGTGCCTGCAAGGGAGCAGTCGATAGAGAGGAACAATGGTCAAACGGCGCGAGGCACTGGACGCCAAGCCCGTCAAAGGCCGGCTCTCCTCTGTTATCGGTGCAACCAGCCGGGGCACTTCGCCCGGGATTGCAGACAGCCTGCGAACCGAGAGCACGCGCTTTCGGGAAACGAGCGGGGCCGCCGGTGAGCAATGCTGCATGGCCGGCGGCGGTTACAGCGGTGCGAAGTGAGACACATGAACTCCTTGCCCCGCTGGCTTGTCGTTTTGGATTGCCCAGCGACACGCCAGTCCCGCTCATAGAGGTTACAGTCGCCCGGCGCAGGTTTTTTGCGCTGTTAGACACAGGAGCAAGCGCTTCACTATTTGGCGACGAGGTGTGTGAACATCTCCGTCGGAACGCTATCCGACTGAGAGAGAGTAATGTGACCTTCCGACTTGCCAGCGGCACGGCACACGCGAGCTGTGCTGCTAGGCTCGTGGTGCGGTGGGAGAAACGGGTGAGGCGACAGCGCCTAGCTCACCTTCCCGGCCTGTCGGTTCCTATAATTCTTGGTAGAGATTTCCTCGCCAAGACGGGCATTGTTATTGACGTCTGCAACGGAGGATATAGGGAGCGAGCATGTGGCACCCTGAAACCTTTCGTTTCATTTCAAAAAGCGTCAGAGACAACTTCGTTCGATGATGCTTCGCGCGCAGACCGACCAAACGATTGCCCGAAAAGGTCCCTCAGAACGGTTGCGGCCGGGTCGAAATGCCGTCCGGCCAACCGCGCTGAGAAAAGAGGCGCGGAGGGGAACTGCTCCCCTCCCGCCAAGCCCATAACCCCCGCTGCGGTGGCAGACTGCGCCGCAGTGAGGGGCGAACAATACCACCCGCTGCTGGACGACTCAAGCAGTTTGTCGGGGGAAGAAAAGGCTCGCCTCTCAGCGCTTCTGACTGAATATGATGCCGTATTCACAGAGCGGCCTGGTTGCACTACGCTATACAGGCACAAAATTGAGACAGGCGACGCCTCTCCGTGGAAGCGTAATCCTCGGCCGGTGAGTTTGGCTAAGAGGAAAGCACTAGACAGCGCTCTGGACGAACTGCTCGATACAGGCGTTGTTGAAAGATCGGACAGCCCATGGGGTTTTCCTGTGGTGTTGGTTCCTAAAAAGGATGGGACGCCCCGCCTTTGTGTTGACTATCGCCGTCTGAACGAGGTGACACGCAAGGACGCATATCCGCTTCCTAGCATTCCCTCGATCGTATCCAACGTTGGCGGAGCGAAGTACTTCACTACGCTCGATGCAAGCAGAGGATACTTTCAGGTGGAGGTAGATCCCTGTGACCGAGAGAAGACTGCCTTCACTTGTCACAGGGGACTTTTACAGTTTACCCGTATGCCATTCAGACTTGTCGGTGCGCCTGCGACTTACCAGCGCCTGATGGACCGTGTCTTGGGTGACGCAAGGTGGCACCACGCTCTTGCTTACCTGGACGATGTTGTGGTATACTCGCGTACCTTTGATGGGCACTTACGCCATCTCAGGGACGTGTTGGAGCGTCTGAGGTCTGCGGGGATAACGCTAAACCCGACCAAGACCCAGATCGCAGCAACCCGAGTAACGCTATTGGGGTTTAAACTGGATAACGGACGCCTTCTACCGTGTGATGACAAGGTTCAGGCATTATTGAACTACCCGTCACCGGAAGACATAGGCGGACTGAGACGCTTTTTGGGGCTGGCGAATTTCTATCGACAGTTCATCCCAAACTGCGCTGCACTGCAAGCCCCCTTGACAATGCTGTTGAGGAAAGGTGAGCAGTGGAGGTGGGGTCCCGAGCAAGAGGAGGCACTGCGCAACCTCGTGAACGCGCTCGTGGAAACCACCGAGTTAAGGCTACCAGATTTGAACAAAGAATTTGTCATTCATACGGACGCCAGCGACCTTGGCCTAGGAGCGGTTTTCCTCCAACAGCACGAAGGTAGTTTGCGCCCGGTAGCTTTTGCCAGCCGCTCTTTGACTCCCGCAGAGAAAAATTACTCTGTGACCGAAAAGGAATGTCTAGCGATCATTTTCGCTCTCAAAAAGTTTGACTACTATATTGATGGAGTCCCATTCATAATTGAGACCGATCATATGGCATTAACTTGGCTTAGGCGCTTAGGAGAGCCGAGCGGCCGGCTCGCGCGATGGGCACTTCTCCTGCAGCGATACGATTTTACCGTGCGCTACAGGAGAGGAAAGAACAACGTTGTGGCGGACGCACTTTCGCGCGCGCCCGTTGACTGTGAGAAGAGTGATATTACTACTCAACTCACCTCGCCCAAAACTGAGCTTGTGAGCGGACTAACCGCTGCGACGACTGAGGTTGTCAGGAGGGGTAATATTAATACCCATCGTGACCCCTCAGTGACTCAGCCTAAGAGCAGAGTAACTGCTACAATGCTCGACGGCGCTGGTCCCGAAGGAAGGGCGGATGAACCCCCTTCTCAGGACGAAAGCGTGAACCACTTGGACTGCGTCAGTTCTGTGGGGAGCGTGTTCGGCAGAAAGGAGCTGTTAGAGGCACAGCGGGAGGATCCATTTTGTAAGAAAGTGTTTGAGGGGCTCCGGGAGCCCGGCGGCGCGGCCGCGGCGCACATGGACGCAGCTGGTATTGCTGTGGGTGCGCGGCGCTCTGAAACAGCTGGTAATGCTGTGAGCGCGTTGGATTCCTACCTGCTAGACTCTGACGGCGTCCTGCTGAGATACATTCCCGTGGAGAAGGATACACACGAGTCCTTCAAAGCGGTGATTCCACGCACGCTGAGAGGAGCACTTTTACGCTACTTTCACGCTACTTTCACGATACGTGCCTGGCCGGGCATGCGAGTGGCCCTAAGACTTATCTAAAGTTGTGCCGCTTTGCTACCTGGCCTGGAATGAAGCGGGAGGTGATGCGCTACGCCCGCTCTTGCAACGTGTGCCAACGCGTGAAGCCGCGTGGTGGACGCCCACCCGGGCTCATGCAGCCGATCAATAGCCGAACACCGTGGCAAATTGCGGCATGTGACGTCATGGGGCCTTACCCCAGGACACCGAGCGGGAACCGATTCCTTCTCGTAGTCACAGACCATTTCAGTAAGTGGGTGGAACTGTTCCCCCTACGGAAGCTGACGGCACGCGTTATCATGGGAAAGCTGATCGAGGTGTTTACACGATTCGGCTATCCTGAGCAGCTGATAACGGACAATGCGTCCTACTTCACTGCCAAACTCTTCGTGGACTCTTGTGCAGCTCTCGGCATTAAGCACAGGAGAACAACCACGTACCATGCCCAGGCGAATCCCACTGAGCGTGTGAACCGCAACATCAAGCACATGCTAGTTGCATTTGCGGGGACGCACAATGAGTGGGACGCTTGTCTTCCTGAAATTGGATTTGCTATCAGGTCGACAGTGAATCGATCGACTGGGTATACACCCGCCACCCTCAACCTTGGGAGGGAGCTGTTGAATCCGGTAGAACTTACTCTACAGGAACGATGCAGCACGGAACTGGTTGTTTCGTCGGCACGCGCCGATTATGCGACTGGGCTGCGCGCGAAGGTAACGGAGGCTTTAAGAAAAGCGCGACGGAACCTGAGCACTGCACGCGCCGAGCAGAAAGCGCAGTACGACCGCTCTCATCGGGAAGTTCACTACAAAGTGGGCGACCTGGTGTTGAGACGGAATCACGTCCTGAGCGACGCCAGTAAGAAATTCTCAGCTTCTCTGGCGCCGAAATGGGCAGGACCGTACCGGGTGCGAGAGACTGTCTCTTCGCTCGTGTACAGGCTGGCGGACTTGAAGCTAAGACCGATCAGCCGACCGGTGCATGTCTGCGATCTTAAACCCTACTATGACAGAGGGAACGAGTGGCCCGTGGAGAATGCTCTCCCGCGCCCGCAGGCAGCGGCATCGGGTGGCACGGCTCGACGTTCGAGCCCGGTGCGGCATTATAACTTGCGATCTCGGCAGAACTAACTCTGTCCGATTCGCGGAGGCTATTTTATTGTGCGCGATATCGGACGGAATGCTCCTCCGATGTCTAGCATGCAGGCTTCCAGAGCGAGCACGCGCTTTCTCTTTGGAAGAAGCGAGAGGGGCTAACAGAATTGTCGCAGCAGCAGACCGCCCGTCGGGAGCCGTGCAACAACCATCAAGCAAAAAGGAAGGACCATCTCCACTGCCGGTGGGGACGAGCAGGCCGCAAGCAGTCAGCAGCGCAGTGCAGGCAACAGGCGGCGAGAAAACACCCTCCGGCGGCTAACAGCGAGGTGAGAGGTGCAGCGGACGACTTCCGGTCCGGAATGGTCGCAGCGGCGCAGAATTCGCCGAACCGCACCGCACAGCTCCGCGACCGAGTTGCAAGCCCCGCAACCAAGCATCCAGCCTCAAGGCCGAGCGTACACTTCTCCCGCAAGGACAGAGTGGACCCCTGCTGCGCAGCGAGGTGCAAGCCATCGTCAGGGGTGGGTCGGCGCGCCTTTGCCGATCTTGCGTGCCGACACCCGCGAGGGTGCGCCAATACCAGAGGACAACGAACCCCGGGAACACCAAAAGACAGCTGTCCTGCGCCATCTCGAGGCTGGTTCGGGGATCGCGTCAGCGTAATCCAGGCAGCCAAGAAAAATCCAGGGACCCTTTCGCCACCACGGACCCGGCACGTCCGACTGGGCAGGTGACGCCGCCGAGACGCAAGGTGACCTGGACCCAGCGCCCTTCTTGCCTCCTGCTGCGTCCCGTTACTGCCAAGCTGCTCCGTGGCATCGTTCAATGTTCCGGCCTGGCTCGCGACCACCTACACGGCGACAACGACGGTCTGCAGCTAGAGCTGCTCCCTCACCAACATGGACTCAAACCGTGTTGCTGTCGGAGTAGCATGTCCCTCTCGCAGGAAAGCCTCAGGTGACGGCGGCCTCTTAGCGGCTAAAGGGTTATTTTAAGGAGGGGGGGATGTGGGGATCGCACGCGCGTCCCGATATCTCCGGAGCGGCCACGTGGTTATCACGCGATAATCACGTGCTCGCTCGCGGAGGGTGGCGGGGAGAGGGCACCTTCGTCGCTCCCGCTGCTCTTCGCGCCTGGCCGCGACGCTGCAGCCAAGGCACCCCGTTCCCTCCTTTCCCTTTCTTGGAACCGGGGAGACTTCCCTCTCCGCCGCTCGGGGAGCAGCGCTGTTCCCCCGAAGCATCTTGGTCTCACGGTGGAAGAGCTAGCGAACGGCCGCATCTCAAATCCGCCGCTGAGACCGCCGCACGCCGTCCCCCCCTGTTGCGCCCGGCCTTTGTGTGCGACTCACCGCCCCAGGGCCCGAGCGCGGAACCACTTTGGGTGAGCTGAACTCTTATCAGCCTCTTTTGTGGCTCCCACATTGTGCGGTTTGTTTCACCCCAGACGTGCGGAATTCTCCGCCGCTGCGGTTGTGTTTTGTGTTGTATTTGTGTGTGTTGTGGCTGTTGTTGTCTGTTGGAATCACTGTACTCTAAGGTGAATAAACACCTTAGGTTGAGACTCACCCTGTCCCCACTGGCCTGAACCCGCCGTGGTCGCAACTCACTGCGAACCGCGGGTTAGGGGTCACAGCTCTGACTGCTAGGGCTGCTGCGAAAGTGCTAGGGAGCGACTGCCGCTCCGCCGGCGCTGTGCGATCCAGAGAAGGGTCAGGTGCGCACGCGCGAGCCTGAGTAATACCCCTATAAGCACGAAGAGCGCAGCCAATGAGGAGTGCATATCTTGGGGCTAGTTAGTTCGTTGTAGTCTTGTAGTCCATCTTGTCCGCGTTAATCCAGTGCTTGAACCTCAAAAATTTCAAATACGCGTTCTTTTCGTTTTGTACTTCAATCTCGGTGCGGTAGGAACTGCACAAGAATTCCATTTGCTCGAACACCCCCGCGGACGAATATAGATGCGCTGTCGCGATTTCTTTCAGTTGATCTCATAAATCCTGCGACGGCTGGTCGACTCTAAAACGCAATCAACTGTGGCAATTCTGTCACAGAAAATAGCATTGCTGGTAAAGCTCAAAGTTAAAGAGTTTCTGCTTTGAATTAGTTGGTCAAGTATACACAGGGATTCACAAGACGTCATTGCTCTCAAGAGGAAGTCCTAGCTCTGGGCCGAGTGCGATTTTGCTATTCAAGTTCGTGGTGAACGTGAAAATGAACTCATTAGACAACTGCCGAAAAGATTTGAAGAAAGTTTGCTGAATTTAGGAGATAATATTGAATTTCTTGAGTGGATTTTCATTAAGGAACTCAGGTTTTGTCACTATTGCCAAAAAGAAGTGGGAAAAGAAATATAAACAAACCAATGCACAAAGTTTACCAATGTCTGTTATTCTGCACCAAGAACTGTTATCTCAGTTCTGCGAACGGCACCCGTTACAAAATCTAAAGCGGACAAATATGATATATGAAGTCAGCACTTACGCGACATTCTTATAATGCTAACGAGGATATCACTTGCTTCTGGTTTCCCATTCTGGATTCTGGTTTGTCCCATGGCTAACCCACTTGCACGTAAGGCTGTCAAAATGTTTTTACCGTGAACAACAGCGAGGTCAAAGTACACCTGCAATACGAAAGCAATAGTTGACAACTGCGTACCCACTCTGGCCACTTGATGCATGCCGAAATGTCAGACATTAATGTTTGTAAGTAACAGCAACGAAAATGTATTTAATGAAGGTATCGTTTCGTCCGTTCTTGCTTCATCCGGTTCACTTGCCACTTATAATCGCCAAAGGTTAAGAAAAACTAGATTTGTTGGAGTAAACGCTTCTATCTACACCTTAACGGTAAGGATGTTAATGGTGAAACAAGCCAGCTGCTTTCAGAGTGTAAAAAGCTTTACTGCGTGGTATACTTGTGGTCTAGTTGCTTCGAAAAATGGGCACATTTGCCGTATACCATGTGTTGTATATAATAATGGGTTTAGTACGATTTAGATGCCTCGATAGATTCAGTCTGCAACATTGTAATATTGTTCTTTATTACTGAGTTACAAATCTCTAAGCTTAATTGCTCAGTTCCATTTCCTGCGATTCTAAAAAAATTGTAAAAAAATGATGACCTGGAAAAAGTTATATTTCTTAGAGTCGGTAGATGTCCACTTTTTGATTCCCGGCCACGGCTGCTGTATTTCCATGAGAGCGAAAAAAAAAAGAAACACGTCGTGTACCGTGCACGAAGTGCGCACCAAGATAACCCAGGTGGTCAAAATTACTTAGGAGTCTTTCTACTCATAGTGCCTCATAATCAGTTACTGATGTGAGCACGTAAAACACCAGAATTTTATCTTCGCATTTTTCCAACCTTCTTTTGTGATTTTAATGTTTGCTTCTAAATGAAAGAAACTTCATCAGACTTGGTGCTACGAATACGGCGAAGGCCATTGCTACACTTATATGTCTTTAGATAGGATGGATGGATGCGATGAGCGTCCCCATGGAAAAGAGCCGGTGGGTTGCGCCACCAAGCTCTTAAGAAAAAAATAATGAATTCCTAGAATTAAGCTTTCTTAACCACTATTGGGGACTTTGTTTTTTGTACGCCTCCTTTGTCTGTGATCTCCATACTTTTTGCCACCATACTTCCAGTTGCCTATTACTAATTTCTATAGCGGACATGTTTACTTTGCCTCAGCCATTGCTGAACCCAAGGAATTCAAAGAGGTCAGATGTGCCTAAATTGACTGCTGGGCAGGTATCTTCACATTCTAATAAAACATGCTCCATCATTTCCCTAGGCTTGCTGCAGCAAGCTCATGCTTCTTCTTCCTCGTTGTATCTCGCTTTATGAGTGCGTGTACTAAGGCATCCTGATCTCGCTCGGAAATCGCTTGATCTCCCTTTGAGTTTTGAGTGATTTTCTTTTTTCCTCTTAGGTTTCGAAGCAGGTTTCTTTTCCATTGCCGCCATCCATGAGATCGTCTTAACGCCTCTGGCTTTGCACTTGACGTTTTTTGTTGCCATGTTTCTTACTGTGCCGTTCGAAAATTTTCTGGTAAGCTTCCTACTTCTTTTCCTCCACTGTGATTCAATGTTTTCCCTATAAATATCTAAACCCTCTAGCAACCCATTTAGTATCTTCTATATTCATAAGTCGTTGCACAATGAATTTTACTCTGCGCGTCCCTCACTTCATGGCTCATCGAGCTCATATCAGCCTGCACAGCTCCATTTGTAGTGTTTTCTTGAGCCCCCAATGCGAGGCGTGCCACTTACCTTTGGTTGCAATCGAGTCCATATTTCTTTCCTTGTTCACTGTTTTCATTTAATACCGTAAAACCTTACCTTTAACGCTAATTTCAATCCTAAATTCTCACCCTCTTGTCGCCAGACATCATCCAGATGTTGCTACCCCTCTGCTTCTTTTATTTTATTTCATTTCATTTATTATGCCCTCAAGACCACAAGGTATTGCAGAGGGGAGTGGGGTCAAAAAAAAGCTACAAAACAAAGAAAAAAACAAGGCAGCAAGTGACGTAGTCATAGACATGTGAAGCCCGAAGCGATGGTGTCGATTACAGCCGTACAAACTTTTGCGTGGTCTTCATTAGCAATCAACGCGCCGGGAAGGTGGTTCCATTCTGGACACGTCCTAGGAAGAAAAGACTCATGACAACCTCTAGTGTGACACTGAAAAACTCCTACTTTGTGATGATGAACTATGCGAGGAGATATGTAGGTTGGCGTTGAAATAAGATTATCACGCAGATATGAATTATGGAAGTATATTTTACGAAACAGAGCTAGGCGAGAGCATTTGCGACGAGCAGAAAGCCGTGGAAGTTGATGGATATTTTTCATAGAAGTTACGCTTGCCGTGCGGTTATAATTGCTTAAGATGAAACGCGAGGCATTATTTTGAACACGTTCGAGAGACTGGTTTAGTGTCTCAGCATATGGGTCCCAAATTGATAAAGCGTATTCCACTTTAGTGCTAATTAGCGTGTTGTACAATATTAACTTTAATGATGACGGAGCGGAAGAGAAGTTTCGACGGACATAACCTAACATGCGACTACATTTATTGATAACGCTGTCGAAGTGTAAAGACCAGGAAAGAGTAGACGCGAAATTGATTGTAAGCAATCAACACCATGTCGTCCGCAGAAAACAAACCAGGAAGCTGCTGCTCTACCCACCTGTTTTTATGAGGGATTAAGTCCTATATTACTTTCCTCTGGCGCCCTTTCCATCTTAACCATGTACAACATAAACAGCAGCAGAAGTAAAAAGCAGCCCTGCTTCAGTCCTTTGTTGATATGAACTTTCTCCTCCCTCCTCATCCCTTGCCATTCATCGCAAACGGTATTTTCTAAGAAAACCTCTCTCAAAAGCTGTACACAACCGTCGCCTAAGACTTCCCCTTGCAGAGCATCCCACAAAATGTTGCGGTTTACTTTGTTAAACGCTCCTGTAATGTCCAAAAAAGGCACATATAATGGTCTCCTTTCTACTCGGCATATTTCAACTTACTGAGTAGAAGCCAATAAGTTATCCTCCAGACGCCTACCGATTATGAAGCCATTCTGCAGTTCTATCAATATGTGATTATTATGTGTCCATGATTGCAGCTTTAATTTAATCACCTGCATTGCTAACCTGTATATTACCGATGTAGTGGTCAATGGTCTATATGAGTGAATTCTGTATTTTTCCTTCTTTCTTGTGTAAATTTAATTTATTCTACCTTGTCGCTTACCTTGTAAGCCTTTTTTAACTGCTTTCAACAGAGCTTCCGAGAGGGCTCCCGAAGTAAAGCTACCTCTCGAGGCGCTTGGGTGATAATCAAAAACCATGTTTCTTGCTAGCACCGCTGGATAAAATGCCCCAACTGGTGTCATTGATCAGTATATCTGATGCTTTTTGTTTCCATCTCAGGTTTCTTTGAGGCAAGCATTGAAATTTCACTAACCAATTGCCTTCTCTCGAGGAAACGTGAAGATCTACTCCTATTTTGTTGCTAGAAGGCAGTAACAATTTTCAAGCCGTGCACAATAATAAGAAGCCACAGCTGTCGTCCAGCAAAAAAGGAAGGAACTTCCAAGCGACGGGTGTCTTTTTTTTACCGGAGTTTCAAAACACTGCACATAGTGCTAGTCGTTAGCATAGAAAGTGCCGCATTCGTTCATTCCACTTGGCCCCTTGTGAGGACCCTGGCGAGGTAGTGAAAAAGTCATAGATGATCGTCCTAATTATCCTACAAGTGTTTAAATCTTATTGTCAAAATGTAATTTGTAAGCGTGCGTACATCCTTCTGAGTGTTTCGTCAAAGAGAATCACGTTCTGGTCCAGCCCCTCTTCATTTTGCCTTTACGGCATGCCTCGCTCCTCCCTAAAATGCTCGCTTGTATAGCGGAGCTCAGAGACAGTCCGCAATCGCCTGCATCCGGGAGCGCATTGACATCGACGCTTAACGTCGGAAGTGCCGCGCGCGAAGCAGGGTGAATGGCGAGCTCGTCGCCTGCAAATCCGCGGCACCGAGAACCTGGCTGCGAACTCCTTCCGGACGTCCTCGCCGCGTGAGGCCCGTAATCCGCCGTTGGCGAAGCCGGGCGAGCTCCGAAGGCGCCGAACGGGCATGAGGGCGTTCGTCTTCCGCTGCAAGCGCCGGATATCAGATCGACCGTCTTTTATGCGTTCTCCGTTTTCTCTTTTCCTGGAACGTTCCCCGGTCGGAGCGATTCCTGCATAAATACTGCACCGGCGGCGGCACGGCGCAGTCTCTCCGCGGCGATTAATTTCCTTCGACGACATTTCGAGCGCGGGTTAAAAACTTCCTGTATATCGCCTTTTGGACCAAAGGGGCCGGAGCGAGGATCAGGATCAAGTGAGGGAGGTGAACCCGCTTTTCGTCCCACGTTGCCTGTGGGCTTATAAGGTGAAAGCATCCTCGGCACGGAAATGGCCAGGGATGACCGCTGCTGGACAGGATTCCTGGGCCTTTGGTTTTGTTGCTGGGATTTCTATTCTTTTTTTTTCTCTTTATAGAGGCTGTAAGATAGCGCTGCAAACCGACGCGCGAGGGAGCGAGTCGCAGGCGATAAGTTTACTCAGGCGGGCTGACCCCATCTTGTGTCGCGAACGCAAAGCCTCCGCGCGTTGTCTCTTGGCAATGGTGCATAGAAGCTACCGCTCACGACAGTGCAGAAAGTTTGGGAGGAGTCTAGCGGCCATTACCACCAGGGTGGCCGAGGCCACTTGGAAAGGCGCCTTTTGGTGCCGGTCACTTACACCCACCTCTGACTGGGGACGCGAGGCCCGTGACCGCTAAGTGTGGTCGTGACGCAGTGTGTTGCTGCTGCTGGGTTGGTTGACCAAAATCGCTGGTGCTCCTCTTGCATTTGCATATCCTGCTCCGGTCCATTCATCTCGCGTGCGTTCGAGCAAAAGTAGCCAAACGGCTGCTGCTCGGAAAAGCCTGCGTGAAGGGAGAGCAACTTATCGCGTGCATAGGACGAGGTTCTCGATAATCCCTTTCAATCTTCTTCTTTTTTTTTTTGCTTTATCTCAGTAGCACGCGGAGGAAGCCCGCTAATGACAGCCCAATATATATACCATGCTTCCGTTGACGGCGCATTTCTTGTGTGGTAGTGCTCCTAGCCTAACAAAGATGGTTCTATAAATAAACATTAACTATATAAATATAGCCTACTTAGACACGGGGAGTCATAGAGCACTATTCTTTTCATGTATTTATAATTCCACAAAATATATCGTTATGCCATATAGAAAGAAACTTCCTTAAATATGCTCAAATATAGTTTTATACTGACATTATGCCGCGTGGCAATCCAAGCGAGTAAAGAGAAAAGAAAGATAGTCGTAATCTCTTTATTTAAGGAACAGCTTTTGTACTCCACTGTAATAAAATTTAAGAATATTATTTAAATGCTATAATGTGCATATATTTCAAATTTTTACCTTATTACATTTTTTTAAGACCTCGCCCACCTCAATCAACAGCCATACAACGACTAGCTTCTTGTCCATTCTCCCGTGATAAGCAAGCGCATTCTTTAAGGAAAAAAGGAATAACGTGTTCATGCCGCAATCACGATTATTAGATCGGTGGTCATCACTGGTAAATTACCCTGCTGGCATAGTAAATGAGCTCAAAGCTGAAGGAATTGGTGAAGTCTGCTGTCTTTTCTTTAGGTTGATGTCCAACTGGTTATTAAGACGAAGCTTCACTTATAGATCCTTTTATATCCGAGCATTGGTTGTTCGTTTACACTGAATCCAAGGTATATGGTACGCGAGTGCTTTCACTTTACGGCCCCGTAAGAATGCGGCTGCTCAGATCTCGGATCCACCTTCCATCTTATGTTCAGCATCAGTATGGTTTATGTACCGAAACCGCCGCGGCAAGTCCCGTGCGGATGAAACTCAAGGGTACGAGATAACGTTTTTTTTTTTCTTCCGAAATAAAGCTGTCCCTCTATGGGTCAGCAATTCGTCGCTACAGGAACAACGAATGTGCGTGAACTAATTTATACTGGACTAATGCCAGCGTGCCCCTAGCTCGAGCGCATCCTCTGTCGTTCTCTCTTTTTCAGCGCCAGAAGGAGTTGCGGTCAAGCAGACACTGCGCTCTATGCGTTGCCTCCAAAGTATTGACCGTTGCGCTACCTTGTTGGAACGCGTTCAAACGGACCGCTTCACACGGCAGACGGCTCGTGGCGCCTGGACATTGATGCCGTGTCCCCATAAAGATCATCCAATTTATATGCGACTCCTGCGCCTAATCAGGTAACGGCGTCTGCTTGGCAGGCGTCGCGAGGCGGGCGATATGTGCCCCCGTCCAGGCGTCCTTGACGGAGCATATATTTAGTAACCAGAATCGTGCACGGTGTCTTTGCGAGACTTCTTCGTTTGGTGATTCTTATTCGTTGCATCACGCTGAACGGCTGGGTCAGGCTCAGCGCTGTATAAATATTTCCAGTCACCTTTATTAGGCATTGGAGCGATTCGCCGACTTCCCCCAATCGCTTTTACGTTTGTTTTCAAAAGTATGGTGTCTATTCTGATTTAGCGTTATGGAGTTAATATATTTTAGGCCACATATCTATTTCTTAGCTTTGGTACCTCTGTTACGGTTAATTGACCAAGAATAGGCACATACCAATGTCCCACGTTTAGCGCCGAAGTTGTCTGTTCGAGCACCTGTGTACACATCGGCACATACGCACTGTTCCAATTAGGTTGTGAAACCGCCGTGGTTGCTGAGGGGCTGTGGTGTTGGCCTGCTGAGCACGAGGCCGCGGGATTGAATCTTGGCCATGGCGGCAGCATTTCGATGGGGGCGAAATGCGAAGACACCCATGTACTTAGATTTAGGTGCACGTTAAAGAACCCCAGGTGGTCGAAATTTGCGGAGTCCTCCACTATGGCATGCCTCATAATCGTAAAGTGGTTTTGGCACGTAAAATCCTATAATTTTAAAACCCTATATACCCTACAAAATCCTCGAGATATGCAAACAGCAAAAGTAACCGATGTATATAAAAAGGGTAATAGAAATGGCATATCCAACTACCGTCCTATATTAGTTCTGCCTGTATATTCCAAAGGTATGGAGAAAATAATCTTCAAACGCCTGATCTCTTTCACTGACCGCTTCGACTTCATATGTTCTGCACAGGATGGTTTTCGCAGAAACACGTCTACAGAGTTCACACAACTGGCCCAAAAGGAATTCATTCTAGAAAATTTCGAGTGCAAAAATATGGTACTTGGGCTTTCTTTAGACTTTTCAAAAGCATTCGACCTCATTAATCGTGATATTCTGTTTCAGAAACTGGATCACTATGGCATAAGAGGTACCGCGCATAAACTAATCAAGTCGTATTTACTATACCGTACTCAATTTGTTGTGATTGAAGGAAAACATTCCTCAATAAAATCTAATAAAACAGGTGTCCCTCAGGGAAGCATGCTGGGACCGTTTCTGTTCAAACTTTATATTAATGAGATTGTCCACATTGATGCAACAGCCCGTTACATAATCTATTCTGATGACGTGAGTTTATTGGTTTCGGGCAAATCGCGTGCCGATTTGGGTAGTCGAGGGAGTAGCGCACTGTCTGAAATTAATGCATGGCCTCAAATGAACTCCCTAAAGATAAACATTATTAAAACAAAGCCTGTTTTATTTCACCCCCGCCCCCACATATGTCCAGTTACCCACAATTTCGTTATGTAAGTATAAAATTGAAGTAATAAAATGCTTCAAGTCACTGGGCTTATATTTTTCACAAAACATGACATGGGATGATCACGTGAACTACATTATTAATAAACTATCTAGGACAACCGGCATTATGCGCTTCCACTGCTACTATTTCCCTGCCTGTGTGAACATACTCATATATAACTCTTTAATTGTTTCTCTATTGAATTACGCGTTTCTCGTATGGTTAACAAAAACAGCTGCAAACATTAGCAAACTTTCCGTCCTGCAAAAAAGTGCTTTACGCCTAGTCTGTAAAGTCCCATATCGCTACCACACTGCAGACTTGTTTAAGAAACACCACATCCTTCAGATTCCACCAATGTATGATTACAAGCTATGCCGTTTATATAAACTCGGTTTGCTGAAAACTATTGATGACATGACAAACCTAGCAAGGCTTGAGAAAAAGTTCCTTGCTTATAACGTGCGTTATCCTGAAGTGTGGTATGCCGCCAAATGTAGAACCAATTACGGTAATCAAATGTTAAAATTTCAATTGCCTACACTTCTAAACCACATAATAAAAGAAAATAACATTGACATATCTGGTAAATCACCAAAACAACTGCGTTTAATGTTTGTATAATGATGTGATACGATGATTTCCTTTTTCTTTATGACTATTGTATAATCCCCTTTTCAAGTGACGTTTAATAACTCCTGTAAGTGTTTCCTCTTAGTAGGTCGTACTCCCTTAGCCGCATGCTTTTATGCTTCCCCGTGTGCTAGGGAGTCAGGGCTCCTCAAGCTGTTCTTACAGCTTTTACCTGTCCTCTTCGTAACTTTTTCTTGTTGCGGAATAAAACTCAATTTAATTCAATTCAATTCAGTTTTTTAATTAGATTGTCTGCTTCGCCAGGCAGCAGTCTGCAGTAAAGTGTCTACTACGGCAAGTACCTCATGGACCATATTGTCAGCTCGGAACGACAGCAGACAGCACATATCTTGTCGCCCAAGTTGAATCTCCTCCCATAAGCGCCTAGAAGCTTACAAAACACAAAGTCCAAGGCAGAGCTAAAGGAAGCTATTGCTTTAAAAAAAGAAAAGCCGTGGAGAAAACGTCAGTCGATAAAACGTTTGCCAACGAAAAAAATGTACACGCCATCGCGCCCAGGAGAAGAAGAAGCCGGAGGGAGCGGATGCACATCACGTCGGCTCCGTATTCCACGAATATTTTTGTAGCCCAAACCGCAAATAAGCCAGCCGCGATTGCACACCAACGGGCTCAGCTCATTGCCAGGAACAAGCGGATACTGAAAACCAGGTGGGATTCCCATTTTTCAAGCCTCTACGACAATATTTTGGCCGGACCTCGTGACGGAAGAGCCGCGAGGCCACGCGCCGGAGCCGGCTTCCTGAACAATTTCCGATCATTTTCTCAATAATGGAAGTCACCATAGAGGGGCGCAGCATATCCCAGGATGAAATGAATATAAGCAAGGGATGGAAGGAGGTCAGACACAGAAGATCTGACCGGCAAATCTACCAGCATCGCGAGAGCACCTTGTCGCCTATGCGGCTCGACAAGCGCAACAATAACCCGTGGAAAGGCAGGCTAGTGCAAGTACGCAAGGCAAGCAGAATGCCACATTTGCCAAGAGGAGATTACAAGATTGTGATCAGACCGCATGGAGGACTCAAAATATCTGAGCACGGTATAGTGCACCTCACAGCGGCGGTACAAGATGCGGCAGGCATTCCACGAGACGAAAGGGAGGAGGACATTGTCTGCCCAAACAATTATCAAAATGTCCTGATCGTCAGTACATGGGATCAAGAGCGTGCAAACAAATATCAGGAAGTAAGCACGTATCAAGATTCAAGACACGTTTTACGAGATCCTTATCCCGGTATGGCTCCAGGACACCGCGGACACGACCTGGATCCAGACCCAGGTCCAGAACTAGGCCATCCTCTTCAGCAAGCCAGACAACCACGCTGAGCTAGGCAAACGTGGTCGATGACGTGCGCCCGTGGTCTGGCGGGGAGACTGCCATTAATAACGAAATAACGCAACTGAAACACGAGAACGTGCAGTTGAGGATTTTGCTAGCACGTATCCCAGGTAGCGCAAAAGAGATACGTAACGTTTTCGTAGCGTTTATCCAAGACGATAAAAACGGGTTAAAGAAGACACGAATGACAGAACTTCGGCGGGAAAACGTCGTATATCTCTGCTAATGTCCGGCTTAATTACTTTCTTGAGACGATCTAGAACAGGTCTGCAAGACGTATTCGAAAAGCTGGTCTAGAAATAGGATTGGGAAAGACACAAGTAATCCCTTTGGCAAAACTATTCGTAACCGATTTCTAAACGTTTGTAGCACGTTATCAAAAAGCTGGTCTAGAAGCAGTCTTGAAAGGTTTACGATCATCTGAAGCTCATTTTCGCGGGTGACGGGCGCGATCAGACATCGTTGTTCAAAACACGCCTTTAGTTTCGCCTCACGCGACTGGCCTATGCCGCGCAGACGTCGTCAGCCGCACCCGACGGCCTAGGCCAATCGCGTGAGGTGAAACTGATCGGGCGTTTCGAACAACGATCTCCAAACGCGCCCCAGATGAGTAGAAGCGTCGGTGTTGACTGTAAGAGCCACGGCGCAGTGCCAAGCATTGTTCCCCGAATGGCCGGCGCATCCTCTACCAAGTCGCACGAAGATGAGCCTGTTAAGAATAATAAATCCCTAATACCGCCTTTAGTAAGCTACGATGCTTACAACCACAATGGGAATGACATCCTGCAAAGAACAAATGGCCACATCTTGGCAGGTGGCTAGACCAAGCCCTTCATGCCAAGAGTGCATGAAATGCGAACACTGTGACAAAGCAAAAACACTTTATTAAAATGTATAGCTTATGCAAGGTTCGAACAAACTGTGTGAGAAATGCAAATAGAAGTAAAGGTACATCAACAATGACAAAAGTGGCAGAAAGGATTCGTAATGAAATCGAAACTGAACATTCACTAGCACATAAACAAAATTCCAAGTACACATACAAAAATGAACAGAAAAACCTGGAGTGTACTAAAGTATCTAATTTATCATAGTAAAGTGCACGTGCTATTAGATGGACTAGAGTTATGCAGAAGTGACATCGGAGCGAATGGAAGAAGTAGACTGAAAAATGCAAGAGTATGAATCGGATGGTAACTGCCTCCAAGCAATGTAGCCAATCAGCTAGAAGCTTGAAAAGAGCACAAAAAGAAATACCACCGCATACCATCATAAAACAATCCTGTGACAGAAATAAAAAAAATGGGAACAATGCAAAATTGAAAATATTGCCTTTAGGATATATCAAAGAAGGTAAGGCGAGAAAAAATAACCATACAACAAAAAAGCAAAAAGTGAAATTAGTACAGAATACTTAAACGGGGGATTCAGTGTAACAAGTGAACACTACTGTAGTACAGCGAACGATGAGACAGTAATGCTGCATCTTGCCACTCCAGAACGTGAGAAATGAATATGCAAGCCTCATATTAGAAACTTACATAAACATGGAAATAAACTGGAATGCACTGAAAGCTGCATTTGTGTAACAAAGGAAGCAATGGTCATAATAAATAGTATGTGTTTTATCTAAAAAGCCCTATACAAGAGGCAAAGTTGCACCTCTCTGGCAAAAACAAAGTTGCAACGAATAATTTGCAAACCAGCAAATACATTAATTAGCACACTGACATGTCACACTTTGCGCACATCTCCAGTCTCCTAAAGTAAAAAAAAGCACTCTGAATGAGAAAAACGTTTAACACATGTAGCCCAGAGCAAATTTTTTGCCAGTTCACTCACACTTTCACATCCAGAAACATTTGCCACAAAGCCCAGGCACAGTTCCACTGATGTTTACCAATTCACCCCCACTTTCACGTCCAAAAATATTTGGCACACAGTCCAGGCAGAGCTTCATAGATAAACAGCTTGAGAGCACCCTACTGATTATTGTGCAGTCCCGCTGCTGGAAATAGAACTGCCGCACATGCTGGTAGTGGTTTCAATGTAGACACACTTGCTGCCCTGGACAGGTATGCTCAGATATCTGCACTGGTGCTCCATTTTGCCGAAGTAGACACATTGATGCACTACGCTGGTAATTGAAATGTATTGAATGCACAAGTATTGGCCTCACCAGAGAGACTTGCCCACATACCACCACTGGCATATATATGCACTTGCTCTTCACTCAGTTGCATTGAACTTAAAGTGTTCCCTATGTGAGAGCCATGTGTAAAACCGGTGTTACACGACCACTCTCGATCGCGATCACGCCCGTTCCGGATCGAAATTATCGATGCGACTGGCTCACTCGCGTAGCTTGCGCACAGGAGCCAATTACGACCGAGAAATTCGATTTCTAACGGACTGGATAGCGGCTAAAAGAGCACCGTGTGAAACCGGTTGCAAATAATGCACATACGTACGCTAGGAAAATGTGTCGCACAAGGACAAAGAACTGCGACATGCCCTGTTGTGCGAAGCGCGCGAACAGAACACACACACACACACACACATATATATATATATATATATATATATATATATATATATATATATATATATATATATATATATAAACTGCGAGAGCGCTTCGCGAACTCCATGCGCACATATGGCACCCGCACGAAATCGGCAGGCCGCAGTAAAGCGCGATAGGCGCACAGCGTACATTCCGACACATGTCCCCCCTTATGAAAATGGTTATGCCCTTTATGTTTACTGTATGTTTCCCGCAGTTCACATGAGGAAATGTCCTTTATGTTTCCTCCATGTTGAAATTTGGCCACTGCTTTTATGTTTCCTTCGTGTGTCCTCCCTTTATGTATCCCTTATGTTACCGTACTTTATGTTTCCTCCATGTTGAAATTTGGCCACTGCTTTTACGTTTCCTTCATGTGTCCTCCCTTTATGTATCCCTTATGTTACCGTACTTTGTTTCCTCCATGTTGAAATTTGGCCACTGCTTTTATGTTTCCTTCGTGTGTCCTACCTTTATGTATCCTTTATGTGGCCGCAGTGATGAAATCCTGTATTTTACGTAGACACGCATAGATGAAGAGTTCCGTGTGCACATTTTATTTTTATAAACATTTCCCGAGTTAAAAAGTTTTGCATTGGTTTTCATTGTAAGGTTACTGTTCCCTACATGATGCAGCGCACGGATTGGAACTCTGCTATGGCACAGAAATTCATGCCAATTTGTTCTAAAATTACAAAGTAATTAGACTTCATAGATTATTTCAGTATAACACTTGGAGTGCCATGTGTACGTTCCTCACTGCAGTGCTGCTGTTCTAGTTATGTCTTTGTTACTAATATAAAATGTAATGTTTGGATAGAAAGATCAAGTTGGATCAGTGCTCGCACTTTTAAAAGAAAGTTTTGACTATACTTTGCAAAGGTTTGTCTGAAACTACGAACAGTTTATTGGACTATCTGGATGTTACTGCAATTTGCCACGTCTGCTCACAGCAGACCTCTGGAATGTGGTGCTCGGGACCTGAAAAACAAAACAAAAGCCAATCTTTTTCACTCATTCAAAAATATTCTTATAAGCAAGAACAGCCTGGCCTGTATGCACACAGCTAAGAAACGTGGAGCAGTCAAAAACACCTCATAAAAACATCAGGGCAACACAGAAGCTTTTAACTAATTGTTGTTTGAAGCAGACTGAGCTGCCAGTCCAGTCAAGTATTAAACTGCTCACAAATTCTTTTAAACATATCTGCAGCAGCTGCTAAGTAGTACATAACATTTAGGAGTAGGCAACTGGCCAACAAATCTTTGTGTGCCTGCTTGTACAGATGTCTCGTAGTTATATCTCAAGTGGTTACACTGTTATATGGTAAAATTCAGGCGGAAATAAAACCAGCAGCAAACATCAGACTACCTGGGAAATTATCACCAAAACTCAAACATCTAGTAAATCAAACGAACAATCGATTACGAAGGGTCTAAAACCTAGGCCGCGATTTTGTAGCGATCCCTTTTCCGATGCTACTCCTTTTGCTCATTGATCTGACCGACATTCGGCTATCGTTATTAACTAGGACAGCCAGCCATGGAAGGTGGGTTATAAGAGTGGCAAACATCGAGCGGAAAGCATCGCAAGAAAATCGCATCCCTTATTAGGCAGTGCTACAAGCCACTGTCTTTAACAATCGCAGGCACTGACATCCTGTTCTTCGGATGAAAATATTAATGAAAACGAGCGTCGGATTGACATGCCTCGATTAAAAAGAAATTTCGCTGTTGTTATGTCGGTCTATATTTGCGCTACAATATAAAAGACAAATACGAGAGCACGTCGAACACAAACAATGCAGACAAGTTCTCGCGAAGCTGGACTTTAAACTGAACACTATCAATAAAGTAATCTTCACACAAGCTAATATCTGTTCAAGTGTCAAACATCACAGTCGCGTGCCAACTCGCGATGCCCGTGACACATCGACATGCATTACACACGTAACTTGCGGAAATTCATATCTACGGAAGGATTTCTTGCCGGGAAACTACCGAGAAAACAGTAACTTTCAGCGTTTACGAAAATATTTGCCAATTAAGTCCCAACGATCAGCGGTGGTAGCGCATCACTGCATAAAGCAAGTAAGCGGTAAGAAATAATACATTTCACAGAAAGTCCCCTCGTGAAACGCTTTGCTAAATGTGCACAGCAACGTGGTCAACATACGCTCCGAAAGTGTTCTGTTGTCGTTCCACAAAGCTTACTACATGAACCATAAGCTGCGAGAAAGCGCGCAAGCGGCAGACCTGCTTACCTTCAATGCGGTCGGCAAACGGCTCCTTTGTCTCGCAGGCACCACGCGACGACGCTCTTCCCGGCGCGAACACTGTCGAATTGCCGATGAACACCAGCGCACGAAAGCACAACTTTCAACGAATTCTTCCACGCACCATAATTCGAAGCCACAGTACCAGGTATTTCACGAGCGAACGCGTACAAGCGAGAACAAAGGCAGCTCGGACGGACGCTGTAGTACACATAAGACACAGGCGTATCACAGGAAACATAAGGCGAACGAATGGCGTTACACGAGTCCAGAGGTTTCCTGATGGTTAATGCACACGATGCGGATCACAGTTTGTTTAGGTACTTCGAAAATATGATTCAATTACCGTGTAACTGCAACGAGCACTCTTACCGCGCAGACCAACACAACGTGGCCCAGCTCAATCGTCACACTGCGGCAGCGCCGCACTGCGGTTAACAAGTGAATTTAGCCTCCGAGATCTGCATTTCCTTTTAGGGCGTACATGTTGAAAAAGCACGGCCTTCGAGATTTAAAAAAATCGTATCTGGAAGGAAAGCTGGTATTTAAACACAAATTATTGAGTTTAATGTGTCTTGGTGCGCTGCCTTGTTTTTTAAAGTATACACAGAGATTGTAGACGAACTATGCACGAACGTTTGCCGGCGGACACGAGCCAATCAGCGCGCACCATGTGCAGCTCCGTCTGCTTGCCATGGCGCATGGTGTGCGGGCAGCCGCGATAGCTGTGACACCCACCGATCAGAAATTCGCAATCGCCACACATATACACGCTCCTTATGGCACCCAGTGGCGTGTTTTTGAGAATGTCAGGCCTTATCTTGAATAGGTGGAACCGTATTTCCCGTAGCGTAAGGAATAAAGGCAACAAAATGTGGCTATGGCTGGCTTGCAGCGGCAGTGGAACTTCGGACAAAGTGAAGCAGGCGTACTGCTTGCATGCTCGCGTAATCAAATACGGCCATACCCCGCACACAACTTACATACTCAGCCAACTCACAATTATAAATTATTCAGTTGTACGCCCAAGCAAGCATTTACGGGATCCGCGCTGCCCTTCTACGCGTGCTAATATCGACACAGCAGTTACTCGTACTTGTCGTCAGCGCGAAAGCGACGAGAACAGCTACTTAAATGGTTGTATAATCATATAAGCTCACTAGCAAAGCGGCAGATTGGCCACGGAGGCGTCCGCCTCTATTGCGGTTCATGTAGCGCAAGCCATCGAACACTGCGCGTCGTGCCACCGCGTCTCCAGCTGCCGCGCAATTGTTATTTGTCGTGAGGTTATTATTCGCTGCATGAGGCTTTGATGTACGTATGTAGTGTTGATGGCGCGTGGTGATCAATACGGCCAAGATAGATAGGGAGGGGGAGGCAGGTGCACCCCCAATTTTTTTTTACTTTGATACGCCAGTAGTTAAAGTTCAACATCGTTCAGGTAGACGATCTATCTGTAGCATGTGTAAAAAGTTAATCACTATATATAAGCGCACGCTATCTTACCTGGATGTGCACTCGAGGGAGTACACAGTCAGGTAACATAGAGTGCCCACACAGGTAACATAGTGCTCATATATATATATATATATATATATATATATATATATATATATATATATATATATATATATATATAAATTAAGTAGATTATTTCCCAAACTGGAGGCGAAGCAGAGCATCTGAAAGACGCCTGCTATGAGAACCGTCTTAAACACTCAATCAACTATATTTGATAGCCTAGCTGGCGCACAACTTTCATGAAATTGTTGCATATTAGGTTAAATACTGCAGATTTCTACATATGGCTTGCTACTGGAGAATAGCAGGTTGAAAAAGTAAGAAATACTTTATATATTAAGACAATGCATGGCATAACTCATTATATACACCATCCTATTTCATGGCATGCTCGATTTTCCGCACAATATAGCCAGAATTAGTGCTAGACATGCCGGTCGGCATGTCTAGTGCGAGGGGTGCAAGCAGTACCTTTTACTTGAATCTGCCAGTGACTAACATACAGTACAAATAGCTCTAACTGTACTATTCGCAAAAGATGCTTACTGCGCACATTCTGTTACCTACATGTGCACTCAAGTGCACATGTAGGTAACATATAAAGAGTACATGCACCATACATAGATTAATGCTCTATGTTACCTACATGTGCACTCAAGTGCACATGTAGGTAACATATAAAGAGTGCATGCACCATATATAGATTAATGCTCTATGTTACCTACGTGTGCACTGAAGTGCACACCTTGGTAACATCCCGCCGTAAACACAAAGGGCACATACTACAATAATTATAATAAGGGTTGTTTTCTTGGGGCAAAGGAAAGGATAAGTCAAGATTTAGTACTTACAATGACTCTGCAGACTGTATCAACGGCTGTCACAAAGTACAGATATATCTGCCTGTATTATATGTACAGACAGTTGTTATGTGCACTCTATGTCACCTACATGTGCACTCAAGTGTACACTCAGGTAACACATAGTACACACCCAGTTAACATCCTGCCGTAAACATAAAGGACACATCCTAGAGGCATAATAAAGGTCACTTCCTCGAGGTATACGTTAGGATGAGTAAACATGTGGTAAACCCAAAGTTGGCGTCCCGGAGGTCACACAAAGGACAAGGAATCATACAGGTCACATAGGGCACAAGAAGGAAACATAAAGGAAACATAAAGGCAATGACCATTTTCATAGGGGCCAAACTGCTAACAATCGTACTACCTAAAGCATACAAGTTCTTTTATACCAAGGGCATACTCGACTCACGTATGCGGTATCCACAAGCGAGTTATGCAGCGTACATGCTGTATCCATTCGTCAAATAGCAAAATTGATAACAAGCACGAAGCTACAAGGGACTACATTACTACCATTTGAGGCGTCAAATAAAATCGAATTTGGCCGTTTCATATATCGGACACAATATATGGACACATGTGGTACCCGGTAATACCATGAAATACCCATCACGTGGGTAAAGGGGGCGAAAACACAATCGAGAACCTGAAGCGCAAACGATAAAAGCACGGTATGGTGCAAGCAAAATTCTGTCAGTGCGCTGTAGCGCGAGGGAAGAAAATAGGGCGAGCACTTGACCTCACCTTTTGGGATACCGCACTAGTACTGAATCATTAAAAAAAAAGCCTGTTTGAACCAGTTCCCTTGTCTGCAACACTCTTGCTAAACGGGAGACTAAAATACCACGATGACGGCTCTATTGCGGAGATCGGCAAGGTGCGCACAGACAGAAATTTTGCCGCCTTTCTTCGCATTCTGCAAAGTGCTTTCTTGTTAGGATCACGCATAGCGGCCGATCCCGACGCTAGGGACACACAGGCACGATTTCGTCCCTCTAACTTTCGTCCTTATACTGCCCTTAACGCCTTAATTACAGCGTCAGTGAAAAGGCGCCTCACATAACATGACAATGGACTTGAAGAGCTGATTAGTGCCCTCCACTCCGCGCCCTCCAATTGAAAACACTACTGATTTCCAAATTAAACTACACAAACAGATCGCACAACCCAAATTAATCACCGAACGTCGTTTTCTTGACGCCACAACCCTGCAACACTCAGATGACAAAGGGCAGCGGCAGCACATTCAGAACAGCCGCTATCATACCACAGCGCAATGCAAGTGCGATAACGCTATTATGCCCGGCTCAAATAGATCGCACAACCCAAACTAATCACAGAATGTCGTTTTCTTGACAGCAAAGCACTGCAACACTTACATGACAAAGGGCAGCGGCAGCACATTCAGAACAGTCGCAAACTGACCATAGCGCCATGCGAGTGCGATAACGCAACTATGCCCGGCTTCACGAATAACATGGCCGCCTTGGTCACAAAACAATTGAAAACACTACTGAATTCCAAATTAAAACCACACAAAGATATCGCACAACCCAAACTGATCACAGAATATTGTTTTCTTGACGGCAAAACACTGCAACACTTACACAGCAAAGGGCAGCGGCAGCACATTCAGAACAGCCGCAAACACACCACAGCGCAATGCGAGTGCGGTGAAGCGTCGACGCCATGACGACGCGACTACGCCCGGCTCGCCCGGCTGCCCGGCATCACAAATCACGTGGCCACCTTGGTCACATGATTTGACGATGGTATCGCCACCTTGCGCAAGGTTGGACAGCGTTGATGGGTTGTTGAATATTGTAGAAGCCGCTAAAGGGGCTGACGCGCCGTGGCGTGGAGGTGGCACCTTGAGTCGTTTTCAAAACGTATTCACCCCTCGTTTTTAAGCTGCCTGGCTTCCAACGTTATGAAAACGTATTCACCCCTCGATTTTAAGCTATCTTGTTTGAAACGGCTTTGATGCGTCGATTTTGGTCAAAAATCCGTTTCAGACGTTGAATCCTTTAATAGGACGTTTTCAAGACTTTGTGTGCTACCTGGGATGAGCGATGAAATGAAAATTCTCAAGGAAGAAAAAAACCAAATAAATCAGGTGAATCCAACTCTACATGCGAGCACAAAAGAGCCATCTGAAATTCCGCACAGTAAGATGGACGAAGGGGATGACCCCCCTGCACTCAAACGCAAGGCCCAAGCCAGAAGTGATCAACAAGATAACATAGTGGTGGATAAAGCATTAGCCGATATTCAAAAGACCCTAATAGAGATACAAAAGTCGAATGAAAAACAGGGATGAATCAAATGGCTAAGCCAATAGCAGCAATTATGAGTAGATGAGACATTCTAGAGGCAAACCCGTCACCAGGTAATAGACTCCCCTCCGTTACATCAGCAGCCCCACAATCCTTACCCACTTCACAACCTCATATTTATATAAGATCAGCTTCTCTCCTACCTCTCGTCTCCCTCCCTATGTCGCACCCAAATGAGGCGCGCTAAAAATAGGTGCAGGATATGGCAGTGGAATTGTAGAAGTTACAAAAACAAAAAGTCAGGTTTGCAGCAGTATTTAAAAGACAAGGATACACCGGACATCATAATTCTGCAGGAAAGACACGGGATTGCAAAGCTAGCAGGATGCAGATCTTTTGGCTATGCCGAAGGGGAGACCAGGGCATTAACCACGCTGGTAAAAAGAAACATAACTTGCGTGCAACACAACACAGGCATAACGCACACTGACAATATTCTATTGGAAGTCATCCCACAAAAAAAAGACAGGACGTAGCTTATTTATTCTCAGCATTTATAGCAACCCCACGCTACATAAACAGAAATTCAAGAACCTATTCCAGAAAACACTCAGACTTGCTGGAGAAAATCCAGTAGTTATACGAGAAGATTTTAATGCCCCACATACCACGTGGGGATATTTAGACACCAGAGGACAAGGAGGGGACTTATGGAATGACTCGCAAGAATTAGGCCTCACGCTCGTCACAGACCCCGCCACTCCAACCAAAGTAGGCACGGCGCTAAACCGGGACACAACCCCAGAGCTAACCTTTACCAAGAATATTGAAAAGGCGACGAGGCACAACACACTGGACGATTTGGGCAGCGACCACCGCATATCAAAGTTACACGTCAGAGAAGGGCCGAATAGACCCAAGGAGCGACAGATCAAATTAATAGACTGGGAACTATTTCGTAGAACGCGAGAGACGACACAGCAACGATCAATCGCAGACGTAGAAGAATGGACTAAGGAGCTCAGTGATGACGTAAAAGCTGCCACAAAAATAGCACCAGCTGAATCTAACTTGGAGAAACGCGACAGCAGACTTCTCCACATGTTGGAAGCAAAGCAGTCGCTTCAGAATAGACTTAGCGGTCAGAAGCATAACAGAAAGTTAAGAAAGCGCATACACAAAACATAGACATAACAAAAAATAGAAGAACACGTCAAGCAATTTACCAAATAACAATGGGATGAGATATGTAATTCCATGGACGGACAATTAAGCACCGGCAAAACCTGGCACATGCTCCAGTTCCTGCTTCACCATGAGAATAACAAGAAAAATCACATGCAACCCATTCATAAGTTAATACACGCATATGAGGGCACAGAAGAGGAATTTCTCAAGGAATTAGAGCAGAAATACTTAACACAAGCACCCCCTTGCATCTATGCTAGCTACAACGGGAATATAAACGCAAAATTAGATGAGGAACTCACGGAGGCAGAAATCCATGCGGCCGTACAAAAGTTAGACACCAAATCAGCCCCAGGCCCGGAAGAAGGTATAACCAACAAGACCCTCAGGAACCTCGATGATGAATCGATAGCTAAACAGAATACATAAATGAGTGTTGCGTAAAGGGAGAAGTGCCAGCTCAATGGAAGAAAGCGACGATAACGCTCATTCCAAAATCTGGCAAGAAGCTTGAGATCGACAACCTTAGACCAATCTCCCTAACATCCTGCGTCGGAAAATTATTGGAACATGTAATTTTAAACAGATTACATAAATTCTTAGAGGATAATAACATATACCCAGATACAATGATAGGATTTCGCAAAATAACCCTTCGACACAAGATGCGACGCTTCAACTTAAGCATCAGATAACCGATTATAAAACGCACGCTAAAAAGGCCGTCTTGGGCCTTGATCTTAAGAAGGCTTTCGATAATGCCAACCTCCAACCATATTGGAAAACATCGAACAAATAGGACTAGGGCAGCGGACGTATAACTAAATCAAGAACTTCCTATGAGATTGGAAATCAGTCATCTCCGTCGGAGGGCTCACGTCGTCCGAGATCGACATAGGTGGGCGGCACACCGCAAGGCCGTTTAATGTCGTCTTGCTGGGACTCCCAGCTGTGCTGTTTAATATCGTCTTGAAGGGACTCCCTAAAAAGGAAATCACATAGAGTCCCCGAATCACACAATCTACGCGGACGATATTACTATCTGGACCTGTGATGGCAACGACGGATCAATAGAACAGCGACTCCAGACTGCAATTAACAAATTAGAGGAGCACCTCACAGGAACAGGCCTCACATGCTCCGCAGAGAAATCTGAACTTCTCTTGTAACGCCCCACACTTAGGGGCAGGCCTCCCAAAGGATACGACTGAAACCAGGCTCATGAGGAAATCAAGCTACACACCAAGAATGAGCTGAATATCCTAAATGCCAACCAGCTCAAGGTACTGGGTCTAGTAATCGAGAACAAAAGCACAAATGTCGAAACCATAAAGAAGTTAGGCACAAAGGTAACAAACGCCATGAGATTAATCAAATGAATTACTAACAAGCACCAGGATATGAAGGACGAATGTATCATACGGTTGATACAATCACTCGTAATCAGTCAGATCACATACATAGCAGCCTTCCACAATTGGTTTGCAGCTGAAAGGACTAAAATCAACAACCTGATCAAAAAAGGCATACAAACTAGCACTAGGGATTCCCATCAGTACGAGCGCGGATCTCTTGCTAAAGTTAGGACTCCACAACACACTGGACGAACACATAGAAGCACAAAAAACATCTCAGGCAGAACGACTAACTAAACCAAAACGGGACAGCATATAGTAAGCAAACTAGGAACGAAGTACCACAGTATATACGGGGAAAAGAGGACTATAACAATAGAAGTTCGTGACAAACTCCTAATACCAAATATACTCAAGAACATGCATCCAGGTTACCACGACGGTGGACGCAGGAGAAGAGCAGAGAAAATGATCCGAAGCTTTAAGTCAGACGACAAAGCAACCTTCGTAGACGCAGCTAAATACCCACACAGAAATAGCTACGTATCAGTAATTGTAGATAACACCCCAAAACCACTTACAAGCTTGTCAGTTAATACCAAACATTGCAAGACAGCAGACGAGGTCGCCATTGCACTAGCGCTGGTCTAGACAAATGCTCAGTACATCATTAGCGATTCTCAATCGGCATTAGAATTTATGCAAAAAGTAGGATTTCTCCTGATGCATGGCACATCATCAGAGTCAATGAAGCAAAATTCTCTAACGCAGAGAAGAACGGCAGGCAATTGCTCTGATTCTCAGGGCATACGACTCCAGGCATTCCCGCAATCAATCTCAACGAGGTAGCACACCGCGAAGTTTGAGGTCTTACTCGCCGAGCTGAGCAAAGAGTGACTTCCATCCGTCAGGAGAACGCGGAGGAGGAGATCTGGAGAGAAAAATATAGATTAACAAGATTTAGCGATATTACCAATTTCTATCAAAATCGGAGGCGAGTATTACCACCGCCTCACACTAAACTGAACAGAGCTGAGTCCGTTACTTGGAGGCGATTACAAAAAGAAACTTATACGAGTCCCGTGCAACTAAAAACGTTCTACCCCGATATATACGAGACCGATATGTGCAAGTTGTGCAAGTCTGTTAGAGCCACCCTTCAACACATGTTGTGGCGATGTGAAATATCCCAAGATAAAATGGCAGTCCCCCCGAAAAATCTAAGGGCGCAGTGGTCGGCTGTGCTGCTCAGCTCAGAACTCAAAGACCAACTTTGGGCCGTCCAGCGAGTCAAGGAGACCGCACGAGGGTGCCAGCTCCCAGTGGCCATCAAGGCGGCCCGAGGCCCGGGCCTCCCAATTGCCGGATTCCAAATAAAATTATCACATCATGCATCCCGCCCTGCGAAAATCGATGTCCAGCGAAGATGTTGCAAAACCACTGCTACAACCGGTGACGGGGGGTATGCAATGCTTTATTGATGGCTCAGACGTTTGTTTTTAGCTTGTTCTTTATTGAAAGGTATGCTGTTCTGTGTGTTGTTTGGGTGATTTCAATGACCATAGGAACTGTTCGCATCACTTGGCTGAGCGCTTCTAGCCTCAGCCTTACGGAGCTATGAGCCATTGCATTTTTTTGCTTGCTTAAGCGGGTATGGATCATTGCATTTCTTTGCTTGTTTACGGCGGTATGATCCATTGTTGATGATGATAGATGGTTGTTTTGAGTTTGTTATTTATTGAAACTTATGCTCTTCTGTACGTGGCGTGCGTGATTGCAATGAATGCACGGACTGTTCCCTTCACTTTGCTGAGTGCTTGTGGTCTCTGCATTACGAGGGGGATGACCCAATGTATTTTCGCTTGCTTAGAGGGGTATGAGCCATTGTTGATTACGATAATTTTTTTTTCACCGACGAGCACGAGAAATACCGACCACCGAGAGGCTAACAGCTTCACTAGAAAATAAACACTGAGAAAAATTCGAGTGCATAGCTGTCATCGCCAACCCTGTCAAAGGGCGCTTCGACAGGTCTGGCCATATAAAGGTGACAAGCGTAGTGCATGCGATTCACGATAGCAATCGTGTCTGCTAAGTATTACAGCGCTATGTGCCGCTGAAAGCTTAGAATGCTCATCAAACGCCATTTGCCTCTCCTCATCGGCGGCAGGCTCCCAGCTGAAGAGTCGACGTCAATCGCACAAGGGCGTGCGTATACGTGGCAGTGCTCCGATGTAACACTGACACGTGACTTCGAGAATTATTCAAGGCAACATCGGTAGCTTGTTTGAACTGTTGCTTCGACAGGTCAGTTGAAGTTTAAGAAAATAATGATACCTGCAAACTCAGTGTCTGCGTGGTTGTCTTTTATATTCGTATCGTAGCGAGAGAGACGTACTTGCGTTTCGTCTGCTTGTTGCCATGCTTGCGCGCAGAGAACAAGAGAGAGAGAGAATGAAGAGGAAAGGCAGGGAGGTTAACCAGATATGAGTCTCCGGTTTGCTACCCTACACTGGGGATGGGGGATAGGGGTTAGAAAGATGACAGAGAGGAAAACGCAAAAAAAAGAAACGAACGCGCACACATGGAGACACACACACAAGAGAACAAAACTACGTCATTTCCTACCATCTTCCAGAGCTGCGATCATGCTCTTTCATTCTTTCGCGTCTGCCTCAGAGCTCGTAACCTTGGCACTCACTTATACCGCTAATTTATTTATTTATTTATTATTTATTCAGTACCTGCATCACCAATAAGCTATTACAGCAGGAGGCAGGGCTCCTTTCCGTCTCGATCCAGGCTGAGCCACTACACTCCGGATGTGGATCCCCGCTTCCCCATATGCGGCGAGGAACGGCCAACCTTGCACCACATGGTGTGGCAATGTTCTGCGTTGTACCACTCGCCTTTCAACAGGCAAAAAGACTGGGAAGAAGCCGTCAAGAGCAACGACCTTCAAGTCCAGCTTCGGGCTGTCCAAAGGGCCTGCGACATGGCTGAAGATCACGGTCTTCCGCAAACGGCGCCGGGGCGGCCCGCGACTTCGTCAACGTGGTCGCTTAGCACAAAATAATGTTTCTTGGCCCTCTGTCTGTCTGTTGTAAAATAAATGGCCGCATTATCGAGTAATTTCGATCAAACGTTTGAATTGTGCTAATTGTCAAGGGCAAGTTCTTAAAATTTGGTGGAGCTAAAAAAAACACCTTGTATATATGTCCATCATGAGAGCATATGAGCGGTCGTTTGACCCTCGCTTTACCGTAATGCCTCCTAAAAATGTCGTAATGCCTCCTTCCATCGTTTTCATATCTTTTCGTATCAATTTAGTGGGAATTCATCCTGTGTCTTGTTATCGTATAACGCATCACGTTTACTTAATTATGACAGCATAAACACTGGAGTACAACCTGTCGTCTCACTATGGCGGTGTGAGGCTGTGAGACGGTTGGTTGAGGCTAAGACGATTAGGCCACCGCAAATAATTTCGCCATGGTGCTAAAAAAAATAATTAGTTGCTGTATATAAACAAAACATAAAGTGAAGAATCAGGAATCAGAAGAATGTACATGGTGTTTTGGAGAATTCGTTCGATTTACCTGAAACATTGCAAAAAGGAGATCAGTCGGATAGTTCCTTCACATTGCTTTCAGCACAGAAAGAGACATCTTAGAGGCACACTACTCCAGCTAGTAATGTTGGAAATAAGACGAACTACCTTTTTTAACAAGCAAATCACACGACCAATCATAACGTGGGAATTGAAGCCTGTCCTACGCAGAGTTCATAACCGCTTCCAGCAATTGCAATAGGCTGTACGTTATTAGTGCAGATACCTTCCCTGACGTGTGCGAGGCAACACTGAGATACAGAAAGGCGGGTGCGCTTGTCGCTTATAATCATGACGTATTTTTGGGAATTACAATTTTGATAGGCCGTATGTAACAATGCCGGTTTCAATTTATGTCTTTGAACCATGAACGCTACCGTTCTGGGTGTGCTTTTGAGTATCGATGGATTTGAAAATGTGTGTTTCCGATTCCTTGTCTTCCATCCCTCATCATCTCACCTGGAGTAGCGTCGACAAGCCTGACACATATGGCAGCCTCTCCAAAAACCCGTAATAATATTACCTATTTCCAGCCCTTCATTGACCTGTATACAGCATATGTACCTTTTTTATTGGAGAGCTGTTGGAACATCGCTGCTGTGTACTGCTTCTTGGATTTTCTACGAAAGAATTGACCTTTATGATATGAGTCTGCAGAGCTTATGTAAGTGCCAGCTTTGCTCAGCTTGGCCAGGAAGGTATCCGCTGATGTTTGCCACATTATTTGTGAGGTTATATCACGATGTTCAGCGTTGCATCGGTCTTTTACGAAAATGTATGTATCAACGTGGTGCCTCAGAGTGCGCCATTGGCAGCCTTCACCAGGCATAGTGAAAGAGAAGTGGCGTAGTACTTGTCTCCGAAGCGAGGCACCACGCCCGGAAATATGAAGAGGAGAAAATAAAAGGAAAGGATACGAAGGAGCTGATAAAGAGGTCGTAAAAGTGGAGCGTGCACCGCATGCATACCATCACACAGCTTCCATGGTGCATCGGAACAGGGGCACACATTTGCCGCTCGTAAGTGCTTGAACCAAGTAGTTGTAGCTGAAAGCTGGACATTCGTTACATTCGCAGCGCCTTCGGGAAAAAGAAACATTTGGGGAACGCAAAAAAAAAACAACAAATAAAGGACTAATGTACAGGACTAGCGCCAGTCTACAACAAATCTTACGACATGAAAATTACTGACATCGGTAACACGGGAACAGAGAGAACGGCTCTGTCATTGCGCACCAGCTCCACCATTCTACACTGTGCGTAGCACGTGGTCAGGCAGTCAAATTCTTTCTTGGTCAATGCGATCGATTGGCGACTCACGCATTTATCGCCGCCTTCTTTTCATAGGGCGAACATTGTGAATACATCTCCATTGTTCTTATTTGTTCTTCAGTTGGACACGTATGCAGTCAAGAAAGGCGCGCATTCGCATCTTCCTTCCAGCGTGATCTCCAAGATGGTCCGAACTAGCTACCTTGTTGTCCAGTCGTTCTTTTGTCTCTCCTCAAGAGTATTTTCCTCCAACGAACGCTGGAAATGACACGAATGTCTGGCTCGACCCAAGCTCTTCTTTTTTTTTTTGAGTTTAGCAGTGTTTGGTTTCCTCTACGACATATTTACGCGGCCACGAGAACGAAAACATATGCCACGTGTTCATCGTGAGTCCCAAACTGACGACATATAAGGGCTCGAACACGGACCAACATTACCTTACCTGCGTCGTCTTTTTTCCAACTGCCAAGATAGTGGCCACACTGCATTCAGTATTTCTGAAAATTAATAATTCTGGCAGCAATGTATGCGTATTTTCCTTATTACTAAAAAAACGAAAAAAAAACCGATTGCAATTGAATAAAAGGGAGTAGCCATACTCAACATACGGCGCTGAAGACTTATCTTATTTTCACAAAGAAGGAATATATACGACTTGGTATAGGGTTTTTTACGTCTTCCGCCCGATGGCGTGCATATCGGAGCAGAGCCAAAGGTGTCGAGCGCCTCTAGTTGCCACAGGAACAGAGCTCTTCGAACAGGATGCTTGACCATCTGACGTCGGCCAAAGCAACGAAAGGCGACTTCGCTACGCCAAACCGACGCCTCGTGAAGGATACTGCTAGGACCGATGTATAAAGCCACTGGAATATAAGCAGACCCGGGTGTGGGAGGGTGGGGGG
The DNA here is from genome assembly GCF_038994185.2 of Dermacentor albipictus. Taxonomy (NCBI): domain Eukaryota; kingdom Metazoa; phylum Arthropoda; class Arachnida; order Ixodida; family Ixodidae; genus Dermacentor; species Dermacentor albipictus. The sequence goes on from NC_091822.1 coordinate 88,246,047, forward strand.
GGGGGGGAGGTTAAGGCGCGTGGGTATCGTGACGGCAGTTTACAATTTTAAGCGGGTGCTTCATCGAAGAAAAGGCCCCACCGCTCAGTCCCTGTCCTTGGAATTATTGAGTGGTTTTCTTTAGGGCTACATTCATCATTGTACGAACAGGTGTACACAGGAATGGTTTTGCTCCCTTGCTTCCTTTGGCGGAGCCACACGCTTGTATGTTCTGAAGAAATACATCACTCCTCCTCGCCCTCCTCCCATTTCAGCAACTACTCCATTACTCATATTTGCGAGTGTCCCCGCTCTATTTGACTTCGTTCACTTTCGCGTGACGTGCGCCGGTGACGGCCGAGGGTCAGAGCCGTATAAATATTGTGGCATGGAAAAGGCGGCTTCATCGAACACTAGCTCCCAGGCTCCCGGGTCCTGATAAATTGTTGCATATTTTCATCTTTGACAGGAAAAGCCACTGCAGTTTCAAGTCAAAATGCTGGGAGAAAAAAAATCTAAGCGAAAGGTGCCCTGTATTCGTTTCAAATTATTTTTTTTTATTTCTTTGCATTGCTCTTAATAATATAGCTGATATCGGGAATGTCTTGTGAATTGAAAATGTGTGGTATCCCTTGTACTATAGATAAGAAAGTAGACGTTGTGACGCTATGTAAGAGCAAGAAAGAAAGAAAAAAGTAAGAATGAATCACACGCTTTCTTGCGCATTTGAGTCTCTGTGCCACCTCTATAAGACGATTGAAATACAAGTCGCAGGATATAAAGCAGAGCCGTGGGGAAATCTGATGGGTTCCGATACTTGGGACTCGAAAAGGAGGCTATTTTAGACGAGAAAGCTACCTATTTTGTGTAGCTGTGGGAATTCTACGGCCTCCTCAGTAGCGTTAGCGTCATTGCGAGTGCTGGAGAACCAGAAGCCATAAGTGAACAAGATCGTACAACCTCTGTCAATTGCCGGCGTTTCGCCCCTTCCTTAACTTTTGGAGTAACGCGGAACTGCTGAGCTTCGGATGATCTTTGGCACAATCCAAAACAGGTGGCTGATGTGAAACTGTTCCTGCCGCAAGCCCAGCCAAAATAGCACAGGCAAGCAACCTCTACTTTATCTGCCTTAGTCCAGCTGCTTCCTGCCTAGCTTCTAGATTATCTTTGTGCTATCGCAGGAATGTTTGCTGAACTTTCTTTTTTTCTAAATTATGGGGTTTTACGTGCCAAAACCACTTTCTGATTATGAGGCACGCCGTAGTGGAGGACTCCGGAAATTTAGACTACCTGGGGATCTTTAACGTGCACCTAAATCTAAGTACACGGGTGTTTTCGCATTTCGCCCCCATCGAAATGCGGCAGCCGTGGCCGGGATACGATCCCGCGACCTCGTGCTCAGCAGCCAAACACCATAGCCACTGAGCAACCACGGCGGGTATTTGCTGAACTAGACGCCTTGAAATGCAGCACTCGGACACGACAGTTTCCCACATGTATTTAGGCTATTTTAACGTTCAACGAACAAGCATGGTACGCATACAGCATGCTCTATTTACCAATTATGGAGTTGTTATCTCAAACGAAAACTGATAACCTAACGTAACGATCATGCCATTGTCATAAAGACGACCACCTGTAGCTCTCAGTATTCTAGTTTTGCTCATGCGTCTAAAGGTGCACCGGAAGGAATAGTGTAGGCGCTGATGAGAATTCTTCCTACATGCATGTGACCATCTGAATGGAAGGGCTGAGCGTGTTCGGCTGCTGAGCACGAGGTGGCGGGATCGAATCCCGGCCAAGGCGGCCGCATTTCAGTGGGGCTGAAATGCGAATACACCGGTGTACTTAGAATTAGGAGCACTTTAAAGAACCCCTGGTGGTCGAAATTTCTGGTGTCCTCAACTACGGTGTGCCTCATAATCAGAAAGTGGTTTGGCACGTAAAACCGCATAATTGATTGAAGTGCTGAGCGAGATTGTATTTCATCATAGGCGCAAACGCGACGATATGTAACCATGCTGTGCATGATACTTAGACGTGCTCTTGTACACTAGCTGGCGGTCCAATGTATTGATTGTTATCTATTACTGCGCGCCTAGAGACGCTACAAGGAGTATCGCCAGGGGACGCTGCTACCTTGTCTCTAAAACTTCTGGACTGCAAACATAAAAATACATAAACGGGTATTTACGCATACTAGCTTTTTCTTTTCCTTTCGGTAACTTGTAGAATTGGAGATAATTCTTTTTGAAATTGCACTACAAATCTCTCACTGTTAAGATACCTTTGTTAGCAGTACGGCGCAAAAAATATTGTTAAATCGTTTGCCTTCAGACTAGATATCAAACTACAGACATTGAGAAAAGAAAGCCATGAAATTTATGGGACAAAGCGTGCACAGAGCACGCTCTTATAGAAAGCTGACGTATACTGTTCGAACTCTCAACCCCGTTTCACAGACTATCAGCCATTAGAATCGGCGAGCGAACAGCACTTTCCCAGGCGGCGCCCATGAGACTTGCCTCGAGCGTGAATGGCTTGTTCACCCGAGGCGACCCTAAATATCGAAGGGCAACCGGCCACAGATCACAATGGATAATAGACTCGACTATCTCGGCACACTCTGCGACGATATGTGCGCGCTTAATTCAAAGTGTAACCCGTCTCCACTCGCCTCGGCAAACGGCCGCTAGCGCGTACACACGCCTCTCTTGTTTTCGTGGCGTCATGGCCAGATTGCGGCTTGCGAAGCCCACCAAGGTTACACGCCGCGCCGTTCGGAGCTATAATATAGCAATTCGTACCGCGCTTCCTTCCTTGCAACAATGTTATTGGCCCTGGCATCTCGGCCATTGTACTCCGCATGCCGCTTCCATACGGATGCGTCATTCTGCAAAGCACGCTTTGCGCGCAGCCTTAGGGAGTCGGCAGTGGGAATTGCACGTACTTGTGTACGCTCGCACCCCGCCGCTGCAGTGCGTGTAGCATGCATGGCGTGTCTTAATCGGCAAAGATCCATCGCGAAGTCGCGTTCTCTTTTTCTCGCTCGCCCTGGGAGGTCCAGCACGTGTGTGTGATGCCAGCTACATCGACGACATACAAGAGTGGGTGGAACTGCACTTGTTATTCAATTCGCATGAAAGATCAGCTAAGGAATGGTTTTGTTGGCGCTGAGTCCTTGCGTATGCTTGGAGAGACTACTGCCGCCTGCGACATGACTGTGGTGCGGCGCGCTCTCTAAATAGAATATGCCTCTTTGCTGCCAAAGCAGATAAGGTCGCCTTTGTTTTTTTATGCGACCTCGCTTGGTGGAACAGACGAACAAAACCAAGAACCGGTGATTGCTTTGCCGAAAGAGGCGAGTGGATTCTTTTCAATCAAAACCATGCACTGTTCCAAGGACTCCAGCTGTGCCTTTGCATTTCTTTATTGTTGAAGCACTACTTGTCGTCTCGTTTAATGGATTTTGTGAGACTGAAATTGGGAGGAAAAAAACGCAATTCACAGCAATTGCTAACCTTTGCCAAACGAATAGAAATCAATGCCAGCATTTCTAAAGTTGCTTTTCTTTAAAAACACAAAGGATGCATCCCCCTCCCCTACTTCCCTAAATCTGTGTTCGTTAAATTAAAGGTAAAGTGCAACCACGATTCGCGAACTCGAGTTTAGGACGATTCAAGATAATTCACTTTTGATCGAGCACCTTTGTTGCACGAAAACTAAGTCCAGTGCTCAGTTTGTTTGCCCGAGCGCAATATAAGTGGTCCACAAAAATTGAACAAGCCCCCGTCGTTTCAGCGAGTGACATTCTTTCGTCCACAACTATTCATCACTTCAAGCCTCCACTTCCGCGTGAACTTCTTCTTTGCTTAATTTAGTCCCATATGACTGTGTCATTACTACTGGAAAGAAGTTATCAAACCGGCAACTGTAATATGTTGCTTCAAGCCTGGCAAGCATGGACCACAAATGCACCACTAGAACTCTGCCTACTCCTACGCGGATGAAACGTCTGTTCGCCATGTGTCGAACTACATCGCAGACGGAAGCCACCACAGAGGCGTCTCGTTCTTCTTAATAACAGGATGGTCGTGTTTCAGGAAAATATACTTACTGCGCACAAGGACAATTACTCCCTCGAAGAGCTACATAAAACCACAAGAAGAACGGCAGTATATTCTGTACGTTTTATTTTATTTGCACTGTCCCTTATAGATATCTCACCAAATATGGACCAACTGGCTCGCCACAAAGGTGTTAAATGTGCGTTCTTCTGGAAACGCCACATGGTGTGCGCTGCTCAGAAACTCTGCGCTCTTCGAGAAAAACGCTATAACGAAAGCTGAAGATCCTCGTCCTACTACGCGCACAACTCGTTATTTTTGATTGTCGTAATGAACACGATATGGAAGAAAAACAAGAAATGAGTAATGATAACTTCCAAACAACGCCTACATTTCTGCTGCCGAACAAGATCACTGCAAAAAAGAAAAGTGCTCGACTACTCCCTCTTATTTATTGAAGTACGACCCGGGAACCTGAAGGTGCTACCTTAAGCATTCGTGGTGACCTGTATTCCTTCGCACCTGATGCAATTATTACTTTGCACTTTCCAAAGAATGGTGCGTAGTGTGTAGAAAAGTGCGGCCCGTTGTCGGCTAAGATTCCAGATTACACGCGACTCGGTCGTACTAGGCCAAAAGCTCCTGCAATGTGAGTAGGCACAAATCGCTCGAGCTCCCACTTCTGTTGGACGCAGCAGGGCTTCGTACACATAGGCCGCTGTGTATTTGCCCCTTCAATGTGCCCACCAGTCAAAATGAACTCAAAAGTTCACATGAACGCCTAACATTCTAAGTCGTAGTTTTAAGAATCGCCAATGATTACCGACAGATAACAGTTGGGCATGTAACAAAGATGGTCAAAGGATAGAAAAAATAAAAACAAACGAACAAAAAAAGGAAATCACATTTGCTTGGCAGCATATACCTTATGTAATACCCAGCCGTTGTTTACATAACCTGAACGACGTAAAAAGCATTAGTGATTGCTGTCCCATTCACACGTGACAATAAAACGACCCAAAATATCACAGTTTATAATTGCGCCAAAGAACGCTTCTCGCCAGAGCTCAAAATTCTAAATACTGCCAGCGACCACCTTCGTGGTACGACCCGAATTATTTGGGTGCCCGAGCACTTCTCTCTTGCCGGCAATTAGGCGGCTCACAACGTAGCTCGAGCACTTACTCGCCGAGCAAGTAAGCCTGCCCAGCGGGGAACAAGAAGAGGCTGCATGGTTAAGTACAAAGAAATCGCCCAATCACTCTCCGCGTGGAAGGGCCCGCTACCCGCCAGCTCATGCCGAGCTAACCAACAAACAAGTGGTGGCCTGGCGCCTCCTGAATACAAACATGTATCAGAACCCGGAGGCCTGCAGGAGGTTCTGTCCAGGGCAATCCGACGATCAATGCAAGTTACGCAAGAGTAGAGCGGATCTGCCGTTTCCGCCACGTATCCTATGGGGATGCCCCAAGGCGGCTCCCTTCGAGGGCCGCAAAATTCAAGGCGGCAATCAGTGGGAGACCATGCTGCTGAAGGTGGTGTCAGTCAAAGCTGATTCTCTCTCTGTCTCTCGCTCATATAGGCATAGTTAGCTTTCGGATAGGCATCCGGTTGCGCTGGAGACGTATATTCAAGTTCATGTTTATTCATGAACGATGTCAGTTTTACAAAGAATTGTATACAAACTAACTACTACACAGGGTGCCATAATACTAGACACTGTCAGGGGGACTCCCATAGATGAAAAAAAAAATGAAAATATCATTAGCCAGTCTGTCGCCTTTCAAGTTAGCACAGAACAGTGTGGCTTTGGGGCATCCATTAGTGCAGGGGGATCGGAGATTTCTGATAGCAGCGGTAGTTATTGTTCGCCCTTGAAGGTTTAATATAAGCAGAAAAATTCATCCACGCATACGGCAATTAATTAACCGGCAACTACGTTTGAAGACAGAGGTTAAGAACCCATTTTCCTTGAATTCTTAGCCTTTAAGTTATCCCTTGAGCGTCGCAAAATCAATGTCGATTCTGTTACCCAAGGCGCCGAGGTAGGAAAAAAAAGCAGTCTGCTCTGAACCACTCATGCAGGCAGCTTAACATAATCGCTAGACATTCAGAATCTCCGAAGTAGCATGAACCGCGTAGCACGCGCATTTAGTTGCCTTATAGCGAATAATTTCTTCGCACGAGCAGCGTGCCACTCACAAAGAAAAAAAGTGCAAGAGAAAGAAGTCATTCTCCTTTCAGGTACACACACACCCCAAATGGGTATACGTGCCGCGGCGAAGAACTACACAGGAGCAGGCTGCCGGCGCCAGCGAGATAAACCTCGTCGAAATTTATGCAAGAGGAGCACCGCGATCGTTCTGCGCGAAAGAAAAGGATAAATGCGACGGCGACCGACGTCCTCGCGGAGCAGCGTGGCAGCTACTTCTTATTTTTGTCGCCCCGCACACATATCTCATTTGTCTCCTAAGCACACTTTCATCCTCTCTCATTCCCCCCATCCCTTCTGGCGACGTCCCGCATTTGTTTCGTTCCCCGCCTTTTCTTTGTTCTTTTTTTCTAAAGACGTTCCTGACTTGTTTTGTGTCGCCAACGCTCGAGGGCGCTTGCGTTGCCAAGGCTGGCAGCGCTGGCCCCAGACTCTGAGGGAAGGGAACGGCGAAGGCGCGAAGCGGACGTTCCCGCACGTCCTGTTCGAGCCACACTGCATCGATGCGCCCCGGGGAGGACGGCGAAGTGACGCTTCATCGCACGGCCGGAATTTGGAACGACTCGGCTCACCGCTAGGGATGGACGAGATGGTAGAGTGTAGCCGCAGGCAGTGCGCAGATTACAATCAAATGCTGCTGGAAAACGGAAACTGAAGTTTTCGTTTTGTTCTGCGTACGCGTACATTCTCGGCTCCCTCGGCGATACGTTGGTGCGCGCCAAGCTGCATTATATTGCTAAGTTGGTGGTTTTCGATGGCGTTGAGCTGCGTGGCTAAGCGAGAGGGTAATCGCGGTTGGCACCTCGAAGGCCAACTGGCGTCTAAATGACGGCTGAAAAAACAAAGAGGGAAAGAAGCGTATGCGGCGAAGCAAGTCGCGACAGTCGGGTAGCTATCGACGGTATAGTCAGTCCTTGGAGCGGGATCATGTTGTTGAGCTCTAGAATTGGAATTGAGGAACTGTCGATGCGTCTCTACCGTTTGCGAAGGTAATCGCCAGTTCTTCGTTGACGTCTATGCGAGAACGGCGTGAGATTGTAACTTTGTGTACGTCGCCGAGAGAGCTTAGATAGTAGCGCTTTCCGTGCTAAGGTGCAAGAAACATGACATTTGTGATTCCGCTACACTACTTATTTTTTTTTTTCGTTTTCGAGCCTACGGGAAACAATAAGAGAAACAGAGTTTAATGGTAAAAAAAAGAATGACGGGGGGTCATATCCGTCCTGTGTGCAGCATGTAACCACCTCTCTCCCTAAAACGCTTCAACGAATTGATGGCGTTTCTTCTCTTTGCTTGCTTACTATAATCAGTGAATATGTTGTGATGGTAGCGGCTTATGCCTTTAAAACTAGCGTGCTCGTGTTCCAAGTCCAAGGTCTCCGAACAATATTTGGCGAGACAAATAACGGCAGTAGGCACACGCAGAAACCCAAAGTGACATTGTGAGTAAATTCAAAGAAAACGAATGTCATACAATGACAAAATTGACGGTCACTGTAGGATTCGCCAAAGAGGGTGAAGGCGAAAGCCTGCGCGCTCAACACATTCATTAAGTTACTTGAAATTCTTGTTCGAATGTGTTGTTACTTCTTATTGCTTGTTTTCTCTTATCAAAGGTCGTGGATTTGAGTGCCTTAGTTGACGCTAACATAATTAACTTCGCTTTAGTTAGCACCAAAGGTCGTGCATTCGACCCCCACCGAAGGTGTGGGTTCGAACGCCTGAATTTACTCTATATTATTCACCAGTGCCTTTCTTTCTGGCATGCTGAGCAGCATCGGAGCCATCTGTGGAAGAAGACGACGACGAACACGCGAGCAGTGGCACGAGCGCGTGTCTGCGCGAAGCGAGCTCACATGACTTTCTGTACCGCACGCTGCGTTTTCCAGACCATTGGGGGTATTCGACACTTAAGGCTTACGCCTAAATAAAACATAGCGAAGTAATTTTAGGCAGCGTATAATATCTGCCAGCACAGCAGCCGTTATTTGCGTACGTGCGCGCGTGCGCGCGCGTGTGTGTGTGTGTGTGTGCGTGTGTGTGCGTGTGCGTGTGTGTGCGTGCGTGCGTGCGTGCGTAAAGGGCTCATAAAGTTTTACTTAGAACGCTGAAGCTCTCGTGGCGTTCAAAAAAACCTTCTAGCAATCGACGTGTAAACAGAAAAAAATCAAAGGCAGCTCCAGTTGACATATACGTGCAAGTGCGTAGCCGTTTATTCTTGTGAGGTCCAGTGACATAAGCTGGCGTGACATACCGAGTTGCATATACCGAGAGGCATACTGAGTGTCAAATACCTAAGGCCTGGTAGTGACTTTAGCGGCAGATACTCAGCTGTGTCAGTCACATATACCCAGTAGCTCCAGTGTGACATATGCAGTGACACATAACCAGTGACCCAAGGGGCCCTTACCAAGTGGCAATTGCCCTGGTTGGCAGCAAAGAGGTTCATTCCAGAGTGGCACATACCTATATGTGGCCCATACCACGGGAAGGGACCACGCTTTCAAACAGCACTATCATCGGGATCGGCATCTGAAAATTGCGATTTCAGATGCCTTCCTGATTTCCTTCGTCAGAGCTAATATATATGAAAATATACGGTGTCGAGGATTGTCTTGCCTACATTAATAGCTAAGGAACGTCGCTGCTGCCAATGTCTCGAGAACATTTACTCGATTTTGTCAGTGCACGCAAGCAGCCTATTCAACAATCACGCACGCTCCTAACTCATGCAATAGAGTACGTAAAGCCAATCATTTCCTCCTGGACATTGGACAGTCCCAAGAAAACATGGGCGCACAGGTTACACCCAAGTACACCAGGGCTCCCCCATCCTCCGCTCCCAGGACGGACTCCACCCTAATTATTCTGGCAGCGCAGTCGTTTCATAGAACCTGAAGTCCACAAACAGCAACATATTTAATGTCACGAACCTACAGCACAATACAGAACGCCTTCCCAAGACGCCGAACCCGACACGCAAGGACCATACCACGGTAGATGCACCACACGTGCCGTCAAAGACCCTGACGGAGACAGGTCCTCTTGTCTAAACGTTGGCTCCAGCAACGTTCATTATTTGACCACTGCTAGCCACTTCTGCTTCGTTATTTGTCAAATTTGTAATTAAGAATGTAAAACTCTGAACAATCAAGTCCAATCTGCTATGACGCAACTACGTCGCTCGGATGAAAACGTATATTGAGCTCTTACCTAATGATGGCTACTTTGCTATCAGTTTTCAACAATATCAAGATAGGCGTTCTAGGCACTCTCAGAACCTCATAGCTGTTTCGACACTTTTTCAGTTCAAACAACTTGCTTACGTTTCCTGAATGACTAACTTTTTAGAAATCGCTCGTGGAAAAGGTCATCAATATGCTTTCGTCGCGAAGCAGCACAAACGTTTAAATTAATTATATCAAGGCAATTCACTAAGTTACCTATGTGGCTGTTGAGTTTAGGGAATACATGTGGGCGCATGCTTATCGTCGGGAGCATTCCTCTATCAGGAAAGGTTGGCTGCAAAAGTGGTCTAGCGTACTCTACCACAGGTAAATTAAACGAATAAAAAAAGAGTAATGCATGTATAAGAGAATGTAGCCTGCAGAAGTGTACCGAGATATCCATCCACCTGCAGGAATTCAACGATGAAATATTCCCAGATAAATCTTCGTGTGTCCGCTATAGAAGCAGGTGACATTAGCAAATCAAAACAAGGTGATACATTTTCGTATTAAACGTTCGAGAGACTTATGAGTGCGTTTTATGACTATACAGATTTCACGCGCATATTTGTGCAAGCTGCCGTGGCAAACGCATCACTTTTCCGCCGGGCGACTTGTCTTCAATCGTCCCTCAAAGATGCCTTCGTTAGCTTTGAATAACTCAAATGCCGATAATTGGATGCACCAGCATAAGAGCAGCAAGGTATTTTTCCATGCTTTCCGTGAGCCGCGGCAGTCATTAGGCGCCAACGCATGTCGGCAAACTCACCATCATTTATTACAGGAGAGCGCCAGCAATGTTTAACTTTCTCCGCTACGGTCTCCCGCCTGTCTTTGACTATCTTTATTCTTACTTCTTCTTTTCTTTTGCAATTGTTTGTTTAGTTGAAAGCAGCTGAACGCTGGCAAGGGAGTTGGTGTTCAAGAGTGTTGTGAGCCTTATAGAGGCGTTTGTCTTACAACTTTCCATAATTGCACCTCTCTGAATGCTTTCCGCTCGGCACCCGAGCATCATTACGTGAGGAATTCGCCGCTGAGGCACCGGCATCGCCCTGAAGGTCGTGATTACAAAGAGGGTTCCCTGCTTGTAGTACAGGCACGAATTTGTTCGCGTATGTGCTTTATTTTTTTTTTTCAATAGGGCACCTCTCACGTATCTGTTGGCCTAGTTCTTTGAACCCTGGGAGGCGCTGTACTTTGGCCTTGCAAATGAGCAGATAGCCAGGAAAGAACGAGAAGTTATTGGTGAGGCGTCTACGTAAAATAGTCTAAACTATGGAAAGCCGCAATACAGCTTCTGCCCAGCTCAGAAGCTAGTGCATGTCTTTACCCACCGTGCGAGCTTAGTGGATATGGCGTTGTGCTGCTAAGTAAGAGGCCGCAGACACGAATCCAAGCTACGGAGGCCGCATTTCGAAAGGGGCAAAGTGCAATGACCATGGAACTGTCTATTGAGGGATCGGTAAAGAACCACAGGCAATAAAAAATTGATCCGCAGTCCTGCACTATGGTGCACGTCATAAGCAGAGCATGGTTCGGCACTAAAACTCCAGAATTTCATTTCAATCCTATTTTGCATCCCTATACGCACTTTACAAGCTTCCATAAGCTGAAGTTTGCTCTCCCTGGTATCATGTCAGTATTACTTTAAGTACTTTAATTTAAAAATATCAATTACTGCAGAAACCATTGAAAACGATGTCAATGTTAGTGATAGCCTGCTTGTTTGACCTGCTGCGCAAGCCCCATGCCATCCATGAATCCCGAATCGTTATGGACACATCAGCAGAAACACGAAGTGACACTCTTACTGCCAGCCACAATGCCAAGCGATACCTCGATATGTTATGTAAAATGTTTTATTCCCAACGGCCCACTTGAATCAACGTAGCAAACTCGCACTATCCCTGGTATCAAGCGGCCGTGTTCGAAGCACATGCCTCTGTTACGGATGGGGCACTACAGATATAAAAACAAATTCCAGCAGAACCCATCTTCGGACGAATGTTGACGTTAATGCGTTAGCATTGACGCCGTGTAGTGGCATACCATACTGCCAATGTCAAAACATGTACCACAGCTGCGCTCCACCTCCCAATTCCCACTGCAGACGCTGCGCCATCAAGAAGGTTGCCACGAAGTCCGTGTGTGGTACGGGTTTGGTTCGGCCGAGTAACGGAGAAATTTGATGGGATGTTTATTTTTTAATAGAAGAGTGGAACATGGGGTGTGGCACATAGCCAGTTACCGTAGCAGGCATCAAAGAGGTTCAGTGAAGAGCCGCATATAGTGGCTCTTGAATAGTGGCAATACCCAGTAACAAAAGTTTTTCTCAAACTTCGCCGACGAACGGCATAGACCAAGTGGCACATACCCGTGGTCCAAGTTGACATCAAACAGGTTTTTTGAACAGGGGCAGACACCTAGTGCCACATACCCATTGACATACATACCCGATTTGACAAATGTAACAGCGCAAACACATGCAACCACAAAGGAAGAAGGACGAGACACAGTACTTGTGTCTCGTCTTTGTTCCTTTGTGGTTGCATGTGTTAGCGCTGTTACATGTGTCGAATCAAGTATGCATCAACTCACCCAGAAAAAAGTTTTAATGAGCGCTATACCCAATGACCCGAAGATGTTCACTAAAGAGTGGCTTATACCCAGGGCCACATACCGAGGGACCCAAGATGTTCCGACAGTTGGTTTTGAGCCTTCTTCCCTCTACACAGCAGCTCTATGCGCTAGCCATTAGACCGTGGAATAGCCAGTGACCCAAGTTTTAATTTTTTAACATTCTTACGGTACTTCACGCACTTTTCGAAGGCTATGTTTGTGTGTTAATACACACGTGCACACATACAAATGTGTCTAACCGTTTTCCAGCCTACCTGGGTCACTCAGTATTCAGTCGTGGAATCGGTTGCACATCGAGCAGCTGTACTGATGTAACAGGGTTTGAAACAAACCATCGAACTAAATTGGGTCACTGAGTATGTGGAAATGTGTACATAACGTGCCGCTCCAACGAACCTCTTTAACGCCGACATGGGTCCCTGTAGGCGCGAAACTGGGCAGGTACCGCTGCTGGAAGAAACTCTGACGCCGACTTGAAGGCATGTGCCACTCGGTCTGTGCTGGTTTCCAGTGAACCTCTTTGATGTTAACTTGGGTCACCAAGTAAGTGCGAAAAGGCGTGTGCCTCGCTTCAATGAACGTCTTTGACACCAACTTGGCTAACTAGGCTTGTGTTACTCAAAATGGGCCGCTATAAAATGACGAATAAGATCTTTGAAACTCCTCCGATGCTGAGTGGAATCCAACTCACGCCACAAGGGTTCCTGAAGGCCGCACATATGGACCAGACATAATCAATTTTTTTTTGCAGTTAAGTTGTGAAGGGAAGCTCCATCGCCAGCAACGCAACCTGCGTTGGAGCCCCGATATGGTCGTATGACTGCGGCGTCTGTCAGAATGTGCCGCCAGATGCCGGCAGCAGTGATGAGTGGTCACTAAGGAGAGCCAACAATGCAGACCTAGAAGGCCGACGGGACGCACCTCCGTCATCAGGCCCAGCGCTGCAAAGAGAAACATGCGTCGGATATATCGGGGAGTGCAGACGTACCAAGCTATCAAACCAACAGGAATTCCGAATTCTGAAGTTGCTCAAATGTGCACGCATCTCCAAGGGGCTTTACTATGGCACCAGTTGAGTGCTTGAAACTGGATTAGCCTTGTGCGTCCCTCCGTCCATATATTCCATTACCCTGATGACGACTGTGTCGTCATCGATGTGTCTTTGTCGTCGTCAGGCCGCCTAGACAGACTTCGTTTCACCATCGCCAATGGCGCTGAAAAAGCACATTTATCCCCCACTGAGCTATCGTGAAACAACAGTGCTGGACAATCGCTCGAGGGTTTTTTTTCCACACGGACTCAAAGAGCCATGAAATCTGTGCATGTATTTCGGAGGATAAAAAAGACAATTCTCTACCCGTACAAACAGTACTTATGAGGCTGACAATATGTGCACCGCATAGAAATTGTTCTTGACGAGACCACGATAAGTTGGAGAGCAATTTTTTTTTGTCATGCTCGAGAAAGAAGAGTCGACGGCACAAAAGAGGTGAAGATTGGAGAATGATCACACACCTTAAACCAAACACATACTCAGAATATAGAATGCGCCCAGGACCAACTGGTTAGTGCAAAACAACGAAGAAAGGATCGACGGCGTCACTTTCTACAGCGACGTCCCAACAAATACGGCACACAAGTTCCCACACCGCAGCTCACAGTATCAGCAGCAGCGAAGTGCCCAATATACTAGCCTCGCAAATGTATAGGAGAGAAAGAGAAGACTATCGCTCCAATTGTGTAGGTGGCACTGCGCCATTCTCCTCACGAGTGACGTTAGTTGTACAAATTTTGTCCTTGGAGTTGCTTGCTCCCTATGACTTATCAAGGATGAAAAGCCAGAAGCTTTCCAAGGGGCCTTGAAAATCATTTGGCATGCAGTTAGAAAACGTTGCCGATCTGCTTTAGAGGCTGCTGCGAACACGTGAGCCAAACATTACTGCACTGCATCCAGCAGGGAATTGACATTCTTGTGTCAGACGCAGCGAAAAATCGTTTGCTCTTGCTTCCGCATTGTCCACATCCAGCGTCATCGCAAGCAGCTGCATGGACCCACCAGTGCTACTGACTGGTTTTGAGATCACGAGGGCAAACATATTAATAGAAGATTGATAATCTTGAGTTACATAACGGAAATATAGATATGTTAGCAATCTGTAAAGGCCAAAAAATTCCGAGGAATAACTTTGTCAAGAATGTAAGACAAGATGCGAGCTACTTTAGTGATAAAATGTTGTGACAATATAGCCTGCATATACCGCATCTCATGCAGCAAGGCGTGATATATACATATACCTAATTATGTATGGAAATTTTCATTCAAGGACAACTCCGCCAACGACGGATTTTCTGCGACACGGAGCCCTTAAATAATTAAGAATCATTTAAAATCATTCGATCTTTGCACTGCTGGTCTACGGGAAACTTGCGACGCAGTGGCTGCGAGCTGCGTAAAAATGTCTGCCGCGGCGGCCACGGGGTGCCGCGACGAGCACTTTTGCTGCCACGACACAACTTTTCAGCAGGGTTTTTCTTTTTGGCTTCTCCGCTGTGAAGCTTCCAAAGCGCCAGTACATACTAAAAGACAGAGAACGCCGGGTATCAGTGAGCTAACTTCACTTATAGCTAAAGGATTAGAAAATGTTTGCGGCATGAGATTCGTGAGACGACGTCCTTTAATAATGAGGCAATTCTATTTTAGTATATGATTGGGCTGTGGAAATCCAAAGGAATGGAAAGGGCCTCCGAATGGCGTGGCGGTCTGGTGAGTGAATTTCTCTGCGAAAAACTCAAGTTTTGCTGTCGTAGTGGTGTCGTGCATATGTAGCGTTGTCACCGCCGTCAAAAGAATGAATCGGCAATAAACGTGTATAAAATTGCGAACGTTTAAATTTTCCTTGTTTAAGGATGCTATGACATGTGCTTCGTTTGTAGCTCGTAAAATGCGCGCACAATCCAGACTCCCCAACGTATCACATGTTTAGGACAAATTACAAGGTCTAAAAGATCTAGATGCAACTGAGAAAAACTGAGAAGCAGCGGAAACTAGAAAGTTATTTTTTCTACCATAATGAGAGAAAGCAGTTTCGTGTTGCACTAAAATGTGACCACGTGTAGTTCCGTTATTGATTGTTTCAAATGCTGAAAATAAATGCTTCAAAGGACGCCTTACCTAATGCTCTTCATTTGTAGGCTGACTGTGCTTGCGTATGGTTTGCCGGAGGTACCACCAACTTTTATAGCGAAAAAAAATGTGGTTTTCATTCGTCGCAGTAGCTCAGTGGCTATGGCGTTGCCGGGTGCCGAGCTCGAGGTCACGGGTTCGAATGCAAGAAGGCTCGGCCTTGGGCGCAAGTTATAAAGGACCAAAAGTGCTCGAAATTATTCTCCACTTCCCCGCTACGGCGTGCCTCATAGTCAGATGGCGGTATTCAAAGCTAACAATAATACCAAAAGAAAATCGTAGCTTTCACTACTCGTCGGGCCTCACCGGTCGCGCTTATTCATTTATTTATTTATGTACTTACTTATTTTATTTTAGTTTCGCAACACTGTGGACATATGTCCCTGCTGGAGTGGGTTGTGACATGAGCACATACGACAAAAAGTGAACCAGATAAATTTCTGAAGCGGTAGAAAAGAGGGCCAGGGGACGGATAATAACGCAGCCAAAAAACTACATCGCGCTGGCGGTTGCAACCAGTGGGGATTTCCGGGTTAGGAGTATTTAAATTAGCGTTTTAAATGTGAGTTTGTGCAAATATTTGTTATAGACTTACTGGCTCCATTTGTGGGAGCAAATCCTAAATGAGGTGTCGGTAATGAAGTATCGTAGTTGTGTTCCAAGTTTTCCGAACAAAACGTGGCAAAAAAAATTTAATCTGGCGATTTTTCTTCTGTTGGTTAGTGCCTCAAAGTTCGCAGTTTATCATCGCGCAAGTATAGAATCGCGTCGATTAAAGCGTTTATAAGGAAAACGAGCAACTAATCTTTGAATTTATATTATAGTTCTAGCATGTACAAGCAAGAGTCTGATGTATGTTTTATAAGTGGCTGATCGTAATGACGATTTCAAGTCAGTCACCCGATTATAAATTTTCGAAATTCTAGCTTTTACGGACTTCCGAGGCTATGCTGCAAGTAAGAGGCATCCAGGATAGACAAGAAGGTAAAGCTATTCCGAAATGCTTACAACTTCCTACGTTTGTAATCTCAATACCCTTTTTTCTGGTACAAATATTCTAGTTTTCGTAATTTATTTGTATGACACACATGCAATGTTCTGTCATAATTAACAACCAAATTTATTTCATAACACCATACGGCTAACTTATTGAAAGAGGCTTCAATAATTAGTTGATCTGACAAGGATCAAATGGCACTGGACATATTACAATCATCGGCAAACAATTGGACGCGCTCTGATGATTTAACAATTTTACCTAGATCGTTCTTATGAATATAAAATTGTACTCGACCCAGAACCGATCCCAGAGGTACAGCTTAAGGTACCTCTAAAAGCCTAGAGCATGATCAGTTTACTTCTATAGAGTGCGTAAGGCCAGTTAGTTATAACAGTACTCAGTTAAAGATTTTATTTATATACTTATTTACATTTATGGAAACTGGGATCTCAAAGGGAGATCATAACAGGTGTGATACATAAAAAAGTGTTTACATAAAAATGCACAGTCCTGTTAAAATAAGAACAGTACTTATAGAATAGTGAACGAGTATATAAGAATTTGTTAAATGTCAAAAAGCAGGAAATTGATGAATAACAGAAATTATTGGGAGACATAAGAGTAAACCCCAACTAAAGCCAAAAATGCAGAACAAGGTCAGATAACACTGCACGCGTAGCAAACCCTAAATAGCACAAGAAGAAAGGCACACGCAAACATAAGTAAAACTGCTCAAAGAATAATTGTAAGTATTTCTCAAATCAAGACAATGAATCCCGGGTCATAACGTCATTCCATTCTACAACGGTTCTGGGAATAAAAGAGCACTTAAAGCAGTAAATACGCGGAAGTAAAGGTCTTATTGTAAAATAATGTCATTGTCTTGTAGCATAGCCTTGGGAGTAAGTGATAATATGTGATGAATCTATGTTATGTTTTTACAAAGTGGTAGAAGAACTTCAGTCGACAAATTCTGCAGATATATTGCGAAATTTTCATTTTCTTTATTCACTTCGAGTGAGAGACTCTGTCGAATGCCTAAAGATAGTATAGTAAAATCATGTGAACTGGAATAACTGAAGCGACATCACGGATTATGACTATTAAGTGGGTAGTTGGGGAGCATCCCCGTCTTAAAGCATTCTGCTTAGCATAAGTATATTGTTCCGTTCAAAGAAATCATTAAGGTAAGGGACTATGATGTGCTCTAGCGCATTACAACAGCCACAACTGAGGAATGCGGCCGGTTATTATAAACAGTTGATCGGGCACCGTCTTAAAAACCGGTTTACTAGTGCCAAGCGCCAGTCCTCAGGGACAGCACCCCAGGCTAGTGATTTAGTAAAAAAATGCTAACCGAGACTCAAATTAATATTTCGGAAATGTTTTGAGTAACGCCAACAGAACGTTTTCGGACCTTGATGCTTCTTTTTTTTTTTTTTGCATCCAGCCGCCAAAGATGCTCAATTACACCTTCAACAGTTTCACTGAACGTATGTGTACTGTACGATACCCGTTTCTCAGTGACACTACGGACTGAGCTGGCAGCAACTCTGTGAAAATATGAATTAAACGTTTCGGCTGTTTTTTCTTTACCTGTAATTGTTTAGTCACCATCGTAAACGCAGACTGAGCTAGTGCTTCCGTGTTCACTAGCCTTTCACAAGTTTAAAACTAAATCATTTACTATCGTGCTAACGAGCATCGGGTCATAGTCTTCCGACCTTTGGTATCGTTTTATTTTGTATTTGAAGTTAGTAATGTCTGTATTCGCCCAAGAATTCTGTCATCCCACGTTTTTTACTTCATCTGAAATGAATTTTGAAATACAGAAGTCACATGAGGACTCAAACTTATTACACAGAGAATTCACAACATCGTCATTATCAAGATTTGCAAGCAATTCTTACAAATGATGCACAATTTGGAAGTCATCAGCACAGCAGTAATTTTTATCAGTGATGTACTAGTCAGTAGCAAACGGTGATCGCGCAGGAAGTTTTTTTCAGCTTTATGGTCGATGATGCTAGCAGAGCACAGCAAAACATCGAAAATGATGTTCCTGAACCAGTAATTCTTGTAGTGAGTGACAGAGTTTCGTTAAATTAATGTGCTAGTAAATATCTGAGCACATTTGAGAGCAGATTGATTTGTGAGCGATAAACCAAGAAGACTTTTCCCTGCATGGGAAAGTTTAATCTATCAGCATGGAAATCAAGTTCCAGGTTGACTCTTCGCTTGTGCAATCATATTTGGTGGCAATGTTCAAATGATCGCTTTATAACTGAAACCTTAGAATTCACAACGACCTCTTCTGTTACGTCACGCTCAAACATGAGCGGCGCCTGCTTGCGCCGTAAGAGAGACCGACCACCAATTGAACGACGAACAAATCAAGTGCATAATCGGAGTACCAGAAATGTTTGCTAATAATAGTTGTACATATAACGAATTAATCAATTTGACAGGAACCCTCCCTCCGCCCCCCCCCACCCCTCAAGAAAGAAGAAAGGTTGATAATATAGCAGGTCAAACGTATGCTTATCACAGCCTTTTCATATAAAATCAGCACTACACGTACAGCTTCAAGTAATGCGCTTAAAACCTTGTTGTTTTGTTTTAAGCACGACCGAGCGACGTTATCAACGAGCGCAAGTTTGACTCGGCATTTCGATAAAACCGTGATCTCCCTCGTTTTATCCGAACTCGAAGGTGAAGCGGAATTCCGCCACTACTGGGCGTCCGCTATGGGCGTGACAGTTAACTAAACTGAATTACTTAAATTGTGAGGTATTATGCTGCAAAACCGTCATCACATTAGGAAGCGCGCCGTACTTGGGGACTCCGGAATAATCTTCACCACTTGGGGTCCTTTAATGTGCAAGTAACATAAGTACACGAGCATTGTTGTATTTCACCGCCCGACACGAGAATTTTTGTATTTCACCGCCATCGAAATGCGGTCGCCGTGGCCGGAATGAAACCCGGCACCTGGAGATGACCAGCGTAGTGCCATAGCCACTGGCCGGCGGGCATGCGTGAAGGTCGCACGCTTCCAAATTTTATGCTCGGTTTCCGCAGAGAAATGGGGCTGAATCCATTACTGCGCAGAAGTTAATAGCGCCAGCTTTATGCGATTCTCGAAGTTGTTATGTATTCAGGCGACAGGCTTAATAAGTCCCGTCAGGATTAGTCAGCAGACATTCGTGCTGAAAAAAAAGTTAACTCGCTCATTTTTGTATTTATTTGTAAAATGCCTAGTGATTTTATTGCGTTCCACCCTGTTGAGCGAAATCTCGAGGAAATCGCCAAATTATCTCACCCTTAATATATATGGTCCAGGAAATTCGAACGCAGTTCCTGAATCCACCCAGTGTATTGAGAGTCAAACATGCACGCGTGTCTGCACGTGCCTGCATCACACGTGTCTCTGCACGCGTATCCTCTTGTTAGCAAAAGTAAAAGAACACTTTAGAAATACTTTAATGTCTTCGTCGTTACACACCGCGAGTTTGCACGAAACGCTTGGGTTCAGAAATGAGCAATATTCTTACATGTTGCGCCTGCGCCATCTACACAGGGAAGCAGTAACTAAATGGTAGCCGAGACTTGCGCTGAGCACCGTAAGGCGGCGAGCGCGCCGCTCGCGTAGAACTCGCTTCATGCGCACGCACCCCTTGAGCGTATGCATCGGCGAGGCATCCTTGACGCATCATTAAGAAGGCTCCAGATGGCCGCGAAATATGGCCACTGTTCTTGCAGCATCACATGGGCAAATTGTTGCTGCCCTTGAAGAATCCTTCCGTGGTTAACGTACATTCAAATAGCGGACGCGTGCTTCATGCCGCAAAACAGAAAGGAGGAAATGTAAGACTACAGGGAAAGAGAATGTGAAGTGAATTTGAAGAACGTGAGGTGAAGTGCAAAAGGCTGCAATCATCATCATCATCATCATCGTAATTATCCTCATCAGCCTTTTTATGTCCACTGCAGGACGAACGCCTGCCCCTGCCCTGCGCCAACCGATTTCAACTAGCACCCGCAATTTTCCTAATTTCATCGCACCATCTCGGCTTCTGCCGTTCTCTTCTCTTGGTACCCATTCTGTCAACCTAATGGTCCAACGGTTATCTAATCTGCGCATTACATGACCTGCCCAGCGCCATATCTTTCTCTTAATGTCTATTAGAATATCGCCTATACCCGTTGCCTATCTGATCAAAACCGCTCTCGTTCTGTCTCTTAATGTTACGCCTATCATTCTTTGTTCCATCGCTCTTTGCGCGGCCCTCAACTTATTCTCAAGCTTCTTTGTCAGTCTCCAAGTCTCTGCGCCGTATGTCAACACCGGTAAAATGCCCTGATTGCATTCTTTTCTTTTCAATGATAACGGTAAGCTCCCAGTCAGGAGCTCACGATGTCTGCCGTATGCGATCCAACCCATTTTTATTCTTTTTTTTTTGTGAATTTCCTTCTCATGGTCAGGGTTCCTTGTGATTAGTTGACGTAGGTAAAGTACTCCTCTACACATTCTAGAGGCTGACTTGCGAACTTGATATCTTGTTCCCTTGCCAGGTTATTTATCATTACCTTTGTCTTCTGCATATTAATCTTCAGCCCCACTCTTACACTCTCCCTGTTAAGGTCCTCAATCATTCGTTGTAACTCGTCCGCAGTGTTGCTGAACAGAACAATGTCATCGGCAAACCGAAGGTTGCTGAGGTATTTGCCTTTAATCGTTAATCCTAAAATTCCAGTTTAATAGCTTGAATACTTCTTCCAAGCACGCGGTGAATAAATAGCATTAGAGAGATTGTGTCTCCTTGTCTGACCCCTTTCTTTATAGGTATCCTCCGATTTTTCTTGTGTAGAAATAAGGTGGCTGTGGAATCTCTGTAGATATTTTCCACGGCACTTACGTAAGCGGTTTGTACTCCTTAATTACGCAATGCCTCTATGACTGCTGGTATCTCTACTGAATCAACTCCTTTTTCGTAATCTATGAAAGCCATATAGAGAGGCTTATTGTACTCTGCGGATTTCCCAATAACCTGATTAATGACATTGATGCGATCCATTGTAGAGTAATCTTTCCTGAAGCCAGCCTGCTCCCTTGGATGACTAATGTCCAATGTTGCCCTTATTCTATTGGATATTCTTTTGGTAAATATTTTATATAATACTGGGAATAAGCTAATGGGCCTATAATTTTTCAGTTCTTTAATGTCGCCCTTTTTGTGGATTAATATACTGTTTGCATTCTTCCAGTTTTCTGGGACCCTTGCAGTCGATAGACACTTCGTATAGAGAGCCGCCTGTTTTCCTAGCATTATGTCTCCTCTATATTTCATTAAATCGACTCTTATTCCATCCTCTCCTGCCACCTTTCCCCGTTTCATGCCTTGCAAGGCCCTTTTGACGTCATTAAAATTTATAGGAGGAGTTTCTGTATATTATAATTTATTACCCTATTGCAAAACCCAGTGCCACTGGGACCCAGTGCGCCTGATTATGGGCCCAGTGCAGCGCGCTGGATGCTGGGGCGCTGGGATCGCGCAGCGTGCTGGGAGGCACTGGCTACTCGCGCGAAAAACAGCTCTAGCGCGTTAAATATGCGATGCCTGGACGCCGTATATATATTTTTGAATATAGAAAGCAACAAGGAGTGTTTTAGTGCAATAAAAAAAGGAAAAAAAAACGCCAAAAATAAAACCGCTACGACCAGGATTCGAACGTCCGACCTACAGATCCGAAGCCCGACACCTTACCACTACGCCACGCCAGCAGACGGAAATACGAGCGTAATTTACCATGTCAAAGCCGAGAAGCAGTTTGTTTCGCAAAGCTACGTCTTGTACAGGCATGGTTGATGCGCTATCGCCCAGCAACTAAAACTCACGCCTGTACCAGAAAGAAAAGGTTGCTGTCCGTATTCAGCAGTATGCTTGGCAGTGCCAGAACATCGATTTTCACTTGCGATTGCTATTTTAACTTCGAGAAAAGTCCTAAATGAACCGCCGACCCGGGACGGTGTATGGGCTGTTTCTGCCGATTTCGATAGCCGTTTCTTGTTCTTCACGCAAAGGATGTGCAACGTTTCCTTAGTTCAGTGATGCCTTTCAGTCAACACGCCTGTCTAGTCATATATCTTCGTCAGAGAAGCGCAGGCTAGTGCTGGGAGCCTTCGGCGATAGCGCATATACCTGTGTTTATGACGCGTCACATCAGCGGTCATCGCTTCTTGTGCTGACACTGTACACATTAAAAAATGGTTTATTTAAGAACACCGATGCGAAAGCGTAAATATAGAGTGATTTATCCTTGTTATATTTCTTGATACCTGAGCCTAGACGCGCCGATAGCGTGAGGACGGACTTGGCTGATACGCTAGGCCTAAGCTTCGGTGGGGACCGATCTCGGCGCGGGTAGCTAGCGAAAGCTAAGAAGTGCGTATTTTAGCCTCAAAACTTTTTTCAGTACAATAGGGAAAGTGGAAGCGCACGAATCACTTCAGCTTTGTTATCGGTGCGATAATATCATTCAGCGATAAGCTTCGAACTCGGGGTCCGTCGCGCGTCTGAACGACTTCTGCATTTCATGTCCACTCCACAACACTGCGACAATTCCCAGTCATACGTTACGTGCGAACTACTTAAAAACGCGGCGTCCTCTGCGTTTACGTGGTTTCGTTCAAGAATTTAGCTATCCGCCAAGTCCAAAGGGAAAATAAAAAAAGCGAAAGTGATTTTCAGTTTCAAGTGCGCATGAATAAACATGGGCAGCTCACGCACCGTTATTCCAAGCTGGGACACGAAATAGGGTTTTATAACCCCAAGATATAGCGTTATTTGGGACAAGAGACTAGTATCAAGCGATAAAATTGTATAAATCAAGTATTAAATATTCAGCAGCGCTCGTCCATGCGTATGGAACCAGCGCGGCACAAACACAACCAGCGCAGTTTCCAGTGCGAACCAGCGCACTGCAGCGAGAACCAGCGCCTGTACAGCACAAACCAGTGCGCCCCAGCGTCATGGCAGTGGAACCAGCGTCTCTTCCAGTGTGACCCAGCTCTTATCCAGCGTTCTCACTGGTGTCCCAGTGAGTCCCAGCGAGTGCCAGCGTACCCAGTGCGACCCAGCGCCAAAAAGCGCGCTGGTTTCACGCTGGAAGACGCTGGGAGACGCTGGTTTTTGCAATAGGGAATTGTTTCGAATAGAGTGCCCCTGAGTCCTCTGGGTACTGTAAAGGTCAGTATAGAATTCTTCCACTGCTTTTATTATGCCTTTGAGATTACTGATGATATTACCCAGCTTATCTTTCAGTGCATAAGTCTTGGTTTGTCCTATTCCAAGTTTCCTCCTCACTGATTTCAGGCTGCGCCCATTTTTAACGGCTTCTTCAGTCTTTCTCGCGTTATAATTTCCAATATCACTTAATTTCGCTTTGTTGATCAGTTTTGACCGTTCCGCGAATTCTATCTTATCTCTTGAGTTGGACAATTTCATTCTTTGTCGTTTCTTTATTAAGTCCTTTGTTACTTGGGAGAGCTTGCCTCCTGGTTGCCTTGGTGCCTTGCCTCCCACTTCAATCGCTGCCTCACGGTTTCATTCATTACCTCTATGTCATCATCATCATCTCTCTGTTCTAAGGCTGCATATTTGTTTGCAATTACCAGCCTAAATTTGTCTGCTTTTGCCCTTACTGCCTCTACGTTGACATGTTTTTTCTTGACCAATTTTGCTCTTTCTCTGTTCAAATTGAGGTGAATCCTGGCCCTCACTAACCTATGATCACTGCACGTTACCCTATCTATCCCTTCTACATCCTGCACTATGCTGGCATCGGAAGAAAGTATGAAATCGATTTCATTTCTTGTTTCACCATTAGGACTTTTCCAGGTCCATTTCCTGTTGTTACTTTTCCTGAAAAGGCTGTTCATTATTATCAGCTCATGCCTTTCTTTGAATTCTACCAGCATCTCTCCTCTAGCGTTTCTAGAACCGACGCCATAGTTGCCAATTGCCTGTTCACGCGCCTGCTTCTTCCCCGCTTTTGCATTGAAGTCCCCAATTACTGCTGTATACCGCATTCGCACTTTTCTCATCGCTAATTCAACATCTTCATAAAACTTATCTACTTCCTCATCGTCGTGACTGGACGTTGGAGCGTAGGTATGTACTACCTTTAACCTATGCCTCATTTTGAGTTTCATTACGACTACTGTTACCCTATCGTTGATGCTGTAGAATTCGCCAATGTTGCCCTCTATATCCTTATGGATTAGGAGTCCTACCCCGTCTTGCTTCTTATCAGGGAGACCTCAATAGCAGAGGACATGGCCGTTATTCAGCGATGTGTAAGCCTCACCAGTTCTTCTAATCTCACTAAGGCCGATAATATCACAAGTAATGTCTGATAGTTCTTTGAAGAGTCCTGCTAAGCTAGCCTCACTCGAGAGGGTTCGGGTGGTAAATGTTGCCAGGGTCAGTTTCCAGATATTCTTAGCACCCTCTGCTGCGTTGCAAGTCTGACCGCCGCCTTGGTCTGGTATTCCACAGCCGCTGAAAACTGAGGGCCTTTGGTTCATTGAGATCGTTTCATTAGGGAGGTTGTGGCCGAATACCGCACCAGGGAGGCCCATTCCTGTTCTGGTGAGAGAATGTGCTTGTTGAAGCTTAGTGGGCCTTCCTAATTTGGTTGTACCTGGATTAGGATAGTCCCGCTCACTTTCGGCTGCAATATAAGGCGTAAAGAACAAGACCTAAAATACAGAAAAAAGGAAACTACAGTGAGAATGACCGAAAAAAGGCAACAAACGATGACATAAATGGCTTGCACTCACCGCTGTACAAAGATGGAAAAGGTAGATGTACAGAGTTGCATAGGCAGAGGTGCAAAGGGGCAATAAATGTTACAAGTTGTTCCTGCGTTTTCTTTTTTATAAGAGTGCTTTATTTCTGCGCTGATAAAGTGACCTCGTCTGGATGCTCTACGGTAATCTGAATGCGCATTGAACACAAATAGTCCTATATGAAACTAAACAGACAATATAGCATTAGAAAGTTGCAATGGGATTTACTGGCAAACGAATAGCCTAAATCATGCTTGACGATCGCGAAACATAATAAAGAGTCGTGCAAGTAATGTTCAAGATAAACCGCTTATCAGTAAAAAAATTTATTTGTCCTGTCAGAAAATGTTTTATGTACTCAACACCGAGTGACTAGAATTGTGAGTGAAATGGAAAATTTGTGTTAATGTACAAGGCCACTTATCCGATGCTAAATCTTTCGGATGAGTCCTGCGATCGGACTTCATTTCAAAAACTGCGTAGACTCTCATTTACTCGCTCGGCGCGTTATTTTATGACTGAGAGACAAGATCTTGACCCTGATCGGGATGGCTGTAGTTATATGAAGTCTTTTTTTAATAAAAAAAGGATAAATTATGTGATTTTACATGCCAAAACAACATATAATTATGAGGCACGCCGTAGTGGAGCACTCCGGATTCATTTTGACCCCCTGTGGTTCCTTAAGCTGCACCGAAATGCGGTCGCCTTATAAATTCGGCCGCAACGGCAGGCCTCAAATCAGTGACCTCCGCCATAGCAGCTTAACTCCATAGCCACCGGGCTATCACATCGGGCGGTGATATAGCAGCTACATTAAGTATGCTACGTTTGTTTTCTTGCTAATGCTGTCATTTATAGAATTAAATCTAGAAAAAAATACAGAGAGTAATTGGAGAGCGCCGTTGTAAGCGAGACGCAGTGAGAGCGCCAGAAAACGCATGAAGATGAAGCTGTTGTCGTCTGGTGTCGCAGACGGCAAAGGCGGGTCCTCTGACTGATGTCACTGGAGCGCCGTTCACAGCACCGCCACCTGGCGGGGACGAGGCTAATAGTGAGCATCGAGTTTGAGACAAAAAGTGCGCGAGGGAGTAGATGTGGCGCTGTGAACGTTCAGCTGCCACGGGAACGATGGGTGATAGATGGATTTACCTATTCTTCATACGCGTGGCTTGACACATTATTGTAGCGTTATTATTTTCTACGATTTATCTTTCTAAATATCACAGCACTCAGTTGTCTATGCATGCCAGGGAAATCAGGAAGATAAGATTTTGCGCACATGCACTTTCATCACGAAAAGGTGCTTTGTTACACGACTGCGTGTTGAAAGTCAGAAATTCGCGAAGCCGTGGAGCCGCTTCAAATCATAAGAACAAAGTTTAGGCACATCCGTGTACTGTCCATCCTGGATGAACCACCATACTTGTGGGCCCGTAGCCACTTACGCCAATGTTCCCTCTAGTAATGCTCGTAGGAAGCACTATCGAATTGCAGCCGTATGGAAAACCGGCCACCTCGCTGAGTGTGCGCTAGTCGGGTATATGTTGCACCCCCCGCTTTCCGACGGATGGCGTTGTAGACGGCGCGAGCATGCTGGTCTTTCTCTGAAGCGTCCTTCCTCAGGTAGCGGAAAGCCCTTGTAGCATTGCCCAGGACTTCGTAGGCGCTCTTAGGGAGCCACTACAAAAAGTTCACACAAAGATTTCCAAAAGTGCCAGGGCCTTCAGGCACCGTAATCGGGGGATGTTAACCTCAGTTCGCTAAAGAGCGCTTGCGTTTACTTTCGAGGCTGTAGGAACTCTACCACACAGTTGTCGCTCGTTGAACGATTATTAAAAGCATCTATGAAGGTTGGAAAAAAATTATAGAAAGCATAACTAACTATAAGTCGGTCTCGATATGCTGGACATGGCATCACTACCGTTATCCGGACGTGATAACGTGGAAATGCTGTAAATTTGTGCATTTCGGTTTTGCCTCCTTGGCGTAAAGGGAACTGATGCCCGCATGCAGCATCTCTTCCGTACCGGTGCTACACAATGTGAATACTATTATATTGCCTAGCATTTATTAATTTCTTCTAATTTATTACCAGTGTCCCGCCCGCTACTCGGCTAATCCCAGTTGTTGGTGGGTGTCCTAGTGTGGGAATCATCATCGTCATGAACACACGGCGACCATCCCAAAGAGGGAGTTGGCGTTGGCCCGATAAAGTGTACCTGCGATTATGGCCCAGTGGTTAATAAGGTAGGCACGCAAAAGTTAAAAAAAGGTGTACGTTATCTGTGTTCTCGATGACGTCTATTTTTTGCAATGGTGATATTGAGGTATCACTTGTTTTATCGCTGAGCAATTCCTTTGAAAACAAGGCCAATAGCGTGGACATATCATCATCACCATGATCATCATGATCATCATCATCATAATCAGCCTGGTTACGCCCACTGCAGGGCAAAGGCCTCTCCCATAATTCTCCAACTACCCCGGTCATGCACTAATTGTGTCCATGTTGTTCCTGCAAACTTCTTAATCTCATCCGCACAACTAACTTTCTGCCGCCCCCTGCTACGCTTCCCTTCCTTTGGAATTCAGTCCGTGCCCCTGGATTCCAAGGGAAGCGAAGATAACCAATGACCATCGGTCATCTTCCCTCCCCATTACATTTCCTGCCCACGCCCATTTCTTTTTCTTGATTTCAACTAAGGTGTCATTAACTCGAGTTTGTTCCCTCACCCAATCTGCTCTTTTCTTATCCCTTAACGTTAGCCCTATCATTCTTCTTTTCATAGCTCGTTGCGTTGTCCTCAATTTAAGTAGAACCCTTTTCGTAAGCCTCCATGTTTCTGCTCCGTACGTGAGTACTGGTACCACACGGCTGTTATACACTTTTCTCTTGAGGGATAATGGCAATCTGCTGTTCATGGTCCGAGAATGCCTACGAAACGCACCCCAGCCCATTCTTATTCTTTTGATTATTACAGTCTCATGATCCGGATCCGCGATCACTACCTGTCCTAAGTAGATGTATTCCCTTACCACTTCCAGTGCCTCGCTACCTATCGTAAGCTGCTGTTCTCTTCCGAGACTGTTAGATATTATTTTTTCTTTTCTGAAGATTAATGTTTACACCCACCGTTCTGCTTTACATCTCCAGGTCAGTGTGCATGCATTGCAATTGGTCCCCTGAGTTACTAAGCAAGGCAATATCATCAGCGAATCGCAAGTTACTAAGGTATTCTCCATTAACTCTTATCCCCAATTCTTCCCAACCCA
The DNA here is from genome assembly GCF_038994185.2 of Dermacentor albipictus. NCBI lineage: Eukaryota > Metazoa > Arthropoda > Arachnida > Ixodida > Ixodidae > Dermacentor > Dermacentor albipictus. Next base: position 88,274,486 of record NC_091822.1, read on the forward strand.
CCGCTCTGAATACCTCCTGTAAAGACGCTGTGAATAGCATTGGAGAGATCGTATGTCCCTGCCCGACGCCTTTCTTTATTGGGATTTTGTTGCGTTCTTTATGGGGGACTATGGTGGCTGTGGAGCCGCTATAGATATCTTTCAGGATTTTTACATATGGCTCGTCTACACCCTGACTCCGTAATGCCTTCATGACTGCTGAGGTTTCGACAGAATCAAACGCTTTCTCGTAATCAATGAAAGCTATATAGAAGGGTTGGTTATATTCCGCACATTTCTCTATCACCTGATTGATAGTGTGAATATGGTCTATTGTTGAGTAGCCTTTACGGAATCCTGCCTGGTCCTTTGGTTGACAGAAGCATAAAGTATTCCTGATTCTATTTGCGATTACCTTAGTAAATACTTTGTAGGCAACAGAAACTAAGCTGATCGGTCTATAATTTTTCAAGTCTTTGGTGTCCCCTTTCTTATGGATTAGGATTATGTTAGCGTTCTTCCAAGATTCCGGTACGCTCAAGGTCATGAGGCATTGCGTATACAGGGTGGCCAGTTTTTCTAGAGCAATCTGCCCACCATCCTTCACAAATCTGCTGTTACGTGATCCTCCCCAGCTGCCTTCCCCCATTGCGTAGCTCCCAAGGCTTTCTTTACTTCTTCCGGCCTTACTTGTGGGACTTCTAATTACTCTAGGTTATTCTTTCTTGCATCATTGTCGTGGGTGCCACTGGTACTGTATAAATCTCGATAGAAGTCCTCAGCCACCTAAACTATCTCATCCATATTAGTAATGATATTGCCGGCTTTGTGTCTTAACGCATACATCTGATTCTTGCTTATTCCTAGTTTCTTCTTCACTGTTTTTTGGCTTCCTCCGTTCGTGAGAGAATGTTGAATTCTCAGGAACGGAGGAAGCCTGGACACATAAAGGGCAGCAGGGATTGTAGCACTGTGCTGCCTACCGGCTATTTGGCACAACATCAACAGCAGCATCCACCTAGCCAGGAGCGAGGGCTCGCAAAGAACGCGTCGCTTTGAAATAAATTAGATGGTGCGCGCTTTTCTTCAAGCTCTGGTCGCGTATGGCATTCATAGCAATCGCAGGAACGCGGCGAGCCAGTGGGTCATGACGCAACTGCCTTCTGGGTTGGGAAACCGAAACTAGTTTGCAGATAAATAGGTTATCGCAATATTTATATGGCGCGATAGCGTGTGAATTTGCTAAAATATTTTTTCTGTCATATATATATGCTTTGTGATTTCATTTCCTGCCCGGAAAATATTTCATTTCATTTCCGCTAGGAAAATATTGTGACAGTTGTCCCCTAAAAGTATCGGAGCTTCTTTGTAGTGGCACTAAAGATTTTGTCGAAAAGCTGCTGTTTCTCTTTGACCCATGTCTGCGCTTTCTAACAAACTATTGCGAAGGCTCAACCTACGCAATGTACGAGATAATTTCTGGTCTAACAATGTTGCCTGACATTTAAAGGTGCATTGCTGCTTGTGGGGTACGCGCTGTGTGCCTTTTAAGTCCAACCTACATGCGTAAACTCGAAATATTTTAGAATGCCTAATTTAACGTCCCCTATTTTCAGAGTGAGTTATGAGTCATGTCGTAGTACCACGCGGCAGCTTTTTCTTGACAATGTAGATTTCTTTAGCTTCCACCTACAGCCAAAGTGCCCTGGCGTTTTTTTGCTTTCCGCCACCATCAAAACACTGCCGTAAATCAAACCCACGACCTCGTCTTCCAATATTTCTGCTCTTCCTATTTTCTGAGAAGGTTCTTGGGCATTTTTCGTCCACTTTTTCCATATTTTTAGAAATTCTGAAAACTTTACTTTTCTTTAGGCCACGAAATGCGGATGCAACGCCATAGCCATCTAAAGCAGCTGTCTCCGAGACGTCAAAAAAACACGCGTTCGATAAAATTAATAATCGAGGCTCCAGAGAAGTCCGAGTATTACCGCGGCACCAGACGGCACGGCAATCTGCTCTCGGCAAACGCGGCTGCCACAGCACTCTCTTCCGCCGCGGGACCGAATGAGCGGGGACGGCAAAGAAGAGGCCGAAGAAGCCGGGCCCCGCTCGTCGCCTCGCCTCACCGGGGCCGCGAAACGCAGGGGCGCCCGGCGTCGGGCCCCGCGCTGCCCAAGTTCCACCTGAGGAAGAGGAGGACGAAGCTCCGCTAGTCGACGACCACGATGTCTTCCTCCGAAGGCGGCGGCGGCGGCAGCAGCGGTGAGTCCGCGGCGCGCTCGGTGCTCTCGCCTGGCGTACGAAGGGTCTAGCTGTTGTCGCGCTGAGCGCAACTGCGCACGTCGGGAAGCCCGACCTGGCATGCGGCTACACTGCAGGGCCTTCGGGGGGACTCTGAAGAGAAAAAAAAAACATAAGCTTAAGGTGTATTTAGTAAATTACGCTTCTACAATACTGAGAGAACCATTCGTTCCGGGAATGGCTCCATTCTTCGCGGGGAGGCCTGCGAAATCAGGAATGCTGCAAATAACGGAGACGAGTGGCGACAGCCGCCTCGACGTTTTGGCAGTAGCTCGTCGGCAACGTACAAATTTTGTCGGCTTATCTTCGGCCTCTACTGGCCATATTGCGTCATAAGGAAGCCAAAGAGTAAACTTAGCACATTTTGATTACATTTAGTGCTGTACAACGGCTGAAATACGGGAAACTAGTTGGCATTCGTGACGTCAGACTGACGTACTGGGATTCGACAACTTGGCGCGAAAATAAAAAAGAACAACAACATAAACCTTGCGTGAAGTTTTGCGTTGAGGTCTTCGTCCAATAAACAACCTTGAAACTCTATATTCAAAGCTAAGGCAGAATATGAAAGAATAATTTATGGCTATAAATTGAGAGTTCCTCTTTATTGTCCCTTTAAGGAGCCGTATGCAAATTAGCAGCGGATGAAGGAGTGTTCAGATTTTTTTTTATTCGGGGGGGGGGGGGGGCGGGGGAGGTTACGTTACGGCGACGGTTCGCACCAATGTTGTAGTTCTTGTTTGGTGCACTTACCGCTGGTGTTATTTTGTTTTGTTTCTTTTTTTCCAAGAGAACGCCCATGAGGCGCCATCTGAACTCAATTCATGTTTTTGCTACTTTTCTACGCCTGCCATCTGGAAATTATGTCTACACTCTAAAAATGTTTACACCCTTTGGGGTGTGTAGCAACCACGCAAGAATAATCGTCATCTGCTTGGCTGGCGTTTCCTTTCTTGAAAACGCCGCGCCCGCTACTTTCCTGTCGGCAATGCTATGTCATGCTGATAACAAGCATGCCGTTCGTTACTGGGAAGTGCCAGGCTCGCAGCGTTAATGATAGGAAACGTGGACAAGACAGATGGCATTTATTGTTGTGTGGCAAGATACGAATCAAAGGGTGTAAACTTTTCTGAGAGTGTAACTGTAGAGGGGAAAATTTTAGCCGGAGAAGTGCAGTCATGATTTCAGCCAAAATCACAAGGCGTAAGCCGAGATGCCTCATCTGTGCCATGCGAGACAGCATAAATCCCGAACAAAAAAAAAAACCGGGAAAACTTGAAAAACTATAATCTTGCTTATAGCAGTACAAGGAACACCGAAGAAGCGTTCCCATTAAAGGCTGAAACGGTGCTGTGTCACCTGTTTCAAGAGCGTTGGGCCTTGAACGCCGTGCAATGTTCTATTTTCTGTTACGTGAAAGCAGGCCAAGTGCCTCGCAGATGTGAAAGGGAAAGTGAGGGGAAGCAGGACGCGAATGACGCGGTGGTTGGGCGCTTTTCTTCAGTGAGTGAGAGGCCGAAGGTCGTCACAGAGACCCGAGGGCTGTCAATTATCATGCGTGGGCGAAGCTGTCTTAGTGCACGTGTATGGCCTCGACAAAGCCAAAATGGCAACACGACACGTACGAGAAATATACGTTGGAGAACTCACAAACTAAACGTCCAAGAGGTATTTTTCTCGCGCAGTGAATTTTCGGTAGAATTATAGAAATCACTATGCATTTTGTAATGAAGCAGGAGCGATCCCCTAGCTGTGTTTTGCCTGGCACGTTGAGAAAGAAGAAGACCCGCGCCGTGAATTGCTCGTTACACTACAGTGCCTGTAATAAACCCCGTTATATTTGTAACAAACGTCAAGCGTATTTTTAAACCAAAAAGTGCAGCTTGTTACGCCTATACCCTCAAGATAAAGCAGCTCCTGTTTAAAGGTTATGAACAAGTCACGTATTGTTTCATTGTCGACTCATTATCTGATTTACGCGTGTCTTTTTCTCTTCCACAGATGAACACCCAGAGTAAGAAAGCCTTTTATTTCGCAATTTTTTTTCTAATCCAATGAACTAACACTAAACAGCAACTGTATTGGTTAAAATTTGTATATTATTGCTTCTTAACTCAAGTTAACTGATTCGACATAATACACCACGGAATATGAAGGCCAGATTCTGCTTAATAGCTTAATGTTCACGCCGGAACCTGAGCGCTTGTACATCAGTGTGGCGCCATGAATAGCGATGCACTGGCTTGTATTTTGATCCTTACGTTACGCAAAACGTACGTGAAGCTTGATCGGTTGCGTCTTTTCATTCGCTGAAATGCAGTTTATTGCTTTTTTGCTGGTAAGCAATAAACTACACGTAGCTGTGACTTTACGCAGTAAAAGTCCGCGACATGCATAATGGAAAGCTCATCAAGCAACTACAGAACTTCACCGCTGTTATATAGTTATTGGTCTGTGCACCCTTTACGACTTCACTACCACTAATTGCGCACCATACAAAACGACCACATTGACGGTAACGTTGTCCATTTCCTGCATTTTCAACGTAATAATTTTTATTAATGCTGAACTGCATAATATTTCTGTTTACATTTATTTCTTCAAGGACAAGCTCCTTATTTAACTGCTACACATCTTACCATTACAAGGGTCTTTTAATATCTTCTGTTACTATTCGTCGTAAAACACACACGCAAAGAAAAGTTCACTTCAAACGTAGTAATCATATTTACATTGTTCGAAGATCTTTGCGTAGAAGGCATCGTTCATGAGAAATCCGTCGCTGATGTAACCAATTAATGGAATATTCATAACGTAGAAGTTACGGACAGTCGGAAAATGCATGTTGTATATGCAGCTAAAGAATCATTCTAGAATGTTCGCATGAAAACACCCGCACGCACACGCAGTACAAGCGCACAGACAAGAACGCATTCACAATTTAGTACGCTGCTCTAGAACAAAACGAGTGTTCTACCATCCGCCGAAGTTGTATAATTTCATTGTATGGTAACGCTGTAGGCGTTATACGCGTAATTTATGTGTACCATGTGATTGCTTGCGTGTCCAGCGAGAGCGTGGAGTACAGCGGAGCGAAGGCAGATGGCGTCATGTACCTCGTCTTTGGCATCATCTCCATCGTGGTTATCGTGGTAGTTGTCCTTCTGGTCGTGTTCCTCATGAACAGAAGCCCGGCAAATACCGCTGGTAAGCAGATGCGTACCTTCCGTATGCTTCCGTGAAAAGTGCACTGAAATTGCGCCTGTCGGCTTACACCAATCAGTAGAGGATTATTATTGACTGTTAATAAATACGTGATATTACAGGATTTCATGCCGAAGTGCTTGAGCGGAAGCGCAAGGCGGATGCACTTGGAACGAATTCTCAAGCCTACACCAGTTTCGATATATAAATTTCTGAACTACGCGGAGATATGCATGGGTGTTCCAGTTAATTTGTTAAAGAAACGTCGTTTCATGCACTGAAGCACACTACTAACTGGAACGCCAATGCATTTCTCCGCAAATTTCGGGAATTTATATATCGAAACTGGTGTCGCCCTGAGCATTCGTTCCAAGTGGGTCCGCCGCGCAAAGTCCACTGCTAGAATTTGTAAATTGCAATATGAGTCATACGATAATTAGCTTAAAAGCTCATTAATGAATTCTTGTTAATTGGTCGATTTTGCATTTCAACTTTTTGTGCAAGTAGTATCCCCCGCTTCGACTAGACCGGCTTATGAACTAGAATTGAGCTATCTGCCATGGGCAGCGGTTCAAAAATTTTGAAACTGTTCGCTGAAACATCCTATGTATGTATGTATGTATGTATGTATGTATGTATGTATGTATGTATGTATGTATGTATATATATATATATATATATATATATATATATATATATATATATATACACACTAGGCCCGCCATCGTTGTATGTATGTATGTGTGTATGTCTGTGTATATACAGTGAAAGCTCGTTAATTCGAACTTCAATAGTTCGAATTTATGGATAATTCGAACTGTACGATTTGGTCCGGCCAAGCTCCACAGAAGTCTATGTATAAAAAAGTCCGTTAATTCGAACGCGAGAAGGTTCCCTCACGGATAATTCGAACTACGCTCGCCTAGCACACGGCCAGAGAAACACGCCTACTGCCTGCAAACAAGGCTGTATTGGCTCCGAAACGGAGAGAACGGCGAGAGAAGGCAAAATCGGAAAAAAAATCTAACCTGCGCGCAGTCAGCCAGAAGGCAGCGGCGGCTGCCGCCTCTCCGTTCTACGTAACCTCCGAGACTTCTTGCCCATTGCGAATCTCGGAGGCTTTACAAATCTTGTACAGCTACTAATGTCGCGCGGAGATGGCACGGCAAGCGCCAAAACACAGCGAATCAAGTACGTCGCAGCTGTGCTTACAATCAAGAACCAACAAATCAGGGCCTTCGCCACCTTCACATGTTCAGCGTCTTTGTCTCGGCAGTCTTCATCGTTTGTGCACCTCTGTTTTCAGATTAGGAGGTATCGGCCGTCGCGATTCATTGTGATGGTGTTAAGCCTCGGCTAACGTTCGTTTCGGTGGACATCGGTGGTGTGGCACAGTCGGACCCAGAGCTTCGACTTGAAGATGGCGTGTGCCCGCGGCAAACGCCATCAATTTCTGACATGCCCTACTGCTTCCAAATCGCAGTGTACTGTTGCTCTCCTTCACATTCGTTAGTTCGAACTTTCGTTAACTCGAACTGAAGCGGCTTCCCCTTGCGGTTCGAATTAACGAGCTTTTACTGTACATACATACATACATACATACATACATACATACATACATACATACATACATACATACATACATACATACATACATACATACATACATACATACATACATACATACATACATACATACATACATACGATGGCGGGCCGGGGCATGACTCGTCCCCTTTCTCAACCGCTATACAGCCTCTTCCTCTGTGTGCTCAGGATAGGTGGCTCATTACCCTGCGGCGCTGAAATTCCTGACTCTGTGCAGTCGAAAAATGACGGCACAGTAATGTTTCACTGCACACAGAGTTAATCAATCGCTGGGACATGATAGTGCTTCAGCGGACGGCGTGTACTATATCGGTGGGGAGTTTTGGGCTGATGGGGACGAAGTCAATGCAGCGATTTCGTATGTTACGTCGGTCGCTTGCCGGAACACTGAGTATTGCCTGGTGTCCGGGAACAGCTTTACGGAAAGTACGACATGGCGCGCTGGACGCCAGGGGGGTACAAGCAACCTAGGGGCAAAGTGGGTAGTTCTGTGATGACTATTGTACGTAGATTGCTGGTGGATCTGCGGCTGGAAAAATTGAGCACGGGCAACACGATGTGCATAGTCCGCGCAGGCAATAGCCGCTCGAGCATATTCGGTAACCGGGCTCGTGGAAGAAGCCACATGCGTGTCAATTGGTAACGTAGGATTTCGACCCAATAAGAAAAGGAAAGGCGAATAACCACTGGTCCCATGTCTTGACGTGTTATACACGAATGTCACAAAGGGCAATGCAATGTTCCAATCCTGGTGGTTTGCGGATGCATACATTGCCAGCATATCCGCTGTCGTTCGATTCAGACGCTACGTCGAGCCATTTGTTTGTGGATGGCAGGCCGTGGTCGGTTCGTGTTGCGTCGAACAAGTCCATAGAATGTCACCGATCATATTCGAAAGAAACTGTCTGCCCCAGTCGTTCTAGAGTTGCCGAGGTGCCCTGTGCTGGAGAATGAAATTACAGAGTAAGAAGTACGCAATGTCAGTCGCGCAGCTGGTGGGAAGTGCACAGGTTATTACAAATCGTGTCGCATGTTATGGAGCAACGGTGATCCATCGATTTCCTCAGGCAGACAGAGGAAATTGGCCATATGAAGCTCGTATGGAACGTCGAGAGGCTGAAGATGGCCACCATGCGGGAGTGGCAGCTTTTGCAAGCTCTGAAAAAGCTAATAAGAGGCCACGTAACGACGCACCGAGTGGGACATACCTGGAGAGAAGAACCAACGTCGTGCGCGATCATATCTGTGTGAAGAACCGAGGTAACGTGCCTCTCGCTTCAGGAAGCTGAGCCAGAATAGTCGAGCCGAGGTTTGCCCGAATCACAAGTAATTGGTCAGGACTCTCAGGAAGGAAACTGCGATGATATAAATTGTCTTCGTGCAGCACAAAGAGGCAGAGGGAGGCATCAGGTGCCTTGGAATCAATATGGTCGTAAATCTTGAGTAGGGACGGGTCACAGCGTTGTTCATCAGCAATGTTGACGGGTTCAGACATGGCAAGCGCACAAGAACTGGAGCTGCTGGATGCAGGTTCCGGTTGGTCGACAAGGTACCGGGAAAGGCAGTCGGCATCCCCATGCAAACGGCCACACTTGTAGACGATTGTGTATGTGTATTCTAGAAGCCATAATGCTCATCGTCCAAGGTGACCCATGGGGTCTTTGAGGGAAGCTAGACAGCAGAGAGCGTGGCGGTCAGTAACGACGGTAAAACGCCTGCCATACAGATAAGGGCGCAACTTTGCGACCGCCCAAACAAGAGCGATGCACTCTCTCTCAGTAATGGAATAATTCCGCTCAGTGCCATATAGGAGTTGGCGGGCGTACGCAATAACACGATCCGGACCACATTGACATTGGGACAGAACAGCGCTGATGCCATGACCACTGGCGACTCTGCGGACTTTCGTGGGAGCAGAATCGTCAAAGGAAGCCAACACAGGTGGCGTAATGCGTAGTGCGATGAGCTGGGAAATGCAGACGCTTGAGGAAGACCACAGGTAAACGAATGTTTTCCTTGAGCCAGCATTTGAGAGGCCGTGCTAGCTCTGCAAAGTTTTTCACAAACCGTCGGAAGTAACAGCAGAGGTAAAAAAAATGAGTGGACGTCTTCAGAAGAATGGGGAGCTCGAATGTTGGCAGCAGCGCGTACTTTGGCTGAGTAAGGAGGGATACCAGCAGCATCAACAAGACGGCCAAGTACGGTGATCTGTCGGCGACCGAAACGGCATTTGGAGGAGTATAGTTAAAGCCGGGCGTTGAGAAGTAGTTGCAAAACAGCCCATAGCCGTCGCAGATGACTGGAAATTGTAGGCGAAAAAACGAAGACGTCGTAAAAGTAGCATAGGCAAGTAAACGCCTTGAAACTACGAAGGAGGGAATCCGTCCTTCTTTAAAATGTTGCTGGGGTGTAATAAAACCCAAAGGCCAAAACTTTAAACTGTTAGATCACATCGGATGTGATCAAGCTGGTCCTCCTGCCATTCTGCTTGTCAACGGCAATGAGGCAATAGCGGGGCCGAAGATCTATGGAAGAAAAGTACTTGGCGCCATGAAAGGAGTCGCATGCTTCGTCTATTCGCAAAAAATGGTAGACGGCTTTTTTTTTTTGTAACCGTGTTAATGTGCCGATAGCCGATGCAGAACCGCCAGGTGTTGTCTGCTTTTTCTGACAAGCACCACAGGGGATTTCCAACGGCTCGCAGATGGTTGAATCATGCATTTAGTGAGACTTTTCTCAACTTCTGTTTGTATGACACGGTGTTCGGTCGCAGACACTCCGCAAAGGCGCCTATGGATGGGTCTAGCAACTTCAGTATTCATGTTATGGGTTACAAGTGATGTCTGGCCAAGATGGGACGAAGCAAAACCGAAAAAAATCTCGGTAAGATGCTAATAAGAGGTGAAGTCTTCAGACTCGGAAGGGGTGAGGTTAGGTGCGATCATACCGTCAAAAGTGTCGTCAAGCGAGTACTTCTGTCCGGGGTGCATGTGACGACTGTGGAGCATCGATAGTCAGGGCCAGAGGGTCGTGTGCGTCTAAAGGTTATATACTGCCCATCGTGATGCTTTCTCGAAGCCACTATGGGGTGCGTCGGAAGTCGAGAATAGCTATACATGCCCGGTTCAATACAATGGTCACAGCTGAGTGAAGGAGAGCAACACACCACGTCAAATAAACGTCTAGGGAACGGGAGATCACGGAGTCACCGTCACAAACCGCTGGCTCTGGGGTCAATGTGACCTAAGTTGGTGTAGCTGGTCACAGGCGAAGAAACTCGACGGCGTGCACACGTGGTGGTGACTTGGTGCTGAGGTTGGGCACAGACGGGATTTTCAACTTTAGAAGGCCACATGAGCAATCAAGGAGCGCGGAATGGATGCTGAGGAAGTCATGGCTGAGGGTGACGTCACAGGGACATTGCTGCAGAACGACGAATAAGTTGAGGTCTGGTGGCCAGCGAAGCTGACCCACGCAGTACACATGCGAACGACGCAAGATGCACTGCCGTCGGCAGTGCGAACGACATGTGACATAATGGACGTGATAGGCTTGCGGAGACGACGAGCAAGACGAGCACTCATGACACCTAGCCGCGCGCCAGTGTCTATGAGTGCCGAAACAGGTACTCAGTTTACTTTTACGTCCAAATGGTTTTCTTGGGTAGCCAGGGTCACGAAAGCATTTTCAGGTCGATTGGTCAATGCAGCGTCACCTCTGGGAGCTGCACTGGTCAGTTTCTCGAAGATGGACGACGAGGGTGTGGCGACGGCGAGCGACGGGGCAGCGGAGTGCGAGAACGCCGGTTCAGCGGAGAGTGCGATGGGCTGTAGTGTGCAGTCAGGGAAAGAACGTCAGGGGGCGGTGGATCACTGCCAGCATGAAATGAGAATGACCAACTGCGTTCTGGGCGCTATGTGAGCGCACGACGGCGAGACGAAGACCGGCGATAACGACAATGGCGGGAAATAAGACCCGTACCATTGCAGTCGAAACATAATTGGCCTGCTGTCTCCCGTCCGCCCCTGATTTGGATTGCGGTATCCGGGATAGGTCGATTGTGGGCGGGGAGATCGAAAGAAATTAGTGATCGCAGGGTGAATTACGGCACGGATTACGGCACGTTCGCCAACTCTTCGAGTACGACGGCTTGGATGAACGATACTGCCAAGCGAGACTCTTCGTAAGAACGGACCTGAGGAATAGACGGAGACGCGGCCTGGATCTCACGCCGCACAAGACGCGGCAAGTTTTCAGCACCAGGCGGCTGGACGTCCTCACGCGCTGAGGCAGCGGCAGTGTTAGGGAGCCACAGGAATTGTTGTGTGACCCGACAGCTCTTCGCTCCTTGAAAGCATCGGCAGTCTTATGCTGTATTCAATGGTCCAGAAGTCCTGTATAGGTAGACTGAACACGTCTCGGGGATGCCCTTCAGAATGTTCTTGTCTTTGTAAGCTACAGGCATATTGAAGTCAGCAGACCAACACAGAGCTAACACATCCTGATTATACATGACGAACGGTTCGCATGATGTTTGAGGTCGGCACGCACGCTCCTTTTTGGCGGCTCGCTAGCGCCCGACTAGCTTCCCGAAGAGATACTGTAGTTTTCGCTTGCAGGTGTCGCAATTGGTCAGTTACTCCTCGTATGTTTGGAAACACCGACCGTTCCCTTGAGGTAGTAGGTGAGGTTGGCCAGCTTGATGGCTGGGTCCCACCAGCCATTTTTGCTGGCTCTCCGGTGTTCGGTTAAACAGTCCTCGACATCCATGGCGTCAGTACCGCAGAATGTAGCAAGGTGTTGGAGTTGGGTCAGGACAACAGATGTTGCGGTAGCCGAGATTGAGCCAGCGGGCCTACAGTCAATATGGTTGTAGGACCCACAAGATGTCGGCTGCAAAGTTACCTGTTGTCTGTCCTTCGTATATACCCCACGCCTCTACCAAAGATGTTACGGGGACATGCTGAAGCGCATTACGAAGCACACACCTACAGTCACAAGAAAATTCCCATATTTACTGCCAATACTTATACACGTAGCAGACACACTTGATGCTGCCTGTACTTTCTGTCTGTACCTCACCTTAACAATTTGGAGTAAAAAACTAGTTGATTTAACGAAAACACTGCACGCAATTCAAAAAAAAAGGCGTACCTTTACATCTTTATATGCAACCGCATATCCAAGGCAAGGGGCGCCCAGCTTTTCATGCACGGTAGTTTCTCAAGAAGCGCAGTGAAGACTAAGTTAATTGTGCATTTCTAGGCAATTCTTTCCGAGGCACAAAGCTTTTAATTGAATTTCGACGGAAGTCATGTACGATGAGTATTCGAACGGCAGTTTCTTTACTTTTATTAGACTGCACTTTCTTGGGGAGCGGTCCACGCACACTGCCAGAAACACGCGAAAAAATTGGCTGTGGTTTAGCTCTGGTTAAACCTGGTTGAATTGCGAAAGCAGGTTCTTCAGTAGAAACACACACGTTTTTCCTCCTCCGCTTTTCAAGACCTTCGACCAGTTGTTCTTCTGTTTCCTGGGCACGTCATCGTCTCATAGTTTCATTCCGTCTAGCACGACTACACTCACCTTCTAAAGCGGCCCGCTTAGCCGCTTCGGCTTCTAGTCGTTTTTGCAATCGTTCCTCTCGTTGTTCCTCTGTTTCCTGGGCACGTTGCAACCTCTTACTCTCATTCTTCCCAGCTTGCTAAGCTTTCGCCTTAGAATTTAACTGTTCCGAAGCAGTAGAGCAACTAGATTCATGTATAGACTCTTCGGCGGTAACTTCTATGGCGAGACTGATCAATCAACGCGTAGCGCACCGCTATATATCCCAGTGAAGCCGCCCCAGAGCAAGCGCAAGGTGAGGAGGTCGTCATATCAACGGAGAGATCACGGGGCCACGGCACACGCGACGAGCGGCTCCCTTCTAGCTGCGGCGGGGAGCACGCCGACGTCACACGTCGTCATAGCAACGAAGAGAGCTGACGTCACACCACCTGCTAAACGCAGCGCCGGCTCCGGGGGGGGGAGGGGGGGGAGGTCACGGCATACGCGACGAGCAGTTAGACCTGGCGTAGTATTGCTTTCGCAATAAAACTGACAGGAATGCTTTGCAACAAGAGGTTGTGGGAATAGCTCCGAAAGTAATCACGTATTTCTGCGACGGTTAGTTGAGAACTCAGGGATAGCTGGCAAGAGTAAACGTAAAACCATACTTATGTTATTCCATATGTTGAAGAAAATAGAATTCACAGTCCAACTTTCAAAATGATATCTTTGAACTGGAAGGCGCCGCTTTAAATGCATGGAGGGAATGTTTTTGGAGTGCTCCAGTTGGACCAGCGGAAACCAGAGCGATGCGTGAGAGCGCGAAAGCCAGCAGTCAAATGTACTGTCAACAATTGTCATTAAAAACTTCTGTCAACGAGGGTAACAGTGCAATGGAAGAACTACAATGTCTTCGAAAAATTCAATTTTATGGTCATGCTACGCTGTAACTCGCCATCCGCTGCCATCTATGGCATTATAGCAGCCCTCGGCAGAGCAGGTGTCAGTTTGAATTTCGCACTAGCATTATGAGGCAGGTAAGGTCGTTGCATACAATTGTGGAAGCTGTAAGAACCAAGTGTTGCTTCCATAACCTATACTATAGAATGACATAAGAGTGTGCACACTGAATTCAACTGGCTAGATAGTGTATAAATTTACCAGTCGTGGTGAAGCCTGTTTTTCGGAAGCATTCTCTCCGAATAATTCCAGCGACGCAGAAATTCACGCAAGAATGTCAGATAACAGCGAACTATTCATGCACCTGTCATAAATGTTAGATAACCATCAATGTCATGGTAAAACTTTTTTTGTGGCATGCGTCGCTATGAACTATCGCCTGGTGTCCACATGTAATTGGCGCCATTATACTCACATCTACGGAGTAGCGCATAGAAAAAGTAGTAACTACGAGTGCAATGTCAATACAGATTTGGGTATCACAGTAAGTTTTATAGCTAGCATCAGTTAAGGCACATCTTTCGCTTCGTTAACGCGAGGCAATTTATCGCAAGAATCTAGAAAGTGTATCTCGTGGTCCCCTCTGTTGTCAGAGCCAGCGATGGTGAGCACGACCGCATGGAGCAAGTGCACCAACCCGTGCATGGGGGCCGGCAAGGTGTGCCATCCAGACTCCAAGAAGGACGCCGATGGGTGCTTCGTGCAGGACTGTCATTGCTGTACGTATGCTGCTCTGCCAGCGGGCTCTCGCACTGAGGTAGCCATATGCACTTTGCTATGTTTGCCGTTCACGTCTATATCTGTCACGCCCCTTTTTGTAGAGAAAGAGCAGCGGCAATTTCAGCGTCAAATAATCGTGCATTTTGAGTAAATGCAAGCACAGCCGTCATAACAGCTTTCAATAGCGTGGGAGTGGTGTGTTGCGGCGTGGCCTGCTGGCGCAAGCCAGCTTAACACCTTAGAATATGCTGCCTGAGGGAACCGGCCGCCAATGATGTGCAAACGATGCTGCTGCAGAGATGTAAGCAAGGCCACGGGATAAACTACCGCCTTCGTCTGACTGCCCGGCGATTACTGAAGGCTGACGTCACGTTATGAGGGGACACTCATCAACTCAGCCTGATAGAAGAAACAGAGCAAGATTCGCGTGGGTGTGCCTGTTTCGGAGGCTTCATTCAAACGCAAGAGAAGCGTTCTGTCGCGAAGGACTGGCGTCTCTGACGAGAAGTGCTGCTGTTTACAGGGGCACGTGCACAATGGCGTGTTTTAAAGCGGCCATTGAGGCTGCGTAAGTTTGTGCGCGCCGTACTTTGGAATGTGATCAAAAATGACAGGCCATGAACATGACTGTTAAGTACCATGAGCTACCGCTTTGGGAAAAACGGACAGGTTCGTTCAATGCATTAATAGCACTACTGCATGTATGGCGCAGTAGGGAATGCCGTCGCAAACCGAATGACAGGCATCAAGTAGCTGCAGGATACATGAACTTTCTCGATGCGTCAATTATGCAAGGACTATGCTAAGCGGCGGCGCTCTCTTTAAAGCGAAACTTTATATGGCTAGGCGAAACAAAAATATGTGTGTCCGCGCCTGTGTAGAGAAAACTATCATTTTCAAGAATGGTTCGAGCATCGGCGTCTTCTTCCACAGCTGTTCGTTGGCGCCCATCGGCGCTACCGCGTGAACGCGCTCGTGCCACAGCTTCCGCGTTCGTCATAGTCTTCTTCCCCAGCTGCAGCTCCATTGCCGCTCATCATTCCAGCGTAGAATTTAACTTCTTTTCTGCCCTCGAGATGGGGAGGCCGGGTTTACGGGTGTGAGCCATTGCTTAAGAGGATATGAGCCATTCCTTGCCTTACGTTAGGGAGGTTTAATTGTGACGCAATTTAATTTTGAGGAACTGCAAGCAACAATGGCGGGTGGATGCTGCTAAGCAAGGCGCCGAGTAAACTCGAGACATCGCACGCAAGCGATGACGACATACTACGGGCATACCATCACAGACTTCGTTTTCTCCGTTGCAGCCGAACGTGTGTATAAGCTCATCAAGAAACACAAAGAAATCAGCCATAATTGAGAAATACTTTAATGAACCACCGGGATTAACCCAGTGATATACACCGGGGACGCACGTTTCAGCTTCGCTGGTTAACCATCTGTGCGGGGCGCTTGGGCGGTAGCTTTTTGGCATACACATAATGACGAAGTTTCATTCTATGATTACCTTAGGGAACCTGGTACGGCAGCAGTTCGCCAGCGTAAAGGTAGTACTTGATTTCATGGTGCACTTGTTCCTTTGCTTTCATTTCTATTATCCTAAATATTGGTAAGCTCAAGTATCTTTTAAAATAATTTCGTTAAGATTCACTGAGAAAGTACTTGCAGGTTTTCCTACTGTCCGTCTAGGCTCAAACGTTATGTGTGCCGGTTTCAGAGCGTTACCGTTGCCGTAATGACGATGGTTTGATGAAAGTGCACTATATTGTTTGTGCCTGGCGGTGAGAGTAAAAACTCTGGGATTACAAAGATATTTGCGTCTGCCTAACATAGCCATGGCGATGTGTCAATTAAGGTAATCCTTAGTGCTCTTTTTCATGGCGAGACATTTGTTTAATTTATTACTAGAATTTCAACTCTTATGGTACCGGAATCAGCGTTTGGTCGTCAGAAATTATGAGAGTGCTGTCACAACATATACAAAAGTATTAATAGTACGACGTTGATTTTATTTTCCCCTTTTCGTGCTTAGTAGTTAAGCTTAGTCCTTATGTGTTAAAATAGTACATCTACATGATTAGTGCGCGGTCGACACCAAATAGGAAAAGGGAAAAAGAATTGAAGCTTTTTGTCATTTATTATTGTCATACATGCAGTTCTTATCTTCAATGAAGGCACCTACGCTTGCGAATGAATATTCTAATTCCAAACGCTTTGGATACTCATACATACCCCATAGTGTTTGAAGCGTGCATCATAGGCAGCACAAAGTTTATCTTAATTTACTCTTAAAGGGCTCTTACGTATTCTGTGTAGTGCGTGTAGCTTAGAAGATCTCCTTCGATTTGTCATGCTCAACACTTTGATTATTATAGCTCAGGGCTAGCGAACGGCTGTAAGCGCGCACATTACAGTAATTACCGTATTAGTTCCGCGAAGTCTAGCAACAAGCCAACCGCCAAACGGAGGAGCCGCCATCTGCTTGGACAGAACGGAGATAAAAATGCGGAAGCTGGTGACCCCGTTAGTTGTACCGTTCGTCATCGGCAGATGGCGACGCCGTTCCATTTCGGAACGTTTGGTAGCCAGGCCACAAGCGTGGTTTGCGCGCAGCCTTGCGTTTCTTTATTTGTACCTTGCTAGCGGCGTTAACAAGGAGGGTACATTCTTACACCAATATAGCTGCCAACTCACGCCGTATGAGACTTCCGCACATTGTACGCCAGATACGTCGCAGCGTACAGCGCACCGTATATTGTCGTGCGCCGTTTATTTTCGTATGAAGCTAGTTGAAAGCTTTTCGGCACACAGCAGTTCAGCTTCCCTTCCTAGGAATCGGTTAACTCACCTCCCGCATAATGGCCCTCCCGAAAATCGAGCGATTTCGCGTGTTTCACGCCTGGCTGTATCTAGTTACGAAAGATGGGGAACTTCAGAAACAATAATGTTATTTCGCAAGACAAAATTCGCAACAAAGGCGGTAAAAAGAAAGCTAACTGTGGGAATGAGCATCGGAAGTCAATAAAATGAGCTAATTAACCTTTAATTATCAACTTAATGCCACCAATGCCAAAATTAGCTAATCGCCAGTTCATAAGAAACCGGCTCATAAAACCAATGAAAAGCCACGCGGTCGATCGACGGGTTTCGAGCGAGAAACATAACTAAGGGCAGGTCAGGAACACACCTGGTCATGAACACACCCAGGTTGAAAGATTTTCGTGTAAGGAGTGTAAAGGCCACGCGGCACTTTCCCCAATTAAATTGCGACACCTTTTCACTTCGCTGCTTCTTTTGTTGTCCTCACAGACTCGCCGGAGGCCGCGCATACGTGCAACAACCCGTGCAACGCCACTGGCCAGGTGTGCCA
The DNA here is from genome assembly GCF_038994185.2 of Dermacentor albipictus. Taxonomy (NCBI): domain Eukaryota; kingdom Metazoa; phylum Arthropoda; class Arachnida; order Ixodida; family Ixodidae; genus Dermacentor; species Dermacentor albipictus. The sequence continues at coordinate 88,292,175 of NC_091822.1, forward strand.
CTTCGGCTCGCCTTTGGACGAGCACGGATGCTACATGCCATCTTGTCGATGCGGTCAGTACACGCGGCTGCAGTTGATGATAAATTACGAACGTTGGGGCAATGGGACGCAATCCCGGCTTCTGCAAGAATAGCCCCGTGGTAACGCGGGTGCTGGTGCCCTGTGAGCGAGAGAAAGAAAGAGCTCGTCATGTGCAGTTGTTCATCAACGACATTTACTCGCACTCTTTGTCTCAAACGCAGTCCAAGCCCTGAGTGCTAGTGTCGATGTGGGTGACTGCAAGCCGGCAGGAGCATGAGTTTCATTAGCCGATGCTGCAGCCGTGCATAAAATAGTGGGGTGGAAGGTAAATGTACCACATGCCGTTATGTATATATATATATATATATATATATATATATATATATATATATATATATATATATATATATATATATTTCAGTGAGATGTGAACAATATTGTTTGTAGCAAGCCAGCGTGATTCCAGCGATTCAGGGGCTTACTTAAAGATACAAACTTACTTGCGCTACTGTCGAAAAGTATAATAATTTAATTATGAATCATAAGCTAATGAACTCGACATTATATAACAACATTATTAGGACTTGTGTTACAATTTATGGAATCCAAGCTAGGAGGAGGCTGCTGTAATGACTACCTGGCAGAAGTCCTGGGACGGGCTCAAATGTCCAGATAACGGTGGTCTAAGTGTGCTAGAAAATGTATTGACGTTTTACTTGCATTTTATAACGGCATGGTCGTGCACAACGGGAGAATGTGGAGTGATACCACCATCCTCTGCGCCAAAAGTACTCGTATGGCTTTTCTGTACGTGCCATCAGAAACACAACTGTTACAGCGAAGATGTTAAGAACTAGTTCCCCCAGGATCGTGTACGTGTGTTAATCCAACACTATCATCATCAGGATTGGCTCCAGCGTCTTCGTCTTCTTCCACAGCTGGCTCGCTGGCGCCCTTGGCGCTAACCCGCGAACGCGCTCGTGCCACTGATCCCGCGTTCGTTGTCGTCATTAACTAATTAATTAAGGAACACGAAGGCGTAACCAATTTTACAGCGAATTACAGCGAAGCTGTGAAGGGTCAATTCCCCCAGGATCGTTTCCGTGTGTAGACACAAAGCTCCCCATACCGATCCCGAAGATAGTGCAATGCTGGGCCGACCCGCGGCGGTGGTGCAGTGCGCCATTTAGGGGCCCACGTTCACATCTTCGCTGGTCATCCTCCTTCACGGAGTGGAATGGCATTCAGATGTCTAGAAAAAAAAAATATCTTATGGTTGTTAGCTCTACATATAGAATTAAAATAAATCTATCTTACTTCAAAAAAAATTCTGTTTACGACGAACGGAAGCCTTTACACCCTCGGTGAAAGAATCCACTGGATCACGCAAGTAGTCGTCTGAAATTTTGGACCATTCAATCACGAGTGAAGTCTGAGGGACAGATCTGCTGAAGGGTGTGCACGCCTTGCTCTCCAAGTACCTCTAGAGAGAGTAGTCCATTGGATTGAGGTCAGGTGAGTTTGACGGCATATCCTGGGCAGCGATTAAGTCAGGAAACGTGCTTCTGCACAACTCCGGCAAGGTCCTAGCATTGTGGGAGGGCACAGAGCCTTGTTGAATAACAAATGTTTGTTTCCAAAGTGCTTGTTGGCCCAAAGGTGAAGCGTTGTTTTTAGGATGCCCTCCAGGTAAATTTCCTGGTTCAGTTTCACCCCTTCTGGAATGTAAACAAGTGCGGATTTTCCATCAAGCATCATGGTGGCGGATACCATCCCTTGCTTTGGATTGACCGGGCCTCTGCACAATTCTTCCCCACTGGTTCGCCTCCTGTCCACTTCGAGTCACTGTTCGGTCAATTTGTCTGTTCGCACTTCTCGTTATTGTGGACATTTTCTCGTCGGAGTACACAATGCGGCGATGGCGGACCGTTGCAGAGCGCCACGTGACCTTTCGGCATCTTTCTGCAGTGATATTTCTTGTATATTCTCTATCACGTCATCACACTTTGGCACTTAGTAGCTCTTTATGCCCAAGACATCGTGACACAATCGGATGGATCACCGATTTTCAGGTTTTTGCCAATTTCGTTCATGCTTCGCTGGGCTTTGTGTCAGATGCGTTCTCGAACCAATTTCGCTTTTTCGTAATTGACGGCATAACCCGGCCAGCCACTTCTTTTTCTGTCTCTCATTGTCCCAAGTTCAAGAAAGCCATTTATCATAAATTGCATGGTAGGCCTCGGCACACGAAGCCTTTTGTAGATCAACAAAGCCACGATGCCACTCCTGGCAATATCGAGAATTGCTACGCGATACAGTGTCACCTTTTCTTTTTTCTGAAAAAATAACTTCCTTAAGACTCATTAAGTGGGAAAAAAGGAGCACATAATAAAGAAAAGAGGCGGGAGAACTTATGTATACAAGAGAGATAGTTTTTAAACATGGGTCAGAAACTAGCACTCTCAAAAAACTTCGGATGCACCCAATATTGCGACATATTTTAGGTGCCTTGCATATCAAAACTGCTGCTGCCGTCTGCTGGTGGACATATGGTGTATAAAATAGCACAAGCTTTTCAGTGAAGGTAATGAAACAGTAGAGGACGCTGACTCGAACAGATATGGGACTTTCGCATGTGCTCTGTTTGCTGAGCCATGCTGGCAGGAAATGTTTCCGGCAAACAAACAAGGAAAAACGTTAAATCCAACATGATAGATCAGTTAGTAAAAAAAGGTATTTAGGACAGGTCAGATCTGTCGTGTTTACTTTAGAAACACGCCCTAGGTTGAAGGCACTATAATTGGGGGATGGGGGAGGAGTACTTAGATTTTGTTGAATATGATTTTCTTAGTATACAAAGTTGGGTAAAATGCGACGAAAATACTGTTGGTTGGTGATGGTAACTCTGGAGCAGGGCAGAGGTTTCTATTTAAGCAGCGGCGTGTAAAGCAAGTATTCATGGCAAGATTTGTAAGAAGTACGGACGCTGTCCTGGCTCTTGAACATTAATCTCTTGTGGACTAAAAAATTCTACTTTTCAAGCAATTTGTACGTACACGGGGTGTGGTAAAGTCCTTTAAAGATTACAAGCGCAGACAAAATTAAAATTGCACAAAAGCGCCATAGTTTGATATTGCCAGGGGATAACTTGCCTCTTACCAATTTTGTGAAACGCATTTGCAGAGTACAATGTCACTACGGAAATCGATAGGGGGGATAAGATCAATGTGCCACAAAAAACGCCTTTGAATTATCCTATGTCTGCGGTGAAAGCAGTGGAATGGGGAAAGCGATTCCATTTCATGGAATCAGCGGACATGAAGGAATTGTTACACAAACTGGGACAACATTAATAGCGCATCTTATTTATAACGATAACCAATTAATGTTGATGTGCAGCAAGGTGGTGAAGACTTGCATTTTAAAACAGCGTTGGTGTGTTAAACTTCAGGAAGGCCTATAGAGATGAAATATGTTTTCACGCAATGAAAGTTTTCTAGGATTTAATGTTTGCTTCATAGCTGTGGCACTAGTACGAGTCATGCGATTTGACCAGGTGAAATGGGCGACGCCGTTTGGGAGAGATTGATTGGCTTTGCATCTCGTTTTTCTCTCTCTTCGCACGAATGACCTTTCTTTCAACCGCGCGCGCAGTGACATGTAAGCACGAGTGCCCGATGGACAAGAAGTGTGACCCCAACACGCCGGCGGGACCGGATGGCTGCCCGATGGCCGGCTGCACCTGCGGTACGTTGCAATGCGCCCAGCTATAACATCGTCGGTGGACATCGACAACTCAGCAGCTTCGCGGCAGGAAGTTAGGGCTGGATAGATTGCGCCTGCATTACGACAGAATACTCAGAAACGACGCGTATTGACTGAGTTTGACTAAAAGTTATTCACTTAAGCTATTATTGTTGTATATATTAGAAACTAGTGTGAAGCTTAGCTACCTAACAATAATCTGGACTAACGGTAAGCACGAATACAAGAAGAATTGCTTGAGCTGACAACGAAGGACTTTTTGACCGTAAGCGTTTCCAGACACGATGTACGGCTAATGCGTATTTTAGTCCTCGAGAGATCGCTCAAGTGTGGGCAGAAGTTTGCGTTAAGCTAGACAGAACTTCTTGCTGGGCTCTCTATCGGTGGCCACAGTGCCCGTCTACTAGACCAAAGCTTGTACAAACTTTGGTAATCAAGTACTATGCAAAGCTTCTGCCTTGATGCATGAATACATTGTCCGTCAAGATCTGTAGCAATGCGGAAAGGAGGGCGCGCGCCCGTTCACAGTTTTGGTGTTCCTTGTAACGTTTTATTTTCGATTATAAGCTTGAAGAATTTAACAGATATACTGCTATTAAGGGACTCACCTATATTTACACCAGATCTGAGTGCCTTCAATGTTGCAATCTGGAAACATGAAAGGCGTGAAGACTGCAGGAAATAACGAGTGATGCTGCCAAGCCCGTGGATAAGATTCTAAACGGGGCCCTTGTAGGAAAAAAAAAACAGAAAGAAAGAAGCATTCGGAAAAAAGACAGACCACATCGTTCGCTGTAAATTGCTTGTACCACAAGCAATTAGAGAGTAATGAATAACTACCTTTCTCCAGGTACAAAAGCTGTCTCAAAATTTAATCCTATCGCGGGTTCAACGTCCTGAAATGGCAGATGAGCCACGTTGATGACGATGATGACGATAGCATTTGATTTGCCGATATAGTTGCGTCATAGCCTTGTCTCCGTTCAGTTGTGATGATGATGATGATTGACGCCATTGTGGGGTGTGCGCATGAAGTTCGAGCATTTTGGGTTGTTTAACCCCCTTCGCTTCGATCCGTTCTGCGCTCCACAGCACCGCGTGTTCGGGAGCACATTTTCCTGCTTCCGTTGGCGGGTTCCGCATTGTGGTAATATGGTTTCTGAAATATGCAACTGAAATTGCGTTTACTAAGTGTATGTTTTATTTCGTTCACAAAATGTTTCCGTGTCATATGCAGTAAGAAAATTAGAAAGTGATTATAAAAAGAAGTTGAAGACGTGCAGGAACGCGGAGTGCACTTTTGAAACTTATTGTGCGCAAACAAACAGGGATGAAGAATAGAAGAAACACAAGGACGAGCGCTTTCCTTGTGTTTGTATTGTAAAGCGCTCGACCGTGTGTTTCTTCTATTGTTCGTCCCTGTTTGTTTGCGAACAATAAGTTTTAAGATGAATTTGTTCCAACTAGGCCGACTCGCAGTCTTGCACTTTTGATTTTCCTTTTCTTTTTTGCACTCAGAACGCCACTTCGAGTTTCTTGAAAACTAAACACCCTAGAGTGGTTCTGCTACACAACTTTCACTGGCATCTGAAAAAAAAAAATGAAACCACTCAGAATCTTGTACGCTTGATTCTTTCGAGCCTGGTACCCTGGCCGCAATTGCTACAACAGAGTGGAGTAAGGCGAGCGGGAAGTTTTCCATTGTTTTACTAACAATTCCAGCTCAATGTATAGACAGAGATGTCACTGTAATGTGCGAAACCCCAAACAACTGTAAGATAGCTTTCAATGTGCAACCATCAATGAGAAGCTTGTCAAAACATGCTGTTTAAAGGCAGCCGGCGCACCGCCGGCCACGTGTACTTTGTTGTTTTCTTGCGTATCCGGCTCAGCACCGGCCGGTGAAGTGAATGGCTCAATGTGCACATTAATCTAAGTGCACAATCGCATCTTCGTTACGCCTCAATCAGAACGCGGCCGAAATTTGAACCCGCGGCCCCACGCCGAGCAGCAGAACGTCATAGCGACCGAGCAACCAGGAAGCGTTTCGGCGTATGTGAACGTGCAATAATTAGAAACACGTGATGGTTATATACGCTTATTTCCAACTAATGTAGGGCAATACAAGATCCCCTGATTGTTCTTGTTGAAACCGCCAGGCGTGGTTCTCGTATTTTTAAGCATTCAGTAGAATCTTGTTTTACAGCGCAGCTCTTAGGCGCCTGTTCCCGTGGCGAGCGTCGGCGTAACCGAGCGAACTAGCGCAGCGTAGCGTGAAAGAGCGAATGCGGAGCGCAGCAGGGGATTAAAGACGCGAGGATGCAAGCGGAGGAAGAAGGTACGGGGAAAGCGCAATAAGAAAGCGTAGTGCTGCGACGCTTGCTACAAGATGGCGCCAGAATAGAAAGTTTTAGTGTAGCGTAAAGCAGTAAAAGCAAAGAGTTGGCGTTAGCGTTGCGCGCATCACACTGCGCATGCGCTGTACGTAAACGGTGCTGGAGCTCTTACGTACGTACGCTATTTTCGAGATTTAGCGGTGAACGCTAACGCACGTAAGGGGAGCCTTACGTACGGCAACATGGCGGCGCCAGTCGAAGTGAGAGCTGCCCGCTTCGGATCTATCGCGTCGTCGGCCTGCACTGTTCCGCTCATTCGTTCCCCACTAATGCTCGCGTTTGCTTTAGATTTGTGTGGTGACGCTGCGACAGCGGCGCATTGGTTACAAATGTGCGTTTTTTACGATATGCGTTCTCGATTAGCGGCGCATGTAGGCTTAACGAGAAGGCTTGCTTATATTTGCTCATGTTTGCTGTATCCGCTTCGAAATGGCGCCCAAGTGTATTTCGCTCATTCGCTTGGTGTAAAGCCGCATGTCGTTTTCCGCGGCAAAACAAAGTGGTGTGGTCGTTGCTGTGGTCATAATGCGTGTGCGCTTTACTAACGACAACGTCATGAACCTCCTGAAGAGGTTTCCGCCTTGAACCCATGCGGACAGACGCCAACATGGGCGTCCTTTGCAAAAAAAAGTGGAAAGAAGTGGGAAATACGCTTTTTGGAACTGAAATTGCCGGCGAAACGTCCCCTCCGGAATAGCCTCGATGTTGAGCAGGCCGCTTCCTGAGGACACGTACAGCCTACGCGGTCGCTCTCGTTCCCAAAGCATGGAGGCGTCTATGTCATCCCAACTTAAAAAGGACAGGTAAAATGGGTCCCACAGAACACTCGATCGTGGCATGCTAAGAATAATCGGTGTGTTTCGCGCCTCTCGACAAAACAACACTGAAAGCAAACACCTACGTGCGTAATTAATGCAGTGACTGTGGCTTTAGATAAGCTTGATTTAGCGACACACTCGCGGATTCGGCATTGGATCTGCTCGACATTTCGTGTGGGTTTGGCTTTCCAGTACTTCGTGTTTTTATATCTAGATGGCGCCGTATATGCTTGCGTTGACGTTAGCGCTTTTTCTCCGTTCCGCTATCCTAAAACACTACCTTGTGCCGCGCAGTGCATCCTTTCCTTGCGTTAGCGTTGCGTCGCACGCTAACGCTAACGCAAGCGTTTTACGCTATACTAAAGCTGTCTAATATCGCGCGTTGTAAAGCCCCTTAAACTTGTAGCGGCACGCTTTGAAGAATGCTGCCCCCTCCTCACGCGCGCTGGCAGAGGCCGGCGCCGCGTCGCTATCGGCCTAATAACATCACGCGGGCCCTCGTGCTGTGCATCAGCGCCACTTTTGCTCGAGAAGCGTCTACGGAGTGGCGAGTAGCGCATGTTGGCGCCGTTGCTACGCTCGAGCACTGTAGGCGGCGCCACGGTCGAAGAGGGAGCGTGAAAGAGAGGAGAAACGAGGAAGAGTGAAGGCGGAGGAGGAGAGTATCGCTGCTTCACGAAGTTTAAGGGGTTTTAGCGCGTTGTCTGGGAGGTCTGTATGCGGCGGCTGCTGTGAGCCGCTCCTACGCGTCACCCAAGCACTACCTTTCGTGATCTCCAGATTAGCGAGGCATTCGCGCCACACTTCGCTCGTTTACAACGCACCGCACGAGACAGATTGTCCGTGCGAGCCAATATATCGCGAAATGAAAACACGCATACAGCTGCGCTCAAATTTCGCCTTAGTTAGTGTTGTAATTGTCGCTCGATTTTTCCACGAGCGGCTTTGCCTTTGACTTTTATTTGCCTTTGCAGTAAATTTTTCTCATTCCACTGCCACAATAACCAGTTCGTAGTTTTGGCATGTAAGGCCTCAAAAATTCATTGAGTAGGAAATACGCCGTGGCCTCGACGTTTTCAACATAACCTATTTTTTCGCTGCGCAGTGCCGATGATGTGCCCAGCCCGGTGCCCGCCGGGCAAGCAGTGCGCGCCGGACGCTCCGACGGATATGCATGGTTGCTTCGAAGTAGACTGTCAGTGCGGTGAGTCGTCGACTGATGTGCCTCGCTGTCAAAATGGCGAAGACGAATGTCGTCTCGGGTTTTTACCGACGTTGGTCATGCTCTCGTTCCGGTGTTCCGCAGACATTCCATGAAGTATGCGTGCATTGTTCAGTTGTTTCAAACAAGTGTAGTTTTCTAATTGCTCACACGGTGGCATTATTCGCAAGGCCTCGCTATCTTCTGGCGCTGTCCAAGACCGGTCGGTGCCTTAACAAAACCTTCACGAGCACGACTTGCGCAGCTGCGCTGCAGATGGAAGTAAAGTCGACGTTTATTTTATATATATATATTTTTAGGAAGGAAAATGTGCCTCCACACTTCAATATTACTAGAGGTAGACTTGAGGTACAGCGATGACACTTTGAGTAAAACCACTCTTGCAACGTGTATTACAACATCAGGAAAAGAAAATTGTTCAGAAACCATGGACGATGCTTATCAATACAGCGCACAGCCAAACGCCTCTAGGAAGCTAATCCCATTTTCAATAATCATGCTCTTTAAGACAAACGTTCACTGTGGTGTGGATATGAGGTTGCGTGCGTTGCTTCCTTGCATAATTCTGTAAAATTGGAGGCGTTAACCAGTACATCTTTAGCGGTAGTGTAGATGGCCAGATGATGTGTGTCAAAGAGCTGTTGGCGTTCAGTGACGAACATGGCCAGCAACTCGGCTACGCGAGAGCACGCACCTTTTCCGGAAGCGTCTTGCTGGCGTCGGTGACAGACCGACTGTCAACCTCATCGAAAACGGGGGATGGAGTCAAAGAAAGACTGCGGTCTGCCTGTATTTTCTCCATTAACAGCTGTTAAGCCAAGGAGCAAAGCCTTGTTGTGAGCGGTTGCAGAATGTATATCTGCGCCTTCTTTCAGCCAGTTCATTCACACTGGGGCACTCAGCGTCTAAAGCAACACGGAATCGCCTGCCCGTGAAATGCCTGCGTCGTCCACATTACACGCTCATAGCACGATTGCTGCTGCCAGCTCACGAAATACCGCGAGAACAAGAAAAGCGAACAATATTTCACTACTAGAGTGGTCTGCTGAGTGGCGCGCAGTTTTCCCTCCTGCCCACATTTTAGCACATTCGACGCGTTATTGTTTTAGCGCTGCAAGAAAGCGTTCCAGAGGTCACGATTGTCGAGCTCCTAGCCATTTCAAAAATTTGCCGGCTAGCTAGCACCCATGACAGCCACCATCTCGCTTCTCCATTGGATAGGCTCACCGACTGCAAGCAGGTAGTCCGCCCACTAGAACAAACCAATCACCGTGAACAAGCGCCCATCGTCAAGAGAATCCCAACCGATTTCATCACCTCGCTAACCCGATCACGCAATTCTAACCACAACGAAGTGGATTGCCGGGTGGCATAAGATACATTGTCTTCCACCTGCAGCCTAGTTACGTCTGCAATGCCTCTCTCTCTCTACCACCAGAGACGCAATAAACTTCCATCCTCCACAGCATGCGGCATGGGCCGCGCAGGCACGTGAAGGACAACATTCCCAGTAACGCCCGCCCTTTGCCTCCAAGCTTGCCGAGGGGTTCGCAAAGCCCGCGTCGGTTTCGGCTTTACGCCATACGGTATTGCACGTTGGGAGCCGCACAAATGAAAGAAGAGGAACGGAGAAGGTGACTATGGCAGTCCGATATCCGAATTTGTACTTGGCTGCCCCTCGTGCAACCGGGCAACAGCGAGGCCACAGATACGCCATTTACTATGGAATGCGCTGCATTTTATAGTCGCAACTGAAAGTGCACACGCAGAATGCCGACACTAGACGAATGTATACTGGGTCTACCCGCAAATAGATACACAGTAACATATCCTAGCCCTCTAGGAGTTCAGAAATGATACCGGAATAACACCTACGAATTGACACCGCATGGCCGATTTCCCTTCACCCTCCTTGCGATCTTTTTTAGCTTTTTGTAACCGCTACTCCTTATTCATTATTTTTAGTATATTTTGGAGTTGTAATATTTAATTATTTATTTATTTTCTTTATATTCGTGCGGCCCACTTTCGCACTCACGCTAATGAGTCATCCTGACAAAAAATGATCATTCATTCATTCATTCATTCATTCTGTTATTCGTTTTAGCATCAGTTCGTCCTTCAGGACACGTGCTTAGCGTGTCGCTCCTACAGGACTCCGTAATCTCTGACTGTCCATATCGACATTACCGTTGTCAAGGGAGACGAACCAGCCTTGTGATACGACGGCAAGACGCCGAACTAGAACGCCGTGCGAAGTTCCGCGAAGGACGACTCACTCTGGGGCTCGCGTTCCCATAGCTCCGCGGCGAAGGATTCCGGTGACAGTGTTGGCTGAAATCGGTATGAAACCGATCGGCGTGGAGAGAGCCTTTCCGACGGAATTCGTTTCCGCCGAATCGTATCCCGAGCCACTCTAGAAGCCGGATGTCTCAGCTTCAACGAGCATTCAGCGAAAAGCTATGGCGGTTACGATATCAGATGCGGCACGACATATGCTGCAGTCTCCAGCTTTACCTAGTTGTCATGACCCGCGTATATACGATAGCCTACATGGGAACGTTCAGTATGTGAAAATTAGGTGCTTCAAAAATTGCCCTAGTTAAGACACGGCCCTCACTTGCGTAGCACGTTCGTTTGGTCTCTCGTCCCACTGCGCAAAACCTGTGCAGCGCCGCAACCCGTAGATCCAATTCCACGTAGCCCGAAAGCCGTGTAGCTCTAAAGGCACTGTCACATAGGTGTAGGAAAACAGGACTAGCCATCCATAAGAAAAGTTTACAAAACATACGCCACTGAATATGGATGAGATGAAGGCTGTACAAAAAATATGTTGTTATGATGACGCGAAGAAGAGAACGACGACGGTCCTGAAGACGACGGTAGGTTGACACAGCCTGGCTGGGCTTTCTTCCGTCTTCGCCAACGTTCGCTTTTTGTAAATAAATTGTAAATAGTTTTATATGCGTAACATGTTGTGGAAGTGCGGCGTACCCGTCTTTGCAATGGCGCTCCGCAGCCGACGTCACATCCAGCTTGTGACACGGAGTCGACGTGTCGTCCTCCTGAGGACGACACGTCGTCTACGCCTGCACCGGCACTGTCGGCTAACCACACCAAGTGCGCTGCCCTTCCAAATCCGCATGACCCCGGCACATTCTCTGGTCTCGATGGTATGGACGTAGAAGAATAGCTCAGCATGTACGAACGTGTAAGCAAGGGGAACAGGTGGGACGTGACCTTAATGCTAGCCAATGTCGTTTTCTATCTGGATGGAACTCCGCGCGTTTGTTTTCAAACACAAAGCAGAAGCTGTCAAACGTCTTTGCCGATCCCTCTGGTCAACAGCTCGCCATCAAAAGCAGCTCGCTACCCGCGCCCAAAGTGTTACACAGTCATACGTCTCCTATATTCAAGGCATCCTGGCCCTTTGTCAATAAATCGACATGTCCATGGCAGAGTCAGGAAAAGTAGGACATATATGCTCAACGACATTGCGGATGACGCATTCAATCTCTTAGTTTTCAACAACGTTTATACTGTCGACGTCATCATAAAGGAATGCCGGTGCTTCAAGCTAGCAAAGGCCATTTTGGGCTAAAAGCTACATACGGAGCTTGACGTGACCCAAAAGACCAGACAAGGCAGCAGTGCAGAAACAGTGCGTGTACATTTACAAGAATTCACATATAATTCCAGCTAGAGCTGGAATTCTTCATGAACGGAAATACTGGAACATACTTTACATCATGGCGAGTTACCCGCATTCGAAATAGGTTTAGTACGATGAATTTCGCACCACACTACCATAGCAATACTAGATATTATCTAACACCAACGAGACAAGGCAGCCTAAGAATGATTTTTGAAGATTAAAATTTGCTCAGAAAACTAAACACGTTGTACAGTATACACTGGTAAAGATACACCGAGGCACAATAATAATCACATCGGATATGTTACATGCGAACAAAGTATGAGCGGAGTTCTTTCCTACTGAAACTCTCAGTATGCTTCTATTTGTTCAAAGTGAACGGTAGGTTATATATTAACGACTGATGTTTGTACAGTGTTCGGAAGTATGGAATTGACCATTTCTCAGGATTTCTCCTGTTCGCATTTGTGCGACGGTGCTCTAAGGAGGCTAACTGTGTCATATAGCTCCTAGCAAATTCTGCAAAATATCGTGCAGTATGTAATAAACGGAAGTGTATTGGTTATCAATTCCAATAATGTTATAAATAGGGAACTCCTCTATGGCGCTTCAATAGTAACCTATATTTCCAACATATCGAGTTATCTTCTTCTGTAACATAAGAACCCCATATGTAGTTTTGGTGGTTGTACACCACACTAAAGCGCAATAATGTAAGTGTGCATTAAATAATGTAATATAGATCTGCACTTTCACGGAAGAAAGCTTTTTACAGAGATAATTTACCTGCATGTCCCAACATAGGTGCGCAGAGAAATAAACTCCAAGAATTTTATGACTGCCAGCTATTTCTGTTTTTTGACCTTCAAATGTGACGGTATTCTTCAACTGGAGCAGCTTATTCTAACTTCTTCGCTCTACTTCGCCGCCGTACTCGAAACCCACCGTGCCGATAAACTAGACGATGCGGCACCTAGGGGTGGTGCTGCACTTTCGTATTTACCCTAAAATCCTCCACTAACGCTATTAAGAACGCACAACCTCCCAAATGTTCAGGTAGATGGCACACCTGTCACAGCACTCATCGATACCGGCGCATACATCTTCATTATGAGCGCCCACTTTCGCCGTAAACTAAAGAAAGCTCTCACACCTGCCATAAGTCGGGGTCGTACGCATCGCCCACGGCAGAATGGTTGGCGCAGTGCGAATGTGCACTGCCCGCGTAAGCATTGCTGGTTGCCAGAATGTCGTCCTTTTCACCGGGCTTGCCCACTGCCCCTAGGACCTGATACTCGGCCTATAGACTTTCTCACTGATCACTCTGCCCTCGTCGACTACTCCGCAAGTACTGGGCGTCGAAAGTAATTTGATTTATTTTTTGAACATGTATGTCTTCAAATACCCGTACAATTGCCAGGAACCATATATATATATATATATATATATATATATATATATATATATATATATATATATATATATATATATATATATATATATATATATATATATATATATATATATATATATACAGTGAAACTTCATGATAATTTGTCGTGGTGTTTCTGTTTTTTCTTATTGCCGCAGTGGCCGTGTCGCTGGGTCCAACGCATCCTGACGGTAAGTGGCGGCGTAAGGCCAATTCCTTTCCAGTTACGTTGATACACTAAATATTTCAATCAACACAGGGAACTCAAATTATGTTCCAGTATAGTATCAGTCCATATAGAACACATTGCTGTAAAAAGACGCAGTTTCTACCGAAAGGCGAACCATCGATTGCGATAGCAAATGCCTAGTCAGCTATGCGAAGTTAGTATAGTGGCTTTATCGGCCATATGAACTTGCAAACATTCATTTACTATCTAGATCAACAAGCATGATGTCAGCGCGCACAGGCAAACATGAACTTATCACGCTTCATGACCGCGGACACTCGCTGTCCAAACGATGACGTCAGGAAGCGCGGCAACAGCAGCAAGCGAAGTGACCGTCGTGCTGTGTATCGCTTCAATGCAAAATTAGCTGCGAGAACGCTGCACGAACAAAGTTATCAGCCGCCGTGGCAGATCGCATCCAAGACAAGTCGTGCGCGGCCGGGGAAAGGGCAGTTGCTGCCATAGTTAGCCATAGTACAACGCCGCCCCCCTTCCCTCCCCCCCGGCGCCATGCACGCCGCGGAAGACGGCGCGTTGCCTCCCTGATTTCCTCCACTGCGCGCGCGAGATGGAGCCAAAATCGTCGGCTGCCCTCGCGCGCTTTCGCTCGCCCCTACAGCATGCGGCGCGCGGCGACGGTGTTATCGCCCTTGGAGTTTTAAGTATAAACCCCATGGAAGCGATCTCGTGCGCGACAGTGACAAGCGATGCCATGGAAATGACGGTCGCGTTCGCTCGTCGCCTACAAGTTGTACCCCATGCGAGTGACGACTTCGAGTGACGGCGACGTCTCCTCCGTGTTGCCGGTGTGAGGGGCAGCGAAGTAGTTCCGTAACTAATGTGACACGTGCTTTATTAATTTAAGTTTTGATGTGTTTTACTGTACAAAGCAGGGTAATGTATTTCTGAAGGTCTTGCAGTAAGTTCTTATTCTTGCACGTAGAAGAATTCAATCGTTTGCTCGTTCCGTGCGACAATCGGTAGTAACTGAGTGATGTACATCCAGTTCCGGCTTCGCGCTATTGGCTAGTCGCTCATAGCACTTCCGGGCGACGAGCGACGAATTCTAGATTTGCAAAACCGAGCGATCGCGCGACAAGACCGAGCGATCTCTTCAAGCGACGGCCCGATCCGTCGCTCGAAGCTGTCGCTCGAGGCTGTCGCGCACAAAATCGCTCTCGTGGGGTTTAAGCTAGACCCCATTAGCGCGATTTTGTGCGCGAAAGCGACGAGCGACGGGTTCGCGCGACGGATCGGGCCGTCGCTTGAAGAGATCGCTCGGTCTTGTCGCGCGATCGCTCGGTTTTGCAAATCTAGAATTCGTCGCTCGTCGCCCGGAAGTGCTATGAGCGACTAGCCAATAGCGCGAAGCCGGAACTGGATGTACGTAACTCCAGTACTTCCGATTGTCGCACGGAACGAGCAAACGATTGAATTTTGATACGTGCAAGGATAAGAACCTACTGCAAGACTTTCAGAAATATTTTATGCTGCTTATTTACAGTAAAATACATCAACTTAAGTTAATAAAGCACGCGCCACGCTAGCTTCGGCGCCTATATTGCTGCCCTCATACCGGCAACAATGGGGAGACGTCGCTCGAAGTCATCGCTCGCATGGGGTGCCACTTGTAGGCGACGAGCGAACGCGACAGCCATCTCCATCGCGTCGCTTGTCGCTGTCACGTGCAAGATCGCTTGCATAGGGTTTATACTTTAGCCTTTATACGGAACATCGCGCAGACGGCAACGGTTCAAAGCGCGCTTGTCTTCGTCGTTCTTTCTATCCCCTTGTCTTTGTATGCCCAGTAAATGACATTTGTAATGGAACACCAACTACACACTTAAGCAAATGTACGCCCTTTGGGGTGTATATTTGCCACACAACAATAAACGTCATCAGTCTTCCTTGCGTTTCCTTCCTTGAAAACGCTGCGCTCACTGCTTTCCTGTCGAGAATGCTCTGTCATGCCCATTATCAACATGATGTTGATAATGGGCATGCCATTCGTTTCTTGGAATTACTGGGCTCGCCGCGCTAAAAAAAGGAAATGCGGACAAGACAGATGGCGATTACTGTTGTGTGGCAAAAGGGTATAATTTTGCTTAAGAGTCCAGCCCGTGCTCAATACCCTTCTTGAGTGAAGACGTGCCTGGAGAGTCTATATAATTGCTGTCGCACTAAAATAAAGTCTGAGGACACCTAACCACTCTTTATGAGTTCTAAATGCGAAAGCATTCATGTCCGATTGAATGCCCAATTGAATGCTTCAAGCTATGGAATTCTCGTGGGCAAGCAAGTGCGTTGACACGCTTTTCCAACGCTTACTGCCACCAACGTTTTTCCTTTCGAATTTGTTCTGTATTTTTATACAGCAATTTATTGACAGTGATTACCGAGGTGTGGTTAGAACGCAAGCGAGAGCTTGCACCGTCATGGGACGCGCAGAGAACACACAGGCTTCCGAAATCCAGGGAGACGTGCGTCGCGGCGATCGCCCCTCCCCTCACGCAACACCTCGCGAGCTATCACGGCAGCAGGTGTTCGCTTTCGCCCGCTCTGCTCCGTCGAGGCGCCTCATGATCTGGCGTCACAGCCAATGGGAATTTAGAGGCCGTTTTTCGCTCGCCCGACGAGAGACGCCGCCTTTGTCGCTCAGTGGCTGAGTTGATGCTTTCGCATCAATAAGTATTCACCAGAGTTGACCTGCCAGTTTTTTTTCTTCTTGTGATTTGGGTTTCCTTGCTCGCCTCATTTTCTTTTAAAAGTATGCTGTGAGTGTCGCTGATGACGTCGGATAAGAGCCACAAATGCGGAGTAGACGGTCTTTTCTGATGCAAAAGTCGCAATATTACCATAACCAAATCTCTCGTTATTTGATTATTAGTCGCTCACAAATTTTGCTTTCCTTAAGCACGAGCATGAACGGGTTTAAAATGAGGCCCACAGCACGTTGCAAGCAAAGGTCTCATGAAATAACACTCACGTCTCGGCACGATTAAGAATGGTCAAACCTGTTTTCTTTTCCAGGTGCGCTTTCGTTGTCAAAGACCGATTGTGTTTGCGCAAAAGTACAGCAGAAGCATCCTAAAGGGCAATAGTGCGCATCCCGGTTAAAAATAGCAGATGCTTCTCGAAAATTATCTATTTGCTGAGATTTGTAGGTGCTGGGGGGGGGGGGGGGGGGGCTCAATGAGAAATGTGCCAAGTTTTATAATTGCACACTCCCTTTCACTGCGTATACGCCACATTTACCTACATTTGTTCCTCTCTATGATAATTTTCATTTTCTTGGCTTTCATCCATGTTTCCTTGGAATGCAAAGTTGATCTATTACGATATAGATATCGCTAAGACAGATTATAGAAAAGGCATCAGCATTACTCAGTGCATCTTTAAGATAACTCAGCTAACAGGCTCGTTATTGATTATACTTATTGATTATACTTATTGATTGCCAACGTAATTATGGGGTTTTCGGTGTGAAAATCTGATATGAGGCACACCGTTGTGGTCCGTTGCGGAATAACTTTCATCACCTGGAGCTCTATAATGGGCACCTAACTCTTGGCTGCCCCACCTTGTAACATAATCACTCAGTTCTACATTAGACTTGCGTTAAAGAGAACGTTGCCTGAAGTTTTATAAGAATTTACAGCTCGTGCGCGTGGGCGCAGTCTCAAGTTTTTTTTTTTTGTATGCACTAGCTATTCATGAGATGTTAGATCATGAAATTTACGCATAATGTACACGGGACTAAACAAGCGCGAACGACTGAGCGTGCAATATGAGTACATTGGCCTGCAGTAATAAAAAGTTGCGTGCAGCGGCTTACCAATCAATAAGTCTTAGCCACACTAGGGCATGCAGAGAACGCGACAGTGCTCTCGGGCTTCACGCTTAGGTGTTCACGTGCGTTTTTAGTTCCACGGTACGTTTGTTTTGTTGCGAAAAATTGCGGTGTTTCAATCAGTTGCTTTTTTGAAATTTTGGTTGCTGAAGTTTGTACAGCAGAGAAGTCATTGTCGATAAATGAATATTACAAGGTGATGGCAGCACTTATCCATTTTGAGAGGGGGGGGGGGGGGTACTAAATTTTGTCTAGCTCTCCGCTGATTCGGCCTGAAACGCAACTTCTAAAACAATATTCTTCGGCCACGGTTCGCATGACGGACTTTCAGACCATAATGAAGCACAAACTGAAAGATATATCCCAGCACAAGGACTTCTGATTCAGTTTAAGTCAATGTATGCACTGCGGTATGCTCACTCAGAAGTGGCAAATTTCGGTTTGAGAGCATGTTTTGCCGGATATGACGTCGTAACTGGAACTCGTTTACGGCATTTTCGCCCAAGAAGCGCACTACTGATCTTCAGTCAGCCTTTTATTCCATCGTGCCCGTGCGCAGAAATCGCACCTTATAAATGCGCTCTAAAACGTCTCACCCACTAAATATATAAGCTATCGCTCTAAAGTGGAAAGGCTAAACTGTAGTAAAAAGTTTGCGTTGCCCTTAACTTTTGTATTCATCAGCCCGCGATCTTTGTTCCTTAATCATTGATTCACCACAATAAACACACATTAGTGATTGTTTCCAACAGTCAATACAATTTAAACTAGGTAAACTACATGATACGGAAGCATCATGTAATGGCGCCGACGACAATCTGAATCTGAATTTAATTGCATTTCCTTTCTTTTGAAAGAAAGTAACGAAAATAAATATTTCTGGGCGAAGCTAGAGTATTATACATAATACCAAAAGAAAGGCAAAAACAGCTAGCGCGCTTCACCTTCGTATGGTAAAGTGGTAGTCCAAGTGTGGCAAAGTTCGGAATCACCGCAAGTTCTGGCAAGGCCCTGAGATGAATGAGCTAAATGTATCTAGACATAAAGATCCCTCCTCGGTACGCCTCCGGTTCTCGAATCTAGTTCCAGTACCAAGCCTCTGTGTTACCTCCCGAGCGGCCGAAAAAGGAGCCACATGGCCAGACCATCGGTGCCATCTCTATTTGTTTATCGCCCCACTGAGTGCATTACCAGTGCAAGTTATAGAAAACTATGTTATGCTTTAGCGTATTCGAAAGAAAGGAACGGGTTGCCGCGAGAATGCGCCACGCCTGCACTGTTCGCATTCGGCGGTGGATGTAGAGATAATGTCCGAAACAGGAGACATGCCCTTGACGCGCCCCAGAAAGGTGTGGCAGGCGCCTTGCGCGGAGTGTGCAGACAGCGCAGTCACTGTATGGCAATATTCGGTTAATAACTATAAGCGGCGCTGGCGTGTAATTTTGCCGAGTCAACTGTGTTTGAAACGAAGAAGCGGCGTGCGCAGGGTGCGCTCCTGTTGACATGAGTGTCTGGCTTTACCTCGACATTTTTAGAGCGAGAGCTCTTCTCGCGGTACAACTCCCAAGGTTAATCTCGTCGCGCGTTTGACCTTCAGCCGCTGGCGTGCAAGCGTGAAGGTGTGACGTCACGTCATGTGATCCACTGCGGAGAGGCATCGCAGCTGCGCACGCTCGAGCCTCGCCTTGTGCACCACGTGACTATAGGCGAGGCTTTAAGCAGCCGCTTCGGCGGCGCTTGGCCGCTCAGTCTCGCCATGGATTAAGCACGCGCCGGTGCGAGCGCGTCAACTCTTCGCCGCAGGCACAGGCTGGGTCTCGGCACCCTGCCCATAGAGATCGCGGTGAAGAAGAACCGAAGAACCTTGTCTAACCATGCTTAACAGAGCTTTTTTGTTAGCTTAACTAGCTAACAGGACACGTTGAACCATAGCCAATTTTTTTGTCCGCTGCTTTCGCGTGTCACGCCGTATCTTTCTTCACTGATTGCCGTCGAGCAAACATAGGCGAGCGGGGAGCTCGGGGCACCCGGCATAGCACAGAGTTTTATACAGCAATTACTAGAGGCAACTCTGGCGCTAGCGTCTGCCGGAGCTGCAATGTGGGCGGTTCAGCCAGCATGGGAATTATGGGAAGTGCATGGATTTGTCTGAACTTCGTCCTTCTGGCTGGAAGAAGCTTCGTGACATTAAACTTGTCATTTATACGTAAGTACTGCGTCGTAAATAACTTAAAAAGCATTATTAAAATTGGTAGAAAGCCGGATTCGAACGCAGGAACACTCAGCACAGAACCTCGATAAGGAAACCATTACGCCATGGACGCATGCATTGACAAGCGACATAAAACTCCCTTATGAGTTCATCACGGGCAAGCCAGTGCCTCGAGACTCTTGGCGCTTTTCTATTTTGCCATCTCGACAAGCTGAATCGTTGCAATTGGTAGCAATTGTGCGTGTTTGCAGCGTCATCGGCACTTCGAAAAGTATAGATTGCTCTGAAATTTACGACAATGAAGGCATAAAAAGCGCTATAAACAAAGCCACAAGCACGAAGATTAGACAAATTCATGTGCTTCCCATCATTCCCGCGGTGGCTGAACCATTGCAACGCCGGAGTTCTCTCTGGTAATTATTCCAGAAACATCTATGCTGCGTAGCACCCCAGGAGGGTTCTCTTGAGACGATGATTGCGTATAGACACATTAGACAGTTTTAGCAGAGCGTTTCTTTCGCCCTGCTCCGATCATCCACGCGCATGCGCCGAACGCTTAGCCGCCAGGGTTTGAGCGGCCGGGCGCCTCCGTCCCGCTACAATGCTCGCCGAGTGGAAGTGGTCACGGCAGATGAGCGGCCAGGTAAACGTGCTATGGCAGAGCTGTGACTTATGCGATAGGAAGTTCGCAATGGTGGTTTAAGAAGGTGGTGCCTTGAGCGTGGATTGTAAAAAAAAAAAAAGAGTGCAGCAAACAAAGACGTGATATGATGCGGCGTGACTTCCGTGTTGGCAGACCTATTTGGTTCAAAGAAGTCACACTAGTGTACCGTGAATTATGGGAAGGGACGAAGCAGGTGGCTCCGTTTTGAACGGATTCGAATGATACGTTTAGGTATTCTGGAGATGGATGCCAGACAGCGGAAGCCAATTCAAGTTGCGCAGGGACAAATGTCACGTACGCCAACTTCTTTACTTCTGAGGATGCCTTCTTTAAATTTCTTCTAGACACCCGAGTGAGCGCGCAGCCTGCGACGTATTGTTTCGATATGTGTTACCGTAATCAATTTTCTACGAAGTGTTTATTTTGTGCTTCTGGACGCAGTTATGGTTGTTTTGGCCGCTAAGTAAGATTGAGCACGTACGTTTTATATTAGTACGAAACACCACGACGGAAAATTTAAAAAAGCGACCGTCGCCTAGCTTTTGGAGGACTGGGCTGCTGTGCTCGACGGCAGAGGTTCAATTACGCCATCGGTCACGCATTTATTCTTTTTATGAAAGCTAGGTTAGATAAAAATCTACCTGTGTACCTACCTACCTACCTACCTACCTACCTACCTACCTACCTACCTACCTACCTACCTACCTACCTACCTACCTACCTACCTACCTACCTACCTACCTACCTACCTACCTACCTACCTACCTACCTACCTACCTACCCACCTACCTACCTACCTACCTACATACCTACCTACCTACCTACGTACGTACGTACCTTACTACCTACCTACCTCTACCTACCCACTCACCTACCTGCCTAACCTAACCTAACCTACCTACCTACCTACCTAACCCAACTTACCTACCTACCTACCAACCTACCGACCTACCCACCCATCCACCCACCCACCTACCTACCTACCTACCTACCTACCTACCTACCTAACTACCTACCTACCTACCTACCTACCTACCTACCTACCTACCTACCTACCTACCTACCTACCTACCTACCTACCTACCTACCTACCTACCTACCTACCTACCTACCTACCTACCTACCTACCTACCTACCTACCTACCTACCTACCTACCTACCTTAAAAAGGTCACAACGAGGCAAACAATGCCTCATATTAAAAAAAAAAGTCGCCAGAAGAGATGTTGGGCACGGTTAGATAGCATACATGGTCTCCAGTTCTCCCCACAAAGATCCGAAAGGGTCACTGTCCAATTTAGGTCAAACCATCGTGTCTCGCTCGCTGGCCAGTCACTCTGTCAGGGGCTTCACCAAGGCCATGCAATTTGTTATGTACTGAAGATGGTATAGAGGAGCTGTATACGCATCTGCAGCACAATAGCTAGACGTGAAAATATAATGTGATCATGAGTGAGGAAAAAAACAAAAGCCACTCTTGCACTGAGTGCCTTGCAGCTCTGTGGAGGCACGAAGTGGTTAAGAACTCTGGGGTCACAATGCAGTACGCCTACTTGTTAAGGGTAAAAAAAATAACAGTAAGTAATACAGGTGGTAGAACATTGTTCCTAAGAAGCGCTCACGCTTACGCTATCACGCGAATTCAACTGACAATATCTAAACCGATAGTGAGGCCTCGAATTACTCTAATAAGGTGCGCTGAAAAGGCTGGGCGTCCTCACGTGAACGCAAGTTTGATGGATCAATAGACTTGATGTGTTTGTGAGAATCATCTTCACTATACAAGTAGGCTCTACGGGAATCTGGGGGCATGTTCCCACACGGTTTATCTGCGTGTTTTGAACACGAGACAACTTGGTCATAAATCCCTGTGTAAGGGTATAAAAAGACTGGGTGGGCAAACTATCGACGTCTGAGAGTCGATATAACTGCTGCATGGTTGCCAAATACTGCTGTTTTTTCTCTGGTGGTGGAAGAAAATTACACGAATGATCGCTAGATGTTCACAAGAGAGCTAACAGCACAAGATAGAAGAGGACCAGTGATAATAACATGATACGTGGTTGCCGGTTTCATTGTCGACTCATCAATCAGACACACGGATCTATGCAGAAGCCCTGGTAACCCATGACTGAAATGAAGTAGAGCATGCCGATGGTGTAGTCACAGCGGCGGATGCGACGTCGATGGAGATATTGTAAGAGGAGGAAACATTTACAATGAGAATAACTTCCTTTTTCTGTGGCGACTATGAAAAGTCACCTTAGGGTTTTACACACTGCAATACTTGGAGTCATGTGGCAACGGGAGTAATCTTCTGGACGGGCGACTTGATAACCTGGAGTGGAGGTGTTATGACTATGCATTAGGGATGTCGTGCACTGTAGCCTTCCTGGTATCATTTCCGTGCTATATTTCCGTACTTTTGTGCTACCATAGCTCCCTGATACCACTTCGGGGCTACAAGAAATCTATGTCTAGCTATCTAGTCGATTCAGAAAAGGCTGTTGTCCTGGACCACTGCCGTTCCTCGCACCTGTTCAACAGTTTGGTCAAGTGAAAAATGTGTTCATCTTTGGATGGTGCCGAAGATACAATGATACTTGTAGACGTCGGTTACAGAAGCAGCAAACATGTGCCGTTGGCTGTTGTCAGATAAACTGTGGTGGACATAGAAATAATGCGATGATAGGTTTAACAAGGCGCGCGGACAAAGTGACCACAAAGCATGGACCAATTTAGCACGTTAATTGCTCAGCACTTCTGCATAATTCTCAGCGCGAATCGAGTTGTAGATTCGCTGCTGCCTACAGCGGTGGAAAGGGTCTGCGTCTCGGAATGGGTCCGATTCGATGCACCTATTATATAAGATATTCGCATTCGACTTTGTAACACAATCGATCCGGTAACACATCGGCAGCAACAGTATGGCTTGTGAACGCTAGCAGTTTGTTTATTCTGCATATACCACACGCCTCTCATCCGGTAGTACGAAACAATAAAGAAACAAATAAAAAATCAATCCATTAGTCCATATATCAATGAAATAACAGACAGACAGACAGACAGACAGACAGACAGACAGACAGACAGACAGACAGACAGACAGACAGACAGACAGACAGACAGACAGACAGACAGACAGACAGACAGACAGACAGACAGACAGACAGACAGACAGACAGACAGAGACTGTCAACAAATACCTGGCAAGTTATTTTGACGTTCAAGGTAAACTTAACGTGCATGCAAATTTCCAGGGTTGTGGAGGTGACATTGGTGTGGTGAGTTACCTTGCGGTACAAAAGACCCTTCATCATCATCATCATCATCATCATCATCATCATCATCATCATCAGCCTGATTACGCCCACTGCAGGGCAAAGGCCTCTCCCATACTTCTCCAACTACCCCGGTAATGTACTAATTGTGGCCATGTTGTCCCTGCAAACTTCTTAATCTCATCCGCCCACCTAACTTTCTGCCGCCCTCTGCTACGCTTCCCTTCCCTTGGAATCCAGTCCGTAAGCCTTAATGACCATCGGTTATCTTCCCTCCTGATTACGTGTCCAGCCCATGCCCCATTTTTTTTTTCTTGATTTCAACTAAGATATCAGAAACTCGCGTTTGTTCCCTCAGCCAATCTGCTCTTTTCTTATCCCTTAACGTTACACCTACCATTCTTCTTTCCATAGCTCGTTGCGTCGTCCTCAATTTAAGTAGAACCCTTTTCGTAAGCCTCCAGGTTTCTGTTTCTTACTTGAGTACTGGTAAGACACAGCTGTTACATACTTTTCTTTTGAGGGATAATGGCAACCTGCTGTTCATGATCTGAGAATGCCTTCCAAACGCACCCCTGCCCATTCTTATTCTTCTTATTATTTCAGTCTCATGATCAGGATCCGCAGTCACTACCTGTACTAAGTAGATGTATTCCCTACCACTTCCAGTGCCTCACTACCTATCGTAAACTGCTGTTCTCTTCCGAGACTGTTAAACATTACTTTAGTTTTCTGCAAATTAATTTTTAGACCCACCCTTCGGCTTTGCCTCTCCAGGTCAGTAAGCATGCATTGCAGTTGGTCCCCTGAGTTACTAAGCAATGCAAAATCATCAGCGAATCGCAAGTTACTAAGATAATTCTTCCCGATCCAGGTCTCTGAATACCTCCTGTATCTGAAATCTGAAATTAAACCGTGGTATAGTCTGCAGTAGAGGTCGAAATATTTCCGAAAAAGAGCATAAATGGACAACCTCGTCAGAAAAAAAAGCTCACCCTGTTTTTCATGTAGTTGTCTTACTGAACATTTTATTTAAACTTGGTAGCAATTGTTTCGTATTTTTAACTTACCAAGTGCAAGTCGCAATATGTTTTCATGTTCATAAGTCTTCGTACTGTGATGCGACCAATACTTGCTCATGTGTTTAGCACGTGCTTCTTCTTTCTGACTACTGCAGGAATTCCCACGTCATGCCCAGTGCTCTGTCCTGCAAACTTCTCGTGCCACAAAATGCAACCACTCGACGCATCGCGGTGCTACGTGGCTCCTTGCCCCTGCGGTGAGTACAGCTATTTAACATTCCGAGTTGCTCAGCGCTCACGAAGGAAGCATTACCACTATTTTATGACGTATGGCACCTAAGCTTATTTATTTTCTTAATGTCTCGAAAAGCTCTGGAAATTTTCCCCATTTTGTGTGATTGGCATGGCGCGGCAAACAAACTTTGCGATAGCGTAGCTTAGGAAGACGTTGTATGGTAAATGTCTATGCTGATTGCCTAGAAGGACATTGCAGTGAAGGGAAGCAACACTTTAGTGTAGAAAAGAGGCACCAAATTGGGGAGTTGGCCCATGTTCACAGGATTTGGTACATCGCAGGCCACAAGCGCCAGAGTAAGAGAGCAGATGAGCAAGCGCTGACGCGCAAATATAAATTATTTGGGGAGAACAGTGCCTATAATACTTTGCAAATGAGGTGAGTGTTGTGAGCCAAATGCAAACAAATAATTGAGAAAGAATGTTCAACTATTTTAACATTGAAATAGATGTTTTCGGCAAAATACTTCGAAATGAATGGATATCTTCGAGATAAAAGGATCTTTTGCAAGTGCTTCTGCCACGTGCGAAGTAATGGGTAGTTTCGTGGTTCAGTTTGGTGAGGCCAGTCAGCGAAGCGATCTTAACGAAGGAAACGCCTCATTGCATGCTAGTAGCGGAAGCCGGACCATGCACTACTTCAGCGACGTTCCCGTGGGGCCTTTGTGTATGAGTTTATTTCTCAGATCGTCAATGAAGGCCACGGTGTTGTACTTTCATTGCGTCTGAAGAAAGATACAGTGGAAAGGCCATCGCCGTTTGTACCAAATATGCGCAATTGAAGCACAACAGCAGCTCGCAATGAGTCTCATATTGTCTGATTTACTTGTTTATCACGCGCAGTTCGCGACTCGTGCCCCAACCCATGTCCTGGTGGGGAGATCTGCGACCTGAACACGCCGATAGGATCCGACGGATGCCTCATCTCTCCCTGCACCTGCGGTAAGCATTTAGCGTGAGGGGTAAATCGTTCACTTGCTGCTAACCCAAATGTGCCGGCGAATGTCGGGCCGCCACTTACGCCTTTCAAACGAGCCACCAAAGAGCCCGTAAGACGTGTACAGCGATACGTCAGGAGACAGGCGGACCCGGTGGCTCAGTGTATATAGCGTGCCACCTGCTAGTAGGAAGGCGCGGATTCGAATGAGTTGATTGGTCGTGAGAGCAAGCAACCCCGTGGCGGAAGTGTGAGAAGAAAAGCATAGTGCTGAGCAAGACGGGCTCTGCGGCGATGACCTCTACGAGATGGTGCCAAAGTAGCGCGCCGTCATCTGTTCACTGATGGCGTGCGACGAGCCCGTAGTCCGATATCATGTACGAGAACAAGCGCTGCATGAGCGGAGGTTTGTCTGCAGCGGCGGCTGCTGTGAATCGCGCCCACACGTCACCCACGCGCTGCCTCTCGCGACCTCCCGATTAGCTAGGCAGTCGCGCCACACTTCACTCCGTTTGCGATGTACCGCACAAGACAGACTCTCCGTGCCAGTCAATATATCGCCATATGAAAACACGTATTCAGCTGCGCTCAAATTTTGAATCGGCGAGTATTATAATGATCGGTGATTTCTTTTATTTGCTCTTCTGTTTGCACCGTCGCCTTATGTATCTTATAAAACACACTCTAAGTCTTGGAGGAAATCCCGACGAGTGAGTATCGTTCTTTCGAGATTCATGCGTGCGCGACCGCTCCGCCATCCGCAATAGTCTCCCGCCATTAGTCGCATTCGCGAAGTCAGTTCCACAGTTTCGGCACACGTCTCAAAGAGGAAGAGTTTCGGCGGCTGCTATAGAGCTCGGCGCCAAAGTGCTTGAACGCTAATCAAAATTAAAATTGACATTCATCATGAGAGGGGTTCTGTCCGTTTTCTTCGTCACTGAAGAGCGGCACACACCCAGTGTTACGTACCAAGTGACCCAAATTGGTCCAATAGTGGGTTTCAAATTCGGTTCTCTCAGTACAGCGGCTCAGTGCTCTAACCATTGGCCTGTAGATTACCCAGTCACCTAAAATCGCGGGAATACAGTTAAAGGTATAGACAGGCAGGCAGACACACAGTGCTGATAAGTGCGTGAACTGTCTTAAGAATGCAGATAGCCTTACAGCCAAATTTAAATTCATATGAAATTTTTGTTATGCGTATGCACTTTATAGATACACTATAGGCATTACGTGAATATGAGGGCAAATAAATATCCGCACAGTCGTTCTGCGGGCCACGAGCAATATTTTAGACCCATGCGATTAAATAATACTCGTACATGTGGGCGCACGGCTATAGGAATCGAGGGCATGAAGAAAAATGTTCTTTGGTGACCACGGCAAAAGAGAGCTGCTATTGGCCGCGAGATGAAGCAGAGAGGCCACCTGGCAGGCACTGGTTGAACCACGGATATTAGGGATTGCGCCTCGGCTCATGTGCTAAACCCTGCGTGTTTATACGTGCCGGTATGGCACGCATATATCTAAAGACTATTTCTAGCATGGTTGTAGTGCGGCCTCAAATATTGGTGCGTATTTTTTGGCGGTGTGCAAAAGGGTTTAGGTGGGTGCTGTCATCTTTCCGCTGTTGCAAGTTCTAGTAGCTGCCCACATCGACCGCGCGATGTGTGATCGTTGCGCCCTCCATTCGCCGCAGTCGTACCAATTTTGTTGTCGCTTTGTGTTTCGAGTAAACCACAGAAAGTTTCTTCCCTCGTTTTTAAGAAATCAAGTGGTTCCAGCGACACGTGAATGCTGCGATTTTGCGAATTTTCGCGATTTGTTGCAATTGCGCAATATCTGTGATAATACGCAACGTTAACAAGGTGGCGTGAACATCACTCATTAGTAAAAAAAAGAAGGAAAAAGACAGAATTGTTAACAATCACTTATTATGGCGTCATGAAACGATAACTGCACCGTGATTATTGCGATCCTTACATAACCTTCGTTTAGTGTTTACGCGGTGGCCCGAGGTGTTCTTTTCATCAGTGGTTGGGCGGGGGGTGAAGGGGGGGGGGGGGGGGCTAAGGTAATGAGATGAGGGTATGAATCTCAAGTAAATGAGGGTAAGTAAATGAGTGCTTTGACTTGCTGTTACAAAACAAAGTTAAAACATAGGGTATTAGTGGAGGTTCATGTGTGACAGCAGTCCCTAAATGGAGCACGCCATATCACTTAGTTTCAAGGTCATTTCTGTAGTTTTCTGTTGTCACTCTTCAGTGTGGATTTGTTAGCTTGACAGAAAACAGCGACCATTATTACGTAAAATAAAACAATCTAATGATATTAGCTTCTCAAATGTAACTTTGCGCGGAACTACGGAAGGCTAGCTTTGCCCTTAAGCGTTTTAAGTGTTACTGCGATCAAAATATTCTCGTCTGAAACAACGTAGAGATCCTGCGAACGTGCTGTCACTCACAGTGGCCTGGCTTGATTACTTCAACTCATTAACTGTCTGCATTTCGCCGCGTATTAAAGTAAAAAAGAAACCGAAATGTATGCCAGCATATGATGATGAAGTGCGCATTACCTTGCTGCTTTGACTTCGTTGTACAGAGATACTGACATTTTTATAACCAGTGCGAAATTCCCAGAGAATGTGGTAACAGTTGTGTTGTACAGAAATTTTAGTAGAATATGGGAACGCCAGCGAAACGTACACAAACAGCCCCAAGGAAGTACCGAAACACACACTGTTTGGCCGAGTGTACATCACCGCTT
Source organism: Dermacentor albipictus (assembly GCF_038994185.2). Taxonomy (NCBI): domain Eukaryota; kingdom Metazoa; phylum Arthropoda; class Arachnida; order Ixodida; family Ixodidae; genus Dermacentor; species Dermacentor albipictus. The sequence goes on from NC_091822.1 coordinate 88,320,738, forward strand.
GAATGAAGCGTTCAGCTTCTTTCAGATAAAACTAAGCTTTCGATGCGTTTCGTGCGAAAACGCGGCATTGCAGGCTCATATGTTGCCATCAAGGCATTTGATTACCATAAAATTGTACTTAAATCCTTTACAGAAAAGTGCCGCCGTTTATACTTCATCGTGTGCCGCCGACCGCTAACACGGCGACGGTGCTGCCACCTGTAGCTCCATCTCGCGGGGAACACTGAAGCTTAATTTGCCTGTCTTTTTTGTAGCAGCCTGTGGGAATTGTACCTTAGACTGGAAATTATGTACATGTAGGAGCATTATTGTATGGCTTATTTTATCTACATTGCGGCAGCGTACGCTGCTTTAAGTTTAGAAATATTGCGCCGAACATTCATACCCGCCTGACCGTTTTCCGAGTGTAAGAAAATAAACCTCCCCCCTTATGTCCAGCCCATCATTTGCTTGTGTTTTCACTTGCCTGCTTTACAACATTCTTTCTTTTCTTCTTTTTCTTTTTTTTTTGCTTCTACACGAAAAATGCAGTTCCTCAAAGTGGTCATGTGCAACCATCAGTCATGACACCTGAGCCAGTAGGTAGGTACCTACCAGGTGGCTGGTATATCATCGTCCATTTAAAAGGAGATACTTCTTTTATTCTCTCTCTTTCTGTAGTGCCGCTAACCATCGTCTCAAGGGACCTGATATTCGCAAGAAGCGGAGATTACCGTTAAAATTGGCTATTTCTCTCAAAGGCGAAGCATTGAAAGCAGACAATGTTTAGCGTTTCGTTGGAGACGTCTCAGATGGCCGGCTCGAGCCCCTTGATGGCACCACTCCTCGCCGTTAGCTGGCGTGATGCGGAGCACCGCCGGCGGCGCTACAGCTCGACTGCACTGGAATGGGGGACTGGGTGCAGCGGATGCCTTAGCAAGCGCCGAGGGCGATTCAAATACGCCGAAATTGCGCCGGTGCCTGCTCGACGCACCATCGTTGTTGCGTCGTGTGCATTGCTTTCGTCGCTCTTTATCCATTTTATTTACCACAGAGCGGCGGGGAATAAAATCAGTGTTTCTTCCACCGAGTACCAAAAGTAGATGCAGCATAGTGAAACGCCTGTCAAAGCTCCGTACAGCGGCGGTAGGGGCCCCGACGCAACAAGCGTGCGGCCGGCGCGTGGGACGGTTCATTCAGGTGAAGGCGGCGGTGGCGCCACCAACCTTTCCATAAAAGAAGCCTCAGCGGGGAGCCCGCGCTGGACCCACTTCCCCATCTAGTACATGCTAATGCAGGTGTCGCACGTCTATGGTGCTCAAGATGAGGCCGAAAGGACACCGTCGGCGTTTGTGAGCGCACGAAGATAGGATTCGATGTATTTAGCACGATATATCCTGCCCAGGCAGGAACGCTAACGTATGTGAAACGCACACGTTCATGCCAGCAGCAAAAGCCAGAACGTCGACAAAAGCCTACCGAGTGAAGCGTGACGGTGCACACACTTGGTTCCGTTCCTTTCGCAGCCAAACGCACTGCGTGTTTCTGGAAACGTAACGCTCAATGCGCGTACCACGCATGCGTGTCAGTACGGTGACAGCACGACGGCGCCCGCGCCGACGACACGACTGCTTCTTAGTGGTACACATAATTCCTATGAGAATAATGCATAATACGGCTCATAGAAATTGGCGCTATTGTCGACGTCTACAGTCGGAGTTGAGCGAACTTAGAGTGTCATGCTTTGATGCAATGAGAGTTGCTGAAAGACTCAGAGATGTAGTTGCAGCTTATAGCGAAATAAATCGCATCGTTTGACTTCATCAATGTGCTTCGCGGCTAGAACCACGCCAATCGATTCATCCATTATGCAGAGGTCACATCCAGAATGCATGTCGCTTTCACATTTTATCTCGTTTAGTACTCGGCGCCGTGTGCAAAATATTCTTGTCTCATGTGGAATTTTCGAAAAGAATATATGGAAGAAATTTTCATTTACGGGAGGCCTGGTTTAAGCACAGGAAGAACTCCTCATTTATTGAGAGCCTTAACGTGATCATGAACTGTCAAGTTTAAAGACACCTGACCCAACACACCAACACTAGAAAAAAAAACGCGTTGCTCCGCGCTGTATACCCAGGGATGGTTTCCGTTGCTTGCTGGTCCACAAGCTTTACTTGCGAGTAGGCGAATACTGTTGCAGCAAAGGTCACTATTCCCATCGTAACAACTATGTCCCATCGAAGGAATAGCAACGCCCTTCTAATCCGTCCCCCAAAACAGATTATTCTCTTTCGCAACAAGTGAACATACAGCCAAATTTTCGAGGTATTCAACAAGCGTATAGTCACATTTGTTTCCAAAGTTAATACACGAACATTAGGCGGCTATTGACATCCTTGACGGATTTCTTGTGAAATGTCCACAGCGCTATGGGCCCTAATATTAGATGCGGGTAAATTGTTCGCCTTCGAAGTGAGGAGTCGAAATGATGGGGTCTCTGCACTGGGTTGAGCTTTTTGCGTTCAAGCATACAGTATGCTCTACATATCGTTGTCGCGAGAGATCTGTCTGTTTTTGTAAACAGAGAGGAAATAAGTGTATCGGGTGCACTTTTCCCATTACTGAGGCGACATTACATACGCCTCTAGCTTATTCGGCATTTTTTTCTTTTCTGTTATGGATACGTAAGCACTCCAGCATCAGGGGGTTTACTGTGTGAACGATGAAAAGTTATGACATCGAAAAATTCAATTGGTTCGTCTGCATGCGCTGCTTCTATGTTGGCTGATTTTTTTTTTTAGACAACCCTGGGTAGTGTGTTTCTAAGCTGCATCTCGTCAATGCACTTGCCGCAACTCGGTGGCCTGAAACAGTCGAGGACCGACCCTTTCCGTATATCTCCGTTCAAATCACGCACACTGCTTGAGCAAGGCAGCTGCACAATTGTAGAGCGGAACGTCGACCACGATAAGTCCCTTCGTGACTCAGACTGCGGCTGGCAACACTGATTTTCAGTGGTCGAACAACGGCGCCGGATAGCTGTTCCCGCTCGCGATCACGGACGCCTGTACACATTCTGCACGAAACGCGAGGTGTCGCTGCGAGCAGTGGTTCCACCTTGGCATGATGACGTTGCACTGACGGGGCATAAAGCCGCGCTTCTTGTTCGACCGCTTTACCCCAGCAACACGTCTGGTACGTGGCTGGCGAGTTGTAGTCTCACTTTAAATTAAAAACTTGGCTCACTGGGAAGGACGTTAAAGACATAAGCCTCAAATCTATTTTGCAGATAAATGCAAGCTTATGATGTAAATAAGAAAGCACTGATGGTCAGACACAATGAAACAGCGTTGAATCTACCGCAGCTGTATGCAACGCAGGTGAATGTGCTGTAAAACATAGCAAGGTGACGAAATATGTTTTCTTTTTCTTTTAGTAATTTTGCTTCGCAACGCTGCTTTATCTGTGCAGTACAGAGTTCTTTCTGCTACCTAAGCGGCGATAAGGCTTGCATTGGAATTCAATACAAATCGAGCACCTGACAGTTTTTGTCTTTGCTGCTGTGCCATTTGTAAATCACGAAGCCGGCGGTGGGTCTCTCTTCCTGCCGGCATACCACCTGTGGCTCTGAAATTCTTCTAGGGAACATTGCGGCTAACAGACTTATTCGAGAGGTGATTTTTCCGCCCAACCACCCCCCACTTCCAGCATTCTTCAAGTACGTTCAAAAGTGCGCCAAATGCTTTGATTATCGCTAAAGTGTAGAACGTGATTCTACGTGTAGTTGAAATCAGAATTCGTGAAATAACGCAAGCTGTACTTTTTTGCAGAAATCCCACGCACAGCGGACTCAATTACGCCGGCCCACTCGAATTCTTCAGCTACAGGGCACGGTGAGTGATACGTTTAATTGTGGTGTTCATGTGTTCGTGGCAGTGTTGCGTGCACGGTAACGTGACACTCGTGCGCGGGGCGAGACGTCGCGCCGGTGGCGGCACATGCCGTGGTGTTCCAGACCTGATGATGCTTCTGATAATCGCCAGCAGCTGACAACTGATATGGCAATGGAATTCAGCCGCCTTGTCGAGTTTCTGGCGGTAGAATTCAAGAGTAGAGCTGTGTGATCCAGCGTGGTCGGTGCGGTGGCCATACTGGCGACAAGGTAAAACTGAGCTTACGTTGCGGTAGGTCAGTGTTACATGTCTGCGCACGCCTCTTTCGGTATGCCACAGTTCAACGGCTCTTCGTCAGAGTCATGGATCGGACACCTGCAGTTTTTCTTCAAAGTGAATGGCACCACCAACCCCACAAATAAAGGCCACTTGCGGACGCTTTGTGGTGAGGAGAACTATGGCATTACGTGTGCTCCAGTACAGCCAAGCACGCCAGGCGCGGTTAGGTACGACGGAATCGTCACAGCACTTGAAGAACGCTTTCACCACAGGCTGTTCGAGCAATGTTCCAGAAACATAAGTGGCTGGATGAATCTTGTGAACGACTGCGTAATAGCGCTATGAAAGCTAGCTACGTTCTAGGACTTCGGTCGACCACAAATGACAGCAACGACGACGCTTCGGGCAATGACAGCACCCACGTGAGTCGGGAATGTTGCGTCAGCGTTCACGTCAACAACTACACGAGGCGCTTTGGTGGGGATTTCGACAGTTCCATCATTGGAAGTGATGCTCCGCGACCGGCTCGTGCGTCGTCAACGTGGCGCAAACCACCAGCCAACATTTATTTGCGGAAAAAAGATCTGACTTTTATAAAGGCTTCTGATCTCGCCGTTCGCACGGATTTTGCTGTTGATCAATAAGTGATGGTGAGCCTACCTGAAGTTAACAGGGCTTCCACGAGTGGAGCTTTAGGAAACGCTATAAAATCTGTCCAATCAAGCCAGTGTACAGCTCGTCAGCGATCCTGGCCGTGTTATGATTGTCGTGATTCAACCACATGCAAGTTCGAGATAGTCTCGTGTAACCGCAGTCAAGAAAAAGGACCCTGAAGAAGGCGTGCATAAAGAATGAAGAGAGCAACGAAGAAAGGCTACCAGTGTAATATTTTTTCAAGAGTGACTGGAAGAACGCTGACGACAGGAAGAAATCGAGGAACAGCTGTCATGCTTCATGACCTGAACGCTGTAATAGGCGAGTTGACTGCACCGAAGATTACATTGTCAGTCCGTGTGAATCACAGAGCAATGACTTTCGAGGTCGGCTTAGATGCGGCTTGCAGCATGGCCAGCCATATGACATATATTGCGCTACCAGGCTAATGAACCCGCCTCAGCTTGAAACGTAAGGCTTTCATCTTCGCACATAGTCAGAACAATTGCTTAGATTACTCGGATCTGCCACGTTGCTGGTCCACAAGCTTTACTTGCGAGTAGGCGAATACTGTTGCAGCAAAGGTCACTATTCCCATCGTAACAACTAGCTAAAATGGTAAACAGTTTCCAGTGCCACATGCTGAAATTATGCATCAGCAAATTCACCGTTCTACTTTAGGTGCATGGGTCGAATGGGTGCAACAAGTGCAAGTCAAGCAAGTTGCATTCGCTTGTAGTCCCATGACCTCATCGCAACCCACTGGGACGCCGCAGGTCATAAGTTCTGGAAAAGCAGTGACTGTCACTCATCTTACAACCGGTAGTGTCAACCTGACACAGATGCTTTAAAAAAAATATCGTTTTGTCTTCTATGAAGACATCGCAGAACACACCTTGGCGCGAGTGCAGCTGGAACTAGCCGAAATAGCGAAGTTCAAGCTATTGAACGCACGCCCTGTCCTATTTGAACTGCGCTCTGCAGTGGAAGCCCTGATCGAGAAGTTTGCAGAGTATGGAATTTGGAAGAGAACTCAACACTCCGATTAGATTATTCAGCTCGTGTGGGGACGCAAGAATGATGAAGGTCGGCGTGCCTGCAGTGACTGCCGCAGCAATGTGAACGAAAGTACAAAAAGGCTTCCTACATCCTGCCCACAACTGAGCATGTGTTCAACATCCTGCCAGGAGGCAGAGTATTAATTGGCTTTGAACACCGGCACAAGCCTACCAGCAACTACATGTCAGGTCAACGACATTTGATCTCGCTATGTAAACAGACCGACCCTAGCAGCATCATTTGTGAGCGGCGACCACTTTTTGCGACATTTGGCATACCTCGTAACCTAATGCCAGTTAACGTGAGGGCATTTATTTCTGTGGAAATTCAACAACTCTATAGGAACAAAGGAATCCGGGCCGTCAACAGTGTGCCTCGTTACACAGTTGACAGCCCGCGACAAATGTCCAAGCGAAAAGATTCGCTGGTGAACTGAAGAAAGCAATAAGCCGAGAGACCTCAGGATTCCTGAACCTACGAGTTACGCGATCCTTACTTCGGCAACATATTAGGGCCTACAACAACTGGAGCTGCACCAGCTAGAGCTAAGTCAGGTCGCGAGCTGTGGATGCTCATTGATCTCCTCTTGCCGGCAAATGTAAAACAGCCGACAAAAACAAACAGCTGCCCACGAACAGAAGGTTCCAGCCAGAACTCGTCTTGGTGAAACAATTCGGAAAGGGCCCTGACGAGCGCCGGTGTATCCTAATGAATCTTTTGAATCCCTGATCATGGCTTGTAACTGGGGCACAGTCCCGTGGAAACGACACCTAAATCAGCTAAAGAACCACCGAGGCGATCTACCCGCAGACGTCGAAGCATCCCCGAAACTGGCGTGTGAAATAGACTCACCCTCACACGCTTTCCCTCATAGGGAACTACACGGCGACGCCGACAGCAGAAATGCGCCTGGAGTGTCCATATAATCGCTGTCGCAATAAAAAACTCCCTCTTTGTAAAACTCTCTTGCCATTGTTTTCGGGCTTGTATGCGTCGTTCCCTTCTTCACAAGCGTGGCAGATCTTAAACCACAGACCAAATATGGGGGGCGCAGGGAATTAACGGCTATTGCTACTGTTGCTACAACGATGGCTGGATCACGTTTGACGTTGCTGTTGTTTCCTCCTGCTCGCGTAGAGCGAAATTTGGAGACGCATTCATGCCAAGGGCGATTTCTTTTGGCATAATTTGTCTTTTTTGAAAGGATAAAAAATATTTAGTCAGCTGTTTCACCGAACCGTACACGCGAAGAGAGAATTTCGCAAAGCGTCGAGCTCAATTTCCACTGACGCTCCTTGCCTTCGAGCGTAATGTCATGCTTTTCATGACATAGAAAGTGTTCGAAAGCACCAAGCCTGCCAGCCGCCGCTATGTTATTCTGGAAGTCTGGCCGTCTCACAATTGTGAAGCTAATGCAGCGGCAGCCTTGACAGCTAGGAAGCTGCTCAAGCTTTATGATGATGATTTTCGTGCAACTTCTGCTTATCTTCATTTTCAGTGAGACGCGCTCTTGAAGTCGATGCCGACATAGGTAAGTGGTTGGTTTGCATTAAACTACGTACTCTCTGAACTATTGCTTGCGAAGCGCCAACCGCCAGAGTGGCTGGAACAATGAAAGTTTTCGCGAATCCTGTCCTTTTATATCTACCTTACTCATATAGACGCCGCAACATTTTTCTGTTGTCATTTGCTACATGTGGAGTCTATCGTTCAACGTGTAACAGACATCAAACAAAATATGTTACATACTTGCTCGCAGTTTTCACGAGGGTGCTTGGTCCTAGCGTGTTGTCGTGCTGTTTCTACAAATAGTCAGAAGGGTTCATTATCATGATTAAAAGGTGGCGTGTAATTCTTGGCTATAATCTAACCTGGCTACACGAATTACATTGCCTTGTCGTATTTCTGACCAAAACTATTGCCTGTCCTTCCGCAGTGTAGTACGCTGGTAAAAGCTTTTGGGTTGTTTGTGGTGTGCAGACTGACATTATGCTCGGACGATTTCTACTATGTAAAGCAGGAAGATATTAGGCACAAAAAAGTCTTTTGTGTGTGTTTCATTGACTGGTTTGCACGGGGGAGGCAAGGTATCCTTGTCTATCGGACAGAACCCGTCATATGAGCCTCTGCTACAGCGAAGACAAATGTTGCACGCCTAACGTTCGGTGACGGAAAGTCCGCTGTGCAAAAACAATAAAAGCTTATAATATCACGTGATTACATCTTCATATATGTTTGGTAAGACCAACACTGTGTCCGTCGCATCTCTATGATACAGCTATCTATAGAGACATTGTTTCGAAAGCTCGCCCCAGTACCATGCATGCGTTGACGCCATGCGTACGCCCTGCATGTCCTGTGACCACAATGTATTCACCCTGCAATTGAACTAGAATCATGCTCAAATTAAAACGCAGCCTATAAGGCACGGCAAGACAACCATGAATGGGGCTATACTGTATAGGATCGTTATTGAAACGGAAGAGTGTCATCCACGTGTGAACACGAAGTTACAAAGGAAACCCGTATACTTTTTCATGGCAGCTGCGTGCTACAGTCGCAGGGATCACAATTTTGCGTTTCCTGAACCTTCCTGCGCCTTGCTAGCTTCCCCAGAACTGATTAATTGAAAAGAACTTTTGAATGCATCGCACCTCTTATGGTCCCAAAATGTGAGTGAAATCTGAACATGTGAGCCTATGGGCATGAAAAAAAAAATATGAACAGTATGTTTGGAGACAGTGACCGGCACTCTCTTCATTTCTTTCTTTTTTTCCAGATTGTATACAAAATACAACAGTTCTATCATTCACTTTCTACAAAACCTTCCATTCCCTGCTTTTATATTTTGGCGGTACATAATTCTGTCCGGAAATGTGTAAAGCTATACGGGATCAGTTACACGACGCAACATTGCCAACCAACGGCTGCAACCTGTCAGTTTCCAGTCTCTGGGACGTCTTTTTTTCATAGCTTCATTTCGTGAATCCAGCCAGATTACATAGAAATAATATGCGGATGCATCTGCGTTGAGCGCAGACGTTAAAAAAAACACTAGAGGCCCTCATGCGCATTTACACAACAGCCCATATTCATGCTGCGAATTCAAAGCACACTTGCTCTTAGTCATTTATTTCATACTTTTTCGTCTAAATACATGTAGTCATTTTAGGATGGCGATGGCGCACGGTGGAGTGTTGAGGCAACTCGGGGCGTTCTCGTCAAATAATATCTCCCGGATAATTCAAAACAACGTCCGCCATTTGCCTTAACGAAACCTTCAGTTCTTTCGAACTGTACCCGAAACAACTCCCATGACACTATTTAGCGAATTCAACTTAGAAATTCTTCTTTTAGTAGGACAAATTTTCAGCAGTTAAGGCAGGAGGTAATGGATGGCTCCTGTAGTCAACCAGACCTTAAACTTCGCGGGAAAACTGATGATGATAATTATTATTTATTGGCATCCACTTTGAAACGGGGTGGCGGCAAATAATCTCCTTGCCTGCTTCAGTTAATCAGGTATGCTATAGATGCTTTCGATTCTAGCATTTATTTTTGCGCACGTCCTTAATCTTTACTCTCTTCCTCAAAACTTGTCAGTGTACCTTGTACCGCTACTTAGACCTGTAACGGATCGGGTCGTGTAAATCTGCTGCTTACTTTTTTTCTACCAATACTCTAAATGTCTATTGGTTATCCCGACTGTTGACTGGTTGATGCTTCCGTCCACTTTAAATTCAAACGCTTCTGGAAGGTGTACGTTACATGGGGTCACGCAGCGCGTGTCACTTAGAGTAAAAACAGCGCCATAGCGCGTTGCCTAGCTAAAATGGTAAACAGTTTCCAGTGCCACATGCTGAAATTATGCATCAGCAAATTCACCGTTCTACTTTAGGTGCATGGGTCGAGCTCCTGACCTGAGTGGGCGCCGGAATGCCAGGGCGTAGGAGCGCATGTGCTTTCTCAGTGCGAAAGACCTTGGACAGAGCTTTGTCGAATACACCTGGCTAAAGCAAACATTGACACAGGCGCTGCCACATGCGTGCGTCCGTTACCGTTCAATAAGTCGAGCCATTTTTATGGTCTCGCTTTACCAGACGGCGGTAGCTTAGTTACAACTTTAAATTACACTAGCATCTACTGACAAGCGTTGGTTCTGAAACAAGTGCTCTTGTTCATCGGCCATCCCTATTGAAAAAAAAATATGCCCCATAACTCCCATATCTGATATGTAACATACGGGATGCTCGGTAAAAAAGCCCATTCTTCCCATATATCATACAATGCTATTAGATAAGAGAGTGATAGGGATATACGCGGATTTTTCAGCAGAGATTCTCCGAACTATGCCCTACAAGTTTCTGTGGCAGCGTACAGCGAAAGGTACCGAGCCGAAGAGCATTTTTCAAGCGAAGCTTGTATTGGCTCACAAGCGCCTTTGTCCTGGTCACGAAAAAACAAAAGCGCAGTTGCTCCCAGAGCATAGCATCTGCCGGAGGGGGTGGCTTGATGAGTTGACAGCTTCGCTGGCGCATGAGCGTGAGTCATTAGCAAGGATTCCAGCTGCGTAGGCACGCGCTCACGCCACGCGCGCAACCGATCAGAGCCATTTCGCTTCCGCCGGGGAGGAGAAGGGTAGGAAAGGGTATCGCGCGCGCTGCGCCGGTGTCAGTTCGGAAAGCGGTTGGGACGGCCACGCGTTGTACGTTCCCCCGTGGAACGCCAGCCTTCGATGAGCGGCGGCGATAACTCGCCCATGAAAGGGCTTGCCGTCGGCGCGCCGATCCAGCCGTTAGAGCGTCCGAGCCCAGGCCCTCCAACAGCAACGAGAAGATTATCCCGAGTGGAGGGAGCGACAGGCCGACGCAATCCGGCACAGTTGCCTGTGGGTTACTAACCCGTGACGAAGGTTAGGTGCACGCGGGAGAAGCCATGCTTACCCCTGTTTTCCGGTAGCGCAAAGGTTTTTTTACTACTCACGCACGCGGTCCGCGAATGTATTCATCTGTAGATCACACAGAGGAAAACAATACTGTAGAAATGGTTTTCTTTTTTTAAAGATTTTTTATAATAGATAGAAAAACTTCCTGATCAAATTATTCCATTTTCTCGCAGTTTTTTTTGTTGTTGTTTTGTTTTCGGGCTTCTAAATGTCCATGGCTGGCTTTCTTGCTGCTCTAAGCAAAGATGGCATCGAAGGGTTTCCGCAAGTATTAGCGACTGTTCGTAAGCTAAGCCGAATTGATCTATCAGGAGAAAAGGAAGACATTGGTGTGCTGCGGAATGTTTCGTTGCCTGCATACTATTACGGAGACAGGAGCTCAGTTGTAGGTAGCTGATTCCATCAGTGCAAGTGCGTGACTGGTCGCGATGGACACATCGACGCCGGCAACCTAGCCGTGTTTAGCGAGTACAGCTGCTGTGCAAAACTGCTTCCTATGCTATTGCGCAATACAAGATGCTGCATTGCTTGCCACAGAGCATTATTTTAGAGCATCCTGCGCGTTTACATGTGTGGTTGAGTAGTGCCCAGCTAATCATAAAAGCAGAGGATACTGTAGTGATGTGTTTCGGAGAAGAGCTTCCCAAACAATAGAGGATATTTGAAATGCATAGTAACCTGGAAACACTGGCGGAGTCAGCCATCTTATGCGTAGTTGCTGAGCACATACATTTTGTGCGGATCTGCGATCGCCGTCGCGTGGCTATTCAAGACCAAAAATGCAACAGTCGCCTTGATTGTCTAGCAACTTCGCTGTGCCCCCCCCCCCCCGTATTATTGAAGCCATGCTCGCTGGTGTTTTTCCCATCGTTGGATGTGCACGCGGACGGCATTCCGAAGGGGCGCACGGCTTTGAAATCGTACCTTTGCCGAGTGTGTTTTCGTGGCTACGTGCACTTCGAACCTGAGCTGCGTACCCTAAGCAATCGCTCATACGCACTCGCATTTTTGACTGGCGCCTCTAAAACAACATTGCATTGCATTACGGCTCCCCCGGATTCGTTGGCTCCGCAAGTAAACGCACGCCATGTGAAAAATCGATGCACCGGTGCTGGTGCCGTTCGTCAAAACTGATGAAGCACCGCACACGCAACTAATGATCAGAGCCGTTGCTCCGTTCGCTCTGGGTTTTTTCGCTTCGAGCCTGTTAACTGAAATTGTGCGAGTCAGGTCGCACATGCACGTCCCGTGAAAGCGGATGGCAAACGTGATTCGCAAGTTGACGGTGAGGAGTCAACTTGTTCCGTGCACTGTTTCGGGCCGCGTTCGCTTCCGCAAGTGTCAACTTTTCACACCACAGAGCGTTGCGCGTGTTCTCTTTCACTCGTGTTTAGTGCACTGCTTAATTATATATCGCACTGCTTTTGCACTGCAGGCGTTAGAAAGTGTTGATGACTTCGCTGTTTAGAGACGCTCTGTTTTCGCAAACACCGCAATAACATGAGAAACACTGCAAAGGCGCTGTTAGGTGCACTATGTAATCTGTCATCTAACTACTGGAGCCGAAAACGAAAAAAAAAACGCAGTATTTGAATGCCAAATGGAGGTGCGGAAAACAAACGTACATGCGTTTCATCAGCGCGCTGTGTGGTAATGCAGCTGGAGCTAGAGGATAGAGGCTTGTTGGTACGGCATATCTTATTAGAGCGTACAGCTCGTGGCCGGGTTTTGCACGAAGCCCTTCCTTCGCATACAGCATCGAATAGCAGTGGAAGGACACTGCAGAGAGTGGATGAAAGCAAGAGCTATGTGCGTGGAAATGCTGTAGAGGGAACGGTTCTACTTTGCCGTGTTTTCACACAATGGCGGACGGCGCTTTTCTGCGAGTTGACGGAGTCGCACTTGACATTTTGAGTATGCCCTATTCGATTTACTTGTTCTTTCAGTGGACCATTCATAAATCATGTCAATACTTACATTCGCTTTCGATCATGGGTTACAGTATCAGATTTACCTTGGCACTCTTTCACAGACAGTATAGATACGTTAAACGGGCTCATAAATGTAAAAAAAAAACATCACTTACAAAAATGCTATAGTGCTGAACACGCTGGCAAACCATAACCTAAACCACCAGCAAAACATTGCGACTACTTGACGTAGTAACACATGCACAGAAGTTTGCCCATCTTTGGGTGCGCTACCACAGAAAGTTTTGGCTGCACAAACACTGATTCTTTTCCACTTACAGAAAAAAATAGAAGTTAGTTATTATTCTGTGAGAGAACATCACACTATAGACGCCATATCTAATATGCTCCAATGAGCCGACATCTGTTAGAGTCGATAGGGTGATATATAGGGGAAGCATAGCAACAAAGCAAAAAACGGTACAGTGACCTCTAGCACTGCTCGCTTTCCGTGGCACCGTTTCAAGCTATTTGCTACCGGCATAATTACAAATGTGCCAACGTCAACAGTGGCTAGGCCGCCTTGCCGCACTTCAGCTTACTCTGCATACATAACAGCGTGTCACGGTGGCTTCTCTCGTGCTTCCAAATGTGCAGTTCTGTCCATGCCACACTGAAAAATAATGGCAACGGAGCGATTGCACGCATCACCTCATTGTGATCACCAGGAACAAGTGATGCAATCATTCGACCAATATTTTACTTTTTACTGTTGCTATTGACACTTAAATCTAAGCTGACATTGCATGTGCCGCTGCTTTCCTTATTGTATGCACTTGTTGAGCGATATTTGGCAATCACGCCCGAGGTGAATACTTGGGATATTCCTTCTGGGCTTAGTCCTGGTTGCTTGGCAGCCCTCTCAATTGAAGTTTAGGGAAAAACAGCAAAATATGGTGGTAGTAATGTAAGAACAAATTATTGAAAGAGATATTCACACTGCATGGCGTCAAGGTGTTCATGTTCAGCTAGCACCGAAGACAACGAAATATTTCTCTCCTTACCTGTACCTTGTCAGTTTAACGTATGTGCATATCCAAACGATTATTGTTTTCTTATCGCTTTCTTATCGTGTATACTAGCTGTGTCTTACCAGTACTCACCCACGGGGCAGAAACCTGGAGGCTTACGAAAAGGGTTCTATTCAAATTGAGGACGACGCAACGAGCTATGGAGAGAAGAATGATAGGTGTAACGTTAAGGGATAAGAAAAGAGCAGATTGGGTGAGGGAACAAACGCGAGTTAATAACATCTTAGTTGAAATCAAGAAAAAGAAATGGGCATGGGCAGGACATGTAATGAGGAGGGAAGATAACCGATGGTCATTAAGGGTTACGGACTGGATTCCAAGGGAAGGGAAGCGTAGCAGGGGGCGGCAGAAAGTTAGGTGGGCGGATGAGATTAAGAAGTTTGCAGGGACCGCATGGCCACAATTAGTACATGACCGGGGTTGTTGGAGAAATATGGGAGAGGCCTTTGCCCTGCAGTGGGCGTAACCAGGCTGATGATGATGATGATGATGATGATGATGATGATCGCTTTCTTTTTTCTTATTGTTGTTCTTATACGCACCATTGTACAGCTGAGTTCAAAATTATATGCTTGGCCACGGTGCACTGGCTCAGGCGCTATCGCGCCGCCTTCCCTTCAAAGCAACAACCTGGTTAAGACAAAGAAGCTTACTATAGTCAGCCTCTCTGTTAATGCTATCGTGAAGCAGCGCCAGGCATTCACGTACAAAACTCGTTCCTTTACGCAGGTGAAGACAACGCAACGGACAGTAAAGGCAAGTGAGCTTTGCCGCATTTGAATATGTAGGAAAGTCGAATAAACGTGGGTCGCTGCATTGTCAACATGTACATATCCGAACGTCCCTTACAGCTAGATCGATTAACCTGCGAGACACTTTTGGGGCATCAGCGACTTGCGACATCTTCTCTTGTTTATGTGCGGTCGTTTGCTTCATGCTAAAATTGTTCAAAGCAACTGTCGTTTGCTCGCTCGTATGTGTATTCGGCGCTGTTCTGAGCACGTGTGGAACGTAAACAACGATCCTAGCCACGCACATGGTGAAGTTTTGCCGAGCACTTACTCATAACTCTTCATAATAATTGTCATTATTGCACTGATATGAACACCCCTGTTTGAGTCGGGGCGGTGACACATGCCACCAAACTCGTTCGTTAAAGATCTGTCGTATTTATTTATTTCATGATCTTTATATTTGAATCATGAAGCTTGTGTTGCAGGCCATTTTAAACGAACTTCCGTAGCAGTGTATATGTGATGGCACAAAATTGCCGGTTGCGTCTGCGGCCATGTCCTGTAGTCATATATATATATGACTACAGGACATATATATATATATATGTATATATATATATATATATATATATATATATATATATATATATACACATAGAGAGAGAGAGGGGGGGGGGGCGGGGGCAAGAGAGATGTATATATATTGATGCGTTTTATTATAACGAAAATCGCTACATGCATTGAACCCATGTATGTAGCTTTCTTGTGCGTTCTGTGGGAAGTTTATTTACCGAAACTGCTTTAACGAAGTAGCAATACTGATGCCAGCTGGTGGTTCCCCTATATTTAAAGGGCACTGTAAGCGACATTTTCCAAACGATAACGCGCAAACATTGTAATGATTTCCATCTTTACTGTGTAAACGGTGAAAGTGTTTATCAAATTTTGTCCCTTCTGCGCAAACCATCTCCCAGTCGTCCTTATTATTGTTCGCGACCACTTTCATTTATCTTTCCCCCATACTGTCCTCAATACCAAAGGCCATGGTCGAGCCTACTGATTCATCATTTATCGCTGGCTGGATATTTCGACCTACTAGCAGAATGTGTGCAATGGGGCAAAATTTCCACATGCTTTGCACGAGCCTTCATCTGCAAGTTTCCTGCTGTAACTGCGCATTTTCGCATATCTTGATCTTGCTTTGAAAAGTAAGGATCAATGCCACATAGCGGTGAAGAAACAGCGCAAGCGTAAGACGACGGCTGAGAAGATACTGGAAAGCGCTGTGTTCTGTTTCCCTAGGCCGTTGTCCAGTGTTTGCCTTGTTTCATCACCATCATCATGTAGCGTCACTAACAAGCTCAAATCACAAATATTGTGTGTTTGATACTGTGTAGTCCGTGGATTTGTCGCGGTAATGTCACAAAAATGCATATTATTGAGAATGCGGTGTGTGTGCGGGGTAAGAAGTCCGTGCCGCATTATGTTCAGATATACATTAGCTGTTCAGGGCAGTATTTGAGAATTAACTTCAGCTTAGAGCACACATGTGCAGGAAGCGTGAGTCCTCGCTTTTACAAGGGAGCTTTGTGAGTCATCCGGTGCCGGATGACTTCTAAGGACAAGTCATCCCGCAGAGGCGGCAGAATATGGTCCAGCTACAAAGAGTCAGTACGGAGAGCGTAACCATACAACCGTTATTAGACTTACGCTGTCACTTTTGGTGCGAGTAAAACAGATCACGATTCAATCTTCTTACGTGTTGAAACGATCGCGCGGACGTGTTTAGCATAATCGCGACAAAGTTTGGTCAGAGTGTATTTCGTTAAAAGGCGAAAGAGCTGCGTCCAGGCAAACATTAAGTGCTCACGCTCGGGAACGGTTAAAAAGCTTACATGGGTTGCTCACATGAGAAATCGGCGCAACGTCGCATAGATCAGCCACCTGACTAGATATACAACGTATGTACGCACAGAATATTTGAATTCTACGTCAACGTTTGATTATTTTGATAAGCAAGAGAAACAGCGTCCCCACTCAACAAATTTTTATGCCAGCAAAGAGTTAAGTCTCCTAACTCAAAAAAATATTGATCCAAGAGCAACCGCGCTCCCCCCCTCCTTCTCATTTCCTTGTTATTCTAAATCATTGCATCTCATGAAAAAGTATCGTCGCTCCTGGATAGCTCAATATGACTTCCATTTCCAGATGGAGTCCCTGTCCTCAAGCGTAGTCCATCAATGCCAGAGAATGGGAATGGTGAGTCCGTGTAACCCTTTCAGTTACGATTACTTCTTGTATGGATGAGTCCTTGCTGAGTCAAACATTGGTAAAATGCCATTCACTGCAGAATTCGATGGGCGAAATTGCATAGCATGATTTCTTTTAGAAACGTGCTGATTTCAGACATTTGGAATAAGGTCAGCGAGTATTTGTTCCAAACATACGTATAATATGGCTGCGTTTCGTTATCTTTTGTTTTTTCTACCTTCTCGGACTCTCAGTAAATATGAATGTCCACAGAAAAAGTCGGAAAGTGTTTTCTTAGCTACGATTTGAAAAGAAAGCATCATAAGCCATTCTACTCTGAATGTGGATGACCGGCGAAGCTGTTTAGCACACGACACAGACGTGACACAGAATTTAGGACATAAATGCGGACTCATTTACCGTGATGTTTATATACGCACGCGTGGACGACGGGAACGCCGCACCGAGGAGCCGCAAGAAACTAGACGCTTGGAAAGTCGACAAATAGAGGGCGGCGCGAACGTAGACATGGCCGGCGCGGGTGTAAATGTGTAGTATCTGTTCTTATCAGCTTAATATCTGATAACGGTTGCATTTGAGAGCAGTATTTTAAACTTATTTTTGCAAGTTGGCGGAGTGCTTGAAGCCTCCTTACCCTCCGCCACGGGTCAGCCCGGTGTTACAGTATCTTCGGCATCGATCCACGCTTTTGTCTACGGACATCGATCCACTGGAAACTAGCCATATAGTGCTTTGCTGTAAAAAGAACAAAAAAAAAGAAAAGTGCGTGAGGTAGCGCATGCATAGTGTCAGAATTCCATCAAAGTAGAGTTTTTGATGTAATAAACACACGGCTGCACACCACTGGTGCTGCAAGGTTTGTCGGAATGCCAAAATTAAAGTCTGACTTGAAGATTATAATAGTTCTTCACTGAAAAACGTAATTTCAGAATATTTGGAGACTGCTAAACCATGTTCTTGCAAATAGATTAACTAGGTCTGAAACAGATAAATATAATACAGCAGCACTTGTTTAGCTGGGTAATTCATTGTTGAATATGTGAAGCTTATGTTATAGACACTGGAAAGTCAACTGCTTTTATATTTCTGGCGTCAGTAGCTTTTAGCAGGAAGCATTAGTTCAGGAGCTCACATCTAAATAGATGGCAACGGACAAATAGTTATTCTCGGTGTGCACTACATCGATTTTGTTTTAATTTGTTTCATGTAAAAAGAGAGAGTTAGACTATACCAGCCGTATAGTGCAGATAATTTTTATTTTCTTTCTAAAATGTTGGTAAATATCGAAATTGAGAAGCTGAAGAATAAAGCCTAAGACTGCGGAACTCAGCAGATATCATAATTCTGATTGTCAACCTGTTGAACGGACAAAATTTATCTACTACACAGCGCCCTGCAAATTCGCTGACGTGCAAACGCATGTCAGCGAAGCTGTTTGTGCCTTCTTTCCGGGAATATGGAGCGTCAGCTTAGCTAGCTTCTTGCCAAATGCTGACCATAGGGCAATAGCATAACTTGGGCTGATCCCGGAGACGGCGTAAACCGTAGCCGCGTGAATCACGTGCGGTGGTAGTTTCCGCGTCTTGCTCATTTGCCAGGCCGGGCACGTAATCGCCATGCTGCGAAACGCATCGCAGATGATGTGCAGTTACATTGCATTTACTAACCACTTTAGGAAAGCTTCGCTTCGCATAGATTGTGAAGCGTGGGTTGAATCTACTAACCTATTTATGCAATCTTTTTGTAAACATTCGTAGCAAGAAATCGGAATATCACTTTCTATAAATTCGGCGAAATTCGTTCTGAAATATTTTTTTTTCAACTCGCTTAGCGATTGTTTATTGAGATAATTTATTCGTTCTGCAATAATTTCGGTAAGGAAAAATTGGAGGACGCTTAAGCTTCGCCTTCAAGAGTGGAACGCGACAGCGTTCCCGTCGACCCGCCAAGGGGTGTAAGACGCGCTACGCCGCAGCTATCACTTACGAGGCGCCCCGCATCGGACATGGTGAGCGTCGAGCAACGCAGTGTTCGGCGCGGCAACGAAATGTGCGCCTGAGCAAACGGAACGAACCAAAGAACTCGGTGTCTCGGAGGAGGAAACGATCTACGCCAGCCGAACGTCGTGATCGGCACGGGCAGAGAGATAGATAGATAGTAATCTAAAGAAAGGAACGGCGCTTGAGTCTGCAACCCTTTTGAGAACGGCGAAGCGTCGTCAGGGGAGAGGGAGTGGGGGCATGCGACGCGCCTGGCACCGGTCCGCGCACAGCCGTGGCGCGCCACCTGTCGGGGCAGCGCCGCACATTGAGAGGAGGGGGTCTTCTGTGTTTGCCGCAAGATGGCTCTGCGTGTGCGGTAAGCACAGAAGAAATGTTGCGGAAACGTACTGCGCTACTCATGTAAATGCGACTTCTGTAAGTTACATGCTCATAATTACCGATATACACCGCAGTATTACTTTCTACGGCACGTTTCTAAGGCAACACCGCATTCACTAGAAGCGCTTTTGTACTTCTTTCAAGCATCGAACTCGTGGCCGAGTGGTAGCGTCTCCGTCTCACACTCCGGAGACCCTGGTTCGATTCCCACCCAGCCCATCTTCGAAGTTGCTTTATATTTATGAAGTGCCTGTCGTGATTTATCGCTCACGGTCAACGCCGCGGACGCCGACGCCGACGACACCGGCTTTTCTGCGACACGAGCTCCTTAACGCTATCGCGTTAAAACGTAGCGGGCCGTTGGTAAAGCTTTCTCTTGAGGTAGAGTTGCGTTAACAATCGAGTCGTTAGTACAATTTGCAGCCCATGATATTTCGCGCGCCTGTTTTAGGCTACAATTCCTATTTAAATAAAGATGGTACGTGTGTGTGTGCTCGTGCGCGCATGGGTGCGTGCGTGACATTTTTTACGTCCTTTTTTTCTTAAGTGATTAATTAATTAAATAACGACGACGACGAAAGCGCAAGCAGTGGCACGAGCGCGTTCGCTCGGTAGTGCCGGGGAGCGGCAACGAGCCAGCTGTGGAAGGAGACGACGATGCTGGAGTCAATTATGGTGATAGCTTTGTGTTAACACAGGGACACTATCCTGGGGACACTAGCCCTAAACAGCTTTGCTGTAAAAACTTGCAGGCTTAGCCAGAAGGCGAATCATTGAAAACGTCAGCAGCGTTGGGCTGAAGTAGCATCAAAACGCTGCCGTGAGGGGGAGTGCCGTTAATCACGTCGCAGTAGTACACTTCTATAGTGGGTGGCAGCCTTGAAATTAGAAACAAGCTTCTGCACCCCCCCCCCCCCCCAAAAAAAAATGTAGTTCCACTCGAAAGGCGAAGCATCGAATGAAATAGCAAATTAGTGGATAGCTGTACGAAGTAAGCATAGTAGTTTTATCGGCCATAAAACTTGAAAACATTCTATTAATAACTAAATTACCAACGAAAGAATATGTAAGCTTGACTCATCCAAGACTTAGAAAGAAATAGACACACGGAGACAGCGCTGTCTTTGTGTGTCTGATTCTTTCTACGTCCTTGTTCAGTCGCGCTTACACATTCTGTAACGGATTCAAACCAACTAGCCCGTCAACGCGCTTTAACTAATTTAACCAGCTGGTGTCACGCGCGCCCAGGTAAGCATAAACACACATCGCTCGATGAGAGCGGAAACTGTGAAAACGCTGGAGTTGGGAATTGTTGCAGCAGCCGCGATCCAATTGACCTCCATGCACATGTCCCTTTAACGCGTACGAAACGTCGAAAGCACAGCGCATACGAAGCTACCGGTACTACGCGCACTCTGCAAGCATCGCAGATTGCTTTGAAGATGAAGCCCGCGCGTGCGTGCACTTTAGCCACATTGCAGACCGCTTTCAAGACATACGAGCACCGGCAACGCGTCCCTACGGCGTCCGCGATTCGCGTGGCCAACGCCGTAGTAGACGCCGCGGTCGCGTCCACTCTATGTGGAGTGGCGGGCGAGGAGGACATCGAGGCACCGCAGCAACTGCCGGAGAAGAACGCCCCTCCTCCCTGGCCTCACCCCCCCCCCCGCCTCGCAAGCCGCAGGAAAGGGCATGCATCCGGGTTGCGTTCCTCTCTCGCGCACGCGATATTGAACCGCGTTCGCCGACTCACGCTCAGAGGCTTTCACTCATACGGAACCTCATGCCGACGGCGACGTCGATGGCGACGGCAGAGATCTGCCTGGAGCGTCCACATAATTGCTATCGCAAAAAAACACACGGGACTTATCCTTCAACTCTCAAAGAGGAGTGAGCGTGCTGGGCTTCACTCACAATTGCGTAAAAATCAAATGCAGCCAATTAGGTTCGCTTATTTCCCTGACGTCAAGCTGTATTGCTTGTTTAGAACCGCCGTTCCTTCCGTACAGGGGCCGTATAACGTAAAGCTATTCCAATATGTTTTTATTTCAACCTCCTGACGTCAAATTTGCGTAAGCGCCGACGCAAGCATCGAGTGGTCGCCCGCAGGGTTGTCTGAACCGACCAATCAAATGCTCCCCTCGTTCATAGGAGGTCACTTTTGCTTGCTTGAAAAACGGATAGCATTGCCTGCACTGAACGGCTTGTGTTATCTAATTGGCTCACAAGAGGCGAGGAGCACGCTCAAGTGGAGAGGGATTTGATGGGGCCGAGCCACTGCACTGAATATCGATAACCGGATGCAGAGGGTGGTGCCGGCGTCTGCGATTGGTACGCTTTCTCTTACTGAGCTTGCGGTGGCTCATCGACAATCGCGGCGGCATGCAACGGAAGCTTAAGAATGACGCTAAAACGGATCCTCAGCAAATAAGAGTTGGCAGAACGAGGTCGTAAACGTGCCCAAAATTCTCGAAAACGTTACACGGCCACGCTAAAAGCTTTATAACACGCAAATAAACCCATGCTCTCCGGCAGGGACGAGTAGCCAATGCCGGAGCGATCGGCGGCAGCCATCTTTTATTCCTTTCGGAACGGGGCAGCCTGCGGCTGTTCAGAAGAAAATTCAGTTTTGTTCGGCATATTATTGCATCTTTAATGGCTAGGCGTCACTTTGACGCGGTAAGTTTATGCGGTTTCGTGACGTCGCGTGAGAGGCAGGTGAAGTGGGGGAGCCCGAAAATTTTTGACCAATAGCCGAAGGCTAATGGCAAAAGGCATCGAATCAGAGATAACTATTTTTGTTTTGTTCGGTCAGACAATGCATAATCAGTGTGTACATGTCATATCAGATGGGGAGCTATCGCGGTTTTCGTGACGTCGCGTGACAGACAGGTGAAGAGGGGTTGGTCCAAAAAAGTGTTTGACCAATCGCGGTGTACCGATTGCAGAATTGGAATAGAAAAGTTTGGAATAGTTTTATGTTACAGCGCCCGAGGTACGTTTCTTGGGGCACTCGTTTGCGTGTGAAACTGAAATATTTTGGACAAATTTAATAGGTGACCCTGGTATCACTGTCCAGCCAACGTTATTAATTTAGCTTGAAACAACGAGTTTCTATTTTCTAAATTAGCCCGGCATTTGCACCACGAGAGGAAAGCCCAATTTGCTTGGCTCTCTTGCAGAGCAGAAGAGCTGGTCCACAGAGTTTTTCACGACGGAGCACGTTTGTTATGCTTACGTTGTCACCAACTATAGACATCCTACACATGGGTGCAACTCCCTTGTAGAGACGGACTATGCAGGCTATCTACGCACCCCGACTGTGCACGAGATTAGAGCGAAGGAAAGCCATCAGTGATTATCAGCGCCCAAAGCACGGGCCAGATGTATTCAGCTTGAACTTTACTCTTTGTTCAGCTCATACTAGTGTATGCATCGCGGTGTGGTAGGCACGCAGCTGCTCAGCTGTTACATTAATACGTGTGCGCAGAACGATCATGCCAGCAGCCGAAGCTGCAAGGCTAACTAGGATGCGGCAGAGCCGAGGGAGCCTAGCCTGACGGTGCATCCACTTGGATGCGCGTCTCTAACACAGACCGTTTAAGCGTGCACGCATGGGCCACAGCTGCGTGTCGATATCGTGACAGGACGACGACGGTGTCCCCAATGACAGCAGCACCTCGCGCGTCTACATAATTTTTCAGTGCAATGAAAAAATGGCTGTGGCTTAGGTAAGGTTAAGCCCAGGATGCGAAGCATACTAGCCTTTATTTTAGTTGTTGAACCACTGTTTAGCCGGGTGAACTGCTGTTGCTTGGCTATATTTGATTCGGCTAGACGAAGAAACAACTCATGCATTACTGCTTCACCTTCAAGAGTGGAACGCGACAGCGTTCCCGTCGACCCGCCAAGGGGTGTAAGACAATGGGCTACAGGGCAGCGACTACGCGCCCCGCATTGGACGCGGTGAGCGTCGAGCAAAGCAGCGTTCGGCGCGGCAACGAAATGTGCGCCTGAGCAAGAGACGCACGCCTTAGAAACAGCTCGTTTCTAAGGCAACACCGCATTCACTAGAGGCGCTTTTGTACCGCTTTGAAGCATCGTACTCGTGGCTCAGTAGTAGCGTCTCCGTCCCACACTCCGGAGACCCTGGTTCGATTCCCACCCAGCCCGTCTTGCATGAGTTGAGCCAAAGCGACTTCTTCTCTGTCGTGACGTCACGGTGTCACGTGGTTTCATGGCGACACCGCCGCGCCTGAGGAGCTGGGTTGAGCTCTCGTAATATGCTTCGCATAAAAGTTGTCGCAGATCTCTACCCGTGTTATAGAAGATGACTGCTCATTGGCCATCTTAACATCCCAGGCGTTTCGTACATGCATTCAAAGCGACTACGTGTCTTGAAATGCATGCATCGGGACACTGAAAAAGAAGTTATGGTGTTAAAGCTGCCGAAACAATGTTTTTTTCAGGTTCCGAGGGCGGACATGCACAGGATTCAAGCGACAACGCAACAGCACCGCGTTCACTACCTGAACCAGCACACCATCCAGATGCTCTTAGCACAGACGACGGCACGCGAGAAGACGCCACTAAGCTGACAGATCCCTCCGGAGGCGACGCAAGTTCAAGCCCCGTTGCTGAAAGTACTGTGCAGAAGAGCTCTTCTGCTCAAGACGAGCCTGTAACTTCGGCTGGAAGTGCTCAACCTGACACCGGCAGCGTGAGTGTCGCGGATGGAGACTCGCCGTCCGAAGATGCCAAATTGACAGGTTCCGGAGAAACCGCAGAAACCAACGCCGAATCTGTGACGGAGCCTGTCACCGTGGGCGCTGTCTCTATGGACGACTATGTGGCTTCACCATCGTCACCGGGTCCAGAGAATTCTGAAAAACGCGACGCCACAGAAGTGAACGGTGGCGAAATTTCCTCAGATGTATCCATGGACACGACAGCGAGCCCCGACAAAGACTTGGTGCCTGAAGGTGAAACATTGACTGTGCCTAAAGAAGCCGTCGACGACTCCACGGCTGAAGTCAACGCGAAGGCCGCGGTTGACGCCCAAGAGGCGCCGGTGACGTCGTCCGAGGATTCCGAAAAAATTGAAAAGGCCGAATCCCCGCCTCCGGACGGAGGCGAAGATACCTCAAAAGACTCTGACGAGAAGGCAACGAGCTCTCAAGAAAGCAACGGTGACGAAGACGCGCCGAGCGCGAAAGAAGCCATGGTCACAGACCCCAGTGCTGCCGGTGAAACGGCTGGCGGCGCTGAACCGTCAACGGAGATGCCGTCAGCCTCGGCTGCGGACGTGGAAAGCGGGTCCAGAGTGCGCCGCAGCGTCGACGCGGGTCGTGTTCTGGTGTTGGAGCCACCAGTGATCTCCCTGGGCAAAACGCTGGTGAATGGGGCATCGAGCGCCATCAACGCCACCCGAATACTTGCAAAAGCTCTTCGCTCAGGTAGGTGTGGCTTGGTGCACGTATTTCATGACAGCATGTTGGGCGTGTCGTAAGAGAAGACAGCCTTAAAGTGGGAATCTCATGCAATGTCTTTCTGGCGTAACTGCAGCATGGCGCCACCAGCCCCGATTTCGTGCGGCGCGATAGCCGCACTACACAACTGCTGTCATTGCCTGATGCACTTATAACATGTAACGCTTGGCGTCACTACGCCTACAGTACGTCCGGAATGTGATGTATTCCATAGTCCGCGTTCTTAAGTTGTGTTAACGCGGAATGACATTGAGCCCTCGTCACCGCGTTGGTATTGAAGGAACGCAACTGCACGCCATATTAGTCTTTCGGGCAACATATACAAATTTGGCCTCTCGTTGGGATGTTTTTTCTGGTAAAGACAGAAGAGACGGCATCTGGAACTTTGATTTGTTCTGCCTTAAGGCACAGCCTTTGCCTTCTAGTCAAGACATGCTCCGAGTGGTTTGCAGTGACGGATGCTCGAATTGACGACTGTTAAAAGCCATTCAATTGGCTTAATGCTAAAGCTTGTAAAGAAAAATGTGCATTCAGAAATTCGCCAAGCACTTCTTCCTCCATCTATTGAATCTTTCTGGTACTTCGCTATACATAAGTGGAGCGTAAACAAAGGTGTATTGTACTTCTGGGTTATGGTGTGGCGAACTCTCCACCTCACAGTAAAGCTGACCAGATTTTATACTTCCAATTTGATTGTTTGTGCTCCTACAGAGGGGCACTTCTTATTTATTTGGGAGGCATTTGTGTTGCCCATAAAATCCTGCAATCCTGAAGCAATCGTCTCTTGCTGACGCGGTTTGACTAAAGGAATGGTCGCGCGAAGGAAAATTCGCTCGTTATCGGCAATCACTTCAGCAAACCAACACTGTAACGACTGATGTTCGTTCTCCTGTCGTGAGGCAATAAATGTGGTCCAGTTGCCACTCGTCTTGATCGTTGCGACAAATGCGACAAAGTATCATCCACTCTAAGCAGTATTTATGGTGATATTCTGACATCAGAACTGTAAGCCACTCCCACTTCTCAAGAAGCAGGAACCTTGCGAAGATCAAGAGGGCAGAAGCCATCAAGAAGGATTTTTTTGTAATCGAATAGCCGAACGCTTCTATATAGAAATTGGTTCTTTTGAATGAAGCGCTCAGTGGCGTCTATATTCGTTGCAGATATGACATTTGGCCGGCGCTTGCCTTTTCATTGCGCAGTTCCGTAGAGAGCAGGTTCTTTAACCACCACGCATACAGTGCAAGCATAGGCGGCTTTTCTTATAAGCCGATTCGTCTTAGCCGTATTGCCTCCACCGTCGCGCACCACCGCCAGTGGAGGGCGACTGCCCTTCTCCTCCTCTCCTAGCCGGAATCCTCTGCCATAGCGGCCATGCACATGGGGACAGACCGGCGGGAGGAGACGAGGGCAGTACTTCCCGGGAGCTCAACTAGTGTATAAATCTTCTAACGCCACATAGCTCACGCGCGACCGCACGTGCATCCCGATAGATACCTGGAGTTTGGGCGAGGAACAAGCCCCCGCAAGTCGACGCCTTTGCGTTGGCGGCCTTTGCCTGACCGCCGAGCTGCGACCACCGACCCCGGATATGGTGGAGGGAGGCAACGAAAGCCATTCGTTGTATCAAAGAGCTCAAATGCCGAACTAAAAGTGGAAACCGATTAACAGTGCTGAATGAGGAAAGAACACGCGACGAGGCAGCATTGGCGGTGGGCATCAACGGAGTTCGAAGCAAATAAAATAACAGTGTAAATAAAGAAAGCCACGAGAAAAATGTTGAGACAACACATGTTTTCCACGCGAAACTGTCTTTGCGACTCGCTAGCGTTAGCCTCTCTCGATAAATTCCCCAAAATAGCGCAACCACACACAACGAAAAGGTGTCATAGCGTCTCGCGCGTGCCCAGTTCGACCCTGCTATTTCCTGTATCCCATAGAATGTTGCCTATAAATAGATGTATGATAACATACTTTGAAGTATACTGTAAATTTGTCAGTAGGGGAAAACGCTCGTAAACACTAGCAATTCCATCTAAACTGTAAACTTGTCGTAAGGTATGTCCACCTAAGCAGGTCTAACAGATATATTAAGAGAACTACGATATATCCTTTTCGGGCAGAGTTATGGATTAGTAAACATTGTGTTTCTACCTATATTTCTAAACTTGCTAATTTCATGTAATTTTTTTACCACAGTCATGGCTCTAAATCAAAATTCTGCTTCCCAGACTTGCTGCAGTTTACCTCCTCTTTCAAGTGCGACAAAGTTCATTCAAATCGACCCAGTGGTTGTCTCAAAAAAGTATTCCTGCGGTTCACATTTACTTAACTATGGAAATCAGAGTGACCTTGGTGGCAACGCACCGTCTGTACCATCGAATTTATGGTTTAGGCACTTGTTTCCAGCTATTCGCGAAGTGTGTGTCTACATATGACACACATTCATCGGGTAAGAGTCCTGAATGAGGTGTTTCTTTTTTGAGCGGTTGTTGCGGAGAAAAAGAGACAGTAAGTGTTTTTTTCGCAGAGGATGCGCAAACGGAACTCCACCTTTTATGCAATATTATACTGCCTACATTTTACTGTAACAACTCACCAGGAAAATAGAAGCTCGACGGAAGGTTCGCAGGCAGTATCTGTCGTAGATGCGCATTCACAACCTTCACACCAAAAAGCCAGGTTGCCGTTCCGTACAAAATGCAGTATCAACCGTAACTCAGCAACAGTGAGAGTCTTCACGTTTTGAACAAAGCAATTTACACATTTTTACGCACTGAATTTGCGGGCCCTCTTTAAAAATGAAAACAAAAGATTACCGACATACACGGGGCACCTGTGCATCGCAAGACCAAGAGGCATGTTCAACTCTGCGTAGCTTCCAATGTCTAAGCCTCCAAGTGTTCGCGAGTCGCGCCGTATTGAAAAAATTCGAACCACTTCTGCCGGGACAGCAGCAAGCACCCGAAACATCCTTTTCGGAAGCATGGCTCCCGCGCCTACTTGGTTCCTAGCCTTCGCGAAGAAGAAGAACAAAACTTTATTGGTAGAAAGAACTTAGTTACCCCTAAAACGGGGTAACCCCGTGTGGTGGGGCCCCTATTCCAAGGCACCACTGGCCCTCGCCATCCTTTCTGCCCTCCGGACGAGCCTGAGCTGATCCCCGATGGCGGAGCTGGATAGCAATGCCTCCCACCTCGCTCTCGTGTTATTATCTTCTTCTTTGTGAGCTGTGCACTCCCATGTGATGTGGTAGAGCGTCGGTGTGCTCCTTCGCGAAATGAAGCGAGCGCCCGCGGCAGCCGATATTGCCAGAGCGAACGGCGTCTTAGCCTTGACGTCACTCGCGAGAGATCGCCGTTCCAACGTCTCGCCGCTAATAAGCATTGGTAACAGCCAGCGTGCGCAGTGCCACCATTGGAAATTCCGGGATGCCAGTGCGCAAGGCTTCTCCACGACTTTGGCTTGCCCTAAAACGGTCATTTCTGCAGATATCGTAATTTCATAGAATGAAATCATCATGTAAAGTTTTTTTTTCGGTCATTATTGATTGCTGAAATTGGATAGGAAACAAGAACAGACGATTCAAACTGACGCGCAGTCAGCACAGATCTTCTTACCTTCCAAGCTTAGCGGCTCCCGCTAACGTTTATACAAAAAAAAAATCAAACACCCCGCACAAGTTCTGTTTTATTTTCAAATAACGACATAGGAAGATGGGCATTTTGCACGCTGTTTTAGTAAAGAAGAAAGTGTTGTGACAGGCGGCACTTTGCTTTCCTCAGGTGACTTCACAGTGCCCTGGCTTTCTGAGAAATATGCCTTTCCAGGTTCTCAACATCATTGCATACCGATCTATACAACCACAACATAAAGCTAGTTTTCTTTCTGTGCCTAGTTATAACACTGTGAATTAACTTCCTTCGTAATTTAGTCTAGACATTTCGCAAGGAAGTCTTCGTGCAGACGTTCTCAACCGCGCATATTGGAAATTGATGCGTCACAGTAAACAAGACAACTTTGCAAAACTTTGAACGCACCTACACTTGTTCCTCTAAGTGCCGATGTCGGGCTTGAAAAACACCTCGTGAGGGTAAGACGTACGGCAAAGGTGTTCAATTTTGTAACTTGGTAACTGCTTAAGTTTTAGCAGCGCCCAAGACGGGACAATTCAATATGAAAGACGAACGATGAGGCACTGTCGTTTAGCGCTGTCAAAATTTCGGTAAGACGTAGCCACGATCAGAAATCATAGTGAGCAGCACGCTAGCCAGTGTGCGGTGGTGGCGGAGAACGCGACCCCACCAACCGAAAAAAAGAAGGCACAGGTGCTCGAGAGACAACGAGTGCGTATTGTGTGATGTATGACGTCATCGGCTCGGCCCACATGGCGCCCGTCGGTGGGGTTATGCTCCCAGTCGTCGGAGGCGCTTTGCGTTGTGGTCGCTGTAAAAAAGTGGACGCTCGGAGCGGCACAACAGAAGACAATAGATAACGTGTCTATAGTTTCTTCAGGAAAGGTACTGAAGGTTCCTACCACAGCAAGAAACAAGGTATCAGCAGCGAGTCTGCTTGTGGCCTCCATGCTTCTCTGGGTCAGTTCTGAAGCTGCTTCCTGAAATATGGCGCACAATTGTGAGGTTATCTTTCAATGTTCTCCGATTTTCTTTAAGCTATACTGAGCACCTCGTATATGCTGCGCAGCTGCATATACGAGTCCGCTATGCTAAACGTGCCACGCTGACGTGCTGCATATATCCTGTTATCCTTCTTCCAGAGTGATGGATGTTGAAAGAACACGAATTAGACGACGAGAAAGGGGCACTCCCTAAACTTGGCCTAATCGTGCGCTTGGCTAGAATTACGTTGCGCCACATTACCTACACTGAAATCGTTATTGTCAGCTTGGCGCTGGTGGAGCTAACAACTGTGGTTTGACAGCTGTGCTCCGCTGAACTGCTACGTGTTTTGTGTCTACGACCGGGACACGATAGCAATGCCGCTAACTGTTTGAATCAGCCGCCAATCACCAGGTATTTTCCGACTAGGCATTCTGTTGCATGCGTTGAAGAACTGTTATCCGTCTTCTATTCCAGGTGGAGCTTACCAGGAAGACACCAGGTCAAAGCACGCCCCAATCTTGATACCGTCCGTCGGTGAACCGGCCTCAACTGGGCTACAATATCGTGTTGGAAAAGAAGTTGCCGCTAAAGCAAATATCACCCGCCAGCATGGTTTGTAGACAAATAAATATTTGTCGTCGGTGCTTTCATTTCTTTCCATAAGGATCAGGCTGTGGAATCCGCATGACTACCATAGCCTGTGTCGGTATATATTACGGCGTTTGTTATGATTTTCACGAATAGAAAGCGTTGTTCGTGACATCGTTATTTCTATGGCGAGTCAAAGGTTAGTAATTGATCATGGAACGCAAAGTAGAGCTGCGATAGTGTGTTCAGAAGCGCCCCATTAGTTAAATCACTGGACGCTGGATACTTTCGGGATACGCCGGGATACACCGGGATACACCGGCTGGACGTTTCGCGGCTCCACTTTCCGAGCCAGGTAGATCTTCTGCACTTGATGCGCTGATGAAATCTAGTTGCGGGACATACGTACGGGTCCGAATGACAGACCAACATAATATTCGCGTCTGTGTTAACAAAAATGTCCCTCTTTTTGTTCCGCAGGAAATGTTCCCTCAAAACGCCGATGGCGCTAAGCTCCACGAAAGGTTTATGAACCACCATGTTTCGAACGTATTACGTTCTGTGGAAGCTTCGCTACCAAGTATTCAGGTACACCCCTGAGCAAAAGTATACGGACCAGGTTTTGCCAGATAAAGCCTATTTGTGCCTCTGCCTGTGAATGCGACTTGAACACTGCAGTCCAAACTTGGCACTGCGAACTTTCCAGTGTACTAGACAATTTCTGTTTATTCATGTTAGTCATAAAGAAATGTAGTTTTTTAGGCGACCCTGTAGTCCGTATACTTTTGCTCACGGGTGTTTCCATGTGCCCGCCGTGTGTTACGACACAACAGAAAAATTTCATATCAACTCGGATCTATTCGTTGCATCAAAATCCGCATATTTTTGGTTGCGTCATTGAAGTTAACGTGCACCTCACTGTTATTGAGAAAATGAAACTAGCAAGTGAGGCTCGCAAATAGCATAAAAGAACTTATTTCAAAATACTCCCAATATGCGCAATCTGAGCTACACTCGGGCAGCGGTTTAGTTGACAGGGCCATGTATGACAGGGAACTTCTATTTTGGCAATGCGTAATATGTTTGGCATGCTTTTTGCTACAATGCTATAAGCTAAAATTTGAAAATATACCGCTGGATGTGTTCAATTATGCAGTCAATTTCAATGAGGCAGATCGTCGGTGAAATGATTGCTTTTCCGTAATGTATATCCATCGTCTTTTAATGTGCACATGCTATATACCTTATCGTGGCTAGTTATGAAACCTCTAAAGGTGGGTAGGATTTAATCTCAAGCTTCTGGCCTTGACATTCTACATGAACATAATTTTGGCATGTCGTTTTTCAGTGTGCTCGGCTAGCGCTGCTACGCTGTTTGGCCACGAATTGTCCTTGCGTAGTTGGCTAGAATTCGTACGTGAACATTGTCAGCAATATGTGTCCGCATTATAAGTAAGTTACTGCAATGAATAGGCGTATTACGTACGATCGGTGTGGCTTCGTGGAATACCGTATTTACTTGATTGTAACGCGAGTTTTCTCATGAGTTTCATTGTTTGGACTCGATCCTCGCGTTACATTTGAATAACATGAAAATTTGCGATGTTTAAACAAATATTCTAGGTTCCGCGGTTTTTAGCGTTACGTTGGCAACCTGTACCTTTATGTCTCGATCCAACCCATAGACATGTCGACCGAAGTCTAAACTTCTTTTTCGTTGGAATCGGCGACATTTTCGCCGTGCTTGGGACTTGTGTTACGGTTACGGTGCTGCGTTACCCTGCGGCCTTTCGCCATTCTACCGCGTTCGTTCGCAACGTTATACGGCGACGCAGAACTTTCGGTGTGACGGCCCTTTCTAGAGACGAGTAATTTTGACGGCCGGTTGGATGGTGCGGTCTTTTAAGTAGTACTTAGTCTCAAACGAGCTCAACAGCACGGCTGACTTGATTCTCGGAAGACCACTTTCGGAAATCGTTTCCATTTCGCGAGACTTGGCTCGTTACGGCAACCGAATCCCTCGGAAGCATACGGCCGACAGTGCTCTTGGCACTGATGATGAACTCGGTTCAGCGCCACAAACGCTTGTCGGGGTCGCTTTCGTACCGAGTCACGCGAAAATTTCGCGCACGTCAAACTATCTCCCAAAGTGATCGCGCGAGAATACCGCCCAAGGGAAGTTCCGCCTCTTTCTGAGGCGACGATGATAAGTGAATAGAGCTCGTTTTCGGATTGATTCCTTGAATAAAGATACCAGTTTTCTTTCCGTTCATCGTGGCATCCATTCAGGGTTTGAATATTGATTTTTTAATGCGAGGATTGAAGAGTCGGTCCTCACGTTACAATCGCGGTGCGTTACAATCGAGTTAATGCGGTACTTAAGAAGTTAGGTGCACATAGGGTATTCTTTTTCTAGAAAATTAATATTTACGCAAGAGAAGCAATATCAATTTTAAAAGGATGCCACGTACGTCCGGAACTCGGTGCTTCCAACTACTGAAGATCTACCTAACAGGGTGTCTACGCTTAGGCGGGCCAAGCTTTAACAATATCACGTGCGAGTTGCGAAAATGCGCCAAATTAGTATTGTTTACTGTCCTAGTGAGCAACATGAACCATATTTACTATGACCTTGGGTAACCAATTGCGACTAATTATTTTACTAATTCAAGGCAAACACTTGACTTCAATCAACCAAGATAATGGGCTGGCTTCAGGATGGGATATTCTACAATGCATCGCATCCACGTCATCAATCGGGTAACTGACGATCTGCGGAGTACAATAAGCCTCTCTAGATGGTTTTCATATATTATGAAAATGCATTTGATCCCATATAGATATCAGCAATTATGGCAGAATTCAGTAATCAAGGAGTACAAGAGGTACACGTGAATATCTTCGAAAATATGTACAAAGATTCCACAGCTACCAATTGGCTCCCCACAAGAATAGTAAAAAAATTATCTATCACGAAAGGTGTCTGGCAAGGAGAGACATACTCGCCAATGCTATTCACTGTATGTTTAGAAAATTCTCCCAGCTATTAGAGTGGGAAGACTTAGGACTGAGAACCAACGGCGAATAGCTCAGCGGCCTTCGGTTTGCAGACAACATTGTCCTGTTCAGCAGCACAGGGGACGAATAACAGCAAATGATTACAGAAGACAAAGATAATGTTCAGTAGCCTGAACAAGTGAACGAGATTCCAGGAAATAGCCTGCCCTCTGCCAATCCCCCATAGTGGGTGTGCACAGTATTTGGAAGACGAGACAAGACAAGACAAGGATCGCCGGTCAGTCTCTAGAATCTGCGCAGGAGTACATTTATCTAGGTCAATTACTCACAGGGGCACTGATCATGAGAAGGAAAAATACAAAAGAATTAAAATGGGTTGGAGTGCATACGGCAGGCATTACCTGTACAGGAGTAGGCTTATATAGTTAGGTTACTCGCAGCGGACCCTTATCATGAAACGGACACTATAGAAGAGTAAAAATTGGTTGGAGTGCATACGGTAGGCATTATCTGTACAGGAGTACGCTTTCGTAGGTCAATTACTCTCAGGGGACACTGATCATGAGAAGCAAATTTATAAAAGAATAAGAATTGGTTGGAGGGCATACGGCAGGCATTACCTATACAGGAGTGTGTTTGAACTTGAGGCGAAAATTGTGAGCTTCGTTGCAGGCGTTGGCTTGTCGCCTCTTACGTCAATTAGTCACTCGGAGTTAAGACGCGGCTAGGCGGCCTAGGCGATACTAGCACCTCGACGCTTCTCAGCAGTTTATATGCTCAGCTTTTAGACTGCCGAGCTCAGTCCAAAACCTTCGTTTAAATAACTGTTCCTTTCCTTAGTTCCCTGGGTGGCGATACAATCCAGTTCACCCAATTGTAGCACGACTCTTCCCTAAATATTGGCCGTGCACCTTTTAATTAGGGGCGAGAGAATTCGTGATTGCCCCCCCTCCCCCCCCCGCGCTTTTAGAGGTCGTGCCCTTGCTTAGCACCACACAGACGCACGCGCACACCTTTGAGTCGGCAGGCGGAACTCTATTGTCCGTTGACAAACGCAGAAGACACAACGGCAACCAGCGATACGGCGCCAAGCCCTCTGACAACACATACGCTGTTTGCAATTCATGGACACGGTATTGCACAGAGACACTACATATTTCGAGGCATTCGCAACCTTTCCCGGCTTAGCAACCTTCTCAATGCACGTGCTGGGCAGATAATGCACAGGGGTTCCTAGAAAAGATTCTCGGGATGTCAAGGTCGTACCACCACCACCACCAGCAACAACAACAACAACAACAACAAAATAATAATAATCTGTTAACCTGCCTTCGATATTTTCGGCCGCTTGCCCGAGTGGCCGTCAATACCCGTCTTGTCCGCCTGTTCGTACTCCGATGACCTTTCGGCGTCTGTTGGTCGGTGCTTCGCCGACTTAAGCAATGCTGCGCCGTGACACATGAATTTTTTTAGGTTGGTACGACTTTACTGAAACTCGCTGTATGGCACAGAGTTCACTACACGCAACTGTATTATGGAATGAAATGGCAATTGTGACAATATTCAGATGCAAACGCCTTATATATACAGCGGCACTTATGAGGAAGGGTGAATTATTTAATATTGCAGCAAATTCCCAGCTCTTGAAATGCCCCGCAGCCCTACATGCTGTCACCGAAACTTGCTGGGAGAGAGAGCGGAAGAAAAATGCTTGCAAGAGTAAAAAAAAATATATGCAAAGCAGACACAGTGCGTTAACAAAGCCGGCGTGTCCTACAAGTACAAAACAATACTTTTATAAGTCTGAGATCAGTTTCCATGCTCAAATTAGTCAGGGTAGGAAGTTAGTGATATTCATCCTGCTCTTTTTTTCTCTGGCACTGTAGAAGTACTGCAGCATGAGATACTCCGTCGATCCGTAACATCCCCTCCGGTAATTGTCAAAGTCTACATCATACAAGAGTACGCAGGATTCATTTTTTGGCCCCAGAGCTGACAGCTTAGCGCTTAGTGTCGACCAGTCTTCGAACGCGAACGTCACCTCTAGTAATACGCTGGAGGTTCGTTTCACTATGCAGCCCGGAACGTGGCGGACTTTTTCTCGGAAATTAATCTTTGAATCACACACTTCGAAGAGCGCAATGTATCCGGGCGTTCCAGACACTGCTTGCGGGGGCGACGGGAGATCCATTGCGTACCCTTGCCGGGCGTACAAAGCGAGGGACATGCTAATGCAGAGTTTATTCTGATGGGGAGGTGGTGCAGCAGGTCTAGCGGAAGGGCGAACGTTGGGGCGAAAGAAAGGCGTGAGAGCCTGAAGGTGAGACCGGAAGCGGGGCAGCGAGTTCCCGCAGTACTCGCCGAACTCGCTGAGTGGCGTCAAATCGTGCGTCCTGAAGAAGGTTAGGTTTAGCTGGTTTGCGAGCCCTCGAAAGAACTCCATCTGGGATCCATCTCTAGGGTCCACCATAGCAGTGACGCTGAACCCCTTGCTGCGCCCGTTGAGCTCGAACAGCGCCCTGAGTCGCATGACGAACTCCTCCAGATGTGGAGCTCGACCACCGAGTAAGTCCTCGCAGCTATCCTCGTTTCGAATCCAGTGCAGGTTGATGCCAGAGAGGTTGTACTCTTGGGAGGTCATGTACGCGCTCTGAATTAATCGGTGCCGCGTAATTTCGTCGCGCTGAACTTCGTGAAAGTCGGCGCTGTCCTGTCGAAAGCCGCCTACCGTGAGGATGACGTCAACGTTGGCGTGCTGACGACGAGCGACTTTCTTGAATGCGGCGAGTCCGTAGTTTACGTCGAATGTCTTCGCTCTGCTGGCCAGCGTACCGTCGGACAGCCTCCAAGACCAGTACACAATACCCGGGCAGAGCGCCATGGGAATGTCCGCCGGAAGGAATCCGTACTCGCTAGGTCGTCGAAATCGCGAAACGTTATAAATACAGTATATTGGTTGAGGCGGGCCTCGCGGTTTATTAAATTGGTCGACCAGGTACTGGTGAAGTACGTCCGTCAAGTTTTCGGCGTCGGGCACATCTGGGCTGGACCCCTGGCAGGTGTCTAGCTTAGTCGGCGATGTGTTTTCGATCGGCTTCGTCGCCGGCACCAACGCCGCTGTTACCTTATTCGTCAAAGGCCGCATCAAGGGAATCGTCGGCGGCACGTCAGCCGGCGTTTCGACGGAATATTCTGAGGTCGCGCTGACGAAGAGGCTGGTCCTGATGTAAGGGATCAGGAATATGGCCACGGGCACAACGAGCGTTACGGCTCCCACTAGACAAAAGGCTGACAACGTGCCGATGCACCTGCGGGAGCGTCGTCTGCGGTGCCGGGGATAGCTTTCCGAGATCGACGAGGAAATGTCGTAATCTGCGCGTCTCCCGGCGTTCGAATCCGGTCCAACACGGACGAGCTGCTCGTCGTCGTCAGCGGCGTCGTTGGCTAACGGAGGGATCGGTTCCGCGGCGTCATGCGGATGGTGCGGTCGCGTTTCCGGTCTGGCTCTTCGGGCGGCGTACTGCGTGCTAGGCCCTGCGCCCGGTTGTTGCTGCGTGTGCCTCGGACCCTTTGTTGCTCGACTGGTCATACCGAGTGTCAGTGGGGTCTCGTTGCGCTTTGCTTTCTTTCGGGATATATTGGCGGACCTTGCGATGCACTGACTGATGTGGCGCGGTAGCTAGCGGAGATGTTGCTCACCTCAGCGGAGACGTAGGTGTAGATGCAGATCTTTGGAAATACTGGCACGAACCGAGAGCGAAGATGCAAGAAGCGGTCGCCACACTCCCGTTCTCTCTTCTTCTTCTTCTGCCCGCGGAGTCCTAGAAGGTTACCGCTTTGAGAATCGGTTGGTTGGTCGTAAAACAAATGCATTAACCCACTACGCAAGATAGGGTAAGAATAAGGCGGCATGGTTGGACAAATGTTAACAAATAAAAAGTTTGCCAGGATTCATGTAACGATGCCCTGTAAAGCGATTAGCATGCCAGCAGCGTACCGACAAATAATATCGCTGAAGACACGTTTATCTAGAATCTGCAGCTGTTATTCTGAGACCAACTTGCTTCGGTTACATGCTACCTGCACAGGACCTAGTACACGCAGCCGACTTTGCTGACACTCACTTTCCGAGGTCGGCCGTGAGCATGACAGCATGACCATGACTGCACGACACCGAGCAATGACGACGAAAGAACGGCATCGATGGTGCGACGAAGGCTCTATGACGACGACAGCAGGACGACAATGAGGTAAAAAATAAAAAAAAACCGATGGTATAACCAGGATAGGGTTGCGGAGATTGCATGACGACAATGGGCTGACCACGAGTGCATGACGACAAGTGCATCGCGGTGACTGCATCATGAAGTGAAGTCTTTATGAAGAGTAGGCGTCACGACGATAGTATGACGACGATCAGACGACATAGCTGGAACGATGATGACGGAGCGAGGCATTGTTTGACGACGACAGTATGACAAAGAATGTGCGATAGTGATTGTCCGACGATGATGAAATGACGACATAGCTGACAACGAGGGTATAGTACGGATTGAATTACGACATCATGATTCCAATAAAATGACGAAGAACTAATGACGACTGTGGAATGACAAATGTAGTAGGACGATGATGGTATGGTGACAATGAGATGACTTTAGTGGAGTGATGTCGCAGGTAAGGCGATGGAGAGACGATTACGGCGTGTCGACATTGGTATGATGTATGAGTATGACAGCATGGCGATGACGGCATGAGGAGATTCGGGCGACTAAAGTAAAATGACGATCATGGAGCAACTGAGAGGGCATCACACAACGGTAGGACCACGAATGAATGACGACCAGTGTATAGCCATGACCAATGACGGCGGTGTCATGATAAGAGCATGAGGACAATAGGATAGCGTCGAAGGCATGACGACGATAACGTGACTACCACAGTGCGCGTATGACCATTGCAAAGATGGTGTGACGACGACGACATTCATGACGACGATGGCATGAATAGTATCGTATGACGAATCTGCGAATGACAATCGGGGAATGACTACGACAGCATCACGGTACGACGGCATGACAACTAAAGGCCGCCCCACATTCAGCGTTTCTACCGGCGTTTTCTGGCGTTGCGTCTCCCGGCGAGGTCGCATGAACGGCGCCAGAGAGGGCGTCCAGCCACGCGAGCGGCACGCGGACCAGCACCAGCGCAGCGTCGCACAATGTGATCAGATTTATTTTACCAGATACCTCCTACGCTAATTGTGTAATGTCAATGAAAAGAGCTGTCATAAGTATTCTTCAATGCAATATTTATGCCTTTTGCATAGTTTTACGCTAAATAAAATATTCAGGGCAGTGTAGAAAAATTACAAAGGCTAAACTGGCAGCAATATCGGCGTGAACATCACGAGTGCTCGGCGCGTCGGCGTGCGAAGCTGAGCATCGAGGGTTCTTTATTCTATGATAGAGGGGGAAGTAGGTGCTTTTTATTGCTAGACGTCATACGCCACATCATGGAAAGAAGGCAGCAGCTTTTGCTGCTAAAAAAGAAGCTCCTGCTTCTCATTATTTTTAGACGGCAAGAGCGACGACGCCGGCGCTGGTGGGTGCGACCCGTGTTCATGCACCGAAAGGAAGAAGGGCTTTATTACACGGCGGTGAGTCCCATTTGCTGTTTTTCTTCCCCTAATGATTGTCCTAAAACGTGCTACTACCGTGTCTTTCAACGACTCTATGGTTGTGCCAACTCCTGCGCACTTGTAAATACTGTTTGAGGTCTATTCGTCGGGCTCAATTTATCTTGTTTATGGCCCAGCTTTCGACACAAGAGTGTTCGAGTGAAATAGCTATATGAAGTGGCAAATGTAGATTGTACAGGAGCGCATTGTTCGCGATGCCAAGTGCGGAAATGGGCCCCTTGTTGTAGGGTAAGTAATTCTTTTTCTGGCTTTCTCCAAGATTGGTGCATTCATGTTCGCGACTTTGCGTATTTACTGTCACTGAGTGCCGCTAAAAGCATGTGCGTGTTTGTCTACGCGCCTTTTAAAACAAAAAAAAACTAAATCTGTGCTCGGTTTCTCATTATTTCGCGGGACATATTTGTGGATCTATATCTTCGCACTGAATCTTATACCAGCGCATGTTGACCTGCAATATAGCGCCAGTGAGCAAACCACCGTTGTGTGTAATAAACACTATATCACAAAATAATGCTTCTGCGTTTAATATAGCCTCGAAAGCATCTGTAAGATACAGGCGTCCTATTGGAACAAGGCTTAACGCTGAATAACTTACTTGAATTTGTCAATTTGGGTACTCCATTCTTAAAAACTGTGCAAGTAGTTGCTCTGGTTTTTGTAGCACTGAATAGTGACCAAGGGGGTAGTGTTCTATGCTTTCAAAGACTAAGCAACTAGACACAGTTGTACATAGAACATGTAAGTATAACGTCAGCTCATAGGTATTTTTAAAGTGAACAGATACCTTATCTCTTTCATTAGAGAGAAATCGATCTACTTGATTGACAGTTTTTCCAAACGCTGTTAAACATTGCCATTAGAAATGTTCCATGAGCAATGTAATGCAACGCATGAAGTGATGACTGCGCATTTACTATTGATCAGATTTGACAGCGTTCAGTAGACTGAGGAGTCAGAAAAAAAACTTCGACCGGGGGTATCGTCAAAACTAGCCTTTTACTGCTCCTAGCACTCCCATAAACAACCAACACCAAATTAGCGCTTTAATCGGCTATGCAACATAATTTTTAAATTACAGCAGCAGGGAATACACACAAGCTTCTGTCAGGCTGTTTAATTTTTCGGAACAGATGTTTACGCAACTTTTAACAATGCCACAAACAGTACATGCTGAACAGTGCATTGTTTTGATTATTGTGTTAGCCTAATATGAAGTGCTACTTTATTTTTGCCCCTGTGGACTGCTTTTAACCATCAACATTTCAATAGCATATGTTAAACTTTGTATGAACAATCCTTCCCATTGTGTCAAGTATTTCGTCGCACAAGCGCACCGAGTCCATTTCAGATCGACCTTTGGCAGCTTTACTAGCCGTGTAATTTCTTACTTTCAGAAAATTAGCCGTGCACATGCCCTAATTTATTACTGTACAATACTGTGCAACCTTGTACATAACTGTACAGTGCAGTACTATTGCTGTACACAGAATGTGAAGGCTCCAGCACTAGTTCTTGGGGCATGATTAGACCAAGTTGTGCAAAAAAAAGCTGATTGAACACAATAGTCAAATACGAGGAGGCTTGTGCAAGCTCCGAAATCTGCGAACCATTGCTTCGAGAGACTAGGCAACTGCTCCCTGCACCAGAGGTGCTTGCCCTGTTTCATACCTGCAAGGAAACAGCTTTCCCGCAAAACATGTACTTCATTCACTATGACTGATATTCGCGCCACCTAATACGACTTTTTTTTCCCCCATGGTTTAACTTGCAAAAGTGGAGAACTACCTAGGAGCAAGGCGCATATTTTGTGCATTTGAGATTTTTCAGATTTTTACTTTTTGTGCATATACTGAAAATATCAATTTATTACTTGCATTCACGCTTATTGAGGTGCTTCTTTGAAGTTTTACGTAACAATTGTCCAAAAGTATCTGAGCAAGTATTTCTGCTTTACTACCATTCAAAGCATGAATGATCAGCATCAAATTTAATTTGACACTGTACGTTGCAAGTACAATCTGTTTCGAAATAAAACGTCACAACACAGAAGCACCAGAATTGAGCACATTTCTAGCAAAACAGTTGGTTGCGCATGTTTTACATTGCCTGCTTTGCTTCTCTTATATTTAACCTACACCATTCCTGTGCGACAGGGTATGTGCTTCAGTTCTCGTAACCTCTCCCAACCATTCTTCCCTCAACAAACATCAAGCATTGTCTTTGTCCTTATTACATTTTTGTGTCAACGACTCGCATTGGGCATGTGCATGAACTACTTCTGGCAGTTTTCCATAGCTTGTAAACTTTCATCAATAACCATTGCATGATTCACCATATATTTTTCACTTACAGATGCGTCGGATGAGAGAGGGGGACCATGATTTTTTTTGAGTTCTATAGAATGACCCCAGAAATGTTTGACACTTTACTTTCATTTGTGGTCAAGGACCTCAAACGCAAGTATGTTGTGAGGGTGCTCCTTGAACCTGGTGAACGGCTTGCAATAACCTTAAGGTTGGTATAAGTTCAGCTTATTTGTATTTAATTTGGAACTCTAGAATAATGAGTTAGAAGGAAGCTGGTGATAGGACGTGTAAGTCAGTTTTACAAGTACATTTTGCTGTAGGTGAAGAGCCAAGATACGTGTGTAGTTATACTGCTCTGGTAATTTCAGTGGATCTATAACTGCCTATAAATAACATACTGGTACAACCTGATTTCCTGTAAAACAAGCCAAGGTGTTGCAAAAATCATTACCATCTTTCAGTAAGCTGTCAGATTTGCATTTGTTGATTGGTGATTAACTGATGTCTGTGTACTATAACTTCCTATTTATGCAACAGCAATTAATGAAGTGAAACATGTGCTTAGTATCTTATTCAAGATTATGAGTAATAAACAGGAACTCCCAAGCTGTCGGCGCATCTGTGTAACGAGTACTTCATCCCTGACATTATCATTACTGTCAAATAATGGTAATAGTATTGCTAATAAACCTGTAGATAACCATGCATACATTTACTGGCCTTCCATCTTTTGTTTCAGCTACCTTGCATCTGGCCAGGAAATTAAGGACGTGGCACTGGCTTACAGAGTGGGCATAGAGACGGCTAGGCTATGCATTCATTTATGCTGTCGAAGCATTTGGGCGCGACTAAAAGATCACTTCATGAAGGTAGGGAGCACATAATAACATTAAAGGATTTTGAGTTCATTTGCCACTCATTATTTGGCATTTATACATGCAGGATGGCTTTCAGCTGACCTTCTTTGCGTGCCTATGTTATTATTATTAGCTTATTTACCTTGATGTATGTACATCATTAGTCCTTGCAGTTCCCTTTCTGAAAGTATCATTCTGCTGATGATTGTGTTAGTGTGGATGCAGTTATTTTAATTCCATGCTGTTCGGCATATTTCACAGTATGCTGACATACCTTTTTGCATGTTAAATGCAGGCACACATAATGTAACTGCCTTTTACCACTGCTGGCACTTTTGTACTTGTTTCATTGAGCAGTGATGGCAGTGCGTAAAGGAGGCATGTGACATGTATTCATCTTGCTTGTTTGAAACAGCTGTTCTTCAGCACAGGGTGGCAGAGTAATGTGCATGAAATGTTAATTGTGATACATGCACTCATGTACTTATTTTGAAACCATTAAGTGGTGTCCTGGCCAAACAGCCATTCTTTCATTTAAATCAGCGTGCAGTTTTGAGTACAAAATGATTTGCAATATTGTCACCCTAACTTAAGATTATTTAGCACAGCCTAGCACACTAAACCTATTCTTTAAAAATCTACACCAGTACACTTAGTGGATACTCCTATACTTCACCATCATATTATTAGTCTTGTCAGTGTTGATCATAGTATATATATACTGCATCAATAAAAACCATCTAGTAGTATTAAGCCCTGC
Source organism: Dermacentor albipictus (assembly GCF_038994185.2). Taxonomy (NCBI): domain Eukaryota; kingdom Metazoa; phylum Arthropoda; class Arachnida; order Ixodida; family Ixodidae; genus Dermacentor; species Dermacentor albipictus. The sequence continues at coordinate 88,363,278 of NC_091822.1, forward strand.
ACTGTAATCACATGCACTGCCTGTGTAATGGCTTCTGAAAAACATTTTAATAAATTCAGGTGCCCTCTGAGGCAGACTAGACAGAAATTGCCCAAGGCTTTGCCTCCCAGTGGCAGTTTCCCAACTGTTTGGGAGCTGTGGATGGCAAGCATGTCGCCATCACTGCAACTCCCAATTCCGGCAGCCTATATTTCAACTACAAGGTAAGCTTGCTCACTAGGCACATTTAAGCACACAATTTTTGCCATCTGTGACATATTAAAGAGTACATCACTAAACCGTATATCTGATCAGTTACACAAGACGGGAAATTACTCCAGCAAATCACTTTCTTGGTTGTGGCATTCTTTTGATGTATAAGCATATTCTCTATATTTTATGTTTCACTTAGTTTTATGTGCACATTAATGCTCTCTGTTTATCAGCTATTGTCTTCTCCACTGCAGAGAATATCTGCTTATGTTGGCAATGTCTGCTTACCTTACCTTACTTTGACAGTGTTATGTCCCCTTCGAATACTGAGTTGACGTTAAGCCAGCAGACATCAAATAAACCTAGTGTTCTCTGCTCAGTGCAAAATTTCAAAATTGTAGACTCCAATATAAACATCCAATACGGCCGCAATGTTCTGCTAGTCGCAATACCAAATTCACCATGTGCACTTCTGATGTCGTCCATGAAATTCGTTGAAGCTGTAGAAATGTATACATTGGACAGAATGGGCAATGGTCTATGATAGAGCGAGAGGGCACTATAACAATGGTAAAAATTGGTATTGTAGCCATCTAGCTGCCAATAGTAAGAAACATGCATGCACTGCACTCTTTGGTAGTACCAGGTTCCTGAAATTTGCAAAGACCAATAGGAGAAAAATTGTGAAGGTGTACTGCATAACAATAGCAAAAGTGTCTATCATTCGAAGACACATTTCTTTGGCTAAATACCTGTATGTGGGACGCCGCCCTCCCCCCTTCTCCCGTGCGTGCTGTCAATCCGGGTGATTCTTGTTATTCTATAGATAATAAAAGGCTGGTGCTGCTTTGAATGAAATTCGGGTGACAGTCAGCATCCTATTGCACTGCTTCAGCATACATTGAAGATAAACCAACTTGCCCAAACCAAATTGTTGCTCGCACAAGGTGGCGGATGTGCATGTGGTTTCTGGATAAATGCAGATGATTGCTGCAAATTGCAATTGATTAATTACTTCAGATGCTGCTTTTCACAAGTCGTGAGTGACTTGGAGCAGTCACAACTGTTTCATTTGAAATGTAGGTATTTCATGCTTAAATGTGAGGCACCTCACTACTCTGTAGAATTGATGGATTTCTTCTTAATGTATATTTCCAAGGTCATAAAGAATGTCATTTGAGTGGGGTTTTAATGTGTGCTTCTATTACATCTGCAAAGATGGTGTACCGATATGGTGAGTGATAACCTATTTCAGAGCACCTTTTCCATTGTGCTGATGGCTGCTGTCGACAGCAATTATCAGTACACCATCATTGACGTTGGTGCTCAAGGTCGGCAGAGTGATGGAGGAGTATTAAAAAGCTCGGAATTCGGGAAGGCACTGGCCAGCGGGACTCTCGGTACACCTTCTGCAAGCTGCCTGCCTGGTACAAGAACTGTCGCACCCTATACCTTTGTTGGGGTTGAGGCATTTCAATTACGCAAGGATTTCATGAGACCCTTCCCGGCAACGCAGCTCGCTGATGAAAGGATGGTCTTCAATTACAGGCTGAGCAGAGCAAAGTAAAGCATGCGAAATACTTTCAGTATTGTGGGTCACTGCGATGATGTTGAAGAAGCCTATACTGCACGTGTATGCACAGCGTGTGGTATGTTTATTTTTCTGCGTCCTTCGTGTTTCTAGCACTCAGAGCTTTTATTAATTATTCAAAAGCGCAGAAATATTAATTTATCTGATATTCTTGTTGCATGGATAGCAGATTATCTTTCTGGTTGCATGCAGTTTGTTTCAATTGATGGTAACAACTCTAGCAACCTCCCTGTTACATCCGGTATATGGCCATTGCTGTTTTTATTGTACATTAATGATATTGTTCACCTGATGCAAAAATTCGACTCTTTGCAGATGCCTGCATTTTTTGTGAAATATCTTTCAGTGCATGAGCAAACTGAACTTGATTTAAACCTACAATATATAGAGTGATGAGTGCGGCACGGCTTTGAACAAAGGCAGAACGGTCCGTCTTTGCAAAACACATAAGAACCTGCTACAACAAGAGTACACACTGGCCTCTGTCCCGCTGAAGGAAGTTAAAAACTGCAAATACCTAGGTGTACCATTCACTAATACCCCTTCTTGGAAATTACATCTTAGCAAGATTTTCCCTTATGTTTTCCGAAAAACTTGTTTTAATGACACAAGCTCAGAAATTAACCTGCCATTGTTAAACTACTTAGCAATGTTACTTTTATTAGACGCAAGCTAGAATATGCTATTATTATATGGGACCCGTACACTAAACATACCGAAAAATTGAAAAAAATGAAGAGAAAGGCTATTCATTTTATCTACTGTAAGTTTAAATGTACCGATGGATAATGCACCGAGTGCTTTAACAATAATTTTTTATTTGCTGACAGTGTCCTGCATGTTTGCCTTGCAGATGGTGTGCCGAGAATGCCTTTGGGATTAGAGGAGCAAGGTGGAAAATGCTCCTACGCACAATCAGCCTCCATCCGACTAACGTCGATTATATCATCGAAGCAGCCTGCATCTCAGCGTGATCGAAAGCGATCGCGCAAATAATGGACAGAAAGCCTATCTTAAGACGAGAGAAGTTTGCTATGAAATCTTAGTAGGATGTGTCTATTGAAAGTTAAGTTCTCAGGAATAGAGCTTTCCGCCGAGTGCCAAAAATGGTGCAGGCGGTACTAGCTGAATCCCACTTTCTCAAACGATGCTTCTCGTAGATTGTGCAGCATACTCACCCATATTTCCGGAGATGCGTAGATTAGATGTCGTGCATGCAAGAATAAACCTCATGGAATATTCGAATAAGGTGATCGGCTCTGTCAGAACAGCAAGGCAGAACTGGTACCTGTAGTTCGCGCCCGATAAAATGTGCCTGAGAGGGCATGTATGCGCAAAAAATTAAAAACAAGAGCAGGAAATAGTTTCATTTTCCGTAGTTGAGTGGTGGCGGCTACTGTTACAGGGAAAAAAAATGAGACCATGGTCAAAGGGTAGACTGCCATGCTAGGCACTAACATTACTGTAAGAGTGTTTCTTGAGGACTTCATATCCTGGACGACTATCACGCTATTACGTGGCTCGCCATTTATTCGCCATTACTTCATGCAATATGGATGTCCACACTACAGCCGCACACGTTACCCAGCTCGCGGTGTTATGTGTCTGCTAAACTGAAGACTGTGGATGCTTGAACAAAAATCAGGCCTATTTATTCACTTATTATATTAGTTTTAGTGACGCCGTAGCATGCTAGTTGTTTCGGGCAAGGGCATCATGCAGATGGACGCAAAGTGTGGGACGGCTCGTTAGAGCCGGAAATTATTCTTCCCTTCTAGGATTCTTCTTTCCCGTCACGTCCTTCCGTAGAACTGCTCTGCCATTTTCAGTGCCTTCAGGTCAGCTCAATTAGCATAGAGAGACCGGCTCAGGAAGGCTTTGGTCCCCGGGCCAGCTTTCTTTCTGGGTAATCCTATGGATACACATTGTCACTCCATGTTGCTGGTGATTGAGAACTTTCATTTTGATTTCTGTCTAGCTAAGAAAAAGGAATATCAAGCATCACCAATGACAGTTACATTACATAAGCTACAAGTTTCCATGTAATCAATGTACGCAGTAGCTCGGTAATTCGTTGATGGCAGTTACCTGTATCGCTGCTTGCACGATAGCGGGGAATTTCGATTATTGAAGGTCACGGTGAACAATCTGGCAGCAGATCAGGCGAACTACATAAGGAATCCATATTTCTTGATTACGCACTAATTAGTTAAAGATGACTGACCAGCAGCCACGAAGTAAGCCGTATCGTTTGCTTAAGCAAGGTCATTCGCGGAGTCACGTCGCGGAGATTTCAAATGGTTTCTCCTCTAGTATTAATGTACAGTATATAGATGTGTTGCCTAGTAGTTTGGCATACATATTTTGCTACGTCGCTATCTCAATCGTAACGAAACTGCAAGCATAAACTTTGGTTTTCCACATACAAAATCGCGTTTGAGCGCCACCGAAACAAACGAACACAAACGCATCCCGCACTGGTATGACAAAAAAAATGATATAATCTTTTTTTTTGCGTTTCCCACTCTCAGGAGCTGCGCAGCTACCGCTGCCGCAATGTGGGGGAGTTGGAAGAAATGAAGTCGATACTCTGTACTTTTCCATAGTCCTTTAATGCCCGGAAGTACAAAGTGTACCTGTGTGAAGATGGTTATTTCCTAAATTGGCGAAAAAGAGAGTCCTTATAAATAAGCAGAGGCTACGTGACAGCCAGGTATTCTCTATCACCATCACAGTTACTACTACAAAGTAATAGAGCGCTGAAAAAAAATGCGAGGAAAATATCTCCAGTTTCTGGAAGCACGTGTAATATGGAAGCTGAATTATTTACACCGTAGGACAAAAAGTATTAGCAGATCAATGAACGCTTTGGACTCAATGACGCTTTGGCTTCGAGCTTCGATGAGGCCGACTACGAAGGGCCTGGTCCTTGTGTGCGCCAAGGGGTCCAACTACAAGTGGCGCGTGGTCCGTTGAAGGTCCTGCGTCAAGCATAGAAAAGACAAAAAGAACTATTGTAGCATATATGCCTCTTGCGGCCAGAATGCTACGCACCAGCGTCTGATGCTAACTGCTTTCGTAAGCACGTGAAAAATGAAACGTTATTTTATTGTTACGAATTATAAGGATCTCTATTTACACGTCGCTGCACAGACAGAACCTTACTGCAGTGCATGAGTCGTGTTACGACGATGGGACTGCTCGTTACCTTGGTTGCACCTACTCTTTGGAGTCAGTTTAGCATTTCAACTGTCACATTCGATAATGGTCGTCGTCCTGATAATGATGAAAGTAGTTACCATTTAGCCTAATTGAGGAAGCAACATCAGGGATGGGAAGCCCACTATTCTTCCTTGTTTAAATGATCATTTTGCATCCTGTATAGCCACCATAAGATATTATCTGCAGCGTCACAACAACCACGGGCTCATTTTACAAAGGCTTATGGCTCCTAAGGACTGTCGGCGATAATCTGTCGGTGATAATCTCCTGTTTGCTGTTGCGATTAACCGGCGCTTTTCAAGTGACAAAACTTTAAAGGAAGAGCTGGCATATTTAGCTAATTTCCTCTAATGCTCATTACGTGATAAACATTTAAATGGAAAGAAACATAAACATGCAGTGAACCAAAAAAAAACGATCATGTGGTACGCGGCAGACACGGCACTAAAAAATCATAACAAGCAGGTGGGGAGTGGTGTTGGCTATAAGTGAAGATCGATTGCGACCATCAGGAGTTCTTACAGGCGAACATAAATCTAAGTCCTTGAGCGTTTTTATGCATTCTGCCCCCATCGCGATGCGCCCGCCATGGCTGGCATTCAACCCCATGACCTCGTGCGAGCAAGACATAATACTGTAACAAAGCACCAAGGCGTGCAAAGCTCTGCACAGGAGTGCAAGAAGGCACAGATACATGAGTACGCACTAACAATCAAAGAAATATAAACTATAGTGCTCCCTAAATATTTGAAGGTGGTTATAAAAATACAAGGATGTGCGCAGACATTCAAAGTTTTGCGGAAAGTTATTCAGCAATACTGCAAATAACGAAGTAGTATATACGGTGTGACCTTTGTCAAGCTTTTCAGAATTTTTTAAAAATCGCCTGTTGCAGATAAGGCAATCTTAGTCCATCAGCTGCATTGCTCAGAATGGCGGACATGCAGGAGATATCAATGCACATAATCAAATCATTTTTAAAGATTGACACGTTAGTTTCTCAATAATTACATTACGGCAAATATTGTAATTTGCGAATTCTAGCCGGCGAGTTCACGTGGCCTACCCACTTGGAATGAATTTCCAGAATGACCCCAGTTGTGAGATATGTGCTATCAAGCTCGAAGTAAGAATGCACCGTTGTTACACTTACTATTTAAAAAATAACGCTCTTGGATACATAGAACCATAAAAGTATGTATTTCATACTACACTTGCGGAAATAATATCTCGACACTGACGTCATCGTTGAGACTAATTTTATGTGGATACACCTAAAAACTCACCGGCTATATTTCATGACTTGCATTATGTGTCTTAATGTAATTCAGAAGGTAATTTTTATTCATTAGTAAGTTGAATACGTGCTTCTCATTCGTGTAATAGTAATGTCCGCCTGTTCTAATAATTCAGCTCGGCGAAAAGATTTATGCTACCTGCCACAGGCGATTTTAAATGTGTAAGCATTTTCATGCCTGCACCGCGAGAAATTAGTGCGTCACGGAAAATAATGAATCGCTCATTCACCCTTAAGGAATGGCTAATACCCTGTAACCAATGAAAAAAAATGCGACGGTTCATACCCACTTAAGGCAGAGGCAACAATCGCTCAGCAAAGTGAAGCAAACAGTGCATACATACATTGAAATTACCCACAAAACATACAGAAAAGCATACGTTTCAGCAAGGAACAAGGTCAAAGGAAGGATCAGAACAATCAGTAAAGCACCCCACACCCCCCTGCGAATGCAGTGCTGGTATCCCACCAGCGTCGCTAAATTAAGCCTAATTCACCTTAATTAACACCAAAGTTCGTAGGTTTGACTGCCAACAAAGGTTGAGGGTTCCTGTGCCTTAATTAACTCTAACTAAATGAACTGTACCTACTTAAGTCCACTTTGATTAACAACAACCGTGGTAGATCCTAGTGCTGTAATGAACTTTAATTTAAACCTACCTTATCATGTTCGCTATTGAAGACGATAAGCCAGCGATCAATGAGGATTGACAAGGATTTAAAGTGGTCGGATTAAGTTCTATAATGTTGATAATGAGACCGGGCTGTGTGGGGATAAGCCAGTGGCACAGTGCTTAGGCATACTTAGGCAACCACCAGAGGAGTTTCTGCACGATATTTTTCCCGGATAATTTAAAAATTATGACCCTGCATATCGCTGACCTAAGCTTCCATGGCGCCTTCATTAAAGCGAATCAGATGCTTTTGCTGTTCACTCGAGATTTTCTTGACCTGCCAGAACCTGAAATCCGGTGTTTATATCGACATTTACGGAAGATGTATTCGGTGTGCTTGTCGTAAGGCTGTCACTGAAGCCAGCAATCACTGCCCATGTGAAGAACTGGTGGTGCGATTGACCTTTTCTCGACGCCCACGCTACTTTGTCGCCGCTATGCCAATTCAGGAACAACACCAAGAACAGACTCGATAAGATGCGAGGCACTAGCTTGCTTGGTGCACTGCTTCTGTTTGCTACACGGCGCCCGTCCAGGCACATGAAACGGTGCTATATGAACGCACATCGGCGATTACGAACGCTGACGTTTTTGATGCGACAGCATCCAATCGTCTAAATGGCCCATTTAGAGAGAAAGCAGGCGTCTGTCGTCTGTAGCAGCGAAAGGGCACGTAAATTCCCGTTGTCTGCGACGCCAGGTCACTACCGCGCCTCGACGGAGCCGATTGGGCGAAAGGGTGCACCTGCTGCAACAATATCGCGCCAGGTACTGCGTGAGGGGAGAGGGCATCGCCGCAACGCCACATTAACCTTGCCCTCGCTCTCAGAAGCCTGTGTTATAATTACGTTCCTCGTCCGCGCAAGCTCTCGCCTGCGTTCTAACTGCACCTTCGTAAGGACAATTCAAAAATTTTGAGGACACTTAAGCTTCGTCTTTAAGAGCGGAACGCCGATACCATTCAAAGATCCCTGACTGCTCTTCACGCTTCCCGGCAACTGCAGCTTATGTAACCGTAAGGTTTACCGGGAAATGCTGGCGCGGAACGCTATGCGCGAACGCGAGCTTTTTGAGAGAAACGCGGCCTCTTGCGTGGGCCGCGATGCGGCAGAGGCGAGCGCGATCTGGAGAGAGAGAGAGAGAGAGAAGGGAAGACGGAAAGGCAGGGAGGTTAACCAGACTGAGTCCAGTTCGCTACCCTACACGTGGGGAGGGGAATGGGGAGTGAAAGAGGAAGAGAGAGAACTTAAGTGTAGGATGTCTATAGTCGGGCACTCAAGTCTGTTGCCTTCAGGTAGCGAAAAACCGCTCGAACTGCTTTCTGGGCCAATGAACTGTGAGGCCAGGCTCCCAAGATCTTCGCTTCCGTAAATGGCCTGTCATTCAGTCTATTTAAGGCACACTGCAGAGTCTCACGTTGATTATCGAAGCGAGAACAGTGGCACAGATGGTGGCTGATGGTCTCTTCACACTTGCACTTAGCGCACATTGGTGAATCCGCCATTCCAATACGGTAGCTGTAGGAGTTGGTGAATGCTACTCCTACCCACAGCCGACACAGCAGTGTTGCGTCACGTCGTGGAAGGTTCGCTGGTAATGTAAGTTTCAGTGATGGGTCGAGGCTGTCTAAACGACACTTAGAGTTCTGTGATGTATGCCACCAACCTAACGTGATTGCACGACCAAGACTGCGAAGCTCTCTTGCAGCGTCGACTCTGGATAAAGGTATAAGGAGTGTCGGTGAGCCAGCCTGGGCACGCCGGGCAGCGTCATCGGCGAGGTGGTTACCAACGATGCCACAGTGTCCCGGCAGCCACTGAAATATGATATCATGTCCTCTTTCAGATGCGCAATGGCAGGTTTCCTTGATTTGTGACACCAGCTGTTGATAATTGCCACGTCGTAAACTTCGCAAGCTCTGGAGGGCTGCTTTCGAGTCACAAAATATTGCCCATTTGTTGGGCGGTTCGTTTTCAATGTATTCGACAGCAGCGCGAAGAGCGGCCAGTTCAGAACCTGTAGATGTCGTTACGTGTGAAGTCTTGAACTTGATGACGACCGATTGAGATGGTAGAACAACGGCGGCCGTAGAATATTCCGAGACGGAACCATCCGTGTAAACATGAATTCGGTTAGCGTATGAACAATGCAGAAGTTCCAATGTGGTCTGCTTGAGAGCCGCGGCGGTCAGGCTAGCTTTCTTCACTATTCCTGGAACAGCAAGGTACACAGGAGGCTTCTTCAAGCACCACATAGGGGATGGCGTTCTTGTTGCGGGTGAGTGCCTCAAAGACAAAGAGTGCCGGTTAGCCGCAATCGATCTGGAGAACGTTGCCTTGGGTCTTTTCTCAGGCAAGTGAGCGAGATGGTGGTCAGGGACACTGGATATATGGCGAACATGCGCCCGGAGTGTGTCGATATCTATATAGGTCCTTATAGGGTTGTCTCTCGGTGGCAATTGTTGCCACGGTTGAATCATTTCGAGGTAGCCCCAGACATGTTCGAAGGGCTTGGCCTTGAATGGTCTGTAGGACATGGATGTTAGTTTTGTTAGCGTTGGACAGCACTGGTGTGCTGTATCGCAAGTATCCTAGGAAGAGCGTCCTGTATAGTTGAAGCATAGATGCCATGGATGTGCCCCACGTTTTACCGGCAAGAAAGCTTAGTATATGTTGATAGAAGTAAGCCTCTTCTTCAAGTATGAGATGTGGGGGCTCCATGAAAGGTCTCTGTCTATAATAACGCCTAGGAATCGGTGAGTTTTCGCGTAGGAAATTGGTTAGTGGTCAATAGAAATGGGGTACCAGGTCATGGGCTTGTGGGTAAAGGCGACTAAGGCGTTGGAGTGGGACTAAGGCGATCTGGAGGTGTTGTTGAAAACCGGGCGCCTCACTGCGTAGCATCCAAGATTTGCGCATGCCGGTGCGCGCAAATCACGGACGCCGTAGCCGGTCTGTGAGTGGTAGAAACGTTGGACAGTGGGTTTGTTTCAGTTCCGGCGTAACATAATTATGTTTTCTCGTATATTAAAATTACAGTCACACGCTGTCATGCCTGTAGGTTGTGTGTAAGTCGCACTTTACAATTTTTCTGAGGTATATTACTACGAGAAATTCAATGAGTTCAGTAACTTCTTTGCGCGACATGGAAGGTCGGCCTGGTTGGGTTTACATGGTTCGGAATGACTTTTGAGCATCGTTCGAAGCGGAGCACCGATGCCGGATTTTCAGCGTCACGGGACCCGTAACGCTGTCGCGTTAAAGCACGCCATTCCTCTCAACGTACTCGCTGCCCGCAAGGAGTTCTTAACTCGAAAAACGTTCCTAGCTGAGCGGCGTTCAATTGGACATTAATGCTTTCCCACTCACAAATTATAAGATGTGCTTAGTTGTCCTTGGGTTTTCTTTTTTTTCGCTGTGCATAATGTCCGGAAACTGCTTCTTGAGTGGGCACAGTAATGCACAGTCGAAGAGACCAAGACACAAGTATGTTGCATCTAATAAATTGGACGTGATTTTGTGTCATGCTGCAACGGATGCTGAACCGATATCGAAACGTTGGCTTCAATTATACATGTGCCTCACCAAGTTAAATATGTACGAATACAGTATTTGCGTAATTGTAGCACAATATTAGCAGCAATAATGGCGCGAACGACAAACAAAGCTTCGCTGAACAGTAATTCCCACATACACTAAGCATCCGTCGAATATTTGTTTGTAGTGTATTCATTCATGTGCAACAGCGGACACGAAAGGCAAGTTATTGAAATTTTCTAAGATGTTAAAAGCGTTAAAAATCTGCTCTCTTAACCACGCTGTTGGCCATAGCGGCCAGCATTACTTTTTCAAAGTCACTGGTTGACAATTTGGCAAAGTGAAATGTGCGCTCAGTTTCGGAAGCACGTGACCGGGCTTCTTGGTGACTAATGATGAGAAGTCACAGCGCGGGAAAAAGAAAAACAATTGAGAAACGTAAACAAAGACGAGCGCTGTCCTAAAAAATTAAATTATGGGGTTTTACTTGCCAAAACCACTTTGTGATTATGAGGCACGCCGTAGTGGAGGACTTCGGAAATTTCGACCACCTGGGGTTCTTTAACGTGCGCCTAAATCTAAGCGCTGTCTTGGCTTACGTTTATCTACTGCTTTTGTCTCCTCTCTGCACTTCGCATCCGCTCAGTGCTGGCCTAGCTTGTCGCTTCACTTAGCATGAGCAAACATTGATTGCATTTTCACTGTAGTTTTAACCTATGATTGGGCAGTACTCCAGTATTCATCATTACGGGCGTCATCAGCCTTACGCATATTCGGCAACAATCCATTATTTGCGAACAAATTACGCTCCTGCCTGGGGCGGCTTGCACGAACAAGTAATAACCAAAATAACCAGAAACGCACCATTAAATGTTCCAAAGACAACACCTAGTCCGCACAAGAACGTGTTCTTAAATGCTTTGTTATTTTCTTTATTAAATGTTCATGCAAGCCGCCCCTTGACACACACTCACGGCAAGCGAGATGCTGAAGAAACAGGATGTGTCATCGTTTCCTGTTCGTTATGCAAGCCATTGCCTGGAAACACTCGGCGCTCTCTGTAATCATCCGGCAGAAAGCCGGATGATTACAGAGAGCGCCGAGTGTTTCAGTGTTTCAGTGTTTGTCAGCACTCACAGATTTTGTTGCCACTTCCTTATCCAAGATAGCATGCGGAAAGGATGCTGCTCGTCGTTATATGTGCCCGCATATATGCGCACGTGTGAACCTAGGTTCATATTTACGCATGTGTGTGCGTGTTCGTGTGTGTGTGTGTCTATATGTGTGTGTCTAACTATATCTAATACGCTAATACATTTAATATAAAACGCGACATTATTTTCTACCTGTCGGTAACTACGGGGAAATGCGAATGCTTTCTCTCGCATTTACCGCTCAGGCGCAGACTCGGCAGCCGAAACAACATGCGCTAGTTAAGGCGGAACATTCGTTATCAAGTCGGCTTCGCGTTCCCTCCATGTACGCGACTAAAAGCTACACGTGTTCGGTCAGTGCACCCTGGCATGCTGCAGCCTCGACTGAGAGCGCCGAGAAGTCAGGGACCGCTACGGATGCCGGAATAAAAAGAACCGCAAGTAGATGCACAGGGCGCCATCCAGCTTTGAAAACGTGCGAAGCCCGAATAAATAGTAGGGACAAAAAAAAAAAGAAGAAGAAGAAGCAAAGAGAAAAGAACAAAAAGTATGAGAGAACAAGCAGTAATTCGTGCGCTTTCGACGAGAGGGAGAAGTTTATCTGCTCGTGTGGACTGGCCGAGGCCGTCGTGGCATGCGACTGAGGGGAACTCGTGTGGCCAAGCACCACGGTCAGTGGCAGAAGCCGAGGAAAAGGAGAGAGCGCCGCTGAGTGTCTAAAAATAGCAACAGCATTTCTCGCCATCTTGTCCGCTCAAGAGGCGGTTTGCACACGCCGGATAGGCAAAGCTACGCGCGCGCTTTCTCCGCTCGTCGCACAGTGCTGGTTATGGTACGTCCACACTAGCGACAAAAAACGCGCGCGACACAACGCGCGCGGCGAGCGGTGCTGTCGCGCGCGGCAAGATTCACGAAAAGCGGCAGCAACGCGCGGCAAACGCGCAAATGGGTGCGAGACCCATTTTTCGCGGCAGACGCGAAACGTCCACCAATCAGAAGCGAGCCGCTTTACGAGCCGCGCTGTTGTGGCGCCACCTGTCGCATAAGCAAAGAATCATAACCTATGGGCTCTGAGACTGAACAGTGACACGCGCGCCGTAAAATCTCAGAGGCCATTTCCAGTCAAGGGGGCTGTTTTTGTTAAGCCTTACCACACCGCCACTGAGGCGTCGACGAAGCATTCGCCTCGCAATGGAGGCGTTTTTGGAAACCGTTCGCGGATATGCGTACCTCTATGATAAATCGAGCGTCGGACAAGGAGCTGCGCGCCAACCGCTGGCACATTATGGACAGCAGTTTGGCATGACAGGTGAGTAATTGGTGAAGGTGGGGAAGCAGAGTGTGCGCCTGGCCCTCAGTGTCCCTGTACCGCACTCAAAACTTTCTCGTCCGCCGTCTGGCACGTCGGCGTCGCACAAGTAAAGAACAAACAAGAATTATAGTGTTCACAGTCACCAGTAGCTTCTCGTCCGTATCCGACATGCCTGAGCGTGGCCGGCAGTGGCGCAAAAAAACACACACACTTCCGATGGAAGACGAAATGGGCAGAACGGAGAGCGCGTTGTCGCGAGAAGTATCGAATGGAACGAGACAACGCGGGACTCCACGGGCCGCTGCCGCGTGCCGCAATACGCGACTGTGGACTTGCCCGCACGTGTCTGCCGCGCGGGCGCTTGCCGCGTGCGGCGTGTCGCGCGCGTTTTTGTCGCTAGACTGGGCGTACCATTACAGCTAATCATTATCATCATCATCATCATCATCATCAATAGCGGCAGCAGCAGCCCATTTTATTTCCAGTGCAGGACGAATGGCCCTCCCAGCGGCCTGCAATTATCCCTGCTTTGCAGCGGCCAATATCATACACCTGCAACTTATTCAAGTGTGATAAGGCCACTGTATTCCGTAATCAACGTTATCCTTGTCTTGGCAGCGATATTGGAGCCCTGATTACTACTTATCGACTCCACGCCTGCCATGACCACCGAACCCCACTTCTCTTAATCTAAACTTAAATGCTGAAATGCTACGGAACTAAACGCGATCTGTCGAATTGCGTTTAATGGCATACAATGCAACGTGTATTTGCGCGCAGTGTTTACATTTCTGCGCCAGATCACTCGCAAGGTTTTGTCGAAATATAGGCGGCAGTTCTTGCGCGTGCTCAGTGTGGGACGTCGACGTAGCGCTGTCATGAGGACTAAGGCGATGTTTGATGTTTGCCAAGCGCGGAATCGAAAGGAGAGGTGCATGTATACAAATAAATATGACGCCAAAGACGTTGCTAACGCTGGCCACTACTTGACCGCTTCATTCGTGCGTCTGTGGTCCAAAAGAAACTGGGCACACGCGGGCATGCTCTAGCTCGTGGTACACGACGTGAAGAACGCGCCCGATGTCCATAAAAAGTTCATTTGTGAAAAAAGCCTGAAGAAGATACTCTATAGATTTACCAAAGACGTGGCGTAGAAGTAAGTCTGTACGTCTACATTAGTTTCCTTCATAGCCTTATAATTCAGGGTACCGCATTTTTAATGCAGTATCCTCCATTTTTATTATTATGAACTTACGAAAAGATATTCTCCTTAGTGTTGATTTTTTTTTTTGCACTAGTATATCGCAACAAGATGGAATTTTCCTGGCTCATTTTGTTCGGCTTCTCGTGAGCTCCGAATTGTCGCTTGCCTGCGCTGCTCAAAAGGAAAAAAAAGTCAGTTTCCTTCTTCATCATAGGAGAATCGAATACATTAGATTGTGTCGAAATGCGTAAAAAATCGTGTACTTAACACTTAACAGCGCGTTAAATAGCGCCGCATTGTGGAAATTCTTAGTAAGATTAAAATGTGGTCCTATCCCTCGTAACCAACTGCTCGCTTTTGAAAGGTTGAAGCATAGAATACTCTCTTTTTTTATTTGGAGGCGCCAATAGTACGGTCAATGTACGAAGATGTCCTCACGACAAAAATATGTCGAACTAATCTTGAGAAGGAAAAATTAGGATTGTTTTATTGAACGATATGCGGGGCAAGAACAAAAGAACGGCAATCGTGTTGCGAAATCCTTGGAAAAACAAAGCAACAGTGAGTGCTAGGTCGTGTTAGAATGATAACGGGTGTAGGGCGTGCAATATTGGCAAGCGAGACCATAAAGCAAGATTAGCAGCTCTGTGCCTTAGTGAGCGCCCGGTTTTCCCCGTGAACGCTGTCGCCACACGAAGCGCGAATGTATCAGGCTGGGTAAACATAGCGGTATTTGCAAAAGAGAAATGGGCGCTTACTAACGATGCTCTGCTGACGGCAGGTAAGCAAGCGGCACGTGTTGGTTGCACGCGGCCAAGAGCTTCGCACGCACAAACAGGAGAATTGTACGTGCATTACACCCTCTCGAACACCAGAACGAACGCACAAGTTGATGCATTGATGTCTCACAAGTAGTGGTTGCCTGATGTTGATGTGGCTTTGCCTTTAAGGATAGGCGAACGCTAGCGTTGCGCCCTAGCCGTGATAACAATCATTAAAATAACAAAATAGCAGTGTCAAAAAAGAAAAGAAACAAACAAAACAGGAAAAAAAATGGCAAACGTGTAAATTGTCTCATTCGACTGCACGGTCTGCAGTTCATGGACGCCCGCCCCTCGTTAGCCTCAACCACTCATGCAGCCTTCTCTTCGTGATGGATACTGCTATTGCGAGCGCGTACAGCCTACCATCAGTTTCCTCCCGGGCAGTTGCTCCCAGGGCAACGGGATATCCCAGCGCCAGGGGTAAGGTGGTGCCCTCTGTGTGGCTAGGCGTGAGGCTTCCGAAGCCCGGGACTAGGTGATCCGCGTTCTCTATCTCTTCCGGTTCTGAGTCCTAGCGCCGTCAATACACAAGAGTGCGAAATGCTCCTGCGCGAGCTTCAAAGAGAAGGCCACTCCCATTGCTGTTGTCATGTGGGGTTTCTTGTGCAATTGTTGTTCTGTGGGTCCTGTAAAATTGTAGCATACGTTTAAAGAGCATGGCGGACTACCATAACGCGGTCTCCTCTTCCCCTAAGACGAGCCCTCACTCCTTTCGCCCACTTGCGCTCGCGGTCTTTATGTACAGGATGAACGAAGAAGCCAAACATTTGCTGAAGAGTGTAGAGGCATCTATTCCACCGTTTTCGCACCCTTAAAATGTAGATATTTAAACAACCGTTGGGCCCGCTTCTCGTCGTTCATCAGTCTGAGACGACCGTCTATTGAAATCTTGCTGGTTGCTTCTCTAGCCTCGAAAGAAGACCAGCCGCTGTCGCCCTGAATCACCTCGACAGTAACGGGCCCATGGCAACCCATAACCGTCTTCCAAACTTCGCGCTGATTGCGTTCCATGTATCCTAGTTTCTTGGCCGACAGACATACAACATGATAAGGAAAGGTGAGACCAGGCACATGTACCGCCTTCGAGGGTTCTGGAAACATCACAGGCCGACGGCAAACCCTCATGCATCGTCTGCGCAGCAAACTGAATGCTCTCTGAGCAGCCCGTTTCACGTGGTCCTCGTGTTCCTAAACAACATTTTCTGATGCACTAAACATTACACCAAGGTAACGGTATTCCGCTTACCATTACAGGCTAGCGCCATGGGGACGAATCAGGGGTGTGTCATCTTGAGAGCAGGAAAACTGCAGCACCGCAGATTTCTTGGCATTGAACTCAAGGCCCAGCCGACAGAGGTGGACCGCAGTCAAAGTCAGCAACCGCTGCGCGTTCTCTACACTCTCGGCGAGAAGCACGATGTCGTACGCAAACAGCAAGCCCGGCAATGTCGAAGAGTTGCGCAAGCCAAGTTGCGCTCTCTGTCGGTAGACGTGTAGCACATCCGAGTGTTTGAAAACTGAGCCGTAATTGCGCCTTATTTTCTTTAAACGAACGAAATGGCCTCGCGGCATTTTTTGAAATCATCGCTTCCTATGAGTACTCTTGTGGCACGAAATGGACTCCCTCTTTATGACTAAGGTGATGACGCAGTCTCTTTCTCACCTGAGACGCACGTAGACACATTTACGTACGTACAGGGTGCGCAACGCAGGCCTACACACTTACCGTGCGCACGTGAGACGCGAGAACGTTCGCTACATTGTGGCCATGTCCACTTCTATCTCGCAAGATCATTATGTATGCAAACCTCCTACGCACGTGAAACTAACTCTCTCTAGCCTACTGCTCGAGCATTGGAACAGAGTCCAGGATTAGCCATTCCTATTGACGCCCCCGACATTACATGCCTGACCAGCTCACATGAATGTATGTCTAAGCGGGCTACTTATCCTTTTGTATGTAGGTTAGCAATGCGACAATTGATGCAGCTTCACGTACTATACTTTTCGCTACACGTGATCTCTACTAGGAAGGCCGTACGAGAAGTGTTGTGCTTAAAGTGTCTGGCAGCAAAACAAATTTCAGAAACGATGATAAAGAGAACCTCCACGTGTATTTCAGGTTAACCAGTTACATACGCTCTCTACGGCGTTTGTTTATTTTACACCCTATGGCGTTGCTTTGACACACGATAACCCATTCGTTGATGTTCCTGTTCTGCTACTTCGCGGAACCGGACGCATTCCCCTGCACGTCCGCACGAAGACGCGGATGTGTTAAACATACGCAGTGTGCAGCCTCACGGGGCACCTCTTTGAAGCAGAGCGACCCTCTGGATTTTTATTCCCACGGAGGAGGGTTTATGCAAGATTATCCTGGCTACTGACGTCCGCGAATAACGCTGCAAAAGATTTTATAAAATGGCGCTTGGCGTAGCTCTATATTAGGCGAGATAAGTGCTCACATCGCCTTCAATTGTGAAAGTAGGCACGTAGCTTCTCCTGGCAATTGCCCTTTACGGCGAGGATGGGCGCGGACCGAGCAACGTATCGACCGGCGAGACCCGTAGAGGGACCGGCAGGCGTGCGCGCTCCCCGAGCAGAGCGCAACGTCCCATGCGAGAGATCACGTACGGGGCCGTCTTGCTTTACCGGGCAAGACCGTGGGCCGGTTTGGTTGGACGCTGTGAGCCAGCGCTGGCGTTGCTTTGTTTCTGCACCTCGCTTGGAGAAATGTTTCGATCCGTGGGTGACATCAGTGCGGGTCGGCTAAAGTATTCGAACTAGTAAAATACCCGAAGAAAACAGCGATGACGCCAGAGGAAGTATACGGGAGATTGTTTATTAAGTTGAAAGTTAGAAGAAATGGAAAAACAGCGGGTGGGAGCGGCAAGTCGTCTTTTCGTATAATTTTAGTTTTTCTTCCTTCTATATTGGAATTACATATGGTTTTCCCACTTCGTCAGCTGATGAAATGACAGCTCTGCGTCCTCTCTGGCTAAAGTGCGACACAGGATAGCGCCGCCAACGCGGCTGCGGAGCGTTGCGTTAGAACACCACTTGCCCCTTATAAAGGGCACGGCCACCAGGTCGTTTCCGTTGACCCTGGCGTCTCCGGTAACCACGCGTGCCGTGAAGAATAATACGCTATTAGACGTGTTTAAAATTGCTTATTACGAGAGCAGGCCGGAGTTTTTCAACACACGTAGGCTTCTTAAAACGTGTTCCTCCAAAGCTGATCTTTCTTTCGTTCGAAAGGCGTCGGAATGCGATTTTAATAATCTGGAATCGAACACGCAGTATGTTTTTTTTTTTTTTAGTATAGGAACTTCATAACCTTAGAGCTACTGAATTAAATTCTGGGGAATTACGTGCCAAAAACAACGATTTGACTATGAGGCATGCCGTAGTGATTAATTTTGACCAGCAGGGAATCTTTACCGTGCCCCCAACACACGGGGCACTGGCGCTTTTGCATTTCGCCCCCATCGGAATGCAGCCACCGCGACCGGGATTTGATGCAGCCACCGCGTGCTTAACAGCGCAGCACCACCGCCACTGGTGCCACTGCGGCGGGTAACCTGAGGGCTACTATGGCCAAGGTGAATTCATATAATGCTTTACGGTAAAGATGCTCACGGCTGCGTATCACTCTTCGCACTTTGTGCTACATGTAATGTTTGCTTCAGCGCGCTGAAATTATTTATCAAGTGTAAGCATCGCAGAGGTAAGCGTTGACACTGACACTGCCTTTAATAAGTTTTAAGGTGAAGAGGTACATTTTTCCATAAACGAGGTATATTCCAACTGTGTTCGGTTCGAGGCCTGTCCAGTTCTTTACTGGCCTTCGGGTAGGAGGCTCATCGCACCGAAAACAGGTTACATAACGAAGAAGCAAATCTATTATCAGAAAATAAGGCAGCCAGTCCGGCCAAAAAGACCATCTTCATCATGCACAGTATAAGGCTAGAACCGTCTTTAAAAGACCCACCTCCGCTCGCCATCCTAGAAAAGCCTGCAGCGGACTCAAAGTAAACGGAACAAGGTATGGCGAACCAGTTGCGATGTGTTGCCTCATATACCTAGCGGAAACCGTCGGCTAAGCACGACCTCGTGAGCCCGCACGCATGCACGCACGCACACACATGCACGCACGCGCGCACACTGTAGCCTGCCCACACCTGGAGCCTACTGATATCGTGTAGCATGTTTCCTCCCTCAGCTGAAGAAACGGACAGTGCTACATAGATATCGGTTACATAATATGCGCATATCTCTCCAGCTGCAAAGCAAGCTTTACATTTGCTTATCAACTGCGGAGCAACTCGAAGTATCTTTCTCTAGGACAAGAGGTAATTCCCAGCGATAAGCTAAGCGGAAAGAAGTTTGCGCTCTCATAGACTACACCGACACACGCACACTGCGACCTATACTAAAATAAAAAAAAATATATTAAGGACGAGACTCTAAGAGGAGACGATAACCGATTCGCAAGTGACAAATAAACTATCCACGTTTCTAGCGCCGGCGGACAACTAGGACGCGCTCGACAGGCGACACCGGGAAGTGCGGCTCGTTGGGCGAGAAGACAATTGACCGCTTGACACGACGCACTTGACGTCGCCTTGCTCACCGCACGAGCTCTCTTTGATAGATGGCGCTGTGCTCAGCACACGACCGGGCACGTGGCCATCGATCGCGAAGCCCGTGCTTTGCTCGCTATGCGACAACAGCGTGAAAGCGCAGTTGCTTCACATGCAGACATATGGACACCCTAGAAATAGAAAACCACTGCAGCTGAAGCCCTCCCTGGGAAAAAGGAAATCCCTAAAGGTCTGTAAGAAAAAACACTAAAGCATCGTTTGAATACTCCCGATGTTTTCTGTGTACATAAATACATCAGGCTTTGTTCTGTTGGACGCTGTGAAGAGGCAGTCGGCTCGGTCGTGAAAGCAAGAATTATATGCACGACAGACAATGAAATTGACGCAAAGTATTTTTCACGAAATGTTTCCAGAGCGGAGGCCGAAATTTTTGTCGTCATTATGGACAACTGCTCTGAGAGGCTGGCGTTGCTGCAGGTAGGTTCGAATAAACGAGCGGATTCAAAAGATTTGGGTCGAAAAATTCGGACGGTGACTGTTTTTGCAATATTTTTTAAAGAGTTCCGCGCTGAACTGGCTGCGAAGGTAGAACTGCAAAGTTATTCGTATTACAACGGAAAATGTAAACAAGCTCTGAAAATCGGCCGCTCAAACGACTAATTTCTGAATGGTGGCATGTGTCCCAATTGCAAAGGAGTTATGAGGAAGTCGGCAAGGTGAATAATTTTTATGAACAAAAAATCGTGGCTCGAATGATGGTATACATGCAACCAGCTTTCTTTGGTGTATTCTGTAAAACCATTTAACGGTAACAATGATGCAGAGAAAGGTGGAGTGATCGTAATGACGATTATGATAATCATCGCAGGGACCGGCCAAGTGATCATGATCATGACACAATGACGGGCCGAGTGATCATGAACTTGCATGGCGCAGGACTAGCAGCTAGCTATCCAAAGACAGATGACGGTCACAGCTTCTGTACTGTCTTTCATCAATCAGGCAAGCGCGATTTGCCAACTTCTCAGCGCTAACTATGGTTTAAAAAGCCGACCATCCAATCAGAGGTGTTTGGATGATCGGCTGTGCTTCATCTGTGAAGCACAGCCACAGCAATGTGCTTCATCTCCAAGGCTGTGCGTGGTTACACGAAATCATTAGACACATTTATTTCATAAAACGCATTTTTGGTCCCCTGAGATGCTTATTCGTAAAGCCAACATTTGTACGATTACGTGGTGTGTTCCTTACAACTTGAAGGACATGCTTGCTTACACATCTTGTAAACGAAACATAGCATATTCCAGGCATTACCCACGACACTGCAACTGTTGCCAAAAACCTCGACGATGCGTCTGTGTCATCCGCGGCTGTGAGCCTCACCATATGTGCCGCCACTGTACAAACACGATAACGGGTCAGAAGAAGAGTAAGACGGCAAAGGGTGACAAAGAAAGGGGGGCAAAAACGAAGAGCTATCGATAAGGCAGCACGGTAGTTCTACGAGCAAGACTCTTCACCGAGTAGAGGCTCGTTTGATATCTGCAAGGCGTTGCCTTATATATATAGCTCTTGCAAATGTTAGCTCTGTGGTTAGCTGATAGGTTCATCTTCAGAACAAAGCACTCTAACTTGTCAGGGTTTCGGTTTCCTTAGTGCTGATAGTGACGCCTCTAGTGGGCTCGGTACGAGATAACTTGAAACGACCGTATGCGAATGATTGTGGAGCAGTCTCGGATATACCGGATCACAGGTGGAAAAGTGAATCCACGTGCTCACTCCTTCCTTGGAAATTGTCGAAACGAAGGGCGATCGGCACATCGACAGCAGCAGTCCTTTATATACGGCAGAGGATATTAGAAAAGCCCGATGAGCAAAGCCGTGCGTTGCATAGCAGTGCGCAGAAATTATGTGTATATATATATATATATATATATATATATATATATATATATATATATATATATATATATATATATATATATATACATATATATATATGTATATACATATATATACATACGGGCAATGTGCCCATGTGTAGAGTTCAGTGCGACTGTGCAAATGCTGACATAGCTGGAACAACTAAAGGACGTTTACCAGAGCTTCTTTGGAATTTTTCTTCATTTTGGCTTGACGCGCACACTCCTCGGTTAAGCAGCTCGCCATGTGACTCTCTTCACGTGCTGTTCAAAAAGAGATCCCGAAAATTTCAAGACAGCAATCGTTCTTGCGCTCGCTTTTGCGCACGTTCCACTCTGCGTGCTTGCAAGGCTGCACGAATGACAGCGAAGGGACCTTCGACAGAGAATGCACAGCGAATAGTTCAGCTGTGCATTCTTCAAGAGAATGCACAGCTGAACACACTAGATGAGCTGGTGCTGCAGCGACGTGATACTCGCAGGCTTAAGGCCATTCTTTCACACGCAACGTGTGCTCTCTCAGTGCTTACGCTTTCTCGTACTCCCTTCTACCACCGCCATCACCCGTTCTTTCTTCCTGGAGTTTTGTACAGCTGAACAATAACAAGCCAACTGATACACGTCACCCCACATCAACTGACGCGGCGGCGTCGCTTCGTGACCGAATCACAGCTCAAGATACCCACCTGCCGCTTGGCTCCATCGTACTTAACGTTGATGGAAGCATTCAGGACTGTGAAACAACCAGTGCACTTTATTGCCCTTGCGCACCTTCCCTTAATAAGACGTTCCGGTTTCAAATCCAAGAGCCTCGTTCCTTCTTTCGTGCTGAGCTTCCTGCTCTTCGAGAGGCGTTGTGCTCTGTGGCCGCCTCTCACACAATCCCCACGGCCCACATTGTCATCCGCACTCACGCCCTCCAAGTGACACGGCTCCTGCGACGCGTCAGTCGCAGCCCTGAAATTTGTCAACAAATCAATCCTCTGGCGGCACGCATCGCGCAGCCAATATCTATCGAGTGGATCCCACGCGACCTTTTATGCTTCCAAAGCCGTGCGGATTCTGCGACCCGTCTAGCGACCTCTCCATCGTCACTGCCTCAGCAATTTCACTATTTCACCTAGATGATGCCATCCTCCTTTTAACAAGAAACTAGCACCTCCGGCGCCGCACACGTGCTCTCATACCTCCGTGTACGGTAAACCTGCCCCGAGGTCTTACCCGTGCAGATATAGTTGCTCTTCGGACGATCCGGGTCGGGGCTGCCCTCACTGCTGCCTTGACTCGGACGTGGCCGCACTTTCTCCCGTTCAATCCTCGCCCTGGGTGCCCACTCTGCAAGTCGCGAAACGCTGAAGCCGGCATCCACCACCTGCTGTGGGTTTGCCATGCACTGAAACCGACGAGGCTCCGGCACCTCGCAACAGCGGGACTTTCGCCGCATAATTCGAGCGCTTACACGGCTCGGACGCAGGGACCGCGTTGTCGATCTCTCTTGGATTTCATTAGATCAGCAAATCTTTTTTCATTCATTTATTCATCCTTGTTCATCCTGTATCACCCCCAGCTGAATCCCCCTGCATGCCCTGAAACATTTACCCTCGCATTAAAAAAAAATAGAGGAACGCACGCGTGTTGTCCTACAGAGACAACACTGGCCAGTTGAAGTTACCACTCTCGCTGAAAAGAAAAGTGTACAATCATTGCATTCTATACCGGTACTAAGATATGGGGCAGAAACTTGTTTAACAAAGCAGCTGGAGAACTAGTTATGGACTACAGAATTGTAACGAAATTTAATAGGCGTAATGTTAAGAGACAGGAAGAGGGCGGTGTGGATCAGAGAGCAAGCGAGGATAACCGATATTCTAGTTGCCATTAAGCGGAAAAAAATTAAGCTGGGCAGGCCATGAAATGCGTAGGACAGATAGCCGGTGGATCATTAGACTTTCAGAATGGGTACCAAGGGAAGGGAAGCGCAGTCTGGGACGCCAAAAAATTAGGTGGGATGATGAAGTAGAAAATTGGAAGATGTAAGTTGGAATTAACCAGCGCAATACAGGGGCATTGAACATAAAGATTGGCTGCTGCTGCTGCTGATGATGATCATCCATCATGACTGCTGTTTAACATATTGTATTTCGCGTTAGCTATTGCGAAAGAACATACACTGACAGCATCTCATACGGATCTTAATCACGCATGCGCAGGTATCCCGTGCCAATGACAGCGGCTCTACGTTCGCCTCTTATGAAGGTCTTTTTTAAACTTGCAGGGGATGTGAAATGTTTGAAGTGTGTCACTATACACGGGGTGAATCACAGCTGAACACTGCGGCACAACGTCTGCATCGCTTTTGTTGTCTTTTTTTCATTTTAAAGCTCACAAAGAAATTCAATCAGATTAGTTCCCACGCACCAGAGATCAGGATCAACTATCTCAGCGTGATCGGAAGCGCTCGCGCAAATAATGGACAGAAAGCCTATCTAAAGACGAGAAAAGTTGGCTATGAAATCTTAGTAGGACGTGTCTATTGACAGTTAAGTCCTCGGGAATAGAGCTTTCCGCCGAGTGCCAAAAATGGTGCAGGCGGTACTAGCTGAATTCCACTTTCTCAAACAATGCTTCTCGTAGATTGTGCAGCATACTCACCCATATTTCCAGAGGAGCGTAGATTTGATGCTGCGCATGCAAGAATAAAGCTCATGGAATGTTCGAATAAGGTGATCGGCTCTGTCAGAACGGCAATACAGAACTGGTACCTGTAGTTCGCGCACAATAAAATGTACCTGAGGGGGCATGTCTGCGCAAAATATTAAAAACAAGAGCAGGAAATAGAAAGTTTCCTTTTCCGTAGTAGCAGGGTGGCGGTTACTTTTACTGGGAAAAAATGGAGACCATGGTCAAAGGGTAGACTGCCATGCTAGGCACTAACATTACTGTAAGAGTGTTTCTTGAGGACTTCATATGCTGGACGACTACCACGCTATTACGTGGCTCGCCGTTTATTCGCCATTACTTCAACCAATATGGATGTCCCCACTACAGCCGCACACGTTACCCAGCTCGCGGTGTTATATGTGTCCGCTAAACTGAAGACTGTGGATGCTTGAACAAAAATCAGGCCTATATTTATTGACCTATTATATTAGTTTTAGTGACGCCGTAGCACGCTAGTTGTTTCGGGCAAGTGCATCTTGCGGATGCACGCAGAGTGTGGGAAGATTCGTTAGAGGCGAAAATTATTCTTCCCTTCTAGGAATCTTCTTTCCCTCACGTCCTTCCGTAGAACTGCTCTGTCATTTTCAGTGCCTTCAGGTCAGCTCAATTAACATAGACAGACCAGCCCAGGAAGGCTTTGGTCCACGGGCCAGCTATCTTTCTGGTAAATCCGTATGGATACACTGTGTCACTCCGTGCTGCTGGTCATTGAGAACTTTCATTTTGATTTCTGTCTAGCTAACATAAAAGAATATCAAGGATATCACCAATGATACCGACAGTTACATTACATACGCTACACGTTTCCATGTAATCAATGTACGCAGTAGCTCGGTAATTCGTTGATGGCAGTTACCTGTATCGCTGCCTGCGCGATAGCGGGCAATTTCGAATATTGAAGGCCACGGTGAACAATCTGGCAGCAGATCTGGCGAACAACATAAGGATTCCGTATTTCTTGATTACGCACTAATTAGTTAAAGATGACTGACCAGCAGCCACGAAGTAAGCCGTATCGTTTGCTTAAGCAAGGTCATTCGCGGAGTCACGTCGCGGAAATTTCAGATGATTTCTCCTCTAGTATTAATGTACAGTATATAGTATATCCTAGTATATAGATGTGTTGCCTAGTAGTTTAGCATTCATATTCTGCTACGTCGCTATCTCTATCGTAATGAAACTGTAAGCATAAACTTTGGTTTGCCACATACAAAATCATGTTTGCGCGCCACCGAAACAAACGAACACAAACGCAACCTGCACTGGTATGACAAAAAATATTTTCAATCTTTCTTTTGCGTTTCCCACTCTAAGGAGCTGCGCAGCTACCGCTGCTACAGTGTGAGGGAGTTGGAAGAAATGAAGTCGATACTCTGTAGTTTTCCATAGTCCTTTAATGCCCGGAAGTACAAAGTGTACCGGTGTGAACATGGTTATTTCCTAAATTGGCGAAAAAGAGAGTCCTTATAAATAAGCAGAGGCTACGTGACAGCCAGGTATTCTTTATCACCATCACAGTTACTGCTACAAAGCAATGGAACGCTGAAAAAAAATGGGGGGAAAATATCCCGAGTTTCTGGAAGCACGTGTAATATGGAAGCTGAATTATTTACACCCTAGGACAAAAAGTATTAGCAGATCAATGAACGCTTTGGACTCAATGACGCTTTGGCTTCGAGCTTCGATGAGGCCGACTACGAAGGGCCTGGTCCTTGCGTGCGCCAAGGGGTCCGACTACAAGTGGCGCGTGGTCCGTTGAAGGTCCTGCGTCAAGCAAAGAAAAGACAAAAAAAAACTATTGTAGCATATATGCCTCTTGCGGCCAAAATGCTTCGCACCAGCGTGTGATGCTAACTGCTTTCGTAAGCACGTGAAAAATGTAAGGTTATTTCAATTGTTACGAATTATAAGGATCTCTTTTTACACTTCGCTGTACAGACAGAACCTTACTGCAATGCATGTGTCGTGTTACGACGATGAGATTGCTCGTTACCCTTGTTGCACCTACTCTTGGGAGTCAGTTTAGCATTTCAACTGTCACATTCGATAATGGTCGTCGTCCTGATAATGATAAAAGAAGTTACCATTTTGCCTAATTGAGGAAGCAACATCAGGGATGGGAAGCCCACTATTCTTCCTTGTTTAAATGATCATTTTGCACCCTGTATAGCGTCCATAAGGTATTATCTGCAGCGTCACAACAACCACGGGCTCATTTTACAAAGGCTTATGGCTCGTAAGGACTGTCGGTGATTGGTCAGCCGCCTTTGCTAATCTCCTGTTTGCTGTTGCGATTAACCGGCACTTTTCAAGTGACAAAACTTTAAAGGAAGGGCTGGCATATTTAGCTAATTTCCTCTAATGTTCACTACGTGATAAAAATTTAAATGGAAGGAAACATAATAATGCAGTGAACCGAAAAAAAAAACGATCATGTGGTACGCGGCAGACACCGCAGTAAAACAATCCTAACAAGCAGGTGGGGGAGTGAGGATCGACTGCGACCATCAGGAGTTCTTCCAGGTGCACATAAATCTAAGTCCATGAGCGTTTGCGCATTCCGCTCCCATAGCGATGCGCCCGCCGTGGCTGGGAATCAACCCCATGACCTCGTGCGAGCAAGACACAATACTGTAACAAAGCACCAAGGCGTGGGAAGCTCTGCACAGGAGTGCAAGAAGGCACAGGTACATGAGTACGCACTAACAAAGAAATATAAACAATCGTGCTCCCTAAATATTTGAAGGTGGTAATAAATATACAAGCACGTGTAATATGGAAGCTGGAAACGTTCAAAGTCTTGCGGAAAGTTATTCAGCAATACTGCAAATAACGAAGTAGTATAAACGGTGTTATCTTTGTCAAGATTTTCAGAATTTTTTAAAGATCGCCTGTTGCAGATAAGGCAATTTTAGTCCATCAGCTGCATTGCTCAGAATGGCGGACATGCAGGAGATATCAATGCACATAATCAAATAATTTTTAAAGATTGACACGTTAGTTTCTCAATAATTACATTACGGCAAATATTGTAATTTGCGAATTCTAGCCGGCGAGTTCGCGTGGCCTACCCACTTGGAATAAACTTCCAGAATGACCCCAGTTTTGAGATATGGGCTATCAAGCTCGAGGTAAGAATGCACCGTTGTTACACTTACTATTTAAAAAATAACGCTCTTGGATACATAGAACTATAAAAGTATGTATTTCATACTACACTTGCGGAAATAATATCTCGACACTGACGTCATCGTTGAGACTAATTTTATGTGGATACACCTTAGAAACTCACCGGCTATATTTCGTGACTTGCATTATGTGTCTTAATGTAATTCAGAAGGTAATTTTTATTCTTTAGTAAGTTGAATACGTGCTTCTCATTCGTGTAATAGTAATGTCCGCCTGTTCTAATAATTCAGCTCGGCGAAAAGACTTATACTACCTGCCACAGGCGATTTTAAATGTGTAAGCATTTTCATGCCTGCACCGCGAGAAATTAGTGCGTCACGGAAAATAATGAATGGGTCATTCCCCCTTAAGGAATGGCTCATACCCTGTAACCAATGAAAAAAAATGCGACGGTTCATACCCACTTAAGGCAGAGGCAACAATCGCTCAGCAAAGTGAAGCAAACAGTGCATACATACATTGAAATTACCCATAAAACATACAGAAAAGCATACGTTTCAGCAAGGAACAAGGTAAAAGCAAGGATCAGAACAATCAATAAAGCGCCCTGTAGTGGATCCGATTCCGCCGCCGCCGCCGCCGCCGCCGTGAGCGTCTGCACAACGAGTGGATGTTTATGTTCGCGGCGCCGGCCTCCTCGGCGTGGAAGTCACGTACAATAAAGTTTCAGTTTCACCGCCGCTCGGCTGCTCGCCGGTCGCTCTCAAAGTTCGTTCTCTTCTCTCTGCGCGCGTCTGTCTATAGCGGACGCATTTAGCGCCCCTATAGCTTGGTGACCCAGACGTAGCAAGCTCACGCAATGGAAGACGAAATGAACACTACAGTAGTCAGCAACGACGCCCCGGCTCTTCAGCCCCAGTCAACAGTGCCAGGCGACATCCCTGCCCCCAGCGCTGCCATGGACGCCATTTCCAATGCCCAGCTGCGGCTGCCGCCGTTTTGGCCGAAGAACCCCGCCGTGTGGTTCACGCAAGTAGAAGCCCTCTTCGATCTGCGGCGCATCACATCGCAACGTGTGAGGTACCTGCATGTCGTCTCAGCACTTTCCTCCGAGGTAGCTGATGAGTTCGACGACGTCATGAGAGCCCCACATCCGGCCACGCCCTACGACCATTTCAAGGCCATAGTGCTCACACGCAAAACCGTGTCCGAGAGAAGCCGCTTGCAGCAACTCCTCAACGCGGAAGAACTCGGCGATCGCCGACCGTCGCAGCTATTACATCGGATGCGACAGCTACTCGGCGACCGTACCCAAGACTCCGAGAGTCCACTATTGCGCGAGCTGTTTCTGCAACGCTTGCCTCAAACACTTGTCGTGGTTTTGGCAGCTGCGGATGTTATGCCTCTTGACAAACTGGCAGAGCTCGCGGACCGCGTGAACGACTACTCCGGCGCAAGCCCCGTGGAGTCCTCGACCACTGTCACATGAGACCTCGAGGCCCGGCAATCTCGCCTCGAGGAGAAAATTGATAGGCTGATGGACACCATGGCAGCAATGCAGATGGACACGCCTTGTCGCTCTCCACTGACTAGGGGTGGCTCACGTTCGCGTTCCCGTTCCCGCCCAGGACACACTTCTGACGACTTCTGCTGGTACCACACCAGGTTCGGCGCCAGCGCTGCAAAATGTCGACAGCCTTGTCACTGGCAGGGAAACATGGAAGCGAGTCACTAATGGCGGCGCGTGACTCAACCGCTACGGGAAGCCGCCTATTCTACATCACTGACAGGATCGCAGGCCATCGCTTTCTTGCGGACACTGGTGCAGAGGTAAGCGTCATTCCTGCCTCTCGCCATGACCGACACCGTTGTCCGAGGACTGCGCCTTTGCAAGCTGTAAATACATCCACAATCGCAACATATGGCCAACGCTCCCTCACCATTGACCTGGGCCTGCGTCGCATATTTCGGTGGATTTTCATCCTCGCCGACGTGCGCTTCGCCATACTAGGTGCGGACTTTCTTACCCATTTCGGTTTGAACGTGAATCTCCGCTCCCATCAACTTGTGGACTGTACGACCAGCCTCTCCGTGCAAGGTATCCTCGCACCGCTGTCCGCCTCTACGCAACCAGCTCCGCATTCGCCATCATCAGAATTTGCCTCTATACTCAGTGAATTTCCTGAACTTACCAAACCTACCAATTTGGAACTTCCAGTGCGGCACACTGTGACGCACCACATCGTCACCACGGGTCCTCCAGCGTCCTGCAAGCCACGACGCCTTGCTGGAGAACGCCTCGCCACAGCTCGCAGAGAATTTGATCACATGCTGCAGTTAGGCATAATCCGCCCATCGTCAAGCAGCTGGTCATCTGCCCTACACATGGTGCCCAAGCGTGACCCCGGAGATTGGCGCCCTTGTGGAGACTATCGTGCATTGAATGCCCGCACCGCTCCCGACCGGTACCCACTCCCGCACATTCACGACTTTGCTACCACTCTTGCTGGAACAACCATATTCAGCAAGATTGACCTAGTCAAAGCATATCATCAAATTCCTGTGGAACCAGCGGACATACCGAAGACTGCCATCACAACACCTTTTGGCCTATTCGAGTATGTCCGCATGCCATTCGGGTTACGTAATGCAGGCCAAACTTTCCAACGCTTCATCAACGAAGTCATACGTGGTCTGCACTTCGTCATCGCCTATCTTGATGATCTGCTGGTGGCAAGTTCTTCACCAGAGCAGCACGCTGACCATCTGCGGTTGCTGTTTTCGCGACTGCAGGAACATGGCTTAACTATCAACACAGCCAAATGTGTCTTTGGTGTTGACAACGTCGAATTTCTTGGACACCTTGTCACACCTGAAGGAATCAAGCCATTGGACAGAAAGGTTCAAGCTCTGCGGGATTTTCCACGTCCAACGTCGCTTCGCAAGCTCCGTGAATTTCTCGGGCTTCTGAACTTCCATCGTCGGTTCCTGCCGAATATAGCGCGCATCATTTTACCTCTGACCGACATGCTGAAGGCTCCAAAGGCACCATCTGCGATCTTGGAGTGGACATCCGAAGCAGACGCCGCCTTCCAAGAAGCCAAGAATGCTCTGGCACAAGCCACCCTCCTAGTGCATCCCCTAACTGATGCGCCCATGCGGCTCATCACCGACGCCTCCTCCAGTGCCGTTGGTGCAGTTTTACAACAATTCCAGCACAATCTGTGGTGTCCACTCGGTTTCTTTTCGCAGAAGATGAAGCCGGCAGAAACTCGATACAGCACTTTCGACCGCGAACTCCTTGCTGTCTACCTTGGCATTCGCCACTTTCGCCACCTTCTCGAAGGTACCGTGTTCCACGTACTAACGGATCATAAGCCACTGATATTCGCTTTCCGTGGAAACCACAGCACACACACGTCCCGGCAAATTCGGCACTTGCATTTTATTTCCGAATTCACGACCGATTTACGATACATCGAGGGACCCGTGAATGCGGCTGCCGATGCCCTGTCACGTGTCGACGCGCTTTCCACTGCTGCTGTGGATTTCGACATCATCGCAGAGGCACAACATTCTGACAACGAGCTGCGTGACCTGCGTGCAGGGTCCACATCTCTCTCGTTTGCTGAGGTGCCACTGCCGTTCTCCTCCGGTACGATCGTCTGCGACATGTCAACAGGCTGTGCCCGTCCATTTGTGCCTTCCTCGCACCGTCGTCAACTTTTTGGCAAGCTACATGACTCGAGCCATCCTGGTGTTCGCGCCACTCAGCGCCTCATCACCTCCCGTTATGTGTGGCCCGGCATCAACGCAGATGTCCGCCGCTGGGCTCGAGAATGTCAACGCTGCCAACGTGCAAAAACGACCCGCCACACCAAGTCACCACTTCAACCCTTTCGTCCGCCTGACTCTCGCTTTGACCATGTTCACATCGACATTGTCGGTCCGCTGCCTTCATCGCGCGGTAAAAGATACATCCTCACCTGCGTTGACCGCTACACGCGCTGGCCTGAAGCGTTTCCCGTACACGATATTACGGCGCCAACCGTGGCGTCCGTTTTCGTGGCCGGTTGGATATCTCGTTTCGGCTGCCCCAGCGTGGTAACAACCGACCGCGGACGACAGTTTGAAAGTGAGCTCTTCGGAGCGTTAACAAGCATCCTCGGTATCCGCCACATCCACACAACTGCATACCATCAGCAAATGGAATGGTGGAAAGGCTTCACCGCCAGTTGAAAGCCGCCCTCATCGCCCGCGACGCTCGAACTTCATGGGTCGACGACCTGCCGCTAGTTCTACTAGGTATTCGGTCGGCCATAAAAGAGGACCTCGGGTGTACAGCTGCCGAAATGGTTTACGGGACGACACTACGTCTACCCGGCGAATTCTTCGCACCACCTGCAGTCCCCAACCTCTCGCCTCCTGCCTACGTTGAGCAACTTCAGTCACTCTTTGAGCGCTTGCGACCTACATCACCTCGACAGCGCTCCACTTACGACGTTTTCGTAAGCAAAGACCTAGCTGCCTCAACTCACGTGTTCGTGCGCCGCGAAAGCATCCGACCCGGCCTCACTGCACCGTACGACGGCCCGTTCGAAGTACTACAGCGCGGAGAAAAGACTTTTACTGTTTCTGTGAACGGCCGTGAAAACGTGATTTCAATCGACCGTGTGAAGCCCGCGTACATGGCAAACTTGTGCGTTCCTCTTGAACTCCCCACTCGTTCCCCGCCCGATTCTCCCCTATCCGTACCCTGCCCCGTGAGCAAGCACGTGTCCTGGGCATCCGCGCGACAGCAGCGACCTTTGTATCTACGGGGGGGAGCCCTGTAGTGGATCCGATTCCGCCGCCGCCGCCGCCGCCGTGAGCGTCTGCACAACGAGTGGATGTTTATGTTCGCGGCGCCGGCCTCCTCGGCGGCGTGGAAGTCACGTACAATAAAGTTTCAGTTTCACCGCCGCTCGGCTGCTCGCCGGTCGCTCTCAAAGTTCGTTCTCTTCTCTCTGCGCGCGTCTGTCTATAGCGGACGCATTTAGCGCCCCTATACGCCCCACACCCCCCTGCGAATGCAGTGCTGGTATCCCACAAGCGTCGCTAAATTAAGCCTAATTCACCTTAATTAACACCAAAGTTCGTAAGTTTGACAGCCACCAAATGTTGAGGGTTCCTGTGCCTTAATAACTCTATCTAAATGAACTGTACCTACTTAAGTCCACTTTGATTAAAAATAACCGTGGTAGATCCTAGTGCTGTAATGAACTTTAATTTAAACCTACCTTATCATGTTCGCTATTGAAGACGATAAGCCAGCGATCAATGAGGGTTGACAAGGATTTAAACTGGTCGGATTAAGTTCTATAACGTTGATAATGAGACGGGGCTTTGTGGGGATGAGCAAGTGGCACAGTGCTTACGGATACTTAGGCAACCACCAGAGGAGTTTCTGCACGATTTTCTTCCGGATAATTTAAAATTATGACCCCGCATATCGCTGACCTAAGCTTCCATGGCGCCTTCATTAAAGCAAATCAGATGCTTTTGCTGTTCACTCGAGATTTTCTTGACCTGCCAGAACCTGAAATCAGGTGTTTATATCGACATTTACGGAAGATGTATTCGGTGTGCTTGTCGTAAGGCTGTCACTGAAGCCAGCAATCACTGCCCATCTGAAGAACTGGTGGTGCGATTGACCTTTTCTCGACGCCCACGCTACTTTGTCGCCGCTGTGCCAATTCAGGAACAACACCAAGAGCAGACTCGATAAGATGCGAGGCACTAGCTTGCTTGGTGCACTGCTTCTGTTCGCTACACGGCGCCCGTCCAGGCATGTGAAACGCTGCTATATGAAAGCGCATCGGCGATTACGAACGCTCACGTTTTTGATGCGACAACATCCAATCGTCTAAATGGCCCATTGAGAGAGAGAGCCGGCGTCTGTCGTCTGTAGCAGGGAAAGGGCAGCTAAATCCCCATTGTCTGCGACGCCAGGTCACTACCGCGCCTCGACGGAGCCGATTGGGCGAAAGGGTGCACCTGCTGCAACAATATCGCGCCAGGTACTGCGTGAGGGGAGAGGGCATCGCCGCAACGCCACATTATCCTTGCCCTCGCTCTCAGAAGCCTGTGTTATAAGCGCGTTCCTCGTCCGCGCAAGCTCTCGCCTGCGTTCTAACTGCACCTCCGTAAGGACAATTAAAAAATTTTGAGGACACTTAAGCTTCGTCTTTAAGAGCGGAACGCCGATAGCATTCCCAGATCCCTGACTGCTCTTCACGCTTCGCGGCAACTGGAGCTTATGTAACCGTAAGGTTTACCGGGAAATGCTGGCGCGGAACGCTAT
Organism: Dermacentor albipictus; assembly: GCF_038994185.2. Taxonomy (NCBI): domain Eukaryota; kingdom Metazoa; phylum Arthropoda; class Arachnida; order Ixodida; family Ixodidae; genus Dermacentor; species Dermacentor albipictus. Next base: position 88,397,003 of record NC_091822.1, read on the forward strand.
GCGCGAACTCGAGCTATTTGGGAGAAACGCGGCCTCTTGCGTGGGCCGCGATGCGGCAGAGGCGAGCGCCATCTGGAGGTGTTGTTGTAAACCGGGCGCCTCACTGCGTAGCCTCCAAGACTTGCGCATGCCGGTGCGCGCAAATCACGGACGCCGTAGCCGGTCTGTGAGTGGTAGAAACGTTGGAAAGTGGGTTTGTTTGAGTTCCGGCGTAACATAATTATGCTTTCTCGTATATTCAAATTACAGTCACACGCTGTCATGCCTGTAGGTTCTGTGTAAGTCGCACTTTACAATTTTTCTTAGCTATATTACAACGAGAAATTCAATGAGTTCAGTATCTTCTTTGCGCGACACGGAAGGTCGGCCTGGTTGCGTTTACATGATTCGGAATGATTCTCGAACAACGTTCGAAGCGGAGCACCGATGCCGGATTTTCAGCTTCATGGGACCCGTAACGCTGTCGCGTTAAAACACGCCATTCGTCTCAAAGTACTCGCTGCCCGCGAGGAGTTCTTAACTCGAAAAGCCGTCCTAGCTGGGCGGCGTTCAATTGGACATTAATGCTTTCGCACTCACAAATCATAAAGTGTGCTTAGTTGTCCTTGTTCTTTTTTTTTTTTTGCTGTGCATAATGTGCGGAAACTGCTTCTTGAGTGGGCACAGTAATGCACGGTCGAAGAGACCAAGAGACACGTATGTTGCATCTGATAAATTGTACGTGCTTTTGTGTCATGCTGCAACGGATGCTGAACCGATATCGAAACGTCGGCCTCAATTGTACATGTGCCTCACCAAGTTAAATATGTACGAATACTGTATTTGCGTAATTATAGCACAATATTAGCGCAATAATTGCGCGAACGACAAACAAAGCTTCGCTGAACAGTAATTCCCACATACGCTAAGCATCCGTCGAATATTTGTTTGTAGTGTATTCATTCATTTGCAACAGCGAACACGAAACGCAAGTTATTGAAATTTTCTAAGATGTTAAAACCGATAAAACTTTGCTCTCTTAACCCCGCTGTTGGCCATATATAGCGGCCAGCATTACGTTTTTCAAAGTCCATGGTTGACAACTTAGCAAAGTGAAATGTGCGCTCAGTTTTGGAAGAACGTGACCAGGCTACTTGGTGACTCATGATGCGAAGTCACAGCGAGGGAAAAAGAAAAACAATTGAGAAACGTAAACAAAGACGAGCGCTGTCTTAAAAATTAAATTATGAGGTTTTAAGTGCCAAAACCGCTTTCTGATTATGAGGCACGCCGTAGTGGAGGACTCCGGAAATTTCGACCACCTGGGGTTCTTTAACGTGCGCCTAAATCTAAGCGCTGTCTTGGCTTACATTTATCTACTGCTTTTGTCTCCTCTCTGCACTTTGCATCCGCTCAGTGCTGGCCTTGTCGCTTCACTTAACATGGGCAAACATTGATTGTATTTTCACTGTAGTTTTAACCTGTCATTGGGCAGTATTCCAGTATTCATCATTATGGGCGTCATCAGCCTTACACATATTCGGCAACAATCCATTATTTGCGAACAAATCACGCGTCCTGCCTGGGGCGGCTTGCACGAACAAGTAATAACCAAAATAATAACGATTTTAGGAACGCACTATTAAATGTTCCAAAGACAACAACACTAGTCCGCGCAAGAACGTGTTCTTAAATGCTCATTTATTTTCTTTATTAAATGTCCATGCAAGCCGCCCCTTGACACACACTCACGGCAAGCGAGATGCCGAAGAAGCAGGATGTGTCACCGTTTCCTGTTCGTTATGCAAGCCATTGCCGGGAAATACTCGGCGCTCTCTGTAATCATGCGGCAGAAAGCTCTCCCCAGCGCTCACAGATTTTGTTGCCACTTCCGTATCCAAGATAGCATGCGGAAAGGATGCTGCTCGTCGTTAGGTATATGTGCCCGCATATATGCGGACGTGTGAACCTAGGTTCATATTTACGTGTGTGTGTGTGTGTGTGTGTGTGTGTGTGTGTGTGTGTGCGTGCGTGCGTGCTTGTGTGTGTGTGTGTGTGTGTGTGCGTGCGTGCGTGCGTGCGTGCGTGCGTGCGTGCGAGCGAAAGCACGCGCGGGCGTAACTATATGTACTACGCTAGTACATTTAATATAAAACGCGACATTATTTTTACCTGTCGGTAACTACGGGGAAATGCGAATGCTTTCTCTCGCATTTACCGCTCAGGCGCGGACTCGGCAGCAGAAACAAGATGCGCGATGGCGGAACATTCGCTATCACGTCGGCTTTGCGTTCGCTCCGTGTACGCGACTAAAATCTCCACGTGTTCGGTCAGTGCACCCTGGCATGCTGCAGCCTCGACTGAGAGCGCCGCGAAGTCAGGGACCGCTACAGATGCCGGAATATAAAGAACCGCAAGTAGATGCACAGGGCGCCATCCAACTTTGAAAACGTGCGAAGCCCGAATAAAACGTAGGGACAAAAAAAAGAAGAATCAAGGAGAAAAGAACAAAAATATGAGAGAAGAAGCAGTAATTCGTGCGCTTTCGACGAGAGGGAGAAGATTATCTGCTCGTGTGGACTCGCCGAGGCCATCGTGTCATGCGACTGAGGAGAACTCGTGCGGCCAAGCACCACGGTCAGTGGCAGAAGCCGAGGAAAAGGAGAGAGCGCCGGGTATCTAAAAATAGCTACCGCGTTTCTCGCCATCTTGTCCGCTCAAGAGGCGGTTTGCACACGCCGGGTAGGCACAGCTACGCGCGCGCTTTCTTCGCTCGTCGCATAGTGCTGGTTAGTGCTAATCATTATCATCATCATCATCAATAGCGGCAGCAGCAGCAGCCCATTTTATTTCCAGTGCAGGGCGAAGGGCCCTCCCTGAGACCTGCAGTTATCCCTGCTTTGCAGCCGCCGATATCACACACCTGTAATTTTTTTCTAGTGTTATAACACTAGTTTATTTCGTAATTAACGTTATCCTTGTCTTGGCAGCCATGTTGGAGCCCTGATTACTGCTTATCGACTCTACGCCCGCCATGACCGCCGAACTCCACTTCTCTTAATCTAAGCTTAAATGCTGAAATGCTACGGAACTAAACGCGATCTATGCAATTCCCTTTAATGTCGTCCTATGCAACATACACGCAGTGTTTACATTTCTGCGCCAGATCACTCGCAAGGTTTTGTCGAAATATAGGCGGCAGTTCTTGCGCATGCTCAGTGTGGGACGTCGGCGCAGCGCTGTCATGAGGAATAAGGCGATGGTTGATGTTTGTCAAGCACAGAATCGAAAGGAGAGGTGTATGTAAACAAATAAATATGACGGCAAAGACGTTGCGAACGATGGCTACTATTCGATCGCTTCATTCGTGCGTCTGTGGTCCAAAGGAAACTGGGCACATGCGGGCAATGCTCTAGCTCGTGGTACACGACGTGAAGAACGCGCCCGATGTCCATCAAAAATGCATTTGTGTAAAAAGCCTGAAGACGATACTCTATAGATTTACTAAAGACGTTGCGTAAAAATAAATCTGTCCGTTTACATTCGTTTCTTTCATAGCCTTATAATTTAGGGTAATGCATTAAAAATGCCTGCTGTACTGAAGGCACTGGGCAGTGGGCATGGCGCTAGTGTGCGGGTGCAAAAGAAGAAGACAACGAGAAGTGCTTGCTTCCCTGTTACGATATAGCGCCGACCTGTTTTAAGCCTAGCGCTACAACCGATAACTAGTGACCCTTCTGCTAGGTGAACACCCCCGTTGCATTTGGTGGAGGTGCAGGGTTTCTCTTCTACTTCCTGGAACTCCGCAGGCGAACGCTACCACTAGCTGTTGCAATGGATGAACCAGGACCGTCACAGGATGCTGCTCCCGTGCCTCCCACCATCGTCTGTTCTGGCGTGATCCGGCAGCGCGATCCGGCTATATTTAGCGGCAGAGACGACCACGACGTGGAAGACTGGCTCGCCGAATATTACCGTGTAAGCGCCTATAATAAGTGGGATGACCGCGTCAAGCTCACAAACGTCATCTTTTACTTGACTGACGTGGCAAACCTATGGTTCCGCAATTATGAAGTCGATTTTACCACCTAGTCGGCTTTCACGGCGACTTTGGGAGAGATCTTTAGCCATCCCGCCGTTCGCCGGCATCGCGCTGAGCAGCGCTTGCGTGGTCGAGCTCAACGCCAGGACCAGACCTTCAGCAGTTATATCGAATGTCCTCTCGCTATGCAAGCGCGTGAACTCATCTATGGACGAAGCTGAGAAGATCAACCACGTCATGAAAGGCATCGATGACCATGCCTTCCAGATGCTCGTCGCGAAGAGTCCGCGGAGGATCGCCGAAGTCATACAGCTATGTCAGCAGTACGACGAGCTGCGCAAGCAGCGTGCACCAACACGCGCTGCTCAGCAGGACACCACGGATCTATCTCCGTTGGATTTTGGCCGCTACGCTGCCAACATCTCTGCTTTATTGCCGGAGATAAAGCAGTTTATCCGTCAGGAAGTTGCCCGCCAACTCTCTCTGGCGAACAGCACACCCGAGCCGTCAGCAACCTTGGCTCCTTCGCTTCGCCACGTCATTCAGACCCAAGTTGCCGCCGCGCTGCCATCTGCACCTCCTCCGCAGCATGCAGCTGGGCCACTAACGTACGCTGACGTTGTCGCCCGGCCTTACACTCCTCCGGCTCCTGATGCCTACCGGACCACTGGCACCTTCCATGTGCCGCCGCCACCTTCACGCCCGATGGTCATCCCTTACTCGGCCGCTGGAGCCCCTGTCGTCAACCCGTGGCGTGCATCTGACAACCGGCCAATACGCTATTTTTGCCATTTTCCGGGCCACGTAGCACGATTCTGCCGCCGTCGCAGCCCCCGTTTACCTGACAGTGGGGGCGCCTCAAGCTACAGGCCTGCTCGGCTTCAGCTTCAGGACCCATCTAGCCTTCCTCCGGACTCATCTTACAGTCGCCTCCCTTTCGATGCCCGTCGGTCACCTTCCCCACGTCGCCGATCCATTTCCCCGATGGTTCGCCGACCAAGCACAGCCCGAGAGGAAAACTAACAGTCGCAGTTCCAGAGGCAAGAACTGTGTTTACGTCGAACATTTCGGAGCCTCATTCTAACCCGGCGAACGAAATTTAACTGTCCGTAGACGGCGTCACCGTACACGCACTTATTGACACCACAGCCGCCGTTTCTATTATTAGTGAGAAGCTTTGCCGCAATTTGAACAAAGTGACCATTCCCCTTACCTCTCTTTCTCTGCGTAGGGCAACCTCGCATCGCATTCAGCCTTCAGCGTCGTGCACAGCCCGGGTTGTCATTCAAAACATTATGTATGTTATCGAATTTTTCGTCCGATCTCGTTTGTCACACGACGTTATTCTTGGATGGAATTCCCTATCTGTCCATCAAGCACTTATCGACTGCGCTCATGCCGAACTTACATTATCAGTGCCGTGCTTCGACCCTGACGACCATTCTTCTCCTAAAGTTGTTGCCGCCTCTGACATCGATATCGCACCTTTCTCCGCCGCTCTGGTTCCTGTGTCATGTAACTCTGCTGCAAACTCATCTGTTCTGTTTACACCGTCGGCCACTTGTGCGCGCCGCCGGAAATTTCCGCTTCCGTTTGCTGTCGTCACTTTTTGTGACGGTTCTGCTGCCCTTTACGCGTGCAATTCGTCCGCCTGCCCATCATCCCTACTCCGCGGCGAGTGCCTGGGTGCCGCTGAAGCTTTCGATAGCGTTCTCCCGGCCACCACGTTTGGTGATACGGCATCACTTCCGATTTGTTCCGTCACTCCTCCCGCCGCGACTGATGCCCCTGTAGACGTCTTCACTCGTGCCGTCGATGCAGAACTCACACCTGCGCAGCACACAGAAATGATCTAGCTCCTCCATAGCTTTCGTTCCTCATTTGACATTGACGAACCATCCTTGGGCCGAGCGTCCGCAGTCGTTCACCGTATCCACACCGGTCAACAAACACCATTGCGCCAGCGTCCGTATCGTGTATCGGCTGCTGAACGCCGTATCACGGATCAGCACGTTGACGACATGCTGGAGCGTGGCATCATCCAGCCCTCTAACAGTCCCTGGGCATCTCCGGTTGTCCTCGTTAAAAAAAAAAAGATGGCTCCATTCGGTTGTGCGTCGACTATCGCCGCCTTAACCGAATAACGCGCAAAGATGTCTATCCTCTGCCGCGCATCGACGATGCCTTGGAATGTCTGCAGGGAGCGGAATTCTTTTCCTCGCTGGATTTGCGCTCCGGGTACTGGCAAGTGCCAATGGCAGAGGCCGATCGTCAAAAAGACAGCCTTCGTAACGCCTGATGGGCTATATGAATTTACTGTCATGCCGTTCGGCCTCTGCAACGCGCCTGCCACTTTCGAGCGAATGATGGACGCCATTCTTCGAGGGCTGAATTGGAAAACGTGCCTCTGCTATTTGGATGACATTGTGGTTTTTTCCACCGACTTTGCGTCTCACCTCAACCGCCTCGAGCAAGTACTTGCGTGCCTCTCCACAGCAGGACTGCAACTAAATTTGAAGAAATGCCACTTCGGCGCTCGTACGCTTACTATTCTCGGCCATGTAGTGTCAAAAGACGGTATCCTTCCGGACCCCAAAAACTTAGCGCCGTATCCGAGTTCCCTAAACCAACCACCAGGAAAGAGCTTCTCAGCTTCATCGGCCTGTGCTCATATTTCCGACGCTTCGTCCGTAACTTTGCCTCTATCATTGCCCCCTTGACGCAACTTCTCACCGGCAGTTCTGACCTATCAGCCTGGTCCTCGGCGTGCGACGACGCATTCCAAGAACAGCGACGCGTTCTGACCTCGCCTCCAGTACTGCGACACTTCAATCCCTCTGCTCCAACTGAGATCCATACGGACGCTAGTGGTGTCGCGCTCGGCGCTGTTCTTGCACAACGCAAGGATGGCTTTGTGTGTCCCCATAAAAGAAAAAGAAAGAGAAATAAAGTGGGGAAGCCCGCACCTCCAGCTAGCTATGGCAGGCATAAACCAATCAAAATAAATGAATAGGGGAAGCTGATGACATCCCAAAGAAAATTTATAGAAAAGCCAATTAGTAAAAGAGAAAAGAAACGGAGGCAAGCCTGTAGAAGTTTAGTAGAAATATTGACGATGAAGAAGAAGAGAAGCTTCGAAGAGTACGTCGTCGCGTATGCCAGCCGCACCCTTACCAAAGCCGAGGCGAACTACTCGGTTACTGAGAAGGAATGTCTGGCCATCATTTGGGCTATCGGCAAATTCTGTCCTTATGTGTACGGGCGTCCATTTGACATCGTGACCGACCATCATGCCCTATGCTGGTTATCTTCACTAAAAGATCCACCTGGTCGGCTTGCCCGTTGGGCGTTGCGCCTACAAGAGTACGACATCCGCGTTGTTTATCGCTCAGGCCGAAAGCATTCAGACGCAGACGCTCTATCCCGGTCACCCCTGCCCTCTGGTCCTGTCCACTCGTCTATTTCTACCTGCGGTGCCTTCGCCCTCAACATTTCCGACATGCCGTCAGAGCAGCGCAATGACCCATGGATCTCTTCGCTTATTGACTTCCTGTCCAGCCAGTCGCCAGCATCGACCTCTCGGACGCTTCGTCGCCAAGCCACGCACTTCATCATTCGAGATAACCTGCTGTACCGCCGCAACTACAATTTCAGCGGCCGTAAGTGGTTGCTTGTTATACCCCGACACCTCCGCTCCGACATCTGCACCACGTTCCACGACGACCCACAATGCGGCCACTCTGGTGTACTAAAGACATACTCTCGCCTCCAGCTTCGGTACTACTGGCGCGGTATGTACCGTTTCGTTCGCCAGTATGTCCGGTCATGCCACCTATGCCAACGACGCAAGACGCCACCTCAACATGCTACCGGCCCCTTGCAACCTTTACCATGGCCCGCGCGCGCGTTCGACCGCGTCGGCATTGACTTATACGGTCCGCTTCCCAACACTCCAAGCGGCAACCGCTGGGTCACTGTTGCTATCGACCACCTCACGCGGTACGCTGAAACTTCAGCCCTAGCATCTGCCACAGCAAAAGACGTGGCCAGTTTTATCCTTCAAAACCTCATTTTACGCCATGGAGCACCTCGCGAATTACTGAGCGACCGCGGTCACGTTTTCCTCTCAGACGTCATTGCAGCATTGCTAAAGGAGTGTCGCATCATTCACCGCACTACCACGGCATATCATCCTCAAACTAATGGGATGACAGAACGTTTTAACCGCACCCTTGGTGACATGATGGCCATGTATGCTTCATCTGACCACTCGAATTGGGATCGCATTCTACCTTTCGTCACCTACGCTTACAATACCGCCACGCAAAGCACCACTGGGTTCTCCCCTTTCTTTCTCCTTTACGGACTCGAACCTTCATGCACTATGGACACGATTCTACCTTACCGGCCAGATGCTTCGGAGTCGACGACTGTTTCTAGAGCGGCTGCTTACGCCGAAGAATGTCGCCAGCTCGCTCGTTCGTTCACATCCCAGGACCAGTGGCGCCAAAAGCTTCACCACGATTCATCCACTACGGCTACGTGCTTTGCGCCTGGCTCACTGCTCTGGTTGTGGGTGCCCTCTACTCCTCCAGGCCTTTCCTCTAAGCTGCTCTCCAAGTACCACGGTCCTTATCGGGTACTGAAACAAACATCCGCGGTCAACTACCTCATCGAGCCCATTGAAATGCCTTGCGACGAGCGTCGTCGGGGCCAGGAAATTGTCCACGTCTCCGGCTCAAGCAGTGCCATGACCCCCCTCCCTGTCCTTAGGTCGCCAGCATGGCTACTCTTTCGGTGGGGAGTGATTGTACTGAAGGCACTGGGCAGTGGGCATGGTGCTGGTGTGCAGGTGCAAAAGAAGAAGACGACGAGAAGTGCTTGCTTCCCTGTTACGATATAGCGTCGACCTGTTTTAAGCCTAGCGCTACAACCTATAACTATAATGACCCTTCTGCTAGGTGAACACCCCCGTTGCACTGCATCTTTAATATCATGAATTTACGAAAAGATATTGTCCTTACTGTTGACTTTTTTACATAGTATTTCGAAACAAGATGGAATTTTCCTGGCTCATTTTGTTCGGCTGTGAGCTCCGAATTGTCACTTGCCTGCGCTGCTCAAAAGGAAAAAAAAAACAAGATGGAATTTTCCTGGCTCATTTTGTTCGGCTGTGAGCTCCGAATTGTCGCTTGCCTGCGCTGCTCAAAAGGAAAAAAAAAAACAGTTTCCTCCTTCATCATAGGAGAATCGAATACATTAGGTTGTGTCGAAATGCATAAACGATCGTGTACTTAACACTTAATTGCGCGTTAAATAGCGCCCCATTGTGGAAATTCTTAGTAAGATTAAAATGTGGTCCTATCCCTCGTAACCAGCTGCTCGCTTTTGAAAGGTTGAAGCCTAGAATATTCTTTTTGTTCTTACTTGGAGGCGCCAATAGTGCGGTCAATGTACGAAGATGTCCACACGACAAAAATATGTCGGACTAATCTTGACAAAAAAAAATTAGGATTGTTTTATTGAATCATGCACGGGGCAAGAAAAAGAAAGGCAGTCGGGTTGCGAAATTCTTAGGAAAACAAAGCAACAGTGAATGCTGGGTGTGTTAGAACGATAACAGGTGCGGGGCATGAAATATTGGCAAGCCAGATAATGAAGCAAGATTAGCAGCTTAGTGAGCGCCCGGTTTTTCCCGTGAACGCTGTCGCCACACGAAGCGCGAATCTATCAGGCTGGGTAAACATAGCGGTATCCCGAAAGGAGAAATGGGCGCTTACTAACGATGACGGCTCTGCTGACGGCAGGTAAGCAAGGGGCACATGCTGGTTGCACGTGCCCAGGAGCTTTGCACGCGCAAACAGGAGAATTGTACATGCATTACACCCTCTCGCACGCCAGAACGAACGCACAAGTTGATGCATTGATGTCTCACAAGCAGTGGTTACCTGATGTTGATGTGGCTTTACCTTTAAGAATAGGGTGACGCTAGTGCTGCGCCCTAGCCATGATAACAAGAATTAAAATAATAAAATAATAGTGTCAAAAAACAAAAGAAACAAACAAAACAGGGAAAAAATGGCAAACGTGTAAATTGTCCCACTCGAATGCACGGTCTGCAGTTCATAGGCGTCCGCTCGTTAGCCTCAACCACTCATGCAGCCTTATCTTCGTAGTGGATACTGCTATTTCGAGCGGGTACAGCCTAGAATCGATTTCCTCACGGACAATAGCTCCCACGGCAATGGGATATCCCAGAGCAAGGGTTAAGGTGGTGCTCTCTCTGTGGCTAGGCGTGAGGCTTCCGAAGCCCGGGACTATACGTGATCAGCGTTATCTACCTCTTCTCTCCCCGCTCGGCACTTCGCAGCCACCACTTCCGGTTCTGGGTCCTAGAGCCGTCAATACGCAAGAGTGCGAAATGCTCCTGCGCGAGTCTCAAGGAGAAGGCCACTCCCATTACTGTTGTCATGTGGGGTTTCTTGAGCAATTGTTGTTCTGTGGGTCCTGTAAAATTGTAGCGTCCGTTTAAAGAACACGGCGGACTACCATAACGCGGACTCCTCTTCCCTTAACACGAGCCCTCACTCCTTTCGCCCACTTGCGCTCCCTGTCTTCCTGCACAGGACGAACGAAGAAGCTAAACTTTTGCTAAAGAGTGCAGAGGCATCCACTCCACTGTCTTTTTGCACCCTTAAGATGTAGATATCTAAACAACAGTTGAGCCCACTTCTCATCGTTCATCAGTTTTAGACGACGTTTGACGAAATCTTGCTGGTTGCTTCTCTAGCCTCTAAAGAAGACCAGCCGATGTCGCCCTGAATCGCCTCGACAGCAACGCGCCCAAGGTAACCCATAGCTGGCTTCCAAACTTCGCACTGATTGCGTTCCATGCATCCTAGTTTCATGGCCGACAGATATACAACATGATAACGAAAGGTGAGACCAGGCACATGTACCGAATTCGAGGGTTCTGGAAACATCACAGGGCGACGGCAAACCCTCATGCATCGTCTGCGCAGCAAACTGAATGCTCCCTGAGCAGCACGTTTCACCTGGTCCTCGTGTTCCTAAACATTTTCTGATGTACTGAACGTTACACCAAGGTAACTGTATTCCGTTGACCATGACAGGCTAGCGCCATGGGGACGAATCAGGAGTGTGTCGCCTTGAGAGCAGGAAAAATGCAGCACCGCAGATTTCTTTGCATTGAACTCAAGGCCTAGCCGAGAGAGGTGGACAGCAGCCAAAGTCAGCAACCGCTGCACGTACTATACACTCTCGGCGAGAAGCACGATGTCGTACGCAAACAGCAGGCCACGCAATGTCGAAGAGCTGCGCAAGCCGAGTTGCGCTCTCTTCGGTAGACGTGTACCGTATCCGAGTTTTTGAAAACTGAGCCGTAATCACGCCATATTTTGTTTAAAAGAACGAAATGCATCGCGGCTTTCTTTGAGATCATCGCTTCCAATGAGCGCTCTTGTGGCACGATATGGACGCCCTTTTTATGACTAAGGTGATGACGCAGTCTGTTTCTCACGTGAGACGCACGTAGACACATTTACGTACGTACGGGGCGCGCAACGCAGGCGTACACACTTATCTTGGGCACATGAGACGCGAGAACGTTCGCTACATTGTGGCCATGTCCACTTCTATCTCGCAAGATCATTATGTATGCAAAGCTCCTACGCACGTGAAACTAACTCTCCGTAGCCTATTGCTCGAGCATTGGAACAGAGTCCAGCATTAGGCATTCCTATTGACGCTACTGGCGTTACATGCCTGGCCAGTTCACATGAATGTATGTCTAAGCGGGCTACTTATCCTGCTGTATGTCGGTTCGCAATGCGACAATTGAGTTCACGTACTCTACTTTTCGCTACACGTGATCTCTACTAGGAGGGTCGTACGAGAAGTGTTGTGCTTAAAGTGCCTGGCAGGAAAACAAATTTCAGAAACGATGATAAAGAGAACATCTACGTGTATTTGAGGCGGACGAAGTTAACCAGTTACATACGCTCTCTACGGCATGCGTTTGTTTTACAGCCTCTGGCGTTGCTTTGACACACGAAAACACATTCGTTGAAGTTCCTGTTCTGCTACTTCGCGGAACCCGACGCGTTCCCCTGCACGTCCGCACGGAGACGTGGATGTGTTATACATACGCAGTGTGCAGTCTCACGGGGCGCCTCTTTGAAGCAGAGCGACGCTCTGGATTTTTATTCCCACGGAGGAGGGTTTATGCACGATTATCCTGGCTACTGATGTCCGCGAATAACGCTGCAAACGATTTTATAGAATGGCGCTTGGCGTAGCTCTGTATTAGGTAAGATAAGTGCTCATATCGCCTTCAATTGTGAAAGCAGGCACGTAGCTGCTCCTGGCAATTGCCCTTTACGGCGAGGATGGGCGCGGACCGAGCCACGTATCGACCGGCGAGACCCGTAGAGGGACCGCAGGCGTGCGCACTCCCCGAGCAGAGCGCAACGTCCGATGCGAGAGATCACGTACGGGGCCGTCTTGCTCGACCAGGCAAGACCGTGGGCCGGTTTGGTTGGACGCTATGAGCCAGCGACGGCGTGGCTCACAGCGATCTTTTTTCGAATATTTCGATCCGTGGGTGACATCAGTGCGAGGCGGCAAAATTATTCGAATTAGCTAGTACAATACACGAAGAAAACAGCGATGACGTCAGAGGAACTACACGGGAGATCGTTTGTTAAGTTGAAAGGTAGAAGAAATGGAGTGGGAAATGAAAACGAATGTTTAGGAAAAATACAGCTTACCACGGGTGGGAGCGGCAAGTCGTCTTTTCATATAATTCTTTTTCTTACTTCTATATTTCAATTATATATGGTTTTCCCACTTCGTCGGCTGATGAAATAACAGCTCTGCGTCCTCTCCTACTAAAGTGCGACAAAGGATAGCACAACCAACGCGGCTACAACGCGGTGCTTTAGAACACCACTTGCCCGTTATAAAGCGCACGGCCACCAGGTCGTTTCCGTTAACCCTGGCGTCTCCGGTAACCGCGCGTGCCATGAAGAATAATACGCTATATGGACGTGTTAAAAATGTCTAATTACGAGAGTAGCCCAGGGTTTTTCAACGTACGTAGGCTTCTTAAAGCACGTTCCCCCAAAGCTGATCTCCTTGGTTTCGTTCGAAAGGCGTCGGAATGCGATTTCATTAATCTGGAATCGAACACGCAGTATATTTTTTTTTTAGTTTAGGAACTTCATAACCTTAGAGCTACTGAATTAAATTTTGGGGCATTGAGTGCCAAAAACCACGATTTGACTATGAGGCAGGCCGTAGTGGGGGACTCCAGATTAATTTTTTTGAATTTCGCCTCCATCGAAATGCAGCCACCTCGTGCTTAGCAGCGCAGCACCACCGACCCTATGCCAATGCGGCGGGTAACGTGAGAGCTACTATGGCCAAGGTGCATTCATATAATGGCTTACGGTAAAGATGCTCACCGCGGCTGCTTATCCCTCTTAGTACTTTGTTCTACTTGTAATGTTTGCCACAGCACGCCGAATTTATTTATCAAGTGCAAGCATCGCAGAGGTAAGCGGTGACAATGACACTGCCTTTAATAAGTTTTAAGGCGAAGAGGAACATTTTTCAATCCACGAGGTATATTCCAACTGTGTTCGGTTCGAGGCCTGTCCAGTTCTTTACTGGCCTTCGGGTAGGAGGCTCATCGCACAGAAAACAGGTTACATAGCGAGGAAGCAAATCTATTACCAGAAAATTAGGCAGCCAGTCCGGTCAAAACGACGATCCTCATCATGCACAGTTTAAGGCCAGAACCGTCTTTAAAAGACCCACCTCCACTCGCCATCCTAGAAAAGCCTGCAGCGGACTCAAAGTGAACGGAACAAGGTAAGGCGAACCGGTTGCGATGTGTTGCCTCATATACCTAGCGGAAACCGTCGACTAAGCACGACCTCGTGAGCCCGCACGCATGCACGCACGCACACACATGCACGCACGCGCGCACACTGTAGCCTGCCCACACCTGGAGCCTATATACTGATATCGTGTAGCATGTTTCCTCCCTCAGCTGAAGAAACGGACGGTGCTACATAGATATCGGTTACATAATATGCGCCTATCTCTACAGCTGCAAAGCAAGCTTTACATTTGCTTATCAACTGCGGAGCAACTCGAAGTATCTCGACAAGAGGTAATTCCCAGCGATAAGCTAAGCGGAAAGAAGTTTGCGCTCTCATAGACTACAACGACACACGCACACTGCGACCTATACTAGAAAAAAAAAAGTATTGAAGATGAAACTCTAAGACGAGGCGATAACGAATTCGCAAGTGACAAATAAACGATCCACGTTTATAGCGGCGGCGGACAACTAGGACGCGCTCGACAGGCGACACCGGGAAGTGTGGCTCCTTGGGCGAGAGGACAATTCACCGCTTGACACGAAGCACTTGACGCCGCCTTGCTCACCGCACGAGCTCTCTTTGATAGATGGCGCTGCGCTCAGCACACGACCGGGCACGTGGCCATCGATCGCGAAGCCCGTGCTTTGCTCGCTATGCGACCACTGCGTCAAAGCGCAGTTGCTTCACATGCAGACATATGGACACCCTAGAAATAGAAAACCACTGCAGCTGAAGCCCTCCCTGGGAAAAAGAAATCCCTAAAGGTCTGTAAGAAAAAACACTAAACCATAGTTTGAATACTTCAGATGTTTTCTGTGTACATAAACACATCAGGCTTTGTTCTGGTGGACGCTGTAAACAGGCAGTCTGCTCGGTCGTGAAAGCAAGAATTATATGCACGACAGACAATGAAATGGACGCAAGGTGTTTCACGAAATGTTTCCAGAGCGGAGGCCGAAATTTTTGTCGTCATTATGGACAAGTGCTCTGAGAGACTGGCGTTGCTGCTGGTAGGTTCGAATAAACGAGCGGATTCAAAAGATTTGGGTCCAAAAATTAGGACGGTGACTGTTTTTGCAATATTTTTTAGAGTTCTGCGCTGAACTGGCTGCGAATGTAGAACTTCAAAGTTATTCGTATTACAACGGAAAATGTGAACAAGCTCTGAAAATTGGCCGCACAAACGACTAATTTCTGAATGGTGGCATGTGTCCCAATTGCAAAGGAGTTATGAGGAACTCGGCAAGGTGAATAATTTTTATGAACAAAAAATCGTGGCTCGAATGATGGTATACAACCAGCATTCTATGGTGTATTCTGTAAAACCATATAACGGTAACAATGATGCAGTGACAGGTCGAGTGATCGTAATGACGATTATGATAATCATCGCAGGGACCGTCATTGTGTCATGATCATGACACAATGACGGGCCGAGTGATCATGAATTTGCATGACGCAGGACTAGCAGCTAGCTATCCAAAGACAGATGACGGTCACAGCTTCTGTACTGTCTTTCATCAATCAGGCAAGCGCAATTTGCCAACTTCTCAGCGCTAACTTTGGTTTACCAAGCCGATCATCCAAGCACAATTGTTTGGATGATCGGCTGTGCTTCATCTGTGAAGCACAGCCCCAGCAATGTGCTTCATCTACAAGGCTGTGCGTGGTTACACGAAATCATCAGACACATTTATTTCATAAAACGCGTTTTTGGTAACCTGAGATGCTTATTCGTAAGGCCAACATTTGTACGATTACGTGGTGTGTTCCTTACAACTTGAAGGACATGCTTGCTTACACATCTTGTAAACGAAGCATAGCAGATTCCAGGCAGTACCCACGACACTGCAACTGTTGCCGCAAACCTCGACGATGCGTCTGTATCATACGCGCCTGTGAGCCTCACCATACGTGCCGCCACTGTACAAACACGATAACGGCTCAGAAGAAGAGTAAGACGGCAAAGGGTGACAAAGAAAGTGGGGGAAAAAGCGAAGAGCTATCGATAAGGCAGCACGGTAGTTCTACGAGCAAGTTAATGAGAGCAGCATTCCGGGCAAGTTGGTAATCCATTGCTTAAATGATATTGCGCGACATAAAAATGACACGGACGTGAAAGAAGACGACACACGAAGCGCAAGGTGTGTCGTCTTCTTTCACGTCCGTGTCGTTTTTATGTCGCGCAATATCATTTAAGGAATCTACGAGCAAGACTCTTCACCGAGTAGACGCTCGTTTGATATCTGCAAGGCGTTGCCTTATAAACATAGCTCTTGCAAATGTTAGCTCTGTGGTTAGCTGATAGGTTCATCTTCAGAACAAAGCAGTCTAACTTGTCAGGGTTTCGGTTTCCTTACTGCTGGTAGTGACGCCTGTAGTGGGCCCGGTACGAGATAACTTGAAACGACCGTATGTGAATGACTGTGGCGCAGTCTCGGATATACCGGATGACAGGTTGAAATGCGAAGCCACGTGCTCACTCCTTCCTTGGAAATTGTCGAAACGAAGGGCGATCGGCACATCGACAGCAGCAGTCCTTTATGTACGGCAGAGGATATTAGAAAAGCCCGATGAACAAAGCCGTGCATTATAGAGCAGTGCGAAGAAATTATATATATATATATATATATATATATATATATATATATATATATATATATATATATATATATATATATATATATATATATATATATATATATATATACGATCAGTGAGACTGTGCACATGTTGACATAGCTGGCACAACTCAAGGACGTTTACCAGAGCTTCTTTGGATTTCTCATTCATTTTGGCTTGACGCCCACGCTCCTCGGTTAAGCAGCTCGCCATGTTACTCTCTTTACGGGCTGTTCAAGAAGACATCCCGAAACTTTCACGACAGCAATCGTTCTTGCGCTCGTTTTTGCGCACGTTCCACTCTGCGTGCTTGCAAGGCTGCACGAATGACAACGAAGGGACCTTCGACAGAGAATGCACAAGAGAATGCACAGCCAAGAGTTCAGCTGTGCATTCTCCAAGAGAATGCACAGCTGAACACACTAGATGAGCTGGTGCTGCAGCGACGTGATACTCGCAGGCTGAAGGCCATTCTTTCCCACGCAACGTGTGCTCTCTCAGTGCTTACGCTTTCTCGTACTCCCTTCTACCACCACCATCACCCGTTCTTTCTTCCTGGAGTTTTGTACAGCTGAACGATAACAAGCCAACTGATACACGTCGTCCTACATCAACTGACGCGGCGGCGGCGCTTCGTGACCGAATTATAGCTCAAGATACCCACCTGCCACTTAGATCCATCGTACTTTACGTTGATGGAAGCATTCAGGACTGTGAAACAACCAATGCATTTATTTCCCGTGCGCACCTGCCCTTAATAAGACGTTCCGGTTTCAATTCTAAGAGCCTCCTTCCTTCTTTTGTGCTGAGCTTCGTGCTCTTCGAGAAGCGTTGTGCTCTGTGGCCGCTTTTCACACGATCCCCACGGCCCACATTGTCATACGCACTTACGCCCTCCAGGTGACACTGCTCCTGCGACGCGTCACTCGCCGCCCTGAAATATATCAACAGATCAATCTTCTAGCGCCACGCATCCCGCAGCCAATATCTATCGAGTGGATCCCACGCGACCTTCTAAGCCTCCAAAGCCGTGTGGATTCTGCGACCCGTCTAGTGACCTCTCCATCGTCACTGCCTCAGCTATTTCACTATTTCACCTAGATGATGCCACCCTCATTTTAACAACAAACGAGCACCTCCGGCGCCGCACATGCGCTCTCATACCTCGGTGTACGGTAAACCTGCCCCAAGGTCTTACCCGTGCAGATATGGTTACTCTTCGGACGATCCGGGTCGGGGCTGCCCTCACTCCTGCCCTGACTCGGACGTGGCCGCACTTTCTCCCGTTAAATCCTCGCCCTGGGTGCCCACTCTGCAAATCGCGAAATGCTGAAGCCGGCATCCACCACCTGCTGTGGGTTTGCCATGCACTGAAACCGACGAGGCTCCGGCACCTCCCAGCAGCGTGACTTTCGCCGCATAATTCGAGCGCTTACACGGCTCGGACGCAGGGACCGCGTTGTCGATCTCTCTTGGACTTCATTAGATCAGCAAATCTTTTTTCATTCATTTGTTCATCCTTGTTCATCCTGTATCACCCCCAGCTGAATCCCCCTGCATGCCCTGAAACATTTACCCTCGCATTAAAAAAAATAGAGGAACGCACGCGTGTTGTCCTACAGAGACAACACTGGCCAGTTGAAGTTACCACTCTCGCTGAAAAGAAAAGTGTACAATCATTGCATTCTATACCGGTGCTAACATATGGGGCAGAAGCTTGTTTAACAAAGCAGCTCGAGAACTAGTTATGGACTACAGAATTGTAACGAAATTTAACAGGCGTAATGTTATGAGACAGGAAGAGGGCGGTGTGGATCAGAGAGCAAGCGAGGATAACCGTTATTCTAGTTGCCATTAAGCGGAAAAAAATTAAGCTGGGCAGGCCATGAAATGCTTAGGACAGATAGCCGGTGGATCATTAGACTTTCAGAATGGGTACCAAGGGAAGGGAAGCGCAGTCTAGGACGCCAAAAAATTAGGTGGGATGATGAAGTAGAAAATTGGAAGATGTAAGTTGGAATTAACCAGCGCAATACAGGGGCATTGAACATAAAGAATGGCTGCTGCTGCTGCGGATGATGATCATCCATCATGACTGCTGTTTAACATATTGTATTTCGCGTTAGCTATTGCGAAAGAACATACACTGACAGCATCTCATACGGATCTCAATCACGCATGCGCAGGTATCCCGTGCGAATGACAGCGGCTCTACGTTCGCCTCTTATGAAGGTCTTCTTTAAACTTGCAGGGGATGTGAAATGTTTGAAGTGTGTCACTATACACGGGGTGAATCACAGCTGAACACTGCGGCACAACGTCTGCATCGCTTTCGTTGTCTTTTTTTTTCATTTTAAAGCTCACAAAGAAATTCAATCAGATTAGTTCCCACGCACCAGAGATCAGGATCAACTATCTCAGCGTGATCGGAAGCGCTCGCGCAAATAATGGACAGAAAGCCTATCTTAAGGCGAGAAAAGTTGGCTATGAAATCTTAGTGGGACGTGTCTATTGACAGTTAAGTCCTCGGGAATAGAGCTTTCCGCCGAGTGCCAAAAATGGTGCAGGCGGTACTAGCTGAATCCCACTTTCTCAAACAATGCTTCTCGTAGATTGTGCAGCATACTCACCCATATTTCCAGAGGAGCGTAGATTTGATGCTGCGCATGCAAGAATAAAGCTCATGGAATGTTCGAATAAGGTGATCGGCTCTGTCAGAACGGCAATACAGAACTGGTACCTGTAGTTCGCGCACAATAAAACGTACCTGAGAGGGCATGTCTGCGCAAAATAATAAAAACAAGAGCAGGAAATAGAAAGTTTCCTTTTCCGTAGTTGCAGAGTGGCGGTTACTTTTACTGGGAAAAAATTGAGACCATGGTCAAAGGGTAGACTGCCATGCTAGGCACTAACATTACTGTAAGAGTGTTTCTTGAGGACTTCATATGCTGGACGACTACCACGCTATTACGTGGCTCGCCGTTTATTCGCCATTACTTCAACCAATATGGATGTCCCCACTACAGCCGCACACGTTACCCAGCTCGCGCTGTTATATGTGTCCTCTAAACTGAAGACTGTGGATGCTTGAACAAAAATCAGGCCTATATTTATTGACCTATTATATTAGTTTTAGTGACGCCGTAGCACGCTAGTTGTTTCGGGCAAGTGCATCTTGCGGATGCACGCAGAGTGTGGGAAGATTCGTTAGAGGCGAAAATTATTCTTCCCGTTTAGGAATCTTCTTTCCCCTCACGTCCTTCCGTAGAACTGCTCTGACATTTTCAGTGCCTTCAGGTCAGCTCAATTAACATAGACAGACCAGCCCAGGAAGGCTTTGGTCCACGGGCCAGCTATCTTTCTGGTAAATCCGTATGGATACACTGTGTCACTCCGTGCTGCTGGTCATTGAGAACTTTCATTTTGATTTCTGTCTAGCTAACATAAAAGAATATCAAGGATATCACCAATGATACCGACAGTTACATTACATACGCTACACGTTTCCATGTAATCAATGTACGCAGTAGCTCGGTAATTCGTTGATGGCAGTTACCTGTATCGCTGCCTGCGCGATAGCGGCGAATTTCGAATATTGAAGGCCACGGTGAACAATTTAGCAGCAGATCAGGCAAACTACGTAAGGAATCCGTATTTCTTGATTACGCACGATTTACTTAAAGATGACTGACCAGCAGCCACGAAGTAAGCCGTATCGTTTGCTTAAGCAAGGTCATTCGCGGAGGCACGTCGCGGAGATTTCAAATGATTTCTCCTCTAGTATTAATGTACAGCATATAGATGTGTTGCCTAGTAGTTTAGCATACATATTCTGCTACGTCGCTATCTCAATCGTAACGAAACTGTAAGCCTAAACTTTGGCTTCCCACATACAAAATCGTGCTTGCGCGCCACCGAAACAAATGAACACAAACGCAACCCGCACTGGTAGGACAAAAAATGTTTTAATATTTTTTTTTGCGCTTTCCACTCTCAGGAGCTGCGCAGCTGCCACTGGTGCAATGTGTGGGAGTTGGAAGAAATGAAGCCGATACTCTGTACTTTTCCATAGTCCTTTAATGCCCGGAAGTACAAAGTGTACCGGTGTCAACATGGTTATTTCCTAAATCGGCGAAAAAGAGAGTCCTTATAAATAAGCAGAGGCTACGTGACAGCCAGGCATTCTCTATCACCATCACAGTTACTGCTACAAAGTAATAGAACGCTGAAAAAAAATGGGGGGAAAAATATCTATAGTTTCTGGAAGCACGTGTAATATGGAAGCTGAATTATTTACACCGTAGGACAAAAAGTATTAGCAGATCAATGAACGCTTTGGACTCAATGACGCTTTGGCTTCGAGCTTCGATGAGGCCGACTACGAAGGGCCTGGTCCTTGCGTGCGCCAAGGGGTCCGACTACAAGTGGCGCGTGGTCCGTTGAAGGTCCTGCGTCAAGCATAGAAAAAACAAAAGGAACTACTGTAGCATATATTCCTCTTGCGGCCAGAATGCTACGCACCAGCGTCTGATGCTAACTGCTTTCGTAAGCACGTGAAAAATGTAAGGTTATTTCAATTGTTACGAATTATAAGGATCTCTATCTACACGTCGCTGCACAGACAGAACCTTACTGCAATGCATGTGTCGTGTTACGACGATGAGACTCCCCGTTACCCTTGTTGAACCTACTCTTGGGAGTCAGTTTAGCATTTCAACTGTCACATTCGATAATGGTCGTCGTCCTGATATTGATAACAGGAGTTACCATTTTGCCTAATTGAGTAAGCAACATCAGGGATGGGAAGCCCACTATTCTTCCTTGTTTAAATGATCATTTTGCATCCTGTATAGCGCCCATAAGGTATTATCTGCAGCGTCACAACAACCACGGGCTCATTTTACAAAGGCTTATGGCTCGTAAGGACTGTCGGTGATTGGTCAGCCGCCTTTGATAATCTCCTGTTTGCTGTTGCGATTAAACAGCGCTTTTCAAGTGACAAAACTTTAAAGGAAGGGCTGGCATATTTAGCTAATTTCCTCTAATGCTCATTACGTGATAAAAATTTAAATGGAAAGAAACATAAAAATGCAGTGAACCGAAAAAAAAAACGATCCTGTGGTAGGCGGCAGACACCGCAGTAAAAAACCACACCAAGCAGGTGGGGAGTGGGCTTGGCTATAAGTGAGGATCGACTGCGACCATCAGGAGTTCTTCCAGGTGCACATAAATCTAAGTCCATGAGCGTTTGCGCATTCCGCTCCCATCGCGATGCGCCCGCCGTGGCTGAGAATCAACCCCATGACCTCGTGCGAGCAAGACACAATACTGTAACAAAGCACCAAGGCGTGGAAAGCTCTGCACAGGAGTGCAAGAAGGCACAGATACGTACGCACAAACACAGGTACGCACAAACAATCAAATAAATATAAACAACAATAGTGCTCCCTAAATATTTGAAGGTGGTTATAAAAATACAAGGATGTGCGCAGACGTTCAAAGTTTTGCGGAAAGTTATTCAGCAATAGTGCAAATAACGAAGTAGTATATACCGTGTGATCTTTGTCAAGATTTTCAGAATTTTTTAAAAATCGCCTGTTGCAGATAAGGCAATTTTAGTCCATCAGCTGCATTGCTCAGAATGGCGGACATGCAGGAGATATCAATGCATAGAATCAAATAATTTTTAAACATTGACACGTTAGCTTCTAAATAATTACTTTACGGCAGATATTGTAATTTGCGAATTCTAGCCGGCGCGTTCGCATGGCGTACCCACTTGGAATGAATTTCCAGAATGACCCGAGTTGTGAGATATGCGCTATCAAGCTCGCGGTAAGAATGCACCGTTGTTACACTTGCTGTTTAACAAAAAACACTCTTTTATACATAGAACCATAAAAGTATGTATTTCATACCACACTTGCGGAAATAGTATCTCGACACTGACGTCATCGTTGTGACTCATTTTATGTGGATACAACTTAGAAACTCACCGGCTATATTTCGTGACTTGCATTATGTGTCTTAATGTAATTCAGAAGTTAATTTGTATTCTTTAGTAAGTTGAATACGTGCTTCTCTTTCATGTGCTAGTAATGTCCGCCTGTTCCTAATAATCCAGCTCAGCGAAAAGATTTATACTACGTGCCACGGGCGATTTTAAATGTGTAAGCATTTTCATGCCTGCACCGCGATAAATTAGTGCATCACAGAAAATAATGAGTGGCTCATTCCCCCTTAAAGAATGGCTCATACCCTGTAACGAATAAAAAAAATGCGACGGTTCATACCCACGTAAAACAGAGGCAACAAGCGCTCAGCAAAGTGAAGCAAACAGTGCATACATTCATTGAAATTGCCCATACAACATGCGGAAAAGCATACGTTTTAGCAAGGAACAAGGTCAAACTAAGCATCAGAACAATCAATAAAGCACTCCACACCCCCCTGCGAATGCAGTGCTGGTATTCCACCAGCGTCGCTAAATTAAGCCTAATTCACCTTAACACCAAAGGTCGTAGGTCTGACTAGCACCAAATGTTGAGGGTTCCTGTGCCTTAATTAACTCTGTCTAAATGAACTGTACCTACTTAAGTGCACTTTGATTAACAACAACGAGGGTAGATCCTAGTGCTGTAACGCACTCTAATTTAAAGCTACCTTATCATGTTCGCTATTGAACACGATAAGCCAACGATCAATGAGGGTTGACAAGGGTTTAAAGTGGTCGGATGAAGTTCTATAACGTTGATAATGACAACGGGCTGTGTGGGGATGAGCAAGTGGCACAGTGCTTAGGCATACTTAGGCAACCACCAGGGGAGCTTCTGCACGATTTTTTTTCCGGATAATTTAAAAATTATGACCCCGCATATCGCTTACCTAAGCTTCCATGGCGCCTTCATTAAAGCAAATCAGATGCTTTTGCTGTTCACTCGAGATTTTCTTGACCTGCCAGAACCTGAAATCCAGTGTTTATATCGACATTTACATTCGGTGTGCTAGTCGTCAGACTGTCACTGAAGCCAGCAATCACTGCCCATGTGAAGAACTGGTGGTGCGATTGACCACGTGTTCACAAGAGATTTCCGGACGTTGAACGTTTTTCATTACGCCTCGTTTTTCTCGGCGCGCACGCTACTTTGTCGCCGCTGTGCCAATTCAGGAACACCACCAAGGACAGACTCGATAAGATGCAAGGCACTAGCTTGCTTGGCGCACTGCTTCTGTTCGATACACGGCGCCCGTCCAGGCACATGAAACGCTGATATATGAACGCGCATCGGCGATTACGAACGCTGACGTTTTTGATGCGACAGCATCCAATCGTCTAAATGGCCCATTGAGAGAGAGAGCCGGCGTCTGTCGTCTGTAGCAGCGAAAGGGCAGGTAAGTTCCTATTGTCTGCGACGTCAGGTCACTACCGCTCCTCGACGGAGCCGATTGGGTGAAAGGGTGCACCTGCTGCAACAATATCGCGCCAGGTGCTGCGTGAGGGGAGAGGGCATCGCCGCAACGCCACATCATCCTTGCCCTCACTCTCAGAAGCCCGTGTTATAAGCGCGTTCCTTGTCCGCGCAAGCTCTCGCCTGCGTTCTAAGTGCACCTCCGTAAGGACAGTTCAACAATTTTGAGGACACTTAAGCTTCGTCTTTAAGAGTGGAACGCCGATAGCATTCAAAGATCCCTGACTGCTCTTCACGCTTCCCGGCAACTGCAGCTTATGTAACCGTAAGGTCTACCGGGAAATGCTGGCGCGGAACGCTATGCGTGAACGCGAGCTTTTTGGGAGAAACGCGGCCTCTTGCGTGGGCCATCTGGAGGTGTTGTTGCAAACCGAGCGCCTCACTGTGTGGCCTCCAAGATTTGCGCATGCCGGTGCGCGCAAATCACGGTCGCCGTAGCCGGTGTGTGAGTGGTAGAAACGTTGGAAAGTGGGTTTGTTTGAGTTCCGGCGTAACCTAATTATGTTTTCTCGTATATTCAAATTACAGTCACACGCTGTCATGCCTGTAGGTTGCGTGTAAGTCGCACTTTACAATTTTGCTGAGGTATATTACTACGAGAAATTCAATGAGTTCAGTAACTTCCTTGCGCGAATAGGAAGGTCGGCCTGGTCGGGTTTACATGGTTCGGAATGATTTTTGAACAACGTTCGAAGCGGAGCACCGATGCAGGATTTTCAGCGTCACGGGAATCGTAACGCTGTCGCGTTAAAACACGCCATTCGTCTCAACGTACCCGCTGCCCGTGAGGAGTTCTCAACTCGAAAAACGTTCCTAGCTGAACGGTGTTTCATCGGACATTAATGCTTTCGCACTCACAATTCATAACATGTGCTTAGTTGTCCTTATGTTTTTTTTTTTTTTTGCTGTGCATAATGTGCGGAAACTGCTTCTTGAGTGGGCACAGCAATGCACAGTCGAAGAGACCAAGAGACACGTATGTTGCATCTAATAAATTCGACGTGCTTTTGTATCCTGCTGCAACGGATGCTGAACCGATATCGAAACGTTGGCTTCAATTGTACATGTGCCTCACCGAGTTAAATATGTACGAATACTGTATTTGCGTAATTATAGCACAATATTATCGCAATAAATGCGCGAACGACAAACAAAGCTTCACTGAACAGTAATTGCCACATACACTAAGCATCCGTCGAATATTTGTTTGTAGTGTATTCATTCATTTGCAACAGCGGACACGAAACGCAAGTTATTGAAATTTTCTAAGATGTTAAAACCGATAAAACTCTGCTCTCTTAACCCCGCTGTTGGCCATAGCGGCCAGCATAACTTTTTCGGAATCAATGGTTGACAACTTAGCAAAGTGAAATGTGCGCTCAGTTTTGGAAGCACGTGACCGGGCTACTTGGTGACTCATCATGCGAAGTCACAGCGCGGGAAAAAGAAAAAACAATTGAGAAACGTAAACAAAGACGAGCGCTTTCTTAAAAAATTAAATTATAGGGTTTTACGTGCCAAAACCACTTTCTGATTATGAGGCACGCCGTAGTGGAGGACTCCGGAAATTTCGACCACCTGGGGTTCTTTAACGTGCGCCTAAATCTAAGCGCTGTCTCGCTTACGTTTATCCACTGCTTTTGTCTCCTCTCTGCACTTTGCATCCGTTCAGTGCTGGCCTTGTCGCTTCACCTAACATGGGCAAACATTGATTGTACTTTCACTGTAGTTTTAACCTATGATTGGGCACTATTCTAGTATTCATCATTACGGGCGTCATCAGCCTTACACATATTCGGCAACAATCCATTATTTGCGAACAAATTACGCGTCCTGCCTGGGGCGGCTTGCACGATTAAGTAATAACCAAAATAATAGTGAATTTAGGAACACGCGATTAAATGTTGCAAAGACAACACATAGTCCGCACAAGAACGTGTTGTTAAATGCTTTATTATTTTCTTCACTAAATGTTCATGCAAGCCGCCCCTTTACACACACTCACGGCAAGCGAGATGCTGAAGAAACAGGATGTGTCATCGTTTCCTGGTCGTTATGCAAGCCATTGCCGGGAAACACTCGGCGCGCTCTGTAATCATCCGGCAGAAAGCTCTCCCCAGCACTCATAGATTGTGTTGGCACTTCCTTATCCAAGATAGCATGCGGAAAGGATGCTGCTCGTCGTTAGGTATATGTGCCCGCATATATGCGCACGTGTGAACCTAGGTTCATATTTACGTGTGTGTGTGTGTGTGTGTGTGTGTGTGTGTGTGTGTGTGTGTGTGTGTGTGTGTGCGTGTGCGTGTGCGTGTGTGTGTGTGTGTGTGTGTGTGTGTGTGTGTGTGTGTGTGTGTGTGTGTGTGTGTGTGTGTGTGTGTGTGTGTGTGTGTGTGTGTGTGTGTGTGTGTGTGTGTGTGTGTGTGTGTGTGTGTGTGTGTGTGTGTGTGTGTGTGTGTGTGTGTGTGTGTGTGTGTGTGTGTGTGTGTGTGTGTGTGTGTGTGTGTGTGTGTGTGTGTGTGTGTGTGTGTGTGTGTGTGTGTGTGTGTGTGTGTGTGTGTGTGTGTGTGTGTGTGTGTGTGTGTGTCTAACTATACCTAATACGCTAATACATTTAATATAAAACGCGAAATTATTTTTACCTGTCGGTAACTACGGGGAAATGTGAATGCTTTCTCTCGCGTTTATCGCTCAGGCGCAGACTCGGCAGCCGAAACAACATGCGCTCGTTAAGGCGGAACATTCGCTATCAAGTCGGCTTCGTGTTCGCTCCATGTACGCGACTAAAAGCTCCACGTGTTCGGTCAGTGCACCCTGGCATGCTGCAGTGTCGACTGAGAGCGCCGAGAAGTCAGGGACCGCTACGGATGCCGGAATAAAAAAAAAACGCAAGTAGATGCACAGGCCGCCATCCAGCTTCGAAAACGTGCGAAGCCCGAATAAATAGTAGGGACAAAAAAAAAAAAGAAGAAGAAGAAGCAAAGAGAAAAGAACAAAAAAATATGAGAGAACAAGGAGTAATTCGTGCGCTTTCGACGAGAGGGAGAAGATTATCTGCTCGTGTGGACTCGCCGAGGCCGTCGTGGCATGCGACTGAGAGGAACTCGTGCGGCCAAACTCCACGGTCAATGGCAGAAGCCGAGGAAAAGGTGAGAGCGCCGCCGGGTGTCTAAAAATAGCAACCGCGTTTCTCGCCATCTTGTCCGCTCAAAAGGCGGTTTGCACACGCCGGGTAGGCAAAGCTACGCGCGCGCTTTCTCTGCTCGTCGCACAGTGCTGGTTAGTGCAAATTATCATCATCATCATCACATTATCATCATCATTAATAGCGGGAGCAGCAGCAGCAGCAGCAGCCCATTTTATTTCCAGTGCAGGACGAAGGGCCCTCCCTGCGACCTGCAATTATCCATGCTTTGCAGCGGCCGATATCTTACAACTGCAATTTTTTTTCTAGCGTTATAACACCACCGTATTCCGTAACCTACGTTATCCTTGTCTTGGCACCCATATTGGAGCCCTGATTACTGCTTATCGACTCTACGCCTGCCATGACCGCCGAACTCCACTTCTTCTCTTAATCTAAGCTTAAATGCTGAAATGCTACGGAACTAAGCGCGATCTGTTCAATTGCCTTTAATGTCATCCAATGCAACGCACATTTGCACGCAGTGTTTACATTTCTGCGCCAGATCACTTACAAGGTTTTGTCCAAATATAGGCGGCAGTTCTTGCGCGTGCTCAGTGTGGGACGTCGACGCAGCGCTGTCGTGAGGACTAAGGCGATGTTTGATGTTTGTCAAGCGCAGAATCGAAAGGAAAGGTGTATGTATACAGATAAATATGACGGCAAAGACGTTGCGAACGCTGGCTACTATTCGATCGCTTCATTCGTGCGTCTGTGGTACAAAAGAAACTGGCCACACGCGGGCACGCTCTAGGTCGCGGTACACTACGTGATGAACGCGCCCGATGTCCATAAAAAGTTCATTTGTGGAAAAAGCCTGAAGACGATACACTATAGATTTACCAATGACATTGCGTAGAAATAAATCTGTACGTTTACATTAGTTTCCTTCATAGCCTTATAATTCAGGGTACTGCATTTTTAATGCAGTACCCTGCATTTTTATTATTATGAACTTACGAAAAGATATTCTCCTTACTGTTGATTTTCTTTTTTGCACTAGTATTTCGCAACAAGATGGAATTTCCCTGGCTCATTTTATTCGGCTGTGAGCTCCGAATTGTCGCTTGCCTGCGCTGCTCAAAAGGAAAAAAAATCAGTTTCCTCCTTTATCATAGGAGAATCGAATACATTAGATTGGGTCGAAATGCATAAACGATTGTGTACTTAACACTTAACTGCGGGTTAAATAGCGCCACATTGTGGAAATTCTCAGTAAGCTTAAAATGTGGTGACTATCACTCGTAACCAACTGCTCACTTTTGAAAGGTTGAAGCCTAGAATATTCTCTTTCTTTATTTGGAGGCGCCAATAGTACGGTCAATGCACGAAGGTGTCCTCACGACAAAAATATGTCGGACTAATCTTGACAAGGGAAAATTAGGATTGTTTTATTGAATGATACGCGGGGCAAGAAAAAAAAGAAAGGCAGTCGGGTTGCGAAATTCTTGGGAAAACAAAGCAACAGTGAGTGCTAGGTGTGGTAGAACGATAACAGGTGCGGGGCATGAAATATTGGCAAGCGAGATAATGAAACAAGATAAGCAGCTTAGAGAGCGCCCGGTTTTTCCCGTGAACGCTGTCGCCACACGAAGCGCGAATCTATCAGGCTGTGTAAACATAGCGGTATCGCGAAAGGAGAAATGGGCGCTTACTAACGATGCTCTGCGGACGGCAGGTAAGCAAGGGGCACATGCTAGTTGCACGTGCCCAGGAGCTTTGCACGCGCAAACAGGAGAATTGTACGTGCATTACACCCTCTCGCACGCCAGAACGAACGCACAAGTTGATGCATTGATGTCTCACAAGCAGTGGTTGCCTGATGTTGATGTGGCTTTACCTTTAAGAATAGGGGGACGCTAGCGTTGCTCCCTAGCCGTGATAACAATCATTAAAATAATGAAATAGCAGTGCCAAAAAACAAACGAAACAAACAAAACAGAAAGAAATAGCAAACGTGTAAATTGTCTCACTCGATAGCGCAGTCTGCAGTTCATGTACGTCCACTCGTTAGCATCAACCACTCATGCAGCCTTCAGCCTACCGTCGGTTTCCTCACGGGCAGTTGCTCCCACGTCAATGGGATATCCCAGCGCCAGGGGTAAGGCGGTGCCCTCTGTGTGGCTATGCGTGAGGCTTCCGAAGCCCGGGACTAGGTGATCCACGTTCTCTATCTCTTCTCCCACCGCCCAGCACTTCGCAGCCACCACTTCCGGTTCTCAGTCCTAGCGCCGTCAATACGCAAGAGTGCGAAATGCCCCTTCGCGAGCCTCAGAGAGAAGGCAACTCCCATTGATGTTGTCATGTGGGGTTTCATGTGCAATTGTTGTGTTGTGGGTCCTGTAAAATTGTAGCGTTCGTTTAAAGAGCATGGCGTACTACCGTAACGCGGTCTCCTCTTCCCCTAACACGAGCCCTCGCTCCTTTCGCCCATTTGCGCTCCCTGTCTTCCTGGACAGGACGAACGAAGAAGCCAAACTTTTGCTAAAGAGTGCAGAGGGATCCACTCCACTGTCTTTTTGCACCCTTAAGATACAGATATCTAAACAGCCGTTGGGCCCACTTCTCGTCGTCCGTCAGTCTTAGACGACCATCCGATGAAATCTTGCTGGTTGCTTCTGTAGCCTCTAAAGAAGACCAGCCGATGTCGCCCTGAATCGCCTCGACAGCAACGCGCCCATGGTAACCCATAGCTGTCTTCCAAACTTCGCGCTGATTGCGTTCCGTGCATCCTAGTTTCTTGGCCGACAGACATACAACATGATAAGCAAAGGTGAGACCAGGCACATGTACCGCCTTCGAGGGTTCTGGAAACATCACAGGGCGACGGCAAACCCTCATGCATCGTCTGCGCAGCAAACTGAATGCTCTCTGAGCACCCCGTTTCACCTGGTCCTCGTGTTCCTAAACAACATTTTCTGATGCACTAAACGCTACACCAAGGTAACCGTATACCGTTGACCATGACAGGCTAGCGCCATGGGGACGAGTCAGGGGTGTGTCATCTTGAGAGCAGGAGAACTGCAGCACCGCAGATTTCTTGGCATTGAACTCAAGGCGCAGCCGACAGAGGTGGACCGCAGCCAAAGTCAGCGACCGCTGCACGTGCTCTACACTCTCGGCGAGAAGCACGATGTCGTACGCAAACAGCAGGCCCGGCAATGTGGAAGAGTTGCGCAAGTTGCGCTGTCTGTCGGTAGACGTGTACCGCATCCGAGTTTTTGAAAACTGAGCCGTAATCGCGCCTTATTTTCTATAAACGAACGAAATTCCTCGCGGCATTTTTTGAGATCATCGCTTTCTATGAGTACTCTTGTGGCACGAAATGGACGCCCTCTTTATGACTAAGGTGATGACGCAGTCTGTTTCTCACGTGAGACGCACGTAGACAGATTTACGTACATATAGGGCGCGCAACGCAGGCGCACACACTTATTGTGCGCACGTGAGACGCGAGAATGTTCGCTACATTGTGGCCACGTCCACTTCTATCTCGCAAGATCATTATGTATGGAAAGCTCCTACGCACGTGAAACTAACTCTCTCTAGCCTATTGCTCGAGCATTGGAACAGAGTCCAGGATTAGGCATTCCTATTGACGCCCCCGATGCCTGGCCAGCTCGCATGAATGTATGTCTAAGCAGTCTACTTATGCTGTTGTATGTAGGCTAGCAATGCGACAATTGATGCAGTTTCACGTATTATACTTTTCGCTACACGTGATCTCTACTATAGGAAGGCCGTACGTGAAGGGATGTGCTTAAAGTGTCTGCCAGCAAAACAAATTTCAGAAACGATGATAAAGGGAACCTCCTCGTGTATTTCAGGTTAACCAGTTACATACGCTCTCTACGGCGTTTGTTTATTTTACACCCTCTGGCGTTGCTTTGACACACGAAAACCCATTCGTTGATGTTCCTGTTCTGCTACTTCCCGGAACCGGACGCGTTCCCCTGCACGTCCGCACGAAGACGTGGATGTGTTAAACATACGCAGTGTGCAGCCTCACGGGGCACCTCTTTGAAGCACAGCGATCCTCTGGATTTTTATTCCCACGGAGGAGGATTTCTGCACGATTATTCTGGCTGCTGACGTCCGCAAATAACGCTGCAAAAGATATTATACAATGGCACTTGGCGTAGCTCTCTATTAGGCAAGATAAGTGCTCATATCGCCTTCCATTGTGAAAGTAGGCAGGTAGCTGCTCCTGGCATTTGCCCTTTACGGCGAGGATGGGCACGGACCGAGCCACGTATCGACCGGCGAGACCCGTAGAGGGACCGGCAGGCGTGCGCACTTCCCGAGCAGAGCGCAGCGTCTCATGCGAGAGATCACGTACGGGGCCGTCTTGCTCGACCGGGCAAGACCGTGGGCCGGTTTGGTCGGACGCTATGCGCCAGCGATGGCGTGACTTTGTTTCTGCACCTCGCTTGGAGAAATGTTTCGATCCGTGGGTGACATCAGTGCGGGGCGGCTAAGGTATTCGAACTAGCTAGTAAAATACCCGAAGAAAACAGCGATCACGCCAGAGGAAGTACACGGGAGATTGTTTGTCAATTTAAAAGGTAGAAGAAACGGAGTGGGAAATGAAAATGAATGTTTAGGAAAAATACAGCTTACAGCGGGTGGGAGCGGCAAGTCGTCTTTTCGTATAATTTTAGTTTTTCTTTCTTCTATATTTGAATTACATATGGTTTTCCCACTTCGTCGGCTGATGAAATGACAGCTCTGCGTCCTCTCTGGCTAAAGTGCGACATAGGATAGCGCGACCAACGCGGCTGCGGTGCGGTGCGTTAGAACACCACTTGCCCGTTATAAAAGGCACGGCCACCAGGTTATTTCCGTTAACCCTGGCGTCTGCGGTAACCACGCGTGGCGTGAAGAATAATACGCTATTAGACGTATTAAAGATTGCTTATTACGAGAGCAGCCCGGGGTTTTTCAACACACGTAGGCTTCTTGAAGCGTGTTCCTCCAAAGCTGATCTTCTTTGTTTCGTTCGAAAGGCGTCGGAATGCGATTTTAATAATCTGGAATCGAACACGCAGTATTTTTTTTTTAGTACAGGAACTTCATAACCTTAATAATAATAATAATATTTGGGGTTTTACGTGCCAAAACCACTTTCTGATTATGAGGCACGCCGTAGTGGAGGACTCCGGAAATTTTGACCACCTGGGGTTCTTTAACGTGCACCTAAATCTAAGCACACGGGTGTTTTCGCATTTCGCCTCCATCGAAATGCGGCCGCCGTGGCCGGGATTCGATCCCGCGACCTCGTGCTCAGCAGCCCAACACCATAGCCACTGAGCAACCACGGCGGGTCTTCATAACCTTAGAGCTACTGAATTAAATTCTGGGGAATTACGTGCCAAAAACCACGATTTGACTATGAGGCAGGCCGTAGCCATTATATGAATTCACTTTGGCCATAATCGCTCTCAGGTTACCCGCCGCAGTGGCACCAGTGGCGGTGGTGCTGCGCTGTTAAGCACGCGGTGGCTGCATTTCGATGGAGGCGAAATGCAAACGCGCCCGTGCCCCGTGTGTTGGGGGCACGGTAAAGATTCCCTGTTGGTCATGATTAATTTTGACCAACAGGGAATCTTTACCGTGCCCCCAACACACGGGGCACGGGCGCGTTTGCATTTCGCCTCCATCGAAATGCAGCCACCGCGTGCTTAACAGCGCAGCACCACCGCCACTGGTGCCACTGCGGCGGGTAACCTGAGAGCGATTATGGCCAAAGTGAATTCATATAATGGCTTACGGTAAAGATGCTCACGGCTGCATATCACTCATCGCACTTTGTGCTACCTGTAATGTTTGCTTCAGCGCGCTGAAATTATTTATCAAGTGTAAGCATCGCAGAGGTAAGCGGTGACACTGACACTGCCTTTAATAAGTTTTAAGGTGAAGAGGAACATTTTTCCAGCCACGAGGTATATTCCAACTGTGTTCGGTTCGAGGCCTGTCCAGTTCTTTGCTGGCCTTTGGGTAGGAGGCTCATCGCACAGAAAACAGGTTACATAACGAGGAAGCAAATCTATTATCAGAAAATAAGGCAGCCAGTCCGGCCAAAAAGACGATCTTCATCATGCACAGTATAAGGTCAGAACCGTCTTTAAAAGACCCACCTCCGCTCGCCATCCTAGAAAAGCCTACAGCGGAGTCGAAGTAAACGGAACAAGGTATGGCGAACCGGTTGCGATGCGTTGCCTCATATACCTAGCGGAAACCGCCGACTAAGCACGACCTCGTGAGCCCGCACGCATGCACGCGCGCACACACATGCACGCACGCGCGCACACTGTAGCCTGCCCACACCTAGAGCCTACTGATATCCCGTAGCATGTTTTCTCCCTCAGCTGAAGAAACGGACGGTGCTACATAGATATCGGTTACATAATATGCGCCTATCTCTACAGCTGCAAAGCAAGCTTTACATTGGCTTATCAACTGCGGAGCAACTCAAGTATCTTTATCTAGGACAAGAGGTAATTCCCAGCGATAAGCTAAGCGGAAAGAAGTTTGCGCTCTCATAGACTACAACGACACACGCACACTGCGACCTATACTAGAATAAAAAAAAAATATTAAGGACGAGACTCTAAGACGAGACGATAACCAATTCGCAAGTGACAAATAAACGACGTTCCTAGCGGCGGCGGTCAACTAGGACGCGCTCGACAGGCGACACCGGGAAGTGTGGTTCGTTGGGCGAGAAGACAATTGACCGCTTGACACGACGCACTTGACGTTGCCTTGCTCACCGCACGAGCTCTCTTTGATAGATGGCGCTGCGCTCAGCACACGACCGGGCACGTGGCCATCGATCGCGAAGCCCGTGCTTTGCTCGCTATGCGACTACTGCGTCAAAGCGCAGTTGCTTCACATGCAGACATATGGACACCCTAGAAATAGAAAACCACTGCAGCTGAAGCCCTCCCCGGGAAAAAGAAATCCCTAAAGGTCTGTAAGAAAAAACACTAAAGCATCGTTTGAATACTGCAGATGTTTTTTGGGTACATAAACACATCAGGCTTTGTTCTGTTGGACGCTGTGAACAGGCAGTCTGCTCGGTAGTGAAAGCAAGAACTATATGCACGACAAACAATGAAATGGACGCAAGGTATTTCACGAATTGTTTCCAGAGCGGAAGCCGAAATTTTTTTCGTCATTATGGACAAGTGCTCTGAAAGGCTGGCGTTGCTGCTGGTAGGTTCGAATAAACGAGCGCATTCAAGATTTGGGTCCAAAAATTCGGACGGTGACTGTTTTTGCAATATTTTTTAAAGAGTTCTGCGCTGAACTGGCTGCGAATGTAGAACCGCAAAGTTATTCGTATTACAACGGAAAATGTAAACATGCTCTGAAAATTGGCCGCTCGACGACTAACTTCTCAATGGTGGCATGTGTCCCAATTGCAAAGCAGTTATGAGGAAGCCGGCAAAAAGATTAATTTTTATGAACAAAATATCGTGGCTGGAATGATGGTATACAACCAGCTTTCTTTGCTGTATTCTGTAAAACCATTTAACGTTAACGATGATGCAGTGACAGGTCGAGTGACCATAATGACGATTATGATAATCATCGCAGGGACCGTCATTGTGTCATGATCATGACACAATGACGGGCCGAGTGATCATGAACTTGCAAAGCGCAGGACTACCAGCTAGCTATCCAAAGACAGCTGACGGTCACAGCTTCTGTACTGTCTTTCATCAATCAGGCAAGCGCAATTTGTCAACTTCTCAGCGCTAACTATGGTTTAACAAGCCGATAACCCAATCAGACGTGTTTGGATGATCGGCTGTGGTTCATCTGTGAAGCACAGCCCCAGCAATGTGCTTCATCTCCAAGGCTATGCGTGGTTACGAGAAATCACGAGACACATTTATTTCATAAAACGCGTTTTTGGTCACCTTAGATGCTTATTCGTAAGGCCAACATTTGTACGATTACGTGGTGTGTTCCTTACAACCTGAAGGACATGCTTGCTTACACATCTTGTAAACGAAGCATAGCAGATTCATGGCAGTACCCACGACACTGCAACAGTTGCCGCAAACCTCGACGATGCGTCTGTATCATACGCGGCTGTGAGCCTTACCATACGTGCCGCCACTGTACAAACACGATAACGGCTCAGAAGAAGAGTAAGACGGCAAAGGGTGACAAAGAAAGTGGGGGAAGAAACGAAGAGCTACCGATAAGGCAGCGCGGTAGTTCTACGAGCAAGACTCTTCACCGAGTAGACACTCGTTTGATATCTGCAAGGTGTTGCCTTATAAACATAGCTCTTGCAAATGTTAGCTCTGTCGTTAGCTGATAGGTTCATCTTCAGAACAAAGAAGTCTAACTTGTCAGGGTTCCGGTTGCCTTACTGCTGACAGTGACGCCTGTAGTGGGCCCGCTACGAGATAACTTGAAACGACCGTTGTGAATGATTGTGGAGCAGTCTCGGATATACCGGATGACAGGTTGAAAAGTGAAGCCACGTGCTCACTCCTTCCTTAGAAATTGTCGAAACGAAGCGCGATGGGCACATCGACAGCAGCAGTCATTTATATAGGGCAGATGATATTACAAAAGCCCGATGAACAAAGCCGTGCGTTATAGAGCAGTGCGCAGAAATGTTATATATATATATATATACGGGCAATGTGACCATGTGTAGAGATCAGTGTCACTGTGCAAATGCTGACATAGCTGGAACAACTAAAGGACGTTTACCAGAGCTTCTTTGGAATTCTTATTCATTTTGGCTTGACGCGTACACTCCTCGGTTAAGCAGCTCGCCATGTTACTCTCTTCACGCGCTGTTCGAAAAGAGATCGCGAAACTTTCACGACAGCAATCGTTCTTGCGCTCGTTTTTGCGCACGTTCCACTCTGCGTGCTTGCAAGGCTGCACGAATGACAGCGAAGGGACCTTCGACAGCGCGCGAGGTCGAGACAGCTGTCGTTATTTATTTATATGGCTCTACAGTAGGCCGTGTCCTTCTCGTCAAATCAGCCATAGCAGATTTCTGTGTATCCAGTCGCGCACAGCTGCAGACAGGGCTTGCTTTTAAATGCATTCGTATGCCTTTTCGCGCACACAATCTTCAGGTGCATGATTTACAGAGGGCTGGGTTCAAGCTACGTATCTGTACGTACGTGGTAACGCTTCTACCTAAGTGGAGGTCGGGTAACACTGGTTTGTATTACTAGAACCTGAAACAGTGAGCACTTCTTTCCCAATGTCACTACTGAACTGGTCGACATAATTGCGACGCTCACAATCCCAATCTTGTTCATTCATCCCACTAACTATAGTGTCGTTGCAAATAGTCAGTTAGTTCATTCAGAAATAACACATCACGTAATATCATGCTGAAAATCAAAAGCACTAAAACCATTTTATTTTGCGTCAAACCGCAACGTCAAGATCACTGCTAAATAACAGAATGGCTCACGCCAAGAATATTTCGGCGTCTCAAAAAGAGAGAAAGAGAAGGATGCAAGGACATACGCAGGGAAGTCAGTAAATATGAGCCACACATTGCAGCGGGGCATGAGGCAGTGGTATAATTTTGGTCATCTAAGGCTCTTTAACGCGTACGTGAATCTGAGACCAGGGGCATCTTTACATTCCTCCCAAATTAGCTGGGTGTTCAACCACCGAATTCGCCCCAATCGTAAATTGGAACGCAAAAACTAGTCAGCCTCTAGAACGAACATTACAAAAGGCCTGGCGATCATCAATCGACAACATTAACGATTGAAATTTTCGAGCTAGAATTGTCCAGGAGGGCAGCTCACAGAAAAAAAATGTTTAAAAAAAAAGCTGCGCAAGGATTTTCCCTCTGCGCAACCTCACAATTATTCATCCAGATAGGAATTTTACTGACGGTCAAAAATAGCTGCACATTCGTGTGTAGGTTTAGTTCATATTGAAAAACGCAGGAACTCTTGGCAAAATTTAGGAACCACAGTGATATGCATCGCCCAGAAATAAAACTTGTAGGCGAACGAAAAAACGCCAACAAGATTAACATTCCCCTGTAGTAGTATGTAGTTCAAAATAAATTTTAAAAATAAGTAAGGAGTGGGACTGTCGTGAAGAAGAAGAAGTTGGTGGAACGGAGGAAGTGCGAACTTGATGAACATTCTTTGGTCGCCCAGCTTCAATTCAGCAGTGCGAACGCTTGGAACACAAGAACGATGCATACACGTGTCAGCGCTGAAGCAACTCTGAAGACATATTTTGTCTAAGAGTCAGCTGAAATGAATGAAGTGCTGCCCAAGAGGGAGACGCCAGAAGCTAGGCTTCGGGCAACGTTATGCATGGAAGGGAAAGTCGCACGTCAGCTGATGTTTCCACAACTTACGATGCGGTACTACTTCAGCCGCAGAGAAGTGCATTTGTGGCATAGAAACCACATTCCATAAACATGGACTTTCTACTCGGCTTAGTCGGAAAAAAAAAAAAACTGTGATGCGGCAGAGCAAAGAATGTGGATTTTTCTGCTCTTTTCGATAAGAGCCCACTGCACACGCGTTCTCTGAATTTTTCAGGGAACACGCTTAATGTCTGTCCTCGGCAATTGCAGCTTCATACAACTCGTTCAAAATAACGAGAAGGCTCGTAACTATGTTTTCACTATCAGGAAATAACGTACAATAGATGCCTTTCAGCACTGTACGAGGCTGCCACTCAGAATCTTTTTTCTCCACAATAAATATTCCAGTTTTAAATGTCAATACTAAGCAAAAACGTTCTAATTGTAGTTATTAACGAGTTTTAGATGTAGCGGCCCCAAGTGGCCTTCCTTATAGGGAAAGCCCCACGTCGAGTTTGCGTTGTTCCGTACTTCCTTTGCGTGCTGTTTTCTACAACCGAACAGTTGTGACCGCTAATTTTCGATCCCCTATTTTCTGAAGCATCTGATTATGGTCCTTGTGGAGACGACATCTTTGAACGCGCACGCGGCTACGAGATATGAGTTGTATAAAAAGTGACAAGTTGATGAAGCTGGAGCTGAAAACACATTCCGTCTTTTTTTTTACTTGTTTTACTTTTTTTTACTTTTTTTGCAGTGGTTCATATTTTCTCGCACCACACTAAGACGTTCCGAGCGCAGAGATGTTCCTTCTTTGGGGTCCGCATTCCTCGGGAAAAAAAAAACGGTCTCTAGCCGCGTGAGCTGACATAGAAGCCATCGACCTCCTTTTACAAAGCGTTTCTTTCCTGCAGGCCCCGTTTCCACAAAGGACGCGTCCTTTGTTTTAGCTTGAGCAAGTACGCGCAGCTCTCGTGTCGCTCAGCGGCATCGTATGCACCACTGCGTGAGGCTGAACCATTGCTCAACCAGTGGCCAGTGGCAATGACGTTCCGCTGGTGTGAGAGATGTCGTGGATTCAATCTGAGGCTGCGGATCATTGGCTAAGAAACATCTGTATGAATACGGGCCCGTAATTATTACCCAAAGACTTCAGTCGTCTTTGCCTTGACTGAACTGGACGTAACGAGGGAACCGGGAAAATTCGCGGGAACCTCGGGAGCAATAACAATGAGAACAGCGATGTGCAATTAACAGATCATCGACCGCTGAACATTTATGCCGAACACAAAGACATTTCGCAAGACTATACGCTCGTTGGGAAATCCACGTGGTACATATCCCTGCTTATAATTAACCCTTCACGAGCGATCGTTCTTGGTTGTAGAGTCTATAGACTCGTCGTGGTGGTTTAGCGGTATGGAGGTGTGCGGGTAAGCCCGAGGTCGCAGGTTCAAATCCCCACCCCGGAGGCCGCATTTCAATGGGGGCGAAATGCCAAAAACGCCCGCGTGCCGTGCATTGGGTACACGTTAAAGATCACCAGGTTGTGACGACACACGTACGAATGGATCACACGAATATAGATGAAAATTAAAATACGCATATACAAATATTCACAGAGGACTTATGAAGTTACTGTTCGCGAGAAAATCCCTTAATATCCACTAAAACTTATGAGAAATCTTGGAGAGTCATTTTCTTTTTGTTTGGGTCCGCGTTCTAAGCGATGTCTCTGATTGGCTGGCTGTCATCGCTTATATTGTGTCCAACATCACTACTGGCCGACACATGCTCTTACGAAGAGGAAGGAGTTTTTGGGAATACCGGGCCATAGTGCAGTTGCTGCACGACACTTGACTGCACTCAGCATTGTGATTAGATAAGGCTGCTGTGCTGACAAGCATTCACTTCATCCCTATTCTTCTCATCATCCTTCATCCCCTCTTCATTCCCTTACCCCAACACAGTGTGCAAGGTCTGCATTTCGACATCTCTGCATTTCAACAAAAGAATTTCCTCCTTGACGTCATGTGATTACCGGCCCAGAGGCTGAATTCGTAAACTTTTTCTTTCGTAGGCACCCTCTGCCATTGACCAGCCTTTTTCTCTAGCAATAAGTGCAACACCAGGATTGGCTGGAATATTTTCGTGAGAGCTTTTACGCTAGAGACCTTTGTAAAAACAGATGCTAGTCAATAGTGTTGTCGCAGATGTTGACAAAGGCCGCCAGCGAACAGTAAACAGCACTGACAAGGAAAATCCTGTGTTAATTCGGCTCCAGAGCCCGTATTCACAAAAGAGCTGTTAGTCTAGAATGGTTAGTGGAGGCGGCCAGGCAATGGTGACAAAGAATTACGACAGAAACGTTTTCTGAAATTGGCTCGGGCCGGAGTGCATGGGTCACATTTTCGCTTACGAAGAATCATAGCGTGAAAGCTTTTTGTCAATACAGGCACCGATGATATATGAATGTAGGCTCTTATTTGTTGCTGGAGGGCAAGCTTGCTCTAAATGATTGAAGATGCCATCGAACCAGTTTCGGTCCAGTTCCCGGAGCCGGGGCAAATTTTTCATAAACCGCGAAGCTTTTAGAAGGACTCTGCTGTGGACTACTTCGTTCATGCAGAACACGTGATAAGAGTGGAGAGACAGGAATATGCTCTGTCCTGTCTCTCCGCTTGTCTTGTATTTATGCTGCCTATTTGTCGGACTTTCTGTGGTTTGTCGATCTGCACAACTACTTTTTTTAATATAAATTGTCTTATCTCTCTTAGCAGCGAAGCGAGGGGCCCACTTTAGCGTAATGGGTCATTTTCCAGCAAGAAGCATGCACATGAAATATTCAATCCTACGGAACTCCGTCGGAGGCTCTAGCACGTATAGGCGAAAATGTTCATGCATTCCATCTGCAGCGCATGTAACCGGAGGCAGCGTATGTAACCGGAGCACAAGTGCGCGCAAATGGAGCCCCAGCTGCGGTTTGAAAGTAGCACGCGCCCAGAGCAGGGATCATTAACCTCACGTACGCGCCTAATTTTACCACGTACGTGCAAAACGAAAATAAGAAGAAGAAACTAAGCTAATAAGTAGAGATGTGAGCGTATAACACCGAATGACTAGGAAGTTGCCGCTCACATTAGTCCACAGATGACTTCTGCTCGAGTGTTTGTTCGTGTCTGTGCCATTAAGTACATCGAACTTTTCAACCAAATAAATGACCTGTGTAGTCTCTGCGCAGCCATTTCTTTCCAAAACGCCTACATCAGTAAAAAAGGAAAGAAGTGCCCCGCTGCGAAGACTTAGTGTCGGTCGTTGACGCGGCGACCACGACTTTGCCGCACCGGTCCAAACCGGTCACGGTACTTATTAATGCAAGACTGCACATGCGATAAGCCGGCTCGAAGGGGGCGATACAACTGGGCGGCTTATGCAATACGACGACTCAGGAAAAGAAAGCAAAGTCGATTCTTAACTATTACGTGTCACATAACCTGACTGCCATATCAGCTTCGCTAAGGTACTAAAGCCAACAGGGCCTTGGCGAACCATCCGCTTTAGAAGGGATACGCAATTCAGGTAGGCACCATGAGGTGCGGCGACAGTCGAGCGGTGCGCGGACTGCGGGCGTTGACACTTGTTGCGCATGCGGTGTGCTCATGAGCGTGGGACTACTTTCATTGAACTCAAGTCCAAGTCAGCGTCACTTTCCTGCATCATCCAGCACAAGAAGTACAACGCAACTGATGGGTGCCAAGGAAAAGTCGCAGAAGTCTTTGACAGATGCCTACACCTTGTAGGAAGCACCGAGGTGGCTGGAGGGCTTAAGCGATAGCTTGCGTTGACAACCTACTCACTAGAAAAAATGCTGTAGAAAATATTTTGAACACAGATTTACAGTGCAAAAAAATAACGAAAAAAACACACACAATGTAACGAAACATAACAGCGTGAGTAAATTTGCTTTCACAATTCCAACATGTGCATAATACTAGCCAACATGTACGTTATTATTTACTGACCATTCCTGTCATTAAAAATGACATTTTCCATCTAGCTATTGTGACGCATGTTATGTACATTGTTCCTCTTTAAATTTACTGCTGGCTGATAAATTA
Source organism: Dermacentor albipictus (assembly GCF_038994185.2). Taxonomy (NCBI): domain Eukaryota; kingdom Metazoa; phylum Arthropoda; class Arachnida; order Ixodida; family Ixodidae; genus Dermacentor; species Dermacentor albipictus. Next base: position 88,438,655 of record NC_091822.1, read on the forward strand.
GTCACTATATCTCTGTCTACATTGTGGCGATTGATAACGATTAGTTTCTGTAAATTAGAAAAAAAGGTGGCAATCTAATATCATTAAAGTTAGGCTTAGTCTACATGGCAAGGTTCGTAAACAAGGCAGCATCAATGTAGGCACCAGCTGCGAGTACACAAGGCTGCTTCAAGCCAGCCAGCTTTGCAATAGAGTGTGTTCCACATTGCCCACCTCATTGTAGCTTGCACTGAACGGAGAAGGTGCTCACACCGTCTTGAAAACCCAAGCAGGCGTGTACGCTAATCTATCTTCAAGGCCTTCTACAACAGAGTGAAAAATAAAGCATAGCACGACGCGGAGCCTTTCTGCGCGCATATAAGCAGCACTTATTGTTGACAAAAGGCTGCACGATCCTCCGAAAAAAAAAAAATTGCGCTAACCGCTTGCGTTCGCTCCTGACAGTGGACGTTCGAACGCATTGCGGCGCAACTAATATCCCTGCAAGAAATGAGGAAAACGACGTTGTCGCTGGCCTTATTGCTACCGTCCTCAATGGTATAGGTTCAACCAGCTGATCGCGTCTCCAACACAATCATCACAAAGAAAAAGAAAGCAGCACGGCCGTGTTCTCCGGCTGCGGAGTCTTTGTTGAGCATTGTCAAGATGTATCGCCTCTGACCTGCCTCTTCGTCACACGCCAAGGCAATTTTCTCTTGTGCTTTCATTCTTAGCAAAGTGAGCACTGCAATTTCTGGCTCTCACTTTCGCATTGTTGCGTTACCTGTATTTCAGCAGTCTAGCGAAACGATCGCACACTTTCTTTGCGAACGCCTTCCCTAGGACCAGCGAAGTGAACTTACACCAGCTACAGGACAACCCACTCACAGGAACAAACATTTTTGGGCATTGCCCTCCAAGGAAATCCGCGCGAGTGTCCATGAAGGCGTTGCTGCTTCAAATTCTTACCGAGCTGACACTCTGTTTATCTGACACTGACACTGTGTGTGGGTGTCGACGTGGCGCTTTGATAGACTGTATGGGAACGCCCACGCTGTCGTGTTTTGTTCATTCGTCCCTTCGCTCTTCTTCACTCGTCTCATACCCGTGTTGCCCTTCCTGCTCTCTCTGCTAAGCGTAGCTCGATGTCTTCTGTTTGCAAGACCCAAGACTGATTACGCGGAGAACCCGTACTGCTTGTAACTAAAGCTATGAAGGTCAAATGTTTCATCCACAAGGAATGAAAAATAAAAACAAACAAAATGACTTGCTGTACAGCCGCTGTACCTACTTATAGGGTCCGACATAGTGTGGGAAAGTGCGCGGTGTTTTCTTTTTTTTTTTAGTAATCTACTACACCTGCATATTGCTCTTGCCCCTGGTAGGATCGATAATTTAAATGTATCTTATATTCTTATGTTTTTTTCCACCTAGGAGCGCCAAAGCTAATTTAACAGTTTGTGATGAAGATATTTTGTGATTTTGGAGAAAGTATTGTCGCCGAATTAGCACAGCGGCTTCGAGCAACGAATTTTTTTTAATCTATAGCCTTTCGAGTAGATGCAATTTACAAAGCTATCACACGCGTTCTTAATGCTGAAGCGTAAAACTGTGAACGCAATGATTGGATGTTTACTTTTTTTTTCGAGTTCACGTAATTTTTTTCACTGCTATTACCCAACAATATAAATCAAGAATACGCTGCGGTCACTCGAATCTACCTTCTCTCATCGAATAAAAGAAATTTCGTTGAAACTATTTCGTCGGGTCCTATATCGCAGTATCTGCGTTTAACGTGCCCCTCGACAAGGCAGGTCGACTTAATGAGACGCTAGATACATAAATTATTATAGCTGCATTAGCGAATTACCTTTCTACAACATAAAAAAAAAACAACTGTTAATATGAGAGATGGATTGATAAACCAGAAAAAAGGCTAAGATAGAAAAAGGCCGTCAACGCCGCCTTGAACTTCCCGCCCACTGCCGCCGTGACGTCACAGATTTTGACGGCGTCTTCTGTGACGGCGTTCATTACATATCACGTATAGGTGTGCAGGAATATTGAAAGTTGCCTAGCACGAATCGAATATTACGCACTGACTATTTGTATTCGTATTCGAAAATTGACTATTCGGTCTTTTCGAATATCGAAACTAGCAAAATATTTCTCAGCAAGCGACTGTTCGAGCCGGGTCACCGTTCTTGGCCTGCTAAACAACGTATCGTAAATTATTAGAAGCGAAACCAGGACACAATTTTTTGAAGATATGCACAGAAACGAAATATGTATTGAAAGCTCCGTTTTAAGTTTCGCGGCGGAAGGTTGCATCAAAACCTGTAATTTGTGGTTTTAGTCTGTACGTAATTTAGTGTTTGTTGCAGTGTAGCCATGTCACAGTTTTATTTTTCATACTACAACCAGTGATGTTTTTCTTCGATCGTAGACTTCTACTCTTGTCTACGGCGCACAACTTCCGCAACAGCTTTATTTTTGACTTTTTTTGTAGCTGTTGATCTTTTTTTTTAACAACGACTTATTTAGCGCTTTTGCAAAACTTGTCATTCAGCAGCCATTAATCCTTGGAAAGCTTGTTTACAACCAAGCTGAAAAGATGGTGGGAGATAATTTGTTCGCTTTCTTCATTGACGATTAGTGAACTTGTGTTTAGAACTGATGCTAATTGTCCGTTATAGTATGCCGTCATTTTTTTTACTAGTTAGTACTACCGTGGTGCGTATAGTATTAGCGAAATAAAGCTTTGTGCTGTAAATAAATGTGTGCGTTAGAGTATTCAATTTGATATTTGATACTTACAATTCGTATTGGAGTCTTGTTCGAAAAAGGATATATTGGCTCGCCTCTACTTATCAGTAAAGAGCGAAAGTATCGCATTCTGAGAAACCTAAAGGCTGAATGTAGTAGGTGTCAGACATTTATAAAGGCAACATGGCTAAAGCGCGATAAGGTTCTTTGAAATCCGTAGCTCCCCATTGTTGTGCCCACGCCGGAATTTCGGGCGCGTGAAAAAAAAAGAAGAAAACACACGCAGAGAGAGAAATAAACCAAGAAAAGGAAGGGTTACTTTAATTTTCTTTTCTAAAAATAAGTTTCTTAGTGGAAATATAACGAAAATGGAGTCTTGAATAGTACATCTCGACAATCTAAACTGATGTAGTGCTTCTGTTGAGTGCCCACTTAAAGCTTCTTCTTAAATAAAGGGCTACAAAAATATTTACGCAACTCTAACGCTGCTGACTGGACTGTGCGGTGAGTGTTCGGAGTAGTCCCGGATGAGTGCACGCCCTTGAGTGCCACTTTTCGGGGTCGACGACGGAAAGGCGGCGCCCGGTAAAAGCAGCCCCGCAAACTGCCATCCTTCCCGCACCGCGACGACTAGAAACAATGGCCCTATTTAGGAAACAAAGAAGCCGTTCCTTTGTTTCTTGCGCGACGACGCGGTGGGTGTGCGAAGCGCGTGACCTTGCCGCCCTCCGGCAGTTTGAGCTACAGCGTTCGGAAAGCAGCCGACGGGAGAACACCTGTGCCGGCATATACGAAGCCTCTGCGATTAAAGCGCACAGACACGTTGCGGAGGCTCCGGTGTTTCGCTCCGCCTGCAGCAAATGCGCGGACTTGCGCAGCTGTCCAAACGAATAGGCTAAGCACTTTTTTTTTGAGACCCATAATCGTATATGCAGCTTTTCTGTACAATAAAAATGTCTTGAAGTCTACCCTGTAATTTATGTACATTATACCAGCTGTAGGAACGTTCGGCTCATATACATGTGCGTTGCTTTAGCTAAATTTCAGTTATCTACAATGGGGCCCTTTGGCTACATTTCTTTCGGCGACTTCACCGCAAAAATCACAGCGGTGGGCATAATATTAGCGCTGGCAGTCTGCCACGGCTCAATTGCACTTCGGAACAAAAAGAAAGCGTCCTGAATTTGGACTCGCGGCGCGTAGTGACAAAAAGTTGATACACTAGAATTGTTTACGTAGAGCAAATTTTGGCCAATCCTGATGCTGTAGATATCATTAGCGAAGGCAGCCGACCAATGGTAAAGAGCACAACGTGGCCACTGAGGTTCCTGAACCCTTGAACTGCGCCTGGTGCGACGCCACCCAGAGAGACCATTCTTAGAAAATGAGGCGGGCTACTGTCCAAGGTCAAAATAAAAATAAAATGACGTTTTGGGATCCGTACGGATCCCTTATTCACAATGGAATATCGGCTAAGCACAACGTTCTTAAATAGCGCGCAGCACATAACTCAAAGTTCGGGAGCACACATGGTTCATACTGTCCGATAATCTATTGATTGTGTTATTTGTCGCTCGAATTAGCAGCAGGCAAAGATTAAGCCTCGTTGTGAAGTTTTTCTTTGTGGCCACGATGCCATGCTTGACCGGTGCGTCTAAGAAAGGGAGGCAGCCGTCTTTTTTTTTCTTCCAAAGGAAACTTGATGGAAGGCTCGATACCATTTAGGCAGTCGAGGAAACATTGTACGGTCTTCTCGTCTATGACACAGAAGCAAATCATCCAGGTACCTCAAGAATACCTTGGGTCTAGGCTAAAATGACGCCAAGGCTTTGGCTTCAAGCGCTTCCATAGCAAAGTTTGCAGTCGTGACTGAAACAGATGCTCCACTTTCGGTACCGAAAACTTGCCTGTAGAATGCACCATTGTACGAGAAGTACCTGTTAGACAAGCAAAACCGTAATGAGGCACACAGGTCAGTGACGTCCCACCACGTGCGATCCTGCAGCATTGCGTACCCCCCTCAGCACTTGCAGTGGCGGTTTTCAACAGCCTCGCTGGACATCGACTCTCGAAAGGCCTGCATGGCGAGTGCATAATTTTTCACCAAGCCCGAGGGATGGTTCATGGCCCGTTCAAGAACGAAATGCCCCTGTAGCAGACAGGTAAAATGGCTGCGCTTGTTGATTAGCGGCAATAACTCAACGCCCAGCCGACTTGCGTACAGCATCTAACAGCCACCGTAATTCTTCGTCGCTATGACGTGTGCCAGGAAGTCATAACCCAACCTCTATCAACGGAACACGAGTGGGACCTAATCTCACGTTCAGGCGCGGTCACCGAGGTCAGGTTTCTAAACACGGCTGAGGCGCTGAGCTCTCACGCCGTCTGCCTGCGTGCGCTATCAGGTAACGGAAGCAAGAAACCGAGGCTGGCGCGATCTCGAGCGCGTGACGCAAACGCGTCCACGAGTGGAAGCCGCCGCATGTCATACAGACGCCAAAGTTGGCCCGACTGAACTGAAGGTATGAAAGCTAAACGTTTCCAGTTTACCGAGAATAGTTTACTTAGTGAGCCACAGTATCCGAGGGCTTCTCAGTAACTTATTTTATTTGTTTATTTATTCACGGCTGCCAATACATGCCACGGCCGCGAGATCCTAACAAGTGTGTGACACAGAGTCTTTCATTGATAGAAACGATCAAACGATGCAATAGATGTCTTAGTGAGTCCGCGGCCGTGACATAGTAAGCCAGTATATGGGTACTATTACGAATGACGTTTAAGCACCGTACTAAATTATCGTAACCAATGCTGACGGGGGAAACAAGCGCCCACTTGGACGAAAACTGACACGAGGTGTGCCTGGTGATACCTCGGAACAAAGGATGCTTTACCGGCAGACATGCAGCTGTCTCGGGTGCTGTTCCACGCTTCGTCGTTTACTCAAGGCAATTAAATTAGCGTCACCTAAGACTCACAGACAAGCAATTATGTTCCGCATCATTGGCTGTTCGACCGCACAGAGGTGACAGGCGAGAAGAGTGTCCGCCCGGACTACGGCTGGACTTGGTACCGACGGTAACGAGGAAACAATGGCAGCTCACTTCAACGCGACAAAGCCGCCCTCCGACTTCCGGAAAGGTCAGTATTCCGATTCTGACAGAGTGACCGTCACGAAGAAGCAACCAATTGGTGAAATGGCCCTTGTCGAGGACTCCCCAGGAACGGCGTCGATGGAAGGTGCAGTTTTCCACGTAGTTGCCTCTTATTGTACAAAGTTGTAGACCATGGAGCTGGGAAAAAAGGTGGGGCATTGGGGGCGGGATATTGTGAATGGTTCGGCGCTCGTGATTGGCCGGTGAATTCCCTCAACGAGTGAAACAAAGAGATAAACGGGATGTGAGTGAAAAAGGAAGATAGACTGGATAAAAAGCGGATCTGGAGTGTGGTGAAGGTGTGCTACGACACGGACGTGTGCTCCTGATCACGCTCGTACTATTTACTCGTACTAGTACATGCAAACTCTCCACTAGTAAAATTGTAAATACACCCCTTTTCTCATTCCTTGGATATCGCCCCGTACCTCTCGATCACCTGAAACCTTGCACATCACCAGCCACGACAAAATAATGACCGTTCGGACACCCGAGACCCAACAACTGTTTGACAACGATGGGCTACGCTACCCTGTGTTCCAACAGCACTTAGCGAAGTCATAATGGCCTGATTCGTGGCGCGAACAGTTGTAACTATATATTGAAAAGTCCTAATAATGTACTCGTGAAATCAAGAATCTTTCAAGGACTGCACTAATTGCAGAACCCATGTTTGACATCTAACTATATCGCACAACAAAGATGCTTCGTGTTTCCGCTCAAAGGGCACCTGCCAATTGACAACCCTATCACGTTACGCCGGTTGTCCCTACAGTTCCCGAGCGTAGCTTAAAACTGCGAATACATGGTAACACTTTTTGACATGAAACGTTATTCATTATTGCCAGCAGAGGTTTGCTTTCTGAAACCGCAAGTGATGAAGAAACGTAACACTAATGCCACTCATATCTTTGCACCCATACTACCCGCGGGCTAAAATTGGCATTGTTGTGAACTACTGTAAAGAAGCCATTAATCGATCACACATGTGTCTCGTGCACAGATGGCGCAGATGGCGGTGTCGCAGCACGAATGTCGCAATCGGAGCTAAACTTAGCCTCTCGCACGGCGTTCACAGAGACGTATCTCAGCGGTACGTTCGTCCATTCGAATGCAAGTAGTTGCGTTTGAGAGAGCTCGCTGCACCATATTAGGTATAACTCATCCAATCAGACCGGTGGTCATAAGTAGTTATAAAGCCTACAAGGTTTCATTTGTTGCGGAAATTTGATGGATGTTCGGATATGGCGCCCCTGCCTTCGACACGTAGGGTTCAGAAATGGCGTGACGAGACTCGCCAGTCGAGACAGAGGGATGATAATCCTCGCTCACCCTTTTTGCCACGGCGGAACGCGTCCGTCTCCGCGGGGTGCGCATGTGCAAGAGACTGAGGCAAGCGCAGTATAGCTCCAGCTATTTACGGGAGTGGTGGGCTGGAGCAGCACAGGGCAGCCTGGGCCGTCACAAGCCGGGCGGTCTGCGACTGCATAGCAGTTAGACGATGGGGCAAGCCCCTCAGCATCCACCAGGGGCATCCACAGCAGTTCCGACAGCCCGAGCGTGGGAGCACAGCCGAGGCAGATTACGCGTGCGTCCGAGTAGCACAGACGCTGGCAGTTGGCTGCAGCGCGGTTCGAATTTGTCCTCATCGACAACAAGCGGTGCATTTGGTTAGTTAATTTCTGAACCTTACTGGTCATGCACCTTCTTCAGCATGGACAACACCTTTCACGTAGCTCACTGCGGTTGCGTCACCGATACAGCCTACTCCCTATTCTATTTTTTTGTGTCACTGGTGTGTGCCATTGCAGACCCTTAGATTCCATTTAGCTCCACTTGCACCCTGTCTGAAATCGAGGCGGTCTCAGACACTCGGTTGTAATAAGCGCCTCGGTTCCAGTGATGCCCGCAAATCCGCAAGATCTGGCACACAAGGTAACCTACCTTAGAAGTTGCGATAGTTATTTTAGCAAATGCAACACAACGTCCTTCCTTCCTCTCAACTGGACGCAGCTACTATAGAACTTAGGTTCATAGTAAGGTTACATAGAACGATAAGCCGACTTGTATACTGCATATCGGCCGAGGATGAATCGGTGAGTGGAAGTCCTCGATACTGCTTGTGGGGTCTTTTGTTATCTTCACGCGCATTAGTTCGGCATGTTGGCCACGATAAGAAAAAGGAGAAAAAGAAAATTTACTGATATACGTAAAGAAAGCTAGACGTTTATAACTAAAGTTGGACGTCTGTACACTAAACATTACAACTACCACCACCGGCAGCCTTTGCGTCAGTGCAATAAATCTAAGCATGCAATTAGCCTTTTCGCAAATTCGATAGTCTCCATTCATTGTGCTTGACACTACTGCATGAGAACGTGAGAAAAGAAAATGTCACTAATTCAAATTGTACATAAGTATCGAATGCGCACGTCGATAGTAAACTAACACGATCAATTTGTAATGAATCCATGGCCGGAAAAAAAAAAGTGCCACTTTGATTACGAGGATAGCTCTTGGCACCATACGACTTACACGGCTGCAGACATGCCTCAACGTGGTGCACTTCTTTCTCTCCATCGTCGTTTCTCTTCGTCTTCTTAGTTCCCATTCCCCAGTGCAAAGCATCAGGACAGAGCAAGCTACAGTTCAGGCCAACCCTCTCGTTTCCTCGTTAATAAATTCTCTCTCTCTTACCTAAGCGGTAATTATCTTAAGAAGATCGTCTTAGTATCAGTGGTGGAATTCACAAAGATTTTCATTCGTAAACTCCCTTTGCCAATGGCTGATCGCCTGTCCGTTGCGTGCCTGTCAGTATAAACACTGACAGTCACGCAAGCACACACGCGCACGCGCCGGTTTTTTAGCGCGCTCTAGTGCCTCAGCACGCTCTCTTCAAAATATTAATATTTCACGAAGCCATTCCGCCCAGTCAGTGAACATTGCCCCACCTATTACCTACGAACGCTAGAGGCAATAGCTTCTCGCGGCGTTTCTTGTCGCACCATTCTTCAACGCGCCCATGCCGACGCGTGCTGCTTCACAAATCTGACAGTTGCCACTCAGCTCACAGCCTCTTCAGCGGCGAGTGCCGAATAACTATAGTGGTTGTAGCAGCGACTGAGGGAGCAAATAGGAAGACCGAGCACACATAACAGCGGTTGAGTGCTCGACGATCTCCTCACTGGGCGGGCAGGTCTCTCTGTTTTCGGCCGCCCGCGTGCGGCGAGGGCGCGAGTGAAATTGACGTTTCCGGACTCAGCAGAGTGCAAACGTGGGACGGGGCCGTGAAGGCCGTCGCGGACCACGCGGGAACACGTGCCACGCGATGCGTGAAGGCTGTCTCATTGCCGCTTCTTCCCGTCAAACACGACCCGCGCTAGCAAATGCAAGCGGAGGGCAAGCAGCTCGAGGAGAGTACGCGTAGCACAGACAGGAGTCAACAGAAGCCAATCCTGAATGGTTTCTCCATCTTTGCACGGCTGCTGATCTCGCACCGTCTGCTGTACAGAAGCTCGCTATGTAAAGCAATACAAGGCAATTGTGATCTGTTATCTGTCTCGTTTTATAGGCGCCGCGTCCGGATGGTATACGCGTAGGCATTATGATTTGTGTAATAATGGTCGCCAAGGTCAAATGCGTGCCGGGTTTGAGGGGGATGCGAGACGCTGCTTGATATGTACGCTGGTATATACTACACTGGCGCTAGGTGAAGACTTTGAAAGTGTTAGAAATGGCGGAAAGCGAAAAGGAGAGAGCACGAGTTCTTCCTCTGGCTGCACCCCATCGGAATATTTACATGATGGAGCGAATATTTTCACTTGAATTTCATTGCGATAACAATTATATGGAAGCTCCAAGGGCCTTTCTGCCATAGCCGTAATGTTCCGTATAAAGACCAAGGGCGATAATGTCGTAGGCCCGCGCCGTATCCTATATGTGCGAGTGAAAGCGTACGAGGGTGAGCCGTCGACGGCGGCCCAATCTCGCGCGCGCAAGGGAGGAATGCAGAAAGGAAGCGCGCCGTCTTCCGTCGCGTGCGGCGGCTGCTACGTATGGCGCGGCCGTGCAGGCCCTATATTAAAAGCGATGTGCGATGTGTACATAGACCAGGTGCGCTGTGTTCTCGCCGCGTAGTGTGCGTGGAAGCGAGAGGCAGCACAAAGGTCAATTCGCTCACTGCTGCTTCTCCCTCACGCCAGCGCTTTCACAGCGAGTGTCCGAACTCATCGAGTGAGATGTGTTTATGTTTGCCTGTGGTAGCGTTACAGCATGTTTGTTAATTTAGTTAGCAAGCGAATGTTCACGAGTTTATATGGCTCATAGAGCTACTATCCTGACTTATAGCTGTACACTAATTTCCTGTCGACATCAATGTTTCGCCTTTCGCGCGAAACATTGTTTCGCCTTGCACTTTTGGGGGAAAGGCGCGGAATGGTAAATTAATCCGAAAGCCTGGGAAGCGGGAGCCTCTCGCCGTCACTCCCAGTCATGCAATTCCGAGGAATTACCGCGAATCACCATTTGTCGAATCAAATGTGAATGTGGACGTAATGCACAAGCATTCGTCTACTTGAATTTCGGTGTGCACTTCATTACCTTCGTTACATGGCCGGCCTTACCGTGGGTAATGTAACTGGGTTTATGGCTAAACACGGTTAGCGCCAGTTACACAGCAGGTGAAAAGGCCGTTAGGTCGCCAAATACTGCAAGCCCACGTTTAGAGCAACCGACGTTTCACTAATTGTCAACATGGCGTGTGGTATGGCAACGGAGAGCAGTGTAGGTCCTTCTGTGGTTTTCCAAAAGCGTCTGTAGTCCCCTAGGGCAAATATATGGAGGTCACGGTGATAATTTGTGGAAATAACGTTACCATCGCATTCAGTTCTACGTCCAAACACTCAGAATGCGCACCTCTATGCCGAAATGACAGCAACGCTGAACGTTCGTCTTTCCGCAAGCCAGGAACCGGGAAAAAGTGCAGTTGAAGCTCCACAATATGAGCGAGCGCTACAGGTAACAGCCTACATCAGTTATTAGCGCGTCGCTAACCTGCATGACGAATTTTGCACGTGACGATATATAAGGAACCTGAAGTGGACAAAGGAGGCTGGGCCTGCCTCAGAATTCTGTCAACCAGAGACGCCAGCCGCCTCGAAAGAAAGACGGCAAAGTGACTGACGAGTCGTCAAGGACGCCATGCCTACGTACTGTGTAGCCTTGTCGCTATTCACGCCGTGTTACGTTTGTGTCACAAGCTTGCTATATTTTTAGACTCGGGTGTCATATGTGAGCTGAAATGAAACACGAAATTGAAATTGGTGGCGTGCGCTCCTCATCGCCACCGTGAAATATAAGAAACAGGAATGCCCACGCCACTCCGGCGGATGGCGGCTGGCGTGGCTAAGTGGGTAACTACAGTTGAGTTTAAAACCGGTTTAGGCAGCCTGTGTAGCAAGGGTATAAGAACCTAAGATGACGAGAAGTGATCGGTACTTCCCGCGCATCAACACCCGGGCCTGTAACAGCGCACATCGCAGATTTGTGACGTTACATTCCTAAAATTATGCGTGCAAGGAAGTGTGCTTTGCTGACCGCCAGCATCGTGCTACTAAAGGCAGACGAAATAAAAATAAAGTTAAGCTTGGTCAGTAGGCCTCACATTGAGAATATCAGGTCGTGCTGTGACATAAAGCTTCGCATGGCACAAACGAGGCAGAAACGAAATACTTTTGGCGACGCCACTTTCAAACTCGCACACCAACTGCCCATGATGCCATGTAATTAGGGCCGTGAAAATTGCAATGTCCTATTCACCTGCGTAGCGTTACGGCTCGGTCCCAAAATTTAAAACGGGAAAATTCTAAGCGTGCTTAATTTGCTCCGCAAGATGTCAGGCTTTTCTTCTTTCACCAGAAAAAAAATTATAAATGGGCTTTGTAAGAACTGTTTAACAATTCACAACCGCTTCGATATTTTTGTATGCCGCTTTAACAAATTTATCAGCGCAAAACGACGCCACATTTGCTCAGTGGCGCCTTTTTGGAAACTGCACGAGAGACAAAGTGAATAGGCACCTGCATGCATGCTGGAACGATACGTCGAGTCGGGTTTCTTTTTCTTTTTTTTTTGTTTCTGTGTCTGATTCTCACCGGAGGCCATTACAGTCTGTAGCTCATGTCAAGTGCTACTTGAAGGCATAACAACAACTCTAGCACACGACTCCAACAATAGCGATCAATTCGAACCATACGGCGAATGACCAGCAGCCCACTTACGTTCTTTTTTTTTTTTTTTTGAGAGCGCTCCCAGGAAACAAGATCGAGCGTTACGTACAGGCATCACTTCCGACTGACTCGAAGAACACGCGCTGCCACCGGCAGGCCGGCACGGCGTGACCGAACTGGAGCACGACAGCTGCTGCATGAAACTCCGGAGACGCCTGCTTCCAGGCATCAATGCCTGCGCAGGCGACCCGTCTGCCGATGACTGCTAGAGAACCTCCTTTCGTTACTCTCCTGCTATGCAAGCTGATAGGCAGAGTAATGTTTTGTACTTCATTCTTCTCGACTACTCGCCCGCTTTTCTTGGAACCTGAAGTTTCCCGAGTGATGATGGGCAGTAATGATCAAACGCAGACACCTAGGAAACGATGTAGATCCGATGAACAGCAAATGATTATAGCTAAATGCTGCTATGCTGATACATGGCAGACAAAACGAATGAAATACAACGTGAACAATAGAGAAAGCGGTGTCCTAATCTTCGACTGTCTCAATGACTGTTAGAGCCCTGACTATACTGTGCGGTGCCTCACCGATCTATCAGTAAATCTGATTACGGCCCAGACTCATTTTAGCGTACGTTATACTGAGCCTCACTAATGTATCAGCTATCCTGATTGCAGCCCTGACTAAGGGACATGATATCGTCTGCATTATTATAGCTCAGGCAGACAAAGAAAAGGACGATAGAGCCGTCGGCCCCGTCCCAGACATGCAATTGCGAAGGCCAATTACCAATTGCCATGCAATTGCAGAGTCGTAGGTAGTGACGGCCTCAGCGAATAGCACTAGGCACGCACAATTTTTTGCCAGGTCATCTCAGACCTCGGCGGCGTCTCTAGCCAGCAAAAGACTCTGAAGCTAGTGCCGTATCATCGGGTACCGCCGTCCAACTCAAGGCTTGTCTGCGTGGAAAAATTATAACCTTCGGCAGCATCCGAACTCGCGGTGTTTACGAGAGCACGTTCTCCGAATGCGTTCGTCGCATGCGTACCGCGCCTCTAGGACGTGCACTGTGAGTCGTCACTCGACACCGAGAGGGCTTTTCTCACCGCTCGAAAACGAAAAGAAAATCCAAGCTGTTGCCGCCCGGACGCTTACGGGAGTGGCACCCTGCCCCATAGAAGTAGCACGCGTTCTATATTGCTAGGCTATTCTAAACCTCGGCGGCGTCTCTCGCCAACAAAGGACTAGAGAGCCCCTGGTGCCACAACACCCCGTACAGCATTCGCGGGCGATGTTTGTCTACGTGGATCAACTATGACCGCCGGCGGAATCCGAACTCAGTGCTTGCAAGACCACGTTCCCAGAATCCGTTCTCCGCGAGAGTTACGGTCTATATGGCTTCCGCAGGGAGCCGTATACAGTAACTCTATTCATCGCATCCGCCATCACCCGGGCGCGCACCGTGACTCGTCACCCGACCCCAAGCGGGCATTCTAATCCCTCAGAAAGCACAAAGGAAACCCCAGCGATCGCCGCCCGGACGCGTAGGGGAGCGGACCCCTCCCTGTAGACAAAACACGTGGGCAACTCGCGACACTGCTAAGGTAGACAAAGCAATCATGCGGCCTTACCGCCGGGGTGCAGCCTGCATTGCCGAAAATGTAATAATAGTTCTGACCAGCTACCTATAGACATAGCAGGTACTTACTTAGTCCTAGCTGTAAAAACGATGAGAACCTGCGCAATGTGTGCATGGTTTCTCTGTGCATAGTGTTCAGTCCATTCCAACTAGTGCTACGCAATTGGCTTGCCGTAATGTTTTATCCAACCACAACGCTGTGAGCGCTTCCTAGTGTCAGTGAGGCTATGGTGCACTTCGGGGTTAATTGGTGTGAGCTTAGAGGCTGCTCACGCTAGTCACACGTAATGTGTTAGCTTTGCATTGAGCATGCCGCACATGCGTTTGCAGGTTTGTTTTCTTCCTATTATATTGTTTCGATTTAGAAATGTATTTTTTAAGTATTTGAATTTTTTCATCTCTATTGTGTTTATTCTTGTGTTTAGAACTGTGATAACAGAATAGCCGGCTCTGTTATATTCAAATTTTTCATCGTTTATCACATAATACGGATTTTATCAAGGCACTCAGTTTCTGTACTAATTTTTATGGACGCGTGAATCGACCCTTTACTGAGTATATAAATCACCAGCAGAGAGAAAGAATAGAATAGTTAACCATACCATAATCAACAGATGGTCTATATGCAGTGTACACCTAGAAGAAGTATACATGAAGCCCATATGTCCATGAGAGTCAATATTCGGACAGTCGACTCTCTCAATTTATTTTACAGGAGAAGCGCTTGCAAATGCTGCACTACGCATAGTCTTTGTCAAAAGCTGAAAAGTCAGCTAGGGCGCTACCGAATGTTCGTGAACCACACGTGGTCAAAATAAATGTTGATTGGCATAGTGTAACTTATTCCCCCTAGAAAAGTGCTAATTTCACGGCGATTTTTTTTTTTGTAGTATCTTTAACCTTGAAGAGACAGGTCACAGGTACACCACAGTTTTGTGGTTATGACTCCCGGCAAGACATTTTTACTTTCTCCTAATCATTTTGAAACGTTTGGCAAGGATCTGCAATTGTAGACCGGTAAACTGAGCCAGTTGGCGTTGATTACTTCTTTGCCGCATTGTAAGGCACAATAGGCGTAGGTAGAAAAAGGCAAGACCGCCCATTACTTGCGAATTCTCTGTTTGAACGTTTGTTTCGCATTTCTGCCCCCGCACAGGGCATCCAGCCGGTCTTTACACTGGTTACACTTCTATTCTCGTATTCCCTCGTTTTATGTCTTACTGTTGAATAAGAAGAATGAATACTGCACACGCGTCTCACAGGCAGTCCGCAATTTGTTTTCTAGAGCCATTTCTAAACCCCGAAGATTACCACTTAGCTTCGAACGGCGACGCTGCATCGCCAGTTTACCTTTGGGCGCAGGGCCGCGCACACGTGAGGTTGTTCACTCTATACCTACCGCGTCAAACGGGAACGCTGTACGTCCAATTTATTTATTAATGGATTGATTTTCCTTGACATTCCGCCAAAATGCTGCAATGTAGAAGAAGCCTTACAGACAAATTTAACGAGAGAGTAAGAACAACGCAGTGATATATAGAGCCGAACTCTGCAGTGACATTATAATGTGCTTGCAGGAAACTGAAAACCAGCTGTTGCTCGATTAACTCTACAGTCCCGGAGCGTCGGTGAATCTGATGCTTATGTAATTGATCGAGTGATTGATCCGGCGCTTGGAAACTCAAACTGAACACCCGGAAGAAAAAAAAAACACACAGCGTTGGCGCGCTACGTAAAAGTGGAGGGCTTCTCACAGGCAGTCCGCAATTTGTTTTCTAGAGCCATTTCTAAACCCCGAAGATTACCACTTAGCTTCGAACGGCGACGCTGCATCGCCAGTTTACCTTTGGGCGCAGGGCCGCGCACACGTGAGGTTGTTCACTCTATACCTACCGCGTCAAACGGGAACGCTGTACGTCCAATTTATTTATTAATGGATTGATTTTCCTTGACATTCCGCCAAAATGCTGCAATGTAGAAGAAGCCTTACAGACAAATTTAACGAGAGAGTAAGAACAACGCAGTGATATATAGAGCCGAACTCTGCAGTGACATTATAATGTGCTTGCAGGAAACTGAAAACCAGCTGTTGCTCGATTAACTCTACAGTCCCGGAGCGTCGGTGAATCTGATGCTTATGTAATTGATCGAGTGATTGATCCGGCGCTTGGAAACTCAAACTGAACACCCGGAAGAAAAAAAAAACACACAGCGTTGGCGCGCTACGTAAAAGTGGAGGGCTTCTCACAAACTTTGGCCACTTGATTTCCTTTACGCGCAGCCAAAATGCTTCCGCACCAAACAGAACGCGACCACGGCGACAGAGCGCTACTGCGAACGCGAGAACTTTATTATTTCAATTTGTTTTGTCTTACTACCGACGGAAAACGACCATATATCGATACGGAAAGTAGTTATCATCGCTAATAGAATATTCTATTGGCTGTCGCTTTGAACAGTGTTCAAAATACTCGCAGTTTGTTAATTTGTTGCCTGCAACATTGCGCAGTAGGTCATATCCGGGTACGCTATTGATGCATTTACCTGTTTTGTTATGTTAACAACTTGCGTCAACGCTGAACTGATGTGGACATGATCGTGGTGTCAGAACAATGCGCTGATACTGTAGTGAAATCGGCAGTCAGGTGAGTCAAATTGCGAAAACGGTTAGATTGGAGGTGTTGACGGCTGTTGGCTGCCTACGTGAAGGTCGTCAACACAAGGGGATTGGCGGTCGCTGAAGCTCACACACACAAAGCTCACACAAACAAACGAAGGAACACACACAAAACAAACAGACAAACAAAGGAACCCTTTTCATAAGCGTTTGCGTATTTCAAGGACCATCCGAGTACACACATGAGTGCCTACATCGCTATTCGATGGGGTAATTGGCCGTGCGGATGCTGCAACATGTTGCGCTGCTACAGAGGCCGGCAGTCAGGGAAGCTGCGCGTGCTGTGGTCTCAGCAAAGCGACGGAAGCGGGACGGCGGTTCGACTCATTGCTCTTCTGTAGGTGCCTACTGTATATCCCTTCTTAAATTGACTGCTGTGCCCCTTGACCCATTTTCTGGCTCATATAGCAAAATATATGCGCGCCTTTCAGGGCAAAGCTGAGGCATCGCGAAATGATGTCGTAATGCACCGTACGAACAGCTGCAAAGAAGCCTTTTCTCGTAGTTTGGAATGCTTTGACAGGTGTGCCTTGAAGCAGTCTATGCTATTTGCAGTTTTTCCTCTTTATCATGATTTTTTTCGGTACCTGCTGCGCAAGCAACATCTCTTGAGCAGAGGGAAAAACGAAAAAAAAAGGACCAGAATACAAAGCATCATCAACATCGCGTATGTGCATCGGCTGTAGGTATGCCCTGCACGCAGCCGATAGCATCGCTTATCCTTGAACGTAGGAAAAGCGCATTCCTCGCCTGTGGAGTTGCATAACGGGTTGCGGTCGAAAACCGGTGGCACAACATACTACGACAAGGAAGCACTGCGAAATAGGACCAGGCGGGAACCGTGCTTGAGAATAGCGGTGTGAAGACGTAGTAGCAGGAAGATGTGCAGGAAAGGTTGACCAGGTCACCCTTGTCTGTAACACTCACAAAGCAAAGCAGAACTCTGTGTGGCCCAGATGCCTCCCAGTTGCGTCCTCCGTGTCCTCAAAGAACGGTATAACTGTGGTGTTGTTCTGATATTGTTGGCTGCTCCTGTTTCTAACCCCGTCCAAACGCACGCAACCAGACCCCTCAAGCTTCCGTCCGCGTTCGCAGGTCTTGTGTTTGGAATGTGGACAAAACTCATTCGGAACTGCACGGAACATTCACATCTTGTGTACACGAACTTTAACGCGTTGTCATTATATTTTTGTTTCTTATGTTATGATGATAATTTTAGGCACTATTTTAATGCCAGAAAAGGGAATTAGCAGGCCACACCTCAAAGCACCGACCTCTCCGTAATGCAGTCATTAAAGAAAAGAAAAAAAAAAGAAACGCTCCAAGCGTGGACGTTAGACGTGAACTACTTGAGTAACAGCAGCGCATAAATGCTTCTTTTTTTATTATTCAGAGGTTTTACGTGCCACAACCATGATCTGATTGAGGCATGTCCTAGGAAGGTAGGGTTGGAGTGCTCCAGATTAATTTTGTCCACCTGGGTTTCTTTAACGCCCACCCAATTCACGATAAACTAATGTTATTGCAGGCCGCCCCCATCGGAATGCAACAGGCGCTGCCAGAATCGAGCCCACGACCTCTCGCTCAGCAGCGCCATTTCTAGGAAGCATAATTGAGCATGATATTATTGGCTAGCCTGTAACAATGTAGATCACCCAACATAAATCAAAACATTGCACTTGAATGCAGCAAGGAGTAGAAGAGAGAAGAGGCTGGATGAGAGCCAGGGGTGGCGGCTTTCTGTAAGTGTCCACTTAGTGGACATGTCGATTTTGTCTGCTGTTGAAGTGCTGATTAGCTGGGAGCGCCTGCCTCCTTCCAATGCGTACCCCAGTCCAACCAATCAATACTTTAGCAGCAAACGAAATGGGCATGTCCACTAGATGGACACTTAAAGAAGACCTCCCCCCCTCACTCCACATGTTGCGCTGATGCCTGAACAGCCGCAGTACGAGGACACAGGCTGAGTAGAGTGACATTCCTAAATTGAAAGAATGGAATAATTGAAATGTCTGTCGTTATATGGTGGTGTAAAGGCCTATATAGAAAAGTGACCCCAGAGACTGCTCTCGGCGTCACCTCTTGCGAGAGAGAATCCATGCCAGACTCCATGGCGTAGGAAAAGACAGGGTTAGAGTGAAGATTTCTTGTACGAGAAAATATGTTTTAGTAACGTTCCCTTTGAGACATCCCACCAGACAACCACAAATTCACACGGAAGAGGAACGGTATATTCGCAAACCTGCCCTTTATTTTCCCAGGGTCCTAAGAACATAACTGCTCTGAGCAGCGCCTTAACAAGCAAGGCAGGAAAAATTGGCATGTTCTGAAGCTCTAATTTCGGCATGGCCACGTCTTACAAGGATGATCAATAAACGACGTGCGCTTACAGCAACATAGAACGGTTGCAGTATTTGTGAACACGCCCACCTATGATTTTAGCGCTTTTAGACGGCAGCAATGAGGTTATGTCAGTCGTAAGTATCGATTTTGTCATCAAGGTTTCCACAACTGAACAAACCAAACTACGCGTGGAGGAAATACAAGAGTTCTCTCATACAGCAATCAGCCCGTTTAAAGGCGTCCGTTCATCAAAAACCGTAATAAAATCTCTTCAATTTCATCCCATCCGGCCTGCCATTGTAGCAGGGCACTGATAACAGATTGAAGACTACGAGATACTAACCCTAAAGACGTGATGCCGCGAAGAGGTTTTGCTAAAGTGTCGAGTGCAAAACAGTTGTTCATCCACTGCACAGCGCCTTGCACGAAAGAAAGACTATACACGCTGCTCTCGCTTGCTGCATTTGAAACAGAAAAACCCGTGTACCGATGGCAAGCATTCAATTTTCTTTTCAATTTTAACCTATACTGCTCTTGGCCAACAGCGAGAAGGGACTGTTATTCAATGTGTGCTCGCAGCATAAAATAACGTGATTCCGTGACACCCATCAGTGAAGCGCAATTGTTTCGCTACCGCTCACGAGCACGTAGCCCCTATTGTGCTCATATCTGTTAGAAGCGTCCTGTTTAATGGGTAAAACAATGACCGGCGCACGACGCAGCAATTCACGACGGCCGCGAAATAATCAGCGTGCAGGCACAACAGATAAGTGCAATGAGGCAAAGAATGTCATGTGGAAAAGTCAGGGCACCTAAAAGCTAGGAACTAGAAGTTTCCTGCTGATGCCAAGTTATACTTTTGAGTAAGATTTCTCCGGTTATGTCGTTTAGGCTCGCGTAATGCCCAATTCAAGTAACTGGGATAACTGCAAACATTTTCAAATTGTCTGGAGAGAATACAAGCTCACCAATCGAAGCGAATACAGCCGTGGTTCTAATACGCCGTAAAGGTTTGTCAAAGGCAGAACAGAAACTTTTTTGAAAATATTGACGCTGTGCTGTTGTGAACGATGAGATGAGACGAAGAAGCGCAGCGAGAGAAGGAATTTTACCATCTAAACATTATCTTGTAATATATGTTAGCACCATTTTATGCTAGCTGCTGATTAACCTTTATGAGTGCATCCAAGTGCACTTAAAGGAAATTGCGTAATGCGCAACGATAGGGTGAAATTGTAAAGACCGGACATCTATATGAAGCACCTCATTTGCTTTTATTTCGCCTATTTGTTCATCTATAACGATAGCAGCACAATGGACAATGCCTGAGCTTGCAGGGAATTTTGCTTATTTCTGTGAGCCCCAAGGTAGCACATGCAGGCTCACTTGACGGTGAAGAGCTAAGTAATTTAGTAAGAGTCAACGTAGCACTTGTGAAGGTTCCTGTGTTTTCCAAATTTCGCATACGTCCTATAATTTTGCGGTGGCACTTGAGACAGCCGAATGCTGTGCCAAGCTATTAGGCTCACCACGCTTTACAAGGAAGAACTACGGAGCACTACAGAAGCAGACGGAACGTCCACACAGCAGGGTTCACCAACCTCCGTTCGCGTCTGCCACCGGCGAGAAGGCAGCGACCGTCCGTCCCGTTTTCCCGCGTCGGTATTGTTGTCAACTTCAACTGGTTGGAGAACGCGGCAGCAGCGGCGGCGCCGGCACGAGCCCGACAGGCTCAGAGTCGGTACTTTCGGTCGAAGAAAGGCGACTCCCAGCGGAACGTGGTCTGCGGCCCAACCTTGTAGTTCTCGACGACGGCCCGGTACTTCCAGCGGCGTGGTATGCACAGCGGCGGCAGCACGATGAGCACTAGCACCACAGACACTGTGCCGGGAAGCAGCAGAAGCCAGGTGAGAATGCGCAACGCCCAGGCCGAGCAGTGGGAGTTGATGAGCGTGTACGTGTTGGGCACGTAGGCGCGCGTGTAAGGCAGCGCGGCCACGGGCGTCAGGAAGAAGAAGAGCACGGCCAGCACGGCGAGCACGTCGCGCGCCACGGTCTTGAGGAGCCCGAGCACGGAGCGGGCCACGGAGGACGCCGATGCGGAGGCGGCGGCGGCCATGCTTGCCGCTTCGGTAACCACCGGCTGGGAGGTCCGGCTCTGCTTTTTGACTCGTGTTCGGTGACAGAGAACTGTCGGCGACGACGGGTGACAGGAAGCCGGCGAGCGGAGCAGACGCCGAGGGCGAAGGAGCCGGCGCCGGCTGACAGCGAGCGGCAGCAGACGACAGCAGCGGCGGGTGGGGATGTACCGTGGCGGCAGCCGGTTTGAGTGGCCGCCGGCGATGTGAAGAGCAGCGGGGGAACACTTGGCCGCTGCTGCTGCTGCCGCACGCTGTCGGGTGAGGAAGAGGTGCAGAAGCCGGCGGCTGGGGAGGAAGAGGAGGAAGGCGGAGCGGAGCGCCGCGCGGCGCAGGCTTCCCGCCGGGGTGTGACTCACCGCGCCCCCGACGGGGGGAGACGGCAGCGGCAGACCATCTCGTCGTCGCGGGGGCTGCGGCTGCGCCGACGTCGCTGCGTAGTGCTACGCCGGCAGGCGTGGTGGCGGCGGCGGCGGGAGGTGAACGAGCGCGCGGAGCGGAGTCGTGACTCCGCCGCGTTCTTTGAGTCTAGCTCGTGTAATAACACGAAGACGCACGTTGGCTGCGTGCGGGTGCGTAAAACGCGTCGTGCTGCGGTCGCTCCGGGAGCCGGCGCAAACCGAGATGCGTCCCGGGAACGTGACTCGGGGATCACGTCGCGCTCCCACACGGTTCGTAACGCCCAAGACAATAGAGATATAGCTGGCAGACTTTATGACATTGTCTAGATTATGAGATGTAGTGAGAAGCTTCGTTAATACGCTCTCTCTTTTCTGATCGCGTAAAAGAATGGCTGATATGCATGGTCATGGTTGTGTCTATGTCTCTTTACAGCTGGAAATAGCTTTTTGATAATGTCCATTTAAAAGATATGTCGTATATTAACGTCTACAGAGCAGTGTCGTAAGGCAGGCTGCAGTCAGTGATTAAGAGAATGCGGCAGTGATATTGTAAAACAACCTTTGAAATGTAAAACCCAGGCTAAGGCGAAGCTGTACTTGAGCAGAGGAGAGGACATGATTCGATTTGGTATCAATTTTCTTTCATTGCACATTCATGGACAAATGCATTAGATGGTGTGGCTGCAGCAAAATATAGAATGTACTTTAGGAAGTAAATACATATATATGAAAAAATTAAGTGCAATTACAATTATATAATTTCACATAACGCTTCAGCATACCAGATGCCTAATAACAGTAACAGGATTTGCTACTAAGTTTTGACGACAGCTCGCATATTCGTTGTTGCCAAATCAGAGATATTTTTAATAAATATTAAGTTTTTGTCATGTACCCATTCTCGTGGTCCTTTCTGGTTTGCTATGTTTCATTCACTCTCAGCCATCAGATTTAAACGTTTTGTAAAAAAATTATCCACTACGCTGCGGAGGAAATATTCATTACATAGGCAGTGCAAAAAGAGCGAAGTCACAAGCGAGAAAACGACAAGGACGCCGCCCAAATATAACGCTGTCGCAGAGTACTTTGTTGACATGACCCAGGTCATCAAGCGTTTCCCCCAGATCGAATATCATACGTCAATTTCCCACACTATTTACACTAAGAAACTGGCGTTTCCACTGTCAGTTCCTTTGTGCTTTTACTGCGCCTGAATCTGAACTGTCGAAATCTCAAATATCAATATAAGCACTCACTGAGTATTTATGGATAGCCGGGAACCTACCCAAATTGTGTTCCGTGGACATTCTTATGTGAATTTTTTATGTGTGTCTCCCTCACGTGTTACCATTTATTCCTTGGACATACGACCGAACGCCGAAAGGCCCCCACATGCAATCATGCGTGAATAAACACATACAAGCGAAGCAGTTCCTTGTCTACACACGAACCATTCATAAAAAAATTGCACTCATTGCAGGAATTCGTGTTAGTTGAAAGTGGGAAAGAATGTTTGGTTTGTCCGTCCAATTCTTTTTTTTTTTATCCATGTCGTTGTTTCTACCAATTAACAGTGAAAGCTCCGAGTCGACTGCAGTTGAATATACTTTGTTCTTGTCCCTGCATCCATTTATTTGTGCGCAAAAAAAAAATGCCCAGATTAAGTTGAATCTACGGATATGATTTCAGACATTGCCGGGAGCCAGGGGTATATTTTCGAATCATCAGCACTGTCATGCTTGTACCAATTTAAAACCTGGAGCCTAAGAAACATATGAAGTCGATTAATGAAAAAATGAAGTAAATGAGCTGACAAGAAAGCAGCATTGTTTCCGGCAGCGCTGCAAAATTTGCACCATTGCTGAGCCCAAAATATTTTCGTTCTGATATAAGAACAACAACAACAAGAAAACATGATGGTCTCGAGTATTTTCTCTACAGCTGTTGCTTATTATATCATCAGCGCTGAGAAAATAGGCCACCTGAAGCAGGGGCGTAGCCAGGGGGGGGGGGGCTTATGGGGCGTCAGCTTCCCCCCCCCCCGAAATTTTTACGTGCTGTCCATGCACCGCCGACCAAAGCGACTCCCGGCGCCGGAAATCACTCTGGATTTTGTCTAGAATGTCTTTTTGACGCTCGAAAAGACATTTAACAGCGAAGATTGCGAACTCGGGCTGGATTTCGTGGCAAGCCCGTACACCGGCAGTCATATAACGCCAAGCAGTCCCATCCGAGGACAAAGTTTCAAGGGCGCTTTGATGGTGAGCGGGCTCGCCGCGGCATCTCACTGAGGCCACGGAATCTATGGAGCGCATGGATATCAATTGCGATACTTTATGGGTATAAATCTCATAAGCTCTTGATGTGAAACGTGAATTGACATTTCCAAAGTTGTGCTTTAAATTTTCAATTGCGGAACTTTGTGGGTTTAATGTTGTTATAAACATTTGACGCCAAAAGTCCATTGACTTTTCTAAAGTCTTACATCGGAACAAACAACCAGACAAGCCAAATCAACACACTAGCAGACCAGTTGACAAAGCACACAGCGAGGTCCGATGAGACGATGCGTTGGGGTGGTTCATTTGTGCCGTCATGTCACATAAAAAATATCAACATTTTTTTTAACCTAAGTCAGAACATCCATGTCAAGACACTAAAGCCAGCCAAAGTAACTACGTTGTTATTTATTTTTTCTACTTTGACTTTTATTCGCCGAGGACACATTGAGCCTCTTCAATTTTTTTGTTCTCGTTACCCTACCCGCGGCTGCCAGAGCGAGCCATAGGGCATATGTTTTTCTCGTATGGCCCCGACCACCGCGCGGTGCACTTCGGTGGGCGTTCGGTTTGCTCTGGCCGAGTGGATTTTCACCTGACAGAGTTTTGGAAGCTTTCTGGCTAGCAGACGAGAAAATAAGAAACAAAGGTCGCTCACCGCCATCACTGCGGGGACTCGAAGGATTGCACCGCGTTCCTTGAGCGGAACCTTATGCGGAAAGTCTTGTTTCGCCGGTGTAGGATACTGAGCAGTATGCGTATGGTTCTCAGTGGGTCAATCATCCCATGTTTTCTTCGGTATTGATTCCGTAGCCCCATTAGGTGCCCGGTGTAGGCAACATACTTTCCTATGCGTTCTTTTTTTCTATTTCGGTGCCTCCGCCCCACAGAAAAAAAATACATTGTTGTGGCGCAGCGAATTGTCGCATGGTGAAAGTTCGATTTTGATACTTCTTTTGCGGAAAGTAATGGGCGACGGGACGCTTCAGTTTCCGGATACGTTCATTATATTATTGCAAAAGCTATTATATGGACACTCCAGGCGCATTCCTGCCATCGCCGTCGCCCTCATGTTTCGTATAAAGTTCAAGGGTGACAAAATCGTGACCACGCGCTGCATGCTGTATGTGCGAGTGAAAGCGTAGGAGGGGAGGTGGAATGGGTGAGCCGACGATGGTGGCTCAGTCTTGTGTGCGCAAAGGAGAAAAGCGGGGAGCAAGCGCGCCGCCTTCCGTCGAGCGCAATACATCGCGGGGAGTGGATGGAATGGGGGCGGAATCTAGGATTCTGTGAATCTATGATTGTGCAACATGATTATTTGCCTTTTTTTACGCATTGCATACAGTTAATTTTTCTTACATACATAGACTCATTGGAGACTTATACGTATACTTAAATATCTTGTTGCGAGGTTTTGTGTATACATGAAGTGAACTTTGTTTCCAGTGACACTTTTTTGTCCTTCATCAAGCCGTATTTTCGCATTTGTATATCGCATTGTATCTTTGCATTTCTAATGTACGAGGGTGAGCCAAATGAAAATGCGCCGACCCTAACCGCGCAATAATGGTTCCGTTCATTATCTGCGAGGCATGCGCGTAGGAGAACGGCATGTCCCATTTACAAAAGTGACACGCAGGTGTGAAGATAACTGTTCTTTAATGCTCTCATACACTGGGTTGAATATGGTTGCGTCACATAATGGACACTTCAAAAGTTGAACAGCTCGGTGTCGCGAAGTTTTTGATAGCAAAAGGTGTTTCCAAAACAGAAATTAATCGCCGTATGGCTGCCGTTTACGTTGAACACGGCATTTCATTGAGCACTGTGAAGCGTTGGAGCAAACGGTTTAAAGGACGTTGTAAAGACATTCCAAGACCGGGCCAAAACCATCGTGCAATCACCCCCCACACAATTTCAAAGGTTCATGAGCTGATGAAACAAGAAGGGAGCATAAGGATCGATTAACTGGCAGACCGTCTGAACATCAGTCACGGTTCGGTTCACGCCACAATTCATGAGCTTCTCGGTGATCGGCTCTTTGGTGCGCAATGGATCCCCAAGATTTTGATCCATCGCGAGAAGACGGAGAAGTTTCGCGCTGCCTTGACTCATCTGATCGGGTATCACAATGAGCATGACGACTTCTTGTTTGCATTTGTGATCGGGGACGAACCTTGATGCCACTACTACGAGCCTGAAACACGACGGCAAAGCTTACAGTGGAAACATTCGAATTTACCACGCCCAAAGAACGCAAAGGCCATCATCTCCGCTGGAAAGGTGCTGTTGACTTTTTTTTCGGTCGACAGGGTCCATTACTGAAAGAATTTGCTAAATCTTGAGAGGCTATCAATTGTTTCCAATATTGTGAAACGCCAGAACGGCAGTGTGTCGCAATCAAGAACGAACAACGTGGAAAATTGACGAATGGGGTCATCTTGTTCCACGACAATGCCTGTCCCCCCGTCGCTTATGTGGTTAATACAAAACTGGCAAAATTCAAGTGGGAAACGCTTCAGCATCTGACAGCTCAGACCTATCACCTTGCGACTTCTACATTTTGGGGCAGCCGAAAAAACAGCTCAAGGGAACCAGATACAGACTTTTTGAAGCAGCAACCCAATGAGTTTTATAAGACAGGAATCACGCGACTCGTTAGTCAATGGGACAAATGTCTAAATTCTCATGAAGGCTACTTTTAAATAAAGTACCCCGTTGTTGGCTCACATTCATTTGACTTGCCCTCGTATATCTTGCAGAATTCCTGCTTTTTATACGTGCCCTCTGTTGCGACTATGATTTCGGTGCAATTACTCACGATACACGACCGGTGACAGCTGCTCCTGCGTAATACAATAAAACAAATTACAGCGTCATTGAGATTTTTTCACTGGCCACTGCATATATACTAGAATGTAAGCACGGTTCTTGAATGACAAAGTTTCGTTAACATATTTGTCCTCAACTTGCTCAGTTCATTGCCTTTTAATTTTTCATATCAGTGGCATGCACTGCTTTTGTGGTTTCGAACTGATGTAGTTCTAAAGTTCGTGTGATATTTTCTTTACTTAGATAGACAAAAATATGGAAGCATTGATACCAGTTATTTTGGGCAAAATTTTTGGCACATACGAGTATATTCTTTTATGAAAAAATACATATTTTGTTGTTTTGACTGTGTGTAGCGTTCAAGAATTCGTTTGCAGCATCTTTGGCAATGACAATGCAGTTATTATTCATGGATTTGATCCCTTGACAAATTGTTTAAGAGGAAGCTTTAGCTCGGGCCCAATCTGACGCGGCCTATTCAAATAATTGTAAAACGCAGAAACGCTTTTCTTAGATAATCCTGCTAATGGCTTTTGTTGAAATTCGTTGCATTTGAGAGAGAAAGTTAAATCCTAGTTCTGTTGGAAACACAACTTTGATTTAGGGCCTGAATTTTGTTTAAAATATTTTGAAAAATTCGAAAGTTTGAAAAAATAGAAGCACGACGTTTACAAACTAATAGCTATGCATGAAGAACAGACATTGTGGTTCTGTAAACGGCATCTATTATAACAGTCAAAGCGGACAAGTTTGCTATGTCAATTTGTATCTTACGTGAATTGGTTACGTTGTGTACAAGGGTTCGGCACAAGCACTATTTCCACAATACTAAATTTTTTTTTAGATTCATGTGTAACATATCCATTTTGTCCGCTGTAGATGTACTATTAGATGCAATTCACAGAATTGTGATATCATTTTTCATTGTTGAGTCACGGAGTTTTAAACTTGATAGTTTCGTTTTCTGAAAATTTTTGATTTGGCCAATTTTTAATAAATAATTGACCACCTAAATGAAAAATTCGAAACCAGTAGTCACTAGAATTAAACTTTTTCTTTTAAATGCAACAAACCTCCTCAAATTTGGCGAAGTGGTTGCAGGGAAAAACGAATTCCCCTTATACATGTATTTAAATAGGAGCACCCGAGCTAAAGCTTCCTGGAACAAAATTTCTGGCTACGCCAGTGGCCCCATATATATATATATATATATATATATATATATATATATATATATATATATATATATATATATATATATATATATATATATATATGCATGGGGCCATTGGCGTAGCCCCCCCCCCCCCGAACAAAATTTCTGGCTACGCCACTGACCTGAAGGCCGGCTATCTCAATCATTGAAAACGAACTCCAGTCATTATGGAATGTAAAATAAATAAAAAAAACAAGAAAGAAGGTTCTGTTGTGCATACGGTCATTAATATCTAGAAGATTACCCTCTCTGAACCCCCTCCCCAAATGCGTCAGCAGATGACTCAGAATGTCTGACAACACTGGTTTAAGATGATGTTTGATATATCGGTATGTAGTAAATTAATTACGTAGGTACGTAATTCGATTATTTCTCCGTAAGAAGGAACCAGGGCTGGTATTTTGTAGCGATGCCTTTTCCGATTCTATGCCTTTTCAGGCTTTTCGCGCTTGGCCAGTGGTCAGAGCGACGGTCTGCCCACATTATCAACGGGATCAGGTGGCTGTGTGTGGTGGATGATAAGAATAGCATAGAATGAGGCATAAGGCATCGCTACAAAATAGCGGCCCAGACCACTTTCTACAGATAAAGACCTCGGGCCGAATTCACAGAGCTTTTCGTTCGTAAGTGCTAATTTTCATTGGCTGATCGCCTTCGCCAAGAATATGTCCTATCTCAGTATTGGCTGGCACGAACGCATTAAGCGTAAGAACTTGTGAATGCGGGCCCTCGTTCTTTCGAACAGTTGAATGACACTGCCCGTATAGCGCGTGCTACGAGACAGCTCATTCAGACCACTGGGTAACTACGAGTCTTAGTTGCACTTTTGCTCGCCAACACTGAAGAGCACACTACAGCATACCATAGTGTTCTGCGTTTAAGAAATGCGCTTTGTGCACTTAATGTTTTAAAAATAGCGCGTAGAGTAGTACACAACCTGACATAATGCGTTGGAATTGAGTTGTAACCTGTTGACGTCTGAAAAAGTTTCCGTATATTGTGCAAGCGGAAACGCGGAAGAGTGTTTCTTGAAGAACTGTGTGTGATCAATGTAAAATTAAGGCAAGGCAGAATGAGTGCTCTTGAATAGATTCTAGATGTGTTATTCAAATGGTAACCCAAATCCAGGTTGTAAAAATGCAGCGAGTCTTGTTTGACTTAGTGGTCACAAGTGAAGCAACATGAAGTTACTTTTAGCTCGAAATAAGGTATCTGCTGCAATTTCACAATGAAAAAAAAATTCTAGCTTCTTTACATGCACTGTGATGATGCTCTAGAAAACGAAAATTGCGCGCACACTATTTCACAGCCAATACATAGTCTGATGGCTTGCGGCTTCCTCGTCCGCCATAAAGCAGTAAGCCCTGCGATCTGACATAAGCTTCTACTTCACTTTGCGGTCCTTCTGGGTCTGAAACGACCGTGAACGCCATGGCGGTCTCTAAAGAGCAAATATTTTTTTTTAATTTTGCGGCCAAAATGAGCCGCTCATTAGTCAGCGCGTAGCGTGAGCGCTGTTTTCTACACATGTATGTGATTGCCCTACGTGTTGAGTCAAATTTGTGTTAGCACCAATGAGACTCCTCTGCTTTGCCTCCCTCACCTCTCCTATTCACTCACTATGCCAGTTAGTTGCCCGAATCGCTGAGAGTATGTCACTCGGCATGCTTGGAGAGGTGCGGCGCAGGGATTTCAACTTTACTGTATCTAACTGATGACTTAATTCGCTCGTTGCCGGAGTTTAATGCTCCAGAGCAACACTGGACCTATCAGAAGAGCAGGATAAAGGCTTGTACTGGATGCAAGCCAGCGCTATGTTCGTCCCTTCTCTTTTCTGGTGACCAAGTTTGAGGCTCGCGCCGTTAGTATAAGTGTGCTTATGAAAGACGTAGTTGGTAGGAAGATAAGGTTGAATCGGAAATACAAAATCAAAGTGGGGCCTTCCCCGCTTTAATCTTGAAAAGGGCTCCGTTGTAACTTTTCAGACGTGGCGTTATACTGCTCCCGAGACAGGCTACAAGCATTTTCGCATTCCGCCGCCATCTGAATGCCACCAACGCGACTGGAAATCATCCCCGCCACCTACACCCAGGCGGAACTCCGTAAGCTGTTCAGATACCACGGCGGGTCTGATTTCTGCATACTATAAGCGTATGTATAGCATGTATGACAGTGCTCATAATCAAGGCATCGGCGATTATGAAAAGTTCAAATCATGCGGTCTGCGACATGGAAACTTTCACTGAGGAGCACTTTTCTCAATATACACAGTATGGGAACCAGTCGAGTCTTTTAGACAGGACTGAATTTACCAATGAGATCAATTGCGCAGTGTCGAATTAAGGAATGTCGACTTTGCTCTTGAATGTTTTGTGTGTGTGTGTGTTCTGACTGCCTGAGAATGATCAATAGCTGAAATTTCTTCGGCGAAAATGAAATACTTCATTGAAACAGTGGTGATATCTAGAAAAAAATTTTAATTGCACTTTTTTTTTTGTCAGGAAATGTTTCGCAGAAGGCTCCAAGAAATGCTCAGTACGAACGTTATGATCGGCGGGGCAAAGACACTGAACAGGGCACGCATATATGCGGCTATCATGTCAGGGAGCACACAGCTCGGTCGATCACCCAGTCAGTCTCTCTACGCATTCCTGCGGAGTCACATAACAACCAAAAAAAAAACCAAAACAAGCATTCTGGGTTTGACATTCCGTCAAAGCCACAATTCACTTTGAGCGGCTTGCTGCTGGTAGGTAGCCACTGGTCATCACCCGCTTGAGCAAGCAATTATCGGTCGTTGATCCTGTGCAGCAGCACAGGTTGAAAAGTGGCACCAAGCGGGCATTTCCTTCTGCCTTAAAGGGCCCCTCCCAAGGTCGGGCCATTTTGAGCTGACAAGCGCAGAGCATCCGATGCGCGCCAACGATCGTGTTTGCAAAGAAGTACATCGCTACGCGCCGCGGAAAGGCCTGAAATTTCAATCCGAACGTCGTTTCCCTCTTCACTCGCGGCGAATCCATCCGGAGAGGGACATTGACGACGTGGTCGGGCTCCTGCGCCTACGTAATCGTGTCCGCAGTGTGACGTCGCTCGTGGTGACACATGACTTCGATAATCATTCAAGACAACTGTTGTCTGTGCGATCTGTTGCTTGAATTGACGAATTGAAGTTTAGAGAAATAATACAACACACAAACGGAATGTCTGCGTGCTTTTGCTCTACTTCGCACCGAAGCAAGAGAAATGTACTTCCGCTTCGTCTGCTTGTTCCCACGGTCGTGTGGTCACGTGCGCAGGTACCGGGACTATGCCATTTTCTATCGTGTTCCAGCGCGTGATCACGCTCTGCGATTCGCTTGTTCTGCCTTAGTATTCGTGTAGCACTGAATTATACCGCTAGTCATGTTTCCTTACGCACAGCAGGCGAAATCGTGCGCTGCGCGAACGAGAGAAGAGCTCGTGCGTGGCGCGGTCAGCGGAAATGCGTGGCGCAGAAAAAAAAAAGCGAGGAGAAAAAGAATGAAGGCGGGGCCTGTGACGTATGCGTCACGCCATCCTCGCGGTCTGGTATGGGAGAACGCAGGGAAGGAATTTCGCTTGAGAAGGCTAGACGGGTCGAGGGGACAGAGCGTCTGCCAAGCAAGACGCTCTCTCTTTCAGCAGCCCGCCTGCTGAAATCAAGGGTTCGTGGCACTGAAATATTTATATGTCGGCTAGTAATGAGCCGATATGAAAAATTTTTGTGGCAGAACGCTCCCTAGAGGACACGTAATAACTTTCAGCGTATAACCAAAATTTGCCATGGTGCCTGATGAGGAGCCCCTTAAACTAAGGTCGCTTTACACTCGAGTGGCACCAGCGCCGCAAGTCGCACCGCACGCAAGCGATCATGAGCGGCCCACCGTTCACGACCGTTCTGACGTCACGAAAAGCGTTCGGAAACTTTTGCCTTGCGTGGCCACCGCAACTCTGCCCTCTCATTGGACGGCTTGGGTGTGACGTCTTCATGGCAAACGCGGTGCTTGCTCGAAGTGAAGCAAGGCGCGAGGCTTGGGCCCCATTTGCTGCAGCGCCAATTTGTTTTTGTGGTATTTGTGATCATTACAAGAGTTGTCTAGCATCCGCAGTCATCGAACGCTGCAAACCATTGCGCCCTTCCTGATCTCTCCAGTACGTGCGATCCTCAACAGAAACAGACGGAGTGCAGGAAGTGTGCTGTGTTACTCGAGGGTCCGAAGAAATCAAGCCGCCGATTTCTTGTTTTGTGCTTGTTTTTGCGTGTGCATTATGAAAGCCAATGATATCACATATACGTGCATTCTTCGTGTAATACGGGTTCGTTGTGAGTCGAGGTGAAAAGTGTGTGATCGCCTCACACCGCATATGAAATTTGGCTGTGTTTTATCTATGAGGCTCATCGCACGGAACAGTGCGTGTATGTGTGCGTAGGGCAAACGATAGTCCTGTTCAAGTTTCACAAATGATAATACGAACAGTACCGATAAGCTATCATGCCTCGTTATCGCTGTCATTCGTCATGCGCTACTCCGTGTGAGGTGTTTCACTTGCTGCGACGCGTCCTGATTGCTGCAAATATCCACAGAACATGTCAAGTTCGAGCCCTCTGTTCCCTGTTTGTGCGAAGCGTGTTAAGGAGATACAAATCTTAATATGTGCCATATGACGCAGCGTTACTGGGTGTAAAAGTGTTCGTTTTGTGCAATGTCCGTGTGCTTTGACGCGAACCCTGCATAAACATTGCCGGTAGCTTTCTTAATAGAGAAGCTCTGTCGAACCGGTCGTTTCTATTTGGTAGAAATCTGATTTATGTCGAAAGTTCATTTTACACTTAATCATACACCTCTTTCGGTGGGACGAATTTAGGAAGGTATGGAAAAGTTACACCTGTCCTGAAGTGCGGACGCACCTGATTGCCGGGGTGTCATAAATGGAAATTAAGGGCAGCCTTCATTTTTCTCATGTGGACATTCATGTCAATACCGGTAATTATGAGGTACATTTTACATTACGCAAAGAAGCTTTATATTGAACGGACACAAGTAGCTTGCATAAAACGAATCTACACAGCTCGATTCATGCTGATGCCCAACACGACAAGCAGCTTGTGCAGTGACCAATGGCACGGCGAATGAGCATAATATAGTCGAGAAGTGGCAGCTTCCTTCAGATTCATTATAAATTCACCTTTTCTGGCAAAGTGGCATGTACTTGAAAAGAAACATGCAATTCTCTGACCATGAAGTTACAGTAAATACACTGTTGGAATGGAATGCTCTGCCGTCAGAATCACAAAACTATTGCCAGCAATTCATAGCTGTGGCCACCTTACTAATTCGAACAGAGTCGCCCAAAAGAAAACGTTGCCGGTACTTTAAGACCTGCCTTGGTTGTTCATTCTGTGGTTCGTAGCGTCGGTCTCTTCTATTGACGTTCAATGATTCGCCAACACAATTTGTGACTAGTATCAGCGTAATATGACTGTGAGGTTCTTTAGGTTTTATCTGCCTGTTTATTTTGCTAGCAGTCAGAGTCTTAAAGTGACTTATGCCCGTAGAATATGCCTGTAAAGTGGTTTGCTTGTGCTGTTCCACCTAGCTGTCGCGTATAATTTGCAGGTGTAATGTGCTTGATAATCTAAATGCCTATCCTGTTCATCTTTATTTTACACATGCCGAGGGTCCACTTGTTAGCTCAGCCATATGCAGCTGCGCTGCTCAACACAAGAAAGACACAAAGACACGTCTGCCCCTCTTTTCATTTGTTGGCAGATTCCCGGCCACGGTGCTTTGTACCTGAGAATTAAGCTACTGTCGCAATATCAGTTGCAGTGAGAATATTTTGGGCAGAAATGACGAAAGTCAGCCAGTAAAGACGAACTGCTGGCGAAAATATTTTTATTGTTATTGCCAGCCGGCGTCAAAGTATCCACACACCATAAATTAACTGCGTTATCTTGGACAGTGCGTGTATGTGTGAGTGTAGGGGCTGTAAAGTGTTTAGCGTGGTATATATCATAATCATCACCCAGCTCTTGGAGTAGCATGTCAGGCGAACAGCCAGGGTAATATCTCCAGCATGCCAATAAAGCTTGTTTCTCTCTTGCTCTCCCTTGGACAGTGTCTTACATTTTTTTTCACATGAATTCACTACACAACTTGACAAACTATGGCCGTGTCATAAATATGAGAGCCACATCCCGACACACTTTATTTGTTCGAGTTCTGAAAATATCAGCTTATTTGGTTAAGTCAGCTGAAAAAAATTAGCTAAACCCCGGATATTTAACCTGCTGCATGTGAAAAGAATGAAATGAAATTGCCCACGCCAATATGGATTAGTTTTGTGCACAACAGAATATTTGTTTCTTCAGAAGCGTGTCTATTTATGTCTATTTATGCATATTTCATTTGCGTCTTGATCGCAAAAGTTGTGCTGCTCATGTAACACGCGGAAAAATATAAGCACACTATTTTCCACCATCCCATTTGACATCTCTGCCCTGGCGAGTTGAGGCATTGATAGAAGTAAAATGCAGTCATCACGATTGCTCAAGGAAATGCTCATACTTTATTACTATTTACATTCAATAAAACTCAATCTGATTTCTAGAATCTTCGTAGCCGAACTCCCCGGTCCGCGGTGCTGGAGAACGAACGTCGAAACAAACGAAGCAACGTTGCACTGCCCCGCGTGCAAACGCACACCTTTGCCCTTGATCCGCCAGCCTCACATTAAATTCTCAATTTCAGCCTTCTCGTCACAACTTCGACGGCAGAGGTTGAAATACCCTTCAATACAGCGCACCTTACCTCCTCAAAGGCAAACAGAGCCACAGCTGATTCCCGCAAAAATTTAAGAAGCATAAAACAAAATTTCACTGATAAAAAAAAAACGATTGAAGCTACAATGATCATAGGAACTTCAGCCTAGCATGTATATGGCCGCTACTAACCAAATAGTGCATGCGAAACCTCAGTTTACTAAAACAAACTACTCGAAGCAATAAATTTTCCGTTCACCTTGCTTTTTTGTAAGTGACAGTGAAAATAGATTCCTGTAGAATTAGACTCTACCGGAGCAAGCGTCCCCTCTTATGACAGATTTGTTGGAGCCAAGTCAGTCGATAGCGGTCTGCTTCGAAACTGATCTTCGCTCCGTACAAACAGCAAGACAACTTCTGGGCCACCCAAGCTATATATACAAGCAGGCGCATTCATTATATGAGGCGCAGTAGTCTTCTTCTCGGTTGGTTGACTTGCCGCTAGCGTAAAGTACTGGATGCTCCTCCCAGCTTCGCCTATGTAAGAACTACTCCCAACCCTCGGTCACTGGCGCGGAACTGCATGATGAACTCTTTAGACTAGTCTAGGGCCGGATGCGTCGGTCGTGAGATCAGAACGGTTTTTAGGTCATGAAACGCTCGTTCTGTTCAACGAACTTGTTCGGGCTCTTTCTTTCGGAGCACGTCTGTCAGCGGGCTCGATATCTGAGAGTAAATAAGGATGTATCAGTGGAAATACCCGGCAATCTGGGGAAACTACCTGGTGCCTGTCTTTGTCCGCGGTTGAGCAAGATTAGTGATATGCCCTAACGTTAGTTCGGAGGGCCACCGCGTTTCCTTACCCACGACATGCCCAAGATAGGTAACCTGTGAACACCCGAAGTTGCAGTTTTCAGCTTTTACCGTGAGACCCGCGTCCCGCAAACGTGCTAGTACAGTTCTTAGTTGTCCTATGTGCTAGTCCCAGCTGTTCGAGAAGATCGCCACATTATCCAAATACGGGATCGGATAGCCTCGCATGTCATGGAGAACAATGTCCATTAGCTTCAAAAAGCCAGACGGTGCGTTTTTCAGGCCGATACTTAGCATGAGGGATCGAAATGTACCAATCGGGTAAATAAAGGCCACGTATCTGCTGACGCTTTCTGACATGGGTACCTACCAGTACCCTCTAACCAATTTTGGAAATGTACTTCGCGCCACCCACACGTTCTACCCGTTCTCGTATGTTTGGTATTGGGTAAACGTGGTCTTTCGTGACCGCATTTAATTTCCACTAGCCCATGCATGGACGAGGTCCTTGCCCACTCTCTTCTACGAGAATGGTGGGGGAAGTGTAATTACTATCCGCAGGCTTAATTACCCGAGTTCGAGCACTCGCCTTATTTCACCTCCATTATTGCTCGCCGGTGAGGTGAGATTAAGTACGACGCTGACGTGGTTAGTTCTTCAGAAGTTAGCTGATTATCATCAGGGATGAGGTTTGTCGTTTCTGGCCGGCTGCTCGAATGCTGACGAAGCTCATCAAACAGCTTCCAAAAGTGCCTTACTTGCTTGGTGTTGAGAGCTTATCTGTTCACAGACAGATCCAATATGTCATCTACGGTGCACTCCGCGTCTGTCTCTGTGCCGGAAACTGGAATTTGGACCGCTACTTGATCTGACGCATTTAGTACTTTGTTCTCAACCTTGTTCCGGCTTGGGGCCTTCATTAAATTGCAGTGGCAAATGCTTACTTTAATGTTTCCTGGAATTTCTACGGTTTAATTAGTCTCCGAGATCATGTATATAACCTCGACAAGGCCCCTCCCACTGTACTTGTAGTTTCTTTTTCCGTGAGGCCGTAGAGAGAGAGGAATATAAGAAGGCAGGGATGTTAACCAGTCAAGGAATCTGACCAAGTAAACTACCCTGAAAACTCGACTATGCGTGTTCCTGTCGTAGTACGCATTCCGGCTTTCTTGGGCGTCCTTTAGTATTTTTCCTACTAGCTCACGCAAGACACTCAAGCGGTCCAGCAACTTCAACACGTAGCTCACTACCGTCTGGCTTTCGCCCATTACTTCCCACATTTATCGCAGCATTCTCAGAGAAGAACGAAGGGCGCGGCCGTAAACCAACTCTGCTTGGTTGGGCCCCATTGCTTTGTGTGGAACCGCCCTCAATGCAAACAGTGATGAAGGTAAACAACCCTCACAGTCCTCTTCTCAACACTGTTTGACTGCGAGTGATACATCGAGCTGTGTATCAGCCGTACCCCACAGCTTTACAAAAACGTTGTTGTTAAGGCGCTTCTAAATAGCGCACCGTGGTCAGCCTGAATTTCAGCTGAAAGCTCAGTCCGCTCAAAAGTTGGCAACAGAGCGTCAACTATCTCGACCGAGTGGAGATAGTTTAAAGGAATTGCATCGAGGAAACTTTGTCGCCATAAAATCCATCATCAAAAGGTATTTGCACCCTGCTCTGCTCTGCGGCAAAGACCACATTGTGTCGATTACCGGCCGTCGAAACGGCTCTGTGGTCAGGTGAACCACCTCTGAAGGCACTTCGAATTATTCTCCCGGTTTCCCAACTCGTTGACACGACTCACACGATCTTACAAATTTCTCAACGTCCTTAGAACATCCGGGCCAGTCATATCCGAACGCAAGCCTCTCTTCTGCTTTGTTGATTCCTAGACGACCCGACCAGCCATTTCCGTAACAAAAGCTTCTCCAGACACATTTCCGTGACACAAACCGGCGAGCTTATCTCCTCCCCTCTTGCCGACCAACCTGCTTTCCGTTCACAGTGGACACTCGCCGTCATTGAAGATGACGTTGTCTTACCAGCACGATCCTTATTTATAGGTCAAGTTTCATTTTGTGGGGCCGACGCTGATCCATTTACCACGTGTTCACTTACCGCGTTTTCACGTCGAAGCGCAAGCTCATCGCACAACAGATCGACGATATGCTAGCTAAGTGCGTCATCTAAGATTCTCCTAGCGCTTGAGCTGCGCCGGTCATCCTCATAAAAAACAAAGCCGGGTCCTCAATGTCTGACGTCGACTACCGGAGTCTGAGATTTGTCAAAAAAAAAATTGTAACCCCTTCTCGCTACCGACAACATTTGTGGATTCATTTGTGTTCGTGGTGACGACATTTGTTCATTGTGACATTTGTGTTCATCTGTGAATCTCCGATTGGGCTATTAGCAGATACCCATGCAGTCAGCCGACAAAGAGAAAACACCTTTCATGAGACCACATGGCTTGTTTGAATTCAAACTCATACCGTTTGGTTTGTGCAACGTGCTCAAGACATTTGTGAGGCTTGTGGACATGGTATTCCGCGACCTGAAATGGGAGATTTGGTTATGTTGCACTGATGACGTCATCAATTTCAGTCGCACTTTTGCAGAGCACAATCATCGACTTGACGCTTAGACGTGACTTGCAGAAGCTGCCCTTATCCTCAACTCAAACAAGTGGCACTTTGGTCTACAAGATGTTGTAGTACTTGGCCAACTAGTGGACACGCACGGTGTGCCACCAGACCCACAAAAGGTTGCTACACTCAGCGACCTTAAACATTTGCAGTCATAACGCGAGCTGAGAAGTTTTTTTGGTGGTGGCTCGTACTTTCAACGTTTAACTCTAACTTTAACGCTTAACTCTAGGAATGTCCTAGAGTTAAGCGAGAACTCTCCATATTGAATAAAATGGTTAGGGACCGGTCGACTCATCGGGAAGCAGCTGCTGACGTCAGGCGACGTTGTTCTCGTCGCAGACGCTCATCAAGGAATTCTGCTCTCCGCACAAAGAATACGCGTGCCGCATAGCCTCTTGCTGTGCAATCTGCTCCAACCCCAGTGCAGAATGTGTCAAAACTACGCATAGATAACGGAGCAGCTGAAAAGTATGCCGTGGATGAAGAATTGCCACCACTGCCAAGGATAAGCCCTGTGGAAAAACTTCAACAAGGAGAGGCACCACAATGCTCCACCCCTCTCCCAGATGAGCTGACAGAGCATGACCGCTGAATTATAACAATGCTCAAGTCTTTGATAAATGCGATTTGCATGCTTGTGGGCAGCTGGAATACGCCAACAGCTCGAAGCGCAGTGCAAGTGTTGGATGCCCTGAGCCCAGTGCTTACAAATCTTGCGTAAGCATAATGGCTCTTCTACTGTTTTCACTCCGTGATGAAGTGCGTAGTGCGACTATTTTCAAGTGGAATACCAGAGGATTTAAATCACAGATTTCACGTTTTCGCGAACATGATTTTACGAACCGATTTCCTGTAGTGGTAATATGTGAACCGAACGTGTCAAAAGCCCTAAGACTCTCTGGATACGAAGCCTTTATGGCGTCGACGTGCGGGCAATCCAGCAAAGTAATTGTTTACATCTGTACAGAACTAACTTACATTCCCCATTCGGTGCAGCCTCATGATGGAAACCAATACGTGTGTCTCCGCATTACAAAGAATGAAGAGGACTTCACACTTATCGGCGCCTACATCTCCACATACAGTCGGTTCGACGGCGACCGACTGTGAGACATCCTGACGGCGACTTCTGGACCATGGATTATCACGGGAGACTTTAATGCTCATCACTTGGCTTGGGGAAGCTCCAGAATAGATTCCAGGGGCCGGAAGCTTGTGGACTTTGCTTCCGACCACGAACTCAGCATTATGAACGATGGCAGTCCGACGTACTTGCGTAGTTCAAACTATAGCAATTGTTCAGATTTGACTTTGGTGTCACGGCAACTTGGTCAAAATGTTATATGGTTCTCTGGCATCGAGACTCATGGCAGTGACCATATTCCCACCTACTTAAGAATCACTGGATTTGGAAGCTTCTCATCTTCTACTTCCCAACAAGTATATATAAGGTGGTCAAAATATAAGACAGAGGTGGAAGAGGCATGCAAAGAAGGATTTACCGGCACCATTGAGAACCTTATTTCAAGTGTACTGGAATCGTCTAAGTACACATTTACATCCGCTAAAAAACGTACGGATTTCGACATGGAACTTGAGCGACTTCGAACGATTCGCAGATGGGCCGGGAGGCGATACAGGTGCACCAAGTCAATTCATGACCTTAGAGTCGCTCGACGTAAACAGAAGAAAATCCAACGTCGTATGGACAGGCTGAAGGAACAACGGTGGAAGACATTCTGCAAAACACTTGACCCCCGCAAGCCACTGTCTATCATATGGAGGACGGTGCGCGGCCTTGGCTCGTCTCCACAGCAACGACATCCATTCTCAGCCCTAGCCCTCCATCAAGGCCGCTCGCAGGTCGATATAGCCGAAGATTTCTGTGTGAAGTTTGCAGGCAGTGTGGTCACAATCAATAGCGAAATTCTGGGTGAAGT
This sequence comes from Dermacentor albipictus, assembly GCF_038994185.2. Classification (NCBI taxonomy): domain Eukaryota; kingdom Metazoa; phylum Arthropoda; class Arachnida; order Ixodida; family Ixodidae; genus Dermacentor; species Dermacentor albipictus. The sequence goes on from NC_091822.1 coordinate 88,478,483, forward strand.
TCCTGCGGCACGCTACCCAGAATTGAATATGTCCTTCTCACTAGAGGAATTGGATGCTGCTCTGGCTACATGCAGGCGCTCATCCTCGCCAGGGCCAGACGGCATCACCTATGCTGCTTTATGCCACCTAGGTGAAGATAGCCGAAGTAGACTTCTGGAATGTTATAACCATGCAGTCATGGAATGATGGCGTCGTTCCTGAGCGGTGGAAGTCCAGCCGCTTGATACCACTCCTGAAGCCTGGAAAGTCACCACTTGACCTAGCGTCCTACCGACCAATTGCGCTCTCCAGCTGTGTTAGGAAAGTCATGCAAAGAATTATTCTCACCCGCCTAGAGTGGTGACTTGAGCGCCACAACGTATACCCCGAGGCCATGGCTGGGTTTAGAAAAGGCCGTTCCTCTATTGACAACGTCATCGACCTCGTCACGTCTTTACAAGACGAAAAACACCACAAGCGTATATCGGTTCCACTATTCGTCGATGTGAAAAGCGCCTATGATAATGTAACGCATGAAGCCATCTTTGATGCCCTGGAAAATAATGGAATTGGTGGACGCATGTTTCGGTGGATTCGGAGCTATGTATTCAAAAGATCCTTCTTTGTGCACCGTGCAGATAGCCGAACCGCTGACCATTACACTTGCCGTGGCATCCCTCAGGGTGGGGTTCTTCGCCCCATTTTTTTCAACCTTGCAATCTTTGCACTTGCCAACGTTCAACCACACACAGTAAACCTTTCCATATATGCTGACGACATATGCATATGGGCCTCGGCAGTTACACGTATTCAGGTGCGGGCACGGCTCCAAAAAGCAGTGACCCTAACATCATTGTATCTGCGTGCTCAAGGCACGCAGATATTTCGACCGAGAAGTGCGCCTTAGTCGCTTTTACCCACAAGCCCACGACCTGGTACCCCATTTCTATTGACCAGCAACCAATTTCCTACGCAAAAACTCACCGATTCTTAGGCGTTATTATCGACGGAGACCTTTCATGGAGCCCCCAAATCTCATATTTGAAGAAGAGGCTTACGTCTATCTCCCATATACTGAGTTTTCTTGCTGGTAAAACGTGGGGCACATTCGTGGCATCTATGCTTCAACTATACAGGACGCTCTTCCTAAGATACTTGCGATATAGCACACCAGTGCTGTTCAATGTTAACAAAACTAACATCCATGTCCTACAAAGCATTCAAGGCCAAGCCCTTCGAACATGCCTGGGGCGACCTCGAAATGCTTCAACCGTGGCAACAATTGCCACCGCGAGAGACCACCCAATATTGACCTATATGGCTATCGACGCATTCCGGGCGCATTTTCGCCATATATCCAGAGTGCCTGACCACCATCTCGCTCACTTGCCTGAGGAAAGACCCAAGACAGCGTTCTCCAGATCAATTGCGGCTAACCGGCACTCTTTGTCTTTGAGGCACTCAACCGCAACAAGAACGCCATCCCCTCTGGGGTGCTTGAAAAAGCCTCCTGTGTACCTTGCTCTTCCAGGAATAGTGACGAAAGCTAGCCTGAGCACCGCGGCTCTCAAGCAGATCACATTGGAACTTTTGCATTGTTTATACGCTAACCGAATCCATGTTTACACGGATGGTTCCGTCTCAGAAAATTCTACGGACTCCATTGGTCTAACATCTCAATCGGTCGTCATCAAGCTTAAGACTTCACACGTAACGACATCTACAGGTTCCGAACTGACCACTCTTCGCACTGCTGTCGAATACATTGCAAAAGAACCGCCCAACAAATGGGCAATATTTTGGGATTCGAAAGCAGTCCTCCCCCCCCCCCCCCCCCCCCAGAGCTTGCGAAGTTTACGACGTGGCAATTATGAACAGCTGGTGTCACAAATCAACAAAACCTGCCATTGCACTTCTGAACGAGGACATGATGCCATGCCGGGACATTGTGGCGTCGTTTATAATCACGTCGCCGATGACGCTACCCGACGTGACCAGGCTGGCGCACCGACACTCCTTATACCTTTATCGAGAGTAGACGCTACAAAAGAGCTTCACAGTCTCGCTCGTACCATCACGTTAATTTACTGGCATACACCGCAGAACTCTAAGTGTCGTTTATACAGCCTCGACCCATCACTGAAACTTAAATTACCAGCGAATCTTTCACGACGTGACGCAACACTGCTGTGTCGGCTGTGGTTAGGAGTAGCATTCACCAACTCCTAAAGCTATCGTATTGGAATGGCGGATTCACCAATGTGCGCTAAGTGCAAGTGTGAAGAGACCATCAGTCATCTTCTGTGCCACTGTTCTAGCTTCAACAATCAACGTGAGACTCTCCAGTGTGCCTTGAATAGACTGGATGTCAGTCCATTTACGCAAGCGAAGATCTTGGGAGCCTGGCCTCACAGTTCATTAGCCCAGAAAGCAGTTCGAGCGCTTTTTCACTACCTGAAGGCAACAGACTTGAGTGCCCGACTATAGACATCCTACATATAAGTTTTTTCTCTCTCTCTTTCACTCTCCATTCCCCTCCCCACGTGTAGGGTAGCAAACTGGACTTTCCTTCTTCCGTTCTCTCTCTCTCTGTCTCCCAATTATGCCGATACTGCCTTCCCTTTGACTCCATTGCAGCGCAAGGATAAGCATTTCACCTGGGCAGCGGATTGCGACTCATCGTTTGGTCAACTGAAATCGCTGCTCTCTTCCGGAGCAATACTTCGTCATTTTGACCCCTTTGTCGCAACAGGATTGCACACCGACGGGAGTAGAATCGGACTTGGCGCCGTCCCTTTCCAGCGTCTTGGTGACGCCGAGCATGCGATGGCCTAGGCCAGCCGTTCATTGAGCAAGTCCGAATAGCATTACACCGTCACTGAGCAAGTGTACCTCGCTGTTCATATCTGGGCGCAACTTCGCGATCGTTAGTGATCACCATTCACAATGTCGGTTGGTTGGTTTCCTTGACCTGTCTGGCCGTCTCATTTGATGGGCGCTACGTTTGCCGGAATTTGACTTTGCAGTCCGTTACAAGAGTGACCGCCATCATGCGGACCCCGACTGTCTTTCAAGGCTCCCTCTATCAAGATCTGAATGTGACGCCCACAATAACCATGAGTTTCTGGCCACCATCGAAGTCACTCTCTTTCACGACCTTGCCACCTTCCCGGAAGAGCATTGCAAAGACCGCCACGTACGATGCCCTCTTCGTGTCAGCTGCCCAGCCGACAGGTGACAATCGCTCGCAAATTCAAGGTGGCCTGCTCTGCGAAAATAATTACGCGGCTGATGGGGCCCGCTTCTCTTAGTGGTCCCTAAGAATTTGAGAGCTCGCGTGTTCCCTGTTATGCAAGATAATGCTACCGGCTGGCACATATTTCCGCAGGACATAGCACCGCACTCAGGGCCAATTCTACTGGCCTAGTGTGCGAAGAAATACAGAAAAGTATCTGGCTGGTTGTGGAAAGTGCCGAAAATTCAAGTGCTCCAACATTGCTCTGGTGGGATTCCTTTCTGCCGTGGCACCTCCAAGATCTCCTTTCGAAATGGTAGGAGACGAATGGTCTCGTTCAGCGCACTTAGACAACTTTTACCAACATGCTTTCGATGTGCGTCAATTCTAGGCACAAAAATAGGGATGAGATGTTGCTTTTTCTCGCATACGGCTACAACAATGCAAAGCATGGAACTGCCAGATAGAGCCCACTCTATCCTCTCTATATAGACCAAGCATCTATAATATCATTCTGCCTTTTATTCCTGATGCGGACTCTACTATCATCCAGACCCTCTGCCGCACCGAGGAAGCGCGTCGCATACCTCAGCGCTGTACGTTGGCGTCCCAGGGCTGCTCCAAGATCAGCTATGATTCACGGCATAAGAATGTGCCATACGACAACGGGGACGTAGTGTGGCTTTGGACACTACGCAATTCGCAAGCGCGGCCTGTGCCAGAAGTTTCTGGCTCGTTACACTGGGCCTTTCGTCATCACCGATCGCCTAAATAATGTGACTTAATTATTCGATTGCTCGGCTCATGTCTCATGGCTACCGTTCTAAAAAGCCGCAGCTTTTTCATGTCGTCCGCCTGAAGCGCTGTCATTCCCGTGGCCCCGAGTGCACGTAACAGTTACTCTTGCAGCGGGCTTCGTCTGCGAAAGGAGGAGTGGTACACAGCGACAGCAAGGACGGACGAAGAGGAGGGTAAAGTGTGCTCGTCTTTAGAGCGGCTTGACTTTGGAGCGAGCAGGCACGGCAAATGTTCTATCCTATTTTTGTCATGTGCACCATACAAGCCAGCATTTGATTTCATGTCATGTGCCTGTTTAAGCAGTTGCTGATTAAGAAGGACACATGTGAAATCACTTACTACGTCAACCATTTCGCATGAGAGATCACTGCACTCTTTGTAATGCTTAGACACTTAGTAAATTTTTATTTGTTTTGAGTTGAAATACAGGTACGGTGCACTTGTTTACGTTAGCATATGCGCTCATTTTTTCTTAAATGTGTGCGTGGGTGTGGGTGTGGGTGTGTTGTCACTACATGAACGACATTTTCCTCATGCCCATCTCAATCAAATAAGTTGAGTGGTTTGATATAGCTGACGAACTTCATGCATCCTGTGCAAGACTTTTTTTCTCTAGGGAAAAGAATAAAAAAAGGAACACGTGCATTGGTGATGTTGACAGCAGGAAGCGGTCTCAAGGCGATCTTCCTTGATTGTCACTATTGCTGAGAGATGAAGTGTGCCTGTATGCACTTTGTCCACAGGCCGTACATTGTTTAAATGCTAAATGAGGTATGACTAAGTAGTGAAGGGACAGTAGATTGGCCATCTAATCCTTTTTGCATGGACATCGCTGCCTTGTGTACCACCGTAAACATCTGTCATTTCCTAAGGCACGGATGAGACAATACTACTTCTGTATTCAGGGACATGTTTTAGCAACAAAAAGAGAAGTACGCATTCACTCATTTTACTCATAATGATGTGTCTTGTCATCACTATCAACTACTGTTTGATTTCATGCAAACATTCTGCTATTAAAACTTCTAATAAGCTCATTGGCATGAGCTTATTAGATATGTTTGTCGATAGTGAACTATCTTACAGACATTTCACTTTTATGTCTGTCATAACCAACCGTAATCAAATCAAGGCTCACTTTTTAACTTGGAAGCTGCTAAAAAATGTGAGCAGCGAAGTGCAACTAAATGAACAAGTCATAGTACAAGATTCACATGCGTACTTGGCGATGAAGAGAAGTGACTTATCCATCTACGCAGCTGTATTCGGCGATAATCAAAGTACATCTACGATTACGTTAATATATACCGCAGTGGCGCTTCAGTGAGTAACACTGTTGCTGCGACACATCCCTTGTTCATTGCCTTAAAAACGCATGTGTGTTCGTATGCAAGCGCGTTCTGGGGAGCTTTCTCTAGCACACCTGCAAGAAGTGCATCATTGCGTCGGACATAACCGTGTACATAACGATATATATTATTGCAACACAATGCGGTACAATAAAACAAAGCGGTGCAGGTAAGCTAACTCCGCAGTATTTCAAACGTGCGTCACCGCGCCAATGCAACATTTGCAGTTGCAGAACAGAATGTGACAATGCATGAGTGCCGTTTTCGCTATGACACGGCAGGTTGAACCCGCATCGACAAAGATATGCCAGTGTCGTCTGTCAATAGTTGCCGACTCGAACACCTTTGGTCCTCCGGGTGGTCGTCGGCTTTCAACAGACGGCCTTCAAATTGGAGTGCGTATGACGGCGAATGTGAACCACTCGTCCTGCCCCAGCGCAAATCAAAATTTAAGAGCCGTTGGCCGGCCGCCTGCCACCCATGCGCCGCAAGCGTGCGGTGCGGCTTCCAGCGCTGGTGCAGCTTGAGCGTAAATCGGTCTTTAAGGGTCCCTTATACCGGCCCACATCTCAAACTTCGGTTACACACTAGAAGTTGTTACGTTAGCTGTACGGAGTGTTCTACCCCAGGAGTTTTTTTTATCGTTTGATCACTAGCCTAGATAAAAATATTTCAGTGCCGTGAACCCATGATTTCACGAGGCCAGCGTAGCCCCCCCCCCCCCCCCCCCCAAAAAAAGCAGAAAAAAAAAACAGTGACTCTCTCCATTTGCCCCCGTCTACCCCTTCGCAAGCGAAATTCCTTCCCTCCGTTCTCTCATGCGAGAGTTAGAGAGAATCGCGCGACGCATACGTCACAGGCCCCGCCTTCATTTTTTTTTTCTCTCGCAGTTTTGTGGCGCGGCGCACTTCCGCTGACGGTCTCGCGCGCTAGCTGTTTCATTTGTCTCGTTTCGCGTAGAGCACGATTTTTCGCCCTGTGCACGAGATACCCTGACCAGCGGTATAAACTGACTTCACAAACACTTAGGCAAAAGCAAGCGGATCGCAGAGCACGATCGCGCTCTGGAACGCGGTAGAAAATAACAATGTTTCGCTCTCTGCGCGACATGGAGCAAGCAGACGGAACAGAAGTACATCCCTCTTTTCCGGTCCGAAGTAAAACGAAAACGCCGGGACAGTCGGTGTGTAAGTTTTATTATTTCTCTAAACCGCATTTCGTCTGCTGAAGTAACAGATGAAACAAATACGAGATGTCGGCTCGAATAAGTCTCGAAGTGACGTGTCACTGTGAGCGGTGTTACACCACTGACATGTATACGTAGGTGCACTTGCGCAAAATACGTCGACTCACCCGCTAGGAACGCGGCGCCCGCTAGGAGAAGGGCGCACGGTGTTCGGCTTAAAATTTGAACTCTTTCCGCGGCGCTCTGGGAGTGATAATTAGCAGACACGATCGTTAACGTGCACTGTATGCACTGCCCTTGTAAGCTCAATATGACAAGACCTGGTGAGGGGCCCTTTAACCAAGATCCCGCCGCCGCGGCTCGCTTCTAACAAACACTCTCTTCACGCATGCCTGGTCATATGTCTGCCCAACGCGTTGTCACGGCTTTCAACATCATTCCTTTAACGACCGTTGTATGCGTCGTTGGATGACCTCGGCCCTCTGCAGCCGCACCCAGTACGATGATCCTCCATTCATAAAGCCCGGTAAAGTAAACATGGTCAACCGCAACAAGAGCCCCAACTCCCAAAGTCTCAAAGTGACCCTCCTGCGTAATGTATTCCTTGGACGTCATTTGGCCCGGCCAACTCCACTTAATCAGCCTTGGCTGACACCAAGGCCAGCCGCCTGGCCTCCAGCAGTGGAGGCACTATCCCCTCTACTGGCTTCGAAGACCAGCCTTTACCGCTTCACTTCATTCATGACATAAGGCCACCGAGGCGTGAAAAAAACTAAAATGTCTTTGACTTTAAGTACAAGCTGAAGCTAATAATATTTGTGTACGTTTTTCAACACTGTTCTTTTTCTTTTACTCCGAGTACTTAACAAAAAACTACAAAATACGGGAATCACGTTACTGCAGATAAATTATCGGCCCAGGAGAATCTTAGATGAAAAAAAAATTTTTCAGGAGCAATGCCATGAACAGTTATGCTAACTAGATTATGTTACTTCATATTTACAAACTGTACGGCGCATGCTTACACAATAAAGTTGAAACGGAATTGCCATAATTTTTGTCGATCTATATGTCAAAACGGCCATGACAAACCAAATAACTCGCGTTAAGTTATTCAATCAATTTATGATATGCTCTCAGCAGTGCGCAACTCGGAACAAATTGCCCCCCCCCCCGTCTGCCCCCCTTCTTGACGTAGTACGGCGGCGTAAAATGAAACTTGGCTGTAATCATCATCCTCATCAGCCTATCTTTTTGTCCACTGCAGGATATGAATGCCTCTTCTAGCGGTCTCCAACTATACCCCTGTATTGCGCTAGCTGCTGCTGCTGCGCAATTTTGCTGCTTGCGCCTGCAAATTTTCTAATTTCATCACTCCACCTAACTTTCTGCCGTCCTCGAATGCGCTTCCTTTCCCTTGGCACCAATTTCGTCATTTTAATGCCCACCGATTGCCTACCTTGCTCATTACATGGCCTGCCCGACATCATTTCTTTTCTCCTAGTGTCAACTAGAATATCGATTATCTCTCTTTGATCTCTGATCAACACCGTTCTATTGTAGTCTTAACGTTACGCTTAACATTTTTCGTTCCATCGCTCTCTGGGCGGCCCTTAACTTGTGCTAGAGCTTTTTTGTTGACCGCGACGTTTCTGCCCCATATGTTAGTACCGGTAGAATGCCATGACAGTGATAAGCTCCCTGTTAGAATTGGGTAAAGCTTGTCGTATGCACTTCCACCATATTAATTCTGTAAATTTCCTTCTCATGTACAGGGTCCCCTGCGACTAATTGACTCCACAGACTCTAGAGGCTCACTGGTGATCACGAATTCTTTTTCCCTTGCCAGGCAATTGAACATTAGCCTTGTTTTCGCATATTAATCTTCAACCCCATTATTATACTTTCTCGGTTGAGCTCCTCAATCAAATGTTACAGTTCGTCCCCGGTGTTGATGAACAGGACAATCTCATCTTCAAACCGAAGGTTGTTCAGATATAAGAGAGTTTTAGAATAGTGCTTTGCGTTTGCGGATAGCGTCTTGCGCTGACAGCGCCACTACGGTGTCAAAGAAAACTATTAGAAATAATACAATAAAATATACCATTTCATGATAAGAAGAGTAATTTTACTTTCGTCTTTTCCCGTTTAATTACAAGTTAGAGGTCATTCAATTAGCAGCAAACAATTAGTTGCGCTTAGTTTTGAGTAACCAAATTTATGTGCCTTGACCAGCCAAGCTAAGCCGTTTTAGGCCTACGAGCCATGAAATAGACAATATAATTCGGAATCAGCGCCGTCTAATGAATAACTCTTCATGACACGTGCTAGTTGAGAGAAAACGATAATCGCAGTCGCTTCTACCTTGCGAACTTCACGCGTTTACAACGAATCGAGCCCAGTTTGGTGTTCGGTTAGAGCCGTCTCTTCGATGGGCGCCTCCATGTTTGTTGACGAAAATCTTCTGGTGCAGGTATTGGGACTCCCGCTAAATCAGTGGAATAGCGTGCCCGACGCAAAACCGGAAAAGCAGTTTGCTTCTCGCGCATGCGCAGTGGCTTCGATGCTATTTCTTTGGGGCCCCAAACGTTTTGGGCCCCTATTCTAAAACTCCATTGGTCGTTCAACCTCGCTCCTAAGTGTTCCCAGCAGAATAGCTTTAACATTTTTTCTGGGCATGCAGGGAAGAGCATTGGAGAAACTGTCGCCTTGTCTGGCTCCCTTCTTAATAAATATTTTTTTCTTTACTTTTCTTTTGGAGAACCAAGGTAGCTGTGCAATATTTGTATACATTCCCCAAGATATGGCTCCTACACTCATTGATTACGCAATATCTCCATGACTCCTGGCACCTCTAATGACTCAAATGTATTTTCATAATCTATGAACGTCATATAGAGAGGTTGATAGCACTCCACTGATTTATCAATTTCCCGATTGATGACGTGAATGTGATTGATTGTGGAATATTCATCCCTTAAGCTAGCTTGTTCCCGTGATTGATTGAAGTCAAGTGCTGCCCTGATTCTACTGGAAACTATTTCCCCCCTGCTGCTGAAATAAATATGCAGCCAATGCGCAGCTACTCACGGCGCCAGTGGAAGCTCCTAGGAAAAGGGAAGAGCGAGGGTAGCTTCGCGTTACGTAACGCATTTTAAGGCACACAGGGGTTGGACATAGACTCGCGTTTCGTGTTGCCGCGTGCATACCGAGGTGAACTTGTTGAAGAATTGGACGCGAGATATTTAGGTTACATGGCCATTTTCAAATGTAAAGTCAGGGAACTAGACTTTAATGCCGGTTCCCTTCAACTTTTCCACATGAACGTGCGCCGTAAAGTTGGTAAATATGAGTGTAATATTGCAAATAGTTCTATAGTAAATGGATTGCCCTTATTTTGGGTGGAAGTAACATGCACTTGGGCAGATGATTCGTCTGTACCTGTGTAATTCGAGTAACTTTTGTAGGTTTTCCAATAAAGTATTTGAAGTAAATAAAAACATCTTGGAGGATGCTTTAGCTTGGACTTTTAGAGTAGAACGCGATGGCATTGAAATATCTGTGGGTGCTTCTCGCACTTGCAGGTAACTGCAGCTTATGTAACTGTGATGTTTACGGGGAAACGCTAGCGTCGAACGCTGTACACGAAGGTGAGCTTTCTGGTAGAAGCGCGGCCTCTTGCGCGAGCCGCGATGCGGCGGAGGTGAGCGCCAGCTGGAGGTTTTTACTTTAAGGAACGGGGTGCGGGGGACCGCTCCTTGGGCACGACTATTTGGCGCGCGCAAATCGCGGACGCTGTGGCTGGCGCATTGTAGAAACGTAGGAAAAAGGGTTTGTTCGCGTTTCCGCGTAACAGAATTACGTTTTCTCGTGTACTCACATTACAATTCGACGCTATCATGTCATTAGGTTGTGTGTAAGTCGTACTTCAGGACTTTTCTGACGTGTTTTACTTTGAGAAATTCAGTTAAAGGTCAACTCCAGCGGTTTTTCGATCTCCACTGATTTTAAAGAAATTTGGAATATATGTACTGTCTTACACCCTGATTATCTGCATCAAACTATATGGCTGTGCAAGTCATTTAGTTTTCCTGAAAGTGAATTTTAAATACTTGTTGCGTTCCCGACACATGACGTTCTGCTGGTCGCCCTGTCTTTGCGACGCCATAGACTACACCCCACTGTCGCTGAAACGGTCGCTTAAATCGCCGCTGTCTAATTCGGAAACTCTGTAAACGCTCGCTGTGTTGTCAGAAGACATCATCAGCTTCGCTTCTTTGACGTTAGCGCCACATGTACTGCGTGTTTATAACGCGTTGTGCGTGTTTACATTATGGTAGTGTAGTAGCTGACGTCACTGACTCATCGTGACCTTACACGGAGCAGCTACGCGTTTCGGTTTTGGAATCTCGTTTATTGGTTAGTTAAAATTATTGATAAATTTCGAAGCAAATTGCACAACCCTAGCGATGACAGGATTGTAAATGGCATTTGAAAATGACGATATCCGGATATGGTTCAAAAAATTCCGGAGTTGCCCTTTCAGTCATTTTTTTTACGCTCTACACTCCTGCGACACATGCTCTGGGAGTGTGCCAGCAACAACGGTAATCAAACCAGCTCCGTTGGCGACGCGTCCATAATTGCGGCCGTTGCCAGGGTAGGAGAAGGCTCGAGCTCGCTTCTTCCCGATGCTGCCCCGGATGCGGGAGCCGCCGGGGACCTTCTCCGTAGGCGTCGCCGCCGCTGGGAGGCGGCTATCAGAAGTTCAGAGCTGGCAGAACAGCTCTGGGCCGTCCGGCGCGCCGAAGATGCCGCTCGAGTCCAAGGACTTCGAGCCGTCACCTGAGGCCACCACAGCAAGAACTGCCGGACTATTCTTTATTAAAGTTTCTTCTTCTTCTTGTACACTCCTTCTGCGTAGTTGGGTATGCGTGGTGTGTACGGTTCGAAATCGTTTTCTCCGTAAGGACGGTAAACGCGGGGCGTAATACGTGGCACGTCGGCACCAAATTTACTGCGATGCGGGGCACATACTGTACACTTACCAGCCATAATAGCCGCTGCAGAGAGACAATTGCATTGGTGAGCCCTGTATAGCATTACCGAGGCTATCAAGCGTAGGAGCAGAAATGACTTCTAAGATTACACGGTTGCGCCAGACGCGGATGTCAGAACTTCCTCTTGGTGGCACGCGTAATTATGAGGATTAGGGCGGTATCTGAGAAACTGCGATAGGCCATATCAGAGCAGCACGGAAACCGCATTGCAAAATGGAGAAACGCGCCTGCCAAGGGCGCGTTCCCTGCGCTCGCCTGTTACGCCAGCGCACCCCTGCAGTGGAGTCGGAGGGTTTCTCCAAGCGCCAATTTCTGCTCTAACGCTCGTATCGCTTGGAATAACTTATGTATGGCCTTGTATATTACCGTCTACGCGTTCACGTCAAAAGTGTCGTCACCGTGTTGCATGCAGCCAGCATGGAGAAAAGCTGAGCGATACCCTGATCATTTTATCGTCAGAAGCGCTGCGAAAGCTGGAAAAAGGGTTACTAATAGGGCTTCCGTGACGCACGTTCGCGAGTACTGGGATATTGTCACCTAACTAAAAACTTCGCACTCGGGAAGTTACCAGTTGCACGAGCGGATGTCTCGTCTGTTTATGGAGAGTGTCTATCTGCTGGTAACGACTGGAATATGAGTAAATTTCTTATCCCGCTATTTTTTAATGACACGGAGAAGCTCACTAAGGCCGGATGTATATTCCGCTGAAGGAATTTCTGCCGATCGGTGCATCCAACCTAGCGCTACTTTAACGATGCTAGTACGAATTTGCAGCGCATAAAAACTCGTCATGATTAGGTCTCGGTGAACTTGAATGGGCCTTTATCAGCTCTGGATTGAGAGCATGGGAAAATTTATCCGCTACCGTCATTTACGAAACATTTCAGCGTGGTTGTTATTACCCAAACCACCTTGTACATACTAAAACTAGCCATTTTCTATGTGGAGCGGCATACTTTTATTGTTCCGCAGACCGGGAACGGTAAGGCCATGAGACGACGCACGTACGTGACTTGTCAGGCTTCATAAACGCGCAAATGCAGGACAATGGCCAGGTCAACGTTATGGAAGCAAACAACGCAAGACAAGGGATATATAGAACAAAAGGGTGCATGGCGCTGCGCTCACTGATAACGAATGCCAATGTCCCTATTCCATATCATGGCCCGACGGATAGACAAATCGCATATCCTTGCGATTAGTGCTGCTTTTGCGCTTCGAACGATATTTGCTTTTCTGCTATCGGCCTCCGCTTCTTTCTTTGTCTGTTAACCCTTAAAGTTTACAATCGCCATTTCGAAGAATAAAGGTTTCACTTGGTAGTCAGCGCAGTTCTGAGTACTCTTGTTCTCCGTCCCGTATTAGGCGCCGTTAGCTCTCAAAACGTGTGCCAACAAAGTCACATAGTCGAGTTAAAAATAATTATTATAATAATGAAATTGAGATAAATGCCTTGGAATTGCGCAGGGAAATGTTTTTAGAAGGATTCGGAGGTATCCGTGTTTTCGAATATGCCAGTTCCCTAGCCTTTTAAGGGACATTAAGGGGAAATATAGCTTGAGCTGTCTTAGGGGATTGCCCTGAAGATTGCCCAGCTACCTTCATTGTTCTCAAGGAAAGCAGAAAAATGCTCATCGCAAAAGAGGTCAGGTATGGAGACAATCTCTCTAAGAGAACATAGTAAAAGAAGAGGTCGTAGGCTGAGATGTTGGCCAGGTTAAATTTCCAGTTGACTGCTCTGCCCAGGGGATTTGTAAGGGCAGAAAATATGACATAGAAATAAGAGAAGATAAAAAATCTGTTCGAGGTGGTGGGATCGTATCCCGGCCACGGCGGCAGCATTTCGATGGTGGTGACATGCGAAAGCACCCGTGTACTTCGATTTAGGTGCATGTCAAAGAACCGCAGGTGGTCCAAATTTCTGGAGTCCCCCACTACGGCGTGCCTCATAAACAGATCGTAGTTTTGGCACGTAAACTCCCATAGCTTTTCTATCAGTTCCAATGCTTTTAAAAAGCGCTTTTAAGGAAGTACGGGCCGGCGCCGTCTAATACAACGGCCGAAGAGTTCTGGCTTCCGGAAAGGCACCTGTGGTTTTCAATCCAGTCAAGTGGAGTGCTAATAACTTTTTACTGTGCACTAAAAGGACGACAATACCACAAAAGTTGTCCTGTTATCTCTTTTTTCCCACAAACTTCACATTCAGGAGTTCTGGCCATCAAGATTACGTCGGACTAGGTATTAGTAAACTCTACTCCAAGCCGTAGACGGCAATTGATGGTTACGTCCAGTTGTGGTAAGCTGTGTGGAAGGCGGATCTTGATACGAGAATCCAGCGAACAAAGCCGCTATTATCTAATGTCTGCCTAATTGCATTAGGCCAACCTGACATCGCCAGCATGCATACGGAGCTTTGGTCCTGCGTCTCTACACCGGGATTGCAACGCAGTTGTCACTGCCATGGCAGATCGTACTGCTCCAACTGCTTGCTCTTTTCCAACGATAACAGTGACATGACCACCACTGAAAGAGGATGAGATGTCCTTTGTATACTTCCTGACGGTAAATTTATCTTGCGTCCGTGACAAGCTGTTCATGGGGTCCCCGGCGTAATGTAGAGCAAGTTCTGGAGGGGGATGCTCTGAAATCGCAGGCGATGAGCCATTTCGGGGGTGTCCTGTTTGTTGAAATTAAGTGCTGCACGGCTGCCGGCTGCCGAATCTGCACGCAGATTCGGCAGCCGTCCTTGATGTACAGTGCGTGGTCTTGAATTTTGTCTCAATAAACTTGGAACAAATACTTCATCTGCTGAACTAGAATGCATAACAGGTCCATCAGCGTAAACATGCAAACGGTCATTGTAGAATTCGTGTAGCCTAGCAACAATGTCGCCTCCTTCAATGCTGCTGAAGGCATTGTGAACTTCTGCTAGAGGCCCGAAACGGTAGCCATACTCGAGGGAAAAGGAGGGACCACAGTGGCAACGAAGGCTGTGCTGCAGGGACGTTACTCGATGGCAAAGATGATCAGTGAGTTACCTGGAGACAGTTAAAACTGGTATGAGGTCTAGTTTACGGCAGGCAAGCAAGATGATGAAGTCCCCTTGTGACATGCCAATGTACCTAGCTATAGGGTAGTCGCGTGTAGTGGAGATTATGGCTGCTGTGAAAGAACACATAGGGAGGTTGATGCACGTCCGTAGAACTTGGACTTCTATGCCCTGAAGTGTGCGAATGCTCATTAGTCTAAGGTTACCCAGCATGGGCAGGTGGTATCCTAGGATGCCCTTAAATAGTCAACGGTACAGCTGTCTCTCCAATGCTCTTCATCGCATGACTATGGAAGAAGAACTACATCTATTAGACTGGAAAAAATATCAAATTATGGAGTATTACCTGCCAAACCACGATGAAAAACGCTGTAGTGTGGTGCTCTGGAAATCTGGACGACCTAGGGTTCTTTAACGTGCACCTAAGTCGAAGCACATGGGTGTTTCCGCCCCCACTGAAATGCGGCCTCCGTTGCTGGGATTCAATGCCTCGACCTCGTGATTAGCCGCCCAACACTATAGCCACTAAGCAACCACGGTGGGTTATTAGACTGGAAGTGATGAGCAATGAGGATAATGGGAAGTATCTGAGAAACCTGCGATTTGCATATGTTATTGCGCTGCTCACCAGCGCTGGAGATGAATTGTAAAAAATGATTGACGACCCGAGCCTGACAAAGTATCATAGCAGGGTTGAACATGTATATGCGTAAGCAAAGAAAACCTTCGATTGCTGACACAACCACAAGAACTCGCAATTTGTAGTCAGCTTCTAGGGTATGGAAATAGAACGTTTATCTAAGCTGATTACTCACAGCTGATCCTGAATATGAGACAAAAATCGCCAGAATATAAAAAATAGGTTCGATTGCGAACGGCACGGTATCCTACCGTGTTATAACGTTGAGCTTACCGTATCCTTGAAATGAAATATGCACATTCATTCCATTCCACCGGCTCTAGCAAAAGGGGCAGAAAGTTAAATGTTAAAGAAGCTTGAGAACGAGTTAAGATACGCACAACGAATGATGAAAAAAAAAATCCACATCCACTCCTCCCCGTGAAAGTGGATTCAGAGCGAAGCGGTTGCCGACATTTTGCACCACTACCACAAGCGACGTTCATCGCGCCCGCACGCACGCGTCAGCAAGTGCTGCGTGCATCCTCGTTATTTTAGGCCCTCTGTCAAGTGCAAGTGCAATAATGAAATAATAATTCCTGAAAGTAAAACGCCCCCGAAAGTGTGTCAAATACGACTTGAACACAACCTGCAGAGATAATAGCATAGAAATGTAATTCGACGATGCAAAAACATAATTCTATAACACGCAAACCCAAACAAAAAGTGTTCCAGCTGCCGTTTCTTTCCCTGTGAGCTAAAGCGCTCATATGGACACGAAAGATCCTGACCAACTAGAGGCTAACAGCTCCGCTGTAAGAAACGCGGTAGTATCTGTAACGAGTCGCCGTAAGGATGCGACTCGGCGAAAAGGCGCACCGTGTCAGACTGCCCGCCTAAAGTGGAGAGCTCTTATTGCTTCCTTTTGCTTCCCCTTCCCTTCGCGGTTGCCGGCACACCGTGGTAGGCAGCATAGCTTCTCTTTTCCTTCGTTCCTCTCGTCCACGGCCATTGACGCCCTCGACATGCAAGGGATGAGACCGATTGCGCTTGCACACACACACACACACACACACACACACACACACACACACACACACACACACACACACACACACACACACACACACACACACACACACACACACACACACACACACACACACACACACACACACACACACACACACACACACACACACACACACACACACACACACACACACACGCACACACACGCACACACACACGCACACACACACACACACGCACGCACGCACGCACACACACACACACACACACACACACGATAGTAGCCTGGTCCGGGCGTTCAATAAACATTCTTAGAGACTGTGCTGCAGTACCAAGGGATGGTCGCATCCCAAGGGAAAAATAAATACAATAAACAAGCAAGCAAGCAAGCATGCAAATAAGTAATTGTGAAAGGCGGTGCTATCAACGCACTTCACGCGAGTGCAGTGTGCCTCGATAGTACCGCCTCTCTCCGGCGCTGCTGCTTCGGGGTACCACACGCTGGCGCGATGCAAAGCTCCGCCAGCGGCGCTGCAGGTGCTGCACCACGTGGTGCAGGAGAAGAGACGCAAGGAAAACCGCCAGCGTTTACAGCTTATAAGCGTACTGCCCGTCCCGCTCAGAGCATCGTGTGCAGCATGATGTGGTGTTCACTCGGTTGCAGAGCAGAATGCTAATGTGTTTGCGCACAACGGTTACGTAGCAGCGGAAACCACAGCGCGCTGCCTCTGAAATGTAGGTGACATGTGGCGCGACGGTGCGTCCAATTGGCTTCAATTCTCTTGCAGCCGAACGCAACAACGCTTCTCCCGAGACTTCTGACCATGCTTCTGGATTCCGACCTTCTATGCGCGACCCACGCATGCGGGTCGATACCGGTACAGCGTGATGGCGGCGGCGCCCATAGGGCCAACGGCGAACGCGCCTGGCGCATCCGTGTAATTCTCGTCGCAAGAACATGACGGCGTTGGATCACCTAATATGTCACTTGTTCCAGATCACCAGAATGAACGAAACATTCAAGCTTCGAGGCAGCGTGCGCTCCACCAAACTGTAATTACCTTTTGTAATGGAGATAAATCAACCCGTACAGCTGCTTCACCCTTTGGAAGTGACAGAGTGATGAGCTCAATAAATCGCTCATAGGGGTAGGTTGTTGCATATCTCTTTTTTCTTTGCTTTCCCAAACTTCACGTTTCAGAGGATCAGAGTTTCTTGGAAACGTCATGGTCGTGTCCTGATTCGAAGGGGCCCCGCGGCGAGCGAAGTTCACCAGAAAAGCAAAAGCACGCGGGTACTCGGGCATTCCACACTCAAAGTCTGCGCCGACGCCTCCAGGACCGTGCTTTTAAGGAGCCTCTGCCTCGAAGCCTCCGCAATTGTTTAACGTGGTCGCGTTTATGCGCGTGTTGTGTGTGGGAGTAGTCTGGGCCGACGTGAAAGCGCTTGCTGTTTGTTGCTGTTTGGGTTGTTTTTTTTCTTCTCCTCCTTATTTGAGGTCTCTCTTCATAGGAATGAAAGAGAGTCTCCGTTTTGCGCTGAAAGGGAAAGGACGTCTCCTGTCGTCGTTCCGTCCCCGAAAAGCTGTCTGTTATTCTGCGCACTTACAAGCGACCGCTCTTGAACTCCGGCAACATCAAAATGAAGACGCGGCGTCAGGGATGTGAAAACGTGATGTAGCTCTTAGCAGCAGAATGCCTCACCGAAGCACCGCAAAAATCAGGGAAACATTTTAAGGCGAAAGCCTTAACAGAAAGTCATGTCAGCTCACACTATCTCTCCTTAACTAGTGTTGTAGCTAGCATAGAAAGAAAGGGAAAGGAAATTAACTGAGCTATACAAACAGGATACGAATCCTTAGGTAGAGGGCGCATTAGCTAATAAACCTGCAAATAAAAGTACGTAGAGTTCAACGTTTTTATAGTGCGATTTGACGTTCACGTAAGCGTGCTGCCGCTGACGCTAGTTTTTGGGTGTCGTCTGCTCCTCTTGAATACGATATCTTTAGAAGTCTGAAGTTAATGGACTATTGTTGGACAAAAGCCAATTGATGCCGGGGCTTCTCAGAGACAAACTTTTCCGGAATTACTCTTCTCAAGGGAGGCTGTTTTTATTTTGATCAGTCGTGTCATCATCGTTGTCTTTTTTATTTCCTTTTCTTTAAGCTTCGCTTTTCCTTGAAGTATCAGGCCTGTGAATTGAATGAATGAATGAATGATGTTTTTATTTCTTTTCGCATTGAAAAAGAGGAGACAGGACTAAAAGCTGGGGTACAGCTTGACGAGGGTCCCGCCCCCTTATACGTTTGACAGCAGAGCACTGCGGAAACATCACAAAAGATGCAACACTTGCAACAAAGTAGTATTGGAAACAAATGCACTTTTAACAAAAGAAAAAACCTAGTATGAAATTACACAAAATACATACATTCTCATATACACATACAATTTCGCATTTATGTATGTATACACACATTCAGATACATATTATATGCATAAGCAATGCACACAGATCTATATACACATATGAACAGGTGTGCTAACATGCACTCATGACTGTAATATGAGAATAAAAATATTATGACATTCAGTCTATTTGGCATAACTGACAAAATAGTCTTATTTCTTTATTGGAGTTGCATGAAGGATGAAAGTCTTCTTGTGCGAGTTGATTAAGTAGAATGGGTACAGAAAGTGTTAATGATTGTTTATCATAATTGGTCCGAGGTGTGCGTACGTGCCATTCATCTTTATGCCTTGTGTCACGGGTGCTACGGTTAGCTTTTAAATCAGCCATGGTAAACACAATAGAGTTATTAGACTTCAAGTATGACCTGCAGGTCAAAATTAAACGATAATTGTTAAAGAGAATACAGGCAAGATTTCAAACTTTGAGAACACATTTGCCGTAGAAAATAAACTAGGGACCATGGTGTTAGAATAGGTAAAGTGTGTGAACGGCGCGTCCCGCGGCGGAGAGCCAGTGGCGAGAGCCAGGAACGAATTTCCGCCGGCCGCCGAGACATGGCGCGGGGTGGTTGGGGGCTGTAGGGTCGGCTGGGCTTTAGGTGGCTGAGAGCCCACGTGTTGCCGTAAGGAACGTGTCAGTTCTTGTCTTCTGTCGTGCGCGTCGTTTTTCTCTCGTGCACGTGCACGGTGCCTTTCGCTGATATCCACGCTCCACCATTTTCTTCGTTTTCGGCGCATTCTGCGTTCGCGTGAAGGGGAAGAAGTGTTTTGTGCCACGCTGCAATACGGGCTACAAATCCTGCAAGGAAA
This sequence comes from Dermacentor albipictus, assembly GCF_038994185.2. NCBI lineage: Eukaryota > Metazoa > Arthropoda > Arachnida > Ixodida > Ixodidae > Dermacentor > Dermacentor albipictus. The sequence goes on from NC_091822.1 coordinate 88,498,069, forward strand.
AGCTTTCGCTTTTTTCGGCGCCGAAAGACGACGAACGACTGCAGCAGTGGCGGCGGGCCATACCAAGAAAGGACCGAGCTCTACAAACAACCGATTACGCTTGCGAGAGACATTTTGAGCCCAGTTTTGTGTCCAAGACTTGGACGGCAGAGTACAATGGGCATGTGCTGCAAAGCGTCCCGCGACGCGCGTTGTTGGCAAAGGACGCGGTGCCGACGAAATTCCCTGACTACCCTGCCTACCTTTCGAGGACTTCAAGAAGCAGAAAATGACCCGCCGAAAGGCAACCGCTAGAAGCGAGAAAAATGAGGACCGCCGAACCTTGTGTGCAAGTGTCAGAAGAAGCTAGCATGCGCTCTTCTCCGAATACCACTGAGGCGTGCAACGTGACAGCAGTTGAAAAAGAATCCGATTGCTGCTCAGCAAAAGCGGCGATCTCAGCATTCGCAAGCTTGTTCGAAAACCCTTCACTCTCGTGCCTACCGGGGTTTTCACCGGCTCGAAATGGACGGCGTCAAAAGTTTTGTCTTTCTTCAACTAAAACGCTCCAAGAGATCTGCCAGCCAGTTGCTGTCGTTTACCTCACGTACTGCATCAGCGGGTGACATGACCGCATCAGACATGAATGAAGTAACGTGCTCGTGGGGCGGCATCTGCCCTACTGCTACTCTGGTGGCTGCCAAGGTCGTCGAAATTGATGACAAAATGGAGGTGAGAGTAGTGGTGATGGGCGGTGATGGGTGATGGGTGATGGGTGAAGTTTTTTCTTTGGAGGATTTAAAATGTACAAGCTCTGTGAGATCTTTGGAGGACGTTAAAACTATTTTGGAGCATGTAGACAAAGTAAAGCTTTGTACTGCAGGACCTAGCGTCAAAGAGTATCCTGAGGCTGAGCCGCAAAGTGCGTTTCTCGATTCTGATAATAAATGGCGCCACAAGAAATGTCCACTAATCCTCAGTGCCGGTGAATCGGTTTTCCAGAAGTGCTTCAGCCTCTCAGACACATACCGAATTCGCCAGAATAGGCTAATGGAGAAGCAACGGAAGTTGAATTCCAGTGGTGCTTGTTTCTCCGTGAAAAACTTGCAAAACCGTGATAAACTTGCAGCACTCAGGCGTGCTAACTATTCCCTCAAAAGATCGAAGAATCGCCTTTGCAACCGGCTGAAGATGCTCACTGCCGAGCTTAAGCAAGCTCGGTAGCGCGTGCAGACGATTTCTGCAAAAGACATTGAAGCGAAGCTTTCCGAAGCTGAGCTACCAGGAATACAGCTGACGGCAGTGAAAGAGTGCTTGGCAGCTGCCAAACTCGCAGATAAAAAGAGCCAGCACTACACAGAAGACTGGCTTTTGCGGTGTCTGTTGCTGCACATTCGCAGCCCATCGGCGTATTCCTTCCTCCGAGAAAATGATGTTCTATCGCTTCCTTGTGTCACAACAGTTCGAAAGTATTCAAGTTTGGTGAGGGTGAAATGCGGATTTGACACACGATTTTTGCGGCATTCAAGAAAAAAATGGCCACCAAGGACGAGTTTCAGCGACACGGGATTTTAGTGTTCGACGAAATGCAGGTGAGGAAAGAGATGAGAGTGCACTCAAAGTCAATTACTTATTTTCGATTCAGCGATTTTGGTGACAGTGCGACGACCAGCGATGACCTCGCCGACCATGGACTGGTGCTCACATTTCGAGCATTTGGGGATCATTACTCGCAGCCAGTTGCTGTCTTTGCGAGGAAGGGTCCTACAAAAGGCACCAAACTTGCACAGCTCATACTAAAAGCGATTTTTCTCCAGGAGGAAGCTGGCGCGTTGGTCGATGGAATTGTGTGTGATGGAGCAGCTACTAATCTTGTAATGTGGAAAGAGTTCGGAGTGAGCGGGGCTCTTCGGCACACTAAACACTTCTTTACGCATCCTGTTGTAAACAAGCGCAACGTTTTTGTTTTTTCCGATGTGCCTCACCTCCTGAAATGTGTGCGTAACCGCTTGCATCGACAAAAGATTTTGATTGTCAATGGTGAACGGGTGCACTCTGGGAGCACTATGACAGATTGTTTGTAGAAGACTCGAAGCAACCCGGCCTGGCACGTGTCTGTCCTAAATTAACATTTTCCCATATTAATCCAACAAACACTGAAACAATGCGTGTTAAGCTGGCGACCCAGTTGTTCAGCCGGAGTGTAGCAAAAGGGCTGGAGTTTTATTCGAGGAGAGGCACGCAAGGATTAGAAAGTGTGAAAGGTACGATGGAGTTTACAATGAAACTCAATGACCTGTTTGACGCCCTCAATCGAAACTGCCCCCGAGAAGGCATTACTGTAGGGAGCAAAGATCTACGAGTTTTAGCATCTTCACTGTATTGGCTAAACAAGTGGGAGCAAGATGTATTGTCTGAGAAGATTTCCCGCAAAAATTGCCTAACCGAGCCGACCGCATAGGGACTGCGCGTGTCAACTTTATCAGTACTTGGAACTCTCTCGGTATTTGCTCAAGGAGTGTGGGTTCAGGTACGTCTTGTCGGGAAAGTTCAATCAGGACGTGCTTGAACGCTTCTTCGGAATTATCCGCCAAGCAGGTGGCCAAAATGACCACCCCTCTATGCCCACTTTCCTGCAATTGCATAACATGCGCTCAGCGTATAGCTTGCTCAAGCCGCCAAAGTTTGGCAATTGCGAAGTGCAAACCGCCGATAATACACATGCAGTAACACTGACTGATATTAAGCTTGCTTTTAAGGTTGACAATGAAGGAAAGACACAACTTCAGCAACTAAAACAAAAACTGGATGGCTTAGTGGACGCGGAAGCTGAGTGTGAAGAAGTTTTTGATCATGTATGTAAGAGCCAGATGTTATTGACTGTATAATTTATTACCTTGCTAGTTTTATGTGTCGAAAACTTATGAAGAGTACAACATGCTCAAAATGTAGAGAATGCCTTATCGGAGAAGCTGCTGCACAGTGTCTAAAAAAAAGTGCCCTAGTTCAGTGCAAAACTCGAAGTGGACTATTACACCCCAGTAGGACCATTTTCCACCTACTGCAAGCAGCCGAGACTGAATTTCAGAAGCACACTTTTCACAGAAACGTCTATAAATTGAGAGTAGAACGCATGCTAGAAAGCTATCAATTTTCTTTTCCTTGTTTGGAACACAAAGAAGAAATGATGGCATGTCTTCTGCATCACTATATAGCAATGAGAATGCGGCAAGTCTGCAAGCAAAGAAAAGCCGATGCAAAAAACAAAACACAGCAGCTGCGGAAGCTTGCTAAACTTGTTTACCACATGATTTTTTACTTGTCGGTATTTTTATGCCACGTATTCTTGTGTGAACTAAATAGAAGACAGCGCAATGTAGCCGTATCTGATGCGACAAAGCGGCTACGGAAGCTCTCCCAAATTTTACGCAAAACCTGTAATAGCTGGCCTCTTTTGTGACTGCAGATATGTGTGTGAAATAAATGGTGATGCAGCATTGTGTTTTCTTTTTTTCAAAGCATGGAAGCAATATTCAGCGCCCGAAACCTACGTGGAAACTAGCGCACATAACAGCTGCAAACGAAAACACAAGACACCCGTTTCCGGATGCCAACTTCCAGAAGTCCTCTGTCGGCAGTTTTACAGACAGTGTTTTGCATAATTTGACGCAACATCGCTCACATTATAACTTAATGTAAGGACAAAATATTAGGAAGGCTGAGAAGTATCACAGCGGAATAGCTGCTGTTACAGCTCGCGCCAATTATAGCTTTTAGCGCGAACGAGTGAACAGCTCTTTAGTGGCCGGCGATCTTCACGACAAGCATTTAATATAAAGCACCACAAGCTGTTAGGTTTATTACGACTAAGGCTGCATTGGCCCTCATAATATATTGCAAGGAGCCAGCAGTGCGCGCGTTCACCCTACCCGATTGTTAATGGGCGCTGCGCCGAAGGCCCCAAGTTTGGCGCGCCGCCTGCCGGAGGACAGGCGCACTACGAGCGGCGGCGAGACTCGCTCGTACACCTAACCTATTCTAACACCATGCTAGGGACATTGGCAGTGTATCGCATGGCTCTTTTCTGGAACAAATGCAATTTCGTTAGGTTTACCTTCCTCGTAGTGCCCCAAACGAGGTTACACTATTGCAGAACTGGCAATACTAAAGTATTATAAAGTAAAATTTTAATTTTAGCAGGAAGAAAGGATTTCAGTCGACCTATTATACCTACAACAGTAGATAGCTTTTTACTTACATTTTCCACGTGATCATTCCAACTTAAGTCTTTAGCGAATGTTACGCCTAAGGCAGAGACCGTGTTAACAATTTCTATTTTCATGTTTATTGTGCTTCGTAACTTTTTGCCTCTTTGCATATAGACAACTTTTGTCTTGCTGGCATTTATTCGCAAACAGTTTCCATTGGCCCAATCTTTAAATTGTCTTAACGCTCTGGTCCCCTGAAGCTGTAGTTCAGTCTCTGACGTAGCAGTGATAAACATTGCTGTATCATGAGCATAAGAAATACATTTTGCCCGTTGAACTTCGCAAGCTCTTGGTTCATGATTGCTGTGTGTAAGTGGCTGGCAGCGTTGACTAATACCATGTACAAATCGCTATTTGTTAATGACAGCGCTCACGATATAACTCTTCGCAAAAGCACATTCCAGCCATTATCATGATGTCCATATGATTACCGAAAGCGGCTGCCGAATAGGATAGATCTCTTCATGAACGTAAACATTTCCCAATTGAGCCCAGATTAATGAACATGAACGCTTTTTTCTCGTCACAGCTATCCTATAACGCATATTATTTTTTTTTGTCAGACATCTCATTTTCCGTCTTCTCAGAACTAAGGCATAGCTCATCGATACCATCGATGCGCTACTTTTATGTGGCATGTACTCAAGAACTACGAATGGGCAGCGATGGCTGCCCCATTCACGTAAGCGCGTAGATTTTTAGCCTCCCTGTTACGCAGAACCCCGTTACTCGGCCAAGTTTATCGCGCTCTCGACTCGAGATAAGTTCGTAGGAAAGCGTCTCGCGGGCTGCGCTGTTTTGCGATGGAGAGAGCACTCCGTGAAGAGAAAAATAAAGGAGTACTTGAAACTACATCCACATCGGTGTTCTCGTTGATGGGGGGAGATAATACACTTGGACGTCATCATGAATGAAACGATTGCTATGCAAACTATAAACGGGTAATTTTACTGTCGAGTTCACTAGTAGAACAGCCCATTATTTGTTCGTTGGCTGCTCGCTGAAAAAAAAAAGGAGAAAAATTTCTGCGACGGGTCTGTTCAAGGGTTTTGTGGCGACGGTTACAACAGGCCCTCCAACAACAACATGGCGCGAGGCTTGTATGAAACCGTCCCAACTCCTTTGCTTATTTTTTTTTCGCGGATCTTGTTGGCCATAAGCGGAAAAGTTTCTATGTTATACTTATCGGTGATATGTAACTTAAGAATACGGGTGCATGGCAGTCCTTCTTTATCAGCATATATATTACGCATCTCTTTGCCAGTAAATAGCACGGGCGTGGAGCTACTGTTACTACGACACCCCGATGCGAAGGCTAGTGTCAACAGCTGTAAAACGGGCTTGAGTGCATATGCTGAAACTGGTGGGCAGCAGTTATCGCACATGTCCTGGCGTCGCTCCATGTGATGCAAGACTCTACGCGTCGTGTTTCTGCAGCTGGTATAGAGCCCGTTCTCGACGCCAAGGGCGGATGGCTGTGAAAGGAGGAGCGCCAATCTGAGCCCCACTCTTTCGTCCTGCTTGGCTGCTTCAGAGGATGGAGAAGAGGGGGGGGGGGATGGGGGGCAGTAAATGGCTTGTCCAGATGTTCGCCTGGAATTCCGCTCAATGGCATTATTTATCTTTCTTTTTTTTTTCTGAGCCGTTGGGGCGCGGGAGCTTTGTTGGCTTCTTTCCTTTAGTAGGTGTTTTATTCACCGCCGCCTTTTGTGTGTAGGTCGTGCTCCCCTTTTCACGGCTCTCACCCACCGAGCAGGCACAAGCGACGGTGCTTAGGCGAGTGGGTAGCTCTAGGGCTCTGGACGTGGGAGGGGAGAGTCGCGGTGAAGGATGTGCAGACGGCGCAACAGAGACCTTGTTGTGAAGGGGTACCCCTCATTGTCCGCAGAAGCGATTCTTGTCTGGACGCCCAAAAGAGAGGAAGGTGGTGCCAGTGGTCGGAAAAGACGAAAACGGACGACGTTGCGCTTGTTCTCTTTCTTTTTCTTTCGGTGTCGTGCGTGTATGGGTGCGCGTATATGTGTGTGTGCCTACCACGTCCGCTGCATGGCCTGTGAATCTTTTCCCGTGCGTTCGTCACGAACTGGCATTTGTAAACTTAATGCGGCAGTGCCCTTTCGTGCCATCCACCCTGCGTCGTACGGAACATTCAGTGCACCGTCGTTATGTGGCCGGTTCCTGCCACTAACGATCGTATGCACAGCAGGCGTGCGCAGTGACATTTGCGGTCGACCTGCAGGGTGGTGCTGGCCGAGACAAATGGAGGGTGTGAGTGCTTTGTTAAAGCGGCGTGTCACTGGTCTGTGAATAGACGAACTGTCGCGCCTCTGTCAGCCTCTTCTCCTAACACGTTTATTTCATAAAATACAAAAGGCTATATCCTACAGAGCGGTGCCGAAGCATGACGCACATGTTATAAAGGGAGTAATGTGGGATGGGAGGCTTAAAATAAGACGGGGTGAATGACCTGTGAAGGATGAAAAGCATAACAAAAGTGACTCGGTCGTAAACGCAAGCGTATCGCTAAGGCCAGCGGACAGCACCTCTATCACGATAAGATTACCGAAAACAGGGTGCAACGGCGACACGCCATGCTGGAAAGCCTGCACACATTAGGTACTTCTTTAAATGAAATGTACAGGAGACTTAGTTGTTAAAGGGACATTAAAAGCAAATATTAGGCCGACCTACAATGAAAGATTGGGCTTCTGTAATAATGAATTTTTAACTCGCAACGAAAGCAGAGCGTTCGTAAGCGAGAAAATGATGTAAATTGAAAATGGAAGTGGCGCCCTCTGTTGTCGACTATGGTTACTGTTATGTGGGACATCAGCATCTCTGATCTACACAGAGAGCGACGTGCGACCCACCACTGTGAGTGGCACTGCTTTTCTCTGTTTACAATGGCATAGGCAGCAACGTGTGGCACACTGCCGGCTCCGGCCGTGGAGGCTCAAGTGTCTGTAATCGGTAACCTGAACCCAAGCAGAACCGCAGAGCGACTCACTAAAGCTGAACACCTGTGCCCGCCAAGCAGTACGCTTTGAATATAGAGCTGAATAAAGAGTCTACAAAATACATGACAATGGCATGTAGGGGGCGGCCACGTGAGGACGACGTCAAGTCCGGGACGTTGGCGCGGGCGGTTCAAATTAAGGAGGTGCAGAGGGAGCTTCAACGGGAATTTCCTACGAAAGGAATTTGTATATTGACGCACAGAAAGCGATTATAGACTTCTAGACGAATACTCTGATGATGTAGCTCGATTTAATATTTCCCTTTAGTGGTCTTGACGACTGCTGCTTTACAACTAGGTACACAGGAAGAAAAAGAAAGATAAAGGAGGGAAGAAAAGAGAGAGAGAGAGAGGATATGTTTATTGATTGTCCATGATGGTGTGAGGGGTGGCGAAGGTTGGGAGTCCCTTCTACGGCCCCTCAGCCATTGGCCAGGAGCCGCTGATTTTCGTCCGCGGGCCAAGGCCATCCGGGCAGCCCGGGACTGAGTATTGGCGTCCGATATGAGTATTACCGTCTCCCACTGCTCCGTTGTAGTTATCATTTTCTGACTTTATCTGTCAACACCACAGACAATGAAAATAGAGACGAAAATATGCACACGCATGCAACTGAAATCTACAAAGCATCGAAGATGAGTAAACATTTGCATTTTTATGCGCCTGTTTAATATGCGCGTAATGTTCGTCTTTGTACATCTCGATGATGAAGCCCACTTTTGCGTATTATGTCGCTATGCATGTATTATGTCCACTTCTGTATCTCCGTACTCCTTGGTCATATTAAATCGCATAGCGGCCTTGTGTACATGTTAGAGTTCTACATGCCACCATATTTCGGGGTTCAGCGTAGGGTTTGGTGCAGCTTGTCCTCTTTGGTCGCTCGCTCCTTCATTGGCTGCGCGAACACTCGCTATTGCTAACTCCTCCCTATTCGGTCATTCCAGCGACGCAGGCGGCGCCACGCGGCCCTGCTCCAAAGCAGTGACCCGGAGATAGAAATCTGCGGCGCACTTCGGCGGTTCGGTCTCGCGGTAGTTATGGAAGCACCGATGAGGAAAAAAGGGAATAGTAAACGCATGTGCAGCGTGCCGGAGTGCTCAAACCGTGCCCTAGCGAGTGTTCGCTGCTAACGTATCCTTAAATTGTACTTTAAGACAGGCGTAACGATCTGAGGCACTGGAACCAATTACGAAGCTCGTACTACATTTGCATGACACTGAATCGTGTACAGAGCCGGGGTCCCACTTGTCTCCAGCGATCTAGCCGAGCTCTGCGCAATGAAGAAACAAATTTTAAGGGAGGTTACGAGTTACGACGAACCAACTCGAAACGCAAGTGGAAAAGCGTCAAACAGCTACGCTAAATTTTAGTTCATTTGCTCCGCCGTACGCTGCTCGAAGCTCTATAGACGAGCGTGATCACCCCTGTACGTTACGAGTGCCGTAAATTGTTGTATTTTACAGCCGTTTTTTCTTTATATTTCGAAGCGTAATAGTTTGTTTCTTACTGCACAGCATTAATTTGTTGCGAACAAGAGCGCGTGAAAAACTACTAACGAATGTTACCGGTATGCACGTGCGTTTACTAAGTATTTGCGAAAACACAAATATATGGTTTTCTGGCGGTGAGCATTTTCAAAGCTAGTAAGGACATATTGACTTTTATAGAGCCTGTATCTTCACGTGCTGCGGCGTTAACGCAGTGCGGCGGGCCCTTGATTGCACTCGTCTCCAGGCAGAGCCATTGGACGCTGACCTTGGTGTCTCTATGGGAATAGTAAGCTGTTGGGGTAGTTGGTTTGACGTGATTTTTGCAAAGAGGAGCGCAGATGCGTTGCGGAGAAAGAAGCTGAAAGACGCTCACTTGCAACTAAGTATATTTTCAGAAAGAAAAAAGATTTCACGCTATATCTAAAAAGAATCGAGAAAACACACGGCGTTGACCTCGTCTTCACAGCTGCTCTCAAGCTTTCTCGGTTGTGCGCCCTTGCAAAACGGCCATACGAAGAACAAAACCTGTGAAAAGAAACACACGAAAACTCTCGCCTACTGTGCCACCGAAGTATAGTATGCAAGATACCACTCGACTGTGGGAAAGCTTACATTGGGCAAACGGGGCGCTATCTAAATGACAGGCTAAGAGAACATTCTCGATCTTAAAAGGCCCTGGGCAACTCCGCGCACCTTCCTGCGCACTGCAGGGATTGTGGCTGTAAACCCCTTTTCGATAAAACCGAAACTATAAGCAGATCTGAATGCAGACTCGAAAGGGAAATCCTCGAGGGTGGTCAGATTCACGCTCATGCTAACCTTTGTATTAGTGCCCCGTCAGCGCATCTGATGGATAATCAGTATACGTTCCTCGCCTTTGGCTGAAGTTTCCACGCCCTCTCCTCTGTCCCCCTCACCCCGAAGGTTTTTTTTTTGAAATTACTTTTGTCAGGCCACTTGCACGTGCCGTTGTGGCTATCATTTACACTATAGTTCTTATTATTGATGTAGTGATGCATGCCCTGTCGTTAGGCGAATTTTATATATATATAACAAATGTAAACATTTTCTTTTTACAATTTCTTATGACAGCGCATGAGCAATAACGTTCCTGGTAGTCTGTCTCGGAAAATATACTTACTTGCAAATGAGCGTCTTTCCTGTCCACGTCTCCTTCTACCGCAACGCTTCTGCGCTTCCCTTTCCAAAAATCGTCTCTAATGGACTTAATGCCGCAGCATATGATGTGACCGGCATGGAACGTAGCTTCACCTTCATTTACACACCTTTGCGTCTCTTTAGCGGGAAAGAAAGTGTGGTTTGCAGCAAGACTAGAGCACCTGACGTTCTTTGCTGCTCGAGATGCACACGCTTGCGAGATCAACTTATCACCGTCTCGGCAGCCAGCTTGATCTACCGTCGCGCCACCTATAGTCGCTGGAATAACCAAATATTTTCCGAAATTCTGGTGTTTCTTTTTACCTTTTCTTTCTTATGATTACTGTTACGCCAAAGCAGTAGCCATTACCATTATACGTGACTAAGGGCGCTATAACGTAAAACTATTCCAAACTTTTCTATTCCAATCCTGCTATCAGCCCTCCACGATTGGTCAAAAACTTTTTTCGACCACCCCCACTTCACCTGTCTGTCATGCGACGTCACGAAGACCGCGATACCTCTCCATCTGATATGATGTGTACCCACTGATAATGCATGATTTGACAGAAAAAAGAAAAATGGTTATTTCTGATCCGACCCCTTTCCGCCATTAACCCTCGGCTATTGGTAAAAAGTTTTCGGGCTGCACCCACTTCCCCTGCCTGTCACGCGACGTCACAAAACTGCAAGAACTCACCGCGTCAAAGTGACGTGTACGCGATAAAGATGCATTAATATGCCGAACAAAACTGATTTTTTTTTCGCAATAGCCGCAGGCTGCCCTGTTCCAAAAGGAATAGAAGATGGCTGCCGCCGATCACTCAGACGCTGGCTTCTCGCACCTGCCGGAGAGCATGGGTGTATTTGCGTATAATAAAACTTTTTGCATGGCCGTGTAACGTTTCCGAGCACTTTCGGCACGTTTACCCCCTCATTCTGCCAACTCTTCTTTGCTGAGGGTCCGTTTTAGCGTCATTCTTGAGCTTCCGTTGCATGCCGCCGCGATTTTCGACCAGCCACCGCAAGCTAAGTAAGGGAAAGCCGACCAATCGTAGACGCCGGCACCACCCTGTTCATCCGGTTATCGACTCTCAGTGCAGTGGCTCGGCCCCATCGAATCCCTCTCCACTTGAGCGTTCTCCTCGCCTCTTCTCAGTCAATTAGATACGACAGTCATATAGATACGACAGTCAGATACGACAGATACGAAAGCCGATCATTGTAGGCAATGTTATTCGTTTTTCAAGCAAACAAAAGCGACTTCCTATGAACGAGGAGGGCGTTTGGTTGGTCTGTTCAGACAACCCCGCGGGTGACCGCCCGGTGTTTGCGCTGGTGGTTACGCAAATTTGACGTCAGGAGATTGGAATAGAGACATATGGGAATAGTTTTACGTTACAGGGCCCTAAACCTCTTTGTTTCATTGCATTTCAATAAAGAAAGCGTAACACGAACTCGAGACGGCAATCTTTATGCGTCGTGTCAGCGTAGTCTGTAATACACGTATAGTAGATCTTAGTATCACTATGCTTGCAATCGAGCTATAAATAGAAAGCAGAACTGTGAGCCATAAAGATAAACAAAAGACACGAAAAGAAAGAAACAATGGTAAAGGTTAGAAAACGGTGCACCGTGTTCAAAAACTTGAACACGGTGCAACATGAACACGGCGAAAGTTGGTTGTTGAGTTTTCGTTTGAGCATAATCCCTAAAAGTGGGCACTGGGATTGGTTTAGTGCGCTGAGTGAAATAGTCACGAAATATACAAAATATGTTGTCTCATTTGTTTCTATTTGTATTTTCTATTTTCTTTTTGTCTGTGAGTTTTGTTCGAAATTGATCCAGAGCTAGCTGGTGCAATATCATTTAGGTTGTCGTTGGCACAAAAAGAACAATAGATGAACAACAGGAAATAGACCGCGAGCGTGTGCATTCTTGTCTGCCTTGTTCTTCGGAGTCTGTCGTTGCACTTGTTCACGTACAAGAATGACCAATGTTCGCGTTCTCATTCTTGTTAAACTGTGTGTAATAATTTTAATAGTAATTGCAATCCACTCCCAGTAACTGTAGAATATTCGAATGCACAAAGAAAGCGGGAACACTTAGGCTGGGAGCTGCCGAAGCCGTCTGAATAAAGTTTGTTATATTGTATTTATTCGACTTGAGGCCGATAGATCCAAATTTATATTAGTCACGAAACCTCTCGGTTGGCTTTCATTCGAGGGTTTCGTTACCAGCCGTCTGAACTAGAAAAAATCGCACGCCGCTAATGCCAGTGCCAAAAGAGAGCAGCGCAGCCATTACATATGCGCTGCGACTGCTGCACAGCAATGCAGCTAACTGTAAGGGCACGACTTACAGCATGGTCGGCCATGATAGATTTTGGGCTACTTGACCTACGAATTCCCCCTAGCTTGGAAGCGGTGACATTCATATTCGGACGTTGGCAGGACAATCGGTCAGAATAATGGTATCTGCCACGGTACCTGTGTGCTGCCAGGTCAATTCAAGTAAACTGATTCTGCTTGTAGTCCAAGGACTGGGTTGGAACCGTACTGGGACGCTATTAGTTCGAAGCGCTGGGAATTGCACTGACCAGCATTCATTACGGCAACCATTATAGTATCAATCTGGCAGTTTCTCGAATGTCAATCTGTGTTCTCTGAAGATATCAAAGAACAACCCTAGGTGTCATTGGATCTGGAGCTGGCTCAAGAAACGAAGCCTGAGTTTATGAAGGGACGCTTCTCCTTTTTGCCATGCGCTCTGCAATGGAAACCCTGACCGCGAAATATGTAGAGCAGGGAATGTGGGAGCTAGCTTAACACTCGGGCTAGACTACTTCGCTCGTGCGGGTAAGTAAAAGAGAGCGAGTTTCTGCGCAGCTGCCCTGAGTGTCGCAGCACAGTGAGCGAGATTACGAAAGCAGCTTCTTACTCCCTGCCCTCAGCTGAAGGTGCGTTCCACACTATTAGTGGAAGCAGAATATTCATAAACTTCGACTGCGCACAAGTTTAACAGCTCCGGCATGTCATGCACATGGTATTTCAGTGATTTATGGAAACAAACTTGAATGGATTGCCTAAGTATGTGTCTTGCTTGACGACATCTCATCGGCGGAGTCGTAGAGAGGGAACAAAAGGACAGTCAGGAAGCGGTTTTACAGAGGCTGGTCAGGGTAAATTGGGAACTGAGCAGGCCATGATTACAACACTGGCCTTGTGGGCCATATTGCTTACTCTTTCTAGACATAAGTAACTTGTCCTCTTTCCCCTCCCGTTTGATCCCGGCTCCGTTCTAATCGCCGGAAATTCTATCCCCTTACGGGTGACGCGTACTTTAAATTCCGCATGTTTCCTCCCTTCAGCGCGATATATATATATTTTTTTCGTGTGGAGGCAATCTCTCTCCGGAGATTGCAGGTCGGGTTGACCCTTACACTTGACATCGCTCGCACTAGGGGTTAAACATGTGAGTACGATGTCCAGTGTACGCAGTCCTCCGCTGCTGCGTCTGCAGCGAAAGCGAGCCATCTACTTTGTCCGTGCTAGCGACAACGACAGTCAGCGAAAGTGTACCTAGAAGTGTGAAATAAAGAAAAGTTGCCAGCGTCAGTACCATGAACGAGTGGATTATGGACAACACATCCTATAAGTCGCTGTTTCGGTGTCTGCATGAAGCGGGCGTACAGGAACGGAGACTCCAGTCACTTCCGAGAATGCTCATGTTCTATCACCGTATTTTAGAAAGAATGTTCATGTTCTATCACCGTATTTTAGAAAGAAGCGCAACGGTAGCACCTTCGCTACACGTGTTACCACAGAAGAACGTTCCATAGCGTGGATAGTCAAGACAAGAAATGCTTTAGATGAACGGAAGCAGCTTGTAAGGCCGCATTGACTGTTTTGTGTACTTCTCAAGTGTCACGTGCTTTGTGTGTAGAAGGGGGGTACACTTCCTCCCACGTCCGAGGGGCAACCGTTTGTGTTCGATGTGGGGTCAGATGGCTCGCGTGGTGTCGGGTGACGACTCACGGAGTTAATTTCCTTTTCCTTTGTCCTCTCGTAGCTTCAACGGTGGTCAAGGAGGGAAGGTGTTGAAGGTCCGAAGTCCGTGAAAATGTTCCGTGAAATTGCGGATTATTAACTGCATATCCGCCGGATAGTGGGCTACCCTGCCAGTACTGAGAAATCTGTCTCCCGTGCGGCTGTGTGCCGGTTCGCTTGAAATACAAACACCATATTTGGGACCCGATGACAATAGCACATAAAAGCATTCCTCGGCCATAGCCGGCTAAGTGATAAAGCTACCGCCATTTCACGGGAATCCTTAGCAGGGGCACGCGGATGCCAAACATCAAACCGGCTGGGCAGCCCAAATTCCGTGACCGAGACGGTCGACGGGACATTTGGGGAGCGCGTGGGCATTAGTGGTGGCGGTGACCTCAAGCACCCCCCTTCTTTCATCTTCACGCTCGTCTCCCCGAACTCTCCCCTTCAGATCGGGCCTTCTACCCTTTTGTTCCGAGCGGGGGTGCAGTGCTAGTGCCTTTTCTACGGTGCAGCCACTAATCCGCTTTCTCTTCACGCGTGAGTGTTGCACGCGTCCCCTCTTCGCGGAACCCATAAGCGTGCCTCATTTCCGGTCCTTGGCCGATACAGCAGTTGTGGATTCGTCCTACGCTTTGCTGTAGTCGCCTAAACTGGGCCACAAAATAACAGCGAAGTGAAGTCCCTAATCCTAAACTGACTCACGACATGTGCTAGGGGGGCGCGGTGCGGATTCGGGGAAGGGTGTATTGTGCGCACTGAGTTGGCATTCCAGTGACAGCCATAATAGGTCCACACAGACAAACCTTGATTGGGACTGCTGTACGCGGTGTTGTGGCGCTGGCTCCCGAGTCCCTGGCAGGCAGGAGATGCCGCCGAGGTTTAGAAGGGCTTAGCAGCATTGACCATCGTCGGCCTTTGTAGCTGGTTGCTGAGAAAAGCCCGCGCTGTGTCGAATTACAACTTACAGTGTGCGCTGTAGGGATACAGCGCAGATGTGAGGAGCACATTCGGAGAACGTCATCTGTAAACACAGATTCGGAGAACTTCGTCTTGTAGGCAATAAGTTCAGGTGCAATGGCCGGTCATACTTCTCCCACGCGAAGAAATCTTAATTGCAGCTGCGGTACGCGGTGTTGAAGCGCCGGCTTCCAAGACGTTTGCCATCAGGGCTTGGACGACCTAGCAATGAACTGTGCGGGCCTGGCGTGTTTTGCTGAGGCCGTCACTGACTACGTAGAAATGAGAAGAAAACGGAGTTTTAGGAATAAGGAAAACAGTTTTCTTTTTCAGTTTGTTTGCTTTTAAGAGTAAGTCCTCTTTAATAATATAATATAATATTTGGGGTTTTACGTGCCAAAACCACTTTCTGATTATGAGGCACGCCGTAGTGGAGGACTCCGGAAATTTTGACCACCTGGGGTTCTTTAACGTGCACCTAAATCTAAAGTCCTTTTTGGGTTGTAGCTTAACAAACTTTTGACTCGCATTGGCGACTGAATGTGTGGGACAGGCCAACGGCCCTACCGCCCTTTTTCTTTGTCCATTTCAGCTATAATAACCGGGACGATATGCTGTCTCTCGGACTGGGCTGAAATCAGAATTGCTGTTAGATCAGTGAGGCCCCGTACCGGGTACATTAAAACGAGACTGGGTTGAACTCACCATTGCTGATAGATCAGTGAGGTGCCATACCATGCACGTTAAAACGAGGTGAGGCTGAAATCAGAATTGCTGATAGATCAGTGAGGCCCATGTACGTTAATATGAGAGTGGGCTCTAAGAGTCATTGAGGCAGTCGAAGAATGAGACCCTGTTTCTCAATTGTTCAAGTTGTAATGCACTTGTTTTATCTGCCATGTATATAGAAAAGTTTAGCTACAAATATTTCTTGTACATCTGATGCAGATCGTTTCCTGTCTGCATTCGGTCCACAACTGCCGATCATTGTCCGAGAAACTTCACGTTCCAACGGGGAAGCAAGGACAGAAGAACGATACTTTACTCTGAACTTATTAAAACAAGGAATTCTTGCTTGCTATGATGAGTGCAAGCCTCTGCTCATTTGTAGCGATGCTTCACGCTACGGAAACTGGGCAGTGATAGATCAGGCGGACATTCTCGGCTGGATGCACTGATTGCTTTTAGAGAATTTTAGTTTGTCTGGTATTCGGGTAAACCCAGGTGGAGTTGGCGTTGGGGCGGAGATGTATGTGCGAGCGGCGGGCATGGTGCAGCCACCTGGTGGCGCAGAGCTAAAACAAACAAAAACAGCTTATATTGCATTAACCAAGGGCGCTATAATGTAAAGCTATTTCAAACTTTTCTATTCCAATTCTGCAATCAGCCCTCCACGATTGGTAAACAAATTTTCGGACCACTCTCGCTTCGCCTGTCTCTCAAAAGACGTCGCGAAAACTGCGATCGGTCTCCTTCTCATATGACGTGTATACACTGATTGTGCATGATCGGACCGACAAAAGAAAATTGTTATTTCTGATTCGACGCCTTTTCCCCATTAACCCTCTTCTATTGCTCAAATTTTATTGCGCTGCACCCACTTCACCTGTCTTGCAACGTCAGAAAACTGCAAAAACTCACAGCCTCAAAGTGACGTGTACTCGTTAAAAATGCATTAATATGCCGACCAAAACTGTATTTTCTTTCTGCATAACCGCAGGCTACCCCGTTCCGATAGCAAAAAAAAAAAAAGACGGCTGCTGCGAATCGCCCAAGCACTGGCTACTCGCACCTGCCAGGAGCATGGGTTTATTTGCATACAATAAAGCTTTTTGCGTGGCCTTGTAATGTTTTTCAGCTCTTTCGGCACGTTTACGACGTCGCTCTGCCAACTCTTCTTTGCTGACGACCCGTTTTAGCGCCAATCTTTACCTGCCGTTGCACGCCGCCGCGATTTTAGACCAGCCACAGCAAGCGAAGTAAGGGAAAGCGGGCCAATCGCCGACGCCGGTACCACCCTCTTCATCCGGTTATATATTTTCAGCGCGCTAGCTCGGCCCCATCGATACCCTGGCCACTTCAACGTGCTCCTGGCCTCATGTCAATCAATTAGATAAAAAAAAATGCTAAATGTAGGCAATACTATTTTAAAAAAAGTTATCTCCTTTAAATGAGGAATCAGTTTGATTTGGCTTTTCAAATAACGCTGCGGGTTACCTCCCGATGCTTGCGTCGCTGGTTACGTAAATATGACGTCCTGAGATTAGAATAAGCACAGATTGGGATAGTTTTACGTTATAGCGCCCCAAGTATATTCTACTTTGCAGCTGGTGTAAATTTTGAGCAGAAACACGATTACAGCAATGACGGAAATTTACGCCAGCAGCAATTACGGCCAACTATACCCTGAAGGACATGCAGTAGTGTTTGCTGCAAGTCATTTTCGCAAGTACATCGCTTGGCGGAAAGTTACATTTCGTTTGGGCCACCAGCCCTCAATTGGAATACTTGACCCACAGGAACAAGTGCGCATGACATGACGGTGCCTCAGACCTGCAGCGGATGATTATGATCTGCAATAGCAGTCAGGGAAATGTCACTGGAGTGCGGATGCGCTCAGTAGGCTAGCTTTGGCGACGTGCATTGAAGAACCCTATCGTCCTGGCGACATACCCTTACTTCAGGCACTTCCAACACGATCCCTTCAGAACAGTGGGCCACCTTGACTTAAGATGATGGAGTTCTCTCAAGGGAACGCTGCGGTTCAACAAGACACTCTCAACGAGGTTGAAGGCGAATAATTTACCCGGTATCGAAGCTCGCCATTCCTCGCGACTGTATTGCCGTGTCCACCAGCGTTGTTGTACGAACGCCCACACGAAAGCAAGCATTACTCGTGTTCATTCAGGCCATCGCGGAGTAATTGTGATGAAAGCCTGCACATGCAGTTATGTCCAGAAGAATGAATAGGTTGGCGAGTTGTTACGGTAACATAATTCCTATCCTCCCCCTTCGCTATCCATCACCACCTGGCTCGACTGGCTTGGCGCTGAAGGTGAAGAAGGACAGCGTCGACTGGCCACCCAGGTGGTCGATATGCTCGGCTGGTAGTTTTGGGGTGAATAAAAGTCTTATACTACTACTATTCTTGGTTTGTAGCGCGAAGTCACGTGTGGTGACCAGGTGCGGATGCATATATCAAGAAGGCCATTGGATTTTGCACAGCGTGTCAATGCACGCAAGGAGATGCAGCCAACGCTCCAATTTCCCAATGGACACAGCTATCAATGGCAGAAACGGCAATGACCGGAAGAAGGGCACACGCCTTTTAGAAAGTGGTGGATGATTCTACGAAGTGGCTGGAGGTGAGGAAAAGAATTTGTAGCGAGCATTTGTTATCAGGGATCCCCTTTTGCGGCATTTGGCATGCTTCGTAAGATAGCGTCACATAAAGGGACCGCATTTATTTCAGCAGAAACACAATAATTTTATGGGAAAAGAGGAATCCGAGCCACCATTTCTACACCTTATCACCCCGCAACCAAACGCCAAGGCGAAAGGTTTGTTGCTGAAGTGAACAAAACAAGGACGCGAGCGACCTCAGGATCCCTTAACCTACGATTTGCGCGATTGGTATTTCGGCAACATACTGTGGTTCACCAAACAACGGGAGTTACACATGCTATAGAGCTACGTCTGTTCGGGAGCGGCTGATGCTCATCGATCTCCTCGTGCTGGAGAATGAAACAACCGGCACTAATAAAACACGGCCCAAGAACACAAGATCGCAAGTGCACGAACTCGTCCTGGTGAAGTAATTTAGAAAGGACCCTGACAGGGTGCCTGGGTATTCTTGTGGTGCTTTTGAGCCACCGATTATGGCTCGTGAAGTGTGGCACAGCCACCTGCAGACGACACCTCAACTAGCTAAGGAAGAGCAGAGACGATCTACAGGCAGATCGCATCATCACCGAACATGGCATAGGACTTCGAATAACCGGGAAACGCGTCTCAGATGGCACCGGAGCAACAGGGTGCCGCACTTACGAGATAAACGAGACCCGTCAAGGGGACGCCCAGCTTCTACAATGCATCCTTGAATGAGGAAAGCTTTTGTGTTCGTATGTTAGTTTGTGTTCATGGCATATGGGTGGTGTGTTTGGTTAGAGTGGACCATGGTGCGAGAAAGCCTGCTGGCGGTGGCGTCTGACTGGTGCTCCGAAACTAACGGCACTTCGTATAATCGCCGGCATACGACGACTGATGATGCGATTGAGCCAGGCGGCCGTGTCGGTACTTTTCCGGGAAAATAGGAGTGTGTCCTACTGCACACGCTAGCTGTGAGATAGGTGCGGTCGCCTGCTGACGTTATTGAAATAAAAGCAGTTTTGTTGTCTTGAGAGTTGTTTTATGAAGTACTTCCTGCAAAAACGTATGAAGCTGATATTGTAACAAAAAGAACACCGCAATTACTTCACTTTAACCCGACCGTTAATGTAAGGAGCAGCATATTTGAACGGTCAGAAATGAGGAATGCAATGCCCTCGATGGTAGCACGCTACCCGGTCTTTAGAATTTAGGGAATTATACATTTCATGCATCTGATTCTTCACGTGTCAGTGTTTAACGATCAAAGAGAGTGTGGTGGCAATTTGTTCTCACTTAAAAATAAAAAACTTTGATCCATGCGGCCGACGGGGCGCCGCTCGCTGTCGATGCTCGCAGAGACATTCTTGTCACTACTGCCGTTATCCTCTCCCATTTGGCACTCTCTACCATATTTGAGATACCGCATTTCTGAAGCCCCCTGCTAGTCATTGCAGCGTAACCATACTGTTCTGAATATACTATGGTCTAATCAAGTTCCGGAACTGGCACAAGACAACCGCAGTTCAAACAATTACAGCGACGCTTGGGTGGCATTGGCTTGTAGGAGTTCTAATGCCAGTGATGACAAATTTCCCCCATCGCGACTTCCAAGTAGCTCGTTATATACTCAGCAAGCTCGCCGCATTTACACAGAAGTGTGACAGGGTCTGTTTGCAGCGGCTGCGATCGGCAGCGAGCACGCCGACGAGCTTGCGGCAAGCAGAGACATACAACTCAAAGCTCAAACTTACGACTTGCACAGCATCTCCAGCTCAATTGCGATAGCTCGCGAAATCCATTTCCACAAAATACAGCATACTGTTCACAGCTATTGTTTTTTGCGCATCGCGAACGTGCAGCCGGACTTTTCTTTCAAGAGGTAAGCGCGCCTTCCTTACTTTCATTGCTTTCTGTTTCACTGACACCTCGCGGACTCCGAGCTGTGCGCGAGAGAAAGGATCCGCTCACTCCGTTCGGATCCTGAAAGTGACCCAGTAAAGACGCTTCGACGTGTCGGGTGATGTTTCCCGGGCCTGCGGGACGGCGACGGGGATGGAAACCGTGGTTGTAAAAATGTGGGACAGGTAGACTCGTCCCACTTTCCCTAGAGACTGGACCACTTTTTTACGGGCTGAAAACCTGAATTTTTTCTGTAATTTAACTTGACTTTTTGAGCTTCTTAGTGTAATTAAAGTTAGTTTTAAATGTTCAACTGCGTTTTTTTTATTTATTTCTTTATTAGAACATAAAACATACAGTCAAATATTTTCTCAGCCCGCCAAAGCAATGATGCTTTTGAGCGGGACTGGGCAGTGCTCTGGCCCAAATCGCACAGTCTTGTGCTCTAAGAACAGAGGAAACACTAGGAAGAGAGACAAATAAAATGTACAATAGCAAAATTAAATTTCTTGTATGCGCCACAAAGAGTAACCTGTAGTCCGCGAAAGCACCGATGTTTTTACGCGCACCACTGTGTATTTGCCTTCAACAAGGCACAACACAAGGACACATTTTCGAACCCTCCTCCCTTCCATGGCCTCACCCTGTTCCTCAATCGCTCGTCTAGTTTCTTGTATTTGTTCCTGCACGAGCCATAGTTTAAGCAGAGACATATTATTACAGGGTTACAGCAGCAAAATAAACGTACAGCACATCCCTCTATTTCACCATATAGAGTTCGACCCGTTATCTCGGTGGACAGCGGACGCTTTGATCTCGTCAAGGGCGATCCACGAGGCCAGTATAGCCATTTCTTTATATTGTAGCGTAGAATGTTGTCGCCGCTGATTCTGCGCCGGATAGATTACGAGATCGCATAGGGGATCTATAGACATTTTTTCCGGTTCTGTTGATTTGATGTTTAGTTACACAAAAATAAACATTTAGCTACTTGCACATTACTTGTATTAGTAACTTGAGAGCTGAACTCAGGGCGACCTGGCTGCTTGGCGCTTCCTGTTCGAATTCTGCCCAAGCACCTCGGGAAGCGCTCCAACACGCCGCCAGAATGCAAAGAGGCCATTCACAGTTCCTAGTGGACCAGAACCGATGAGACGACATAGATTTGAACACGTACACACAATCTTCGGCGCGCTTCGCCTATTTTGAACTCGATGACAGCCATCTACCCAAAGAGTTACAGCCCCCCCAAAAAAGGTCATACAAAATACGACTAGGACAGCCGTTGGGCTTTTGCATGAACTGGAACGACGAATAATGGGTGTATAGAAAGCGAAAATTCACAGCGCAGTCAGGAAACATTCACCGAACAGTTAAGAAAATTAGAAAATATGACGCCGGAAAAAGAGGCGGGTAACACTGCGGTCGTCGGGGCTCACTGCGGTTCCCTGCCTGAGATTTCTCAATCTTTTCTCCCCAATCGCGCAAGGAAACATACTTCGAGAGCAAACAAAAAAAAAAAAAGAAACGAACGCTCCGTTGCTACACAGACGGCTAAGAAACGTAAAGACTAGCAGCTACGCGACCATAAGCGTATAAGTCAAATCACACAGTTTTTACGCTTTGCGTGCTGTAGCGTATACGTAATTGCCAGGCTCAAAATGTAGTAACGCAACTTCTTGAACGAGGAAAAGAAAAAAAAATGAAGAGCATACTCAAAGACAAGCTCTTGTCCTTGTCTTTGGTTTTCTCCTCGTTGAAGATTTCACGCTGTTTGTATTTCGAATCATGCTAAACCAGTCCGCCAATTGTGTGAAGTTACGTAGTTACCCCAATTGCAGTACATCTGTTTCGGTGCAGCGCTGAACTCGAAGAACTTGGGCATCCATCGGAGACAGAGACAGGAATGTGCACGGGTTGCGTAACGCTTCTGAGTACGCTAATGATCATCCGAGGCGGGATGTCACCACGGCAGCAAAAGGAAAGCTGGGAGAATGCAAGCAAACATGAAGAAGGGAAAAATCGAGAGACATACATATACAAAACGACGGGAAGGTGGCTGGACTAACAACTCATCTTTATTATTAAAAACAATGTCCCCCAAGACCGTATTGGACAAGCGCAAGGCACAAGATACAATAACACCGTAGTCACATTATCTAAACATGGCAACACTGATCAAGAAATTGAAGCTTTTTCTTGGTAAGGAACACCGATGCCACGTTTAAGTAGCAGTACGTCGTGAGAGCAAGAAGGCAGCCCAAGAAACTCGACAGTATGGATAATGTTCTAAATATTGAGTCTGACAGTGCACGCAGCAGACGGTAGGATGGACTGAGTGCGGACGGTGCGAAGTACAACACCAGTAAGAGCCGAGGTGACCTGCCGGAATCGTCGACAAAGCGTCTCACGTACAACAGAAACTGCTGCGCCCGTATCAACTAGCGCAGATGTAGGAACTCGATCGACCGGTACTTCTATAATGTTTTGCGGCGATAGCGGAGGCCTCGGCCGTTTCGACAAGCTTGCAGCTATTGCCTCCGAAACTACAGCACTTAGTTTCCCTCGTCTGAAGGAGGGTGACCACGCAACGGCTACATCCAGCGGCGACGCGGTGAGGAAGAAAGATGGATGTTGAAGTTCGGATGAATGTCCCACACGTTCGGCGGAGGGTTGGAATCGGTATCGCAGTGGGATGCAGTCACGTGGGGTTCAGTGATGACGTCCGAACGCGGCATGCGGCGGCGACAAAAGCGTGCCATATGTCCCGCGACGCCCCAGGAGAGGCATATCGGCCGTTTGTCCCGCATCCACAGGGATCTTGTGGCCGGAAGCACTGAGGGGACATTTGAGACTCAGTGAGCAGAGCCGGACGCGGTGTCGTCGGGTAGGGTAGCAGTGGCGTCGAATAAGCTAGCGGTGTCGCCGAGTACGGCAGCTGTGGCGTCAAGTAAGGCAGCTGTGGCGTTGCTGTGGCAGGTTGCTGGTGGACTGGCGGGAGAACCTCTGCAACCGGCTCGCGGATGGTCGGCTTCAGGGCCGAGGATACAGGAGGACGTAGGGGTCATTTTTGATGAGAATTTACACTGGCATGAGCAAGTACGGAAGATATGCGCAAAGGTAGCCTATGGCGACTACACTCTAATAAAAGCTACCCAATATTTTCGACAAGCTATACTTCGTACACTGTACTTTTCATTATGTCACTCTCACATAAGTTACTAAGTTACATAGGATGATCAGCAAAAGGAGAACAAGGTGAAAGCAAGCTCCTGCTTTCACATTGTCCTCGTTTTGCTCATCGTCTTGAATTTCCATCTCCCGCCTTCCCCGTGTTTTCCCTAATTACATAAGTTATTCATGGAGTGTGACATACACTATTTACCTCATACCTCTAGAACGGACCTAAAAGCGAATATTGACAGTCGTAAGCGACGATCAACCTATATGTAACATTTTTTAATCGCAACGCGTTTCTTCAGTTCCGATGTTGCGCGACTAAAATATTGTTGTTTTAATCAATAACCTAATAGAGACTCGCCTCTTTGTAGGTATTGTTTCCGTTTCTGTACGCAATATGGCGACATGCTTCAAACGGTAACCTTAACATGCTCAAATGTCGTAACGTTTGTGGCGAAAGACTTCTAGAAATATAGGGCGCTAAAATTTAGTGCATGATCACCCTTGAGGTATAAGCTGCACGTAATTTCGGCTTAGCATGTAAGTGATTTTTTTTTTCTGTCAAGGGAACACCTGTGACCTTGCGTGTATATTGAGAGACATGCTTTGACATCATGTTCAATATATGTGCGTACGTATTATAGGTGTACTTAAATACGCGCATGCATATGTATATATATGTGTTTCTTTGTAGTTTTTTTCGTGTTTTTGCCTCTCTAATCTGACCTGTGGACATTTGGTTGTATGTTACATTGGATAGATTATCGGTCCAAATAATATTTGTATATATATCTTGTGTGTTCTTGAAAAACAATGATCCATTGATTCATAGATTGACCAGGTCCACGGGTAGGAGGGAGCAGAGAGAGCTGGAGCACCACCTCTTCACGAATGAAAGCTTAGATATGGGGTGACAGAGAGCCCTTATCAGTGTGTCCGGGAGCATCCGCCAAGCTCGAAAGGGATGCCACTTGAGGAACAGTTCGGCGGACAAGCGCTCGTTGCCTCCGCAATTCGTCATAGCTTTGACGGTAAGTTACTACAGCTGTGAAGGTGGTAGGATTCTTGGCCAGGAGCATCTGGAAAGCGTTATCTCCGATGTCCTTGAGGATCTGCTTAATCTTATCTTCCTCTCGGCTTACACGGTTGCAAACATACACGACGTCCTCAATATAGTGTGTGAAATTCTCGCCAGACTGTTGCGCTCGTTGGTGGAGCGCGAAGCTTCCTCACAGCAGGTCGGCCAAATACCTCCACAAAGGCAGTCTTAAATTTTGTCCATGTCGCAAAGATTGCCTTGTGGTTACGGAAATACAGGTTAGCGGCATCCGCTAGCTAAAAGACAAGGTTGGTCAGCTCGGTCGGGTCGTCGCATTTGTTGTGGTTACTCACCCGTTCATACAACAAAAGCCAGTCGTTGACGTTAGTGTTGGCAGTGCCACTGAACGCAACTGGGTAATGTTGACGAACGGCACCACATGTGACTGGACCGGCTTACGAAGTGGGTCGCTCATCGCAGTCGTCTTGCATGGCGGTGGTGATAGCTGCTGGAAGAGTGCGACGCCGGAGTTCGATGGCGGGGCGGTAGGAACCTCAACACCTCCACCAAATGCTACGGGCTTTATTTGTGGTTATTGGGAAGCCGTATCCACAGTCATGTCTGGTCGAGCGCAAAGCAGCCGAGCAGACTCAGCCAAACGCAAGCGCGAGCTGCAAGGCCGAGGCGTCCGTCCTCTTGTTCTTCAACGGACAAGCGGCAGGAGCGATGCTCGAGCTCTACTTGATTACGAAGGCAACGTCGGTTATTTCTTTGATCTGTTGCTTCAATAGGCCAATTGAACTGTAGAGAAATAATAAATCATACAAACCGAATGTCTGTATGTTTTTATTTACTTCATACCGAAGTATCTTTTCTGCGCATCATATTTCTTTGCGCGGCCGTTTACATCGTTCATAGGTTTCCATGCAGAGTCAGCTGCTTCATTTCCACTATCAGCAAATATTATCTCATAGTTTGATCTATTAGCTCGCCAAAGATCATTATTTATTAACTAGTTTGTTTTATGTACGCCCAGAAAGTTACCCACAATAAGTTAAGCACTAAAAGTGAATTGTCCGTCTGCTTTCACTTTCTTTTTTACATAAATATGGTCTCAGTCACAGCGTAATTTTTCATAGCTGGCTACCAAGCAATTATTTATTTAACAGTAATTGATTAAGTGTAATTCCATTTGGTCACATTCACCTTATGACATGTCTGGATGAGGTGGACTTCGCTGAAGGAGGAAGATGATTAGAGGTTTGGCGTTATGATTACTAAAGATCACGAAACAACCTATTTACGTTTACAAATTTGCGATGTCAGGAATAAAGTTGATCTGAGTCGTTTGAAGAAGTTCTCTTTGCCGCAGTAATGCAGCGTTACGCGGTGAAACTTCCGCAACGTAGTGTGGCAAAGCATACTAAATGTGGAATGAAGCCATTGCTGCGTCTCATATAGCATGTAGCATATAGCATATAGCATGTGATCCTTAATCACATACGCGCGCACCCACCGTCGCCTATAACAGAGCACCATTAGGCCAAATAAATCTACCGGGAGGTCTTCAGAGCCATTTCACTCGTGGCGGTGCCAGTTTTGCTGTTGTTTTGCCCCCCTTGCGGGCACCGTACAATGGACCGCAACAAGGGCTGGTCAATCTTCCTGTTTCTTACCCTTACTAAGCCCCTTGCCTTAGAGCCATGGCCAAATATTAGGTGTCTCATATTTTCTTCGATGTTCCCTCGGTAGCCACAGAAGGTGCCCAAATTAGGCATTCGATTGCGCATGCTTTCCTTTGCGTTCTTTTTTTCATTTCCGTGCCGCCGCACCACAAAAGAAAAAAAAAGTATATTGTTGCGGCGCAGCAAATTGTGTCATTGAGAAAGTTCGATTTCGTTACTTCTTTTGCGGAATGTAATGGGCCATGGACCGCTTCAGTTGCCGGATACACTTATTCAATTATTGCGACAGCAATTATATGGACACTCCAGGCGCATTCCTGTTGTCGCCGTCGCCCTCATGTTCCGTATAGAGTACAAGGGCGACAACATCATGACCACGCGTTGCATGCTGTATGTGGGATTGAAAGCGTAGGGTGGGGGGGAGGAGGCATGGGTGAGCCGACGATGGTGGCTCAGTCTTGTGTGCGCGAAGGAGGAAAGCGGGGAGCAAGCGCGCCGCCTCTTGTCGCGCGCGATACATCACGGGGGAGGGGAGGGAGGGGGGCTTTGATTTCTGAATCGGTGGTTGCGCAACATATTTATTTGCCTTGTTTGACGCATCATATACAGTGACCTTTGTCTTTCATAAGTAGATTTATTGGATACCTATAGCTATATTTATATATCTTGTTGCGATGTTTTCTGTATACATGCAGTGAACTTTGTTACTAGTGACAATTTGTTGCCATTTATCAAGCTGTTTCTTTGCATTTCTAATGTTGAGGGTGAGTCGAATGAAAGTGAGCTAAACCCCAACGCGCAATAATGGTATTGTTCTTGAAAGATGCCTGTGCGCATAGCACACAGGCATCTTTCATTTACAAAAATGACTTGCAGGTGTGAGGATAAAGGTTGTTTAATACTCTCATACACTTCGTTGAGCATGGTTGCGCGACCTAATGGACATTCCAAAAGTTGAACAGCGTACTGTTGTGAAGATTTTTACAGCTGAATGAGTCCCAAATTGAACAAGAGGGAGGCCGTCGCCTGGAGACAACTCCAGACGAAAACCTTCCCTAATCCATTCCGTTTGAAACGTATCTTCCTAGATAAGCATAAGGACGACACGTGCAAATTATGCCAGGAAGGACCAGCAACACTCAAACACATGCTGTGGGAGTGCAACGTAGATATAGGAGGGATGACAGTTACTCCGGAGACCCTGTCGTTGAGGTGGGCCGCCGCTTTGCGCAGCTCAGACCTCGGAATCCAGACATGGGCAGTCCAGCAAGCCCGTGAGGCGGCGTTGAGGCAGGGCGTTGACGTTCGCCGTGGGAGACCTGAGCCCGGGTCGCGTTAAACCTTGCCGGACGTACAAGAAAGTTGTGTCCGTCCGTCCGTCCGTCCATCCATCCATCCATCCATCCATCCATCCATCCATCCATCCATCCATCCATCCATCCATCTATCCATCCATCCATCCATCCATCCATCCATCCATCCATCCATCCATCCATCCATCCATCCATCCATGCATCCAAGGTGTTTCCCAAAAAAGAAATTAGTCGCCGTATGGCCGTGTACGCATAACATTGCCTTTCATTGGCCACTGTGAAGCGTTGGAGCAAACGGTTCAAAGAAGGGCGTGAAAGTTGCATAGAGGATCCAAGACTGGGCCAAAGCCACCGTGCAATCACCTCCAACAAAACTGCAAAGGCTGATCATCTGATTAGACAAGAATGGAGGATAAGCATCTATGTATTGGCAGGGCGTGTTAACATCAGTCGCAGTTCGGGTCACACCATATTTCATGGACATTTCGATTATCGGCTTTTTCGTGCGCGATAGATGCCCAAGATTTTGAATCACCGCCAGAAGACCGAGAGGTTCCGCGCTGCCGTGACTCATCTAATCTGATATCACAATGAGGGTGACGACATTTTTTTTCTGCAACTGCGACCGGGGACGAATCATGGTGTTACTACTATCAGCCTGAAACATGATGGCAAAGCGTACAGTGGGAGCATTCGTATTCACCACCCCCAAAGAAAGCAAAGGCCGTCAGTTCTGCCGGAAAGGTGTTGTTGAATTTTTTTTTAAATCGTGAGGGGCCATTATTGATCGAATTCATTAAACCCAGAGAGACTATCAATCGTTTCCGATATCGTAAAACGCCGGATCGGCTACGAGTCACAATCAAGAGCAAAAGACTTGGAAGATTGAGGAATAGGGTCATCTTGCTCCTCGACAATGCTTGTTCACATGTCACTGGTGTGGTTAATGCAAAATTGACAAAGTTCAAGTGGGAAGCGCTGCAACATCCGTCCTACAGCCCAGACTTGTCGCCTTGCAACTTCCACATTTTGGGGCACTTGAATAAACAGCTCAAAGGAACCAGATTCCTGTCGGACGATGACGTGAATAGTTAGTTACAGACTTTTTGAAGCAGCAAGCCAAGGAGTTTTATAAGACGGGAGTCACGCGACTCATTAGTCCGTGGGCCAAATGCCTCAAATAAATGGAGACTACTTTTAAATAAAGTAGCCCGTTTGTCATATATTTGCACTGATTGACTTTCATTTGCTCGTCGTTGTATATTTTGCAGAACTCCTGCTTTTTATATTGTAACGACGTGGGATCGACGAGTATGCGTAGCAGCACCGCCAAGAAACGCACTTTATCAGTCGTCCAAGGGAACAACCACAACGTCTTCTTCGTTTCCCCCGCTTCACCTAAAAACCCGCGCCACTTCAGCGTCGTCCCCACTGGCGCATACCCGCTGAATTATAGTTCTGCCAAATATGGTTGTGTCATTTGCTCCCCCTTTAGAAAAGATCATCGTCCCGTTGATAGAGGCTTGGAAAGCAGCGGTAAAGAACTGCGCAGTCTTGGCAGTCCTCATAGTGCGGCTTCATACGCAGCACGTGAACGACCTCGGGTAAATGCCGTCGGCGCTTTGAACAGTGCGAGCTGTCTGGAACGACTTCGTAGTTGACGTCACTGATGCGTGGGAGAACTATGTAGGGCCCGAAGTATTTGCGTAGGAGCTTTTCAGAGAGCCCACGCTGTCGAATAGGTGTCCAGATCCACACTTTGTCGCAGATGTTGTATGTTACGGCTTTGTGCCGAAGATTGTAGCGTCTGGCGTCAATGTCCTGTTGTTCGCGGATTCGCAGACGCGCAAGCTGCCTAGCTGCCTCTGCTCGGTGTGTTATCTCTTCAGCACCCGTCTCGTTGTCGTCAAATTCATGAGGGAGCATTGCGTCTAATGTTGTTGTAACCTCACGGCCGTATACGAGACTGAAGGGCGTCTTGAGAGTGGTCTCTTGACGAGCCGTATTGTACGCGAAGGTGACATAAGGTAAAACCTCGTCCCAGTTCCTATGCTCTACATCTACGTACATGCTGATCATATCAGCCAATGTCCTATTGAGTCGTTCTGTCAGTCCGTACGTTTGAGGGTGATACGCTGTTGTCTTCCGGTGGGCGGTACCACTTAGACGTAGAACAATATCTAAAAACTGGGCCATGAACGCAGTACCTCTGTCCGTGACGACTACTGCGGGAGCGCCATGCCTTAAAACGATGGATTCCAGAAAAAATCGTGCCGCTTCATCTGCTGTTGCCTGTTGCAGGGCACTTGTCTCGGCATATCTAGTGAGATAATCCGTGGCAACGATTATCCACCTATTACCAGTAGTAGACGTTGGGAAGGGGCCCAGAAAGTCCATGCCTACTTGTGCAAATGGTGTGGTCGGTACGTAAACAGGGTGCAGTAAGCCGGCTGGTTTGACGGATGGCGGTTTACGACGTTGGCAATCCAGACATGTCTGAACGTAACGTTTAACGACCGCAGTAAGTCTCGGCCAGTAGTAATTCTGCCGAATCCGTGCCAATGTGCGAGTATAGCCCAAGTGCCCAGCAGTCGGCTCGTTGTGGCAGGCGTGTAGGATTTCACGTCGAAGCGGTGATGGAACAACAAGTAAGTAGTTGCTGCCGCTAGGCGAGAAGTTCTTCTTGTAGAGGACGTTGCGACGCAAGCAGTATGATGCCACCCCTCTTGCAAAGAGCCTCGGCACGCTGTTGGTTCGTCCTTCGAGGTAATCAATAAGCGGCAGCAATTCAATGTCATCCCGTTGCTGGCGTGAAGGATCGGCAGTATCCACGAGTCCCAGAAAAACCGTGTCGTCATCGTCTTGTGCTGCCGGCTCAACAGGAGACCGAGAAAGGCAGTCGGCGTCTGCGTGCCGTTTTCCCGACTTGTATGTAACAACAAAGTCGAACTCTTGGAGTCGAAGACTCCAGCGTGCGAGCCGGCCGGAAGGATCTTTCAAATTAATGAGCCAGCAGAGGGAATGGTGGTCACTAACGACGGTGAAAGACCGACCATACAAATACGGACGAAATTTCAGAACTGCCCATACCATTGCGAGGCATTCTTTTTCAGTGGTGGAGTAGTTAGCTTCGGCTCGGCATAGTGTCCTACTGGCGTAAGCAATCACTTTTTCGCTGTCGTCCTGCCATTGTACTAGCACCGCCCCTAGACCGACATTGCTAGCGTCTGTATGCAATATCGTCGGGGCTTCCTTATCGAAGTGTGCTAATACGGGAGGCGATTGCATGCGTTGCCGGAGCTCGTGAAATGCCCGCTGCTGGTCTTCGCCCCAAGTAAAAGGCATATCTTCTCGGGTGAGCTGTGTTAACGGCCATGCGATACGCGAGAAATTCGCAATAAATCGCCGCTAATATGCACAGAGACCCAGAAAACGTCGCACCGCTTTTTTGTCTGATGGAATCGGGAAATTAGCGACGGCGGCAATTTTATCCGGATCAGGTCGGACTCCTTGGCTACTGACGACGTGACCGAGGAACTGGAGCTCATGAAAACCAAAATGGCACTTCTCAGGCTTCAAAGTAAGACCGGCAGAGCGTATCGCTTCAAAAACAGTTTTCAGCCTTCGTAAGTGTTCGTCGAACGTTGCGGAAAAGACAATCACGTCATCCAAGTACACCAGGCATGTTTGCCATTTGAGTCCGGAGAGCACAGTGTCCATTAGACGCTGGAATGTTGCTGGCGCCGAACACAAACCGAAAGGAAGTACCTGAAATTCATAAAGTCCGTCAGGCGTCACAAAGGCTGTTTTCTCACGGTCTCTCTCATCCACTTCGATCTGCCAATAACCGCTTTTCAAGTCCATTGAGGAAAAGTAGCACGAGTTTCGCAACCTCTCCAAGGAATCATCAATACGTGGCAGTGGATAAAAGTCCTTCTTTGTGACCTGATTGAGCTTCCGATAGTCGACGCAGAAGCGCAGGCTACCGTCCTTCTTCTTCACTAAAACTACAGGTGATTCCCACGGACTATTAGATGGTCGAATAACGCCATCTTCCAGCATCGTCTTCACTTGTTTTTGTATTCCTTCGCGTTCATTTGGGGCCACACGATAAGGGTTTTGTCGGATGGGTCTGGCGTCGACATCAGTAATGATGCGGTGTTTGGTAAGTGGCGCTTGACCAACTCTTCACGCAGAGGAAAAACAGCCCTGGTACTGCTTGATGAGCTCAAGCAGACGGTTCCGCTCAACGGCCGTTAACGTCGGATTAACGTCTACAATAGGTGCAGCTGTGTGGATTGTAGAGGCCGACTCCTGCGCTAAGTGGCAGTCTCGTATTTCTGTCACTTCGTCGAAATAGGCGACAGCAGTGCCTCTAACGATGTGTCGGCGCTCCCTACTAAAATTTGTCAGCAAGAGTTCGGCGCTTCCGTCGATTACATTTATAAGTGCTCTGGCAATGGCCACACCGCAATTCAGTGCTAGCGCACTGATGTGTTCAGCTACTCCAGTCCCACTTTGCAGGCTGTCACAGCGCACCTGTACGAGAGAGCAACTCCGCGGCAAAGTATGACGTCGTCCGCGGCAATACGTAAGCGAGGTTGTTGTGGCTTCTCATGGGTGACATTATCTGAACTCGTGGCAAATGTAACGCTTCTGTCACGGATGTTAATCACGGCGCCGTACTCCCGTAGAAAATCCATGCCCAATATAAGTTCCTTACAACACTCAGCAAGGATGACGAGGGTGACGACGAAGGTTGAACCGGCGATTAAGAGTTGGGCCGTGCATTTCCCGACAGGTGTCATCAAATGACCTCCGGCGGTTCTTATGTTGGGCCCGTGCCATGGTGTCTTCACCTTCCTCAGTTTGTCAGCGACCTGTAAGCTAAGGATTGAAAAATGGGAGCCAGTGTCAACCAGAGCGGCTATTTCGTGGCCGTCAATGCAAGCAATGAGCTCGGCGCTGACGATATCAGTTACGTTTTTCGTACTTCTATCCGTCGTATTCGTCGTTGTGCTGGGCGTCTTTTTCGTCAATGTCGTCTTCACGTCATCGTTCGTCGATAACGGGGGATGTGGAGCAGTTAGAGTATTGGTCACCCCCGGAGGTCGCTGCGGCTAGTTTCCCCGTCGAGGGCTAGGCGATCTGCCCCTAGTGACGTCAGCAAAACTGCGACGAGTCGGCGAATTGTAGCGCGCCGGAGATGGAGAAGGAGAACGTGGTCGGGGCGTCGTCGTATTTGGCGGCTGACTGTTCACAGGAGCGTCGTTGTAAGCGCGTCGACCGTCGTACGGAGAATAAGCGTAGTTGGCAGGAAAGCTTGGGTGTTGAGCGGCGCGATAGTTGTTCCATTTGCGGCAAACTCTATAGACGTGTCCAGCTTCACCACAATGGTAGCACACTGGTCGACGGTCGACGGTGCGCCACAAATCGGTTTTCCGACGCTGGTAGTTCGGCTCTCCATGGAGCCAAGGAGTCGCGTGCGCATGTCGAAAATACGGCGTTGTTTGTGCTGGCATGATCGGCGGGGTCGGTAGAGTCGACGAGGGTGACGATGTCGGCTCTATTTGTGGCATAGGTGGTGTTGTAGTTATGGGAGTCAACGGCGTTGAAGTTGCGTTGAGTGGACGGCGAACAGCTTCCGCATAAGTGAGGCGCCGCGGAACGTTGCCACAGTCTGGCGCTGAAAAAGCTTGCCGGACTTCCTCCCGGACTACATCAGCAACAAAAGATAACGCTGGCGTCGGTTCCGTAGGCGCAACCACAAAGCCGAGCTGCCAAAGCTCTTCTCGCACCACTTCTCGGACAACTTCACGCAGAGACATGTCGTTAATCGCAACCAGTACGGAAGTGTTCGCCGTCGAGTTGCCCATGTCATGCTGGCGGTATCGTTGATGCAGCGCCCGTTCAATGGCTGTAGCCTCTTTTGTGAACTGTGTCACTGTTGTCGGTGGATTTCTCACAAGGCCGGCAAACAGTTGCTCCTTCACTCCTCGCAGGAGATATCGCAGCTTTTTTTCCTCTGGCATGTCTGGGTCTGCCCTACGGAAAAGACGTGCCATGTCTTCCGAGAACATAGCAACACTCTCATTGGGCTTTTGAACGCGGATTTCAAGGAGACGCTGCGCGTTTTCCCTCCTGTCAATGCTTGAAAAGGTATCCAGCAGCTGTGCGCGGAAGTCGTCCCACGTGGCAAAGCTCCTCTCCCGGTTTACGTACCACGTACGAGCATTGTCCTTCAAATAGAAATAGACACTCGAGAGTTTCTCCGCCGAGCTGGTCTTATGGTTATACTGGGCGACGCGCTCGAACTGGTCTAGCCAATTTTGGACGTCTTCAAAGGCATCACCATGAAAGCTCTCCGGGACCATAGGATTCTGTAGTGTTACTTGCGATGGAGCTGCGGTGGCCATGTTATTTGTAGGAGGCAAACGATTTCTCGAAGTTTCTTGCAGGGGACTGGACTCGGGCGCTAAGCCTAGCAGGCGACGACTGAAGCGGTGGACCGGTGTTTCCATGCGCGATGGTGATTCCGGGCTCGATCGTCGGCTCCGCGAAGGGGTGCCAAGCATGAAGAATACCCCGCACCTCCACCAGTGTAACGACGTGGGATCGACGAGTATGCGTAGCAGCACCGCCAAAAAACGCACTTTATCAGTCGTCCAAGGGAACAACCACAACGTCTTCTTCGTTTCCCCCGCTTCACCTAAAAACCCGCGCTACGTCAGCGTCGTCCCCACTGGCGCATACCCGCTGAATTATAGTTCTGCCAAATATGGTTGTGTCAATATGTGTTCTCATTTGGGACTATAATTTCAGTGCAATTGCTCACAATACACGACTGGTGACAGCTTTTCCTGCCTAATAATAATAATAATAATAATAATAATAATAATAATAATAATAATAATAATAATAATAATAATAATAATAATAATAATAATAATAATAATAATAATAATAACAATAATATCCTTTTTATTTCATGAAAATATTACACATTCAAAAAACCGGTCAGCCCAAGCCATAGAGGCTTGTCAGGCTGTACCCTGCAGTCAGCGACAAGTAGTAAAATAATAAAATAAATAAAGCAAGGTTAGCAAGCTATAAACTGAAGCAATTTACAAAACAAAAGCAAACTACAACGAAAAAAGAGGCTACAACACAAAAGCAAGGTACCCCAAACAAAACGTGAGCTACGAGCAAACACAAGTTAAAAAGTGAAACAAAGAAGGATAAACAGCAATCTAGACCAAACGAAACTAATCGAAACTATAGCACGGGCTCTAATGACAACTAAACAAAATAATAATTGGTTTTGAGGTACAGTTTGATTGTCCATTTTCATGAGATAGAGTACAGTTCAGTGGGTAAAGAATCAAAAACGTTAGGAACATAATATTTTCTGGTATAACGCCAAAACGGGTATAACACCGCGGGGTAGTGAACGAATTATGGTGTCTCCGCGGTCTGGCAGGAATATATGGAAAAAGAAAATCACTGTTCCAAAAATGTTTTATCACCACAGTTTGAAAAAATAATGCTTCAAATCAGAGTAACGTACTGCAAGAAGGAAAATAGAATATTATTAGGGGGAATGGTCTCATTGTATGCAATATTTCGAAGAACCGATTTCAGAATAGAATTCAGTTTTGCGCACCATGTAAATAAAGAGTGATAAAATATAGTAATTCCGTATCTAAGATAGCTGTACACAAGTGCGTCAACAATGACTTTCCGGAGAGAAAACGGGAACAGATATCTAGAGTTATACAGAAGACAGGATACTGTACGTAGCTTTTTGCTAATACCTGTAAAATGAGTGTTGCATGTCATATCAGAATCAAACATGATGCCTAAACATTTTACGTTAGTAGCAAACACTAGTGGTATGCATTTGCAGTTTATACAGTTAGAGTCGTGAACAAAAAATGGCACAGGACGATCAATTTTTTTATGAGGATTATGAAAGCAAAGTAGTCGAGTCTTTTGTCTATTAATTCCAATTTTGTTACTTGTACACCAATCCATTCCCGACGTGGCATCTGGTTGAAGGTTATAAACGCATGTATTAAATGATGCATGAGTTGAGAGAAGGACAATGTCGTCGGCCACTGGAATATGCGGCATTTTGATACAAATTCAGGCAAATCATTGACGTACAGGTTAAATAAAAGTGGAGATAAAACAGACCTCTGGGGAACACCCAATTTTAACATTATTTTTCTACTGGAAAAGCCACCTATGCGCACAACCTGAGAGAGAGAGAGAGAGAAAACATTTATTAGAACCATCGAGGTGGTTGCTCTTGAGGTCGAGTGGGTGGTGTCCTCATTCCAGGACTCCACTGGCCATGGCTGCTCGACGTACTTGCTGGACGAGAGCTTCTTGTCCCGCCAGGGTATCGCCGGTCAACTGTACCTCCCACCGCTCAAATTGCGTGCTAGGCGTCTTTAAGTGTTGAGGTTTGCCCCCGCACCCCCACGAGATGTGGAAGAGTGTAGGGCGTGTGTCGCCGCACCAGGGGCAGATGCCGCGATATGTATGTGGGAACATTTTACTGTATCTGTGTAGGTTTGGAAATGTGTTGGTCAGTATAGGTCGGAGAGCTACGGCATCTTCAGTGCTGAGCTTTCTGTGAGGCGGAGGATAAATCCTGCGGTTGAGTCGCTGGATCTCGAGTCGGTCGCAGTAATTGGACGGCAGGGGCATGAAGGTAAATGGTGGGGATTGATGAGACGATTTGTCTTGCCGCGCTCGGTTGATTAGCGCTCGAGCTAGGGCGTTCGCCCTCTCGTTCCCCTCGAGACCCGCGTGGCCCGGCGTCCACGTGATTTGATGGTATTCTTGCAGCCTCGGGCCTAGAATCTGAGCCGCCAGCAGCGGTGTTCGTCCATTGGTAAAGTTACGGCAGGCCTGTTGCGAGTCGCACAACCTGAGAGCGATTGCTAAAATGACTAGACAATAACTTTATAAATGGGCCCCTGAAGCCAATTCTTTCTAGCTTATCAAGAAGTAATGTGTGAATAACGGAATCGAAAGCCTTACTTGCATCTAAAAAAAAACAGCACATACGAATTCGTTATTATCAAAAGCTGAATAGATAGTGTCCGTAAATTCTTCTAGTAGGGAAATAGTGCTTCTTCCCTAGATGAAACCAAACTGTGTTTGTGACAGAACATTATTTTTATTCAGTAAATTGGTCATCGTTACGAGCAGGTGTTTTTCAATTATTTCACTGATTGCAGGCAGAATGGAAATCGGTCTGTAGTTCTCTACTTTGCTATCAGAACCACTCTTACAGAGCGGCTTAACTACAGACACCTTTAAGTCGTCGGTAATAACGCAATGATCCATATACCCATTATAATGAAGAGAAGGACGGATTCGAGCACAGGAAAATTACTTTGAATATCATTTATGGAGATACCGTCTTTACCAGGTGGTTTATTAGGTCTAAAGCTAAATAAGATGCTGTGCAAGTCTCCTGCAGTAACCGGTGGCAAGAATGCCAATCGTACACTATTACATACATTATAATACATTGTAACAAAAGACAGTGTCACTGAGATTTTCCCCTGGCCGTTGCATATGTACAAAAATGTAAACAAGCTTCTTGAATGACGAAGTTTCATTAAAATATTTGTCCTCAGCTTGTTCATTTCATGGCCTTTACATTTTTCATATCAATGGCATGCACTGCTTTGCTAGTTTCAAACTGATATAGTTCTAAAGTTCGTGTGATATTTTCTTAATGAATAGACAGACAACATGGAAGTATTGACACGAGATTTTTCGGGCGCAATTATTGCCACATACGAGTATATTCTTTTATGAAGAAACACATATACTAGTTGTCATGACAATGCGTATCGTTCATGAATTCGTCTGCAGCGTCTTTGGCAATGGCAATGCAGTTATTATTCATGTATTTGGTCCCCCGACAAATTCCATAAGGAGGAGGCCGAGCTGCAACGTGAGCCCCCCGCACCCCTTCCGGAACGAAATTTTTGGCTACGCCACTGCTAGGGGTTTCTTTGCTCGTACTATGACGAGAGACGGTGCGTGCGTGTATGCATAATTAAGGAATGCCTACTGGGTCCGGTTACGGCTTCATGTGGGCTCGCCATGTCGGCCAAGCAAGAGCCTAAATTGCCACAGCTACGCACAAAATACCTCTAAACGCCTGCCAGTACAATTCCTAGGCGTCCGGATGTGGGTAATACGACAGAAGACGCTGGTGTGCACGTGTATAATTAAGGAGTACACATTTTGTAATACAGTAGCCGCTTTCCACTTTCTGTGTGGTTCACCGCAATAAATTGCACAGGCTTCACCGTGGAGTGACAGCGTACTGTGGCAAAACTAACCTTACGGAACCAAATTCTGTTCAGGCAACGCTTTGTAGACACTTCACCCGCAAGTGGAAGTGGCCAAAAAACGCCCATGTTCTTGTGGGATGGTTTCCGAGATATGAGAAAGATACCATGGCAGGTCCGTGGGTTTGATTGCCGGCCCTGAACCCTGAAGTGCCTGCAATCAACCTAGGTATACTTAACTGTTTCCCTATTAGAGAGCAGCTCTTCGGCGCCCGTTGCTGCGGCAAGCGTCGCCGTTGTCCATCGTAACGGAGCGAATGAGCACAGGGAAAATGAAAGGGAACGCGGAGTTCAGCGGGAGATGAAAGACGGCGATAGCGAAGAGAGCACAAAGAGGGAAGTGGAGGAGGAGGTTATGGCGAACGCGCGAGAAGAAAAGCGTTGTGCGGCCAGGACGGGCTTTGGGGCGGCGACGGCTGCGAGACGGTGCCAGAGTAGCGCGTGTCGTCTGTAGAGAAACAAGAGAGAAAGAGAGAGATTTAATTACAGAAAGGCAGAGAGGTCAGCCTGACCTATAACTAGCTCTGGCCTGCGACTCTACACCGTGGAAAAGGGACGGTGACGAAAAGGGCTGATGAATTATGATGATGGTATGAGGAAGAGATGCGTATATACAAGTTCACAGAGTTGTGGCATTGTACAGAAACAAAGTGCTGCATGAGGCTACATAAGCGGATGTCTGCTTGCGGCGGCTATTGTGAATCGTGCCCACGTGTCACCCAGGCTCTGCCTCTCGCGATCTCTCGATTAGCTAGGCAGTGACGCCACACTTCGCTCCATTTGCAATGTGCCGTATCAGATAGATTGTCCGCTCCAGACAAGATATCGCGAAATGAAATAATGTATAGACCTGCACTCAAATTTCGCATTACAAACCATCGTAATGATCGGTGAATGTTTTTCTCACGAACAACGCCAAGATATATATATATATATATATATATATATATATATATATATATATATATATATATATATATTGTTCGCTTGCCGTAGGTCGCCAGGATGGTTACTTTTTCTGTGAGGAGTGATTGTACTGAAGACACTGGGCAGTGGGCATGGTGCTGGTGCAAGCGAAGAAGACGAGAAGTGCTGGCCTGTCCATTTTTTGAAACCACGTGGTGACGGTTCCATACCCCGCAAGTTGTATTTGTGCAAGCACAATTAGCACCTTTCAATGTTCGCCTTAGAGATATAATACCGCTCCATAGGTCTCCGGGGTCGCTGAAAATTGAATTTGCAGACATTTTTCCACACAATGCGAAATTTCTGCCCACAACAAATTTGAATGCCCGTTTACAAGATTATTTGACCCGTTTCCATATAAACGTAATAGCGACCGATGCTTCTTTGTGTGAAGAGAAGGCAGGCGTGGGTATCTACTCACCATCTCTCAATTGGTCTTTTTCACTTCGCCTACCAGATTACATATCAGTTTTTCATGCCGAACTTCTGGCAATAGTTCTTGCCTTGCGGAAATTACCCATTCATATTACAAGAGTTATTATCGTCACAGATTCTCTATCTGTATGCAGCGCACCTACTGCGTCTACAAAATCGACAACCGAAAACACATTTTATTCATTAGCTCGACCTCACTTAAGTTTAGTGCATATAGTATGGGTCCCTGGCCACCGAGACATTCATATTAATGAAATAGCCGATTCCTTAGCGCGAGCTTCTTTAGCAGGGCCTGTGCTATTTGTGCTGCCGGCAACTGCGCACATTACTGCAGCCAGATATCGGCAATTTTCTTTGAGGGAGGACAAAAAAGCTCTGTCATTAGCAAAATCTTCAGATTTCTTGCACCTAAGTTATTCTTGGAACCGGCAATGGTGCCCTAACCGGAAATTCGAAGTTTTATTTACTAGGCTGCGTTGCCGTAATCCAACACTTAATTTTTACTTGCACAGGTGTGGTCTGGCGGTATCCCCTCTATGCTACCTCTGCAATGAACCGGAATCTATAGATCATTTTTTATTATCATGTCGGCTGTTCTACTCACCAAAAAATATGTCTAGAAATTCCACTTCGAAATTTAGGATTACCTTTAAGCAGTACTGTTATACTCTCCCTTGAAACAACAGTTTTGGGATAGAGCCACAGGAAAGTTTGCCTAGCCCTTTATAATTTTCTATGTGGCACAGGAAGAATGCCTTGTTAATAGTTTTTAGTTTCAAGAATTTATTTATTTCTACTTCAGTTTAGAAAATTCAAAAAGTAAAAACACAAATTCACAGTTTAAATCTTACTATTATTATTCATAATTTACCTTACTCAAGTTTAAGTATGTCATTTTTTATTTCTTTTTTTTCTTTTTAACATTCCTATCAACGCAAGGCTTACTTATTTTCCTTTTTGTTTCGTGTGTTATTTATTTATCAACCAGTTTATTTTATTTTATTTATTGAATCATATTGCCACTCGATTCGTGGCCTATCCCCCACAGTGGGTTTGTGCCATTAACTGAGGCTTCATCATCATCATCATCATAGCACCGACCTGTTTAAGCCTACCGCTACAACATAGAAGTAGTGCTGCTAGGCAAACACCCTCGTTGTATTTGGTGGAGCAGCTGGGTTTCTCTTCAACATCCTGGAACTGGAAGTCGGACGCTATACCACCAGTTACTGCAATGGATGGACCGGGACCGTCCCAGGCTGCTGCTCCTGTGCGCCCGGCCATGGTCTGCTCTGGCGTCATCCGGCAGCGCGATCCGGCTATGTTTAGCGGCACAGACGACCACGACGTGGAAGACTGGCTCGCCGAATATGACCTTGTAAGCGCCTATAATACGTCGGACTAGTGCGCCAAGCTCACAAATGTCATCTTTTATTTTACTGACATGGCAAACCTATGGTTCCGCAATCATGAAGCCGATTTTACCACCTGGTCGGCTTTCACGGCAACTTTGGCAGAGGTTTTCGGCTCTCCCGCCGTTCGCCGGCTTCGCGCTGAACAGCGCTTGCGTAGTCGAGCTTGCAACGCCAGGATGATACCTTCACCAGTTTTATTGAAGGCATGCTCTCATTCTGGAAGCATGTCAACTCATCTATGGACGAAGCCGATAAGATTAAGCACGTCATGAAAGGCATCGATGACCATGCCTTCCAGATGCTCGTCGCGAAGAGTCCCCGGACGATTGCCGAGGTCAAACAGATTTGTCAGCAGCACGACGAGTTGCGCAAGCAGCGTGCATCAACACGCGCTGCCCAGCAGGACTCCGCAGATCTATCTCCGTTGGATTTCGGCCGCGACGCTGCCGACATCTCTGCTTTAATGCCGGAGATAAAGCAGTTAATCCGTCAAGAAGTCGCACGCCAACTCTCTCTGGCGAACAGCACACCCGAGCCATCGACAACCTTGGCTCCTTCGCTTCGTCATGTCATTCAGACGCAAGTTGCCGTGGCGCTGCCATCTGCCGCTCCTCCGCAGCCTGCAGCTGGACCGCTAACTTACGCTGGCGTTGTCGCCCGGCCTTACGCTCGTCCGGCTCCTGATGCCTACCGGGCCAATGGCACCTTCCATGTGCCACCGCCACTTTCACGCCCGATAGTCGTCCTACACTCGGCCGCTGGAGCCCCTGTCATCAACCCGTGGCGTACACATGACAAACGGCCAATATGCTATTTCTGCCATTTTCCGAGCCACGCAGCACGATTCTGCCGCCGTCGCAGCCCCCGTTTCAGTGACAGCGGGGGTGCCTCAAGCTACAGGCCTGCTCGACTTCCGCGTCACGATCGATCTAACCTTCCTCCGGACTCATCTTACAGTCGCCTCCCCTTCGATTCACGACGCTCACCTTCCCCACGTCGCCGATCCATTTCTCCGATGGTTCGCCGACCCAGCCCAACCCGAGAGGAAAACTAATAGTCGCAGTTCCCGAAGCAAGAACTGCGTTTACGTCGAACCTTTCCAGGCCTTATTATGCACCGGCGAACGAAATTGAGCTGTCCGTAGACTGCGTCACCGTACACGCACTCATCGACACCGGAACCGCCGTTTCTATTATTAGTGGGAAGCTTTGCCGCAATTTGAACAAAGTGAGCATTCCCCCTTACCTCTGTTTCTCTGCGTACGGCAACCTCGCATCGCATTCAGCCTTCAGCGTCGTGCCTAGACCGGGTTGTCATTCAAAGCGTTATGTATGTTATCGAATCTGTCGTCCTATCTCGTTCGTCACACGACGTTATTCTTGGATGGAATTTCCTATCTGTCAATCAAGCTCTTATCGACTGCGCTCGTACCGAACTTACGTTATCATTGCCGTGCTTCGACCTTGACGACTATTCTTCTCCTAAAGTCGTTGCCGCCTCTGACATCGATATCGCGCCTTTCTCCGCCGCTCTGCTTCCTGTGTTACGTAGCTTTGCTGCAAACTCATCTGTTCTGTTTACGCCGTCAGCCACTTGTGCGCGCCGCCGGAACTTTCTGCTTCCGTTTGCTGTCGTCACTTTTTGCGACGGTTCTGCTGCCCTTTACGTGTGCAATCCGTCCACCTGCCCATCATCCCTACTCCGCGACGAGTGCCTGGGTACCTCTGAAGCTTTCGATTGCGTTCTCCCGGCCACCATGTTTGGTGATATGGCATCACTTCCGATTTGTGCCATCACTCCTGCCGCCGCGACCGATGCCGCTGTAGACGTCTTCGCTCGTGCCGTCGACGCAGAACTCACGCCTGGGCAGCATACAGAAATCATCAAGCTCCTCCATCGTTTTCGTTCCTCATTTGACATTCATCAACCATTCTTGGGCCGAGCGTCCGCAGTCGTTCACCGTGTCGACGTGTTCACCGTGGCGAAATACCATTGCGCCAGCGCCCGTATCGTGTGTCGGCTGCTGAACGCCGTATCAACGACCAGTACGTTGACGACATGCTGGAGCGTGGCATCATCCAGCCCTCTAACAGTCCCTGGGAATCTCCGGTTGTCCTCCTTAAAAAAAAAGATGGCTTTATTTGGTTCGGCGTCGACTATCGCCGACTTAAGCGAATAACGCGCAAAGATGTGTATCCTCTGCCGCGCATCGACGATGCGTTGGACTGTCTGCAGGAAGCGGAATTCTTTTCCTCGCTGGATCTGCGCTCCGGGTACTGGCAAGTGCCAATGGCAGAGGTCGATCGCCAAAAGACAGCCTTCGTAACACCTGATGGGCTGTATGCATTTACCGGCATGCCGTTCGGCGTCTGCAACGTGCCTGCCACTTTCGAGCGAATGATGGACACCATTCTTCGAGGGCTGAAGTGGAAAACGTGCCCCTGTTATATAAATGACACTGTGGTTTTTTCCACCAACTTTGCGTCGCACCTAAGCCGCCTGGAGCAAGTACTTGAGTGCCTCTTCACTGCAGGACTGCAAATAAATTTGAAGAAATGCCACTTCGGCGCTATCGCACACTTACTATTCTCGACCATGTAGATTCAAAAGACGGTATCCTCCCGCACCCCACGAAACTTAGCGCCGTATCCGAGTTCCCTAAACCTACAACCATGAAAGAGCTTCTCAGCTTCATCGTCCTGTTCTCATATATCTACGCTTCGTCCGTAACCTTGCCTCTATCTTCGCCCCCCTGACGCAGCTTCTCACTGGCAGTTCTGACCTATCAGCCTGGTCCCCGGCGTGCGACGACGCATTACAAGAACTGCGACGCGTTCTCCCCTCGCCTCCAGTACTGCGACACTTCGATCCCTCTGCTCCAACTGAGATCCATACGGACGCTAGTGGTGTCGGGCTCGGCGCTGTTCGTGCACAACGCAAGGATGGCTTCGAAGAGTACGTCGTCGCGTATGCCAGCCGCACCCTTGCCAATGCCGAGGCGAACTACTCGGTTACTAAGAAGGAATGTCTGGCTATCATTTGGTCAATCGGAAAATTTCGTCCTTATGTGTACGGGCGTCCATTTGACATCTTGACCGACCATCATG
The DNA here is from genome assembly GCF_038994185.2 of Dermacentor albipictus. Lineage (NCBI taxonomy): Eukaryota > Metazoa > Arthropoda > Arachnida > Ixodida > Ixodidae > Dermacentor > Dermacentor albipictus. The sequence continues at coordinate 88,541,785 of NC_091822.1, forward strand.
CCCTATGCTGGTTATCTTCACTAAAAGATCCAACTGGTCGGCTTGCCCGTTGGGCACTGCGCCTACAAGAGTACGACATCCGCGTTGTTTATCGTTCAGGACGAAAGCATTTATACGCAGACGCTCTATCCCGGTCACCCCTACCCTCTGGTCCTGTGCACTCGTCTATTTCCTCCTGTGGTGCCTTCGCCCTCAACGTTTCCGACATGCCATCAGAGCAGCGGAAATACCCATAGATCTTTTTGCTTATTGGCTTCCTGTCTAGCCAGTCGCTAACGCCGGTCTCTCGGACGCTCCGCCGTCAAGCCGCACACTTCATCATTCGGGATAACCTGCTGTACCAGCGCAATTACAATTCGAGCAAGTGGTTGCTTGTTATACCCCGAAACCTCCGCTCCGACATCTGCGCCACGTTCCACGACGACCCACAATGCGGCCACGCTGGTGTAATAAACACATACTCTCACCTCAAGCTTCGGTATTACTGGCGTGGTATGTACCGTTTTGTTCGCCAATATGTGCGTTCATGCCACATATGCCAATGACGCAAGACGCCACCTTAACATACCAGCGGCCCCTTGCGACCTTTACCATGCCCCGCGCGCGCGTTCGACCGCGTCGGCATTGACCTATACGGTCTGCTTCCCAACACTCCAAGTGGCAACCGCTGGGTTAGTGTTGCTATCGACCACCTCACGCGGTACGCTGAAACTTCAGCCCTAGCATCTGCCACAACAAAAGACGTCGCCAGCTTTGCCCTTGAAAACCTGATTTTACGCCATGGAGCACCTCGAGAATTACTGAGCGACCGTGGTCGTGTTTTCCTCTCCGACGTCCTTTCAGCATTCCTAAAGGAGTGTCGCATCATTCACCGCACTACCACAGCATATCATCCTCAGACTAATGGGATGACAGAACGTTTCAACCGCACCCTTGGCGACATGTTGGCCATCTATGCTTCATCTGACCACTCGTATTGGGATCGCATTCTACCTTTGGTCCGCTCCGTTTACAATTCCGGCACGCAAAGCACCACTGCGTTCTCCCCGTTCTTTCTTCTTTATGAACACCAACCTTCATGCACTATGGACACGATTCTACCGTACCGGCCAGATGCTGCGGTGTGTACGACTCGCTCATTCCTTCACATCCCAGGAACAGTGTCGCCAAAAGCTTCGCCACGATTCATCCACTACGGCTACGTGCTTTGCTCCTGGCTTGCTGGTCTTCTTGTGGGTGCCCTCTACTCCTCCAGGCCTTTTCTCCAAGCGGGTCTCCAAGTACCACGGTCCTTATCGGGTGCTTAAACAAACATCCGCGGTCAACTACCTCATCGAGCCAATCGAAACGAATTATGACCAGCGTCGTTGCGCCCAGGAAATTGTCCGCGTCTCCCGGCTGAAGCAGTGCCATGACCCCCTGTGTTCTCTTGTCCTTAGGTCGCCAGGATGGCTATACCGTCGGTGGGGAGTGATTGTACTGAAGGCGCTGGGCAGTGGGCATGGTGCTAGTGCAAGAGAAGAAGACGACGAGAAGTGATGGCTTTCCGGTGTCGATATAGCGCCGACCTCTTTAAATATACTGCTACAACATAGAACTAGTGCTGCTAGGCGAACACCCGCATTGTATTATATATATATATATATATATATATATATATATATATATATATATATATATATATATATATATATATATATATATATATATATATATATATTAAAGGAGCACGAAACTTTTTGGCGGGACGTTGTTTTTCACCTGCTAAGAGCAGTGTAGTGTGGCAGAGCACCAAACTATCCAGAGGTGCTAGGCGAAGCTGTTTTCCTCTCTGTCTGACAAATATATTCGATGCTTCACGTTGTCTGATACATATACAGTGCAGACACACCATACCGCCATCATCTAAAAATGGAACAAGAGCAGAACAAAATTTACTCGTCATCCCGGTCCTTCGAAAGTGGATGTCCAGCGATGTTGTAGAGAACCACCGCTACAACTGCAGAATGAGGTATTCAATGCTTCATTGTTCAGTTGCTCCTCCGGCGTGTTAGTCAGCCACAGGAGCATGCGGACGTGTGGACTTCCTCTGTGCTGGAATTACGCAGCAATAAGTACAACGGCAGCACGCCGCCACTGGTCGTATTGTCGTTTCCTGTCCCTTTGCTGTTCCTCGTATGCACGCTGCTCCTCGGGAGTCCTAACTATGCGTTGCCTACCCATAGCGGTGCGGCGACAATGAAATCAGTTCCTAGGATTATTATTTTATACGTGAAAGGCTAGTGAACTCACTCCCCACGTTGCAAGCTGCCTTTGCTGCGGCAGCTGGCGCAACTGTAATCTTTACAGGGCAACTTATCAGGGGAACGCTACGTGCTTCTCATTGTAATCAGGAGCGCAGTACCATTAATTATGTGATTTGGATGCTTGCTTGCTTTGTGCGTGTTCTTGATTGAAACGGATGCTGCGCAGTGTTATGTATGCGCAATACCAAAGAATGTATACACTTTTTACTTCAATCGCAACAGAAAGAAGGCAAATATATTATTAAAAAGAATGGTCTGGCAGTTTTGGTTGTGATGTCCTCAGGTGGCGGCTTGATGTCCTTGGACTCAGGCGGCATCTTCAGCTGTAGGTTTTTTTTTTTTTTAGTGAGGAAGATGCCGCAAAGAATCCTGATCAAAAAGAGGATCACAGCTTCGCTGTAAAGTCATGAAATTAGGGAAGAAAGCCCGCTATATGTACAGTTGAGATCTGCCGAGCAGGCTGAACCACACATGGACGATTCTGTGGTGCAACCATGCGAAATTACATGGCAACCGACGCTGCGCGCACGATGAATGTACAAATACAAATAACTCGAAAACAAGAGAAGAATGCTGGCCCAGATAGTGAGAAAATCGTACCTACTTCTGACATTTTTTTTTCTTTCAAGACGCTGCCGACATATCATTCTGTACGAGTCGGAACGCTGTAGCGCTTCATCCACAGCTGGCAAGCAGATTCCTCTCTAGTAATGGTAATTCGCAACACTTTGACTTGGTCTGATAGCCCTGAAGCATCCTTAAAGCATCGCCAACCGAAGCCGAAGTGTGTTTCGTCAGACGCATCGCCATGTGCGGCTGGTACCATATGCTTCAAGTCGAACTAGTGGCTGAAAATAAAACCACATGCATGTGGTTTTATTTCGCTGGAGATGCGCGAAGCACATGCGCACAGCTCTCTCCTCGGGATTTTCTTTTCTTTTTTCTATTCGTGTGTCTGCGCGTACACGTCTTCTTTTCTCTCCTTGATGGAGCTGCAAGTGTAACCGGTATTTGAAAGAATAATTCGAAAGCATACTTGAGCCTTGGGCTTGATTTATTAGTTTTTCTATACCACTACTGCGCGAACTATTTGCCAGCTGCTTGAATGCGCGCGTGTTGCGTAACGTTGGTTTCCTTTGAATGCGCAAGCATTTCTAAGCCTAGCCAACGAGAATACTGTACGTCCGGCACGTAAGATGAATGCAATGGCTCATGCAACCCTAAGCAATGGCTCATGCCCCCTAAAGCAATGGCTCATGCCCCTGTAAGCAATGCCTTATACCCACGCAAGGCAGAAGCTACAACCGCTCAGCAAAGTGAAGCGAACAGTACATACATTCATAAGAAATCACCCATACAACACGCAGAAAAGCATGCGTTTCAATAAAGAACAAGCTCAATACAAGCACTCGAACCATCAGTTAGCCATTCCATATCCTCCTCAAAAAATGTAGTGGTGGTTTTGCAACAGCTTCACTCGACATCCGCCTTGATAAGGATCGAATAAGGTCGAATCACGTTCGATAAGGTTGATAACGGCCGATGAGCATTGATACGGGTTTATTCTGGTCGGATCAAGTTTCATATCCTGATAATGACACAAGACTGCGTGGAGATGCGCAAGTGGCCCAATGCTTACGCTTACTTAGACAACTGCCAATGTAGTTTCTGCGTGAATGTTTTTATTAATCATTTGCGCAGTTACCCTCACCGACCTTGCCGAATTGGAAATACGTGCGCGGGATCTCCTGCCTCCTGTAGCTTCCGGCAAGTTTACGTGTTCTGGCCGTCTTTGCACTTTCTTTTCAAGGCACAGTAGTCGCGTTGAGCGTGCTGTTTGGTTTCCCAGTTCTTGTTTCGCGCTAAACGGGGAGACGGCTGTGCAATTTCTGCTTGTCACAGGCACTGGTACGTGAGAAAATGGCCGTTCTTCAGCGATTATAGGTTCGCCATATAATTATTTGACCACACAATTCTAAATGCCTCGAATCATAAGGCTATCTGTCCACCTGCGATATTCAATGAAATACTACAGCCGGCATACTGCGGAGCAGAAACGATTGGCGTGGTGCTGTTGCGGTGGTGTGGTATCTCTGATAGCAGTGCAAACAGCTTGCAATACAAACGTAAACAGCTGTTGTTCTCTGTGTCGCTTCATGTCGAATTCCTTGAGCCCGTCATCGTCGATCAAAACATTCAGCAGGGTGCCAGCGGTTCCATGTTCACATAGCGCCCGAAATGCCATAGCCAATGCGTAAGCGACATACCAGTCGTAAGATGGCGCATTGGTGTTCCCGGGCAATCGCCTACACTCTAAAAACTGTTGCACATCTTGGGGTGTATATGTGCCACACAAGAATAATCGTCATCTGCCTTGCTTGCGTTTCCTTTGTTAAACACGCTGCGCTCGTTACTGTCCGGTCGAGAATGCCCTGTCATGCTGATAACGAGCATGCCGTTCGTGCCCGAAGCGTTCGCATGCCCGCAGCGGTAAAGAAAGATGACAAATATTCTTGCGTGGCAAATATATACCTCAAAGGGTGCAACAGTTTTTGGAGTGTAATATCACCGTCAAGTTATTCTCCAAAGGCTTCACAACCGAGCGCACTCGAGTGCGTTGTTTTGACTTTCAGAGCGAGGTATAACTCAAGGCGCGTTAACTGTCAACCAAAGAACTAGGCAGGATTCTGTAAAGGATACTCAACAATAGACCATATTCACACGATCAATCAGGTGATAGAGAAATGTGCGGAATATAACCAACCCTTATATATAGCATTCACTAATTACGAGAAAGCATTTGATTCAGTCGAAACCTCAGCAGTCATGGAGGCATTACGGAATCAGGGTGTAGGCGAGCCGTATGTAAAAATGCTGAAAAATATCTATAGCGGCTCCCCAGCCAACGTAGTCCTTCATAAAGAAAGCAACAAAATTCCAATACAGAAAGGTGTCAGGCAGGGAGATACGATCTCTCCAATGCTATTCACAGCGTGTTTACAGGAGGTCTTCAGAGACCTGGATTGGGAAGAATTGGGGATAAGAGTTGATGGAGAGTACCTTAGTAACTTGCGATTCGCTGATGATATTGCCTTGCTTAGAAACTCAGGGGACCAATTGCAATGCATGCTCACTGACCTGGAGAGGCAAAGCAGAAGGGTGGGTCTAAAGATTAATTTGACGAAAACTAAAGTATTGTTTAACAGTCTAGCAAGAAAACAGCAGTTGTCGATAGGTAGCGAGGCACTGGAAGTGGTAAGGGAATACATCTACTTAGAGCAGGTAGTAACCGCGCATCCGGATCATGAGACTGAAATAATCAGAAGAATAAGAATGGGCTGAGGTGCGTTTGGCAGGCATTCTCAGATCATGAACAGCAGGTTGCCATTATCCCTCAATGGAAAAGTGTATAACAGCTGTGTATTACCAGTACTGACGTACGGAGCAGAAACCTGGAGGCTTACGAAAAGGGTTCTACTTAAATTGAGGATGACGCAACGAGCTAGGGAAAAAAGAATGATGGGTGTAACGTTAAGGGATAAGAAAAGAGCAGATTGGGTGAGGGAACAAGCGCGAGTTAATGACATCTTAGTTGAAATAAAGAAAAAGAAATGGGCATTGGCAAGACATGCAATGAGGAGGGAAGATAAGCGATAGTCATTAAAGGTTACGGACTGGATTCCAAGGGAAAGGAAGCGTAGCACGGGACGGCAGAAAGTTAGGTGGGCGGATGAGATTAAGAAGTTTGCCGGGACAAAATTAAATTAGGGGGTTTTACGTGCCAAAACAACTTCCTGATTATGAGGCACGCCGTATTGGAGGACCCCGGAAATTTCGACCACCTGGGGTTCTTTAACGTGCACCTAAATCTAAGTACACGGGTGTTTTCGCATTTCGCCCCCATCGAAATGCGGCCGCCATGGCCGGGATTCGATCCCGCGACCTCATGCTCAGCAGCCCAACACCATAGCCACTGAGCAACCACGGCGGGTGTTTGCCGGGATAACATGGCCACAATTAGCACATGACCGGGGTTGTTGGAGAAGTATGGGAGAGGCCTTTGCCCTGCAGTGGGCTTAACCAGGATGATGATGATGTTGCTTGACAACTGTACGACGACAACAATGTGAAGAAGATGGCACGACAGCAGAATGAGGACAATTGGATGATTACGTGTGTATGACGTCAATAGCATGACGAACACTGCATGACGAAGTTTGTATGACAACAATGGTGCGACAACGACGGCTTGGCGATGACAGCGTGACAATGGACGCATGATACTGTCGACGATGTAGTGTGAACAGGGATATAACAACGACGGCATGATCAGAATTGAATGACGACAGCCTAATTATGATAAAGAATGGTTTCGCCTAAAAAGGGAAGCGTCGATTGCGATAGCAATTTATTAGACAGCTTATGAAGTAAGGATATCAGTTGCGGCAGCCGTGTCAACTTGTAAACGCTCGCTATTTAAATTTACAAGCATGGTGCGACGCGCACATAGGCAAACATGAACACATATCACTCCATAACCTGCATGTGACACTCGCTGTAAAAACGTTGGCGTGAGGAAGCGCGGCAGCAGCAGCAAGCGAATTTGCCTTCGTGATGCCTCTCATGTCAATGCCAACTAAGCGGCGAGAACACAGCGCACACGAAGCTGTTAGCCTTCGGCGCACCTAGAATTTGACCACCATCGCAGATTGCTGCGATGGTGGTCAAAGTAGGGCCTGCACGACCGCACTCAGCGCCGCCAAATGGCGCCGCCGCCTGAGTAAAACGCCCCCTTCCGCCCTTTCCCAGGTGCCTTGCGACCTTGAGTTGGCACTCTTCCTGCCGGTATTCTTTCATTGCCCGCGCAAGATCAAGCTACCCTCCTCACCTCACCCTCGCATGCTTTCACTCGCACGCAGAGCATACAAAGCTCGGCGCAGAAGTTATCGTACGTAGACTTCTTACGGAACACAGTGGCGATGCCAACGGCGGAAACGCGCTTGTGGTGTTCATGTAATTGCTGTCACAATAGTATGACGTATACGGACGCCGATGGAACGACGAAGGCGATATGATGACCATGGTATCACGACAATGGGTTGCAGCTCCTGATTGAATGATTGTGACAAAGCGCCTGCGTGACGACGACAGCATGACGACAATGGTGCGACGATGATTGTGTGACGGCGATGGCATAGACGACGTCGAAATAACGGGATTCATATAACGAAGCTGGAGCACAACGATGCAATGAGCACGAGGACATCGCGATGGCGCTGTAACGACGAGTCCACGAGGACTGCAAGGGGACGATGGCGGGACGACGACAAAGTTGACGAGAGTCTCATGACAAAGGTGGTATGACGACAATGCAAAGACGACGATGACATTGCAACACCGAGCGCATATTCAGAAACCCACGCCATTTGACAACTTGGGCTGCTGGATCAGCCTGAAAGGTTCAATGATGACGGAATGACGAAAGTAAGATCACGAAGCTGTAATGGCCACGACAGCATCAGAAACCACGAGCTCGAGCCTAGTGGTCTAAGCCGGTAAACAACTAGATAGATAGATAGATAGATAGATAGATAGATAGATAGATAGATAGATAGATAGATAGATAGATAGATAGATAGATAGATAGATAGATAGATAGATAGATAGATAGATAGATAGATAGATAGATAGATAGATAGATAGATAGATAGATAGATAGATAGATAGATAGATAGATAGATAGGCTAAAAATGGCTGAAGTGGGCGAATAATAGTAATAGAATTAAAACTACCGGCCGAAAGCGAATGGAACGGGTTTGGGAAAGTGGCACCCATTCCCGTGGCCAGACTCAGTGAAACCTATCATTAACCCAGCCAGGTTGTGTGCTGTCTTTTCCGTGCGAATTTCCCAAGATTAAGGAACTTCAAACTGAGAAAACGGCGTCAGAAGAGGTTGCTTTGCAGGGCTGGATCCCTGACGCAACCCTCCTTTGTTTTCTTTTTCACACGGAAATGGCACAAACACACGACGGCCAGTCAGCCAGGTGGCATCGTGAAAAGAACTCTGAACTGCCTAATGTTGGCTAAATGTTGCCATTGTTTATATATACAACAGAAAACAGGCTGTAAAATCCTATTTTAGACGTAAACTCAAGGTCCGCAGAAAAAAAACTGTAATAATGCTGAAGTCTTTTAACCATTTCTCCCACTTTCAGCCTGTGCTTGCAAGATTTCTAATAACGGTGGCGAAAATTTTGCTCATCTTTAAAAAAGACAATTTTGCATAACGGCTAAGTACAAGAATTTTTGCGTAGAGAGCGTTTTAGTAATGTTTAAGCAGAATAATGCTCGCTTTTTTATATTCGCATCGCAGTCATTAGCAGAATGAGGTCGAACAGGCCACTGCCTCGAGGCACGCGACGCTCCATCTGACATCGTCGCTGCTGCTTCGGAAAATTCCGCTTCTTTGTCCACCACCGCTAAGAATAATCAACCGTAACTTTCACCGAAATGCAACGAGGTGCGTTCTCCCCATAAAAGCAGGTGAGGGCTCTTCTGGGAACATTACTGGAAGCCACCAGGCAACGAAAGCGAACCAGGCATCGACTATCCCTAATGCAAGCTCATGGCAGAGGCCACGGTAAGACGCGGCATCGAGATCCCAGCGCGTCAAGTTCAACAGATTCGGCTTCAGCAGCGTCGCCAGGCGCACGTCGACGTTCTTCTACAAGGGGTGACAATGCTGGGCCCGCCATTCATGGAGGTTATGATAACCAGTACAACCCCGACTACCACATGGGCCCTGATTACCTGGAGGTTCCCCATCACCCTATGGGCGCCGACTACCGGGAGGCCCCTGAAGACGGCGGAAGAGAACAAGGATACGAAGGTGACCAATCGATCTCTTCATCTGACTATTACGATGGACCTCACCGGCGGCGTTCCCGACGCTGCTGTCCCGGAAAATGTACCTGCTGCATTGCCGCTATGGCAGTGGTCTTTGTTCCTCTACTGTACTTCATGTTTCCGTACATCAAGGCTAATATTGATGCCGCCATGGTGGGAGCCAACACTACAGCACTCACGCCTAGCGCGACGCCATTGACAAGCCCAATCATATCGAAGTCGCCTTCAACGACGTCGACGACATCCTCGACCACCATCAAATCTACGCAGAATGCTCGTAAGACGATTGAGCAGGACTGCGTAAAAGAGAGCCCGAGTGGCTATGACGCTGTGAACGTAGCGAACGTGAACGCTGCTCCGCTGGGTTTCCTGCCCGTGGCGCCCGCAGGTGATCCTCAGCCCATCTACTGCCTCTACAACGTGACTCGCCTTCCCCGTGGTCGCTTCCTTCCGCTGCATCTTCCGTTAGCCATGTGCCCAAGTGTAGTCTACTGGTCGTGGAGCTTACCCGGCGGAGTTCTGACGAGCAGGGCCAAACATTTCGACAAAACGTTTGGGCTTGGCGCCATCAGAGACGCCGCGCGCGGCCAGAATGTAAGGGTAGACGTGTTGCTCGCGCTGGGCGGCTTCCGCGAAGACAGCGCCGACTTCCACAAGGTGGGAAGAGACCCAATCGCTCGCCAACGACTGGTGCAGGACTTGTTCAGCGCATCCACTCTCTACAATCTTTCCGGGATCACCCTGCACTGGGTGCCCAATAGCCGTGTCTGTGAGGACTTCTACGGCGGCGGTGTGCCACAGCTGAGCGACTTTGTCAGCAGCGTGAGGCGGCTCGTATCCCTAAACAGGCCCGGCGTCACGTTCAAGGTTGCTGCCATTGTGGACCCCCAGGAGAAATCCCAGATGCAGTTCCTTCGCACGCTTCGGAGCTACCTGAATATGACCTTCTTCAACACCCACCAGCTATTTCAGGGTGGCGCGTTTGCCAATTATTGCGCCGACTCTGTTCCCGTCTTCCAGTCGCAGCTGGCTCTCCTGAAAGCGTTTTTTCAGGAACCTGCAGGGCCGGCTTCGCCACCGTCGCAACCACAAGAGGGTCTGTGCGTGAGCTTCTCGCTGTCGTTGCACGCCCGGCAGGGCGACGACATCGACAAACCGGCGGCTGCGCAGCCCGTGTCGGCGGCTAGCGGATACATGGCTCTGTTCGAGGTGTGCGACTCGCAAGCCAGGTTCAGCGGACGCGTGCCAGTTGTCTCGGGTTGCATCGTGAAGCGAGCTGCTCCTCCCCTCGATGTCACGATCGCTTACGATAATAGCGATACGCTAAGGAGGAAGATGTCATATCTCGGATTGATGAAGGACCTGTGCGTGCTGCTATATGACGTTGACTTCGACAACTATAGAAATTCCTGTGCTGGGCATTGGGAGCTGTACTTAATGATGCGACACTTCTACAGTGGCCGAGTTGACCGGAGCTCATTTAAATTGCTCTCCTATTTACCGTAGGCAGATTTAAATGTGCATTTGGAAGATTTCGAATGGTTGAATTATCTTCTCGTTGATTATCTGTCTTGTAGTATGTAGTACATTAAATGTATTCGTTTTCGCTGTTATGTTTTGACGTCTGATAAAAACCCGCAGAGCATTGTCATTTACAGTATTCACCGTCGATGGCTGCACGAGTGAGCGCAGAAGCGCTTCCATTTTAACGTTGCCGCAAAATTTTCATTTCGTTTGCAGCAGCCACGATCGAGTTTATTTCCCTTAAATCAGGATTTTGGCGTTGCCTATTCTGTACCTATTAGCAATATAAAAGCCCCACGCTCATAAGTGTTAATTTAGTAAACTATGCCAATTTTGATGTCGTATTACGTAGCCAATTACTTGTTATAGATCCTTGCGTGTTTGTTTCTGTGCGTGATATGATGTTGCCCATAGCTGTAGGACCCTCTGAAGGATATCGCTGTGGATGAACTGAAAGATGTTGACTCACCAGATGTATTGCCTTTACTCTCGTAGATTCCGACCCGTGTTTGCTTAATCCGCTTTTTAGCACACCATAGAAATGAACGTATAGTCCTCTCATTGCTGTGCCGGTTGAAGTGGTTGGTCGTTGTACAGGGAGTGATTTATTAAGGGCCATATATTTATTGACTGTAAGGTTAGCGTATATATTATGAAAATGTTTGCTGACTATGACTTAACATCTCTGAGAATCATTGCCCAAGTTCTCACGATCTGTGAAGTTATATTGAAAGTTCTTTTCTGACTATTTGCAATAAATTTATAGTCGTAATTATACATACTTACCACTCGCAAAGTGCGCAGAGAGCGATCGAAAAAAAAAAAAGAATCATCCGCCCTTCCATTCTATGAAGATTGATAAGCGAAGCTTGTCCCTTTGTGTGCCTAACCGTCCCCTTTGCCATCAACTTTTATGTTTACTTGAATGTGCCCTTGTGATTAGCGAGACGTGCGTTGTGTGGATACTGGTGACATCAATAAAGCCAGGTTGTCAGTGACACACGCGTTTATTGAACGTCAGAAAATTTACTGGTCACTTTTTTTTTTTGCAAGTGAGCGAAGTAGCCTTGTGACTGCCACGGTATACTGAAAAGGTTTCGGTCATATCGATGACATATATGTCGCCTGCAGATGTCAAATCTATACAGGTATGTCCTATAGTAGAGGGTGTGTTTACCTGAGTGCAACACCGAAGTGAGAACCCCTCAAACATAAATGGAATCAGCCGCTGTCATTCTGGTTTGGGAAGGTTTACATTAAAATATTATAGTCTCGGCTTTACGGGCGCATTTTTTGCTTGCTTATGCGCGTGTGAGCCATTCCAATCTTTGCGAAAAGACACAGACATTTCAGCTAGGCATAGACAAGCTTCGCTTAAGAAAGTGCCGGGAACGACAGTGCATTTCTCCGCAAAGATCGGTAATGTATATCTCCAAACTGGTCTGATGCTGAGAAATTGTTCCAAGTGCGCGAACTTTACGGCTAGAATTTGTAAATTGCAATATGGACCATAAGGTAATTAGGTAAAATTTTAATGAGTGCGTTTATGTGAACCAGTCGATTATGCATTTCAATTCTTCGCGCATGTAATGTCCGTCGCTTCGAGTAGAACAGCTCATGAACCAGAATTATGCTATCTGCCACAGGCAACCTTTAAACATTTTTGAAAAGTGTTCGCTGAAACACCCGGTAAAGTATCGGAGTGAATCGTGAGCGACGGGGCTAAGCTAAACTGTCTCATACCCCTGACACACGTAGACGCCTTTACTTTACGCTGAAGGACTACTTGCAAAAAGGGGTTTCGACGGACACACCACAACGCGGTCTACCTTATAAGTTTACAATAGGCGTCGCTGCAAAAAAAAAAAAAGGAACCAGACGCCGCTGCTTGCGGACGAGACTGCCTGAAGTGTACAGTGGACTTGAATATATGGTCAGTGGGCTGACCGACGCGGGCCGTGCTTTAACGCTCGTGTAGCGCGAAGTGGTGCTCGTAGCGGCCGCGTTGTATTCGCTAACCATTGAACGCGTCCAGCAAACCGTAGCTTTTCTCCCGACCGCGTGCATCTTTCAGACGCCGGCCGCGCGTCCCAGACTTGCCACGCTTCAGTGCGTACTGACTAACCGAGGCCAGTACGGCAATGCGGCGTTGGCGACATTTGCGAGCGGGCCTTTTGCACTTCTTTGCATGTATGGCAGCTATAAAAATGAACTGCGAGAAAAAAGAGGCGTCTTCTAACTAAAAGCAACATTTTTATGCGAAGCATATTACTAGAGCTCAACCCAGCTCCTCAGGCGCGGCGGTGTCGCCTTCAATACCACGTGACACCGTGACGTCATGACAGAGGAGAAACGGTGCTCCAACTCGCGCCGTCGCTCTCGGCGTCGCCCCTCGCATCGGACGCGGTGAGCGTCGAGCAACGCAGCGTTCGGCGCGACAACGAAATGTGCGCCTGAGCAAGCGCCGCACGCCTGAGCCGACGCCGACGACACCGGCTTTTCTGCGACACGAGCTCCTTAACGCTGTCGCGCTAAAATAAAGGCGCCAATTCCAGGCCAAAAACTTCAAAAGACAATACATCTTTATAACGAAGGCAACTACGAGGCTATACGCGATAATCTGCACGACTTCTTTATTTCATTCGAGGCATCCTTTAACAAACACGATATTCATACCAACTGGCAAAGGTTCAAAGAAAAAATAAATGATCTAGCTGACAGGTTCATTCCAACGATAACGTTTTAAACGCAACTTCAGAAGCCATGGTTCACCAATTCTTTGAAGAGACTTGATAATAAAAAAAAACGTTTGTACCGTGCAGCAAACGGCAGGACAAACACATGCGCCTGGGATAAATACTATGCAGCGGAACGTGCATACTTATCAGCTATAAGGGAGGCAAAACAGTCTTTGTTTCACGAAGATCTACCAAACATGCTGGTCACTAATCCAAGAAAGTTCTGGCAGGTGATCAATCCTCGGGAACTAAGTAGTATTGCGTTAGTCAACGAGAACGGTGAAACGGTCCATGATGTTGAATGTGCTAATCTTTTTAATACAGCTTTTGTGTCAGTCTTCTCCCATGAACCTAGCTTGTCATTTCCTTCTACAGTTAACAACTCAACTAGTGTCATGCCATCAGTAACCTTCTTTGCCGATGGTATTTTGTCTCTAATTGAAAATCTTAAACTAACATCCTCAGCCGGAGGGGATAACAAACTCAAAAGTGTTAAAAAACACTAAAGACATCAGTGCTGCTTATTTGTGCTTGTTGTTCTCGCAGTCACTTTCATCTGGCATCATACCACATGACTGGATGGTGGGGAGGGTTGTTCCCATCTACAAATCAGGTGACAAGAACTCTCCACCTAACTATCGCCCCATCTCACTGACAAGCATACCTTGCAAAATCATGGAACATGTCATTTATGCAGAAATTATGAAATTCTTAGACGCAGGAAACTTTTTTCATTCTTCACAGCACGGATTTCGCAAGGGATTTTCCTGCGAGACGCAATTGGCACTTTTCCTTCATGATCTTCACACTAATCTAGATACTAACCAGCAGACAGACGCAGTATTCCTAGACTTCGCCAAAGCATTTGATAAGGTACCACATCAACGACTATTACTAAAGCTATCTCTAGCGAACGTGCACTCCGATATATTGCGATGGATTGAAGCTTTCCTTAGTAACCGCTCACAGTTTGTTCTTATTAACAACAGCCCATCTGTTTCCCTACCGGTAACTTCTGGGGTTCCACAAGGATCTGTCCTTGGGCCTCTCCTCTTTTTAATATATATTAACGACTTACCTCTGCATGTATCCTGCAACATTCGCATGTTTGCAGACGACTGCGTCGTTTACCAAACAATTACTAACATGTCTGACCAAATCTCCCTTCAGGAGGATATTAACCGCTTGCAACAATGGTGCGATTGCTGGTTAATGACACTTAACCCAAATAAATGTGAAGTAGTGGTATTCTCCCGCCGACATAACCCACTAGCTTACCCATACACAATAAATAACGTAGACGTAGAAACTGCGCAGTCCTATAAATACCTTGGTGTTACCCTTACAAATGACTTGACTTGGAGCACACATATTACTAACGTCATCTCATCTGCTAATTAATCTCTTGGTTTCTTAAAACGAAACTTAAAGCAAGCACCCACGCATGTGAAATTACTAGCCTACAAGACCATAATCAGACCCAAACTCGAATATGCATGTGCCGTATGGAGCCCTCATCAAGCATATCTAATCAACGCACTTGAATCGGTGCAAAACCGTGCCATAAGGTTCATTCATTCAACGTATTCATATGATGTCAGCGTGTCATCACTGAAAAAAGAATCCGGACTGGTTACACTCGCTGATCGCCGTCGCATCCCAACTCTCTCTCTTTTTCATAAGTTTTATTATACTTCACTTAATCAACCACCATACATTATTCCCGCTGCCCGTGTATCACATCGCACTCGGCACGTGTACCAAGTTGGCCGCCCTCGCACTCATACTACCACTTTTTCAGGCTCATTCTTCTTTCGCGCAGCAACAGATTGGAACAACCTGCCCCACCAAATTGCCGCCATAACCTGTGCACCTACATTCATGCAAAGACTGACAGACCATTTTTTTAGAATAAAAAATGAACAGGATATGCTATCTACGTGTGTACTATAGATGGAATTATGTATGTACTTAATTTTCGTGTGTGTTGTAACTTATGCTCTGTTATTTTTACTTATGCTCTGTGATTTTAAAATGATGTATAATAAATACATGTATGCCCACCCCTTATGTAATGCCCCTATGGGGCTTTTAAGGTAATAAAATGAAATGAAATGAAATGAAAGTATGCTTCGCATCCTGGGCTTAACCTTAGCTAAGCCACAGTCATTTTTTAATTCAGTAATGTTACTAGCAAGACAACAAAATGCTTCGAGAATTTTCCCGTTCTTGATGGGCTGCGCACGAGCCTACGCCTTCACTCCCAAAAAGTAGGTCGCATAGCTGCCCTTCCGCCTGCGTCCCTCACCAGAAAGTAGATATGCCTATGTCGTGTGTCAATTCATGTGAACCCCTTTCCGGCAGACGCCTCTTCGTTCAAGGGACTTTTTAGTGACCATTGGGTTCCTGCTGTAATAAACACATTCGTAACAGGCGTCCTGAACAGCCAGAACCAAAACCTGCGTTCTTATCTCTCCATGCAGAGTTTAGATGCGTCGGCCGCCTTTAAGCGGTCCTGCTGCGCCCAGGCCTCCCGCTTGTTTCTCTGCTTCGGGTCTCGGTGAAAGCCGAACGCTCTCAACCTTTTTCCCGTCGATTCGGCGCAAAAAGCATTGCAATGGCAAATCATTTCCTTATGCTTGAACTAGCATGCGCAACCGACCAGCTCGTTGGCGTACGTGCGCACCATCGGCCAGTTACTTTGCCTTGCAATCTGGCTACGAAGGAAACGCCATGGTCATCAGCTGCCTTCCTCGAGTCCTCAATGTGGTACACAGCAGCGCAGGGCTGCTTAATAGGTGTCACCACCCTTAATGGCGGCGATGTTATCAGGTATTCTAACATGTACTAGGGAGCTTTCATACACACACCTGAGCTTTGAGTGTTTCAGTGTTTGAGTGTTTGAGCACGTGTGAGTATTAAAGACTTCCTGGTATGTCCAGCCGCCGGCATCCCGGTTTCATACAGCACTCCGCGTCGACGCCAAGTTCAAGAGGTGCACCAGTAACCTACCGCTTGACGTGCGGCAAATTATCCACTTCATGGCTTCCCAATATATGAAGCGAAGTATATTTCGCCTACCACCACTGTGTGTGGTGTCCTGTCGGTTTTCTCGCCGAATAAACTGCCTGGTCCAGGACAGAGTACAAAACGATAAGCTGGGACTTTTTCAGAAGTGGCATAGCTAAAACGGCGCCGATGCCGGACACTGTAATCAAAGATGGTTACTTGGTGAGCCGATCCTTACACCAGGCAGAGTGCGCTGTATTTGTTCCGGAAGTGCTTTATTCTGGTTTGTAGCGCTGGCCCATACTGGAGGCAATGCGATGCCAAGTCGTAGGTGAGGCGACCATGATGATGTTATTGGAGCACAGTGCCTTAGCTGTACCATGTGTACCAAGATTCTTTGCCTTTTTCTCTAGGTTTGGCGTCGGTGTCTCGATGACTAGCCGTAGCCCGACGCCTGTCACCGACGTGACACGTGGTGCGGGAAAGGAGAAATAGCTGTGAAGGACGAACAGCTGTATCTTTAGAGAGAAACAGTTCTTGGAGAAAACACTTGCGTGGTGACATGAGTTAGTACGCTACAAATGGTGTTAGTGAAGTTCGGCGGTGGAAGCCTAGATTATATATATATATATATATATATATATATATATATATATATATATATATATATATATATATATATATATATATATATATATATATATATATATATATATATATATATATATATATTATAAGCGTTCCCTTTGGGTGGTGAAGTTAGTCACGTCTTTGTAAGAAGTGTAGACTCGTTAAAGCGTTGTGTGTAACGTTTCGCGCCTTTCATTAAATAAGCCCTCACATGCAAATATATCTGGGCTGGGAGCCCCACCTCGTCTCGGCGTTGACACAGCACTGGTAGACATTGAAAAGCTTTGTGTGAACAGATGCCTGGATCACGTGGCACCCGCATAATTTTGCTGTCGTTCATTTATTTGTGCGCCATCTCTTTCATGCGTATGCGACAACATCCAAGTCATTAAGTCGCGTGGTGTTTGGGAAGATTTCGCAATTAGCCGATTGTTGACCATTGTCACATTGTGATAATTTGCTGTAAGTCTATCGTACCCTTTTCTTCTTTCCCAGCACACGGTAGAAAACTGGAAATATTCTCTGTTTAGCCTAGGCGTCGTGCCGTTCTTTGACAATCACTTCATAATCTAGCGTAGGCTTGGCACGGCCAGCAAGCTGCCGATGCGCGAAAGTGACGTAGAATGAAGGTCTAGCACTATTTCATAGCAAACATATCTTGGCTGCTAACACTGTACTCATGTCAGTGTGCTCCCGATTCAAGACACAACGAAGACTCGTTAAGTCGGAATACATCGAATGAAAATTATTGTGTTGACTGAGCTCTTCGTTATTCTCAAGACGAAATCAAAAACCTACTAATGCGCTAGAAAGACCCGTTTTCGGTCACAGAATCTCCTATCACGTGTCATCCGGCTTTATTTTGTTTAATTAGTATAGAAAAAGAAGTTGCCTGCAATTTTTTTTCGTTTTCTTTTGTTTCTGTCTGGACAGAGCAACCACAAGCGATACCGTGCTGGCTCGGTTGGTGGTGGTAACAACTTTATCGAGATTCTTTTCAGTTATGTTCTGGCAGGCCCGAGTCCTAGGATGGCCCCTCACGAGGAGCGACCCTTTCGGCCCAGGCAACGAGGGCTTCTTGTACTTTTACTTTTTACTTGTACTTTTTTTTTCTTGTGCTGGCTCGGTTACTACCATGTTGGGTGTGTCTGCCATTCGTGGCTGAAGCAGAAGAAGAAGGAGAAGAAGAAGTACTTTTGTCCGGCCGGTTGTTGTGAATCGTGGCAGAGGAACAACAAGAATGCAGGCAGGCATGGGTAGCGAAAGCCAGTTGGAGGACAAGGTCCACATGGAAGGACACATTGCCGACCAGGGGCGGCGTATTCTCAGGGAGCATCGGTTTCCGCCATCCTGGTGAGTTCAGTGTACTATAACCCGTTGCCACTCTCTGACACCTCGTCAGAGTGAGAGAGAAACCAATGGAAATACAGCGAAGTTAAGAAGAGTATACCGAGAGTTGGTTACTCTTTACTGATTCAGGCGAGAAGCGTAGCAAAGATGAGTGAAACGAAGAAAAATAATGCACTAAAACCCGTGCGATGAAATCTATGTTCATCGAAGGTTTATAATAATGTAAGTTAAGGGCCATATAACTAAATGCGATATGCTTGCAATGGACGTCATGAAACACGTAGTAGTATTCAGTGTTTATGTATACATCAATATAGGTCATGGCTTTATTGTTGTGCGATCATTATAATTATGCACCACGCCCTTCACAAGCTAAGCGCTAATGCAGAGATCAGTACGTAAAAAATAATGCGGATCCCACGAACTGTGGGAATCGATGTACGTTAAGCTTTCCCGGCTGTTTGTTTTGATTGGCGATAATTAGCGGAGATGTTGACCGCAAATGTTTCATTTATTCTGTGTTGAGTGCAATACGAGAGCGGTGAGTTGATTGTAAATGCTACCTTGCGTGCACCACTACTGGTTGTCTTCGTAGCACACAGAACACACAGCGAGACGTGCTTGTTTGCTTGAGGCATTGTTGTGCGCCATTGTTCATAACCTACGAAAAGGTTGCTATTGTCATTGCCTCACCCTGCACATCGCATGGAAGAAGTGGTAAATTTTACTTGAGTTATGGAACTGTAGGCGCCAGAACCACAATCGGATTATAGGGCTCACTATACTGGCATACTACAGATTAATTAAATGCGAAGCATCTCTTGGCGAACATTTGTAACTTTGACAGTATCTATGAAGACGCATACGTCTTGGTGCTCTCATGCTCTTTTCGTTAACTTAGTATGTACCAAAATCGGAATAGTATGACAAGAGTGTATGACAGCCTAGTTCATTGCTAATGACATGAATATCATGATATGTTTGTCATGTCGGTCACGAAACAGCCGCCTACGCCTTGGTGCTCACATGGTCGTTTCGTTAATTTTGTATGTACCAAAATTGGCACAATATGACAAGAGTCTATGACGAACATAAATGATAGGTCATGACATGAATGTCACGACATATGTGTCATGTAGGTCATGAAACAGCCGCCTACGCCTTGGTGCTCTCATGGTCGTTTCGTTAATTTCGTATGTACTAAAATTGGCGCAGTATGACAAGACTGTATGGAGAACATATATGATACGTCACTACATGAATGTCATGACATACGTGCCATGTAAGTCATGAAATAGCCGCCAACGTCTTGGTGCTCTCGTGCTTGTTTCGTTAACTTGGTAGGCACCCCGCACACTGCTTCGCGTAACACCGATTCCCACAACGCGTGGGATCTGCCGGATTTTTTTCATACGCTGGGAATATTTAACGAACACCGAATGCACGAGCGTTTCTGTATTTCACCGCCGTTTAAATGTGGCTGCCGTCGCCGGAATCGAACCCGCGACCTCAAGCAATGCCATAGTCGCATAGCTACCACGGCGGGCACAGAAGTGCTGAGTGGTTTTTCGCTCTTGACGGGTAAGGAACCCGTCTCATGCAGGAATTCGAAACATGCGGGAGCACGGTGTCGCGCAGTAGTCGACGGCCGCTCGCGATCACCACAGCACGGAGGTCTCGATATTTCCGCAGCATACGTTTTCGCATATGTGCTCTTTGCCTTCCTGTCGATATATTTTGAACGTAACTGCAATCGCTAGGCGTAGCAGGCGCAGGCTCAGTGCAGTACCTGGCAGTCCTGACAAATCGAAATAAGCGTGGCCACGCATGCACTAACATGCTTTGTTTAAATTAATAGGTGCGTCATCCGAGCGCAGCCTTCTAGATAGCATCCGGAAAGCCATGAGCTGCTTGATAAAAAAATATTGTGGCTCCGAAGCCGAAGATACAGATAGCTTCGACTAAGTGATAATGTGGCGAAACAGAAATAGGCGTTCGCATGCAGTAGGGCGCCATCTTTCCTGTCTAGATTGCCACAGGACGCTTCGTGCAGAGTACAGCGTACATAAGCTGCTCCCTCTCGTTAACTTTAGTTTAAGGCCGCGTTCTTTAGATAGATTGATCCAGCATGCACTAAGGCGCGGGCCGGTCAACACTCCATGCCTCTCTAGCTTTGCAGTTGGCTTAATTCGGGAGACATTGTAGTACAGCGAATCATCGTTTGGTCCCTGTCTGTGCCTTGTGCGCCTCTGTCTATCCTTTCTATGCTTTTTCTCTTTTGCTCCGCTGCCCCATCTACGGCGCCTCCATAGAGGGCGCGATCCTCGCTATAATTTTCAACGTGCACGGAGCAAAGGCGACCTGGTCGTCACCCGTGTTCCTTACCAGGGGACAGTGGCCACCTTCCCTAGGCAGTTAAATGTGCAGCAGCAGCAAGGCCAGCCAACTAGGCACATTTGCTTCGCTAACAAACAAGCTGTCTCTACCTAGAGGTGCCTGCACTAGTCCGCGTGAACGCGCTTTAGAGCGTGTGCCATTGGCCACACTCTGAAGGAGTACGGTTGGACCACGCCTCCGGCGCTTGTTTCTTGACGTGACCATAACCGGGAAGGCCGGCGACGCTTTATCGAAAAACCGCATTTCGCGCCAAGGATCATCGCCGGTGAATTCTAGGCGCTATAGTTAGCATAACTGGCATATGAATGAAAACATCTTCGACGGAAGTTCGTCTGGTTGGGAACACGAGTTGTAGAAATTATTAACTCCAACCAATAACCACCGTGCTCGCCACTCTGCAGAAGAATGGCTACACACGCCGCTTTATTTGACGCGTTTCCCGCTGTCAGGATCAGAGGACAGGCAGGCCAGCCATCACGGAAACAACAAAACGCGCTCGCGTTGTGCTTCCATACGTGAGGGGCACCAGCGAAGCACTGGCACGCATCCTACGAAAGTACGACATCTGCGTATCCCACAAACCCGTTTCTACAATCGGCCGCTTCGTACCACGGCACAAAGACCGCGTCCCCAGAGAAAAACAACCAGGTGTAATCTACAAAATCTTGTGCTCCATGTGCCCAGCTTCGTACATCGGCCGAACAAAAAACCTCCCCTAGTGGATGAGGCAACACAAGAACGACGTCCGACTGTTGAACTCGGAAGGCAACCCCCTCGCCGAGCACTGCGAGTGCGCCGACCACAGAATCGTTTTCGAGGAAGGGAGCGTCTTGGCCGTGGAACACAATCCGTTTTAGAGACGGCACGTCGAGTTTTGGCACATCCGGCTCACAAAGGCGACAATGAATAGGACGCCTAACGCTTCCCTCTGCGTAGGTTAGTGGACTGCGCCACGTGCCAACAAAGGGAGACCGTGGCCCACATTTTACTCACCCCTGAAGAAGGGACCGAGCTGGCACCGAAACGTTGGGTTTCATATAAATTATTGGTTGGCGATAATAATTTTTTCACAACTGGCATAACCTCAGAGATCCGGGATCGTGCCTCCCGATAATGGTGTTGAGGCTGACAGTGCGAGTAATCTGAAGTGCAATATGTGAAATGCGCTATAGACGGAAGCAAGGAGAGGCACTTAGGTGAAAAAGCAGTGACAGTGAAGCCAAATGATGATGACGAGAGGGACGGTGAACCTTGCACGTGCTTGCGACGAACACCGAATACTGTTATATATTCCATGGCTTTGCTATAGAATTCAGGCCCCTCTAGATCCGGTGAAATTTCATATAATTTCAGTTCAGTTATTGTACTCTCAGGGCCGAAACATTACAGGAGGGAGTGGTTACAACGCAAACGCTATAATAAAAAAAGTGAGAAAATGAATGAGAAAGAACACAAGAACACAAACACTGAAACGAATAAGGCAGACACTGTAAAAGGATAGCACTCGTAAAAATAAAAAGAAGGTGGAACAACAGAGAAGAAAAAGTTCGCTTAAAAACTCATCTGGTAATTTTATCAGTGTGCGTCACTTGTTCATCTCCACGTAGGTCAGTGTCATTATCAATGTTAGGGAACTGTATCCAACCAGTATAAAACCCTTATCAACCTGATCGGTCGTTCGCTTATTATGTTCGATAGTGAACATAATAAGAATACTACAGAACGAGGATACCACTTCTAAGGGAAGGTTGTCAAGGTAATATGCAGTCGATATGTACTGGTCGATCTAGGTTCGCGCGTCACTTCACATTTATTAGTGTGCATTTCCAGCATAAAGTTTTACACAGATCAGGAACAGCATCAAGATCGAATGGTAATATAGAGTTATCATTAGGAGTCGTGATTTCTCGAACTATTACGTAGTCATTGAAGGGGAGATAGCATGATCACGCGTGACATTCTGGGAACGATCTAGAAAAAAAAAATTTGCCACGCGAGTAGATTGAAATCGAAGCTTAGTAACAGTGTCTTATACTTTTAATACATTCTTGAAAGCAAGGTGAAAGGCAAGGACACTGGATTTGACATTGTGCCAGAGTTCCGCACACAGAGCAGTCATCTTTGTGCCTTCTACATTATCACTGTTCCATTTTGGCCTTTCTCTCCTTGAGGCGGGTGGCGTGGCTGGCCCAATTCTGCCATGGCTTTACCGTCACGGTCGACAACGTGATGCGCAAACAGCTGGAGGCGGATTCGCGCTACGGACCCGCCATCGCCGAGGCTGTTGTTGACATCAAGGAAGTGGGCGGCATCATGGGAGTCGTGATCGGAAGCATTCTCGTGCAGGCGGCTGGGCGCATCATGGGACTCCACGTCTACGGCGTAGGCACCATCCTCGGTACGCCTCAGGCTTGCTGTGTAGCCTGCACCACGCTATATTTTACTGCCACTTACATTCGCTACGAAGGTCGCTTTGTGGGGAGGAGCCTTTTCGGCACGACTTCGCCAACTATAGCATAGGCACGTAAATTTTGTCGGCTTCTCGTATCCGATGCACTTTGAAAACGCCGAGAACACGGTTCCTCAGCTCAAGATGAATTCCCAGTGACACAGATTGACGAGTTTTGCTGTACAAGTAAACCTCAAGGGCCCCGTAGGGGGACATATCATGAAGGGTGGTAGTCGTAATTGGCAGTACAGATTATACATTAAGAATTGCCAAAGAGCGATTGAACCTTTTTGAATGTTGCATCAAGGTGTTATGGCGCTGGCTGATCGGAAAGGTAACTGCGTGACGCCAGCCATCCGTGCTGTCGGTAGTAATCGGAAAGAAAGTTCGACACTGCTGTCTTACCTATTGTCTATACGTCTTGTACTCTTGCTCGCTAAAACGCATGAGTCGTGATTGTCGCGGGCATTCTGGCTGGCTGAAGCACATATAGATCAGGTTGCTTTATTGGAGTGTATCATATGAATATCAACAGTGGTTGGCCTTGCAGCGTTAAATAGGTTCCCGTACAGAAAAAAAAACACACGTGCATGCACGCACACACAAACACACACGCACAATCACGCGCGCACGCACGCGTGCACACACGCACACACGTACGTTCACATGCGTATGGACAAGAATGGCACCGAGAGCGGCGCTGCTGCGCCGCATGTGAAGCAAAATTCTATTAGCGGGTGGTACCCCTCTCCCACTTCTCGTTCGCATCGCATTGATTGCTCAGAAATTCGGGAATATGATTACCTATAATAAAGAAGGAAGAAAGGGGACGCCAAAGACTTGAAAAATTAAAGACCGATCAGCTTACTGTCTGTTGCCTACAAAGTATTTACTAAGGTAATTGCAAATAGAATGAGGAACACCTTAGACTTCCTTCACCCAAAGGACCCGGCAGGATTCCGTAAAGGCTACTCAACAATAGACCATATTCACACTATCAATCAGGTGATAGAGAAATGTGCCGAATCCAACATTTATATCTAGCATTCATTGATTACGAGAAAGCGTTTGATTCAGTCGCAACCTCAGCAGTCATGGAGGCATTATGGAATCAGGGTGTAGACGAGCCGTATGTAAAAATACTAAAATATCTATAGCGGCTCCAGAGCCAGCGTAGTCCTCCATAAAGAAAGCAACAAAATCCGTCAAATCAAAAGGCGCCAGGCAGGGAGGTACGATCTATCCAATGCTATTCACAGCGTGTTTACAGGAGGCATTCAGAGACCTGTATTGGGAAAAATTACCTTACTAACGTGTGATTCGCTGATGATATTTTATTTATTTATTTATTTACAGCATACTGCAGGCCGTGTGGCCCAACCAGGAGGGGCATGGTAACAAATAAAAGTACATGTATAAAAAGCAGAATTGCAAAAATATGAAATTCAAGAAATGAAATATAACACGAAACAGCAATGTTAGTTAGGAAATATTAATAATATGAGTTTGGATTGACTCAGGTGAGTTGAGGTGATGGAAAGGGATGAGGTTCCATTCTTCTATGGTTTGAGGAAAGAATGAAAATTTAAAGAGGTTTGTCCTGGCAACGTAAGGGGAGAGAGCGAGGGGGTGAGAATGACGGGTTTTCCTGGATGCGGAAAGTGTTATGTATGGACTAGGATCTAAAGAAAATTTACGGTTTATCAAGGAGTAGAGGAACTGCAGGCGTATTATTTTTCTCCTCGTTTGAAGGGTGTGAAAGCCATTTGTACGCAGTAATTCAGAAACAGACTCTTCTCGGCCGTATTTGGAAAAAATAAAACGTATGGCTCTTCTCTGTATCCTTTCAAGGGCGTAAATGTTGGTTTTTGTAAACGGGTCCCAAATAACGCACGAGTATTCCAATTTGGGTCGAATAAATGTGGTGTAGGCTAAGGATTTCACTTCATGGGATGCATGTTTCAGCTTATGGCGAAGTAGACATAGCTTTCTGAAAGCAGCGGAGGCGGTAGCAGCAATATGGCTATTCCAATTTAGGTTGTTAGTAATTGTAATTCCAAGATACTTGTACTCGCTCACTTCCGCCAAGGGATCTTGGCCAATAGAATAAGAAAATTTTAGGGGTAGTTTTTTGTTTGTTATACGTAGAAGCACAGATTTATCTGAGTTAAGTTTCATTCCCCACTTGTTGCTCCACTCAAGAATGTTGTTTAAGGCTAAATGAAGAGATAGTTGATCATGAACTGTATTAATATCGTTAAAAATGACACAATCGTCTGCGAACAGACGAATATTGACAGGGGCCTCTATTACATCTACTATGTCGTTACAGTAAATAAGAAATAGTAGCGGGCCAAGGACGCTGCCTTGAGGCACGCCAGAGGTTACAGAAAGAGAATCGGACTGCTGCCCATCAATCACTACGTACTGTGTGCGACGCGTCAAGTAAGCTGAGACCCAGGACAGGATGAAGGCAGGAAGACCAAGGAATTCTAATTTACAAATTAATTTGTCGTGAGGAACTACATCAAATGCTTTTTGAAAATCCAAAAATATCACATCCACTTGGCCAGCCTTGTCAAGGACAGAAGCAAACGAGTGAATGACTGTGCTTAATTGGGTGAATGTCGAGAGCCCCTTCCTGAAGCCATGTTGGAAAGGAGATAAAATGTTACGCTTGTTTAAGAAATCCTTAATGTAGTCAGCAACAATGTGTTCAATTAATTTACAAGAAGAGGATAATATGGAAATCGGACGGTAATTTAGGACTGAGCTTGGGTCACCTTTTTTTAATATAGGGACAACACGTGCTACTTTCCAATCGAGTGGAAGTACCGCGGAATGTAGAGACGCCTGAAAGATTACTACAAGGAATTTACTTAAATGTTCCGCATAACGCCGAAGGAAGGTGTTGGGAATGCCGTCTGGACCAACAGATGATTTTACTTTTAACCGGAGGAGCATGTTAAGTACACCTTTATGAGAAATGTTAACGTCAGAAGAGCAGGATGGTGAAGTTTGGAAAGAGGGTGCAGTTGGTGGTGAGAAGACACTGTGGAAGTGGTCATTTAAAAGGTTTGCAACAGCCTTGGGATCAGTTATTGGAATGTTATCATGGATAATGTTCGTTATGGATTTATTCCGTTCCTTAATAAAGTTCCAGAACTTCTGGGGATCGTCCTTAATAAAATTTGGTAAAGTATTGCTGAAATAAAAATTCTTTGCTTCTGCAATGGCCTCTGAAAGGGTGACACGAACACTGGTTAAATTGTCAGTAGCTGGGCCTTTCTTTCTTAGGCGTTTGGCCTTACGTTTTAATTGAATAGTGCGTCTATTCATCCATGGTGTATGTTTAGCAGGCTTTTTAAGTTTGTTAGGTATAAATTGATCAATGCAGAATAAACACATTGCTTTAAACTTTTCCCAAAGCTGCAGAACGTCATTCTGGCGAAATTCAGAAAGACAAGAGGCTAGATAATCTGTTATCCGCACATCATCAGCCTGCGCAAAATTTTTCACAAAGTAGTTTCAGAAAAAGTTTTTTCACAAAAAGTTTCACAAAGTTTGCTTAGTAACTCAGGGGAGCAACTGCAATACATGCTCACTGAACTGGAGAGGCAAAGCAGACGGGTGGGTCTAAAAATTAATCTGCAGAAAACTAACTTAATGTTTAACAGTCTCGGGAAGAGAACAGCAGTTTACGATAGGTAGCGAGGCACTGGAAATGGTAAGAGAATACATCTACTTAGGGCAGGTAGTGACTGCGGATCCGGATCATGAGACTGAAATAATCAGAAGAATAAGAATGGGCTGGGGTGCGTTTGGCTGGTATTCTCAGATCATGAACAGCAGATTGACATTATCCCTCAAGAGAAAAGTGTATAACAGGGGTGTCTTACCAGTACTCACGTACGGGGCAGAAACCTTGAGGCTTACGAAAAGGGTTCTGCTGAAATTGAGGACGACGCAACGAGCTATGGAAAGAGGAATGATAGGTGTAACGTCGAGGGATAAGAAAAGAGCAGATTAGGTGAGGGAACAAACGCGAGTTAATGACGTCTTAGTTGAAATCAAGAAAAAGGCATGGGCATCGGCAGGACATGTAATGAGGAGGGAAGATAACCGATGGTCATTAAGGGTCACGGACTGGTTTTCAGGGGAAAGGAAGCGTATCAGGGGGCGGAAGAAAGTTATGTGGGTGGATGAGATTAAGAAGTTTTCAGGGATAACATAGGCACAATTAGTACATGACCAGGGTAGTTGAAGAAGTATGGGAGAGGCGTTTGCCCTGCAGTGGACGTAACCAGGCTGATGATGATGATGATGACGATGAATATGTTCGAGCAACATGTGGGCGTTGAAGGTAGAAGGCAGTATTTATTTTTTATTATAGGCGGTTACCTTTATTAAAATAAGATTAACTCCACCAGTTTTCCATCCAGTCGTTAGCCTTGCCGTAAACAACGATCTTCGAGAAAAAAATACACGGAATTAGGCAATCGTTTCTGCATAGCGTCGAACAATAATATTTCGTAGTCATCAGGATCCGCATATGTATTCGTGTTGAGATTTAAATGCAAGGAAACGAGCCAAAGCAGGAATTAAAGACAACTTTTTACAGGCAAAAAACTGCTGCGCTTGACGTTCCACGAGAACTTGAGACAGTAAACACACCATGAAAGAAAGCAATAAAATACTGTACGACGTTTTCTAAATCGGTGATTATTGCTTCGTTATTTGATAGCTCTTTCAAGTGGGTCTTCATATGGCTCATTACCTTTCTCCTATTTGGGTCATGTTTTAAGAAAAAGATTGGTTAAATCGCGTGAAAGCAATGGCCCTTTGACTCAAGCATATCATGGTGCACACTACCTTGTAATTTTTGTATATAGCCAGAGCGGGCGTTATTCTTGCTTTCTCGTTGTTTGAAATTTAGCCTTTATGTGGATGAATTCAGCATTACTTGAGGGTATATTGCATATATATATATATATATATATATATATATATATATATATATATATATATATATATATATATATATATATATATATATATATATATATATATATATATATAATTGTGCGCTCAATCGGAATGTACGTATACAGGCATTGTCGGCACGTGTTACTAAACGTTTCAAATTGTATAAACACATACACATTTTCATCACATCCGCTAAGAAAGCTTCCGTATGCTCTATCATGGCGTGTTTAGCTATGGAGTAATTTTTGAACGTGAGTGAGGAGCTGTGTTTAATTTTAGTTGCTTTGCTTAGTGAAATCATCCGCATTGTTTACAATCCGCTGATTATATAAGTTTTGTTCAGTTATTACAATGCGTTCAGTGAAGTTACGGTTGACAAAAAACAAATAAAGAAGCTTATCTCCACAGATGAGTCATCGGTATAATGGTAGAGCTACCAAATAGGTGTGAAAATCACAATGTTACAGTGATACCTTGTGCGTGTGCAAATAATCGTCAATACATCATCTGTACCTTTTCAGTAACCATGAAAACCTTCAAGCGTTTCTGCTAGAGATTCACCTGCATGGTGTAGCTAGAACTCACTTGGTCTTTGCTGTTAAGAAAGCATTGTGCTAGAATCTAAAAGCTAAGGCTAAGTGGCAGAACTAAAAGTAAAAGAAAAATGTATGCAGACGAGTTTTCGTAGTGACGACACAAAGTAGTGAAATTAGGGCTGATATGAGTGCAGTAGGCGATATGAAATTTCTCAAGAGATATAAGCAACTTCCCTGTATAATATAACCTGGTCAACGACACCATAGCTACTAAATTCATAATTTGAACGAGTGACACGTACCATCGCCTACAAAATTTTGGATCATGCTGTCGTATACGGTGCAGATGATAGACGCGCAGGCACTTTCCTCGGCCCTGCAATTCGCGTACGTGACTTTGACGAACAAAACCAAGCGAGCAGCTCTCGTCTTTTCTGCCGGTGGACTTTTTCCGCAACGACAATTGCTCGGGCTGTTCGCGCCGCCCGAGCCTGCGTCAGCAGTTGAGGCCAAAATGAAATGCTGAAACGGCTAAATCATACCGCACGCTGTTTCTTTACATCTATCAGGTCAGTTTATACTCCCAGATAGGATACGAGAACCGCGTTATACTTTCCCCCGTCTATATATGTAGGCCTTCACATTGTCGCTATTTCGAAAAGGACGTTTTCACCACTACTCGTTCCGGCGGCCCCTGCTAAATGCATTTCATCGAATCGCGTTAGCTCGTCGAGGGGGGCTCCACGTATACGCTCAACCGGGAACGGCTGTTCTCTCAGGTGTGCGCCCCTTCGACGCAGGCACGCTGGCGACCGTGCTGTCACCACAGCTGCCCGCGCTGCCCGCGCTGCCGACGTGGTTCCTGATTTGCGCGTTCCAGGCCGTGTCGGGCGTGTTCATCGCCGTGGGCAACATGAGCGCCCACGTCTACCTGACCGAGGTGGCGCCCGACGAAGACCGTGGCGCGGTGGTGGGCATCCAGCACTGCTTCTACCTGGCCGGTCGCCTGGTCGCCGTCGTGTTCCCGCACAGGCTGCCCTGGCAGTGGTTCGCCGTCATCTCGCTGCTGCCGTACGTGTGGCTGGTGATCGTCACTGGACTCATCGTCGAGTCGCCGCGCTGGTTGCTGCAGGTGAGCCGGCTGCTGCGCAGATTTGACGCTGCGCCATGATGCGGTTCCGCATTACTCGCGCGATACCGCATTTACTTGCGTAATGATCGCATCCGCCGCTGTTGCCGTCGAAAATTGGAATTTTCCGTTTCCTCCAATTATCATCGAACTCTCGAAAATTCCTGTGGCTAAAAACGTCTGCTTCTTGAGATGTCAGTGTTCGGACTGATTCTCAAACAATAAAGCCGTAATTCTCTCATTTACCTGTTTAGCGGCTAACTTCGGCTTCTGTCTACAAACAAAGGGCATTTTCAGTTCCTACTTGTGTAGAACCTGTGCGTATAAGACAAAGGCAAGTGCTGCTTGGAAGGGACATCTTGAGCTTAATGTGGCTGGTGTAAAAAAACTCGGATTTACAGCAAATTTTAGTTTCTCTCTTTCGCGACGAGAGTGTTTCACAGAGAAAATTTCCCCGCTTAATCATTGCTCTAGCTTCGCATAAATTGTTCGCTACAGAAGGACGAGCTCTAAAGGAGTAAATAATGTGCTGAAGCGTTTACGTCTGTATCTAAATTATTCCACTGGTGTGGCATACATATTTTTACCGACATCGCTAGAAATACTTCATTCTCACATTTATCCCTTCACCGATCATGGGGGTATTACGCATTATTAACAAACACGTCAAAACTTGCATTCACATATTTGCTTTCGTAATTTAACAAGCAGAAACTTTGCCGGCATTAAGGGAAAATGGGCGGAGACACACTTCCGAGTGTTAGCCAGTGCCGCTAGCAGCCGTGGCGACCGATGTGCAACGTCCTTAGAACCCGAAGCGTTACGCGGTGCTTGGCCTAAGGAGCGGTAGCCACGTGTCTAAGAAACCATAGAATGCTACGTCATGGCATCAAGGCTGCTAAAGTTTAGCGGCGTTGGGTAACACTCCCAGTG
Source organism: Dermacentor albipictus (assembly GCF_038994185.2). Lineage (NCBI taxonomy): Eukaryota > Metazoa > Arthropoda > Arachnida > Ixodida > Ixodidae > Dermacentor > Dermacentor albipictus. Next base: position 88,572,678 of record NC_091822.1, read on the forward strand.
CTGCTTATCTAGTACACCCCTCACGAATACACAAATAGAATGTGTGGAAAGATGATATCGCTCCCATACATCTGTGATGGAGCACCGCGTGCTTAATGCAGACGATGCGACTACAGCTCCCACCTACGGCCATTTTGCCTCTCACTCTGATTTTATTTCATTGCGATAATAACTGCGGAGCACTAGAGACGGGTTCACGCAGTCGCCAGCATGTTATTACCATGGCCGTCACAAAGCGTGCGTGATTAGCATGCGATGCGGTGGAACCATACAGTGTCATACGAAGATTGCGAGAGAAAAATCGGGCCCTAGTTTTCACGGGAGCTGCGAGTATTGCGGTTTAGCTAGCGAGCGCGCAATCATGGGTAGTACATTCATTTACCTAAACGTGGCCTTTGTGGCTTCAAACGGCGTTGCGACTGCGGAAATTGTTGACCCTGTACAAATGAATATTGACAATGATTTACCAATAATACACATGTTCTCGCACAATAATTACTTTGCTGCTTTTCGAAAACTATTATTGTTTAACAATTTAGTAAGACAAAACGTAATAAATCACATCACGAGGACGTGTCAAGCATGACGGCTGTGCCGCTCAGCCAACTTCTGCATCGGCGGAAATTGTAGACGGTAAATGGGTGTAAGACACGAAGCTTTGGCTACAGCTCCAGAGGACACGTGTGATCTCTCTCATATATTCGAGCTTATCGCAATGCATTTCAATCCGACCGAACTTTCCTCCACTCAATTATATCATAATCAGTGTGTTTTACTCTGTTCTCCCAGTAACATTGAAGCAGCGGCTTGTCATGTTTCGGACTCGGTAAGGGTCCTCGGTGTGGTCACTATCTGGTCGTTTATTTTCTGCGCAGCCGCTCGTGGGTGTGCTCAGTTGCGGTCAACTCGTTCTTGCTGCGCGCAATTAAGGCTTGGAACGTCCATCGTCTGTACCTTTTTAAGCTTGTAGGAAATATGTATTGTCGCTGGTTACTTGCTTACTGCGTGGACCATCACAAGGGGTTCAGCTTCGAACATTGGTGTGCTGTCGGTACAGTAGCCAGTCACGGTTCGGAGCGTTGATTCCATTTATTTTCGATACGTAGTCGACATAGCCGTGTATACTTATGTGTGAGTTTGGGTAGATGTGTGTAGATAACGTGCGAGAAACTCATTGACTTTGCCATGAAGCGGCACTACTCCTTTGTCACTGTGTAATGAGCGGCACTCCCTCTTGTTGATGTTCTGGGGTTGAAGTCGTTGCGCGTGAAGTAATGCGTGACGTAATGATGCAAAAGTGCGTCATTACACGTTACGTAGTGACTGCGGTGTTGCCTTTTTAAGTATTTTCGAGTTCACAATACGCGTAGGGCCTGCCGAAGGGCCTGCCACTGACGGCTGCCTGGCCTTGCTGTAAGGGCACTAGGGAAGGAGACAGCCGTCCACCGCATATTTCTTCATCTCTCCTGATGCGTGTCATGTTTGATTCACGTTTACAGAGTGAAATAACGAAGCGCGCCACCTGTGTGTGGTGACCGAAGCTTCAAGGCATGTTTAAGAACAGTTGTGCGGTGGGTACTTAGACATTTGAAAAACATCGCTGGCGACGTGGTTTTACTGATTCCTCGCAAGGCCTCATTTGTGTTAGCGACGGGAGAAATGGATCTTAGAAGGGTGATGCTTTGGGTTAGCTGGTTTGCCATTTTAGAATGTGTGGTACACCACGAAATGGATCTCTGCTGTTCTGCGGGAAACTTCTTGTACCCATGCTTTGTTTATGCCGTCTTCGTCTTTGTTGCAATTGGTGATGTTTAAACGTATAAGCGACGAAGTTGATCACGACGTACTCTTGTTATAGTTCGGTTCGTCCACCGTGCAGCATGTGGGTTAAAGACATTTCGTGTGGGTTCAGAACGCCGCTTGATGCTTGAACCGTTTGCCGCCTCTTTACCGTTGTGATAGCTAAGGTTCATGATTGCACGAGTGCATCGCGTAGTAGGCTATAGAGTGCTGCGGTCTGCAAGCACTGACTTTTGGGGGGATTTTATGCCACTCGTTAAATTGTTCCGTCACTGTCACGCAGTTCATGTTCTTGGAGCTATGTTTATGCGCGGCTTCGCGAACGGTGAGCTGTTGCTTCACGGATAACGATTCTTCATTTTCACGGGGAACTATTCTAGAGTGTGAGGTTCTCGCTTCCCGTCATTTGTGACGCAATTACATCATGCTGTGTTTTATTAGATTAAGTACAGGAAAGTGCTCTTTTAACAGCCTTATTCTTGTAGCCTGAGTACATCTTCCACGTGGGGTTACTTAGAAAATATTTTAAAAAGAGGTAGCCGCAGGCGAGGATTCGCTGTCAGCTGTAAGAAAAAATTCGCTCTATGTTTCCAAAGTCATTAAATTTTGCTGCTGTCTGAGCAGACATATCACACAGAGTGCTTTGTTTGGTTTCAGAGCCGAGTGCCTTTCTCGCGTGCATTTTGGAGGCACTTTATTTTTTACCCGTCGTCTCCTGCGGTATGTCGCACCGTGACGGCGACTTCATAGCGTCACGTCACCGGTGCACGTGCAATGACCCTGGTTGGCAAAACACAGCCGCCGCTGGCACAGCCGTTGTTGTAGCTTTTCTCATTACGCTTTATCTGCCGTCACCGTTCTAAATTTCAAGGTAATCTATACTAATCTAGACTGTGAATACGCATAATCGCTACGAATCGCAGCATGTCAGCCTGTTAAGGTGGCCAAATTGAAATGGGTCAAGCGTTTCAACGGGCTCGCTTGCCCGCGAGAAATTTGTAGGGAGTTCTATGCAACTTATTGATGCACGCTTCCGTCGCGTAAAGGTTTCGATACCGAGATTCTGCGCAAGAAGTCCTCTGTTGAAAGCCTGCCGTCGGACAATTTCGATAACTATTGTTTAATTATTCATAACGCTATACATTTTATTTGAAATTGACGAGTTTAGAAAGTCGTGAGGCTAATTGAAGCCAGAAGAACGAAGTTCAAGCAAATCCATGTATTAACCATAATCTCTAAGCTGGCTCAAGCACCACAAGCTTTCAGCACCCGCAGGATGGATGGATGGATGGATGTTATGAGCGTCCCATTTGGAACGGGGCGGTGGGTTGCGCCACCAAGCTCTTGCTACTATACTGCCTAATATTCTACCTAGGTTAAACAATAAAAAAGACAAAAAACACTATGAACTACCACGCCCAAATTTTCTTATCCCCTATTGCGAACTGTGCTTTTGTACGTCTCCGTCTTTTGTCGTTTCCCTACTTTTCTTCCACCAATCCTCCAGTCGCCTCTTACTAATGTCTATTGCGGACATGCTTGCTTTACCACTGCTCCCTCTGAACCCAAGGGCTTCAAGGCGGCCAGTGGTGCCTAAATCGACCGCTGGGTAGACGTCTTCACATTCTAATAAAGCATGCTCCATAGTTTCCCTAGCTTTACCACAGCAAGCACATGCTTCTTCTTCCTTCTTATATCTCGCCTTATAGGTGCGTGTTCTAAGGCATCGCGATCTCGCTTCGAAAAGTAATGAGCTTTCCTTTGAGTTATCATAAATGGTTTCTCTCCTGATTTCCTTTTTTCCTCTTAAGTAGTTACTCATGGCAGGTTTCTTTTCCATTGCCGCTACCCATGAGATTAATTCAGCCTCTCTGACTTTCTGCTTGACCTTCTTTGTTGCTGTGTTGTCCACCCTACAGGCCGCATACTTGCTGGTAAGCTTCCTATTCTTTTCCTGCACTGTGAATCAATGTTTTTCCTTTACAGATACCTGAACACTCTCCCAGCCCATTTACTTTCTTCCATATTCCTCAGCCGTTCTTCATACTCAATTTTACTGCGAGCTTCCCTCACTTCAAAACTAGACCAGCCCATATCACCCTGCACCGCTTCAATTGTAGTCTTCCCGTGAGCGCCCAATGCGAGGCGACCCACTGACCTTTGGTTCCCGTCGAGTCCTGATTGTACCCCTGATTTATAGCAAACAACCGCATTTCCAAAAGTAAGTCCTGCAACCATTACACCTTTCCACATACCTCGGAGGACCTCGTACCTATTGTATCCCCATAGCGCTCTGTGCTTCATTTCGCTTCCCCTTTACTGTTATCGTTTTTTCCTGTGTTTCCATATATCCATTGCCTTCGTTTATCCATATACCAAGGTATTTATATTCTGTTACGCGAGGTATTTCTTGGTCCTGTATCTCCACTGTCTGTTCACTGTTTTCATTGAATACCATAACACCTGATTTTCTAACACTAAATTTCAAACCTATATTGTTGCCTTCCTGTCCACAGATATTAACCAGACGTTGCAAATCACTTTGCTTGTTAGCTAGCAACACAATGTCCTCCGCATAAAATGAACCTGGGAGTTGCTGCTCTATTACTGGACCCGCCTGTCTGTATGAGAGATTAAACCCGATATTACTTTCTTCTAGCGCCCTCTCCATCCTCACCATGTACATCATAAACAAGAGCGGGGATAAAGGGCACCCCTGCCTCAGCCCCTTGTTGATATGAACTTTCTCTTCTCTCGTCATCCCTTCCCATTCAACGCAAACGGTATTTTCTAGGTAAATCTCTCTCAAAAGCTGTATACAATCGTTACCTAAGCCTTCCCCTTCAAGAATATCCCACAAAATGTTGCGGTCCACGTTGTCGTAGACTCCTGTAATGTCTAAAAAGGCCACACACAACGGTCTGCTTTCTGCTTTTGATATTTCAATACACTGAGTAAGAACAAACAAGGAATCATCCAAACGCCTACCTATTCTGAAGCCATTCTGAAGCTCTCCCAAAATGCCATTATTATCTGTCCATGCTTGAAGCTTTAATTTGATTGCCTGCATTGCTATCCTGTATATTACCGATGTAACGGTCAATGGTCTATACGAGGGAATTCTATATTTCTCCCCCTTTCCTTTATAAATTAAATTCATTCTACTTTGTCGCCAACTGTCTGGTATTCGTTTATCTTTTAAAGTTTTTTCCACTGCTTTCACCAGAGCGTCCTTACTTTTTGGTCCTAGTTCATTTATCAGCCTAACGGGAACCTAGTCTTGCCCTGTGGCTTTGCGCTTGGGAATTTTCTCTTCCGCGTTCTTCCAGTTTAAATTTGTCAGCACCAGCTGCATTTCCCCTTGGGTCTCTTTCATGCTCTTTTTTTCATAAAGTATAACCTCGTCATTGCCTTGGAAAGATTCGGCTGTTGCTTTTCGGATGCAATTTATTGCTGCTTCTCCTTCCAGTTTGTTTTCATCTTCGTCTAGGATATGTTGTTGTATTGTTGTTGACTTCCGGCCTAATAATTTTATGTGGTTCCAAAATATTCTAGGTGCGGCCTTCTTTTTCTCACGTATTTCTGACAACCAACGTTCACTTTCACCTTTTAATTTTGCTTGCACCAGTTTTTGAACCATAGACTTTTTCTCCCGGTATATTTCCCATTTACTAGTTACTTCATCCTGTGACAACTGCACCTTCTTTGCCTGCCTGTGCTCTTGAGATGCTTTCTGTCGTTCGGCGATTGCTTCTCGTATCTCCTTGTTCCACCAGCTTATCGGTTTCTTTTTTCCTTTCCAACGAGCATGTTGTTTCTCTTTCCGTATTTCTGTCGTTATTACACTTAGAAGCTAACCATATTCCCACTCTTTACTTGGCCATTTGCCAATTTCTTCCTCAACTCCAGTGACTGTATTTGCTATTTGTTTAGCGTTCAAATTTCGACTGGCCATTTTGCTCTCCTTGCTCTCTTTCCCAACTACATATCCCATTTTCAATATGATGCGTTTATGGTCACTCCCTATGCTGTTAAATCCTTCCTCATCGATGGCCATTTCTCTCAACTTATCATGAATTCCTTTTGTCATCAGACCGTAATCAATGGTCGATTGCCGGTTTCCCACTTCCCACGCGATCTGTCCTTCACACTTAGGCCCTGTATTCACGATCACGAGGTTATGTTGCTCACAAAGGTCCAGCATTGACTTCCCGTTATTGTCGGTATAGCCATCTAAATCCTGTATGTGGGCATTCATGTCACCTAATAGGACAATTTCAGCACCACTCCCGAAACCCTTAATATCAGCGCTTATGCATTCCACTAACTCTTTATTCTTCTCTGTGCAATTTTTTCCGGTCTACAAATACGCAACGCCCAGCCAAGTTTCTTTCCCACTCATTGTACCTGATATGCAAAGATGCTCTTGACACTGTGAATTTACTCTTTTTCATTTGGCTCCCTGATGGATGAGCGTTTCGACTCCCCCTCCCTTTCTTTCCGACCTAGTTCTGTTGCACCCTTCCCACACACAATTCTCAATAACTGGCGGCTCTTCTGAGTCTCTAAGGTGCGTTTCTGTAACCGTATACAACCCTATTTGTTCTCTGTTTAACTGCTCCTCAATCTCTGGCCACTTTTCCTTTCTTCGGCCACCCTGCATGTTTATGTAGCCTATTGCATGGCGAGCTCTTTTCCTTGTTTTCCTCCTTTTTCTATTATCGACGGTGATGCTCTTCTGATGTTCCCCTAGGGGACGTACTTCTTCATTACTATCTACTCTGACCTCCTGAGCGCCCGCGGGCCCCCTAAAAAAGCAACAGCGCGACCACCAAGTCGCCAGCCCACTTCTCGTGCTAACCTGTAATTGAAGTGGATTCCGTCTCGTTTAAAACCACCACAACTTCTCACTTCCCTGTTTACTGCGACAACCTCAAATATACTAGCGCTCCGGCGCAGATACTAGCGCCAGAGCGCCCTCCAGTAATTATTTTATGAAACTCCATCACCTCCGAGTCATGCTGTCTTTCCGGACAGACCAGTTACCGCAATACTGGAAGATGCATTGCAATATGACAACCGTTTTGTAGCATTTATATATCGCTGCACGAAAGCTTTGCGTTTAATGTGGTTCCAAAATGTGCATTGGATCAGTGCAATTTTGTCGATAAATTTCAATAAAGTACGTGCACGACCTCACTTTTCCGGTGCTTTCTATGGCTTAATTAACCGTTTGCATCAAGCGGATGTAGTACGAAATGTTCCCCTTGTTTAGCTCACACTAAAGGTCTCTACGTAATTTTGCTCCCACGGCGCTCACTAACGTCCGCAAAAAAAAACTTGTTGCACATTGGTGTTACACTTGACCCCTCCTCCAACTTTTCTATCAAACACGGTAACTTAAACAGTAACAAACTCCACCACCTGTACATTATTGAATTGATGGGCGCATCACCTGGACGCAGGTCAACCGCCCGACGGACGCCCAGCGCGCCTACGAGGTCTTGGGCATCGCGCTGTCAGGCGACGAGTGCGCCATCTTGGCCATCCGCACACAGCGCCTGCAAACACCGCTCAGGGCCGTGGTCTGCTTCATATTCGTCTACTGGATGCGGATGCTTGGCGGACCCATGGGCGTAAGATGACGTCCGATTCGGATTGCGTCTGTTTTAATGTGAACCATTGTTTGCTTCATAAAACTAAGGAAATGCATAGAATGAACTGGACTGTGCCAAAGGAAGATGTGTCCACTCAGAGAGTACTGGCTAATGGGGCAAAATCTCTTTAGTTTGGGTCAGCTGAGGCGTACACGAGGGCTGCTGACTGCGTTCACCATGGTTAGTGCTGCTCCAATGAGTACAGTGGAGAAAAACAACACGAGCCATCGTTACGACAGCTCAAATGTTAGTGGCGTTAACTGTGCCGCACTCTACAATGGACGGCGGCTAAATACCCTAACCTTCGTTGCTGCCTCAATTAGATTAGATTGATACACACTTCCTAGCTTTCAATTTTGCCGCGCTTGTCCCGCATCATGCCAGTCAGACTACCATCGCATTGTTGAATATGGTGTTGCAGCTAGGATTTATGGCCACGGCTCAAGAGCCTAATCTAGAACCGCAATGTATTCTGCCACAAAGTTTGATAAAGCAATTCCAAAGATTTATGCTAGAGGAAATGCGTTGTACTATGGGCGCACGTAGCCACGCGGGATTTACCTTGAATGTGATCTGCTGTGGGGGCGCACCCTCGGTGGGCTGATGGCTCGTAGCTTTGCGTGCACCGTGTTATCGACGCTCAGTTTGCGATGACAGTTTGCAGGTCACTTCGCTCGCTGCTGCTGCCGCGAGTGAGCGTCTGCGGTCACCTCGTGTGACCTATCTATGTTTGCCTGCGCGCATTGACACCATGCTTGTTAATTTAGTTAGTAAGCGAATGTTTACAAGTGCGCGTTCTACTCCGCGGCTGCTGCGTTTGGCGTGGCCGCGCGTGTCTTATCTTGAATACGATCTGCGATGCGGACACTGTAGGCGTCTTGGCGCACTAAGGGACGATAGTGTCGTGTGCGCTATGACCCCGACGCGCTTACGCGTCACCAGCGTTCACCAGGTGAATCGTCACCGTACGGGAAGTCCCAGTATGAAAGTTTGCGCAGTGGCTGTCGAGAGGCAAAGCTGATGAGGACTGTGCCTCTGCTGCCAATAGGTCGTGCCGCGAATACACTGATTCCGTCCGCGTATTGCGCCCGAAGAAGTTCTTTTTGATTTAAACGCGTATGCTTTATATCCCAGGTGGCTTTGATTTGTAGCTATGTGTCCCCTAAAGTTGTACATCGATTGTGTGTGTCCATTCGCTTTTTAGGCTACCGCTATTATACTGGGAAGTTCTTCAATAGGTAAATTGGGGTGCATTTGCTGACACTGGTCTGAAAACCAAACACGCGTGATAATATCGACGTGGAGTACTCTCCTCGCGTCGTCTTCCAGTTCCCGTCATCATCCCTTACCATTTCACCTGGCACAGACAGCGTGATCAATGTTTAAGGTTCAGGTTTTTTTTTTTTAATTCCTGTCCTTCAGCTGGGATTTTCAAGAAGACGGACATTACTAGCACGAGAAATTCAGGCACTTATTCGTCTAATTAACTTCCTAATTATTTAAGGCACGTGATGAATGCTATTTGCGCGCCACTTGGAGCGAGGACTGCGGGGGGCGACAGACACAAGCGCAAACTTTCAACTGATCTAAAAAAAATACTTTGTATAAAAAAGTGGTGAAAGGAAGCTGGCGCTTGTGTCTGTCGTCCCCCAGCCATCGTTCCAAGTTGTGCGCAAATAATGTTGATCACGAACTGCAACCAACCAGCGCAAACCAGTACCCATTTACGGCACATACTGCAAATTACGAATTGTAGACGGTGAGCTTGCAAGACGCATCCACTTCAAGTTAATTTCCACGATGACACCAGTTTCGAGGTATTGTATCCAAAAGCGTGGGACCAAATTCATGGGCGTTCCAGTCACTTTTGTACTTTTGTATTGAAGTAACTACAAGAACAGTGCATTTTTACTTAAAGTTAGACGGTGCATATCTGGAAAGTGGCGTTATTCTGGAAATTCCTTCCAATTGGCTCCACCTCGCAAACCCACCCTCCACTTCACTTTATTTCCTTAATAACTCTCGCGTGAGGGTATTACAGAAGGGGTGGGACACTTATCGATTAACCACAGAATACAGAAAAAAATTTGAACGAGTTATAGAAACAAAAATTATTATCGTGATGCTAGCGCACGCATAATTTGTTTAAGGAACATAGATGGGCATGTGATAGCAGCAAGTTCTTGGGGAAGGCCGTTCCAGTCGCTAGCAGTCCGGGGAAAGAATGATGAACAAAAAGTTGTCGGGCGGTGCTCGTGGTCAGGATACCTGTTGCTGATGTCCGGTGCGAAGAGAGAAGCGTGGTAGGGGAGGGCAGATGTAGAGTTCCTGTGATAGCTCGGAATAAGAGAATTTATGAAATAAGCATAAACTAGCAATGTGGCGACGAAGTGCAAGAGTAGGTAGGTTGGACTGCGATTTCAGAGATGATATGCTGATATCAAAAGAGTGCGAGGAATGGATGAATATAGTTGCCCTGTTTTGAACTGATTCACGTCAATTAGCAAGGTGTACTTGTTTCGGAGACCACATGGGCGATGCGTATTCTAATTTTGATCGAACTAGTGATTTGTATGCGTAGCTTAACATGCTGGGGGGCAGAGTGGAGATGACGCTTTAAGATGCCAAGCGTTTTGTTAGCAGATGAAATAATGTTCGTGATATGGCTATTCCACGTAAGATCATGACAAGATGATCACCGAGATATTTATATGATTGGACAGGGTCGATAGGAACGTTAGGGATAGTGTAGGGAAACAAGAGACGATTACTGTGACGGTGAAAACATATATATTTGCATTTGTTTATATATATCATTTCTTTTATTTACCCACTGCAATAAGTAAATTGGCACATGTGCCATAAAGTAATTATTTCAAACGATAATTAGTGTATTTTGTTAATTATTTAAATGTATGTTTCGATTACAGGTGCATGTAGTGTCCGGCTCTATGAAGAATGTAGCTCACGGACTAGAATTTTGTGATGTGGAAAAGGACATTTTTTTTAATATATTCCACAATACATAAAGCTGATCACCCTGTACCACAGCATCTGCATGTATAGACGCCATGGTTACAAAGAAAAGGACAAAAATAACAAAGTGTATCTGTTGTACTGTTGTGATATATTCAAGGGACAGTCTTTTGCACCATTATATCAGTTGCGCAAGCCCTCCCCAAAGAAGGCCAACTCACACACGGTCCCTCACTTACCCAGTCAACTCATGAAAAATAGCTCCAGTAGTGATTAAACAATCCGTATGTTAGCCAATGTTTCACACGTGCCCGAGTGGTGCAGTCAACAACATAGTTATTTCGCATGGTGGGAATTTTCAGTGCCGGCAGATATTAAGGTATCCTGGGTTCCTTCACGGCGCTGTTGTGCTGTTTAGAAACGTATTGCCTCTGTCGAGGGAAACTTGATCGTATCTATCAATAAACCATCCAATCAATTCATATTGCCGGGTGATTCGACCGACACACAGAGCGCACGTACTCTCTAAGCGAAGACGCTAGTTAACTTATATCTAGTGCAACATACCCTTTGCAAGGTATACACTCTGCTGTGTGTACACAAAAAGTGCTAATTTCACTGGGAAGAAAATGGAAATAGAACAACTATGATCTCAAGAAGGTTAAATAGGTAGAGGCTTACCAGGTGCCTTGTAATTTTGCTCACCACAGGTGTACATCAAGCGTTAAAATATAGTCGTAAGCATGAACGGTGCTGGTGGCACAGTCGTCTGTTCAGCAATAAAGCGACAAGGTCAGCAAAATGTTTCTCGGTGCGCTGGGGCCTTCAAGAAACGGAACCTGCTAAACGTGCCCAGAAATTCGTTATGCAGTCGCACAAAAATAGCTGAAGGCGTGGAAGGTAGCAGAAGTATACAATGACTCTTGGCTAACTGCTTGTTGCTCGTAGAATCCCTGCCGAACGGCATTATTAGGAACGGCACCGTTTTCGATCCGAGGCGAGAAACACGCCAATAGCTCTTCAACCAACTGAAGTGTGACCACCACCGAATGCGCTCATTTCTTGAGCGAAGGCAGCGTTCACTTGCCCCTCCGCGACAAAGGCGGCTTCCAAGAAGCCCCACTTAGGCCTTTCTCAATGCAGTCTGCTCCAGTTAGCTCCGCGCTGCATCAGCCATTTTCATGAACACGCAGTTACATAATCCCCCCGGAGACGCGTATTGTGATCATCACATCTATTTCGTAAAATTGACAGCCATGTTCATACTGTGCACGTCACGCGACGTGTACAAGGGCAGTTCTTTCTCTTAATGTCAATTACAAATTCACCTACCAGTGCCTGATATTTATTCCAGATTACCGCTTTTGGATCTCTTAAGGTTTCACCAATAACGTTTCTTTCACTCCACAATTAGGATGCTCTTATTTTCTTGCCTGCGAATTTTGTTAGTCGTACAGGTTTCAGCCAGTTGGAATCACGTTTTTTTCCATTTCTGGCAGTTTTTTTTAGAATATGCAGAAATTTCAATTTTACTGCTATATTACTCCACATGTCACGTTTGTTTCTTTATGATCGTGTTCGACGGCTTCCGCATTTGTGATCGCCTTTCGCTTGGCGTGCGCTGAGCCCGCGGTTGGGATCAGTTGCTTCGGCCGCGCCGCTCGTTAGGTTGTCACGCTTTGACGTCAGACAGCCCACGCGGCTCGAACGTTCTCGCCGTTTCTAGGTAAACGGGCCCCTGTACTAGTAGGTTACACGTACGCTCCGAGATGTTCGCGGCGTACTCTATAATGAACTTGTTTACCAGCGCTGCGTCTCGAAAGTGACGTGGCGGTGCAAAACCATTAGTAACGGGCATACGAGTGTAGTAGGCAAGACGCCGACTTGTTTAAGGGCACCAGTTCGGCCAATAAATTTCCAACGTTTATTTTCACCATTTCGCCTTCTTGCTTGAATTCGACATCCAGATGCAGAAATACCAAGACCTGCAGCTGGTGGGCGTGAGGGACACCTTCTACGGCCTCAACGACGTCGTAATGGTCATCTTCCAGATCGCCATCATGCCGGGCGTCATCTTCCTGGCGGACGCCATCGGCCGTCGCTTCCTGCTGTACATCTCTTCGATGCTGATCGCGGTAATACTGCCGGTGAGCGCCTACCTCGTCCATCGCATAAAGCTCGCCGAGACGCTCGTCGAGAACGCCATCTACGAGCGGGCCATCATGTGCGCTGCCCTGTGCTCCGTGGTGGCCTACTCTGTTGGCCTGGGACCCGTCTCCATCCTGGTGTGCACCGAGATACTGCCGCCTCGGCGCCACGGTCTGGTGGCAGGTCTCCTGTACGCCGTCGTCCGCACCCTGTTCTTCGCGCTCCGCTGGTCCCTGCGTTCTGGCTCCTCTCAGGTTAGTTTTCGAATCAGGCTATTTGCTTGAGGTAGACAAAGGGAGAGTTACACGACACTAAACGTTAGCAACTAAATTATTTGCTCGTTTTATTGCGACATCAAATACAAATACAGGAGGTATTCAGAGACCTGGGTTGGGAAGAACTGGGGATAAAAGTTAATGCAGAATACCTTAGTAACTTGCGATTCGCTGATGATATTGCCTTGCTTAGTAACTAAGGGGACCAATTACAATGCATGCTCACGGACCTGGAGAGGCAAAGCAGAAGAGCGGGTCTAAAAGTTAATCTGCAGAAAACTAAAATAATGTTTAACAGTCTCGGAAGAGAACAGCAATTTACAATAGGTAGCCAGGCACTGGAAGTGGTAAGGGAATACATCTACTTAGGGCAGGTAGTGACGGCGGATCCGGATAATGAGACGGAAATAATCAGAAGAATAAGAATGGGCTGGGGTGCGTTTGGCAGGCACTCTCAGATCATGAACAGCAGGTTGCCATTATCCCTCAAGAGAAAAGTGTATAATAGCTGTGTCTTACCAGTACTCACATGCGGGGCAGAAACCTTAATGCTTACGAAAAGGGTTGTACTTAAATTGAGGACGACGCAACGAGCAATGGAAAGAAGAATGATGGGTGTAACGTTAAGGGATAAGAAAATAGCAGATTGGGTGAAGGAACAAGCGCGAGTTAATGACATCCTAGTTGAAATCAAGAAAAAGAACTGGGCATGGGCAGGACATGTAATGAGGAGGGAAGATAACCGATGGTCATTAAGGGTTAGGGACTGGATTCCAAGGGAAGGGAAGCGTAGCAGGGGGCGGCAGAAAGTCAGGTGGGTGGATGAGATTAAGAAGTTTGCAGGGACGACATGGCCACAATAAGTACATGACCGAGGTTGTTGGAGAGGTATGGGAGAGGCCTTTGCCCTGCAGTAGGCGTAGCCAGGCTGATGATGATGATGAAATGATATTATAATATATGATATACCATAACGACAACCAGTGGGAAAAGACCCCTAGTTTCGTTTTCGAATTCTGCACCGCCCTCGGCTGATGGTTGAGTAGGCCAGCAAAATCTCTCTTTCCCGCGACGCCTTGCATCTGCAAAATGAATGCATAATTCATCAAATTAACACAAATAATTGTTAGTATAGTTTAATAATAAACAATTTGTAGCGTTAGAAAAAAAAAACACTGGTTACGTCGCCGCCTCGCTTTCAAGGACGTAACAAAGAAAGGAAAATAAATAGATTAATTCATGTAATGGCTATAATAAAGTAATCGATAGTCGCGTAAAAAAAGACAAATATCTGCTTACGTATCCCGCGAAGCGCTAAGGTCGTAACAGAAAAGAAAAATAATAATGTCAATAATAAAAAGAAGGAAAACACCGTGGTGCGGCAAAAGAAAAAATGACTGTGACGGAGTTTCCGCTAAATTGATACGATATATCTGCAAAATAAATGCATAATTGGTCAAGTTAAAACGTGTAACCGGCACAAGAGTGAAATGGAATATGATTTGTAGCTATGGGTATACAAGCATAAGCTAGCTACATATTAATCAAAAGCGAAGTAATAGCCGAACCAAAATAAGCTTGCGGCGTATTGAAAATTTTCAGAATTTCTGTAGTACTCTTTTTTTTTTAATTTTTGCTCGTATGTTTTTACAAGAGGCTACTTGGTGCACACACGTATGTCTTTGCAGACTAGACACCCATACGCCGAGGTCAGAAAAAGGAGTTCACTCAAGAGATCGGGAGGACTTGAGTCGACAAAAAAGAAAAGAAAGAAAGAGAGAAAAGAGAACGAGAAAAAAAAAAGAACGGCCCGGAAATGATCAAGAGGGTTACCCTGCAGACGTTTGAAGTCGCAGGTGAAACCAGACATGCAACTCTTGTGAAGCGAAAACCCGCTTGAGGGTGCGACGTGTGTTGGGTGGTTCGCCAGTGTTCAGAACTTCAGTAAATAGAACACTAAGGTGGTTGTTTGGTTTCCAGTCGCTCCCATGTTGAATGGGTAACACGCGGGAACGAGCGCTCCGCGTTGCGACTCTCGCACAGTGAGGCCGAGTGGTCGCGCGCGCCACCCGGTGAGCGGCCGGCGCAGCGAAGATAAGGCGAAGACACGGGGCGTCATCGGTGGAAAGGAGCCCACAAGGGCGATACGGTGGAGGGCGATAGGAGAGGAGCGCGACGTCATGGGCGGTTTTGTTGCGCTTCCGATCTGCTATTACGCCGTCCCTCGGCAGGGGAGGAACTGGCACTGAATGCGTGGCACTGACGTTATTGTGACGCGATATGACACAGCCAATGAGAGGCATGCAGAGTTTTCAACTCCTGGGACTTTACTCTCGACACACGTGGCGGCTACACAGCCACCATTTTCCGCCATGTGGACTCTCCGATTGGCTGTCGAGATGTCACGTGTGTTGAAATTTGTTTCGGGAAGGCGAAGCTTCACAATTTTGCGTTTTCGTCAAGATGACGAAACGTGACGTGGAGCGGCAAATTTTATCGACTAATAACTTTTTGTGGTCCGTGCAATGCGTCTGCAATTTCGAGAATTTGTGGTGGCGGTCCAGGATAGCTGCCATGTTATTAAGCTTGCTGATTGGCAGAAGCCTCCGCCTCGTTGTCAGACTAAACGCAACGCATAACAGCCGCTTCACATCAAGGAGGAGCTTTGTGCCGATCGTGACTCCCTTGCATGCGTAATCATGCGAACGACAAATAAAATTTGGAGTCGGATATCTCGGAGTACAGACACCGTAGAAGAATTCTTCCAAGTGATGCTGTGTAGGAACACGACTGCCCCTAACTTTTCATTACAAACATAGCTACATACTGATGTGAAGAAAAAGAAATAGTTGTTCAATTTTAATTAATTGCGTTGCTGACAGCGATAATTATATCAGCTCACTTTGTGTTCTCCTGGCCACATAAGTTATTTGCACAAGTGGTCTTCGCGTGCCTCTCAGTGCCTAATGTTATGAAAACCATAAAGCCTAACTTTGAACACGCTGTATATACAGGGTGTCCCAGCTGACTTAAGCCACAGTTGAAAAATATGCAAATGCCACGTAGCTGGACAGAGCCAAGGTAACGTTGCTTGCCGTAGCTTGGGGATACTATTATTCGGGATATTATCATTATTCATTTTTTAATTATTATTTATGTCATTACTATTATTTTTATTCCACTTCATTAGATAATTAGTCTTAACTATTTATTAAATTTCTCAAGTGTGCGTGAGAAAATTGTAGAGCGACATCAGAAAATTCTCGATACAGCTTTTTAGTGCTGAATACGTAAAACATAAAGGTGTTTTTCCGAGCGTGGAAGAAGTCTGCAAACGCACGGAAAATTACCGCGCGACTCCCCGCTCGAGGCACTTTGCGTGTTTTCGCGAAACACCTATTTCTAAGTGCGAACGTAGCCACTGCAAAAAAGTAGCTGTAGCCTCAACAACGTTGCACCTGATATATGAAGCGGAGTATAGGTGAGCCGAGGGCTGACATGTTTGTGTGCAATGTGTTCGCTGCTCTTAATTCTCGTCGAAGCGAGAGGCAGCACGAATTTGCTGCTGCTGCCGCCCTTCCTCCCGCCAGCGCTTTGGTAGCAAGCGTCCGTGGTCATCGAGTGAGGCTTGTTTAGGTTTTTCTGTGCGCACGTTACACCGTGATTGTTAGTTTAGTTATTGACGGAATGTTTAAAAGTTCTCACGGCAGATAAAAATGCTCCCCTTACTTCGTAGAGCTGTCTAATGTTTTCCTATCACAATTGATATGTCGCGTTTCGGACGAAACTTCGGCGTTTTGCGCGCAGGTATTCGAGGACGAATTCACAAAGCTTTTAGTTCGCAACGGCTGCTTGCAATTGGTTGGTGTCGGCATTGCTGCTAATACGTTCACCATCGGGAATACCTATGATCAGCTCGTGTGAACATAATCCTGCCGTAATTATTTTTTGTGATACGCGCCGTGGCACGGAAGACACGTCGAAGGATGGGTGCCATAAATGAAATACATCAAAACTTGCACTGTAAGAATCATGCAGATCTCATGCACAACAGTGGAAGTGGATTTTATGCGAAGCATTTCGCAGTGACCTCGCTATATAACGCCATTCGGGGTCTCGCAGAGCTCTACGGCGTGGACCACGGTGTATGTGTAGAGCGAACATGTTAGGCGACAGCGTGTCTGTGCGACAACCACAGCAAGGCGACAATACTTTTATGGCAAAGGCATGACGACTGACGTTTTTGTAAGTACGGCGAAGAAACGCCGGGACGTGTTTCGTTACTACCGTTGCCAACCCTGAAGGCTGTGCAATATCGCACATCGCCTACGTGCAGTAGGCGATGTGCGATATTAGGCAGAGAGGAAAATACTATCGAATGTGGGGTGTCTCAAGGCGCCGCGTACCAGGAGGGGGGGGGGGGGGGCGAACTAGAGAAACTGGCCCGGAGTTCTGCTGTTATGGCTGTCTCGTAACGTATAGTGTGAGTACGCTTGACTGAATAATAAAGGATGATGGGGGTGTTTATTATACCAAAACAATATTATAAGATTGTTCTTTCTACATAGACCCATCTTACGAACCGGTTCACGCTTTAGCACGCACTCGGCTACCTGCAGTGACTAATACTGCGGGACAATGCTATCGCAAGGGAATCCTTTGCTGCCTACTCACGGGACCAAAGAACGCGCAAAGGAAGCTGAACATATAATAAATTTCCAAGCGAAAATGGGCGGGTTTGTGAGTCTACAGTGCCAGAAACAAAATGATGGACGAGACGGTACAATACTGATGGATCGTTACGTTTTAAATGCGCAAGCATTTCTATGCCTACCCAACGACGAAAACCGTGTGTCCGTGCCTACGTTCGTCCGTGACGTAATACCGTCGCTTTCGAGATAGGGCCCGCAGCAGCGAGCCAGGTCACCTTCTAGCTGCCTCTTGCTTCAACGCGAAGTAAGCGGCAAGGACATAGCGCTCACAAAACTATCAGCGCTGATCACACCCTGCCCATCGCAGATTGCTTTTGAATACAGGGTCCACGCGGCCGCGCCATACGCGGTCGCCGCCGGAGTACGGTTCATCAAGGTTCCTAATTGTTCGACGCGGATAGATGAGACCCTAAAGAACGTATAACGGCTCATAATCGGTTCGTCATCAATCCACCTTGCGCCGCCGTCCGCAGCAGTCTGTGTCGCCGTGCTGTCGTTTATACTGGTCGGGTCAAGTTTAATAACACTGGTAATGACGCCGGGCTGCGTGGGGATGAGCAAGTGGTGCAGCACTTGCGCATACCTAGATCGACTCCCGGAGGAGTCTCTGCGCGAACTATTTCGACAATACTCATTACTTCGCACGGTCCTGTGGTTTATCTTTCCAGGTTTGGTACTTCGTCACCACGGGCGCGACGGCATGGTTATCACTAGTGGTTCTCATGTGCTTGCTGCCGGAGACGAAGCAGATGGCCCTGGACAAGGTCCCGAACCTGTTCAGCGACGACCCCTGGGTGCGCGCGGCCGCAGCGGTAGCTTCGCAGGAAGCCGGAGGAACGCACGCGCTCGCGCTCGCGAAGGCTACGCGCCAGTTCCCGCTCAGGGACTTCGCCGACACGTACGCTCCGGCCGCCGCCCAGGAGGAGAGCGACACGAGTTCGTCGCAGCCTGAATGAGGGCGCGCGTGTGCTTTGCGGCCGTCGCGTGAATGACGCCTCCCACAGGCGCAGGCATGTGTATGCTGTACATAGCAGGATGTAGAGGCCACAGTTGACACTGCGAGGTACATGGACGCGCTACATCTTTTTGTCAGACGTTTACAGTGTGCCATTTTGTGTATCTGGAGAAACATGACCTCGCGACATCGTAGGAAATTAGTTTGTCTTGGTTACTGTTACAATTACTCCAACTTCACTGTCAAATTTGATTGAGCGCTGGATGATGATTGCGTGGCGATCTTTGTGTTAACTCTCGCGTCTAGTTCTTTAAATGAAAAAGTTCGTTTGATTCACTTTTATTTTGATTTCCTGAAATGAAAAGGGCACTATTGGCATAGGTTTCAATTTTCGAGTCTAAGATGTTTCAAATATTAAAAGAAATACCAGATAACACTGCGATCTTGCCCAGAACAATCAAATAAAGGCAATGTCTTTCTCGTCAACTACACATCTTGCTGGTTGCGGCGTTTGATATACGAGCACAAATGTTATAACTCTCCAAATGTGTGTGGTGCCCTAACCTCCCCATATGTGAAGAACCACGAAGCGGCTAATTTGCTCAGTGGTTAGCCAGTCTAGCCCCAATTGCCACAGGTGCGTGAGTCATTGTTTAGCGCTGCCTGTGTTATTCTTCCACTCATTTTGCAAATATTCTACGGATGTTTTGAAACCGGCTTCATTGTAGTGTGCTACCATTGTGTAGTCGATCATAACGAGTGAATATATATATATATATATATATATATATATATATATATATATATATATATATATATATATATATATATATTGTGGGACTATAATCCGTGCCCTTGGGACACGGATGATAGGATGATATATATATATATATATATATATATATATATATATATATTTAGCTTTATTACGATGACTGCTTTCCCTCATATTGTTGTAGAATTCATCAGTGTTGCCACCTATGTCGTTATGAATTAGCAATCCTACCTCCTATTCCCTCTTCTCTGGAAGATCTCTGTTGCAGAGAACGTAGCTGTTAGTCAGTGTTGTACAAGCCTTCACACTTAAAAAAGTTTGCAGCCTTTGGGGCCCATCTTGTCCCTCTGCAATAATCGTCATCTGCCCTGCTTGCATTTCCTTTGTTGAAAACTCAGTGGTCGCTACTCTCTTGTCGAGAATAATGTGTCATGTTCATACCGCGCAAGCCGTTCGTGACTTGAACGTACCTGCCTCGCCGCGTTTAAGAATGGAAATGCGTGCAAAACAGATGAGGGTTACTTTTGGGGGACAAGATACGGGGACCCAGTGGGCTCAACTTTTTAAAGAGTGTTAGCAGTGAGTCTAACATCACTAAGGCCAGCAATATCACATGCAATATTTGATGATTCCTCAAAGTCCATTGCCGAGCTAGCGTTACTCGAGATGATTCGCCCATGGAACCTTGCCATGTTCAATTTGCAGTGGCGGCCTGTCCGGATTTAGACATTGTTAGCAACTTCTACCGCGTCGCAGTGCTGAAATCCGCCTTGGTCAGGTGCTAAGTAGCCGCTTGGTACAGATTGCCAGGGGTTAACTGCCAAAGTTGTTAGGCAGGTAGGGGCGAAACACTGCGCTAGGGAGGTTAATTCATGCTTATCGGGAGGGGGTGGCCTTGCCGATGCTTAGTGGGCCGTCCCAATGCGGTTGCGCCTGGACTAGTTAGCCCCATTAGCTCTCCGCAATCTATTTTTCTCGCCGGTTTCAGATACCCCTCCAAGCCTGAAAAACGTAGTGGCCTAGATGGGAATTCAAAATTAGGACCTCGAGATTTCAAGCCTAATTTTCTACGTCTACTTAATGTCACTGCGTCTTCGTGTTGTATCGCTGTAACGATATACTGCAGCAATGTTGTACTGTTTTCTATGCATAGCTACTGCTGTGATATACCTGCACTGTTCGTCTGGGTCCAGTGAAGCTTAAATCGTCATTTTCGGCAGCCCACCTAGATATACACGCTACGTCTGGTGAATAAACTAATTCATTTTAAGTATCCAAGAAAGGTGTCAGGGCGGCGGTCAACATGGTAGCATGAAGGGTATTGCAGAAGATAAATATACGGCTCCCAATTTCGGCAAGTTGTCTTTTAGTTCATTTTCATTTCTCGTTCTTTAAAATACTTCTGCATTGGAAATAAATGTAACAGGTAATTTACTAAAATACTTCTCTTGCCTACTTGTATGTATCCTTTGAATATTTGTAACAAAAATCAAGCCCTTATTTTCCTCGATCAAGCATAAACTTTGGTTCGTGGAGAATGCATGTCCTAACACGAGTCTTGCATATATTGCTGTACATAATTGGTAGGGGTGGAGAAAGTGTTATATCGATTGGCCCAAGAAGTAGTAAGGTCTCAGGATGCCTTCCGAAAATTCGCACTACTGGGGAAACTGGCATCATGAAGGCTTACGACAATATTCAGCATACGGGAATATAAGGATGTATGTTCAAATTAGGGTTTCCTGCTGAAATCAAACGTAAACGCAACATGTAGCGTTTTACCGACCCGCACTTTTTCAGTTCGAGCTGCAGAGAATGATCCATCGGTTTTCACTCTAACAGCGGTGCTACTGAAGGTTCACTGCTCTCAGGCGTAATTTTAGTGTTGTTTCACATCAAATTGCATGGCAACTGGCAAAGCAAGAATACTGTATGTTTAGCTTTGCTGACAATGTGATGCATTGAGCCTCTCCTCTAGAAGCGCTCAACTGCGCTAGCAACTCAATCAGCCTTTTCAAAAAAGAGCCGTTTCGCTCTTATTGTTTAGACGTCGGGACATTTAGTAATGTCCCGTATCCCTGCGTATATCAGAGACATCTCAAGCAAACATTTTACTGTATAACTGTATACACAGTAGATGATGTGGTCCAGCACAGGCTCGATAAGAGAAGAGCACACTCTTGAACAATATATTGACCCATTTATGCCTAAAGCTTGAGAGGTTGAAATAAAAAAAAACATACTTCATAAAAATCTTTCAGGGGCTTCACACTTTAGTATCAGCAGTTGACCGATGGAAAATTTTTGTACCTACCAATTTTTCGCCGTTTTACATGTAAGACACTAGGCAAATGGACTCCTTATTAGGAGTGATAGAACTTACAATATTTTTTTCGCGTATACTTTCTTGTCACA
This sequence comes from Dermacentor albipictus, assembly GCF_038994185.2. NCBI lineage: Eukaryota > Metazoa > Arthropoda > Arachnida > Ixodida > Ixodidae > Dermacentor > Dermacentor albipictus. Next base: position 88,594,391 of record NC_091822.1, read on the forward strand.
TTTCTTACAACGCACGGTAGTTTTCTCTGGGCAGTGGGACCAACTTTGTTTGTCCTGCAGAATCACAATGTAGCCTAATTGGCCAGATAAATTTCATGTTCTTAGCAAATACTGTTGGTTCTTTGCAAGCCTTACATACATAAGTTTTCCGGTATGTGGCCGCTATGGACCATTGAAATGCGGTGGAGTCATATTTATTGCTTCCTGCCCTATAGACCGTTTTTTCGTAGGCGCCGCCATATTGTGAACACAGTGGCGCCGCCTATGAGCAGCGCCATACTGGCTTGGGTGAAAGCGGTCTTTTGCATGGCAGGTATACGCTCGGCGGCAGGTTTTGGCGTTTGTTTTCGCGGTCGTGCGGTCTATTTAGAATGACGGGCGTCTTCTACGTGGTAAACGGTTCTGTGAGACGTGCTGAAGTGGTTTAAGGCGTCATGGCCGGAATTTCTGCTGGCGTTGAGGTGGACGGAACACGCAGCGCGATATGTGCGCACATATCATAAGTTGAGCCTACAATCAGCCTCGGAGATCAATTGTGTGTTTCTGAATGTTGCAATCACTAATGTGACCTTATTGCAGTATTATCCTTTATTTCTAAGCTGAGGTTTAGGAGCCATGAAACATACGCGACGATCGTTCTGCTACGATAGGAGCTGTGCTGTTATTGACAAGCGTTCAAACTGTTCGCTGCAGGTTACATTGCGTGACTACTTGGTTGGATGGATGAGGTTGCCACCCATGAATAAAATAGTTTTGGCTAGTAATAGCAGCATACCTTACAGTCTGAATTAAGCTTGTCCAGCAAAGCGACCGTTTACGAACTGCGCGAGCGTCCTAAGCAGTAGTAGGTGCTGGATTACAGATATCTCTGTTCATTACAGCGCGTGGTCCAAGCATACGGCATCAGCGGTTATTCATTTATAAACGTTGTGCGGCGTGACTATGCGAGGTCGTATTGCCGCGTTAGCTCGTTTTCTCTTGCTTTTTCGAGAAGAGGATTATAACCGTTTTTTTTTCGGTTGCGTACGTTGCGTTCTCTACGACGCACTCACATGTATTACGAAAATTTTGTCCTCAAAAATAGGCATCGCATTCATTTTATGCGATCCCTCTCATATATTATGGCGGTATACAGGCCAAGAAGGCAATGCCGGAGCGCACAGCTTACATATGTATCGTGCTGGTTCACCGACCGCAGTGATCGCTGTGTTGAGCAGCGCCATCGGCCTCATGCAGGAAGGCTAGCGTAGACATATGGTAATTTGAAGCCTACTAGACTTAAAATGCGCGAGAACGATGCCGGTGCATCACAAATATTTGATAGCGCCTGCCGCTTAGATGTTTCGTGGTTGCCTTAGGTTGGCCGTGCACGAGGATGCGCTCTTATGCTTTATGTTTTACTCCCTACGCAAAGCGATCAGATAGTGAGCAGATTTACCATTTCATGCTGCTAATACAGAGACACTGGTTTTCTTTGTTGAATTAAAACCGATATAAGCAAAATCGTTCACAACACATACACACACCGCGACTGATAATGTGCGTACACCGCGGCTGATTTCTTGCGCTTCCAAGAAATATTTCCGCCTACTGTAGTTACCGATGCACCGAAAGGCTTCCCTGACGACCTTATATGAACGGACATGGCTTAAATTTCACAAAGTACCATCTAAAACATCTCCAAATCGTTCCGCAGCACGCGAAAGCAATACTTTCAAGCAGCGCCGCGCCGGATCGCCCAAGCCAGAGAGGAGGAAAGGCTGTCCGCGCGCCCTATCCTCCTCGCCCGATGAAAAGGTCTATAGTGCTAGAACGCATTCACGTGCATCATGAAGGTATGTAAATAGCGAATAGTTCAGCTTCTTGCTCCAAAATAGTACACTATGTTACAATGGTTTCGTGAAGCCTCTCCCCTCCATCCTTGTCAGCTTACATAGTGTGTTTATAAAAGTCCTCGATTCTTCACCAGGACATTTCATTTTCGTTCTCTCCAATGTTTAATTCTCAGATTCCTCGATTCATCGCCTTAAGCGTTAGATGCGACTACAACAGCACTGTATTGTTTGCAGTGATAGACGATTACATCAGTATCACAATCAACTTGGTAATCTAAAGCTTGTGACCATAATTTGAAAATTACTTTATCAAAATTTCGCTAATGTTGTGCAAAGACGCACCGAAGAGAGAGGGTCTCCAAGCTTTTCATCCTATCTCACCTATCGTCGCAGCGTCAATCATTTTGCTGTGCAGGGTAGTTGGCGTATTGTGCAAGAACGGTGAACACTTCCATCTATAAAAAAAAGTCGCACTTTCTCTCTAAAGGCGGAGGATCGACTGCGACAGCAATTAATTGATAGCTACACGAAGCAAGATGGCAGTTTTGTCAGGTGCATTAGCGCGAACTCTTGGGCCAGTTGTCGCATAACAAACTCGATAAAGGGGGTACCAGTGAGACACAAAGGACGTTGACCGTCCAGCGTCCATCCGTATATAGCGCCATTTCCTTCTGTACGCGTCCTTTGTGTATCGGCGGTGTCCCCGTTTTTAGGCTTATGAGCCGTATCAACTTGTAAGCATTCGCTTACTAACTAAATTAACAAGCGTGGTGTCACGCGCGCACAAGCAAACGAAGATATCTCACTCGATGACCGCGGAAACTCGCTTCGGAAACGCTGGAGTGAGGAAGCACGGCAGCAGCAATTAGCGAATTGACCTTTGTGCTACGTGTAGCTTCAACGCGAACTAAGCTGCGAAAACACAGCACACACTAAGATGTCAGCACTCGGCGCAATCTGTCGCCATCGCAAATCGCTTTCAACATAGTGCCTGTGCAGCCGCGTCATACGTAGCAGCCACAGTAGCAGAACGCCCCCTGCCCTCCCTCCAGTACTCCCGGTGCCTTGCGCGCGACGGAAGACGGCACGCTTCCTCCCTGCTTTCCTCGCTTGCGCCGCCATTGTCGGCTCACCTTCGCACGATTTTACTTGGACATACAGCATACGGTGCGAAGCGACGATGTTATCGCCCTTGCACTTTACACAAAACGTAACTGCGACGGTGGCACCGACGGCAGAGATGCGCCGGGAGTGCCCATATAATTGCTATCGCAACAAAATGTTTTCAATGTATCTATTCCAGTCAGGGCTATGTCTTTATGAGCTGGCGTACCGCAGGACTAGCTACTCAGAAAACGCGTGCAGGTCACGCGTGCGCTCCCTTTCTGTATATTTATTGACATTTGACTAGTGATCACTGCATTACAGAGGTATGCCTACTGCTTCAGCCACAAAAGTGCTGCTCGATAATAGTTGTTACCCGTGGTGTGTTCATGGCTCCTTTTCTCATCAGGCATTACACCAGGATAATATTAAGACGGGATAATTGACACAAATGAGGCTACCTTATACGAATTCCAATATCTTAGAAAATTATGTTCGGGATTGTTGCACCTTTGTTTGCAAAAGCCTGATGAACCTATGTGTTCCCGCCCAGCAGCAACAAAACAGAAATCCAAGATCATCCAAACACTTTTCTTTTAGTTGTGAATGCGAAAACATTAATCTCCAATTGAACGCCGCTGAATCGTCGTTCGAGTTATCAGTTATGAACCCAAAACAACAACGACAGTAAAGGGAGGAGGTGGGGAAAATGTTAGCGAGGGAATAGAGAAACAGAGAGAGGAGGCAGTTTTGTGAGCTACAACGCCACAGCACAGAATGGCGCCGAATCGTGCACTTAGTGCTAACAAGGCCAAGGCTCGCATAAAACGTGGAGTGGAGCAAAGAACAGCAAACACGAGTGGTGCAGGCAAGGTAACATTTGACATCCCGTCCCGTCTGTCGTATGCCATCAATATACACCGTTTTTTCTTGGGCACCTCCGTGGATGGATGGATGGATGCATCGATGTTATGAGCGTCCCCTTTGGAACACGGCGGTGGGTTGCGCCACCAAGCTCTTGCTATTATGCTGCCTAATGTCCTACCTAGGTTAAACAATAAAATACAAAAAAAAAGAACCCACTATATTGCTACGCAGTGGCGCCATCTAGGGGCAGTCGACATGCTGGCTTGTGCGAGCATGGCAGGTATACGTTGGACAGTAGTTTCTGGCGTTCCTTTTCGCACTAGTGCGGTCCATTTAGTACGAAGTGCGTCTTCTACATGGTAAACGGTTCTGTGAGACGTACTGAAGTGGTTTAGGTCGGTATGGCAGGACTTTCTGCTGGCGTTGAGGCGGGCGGAGCACGCAGCGCGATGTGTGCGCGCATATTGGAGCCTACAACTAGCCTCGCAAATCAATTGTGTATTTCTGAATATTCCATTCACTAATGTGACCTGATTGCAGTAAGATTTTCTAGTTATAAGCTGCGCTTTACGAGCAGTGAAACATACCCGACGATCATAACAGCGTGGGTGCCGTTCTGCTACGATAGGAGCTGCGCTCTTACACCTTGAAAAGCGTTCAAACTGTTAGCTGCAGATTAACTTGCATGACTACTTGGTTTTGTGGATGAGGTTTCCACACACGAATAAAATTGTGGTTAGTAATAGCAGCATATGTTACAGTAATAATTAAGCTTGTCCAGCAAAGTGACCGTTTACGAACTGCGCGAGCATCCGAAGCAATGGTAGGTGCTGGATTACAGGTCTTTGCTCTATATAGCGCATGGTCCAAGCATACGGCATCAACGTTTATAGATCTATGAATGTTGTGCGGTGTGACTAAGCGAAGTCGTATTTCGGCGTTAGCCCATTTTTCCTTTCCTTTTCGAGAAAGAGGATCATAACTGAATTTTTTTATCGGTTGTGTTTGTTCTGTTGTGTACGACGCACTCTTACGTATTACGGAAATTCTTTCCTCAAAAATAGCCATCGAATTTTTTTCATGCGATCCCTCTCATATATATGGCTTTATAGGGCAAAAAGGCAATGCCGAAGTACATAGCTTATATATGTATCATGCTGGTTCACTAACCGCAGTGATCGCTGTGTTAAGCAGCGCCATCAATCTCATGCAGGAAGGCTAGCGTAGACAAATAGTGATTTCAAGCCTACTAGATTTGAAATGTGTGATAACGATACCGGTGCATCACAAGTATTTGGTAGCGCCTGCGGCTTAGATGTTTCGTGGTTGCCTTAGGTTGGCCGTACACGAACATGCGCTCTTATGTTTTATGCTTTAGTCCCTACGCCAAGCGATCAGATAGTGAGCATATTTACCGTCTCATGCTAGTAATACAGAGACACCGGTTCTCTTCGTTGAATTAAAATCGACATACGCCAACAGTCCACAACACATACACACACCGTGGCTGATAATGCGCGTCACATGTTTGCGCCCCCAAGAGATATTTCCGCCTACTGTAGTTACCGATGCACCAAAAGACAACCTAATATGAACTGACATTGCGTAAATTTCACAAATTACTATCTAACACATCTCCAAATCATTCCGCAGCACGCGAGTGCAACACTTTCAAGCTGCGCCGCGCTGGATCGCACAAGCCAGAGAGGAGGAAAGGCTGGTCGCGCTCCATTTCCTCCTCGCCCGATGAAAAGGTCAATATCACCGCCAACCAGCGTCTATGAACCCAAACAGCAGACAAAGCTTCGCTTACATGGATTCCCATAGTCTTTGGGATACGCATATCTTTTTTTTTTCATATTTGAACTATCGATAATTTGATGAGAACATTATTTGACGAACTTTTTAATTAATAAATTGAGCAGACCAATTTTGATAGACAAGCAATGATTGTGTTTTAAATCTCCTGTATCTGTTGTTTTCCTGTGCTATGTCTCACGTAAACCTTTTTTCCGCGTTATAAAATAAAAAAAACACGCAAAATGTGAAAACTAGCGCATGATTACGCGGCCGTGCGCTGCGACACCAGCGGTCCCAGGCGTTACTCGGAAGAAGTAACTGTGCTTAATGCCTGGCTCTGCCGCCTCGTGAAAGTGGTAAGGCATCGCTTGTGGTGTTCACCGCGAATCGCAAGCTGCCTTTTACCCGTGAACCGGGAAACCGATGCAGTGCGTCGCGGCATTGAGGACAAAAGCACTGAGCAGTGTTAATTCTTCCGAGTAAAGCGTGGGACCGGTGGTGTTACGGACGCGTAATGATGGGGCAATTTTCATTTCGGGCGTTTCCTTTACTACATATCTACATCTGTAGATACAGATACTACGTATCTGTATCTACTACGTATCTGTACCTACACAGATAGAGTAAAATGCTCCCACATACATATCGCGGCATCTGCCCCTGGTGCGGCGACACACGCCCTGCAATCTTTCACATCTCGTGGGGGTGCGGGGGCAAACCTCAACACTTAAAGACGCCTAGCACGTCATTTGAGCAGTGGGAGGTACAGCTGACCGGCGATACCCTGGCGGGACAAGAAGCTCCCGTCCAGCAAGTACGTAGAGCAGCCATGGCCAGTGGAGTCCTGGAATGAGGACACCACCCACTCGACCTCAAGAGCAACCACCTCGATGGCCCGAATAAATGTTTTTTTTTTTTCTCTCTCTCTCTCTAATACGCGAGAAAAAAATTACGCGACACAAAGGACTCTGAAAACAACTGAACAGGGTGTTGGAAAATGCAATTATTGCCTTTCTATCTGAACTCGCGGCCTCAATTCAGTAATTAAAAACCTCGTTAATTAATTTCATCTAATTAGCGATAGCTCAATGATGCGAAAGAAAATCCTTCTAGCGGGCACGTCGCTGCTGACAGAATACCATTGGTAGCCTCCTCGCATATCCTATATTTTTTTTTTAACAGCTAGCTAACGTTAGTTGGGACACCCTGAACACAGACGCCTCCAAAACTGACACAAACTCAATAGCGCCATGGCGAGTACCTTCCCTCGATTCTCGTCAGATATGCCTATTGCCATAGACGTCACCATCAAAGGGGCAGAACTCAAAGGGATCATTCCGTCTCTCAACCATCGTGCCTTGTTTTATTTACATTTAATAAAGTTTTACTCTCTCTCTCTCTCACTCATCTCATTAACAACATACGAACAGATACTCATTCACGGCGACATTCAAAAAGCTTTCCTTGAGTACTGATGTCCTCTGTTAAGACTGTTTCACATGGCGCGACTGTCACTCAGCGACACAGCAAATTCCGTCGCTCAGTGAACGCCGCGACGTCGTGGGCTCTCCGTCACTCGATTCCAACAACCTGGTCACGCCGTCGCTCAGTAGCAGCGATTGGCGCAATTTGGGAGGGGCAGTGTGTGACGAAAGAAAGTGCCGTAAAAATAGGCGCTTTCCTGTTTTACCATGCGTTGGTGGCTCTGAGGAGCAATGTCGCGCGTCAGTTTTAGTCATGTTTTAATGTGACTTACCCACTAGCACCTGTGGCTTAGAAGCTTCATAAACATTTTTTTTTCCTCTGCTCGCACAATTCGTTTAAAATGAGAAGCTGCACGCTATCCAGGTCGGAAGCAGACGCCGCTTTTAACATAACGAATGTACCTACTTGATCGCCACCGTCGTCAACTTCTTCATCACTACAAATTGTGTCATCTGCTTGCACATGCACACTGAATATCAGCTTGTTATTCTGCAAAAGCAAATACTCCTCCAGGAAAAGAGTTGCGCCGCCCATAGTAACAAACAATCTAGAGTGTACTAAACCGAACCACCCCACCGACGCCGCACAAGCCGCACACTCATACTTGCGGTGTTGTGCAGCGTCTCACTCACCGCATCTCCAAGCGTTCGTAAAGACTCAACGCTTTTAAACGTTGAAAAATGGTGTACTTATTCTGTTAGAGAATAATAATCGGAAACTTTTAATGTTTGGCTAGCTTCCATGTTGCTTTTATTTATTAATGCAGGTATGGATAGCCCGTAAGTAAGGGGCAACCTTCAGCATCACTGCGACGAAAATCGCGCGGCCGCAGACGCATATGAAAGCAGTCAGCGAAAATTGCTCTGCGACGTGAGCGGCAGAACGATTTTTTTTCGCCACATTCGCGTCATGTTAGACAACCTTTAGACAGTTTGAGGATGCACAAAATTCAAGAATTCAATGCCACTCTGCTTCGCTACTACAACGTCACTGTCACCATTTCATGGGTACCCGACCATGGTGAATCCCAGGGAATGAAGAGGCACACCTGGTGGAACGTGATCAATTTACCACGTCCTCAAGCCAGATGGACCCCTTCGGACTCTGGATACGACTCAGGAGAGCACCGGACAGCTATTAAGAGGCAATGCGAAGAGCATTTAGCTTATCAAGCTTAATATACACTCCTTCCAAAAGCAAAGTCACATTCCCAGCAAGTCCGCCTGAGGCAACTCACGACGCTTGCTAACCTTTTTCCCCACAAACGACACAATTTGTTTTATGATCTACCACATCCGGGCATGTGCTCAAACTGCCAGTTATCGAATACTTCTGAAAACATCATTTGGTTATGTCCCCTTGTCACAGACCGGCGCCAAACATGTTATATATATATATTTCTTTAGAGTGTGTTTTCGGGCATCCCGTTCCGAGTCTACGGGAAGAGGCCGTGAGAGAGGGCGGAGAGGACTGCCCAGGGTCGAGGGGCATCTGGAGACGGTCGGCTTTGTGAGCCGCGCAAGCGGCTGTTCTTCGGCGGCGGCTTCGCTGTCCCCTTCGACGGAGTCGGGGCTTGGCCGCGGTGTAAGGTTACAAGAGTGGAGCAGGCAGAGCGCACGGTGAAGAAAGTTGTGCGCCCTGTGTCCACTGTTCGGTTGCTTCCGCTGGTCGGGATCGCGGAGACGGCCGGGCCATAAATCGACAGTGCGCCTGCTGTCTTCGGTGGCGCCGAGAGAAAAAAACGCCTGTAAATAACCGCTGGGCACAGCACTTCTTTTCACCAGCGCCTTCCCGCCGCCGGCTCGTTAGCAGTTCGGTGGGAAGGGGGACAGTCGGTTGGAAGCAGGCAGTGAAGAAGGTTGTGTGAGTCTTTGCGGCGTGCGGGGCCGAATTCCTGACGGCGAGGCGCGCGTTTCATCGCACCGGGCCCGCCGCCTTCGAGCCATCGCCGCAACGACTGCCACACGAGCCGTCCCCGTTCTTCGCTGCGCTACGATATGGTCTGTCCACCGGCTTGTCCTCTTCGTCTTTTCTGTTAACTATAAGCGACTCGTTTGCCTCTAAACTCATTTGTTTACTGTTGTTGTAACCCTGCCTGATTATTGTGTGTTCTTGTCGTGTTCCCAATTGTCTGTACTTCTCGCCAATTCTGTTCGTTCTTACTTGGAGTTCTTTGTTACCTTATTGTCCGTGATCAGTTTTGTGTATGATTAAATGCTTGATATCCCCCTTCAACGAGTTGCTTCGTGATTGCCGACGCACCGATACACGGGCGTCTTGCTCGGGCTGACCAACCCTGAATAAATAAATGTTGTCCAAAGGCCCTTCGCTTGTAGGCCGGGGCGAAGCGTAAAGCGGACCCCTGTGCTCCGTCGGCTTGCGCCTGGCAGCCGGATCGGCGAGCGAGGTGTTAAGGTTTTTGTGACAATAATTGGCGTCCACGACAGGACTTGGTCAGCCGCGTGTCGGTGCTGAGGATCCGAAGGAACTCGTTTGAGGGGTCGTGCTAGTGGCAAGAAGTCCACTGTTTCGTTGAGCACGATGGCAGAGGCAGAGTTTGATAAACTCGTTGATCAGGGACGGAGCTTCGGCTTCGAAGGTAAAGAATTGTTTTCTTGGATAGAGCAAGAGAGAGCTAGACGTCGAGAAGAGCGCAATGCAGAACGCACTTGGCGGAGGGAAGAAGCTGAACGCGAAAAGACTATGAGAGAGGAGGAGTCCAAATCAAAGCTCGAGAGGGAAAGAGAAGAGTCCACCTTAAGAATGGCTCTGTTTGAAAAAGAAAAGGAGGTGTTGTTGCTGAGGCAGCAACTCGGCAGTTCCTCGGAAACGGACTCTAGGTCCGGGTCGGAAGAGAGGGGGGCTATGCCGGGAAACAAAGTGAACCCGCACAAAGTTATGCCTGTGTTCAATGAGCAACGTGATGACCTCGACGCGTATTTAATGCGTTTTGAGCGCGTGGCTCGTGGTCAAGGTTGGCCACGAGACCAGTGGTCCACTGCATTGAGCCTATGTTTGAGCGGTGAGGCACTGAGCGTTTTCAGTAGGATGTCCGCGCCAGATTGCACGGAGTATGAAAAGTTAAAGCAAGCATTGATGCTACGTTTTAGAATGACCGAGGAAGGGTTTAGAGAAAAGTTTAAGGGAGCATCCCCTATGAACGGGGAAACGTGCTCCCAGTTTGTTACTCGGCTCACGAATTTCCTTGAGCGGTGGGTCGAGTTGTCCAACACCAAGAAGGAATACAATGATCTGTTCGAGCTGATGGTGAGGGACCAGTTCCTTTCAAGCTGCGCGGCACCACTGGAACTCTTCCTAAAAGAGAAAAAAGATGCTACTCTTCACGAAATGATAGAAAGAGCGGAGCATTACGTAGACGCGCATGGATGGCCGAATTTCGCAAGACGTCCAGCTGCGAGGAAAGAGCCGTCAGCTACAACAGATGAGGAACAAAGAGCTGAAAGGAAAGACCGGAGCCAGTCAGCTGTGAAGGCGAGGGATCAGGAAGTGCAGAAATGCTTCCTTTGCTCTCGTACTGGCCATCGAGCCGAAAACTGTCGCGTGGGCAGAGCGGAGGGCAACAACCAACCTCTGAAATGTTTCAAGTGCGGCAAAAGCGGCCACACTAGTTGGAAGTGTTGGCAGAAGGATCCAAACAAGTCAAAAGGTGTGGCAGAAGAATCAGCGTCGTTGTGCATTGAGAACGGTTACATTGAGCTGAAAAATGGGGAAAAGGTCCCCGTCGTTGGCGCGGGCCTCACAGATGAGCCCGTAAATGTCAATGAGAAACTTCCAGTAGTCACCGGTGTGGTTGGTAACCAAAGGGTCCAGGTGCTTAGAGACACAGGGTGCAACACAGTGATAGTAAGGAGGGGTCTGGTCAAGGATGGTGATCTCATAGGATCCAACTCTCCCGTGTACCTCCTCGATCGGTCGGTTCTCCTGCTTCCAGAGGCTTGGATCAGCGTGGACACACCTTATTTCAAGGGCCGCCTTCGGGCGAAGTGTATGAAGGATCCCCTTTATGACCTCGTACTCGGCAACGTTGAAGGAGTTAGAAATGCCGCCGATCCGGATCTCGACTGGAGATTGGAGACGATGGCCGCGACTGTGCGCTCCTCGAAAGTACAACCCTCAAGGGGTATTAGCGCTGAGCAGGGGTGCGACACTGCTGGAAATGAGCGCTCGGCTGTCGCAGACCCGTATGGTCACCAGGCAAACGCCATAGTGACGAGATTGCAAGACCGTGAGAAAAGACCGTTAAGGGGCCTTCGGGTGTCGGAGAATTCAGATAACGTAAGCCGGCAAGACCTAATCAAGGAGCAGACTATATGAGTCGGATAGACTAATTCGCCGAGACGTGTTGTTATCACTGTATAAGGATGCATTTTTTTTCTCTCAACGTCAGTGCTCTATGTATTCATGCCACTGACGATATCATGCAGTATTCTTTATTATGTTCGTCCGTGTGTTCTGTATGAAGGCATTAGGTTTAGCTTTGTGCAGCTATGATATAATACGATGTGGTTGCGGTCTTTGTGCCGTGCGTTATCATGTGCTTCTTAGTATGGACAATACTGTGAACTTCGCGAGTGCAGTGGGTGCGCGTCAGCAGACAGTGCCAGAGAACTGACAGTGCCCATGAGACTGGGTCCAGATCCTCATGCCATTGGGATTGGACTATCTTTTTTTTTTTGGACTATGCAAATGTGAAGTGTGCATATCCACCTGTGCGTTCGTAGAGTGTACACTAGTTTTGAGAGTACATTCTTGCTCTGACGTTCGACGCTCACAGGTTTCCTGTTGTTATTGTGTGTGATTTGTCGCTGGCCTGTGGATAGTAAAATATTACGCTGTAATATTCTTGAGCGGGGAGCAGTGTCACAGACCGGCGCCAAACATGTTATATATATATATATTTCTTTAGAGTGTGTTTTCGGGCATCCCGTTCCGAGTCTACGGGAAGAGGCCGTGAGAGAGGGCGGAGAGGACTGCCCAGGGTCGAGGGGCATCTGGAGACGGTCGGCTTTGTGAGCCGCGCAAGCGGCTGTTCTTCGGCGGCGGCTTCGCTGTCCCCTTCGACGGAGTCGGGGCTTGGCCGCGGTGTAAGGTTACAAGAGTGGAGCAGGCAGAGCGCACGGTGAAGAAAGTTGTGCGCCCTGTGTCCACTGTTCGGTTGCTTCCGCTGGTCGGGATCGCGGAGACGGCCGGGCCATAAATCGACAGTGCGCCTGCTGTCTTCGGTGGCGCCGAGAGAAAAAAACGCCTGTAAATAACCGCTGGGCACAGCACTTCTTTTCACCAGCGCCTTCCCGCCGCCGGCTCGTTAGCAGTTCGGTGGGAAGGGGGACAGTCGGTTGGAAGCCGGACGAGTGGAACGAGGCGGTGGTCGTCCCGCTGCTCAAGGCTGGCAAGGCAGCCAGCAATCCTGCCTCGTACCGGCCCGTTTCGCTCACCTCCGCTGCTGGCAAGGTGCTCGAGGCCATGGCGCTGCGGCGGCTCGAGTGGATCACGGCGGCGCTCGACACCTTTGCGGCGGAGCAGAGCGGCTTCCGGCGACTCCGGGCCACAGCAGACTGCCTTGCCGACGTGATCGCCACGCTGGAGACAGCGAAGCGTCGAGGCGAGGCAGGCTACCTCGTTCTCCTCGACGTCGAGAGCGCCTTCGACCGCCTGCCGCACGCCACCATCATGGACGCTCTCGATGCGCTCGGGGTGTGCGGACGAATGCGGGGCTACATTGCAGCATTCCTTGGCGGCCGGACGATGCGGGTGCGCGTTGGGGGAGCGCTCAGTCGGCCGCGTGCGGTTGTGACAGGAGTGCCACAGGGCAGTGTGCTTAGCCCATTCCTGTTCAACCTCGCGCTGGCACGCATCCCCGACTACATTCCCCAGTTCCCGGCGCACGAGGTTCGCGTCGCAGTGTACGCGGACGACATCGCGTTGTTCGCAATCGGCCCCACCAGCGTCGGCTATGCGGTGCGTGCTTGTGTGCAGCGCGCGCTGGACGGGGTCGACGCCTACATCAGCGGCATCGGCCTCACCCTCTCGGCAGCCAAGACGAAGGCGCTCATCGTGCACCCAAAGTACGATGGGCAGTACAGCACACCGCGCTTCACCCTCCATGGAGTGCTACTTCCGTGGGAGAAGCGGGTTCGCTACCTTGGCCTGGTCATCGACCGACGGTTGAACTGGTGTGCTGCAGTAGCTGCCCTGCGGAAAGGTGCTGCGCAGGTGGCGGGCGCCACGCGGTCCCTGCTCGCTCGTGGCCAGGGCTGCTCGCCGTCTCTTGCGCTACGCCTCTACAACTCCGTGGCCTCAGCGCGGATCTTGTACGCTCTGCCGCTGGCGGACCTGCAGCCAACGCAATGGAAGGTGATAGACGCGGATCACCGAGCCGTCATCCGCCAGTTCCTGTGCCTCCCGCGGTCTTCACAGAGCGGCGCCACTCTCGCCGAGGCGGGGGAGACACCCATCTCTCTCCGTGCCGAGGGGCGCGCCCTCAACCACGTGGAGCGCTTACATCGCTCGCGGCACGGCCAGCAGCTGATCGGTCGGCTGCACTCTCTCCCGAGCTCCGGCATGGGTCGCCGCGTCGCCCAGTTCGCCAACCTGGTACGGGGTGGCGCCACGTGTCCGTGGCTTGCTCCGCCCCCGCATCGAGAGCGTCGTCTGCTCGTCCGCACGACCGTCCCTGGCGTCCGGGGCAAGCGCAACACACCACTCTGCGCCTTGCAACAAGAGACGGCTGCAGCCATCAGCGAGCAGCTGGCCGGCCGGGTGCTCGTCTTCACCGACGGCTCCGTCTTGCGGGACGGTGCTGCTGCTGCCGCGTGCGTAGCTCCTGAGATCCCCGCGCACAGTCATTGCCGCGTTTTGAACGCGGTCTCATCTACGCACGCGGAGCTGGCGGCCATCGACTTGGCGGCCGAGCTCATATACCAGCGGCGCATCCCTGCGGCGGCCATCCTCACGGACTCCCGCGCGGCACTACACATGCTGGCCAGAGCCGACCGGGGACCCCCGCTGATTCAGCGCCTCCTACACAAGATGCGTGGCGTTTGCGAGCAGGGATGCGACCTCGTTCTGCAGTGGGTGCCTGCCCACATCGGCATACACGGGAACGAGGAAGCGGACCGGCTCGCGAAGGCCGCACACACTGCGCCAGTGCCCCGGTCGCTCGTGGTGACTCCCTTTGACGTCGCCCGTCACACCGTGGCCGGCATGCTACGAGCGAGACACCCGGACGCCCGCGTCGCCAGTGGCAAGCCGCCAAAGTTGCTGCCACGTACGGGCTTTCACCGACGAGACCGGGCGCTGCTGCTTCGCCTCCGCATCGGCTGCTACCGCACCGCGGCAAGGACACACCGCATCCAAGGTACGGGGAGCCCTCTTTGCCTCAAGTGTGCCGATGTGGAGGACTTGGAGCACGTGCTGTTACGGTGCCCCGCATACTCGGTGCAGCGCGACGCGCTCACGAGCGCTTATCGACGCCTTGGACTGCCGTGCGACAGCACCCAGGCGCTTCTGTTTCCAACGGCGCATTCATCAGTGACCGGACGCGCCTTCGCGGCTCTGCTGGACTTCTTGGACGGCGCCGAACTGTACGAGCGGCTGTAGCCGCCGCGCCTTCCTGACGTACCTTACCGCTGGGCTATCACCTCTTTACTCTGTTCTCTTCACTACCCTTTTTGCCCCTTTCCCCTCACCCGTACAGCGCCGTGGAGGTGCCCTCGCACGAGAGGCAGTAACAGCGCTGTACTTATCTCTTCCTTTTTCCCCTTTTAAAACCACTCACACACACGGCGTGCGGGGCCGAATTCCTGACGGCGAGGCGCGCGTTTCATCGCACCGGGCCCGCCGCCTTCGAGCCATCGCCGCAACGACTGCCACACGAGCCGTCCCCGTTCTTCGCTGCGCTACGATATGGTCTGTCCACCGGCTTGTCCTCTTCGTCTTTTCTGTTAACTATAAGCGACTCGTTTGCCTCTAAACTCATTTGTTTACTGTTGTTGTAACCCTGCCTGATTATTGTGTGTTCTTGTCGTGTTCCCAATTGTCTGTACTTCTCGCCAATTCTGTTCGTTCTTACTTGGAGTTCTTTGTTACCTTATTGTCCGTGATCAGTTTTGTGTATGATTAAATGCTTGATATCCCCCTTCAACGAGTTGCTTCGTGATTGCCGACGCACCGATACACGGGCGTCTTGCTCGGGCTGACCAACCCTGAATAAATAAATGTTGTCCAAAGGCCCTTCGCTTGTAGGCCGGGGCGAAGCGTAAAGCGGACCCCTGTGCTCCGTCGGCTTGCGCCTGGCAGCCGGATCGGCGAGCGAGGTGTTAAGGTTTTTGTGACACCCCTATTTGAAAAAGAACGACCGGCTCTCGTCAACTCGCTCCCAACTAAAGACATGGATTACGATCATTGAACTTGCCCACTTCATCCACCGCAGTGCGAAGACCTAAAGGACCCTGGCAGGGATCCCTCAATTACTCTGCACGACACTACCCCTCCCCCCTCCTCAACCTTCCTGGATTATGGCCTAATTATTTCGCTGTAATGGGGGCTAAAACGGCAAGAAATTAGAAAAAAAAGGCGATTGCTTGGGTGGCAGAGTGGAAGCGCAACCTTGATCTTGCATGTTCTTTGCATAGAACGGCATATAAGGATCGCAGCTGTGTGCTATTCATTGCCTAAACTCTCTTGCAAACGTGCCTTTTTTTTTGGTTTTCTCGGTTAAAATCAAGTTCATAAAAAATGCGGCACAACGCACCTCACAGTGACTGTCGACGGTAATGCGTTTATTATTGAATCAATATAGCCACACAGCGTATTGCCACCGTCGAAACGCGTTATGTATGCGGCATATACTGCCGCGCCAATCCTCTTTCGCGCTCCCCTCAGAACATTCGGCGCCATCTAGCGCCGCCACCGCGTAGCCTGCGCGTGGCCTACGAAATGCGTCGCGCTTCTGTGCACCTAGGCTTAGAAACACATCATGCGGCAACTTGACTCCTCTCTCACGCTTTGTTGATCATCGTGATGATGATTTATTATGGACCCTTTTGAAACGGGGCGTTGACAAATAGTCACCTAGGCTCCTTAATTTAATAAGGTATGCTATACATGCTCTTTCTCTAGCACATTTTGTATACACCTCACTAGGTTTTTTTTTTGTCGTCAAAATCTACCTTGTACCACTAGTTACGACCGCAAGAGATGCGGCCGTATTAACCACTTCCCTATGTTTTTTTCACTAATACTATGAACGCCTCTTGCTTATCTCAACTGCTGACCGGTTCGCATTACCCGCTGTGCCTTCCCGGACACAGTGCGCCATACAGTGGCGCCGCCCAGAAGTCCGCGCGTGGCATCCGAAATGAGAAAAGTGGTGTGCCGATGCCTGCGAACGCTACCTTGCTTGCCCAGACACCCAATGACTCATAATCACTGACCCTTGTCGGCAAATGATTCATTGAAGAGCGGAACGTAGGCAATGCATTCATGGTGCAGCTCCCTAAAACGTTGGCGCGAAAGGCGTTGATTGAGAAGTGACACATACTCGGTGCATTTGTGGCGCAGGTTGACAAAGTATCGGGGTGCTGTCCCTGAGGAAATCTTGTGATGTGGGTTCGATTTCGTTCAGCACTGGGGAAATTTAAGGGATCTTTTTTTTTGTCTCTTTAGAGCGGCACATTCCCAGTCCCACGTACACAACTACTCAAATTCGCCTAAAAGACGTTGACGGAAGAGTAGCACACACCTACTGACACATACCCAGTGACACACCCAAGTTGGCATCAAAGAAGTCTATTGAAGCACAGACCGAGTGACATATGCCCAGAGCTTGAAGTCGGGGTCTAAGTATTGCATCGAACAGCGGCACCTACCTAGTGCTGCACCTAGAGTGACCCATTTTGGCGTGTTGGAAATTCGTTGAATAGCGGGACATATGTACACCCGTGAGCAGAAGTATACGGACCAGGCATTACGCGTTAAAACTAATTTTCTTCTCTGTCTGTGAATGCAACTTGAAATCAGACTGCAGTCCGAACTTGCCATTACGAATTTTCTGGTGCAGTCGTTCAGTTTCCGTTTGTGCGCGTTAATTACGAAGAAACTGTTTTTTCGGCGGCCCTATGGTCCACATACTTTTGCTCACCGGTGTACACATTGCCACACGCTCGCAGAACCAAGTTGGTTCAATGGTTGGCTTCGAATCCTGTTTCGTGAGCATAGCAGCCCGACGCACTATCCATTCGACCATGGGGTACTACGCAGTGACCCGTCAGGCAGGAAAAGCAGTTACATACAAACATACACAGCCCCCGCAAAGTGTGTGAATTACCCTATGAATGCTAAATCATTAAAACGAGAGAAATCTGCGTATATTCTTGAAATATTTAGGCTAGAAATGAAAACGTTGAACGCTTAAGTTGTGCAGAGAATATTTGCTTGGGAACCCGGAATGTTGTGAAGTTCCGGCTGCGTAACCAAGCAGAAGCTATCTAGGTCCATGCGTGAATAAAATTACAGGAAACACGGATAACAAAATTTCAATGGAAAGGACAAGCCTCAACTGCGATCTGCTCCACGCAGAGCGTACATCTACTGTTTGCAGTCTTAGCAGATTTGAAGGAAAGCTTTCATCACACGTAATAATACCTAGTTATAACAATTTCGCTATCTTTGACGATCTCAAAAGCGTTAGGTGGACATGCCGCCACGGACTAGTTCTAAGGAAGCGGTATAGCACTTTCGAACAAGAGGTGGACGGGTGGCGATGAAGCTGAGTACCTCCCAGTGAACTTGGTTGTCCTAATCCGTCAAAGCACGCATCTGAATAAATGAATAAGGTATCTAAGAAAGCAACGCAGTCGGTGCACCTAAAAGTCAATGTACACATAAGACAGCAATCACGTGATACCGAAATCTCGGCGCACGAGAACCGCACAGAGGGAGATACGCGTGCGTATGCCGCTGTTGTCGTGCACTGTCGCGAGCCAACAGGCCTCGCATTATATTCTTCTAAACGTCATGCGATAGTTTGATTGCAGCAGATAGTTGTCCTCCGCGAATTTCGAAAGTACTCTCTATTGTCTCAAGAAATCTGTCTTTATAACAGAAGCTGATGCAGTAGAAAAAGAACTGACGACGGGGCTACTCATGTTGTAGGCAATAAGACACTCTAATGCGAAGCACAATACCAGAAACTTCAAAAGTTGGTGCCAGTTTGGTAAGAACAAACAAGAGCTTATCTATGGGGTATTAAAGCGCGTAAATTTAGCGGGTACAAAATCCGGCACATACTGCCGCGGAAAAAGCCATCGGAAGAAGCGAGGACACATTTTTAAACTTTGACTGTCATTGTGGCAGCAGGAGCGTTTTCATATACATAGTTCCGGCCTCCTCACTTCGGTATTTCGAGCGCCCGTGGCACGGTAGTCGAGCGCTTCACTGGTGTGATTTCTGTGAACTGACGCTTGGAGCGTGCTTGGAGGCGACGCTCGCCTTGGACGCCGCTGAACGCCGGGACGTGACAGATGAAGCGGCGGTCGCCACCGGCTGGCGTGCCTGTTGCTTCTCGGCCGACGGTGCTCTGCTCGAATGCCCCGACGGTGCCTTAACGGCGGCGGCCGGCTGCTGTACGGGATGAGCAGTAGGCACGACGTCCCGCTTCGAGGGGGTAGCCTGCTCAAGTGGTAACGAAGGCGGTGCTTTGGTGTCCGAACCTAGCCTTGTGCCCTTGTGGTGGTGGTGATGCTGGGTAGAAAGGGACGCACAGTTGAAGTGGGCATCCCAACGCTAAAGCATACGGAGGAGATAATGTTAACAAGGAGCCGGCTAGGGGGAGCCGGCTCCACCGGCTGTCGCCAGTCGCTTACCTTTGCAGTGCTTTCGGTTTTACAGAGAGTAGGAAGCAATGAGAACGCTAAAGAGACTTTTATCATTGACTGCATTCACCAAGAAGAGAGGCTGTAGTACGTTACATTTGAAGGAAATATATATGTATGCGTCACATAATTCGATATAGCATTAAGTCTGATGCTTCTACGTCACAAGATAAGACGTACATATTGCGTGGCCAGTGTCGCAGACCGTAGGGAATTTACCACAGGACGTGCGGAACATAGCGCTTCTTCGACAAGCGGCCGCTGTACAGCGCTTGTGATTGCAACCAAAGCTTAGTGCGTCTCCTACTGGAAGAACAAAGGCGCACAAGTACAATGTTTGACGGATTTTACGCCCACAAGTTTTAGTTGTAGTTAAGGACATAGCTAGTCCGTATAAAAAAGTTGCACACTAAAAGCAATTTCACTGGGAAACTGGGATTGAGACATTAATAATTTCATTACATTCGTAGCTTCCGCAGCGCAACCTGGTAAGCGTAAAACAGAGTTCTCGTGCAAGAATGAGCGCGTTCCGACAACACCGACATGTCATCGGCTTTGTGGACTTTGGTTTAAAGCTCAGTGGGTTGTGCATGTTGGAATCAGTGTCAAGTAAACAGGTAGCAGCTTCCGAGCCAATAGCGAGTATTTCTAATTTATGGTTACCGTGACAGAGGTTGCGGTTGGTGACACTGCATGCCCTTCCGTATGTTCCTGAACCGCCCTAGCCGAGGGCCGCTGTTTGAGAGTGCGCCAGAGATCGCGCAAGCAGGCAAAACGAGTAACTGATGCATTCTTAAGCGCTTCGGAAGAAACAAACAATCGGGGAGTAAAACAGAACAGGACCTGGAGGACGCTCGTCGACTAGAGGCAGAAATAGAGTTACTGGGTAAATATGGTATGAATTGTCTCAAAACTGAATCAGCGTCCCGGTTACATCATTTTTTTTGCAAATGGCCAATTTTCTTATGTCAAGACGCGGTCCATATGGATACATTTTTGGAACCGCGACGCAGATATATATATATTTTTTGTCAATGTTGAACACTGTACTATTTGCACTGTTAGATTTTTGGCAGTTGTGTTAAGCAGCACTTCGCAAGAAGTGTTCTACAATTTCTGTGTTACAGTCGTTTGTAACGTTTTCTCGGTTCTCAGGTGACTCATGTCTTGCCAAAACAATGAGATCGAGACACTTACCATGTGGGCAACAACACCAGCAAGAAATAAGCAGGAGCAAAAGCTCGTGAGCGATGGATCAATACAGTCTACGTATATCCTATACACTGGGCTTGCTATTGTATCATTCTGCGCGCATTCGAAACATCCTTCACTGAAGCATCTGAGTGACGCTAACTTATACACCAAGGTCTGAGTACCTGAACATATGACTTCATGCCAGTGGGATAAAAGGAACTCGAATAGTGAGTTTTCGGGTTTGTCGCTGTGCTTTGAACGCATAAACACCCTGTCCTGCCTGCCTATCATCTAGGCTTCATTGGCGTGCACCAAAACAATGCAGCGTACAAGGAACGCGTCACATGGAATTTTTACCATTGATCAATAAAGCTGCAGTTTCTTATTTTTATTACATTTTATGATGCGAAAACTCTGTATTTCTTTGATGTGCCTAACCTTGTTATTTATATGCTCTTGTCGCCACGTATTTTCATGAGCTCATTAAAAAATGTTACTTTGCTTCAGACAATGTTGCGCTGTGTGAGTAAAATAAAAGATAACTTTGGAGGGCGGGTGCTACGCTATGCTTCCCGAGCTTTTACGTCGATCCCCTAAGGAACTATGCACTGGTTTTATGAACATAAAGCTGAAATGAAAAATGAATAGGCTCGACGGCCTGACCGGCCCGATGTCTTGCCAACCTGAACTTCTTGTCCTATGAGCAGTACGTCCTCGATAGACGCATGCGCAGTCTCAGGCAGCAGGGCCAGGAAGACGATACCGCTGGCAATAGTCAGACCACTGTAAACCCACAGCGTGATGGCCAGCCGCTGCATTGTGTCTGATGTGGAGAAGAAGTTGGCCGACACGAGTAAGGCAGCCCAGTTGGTAGCGTACACGCTGCCCAGCTCCATGCCGGAGCCACGCAACGGAGTCAGTTCGGCCGCAAGGATCCACGGCACCGGTCCCAGTCCGGCCGAAAAGCCAGCCACAAAGAAAGCCTGCAGCGAGGACAATAGCAGCGGCAGGTGGCGCGACAGAAAGAACGACGAATTGCGAAGAGAACGGCTGAGTTCATGACGGGAAACCGGAGCGGTGTAGGCAAAGTTCAGAATCAAATAATGCTTCCGGCTTCAGCAATCCTGTTTCCAACATCAATGTGAAGCACAATAATGTGATGAATCATTGATGGTATTGACGTTGATTAGGGGTTTAACTTAATTTTCGCTGTAGAATAGTTCTCCTTTTTAGATTACCACGACACCACATAAAATGAGCCCATTCTACATAATGGAATTTCATGAACTTCACCGCAACAAAACTCCGCCTGTTTGTCCCTTATGTGACTATACGTTCCGCTAGCACAAAAATGCTAACGTTGAGTGTTCTGCGCATCTTCGACCGAACATCACTGGTTTTAGCATTCGAAAAGGAATTACCATCTTATCGCACACGTTGTATATTTCACAATTTGTACAGAATCAAGATATTCATGTTCATGCGCTGCTTTTTTTAGATATTGTGCACCTGCTACTTCTCTCGGCCTAAGTTACTTGTAGCACCAGTCGGCATGCATACAAAACTGATTATGCCGAAAGGCACATTGAAAACGATTGCTCATAGGAAATGGGGCTTTTGAATAAATGGTCAAAATTCCCTCTGTAGCCTTTATTAACTTACAGCCCTCCCATAGTAACGGAAATAAATATGACACATACAATAGTAACGTTTGCTTACGAATGCATATCAGGTTAAAAGTCAACCAAAAATAAATGAAAACGGGTTTTATCACTATTACCTTTTCCTCGTGAGAACAACATCATAGACTGCGATATTTCGCAAGCGAAAACGTGAACTCATTTTGGCATGAATGAAATCCCATCTAAATATGGTAGAAATTGAAGTTTTGGACGTAACATACCACACAAAGAATGCGAAGATCACACTGTCCGAAATAGTTTGTGGCGACGAATGCCGCAAAGGAGATGAGATCTCTGGGATTGATAAGCGTGCAACTCCGTGACATCAATGAAGGAAAGAAACCCAATTAAAAGTATTTTAGGAAGCACTGTCTCTCATAGACTAATTGTACACACCTGGATGGCAAACGTTATCGGACTTGACTCGAGTAGTGTAGAAGCAGTGGCAAGGGGTGGCACCAACGCTGATGGATCTGCCGTGGATGTTTCACTTCCACTTTTCGCTGTCGACGAGGAATTGGCGTAAATCACACCCAACGTGACGAGAGTTCCCGAACACACGATCACGGAGAATACGAGCAACTTGCGTCGACCAGCCAAGTCCAGGAATTTCACCGCTATAGACGCCGCCAAACACTGCAGTACAGAAAAAGAAAAGCTGTAGGAATTGTTACTGTAGCCATGCGCAAGCGAGAGGTTCGACAAGAGTGCCTGAAGCGTGCGCGAGTTCTTTGTGTTGAAAAAAGAATGTTCAGAACTAATGTTACTTGCAACTCAGCATCTTGCGTCACCCGTCTCGAGCTTTGGCTCCAAAGCAGCAAGAGCCGTTCACGCGAAACTTTTCCCTGAAGTTGACCCTTCTTGACCTAGGAAAACCCCACACTGTCATGCGAGTATCCGACTATCAACGGAAGGCTCACCTACCGCTATTGTGGAAGCAACAAGCGGGTACTTGCGTTCTGCAGATGAAATCTCGCGATGAGATAGATTTCGAGCATCACGTATCAGCGCACTACAGACGCGACAGCGTCGTCGCAGAACTCCCAAGGAACGTGATGAGTGATTCCGCAGAGATCCCACTTTCGTTTCACTTTCCTCGCTGCTAATTCCGCAGCACATGGGACTACCTGGGGACTACCTCTTGTGGTTACGCCTAATTCGACTTCTGCCCACAGAAAGGCTACGATGACTGTGGCTAGCCTTCAGCGCTTCATTCAGCTTCTCAGCGCAACGACCCGATACTCGGTTGCACGTGTATGCACAGACATATGTATACATATATATTTTTTAAAAAGGAAGCGACGTAGGCTATGCAGTGTTTTATCACTTCATATTGTAGGTCGCTTCCTTTAGGTTTTGAGTTTGTTTGAATCTGTTCTTTCGTGTCCGCCGTCAAAAACCCTTCGGTTTCAATTCCTGTATATATATAGTGCGACTGACCGTGGCCTACTCCGGATTCCCGTCAGTTGCACTTCGCTCCTCGGAGAGACAGGACGCATGTCGAGTGGGGTCCTGAACAACACTTTGCATAGTGGCGAACGCTGTTTCAATCACGGATGCGGGACCTCAAATAGGCGCGATGTAATGCTAATGCATTTTTCTCGCATTTACCGCCAAATCGCCACAGACTTGTTCGTCTGGGAAACTATAAAAAATGCTATGGCGCTCCGCGCTTGTCGGCCAATTTCAAGTATAAGCGCAACCAGGGGCCATAAGCTCTGGCTGCTCCCGGCGATAGAAGGAAAGGCGCTGGTACAAATATGAATGGGCGAAAGGTACGATCGCTTATGCTATTTAGAGTCGTCAGTTAGTGTGTGTGAGTAAACTATTAGCGTGTTGCGTTGTTGTTGTGTTGTTGTTGTGTCAGGCGAAGCATAGAGCTATTTTTTTCCAAAGTGGAAGTATAACCAATTTGAGCTGTGCTTTCGACGCGGGTGGCTGGATTGCATGACGCTGCTGAAAGAGTATATAAGGAACTACACGTGCAGACGTGCTTTTTCTGGTTCTAATGGTTGTTTCGATGTCAGCTTTGTCACTCAGAAGCTCCACGAAGCACATCAGGTGTTAGGGTGTCGTGTTTTAAATCGTTGCAGTGACAGGACGCTCAAAAGAATCTTGAGCTGTAGTCGTATACAGTGGATACGTAGGAATTGATGTAACATCAGTATTATATGCTTTACTCTCTGTCTGAATTTTTCTGTTTATTACCTAGATATTATGCAAGTAGTTCTGCTCAATTACCCAGCTCCATGTCCTGCTTCGAAAGGCCACAGAATGTGACACACTCAGAAGCCGCAGCAATGAAGTGCTGGGTTCACTATGGGCTGGTAACATCACCGTTCCGCAAGGACAACGCTAGTTATGTACTGGCAGAGAATATTGAAGCCTTCCTGGTGTTTCAAACTTATTAAAAAAAAACCGACAGACATAATTCCACATTTCCATGTCCGAGAAGTGTTTCGCCTTTGTGTATTAAGCGTTTTCTTTTATAGGCATATCAGACAAATATTACAAAGAGCCTTTAGTTTACCTAAACATGGTGTACGCATGCTATCCTTTATATTTTTGATGTCAAATTTACTAACGTAAGCGGTAAATTACTTGCTGTCCCTTTCGCTTCTTACTCTACCTACATGCTAGCCCAGAGAGAAACTGGAAAGGCGAATCAAGTGCTAATTGAATGGTGTCAACAGAGGGCTTTGAATTTATTGTCTGTTTCTCCCTCTTTCCTGATCTCACAGGAGATGGCACCGCCTTACTTGCATTGTCCACTGCCACCTTTGTTTTATTGTCCCCTCCAAACACCATGTATCTCATATAGCGCCGCGTCCGCTCACTTCGTAGACTATATAGCCGCGCCACGTGGCCTCCGGGATGCGTGCCGTACATGCAAACACTGAGCAGTTTTCCTTCGCTGCCCCCATAATCACCCATACCCAGCGACCAAGGTAGGTGTGAAAGATGTTCTGTGAAGAGCTGCACACAGCCAGTTCATTCGCGACGTAGCTCTCTAAAAAGTTGGGCTGCTCTGCTTGAGGAACACGAGTGACATAGTTTCAATTCTGGCCAACAGAGGAGAAATTTTAAAGGTCTTGTTTTTTATTGAAAAAGTCGGGAAGAACGGTCATATATACCGATTGTTGTAGATCTCAAACTGCATGAAGTAGCGCAAGGGTGCTAACCCCTTGCGCTACTTCGAAAAACGAAACGAACTACAAGCCTGAAGTAATCAATTGTTAGATTACTAGAACTGATTCTATCAGTTCTTGCAAAAAGAGACGCATCCGCGGCAGTATGGGCGGTGTGCGAAGGCGCGCCCCTAAACAGAGTAATCGCCACCTACACGAGAGCCATGTGGGCGAGCATCTCGCAGCAGCGCTTCGATTGGTAAGAAAAAAAAAAAAAAACTCGCAGTTACGCCCGAAATGTGAAGCATCGATAGCGTTAGAAAATTAGTAGACAACTATACGAAGTAAGGAGTATAGTTTTATTGGCTATGTATACGTAGCCGTAAACATTCGCCAACCAACTAAATTGACAAGCATGGTGTCACGAGCCGATGATGATGATGATGAAAAACGTTTATTTTCTCTATTTTGCAGTGATTTTTGCGGCATCAGATGGAGTCTTCCATCTTCTCTCCAGGGTCGGTTCCCCTAGTCCAGGGCTCCGCTGAGGGTAGCTGCCCTGCGTGCACGCCTTACTAGTCCTTGTTGGACTTTCAGGGTGTCGCTGGATAGCATCCTCTCCCACTGTTCCGCACTCGGGTTTTTTATTATGGCTAGCCCTTCTGTTTTCTGGCAAGCCCATGTGGTATGATATAGGGTTGGTTTGTCTCCACACCATGGGCACTTGCTCTCGTACTGCGTGGGGTAGATCTTGCTGAGCATGTTTAGGCACGGGAATGTTCCCGTTTGTAGCTGTCGCCATGCTACGGCGTCTTCTCTGTTTAGTTGTTTGTGAGGGGGTGGGTATTTTCGTCTGATGCCTCTGTAGTAATTGAGTATCTCTGAATAGCTTTGGGCTACCGGCTCGGGTTCCTCAGTGGGGTCGGGAATGTTGGATGCTCGGTTTGTTGCGTGCCCTCGAGCTATCCTATCGGCCTCCTGATTTCCCGTAATGTCGGTATGTCCCGGCACCCAAACTATCGTGTGTTTGGCCTGGTTGTTGACGGTTTTGCCACTTGAGCGGAGGATGCGGAGCGCGCTGTGGCTGATTCTGCCGTTTAGGTAGTTGCGGCATGCTGCTTGTGAATCTGTGAGTATGGTTAAGGACCTGTTGCATCGGTAGCCCTCCGCTGCCGCTAGAGCCACGGCTGCCTCTTCGGCCTCAACTACCGTACAGTTCCGAATTGATGCGCTGGTGATTTCTTTTAAGTCCGAGTTGATCACCGTTGCGACTTTGCTTTTCTTGTGGTTTTTGTCCTGAGTGTAGGTAGCGGCGTCTACGTACACTGTGTCATGTCTAGTTGCCAGTGTTCTTTGTACATACTCTGCCCTTGCTTGTCTTCGTGCCATGTGTAGGTTCGGGTCCATATTGCTGGGTATCGGTGCTACTTTGATGGTGTTTCTGTATTCGTCCGGTATCGTCTCCGTGCTTTGTGTCTCCTTTATGGTAGCTTCACCGCCGTATCTACTCAGGAGTCTTCTGCCCGTTGCCGATAGCCTTAGTCTTTGCATTTGCGCGATTATCTGCGCTTCTTGGAGCTCCTCGAGACTGTTGTGTAGCCCCAGGGCCAGGAGTTTCTCGGTCGATGTTGACTGTGGTAGGTGGAGCGCCGTCTTGAGGGCTTTCCTCAGGATTGCGTCCGCTTGTTGCATTTCGTGCTTCGTACAGTGGTAGTACGGGAGGCTATACGTCACTCTACTGACCACCAGGCTTCTGACCAGTTTGAGTGTGTCTGCTTCCTTCATGCCGTGTCTTTTCCGTGAGACCCGCGTTATCATGCGGGCCACTTGGTTGGCTGCATTTTTAAGTAGTGTTAGGGTGTGGGTACATCGTTGGTTCGATTGTATCCACATTCCTAATATCCTGATGAGCGTCTTCTCCGGGATTGGCTGTCCCTCGAGGTGGATGTTCAACTTCATGTTTACTTCCTCTGGGACGGTGCGATTCTTCTTGCCTCGCCATACTCTTAGGAGCTCGGACTTCTCCGTTGAGCAGGCTAGGCCTCTTGCCTTGACATATTTCTCTACGCATGTCGCAGCTTCTTGTAATCTTTCTTCCTTTTCCCTGAGTGAGCCTTTGGTGACCCATACAGTGATATCGTCGGCGTATATGGCGTGGCGTACGCCGTCGATTTGGTCTAGTTGTTGGGCCAGTCCAATCATAGCAACATTGAACAGGATGGGTGAGATGACCGATCCCTGCGGTGTGCCTTTGTTTGGGGTGGTGAACTTTTCGGATCTCAGCTCGCCCAGGCCGATTGTTGCTGTTCTGTTGGACAAAAATGCCTTGACGTAGCTGTGTATTTTCATGCCGCAATTTAGGTTATCTAGTCCTGTCAGGATGGCTTCGTGGCTTACGTTGTCAAAGGCGCCTTTGACGTCCAGTGCCATGATGATGTGCTCTCCGTTGAGCGGGATATTGCTCAGTACCTCTTCTCTGATTTGCAGCAGTACATCTTGGGTCGAGAGCCTGGCTCTGAAACCAAACATGCTGTGGGGGTACAGCTCGTTTTCTTCCATATGATTTTGTAGCCTCCTCGTAACCACTCTCTCATAGATCTTGCCTAGACATGATGTAAGAGAGATTGGTCTGAGGTTTTCCACTTGAAGTTTCTTGCCTGGTTTCGGGATCATGATGACTTCCGCGTGTTTCCATTCTTCTGGTACTGTTCCCGCTTGCCAGTGTCCATTGAGATATTCGGTTAGCTTTTCGACTAGCTCGTCTCCGAGGTTGCGGATGAGCGCGTTTTTGATCTTGTCCGCACCTGCGGCTGTGTTCTTTGTTGCGCTTCTTATCGCCGCGTACACCTCTTCCCGGGTGATGGGTCTATCCAGCCTTCCATTTTCTTCTCCTTTGTAGCGCTCTGTGTAGGCTGCTGGGTCACCGTCGCCGTAGCACTTTTTGCGTACTTTGTCCAATAGTTCCGAATCTGTTCCCTCGTACTGGTGCACCAGTCGGTATATGACTTTGTTGTTTTCGGTCTTTGATTTTGCCGGATCGAGGAGTGCCTTCAGTACACGCCATGTTTTTGCAGTGCTCAAGGTTCCGTTTAGAGAGTCACTAAATTGTTGCCAATTTTGCTTCGCTAGCTGCGCTGCGTATTCTTCTGCTTTTTTCGTGATTTCCGCGATCTTTAGCTTGAGCTTTCTGTTGTATTTCTGTCTTTTCCACCTTTTTGTGAGCCCCCTTCTGGCTTCCCATAGTCTGAGAAGTCTAGAGTCCACGTCCGGCGTCTGCGGCGTACGCTCAATTTCTTTGGTGAATTTGCGTTGTGTTTCTTTGAGCATATTCCCCCAGTCTGTTATAGATTCGATGCTTTTTATTGTATCGCCACATGCTTCTCTGAACGCTTTCCAGTCCGTTATGTTTGCTTTCCCTATTTGTCGTCTAATTTTGTCTGCTATTGCGATTTGCGTCTTGAGGATATAGTGGTCGCTACCTAGGTTTTCCATTAGGTTGTCCCACTCCGCTTGCCTAGTTCTTTTGACGAACGTGAGATCGGGGCACGTGTCCTTGTTCACGCTGTTCCCGATCCTCGTAGGGGTATCAACTTCCGTGATGAGTTCACACTCGATATTGTCAGCTGCTTCGGTTACCGCTCTTCCCTTTTGATCCGTTCTCGTGTATCCCCAGCTCTCCTCTCTGGCGTTGAAATCTCCCAGTATGACTAGTGCATTTCCTTTAGCCAGCTTGTCTGCTCCTTTGAACAGCTCGTCGAATTTCGCCCTGCTTTGTCTCGGGGGGCTGTATATATTTACGATGAATATGCTTCCTCCCTTCCTTTTCTTTTTTGGTATGATCTCGACTATTACGTGCTCTACGTCTGTGTCGGCTATCCTGTCATGGCTTATAGCGATGAGGGTTTTGTTGACTAGGATTGCCGTTCTTCTCCCTTCCTCCGGATTCTCGTAGCACGTGTAGCCCTGTAGTGTTGGGGTAATCCCTGTTTCTTGTAGAGCTATTACGTCGGGTGGAGTTAGTTGTGTGTTGATGTACTGTTGTAGTAGTGCTTGTTTTCTTCTATATCCTCTGCAGTTCCACTGCCATATTTCTAGTTTTTCTTCTTTTTTAGTTCTTTTGGTTGTACTGTCCATGCTTAAATTTCGGGGTCGTCGTCTCTAGTACTGTAGTTTTCCAACGCCGGACGTCTCTGGTTGAACTTGTCTTTGACGCCGTCGGTAATTTTCTGTTTTCGTAGGGTGCGGATTTCTGTTCCCTGCATGGTTATCTGCTGTTCCATTCTTTGCATAGCTTGCTGTATTTCTGCTATAAACTTGGTGAGGTTGGCCTGAGTCATTTCAGTAGGTTGACTTTGCGGGGGTGTTGATGGCGGCCTGGGAGCGCTACCTGACCTGAGGTCCTGTACTTCCTGCATTAGTCTGTTGATTTTTGCGTCTTGCTCTTCGCGCGCTCTACGGCTAATTTCTAGCTCTCGCCTGAGTGCCCTGTTTTCTTCCTCTAGCTGTTTCTCTCTATTGTTCTGGTTATTACCCGAGTGCGGAAACAAAGTTTTGGGAGGGCCTGCTTCCCAGCTCACCTTCGTGCCACCCTTGGGCTTCTTCTTTTTCTGCTGCTGCTGCTGCTGGCCCTCGATGGCCGGGGGCGACAGGGGTGGGAAGGACCGGGACCGACTCCGTGAACGGCTCCGTGACTGGCTCCGTGACCCGCTCCGGGATCCGTTCCGTGACCGGCTCCGGGATCGGCTCCGGGATCGGCTCCGCTCGCCCTCCGAGCTGAACCATCTCGGATGGCGTTGCCTCCGTTCTTTCTCCCTGCTGCTGCGCTGCTGCTGCTGCGACTGGTGCTGTCGACCTCGCAGCTCGCTGACTTTCTTTAGGCGATCCTTGCAGTCCCTGGATCCGGTGGCGTGGTCGCCTCCACATATCAGGCACTTGGTTTGGCATTGGTGATTTTCCGGTGGATTCTGCATTCCGCATTGCCTGCACGCCTTGGCATTTGGCGTCGGGCAGACGTCGGAGCGGTGGCCCTGTTGGCAGCAAATGTAGCACACCTGCCTCGTCGGCCGGTATGGGTAGCACCTAAACTCTGCGCCCGCAAAGATCACGTATTTGGGTATGGTGGAGGCGTCAAAGGTGATGACCGCCGTTTCCGATTTTCCTAGCATTCTTGCGGTGAGCACCACAACCCCTTGGGTGCGGACTCGTATCTTCGCCTTGAGCATTTCCGTCGGCGTTCCCGCGGGGACTCCGTGTATTACGGCTCGCTTGACGTCCTCCGGCATGGCCACGTATCTGTTGACCTCGTAGGCTTGGCCTCTGACTCGCAGGTTGGTTATTCCGAGCATCATCTTCGCTACTTCCTCGTTCGAAGTACTTGCTATGATGATGTTCGACCCTGGCCTTAGTCTGACTATGAAGTCTTCATCCTTGAATTTGTTGTTGCATGCCTCGATGATGGCTTGCACGATTTCTATCGCCTTCAGTGCTTTGATTGGTAGGCCATTCTTTGGTCTGATAATAATTTTGGCGTCGCCTTTTGGGAGCGGTGGCAGCCTTTGTCGCGGCTGTCGTTGTTCTTTGTGCGCACCTTGCGCGCCAGCTGTCGTTCCGCTCACACCACCTGCTGCCGAGGTGGCCGGCGCCATCTTGCTATTATTCTCCCCTCTCCGGGTCTCGTTCGAGTTCAAAATTGCAGCGTTCCACGATCCGCTCCTCTGCTGTTTTTTCTGGCGTTTTGAAGTATAAATCTGCCATTGCTCGGCGGTATCGTATGCGCTTGACGTACCCGGTTGGTCCTGCTGCATGGCGGCACCCTCGAGCTCTCCGTCTCCGGTGGCTTCGGTGTCGGAGTGGCCGCGGTAGCGAGCCGACAGGCAAACCCATCTCACTCGATGAGCGCGGGCCTTCGCCGTCAAAACGCTCTCACGAGGAAGACCGGCAGCAGCAGCGACCAAAGTGACCTTCGTGCACCCTTTATCTCCAACGGGAACTGAACGGCGAGAACACAGCGCACACGAAGCTATGAGCCCTGGGCGCGCACCTAGACTCTGTACTCATCGCAGATCTCTTTCAAGGTAGTGCCCGCGCGGCCGCCTCTACTCATTGCAGATCGTTTTCTCGATAAGGGCCGCGCGCTCGCGCTAAGCCGCGCCATACGGAGCCGCCCCGGGTGTCGCGTGACCGCAGATGCTCCGGCACTGCCCTGTGAGGTAGCGCAATAACATTCGCCTGCATCGAAAATTTGATGATGTACATAACATGCCTGCATATCTGGCGATCTCATGACAACTTGTCAAGCTCTTGCTTTGCCTTTTCGTGCGTGTGGGTTGTCAAAAGAGTCACCATCTGAATGTGTTTGACTTGCTGCAGGAAACATTGAACAAACACGCTTACCTGAATGATCACCAGTATGACATGGCTGTCCATGGCCTCCTGTCGGGGTACCAGGTTTGTAGCAGACGGCAAGATGCAGTTCACGCCGCTAAGCTGCTGCACGCCCATGGCGAGCACGGCCAGCATGTAGTGCGCCGGCGGCGTACTGTAGGTGGGGAAGATGGCGGAGATCGCCTCGAACTCGACCTCCGTCTCAGCCTGCGCGGAGGCACGACCGCCAAGCACAGATTTCATTGATTCATTGATTCATTTATTTATCCAAATTTTTTTGTACAGGGTGAATTTGCTGGTCAATCTAAGCACGCAGTGCTTGTAAAATGACCAGGCAGTTGGTGAAACAACATACATATTACCACAATTAAGACATTCTCTCGCATATATACACTGAACAGCGTCCAATGCAGTAAAAAAATAACAATAAGCATTTTGAGTTCCTGTTTTTTTTTCATTACACAATGTTGTCAAGAAAAACATCAAAGTCAAAACAAAGTCAAACCATCAAAGCGATACATAAATACACCAGTCACTTACAGGACTACAACTCAATTCTTCAAACTGATGAATTCAAAATTATACACAGGTATCGAAGCAAGAACATAAACAAAAGTTGAAAACAAAGCCGGTAAACAATTCCGTATGAGTCAACTGGCTTTACCTACTAAATGTTTATTGTGCTTGCACACCATTTTCTGATCGCTTCATTCATTTTTCGTTTCGTGTTAATTGTGCATAATTCATCACTCAATTGATTAAATACTGAAGGGACATAGTAGTTCCGGGTTCTTTTTCCATAGTGAGTGTAGGCACGTGGTTTCATGTACCTCTCAGTTTGTCGGAATGTCACGTTCTTTTTCACGGCAACCCTGAATTCTTTGCTGAAGTAGTGATTCTTCAAAACTACATAATTAAATAGTTCTGTGACTGCTAGTATGTACCTCTACCAAAGCGACACTGAGCCAAAGGCTCGAAGTAACTTACCTTTCGTTTAGCACCGAGTTACATGTAGATGGAGTTGGCCGTTTTTACAGCAAAAAAAGATAGCGTTGACCGTTTTATGCGTTTTTTTTTTACAGCAGACAACTGTTAAGCCAGCACACAGTGCCCTATAGCGCTCCCCTTTAAACCTTTATATGTAAAAGGGTTCGGATAGCAAAATTTCCAAATGAGTACTAATATTCCACTAGAGAGGCATTCTGGTACTGAATAAAAAAAAAACTTCAAGTTTCGACACGAAATGAAAAGTAACGCTCCCGTGGAATCTGCATTTCAAAAGAAATTGCAGCTGTTCGATAAATGTACAGCTGTAAACGGCTGAAAAATCAGGTCCACTGAGAAGCTTGTACATGAGAAACAAAAAAAGGTGTCATCGTATTGGTTGCACGATGGATATGACTAACGAAGCAAAGAGCTCCTCGTCACTGCAAGGATGCAACCTGCTGTGGTGCCATAGTGACTACGTCGTTGCGCTACTAAACCCCAGAACACGCGACAGAGTCCCGGCCACGACGGGCGCCTTTCAACTGGGGTGAAATTCAGAAACGCCCGTGCACAGTGCATTGAGTAGATGATAAAGAACCCCAGTGGTCGAAAGTACTTCGGAGTCCTTCGCTATGACGATAATAATACCATGCATGGTTTTGGGCGCACAAATTGTTACTGTTTATTTTTCTTTTTAATTAGGCGAATCCACGTAGTATGTAACATTCCGGGTTCGTTCAAAGAGATCAGTGCAATACAAATGCACCGCACATCAGCTTTTAGGCAACCATATATGATGAGATTGGGTTAAACAATAAATTACGCAACGCTAATCGAGACCGTGAATTCGTAAGCTCCCTAAAAGCAAACATGGGCATTTAGCAGCTTAACAACTATTGTGCAGGAGTGTCGTCCCTGTATTCGCTCATAAACAGAGCCGGAATACACAAAGCAACTCGTTCCTAATAGTCGTTCGCCACTTGTCGCTTACCTTCCATAATGAAATTTCCAACAATAACTTTTGCTGGGGCCGGAATCCACCAAACGTTTCAGCGTAAGTACTTATTTGTAAACATGGGTATGATTCGCCTGTAGCAAATACTATTCTATCCGTATTCAAGAATTAGAATTTGCACACCGGTACTTGTAAGGATTTTTATGTCAGGCACCTGAGAAGCCGGGTAAAGCGAGGGCCTCAATCAATATTTCTGTCCTTTGGAAGTGTTATTGCCCAGTCTCCTGGCCACCTAAATCACGACTCCATCTTCTAACACTCTGCCCTCACTGCTCGACAGCATGGCTCTGCCTGTTTCAAAAGATATGTTATTTTGCAACACACGATGATATCTTCTGAACATTGCATCACATATCACGCAGAAACGATAAAAACTCCCTTAATCTAAACGCGTGCCAGTATTACATATCAAAAATCCTATTTCTTGCGTTCTGACCAAGACCGGGACAACCTCCCTGTCCAAATTCCTTCCATAACATATAACATCAAATTCAAGTCTGCCGTCAAATAGCGTTTTGCCATGAAACCTACAACTGTTGAGCTCCTACCCATTCCTAATGTAAAGCCTCGCACCAAAGCTTTTGAGGCATGCCAAATTAGCAAGTCTCAACCATTCTTTTGTCATCATATGTCTGAAGAGATTAGGGTATAGTCAAGATGACTGCGTACACCTAACGTATGTCAGACCAGTACTGAAATACCCTACCCTTCGTGGGAACCACGTCCCGAGGTACATAATACTGCGCTAGAGCATATTCCGTCTCATATACCAATGTTCTGGTGGCGTATAACAGGGGTTTCAAAGCATGCGCATGACGTGAAACGAGACCGTTAAAGGAACGAGGAAATAATCTCCGAATGAAACTTTTGATTTAACTTATCAGAAGTAAAAGGACATTGACGCTTCAATGTATCTGCAACCAGCACACTCCTTGGCTTTCCGTACGAATTGCAAATTTAATGCTCCATCTTCAGCCAAACACACCAAGCTTTGTGAATTCCGTCACAGATGGCATAAAGTGATAATTTTTCTTGGTCAACTCTCAAGTGTAATAAGTTTCCGGCAGATGTCGACGGTTGGAAGATTGCTGAGCCCTTTACCGGTGTTCTGCCCTCCGCAATTATCCCAATAATGGCAGTACGCGTAGTGCCCTATTTAAATCAATAAATAAAAATTCAGAGTATTTCCACAATATGAAGGTTGATGACCAGCGGAGCTGTACTTATGGTGATAAATATGTTGATAATAAATATTTTGATTGAAAATGAAAGCGCCTACCAGAATATACCCGGTTTCATCACCATTTTTGTTTCATTACATTGCATAGTGAATGCTTTTTTTCATTCTTAATCTTGTTTTGTTTGCTTTATTGGATTTATTATTTGTTCAAGAAGGTTACAATGGCTTTAAAATCTTTATGGTATACGGCCAGCGGCTCTGTGACGGCACTGCAAAGGTTCTTGGCCAATGTGAGATCTATAAACTACAGATGACGTGCCGTGGGCACGTTGAAGTTTGTGTAGCATTGCGTGCTGAATCTTTCCAAGAGAAATGCCACGAACCGCTTTTCGCCTGGCCCGAGACACGTCTACGTTGAAATACCAAAAATTACGATGGGAGTTGAGTCGGTAGGTGTGATCCAACCAGAGGTACATGCACCCGCCGTGGTTGCTCAGTGGCTATGGTGTTGGGCTCCTGAGTACGAGGTCGCGTGATCGAATCCCGGCCACGGCGGCCGCATTTCGATGGGGGCGAAATGCGAAAACACCCGTGTACTTAGATTTAGGTGCACGTTAAAGAACCTCAGGTGGTCGAAATTTCCGGAGTCCTCCACTACGGCGTGCCTCATAATCAGAAAGTGGTTTTGGCACGTAAAACCCCACAATTAAAAAATTAAAGGTACATGCGATTAGCGTTTGCGGGACCGTCTGTATTGCTGCCCGCTGTCGCCGCGCAAATTCCCGCTTCTGCTCATAAAGCTGTTCATCGTAGGCGCGCTGTTATTCCGCACTCCTCACCGCACGCGGCCTACCCATTGCACGGGCGGAAGGGAACTAAGATAAGGTTACGTGGTTTGCCTATAGAGCCCATGACGTCAAACCGCAACCCATTCTAAACAGTGTCTATTCCGGTTTTACTTCTTTTATTACTGCATTCTTTTGTCACAATACGTTTGGACACTTCTCGGGATCAAACGCAGCAGGGGATATCCGGCGATACGCTTTTGCCTTATGCTTTAGCTCCGGGGTGACCGCCATCTTCATTACCTACGCGCGCAAACCACCAGAACCTAGCGTATAACAGCTCCACTGTAATAAATAAGTAAATAAACTTGCGCTTCGTATGCGAAATCATTTTAAAAGCTCCATGCGGATAAGTATTTCGGCCGACGTCGCACCTCGAATCCTGTCGAGCGCACGCTCAGCAAGGCTGCCAGGGCCCGCTGTCGCCGATGGTGATAGAGCAGCCACCGGGGTGACTCCACCAGGAGGCAACATGTGAACAGCAGCAGAAGCAGGGCGGACGGCGCGCAACACAAGGCCAACCAGGCCCAGTCCAGGAAGTTGCCGATCACGTGCGCGTACAGCACGCCCAGTGTGATGACCAGATGGTGCGTCGCTCCCTGCACAGCGCGCGCGGGCGACAGTTGGGAGGGTGTGCCTGTACTGCGGACCTTTCGTTCCAGGGTTTTATACGGTGCGAATTTGAGAGAAAGGGGCAGGAGGGAGGACGTAACTTTCTCGCCAATCTTACAGGTGGTAGCTGGGTAGGGATTGAGTAGGGGCATGTTAGTGACAACCGGCTATATATTGTATCGGAAGGCCGCACATTCAACGAACTGGTAGATATTCAGAGACGATTGAAGCAAAGATGCCCTCTGTCTTTATTTTTGCTCACACGTTTTCTTAAGGGCATAGAAAGACGACTCCCAGACTGTGAAATATGGTCACATTGATCTTCAACCGAATGCGCAAAGGGTACATCAGAGGGCCCCTGGGATGATTCATGTGAGAAACAGTGTGTTACCCGTTGACAATTCAATAGATCTGCGAGTACGTTTGCCAATGAACTGACATATCTGGGGCCTAGTTTTAGCACAGAGACATACGGAATTATGTTCGTCAATGAATAGTCAGGCAATGACGTGGTATCAATTAAAAAGCAAGTCCTACCTTTGTGAAGAGACATGTATAGCGGGGTTTACACATAAACGAAACAGGAAACCCTACTCAAACATCCACTAAGCTAACATGAAAATGAAGGAGAAGCGGAATGCACCTATAATGATATATGGGGCACATTGAGGCTATATAATTAATATGAGGTGGCACGATGCATTGAAAAGTGAGTATTTGTGCCAACTACAAGGTTCACAAATACAGTTAGGAGATGCTACCAATGTCTGAAGATAAGCAAATGTCGATGGGCTGATCGGTATTAGGGGCCCTAGGTAAAACCACAAACGGGAGACCGTTTAGGGTTTTTCAAATTTTTCGATGCTCAGAGTAAAATTAGTTTTCGAGAAAGACGCGGGAACATGGATAAAAAGAAATGGGCGACTAAATCGCAGAAATATGTGCACCTGAAAAGTGTGTACACGCAATGGAGGAAAGGGTCATGAAAGTTGGTAACCAAGTACAAGGACGTGCATATTTTGTTGAAAATCTTAGAAAGAAAAAAGATGTTGCGCCTACCGCTGCTCTGTTCTTCCTCAAATGTCACCAAAATTTCGCTTTTAAGTTCAGAGTCTACGGCGTTTAATGTAACACTTCACACCTTTACTTGCCTGGTTTCTAAAGTAATGCAACGTTGCCTTCGTGCAATCTGCTCACAAGGCGGTGCAAGCATTAGTGTTCCTGTATATGCTCCCGCAGGGAGCATATACTGTATATGCTCCCTGCGGGAGCATATACAGGAACACTAGCAAGCATAAACTTGAGTCGCCGCCTGTCGGCAGCTGCAGAAAGGATCCGTTCTGGCAGGGCTACGGCGTCTTTCAGAGCATCAGGCAACAGGTGGCAACCCTCCCGAAACGGCCGCTTTCTCCAGCTGCTGACAGGCGACGGCGTAATTTTATGCTAGCGGAGTCTTCGCAGCAACTTGCATCCCTATAAACGAAGGCAAAGTTGCATTTTTTTTTTACCAGGAATGTTACCGTTCCAAGCGTAACAGTGAACTGTGCAGACCCTAAAAAGCGATCTTTCTGCGAATTTTCGCAAGAGCAGAGCCGCGGCGAGTGGAGAATCATTTTTTAATAATTTAAGCAAGATATGCATGTCCGTGCACACGGTAATTGAATATCTAAACACACAACTCAGAGTCATCAAAAAGGAACTTGAAAAAAGAAATGGGAGGTTGAACGAAGAGGGCGGAAACATATCATACCGTAGAGATTCATAAGCACGGCAAGACATAAATCAGGAGTGAAAATGTGTACGATAACACGAAGTCCGTGCCTTTGGCCTGAAGCACCGTTCAAGCTTGCTGCAGAACACAAGAACATGCCGGAGCGAGTATTCGCAATAACATAAGGGATGTGTGCGCTCCAAACAAACTCCGGAAGCAACTCCGAGCATCGTAATTGAAGATATTCACTCTGCAAGACCCGTAGCGAACGTCTATCTTCAAGAAGCACTACGATACAAGGCGGATGAAAGTATTAGCTGGTCATGCTGTCGAGATAAACAAGAGACGTTTGCAGTGTTGGTGAAAATGAAGCAATGGAGAGATTTAGAGAACCGGAGGGATTACAGACATAGGTAACAGTCCAATATAAATGAAGAAGTTTTATTGACAATATAAAATGTCAAATGGAGATAGGCGAAAATTCCAGCACGTTATGCATGTATGTATTTCTTATTATCTGAAACAGCCTGCCTACGTGACCTTCTATGCCGCCACCTCGTTTCGAACGGGGTGCCATTTATATGGTCATCTTCATCAGACGCGTAAATTCCTTGCACGTTCGAGAAAACAGTTTCATGTTGGGCTGCTGGCATAAAAAATCGCGGGCCGTATTCGAGAGTAGATGTAAGCATGAAATGGCAACCGGCAAAGCAGATTGGTTGGAGATAATACTAGCCATGCTCTTGAAATGGGTGCATGCATGTACGCAAAGGCACACCCCACCACACCGCACCACATCGCACCACATCATACTGTGCATATGAACGTTCCATATGAACGTTGCCCAGCTAGAAGAAGAAATGTGGCTGAAGGACGCATGACAGGCAGTGAAAGACGTCAGGGAAACCGTGCGCACTGCCCAGGTAGAAGAAGAATAAATGAAATTCTGAAGTTTTACGTGCCAAAACCACGATTTGATTATGAGGCACGCTGCAACGGGGAACACCGGATTCATTTTGACAACCAGGGAATCTTTGACGAGCCCCTGATGCACAGGACAGGGGTGCATTTGCATTTCGCCTCCATCGAAATAAGACCGCCACGGCCAGGATTTCATCCCACGACCTCGTGTTTAGAGGCGCAACACCACAACCGCTAAGATACTGCGGCCGATAGATGTGCCTGAAGCAGGCGCCACGCAGCGTGGCGGCATGTTCCGAGGCGATGCAAACCAACGACCTGGAAATCACGTACCGCTGGCGTTCAAAAGAGCACTAAGGGCCAACAGATGACGATGAAGTGTATGGTGCCCTGTATCTGCCTTTTGAACGTCGCTATTAGAGTTGACAAATAAACCTTCAGGAATTATA
This sequence comes from Dermacentor albipictus, assembly GCF_038994185.2. NCBI lineage: Eukaryota > Metazoa > Arthropoda > Arachnida > Ixodida > Ixodidae > Dermacentor > Dermacentor albipictus. The sequence goes on from NC_091822.1 coordinate 88,633,484, forward strand.
GCTTGAGCGATATTGTGAACAAACAAAAGAAAAAAAACACTGAAACGATATTTTTGGCAACTTCCTTGGACAGTAACTAGCGTACGTAATGCGGTCCTGCACAAAGGGTTCGGGTTGAGAGCGCATGTTTTAAGGTATTGACTGGTTTCCCGGATCATTTCATTTTGTTTGGCAACTTGGATGTTCTCGCTGGGGTGCCTGGATAAACGTTCTCGCTTTTCACTCTAGGACACTTGTAGGTTGCAGATAACGGGGGCTAAAAGAATTTCATACTTAAAACTGCTTTCTATGTTCATCTATTTTCCTTGTGTCTTAGTCTATGCTTGTCACAAATCGATAAATGAAGAAGGAACTGATGCGGCAGAGACTGGGGGACATCGTTTTCAAGGCAAATGCCTTATGGGCTAACGGCGGAGTGAAAAAGCGGCAAATAGGAGACGCACTTTATTCTAGGCACGTGACTAACCGTGGTGCCTGCGTGCTCCAGCCAGCAGTACTTCAGCAGTTGCTACTAAACCCCAATCATGCCCAGGACTTTAATGCTGTTAACCAAGGAACCAAAACTGTTATGATGTCGTCGAATACGTAAGGCGTAAACTGAGTTTTCTTGAACTAAGACGCCCTTTACATACGGATGCATAATGCGGAGCGGGTTTAGTCTGCATCAATGCGAGATATAGGATTCTTCTACTAGGACGGCAGTGAGATAGAACAGATGTAAGATGGATTTATCAAAATATATACGGGAACTTGCATCGGCTGAACCCCCTTCACGGAACCTTTAATCGCTCCCGTTCAAGACATTTCGGGACCATTGCGGTGAACGTTCTTTAAGCCGTGTATAGTGTTTAGGTTGTCATTTAATCGATTTCTTCTGCACACCAACGGAAGGCCGGGCGTCAATGTCTAATTTTGTATCTATCTAAGTATGTCGCACTGTATTCTGGATGATTTTCTTTCAATGTTCTGTGCACTTACAAGAATTTATTTCCTGTTCTTTCTTTATAATCCTCGCAAGGGTACTGGAAGTATTGAAAACCAGAATTAAAAGAAAATATAATTACTATTTCTCTCCCCTTCTCTCTCTCAGCGTGCAGCTTTCATTAAGCTGAGAGTTCGACTCCGCGAGAATTTTCGCTCTGCTTACGTCCGATCCACGGTGCGCGGCGTGTGACATTTCGGCGATGTGCGCAGGCACCACGAGCGAGACGAAGCCGGTGAAGAAGCCGTTGACGAAGCGCGCCACAAAGAAGAGGTACACGTTCCGTGCTAAGCCGATGCATAGCCAAGTGGCGAGCAGGGCCAACGCCGAGGTCACCAAACTCCAGCGACGGCCGTAGCGCTGAGTTAATAGCGCTCCGATAAGGCAGCCGAACACCCCGCCTAGGGACATCAGCAAGCCGAACCTGCAGCAATTAAAAAAAACAGTAATACTGAGATACAAAACTAAGGGCGATACATTGTATTCACGTGACAGTAATGCATTAGTTTTCCGCTGTTGCGCCCCTTTTCTGCGCTCCCGCTTTACGCCGAGTGACAGGACGTGCTAGACCCTTCGTCACATAACTCCGGAATTTTTCCGTCGACACAGTTGTACAGGATCCCTCCTACCACTCGTACAAGGCGCGGAGTTCAAAGTTACGTTCAAATACACAGAACATACACGCAGCCGCTAATATGACTACCTTAACGCTGGACCCCTGTCCTCACTTGTCCGTGAGCGAAGTGCATCTGCTGACGTCCCAGCGCCAAGTGTGAGGGCCCCATTCTAAAGTGCGGTGCTCTAACCACCTGTCCTACACTGTCGGCCTTCGGGCCGACAGTGTAGCGGGCGCTACCCCGCGGGTGCGACAGAAAGGGCCAAGTGCCGCGGCGGAGTTTGAAATTGAAAGTAATCTAGTAACGTTGAGTAAAACGGCGCCCGCAGACGGCGCGACGGCTTTTCTGCGCAAAACGCAAACGCGCGGCCAGAAACAGAGCCAAGACAGAGTCGACAGCAGCGCGAAAGCGGAACTATGGTGGCTAGCGGAAGGGAAAGTGCGCGACGATAAGCTGGTTCTTTATTTTATGACGCCAACTTTGACGCTCTTTGCAATGGACGACCCTGACAACGACAAATTGGCTCACGATGCTTGGCTCGATTTCAGTGATCTAAGTACTGATGAACGTGACCTGATGCTGAGGGCTCGCGCTGCCGGCGTCGTTTCATACTACTACTACGACGGCAACTGTACGTCATGGCTGAAGGTATTCGCACATTTGTAGCTTTTCCGTCGTGAAAACCAAATGCCGAACTCACCGCCCCATCTTCGACCTGCAGTTGTTCTTGCGCTTCGGAGAATGCAGGCAAGACCGACGGAACAGCGCTACGGGAAAGCATTGCTTTGAAAGGCACTCCACACGATTTCAGTAAGTCGGCGTTGAACTCGTAATACTCTGGACGAAAGTGCAGCGAGCACACTATACGATTTTTCGGCCGTTTTCTAACGCGCTGTGGCAGAGGTACGGCACCTAACCACTTCGAACAGAGAGGCTCACTCGTTGGCACAGAGTGATAAGTAACGTTGGATTCGCCGCTGCAACTACCCTTGGTCAAGTTCCGCATACCATTCGCGCATCCCACGACATCACATAGGCATGGCATTCGCGCTGCTTGTTCCACATGCAAATTTCACGAGCCAGCAGAACCAGCGCAGCACGACGCGATAACGAAACAACTGAAACTGCAAAACGCGCGGCGCAGAGTCGAGCGAAAACGGAACCTTTCGACCACCCATACTACTGAAGGGTAATGTCAAAATGTTATTTTTTCTTAGAATCGAACAGAAGTAGACAAGTAGCCTTTTCTTCCGCCTTATAACCTAATGAAATTATCTTTTTAATACGAGTAGTTGAATACTAGGGACATAAATATGATGAGAAGTGCCTTCGTCATCAGGCTAGTACCGGAATGTCGCTGGGGGTTTTAAGTCGTGTCATGCATTTACCTCAATTTCTCGGTTACTAAAGCTCTGTTCGCGATTATATTGACGCGTTAGACGTTCTAGAGCATTGTTTTATCACTTTAACTTGACTTCATAGTAACCTTTAGTGTCCCTTTAAGGAACTATCTGGGGGCGAATCGTTTAGCCAATATTGTGGTAAATGGGGCGCACTTTTCTATACGTGCATAGACGAACATCAAAACCTACCAGAAAGAGGGCCCAATATTGCTCATTGCACTGCAGTACACATTTACTGAACTTATCGCAGAGCAATGAGCCTTTAGTTACTGTTAGGATCTCGTATATTTTAAAAAAATTTTACATGTATAACCGTACCCGCTGCTTTGGTGCTGGTCCCTACTGACGCGCGTACATGTTTATGTTTTCAAAAGCCCGGGGTCGAAACCCTGCAACGATGGCTGATTCGCTGCCAGCTGCCCGTGTACCGTGCGTTGGGTGCGCCTTAAAAAATCCATGGTGGTCGAAATTAGTTCGGGCTGCCCCGCTACAGCGTGTCTCATATCATATCGTGGTTTGAGTATTTAATATTTGGCTTGTTTATTTTGATGCGGTGGCCCCATTTTAGTGCCTAAGAAATGCTGAAAGTTCTCGCTCAGCTAAAGACGCACGTTTCATTATGAGACATCTCTGGAATATTATCGCTAGTTCTATCTCCCGTCCGCGTTTTCGGCTAACTCTGTGTATCCAGATTAGACGCGCGAGGCGAACAATGTTGTACATTCAGGTAAACATGCGGGCACTATAAATTAAGAAGGAATCTTCTACAAGTCACTCATAAACAGCCAACACGCTTAACGCGGATAGGAGATTCTCTATGATCACCGACTTTGCTCTCAGCTATCGTTCTGCTCGAGTGTTACTTGTCTTGCTGGTTACAAGTTCGCACAATAAAGAGTTCATTCGCGTCCCACGGTTTCGACACTGCGTCGTTCTACACCGTCACTACAAAGTGAGCATATAGTCAAAAGCGCGCCGCCTCTGCACCAGAAATATGATCGAAACCCTAAGGGGAATAAGGGGAATTAAGGGGAACAATCGCGAGTGAAGCGTTGTACAGTGGCTCTTTGTTTGAGCGATTGCGTGCTAGACGTTCTTTCGTCTCTTCTTCCTCAAGATTAGGGCAACGCATGCCTATCTCCGACTATCCTGGCACACGACGTAGAAGCTGCGCTCACCCTCTTTATTCGAGGCATGTCTCAAGTGCAAGTGCAGGAGCAGCTGGGGAGAGTGGCGAGAGGCACCCGTTGTGTAATAATTGCAGCAGTGAGCACGCGCATTTGTTCGAAATGCGTGCCAGTTGCGCGGTAGGTGCGCCCCTAGTGCACGAAGTGGGCGAAGCGGGTGATGTGACCCTCGTGCCCCGAGCGTAGAGGGCCCCAAATTGTTCTATGGTCGCGCGACAGACTTTAACATAATCCACCCTACACGTTAAATTTCATTAATTCGTGATTTCCAGTCAAGCTGAAGAATGTAGCGCTATTGTGCCCAATTTTAAAGCGGGAAAGTGACTCTTTAGGGTGAACTTGAGCATTGAAAATGACCTTGCGTGGCCTTGCCAAGAGCTTCCTACATATTGCTTCGCATAAACGGCAGCACACATTAGCGGTCATCTCCCCTGGCGTACCAGAATATCTGCGCATGGGTGATGTCGAAGGCTCCACGGTTCTTTGCCTGATGCAAACTGCGGCCGGCTGGAAGGGAGTAGCCCAACGCCGTGCCCACGCACAGCGACCCCGCCCAGCAGGGCACCAGAGACATGAGAGGCATGGGACCGCAGTCTAGGTGGAACCATCCGTGACGTTGTCTGGCCGCCGCTGATCCATACAACGTCATTGCCGTTTTGGTGTCTGCGGTGCGTTCTGCGAGGACCCTGTTCTGTGGAATCGACTGGTGGCCCAACTCGTTTGGCCTGGCGTTGGCGTCCCGCTGAACGTCGGTTCCGGCCACAGGCGGCCTCGACGATGCAGTCTGCTGCGCGTACTTCTTGTTCGTGACCAAGATTTGCGACGCAGTTTTCGCAGCCATGATTGGAAACGCTAAGTAGTAGACAGGGAGCAGTAAAGCAGAAGCTTGTGTCACGTAGAATAGCATCCGGTCAAGCAGCTTCTTCTTCTTCCTCTTCTTCTCACCTTTCTTTCCGAGAAAGACGTGTAATAAGGAATGGCACTGGAATGAGAGCGGTAATTTTTTGCAATAATTACTTTTCGCCACATGAAAAAAAAGACGTTTCTTCAAGAAGAACACATTGTTGATTGTTCTCATCCAGATGCGTATATTTTCAAATTTCGACTGCGACACAACAGCTGAGGTTAGGCGACAAAACAGAGACGGGATTAAGAAGGACTACCCCGTTGCTAAAAGGCAGTGTTTGCAGATAGTCTACTTTTGGGTGAACTTCGCGAGGACGAGACAAGGAAGGAAACAAACACGAACGCATACTATCAATTCATTCATTCAAAAAACTTTATTAGCGTCCTGAAGCCCGGTCTTTTCAGACCGAGGCGGGCCGCGTCCACGTCGGCACCGCCAGGCCGAGCCTTATGGCGTCATCGTGGACCCTCTGGACAGCCCGTAGCTGATCTTGATATGAAGAGCTTGTTATGAACTTGTGCCAGTAAAGCCATTTTTCTTCGGGGTCGGCGAGAGTCGCGGGACAGCCCGCCAGCATGTGTCTGATGTCAATGATGCCATCGCACACGTTACATTCTGTCCTAATTTCTCTTTCTGGGTGGATTTTATTTATGAAATACGGAGTGGGGTACGTCCCGGTTTGCAGTAAACGTAGCGTCACTGCCTGAGCCCTGTTCAATTTTACGTGTGGCAGAGGGAATTGCCTACGCCCCAAGTAGTAATATTTAGTTATGTCGTTGTAAGTTAGTAAGTGATCTTTATGTTCCCCGGAATGGTAGTGGGCGTGGGTTCGGTTCTGACCGGCACGGCAAGCAAGTCCTCGTGCCAGGTCGTTCGTCACCTCGTTGAGGTTGGGCCGAGTCTCGTCCACTTGTCCCATATGTGCAGGAAACCATCGGATTTCAGTTTTGATAGTTTCGACCTTGTCGATAATTTTAGCCGCAGTCCCAGCTACATAGCCTTTGTCAAAGCTCTTAATTGCTGCTTTGGAATCGCTATAGATGAAAGACCATTTACGGTTCCTGATGGCTAGAGCAATCACATATGATTTATTTGAAAATACACAAACCATATATTGGCCTCGAGCTCCACCACTGGAAAAGCTGGCGCCACCGTCGGCGTGACGTGCTAGGAGGGATCACGTGGACATAGCGGCCGCGTCGGCTGCTTCGGGCGCGCCGAAGCGAGCTGAAAACGAGTTTAAATTCCCTCGTACGCTGCGGTTTTCATATAGTGGCGAAATTTTCCCGCTTCGAGTGTCTCCTTTACAACGCTTGAAAGCACTACAATATGTAGTGGCTGCCTTTGAAGGCGCGCGACATGGTAGGCTACTGCTCGGTGCCGCAGGGCCGGACGCACGTAACGGAGGTCGGTGTCAGCCTTACTCACACGTAGCCGCAGGACAAGAAGCTGTGTGAAGCTTGGCTCGCGAAACATAAAACCGGCAAACAGTCATCGGCTACAACACGGGTATGCAGCAAGCACAGACGCGAGGAAAATTTCTGCTACGGCGTCCGGTCTGCGATGTTCTGAAAACACGCACTGAGACGCACGCCCGAGTCCGCTGCCCGACTAATGTCATGACGGTTTGGTCTATGAACTTGTCGATACTATAGATACTGGCAAGTTCGGTGGAGTGGAAAGGCAGCGGTAAGAAGCACATTTAAAGAAAGCATGGCATATGGTCATGTTTGTGTTATGAATTAATGCACTGGATTACAAAAAAGGAGCAGCGGGAAATTGCACGCTGAGAACGCCGATAAACATACAGTGCGACGCAAGTCGAGAAATAGTAGCGAAAGTTCAAAGAATTTTGAAGAAAAAAAGATTGAATCGTCGCGACGGCACATCACAGTCCCCGTAGGTGTCGAAGTCTCTACAATAAAATTATTTTTGAACAGCTCTGATAGCGCCCACGCAACAATGGTTGCTTGTATATTGTCAAAAGCTCATATTCTGCGGCCTAAAGCTCATGGCACGGTGCGGAAACGCGCACACGGAGAAAGCGAAACAGTGCGCGGACAAGCATGCAGACGCGCCATCGGTCGCTGCTAATCTGCGCGATCGCTGCATTGAGGCTTAATTCTATTACGCTCCATTTAGTTATACAAACACTATAAGAACATATTTCACATAGTTTGCTCTCAGCGTTTACCTACCTTTCACGCAAGAAGCCGGTTCGTCAGACTCCATCGCGGCGACCGCGCGCAGTGGCGTTCACTGTACGTATTCGGTAAAGAGAAAGCGTCTGTAAACGATTGTGCGCTTTCACTTTGCCCAAGATTATTTTTTAGACAGTAAAAAACTTCTCTCGTTTCTAAAGTACTGACAGAAATGCCCGGGAGAGCTCGCGCGTGGTGTTTTCAGTGAGCGCTGACAGCAAAACCTATGAGGAGCGCGCCACGTGATCCCTCATACTACGCCAGCGAGGCGCTTCCGATAGAGGGCGACTCCGTAACTCCTCGCCGCCAATACTAACGCGAATGCGCATTTGGTTAGTAGGGAAACGAGTCTATCTGTTAGCCATTGTGGTCAAGCTCCTTATCTGTTGGATGGATTGATGGGACGCTGACGCATTTGTCTCTTCAATGGATTGCATGGGCCTCAAATACTTCGCGCGTGAGGCGATTCTTGTATGTCTTCAGTATAGTGCTGCGAGCAAACTCGGGTTTGCAACCGCTGCACGTCAACACGTGAAAATCCAGATTGCTTCCTTGGCCGGTTCTGAGCGAACATGAATGCTCTCTGAGGTGATCGTTAACACAACGCACCGTCTGTCCGATATGCGAGAGACCACTTGACAGAAGAACGTTGTACACAACATCGCTGCGGATATTCACGAATTTCTTCACGTGTTTCTTCTTGAACTTTTCGGTCGTTCCATCGTCTCGGTTGGCCTGCCTCCATAAAGGTGCTACTTTGTTGAGCGCCGAGAAAACAACCCGCAGCCCGGACCATCCAGGAATGTTCCCGATGTGATGTGAAATCTTATGAATATGCGGTATAACTCAGGTCTTCCACTTGTCATTTGTGATACCGCATTTGTATTGGTGATACGTACTACGTACTAACTCTATATGTGGGGCTTTTTGGTCACGTGACGGTACACAGATTGGATGCACTGTTTCGTCGTCGAGCGACGGATGCCATTTTTGCACCACTTTAGGAGCCAAATAAAAGATAAATGTATTACCTTTTTTATGGGAAAGGCGGATGCTCGTTTCCGTCAGTGTAACACAATATGTTCTCATTTCTGCAATCCAAATGCATGTTCCGAGTGCAAGAAAATCCCTCTAGCGCAAATTATTTAGGTATGATGACATATCATGCACTTTCCTTTAACGCTAATCGACGCAATCAGGAGTTGCCTTGCGATCAGCGCATTAATCAATGTTGGGTAGATTAATAACTAGAGTAAGCACGTTAGTTACATTCATAGCTACAATTTGAAAAGTGCCAGACTTCAAGTTCATGCTTGGTGCCCTTGAAATGAAACCTCACGAACTTCCTTATCTAAGGATTGCGGGAATTATAGGCATAAAAGGGGCCCAAGTAAATGAATCTACGTTGGAACTCCTACAATCACAATGTCAGCTTCAGTACCGCATATAAGGCAAACTATTCCGAAAAAAATAAACTTCCACTTCCTCCACTACTAAGCGAGTGTTTTCCGCAATGCCAAAATTGAAAATCGTATAGAAATGCTATCTAGAAATGTAGCACAATGAGTTACCTTTCCTTTCTTGTCTATTCATGTTTTCCTGTAATTAGATGCTACCATTTTTATGACCGAATACACTGCGTGCTAGCAAAAATGTACAATGGACTACCAGCTTGTTTATAATAACTCCCGTGTGTGTTCTTCAGATGGCTTTTATTGTCACACCTGGCCTACTTTCTGTATATGCTTGCTCAATTATGTAATCATTTGGCGTTTGTAATGCGAAATGCTTAGGTACTATAGTCTTAGATTGTCAGATTTATGCCGATTGCTTTTCCGCTGTTTATAACATCCATGTAATCACTCAGGTAATTGAGAAATCAGCGGTGTGCAATCAACCTCTCTATATGGCTTTCTTAAATAATGAAGAGATATTTCATGTAATAGAGATACCAGCTGTCTTGGAGGTGTAGCGACCATCCGTCACTATGTTGTCCTCACTTCGCGAAAGTCCTGTTTACCTCGCATTGCCTCACCGTGGGAGTCACTGTCCCTGCTCTTTCTTGGAATTGAGGTGATGGGGTGCCACCACAGCTAGTCGGTAACCCGGCTTTCAATTTTGAATAATTTTGGTGGACTCTCTGTTTTCGACCTGTAAAAACGCATATTCCTTGCCTCCGACAAGTGGTGACCCAAGACATATATGTTTTTTTTTCTTTCGAACATTAGCCGCGCATGCTGCTGCTCCTACTCCTGCTGAAAGAGACGATGCCGCGATTACGGGTCCTGTGATAGCCGCAGAGCTTCAGCTTCCCCCAGCTTCTGGCCCAAAAGGCCCCGAGTTCGGTTTACCGAAGTTGATACTCGTTTCCAACTCCAGCGGCATCACTACACAGACAGCAAAATACCTGCTCGTCAACGGCGTGCTACCCTCCGACATCGCCGATGTCATAGACGACTTGCTAGCAGGTACGCCTTCGGCCACCGCATACGACGACCTGAAACGCAGGGTCCTGCAGCACCCCGAGGCATCGAAAAAGAGTAGGCACCAACAGCACCTCTCCGAGGAACTCCGCGACCAACCACCGCCACAACTGCTGCACTGGTTGCGTTAGGTACTGGGTGAGCACTCCGCAAACGAGAGCCAGCTTCCAATTTCACGCGAGCTGTTCTTGCAACGTCTTCGACAGTCCGCACGCATGGTACTGACGGGTTGAGCCTCAATCGGCTAGCTGCACTGGCTGAGTGCATATGCGACTCTTCGTCTGCGGCACAGGTAACTATCGCCTCTGCGAGAGTCTCAGAGCCAGGAGACCGACTCTCATGCCTTGAGAAAACAGTCGATTGCCTTACCAGTGTGCTGGAGAAGCTGACGACGGGTAGCAACATTGGCGAACAACTTCGGCGCAACTGGTACCAGCGTCGCTTTCGCGAACAAGCATGTCGCTGCACTCAGCCGTTCTCGTCGGCGGTAAACACAGCGGCCAGTCGCTAATGGCAGCATGCGACATCGGCTCTCGAGAAAGCCGCCTATTATTGGTAGTCGACCGTACCGAAGGCATCCACCTTTTCGTCTACAGCAGAGCCGAGCTGTCTATCGTTCCCGCCACGGCTGCAGATAGACACTGAGGCAAGTCCACACTCACGCTTCACCCAGTGAACACCGCAGCCACCACGTCGTATGGGCTCTTGTCAATAACGCTAGACATCGAACTCCGGCGCTTGCGCAGAGGTGTGTTCGTGATCGTCGACATCAGCTTGGCCATACTCGGAGCGGACTTCCTCAGTCATTTAAACCTTGATGTGAGTATTCGTGATCAACGCCTTAAGGGTAACCTCACATCCCTCGATGTACATGGCCTGCAGTCGAACCTGCCCTCATATAGCATCCGTACGTTTCGGCCGGGCTCAACGTACGAAAACATACTTGCTTAGTAACAGCACCTCACGAATCCCCGAAACCATGCGCTCCCCATGAAACATGGGGTGACGCATCATATCGCCACCACCTGCCCATCTGTCGCCGGGCGGCCACGGAGGCTGGTTGGAATTCGCCCGCCGTGAGTTCGAACACATGCTTCAGCTCGACGTTATTCGTCCTTCCTCCGGAGATTGGGTTTGACCTCTCCATCTGGTTGCAAAATAGCACAGTGGCGATTGGCGCCCTTGTGGTGATTACCGAACTTTGATTGCCGTCACTACTCCGGATCAATATTCCCTTCCCCACATACAAGACTTCTTCGCCCATCTCGCAGGAGCCAAAATATACAGCAAGATGGATTTGATGAGCGTGTACCACGAAATTCCTGTCAAACGCAGAGAAACTCCGAAGATAGCAATCACTGATACAGCAACAATTTCAACAGTTCTTTAAGGAATTCCAAGAATTAAAGAAATACGTTAACGAATCCCTAACCAAGGAACCCAAGGGTAAACGAAAGTAGTAAAATACCCTCTCAGACAGATGACGGTAGCATGCTAACTTCCGACACAGACAGCACAATACCCTCTAAGTCCCATCATGGCCCGTAAACCTCAAATGGAAACCGAAAGCATCACGATCTGGTCTTGGAACTGTAGGTACATTAAAAGCAAGCACGCATCCCTGCCGCTATACTTACAGGCGGCGCTAGTACCCCCGGATATTATCTGCTTGCAAGAGGCGGGAGAGCAACCCAAGCCAATTATGGGGTGTAAAATACAGTACGATCCCAGCTACCGTAGGGTGGCCACGCTCGTCCGCAAAGATTTGGCAACAACCGTCACAGTGCTCCCCGGTAAGGAAATCCCACATCTCATCACCACGATATGGCCTGTCAAGAAGGGAAGACCTAAACAAGTCGTATGCAATGTATACAGACCCCCCCACCGCGACAGAAAGGCTGACTTCGCGTCATTGTTCCGGCACCTACAGGGAATGCTGGAGCACCGCGATCGCCTAAATATAACCGGAGATTTCAATGCAAAGCACAACACGTGGGGCTACTCGAAAGCAGACACCAAGGGCGCCAAGCTATTAGAAGCCATAAAGCGCCACGAATACACACTAATTACAGTACCAGGTACGCCTACTCGAATAGGAAACAGTGCCAGCAGGGACACGACTCCTGATCTCACCATCACCAACGATACCATGGGAACAAGCTGGAGGGTCCTAGACGACTCACTGGGTAGTGATCACTACATTATCGAAATCACCAGCGCCTCGGCCAAGCTACGCCGACCCCTAGGGAAGGCCAAAATTACAAATTGGCCTAAGTTTAGGGAGAGGCAACAGCTCGATTTAGATACAAGTCTGCCCTTTCCGGAACATCAAGGCCGCTTAACCACGATCAAGGAGTGGGCCCAACGCATCAAAGAACTATATGACGCCAACACTAAAGTGTACCAAACCGATACCGACACGCCGGCAATCGACAACCATCTAATACACTTATGGGAAGCATGCAGAGGCCTCACAAGAAGATGGCACAAGCAGAAGCTAAATCGCAAACTTAGACTTAGGATTTCAAACGTCACTAAACAGGCCAACGATTATGCCCTGAAGGTTCACAGGGACAATTGGCGCACGTTCTGCGATTAGCTTACAGGCACGCTAAGCACCAAAAAGACATGGAACATACCCCGCAGCATCATCGATCCTTCAAATACCAAAACAGAAACAAACACAACCCTACAAAAACTCGTTGGCGAATATCCGGGAACCGAGGATGAACTCATACAGGAACTCCAGCAAATGTACACGGGAATCCGGACCGGGCATCCGAAACCACACCCTCAATATCCGGGAGCTCCGAACGAGATACTCGATGCACCCATTACGTATGCGGAGGTATACGCGGCAGCAGAGAGCTTCAAGAAAAACACGGCACCGGGTCCCGACGGGATCACCAACGCCATCTTGAGAAACCTAAGCGATGAAACCCTGCGAGCCTTTACAAAGCAGCTGAACGAAGAACTATGGGCACCGGGCGGAACATTACCCGAGGGATGGACTACAGCTCACATAGTCCTTATACCCAAACCAGGAAAACCGCGCAGGCTCGATCAATTACGACCGATCTCGCTTACGTCTTGCCTAGGCAAGCTTCTTGAACGAATTGTACTCACTCGAATGGAACAACACATGGAAGAACATGGACTACCCCCCAATTGCATCTATGGATTTCGGAAAGGCATGTCAGCACAGGATGTCTTCCTCCTCCTCAAGGAAGAGGTCCTAAACCCACAACCGGGCAGCAACAACAACATACTCCTAGCCCTCGACGTAGAAAAAGCACTTGATAATATAGCACACGAAACCATCCTAGATGGCCTCGCCGCCATAGGATGCGGAGAGCGAGTATACCATTATGTCGTGGCTTTTCTCAGCCACCGCAAAGCTCGCATCGGCATAGCAGGCGTACAATCGGACATATATGATCTACCGCAGAAGAGTACTCCGCAAGGGTCAATATTATCTCCTTTCCTCTTCAACATCGGGCTTAGAAAACTTGCTTTACAACTGGAAAACATCCCAAAACTCGGATGTGCCTTCTATGCCGACGATATCACTCTATGGGCAACCAATGGTTCATACGGCGACAGAGAAAACACGTTACTCACAGCTATTGGATACATCGAGTCATACCTAACCACAGCAGGAATGAGGTGTGCCCCACACAAGTCAGAGTACCTTTAAGTCCGGCCTAAGCAAACTAAGGAACATCGAGCCCCGCCAATACATCTCGAGATTGCCGGGCAACCTATAAAGCGCGTCCCGACCGCATGCATACTAGATATGCACATCCAGGAGAACAACGGCATAAAGCTAGCCTCAGAGCAATTAAATAACGTTATAAGAAGCACCGCATCACTCATCGCCAGAGTCGCGCGCAGCAAAGATGGTTTCACAGAGAATGAAACCTTAAGACTGGTACAAGCCCTCGTCATCAGCCGTGTCACGTACGCGCTATCGTATCAAGTCAAGCGCAAAAGCGGGACAGAACGCATGGACACTCTTATAAGAACGGCGTACAAAACGGCCTTACAGCTACCGTCAAGCACAAGCACAAAGAAATTACTAGCGCTAGGCGTATACAACACCTTTGAGGAGCTAGCAAGTGCCACGCTCATAGCGCAGAGGGAGCGCCTCAACAAGACTCAACAGGGAAGACACCTTCTTCAACGGCTAGGGTACCCGCTGACACCTCAGTACTGCAAAGAAGAAACACAACTCTTGCCTAACCACATTAGAGAGAACATTGCAGTAGACACTATCCCCAAGAACATGCACCCCACCCACAATCAGGAGAGAAGAGCAGCGCGTGCCCGCATGTTGCACAAACGTAGTTTCAGAGACCCGGATACGTACTACACGGACGCTAGCCCCTACCCCTCATCGCCACGTTGCGGGCTCAAATACACACTCGCCGTTGTCAATCAGGGGAACCTGGTAGCCTCAGCCTCCATCCGCGCCACATGCAGTGCAGCAGCAGAAGCAGCAGCAATCGCTCTCGCACTTCGCGGCGCTGAGAGCAAGGGAAGGTCCGCCCGTGTCCTCACTGACTCACAAGCGGCTTGTCGTGTATACCTGAATGGAACACTCCCTATACAAGCCATTCGAATCCTGGGTCGCACACTACAATGGACCCATGGTATCCTCTGGTGCCCCGCGCACGAAGGCCTGCGGGGCAACGAAGAGGCGGACTGCGCAGCTCGAGGTCTCACTAGCCGAGCGGCAGACCACACCGTTCTTCAGCCCCCGACAGACCGACGAGCGACCCACGAATTATTAACGACAGGTCAACAAATACTGCAGGACCAACGGCTCGGAAGAACGCAATACGCTCCTCCACACAAAGCTCTCAATAAACTCCAGGCAAGGGACTGGCGCCGCCTGCAAACTAACACATACCCACACTTGTCTCGTCTACACGCAATCTACCCAGACAGTTATACGTCCCGAACACGTCCCTGGTGTAGCAACCACACAGCGACACTCGCGCACATAACACACGAATGCACCGACCGTCCGGGCGACGCAATTTCGCCACGAGTCACAACACACACACTCACTACGTGGTCTTGGGAGGCGAGACTCTCCGAACTGGACCTGGGAAGCCTACTGGCGACCCTCGACCAGGCCCGACGAGCCGCCATCGCCAGTGGAGCCCTGTCAGAGGGAACCACCCAGGAATAAACCGCGCAATGGTTTCTCCAATAATAAAGTTCCTCCTCCTCCTCCTCCTACGATTCGAATGATGCGGCGTAAACTTTTCAAAGGTTCGTGGACGAGGTTACACGCGGATTGCCTTTCATTTTTGTCTACGTTCGTGACATTCTTGTTGAAAGTCGTACCGACAAAAAAGACAAAGAGCACTTTAACCTTCTATTTGAGCGACTGAACGGACACTGCGTGGTCCTAAAGCGCTAGAAATGCATTGTCGGAGGGGAAGCCCTGGATTTTCACGGGCATCGCATTCACCCCAAGGCATCAAGCCACTGGAATCACAGGTGCGGTCAATAGAGGACTTCCGAACGCCAATCCTCTTCCGAAAGCTGCGCGAGTTTCTTGGGCTGATAAATTTTCACAGGCTTCATACCACCCTCTGCGTATGTTCTTCAGCCGCTTACCGACGTGCTGCGTCGCGACTAAAAAAAAAAAAAACGCCTGCCTTTCATTTGTCCTACGAACACGAAGTATCCTTCGAGGATGCCGTGATCCGGTTGGCGACTGCATTGTTGCTGATTCATCTGCAGCCCGAAGCGCCAACTCGCCTTATGGTAGAAGCATCGACGACGGCAGTGTGTGCAGTACTGCAGCAGCATGATAGCACAGACTGGAGGACGCTGGGCTTCCTTTCAAAGTGTCTGAACCCTACAGAAGCTGGCTACAGAAGCTGACTACAGCATCTACGGGAGGGAGATGTTGGCCATCTAAGGCGCTATAAGGCACTTCCGTTTTTGTCTTGAAGACTGCTACACTTGTACAGCTTTTACATTCTGACCTACCAGAAACCGGTAACCTTCGTTTGCAAGAACAACAGTTCCTCGTAGTCAGAACGTGAGGTTCGGCAACTTTCCTTTATTCCGAATTTGCTACGGACATCCGCCATATCTCTGGGACCGAAAATCATGCTGGGGACGCACTACATGTCGCGTATTGACGTGGTGCCTGCTGGCTCTGTGGATTTCCAAGCTCTAGCCTCTACCCAGCAGCAAAACAAGCCAGAGCTTTACTAATTGGGGGAAAGGGGCTCGTCGCTTCAGCTTGCGGAGGTGCCGCTTCCCTACAATACAGTATTTTTCATGCGTGACACAAGGCAGCTCCTAGCCCATTCGTGCCCCATCCGTTTCGGTGGCCAATATTCGATCCACTGCAAGGGCTAAGCCATGCCGGAATAAGAGTGGCACAGAGGTTTATCACAGGCCACTTCGTCTGGCCAGCGATTATCAAAGGTGTTCATAGCTGGACAAGAAGCTGCCAACCCTGTCAAGCTGTGAAAGTGACCCGGCACACGTGTTCAGCGCTTTAGCCGTTTCGATACCAAAGAGCCATTTAGATACGTGCATTTAGACTTGGAGGGGCCTCTTCCAACCTGCCAAGGTTTCATGCTACCTCTTCATGCGTGTCGACCGCTACCAAGGTTGCCTGAGGCGACGCCTCTAAAAGCCATCACGGCCTAAACAATGGCGAGAGCATTTGTTGCAACGTGGGTGTCGCGGTGCGGTTGCCCTTT